>NW_027640676.1:0-2400000 GCF_949752795.1 Hyperoodon ampullatus | reverse complement strand
GCCCTTTTTGGCCAAGTGAATCATTGTCGAAGTTGTGCCCCTCTTCCTGTGCTTTAAAGGCGATTCCAACGTATCTCTTGAAATCTGTTTCCTGCTATTCTGCCTCGCTTTCAAGTCCGCCTCGTTGCCTACCCTCAACAGAATTTTGGACGATAGTTGTCCTTTATTACTCGGCCAGTTTGTGATTTGCTGTGTCCCTGAGCTCCATTTTTCAACTCGTTTTTGGTGAGCTGACCGCAAGTCCAAAATTTTGGTTCAAGACCTATACTGGTTCCCAGTGGGTGGCTGAGACTTTGGTTAATTCTTCTTCCTGCCGGGAAATTACAGTGATATGTGCCCGTCCAAATGCCTAACAGCTACTCTCTCATTGGTTCTCCCTCTTCCCTTTCATCCTCTGCCAAATTGGCAACCTGTGCGAACCAGGAGGTTAAAGGGGCTGTCTCTCCAAGTTGGGAGGTTGATAGTAAAGCAGATGGAAAGTCAAACCGGAGCACCAGGAGAGGGACTATTCGTTGAGTTTTAGAAACCTTTCGTATTCACAGTGTGTCCGTTCTCTAGGTTTCCCGTACATGTTATAGCTGTAGTAATATTCCCTTCAACCTGGAGAGTTGGGACCCATGGAATGGGTGCCAGGCATTTGTGCTTTAAAGGGTCTGCATTTGCTCACCCAATCTCACCAATTGTCTCAGTCCCAAGTGTCCCTGCTTATGCCACATCCAGCTGTCATTGTAGATATGGTCATTCCAGGTTTCATTAGAGACCCTGAAGGAATTGTAAAGAATTTCCCAGTTTTTTTGTTTTGTTTTTGAAATTCCTTTTTATAGTGGGTTTGAGCTGATTCTCGCTGCCATGTTTATGCCAGTCTAGACACACTTGATTCCCTTACGGAGACATATCAATACATAGGTTTTAAGATTCTTACTAGTCAGATATATTCCTCTGCGGGAAATATGGGGTTTTGAGTCCCTTTCACTGAGGAAGGTGTAGGTCTTGTCTATTCCATAGTGGATTTTTGGAACGGTACCTGTGCTTATATCAAACTATGGTTTTATGCATCACCCCACCTCTCCTTCCCCCTTAAGCAGGCATAAGAGTGTTTTCTAAATGTGAAACACTGCTCTCTTTCCCAACTCAGTTCAAGTGTAGCCATGTTTACAGGATCTTCATAAGTGATATCTTATGATAAGTTTCTTTTTCTGTGTGACTTATTTCACTTAGAATCATCGTACTTGAATCCACCCATTTTGCTGCTACTGGTCTTATGACATTGATTTCATGGCTGAGGGATATTCCATCGTACGTTAGTACCACAATTTCTTGAACCATTTTTATATTTCCTGGGATATTTAACGTGTACCCAAGTTGAGGTCCTTGTAAGCAGTGCAGCCCTAAATTTTGGGGTGGCTCTGTCTTATTGATTTTCATTTTTCCCAAGGTATATTCCCTAGACTGGGAGTGCCCTTGGCTCTGTAGCTCTGTTCTTTACTTGTTTTAGGGAACACAATGTACTCCTCCAGAGAGGCAGTTGGCAATTTACATCCCGCCCATCAGCATAACAAGGCTCCCTGTTCTCCAGGGCCTGTCTTGCCTTTCTGGTTTTTACACATTTTTTTGGATGTCCCTTTTGACCGGTGGGAAGTGATACTTCTTTATAGTGCAGATTTGCATTGCCCGCTTGCTTGCTTGCCCAAAAAGGGCGTATGCGTTTTCTCCTGAATATATTCAGGAGAAAACGCATACGCCCTTTTTGGCCAAGTGCATCATTCTGGAAGTTGTGCCCCTCTTCCTGTGCTTTAAAGGTGATTCCAAAGTACCTCTTGAAATCTGTTTCCTGCTATTCTGCCTCGCTTTCAAGTCCACCTCGTTGCCTTCCCACAACAGATATTTGGACGATAGTTGTCCTTTATTACTCGGCCAGTTTGTGAATTGCTGTGCCCCTGAGCCCCATTTTTCAACTCGTTTTTGGTGAGCTGACCGCAAGTCCAAAATTTTGGTTCAGGACCTATACTGGTTCGCGGTGGGTGGCTGAGACTTTGGTTAATTCTTCTTCCTGCCGGGAAATTACAGTGATATGTGCCCGTTCAAATGCCTAACAGCTACTCTCTCATTGGTTCTCCCTCTTCCCTTTCATCCTCAGCCAAATTGGCAACCTGTGCGAACCAGGAGGTTAAAGGGGCTGTCTCTCCAAGTTGGGAGGTTGACAGTAAAGCAGATGGAAAGTCAAACCGGAGCACCAGGAGAGGGACTATTCGTTGAGTTTTAGAAACCTTTCGTATTCACAGTGTGTCCATTCTCTAGGTTTCCCGTACATGTTATAACTGTAGTAATATTTCCTTCAACCTGGAGAGTTGGGACCCATGGAATGGGTGCCAGGCATTTGTGCTTTAAAGGGTCTGCATTTGCTCACCCAATCTCACCAATCCTCTCAGTCCCAAGTGTCCAGCCTTATGCCACATCCAGCTGTCGTTGTAGATAGGGTCATTCCAGGTTTCATCAGAGACCCTGAAGGAATTGTAAAGAATTTCCCAGTTTTTTGTTTTGTTTTTGAAATTCCTTTTTATAGTGGGTTTGAGCTGATTCTCGCTACCATGTTTATGCCAGTCTGGACACACTTGATTCCCTTATGGAGACATATCTATACATAGGTTTTAAGATTCTTACTAGTCAGATATATTCCTCTGCGGGAACTATGGGGTTTTGAGTCCCTTTCACTGAGGAAGGTGTAGGTCTTGTCTATTCCACAGTTGGTTTTTGGAACGGAACATGTGCTTATATCAAACTCTGGTTTTATGCATCACCCCACCTCTCCTTCCCCCTTAAGCAGTCATAAGAGTGTTTTCTAAATGTGAGACACTGCTCTCTTTCCTAACTCAGTTCAAGTGTAGCCAAGTTTACAGGATCTTCATAAGTTATATCTTATGATAAATTTTTTTTTCTGTGTGACATATTTCACTTAGAATCATCGTACCTGAATCCACCCATTTTGCTGCTACTGGTCTTATGACATTGATTTCATGGCTGAGGGATATTCCATCATACGTAAGTACCACAATTTTTTGAACCATTTTTATATTTCCTGGGATATTTAAGGTGTACCCAAGTTGAGGTCCTTGTAAGCAGTGCAGCCCTAAATTTTGGGGTGGCTCTGTCTTATTGATTTTCAGTTTTCCCAAGGTATATTCCCTAGACTGGAAGTGCCCTTGGCTCTGTAGCTCTGTTGTTTACTTGTTTTAGGGAACACAATGCACTCCTCCAGAGAGGCAGTTGGCAATTTACATCCCGCCCATCAGCATAACAAGGCTCCCTGTTCTCCAGGGCCTGTGTTGCCTTTCTGGTTTTTACACATTTTGTGGATGTCCCTTTTGACCGGTGGGAAGTGATACTTCTTTGTAGTGCAGATTTGCATTGCCCGCTTGTTTCCTTGGCCAAAAAGGGCGTATGCGTTTTGTCCTGAATATATTCAGGAGAAAACGCATACGCCCTTTTTGGCCAAGTGCATCATTGTCGAAGTTGTGCCCCTCTTCCTGTGCTTTAAAAGCTATTCCAACGTACCTCTTGAAATCTGTTTCCTGCTATTCAGCCTCGCTTTCAAGTCCGCCTCGTTGCCTTCCCTCAACAGAATTTTGGACGATAGTTGTCCTTTATTACTAGGCCAGTTTGTGAATTGCTGTGTCCCTGAGCTACATTTTTCAACTCGTTTTTGGTGAGCTGACCGCAAGTCCAAAATTTTGGTTCAGGACCTATACTGGTTCCCAGTGGGTGGCTGAGACTTTGGTTAATTATTCTTCCTGCCGGGAAATTACAGTGAAATGTGCCCGTCCAAATGGCTAACAGCTACTCTCTCATTGGTTCTCCCTCTTCCCTTTCATCCTCTGCCAAATTGGCAACCTGTGTGAACCAGGAGGTTAAAAGGGCTGTCTCTCCAAGTTGGGAGGGTGATAGTAAAGCAGATGGAAAGTCAAACTGGTGCACCAGGAGAGGGACTATTCGTTGAGTTTTAGGAACCTTTGGTATTCACAGTGTGTCCGTTCTCTAGGTTTCCCGTACATGTTATAGCTGTAGTAATATTCCCTTCAACCTGGAGAGTTGGGACCCATGGAATGGGTGCCAGGCGTTTGTGCTTTAAAGGGTCTGCATTTCCTCACCCAATCTCACCATTCGTCTCAGTCCCAAGTGTCCCTCCTTATGCCACATCCAGCTGTCATTGTAGATAGGGTCATTCCAGGTTTCATCAGAGACCCTGAAGGAATTGTAAAGAATTTCCCAGTTTTTTTGTTTTGTTTTTGAAATTCCTTTTTATAGTGGGTTTGAGCTGATTCTCGCTGCCATGTTTATGCCAGTCTAGACACACTTGATTCCCTTACGGAGACATATCAATACATAGGTTTTAAGATTCTTACTAGTCAGATATATTCCTCTGCGGGAAATATGGGGTTTTGAGTCCCTTTCACTGAGGAAGGTGTAGGTTTTGTCTATTCCATAGTTGGTTTTTGGAACGGTACCTGTGCTTATAACAAACTCTGGTTTTATGCATCACCCCACCTCTCCTTCCCCCTTAAGCAGGCATAAGAGTCTTTTCTAAATGTGAGACACTGTTCTCTTTCCTAACTCAGTTCAAGTGTAGCCATATTTACAGGATCTTCATAAGTGATATCTTATGATAAGTTTCTTTTTCTGTGTGACTTATTTCACTTAGAATCATCGTACCTGAATCCACCCATTTTGCTGCTACTGGTCTTATGACATTGATTTCATGGCTGAGGGATATTCCATCGTACGTAAGTACCACAATATTTTGAACCATTTTTATATTTCCTGGGATATTTAAGGTGTACCCAAGTTGAGGTCCTTGTAAGCAGTGCAGCCCTAAATTTTGGGGTGGCTCTGTCTTATTGATTTTCAGTTTTCCCAAGGTATATTCCCTAGACTGGATGTTCCCTTGGCTCTGTAGCTCTGTTGTTTACTTGTATTAGGGAACACAATGAACTCCTCCGGAGAGGCAGTTGGCAATTTACATCCCGCCCATCAGCATAACAAGGCTCCCTGTTCTCCAGGGCCTGTGTTGCCTTTCTGGTTTTTACACATTTTGTGGATGTCCCTTTTGACCGGTGGGAAGTCATACTTCTTTGTAGTGCAGATTTGCATTGCCCGCTTGCTTGCTTGGCCAAAAAGGGCGTATGCGTTTTCCCCTGAATATATTCAGGAGAAAACGCATACGCCCTTTTTGGCCAAGTGCATCATTGTCGAAGTTGTGCCCCTCTTCCTGTGCTTTAAAGGCGATTCCAACGTACCTCTTGAAATCTGTTTCCTGCTATTCTGCCTCGCATTCAAGTCCGCCTCGTTGCCTTCACTCAACAGATTTTTGGACGATAGTTGTCCTTTATTACTCGGCCAGTTTGTGAATTGCTGTGCCCCTGAGCTCCATTTTACAACTCGTTTTTGGTGAGCTGACCGCAAGTCCAAAATTTTGGTTCAGGACCTATACTGGTTCCCGGTGGGGGGCTGAGACTTTGGTTAATTCTTCTTCCTGCCGGGAAATTACAGTGATATGTGCCCGTCCAAATACTAACAGCTACTCTCTCATTGGTTCTCCCTCTTCCCTTTCGTCCTCTGCCAAATAGGCAACCTGTGCGAACCAGGAGGTTAAAGCGGCTGTCTCTCCAAGTTGGGAGGTTGATAGTAAAGCAGATGGAAAGTCAAACCGGAGCACCAGGAGAGGGACTATTCGTTGAGTTTTAGAAACCTTTCGTATTCACAGTGTGTCCGTTCTCTAGGTTTCCCGTACATGTTATAACTGTAGTAATATTCCCTTCAACCTGGAGAGTTGGGACCCATGGAATCGGTGCCAGGCATTTGTGCTTTAAAGGGTCTGCATTTGCTCACCCAATCTCACCAATCCTCTCAGTCCCAAGTGTCCAGCCTTATGCCACATCCAGCTGTCATTGTAGATAGGGTCATTCCAGGTTTCATCAGAGACCCTGAAGGAATTGTAAAGAATTTCCCAGTTTTTTTGTTTTGTTTTTGAAATTCCTTTTTATAGTGGGTTTGAGCTGATTCTCGCTGCCATGTTTATGCCAGTCTAGACACACTTGATTCCCTTATGGAGACATATCTATACATAGGTTTTAAGATTCTTACTAGTCAGATATATTCCTCTGCGGGAACTATGGGGTTTTGAGTCCCTTTCACTGAGGAAGGTGTAGGTCTTGTCTATTCCATAGTTGGTTTTTGGAACGGAACCTGTGCTTATATCAAACTCTGGTTTTATGCATCACCCCACCTCTCCTTCCCCCTTAAGCAGTCATAAGAGTGTTTTCTAAATGTGAGACACTGTTCTCTTTCCTAACTCAGTTCAAGTGTAGCCATGGTTACAGGATCTTCATAAGTGATATCTTATGATAAGTTTCTTTTTCTGTGTGACATATTTCACTTAGAATCATCGTACCTGAATCCACCCATTTTGCTGCTACTGGTCTTATGACATTGATTTCATGGCTGAGGGATATTCCATCGTACGTAAGTACCACAATTTTTTGAACCATTTTTATATTTCCTGGGATATTTAAGGTGTACCCAAGTTGAGGTCCTTGTAAGCAGTGCAGCCCTAAATTTTGGGGTGGCTCTGTCTTATTGACTTTCAGTTTTCACAAGGTATATTCCCTAGACTGGAAGTGCCCTTGGCTCTGTAGCTCTGTTGTTTACTTGTTTTAGGGAACACAGTGCACTCCTCCAGAGAGGCAGTTGGCAATTTACATCACGCCCATCAGCATAACAAGGCTCCCTGTTCTCCAGGGCCTGTCTTGCCTTTCTGGTTTTTACACATTTTGTGGATGTCCCTTTTGACCGGTGGGAAGTGATACTTCTTTGTAGTGCAGATTTGCATTGCCCGCTTGCTTGCTTGGCCAAAAAGGGCGTATGCGTTTTCTCCTGAATATATTCAGGAGAAAACGCAGACGCCCTTTTTGGCCAAGTGAATCATTGTCGAAGTTGTGCCCCTCTTCCTGTGCTTTAAAGGCGATTCCAACGTACCTCTTGAAATCTGTTTCCTGCTATTCTGCCTCGCTTTCAAGTCCGCCTCGTTGCCTTCTCTCAACAGATTTTTGGACGATAGTTGTCCTTTATTACTCGGCCAGTTTGTGATTTGCTGTGTCCCTGAGCTCCATTTTTCAACTCGTTTTTGGTGAGCTGACCGCAACTCCAAAATTTTGGTTCAAGACCTATACTGGTTCCCAGTGGGTGGCTGAGACTTTGGTTAATTCTTCTTCCTGCCGGGAAATTACAGTGATATGTGCCCGTCCAAATGCCTAACAGCTACTCTCTCATTGGTTCTCCCTCTTCCCTTTCATCCTCTGCCAAATTGGCAACCTGTGCGAACCAGGAGGTTAAAGGGGCTGTCTCTCCAAGTTGGGAGGTTGATAGTAAAGCAGATGGAAAGTCAAACCGGAGCACCAGGAGAGGGACTATTCGTTGAGTTTTAGAAACCTTTGGTATTCAGAGTGTGTCCGTTCTCTAGGTTTCCCGTACATGTTATAGCTGTAGTAATATTCCCTTCATCCTGGAGAGTTGGGACCCATGGAATGGGTGCCAGGCATTTGTGCTTTAAAGGGTCTGCATTTGCTCACACAATCTCACCAATCGTCTCAGTCCCAAGTGTCCCTGCTTATGCCACATCCAGCTGTCATTGTAGATATGGTCATTCCAGGTTTCATTAGAGACCCTGAAGGAATTGTAAAGAATTTCCCAGTTTTTTTGTTTTGTTTTTGAAATTCCTTTTTATAGTGGGTTTGAGCTGATTCTCGCTGCCATGTTTATGCCAGTCTAGACACACTTGATTCCCTTACGGAGACATATCAATACATAGGTTTTAAGATTCTTACTAGTCAGATATATTCCTCTGCGGGAAATATGGTGTTTTGAGTCCCTTTCACTGAGGAAGGTGTAGGTCTTGTCTATTCCATAGTTGATTTTTGGAACGGTACCTGTGCTTATATCAAACTATGGTTTTATGCATCACCCCACCTCTCCTTCCCCCTTAAGCAGGCATAAGAGTGTTTTCTAAATGTGAAACACTGCTCTCTTTCCCAACTCAGTTCAAGTGTAGCCATGTTTACAGGATCTTCATAAGTGATATCTTATGATAAGTTTCTTTTTCTGTGTGACTTATTTCACTTAGAATCATCGTACTTGAATCCACCCATTTTGCTGCTACTGGTCTTATGACATTGATTTCATGGCTGAGGGATATTCCATCGTACGTTAGTACCACAATTTCTTGAACCATTTTTATATTTCCTGGGATATTTAAGGTGTACCCAAGTTGAGGTCCTTGTAAGCAGTGCAGCCCTAAATTTTGGGGTGGCTCTGTCTTATTGATTTTCATTTTTCCCAAGGTATATTCCCTAGACTGGGAGTGCCCTTGGCTCTGTAGCTCTGTTCTTTACTTGTTTTAGGGAACACAATGTACTCCTCCAGAGAGGCAGTTGGCAATTTACATCCCGCCCATCAGCATAACAAGGCTCCCTGTTCTCCAGGGCCTGTCTTGCCTTTCTGGTTTTTACACATTTTTTTGGATGTCCCTTTTGGCCGGTGGGAAGTGATACTTCTTTATAGTGCAGATTTGCATTGCCCGCTTGCTTGCTTGCCCAAAAAGGGCGTATGCGTTTTCTCCTGAATATATTCAGGAGAAAACGCATACGCCCTTTTTGGCCAAGTGCATCATTCTGGAAGTTGTGCCCCTCTTCCTGTGCTTTAAAGGTGATTCCAAAGTACCTCTTGAAATCTGTTTCCTGCTATTCTGCCTCGCTTTCAAGTCCACCTCGTTGCCTTCCCACAACAGATATTTGGACGATAGTTGTCCTTTATTACTCGGCCAGTTTGTGAATTGCTGTGCCCCTGAGCCCCATTTTTCAACTCGTTTTTGGTGAGCTGACCGCAAGTCCAAAATTTTGGTTCAGGACCTATACTGGTTCGCGGTGGATGGCTGAGACTTTGGTTAATTCTTCTTCCTGCCGGGAAATTACAGTGATATGTGCCCGTTCAAATGCCTAACAGCTACTCTCTCATTGGTTCTCCCTCTTCCCTTTCATCCTCAGCCAAATTGGCAACCTGTGCGAACCAGGAGGTTAAAGGGGCTGTCTCTCCAAGTTGGGAGGTTGATAGTAAAGCAGATGGAAAGTCAAACCGGAGCACCAGGAGAGGGACTATTCGTTGAGTTTTAGAAACCTTTCGTATTCACAGTGTGTCCGTTCTCTAGGTTTCCCGTACATGTTATAACTGTAGTAATATTTCCTTCAACCTGGAGAGTTGGGACCCATGGAATGGGTGCCAGGCATTTGTGCTTTAAAGGGTCTGCATTTGCTCACCCAATCTCACCAATCCTCTCAGTCCCAAGTGTCCAGCCTTATGCCACATCCAGCTGTCGTTGTAGATAGGGTCATTCCAGGTTTCATCAGAGACCCTGAAGGAATTGTAAAGAATTTCCCAGTTTTTTTTGTTTTGTTTTTGAAATTCCTTTTTATAGTGGGTTTGAGCTGATTCTCGCTGCCATGTTTATGCCAGTCTAGACACACTTGATTCCCTTATGGAGACATATCTATACATAGGTTTTAAGATTCTTACTAGTCAGATATATTCCTCTGCGGGAACTATGGGGTGTTGAGTCCCTTTCACTGAGGAAGGTTTAGGTCTTGTCTATTCCATAGTTGGTTTTTGGAACGGAACCTGTGCTTATATCAAACTCTGGTTTTATGCATCACCCCACCTCTCCTTCCCCCTTAAGCAGTCATAAGAGTGTTTTCTAAATGTGAGACACTGCTCCTTTCCTAACTCAGTTCAAGTGTAGCCAAGTTTACAGGATCTTCATAAGTTATATCTTATGATAAGTTTTTTTTTCTGTGTGACATATTTCACTTAGAATCATCGTATCTGAATCCACCCATTTTGCTGCTACTGGTCTTATGACATTGATTTCATGGCTGAGGGATATTCCATCATACGTAAGTACCACAATTTTTTGAACCATTTTTATATTTCCTGGGATATTTAAGGTGTACCCAAGTTGAGGTCCTTGTAAGCAGTGCAGCCCTAAATTTTGGGTTGGCTCTGTCTTATTGATTTTCAGTTTTCCCAAGGTATATTCCCTAGACTGGAAGTGCCCTTGGCTCTGTAGCTCTGTTGTTTACTTGTTTTAGGGAACACAATGCACTCCTCCAGAGAGGCAGTTGGCAATTTACATCCCGCCCATCAGCATAACAAGGCCCCCTGTTCTCCAGGGCCTGTGTTGCCTTTCTGGTTTTTACACATTTTGTGGATGTCCCTTTTGACCGGTGGGAAGTGATACTTCTTTGTAGTGCAGATTTGCATTTCCCGCTTGTTTGCTTGGCCAAAAAGGGCGTATGCGTTTTGTCCTGAATATATTCAGGAGAAAACGCATACGCCCTTTTTGGCCAAGTGCATCATTGTCGAAGTTGTGCCCCTCTTCCTGTGCTTTAAAAGCGATTCCAACGTACCTCTTGAAATCTGTTTCCTGCTATTCAGCCTCGCTTTCAAGTCCGCCTCGTTGCCTTCCCTCATCAGAATTTTGGACGATAGTTGTCCTTTATTACTCGGCCAGTTTGTGAATTGCTGTGTCCCTGAGCTACATTTTTCAACTCGTTTTTGGTGAGCTGAGCGCAAGTCCAAAATTTTGGTTCAGGACCTATACTGGTTCCCAGTGGGTGGCTGAGACTTTGGTTAATTATTCTTCCTGCCGGGAAATTACAGTGAAATGTGCCTGTCCAAATGGCTAACAGCTACTCTCTCATTGGTTCTCCCTCTTCCCTTTCATCCTCTGCCAAATTGGCAACCTGTGCGAATCAGGAGGTTAAAAGGGGTGTCTCTCCAAGTTGGGAGGTTGATAGTAAAGCAGATGGAAAGTCAAACTGGTGCACCAGGAGAGGGACTATTCGTTGAGTTTTAGAAACCTTTGGTATTCACAGTGTGTCCCTTCTCTAGGTTTCCCGTACATGTTATAGCTGTAGTAATATTGCCTTCAACCTGGAGAGTTGGGACCCATGGAATGGGTGCCAGGCATTTGTGCTTTAAAGGGTCTGCATTTGCTCACCCAATCTCACCAATCCTCTCAGTCCCAAGTGTCCCTGCTTATGCCACATCCAGCTGTCATTGTAGATAGGGTCATTCCAGGTTTCATCAGAGACCCTGAAGGAATTGTAAAGAATTTCCAGTATTTTTGTTTTGTTTTTGAAATTCCTTTTTATAGTGGGTTTGAGCTGATTCTCGCTGCCATGTTTATGCCAGTCTAGACACACTTGATTCCCTTACGGAGACATATCTATACATAGGTTTTAAGATTCTTACTAGTCAGATATATTCCTCTGCGGGAAATATGGGGTTTTGAGTCCCTTTCACTGAGGAAGGTGTAGGTCTTGTCTATTCCATAGTTGGTTTTTGGAACGGTACCTGTGCTTATATCAAACTCTGGTTTTATGCATCACCCCACCTCTCCGTCCCCCTTAAGCAGGCATAAGAGTGTTTTCTAAATGTGAGACACTGCTCTCTTTCCCAACTCAGTTCAAGTGTAGCGATGTTTACAGGATCTTCATAAGTGATATCTTATGATAAATTTCTTTTTCTGTGTGACTTATTTCACTTAGAATCATCGTACGTGAATCCACCCATTTTGCTGCTACTGGTCGTATGACATTGATTTCATGGCTGAGGGATATTCCATCGTACGTAAGTACCACAATTTTTTGAACCATTTTTATATTTCCTGGGATATTTAAGGTGTACCCAAGTTGAGGTCCTTGTAAGCAGTGCAGCCCTAAATTTTGGGGTGGCTCTGTCTTATTGATTTTCATTTTTTCCAAGGTATATTCCCTAGACTGGAAGTGCCCTTGGCTCTGTAGCTCTGTTCTTTACTTGTTTTAGGGAACACAATGTACTCCTCCAGAGAGGCAGTTGACAATTTACATCCCGCCCATCAGCATAACAAGGCTCCCTGTTCTCCAGGGCCTGTCTTGCCTTTCTGGATTTTACACATTTTTGTGGATGTCCCTTTTGACCGGTGGGAAGTGATACTTCTGTGTAGTGCAGATTTGCATTGCCCACTTGCTTGCTTGGCCAAGAAGGGCGTATGCGTTTTCTCCTGAATATATTCAGGAGAAAACGCATACGCCCTTCTTGGCCAAGTGCATCATTGTCGAAGTTGTGCCCCTCTTCCTGTGCTTTAAAGGCGATTCCAACGTACCTCTTGAAATCTGTTTCCTGCTATTCTGCCTCGCTTTCAAGTCCGCCTCGTTGCCTTCCCTCAACAGATTTTTGGAAGATAGTTGTCCTTTATTACTCGGCCAGTTTGTGAATTGCTGTGCCCCTGAGCTCCATTTTTCAACTCGTTTTTGGTGAGCTGACCGCAAGTCCAAAATTTTGGTTCAGGACCTATGCTGGTTCCCGGTGGGGGGCTGAGACTTTGGTTAATTCTTCTTCCTGCCGGGAAGTTAGAGTGATATGTGCCCGTCCAAATGCCTAACAGCTACTCTCTCATTGGTTCTCCCTCTTCCCTTTCATCCTCTGCCAAATTGGAAACCTGTGCGAACCAGGAGGTTAAAGGGGCTGTCTCTCCAAGTTGGGAGATTGATAGTAAAGCAGATGGAAAGTCAAACCGGAGCACCAGGAGAGGGAATATTCATTGAGTTTTAGAAACCTTTCATATTCACAGTGTGTCTGTTCTCTAGATTTCCCGTACATGTTATAACTGTAGTAATATTCCCTTTAACCTGGAGAGTTGGGACCCTTGGAATGGGTGCCATGCATTATTGCTTTAAAGGGTCTGCATTTGCTCACCCAATCTCACCAATCCTCTCAGTCCCAAGTGTCCAGCCTTATACCACATCCAGCTGTCGTTGTAGATAGGGTCATTCCAGGTTTCATCAGAGACCCTGAAGGAATTGTAAAGAATTTCCCAGTTTTTTTGTTTTGTTTTTGAAATTCCTTTTTATAGTGGGTTTGAGCTGATTCTCGCTGCCATGTTTATGCCAGTCTAGACACACTTGATTCCCTTATGGAGACATATCAATACATAGGTTTTAAGATTCTTACTAGTCAGATATATTCCTCTGCGGGAAATATGGGGTTTTGGGTCCCTTTCACTGAGGAAGGTGTAGGTCTTGTCTATTCCATAGTTGGTTTTTGGAACGGTACCTGTGCTTATATCAAACTCTGGTTTTATGCATCACCCCACCTCTCCTTCCCCCTTAAGCAGGCATAAGAGTGTTTTCTAAATGTGAGACACTGTTCTCTTTCCAACTCAGTTCAAGTGTAGCCATGTTTACAGGATCTTCATAAGTGATATTTTATGATAAGTTTCTTTTTCTGTGAGACTTAGTTCACTTAGAATCATCGTACCTGAATCCACCCATTTTGCTGCTACTGGTCTTATGACATTGATTTCATGGTTGAGGGATATTCCATCGTACGTAAGTACCACAATTTTTTGAACCATTTTTATGTTTCCTGGGATATTTAAGGTGTACCCAAGTTGAGCTCCTTGTAAGCAGTGCAGCCCTAAATTTTGGGGTGGCTCTGTCTTATGCATTTTCAGTTTTCCCAAGGTATATTCCCTAGACTGGAAGTGCCCTTGGCTCTGTAGCTCTGTTGTTTACTTGTTTTAGGGAACACAGTGCACTCCTACAGAGAGGCAGTTGGCTATTTACATCCCGCCCATCAGCATAACAAGGCTCCCTGTTCTCCAGGGCCTGTCTTGCCTTTCTGGTTTTTACACATTTTGTGGATGTCCCTTTTGACCTGTGGGAAGTGATACTTCTTTGTAGTGCAGATTTGCATTGCCCGCTTGCTTGCTTGGCCAAAAAGGGCGTATGCGTTTTCTCCTGAATATATTCAGGAGAAAACGCATACGCCCTTTTTGGCCAAGTGCATCATTTTCGAAGTTGTGCCCCTCTTCCTGTTCTTTAAAGGCGATTCCAACGTACCTCTTGAAATCTGTTTCCTGCTATTCTGCCTCGCATTCAAGTCCGCCTCGTTGCCTTCCCTCAACAGATTTTTGGACGATAGTTGTCCTTTATTACTCGGCCAGTTTGTGAATTGCTGTGCCCCTGAGCTCCATTTTACAACTCGTTTTTGGTGAGCTGACCGCAAGTCCAAAATTTTGGTTCAGGACCTATACTGGTTCCCGGTGGGGGGCTGAGAATTTGGTTAATTCTTCTTCCTGCCGGGAAATTACAGTGATATGTGCCCGTCCAAATACTAACAGCTACTCTCTCATTGGTTCTCCCTCTTCCCTTTCGTCCTCTGCCAAATAGGCATCCTGTGCGAACCAGGAGGTTAAAGCGGCTGTCTCTCCAAGTTGGGAGGTTGATAGTAAAGCAGATGGAAAGTCAAACCGGAGCACCAGGAGAGGGACTATTCGTTGAGTTTTAGAAACCTTTCGTATTCACAGTGTGTCCGTTCTCTAGGTTTCCCGTACATGTTATAACTGTAGTAATATTCCCTTCAACCTGGAGAGTTGGGACAAATGGAATGGGTGCCATGCATTATTGCTTTAAAGGGTCTGCATTTGCTCACCCAATCTCACCAATCCTCTCAGTCCCACGTTTCCAGCCTTATGCCACATCCAGCTGTCGTTGTAGATAGGGTTATTCCAGGTTTCATCAGAGACCCTGAAGGAATTGTAAATAATTTCCCAGTTTTTTTGTTTTGTTTTTGAAATTCCTTTTTATAGTGGGTTTGAGCTGATTCTCGCTGCCATGTTTATGCCAGTCTAGACACACTTGATTCCCTTATGGAGACATATCAATACATAGGTTTTATGATTCTTACTAGTCAGATATATTCCTCTGCGGGAAATATGGGGTTTTGAGTCCCTTTCACTGAGGAAGGTGTAGGTCTTGTCTATTCCATAGTTGGTTTTTGGAACGGTACCTGTGCTTATATCAAACTCTGGTTTTATGCATCACCCCACCTCTCCTTCCCCCTTAAGCAGGCATAAGAGTTTTTTCTAAATGTGAGACACTGTTCTCTTTCCTAACTCAGTTCAAGTGTAGCCATGTTTACAGGATCTTCATAAGTGATATCTTATGATAAGTTTCTTTTTCTGTGTGACTTATTTCACTTAGAATCATCGTACCTGAATCCACCCATTTTGCTGCTACTGGTCTTATGACATTGATTTCATGGCTGAGGGATATTCCATCGTACATAAGTATACAATTTTTTGAACCATTTTTATATTTCCTGGGATATTTAAGGTGTACCCAAGTTGAGGTCCTTGTAAGCAGTGCAGCCCTAAATTTTGGGGTGGCTCTGTCTTATTCATTTTCAGTTTTCCCAAGGTATATTCGCTAGACTGGAAGTGCCCTTGGCTCTGTAGCTCTGTTCTTTACTTGTTTTAGGGAACACAATGTACTCTTCCAGAGAGGCAGTTGGCAATTTACATCCCGCCCATCAGCATAACAAGGCTCCCTGTTCTCCAGGGCCTGTCTTGCCTTTCTGGTTTTTACACATTTTGTGAATGTCCCTTTTGACCGGTGGGAAGTGATACTTCTTTGTAGTGCAGATTTGCATTGCCTGCTTGCTTGCTTGGCCAAAGAGGGCGTATGCGTTTTCTCCTGAATATATTCAGGAGAAAACGCATACGCCCTCTTTGGCCAAGTGCATCATTTTCGAAGTTGTGCCCCTCTTCCTGTGCTTTAAAGGCGATTCCAACGTACCTCTTGAAATCTGTTTCCTGCTATTCTGCCTCGCTTTCAAGTCCGCCTCGTTGCCTTCCCTCAACAGATTTTTGGACGATAGTTGTCCTTTATTACTCGGCCAGTTTTTGAATTGCTGTGCCCCTGAGCTCCATTTTTCAACTCGTTTTTGGTGAGCTGACCGCAAGTCCAAAATTTTGGTTCAGGACCTATACTGTTTCCCGGTGGGTGGCTGAGACTTTGTTTAATTCTTCTGCCTGCTGGGAAATTACAGTGATATGTGCCCGTCCAAATGCCTAACAGCTACTGTCTCATTGGTTCTCCCTCTTCCCTTTCATCCTCTGCCAGATTGGAAACCTGTGCGAACCAGGAGGTTAAAGGGGCTGTCTCTCCAATTTGGGAGGTTGATAGTAAAGCAGATGGAAAGTCAAACCGGAGCACCAGGATAGGGACTATTCGTTGAGTTTTAGAAACCTTTCGTATTCACAGTGTGTCCGTTCTCTAGGTTTCCCGTACATATTATAGCTGTAGTAATATTCCCTTCAACCTGGAGAGTTGGGACCCATGGAATGGGTGCCAGGCGTTTGTGCTTTAAAGGGTCTGCATTTCCTCACCCAATCTCACCATTCGTCTCAGTCCCAAGTGTCCCTCCTTATGCCACATCCAGCTGTCATTGTAGATAGGGTCATTCCAGGTTTCATCAGAGACCCTGAAGGAATTGTAAAGAATTTCCCAGTTTTTTTGTTTTGTTTTTGAAATTCCTTTTTATAGTGGGTTTGAGCTGATTCTCGCTGCCATGTTTATGCCAGTCTAGACACACTTGATTCCCTTACGGAGACATATCAATACATAGGTTTTAAGATTCTTAGTAGTCAGATATATTCCTCTGCGGGAAATATGGGATTTTGATTCCCTTTCACTGAGGTAGGTGTAGGTTTTGTCTATTCCATAGTTGGTTTTTGGAACGGTACCTGTGCTTATAACAAACTCTGGTTTTATGCATCACCCCACCTCTCCTTCCCCCTTAAGCAGGCATAAGAGTGTTTTTTAAATGTGAGACACTGTTCTCTTTCCTAACTCAGTTCAAGTGTAGCCATATTTACAGGATCTTCATAAGTGATATCTTATGATAAGTTTCTTTTTCTGTGTGACTTATTTCACTTAGAATCATCGTACCTGAATCTACCCATTTTGCTGATACTGGTCTTATGACATTGATTTCATGGCTGACGGATATTCCATCATACGTAAGTACCACAATTTTTTGAACCATTTTTATATTTCCTGGGATATTTAAGGTGTACCCAAGTTGAGGTCCTTGTAAGCAGTGCAGCCCTAAATTTTGGGCTTGCTCTGTCTTATTGAGTTTAAGTTTTCCCAAGGTATATTCCCTAGACTGGAAGTGACCTTAGCTCTGTAGATCTGTTGTTTACTTGTTTTAGGGAACACAATGCACTCCTCCAGAGAAGCAGTTGGCAATTTACATCCCGCCCATCAGCATAACAAGGCTCCTTGTTCTCCAGGGCCTGTCTTGCCTTTCTGGTTTTTACACATTTTGTGGATGTCCCTTTTGACCGGTGGGAAGTGATACTTCTCTGTAGTGCAGATTTGCATTGCCCGCTTGCTTGCTTGGCCAAAAAGGGTGTATGCGTTTTCTCCTGAATATATTCAGGAGAAAACACATACGCCCTTTTTGGCCAAGTGCATCACTGTCGAAGTAGTGCCCCTCTTCCTGTGCTTTAAAGGCGATTCCAACGTACCTCTTGAAATGTCTTTCCTGCTATTCTGCCTCGCTTTCAAGTCCGCCTCGTTGCCTTCCCTCAACAGATTTTTGGACGATAGTTGTCCTTTATTACTCAGCCAGTTTGTGAATTGCTATGCCCCGGAGCTCCATTTTTCAACTCGTTTTTTGTGAGCTGACCGCAAGTCCAAAATTTTGGTTCAGGACCTCTGCTGGTTCCCGGTGAGGGGCTGAGTCTTTGGGTAATTCTTCTTCCTGCCGGGAAGTTAGAGTGATATGTGCCCGTCCAAATGCCTAACAGCTACTCTCTCACTGGTTCTCCCTCTTCCCTTTCATCCTCTGCCAAATTGGCAACCTGTGCGAACCAGGAGGTTAAAGGGGCTGTCTCTCCAAGTTGGGAGATTGATAGTAAAGCAGATGGAAAGTCAAACCGGAGCACCAGGAGAGGGACTATTCGTTGAGTTTTAGAAAACTTTCGTATTCACTCTGTGTCCGTTCTCTAGGTTTCCCGTACATGTTATAAATGTAGTAATATTCCCTTCAACCTGGAGAGTTGGGACCCATGGAATGGGTGCCATGCATTATTGCTTTAAAGGGTCTGCATTTTCTCACCCAATCTCATCAATCCTCTCAGTCCCAAGTGTCCCTCCTTATGCCACATCCAGCTGTCATTGTAGATAGGGTCATTCCAGGTTTCATCAGAGACCCTGAAGGAATTGTAAAGAATTTCCCAGTTTTTTTGTTTTGTTTTTGAAATTCCTTTTTATAGTGGGTTTGAGCTGATTCTCGCTGCCATGTTTATGCCAGTCTAGACACACTTGTTTCCCTTATGGAGATATACCAATCCATAGGTTTTAAGATTCTTACTAGTCAGATATATTCCTCTGCGGGAAATATGTGGTTTTGAGTCCCTTTCACTGAGGAAGGTGTAGGTCTTGTCTATTCCATAGTTGGTTTTTGGAACGGTACCTGTGCTTATAGCAAACTCTGGTTTTATGCATCACCCCACCTCTCCTTCCCCCTTAAGCAGGCAAAAGAGTGTTTTCTAAATGTGAGACTCTGTTCTTTTTCCTAAATCAGTTCAAGTGTAGCCATGTTTACAGGATCTTCATGAGTGATATCTTTTGATAAGTTTCTTTTTTTGTGTGACTTATTTCACTTAGAATCATCGTACCTGAATCTACCCATTTTGCTGATACTGGTCTTATGACATTGATTTCATGGCTGACGGATATTCCATCATACGTAAGTACCACAATTTTTTGAACCATTTTTATATTTCCTGGGATATTTAAGGTGTACCCAAGTTGAGGTCCTTGTAAGCAGTGCAGCCCTAAATTTTGGGCTTGCTCTGTCTTATTGAGTTTCAGTTTTCCCAAGGTATATTCCCTAGACTGGAAGTGCCCTTGGCTCTGTAGATCTGTTGTTTACTTGTTTTAGGGAACACAATGCACTCCTCCAGAGAGGCAGTTGGCAATTTACATCCCGCCCATCAGCATAACAAGGCTCCCTGTTCTCCAGGACCTGTCTTGCCTTTCTGGTTTTTACACATTTTGTGGATGTCCCTTTTGACCGGTGGGAAGTGCTACTTCTCTGTAGTGCAGATTTGCATTGCCCGCTTGCTTGCTTGGCCAAAATGTGCGTATGCGTTTTCTCCTGAATATATTCAGGAGAAAACGCATACGCCCTTTTTGGCCAAGTGCATCATTGTCGAAGTTGTGCCCCACTTCCTGTGATTTAAACGTGATTCCAACGTACCTCTTTGAATCTGTTTCCTGCTATTCTGCCTCGCTTTCAAGTCCGCCTCGTTGCCTTCCCTCAACAGATTTTTGGACGATAGTTGTTCTTTATTACTCGGCCAGTTTGTGAATTGCTGTGCCCCTGAGCTCCATTTTTCAACTCGTTTTTTGTGAGCTGACCGCAAGTCCAAAATTTTGGTTCAGGACCTATACTGTTTCCCGGGGTGTGGCTGAGAATTTGGTAAATTATTCTTCCTGCCAGGAAGTTAGAGTGAAATGTGTCCGTCCAAATGCCTAACAGCTACTCTCTCATTGGTTCTCCCTCTTCCCTTTCATCCTCTGCCAAATTGGCAACCTGTGCGAACCAGGAGGTTAAAGGGGCTGTCTCTCCAAGTTGGGAGATTGATAGTAAAGCTGATGGAAAATCAAACTGGAGCACAAGGAGAGGGACTATTCTTTGAGTTTTAGAAACCATTTGTATACACAGTTTTTCCGTTCTCTAGGTTTCCCGTACATGTTATAGCTGTAGTAATAGTTCCTTCAACCTGGAGAGTTGGGACCCATGGAATGGGTGCCACATATTATTGTTTTAAAGTGTCTTCATTTGTTCACCCAATCTCACCAATCCTCTCAGTCCCAAGTGTCCAGCCTTATGCCACATCCAGCTGTCGTTGTTGATAGGGTCATTCCAGGTTTCATCAGAGACCCTGAAGGAATTGTAAAGAATTTCCCTGTTTTTTGTTTTGTTTTTGAATTTCCTTTTCTAGTGGGTTTGAGCTGATTCTCGCTGCAATGTTTATGCCAGTCTAGACACACTTGATTCCCTTACAGAGACATATCAATACATAGGTTTTAAGATTCTTACTAGTAAGATATATTCCTCTGCGGGAAATATGGGGTTTTGAGTCCCGTTCTCAGAGGAAATAGTAGGTCTTGTGTATTCTGTATTTGGATTATAGAACCGTACCTGTGCTAATATCAAACTCTGGTTTTATTCATCATCCCACCTCTGCTTTCCCCTTAAGCATGCATAAGAGTGTTTTCTAAATATGAGACTCTGTTCCCTTTCCTAATTCATTCCATGTGTAGCCATGTTTATATACCCTTCATAAGTGATATCTTATGATAAGTTTCTTTTTCTGTGTGATTTTTTCAGTTAGAATCATCGTACATGAATCCCGTCATTATGCTGCTACTGGCCTTATGACATTGACTTCATGGTTGAGGGATATTCCATCATACGTATGTACCACAATTTCTTTACCATTTTTGTCTTTCCAGGGATATATAAGGTGTCCCGAATTCGAGGTTCTTGTAAGCAGTGCTGCCATAAATTTTGGGGTGGCTGTGTCTTATTGATTTTCAATTTTCCCAAGGTATATTCCCGTGACTGGAAGTGCATTAGGTTGTGAAGCACTGTTGTTTACTTCTTTTTGGGTACACAATGCACTCCTCCAGAGTGGCTGTTGGCAATTTACATCCCACCCATCCGCATAACAAGGCTCCCTCTTCTCCAGATCCTGTCTTGCCTTTCTTGTTTTTACACATTTTACAGATGTCCCTTTTGACCGGTTGGAAGTGATACTTCTTTGTAGTGCAGATTTGCATTGTGCGGTTGCTTGGTTGGACAAAATGTGCGTATGCGTTTTCTCCTGAATATATTCAGGAGAAAACGCATGCGCCCTTTATGGACAATTCCATAATTGTCGAAGTTGTGATGCTTTTCCTGTGTTTAAAGGCGATTCCAATGTACTTCTGGAAATCTGTTTCGTGCACTTCTGCCTCACTTTCAAGTCCGCCTCATGGCTTTCTCTCAACAGATTTTTGGAAGAGAGTAGTCCTTTATAACTCTGCAAGTTAGTGAATTTCTGTGCCCCTGAGCTCCATTTTTCAACTTGCGTTTTTGTGAGCTGACTGCCAATCCACAATTTTGCTTCAGGACCTATAGTGGTTCCATTGGGGGGGCTGGCTCAGAGTTTGTTAATTCTTCTTCGTGACGGGAATTTAGAGTGACATGTGGCCATCCAAATGCCTACAGCTACTCTCTAATTGTTTCTCCCTCTTCCCTTGTATCCTCTGCACAACGTGCCAACTGTGCGAACCAGGAGGTTAAAGGTGCTGACTCTCCAATTTGGGAGATTGATACTAAAGCAGTTGGAATGTCAAACTGGTGCACAAGGAGAGAAAAAAATTAGTAGAGTTTTAGAAACATTTCACCATCAGATGGTGTCCATTCTCTAGGTTTCCCATACATGTTATAACTGTAGTGATATTCCCTTCTACCTGGAGAGTTGGGAACCATGGAATGGGTGCCAGGTATTATTGCTTAAAACGGTATGCATTTTCTCACCCAATCTCACCAATCCTCTCAGTCCCAAGTGAACAGCCTTATGCCACATCCAGCTGTCGTTGTAGATAGGGTCATTCTAAGTTTCATCAGAACCCCTGAAGGCATTGTGTAAGAATTTCACTGTTTATTTGTTTTGTTTTGAAATTCATTTTTATAGTGGGTTTGAGCTGATTCTCACTGCCGTGTTTATGTCGTTCTAGACACACTTGGTTACCTTATGGAGACATATCAATACATAGGTTTTAAGATTCTTACTAGTCAGATATACTACTCTGCGGGGAATAGGGGTGTTGAGCCCCATTCAGTGAGGAAAGAGTAGGTCTTGTCTATTCTGTATTTGGATTATGCAACCGTACCTGTGCTAATATCAAACTCTGGTTTTATGCATCACCCCACCTCTCCTTTCCTCTTGAGCAGGCATAAGAGTGTTTTCTAAATGTGAGACTCTTCTCTTTCCTAATTCATTTCATGTGTAGCCATGTTTACAAGACCTTCATAAGTGATATCTTATGATAAGTTTCTTTTTCTGTGTGACTTATTTCAGTTAGAATCATCCTACATGAATCCACTCATTATGCTGCTACTGGCCTTATCACATTGATTTCATGGCTGAGGGATATTCCATCGTACGTATGTACCACAATTTCTTTACTATTTTTGTCTTTCCTGGGATATTTAAGGTGTCCCGAAGTCGAGGTTCTTGTAAGCAGTGCTGCCCTATCTTTTGGGTTGGCTGTGTCTTATTGATTTTCAATTTCCCCAAGGTATATTCCCATGACTGGAAGTGCCTTAGGTTGTGAAGCTCTGTTGTTTAATTATTTTAGGGAACACAATGCACTCCTCCAGAGTGGCTGTTGGCAATCTACATCCCACCCATCAGCATAACAAGGCTCCCTGTTCTCCAGAGCCCCTCTTGCCTTTCTGGCTTTTACACATTTTACGGATATCCCTTTTGACTGGTGGGAAGTGATACTTCTTTGTTGTGCAGATTTGCATTGTGCGGTTGCTTGGTTGGACAAAATGGGTGTATGCGTTTTCTCCTGAATATATTCAGGAGAAAACGCATGCACCCTTTATGGACAATTCCATAATTGTCGAAGTTGTGATGCTTTTCCTGTGTTTAAAGGCGATTCCAATGTACTTCTGGAAATCTGTTTCGTGCAAATCTCCCTCATTTTCAAGTCCGCCTCATGGTTTTTCCTCAACAGATTTTTGGAAGAGAGTAGTCCTGTATAACTCTGCAACTTAGTGAATTGCTGTGCCCCTGAGCTCCATTTTTCATCTTGTGTTTTTGTGAGCTGACCGCAAACCCACAATTTTGCTTCAGGACCTATACTAGTTATGGGTGTGGGGCAGGCTGAGAGTGTGGTTAATTCTTCTTCGTGACGGGAAATTAGAGTGACATGTGGCCGTCCAAATGCCTACAGCTACTCTCTCATTGGTTCTCCCTCTTCCCTTATATCCTCTGCACAATGTGCCAACTGTGCGAACCAGGAGGTTATAGGGGCTGACTCTCCAAGTTGGGAGATTGATATTAAAGCAGTTGGAATGTCAAGCTGGAGCACATGGAGAGAAAAAAATTAGTAGAGTTTTAGAAACCTTTCACCATCAGAGAGTGTCCATTCTCTAGGTTTCCCATACATGTTATAACTGTAGTGATATTCCCTTCTACCTGGAGAGTTGGGAACCATGGAATCAGTGGCAGGCATTATTGCTTTAAAGCGTCTGCATTTTCACACCCAATCTCACCAATCCTCTCAGTCTCAAGTGAACAGCCTTATGCCACATCCAGCTGTTGTTGTACATAGGGTCATTCCAAGTTTCATCAGAACCCCTGAAGGTATTGTGTAAGAATTTCACTGTTTCTTTGTTTTGTTTTTAAATTCCTTTTTATAGTGGGTTTGAGCTGATTCTCACTGCCGTGTTTATGTCATTCTAGACACACTTGGTTCCCTTATGGAGACATATCAATACATAGGTTTTAAGATCCTTACTAGTCAGATATATTTCTCTGTGGGGAATAGGGGTGTTGAGTCCCATTCACTGAGGAAGGAGTCGGGCTTGTCTCTTCTGTATTTGGATTATGGAACGGTACCTGTGTTAATATCAAACTCTGGTTTTGTGTGTCTCCCCACCTCTCCTTCCCCCTTAAACAAGCATAAGAGTGTTTTCTAAATCTGAGACTCTGTTCTCTTTCCTAATTCAGTTCATATGTAGCCAAGTTTACATTCCCTTCATAAGTGCTATCTTATATCAGAATGCACCATGGCCCTTGTCATAATAATGCTCCATGACCCCTGTCATCACAATGCTCCATTCCCTGGTTATCACAATGCTCCATGTCCCTTGTCATAACAATTCTCCACGTACTTGTCATCACAATGCTACATGACACTTCTCATCACAAAGTTACATGCTCGTTTCATCACAATTCTCCATGCACTTGTCATTGCAATGTTCCATGACCCCTGTCATAGGAAGCTCCAAGTGTTTGTCATCACAATGCTTCACGACTTTATCATCAAAATTCTCAATGGCACTTTTCATCACAATGTTCCGTACCCTTGTCATCACAATGCTCCATGCCCTTGTCATCACAATGCTTCATGACCCCTGTCATCACAATGCTCCCTGACACCTGTCATCAAAATGCTTCATGCCCCTTGTCATTACAGTGCTCCATGATGCTCGTCATCACAATTACCCAAGGTCTTCTCATCACAATGCTCCACGGCTTTGCCATCACAATGCTCCATGCCTTGGTCATCTCAAAGCTCAATGTCCCTTGTCCTCACAATTCTCCATGTCCTTGTCATCACAATGCTCCATGGCACTTCTCATCACAATGTTATATGCTCTTGTCATAACAATACTCCATGCACTTGTCATCGCAATGCTCCATGACCCCTGTCATAGGAAGCTCCATGCGCTTGTCATCAAAATGTTTCACGACATGGACATTAAAATTATCAATGGCCCTTGTCATCTCAATGCTCCATGCGCTTATCATCACAATGCTCCTTTACCTTTGTCACAACAATCCTCCATGACACTTGGCATCACAATGCTCCGTGCTATTGTCATCACAATGGAACATGACATATGTCATCACAATGCTCCCTGACACCTGTCTTCACAATACTCCATGACCTTGTCATCACAATGCTCCATGCCCTTGTCATCACAATGTGCCATGCCCACTGTCATCAAAATAATCCATGAAATTTGTCAGACCAAAGCTCCATGCCACCTTTCATCACAATGCTCCATGAACCCTGTCATCACAATGCACCATGCCCATCATCATAATGCTTCATGCTCTTGTTATCACAATGAAATCAAAATGCTCCATGACCTCTGTCATCACAATGCTCCAAACCCTTGTGATCACAATGTTCCATAACACTTGTCATCACAATACCCCATGACGCTACTCATCACAATTATCCATGGACTTCTCATCACAATGCCCCATGACATTTGTCATCACAATGCGCAATACACATGTCATCACAATGCTCCCTGACTCTTGCCATCAGTATGCTCCCTGAACCCTTTCATGACAAGGCTGCATGCCTTTTTCATCACAATGATCCATGCCATTTTCATCACAATGCTCCAAGACCCCTGTAATCACAATGCTCCATGCCCTTGTCATCACAAAGCTCCATGATGCATGTCATCAGAATGCTCCATGGCCTTCTCATCACAATGCTCCATGCCCTTGTCATCACAATGCTCCAAGACCCCTGTAATCACAATGGTCCTTGCTCCTTTTCATCAGAATGCTCCATGAGACTTGTCATCACAAGGCTCCATGGTCTCCTCATCACAATGCTCCAGGACATTTTCATCAAAATGCCCCATTCCCTTATCATCACAATGCTCCATGACCCCTGTCATCACAATACTCCATGAACATTTTCAGCCCAATGCTCCATGACCTTCTCATCACAATGCTCCATGACCAATATCATCACAATGCTCCATGACCACAGTCATCACAACACTCAATATCACCTGACAACACAATGATCCGGGACTCTTGTCATCACAATGCTCCATTCCCTAGTCATCACAATGCTCCATGACCCCTGGCATCACAATACTCCATGAACATTTTCAGCCCAATGCTCCATGACACTTGTCATCACAATGATGCATGCCCTTGTCATCCCAATGCTCCATGACCCCTGTAATCACAATGCTCCGTGACGCTTGTCATCACAGTGCTCCATGACACCTGTCATCACAATGCTCCATGCCTTTGTCAGCAAAATGCTACATGACCTTGTCATTACAATGTTCTATGCACTTGTCATCACAATACTCCATTACCATTGCCATCACAATCCTCCATGAACCTTGGGATCACATTGTTCCATGCCCTTGTCATCACAATGCTCCATGCTCCTTGAAATCAAAATGATCAATGACCTCTGTCATCACAATGCTCCAAACCCTTGTGATCACAATGTTCCATAACACTTGTCATCACAATGCTCCATGATGCCTGTCATCACAATACTCCATGCCCTTTTCATCACAATGCTCCATGACCTTTGTCATCACAATTCTCGATACACTTGTCATCAAAATGCTCCCTGACACTTGTCGTCAGAATGCTCCTTGAACCCTGTCACAAAAAGGCTCCATGCCTTTTTCATCAAAATGCACCATGCCTTTTTCATCACAATGCTCCATGCCATTGTCATCAAAATACTCCACAAGCTTGTCATCAGAATGCTCCATGTCCCTTGTCATCACAATTTTCCATGAACTTGTCAGCACAATGCTCCCTGACCCTTGTCATCACAATGCTCCAAGCCATTGTCATCACAGTGCTCCATTACCTTTGTCATCAGAATCCTCCATGACACTTGGCATCACAATGCTCCATGGCATTGTCATCACAATGGGCCATTACATATGTAATCACAATGCTCCCTGACACCTGTCTTCACAATAATGAATGACCTGGTCATCACAATGTTCCATGCCCTTGTCATCACAATGCGCCATTCCAACTGTCATCGCAATAAGCCATGAAACTTATTAGACCAATGCTCCATGCCCTTGTCATCACAATGCCCCATGCCCTTGTTATCACAATGCTCCATTACACCTGTCATCACAATGCTCCGTGACTCCAGTCATCACAAGGCTTCATGACCTTTGTCATCACAATGATCCATGCCCTTGTCATCAACAGTCTCTGTGACCTTTTTAACCACAATGCTTCATGAACTTTTCATCACAATGCTCTTTGACCCTTGTCATCACAATGCTCTATGCCTTTCTCAGCACAATGCTCCATGACCCTTGTCATCACAATGCTCCATGCGCTTGTCAGCACAATGCTCCATGACCCATGTCATCACAATGCACCATGCGCTTGTCGTCACAGTGCTCCACAATCTTGTCATCACAATGTTCCATAAACCTTGTCATCACAATGCTCCATGCACTTCAAATCAAAATGCTCTCTCACCACTGATATCACAATGTTACATCACTGTTCATCACAATACTCCCTCAACCCTGTCATCACAATGTTCCATGACTCCTGTCATCACAATGCTACATGCACTTATCTTCACAATGTTTGATGATCCCTGACATCACAATGTTCCATAACCCCTGTCATCAAAATGCTCCATGACCCTTTTCATCAAAATGCTCCATGACCCCTGACATCACAATGTTACATAACGCATCTCATCAAAATGTTCCATGACACTTTTCATCAAATTGGTCCATGACAATGTCATCACAATGTTCCCTGCCCTTCTCATCACAATGCACCACGCCCTTGTCATCAAAATGCTCCATGACCTTTGTCATCACAAAGCTCCATGACCCTTGGCATCACAATGCTCCATGCCATTGTCATCACAATACTCCATGAAACCTCTCATCACATTGTTCCATGCAATTGTCATCAAAAAGCTCCATGGTGCTTGTCATCACACTGCTCGATGCCCTTCTCATCACAATGCTCCATGCCCTTGTCATTACAATCCTCCATGACCCATGTATCACTGTGTTCCGTGCCCTTGTCATCACAATGCTCCATGCTCACTCTCATCACAATAATCCATGAAACATTTCAGACAAATGTTCCATGCCCTTGTCATCACAATGCTCCATTACCCCTGTCATAACAATGCTCCATGACCCCTGCCATCACAATGTTCCACGGCCTTGTCATCACAAGGCTCCATGACCCTTGTCATCACAATGCTCCAAGACCCCTGTAATCACAGTGCTCCATGCCCTTGTCATCACAAAGCTCCATGATGCATGTCATCAGAATGCTCCATGCCCTTGCCATCACAATGCTCCATTACCCCTGTGATAACAATGTTCCATGACCCCTGCCATCACGATGTTGCATGGCCTTGTCATCACAAGGCTCCATGACCCTTCTCATCACAATGCTCCAAGACCCCTGTAATCACAATGCTCCATGTCCCTTTTTATCTCAATGATCCATGAACCCTGTCATCACAATGCACCATGCCCATCATCATAATGCTTCAGGCTATTGTCATCACAATGAAATCAAAATGCTCCATGACCTCTGTCATAACACTGCTCCAAACCCTTGTGATCACAATATTCCATAACACTTGTCATCACAATGCCCCATGACGCTCGTCATCACAATTATCTATGGTCTTCTCTTCACAATGCTCCATGACCTTTGTCATCACAATGCTCAATACACTTGTCATCAAAATGCTCCCTGACACTTGTTCTCTGTATGCTCCTTGAACCCTGTCATGACAAGGCTCCATGCCTTTTTCATCACAATGATCCATGCCTTTTTCATCACAATGCTCCAAGACGCCTGTAATTACAATGCT
Source organism: Hyperoodon ampullatus (assembly GCF_949752795.1). Lineage (NCBI taxonomy): Eukaryota > Metazoa > Chordata > Mammalia > Artiodactyla > Ziphiidae > Hyperoodon > Hyperoodon ampullatus. The sequence goes on along the minus strand of NW_027640676.1, from coordinate 2,371,600 downwards.
CCATGCCCTTGTCATCACAAAGCTCAATGACGCATGTCATCAGACTGCTCCTTGGCCTTCTCATCACAATGTTCCATGCCCTTGTCATCACAATTTTCCAAGACACTCTAATCACAATGCTCCATGCCCCTTTTCATCAGTATGCTCCATGAGACTTGTCTCACAAGGCTCCGTGGTTTTCTCATCACAATGATCCAGCACCTTGTCATCACAATGCTTCACGACTTGTCATGAAAATTTTCAATGGCCCTTGTCATCATAATGCTCCAAGCCCTAGTCATCACAATGCTCCATTATATTTGTCATCACAATCCTCCATTACATTTGGCATCACAATGCTCCATGCCATTGTCATCGCAATGGACCATGACATATGTCATCACAGTGCTCCCTGACACCTGTCTTCACAATACTCCATGACCTTCTCATCACAATGCCCCATGCCCTTGTCATCACAATGCCCCATGCCCACTGTCATCACAATAATCTATTAAACTTGTCAGACCAATGCTCCATGCCCCTGTCATCACAATGCTCCATGCCCTTGTCATCACAATGCTCCATGACTCCTGTCATCACAATGCTCTGTGACTCCAGTCATCACAATGCTTCATAACATTTGTCATCACAGTGGTCCATGCCCACATCATCACAAGGCTCTGTGACCTTTGTAACCACAATACTCCATGAACTTTTCATCACAATGCTCCGTGACCCCTGCCATCACAATGTTCCACACCATTGTCAGCACAAGGCTCCATGACCCTTGTCATCACAATGCTCCAAGACCCCTGTAATCACAATGCTCCATGCCCTTGTCATCACAAAGCTTAATGACACATGTCATCAGAATGCTCCATGGCCTTCTCATCACAATGCTCCTTGCCCTTGTCATCACAATGCTCCAAGACCCCTGTAATCACAATGCTCCATGCCCCTTTTCATCTCAATGCTCCATGAACGCTGTCATCACAATGCACCATGCCCATCACCATAATGCTTCAGGCTATTGTCATCACAATGAAATCAAAATGCTCCATGACCTCTGTCATCACAATGCTCCAAACCCTTGTGATCACAATGTTCCATAAAACTTATCATCACAACACCCCATGACGCTCATCATCAAAATTATCCATGGTCTTCTCATCACAATGCTCCATGAACTTTGTCATCACAATGCTCAATACACTTGTCATCACAATGCTCCGTGACACTTGTCGTCAGTATGCTCCTAGAACCCTGTCATGACAAGGCTCCATGCCTTTTTCATAACAATGATCCATGCCATTTTCATCACAATACTCCATGCCCTTGTCAGCACAAAGCTCCATGACGCATGTCATCAGAATGCTCCATGGCCTTCTCATCACAATACTCCATGCCCTTGTCATCACAATGCTCCAAGGCCACTGTAATCACAATGCTCCATGCCCCTTTTCATCAGAATGTTCCATGAGAATTGTCATCACAAGGCTCCATGGACTTCCCATCACAATGCTCCAGGACCTTGTCATCACAGTGCTCAATTCCCTTCTCATTACAATGCTCCATGACCCCTGTCATCACAATACTCCATGAACATTTTCAGCCCAATGCTTCATGACCTTCTCATCACAATGCTCCATGACCCATATCATCACAATCCTCCATGACCACTGTCATCACAACACTCCATGACCCCTGACAACACAATGATCCGGGACTCTTGTCATCACAATGCTCCATTCCCTTGTCATCACAATGCTCCATGAACATTTTCAGCCCAATGCTCCATGACACTTGTCATCACAATGATCCATGCCCTTGTCATCCCAATGCTCCATGACCCCTGTAATCACAATGCTCCGTGACGCTTATCATCACAGTGCTCCATGACCCTTATCATCACAATTCTCCATGCCTGTGTCATCAAAATCCTACATGACCTTGTCATCACAATGCTCCATGAGCTTGTCATCACAATACTCCATTACCATTTTCATCACAATCCTCCATGAACCTTGGGATCACATTGCTCCATGCCCTTGTCATCACAATGCTCCATGCTCCTTGAAATCAAAATGGTCCATGACCTCTGTCATCACAATGCTCCAACCCCTTGTGATCACAATGTTCCATAACACTTGTCATCACAACACTCCATGATGACTGTCATGACAATACTCCATGCACTTGTCGTCACAATGTTCCATGACCTTTGTCATCACAATTCTCAATACACTTGTCATCACAATGCTCCCTGACACTTGTCGTCAGAATACTCCTTGAACACTGTCATGAAAATGCTCCATGCCTTTTTCATAAGAATGCTCCATGCCCTTTTCATCACAACGCTCCATGTCATTGTCATCACAATACTCCACAAGCTTGTCATCAGAATGCTCCCTGATCATTGTCTTCAGAATGCTCCATGACCCCTGTCATCACAATGCTCCATACCCCTTGTCATTACAGTGTTCCATGACGCTCGTCATCACAATTATCCATGGTCTTCTCATCACAATGCTCCACGGTCTGGCCATCACAATGCTCCATGCCTTGGTCATCACGATGCTCCATGTCCTCAGTCATCACAATGCTCCATGACCCCTGTCATCACAATGCTCCATACCCCTTGTCATTACAGTGCTCCATGACGCTCGTCATCACAATTATCCATGGTCTTCTCATCACAACGCTCCACGGTCTTGCCATCACAATGCTCTATGCCCTGGTCATCACAATACTCCATGTCCCCTGTCATCACAATTCTCCACGTTCTTGGCATCACTATGCTCCATGATACTTCTCATCACAGTGTTACATGTTTTGTCATCACAATTCTCTATGCACTTGTCATCGTAATGCTCCATGACCCCTGTCATAGCAAGCTCCATGTGATTGTCATCACAATGCTTCATGAACATGTCATCAAAATTCTCAATGGCCCTTGTTATCACAATGCGCCATGACCCTTGTCATCACAATGCTCCAAGCCCTTGTCATCAAAATGCTCCATTACCTTTGTCATCACAATCCTCCATGACACTTGGCATCACAATGCTACATTCCATTGTCATTGCAATAGACCATGACATATGTCATCACAATGCTCCCTGACACCCTTCTTCACAATACTCCATGACCTTCTCATCACAGTGCTCCATGCCCTTGTCATCACAATGCACCATGCCCACTGTCATCACAATAATCCATGAAACTTGTCAGAAAAATGCTCCATGACCCTGTCATCACAATGCTCCATGCCCTTTCATCACAATGCTCTATGACCCCTGTCATCAAAATGCTCCGTGACTACAGTCATCACAATGCTTCATGACCTTTGTCATCACAATGGTCCATGCCTTCGTCATCACAAGGCTCTGTGACCTTTGTGACCACAACACTCCATGAACATTTCATCACAATGCTCGGTGACCCTTGTCATCACAATGCTCCATGCCTTTGTCAGCACATTACTCCATGACACATGGCATCAAATGTGCCATGCACTTGTCATCACAATGCTCCACATCGTTGTCATCACAATGCTCCATAAACCTTGTCATCACAATTCTCCATGCGTTTGTCAGCACAATGTTCCATGACCCATGTCATCACAATGTGCCCTGCGTTTCTCATCACAATGCTCCACAGCCTTGTCATCACAATGCTCCATGCACCTCTCATCAAAATGCTCTCTCACCACTGATATCACAATGTTCCATCACTAGTCAACACAATACTCCCTCCACCCTGTCATCCCAATGTTCCATGACCCTTGTCACAACAATGCTACATGCTCTTATCATCACAATGCTCCATGACCCCTGACATCACAATGCTCCATGACCCCTGACATCACAATGTGCCATGACCCTTGTCATAACAATGCTCCAAGCCCTTGTCATCAAAATGCTCCATTACCTTTTTCATCACAATCCTCCATGACACTTGGCATCACAATGCTACATTCCATTGTCATTGCAATAGACCATGACATATGTCATCACAATGCTCCCTGACACCCTTCTTCACAATACTCCATGACCTTCTCATCACAATGCTCCATGCCTTTGTCAGCACATTACTCCATGACACATGGCATCAAATGTGCCATGCGCTTGTCATCACAATGCTCCACATCGTTGTCATCACAATGCTCCATAAACCTTGTCATCACAATGCTCCATGCGTTTGTCAGCACAATGTTCCATGACCCATGTCATCACAATGTGCCCTGCGTTTCTCATCACAATGCTCCACAGCCTTGTCATCACAATGCTCCATGCACCTCTCATCAAAATGCTCTCTCACCACTGATATCACAATGTTCCATTACTAGTCAACACAATACTCCCTCCACCCTGTCATCCCAATGTCCCACGACCCTTGTCACAACAATGCTATATGCTCTTATCATCACAATGCTCCATGACCCCTGACATCACAATGCTCCATGACCCCTGACATCACAATGTTCCATAACCCCTGTCATCACAATGCTCCATGACCCCTAACATCACAATGTTCCATAAACACTGTCATCAAAATGTTCCATGACCCTTTTCATCCAATTGCTCCATGACCCTGTCATCACAATGCTCCCTGCCCTTCTCATCACAATGCACCACGCCCTTGTCATCAAAATGTTCCATGGCCTATGTCATCACAAAGCTCTATGACCCTTAGAATCACAATGCTCCATGCCATTGTCATCACAAACCTCCATGAAACCTCTCATCACATTGCTCCATGCTGTTGTCATCACAAAGCTCCATGACGCTTGTCATCACAATTCTCCATGCCCTTGTCATTGCAATCCTCCATGACACATGTATCACTGTGTTCCGTGCCCTTGTCATCACAATGCTCCATGCTCACTCTCATCACAATAATCCATGAAACTTTTCAGACCAATGCTCCATGCCCTTGTCATCACAATGCTCCATTACACATGTCATCACAATGCTCCATGACCCCTGCCATCACAATGTTCTACGGCCTTGTCATCACAAGACTCCATGGCCCTTGTCATCACAATGCTCCAAGACCCCTGTAATCACAATGCTCCATGCCCATGTCATCACAAAGTTCCCTGACGCATGTCATCAGAATGCTCCATGACCTTCTAATCACAATACTCCATGCCCTTGTCATCACAATGCTCCAAGACCCTTGTTATTACAATGATCCATGCCTCTTTTCATCTCAATGCTCCATGAACCCTGTCATCACAATGCACCATGCCCATCATCATAATGCTTCAGGCTATTGTCATCACAATGAAATCAAAATGCTCCATGACCTCTCTCATCACAATGCTCCAAACCCTTGTGATCACAATGTTCCATAACACTTGTCATCACAACGCTCCATGACGTTGGTCATCACAATTATCCATGGACTTCACATCACAATGCTCCATGATCTTTGTCATCACAATTCTCAATGCACTTGTCATCACAATGCTCCCTGACACTTGTCATCAGTATGCTCATTGAACCCTGTCATGACAAGTCTCCATGCCTTTTTCATCACAATGATCCATGCCCTTTTCATCACAATGCTTCATGCCATTGTCATCACAATACTCCACAAGCTTGTCATCAGAAAGCTCCGTGACCCTTGTCATCTCAATGATCCATGACCCCTGTCATCACAATGCTCCATGACACCTGTCATCACAATGCTCCATGCCCCTTGTCATTACAGTGCTCCATGATGTTCGTCATCACAATTATCCACGGTCTTCTCATCACAGTGCTCCACGGTCTTGCCATCACAATGCTCCATGCTCTGGTCATCACAATGCTCCATGTCCCCAGTCATTACAATGCTCCATGACCCCTGTCATCACAATGCTCCATACTGCTTGTCATTACAGTGCTCCATGACACTCGTAATCACAATTGTCCATGGTCTTCTCATCACAATGCTCCACGCCCTTGTCATCAAAATGCTCCATGACACTTGTCATCACAATGCTCCATGACCACTGTCATAACAATGCTCCATGACCCCTGTCATCACAAGGCTCCATACCACTTGTCATTACAGTGCTCCATGACGCTCCTCATCACAATTATCCATGGTCTTCTCATCACAATGCTCCACGGTCTTGCCATCACAGTGCTCCATGCCTTGGGCATCACAATGCTCCATGTCCCCGGTCATCACAATGCTCCATGACCACTGTCATCACAGTGCTCTATACCCCTTTTCATTACAGTGCTCCATGACCCTCGTCATCACAATTATCCATGGTCTTCTCATCACAATGCTCCACGATCTTGCCATCGCAATGCTCCATGCCCTGGTCATCACAATGCTCCATGTCCCCTGTCATCACAATTCTCCACGATCTTGGCATCACTATGCTCCATGACACTTCTCATCACAGTGTTACATGCTTTGTCATCACAATTCTCTATGCACTTGTCATCGCAATGCTCCATGCCCCCGTCATAGCAAGCTCCATGTGCTTGTCATCACAATACTCCATGCCCTTGTCGTCACAATTCTCCATGACCTTTGTCATCACAATGCTCCCTGACACTTGTCGTCAGAATGCTCCCTGAAAACTGTCATGAAAAGGCTCCATGTCTTTTTCATCACAATGCCCCATGCCATTTTCATCAAAATGCTCCATGTCATTGTCATCAAAATACTCCACAAGCTTGTCATCAGAATGCTCCATGAAACTTGTCATCACAATGTTCCATGACCCCTGTTATCACAATGTTCCATACCCCTTGTCATTACAGTGCTCCATGACGCTCATCATCACAATTATCCATGGTCTTCTCATCACAATGCTCCACGGTCTTGCCATCACAATACTCCATGCCCTGGTCATCACAATGCTCCATGTCCCCTGTCATCACAATTCTCCACGTTCTTGGCATCACTGTGCTCCATGATGCTTTTCATCACAGTGTTACATGCTTTGTCATCACAATTCTCTATGCACTTGTCATCGCAATGCTCCATGATCCCTGTCACAGCAAGCTCCATGTGATTGTCATCACAATGCTTCATGAACATGTCATCAAAATTCTCAATGGCCCTTGTTATCACAATGCTCCATGACCCTTGTCATCACAATGCCCCAAGCGCTTGTCATCAAAATGCTCCATTACCTTTGTCATCACAATCCTCCATGACACTTGGCATCACAATGCTCCATTCCATTGTCATCGCAATGGACCATGACATATGTCATCACAATGCTCCCTGACACCCTTCTTCACAATACTCCATGACCTTCTCATCACAATGCTCCATGCCCTTGTCATCACAATGTGCCATGCCCACTGTCATCACAATAATCCCGGAAACTTTTCAAACCAATGCAACATGCCCCTGTCATCACAATGCTCCATGCCCTTTCATCACAATGCTCTATGACCCCTGTCATCACAATGCTCCGTGACTCCAGTCATCACAATGCTTCATGACCTTTGTCATCACAATGGTCCATGCCCTCGTCATCACAAGGCTCTGTGACCTTTGTCACCACAGCGCTCCATGAACATTTCATCACAATGCTCGGTGACCCTTGTCCTCCCAATGCTCAATGCCTTTGTTAGCACAATACTCCATGACCCATGACATCAGAATGTGCCATGCGCTTGTCATCACAATGCTCCACATCATTGTCATCACAATGCTCCATAAACCTTGTCATCACACTGCTCCATGCACTTCTCATCAAAATGCTCTCTCACCACTGATATCACAATGTTCCATCACTAGTCAACACAATACTCCCTCACCCCTGTCATCACAATATTCCATGACCCTTGTCACAACAATGCTACATGCCTTTATCATCACAATGCTCCATTCCCCTGACATCACAATGTTCCATAACCCCTGTCATCACAATGCTCCCTGCCCTTCACAACAGAATGCACCACACCCTTGTCATCAAAATGCTCCATGACCTTTGTCATCACAAAGCTCAATGACCCTTGTCATCACAATGCTGCATGCCATTGTCATCACAATGCTCCATGAACCCTCTCATCACATTGTTCCATGCCCTTGTCATCACAGGCTCCATGATGCTTTTCATCACAATGCTCGATGCCATTCTTATCACAATGCTCCATGCGCTTGTCATTACAATCCTGCATGACCCATGTATCACAGTGTTCCATACCCTTGTCATCACAATGCTCCTTGCCCCCTCTCATCACAATAATCCATGAAACTTTTCAGACCAATGCTCCATGCCCTTGTCATCACAATGCTCCATTACCCCTGTCATAACAATGCTCCATGACCCCTGCCATCACAATGTTCCACAGCCTTGTCATCACAAGGCTCCATGACCCTTGTCATCACAATGCTCCAAGACCCCTGTAATCACAATGCTCCATGCCCTTGTCATCACAAAGCTCCATGACGCATGTCAACAGAATGCTCCATGGCCTTCTCATTCACGATGTTCCATGCCTTTGTCATCACAATGCTCCAAGACTCCTGTAATCGCAATGCTCCATGCCCCTTTTCATCTCAATGCTCCATGAACCCTGTCATCACAATGCACCATGCCCATCATCATAATGCTTCAGGCTATTGTCATCACAATGAAACCAAAATGCTCCATGACCTCTGTCATCACAAGGCTCCAAATCCTTGTGATCAATATGTTCCATAACACTTATCATCACAACGCCCCATGACGCTCGTCATCACAATTATCCATGGTCTTCTCATCACAATGCTCCATGACCTTTGTCATCACAATACTCAATACCCTTGTCATCACAATGCTCCCTGACACTTGTTGTCAGTTTGCTCCTTGAACCCTGTCATGACAAGGCTCCATGCCGTTTTCATCACAATGATCCATGCCCTTTTCATCACAGTGCTCCAAGACCGCTGTAATCACAATGCTCCATGCCCTTGTCATCACAAAGCTCCATGATGCATGTCATCAGTACGCTCCATGGCCTTCTCATCCCAATGCTCCATGCCCTTGTCATCACAGTGCTCCAAGACCCCTGTAATCACAATGCTCCATGGCACTTTTCATCAGAATGCTCCATGAGACTTGTCATCACAAGGCTCCATGGTCTTCTCATCACAGTGCTCCAGTACCTTGTCATCACAATGCTCCATGACCCCTGTCATCACAGTACTCCATGGACATTTTCAGCCCAATGCTCCATGACCCCTGTCATCACAATGCTCCATGACCACTGTCATCACAACGCTCCATGAACCCTGACAACACAATGATCCGGGACTCTTGTCATTAAAATGCTCCATGACCATTGTCATCACAATGATCCATGCGCTTGTCATCCCAATGCTCCATGACCCCTGTAATCACTATGCTCCGTGATGCTTGTCATCACAGTGCTCCATGAACCTTGTCATCATAATGCTCCTTGCCTTTGTCAACAAAATGGTACATAATCTTGTCATCACAATTCTCCATGCGCTTGTCATCACAATCCTCCATGACCATTGGGATCACATTGCTTCATGCCCTTGCCATCTCTCTCTTGCCTTTCTGGTTTTTACAGATATTTGGATGTCCCTTTTGACCGGTGGTAAGTGACAATTCTTTGTAGTGTGGATTTGTATTGCGTGCTTGCTTGATTGGCCAAAAAGGGCGTATGCGTTTTCTTCTGAATATATTCAGGAGAAAAGGCATACGCCCTTTTTGGCCAAGTGCATCTCTGTCCAAGTTGGGATGCTTTTCCTGTGCTTTAAAGGCGATTCCAATTTACCTCTTGAAATATGTTTTGTGCAATTCTGCCTCATTTTCAAGGCCGCTTCATTTCCTTCCCTCAACAGATTTTTGGAAGAGAGTAGTCCTTTATAAGTCTGCAGGTTTGTGAATTGCTGTGCCCCTGAGCTCCAATTTTCAAATCCCATCTTTGTGAGCTGGCCGCAAATCCACAATTTTGCTTCAAGACCTATACTGGTTCCAGGGGTGGCTATATTGGTTCCCTGTGGGTGGCTGAGGCTTTGGTTAATTCTTCTTCCTGCCGGGAAATTAGAGTGACATGTGCCCGTCCAAATGCCTACATCTACTCTCTGATTGGTTCTCCCTCTTCCCTTTCATCCTCTGCACAATTAGCAAACTGTGCGAACCAGGAGGTTATAGGGGCTGACTCTCCTAAGTTGGGAGATTGATAGTAAAGCAGTTGGAATGCCAAAGTGGAGCACAAGGAGAGGAAAAATTTGCAGAGTTTTAGAAACCTTTCGCCATCACAGGGTGTCCATTTTCTAGGTTTCCCATACATGTTATAATTGTAGTGATATTCCCTTCTACCTGGAGATTTGGGACACATGGAATGGTGGCATGCATTACTACTTTAAAAGGTCTGCATTTTCTCTCCCAATCTCACCAGTCCTCTCAGTCCCAAGTGTCCAGCCTTATGTCTCATCCAGCTGCCTTTGCAGATAGGGTCATTCCAGGTTTCATCAGAACCCCTGAAGGAATTGTGTAAGAATTTCGCTGTTTTTGGGGGGTTTTTTGAAATTCATTTTTATAATGGGGTTGAGCTGATTTTCACTGACGTGTTTATGCCAGTCTAGACACAATTGATTCCCTTACGGAGACATATCAATACATAGGTTTTAAGATTCTTAGTAGTCAGATATATTCCTCTGTGGGGCATAGGGGTGTTGAGTCCCGTTCACTGAGGAAGGTGTAGGTCTTGTCTATTCTGTATTTGGTTTATGGAATGGTACCTGTGCTAATATCAAACTCTGGTTTTATGCATCACCCCACCTCTCCTTTCCCCTGAAGCAGGCATAAGAGATTTTTGCTAAATGTGAGACTCTGTTCTCTTTCCTAATTCAGTTCATGTGTTCTGATATTGACATTCCCTCTATAAGTCATATCTTATGATAAGATTCTTTTTCTGTGTGACTAATTTCCCTTAAAATCATCATACGTAAATCCACTCATTATGCTGCTACTGGCCTTATATACATTGACTTCACGTCTGAGTGATATTCCGTTGTACAAAATTACCACAAGTTCTTTATGCATTTCTCTTTTTCCTGGGATATTTTAGGTGTACCAAAGTTGAGGTTCTTGTATGCAGAGCAGCCCTAAACTTTGGGGTGCCTGTGTCTTATTGACATTTAGTCTTCCCAAGTTATATGTCCATGAGTTGAAGTCCCCTTGCTCCGGGGCTTTGTATTTTAGATGTTTTAAAAGCACCATACACATCTTCAGAGTGGCTCTTGGATATTTATACCCCACCCATCAGCGTGACTAGGCTCCCTGTTTTCCATGGCCTCTCCTGCATTTCTGGTTTGTACACATTTTTTGGATGGCCTTTCTGAGCAGTGGAAATTGAGACTTCTTTGTTGTGCGGATTTGCATTTCCCTCTTGCTTGGTTGGCCAAAAACTCTGCATGTGTTTTTTTCCTGAAGATATTCACGAAAAAAACGCAAACACCCTTTTGCCCAACCGCATCATTTTAGAAATTCTGCTGCTTTTCATATGCTTTAAATGTGAGTACAATCTACCTTTTGAAATCTGTTTCCTGCAATTCTGCCTCTCATTCAGATCCTCTTCGTTGCCTTACCTGAATATATTTTTGGACGTTGGTTATCATTTATATCTTTGCAGGTCTTTGAATTGTCTGCTCCTGAGCTCCATTTTGCAACTCGCTTTTTTTGTGAGCTGGCCGCCAAACCATTGGATTACTTCTGGCCCTATTCTGGTTCTGGGGAGGCAGGCTGAGCCTTTGGTTAATTCTTCTTCCTAATGGGAAATTAGAGTGACATGTGCCTGTCAGAAGTCCTACAGCTAATCTCTCATTGGTTCCCCCTCTTCCCTTTTATCCTCTGCACAAATTGCAAACTGTGTGAAACAGGAGGTTAAAGGTGCTGATTCTCCAATTGGGGAGATTGTTAGTAATGTGGCTGGAATGGCGAACCCCAGCACCAGGAGATCAAAACTGAGGTGCATTTTAGACACCTTTCCTGAGCACACGGTGTACATTCATCTCGGTTTCCCGGGCATGTTTTCGCTGTCAGAAGATTCCCTTGAACCTGCATATTTGGGACCCATGGAATGGGTACCAGGCAGTATTACTTTAAAAGGTCTGCATTTCCTCACCCAGCCTCTCTAATATCTCTTAGCGTGCATAGCTTCCAGCCTTATATAATCATCCTGCTGTGGGTCTACATGTGTTCAATCCATGTTACATCGTAGCCCTTCAACAAAAGTTGTAAGAATTTTTGTCTGTCTCACTGTTTTTATTAATAGTTTTAAATTTATTTTTATTTTGGTTACAGCTGATTTTCAAAGCTCTGTTTTTTGCTGCTGTACATCCCCTTGATTCATGTACTGTGAGACAACAATAACTTCTTTTTCAGATGCTTACCAGTCATATGTATTATTTTCCAGTGACTTGAGTGGGCTGAGTGCAGTTCTTTGAGGTACCGTGTAGGCCTTGTCAGTTATTCAATTTGGTACTTGGAATGGTATCTTTGCTAATTTCAACCTCCTGGATAATACGTCACCATTCCCCACCTTTCCCATTTAGCAGCCTTATGTCTATTTTCTACATATTTGACTATGTTTCTGTTTTGTAATTTATTTCATGTGTAGCCATTTTTGATTCCACCTTTAAGTGACATCTTATGATATGTGTCTTTTTCTTTCTGACATATGTCACTTAGAATGATCGTATGTAACTCCTCCAGAGTTGTTACAACTGGCCTTATTTCATTGATTTCTGGATGAGTAATATTCCACTCTACATAAGTACCCCATCTCTTTTATCCATTTTATCCTTCCAGGGACATTTAGGTTATATCCAAGTTGAGGCCCTTTTTAACAGAGAGGTGGTAAACGTTCGGGTGCCTGTTTTCTGTCGATTTTTGTTTTTCCCAAGTTACACGCCCATGAGTGCAAGTGCCCTATGCTCTGTAGCTCATTTTTTAGATGTTTTAGCAAACACAATACACTTCTCCAGAGTGGCCGTTGGCAAATTACATTTCCACTATCAGCCTCACAGGGCTCCCTTTTCTCCTCGCCCTGTCCTGCATTTCTGGTGTTTACACTTTATGTGGATGGCCCTTCTGACTGATGTGAAGTGATACATTTTGTGATATTGATTTCCAGTGCCCACCTGTTTGGTTGGATAAAAAGTGTGTATGGCCTTTACTTGAATATATTCAGAAAAAATGCATACACCCTTTTTGGCCAACTGCATCATTGGCGATGTTCAGCCCCTTTTCTTGTGCTTTAATGGGGAGTCCTTTCTACCTCTTCAAATCTGTTTCCTGCCACTCTCCCTTGCTTACAAGTCCTTTTCTGTGACTTACCTCAAGACATTTTTCGACGATAGATATTTTCAACTCTGCAGTTTCATGAATTTTAGTGCCCCTGAGTTCCATTTTTCAACTTGTGTTTTTGGAAACTGGACACAAAACAGCGGGATTTCCTCTAGCCCTATTCTGTTTCCGTGGGCAATTCTAGCCTTTGATGAATTTGTCTTCTGGATTGGAAATTAGAGTGGCATGTGCCTGTCCGAACACCTAAGACTTGTCTCTAATTTTTTCTCATCCTTCCGCTTCATCCTCTGGACAAATTCCAAACTGTGTGCAACAGGATGTTGACGGTGCTGATATCCCCAAGTGAGGAGATTGTTAGGAAAGATGCTGGAGGGTTGAACCCGAGCACCAGGCGATGAGGAGATGAGGTGCCTTTTCCAAACTCTTTCCGATCAAACGGTGTACCATCCTCTATGTGTGACAGGCATGTTTTAGCTGTAGGAAGGGTCCCGTGCATGTAAGGAGAACACCAGGGATTTTTCCAAATCAGTGCCTCCCCGAACCCCAAACTGGGGAATTTTTAAGCTACGGCTACACGTATGTCCTTTAAGGGCCTTGGGAAATAGGCAGAGCCCAAACTTTAGATGACTGAAATCTTCAGGGTCAGAAGCGCTCACCATCGGCCTTGCTTAGGTTACATTTTATCTGTCATTGATAGATGATGTCAATAAAAATATCTATTCTTTTTCAGATTATTTCCCCTTATAGGTTATTGCAAAATATTCAGTGTAGTTCCCTGTTCTATACAGTAGTTCCTTGTTGATGATCTATTTTATACATAGCAGTGTGTATATGTTAATCCCAAACTGTTAATTTATCCCTTCTCCTACCTTTCCCCTTTGGTAATAATAAATTATAAGATTTTATACTTCTCAGAAATGGGGGAGCTGAAAGAGAGGTATCATTTTCAATGGAAAAGCATTCAAAACAAGATTGAAGCTTCAGCCAAGAGTATTCGATGTACATCCATGGAAATAAATCACTTCATTTCTCTAATGTTGACCTGACAAATAAGACAGACGTCTTCACTGAACTTGCTTATAGGAAAGTGATGGAAATATCAAATGTAAGTCTTAGAAACATCTTATTTTACCCGAGCATTATACACTGCTCTATGTTAACTACAGTTTGGCTCACACATCTGTTCATTGAAGTTACAATGTTCTCAATTTCTGTTACTGATCCTCCAGAGTGGACCCCAACAGGAGTCCCCGTGCCCAGTGTCATTGGAGCCAACAGATCAAGACTGAGTTTGGTTCAGAAACAAAGGAAACATTATTTTGAAAACAGAATGGAGAGGTGAGAGCGTGCACTCCCCCATGGGCTGTGAGCTGGGCTGCTGTGTAGGGTCCCCGGCAGCGTCAGTGGGAGGGAGGGGATGGAGCTCTCGAGGGCTGCGTTGGCTGCAGCTCAGGCTCTATGCCGTGGAGTCTGCATGGGACCCCGCTAGCTGAGGTGTCGACCCAGCAATTCTGCACTAGGAAATCGGGTCTGAAGTGCCGGGTGTGGGACCTCTGCATGCGGAACCCTAGGAGCACGTGAAATTAGACAAAGCACAAAGGAAAAACAGGTTAGACTTTATTTTATTGCCCAGATTCTCTTTTTATCTCCCAGGAATTTTTAATGAACGTTGCTGGAGACGAACACCTCCTCTGCTTTTTGTTCCGTTCCTTATTCTTGGGGTGTTGAGGGTGCAGACCCCTCTTTTGTAACTGCTTCATGCTGTGGTGGGAGCCCTGATACATGTGGGGAGGGGCAAAACGTCTCCCCACAAGCCTCCTGGTAAGGTTGATTGTCCCAAGGCCTCCTGCCTCACTTCTCGTCCGCCTGAGCACTAGCATTGGAAGTGCTACAGATTCTAATGACCTTTAAGGGTCCAGGAAAGAGAGGCGCAGAGATGCTGTGGTGGCAGGTTTCACCCCACCCCACATATGTTCGGCGACCTTAGGCTGACAGTTTTTGTCAGACTAGATGCTCTGACCAGTAGTCTGTGCTTTCTTTAATTAGGTCCCTGAATTAATGTACAAACAGCACCATGTGTCAGAGCCCTGCCCGCGCAACTCTCAGACAGTCCAGGGTCAGTGGTGATCCAGGACCATGACGTCCACTGAGTCAACGGCCTTTAGAAGTAGCCAGCAGTCCAGCCGGTCATATTGGCCACCATCACCGCGGTGTCTGTAGGGTTTTCTATTGTGAAAGTGTGATATACATTTCCCCCGCCAAGCTTATTAGCTCCCTTCTGGGTGCAGTAAGTCCTGCAAGCAGTAGTCTGCTCTTTCGGGGCACAGTCTTGTCGTTTTCTGAGAGAAACTCCAGGTCAAGTGATGGTCACACGAGTCATCTTGGGGGCCCGTTGACCCCGTTTATCTCTCTGGAGGTTGGAGTTGGAGAGCCTCCTCACTCGAGGTCAGTGTGTCCACAGAGCGACCCCTGCAACTTCAGGGCATGATGGGTGGTTAGGATCACCACGTGGGGTCCTTTTCCCTTAGGAGGGAGCTGGCCTTGCGGGCTGCTGATTTCCAGCTTTTTAGATACCCCAGTATCCTGGCCTGATGAGACGGTGGGCAAAGCCCTTGGTGACCATAGTTTATCATACCTGAAAAGCATTCTTGTGTTGCTCCATTTCAAGTGGTCCCAGTTTTTGCACTAAGGCTCAGAGGGCGATTAACCTTTGACCGGGTATGTAAAGGTCAAAGGGTTTAGCTAAATTAGGGAGTTCCTGGGCAAGGGTCTGTATTGACTGCTCTTTCCATTCTTGAAAGGCTGCTTCTGGATTCTATTCAAAAGGATCATCATCTTTTCGTGTCAGTGTTTCATGTAGAGGCCCAGCTATTAGACTGTAGTTAGGGATCCAGATGCAGAAAACCTTGGCCTCCCCAGGAACCCTTAAGCTGTCTTCTAGTTTTAGAAGAGGTAAGGCTGCAAATGGCTTCTTCCCTATCCTGGGATGCGTTTCTCCGAATATCTGTGAGAATGAAGCCCAGGCATGTCACCTTAGCCTGGGATATTTGAGCGTTTTTCTTGGACACCTTCTATCCTTTCTTGGCTAGGTAGTTCAGAGGCGTCTTTAGTAGGCCTGGCGATCAGAATGTCATCTGCATATTGAAGGAGGATTCCCTTTTACAGAGGTTGAACTTTAAGGTCTTTAGAGGACATTTCCCCAATGATGGTGTGGGGATTTTTGAACCATTGGGGCAGGACGGCCCAGCATTATTGCTTTTGTTGCATGTTGTGTCCTGCCACTCACAAGCCAAAAATTCTTGTGACTCTGAGATGAATGGAATATAGAAGAAGGCATCATTGAAGTTTGATACAGAATGCCATGGCCTGGTGGAAGGTAGAATGACCAGCAGGGAGTAGGAAATAGGAGCTACTGGATGTATATCCTCGGTGGCTTCACTGACTGTCCTGATATCCTTTACCAGGTCTCCAGCAGCCCATGGGGCTCTCGTGGTCAGGCCAATCCCAGGATATGGAGCTCACCTGGGCTGCACCCCTACCCCACAGCCCACGGGGCTCTCGTGGTCAAGTCCTTCCCAGGGTATGGAGCTCACCTCTGCAGCTACCCAGCAGCCCATGGGGCTCTCCTACTCAGGCCCTTCCCAGGATACGGAGCTCCCCTGGGCAGGTACCCCAGCAGGGCTGGACACACAGGAACTGTGCACATAGCCCACCTTGCAGAGAACCCCCAGCTCACCTGTCGCTCACAGCTGACACAGAATACCTCAGAGCAGGACTTGAACTAACAAACAGCAGCTCTGACAGGTCTGTGACCATGGCTATCACTCTCTGCAGGCTCTTTCTGCCTGGTCTTCCAGACACTTCCACTGCAGCCAGGGCACCAGGCCTCTGTCTCCACCCACCATCACTCCTCTCCCTGACTCCTGGGTCCCTCTCATTAGCATAGGGTCTTCTTGAAGTTGTTTTCCACTCATGGACCAGATAAAATGATAAGAAAACAAGCCGCAGATGCAGCCCCTTGTCTATCCTGACTCTCAAGAGCCCACACCTGTTCCTAGGGCCTGGCCCATTTAGCAAGTTTCATTTTCTGCAACTGTGAGCCCCTGAGGGGTGAGGATTGGCTGATTTTGTCAGCCTGAAACTGCCTGCCAGCCCTCCACAGGTGTGCCTGGGTTGAGGGCAATATAAACAGCTCTCCAGTGAGCGACAGCCCTTGTAGCTGTGACTGACGCCATATTCTCTGCCCCGTAGGCAGTGCCGGGGCTGTGCTGGTGGGAGGGAGTGAGTGGCCGTGGCTTAGTGGGTGGCCCAGTGTGAGTGGGGCTCTGCTGGACTTTCTGCAGGAGTTGCCAGGCTGCCACCTGCTAAAGAAGAGGATGTGTCACCCATACCTGCCGCTGGAATTTCTCCCCAGGCAGAGGATAGGAAGTAAAAAAGCAATGGGGGCCGTGGCAGGAGGGGTATCTCAGGCAGGGAAATGGAAAGCTTCCAGAAGAGCATCTGTGGCCAGGACCATCCTGACTGGCCTGCAGGCACCAAGTCGGCCTGTGTGCTGTCGCTGGTGTGGCTCCACAGCCCTTCTTCTAGGCTTGCAAGTTCTGTACATATTCATGTGTTTTAACTGGAAAGGGTGGGAAGAGTTCAGCTGCAGCAGGACTGGGGCTCAGCTCACCTTTACTCACAGATGCCTTGGCTCGGTCCCCCAGCCTTGCAATGAGGACCCTCCTTGCTTGGGCGGAGGGCTGCTGGCTGTATGGGAGATGATTCCCCACCTCTGACCAATTTCAGAATTCTTTACCGCTGGAGCAAGTGCCCTGATAGGGTTTTCCTCTGTATAACTGGTGGGTTCAGGTTTTTTTTCCTTTTTTGGTTAAAGTTAGATTTTATTCCTCTTTTATGTATTTATAGATATAAGCATGGAAATAATTCATTCATATAAATACATCTGTGTGAAGGGAAGAACTTTTTTCTGTTTTATTTTTAAATTTTATTTTTTAAAATTTTAAAATTTAATTTTATTTATATTTTTATACAGCAGGTCATTATTAGTTATGTATTTTATTCATATACATGTATACAGGTCAATCCCAATCTCCCAACATATGCCACCACCACCACCCCATGGCTTCCCACACTTGGTGTCCATACGTGTGTTCTCTACCTCTGTGTCTCTATTTCTTCCCTGCAAACCAGTTCATCTATACCATTTTTCTAGGTTCCACATATATGCATTAATATACAATATTTGTTTTTCTCTTTCTGACTTACTTCATTCTGTATGACAGTCTCTAGATCCATCGACGTCTCTACAAATGACCCAGTTTCATTCCTTCTTATGGCTGAGTAATATTCCATTTTATATATGTACCACATCTTTATCCATTCGTCTGTCTGTGGGTATTTAGGTTGCTTCCATTACCTGGCTATCGTAAATAGTGCTGAAATGAGCATTGTGGTGAATGTGCCTTTTTGATTTATGGTTTTCTCTGGGTATATGCCCAGAAGTGGGATTGCTGGATCATATGGTAATTCTATTTCTAGTTTTTTTAAGGAAACTCCATACTGTTCTCCATCGTGACTGTATCAATTTACATTTCCACCACTAGTGGAAGAGGGATCCTTTTGTCCACACCCTCCCCAGAATTCGTTGTTTGTAGATTTTCTGATGATGCCGATTCTAACAGGTGTGAGGTGATACCTCATTGTAGTTTTGATTTTCATTTCTCTAATAATTAGTGATGTTGAGCAGCTTTTCATGTGCGTCTTGGCCATCTCTGTGTCTCCTTTGAAGAAACGACTCTTTAGATCTTCTGCCCAATTTTGTATTGGGTTGTTTGTTTTTTTAATATTAAGCTGCATGAGCTCTTTATATATATTGGAGATTAAACCTTTGTCCATTGATTCGTTTGCAAATATTTTCGCCCATTCTGAGGGATGCTTTTTGCCATTCCCGTTTTTTTAACAAAAAAAGAAAGAAAGAAAAAGAAGCAGAACACTAATGTGTGTAAAATATGCCTTTTGAAACTGTCGTTTTGAAATATGGACGTCCTTTGAAATTTTTGGTCGATATATGAACCCAGGATTTGTTTTCAGGGCAGGTGTCATTTACAGGCCTGCAATGATTTTGAATATCAACTGACCATTAGCGCTGGGATTAAAGCTGCTGTTGTGTGAAACGGCCACGAGGTGGCAGCAGTTCTCCCTTACCAAATCCGGTTACTGGGGCAACAGAGTGTCAATGGAAGTCGTGTTCTAGATTGGAATTTAGAATGGAATGTGCCAGGAGAAAGCCCCTCAAGTTTGTCTCACTACTTCTTGTTCGTGTTTTTAATGTAATTTTTTTATTTTTTATTACAGCAAATTTGATTACAATGTTTGGCTTGTTGTAGGTGTGGAAGATGTGGTTCTTTTACACATATACATATGTCTGTTCTTCCTGGGATCCTTTTCCCATGTACCTTATGACAGAATGTTGAGTAGTCTTCTCTTAGTAATCTGTAGGTCTTTGGTGATTATATATGTCACCTGTGTTTGTATATGTCTGTTAACCCCAATATCATAATGAAACCAACCCTCACACGTTTCCATTGGTGAACCATAAGTTTGTTTAATGAATCTGTGATTGCCCTTCTCCGTGGAAATATCTGTCCTGGTATCCATTTTTCGGTCACACCTATAAGAGATAAGATATCATATGTGTCTTTCACTTTCTGACTTACTTCAAGTCACGTGATTACCTCTAGACACACCTACGGTGCTGCAAATGGCATTGTGTCCTTTTATTCCTTGGCTTCTATTCTGCCTTAGCGAGGTCCATTTTCAACAATGTGATTCCCTGAGGGCTGAGGATTAGCTGAACTGGGTAGCCTGACCCTGCCGGCCGGCCCTCCCCAGGTGTGCCTGGGATGAGGTCAATATAAACAGCGCTGCAGGCAGCAATAGCCCCTGAAGCTGTGCCTGACTCCATGATCTCTGCCCCGTCAGCAGTCTCGGGGCTGTGCTGGTGCGAGGGAGTTGGGGCCACGGCTTTGTGGGTGGCCCGGTGTGAGTGGGTCTCTGCTGGACTTTCTGCAGGAGTTGCCAGGCTGCCACGTGTAATCAAGAGGATGTATCACCCACAACTTCCGTTGGAATTTTTCTCCGGACAGAGGTGAGGAAGGAAAAAAGCAGTGGGGGCAGGGACAGGAGGGGTATCTCAGGCAGGGCAATGGAAAGCTTCCAGAAGAGAGCCCAGGACCAGGACTATCCAGGCTGGCCTGTTGGCACCAAGTTGGCCTGCGTGCTGTCACTGGTGTGGCTCCACGTCCCTTCCTCTAAGCTTTCAAGCCCTTCTACATATTCAGGTGTTTTACCTGGGAAGGGTGGGAAAAGTTCAGCAGCAGCTGGCCTGGGGCTCAGCTCACGGTTACTCACAGATGCTTCGGGTCCCTTTCACTGAGGAAGGTGTAGGTCTTGTCTATTCCATAGTTTGTGTTTGGAACGGTACCTGTGCTTATATCAAAGTCTGGTTTTATGCATCACCCAACCTCTCATTCCCCCTTAAGCAGGCATAAGAGTGCTTTCCAAAGGTGAGACTCTGTTCTCTTTCCTAACTGAGTTCAAGTGTAGCCATGTTTACAGGATCTTCATCAGTGATATCTTATGATAAGTTTCTTTTTCTGTGTGACTTATTTCACTTAGAATCATCGTACCTGAATCCACCCATTTTGCTGCTACTGGTCTTATGACATTGATTTCATGGCTGAGGGATATTCCATCGTACGTAAGTACCACAATTTTTTGAACCATTTTTATAATTCCTGGGATATTTAAGGTGTACCCAAGTTGAGGTCCTTGTAAGCAGTGCAGCCCTAAATTTTGGGGTGGCTCTGTCTTATTGATTTTCAGTTTTCCCAAGGTATATTCCGTAGACTGGAAGTGCCCTTGGCTCCGTAGCTCTGTTGTTTACTTGTTTTAGGGACCACAATGCACTCCTCCAGATAGGCAGTTGGCAATTTACATCCCGCTCATCAGCATAACAAGGCTCCCTGTTCTCCAGGGCCTGTCTTGCCTTTCTGGTTTTTACACATTTTGTGGATGTCCCTTTTGACCGGTGGGAAGTGATACTACTTTGTAGTGCAGATTTGCATTGCCTGCTTGCTTGCTTGGCCAAAAGGGGCGTATGCGTTTTCTCCTGAATATATTCAGGAGAAAACGCATACGCCCTTTTTGGCCAAGTGCATCATTGTCGAAGTTGTGCCCCACTTCCTGTGCTTCAAAGGCGATTCCAACGTACCTTTTGAAATCTGCTTCCTTGTATTCTGCCTCACTTTTAAGTCCGCCTCGTTGCCTTCCCTTAACAGATTTTTGGACGATAGTTGTCCTTTATTACTCAGCCAGTTTGTGAATTGCTTTGCCCTTGAGCTCCATTTTTCAACTCGTTTTTTGTGAGCTGACTGCAAGTCCAAAATTTTGGTTCATGACCTATGCTGGTTCCCGGTGGGGGGCTGAGTCTTTGGTTAATTCTTCTTCCTGCCAGGATGTTAGAGTGATATGTGCCTGTCCAAATGCCAAACAGCTACTCTCTCATTGGTTCTCCCTCTTCCCTTTCATCCTCTGCCAAATTGGAAACCTGTGCGAACCAGGAGGTTAATGGGGCTGTCTCTCCAAGTTGGGAGATTGATAGTAAAGCAGATGGAAAGTCAATCCGGAGCACCAGGAGAGGGACTATTCGTTGAGTTTTAGAAACCTTTCGTATTCACAGTGGGTCCGTTCTCTAGGTTTTCCGTACATGTTATAGCTGTAGTAATATGCCCTTCAACCTGGAGAGTTGGGACCCATGGAATGGGTGCCAGGCATTTGTGATTTAAAGGTTCTGCATTTGCTCACCGAATCTCACCAATCCTCTCAGTCCCAAGTGTCCAGCCTTATGCCATATCCAGTTGTCGTTGTAGATAGGGTCATTCCATGTTTCATCAGAGACCCTGAAGGAATTGTAAAGAATTTCTCAGATTTTTGTTTTGTTTTTGAAATTCCTTTTTATACTGGGTTTGAGCTGATTCTCGCTGCCATGTTTATGCCAGTCTAGACACACTTGATTCCCTTACGGAGACATATCAATCCATAGGTTTTAAGATTCTTACTAGTCAGATATATTCCTCTGCGGGAAATATGGGGTTTTGAGTCCCTTTCACTGAGGAAGGTGTAGGTCTTGTCTATTCCATAGTTGGTTTTTGGAACGGTACCTGTGCTTATATCAAACTCTGGTTTTATGCATCACCCCACCTCTCCTTCCCCCTTAAGCAGGCATAAGCGTGTTTTCTAAATGTGAGACACTGTTCTCTTTCCTAACTCAGTTCAAGTGTAGCCATGTTTACAGGATCTTCATAAGTGATATCTTATGATAAGTTTCTTTTTCTCTGTGACTTATTTCACTTAGAATCATCGTACCTGAATCCACCCATTTTGCTGCTACTGGTCTTATGACATTGATTTCATGGCTGAGGGATATTCCATCATACGTAAGTACCACAATTTTTTGAACCATTTTTATATTACCTTGGATATTTAAGGTGTACCCAAGTTGAGGTCCTTGTAAGCAGTGCAGCCCTAAATTTTGGGGTGGCTCTGTCTTATTGATTTTCAGTTTTCCCATGGTATATTCCCGAGACTGGAAGTGCCCTTGGCTCTGTAGCTCTGTTCTTTACTTGTTTTAGGGAACACAATGTACTCCTCCAGAGAGGCAGTTGGCAATTTACATCCCGCCCATCAGCATAACAAGGCTCCCAGTTCTCCAGGGCCTGTCTTGCCTTTCTGGTTTTTACACATTTTGTGGATGTCCCTTTTGACCGGTGGAAAGTGATACTTCTTTGTAGTGCAGATTTGCATTGGCCGCTTGCTTGCTTGGCCAAAAAGGGCGTATGAGTTTTCTCCTGAAATATTCAGGAGAAAACGCATATGCCCTTTTTGGCCAAGTGCATCATTGTCGAAGTTGGGCCCTCTTCCTGTGCTTTAAAGGTGATTCCAACGTACCTCTTGAAATTTGTTTCCTGCTATTCTGCCTCGCTTTCAAGTCCGCCTCGTTGCCTTCCCTCAACAGATTTTTGGACGATAGTTGTCCTTTATTACTCGGCCAGTTTGTGAATTGCTGTGCCTCTGAGCTCCATATTTCAACTCGTTTTTGGTGAGCTGACCGCAAGTACAACATTTTGGTTCAGGACCTATGCTGGTTCCCGGTGGTGGGCTGAGAATTTGGTTAATTCTTCTTCCTGCCAGGAAGTTAGAGTGATATGTGCCCGTCCAAATGCCTAACAGCTACGCTCTCTTTGGTTCTTCCTCTTCCCTTTCATCCTCTGCCAAATTGGAAAGCTGTGCGAACCAGGAGGTTAAAGGGGCTGTCTCTCCAAGTTGGGAGATTGATAGTAAAGCAGATGGAAAGTCAAACCGGAGCACCAGGAGAGGGATTATTCGTTGAGTTTTAGAAACCTTTCGTATTCACAATGGGTCCGTTCTCTAGGTTTCCCGTACATGTTATAGCTGGAGTAATATTCCCTTCAACCTGGAGAGTTGGGACCAATGGAATGGGTGCCAGGCATTTGTGCTTTAAAGTTTCTGCATTAGCTCACCGAATCTTACCAATCCTCTAGTCCCAATTGTCCAGCCTTATGCCACATCCAGCTGTCGTTGTAGATAGGGTCATTCCAAGATTCATCAGAGACCCTGAAGGAATTGTAAAGAATTTCCCAGTTTTTTTGTTTTGTTTTTGAAATTCCTTTTTATAGTGGGTTTGAGCTGATTCTCGCTGCCATGTTTATGCCAGTCTAGACACACTTGATTCCCTTACGGAGACATATCAATACATAGGTTTTAAGATTCTTACTAGTCAGATATATTCCTCTGCGGGAAATATGGGGTTTTGAGTCCCTTTCACTGAGGAAGGTGTAGGTATTGTCTATTCCATAGTTGGTTTTTGGAACGGTACCTGTGCTTATATCAAACTCTGGTTTTATGCATCACCCCACCTCTCCTTACCCCTTAAGCAGGTATAAGAGTGTTTTCTAAATGTGAGACACTGTTCTCTTTCCTAACTCAGTTCAAGTGTAGCCATGTTTACAGGATCTTCATAAGTGATATCTTATGATAAGTTTCTTTTTCTGTGTGAGTTATTTCACTTAGAATCATCGTACCTGAATCCACCCACTTTGCTGCTTCTGGTCTTATGACATTGATTTCATGGCTGAGGGATATTCCATCGTATGTAATTACCACCGTTTTTTGAACCATTTTTATATTTCCTGGGATATTTAAGGTGTACCCAAGTTGAGGTCCTTGTAAGCAGTGCCGCCCGAAATTTTGGGGTGGCTCTGTCTCATTGATTTTCATTTTTCCCAAGGTATATTCCATAGACTGGAAGTGCCCTTGGCTCTGTAGCTCTGTTGTTTACTTGTTTTAGGGAACACAATGCACTCCTCCAGAGAGGCAGTTGGCAATTTACATCCCGCCCATCAGCATAACAAGGCTCCCTGTTCTCCAGGGCCTGTCTTGCCTTTCTGGTTTTTACACATTTTGTGGATGTCCCTTTTGACCGGTGGGAAGTGATACTTCTTTGTAGTGCAGATTTGCATTGCCCACTTGCTTGCTTGGCCAAAAAGGGCGTATGCGTTTTCTCCTGAATATATTCAGGAGAAAACGCATACGCCCTTTTTGGCCAAGTGCATCATTGTCGAAGTTGTGCCCCACTTCCTGTGCTTTAAAGGTGATTCCAACGTACCTCTTGAAATCTGTTTCCTTCTATTCTGCCACGCTTTCAAGTCCGCCTCGTTGCCTGCCCTCAACAGATATTTGGACAATAGTTGTCCTTTATTACTCGGCCAGTTTGTGAATTGCTGTGCCCCTGAGCTCCATTTTTCAGCTCGTTTTTTGTGAGCTGACCGCAAGTCCAAAATTTTGGTTCAGGATCTATGCTGGTTCCCGGTGGGGGCCTGAGACTTTGGTTAATTCTTCTTCCTGCCGGGAAGTTAGAGTGATATGTGCCCGTCCAAATGCCTAACAGCTACTCTCTCATTGGTTCTCCCTCTTCCCTTTCATCCTCTGCCAAATAGGCAACCTGTGCGAACCAGGAGGTTAAAGGGGCTGTCTCTCCAATTTGGGAGGTTGATAGTAAAGCAGATGGCAAGTCAAACCGGAGCACCAGGAGATGGACTATTCGTTGAGTTTTAGAAACCTTTCGTATTCACAGTGTGTCTGTTCTCTAGGTTTCCCGTACATGTTATAGCTGTAGTAATATTCCCTTCAACCTGGAGAGTTGGGACCCATGGAATGTGTGCCAGGCATTTGTGCTTTAAAGGGTCTGCATTTGCTCACCCAATCTCACCAATCATCTAAGTCCCAAGTGACCAGCCTTATGCCACATCCAGCTGTCATTGTAGATAAGGTCATTCCAGGTTTCATCAGAGACCCTGAAGGAATTGTAAAGAATTTCCCAGTTTTTTTGTTTTGATTTTGAAATTCATTTTTATAGTGGGTTTGAGCTGATTCTCGCTGCCATGTTTATGCCAGTCTAGACACACTTGATTCCCTTACGGAGACATATCAATACATAGGTTTTAAGATTCTTACTAGTCAGATTTATTCCTCTGCGGGAAATATGGGGTTTTGAGTCCCTTTCACTGAGGAAGGTGTAGGTCTTGTCTATTCCATAGTTGGTTTTTGGAACGGTACCTGTGCTTATATCAAACTCTGGTTTTATGCATCACCCCACCTCTCCTTCCCCCTTAAGCAGGCATAAGAGTGTTTTCTAAATGTGAGACACTGTTCTCTTTCCTAACTCAGTTCAAGTGTAGCCATGTTTACAGGATCTTCATAAGTGATATCTTATGATAAGTTTCTTTTTCTCTGTGACTTATTTCACTTAGAATCATCGTACCTTAATCCACCCATTTTGCTGCTACCTGTCTTATGACATTGATTTCATGGCTGAGGGTTATTCCATCGTACGTAAGTACCACAATTTTTTGAACCATTTTTATATTTCCTGGGATATTTAAGGTGTACCCAAGTTGAGGTCCTTGTAAGCAGTGCAGCCCTAAATTTTGGGGTGGCTCTGTCTTATTGATTTTCAGTTTTCCCAAGGTATATTCCCTAGACTGGAAGTGCCCTTGGCTCTGTAGCTCTGTTCTTTACTTGTTTTAGGGAACACAGTGCACTCCTCCAGAGAGGCAGTTGGCAATTTACATCCCGCCCATCAGCATAACAAGGCTCCCTGTTCTCCAGGGCCTGTCTTGCCTTTCTGGTTTTTACACATTTTGTGGATGTCCCTTTTGACCTGTGGGAAGTGATACTTCTTTGTAGTGCAGATTTGCATTGCCCGCTTGCTTGCTTGGCCAAAAAGGGCATATGCGTTTTCTCCTGAATATATTCAGGAGAAAACGCATACGCCGTTTTTGGCCAAGTGCATCATTGTCGAAGTTGTGCCCCTCGTCCTGGGCTTTAAAGGCGATTCCAACGTACCTCTTGAAATATGTTTCCTTCTATTCTGCCTCACTTTCAAGTCCGTCTCGTTGCCTACCCTCAACAGATTTTTGGACGATAGTTGTCCTTTATTACTCGGCCATTTTGTGAATTGCTGGGCCCCTGAGCTCCATTTTTCAACTCGTTTTTTGTGAGGTGAGGGCAAGTCCAAAATTTTGGTTCAGGATCTATGCTGGTTCCCGGTGGGGGGCTGAGACTTTGGTTAATTTTTCTTCGTGCCGGGAAGTTAGAGTGTTATGTGCCCGTCCAAATGCCTAACAGCTACTCTCTCATTGGTTCTCCCTCTTCCCTTTCATCCTCTGCCAAATTGGCAACCTGTGCGAACCAGGAGGTTAAAGGGGCTGTCTCTCCAAGTTGGGAGGTTGATAGTAAAGCAGATGGCAAGTCAAACCGGAGCACCAGAGAGGGACTATTCGTTGAGTTTTAGAAACCTTTCGTATTCACAGTGTGTCTGTTCTCTAGGTTTCCCGTACATGTTATAGCTGTAGTAATATTCCCTTCAACCTGGAGAGTTGGGACCCATGGAATGTGTGCCAGGCATTTGTGCTTTAAAGGGTCTGCATTTGCTCACCCAATCTCACCAATCATCTAAGTCCCAAGTGTGCAGACTTATGCCACATCCAGCTGTCGTTGTAGATAGGGTCTTTCCAGGTTTCATCATAGACCCTGAAGGAATTGTAAAGAATTTCCCAGTTTTTTTGTTTTGATTTTGAAATTCATTTTTATAGTGGGTTTGAGCTGATTCTCGCTGCCATGTTTATGCCAGTGTAGACACACTTGATTCCCTTACGGAGACATATCAATACATAGGTTTTAAGATTCTTACTAGTCAGATTTATTCCTCTGCGGGAAATATGGAGTTTTGAGTCCCTTTCACTGAGGAAGGTGTAGGTCTTGTCTATTCCATAGTTGGTTTTTGGAACGGTACCTGTGCTTATATCAAACTCTGGTTTTATTCATCACCCCACCTCTCCTTCCCCCTTAAGCAGGCAGAAGAGTGTTTTCTAAATGTGAGACACTGTTCTCTTTCCTAACTCAGTTCAAGTGTAGCCATGTTTACAGGATCTTCATAAGTGATATCTTATGATAAGTTTCTTTTTCTGTGTGACTTGTTTCACTTAGTATCATCGTATCTGAATCCAACCATTTTGCTGCTACCTGTCTTATGACATTGATTTCATGGCTGAGGGTTATTCCATCGTACGTAAGTACCACAATTTTTTGAACCATTTTTATATTTCCTGGGATATTTAAGGTGTACCCAAGTTGAGGTCCTTGTAAGCAGTGCAGCCCTAAATTTTGGGGTGGCTCTGTCTTATTGATTTTCAGTTTTCCCAAGGTATATTCCCTAGTCTGGATGTGCCCTTGGCTCTGTAGCTCTGTTCTTTACTTGTTTTAGGGAACACAATGCACTCCTCCAGAGAGGCAGTTGGCAATTTACATCCCGCCCATCAGCATAACAAGGCTCCCTGTTCTCCAGGGCCTGTCTTGCCTTTCTGGTTTTTACACATTTTGTGGATGTCCCATTTGACCGGTGGGAAGTGATACTTCTTTGTAGTGCAGATTTGCATTGCCCGCTTGCTTGCTTGGCCAAAAAGGGCGTATGCGTTTTCTACTGAATATATTCAGGAGAAAACGCATACGCCCTTTTTGGCCAAGTGCATGATTGTCGAAGTTGTGCCCCTCTTCCTGTGCTTTAAAGGCGATTCCAACGTACCTCTTGAAATCTGTTTCCTGCTATTCTGCCTTGCTTTCAAGTCCACCTCGTTGCCTTCCCTCAACAGAGTTTTGGACGATAGTTGTCCTTTATTACTCGGCCAGTTTGTGAATTGCTGTGCCCCTGAGCTCCATTTTTCAACTCGTTTTTGGTGAGCTGACCGCACGTCCAAAATTTTGGTTCAAGACTTATACTGGTTCCCGGTGGGTGGCTGAGACTTTGGTTAATTCTTCTTCCTGCCGGGAAATTACAGTGATATGTGCCCGTCCAAATGCCTAACAGCTACTGTCTCATTGGTTCTCCCTCTTCCCTTTCATCCTATGCCAAATTGGAAACCTGTGCGAACCAGGAGGTTAAAGGGGCTGTCTCTCCAAGTTGGGAGGTTGATAGTAAAGCAGATGGCAAGTCAAACCGGAGCACCAGAAGAGGGACTATTCGTTGAGTTTTAGAAACCTTTCGTATTCACAGTGTGTCCGTTCTCTAGGTTTCCCGTACATGTTATAGCTGTAGTAATATTCCCTTCAACCTGGAGAGTTGGGACCCATGGAATGCGTGCCAGGCATTTGTGCTTTAAAGGGTCTGCATTTGCTCACCAATCTCACCAGTCATCTAAATCCCAAGTGTCCAGCCTTATGCCACATCCAGTTGTCGTTGTAGATAGGGTCATTTCAGGTTTCATCAGAGACCCTGAAGGAATTGTAAAGAATTTCCCAGTTTTTTTGTTTTGTTTTTGAAATTCCTTTTTATAGTGGGTTTGAGCTGATTCTCGCTGCCATATTTATGCCAGTCTAGACACACTTGATTCCCTTACGGAGACATATCAATACATAGGATTTAAGATTCTTACCAGTCAGATATATTCCTCTGCGGGAAATATGGTGTTTTGAGTCCCTTTCACTGAGGAAGGTGTAGGTCTTGTCTATTCCATAGTTGGTTTTTGGAACGGTACCTGTGCTTATATCAAACTCTGGTTTTATGCATCACCCCACCTCTCCTTCCCCATTAAGCAGGCATAAGAGTGTTTTCTAAATGTGAGACACTGTTCTCTTTCCTAACTCAGTTCAAGTGTAGCCATGTTTACAGGATCTTCATAAGTGATATCTTATGATAAGTTTCTTTTTCTGTGTGACTTATTTCACTTAGAATCATCGTACCTGAATCAACCCATTTTGCTGCTACTTGTCTTATGACATTGATTTCATGGCTGAGGGATATTCCATCGTACGTAAGTACCACAATTTTTTGAACCATTTTTATATTTCCTGGGATATTTAAGGTGTACCCAAGTTGAGGTCCTTGTAAGCAGTGCAGCCCCAAATTTTCGGGTGGCTCTGTCTTATTGATTTTCAGATTTCCCAAGGTATATTCCCTAGACTGGAAGTGCCCTTGGCTCTGTAGCTCTGTCCTTTACTTGTTTTAGGGAACAGAATGCACTCCTCCAGAGAGGCAGTTGGCAATTTACATCCCACCCATCAGCATAACAAGGCTGCCTCTTCTCCAGGGCCTGTCTTGCCTTTCTGGTTTTTACACATTTTGTGGATGTCCCTTTTGACCGGTGGGAAGTGATACTTCTTTGTAGTGCAGATTTGCATTGCAGGCTTGCTTGCTTGGCCAAAAAGGGCGTATGCGTTTTCTCCTGAATATATTCAGGAGAAAACGCATACGCCCTTTTTGGCCAAGTGCATCATTGTCGAAGTTGTGCCCCTCTTCCTGTGCTTTAAAGGCGATTCCAACGTACCTCTTGAAATCTGTTTCCTGCTATTCTGCCTCGCTTTCAAGTCCGCCTCGTTGCCTTCCCTCAACAGATTTTTGGACGATAGTTGTCCTTTATTACTCGGCCAGTTTGTGAATTGCTGTGCCCCTGAGCTCCATTTTTCAACTTGTTTTTTGTGAGCTGACCGCAAGTCCAAAATTTTGGTTCAGGACCTATACTGGTTCCTGGTGGGTGGCTGAGGCTTTGGTTAATTCTTCTTTCTGCCGTGAAATTACAGTGATATGTGCCCGTCCAAATGCCTAACAGCTACTCTCTCATTGGTTCTCCCTCTTCCCTTTCATCCTATGCCAAATTGGAAACCTGTGCGAACCAGGAGGTTAAAGGGGCTGTCTCTCCAAGTTAGGAGGTTGATAGTAAATCAGATGGAAAGTCAAACTGGAGCACAAGGAGAGGGTCTATTCGTTGAGTTTTAGAAACCTTTCGTATTCACAGTGTGTCCGTTCTCTAGGTTTCCCGTACATGTTATAGCTTTAGTAATATTCCCTTCAACCTGGAGAGTTGGGACCCATGGAATGGGTGCCAGGCATTTGTGCTTTAAAGGGTCTGCATTTGCTCACCCAATCTCACCAATCGTCTCAGTCCCAAGTGTCCCTCCTTATGCCACATCCAGCTGTCGTTGTAGATACGGTCATTCCCGGTTTCATTAGAGACCCTGAAGGAATTGTAAAGAATTTCCCAGTTTTTTTGTTTTGTTTTTGAAATTCCTTTTTATAGTGGGTTTGAGCTGATTCTCGCTGCCATGTTTATGCCAGTCTAGACACACTTGATTCCCTTACGGAGACATATCAATACATAGGTTTTAAGATTCTTACTAGTCAGATATATTCCTCTGCGGGAAATATGGGGTTTTGAGTCCGTTTCACTGAGGAAGGTGTAGGTCTTGTCTATTCCATAGTTGGTTTTTGGAACGGTACCTGTGCTTATATCAAACTCTGGTTTTATGCATCACCCCACCTCTCCTTCCCCCTTAAGCAGGCATAAGAGTGTTTTCTAAATGTGAGACACTGTTCTCTTTCCTAACTCAGTTCAAGTGTAGCCATGTTTACAGGATCTTCATAAGTGATATCTTATGATAAGTTTCTTTTTCTGTGTGACTTATTTCACTTAGAATCATCGAACCTGAATCCACCCATTTTGCTGCTACTGGTCTTATGACATTGATTTCATGGCTGAGGGATATTCCATCGTACGTAAGTACCACAATTTTTTGAACCATTTTTATATTTCCTGGGATATTTAAGGTGTACCCAAGTTGAGGTCCTTGTAAGCAGTGCAGCCCTAAATTTTGGGGTGGCTCTGTCTTATTGATTTTCAGTTTTCCCAAGGTATATTCCCTAGTCTGGAAGTGCCCTTGGCTCTGTAGCTCTGTTGTTTACTTGTTTTAGGGAACACAATGCACTCCTTCAGGGAGGCAGTTGGCAATTTACATCCCGCCCATCAGCATAACAAGGCTCCCTGTTCTCCAAGACCTGTCTTGCCTTTCTGGTTTTTACACATTTTGTGGATGTCCCTTTTGACCCGTGGGAAGTGATACTTCTTTGTAGTGCAGATTTGCATTGCCCGCTTTCTTGCTTGGCCAAAAAGGGCGTATGCGTTTCCTACTGAATATATTCAGGAGAAAACGCATACGCCCTTTTTGGCCAAGTGCATGATTTTCGAAGTTGTGCCCCTCTTCCTGTGCTTTAAAGGCGATTCCAACGTACATCTTGAAATCTGTTTCCTGCTATTCTGCCTTGCTTTCAAGTCCACCTCGTTTCCTTCGCTCAACAGATTTTTGGACGATAGTTGTCCTTTATTACTCGGCCAGTTTGTGAATTGCTGTGCCCCTGAGCTCCATTTTTAAACTCGTTTTTGGTGAGCTGACCGCACGTCCAAAATTTTGGTTCAGGACTTATACTGGTTCCAGGTGGGTGGCTGAGACTTTGGTTAATTCTTCTTCCTGCCGGGAAATTACAGTGATATGTGCCCGTCCAAATGCCTAACAGCTACTCTCTCATTGGTTCTCCCTCTTCCCTTTCATCCTATGCCAAATTGGAAACCTGTGCGAACCAGGAGGTTAAAGGTGCTGTCTCTCCAAGTTGGGAGGTTGATAGTAAAGCAGATGGAAAGTCAAACCGGAGCACCAGGAGAGGGACTATTCGTTGAGTTTTAGAGACCTTTCGTATTCACAGTGTGTCCGTTCTCTCGGTTTCCCGTACATGTTATAGCTGTAGTAATATTCCCTTCAACCTGGAGAGTTGGGACCCATGGAATGTGTGCCAGGCATTTGTGCTTTAAAGGGTCTGCATTTGCTCACCCAATCTCACCAATCATCTAAATCCCAAGTGTCCAGCCTTATGCCACATCCAGCTGTCGTTGTAGATAGGGTCATTCCAGGTTTCATCAGAGACCCTGAAGGAATTGTAAAGAATTTCCCAGTTTTTTTGTTTTGTTTTTGAAATTCCTTTTTATAGTGGGTTTGAGCTGATTCTCGCTGCCATGTTTATGCCAGTCTAGACACACTTGATTCCCTTACGGAGACATATCAATACATAGGTTTTAAGATTCTTACTAGTCAGATACTTTCCTCTGCGGGAAATATGGGGTTTTGAGTCCCTTTCACTGAGGACGGTGTAGGTCTTGTCTATTCCATAGTTGGTTTTTGGAACGGTACCTCTGCTTATATCAAACTCTGGTTTTATGCATCACCCCACCTATCCTTCCCCCTTAAGCAGGCATAAGAGTGTTTTCTAAATGTGAGACACTGTTCTCTTTCCTAACTCAGTTCAAGTGTAGCCATGTTTACAGGATCTTCATAAGTGATATCTTATGATAAGTTTCTTTTTCTCTGTGACTTATTTCACTTAGAATCATCGTACCTGAATCCACCCATTTTGCTGCTACCTGTCTTATGACATTGATTTCATGGCTGAGGGATATTCCATCGTACGTAATTACCACAATTTTTTGAACCATTTTTATATTTCCTGGGATATTTAAGGTGTACCCAAGTTGAGGTCCTTGTAAGCAGTGCAGCCCTAAATTTTGGGGTGGCTCTGTCTTATTGATTTTCAGTTTTCCCAAGTTATATTCCCTAGACTGGAAGTGCCCTTGGCTCTGTAGTTCTGTTCTTTACTTGTTTTAGGGAACACAGTGCACTCCTCCAGAGAGGCAGTTGGCAATTTACATCCCGCCCATCAGCATAACAAGGCTCCCTGTTCTCCAGGGCCTGTCTTGCCTTTCTGGTTTTTACACATTTTGTGGATGTCCCTTTGACCTGTGGGAAGTGATACTTCTTTGTAGTGCAGATTTGCATTGCCCGCTTGCTTGCTTGGCCAAAAAGGGCATATGCGTTTTCTCCTGAATATATTCAGGAGAAAACGCATACGCCGTTTTTGGCCAAGTGCATCATTGTCGAAGTTGTGCCCCTCGTCCTGGGCTTTAAAGGCGATTCCAACGTACCTCTTGAAATATGTTTCCTTCTATTCTGCCTCACTTTCAAGTCCGTCTCGTTGCCTACCCTCAACAGATTTTTGGACGATAGTTGTCCTTTATTACTCGGCCATTTTGTGAATTGCTGGGCCCCTGAGCTCCATTTTTCAACTCGTTTTTTGTGAGGTGAGGGCAAGTCCAAAATTTTGGTTCAGGATCTATGCTGGTTCCCGGTGGGGGGCTGAGACTTTGGTTAATTTTTCTTCGTGCCGGGAAGTTAGAGTGTTATGTGCCCGTCCAAATGCCTAACAGCTACTCTCTCATTGGTTCTCCCTCTTCCCTTTCATCCTCTGCCAAATTGGCAACCTGTGCGAACCAGGAGGTTAAAGGGGCTGTCTCTCCAAGTTGGGAGGTTGATAGTAAAGCAGATGGCAAGTCAAACCGGAGCACCAGAGAGGGACTATTCGTTGAGTTTTAGAAACCTTTCGTATTCACAGTGTGTCTGTTCTCTAGGTTTCCCGTACATGTTATAGCTGTAGTAATATTCCCTTCAACCTGGAGAGTTGGGACCCATGGAATGTGTGCCAGGCATTTGTGCTTTAAAGGGTCTGCATTTGCTCACCCAATCTCACCAATCATCTAAGTCCCAAGTGTGCAGACTTATGCCACATCCAGCTGTCGTTGTAGATAGGGTCATTCCAGGTTTCATCATAGACCCTGAAGGAATTGTAAAGAATTTCCCAGTTTTTTTGTTTTGATTTTGAAATTCATTTTTATAGTGGGTTTGAGCTGATTCTCGCTGCCATGTTTATGCCAGTCTAGACACACTTGATTCCCTTACGGAGACATATCAATACATAGGTTTTAAGATTCTTACTAGTCAGATTTATTCCTCTGCGGGAAATATGGGGTTTTGAGTCCCTTTCACTGAGGAAGGTGTAGGTCTTGTCTATTCCATAGTTGGTTTTTGGAACGGTACCTGTGCTTATATCAAACTCTGGTTTTATTCATCACCCCACTTCTCCTTCCCCCTTAAGCAGGCAGAAGAGTGTTTTCTAAATGTGAGACACTGTTCTCTTTCCTAACTCAGTTCAAGTGTAGCCATGTTTACAGGATCTTCATAAGTGATATCTTATGATAAGTTTCTTTTTCTGTGTGACTTATTTCACTTAGAATCATCGTATCTGAATCCAACCATTTTGCTGCTACCTGTCTTATGACATTGATTTCATGGCTGAGGGTTATTCCATCGTACGTAAGTACCACAATTTTTTGAACCATTTTTATATTTCCTGGGATATTTAAGGTGTACCCAAGTTGAGGTCCTTGTAAGCAGTGCAGCCCTAAATTTTGGGGTGGCTCTGTCTTATTGATATTCAGTTTTCCCAAGGTATATTCCCTAGTCTGGAAGTGCCCTTGGCTCTGTAGCTCTGTTCTTTACTTGTTTTAGGGAACACAATGCACTCCTTCAGGGAGGCAGTTGGCCATTTACATCCCGCCCATCAGCATAACAAGGCTCCCTGTTCTCCAGGGCCTGTCTTGCCTTTCTGGTTTTTACACATTTTGTGGATGTCCCTTTTGACCCGTGGGAAGTGATACTTCTTTGTAGTGCAGATTTGCATTGCCCGCTTGCTTGCTTGGCCAAAAAGGGCGTATGCGTTTCCTACTGAATATATTCAGGAGAAAACGCATACGCCCTTTTTGGCCAAGTGCATGATTTTCGAAGTTGTGCCCCTCTTCCTGTGCTTTAAAGGCGATTCCAACGTACATCTTGAAATCTGTTTCCTGCTATTCTGCCTTGCTTTCAAGTCCACCTCGTCTCCTTCGCTCAACAGAGTTTTGGACGATAGTTGTCCTTTATTACTCGGCCAGTTTGTGAATTGCTGTGCCCCTGAGCTCCATTTTTCAACTCGTTTTTGGTGAGCTGACCGCAAGTCCAAAATTTTGGTTCCAGATCTATACTGATTCCCGGTGGGTGGCTGAGACTTTGGTTAATTCTTCTTCCTGCCGGGAAATTACAGTGATATGTGCCCGTCCAAATGCCTAACAGCTACTCTCTCATTGGTTCTCCCTCTTCCCTTTCATCCTATGCCAAATTGGAAACCTGTGCGAACCAGGAGGTTAAAGGGGCTGTCTCTCCAAGTTGGGAGGTTGATAATAAAGCAGATGGAAAGTCAAACCGGAGCACCAGGAGAGGGACTATTCGTTGAGTTTTAGAAACCTTTCGTATTCACAGTGTGTCCGTTCTCTAGGATTCCCGTACATGTTATATCTGTAGTAATATTCCCTTCAACCTGGAGAGTTGGGACCCATGGAATGTGTGCCATGCATTATTGCTTTAAATGGTCTGCATTTGTTCACCCAATCTCACCAATCCTCTCAGTCCAAAGTGTCCAGCCTTATGCCACATCCAGCTGTCGTTGTAGATAGGGTCATTTCAGGTTTCATCAGAGACCCTGAAGGAATTGTAAAGAATTTCCCAGTTTTTTTTTTTTTTGTTTTTGAAATTCCTTTTTATAGTGGGTTTGAGCTGATTCTCGCTGCCATGTTTATGCCAGTCTAGACACACTTGATTCCCTTACGGAGACATATCAATACATAGGTTTTAAGATTCTTACTAGTCAGATATATTCCTCTGCGGGAAATATGGGGTTTTGAGTCCCTTTCACTGAGGAAGGTGTAGGTCTTGTCTATTCCATAGTTGGTTTTTGGAACGGTACCTGTGCTTATATCAAACTCTGGTTTTATGCATCACCCCACCTCTCCTTCCCCCTTAAGCAGGCATAAGAGTGTTTTCTAAATGTGAGACACTGTTCTCTTTCCTAACTCAGTTCAAGTGTAGCCATGTTTACAGGATCTTCATAAGTGATATCTTATGATAAGTTTCTTTTTCTGTGTGACTTATTTCACTTAGAATCATCGTACCTGAATCCACCCATTTTGCTGCTACTGGTCTTATGACATTGATTTCATGGCTGAGGGATATTCCATCGTACGTAAGTACCACAATTTTTTGAACCATTTTTATATTTCCTGGGATATTTAAGGTGTACCCAAGTTGAGGTCCTTGTAAGCAGTGCAGCCCTAAATTTTGGGGTGGCTGTGTCTTTTTGATATTCAGTTTTCCAAAGGTATATTCCTTAGACTGGAAGTGCCCTTGGCTCTGTAGCTCTGTTCTTTAGTTGTTTTAGGGAACACAATGTACTCCTCCAGAGAGGCAGTTGGCAATTTACATCCGCCCATCAGCATAACAAGGCTCCCTGTTCTCCAGTGCCTGTCTTGCATTTCTGGTTTTTACACATTTTGTGGATGTCCCTTTTGACAGGTGGTAAGTGATACTTCTTTGTAATGCAGATTTGCTTTGCCCGATTGCTTGCTTGGCCAAAAAGGGCGTATGCGTTTTCTCCTGAATATAATCAGGAGAAAACGCATACGCCCTTTTTGGCCACGTGCATCATTGCCGAAGTTGTGCCCCTCATCCGGTGCTTTAAAGGTGATTCCAACGTACCTCTTGAAATCTGTTTCCTGCTATTCTGCTTCGCTTTCAAGTCCACCTCGTTGCCTTCCCTCAACAGATTTTTGGACGATAGTTGTCCTTTATTACTCGGCCAGTTTGTGAATTGCTGTGCCCCTGAGCTCCATTTTTCAACTCGTTTTTGGTGAGCTGACCGCAGGTCCAAAATTTTGGTTCAGGATCTATGCTGGTTCCCGGTGGGGGGCTGAGACTTTGGTTAATTCTTCTTTCTGCTGGGAAATTAGAGTGATATGTGCCCGTCCAAATGCGTAACAGCTACTCTATCATTGGTTCTCCCTCTTCCCTTTCATCCTCTGCCAAATTGGCAACCTGTGCGAACCAGGAGGTTAAAGGGGCTGTCTCTCCAAGTTGGGAGGTTGATAGTAAAGCAGGTGGAAAGTCAAACCGGAGAACCAGGAGAGGGACTATTCGTTGAGTTTTAGAAACCTTTCGTATTCACAGTGTGTCCGTTCTCTAGGTTTCCCGTACATGTTATAACTGTAGTAATATTCCCTTCAACCTGGAGAGTTGGGACCCATGGAATGGGTGCCATGCATTAATGATTTAAAGGTTCTGCATTTGTTCACCCAATCTCACCAATCCTCTCAGTCCAAGTGTCCCGCCTTATGCCACATCCAGCTGTCGTTGTAGATACGGTCAGTCCAGGTTTCATCAGAGACTCTGAATGAATTGTAAAGAATTTCCCAGTTTTTTGTTTTGTTTTTGAAATTCCTTTTTATAGTGGGTTTGAGCTGATTCTCGCTGCCATGTTTATGCCAGTCTAGACACACTTGGTTCCCTTACGGAGACATATCAATACATATGTATTAAGATTCTTACTAGTCAGATATATTCCTTTGCGGGAAATATGGAGTTTTGAGTCCCTTTCACTGAGGAAGGTGTAGGTCTTGCCTATTCCATAGTTGGTTTTTGGAACGGTACATGTGCTTATATCAAACTCTGGTTTTATGCATCACCCCACCTCTCCTTCCCCCTTAAGCAGGCATAAGAGTGTTTTCTAAATGTGAGACACTGTTCTCTTTCCTAACTCAGTTCAAGTGTAGCCATGTTTACAGGATCTTCATAAGTGATATCTTATGATAAGTTTCTTTTTCTGTGTGACTTATTTCACTTAGAATCATCGTACCTGAATCCAACCATTTTGCTGCTACTGGTCTTATGACATTGATTTCATGGCTGAGGGATATTCCATCGTATGTAAGTACCAAAATTTTTTGAACCATTTTTATATTTCCTGGGATAATTAAGGTGTACCCAAGTTGAGGTCCTTGTAAGCAGTGCAGCCCTAAATTTTGGGGTGGCTGTGTCTTTTTGATTTTCAGTTTTCCCAAGGTATATTCCCTAGACTGGAAGTGCCCTTGGCTCTGTAGCTCTGTTGTTTACTTGTTTTAGGGAACACAATGCACTCCTCCAGAGAGGCAGTTGGCAATTTACATCCCGCCCATCAGCATAACAAGGCTCCCTGTTCTCCAGGGCCTGTCTTGCCTTTCTGGTTTTTACACATTTTGTGGATGTCCCTTTTGACCGGTGGGAAGTGATACTTCTTTGTAGTGCAGATTTGCATTGCCTGCTTGCTTGCTTGGCCAAAAAGGGCGTATGCGTTTTCTCCTGAATATATTCAGGAGAAAACGCATACGCCCTTTTTGGCCAAGTGCATCATTGTCGATGTTGTGCCCCTCTTCCTGTGCTTTAAAGGCGATTCCAACGTACCTCTTGAAATCTGTTTCCTGCTATTCTGCCTCGCTTTCAAGTCCGCCTCGTTGCCTTCCCTCAACAGATATTTGGACGATAGTTGTCCTTTATTACTCGGCCAGTTTGTGAATTGCTGTGCCCCTGAGCTCCATTTTTCAACTCGTTTTAGGTGAGCTGACCGCAAGTCCAAAATTTTGGTTCAGGACCTATACTGGTTCCCGGTGGGGGGCTGAGACTTTGGTTAATTATTTTTCCTGCCGGGAAATTACAGTGATATGTGCCCGTCCAAATGCCTAACAGCTACTCTCTCATTGGTTCTCCCTCTTCCCTTTCATCCTCTGCCAAATTGGCAACCTGTGCGAACCAGGAGGTTAAAGGGGCTGTCTCTCCAAGTTGGGAGGTTGATAGTAAAGCAGATGGAAATTCAAACCGGAGCACCAGGAGAGGGACTATTCGTTGAGTTTTAGAAACCTTTCGTATTCACAGTGGGTCCGTTCTCTAGGTTTCCCGTACATGTTATAGCTTTAGTAATATTCCCATCAACCTGGAGAGTTGGGACCCATGGAATGGGTGCCAGGCATTTGTGCTTTAAAGGGTCTGCATTTGCTCACCCAATCTCACCAATCATCTCAGTCCCAAGTGTCCCTCCTTATGCCACGTCCAGCTGTCGTTGTAGATACGGTCATTCCCGGTTTCATCAGAGACCCTGAAGGAATTGTAAAGAATTTCCCAGTTTTTTTGTTTTGTTTTTGAAATTCCTTTTTATAGTGGGTTTGAGCTGATTCTCGCTGCCATGTTTATGCCAGTCTAGACACACTTGATTCCCTTACGGAGACATATCAATACATAGGTTTTAAGATTCTTACTAGTCAGATATATTCCTCTGCGGGAAATATGGGGTTTTGAGTCCCTTTCACTGAGGAAGGTGTAGGTCTTCTCTATTCCATAGTTGGTTTTTGGAACGGTACCTGTGCTTATATCAAACTCTGGTTTTATGCATCACCCCACCTCTCCTTCCCCCTTAAGCAGGCATAAGAGTGTTTTCTAAATGTGAGACACTCTTCTCTTTCCTAACTCAGTTCAATTGTAGCCATGTTTACAGGATCTTCATAAGTGATATCTTATGATATGTTTCTTTTTCTCAGTGACTTATTTCCTTAGAATCATCGAACCTGAATCCACCCATTTTGCTGCTACTGGTCTTATGACATTGATTTCATGGCTGAGGGATATTCCATCGTACGTAAGTACCACAATTTTTTGAACCATTTTTATATTTCCTGGGATATTTAAGGTGTACCCAAGTTGAGGTCCTTGTAAGCAGTGCAGCCCTAAATTTTGGGGTGGCTCTGTCTTATTGATTTTCAGTTTTCCCAAGGTATATTCCCTAGTCTGGAAGTGCCCTTGGCTCTGTAGCTCTGTTGTTTACTTGTTTTAGGGAACACAATACACTCCTTCAGGGAGGCAGTTGGCAATTTACATCCCGCCCATCAGCATAACAAGGCTCCCTGTTCTCCAGGGCCTGTCTTGCCTTTCTTGTTCTTACACATTTTGTGGATGTCCCTTTTGACCGGTGGGAAGTGATACTTCTTTGTAGTGCAGATTTGCATTACCCGCTTGCTTGCTTGGCCAAAAAGGGCGTATGCGTTTTCTCCTGAATATATTCAGGAGAAAACGCATACGCCCTTTTTGGCCAAGTGCGTCATTGTCGAAGTTGTGCCCCTCTTCCTGTGCTTTAAAGGCGATTCCAACGTACCTCTTGAAATCTGTTTCCTGCTATTCTGCCTCACTTTCAAGTCCGCCTCGTTGCCTTCCCTCAACAGATTTTTGGACGATATTTGTCCTTTATTACTCGGCCAGTTTGTGAATTGCTGTGCCCCTGAGCTCCATTTTTCAACTCGTTTTTGGTGAGCTGACCGCAAGTCCAAAATTTTGGTTCAGGACCTATACTGGTTCCCGGTGGGTGGCTGAGAATTTGGTTAATTCTTCTTCCTGCCGGGAAATTACAGTGATATGTGCCCGTCCAAATGCCTAACAGCTACTCTCTCATTGGTTCTCCCTCTTCCCTTTCATCCTCTGCCAAATTGGCAACCTGTGCGAACCAAGAGGT
This sequence comes from Hyperoodon ampullatus, assembly GCF_949752795.1. Lineage (NCBI taxonomy): Eukaryota > Metazoa > Chordata > Mammalia > Artiodactyla > Ziphiidae > Hyperoodon > Hyperoodon ampullatus. Next base: position 2,330,582 of record NW_027640676.1, on the reverse strand, counting down.
TAAAGGGGCTGTCTCTCCAAGTTGGGAGGTTGATAGTAAAGCAGCCGGAAAGTCAAACCGGAGCACCAGGAGAGGGTTTATTCTTTGAGTTTTAGAAACCTTTCGTATTCACAGTGTGTCCGTTCTCTAGGTTTCCCGCACATGTTATAGCTGTAGTAATATTCCCTTCAACCTGGAGAGTTCGGACCCATGGAATGGGTGCCATGCATTATTGCTTTAAAGGGTCTGCATTTGCTCACCCAATCTCACCAATCGTCTCAGTCCCAAGTGTCCCTCCTTATGCCACATCCAGCTGTCGTTGTAGATAGGGTCATTCCAGCTTTCATCAGAGACCCTGAAGGAATTGTAAAGAATTTCCCAGTTTTTTTGTTTTGTTTTTGAAATTCCTTTTTATAGTGGGTTTGAGCTGATTCTCGCTGCCATGTTTATGCCAGTCTAGACACACTTGATTCCCTTACGGAGACATATCAATACATAGGTTTTAAGATTCTTACTAGTCAGATATTTTCCTCTGCGGGAAATATGGGGTTTTGAGTCCCTTTCACTGAGGAAGGTGTAGGTCTTGTCTATTCCATAGTTGGTTTTTGGAACGGTACCTGTGCTTATATCAAACTCTGGTTTTATGCATCACCCCACCTCTCCTTCCCCCTTAAGCAGGTATAAGAGTGTTTTCTAAATGTGAGACACTGTTCTCTTTCCTAACTCAGTTCAAGTGTAGCCATGTTTACAGGATCTTCATAAGTGATATCTTATGATAAGTTTCTTTTTCTGTGTGACTTATTTCACTTAGAATCATCGTACCTGAATCCACCCATTTTGCTGCTACTGGTCTTATGACATTGATTTCATGGCTGAGGCATATTCCATCGTACATAAGTACCACAATTTTTTGAACCATGTTTATATTTTCTGGGATACTTAAGGTGTATCCAAGTTGAGGTCCTTGTATGCAGTGCAGCCCTAAATTTTGGGGTGGCTCTGTCTTATTGATTTTCAGTTTTCCCAAGGTATATTCCCTAGACTGGTAGTGCCCTTGGCTCTGTAGCTCTGTTCTTTACTTGTTTTAGGGAACAGAATGCACTCCTCCAGAGAGGCAGTTGGCAATTTACATCCCGCCCATCAGCATAACAAGGCTCCCTGTTCTCCAGGGCCTGTCTTGCCTTTCTTGTTCTTACACATTTTGTGGATGTCCCTTTTGACCGGTGGGAAGTGATACTTCTTTGTAGTGCAGATTTGCATTGCCCGCTTGCTTGCTTGGCCAAAAAGGGCGTATGCGTTTTCTCCTGAATATATTCAGGAGAAAACGCATACGCCCTTTTTGGCCAAGTGCGTCATTGTCGAAGTTGTGCCCCTCTTCCTGTGCTTTAAAGGCGATTCCAACGTACCTCTTGAAATCTGTTTCCTGCTATTCTGCCTCACTTTCAAGTCCACCTCGTTGCCTTCCCTCAACAGATTTTTGGACGATAGTTGTCCTTTATTACTCGGCCAGTTTGTGAATTGCTGTGCCCCTGAGCTCCATTTTTCAACTCGATTTTGGTGAGCTGACCGCAAGTCCAAAATTTTGGTTGAGGACCTATACTGGTTTCCGGTGGGTGGCTGAGAATTTGGTTAATTCTTCTTCCTGCCAAGAAATTACAGTGATATGTGCCCGTCCAAATGCCTAACAGCTACTCTCTCATTGGTTCTCCCTCTTCCCTTTCATCCTCTGCCAAATTGGCAACCTGTGCGAACCAAGAGGTTAAAGGGGCTGTCTCTCCAAGTTGGGAGGTTGATAGTAAAGCAGACGGAAAGTCAAACCGGAGCACCAGGAGAGGGACTATGCGTTGAGTTTTAGAAACCTTTCGTATTCACAGTGTGTCCGTTCCCTAGGTTTCCCGCACATGTTATAGCTGTAGTAATATTCCCTTCAACCTGGAGAGTTCGGACCCATGGAATGGGTGTCATGCATTATTGCTTTAAAGGGTCTGCATTTGCTCACCCAATCTCACCAATCATCTCAGTCCCAAGTGTCCCTCCTTATGCCACATCCAGCTGTCGTTGTAGATAGGGTCATTCCAGGTTTCATCAGAGACCCTGAAGGAATTGTAAAGAATTTCCCAGTTTTTTTGTTTTGTTTTTGAAATTCCTTTTTATAGTGGGTTTGAGCTGATTCTCGCTGCCATGTTTATGCCAGTCTAGACACACTTGATTCCCTTACAGAGACATATCAATACATAGGTTTTAAGTTTCTTACTAGTCAGATACTTTCCTCTGCGGGAAATATGGGGTTTTGAGTCCCTTTCACTGAGGACGGTGTAGGTCTTGTCTATTCCATAGTTGGTTTTTGGAACGGTACCTGTGCGTATATCAAACTCTGGTTTTATGCATCACCCCACCTCTCCTTCCCCCTTAAGCAGGTATAAGAGTTTTTTCTAAATGTGAGACACTGTTCTCTTTCCTAACTCAGTTCAAGTGTAGCCATGTTTACAGGATCTTCATAAGTGATATCTTATGATAAGTTTCTTTTTCTGTGTGACTTATTTCACTTAGAATCATCTTACCTGAATCCACCCATTTTGCTGCTACTGGTATTATGACATTGATTTCATGGCTGAAAGATATTCCATCGTACGTAAGTACCACAATTTTTTGAACCATGTTTATATTTTCTGGGATACTTAAGGTGTATCCAAGTTGAGGTCCTTGTATGCAGTGCAGCCCTAAATTTTGGGGTGGCTCTGTCTTATTGATTTTCAGTTTTCCCAAGGTATATTCCCTAGACTGGCAGTGCCCTTGGCTCTGTAGCTCTGTTCTTTACTTGTTTTAGGGAACAGAATGCACTCCTCCAGAGAGGCAGTTGGCAATTTACATCCCGCCCATCAGCATAACAAGGCTCCCTGTTCTCCAGGGCCTGTCTTGCCTTTCTTGTTCTTACACATTTTGTGGATGTCCCTTTTGACCGGTGGGAAGTGATACTTCTTTGTAGTGCAGATTTGCATTGCCCGCTTGCTTGCTTGGCCAAAAAGGGCGTATGCGTTTTCTCCTGAATATATTCAGGAGAAAACGCATACGCCCTTTTTGGCCAAGTGCATCATTGTAGAAGTTGTGCCCCTCTTCCTGTGCTTTAAAGGCGATTCCAACGTACCTCTTGAAATCTGTTTCCTGCTATTCTGCCTCGCTTTCAAGTCCGCCTCGTTGCCTTCCCTCAACAGATTTTTGGACGATAGTTGTCCTTTATTACTCGGCCAGTTTGTGAATTGCTGTGTCCCTGAGCTCCATTTTTCAACTCGTTTTTGGTGAGCTGACCGCAAGTCCAAAACTTTGGTTCAGGACCTATACTGGTTCCCGGTGGGTGGCTGAGAATTTGGTTAATTCTTCTTCCTGCCGGGAAATTACAGTGATATGTGCCCGTCCAAATGCCTAACAGCTACTCTCTCATTGGTTCTCCCTCTTCCCTTTCATCCTCTGCCAAATTGGCAACCTGTGCGAACCAAGAGGTTAAAGGGGCTGTCTCTCCAAGTTGGGAGTTTGATAGTAAAGCAGACGGAAAGTCAAACCGGAGCACCAGGAGAGGGACTATTCGTTGAGTTTTAGAAACCTTCCGTATTCACAGTGTGTCCGTTCTCTAAGTTTCCCGCCCATGTTATAGCTGTAGTAATATTCCCTTCAACCTGGAGAGTTCGGACCCATGGAATGGGTGCCATGCATTATTGCTTTAAAGGGTCTGCATTTGCTCGCCAAATCTCACCAATCGTCTCAGTCCCAAGTGTCCCTCCTTATGCCACATCAAGCTGTCGTTGTAGATAGGGTCATTCCAGCTTTCATCAGAGACCCTGAAGGAATTGTAAAGAATTTCCCAGTTTTTTTCTTTTGTTTTTGAAATTCCTTTTTATAGTGGGTTTGAGCTGATTCTCGCTGCCATGTTTATGCCAGTCTAGACACACTTGATTCCCTTACGGAGACATATCAATACATAGGTTTTAAGATTCTTACTAGTCAGATATTTTCCTCTGCGGGAAATAGGGGTTTTGAGTCCCTTTCACTGAGGACGGTGTAGGTCTTGTCTATTCCATAGTTGGTTTTTGGAATGGTACCTGTGCTTATATCAAACTCTGGTTTTATGCATCACCCCACCTCTCCTTCCCCCCTTAAGCAGGTATAAGAGTGTTTTCTAAATGTGAGACACTGTCCTCTCTCCTAACTCAGTTCAAGTGTAGCCATGTTTACAGGATCTTCATAAGTGATATCTTATGATAAGTTTCTTTTTCTGTGTGACTTATTTCACTTAGAATCATCGTACCTGAATCCACCCATTTTGCTGCTACTGGTCTTATGACATTGATTTCATGGCTGAGGGATATTCCATCGTACGTAAGTACTACAATTTTTTGACCCATGTTTATATTTTCTGGGATACTTAAGGTGTATCCAAGTTGAGGTCCTTGTATTCAGTGCAGCCCTAAATTTTGGGGTGGCTCTGTCTTATTGATTTTCAGTTTTCCCAAGGTATATTCCCTAGACTGGTAGTGCCCTTGGCTCTGTAGCTCTGTTCTTTACTTCTTTTAGGGAACAGAATGCACTCCTCCGCAGAGGCAGTTGGCAATTTACATCCCGCCCATCAGCATAACAAGGCTCCCTGTTCTCCAGGGCCTGTCTTGCCTTTCTTGTTCTTACACATTTTGTGGATGTCCCTTTTGACCGGTGGGAAGTGATACTTCTTTGTAGTGCAGATTTGCATTGCCCGCTTGCTTGCTTGGCCAAAAAGGGCGTATGCGTTTTCTCCTGAATATATTCAGGAGAAAATGCATACGCCCTTTTTGGCCAAGTGCATCATTGTCGAAGTTGTGCCCCTCTTCCTGTGCTTTAAAGGCGATTCCAACGTACCTCTTGAAATCTGTTTCCTGCTATTCTGCCTCGCTTTCAAGTCCGCCTCGTTGCCTTCCCTCAACAGATTTTTGGACGATAGTTGTCCTTTATTACTCGGCCAGTTTGTGAATTGCTGTGCCCCTGAGCTCCATTTTTCAACTCGTTTTTGGTGAGCTGACCGCAAGTCCAAAATTTTGGTTCAGGACCTATACTGGTTTCGGGTGGGTGGCTGAGAATTTGGTTAATTCTTCTTCCTGCCGGGAAATTACAGTGATATGTGCCCGTCCAAATGCCTAACAGCTACTCTCTCATTGGTTCTCCCTCTTCCCTTTCATCCTCTGCCAAATTGGCAACCTGTGCGAACCAAGAGGTTAAAGGGGCTGTCTCTCCAAGTTGGGAGGTTGATAGTAAAGCAGACGGAAAGTCAAACCGGAGCACCAGGAGAGGGACTATGCGTTGAGTTTTAGAAACCTTCCGTATTCACAGTGTGTCCCTTCTCTAGGTTTCCCGCACATGTTATAGCTGTAGTAATATTCCCTTCAACCTGGAGAGTTCGGACCCTTGGAATGGGTGCCATGCATTATTGCTTTAAAGGGTCTGCATTTGCTCGCCAAATCTCACCAATCGTCTCAGTCCCAAGTGTCCCTCCTTATGCCACATCCAGCTGTCGTTGTAGATAGGGTCATTCCAGCTTTCATCAGAGACCCTGAAGGAATTGTAAAGAATTTCCCAGTTTTTTTGTTTTGTTTTTGAAATTCCTTTTTATAGTGGGTTTGACCTGATTCTCGCTGCCATGTTTATGCCAGTCTAGACACACTTGATTCCCTTACGGAGACATATCAATACATAGGTGTTAAGATTCTTACTAGTCAGATATTTTCCTCTGCGGGAAATATGGGGTTTTGAGTCCCTTTCACTGAGGACGGTGTAGGTCTTGTCTATTCCATAGTTGGTTTTTGGAACGGTACCTGTGCTTATATCAAACTCTGGTTTTATGCATCACCCCACCTCTCCTTCCCCCTTAAGCAGGTATAAGAGTGTTTTCTAAATGTGAGACACTGTCCTCTCTCCTAACTCAGTTCAAGTGTAGCCATGTTTACAGGATCTTCATAAGTGATATCTTATGATAAGTTTCTTTTTCTGTGTGACTTATTTCACTTAGAATCATCGTACCTGAATCCACCCATTTTGCTGCTACTGGTCTTATGACATTGATTTCATGGCTGAGGGATATTCCATCGTACGTAAGTACCACAATTTTTTGAACCATGTTTATATTTTCTGGGATACTTAAGGTGTATCCAAGTTGAGGTCCTTGTATTCAGTGCAGCCCTAAATTTTGGGGTGGCTCTGTCTTATTGATTTTCAGTTTTCCCAAGGTATATTCCCTAGACTGGTAGTGCCCTTGGCTCTGTAGCTCTGTTCTTTACTTGTTTTAGGGAACAGAATGCACTCCTCCAGAGAGGCAGTTGGCAATTTACATCCCGCCCATCAGCATAACAAGGCTCCCTGTTCTCCAGGGCCTGTCTTGCCTTTCTTGTTCTTACACATTTTGTGGATGTCCCTTTTGACCGGTGGGAAGTGATACTTCTTTGTAGTGCAGATTTGCATTGCCCGCTTGCTTGCTTGGCCGAAAAGGGCGTATGCGTTTTCTCCTGAATATATTCAGGAGAAAACGCATACGCCCTTTTTGGCCAAGTGCATCATTGTTGAAGTTGTGCCCCTCTTCCTGTGCTTTAAAGGCGATTCCAACGTACCTCTTGAAATCTGTTTCCTGCTATTCTGCCTCGCTTTCAAGTCCGCCTCGTTGCCTTCCCTCAACAGATTTTTGGACGATAGTTGTCCTTTATTACTCGGCCAGTTTGTGAATTGCTGTGCCCCTGAGCTCCATTTTTCAACTCGTTTTTGGTGAGCTGACCGCAAGTCCAAAATTTTGGTTCAGGACCTATACTGGTTCCCGGTGGGTGGCTGAGAATTTGGTTAATTCTTCTTCCTGCCGGGAAATTACAGTGATATGTGCCCGTCCAAATGCCTAACAGCTACTCTCTCATTGGTTCTCCCTCTTCCCTTTCATCCTCTGCCAAATTGGCAACCTGTGTGAACCAAGAGGTTAAAGGGGCTGTCTCTCCAAGTTGGGAGGTTGATAGTAAAGCAGACGGAAAGTCAAACTGGAGCACCAGGAGAGGGACTATTCGTTGAGTTTTAGAAACCTTCCGTATTCACAGTGTGTCCGTTCTCTAGGTTTCCCGCACATGTTATAGCTGTAGTAATATTCCCTTCAACCTGGAGAGTTCGGACCCATGGAATGGGTGCCATGCATTATTGCTTTAAAGGGTCTGCATTTGCTCGCCAAATCTCACCAATGGTCACAGTCCCAAGTGTCCCTCCTTATGCCACATCCAGCTGTCGTTGTAGATAGGGTCATTCCAGCTTTCATCAGAGACCCTGAAGGAATTGTAAAGAATTTCCCAGTTTTTTTGTTTTGTTTTTGAAATTCCTTTTTATAGTGGGTTTGAGCTGATTCTCGCTGCCATGTTTATGCCAGTCTAGACACACTTGATTCCCTTACGGAGACATATCAATACATAGGTTTTAAGATTCTTACTAGTCAGATATTTTCCTCTGCGGGAAATATGGGATTTTGAGTCCCTTTCACTGAGGACGGTGTAGGTCTTGTCTATTCCATTGTTGGTTTTTGGAACGGTACCTGTGCTTATATCAAACTCTGGTTTTATGCATCACCCCACCTCTCCTTCCCCCTTAAGCAGGTATAAGAGTGTTTTCTAAATGTGAGACACTGTTCTCTTTCCTAACTCAGTTCAAGTGTAGCCATGTTTACAGGATCTTCATAAGTGATATCTTATGATAAGTTTCTTTTTCTGTGTGACTTATTTCACTAGGAATCATCGTACCTGAATCCACCCATTTTGCTGCTACTGGTCTTATGACATTGATTTCATGGCTGAGGGATATTCCATCGTACGTAAGTACCACAATTTTTTGAACCATGTTTATATTTTCTGGGATACTTAAGGTGTATCCAAGTTGAGGTCCTTGTATTCAGTGCAGCCCTAAATTTTGGGGTGGCTCTGTCTTATTGATTTTCAGTTTTCCCAAGGTATATTCCCTAGACTGGTAGTGCCCTTGGCTCTGTAGCTCTGTTCTTTACTTGTTTTAGGGAACAGAATGCACTCCTCCAGAGAGGCAGTTGGCAATTTACATCCCGCCCATCAGCATAACAAGGCTCCCTGTTCTCCAGGGCCTGTCTTGCCTTTCTTGTTCTTACACATTTTGTGGATGTCCCTTTTGACCGGTGGGAAGTGATACTTCTTTGTAGTGCAGATTTGCATTGCCCGCTTGCTTGCTTGGCCATAAAGGGCGTATGCGTTTTCTCCTGAATATATTCAGGAGAAAATGCATACGCCCTTTATGGCCAAGTGCATCATTGTCGAAGTTGTGCCCCTCTTCCTGTGCTTTAAAGGCGATTCCAATGTACCTCTTGAAATCTGTTTCCTGCTATTCTGCCTCGCTTTCAAGTCCGCCTCGTTGCCTTCCCTCAACAGATTTTTGGACGATAGTTGTCCTTTATTACTCGGCCAGTTTGTGAATTGCTGTGCCCCTGAGCTCCATTTTTCAACTCGTTTTTGGTGAGCTGACCGCAAGTCCAAAATTTTGGTTCAGGACCTATACTGGTTCCCGGTGGGTGGCTGAGAATTTGGTTAATTCTTCTTCCTGCCGGGAAATTACAGTGATATGTGCCCGTCCAAATGCCTAACAGCTACTCTCTCATTGGTTCTCCCTCTTCCCTTTCATCCTCTGCCAAATTGGCAACCTGTGCGAACCAAGAGGTTAAAGGTGCTGTCTCTCCAAGTTGGGAGGTTGATAGTAAAGCAGACGGAAAGTCAAACCGGAGCACCAGGAGAGGGACTATTCGTTGAGTTTTAGAAACCTTTTGTATTCACAGTGTGTCCGTTCTCTAGGTTTCCCGCACATGTTATAGCTGTAGTAATATTCCCTTCAACCTGGAGAGTTCGGACCCATGGAATGGGTGCCATGCATTATTGCTTTAAAGGGTCTGCATTTGCTCACCCAATCTCACCAATCGTCTCAGTCCCAAGTGTCCCTCCTTATGCCACATCCAGCTGTCGTTGTAGATAGGGTCATTCCAGCTTTCATCAGAGACCCTGAAGGAATTGTAAAGAATTTCCCAGTTTTTTTGTTTTGTTTTTGAAATTCCTTTTTATAGTGGGTTTGAGCTGATTCTCGCTGCCATGTTTATGCCAGTCTAGACACACTTGATTCCCTTACGGAGACATATCAATACATAGGTTTTAAGATTCTTACTAGTCAGATATTTTCCTCTGCGGGAAATATGGGGTTTTGAGTCCCTTTCACTGAGGACGGTGTAGGTCTTGTCTATTCCATAGTTGGTTTTTGGAACGGTCCCTGTGCTTATATCAAACTCTGGTTTTATGCATCACCCCACCTCTCCTTCCCCCTTAAGCAGGTATAAGAGTGTTTTCTAAATGTGAGACACTGTCCTCTTTCCTAACTCAGTTCAAGTGTAGCCATGTTTACAGGATCTTCATAAGTGATATCTTATGATAAGTTTCTTTTTCTGTGTGACTTATTTCACTTAGAATGATCGTACATGAATCCACCATTTTGCTGCTACTGGTCTTATGACATTGATTTCATGGCTGAGGGATATTCCATCGTACGTAAGTACCACAATTTTTTGAACCATGTTTATATTTTCTGGGATACTTAAGGTGTATCCAAGTTGAGGTCCTTGTATGCAGTGCAGCCCTAAATTTTGGGGTGGCTCTGTCTTATTGATTTTCAGTTTTCCCAAGGTATATTCCCTAGACTGGTAGTGCCCTTGTCTCTGTAGCTCTGTTCTTTACTTGTTTTAGGGAACAGAATGCACTCCTCCAGAGAGGCAGTTGGCAATTTACATCCCGCCCATCAGCATAACAAGGCTCCCTGTTCTCCAGGGCCTGTCTTGCCTTTCTTGTTCTTACACATTTTGTGGATGTCCCTTTTGACCGGTGGGAAGTGATACTTCTTTGTAGTGCAGATTTGCATTGCCCGCTTGCTTGCTTGGCCAAAAAGGGCGTATGCGTTTTCTCCTGAATATATTCAGGAGAAAACGCATACGCCCTTTTTGGCCAAGTGCATCATTGTTGAAGTTGTGCCCCTCTTCCTGTGCTTTAAAGGCGATTCCAACGTACCTCTTGAAATCTGTTTCCTGCTATTCTGCCTCGCTTTCAAGTCCGCCTCGTTGCCTTCCCTCAACAGATTTTTGGACGATAGTTGTCCTTTATTACTCGGCCAGTTTGTGAATTGCTGTGCCCCTGAGCTCCATTTTTCAACTCGTTTTTGGTGAGCTGACCGCAAGTCCAAAATTTTGGTTCAGGACCTATACTGGTTCCCGGTGGGTGGCTGAGAATTTGGTTAATTCTTCTTCCTGCCGGGAAATTACAGTGATATGTGCCCGTCCAAATGCCTAACAGCTACTCTCTCATTGGTTCTCCCTCTTCCCTTTCATCCTCTGCCAAATTGGCAACCTGTGCGAACCAAGAGGTTAAAGGGGCTGTCTCTCCAAGTTGGGAGGTTGATAGTAAAGCAGACGGAAAGTCAAACTGGAGCAACAGGAGAGGGACTATTCGTTGAGTTTTAGAAACCTTCCGTATTCACAGTGTGTCCGTTCTCTATGTTTCCCGCACATGTTATAGCTGTAGTAATATTCCCTTCAACCTGGAGAGTTCGGACCCATGGAATGGGTGCCATGCATTATTGCTTTAAAGGGTCTGCATTTGCTCGCCAAATCTCACCAATGGTCACAGTCCCAAGTGTCCCTCCTTATGCCACATCCAGCTGTCGTTGTTGATAGGGTCATTCCAGCTTTCATCAGAGACCCTGAAGGAATTGTAAAGAATTTCCCAGTTTTTTTGTTTTGTTTTTGAAATTCCTTTTTATAGTGGGTTTGAGCTGATTCTCGCTGCCATGTTTATGCCAGTCTAGACACACTTGATTCCCTTACGGAGACATATCAATACATAGGTTTTAAGATTCTTACTAGTCAGATATTTTCCTCTGCAGGAAATATGGGGTTTTGAGTCCCTTTCACTGAGGACGGTGTAGGTCTTGTCTATTCCATAGTTGGTTTTTGGAACGGTACCTGTGCTTATATCAAACTCTGGTTTTATGCATCACCCCACCTCTCCTTCCCCCTTAAGCAGGTATAAGAGTGTTTTCTAAATGTGAGACACTGTCCTCTCTCCTAACTCAGATCAAGTGTAGCCATGTTTACAGGATCTTCATAAGTGATATCTTATGATAAGTTTCTTTTTCTGTGTGACTTATTTCACTTAGAATCATCGTACCTGAATCCACCCATTTTGCTGCTACTGGTCTTATGACATTGATTTCATGGCTGAGGGATATTCCATCGTACGTAAGTACCACAATTTTTTGAACCATGTTTATATTTTCTGGGATACTTAAGGTGTATCCAAGTTGAGGTCCTTGTATTCAGTGCAGCCCTAAATTTTGGGGTGGCTCTGTCTTATTGATTTTCACTTTTCCCAAGGTATATTCCCTAGACTGGTAGTGCCCTTGGCTCTGTAGCTCTGTTCTTTACTTGTTTTAGGGAACAGAATGCACTCCTCCAGAGAGGCAGTTGGCAATTTACATCCCGCCCATCAGCATAACAAGGCTCCCTGTTCTCCAGGGCCTGTCTTGCCTTTCTTGTTCTTACACATTTTGTGGATGTCCCTTTTGACCGGTGGGAAGTGATACTTCTTTGTAGTGCAGATTTGCATTGCCCGCTTGCTTGCTTGGCCAAAAAGGGCGTATGCGTTTTCTCCTGAATATATTCAGGAGAAAATGCATACGCCCTTTTTGGCCAAGTGCATCATTGCCGAAGTTGTGCCCCTCTTCCTGTGCTTTAAAGGCGATTCCAACGTATCTCTTGAAATCTGTTTCCTGCTATTCTGCCTCGCTTTCAAGTCCGCCTCGTTGCCTTCCCTCAACAGATTTTTGGACGATAGTTGTCCTTTATTACTCGGCCAGTTTGTGAATTGCTGTGCCCCTGAGCTCCATTTTTCAACTCGTTTTTGGTGAGCTGACCGCAAGTCCAAAATTTTGGTTCAGGACCTATACTGGTTTCCGGTGGGTGGCTGAGAATTTGGTTAATTCTTCTTCCTGCCGGGAAATTACAGTGATATGTGCCCGTCCAAGTGCCTAACAGCTACTCTCTCATTGATTCTCCCTCTTCTCTTTCATCCTCTGCCAAATTGGCAACCTGTGCGAACCAAGAGGTTAAAGGGGCTGTCTCTCCAAGTTGGGAGGTTGATAGTAAAGCAGACGGAAAGTCAAACCGGAGCACCAGGAGAGGGACTATGCGTTGAGTTTTAGAAACCTTTCGTATTCACAGTGTGTCCGTTCCCTAGGTTTCCCGCACATGTTATAGCTGTAGTAATATTCCCTTCAACCTGGAGAGTTCGGACCCATGGAATGGGTGCCATGCATTATTGCTTTAAAGGGTCTGCATTTGCTCACCCAATCTCACCAATCATCTCAGTCCCAAGTGTCGCTCCTTATGCCACATCCAGCTGTCGTTGTAGATAGGGTCATTCCAGCTTTCATCAGAGACCCTGAAGGAATTGTAAAGAATTTCCCAGTTTTTTGTTTTGTTTTTGAAATTCCTTTTTATAGTGGGTTTGACCTGATTCTCGCTGCCATGTTTATGCCAGTCTAGACACACTTGATTCCCTTACGGAGACATATCAATACATAGGTTTTAAGATTCTTACTAGTCAGATATTTTCCTCTGCGGGAAATATGGGGTTTTGAGTCCCTTTCACTGAGGACGGTGTAGGTCTTGTCTATTCCATAGTTGGTTTTTGGAACGGTACCTGTGCTTATATCAAACTCTGGTTTTATGCATCACCCCACCTCTCCTTCCCCCTTAAGCAGGTATAAGAGTGTTTTCTAAATGTGAGACACTGTCCTCTCTCCTAACTCAGTTCAAGTGTAGCCATGTTTACAGGATCTTCATAAGTGATATCTTATGATAAGTTTCTTTTTCTGTGTGACTTATTTCACTTAGAATCATCGTACCTGAATCCACCCATTTTGCTGCTACTGGTCTTATGACATTGATTTCATGGCTGAGGGATATTCCATCGTACGTAAGTACCACAATTTTTTGAACCATGTTTATATTTTCTGGGATACTTAAGGTGTATCCAAGTTGAGGTCCTTGTATGCAGTGCAGCCCTAAATTTTGGGGTGGCTCTGTCTTATTGATTTTCAGTTTTCCCAAGGTATATTCCCTAGACTGGTAGTGCCCTTGGCTCTGTAGCTCTGTTATTTACTTGATTTAGGGGACAGAATGCACTCCTCCAGAGAGGCCGTTGGCAATTTACATCCCGCCCATCAGCATAACAAGGCTCCCTGTTCTCCAGGGCCTGTCTTGCCTTTCTTGTTCTTACATATTTTGTGGATGTCCCTTTTGACCGGTGGGAATTGATACTTCTTTGTAGTGCAGATTTGCATTGCCCGCTTGCTTGCTTGGCCAAAAAGGGCGTATGCGTTTTCTCCTGAATATATTCAGGAGAAAATGCATACGCCCTTTTTGGCCAAGTGCATCATTGTCGAAGTTGTGCCCCTCTTCCTGTGCTTTAAAGGCGATTCCAACGTACCTCTTGAAATCTGTTTCCTGCTATTCTGCCTCGCTTTCAAGTCCGCCTCGTTGCCTTGCTTCAACATATTTTTGGACGATAGTTGTCCTTTATTACTCGGCCAGTTTGTGAATTGCTGTGCCCCTGAGCTCCATTTTTCAACTCGTTTTTGGTGAGCTGACCGCAAGTCCAAAATTTTGGTTCAGGACCTATACTGGTTCCCGGTGGGTGGCTGAGAATTTGGTTAATTCTTCTTCCTGCCGGGAAATTACAGTGATATGTGCCCGTCCAAATGCCTAACAGCTACTCTCTCATTGGTTCTCCCTCTTCCCTTTCATCCTCTGCCAAATTGGCAACCTGTGCGAACCAAGAGGTTAAAGGGGTTGTCTCTCCAAGTTGGGAGGTTGATAGTAAAGGAGACGGAAAGTCAAACCGGAGCACCAAGAGAGGGACTATGCGTTGAGTTTTAGAAACCTTTCGTATTCACAGTGTGTCCGTTCCCTAGGTTTCCCGCACATTTTATAGCTGTAGTAATATTCCCTTCAACATGGAGAGTTCGGACCCATGGAATGGGTGCCATGCATTATTGCTTTAAAGGGTCTGCATTTGCTCACCCAATCTCACCAATCATCTCAGTCCCAAGTGTCCCTCATTATGCCACATCCAGCTGTCGTTGTAGATAGGGTCATTCCAGCTTTCATCAGAGACCCTGAAGGAATTGTAAAGAATTTCCCAGTTTTTTTGTTTTGTTTTTGAAATTCCTTTTTATAGTGGGTTTGAGCTGATTCTCGCTGCCATGTTTATGCCAGTCTAGACACACTTGATTCCCTTACGGAGACATATCAATACATAGGTTTTAAGATTCATACTAGTCAGATACTTTCCTCTGCGGGAAATATGGGGTTTTGAGTCCCTTTCACTGAGGACGGTGTAGGTCTTGTCTATTCCATAGTTGGTTTTTGGAATGGTACCTGTGCGTATATCAAACTCTGGTTTTATGCATCACCCCACCTCTCCTTCCCCCTTAAGCAGGTATAAGAGTGTTTTCTAAATGTGAGACACTGTTCTATTTCCTAACTCAGTTCAAGTGTAGCCATGTTTACAGGATCTTCATAAGTGATATCTTATGATAAGTTTCTTTTTCTGTGTGACTTATTTCACTTAGAATCATCGTACCTGAATCCACCCATTTTGCTGCTACTGGTCTTATGACATTGATTTCATGGCTGAGGGATATTCCATCGTACGTAAGTACCACAATTTTTTGAACCATGTTTATATTTTCTGGGATACTTAAGGTGTATCCAAGTTGAGGTCCTTGTATGCAGTGCAGCCCTAAATTTTGGGGTGGCTCTGTCTTATTGATTTTCAGTTTTCCCAAGGTATATTCCCTAGACTGGTAGTGCCCTTGGCTCTGTAGCTCTGTTCTTTACTTGTTTTAGGGAACAGAATTCACTCCTCCAGAGAGGCAGTTGGCAATTTACATCCCGCCCATCAGCATAACAAGGCTCCCTGTTCTCCAGGGCCTGTCTTGCCTTTCTTGTTCTTACACATTTTGTGGATGTCCCTTTTGACCGGTGGGAAGTGATACTTCTTTGTAGTGCAGATTTGCATTGCCCGCTTGCTTGCTTGGCCAAAAAGGGCGTATGCGTTTTCTCCTGAATATATTCAGGAGAAAACGCATACGCCCTTTTTGGCCAAGTGCATCATTGTTGAAGTTGTGCCCCTCTTCCTGTGCTTTAAAGGCGATTCCAACGTACCTCTTGAAATCTGTTTCCTGCTATTCTGCCTCGCTTTCAAGTCCGCCTCGTTGCCTTCCCTCAACAGATTTTTGGACGATAGTTGTCCTTTATTACTCGGCCAGTTTGTGAATTGCTGTGCCCCTGAGCTCCATTTTTCAACTCGTTTTTGGTGAGCTGACCGCAAGTCCAAAATTTTGGTTCAGGACCTATACTGGTTCCCGGTGGGTGGCTGAGAATTTGGTTAATTCTTCTTCCTGCCGGGAAATTACAGTGATATGTGCCCGTCCAAATGACTAACAGCTACTCTCTCATTGGTTCTCCCTCTTCCCTTTCATCCTCTGCCAAATTGGCAACCTGTGTGAACCAAGAGGTTAAAGGGGCTGTCTCTCCAAGTTGGGAGGTTGATAGTAAAGCAGACGGAAAGTCAAACCGGAGCACCAGGAGAGGGACTATTCGTTGATTTTTAGAAACCTTCCGTATTCACAGTGTGTCCGTTCTCTAGGTTTCCCGCACATGTTATAGCTGTAGTAATATTCCCTTCAACCTGGAGAGTTCGGACCCATGGAATGGGTGCCATGCATTATTGCTTTAAAGGGTCTGCATTTGCTCGCCAAATCTCACCAATGGTCACAGTCCCAAGTGTCCCTCCTTATGCCACATCCAGCTGTCGTTGTAGATAGGGTCATTCCAGCTTTCATCAGAGACCCTGAAGGAATTGTAAAGAATTTCCCAGTTTTTTTGTTTTGTTTTTGAAATTCCTTTTTATAGTGGGTTTGACCTGATTCTCGCTGCCATGTTTATGCCAGTCTAGACACACTTGGTTCCCTTACGGAGACATATCTATACATAGGTATTAAGATTCTTACTAGTCAGATATTTTCCTCTGCGGGAAATATGGGATTTTGAGTCCCTTTCACTGAGGACGGTGTAGGTCTTGTCTATTCCATAGTTGGTTTTTGGAACGGTACCTGTGCTTATATCAAACTCTGGTTTTATGCATCACCCCACCTCTCCTTCCCCCTTAAGCAGGTATAAGAGTGTTTTCTAAATGTGAGACACTGTTCTCTTTCCTAACTCAGTTCAAGTGTAGCCATGTTTACAGGATCTTCATAAGTGATATCTTATGATAAGTTTCTTTTTCTGTGTGACTTATTTCACTAGGAATCATCGTACCTGAATCCACCCATTTTGCTGCTACTGGTCTTATGACATTGATTTCATGGCTGAGGGATATTACATCGTACGTAAGTACCACAATTTTTTGAACCATGTTTATATTTTCTGGGATACTTAAGGTGTATCCAAGTTGAGGTCCTTGTATGCAGTGCAGCCCTAAATTTTGGGGTGGCTCTGTCTTATTGATTTTCAGTTTTCCCAAGGTATATTCCCTAGACTGGTAGTGCCCTTGGCTCTGTAGCTCTGTTCTTTACTTGTTTTAGGGAACAGAATGCACTCCTCCAGAGAGGCAGTTGGCAATTTACATCCCTCCCATCAGCATAACAAGGCTCCCTGTTCTCCAGGGCCTGTCTTGCCTTTCTTGTTCTTACACATTTTGTGGATGTCCCTTTTGACCGGTGGGATGTGATACTTCTTTGTAGTGCAGATTTGCATTGCCCACTTGCTTGCTTGGCCAAAAAGGGCGTATGCGTTTTCTCCTGAATATATTCAGGAGAAAATGCATACGCCCTTAATGGCCAAGTGCATCATTGTCGAAGTTGTGCCCCTCTTCCTGTGCTTTAAAGGCGATTCCAACGTACCTCTTGAAATCTGTTTCCTGCTATTCTGCCTCGCTTTCAAGTCCGCCTCGGTGCCTTCCCTCAACATATTTTTGGACGATAGTTGTCCTTTATTACTCGGCCAGTTTGTGAATTGCTGTGCCCCTGAGCTCCATTTTTCAACTCGTTTTTGGTGAGCTGACCGCAAGTCCAAAATTTTGGTTCAGGACCTATACTGGTTCCCGGTGGGTGGCTGAGAATTTGGTTAATTCTTCTTCCTGCCGGGAAATTACAGTGATATGTGCCCGTCCAAATGCCTAACAGCTACTCTATCATTGGTTCTCCCTCTTCCCTTTCATCCTCTGCCAAATTGGCAACCTGTGCGAACCAAGAGGTTAAAGGGGCTGTCTCTCCAAGTTGGGAGGTTGATAGTAAAGCAGACGGAAATTCAAACCGGAGCACCAGGAGAGGGACTATGCGTTGAGTTTTAGAAACTTTTCGTATTCACAGTGTGTCCGTTCCCTATGTTTCCCGCACATGTTATAGCTGTAGTAATATTCCCTTCAACCTGGAGAGTTCGGACCCATGGAATGGGTGCCATGCATTATTGCTTTAAAGGGTCTGCATTTGCTCACCCAATCTCACCAATCATCTCAGTCCCAAGTGTCCCTCCTTATGCCACATCCAGCTGTCGTTGTAGATAGGGTCATTCCAGCTTTCATCAGAAACCCTGAAGGAATTGTAAAGAATTTCCCAGTTTTTTTGTTTTGTTTTTGAAATTCCTTTTTATAGTGGGTTTGAGCTGATTCTCGCTGCCATGTTTATGCCAGTCTAGACACACTTGATTCCCTTACGGAGACATATCAATACATAGGTTTTAAGATTCTTACTAGTCAGATACTTTCCTCTGTGGGAAATATGGGGTTTTGAGTCCCTTTCACTGAGGACGGTGTAGGTCTTGTCTATTCCATAGTTGGTTTTTGGAACGGTCCCTGTGCTTATATCAAACTCTGGTTTTATGCATCACGCCACCTCTCCTTCCCCGTTAAGCAGGTATAAGAGTGTTTTCTAAATGTGAGACACTGTCCTCTTTCCTAACTCAGTTCAAGTGTAGCCTTGTTTACAGGATCTTCATAAGTGATATCTTATGATAAGTTTCTTTTTCTGTGTGACTTATTTCACTTAGAATCATCGTACCTGAATCCACCCATTTTGCTGCTACTGGTCTTATGACATTGATTTCATGGCTGAGGGATATTCCATCGTACGTAAGTACCACGATTTTTTGAACCATGTTTATATTTTCTGGGATACTTAAGGTGTATCCAAGTTGAGGTCCTTGTATGCAGTGCAGCCCTAAATTTTGGGGTGGCTCTGTCTTATTGATTTTCAGTTTTCCCAAGGTATATTCCCTAGACTGGTAGTGCCCTTGGCTCTGTAGCTCTGTTCTTTACTTGTTTTAGGGAACAGAATGCACTCCTCCAGAGAGGCCGTTGGCAATTTACATCCCGCCCATCAGCATAACAAGGCTCCCTGTTCTCCAGGGCCTGTCTTGCCTTTCTTGTTCTTACACATTTTGTGGATGTCCCTTTTGACCGGTGGGAAGTGATACTTCTTTGTAGTGCAGATTTGCATTGCCCGCTTGCTTGCTTTGCCAAAAAGGGCGTATGCGTTTTCTCCTGAATATATTCAGGAGAAAACGCATACGCCCTTTTTGGCCAAGTGCATCATTGTCGAAGTTGTGCCCCTCTTCCTGTGCTTTAAAGGCGATTCCAACGTACCTCTTGAAATCTGTTTCCTGCTATTCTGCCTCGCTTTCAAGTCCGCCTCGTTGCCTTCCCTCAACTGATTTTTGGACGATAGTTGTCTTTATTACTCGGCCAGTTTGTGAATTGCTGTGCCCCTGAGCTCCATTTTTCAACTCGTTTTTGGTGAGCTGACCGCAAGTCCAAAATTTTGGTTCAGGAGCTATACTGGTTCCCGGTGGGTGGCTGAGAATTTGGTTAATTCTTCTTCCTGCAGGGAAATTACAGTGATATGTGCCCGTCCAAATGCCTAACAGCTACTCTCTCATTGGTTCTCCCTCTTCCCTTTCATCCTCTGCCAAATTGGCAACCTGTGCGAACCAAGAGGTTAAAGGGTCTGTCTCTCCAAGTTGGGAGGTTGATAGTAAAGCAGACGGAAAGTCAAACCGGAGCACCAGGAGAGGGACTATTCGTTGATTTTTAGAAACCTTCCGTATTCACAGTGTGTCCGTTCTCTAGGTTTCCCGCACATGTTATAGCTGTAGTAATATTCCCTTCAACCTGGAGAGTTCGGACCCATGGAATGGGTGCCATGCATTATTGCTTTAAAGGGTCTGCATTTGCTCACCCAATCTCACCAATCGTCTCAGTCCCAAGTGTCCCTCCTTATGCCACATCCAGCTGTCGTTGTAGATAGGGTCATTCCAGCTTTCATCAGAGACCCTGAAGGAATTGTAAAGAATTTCCCAGTTTTTTTGTTTTGTTTTTAAAATTCCTTTTTATAGTGGGTTTGAGCTGATTCTCGCTGCCATGTTTATGCCAGTCTAGACACACTTGATTCCCTTACGGAGACATATCAATACATAGGTTTTAAGATTCTTACTAGTCAGATATTTTCCTCTGCGGGAAATATGGGGTTTTGAGTCCCTTTCACTGAGGACGGTGTAGGTCTTGTCTATTCCATAGTTGGTTTTTGGAACGTAACCTGTGCTTATATCAAACTCTGGTTTTATGCATCACCCCACCTCTCCTTCCCCCTTAAGCAGGCATAAGAGTGTTTTCTAAATGTGAGACACTGTTCTCTTTCCTAACTCAGTTCAAGTGTAGCCATGTGTACAGGATCTTCATAAGTGATATCTTATGATAAGTTTCTTTTTCTGTGTGACTTATTTCACTTAGAATCATCGTACCTGAATCCACCCATTTTGCTGCTACTGGTCTTATGACATTGATTTCATGGCTGAGGGATATTCCATCATACGTAAGTACCACAATTTTTTGAACCATGTTTATATTTTCTGGGATACTTAAGGTGTATCCAAGTTGAGGTCCTTGTATGCAGTGCAGCCCTAAATTTTGGGGTGGCTCTGTCTTATTGATTTTCAGTTTTCCCAAGGTATATTCCCTAGACTGGTAGTGCCCTTGGCTCTGTAGCTCTGTTCTTTACTTGTTTTAGGGAACAGAATGCACTCCTCCAGAGAGGCAGTTGGCAATTTACATCCCGCCCATCAGCATAACAAGGCTCCCTGTTCTCCAGGGCCTGTCTTGCCTTTCTTGTTCTTACACATTTTGTGGATGTCCCTTTTGACCGGTGGGAAGTGATACTTCTTTGTAGTGCAGATTTGCATTGCCCGCTTGCTTGCTTGGCCAAAAAGGGCGTATGCGTTTTCTCCTGAATATATTCAGGAGAAAACGCATACGCCCTTTTTGGCCAAGTGCATCATTGTCGAAGTTGTGCCCCTCTTCCTGTGCTTTAAAGGCGATTCCAACGTACGTCTTGAAATCTGTTTCCTGCTATTCTGCCTCGCTTTCAAGTCCGCCTCGTTGGCTTCCCTCAACAGATTTTTGGACGATAGTTGTCCTTTATTACTCGGCCAGTTTGTGAATTGCTGTGCCCCTGAGCTCCATTTTTCAACTCGTTTTTGGTGAGCTGACCGCAAGTCCAAAATTTTGGTTCAGGACCTATACTGGTTCCCGGTGGGTGGCTGAGAATTTGGTTAATTCTTCTTCCTGCCGGGAAATTACAGTGATATGTGCCCGTCCAAATGCCTAACAGCTACTCTATCATTGGTTCTCCCTCTTCCCTTTCATCCTCTGCCAAATTGGCAACCTGTGCGAACCAAGAGGTTAAAGGGGCTGTCTCTCCAAGTTGGGAGGTTGATAGTAAAGCAGACGGAAAGTCAAACCGGAGCACCAGGAGAGGGACTATGCGTTGAGTTTTAGAAACCTTTCGTATTCACAGTGTGTCCGTTCCCTAGGTTTCCCGCACATGTTATAGCTGTAGTAATATTCCCTTCAACCTGGAGAGTTCGGACCCATGGAATGGGTGCCATGCATTATTGCTTTAAAGGGTCTGCATTTGCTCGCCAAATCTCACCAATGGTCACAGTCCCAAGTGTCCCTCCTTATGCCACATCCAGCTGTCGTTGTAGATAGGGTCATTCCAGCTTTCATCAGAGACCCTGAAGGAATTGTAAAGAATTTCCCAGTTTTTTTGTTTTGTTTTTGAAATTCCTTTTTATAGTGGGTTTGAGTTGATTCTCGCTGCCATGTTTATGCCAGTCTAGACACACTTGATTCCCTTACGGAGACATATCAAAACATAGGTTTTAAGATTCTTACTAGTCAGATATTTTCCTCTGCGGGAAATATGGGGTTTTGAGTCCCTTTCACTGAGGACGGTGTAGGTCTTGTCTATTCCATAGTTGGTTTTTGGAACGGTACCTGTGCTTATATCAAACTCTGGTTTTATGCATCACCCCACCTCTCCTTCCCCCTTAAGCAGGTATAAGAGTGTTTTCTAAATGTGAGACACTGTCCTCTCTCCTAACTCAGTTCAAGTGTAGCCATGTTTACAGGATCTTCATAAGTGATATCTTATGATAAGTTTCTTTTTCTGTGTGACTTATTTCACTTAGAATCATCGTACCTGAATCCACCCATTTTGCTGCTACTGGTCTTATGACATTGATTTCATGGCTGAGGGATATTCCATCGTACGTAAGTACCACAATTTTTTGAACCATGTTTATATTTTCTGGGATACTTAAGGTGTATCCAAGTTGAGGTCCTTGTATTCAGTGCAGCCCTAAATTTTGGGGTGGCTCTGTCTTATTGATTTTCAGTTTTCCCAAGGTATATTCCCTAGACTGGTAGTGCCCTTGGCTCTGTAGCTCTGTTCTTTACTTGTTTTAGGGAACAGAATGCACTCCTCCAGAGAGGCAGTTGGCAATTTACATCCCGCCCATCAGCATAACAAGGCTCCCTGTTCTCCAGGGCCTGTCTTGCCTTTCTTGTTCTTACACATTTTGTGGATGTCCCTTTTGACCGGTGGGAAGTGATACTTCTTTGTAGTGCAGATTTGCATTGCCCGCTTGCTTGCTTGGCCAAAAAGGGCGTATGCGTTTTCTCCTGAATATATTCAGGAGAAAATGCATACGCCCTTTTTGGCCAAGTGCATCATTGTCGAAGTTGTGCCCCTCTTCCTGTGCTTTAAAGGCGATTCCAACGTACCTCTTGAAATCTGTTTCCTGCTATTCTGCCTCGCTTTCAAGTCCGCCTCGTTGCCTTCCCTCAACAGATTTTTGGACGATAGTTGTCCTTTATTACTCGGCCAGTTTGTGAATTGCTGTGCCCCTGAGCTCCATTTTTCAACTCGTTTTTGGTGAGCTGACCGCAAGTCCAAAATTTTGGTTCAGGACCTATACTGGTTCCCGGTGGGTGGCTGAGAATTTGGTTAATTCTTCTTCCTGCCGGGAAATTACAGTGATATGTGCCCGTCCAAATGCCTAACAGCTACTCTCTCATTGGTTCTCCCTCTTCCCTTTCATCCTCTGCCAAATTGGCAACCTGTGCGAACCAAGAGGTTAAAGGGGCTGTCTCTCCAAGTTGGGAGGTTGATAGTAAAGCAGACGGAAAGTCAAACCGGAGCACCAGGAGAGGGACTATGCGTTGAGTTTTAGAAACCTTTCGTATTCACAGTGTGTCCGTTCCCTAGGATTCCCGCACATGTTATAGCTGTAGTAATATTCCCTTCAACCTGGAGAGTTCGGACCCATGGAATGGGTGCCATGCATTATTGCTTTAAAGGGTCTGCATTTGCTCGCCAAATCTCACCAATGGTCACAGTCCCAAGTGTCCCTCCTTATGCCACATCCAGCTGTCGTTGTAGATAGGGTCATTCCAGCTTTCATCAGAGACCCTGAAGGAATTGTAAAGAATTTCCCAGTTTTTTTTGTTTTGTTTTTGAAATTCCTTTTTATAGTGGGTTTGAGTTGATTCTCGCTGCCATGTTTATGCCAGTCTAGACACACTTGATTCCCTTACGGAGACATATCAATACATAGGTTTTAAGATTCTTACTAGTCAGATATTTTCCTCTGCGGGAAATATGGGGTTTTGAGTCCCTTTCACTGAGGACGGTGTAGGTCTTGTCTATTCCATAGTTGGTTTTTGGAACGGTACCTGTGCTTATATCAAACTCTGGTTTTATGCATCACCCCACCTTTCCTTCCCCCTTAAGCAGGTATAAGAGTGTTTTCTAAATGTGAGACACTGTCCTCTCTCCTAACTCAGTTCAAGTGTAGCCATGTTTACAGGATCTTCATAAGTGATATCTTATGATAAGTTTCTTTTTCTGTGTGACTTATTTCACTTAGAATCATCGTACCTGAATCCACCCATTTTGCTGCTACTGGTCTTATGACATTGATTTCATGGCTGAGGGATATTCCATCGTACGTAAGTACCACAATTTTTTGAACCATGTTTATATTTTCTGGGATACTTAAGGTGTATCCAAGTTGAGGTCCTTGTATTCAGTGCAGCCCTAAATTTTGGGGTGGCTCTGTCTTATTGATTTTCAGTTTTCCCAAGGTATATTCCCTAGACTGGTAGTGCCCTTGGCTCTGTAGCTCTGTTCTTTACTTGTTTTAGGGAACAGAATGCACTCCTCCAGAGAGGCAGTTGGCAATTTACATCCCGCCCATCAGCATAACAAGGCTCCCTGTTCTCCAGGGCCTGTCTTGCCTTTCTTGTTCTTACACATTTTGTGGATGTCCCTTTTGACCGGTGGGAAGTGATACTTCTTTGTAGTGCAGATTTGCATTGCCCGCTTGCTTGCTTGGCCAAAAAGGGCGTATGCGTTTTCTCCTGAATATATTCAGGAGAAAATGCATACGCCCTTTTTGGCCAAGTGCATCATTGTCGAAGTTGTGCCCCTCTTCCTGTGCTTTAAAGGCGATTCCAACGTACCTCTTGAAATCTGTTTCCTGCTATTCTGCCTCGCTTTCAAGTCCGCCTCGTTGCCTTCCCTCAACAGATTTTTGGACGATAGTTGTCCTTTATTACTCGGCCAGTTTGTGAATTGCTGTGCCCCTGAGCTCCATTTTTCAACTCGTTTTTGGTGAGCTGACCGCAAGTCCAAAATTTTGGTTCAGGACCTATACTGGTTTCCGGTGGGTGGCTGAGAATTTGGTTAATTCTTCTTCCTGCCGGGAAATTACAGTGATATGTGCCCGTCCAAATGCCTAACAGCTACTCTCTCATTGGTTCTCCCTCTTCCCTTTCATCCTCTGCCAAATTGGCAACCTGTGCGAACCAAGAGGTTAAAGGGGCTGTCTCTCCAAGTTGGGAGGTTGATAGTAAAGCAGACGGAAAGTCAAACCGGAGCACCAGGAGAGGGACTATGCGTTGAGTTTTAGAAACCTTTCGTACTCACAGTGTGTCCGTTCCCTAGGTTTCCCGCACATGTTATAGCTGTAGTAATATTCCCTTCAACCTGGAGAGTTCGGACCCATGGAATGGGTGCCATGCATTATTGCTTTAAAGGATCTGCATTTGCTCACCCAATCTCACCAATCATCTCAGTCCCAAGTGTCCCTCCTTATGCCACATCCAGCTGTCGTTGTAGATAGGGTCATTCCTGCTTTCATCAGAGACCCTGAAGGAATTTAAAAGAATTTCCCAGTTTTTTTGTTTTGTTTTTGAAATTCCTTTTTATAGTGGGTTTGAGCTGATTCTCGCTGCCATGTTTATGCCAGTCTAGACACACTTGATTCCCTTACGGAGACATATCAATACATAGGTTTTAAGATTCTTACTAGTCAGATACTTTCCTCTGCGGGAAATATGGGGTTTTGAGTCCCTTTCACTGAGGACGGTGTAGGTCTTGTCTATTCCATAGTTGGTTTTTGGAACGGTCCCTGTGCTTATATCAAACTCTGGTTTTATGCATCACCCCACCTCTCCTTCCCCCTTAAGCAGGTATAAGAGTGTTTTCTAAATGTGAGACACTGTCCTCTTTCCTAACTCAGTTCAAGTGTAGCCATGTTTACAGGATCTTCATAAGTGATATCTTATGATAAGTTTCTTTTTCTGTGTGACTTATTTCACTTAGAATGATCGTACCTGAATCCACCATTTTGCTGCTACTGGTCTTATGACATTGATTTCATGGCTGAGGGATATTCCATCGTACGTAAGTACCACAATTTTTTGAACCATGTTTATATTTTCTGGGATACTTAAGGTGTATCCAAGTTGAGGTCCTTGTATGCAGTGCAGCCCTAAATTTTGGGGTGTCTCTGTCTTATTGATTTTCAGTTTTCCCAAGGTATATTCCCTAGACTGGTAGTGCCCTTGGCTCTGTAGCTCTGTTCTTTACTTGTTTTAGGGAACAGATGCACTCCTCCAGAGAGGCCGTTGGCAATTTACATCCCGCCCATCAGCATAACAAGGCTCCCTGTTCTCCAGGGCCTGTCTTGCCTTTCTTGTTCTTACACATTTTGTGGATGTCCCTTTTGACTGGTGGGAAATGATACTTCTTTGTAGTGCAGATTTGCATTTCCCGCTTGCTTGCTTGGCCAAAAAGGGCGTATGCGTTTTCTCCTGAATATATACAGGAGAAAACGCATACGCCCTTTTTGGCCAAGTGCATCATTGTCGAAGTTGTGCCCCTCTTCCTGTGCTTTAAAGGCGATTCCAACGTACCTCTTGAAATCTGTTTCCTGCTATTCTGCCTCGCTTTCAAGTCCGCCTCGTTGCCTTCCCTCAACAGATTTTTGGACGATAGTTGTCCTTTATTACTCGGCCAGTTTGTGAATTGCTGTGCCCCTGAGCTCCATTTTTCAACTCGTTTTTGGTGAGCTGACCGCAAGTCCAAAATTTTGGTTCAGGACCTATACTGGTTCCCGGTGGGTGGCTGAGAATTTGGTTAATTCTTCTTCCTGCCGGGAAATTACAGTGATATGTGCCCGTCCAAATGCCTAACAGCTACTCTCTCATTGGTTCTCCCTCTTCCCTTTCATCCTCTGCCAAATTGGCAACCTGTGCGAACCAAGAGGTTAAAGGGGCTGTCTCTCCAAGTTGGGAGGTTGATAGTAAAGCAGACGGAAAGTCAAACCGGAGCACCAGGAGAGGGACTATTCGTTGAGTTTTAGAAACCTTTTGTATTCACAGTGTGTCCGTTCTCTAGGTTTCCCGCACATGTTATAGCTGTAGTAATATTCCCTTCAACCTGGAGAGTTCGGACCCATGGAATGGGTGCCATGCATTATTGCTTTAAAGGGTCTGCATTTGCTCACCCAATCTCACCAATCGTCTCAGTCCCAAGTGTCCCTCCTTATGCCACATCCAGCTGTCGTTGTAGATAGGGTCATTCCAGCTTTCATCAGAGACCCTGAAGGAATTGTAAAGAATTTCCCAGTTTTTTTGTTTTGTTTTTGAAATTCCTTTTTATAGTGGGTTTGAGCTGATTCTCGCTGCCATGTTTATGCCAGTCTAGACACACTTGATTCCCTTACGGAGACATATCAATACATAGGTTTTAAGATTCTTACTAGTCAGATATTTTCCTCTGTGGGAAATATGGGGTTTTGAGTCCCTTTCACCGAGGACGGTGTAGGTCTTGTCTATTCCATAGTTGGTTTTTGGAACGGTACCTGTGCTTATATCAAACTCTGGTTTTATGCATCACCCCACCTCTCCTTCCCCCTTAAGCAGGTATAAGAGTGTTTTCTATATGTGAGACAATGTCCTCTTTCCTAACTCAGTTCAAGTGTAGCCATGTTTACAGGATCTTCATAAGTGATATCTTATGATAAGTTTCTTTTTCTGTGTGACTTATTTCACTTAGAATCATCGTACCTGAATCCACCCATTTTGCTGCTACTGGTCTTATGACATTGATTTCATGGCTGAGGGATATTCCATCGTACGTAAGTACCACAATTTTTTGAACCATGTTTATATTTTCTGGGATACTTAAGGTGTATCCAAGTTGAGGTCTTTGTATGCAGTGCAGCCCTAAATTTTGGAGTGGCTCTGTCTTATTGATTTTCAGTTTTCCCAAGGTATATTCCCTAGACTGGTAGTGCCCTTGGCTCTGTAGCTCTGTTCTTTACTTGTTTTAGGGAACAGAATGCACTCCTCCAGAGAGGAAGTTGGCAATTTACATCCCGCCCATCAGCATAACAAGGCTCCCTGTTCTCCAGGGCCTGTCTTGCCTTTCTTGTTCTTACACATTTTGTGGATGTCCCTTTTGACCGGTGGGAAGTGATACTTCTGTGTAGTGCAGATTTGCATTGCCCGCTTGCTTGCTTGGCCAAAAAGGGCGTATGCGTTTTCTCCTGAATATATTCAGGAGAAAACGCATACGCCCTTTTTGGCCAAGTGCATCATTGTCCAAGTTGTGCCCCTCTTCCTGTGCTTTAAAGGCGATTCCAACGTACCTCTTGAAATCTGTTTCCTGCTATTCTGCCTCGCTTTCAAGTCCGCCTCGTTGCCTTCCCTCAACAGATTTTTGGACGATAGTTGTCGTTTATTACTCGGCCAGTTTGTGAATTGCTGTGCCCCTGAGCTCCATTTTTCAACTCGTTTTTGGTGAGCTGACCGCAAGTCCAAAATTTTGGTTCAGGACCTATACTGGTTCCCGGTGGGTGGCTGAGAATTTGGTTAATTCTTCTTCCTGCTGGGAAATTACAGTGATATGTGCCCGTCCAAATGCCTAACAGCTACTCTCTCATTGGTTCTCCCTCTTCCCTTTCATCCTCTGCCAAATTGGCAACCTGTGCGAACCAAGAGGTTAAAGGGGCTGTCTCTCCAAGTTGGGAGGTTGATAGTAAAGCAGACGGAAAGTCAAACCGGAGCACCAGGAGAGGGACTATTCGTTGAGTTTTAGAAACCTTTCGTATTCACAGTGTGTCCGTTCTCTAGGTTTCCCGCACATGTTATAGCTGTAGTAATATTCCCTTCAACCTGGAGAGTTCGGACCCATGGAATGGGTGAGATGCATTATTGCTTTAAAGGGTCTGCATTTGCTCACCCAATCTCACCAATCGTCTCAGTCCCAAGTGTCCCTCCTTATGCCACATCCAGCTGTCGTTGTAGATAGGGTCATTCCAGCTTTCATCAGAGACCCTGAAGGAATTGTAAAGAATTTCCCAGTTTTTTTGTTTTGTTTTTGAAATTCCTTTTTATAGTGGGTTTGAGCTGATTCTCGCTGCCATGTTTATGCCAGTCTAGACACACTTGATTCCCTTACGGAGACATATCAATACATAGGTTTTAAGATTCTTACTAGTCAGATATTTTCCTCTGCGGGAAATATGGGGTTTTGAGTCCCTTTCACTGAGGACGGTGTAGGTCTTGTCTATTCCATAGTTGGTTTTTGGAACGGTACCTGTGCGTATATCAAACTCTGGTTTTATGCATCACCCCACCTCTCCTTCCCCCTTAAGCAGGTATAAGAGTGTTTTCTAAATGTGAGACACTGTTCTCTTTCCTAACTCAGTTCAAGTGTAGCCATGTTTACAGGATCTTCATAAGTGATATCTTATGATAAGTTTCTTTTTCTGTGTGACTTATTTCACTTAGAATCATCGTACCTGAATCCACCCATTTTGCTGCTACTGGTCTTATGACATTGATTTCATGGCTGAGGGATATTCCATCGTACGTAAGTACCACAATTTTTTGAACCATGTTTATATTTTCTGGGATACTTAAGGTGTATCCAAGTTGAGGTCCTTGTATGCAGTGCAGCCCTAAATTTTGGGGTGGCTCTGTCTTATTGATTTTCAGTTTTCCCAAGGTATATTCCCTAGACTGGTAGTGCCCTTGGCTCTGTAGCTCTGTTCTTTACTTGTTTTAGGGAACAGAATGCACTCCTCCAGAGAGGCAGTTGCCAATTTACATCCCGCCCATCAGCATAACAAGGCTCCCTGTTCTCCAGGGCCTGTCTTGCCTTTCTTGTTCTTACACATATTGTGGATGTCCCTTTTGACCGGTGGGAAGTGATACTTCTTTGTAGTGCAGATTTGCCTTGCCCGCTTGCTTGCTTGGCCAAAAAGGGCGTATGTGTTTTCTCCTGAATATATTCAGGAGAAAACGCATACGCCCTTTTTGGCCAAGTACAACATTGTTGAAGTTGTGCCCCTCTTCCTGTGCTTTAAAGGCGATTCCAACGTACCTCTTGAAATCTGTTTCCTGCTATTCTGCCTCGCTTTCAAGTCCGCCTCGTTGCCTTCCCTCAACAGATTTTTGGACGATAGTTGTCCTTTATTACTCGGCCAGTTTGTGAATTGCTGTGTCCCTGAGCTCCATTTTTCAACTCGTTTTTGGTGAGCTGACCGCAAGTCCAAAATTTTGGTTCAGGACCTATACTGGTTCCCGGTGGGTGGCTGAGAATTTGGTTAATTCTTCTTCCTGCCGGGAAATTACAGTGATATGTGCCCGTCCAAATGCCTAACAGCTACTCTCTCATTGGTTCTCCCTCTTCCCTTTCATCCTCTGCCCAATTGGCAACCTGTGCGAACCAAGAGGTTAAAGGGGCTGTCTCTCCAAGTTGGGAGGTTGATAGTAAAGCAGATGGAAAGTCAAACCGGAGCACCAGGAGAGGGACTATTCGTTGAGTTTTAGAAACCTTTCGTATTCACAGTGTGTCGTTCTCTAGGTTTCCCGCACATGTTATAGCTGTAGTAATATTCCCTTCAACCTGGAGAGTTCGGACCCATGGAATGGGTGCCATGCATTATTGCTTTAAAGGGTCTGCATTTGCTCACCCAATCTCACCAATCGTTTCAGTCCCAAGTGTCCCTCCTTATGCCACATCCAGCTGTCGTTGTAGATAGGGTCATTCCAGCTTTCATCAGAGACCCTGAAAGAATTGTAAAGAATTTCCCAGTTTTTTTGTTTTGTTTTTGAAATTCCTTTTTATAGTGGGTTTGAGCTGATTCTCGCTGCCATGTTTATGCCAGTCTAGACACACTTGATTCCCTTACGGAGACATATCAATACATAGGTTTTAAGATTCTTACTAGTCAGATATTTTCCTCTGCGGGAAATATGGGGTTTTGAGTTCCTTTCACTGAGGAAGGTGTAGGTCTTGCCTATTCCATAGTTGGTTTTTGGAACGGTACCTGTGCTTATATAAAACTCTGGTTTTATGCATCACCCCACCTCTCCTTCCCCCTTAAGCAGGTATAAGAGTGTTTTCTAAATGTGAGACACTGTTCTCTTTCCTAACTCAGTTCAAGTGTAGCCATGTTTACAGGATGTTCATAAGTGATATCTTATGATAAGTTTCTTTTTCTGTGTGACTTATTTCACTTAGAATCATCGTACCTGAATCCACCCATTTTGCTGCTACTGGTCTTATGACATTGATTTCATGGCTGAGGGATATTCCATCGTACGTAAGTACCACAATTTTTTGAACCATGTTTATATTTTCTGGGATACTTAAGGTGTATCCAAGTTGAGGTCCTTGTATGCAGTGCAGCCCTAAATTTTGGGGTGGCTCTGTCTTATTGATTTTCAGTTTTCCCAAGGTATATTCCCTAGACTGGTAGTGCCCTTGGCTCTGTAGCTCTGTTCTTTACTTGTTTTAGGGAACAGAATGCACTCCTCCAGAGAGGCAGTTGCCAATTTACATCCCGCCCATCAGCATAACAAGGCTCCCTGTTCTCCAGGGCCTGTCTTGCCTTTCTTGTTCTTACACATATTGTGGATGTCCCTTTTGACCGGTGGGAAGTGATACTTCTTTGTAGTGCAGATTTGCCTTGCCCGCTTGCTTGCTTGGCCAAAAAGGGCGTATGTGTTTTCTCCTGAATATATTCAGGAGAAAACGCATACGCCATTTTTGGCCAAGTACAACATTGTTGAAGTTGTGCCCCTCTTCCTGTGCTTTAAAGGCGATTCCAACGTACCTCTTGAAATCTGTTTCCTGCTATTCTGCCTCGCTTTCAAGTCCGCCTCGTTGCCTTCCCTCAACAGATTTTTGGACGATAGTTGTCCTTTATTACTCGGCCAGTTTGTGAATTGCTGTGTCCCTGAGCTCCATTTTTCAACTCGTTTTTGGTGAGCTGACCGCAAGTCCAAAATTTTGGTTCAGGACCTATACTGGTTCCCGGTGGGTGGCTGAGAATTTGGTTAATTCTTCTTCCTGCCGGGAAATTACAGTGATATGTGCCCGTCCAAATGCCTAACAGCTACTCTCTCATTGGTTCTCCCTCTTCCCTTTCATCCTCTGCCCAATTGGCAACCTGTGCGAACCAACAGGTTAAAGGGGCTGTCTCTCCAAGTTGGGAGGTTGATAGTAAAGCAGATGGAAAGTCAAACCGGAGCACCAGGAGAGGGACTATTCGTTGAGTTTTAGAAACCTTTCGTATTCACAGTGTGTCGTTCTCTAGGTTTCCCGCACATGTTATAGCTGTAGTAATATTCCCTTCAACCTGGAGAGTTCGGACCCATGGAATGGGTGCCATGCATTATTGCTTTAAAGGGTCTGCATTTGCTCACCCAATCTCACCAATCGTTTCAGTCCCAAGTGTCCCTCCTTATGCCACATCCAGCTGTCGTTGTAGATAGGGTCATTCCAGCTTTCATCAGAGACCCTGAAAGAATTGTAAAGAATTTCCCAGTTTTTTTGTTTTGTTTTTGAAATTCCTTTTTATAGTGGGTTTGAGCTGATTCTCGCTGCCATGTTTATGCCAGTCTGGACACACTTGATTCCCTTACGGAGACATATCAATACATAGGTTTTAAGATTCTTACTAGTCAGATATTTTCCTCTGCGGGAAATATGGGGTTTTGAGTTCCTTTCACTGAGGAAGGTGTAGGTCTTGCCTATTCCATAGTTGGTTTTTGGAACGGTACCTGTGCTTATATAAAACTCTGGTTTTATGCATCACCCCACCTCTCCTTCCCCCTTAAGCAGGTATAAGAGTGTTTTCTAAATGTGAGACACTGTTCTCTTTCCTAACTCAGTTCAAGTGTAGCCATGTTTACAGGATGTTCATAAGTGATATCTTATGATAAGTTTCTTTTTCTGTGTGACTTATTTCACTTAGAATCATCGTACCTGAATCCACCCATTTTGCTGCTACTGGTCTTATGACATTGATTTCATGGCTGAGGGATATTCCATCGTACGTAAGTACCACAATTTTTTGAACCATGTTTATATTTTCTGGGATACTTAAGGTGTATCCAAGTTGAGGTCCTTGTATGCAGTGCAGCCCTAAATTTTGGGGTGGCTCTGTCTTATTGATTTTCAGTTTTCCCAGGGTATATTCCCTAGACTGGTAGTGCCCTTGGCTCTGTAGCTCTGTTCTTTACTTGTTTTAGGGAACAGAATGCACTCCTCCAGAGAGGCAGTTGGCAATTTACATCCCGCCCATCAGCATAACAGGGCTCCCTGTTCTCCAGGGCCTGTCTTGCCTTTCTTGTTCTTACACATTTTGTGGATGTCCCTTTTGACCGGTGGGAAGTGATACTTCTTTGTAGTGCAGATTTGCATTGCCCGCTTGCTTGCTTGGCCAAAAAGGGCGTATGCGTTTTCTCCTGAATATATTCAGGAGAAAATGCATACGCCCTTTTTGGCCAAGTGCATCATTGTCCAAGTTGTGCCCCTCTTCCTGTGCTTTAAAGGCGATTCCAACGTACCTCTTGAAATCTGTTTCCTGCTATTCTGCCTCGGTTTCAAGTCCACCTCGTTGCCTTCCCTCAACAGATTTTTGGACGATAGTTGTCCTTTATTACTCGGCCAGTTTGTGAATTGCTGTGCCCCTGAGCTCCATTTTTCAACTCGTTTTTGGTGAGCTGACCGCAAGTCCAAAATTTTGGTTCAGGACCTATACTGGTTCCCGGTGGGTGGCTGAGAATTTGGTTAATTCTTCTTCCTGCCAGGAAATTACAGTGATATGTGCCCGTCCAAATGCCTAACAGCTACTCTCTCATTGGTTCTCCCTCTTCCCTTTCATCCTCTGCCAAATTGGCAACCTGTGCGAAACAAGAGGTTAAAGGGGCTGTCTCTCCAAGTTGGGAGGTTGATAGTAAAGCAGACGGAAAGTCAAACCGGAGAACCAGGAGAGGGACTATTCGTTGAGTTTTAGAAACCTTCCATATTCACAATGTGTCCGTTCTCTAGGTTTCCCGCACATGTTATAGCTGTAGTAATATTCCCTTCAACCTGGAGAGTTCGGACCCATGGAATGGGTGCCATGCATTATTGCTTTAAAGGGTCTGCATTTGCTCACCCAATCTCACCAATCGTTTCAGTCCCAAGTGTCCCTCCTTATGCCACATCCAGCTGTCGTTGTAGATAGGGTCATTCCAGCTTTCATCAGGGACCCTGAGGGAATTGTAAAGAATTTCCCAGTTTTTTTGTTTTGTTTTTGAAATTCCTTTTTATAGTGGGTTTGAGCTGATTCTCGCTGCCATGTTTATGCCAGTCTAGACACACTTGATTCCCTTACGGAGACATATCAATACATAGGTTTTAAGATTCTTACTAGTCAGATATTTTCCTCTGCGGGAAATATGGGGTTTTGAGTCCCTTTCACTGAGGACGGTGTAGGTCTTGTCTATTCCATAGTTGGTTTTTCGAACGGTACCTGTGCGTATATCAAACTCTGGTTTTATGCATCACCCCACCTCTCCTTCCCCCTTAAGCAGGTATAAGAGTGTTTTCTAAATGTGAGACACTGTTCTCTTTCCTAACTCAGTTCAAGTGCAGCCTTGTTTACAGGATCTTCATAAGTGATATCTTATGATAAGTTTCTTTTTCTGTGTGACTTATTTCACTTAGAATCATCGTACCTGAATCCACCCATTTTGCTGCTACTGGTCTTATGACATTGATTTCATGGCTGAGGGATATTCCATCGTACGTAAGTACCACAATTTTTTGAACCATGTTTATATTTTCTGGGATACTTAAGGTGTATCCAAGTTGAGGTCCTTGTATGCAGTGCAGCCCTAAATTTTGGGGTGGCTCTGTCTTATTGATTTTCAGTTTTCCCAAGGTATATTCCCTAGACTGGTAGTGCCCTTGGCTCTGTAGCTCTGTTCTTTACTTGTTTTAGGGAACAGAATGCACTCCTCCAGAGAGGCAGTTGGCAATTTACATCCCGCCCATCAGCATAACAAGGCTCCCTGTTCTCCAGGGCCTGTCTTGCCTTTCTTGTTCTTACACATTTTGTGGATGTCCCTTTTGACCGGTGGGAAGTGATACTTCTGTGTAGTGCAGATTTGCATTGCCCGCTTGCTTGCTTGGCCAAAAAGGGCGTATGCGTTTTCTCCTGAATATATTCAGGAGAAAACGCATACGCCCTTTTTGGCCAAGTGCATCATTGTCGAAGTTGTGCCCCTCTTCCTGTGCTTTAAAGGCGATTCCAACGTACCACTTGAAATCTGTTTCCTGCTATTCTGCCTCACATTCAAGTCCGCCTCGTTGCCTTCCCTCAACAGATTTTTGGACGATAGTTGTCCTTTATTACTCGGCCAGTTTGTGAATTGCTGTGCCCCTGAGCTCCATTTTTCAACTCTTTTTTTGTGAGCTGACCGCAAGTCCAAAATTTTGGTTCAGGACATATGCTGGTTCCCAGTGGGGGGCTGAGGCTTTGGTTAATTCTTCTTCCTGCCGGGAAATTACAGTGATATGTGCCCGTCCAAATGCCGAACAGCTACTCTCTCATTGGTTCTCCCTCTTCCCTTTCATCCTCTGCCAAATTGGCAACCTGTGCGAACCAAGAGGTTAAAGGGGCTGTCTCTCCAAGTTGGGAGGTTGATAGTAAAGCAGACGGAAAGTCAAACCGGAGCACCAGGAGAGGGACTATTCGTTGAGTTTTAGAAACCTTTCGTATTCACAGT
This sequence comes from Hyperoodon ampullatus, assembly GCF_949752795.1. NCBI lineage: Eukaryota > Metazoa > Chordata > Mammalia > Artiodactyla > Ziphiidae > Hyperoodon > Hyperoodon ampullatus. The sequence goes on along the minus strand of NW_027640676.1, from coordinate 2,295,693 downwards.
GTGTCCGTTCCCTAGGTTTCCCGCACATGTTATAGCTGTAGTAATATTCCCTTCAACCTGGAGAGTTCGGACCCATGGAATGGGTGCCATGCATTATTGCTTTAAAGGGTCTGCATTTGCTCACCCAATCTCACCAAGCATCTCAGTCCCAAGTGTCCAGCCTTATGCCACATCCAGCTGTCGTTGTAGATAGGGTCATTCCAGCTTTCATCAGAGACCCTGAAGGAATTGTAAAGAATTTCCCAGTTTTTTTGTTTTGTTTTTGAAATTCCTTTTTATAGTGGGTTTGAGCTGATTCTCGCTGCCATGTTTATGCCAGTCTAGACACACTTGATTCCCTTACGGAGACATATCAATACATAGGTTTTAAGATTCTTACTAGTCAGATATTTTCCTCTGCGGGAAATATGGGGTTTTGAGTCCCTTTCACTGAGGACGGTGTAGGTCTTGTCTATTCCATAGTTGGTTTTTGGAACGGTACCTGTGCTTATATCAAACTCTGGTTTTATGCATCACCCCACCTCTCCTTCCCCCTTAAGCAGGTATAAGAGTGTTATCTAAATGTCAGACACTGTTCTCTTTCCTAACTCAGTTCAAGTGTAGCCATGTTTACAGGATCTTCATAAGTGATATCTTATGATAAGTTTCTTTTTCTGTGTGACTTATTTCACTTAGAATCATCGTACCTGAATCCACCCATTTTGTTGCTACTGGTCTTATGACATTGATTTCATGGCTGAGGGATATTCCATCGTACGTAAGTACCACAATTTTTTGAACCATGTTTATATTTTCTGGGATACTTAAGGTGTATCCAAGTTGAGGTCCTTGTATGCAGTGCAGCCCTAAATTTTGGGGTGGCTCTGTCTTATTGATTTTCAGTTTTCCCAAGGTATATTCCCTAGACTGGTAGTGCCCTTGGCTCTGTAGCTCTGTTCTTTACTTGTTTTAGGGAACAGAATGCACTCCTCCAGAGAGGCAGTTGGCAATTTACATCCCGCCCATCAGCATAACAAGGCTCCCTGTTCTCCAGGGCCTGTCTTGCCTTTCTTGTTCTTACACATTTTGTGGATGTCCCTTTTGACCGGTGGGAAGTGATACTTCTTTGTAGTGCAGATTTGCATTGCCCGCTTGCTTGCTTGGCCAAAAAGGGCGTATGCGTTTTCTCCTGAATATATTCAGGAGAAAACGCATACGCCCATTTTGGCCAAGTGCATCATTGTCGAAGTTGTGCCCCTCTTCCTGTGCTTTAAAGGCGATTCCAACGTACCTCTTGAAATCTGTTTCCTGCTATTCTGCCTCGCTTTCAAGTCCGCCTCGTTGCCTTCCCTCAGCAGATTTTTGGACGATAGTTGTCCTTTATTACTCGGCCACTTTGTGAACTGCTGTGCCCCTGAGCTCCATTTTTTAACTCGTTTTTGGTGAGCTGACCGCAAGTCCAAAATTTTGGTTCAGGACCTATACTGGTTCCCGGTGGGTGGCTGAGAATTTGGTTAATTCTTCTTCCTGCCGGGAAATTACAGTGATATGTGCCCGTCCAAATGCCTAACAGCTACTCTCTCATTGGTTCTCCCTCTTCCCTTTCATCCTCTGCCAAATTGGCAACCTGTGCGAACCAAGAGGTTAAATGGGCTGTCTCTCCAAGTTGGGAGGTTGATAGTAAAGCAGACGGAAAGTCAAACCGGAGCACCAGGAGAGGGACTATTCGTTGAGTTTTAGAAACCTTCCGTATTCACAGTGTGTCCGTTCTCTAGGTTTCCCGCACATGTTATAGCTGTAGTAATATTCCCTTCAACCTGGAGAGTTGGGACCCATGGAATGGGTGCCATGCATTATTGCTTTAAAGGGTCTGCATTTGGTCACCCAATCTCACCAATCGTCTCAGTCCCAAGTGTCCCTCCTTATGCCACATCCAGCTGTCGTTGTAGATAGGGTCATTCCAGCTTTCATCAGAGACCCTGAAGGAATTGTAAAGAATTTCCCAGTTTTTTTGTTTTGTTTTTGAAATTCCTTTTTATAGTGGGTTTGAGCTGATTCTCGCTGCCATGTTTATGCCAGTCTAGACACACTTGATTCCCTTACGGAGACATATCAATACATAGGTTTTAAGATTCTTACTAGTCAGATATTTTCCTCTGCGGGAAATATGGGGTTTTGAGTCCCTTTCACTGAGGACGGTGTAGGTCTTGTCTATTCCATAGTTGGTTTTTCGAACGGTACCTGTGCGTATATCAAACTCTGGTTTTATGCATCACCCCACCTCTCCTTCCCCCTTAAGCAGGTATAAGAGTGTTTTCTAAATGTGAGACACTGTTCTCTTTCCTAACTCAGTTCAAGTGCAGCCTTGTTTACAGGATCTTCATAAGTGATATCTTATGATAAGTTTCTTTTTCTGTGTGACTTATTTCACTTAGAATCATCGTACCTGAATCCACCCATTTTGCTGCTACTGGTCTTATGACATTGATTTCATGGCTGAGGGATATTCCATCGTACGTAAGTACCACAATTTTTTGAACCATGTTTATATTTTCTGGGATACTTAAGGTGTATCCAAGTTGAGGTCCTTGTATGCAGTGCAGCCCTAAATTTTGGGGTGGCTCTGTCTTATTGATTTTCAGTTTTCCCAAGGTATATTCCCTAGACTGGTAGTGCCCTTGGCTCTGTAGCTCTGTTCTTTACTTGTTTTAGGGAACAGAATGCACTCCTCCAGAGAGGCAGTTGGCAATTTACATCCCGCCCATCAGCATAACAAGGCTCCCTGTTCTCCAGGGCCTGTCTTGCCTTTCTTGTTCTTACACATTTTGTGGATGTCCCTTTTGACCGGTGGGAAGTGATACTTCTGTGTAGTGCAGATTTGCATTGCCCGCTTGCTTGCTTGGCCAAAAAGGGCGTATGCGTTTTCTCCTGAATATATTCAGGAGAAAACGCATACGCCCTTTTTGGCCAAGTGCATCATTGTCGAAGTTGTGCCCCTCTTCCTGTGCTTTAAAGGCGATTCCAACGTACCACTTGAAATCTGTTTCCTGCTATTCTGCCTCACATTCAAGTCCGCCTCGTTGCCTTCCCTCAACAGATTTTTGGACGATAGTTGTCCTTTATTACTCGGCCAGTTTGTGAATTGCTGTGCCCCTGAGCTCCATTTTTCAACTCTTTTTTTGTGAGCTGACCGCAAGTCCAAAATTTTGGTTCAGGACATATGCTGGTTCCCAGTGGGGGGCTGAGGCTTTGGTTAATTCTTCTTCCTGCCGGGAAATTACAGTGATATGTGCCCGTCCAAATGCCGAACAGCTACTCTCTCATTGGTTCTCCCTCTTCCCTTTCATCCTCTGCCAAATTGGCAACCTGTGCGAACCAAGAGGTTAAAGGGGCTGTCTCTCCAAGTTGGGAGGTTGATAGTAAAGCAGACGGAAAGTCAAACCGGAGCACCAGGAGAGGGACTATTCGTTGAGTTTTAGAAACCTTTCGTATTCACAGTGTGTCCGTTCCCTAGGTTTCCCGCACATGTTATAGCTGTAGTAATATTCCCTTCAACCTGGAGAGTTCGGACCCATGGAATGGGTGCCATGCATTATTGCTTTAAAGGGTCTGCATTTGCTCACCCAATCTCACCAAGCATCTCAGTCCCAAGTGTCCAGCCTTATGCCACATCCAGCTGTCGTTGTAGATAGGGTCATTCCAGCTTTCATCAGAGACCCTGAAGGAATTGTAAAGAATTTCCCAGTTTTTTTGTTTTGTTTTTGAAATTCCTTTTTATAGTGGGTTTGAGCTGATTCTCGCTGCCATGTTTATGCCAGTCTAGACACACTTGATTCCCTTACGGAGACATATCAATACATAGGTTTTAAGATTCTTACTAGTCAGATATTTTCCTCTGCGGGAAATATGGGGTTTTGAGTCCCTTTCACTGAGGACGGTGTAGGTCTTGTCTATTCCATAGTTGGTTTTTGGAACGGTACCTGTGCTTATATCAAACTCTGGTTTTATGCATCACCCCACCTCTCCTTCCCCCTTAAGCAGGTATAAGAGTGTTATCTAAATGTCAGACACTGTTCTCTTTCCTAACTCAGTTCAAGTGTAGCCATGTTTACAGGATCTTCATAAGTGATATCTTATGATAAGTTTCTTTTTCTGTGTGACTTATTTCACTTAGAATCATCGTACCTGAATCCACCCATTTTGTTGCTACTGGTCTTATGACATTGATTTCATGGCTGAGGGATATTCCATCGTACGTAAGTACCACAATTTTTTGAACCATGTTTATATTTTCTGGGATACTTAAGGTGTATCCAAGTTGAGGTCCTTGTATGCAGTGCAGCCCTAAATTTTGGGGTGGCTCTGTCTTATTGATTTTCAGTTTTCCCAAGGTATATTCCCTAGACTGGTAGTGCCCTTGGCTCTGTAGCTCTGTTCTTTACTTGTTTTAGGGAACAGAATGCACTCCTCCAGAGAGGCAGTTGGCAATTTACATCCCGCCCATCAGCATAACAAGGCTCCCTGTTCTCCAGGGCCTGTCTTGCCTTTCTTGTTCTTACACATTTTGTGGATGTCCCTTTTGACCGGTGGGAAGTGATACTTCTTTGTAGTGCAGATTTGCATTGCCCGCTTGCTTGCTTGGCCAAAAAGGGCGTATGCGTTTTCTCCTGAATATATTCAGGAGAAAACGCATACGCCCATTTTGGCCAAGTGCATCATTGTCGAAGTTGTGCCCCTCTTCCTGTGCTTTAAAGGCGATTCCAACGTACCTCTTGAAATCTGTTTCCTGCTATTCTGCCTCGCTTTCAAGTCCGCCTCGTTGCCTTCCCTCAGCAGATTTTTGGACGATAGTTGTCCTTTATTACTCGGCCACTTTGTGAACTGCTGTGCCCCTGAGCTCCATTTTTTAACTCGTTTTTGGTGAGCTGACCGCAAGTCCAAAATTTTGGTTCAGGACCTATACTGGTTCCCGGTGGGTGGCTGAGAATTTGGTTAATTCTTCTTCCTGCCGGGAAATTACAGTGATATGTGCCCGTCCAAATGCCTAACAGCTACTCTCTCATTGGTTCTCCCTCTTCCCTTTCATCCTCTGCCAAATTGGCAACCTGTGCGAACCAAGAGGTTAAATGGGCTGTCTCTCCAAGTTGGGAGGTTGATAGTAAAGCAGACGGAAAGTCAAACCGGAGCACCAGGAGAGGGACTATTCGTTGAGTTTTAGAAACCTTCCGTATTCACAGTGTGTCCGTTCTCTAGGTTTCCCGCACATGTTATAGCTGTAGTAATATTCCCTTCAACCTGGAGAGTTGGGACCCATGGAATGGGTGCCATGCATTATTGCTTTAAAGGGTCTGCATTTGGTCACCCAATCTCACCAATCGTCTCAGTCCCAAGTGTCCCTCCTTATGCCACATCCAGCTGTCGTTGTAGATAGGGTCATTCCAGCTTTCATCAGAGACCCTGAAGGAATTGTAAAGAATTTCCCAGTTTTTTTGTTTTGTTTTTGAAATTCCTTTTTATAGTGGGTTTGAGCTGATTCTCGCTGCCATGTTTATGCCAGTCTAGACACACTTGATTCCCTTACGGAGACATATCAATACATAGGTTTTAAGATTCTTACTAGTCAGATATTTTCCTCTGCGGGAAATATGGGGTTTTGAGTCCCTTTCACTGAGGACGGTGTAGGTCTTGTCTATTCCATAGTTGGTTTTTGGAACGGTACCTGTGCTTATATCAAACTCTGGTTTTATGCATCACCCCACCTTTCCTTCCCCCTTAAGCAGGTATAAGAGTGTTTTCTAAATATGAGACACTGTTCTCTTTCCTAACTCAGTTCAAGTGTAGCCATGTTTACAGGATCTTCATAAGTGATATCTTATGATAAGTTTCTTTTTCTGTGTGACTTATTTCACTTAGAATCATCGTACCTGAATCCACCCATTTTGTTGCTACTGGTCTTATGACATTGATTTCATGGCTGAGGGATATTCCATCGTACGTAAGTACCACAATTTTTTGAACCATGTTTATATTTTCTGGGATACTTAAGGTGTATCCAAGTTGAGGTCCTTGTATGCAGTGCAGCCCTAAATTTTGGGGTGGCTCTGTCATATTGATTTTCAGTTTTCCCAAGGTATATTCCCTAGACTGGTAGTGCCCTTGGCTCTGTAGCTCTGTTCTTTACTTGTTTTAGGGAACAGAATGCACTCCTCCAGAGAGGCAGTTGGCAATTTACATCCCGCCCATCAGCATAACAAGGCTCCCTGTTCTCCAGGGCCTGTCTTGCCTTTCTTGTTCTTACACATTTTGTGGATGTCCCTTTTGACCGGTGGGAAATGATACTTCTTTGTAGTGCAGATTTGCATTGCCCGCTTGCTTGCTTGGCCAAAAAGGGCGTATGCGTTTTCTCCTGAATATATTCAGGAGAAAACGCATACGCCCTTTTTGGCCAAGTGCATCATTGTCGAAGTTGTGCCCCTCTTCCTGTGCTTTAAAGGCGATTCCAACGTACCTCTTGAAATCTGTTTCCTGCTATTCTGCCTCGCTTTCAAGTCCGCCTCGTTGCCTTCCCTCAACAGATTTTTGGACGATAGTTGTCCTTTATTACTCGGCCACTTTGTGAACTGCTGTGCCCCTGAGCTCCATTTTTTAACTCGTTTTTGGTGAGCTGACCGCAAGTCCAAAATTTTGGTTCAGGACCTATACTGGTTCCCGGTGGGTGGCTGAGAATTTGGTTAATTCTTCTTCCTGCCGGGAAATTACAGTGATATGTGCCCGTCCAAATGCCTAACAGCTACTCTCTCATTGGTTCTCCCTCTTCCCTTTCATCCTCTGCCAAATTGGAAACCTGTGCGAACCAAGAGGTTAAAGGGGCTGTCTCTCCAAGTTGGGAGGTTGATAGTAAAGCAGACGGAAAGTCAAACCGGAGCACCAGGAGAGGGACTATTCGTTGAGTTTTAGAAACCTTTCGTATTCACAGTGTGTCCGTTCCCTAGGTTTCCCGCACATGTTATAGCTGTAGTAATATTCCCTTCAACCTGGAGAGTTCGGACCCATGGAATGGGTGCCATGCATTATTGCTTTAAAGGGTCTGCATTTGCTCACCCAATCTCACCAAGCATCTCAGTCCCAAGTGTCCAGCCTTATGCCACATCCAGCTGTCGTTGTAGATAGGGTCATTCCAGCTTTCATCAGAGACCCTGAAGGAATTGTAAAGAATTTCCCAGTTTTTTTGTTTTGTTTTTGAAATTCCTTTTTATAGTGGGTTTGAGCTGATTCTCGCTGGCATGTTTATGCCTGTCTAGACACACTTGATTCCCTTACGGAGACATATCAATACATAGGTTTTAAGATTCTTACTAGTCAGATATTTTCCTCTGCGGGAAATATGGGGTTTTGAGTGCCTTTCACTGAGGACGGTGTAGGTCTTGTCTATTCCATAGTTGGTTTTTGGAACGGTACCTGTGCTTATATCAAACTCTGGTTTTATGCATCACCCCACCTTCCTTCCCCCTTAAGCAGGTATAAGAGTGTTTTCTAAATGTGAGACACTGTTCTCTTTCCTAACTCAGTTCAAGTGTAGCCATGTTTACAGGATCTTCATAAGTGATATCTTATGATAAGTTTCTTTTTCTGTGTGACTTATTTCACTTAGAATCATCGTACCTGAATCCTCCCATTTTGCTGCTACTGGTCTTATGACATTGATTTCATGGCTGAGGGATATTCCATCGTACGTAAGTACCACAATTTTTTGAACCATGTTTATATTTTCTGGGATACTTAAGGTGTATCCAAGTTGAGGTCCTTGTATGCAGTGCAGCCCTAAATTTTGGGGTGGCTCTGTCTTATTGATTTTCAGTTTTCCCAAGGTATATTCCCTAGACTGGTAGTGCCCTTGGCTCTGTAGCTCTGTTCTTTACTTGTTTTAGGGAACAGAATGCACTCCTCCAGAGAGGCAGTTGGCAATTTACATCCCGCCCATCAGCATAACAAGGCTCCCTGTTCTCCAGGGCCTGTCTTGCCTTTCTTGTTCTTACACATTTTGTGGATGTCCCTTTTGACCGGTGGGAAGTGATACTTCTTTGTAGTGCAGATTTGCATTGCCCGCTTGCTTGCTTGGCCAAAAAGGGCGTATGCGTTTTCTCCTGAATATATTCAGGAGAAAACGCATACGCACTTTTTGGCCAAGTGCATCATTGTCGAAGTTGTGCCCCTCTTCATGTGCTTTAAAGGCGATTCCAACGTACCTCTTGAAATCTGTTTCCTGCTATTCTGCCTCGCTTTCAAGTCCGCCTCGTAGCCTTCCCTCAACAGATTTTTGGACGATAGTTGTTCCTTATTACTCGGCCAGTTTGTGAATTGCTGTGCCCCTGAGCTCCATTTTTCAACTCGTTTTTGGTGAGCTGACCGCAAGTCCAAAATTTTGGTTCAGGACCTATACTGGTTTCCGGTGGGTGGCTGAGAATTTGGTTAATTCTTCTTCCTGCCGGGAAATTACAGTGATATGTGCCCGTCCAAATGCCTAACAGCTACTCTCTCATTGATTCTCCCTCTTCTCTTTCATCCTCTGCCAAATTGGCAACCTGTGCGAACCAAGAGGTTAAAGGGGCTGTCTCTCCAAGTTGGGAGGTTGATAGTAAAGCAGACGGAAAGTCAAACCGGAGCACCAGGAGAGGGACTATGCGTTGAGTTTTAGAAACCTTTCGTATTCACAGTGTGTCCGTTCCCTAGGTTTCCCGCACATGTTATAGCTGTAGTAATATTCCCTTCAACCTGGAGAGTTCGGACCCATGGAATGGGTGCCATGCATTATTGCTTTAAAGGGTCTGCATTTGCTCAGCCAATCTCACCAATCATCTCAGTCCCAAGTGTCACTCCTTATGCCACATCCAGCTGTCATTGTAGATAGGGTCATTCCAGCTTTCATCAGAGACCCTGAAGGAATTGTAAAGAATTTCCCAGTTTTTTGTTTTGTTTTTGAAATTCCTTTTTATAGTGGGTTTGACCTGATTCTCGCTGCCATGTTTATGCCAGTCTAGACACACTTGATTCCCTTACGGAGACATATCAATACATAGGTTTTAAGATTCTTACTAGTCAGATATTTTCCTCTGCGGGAAATATGGGATTTTGAGTCCCTTTCACTGAGGACGGTGTAGGTCTTGTCTATTCCATAGTTGGTTTTTGGAACGGTACCTTTGCTTATATCAAACTCTGGTTTTATGCATCACCCCACCTCTCCTTCCCCCTTAAGCAGGTATAAGAGTGTTTTCTAAATGTGAGACACTGTTCTCTTTCCTAACTCAGTTCAAGTGTAGCCATGTTTACAGGATCTTCATAAGTGATATCTTATGATAAGTTTCTTTTTCTGTGTGACTTATTTCACTAGGAATCATCGTACCTGAATCCACCCATTTTGCTGCTACTGGTCTTATGACATTGATTTCATGGCTGAGGGATATTCCATCGTACGTAAGTACCACAATTTTTTGAACCATGTTTATATTTTCTGGGATACTTAAGGTGTATCCAAGTTGAGGTCCTTGTATTCAGTGCAGCCCTAAATTTTGGGGTGGCTCTGTCTTATTGATTTTCAGTTTTCCCAAGGTATATTCCCTAGACTGGTAGTGCCCTTGGCTCTGTAGCTCTGTTCTTTACTTGTTTTAGGGAACAGAATGCACTCCTCCAGAGAGGCAGTTGGCAATTTACATCCCTCCCATCAGCATAACAAGGCTCCCTGTTCTCCAGGGCCTGTCTTGCCTTTCTTGTTCTTACACATTTTGTGGATGTCCCTTTTGACCGGTGGGATGTGATACTTCTTTGTAGTGCAGATTTGCATTGCCCGCTTGCTTGCTTGGCCAAAAAGGGCGTATGCGTTTTCTCCTGAATATATTCAGGAGAAAATGCATACGCCCTTAATGGCCAAGTGCATCATTGTCGAAGTTGTGCCCCTCTTCCTGTGCTTTAAAGGCGATTCCAACGTACCTCTTGAAATCTGTTTCCTGCTATTCTGCCTCGCTTTCAAGTCCGCCTCGGTGCCTTCCCTCAACATATTTTTGGACGATAGTTGTCCTTTATTACTCGGCCAGTTTGTGAATTGCTGTGCCCCTGAGCTCCATTTTTCAACTCGTTTTTGGTGAGCTGACCGCAAGTCCAAAATTTTGGTTCAGGACCTATACTGGTTTCCGGTGGGTGGCTGAGAATTTGGTTAATTCTTCTTCCTGCCGGGAAATTACAGTGATATGTGCCCGTCCAAATGCCTAACAGCTACTCTCTCATTGGTTCTCCCTCTTCCCTTTCATCCTCTGCCAAATTGGCAACCTGTGCGAACCAAGAGGTTAAAGGGGCTGTCTCTCCAAGTTGGGAGGTTGATAGTAAAGCAGACGGAAATTCAAACCGGAGCACCAGGAGAGGGACTATGCGTTGAGTTTTAGAAACTTTTCGTATTCACAGTGTGTCCGTTCCCTATGTTTCCCGCACATGTTATAGCTGTAGTAATATTCCCTTCAACCTGGAGAGTTCGGACCCATGGAATGGGTGCCATGCATTATTGCTTTAAAGGGTCTGCATTTGCTCACCCAATCTCACCAATCATCTCAGTCCCAAGTGTCCCTCCTTATGCCACATCCAGCTGTCGTTGTAGATAGGGTCATTCCAGCTTTCATCAGAAACCCTGAAGGAATTGTAAAGAATTTCCCAGTTTTTTTGTTTTGTTTTTGAAATTCCTTTTTATAGTGGGTTTGAGCTGATTCTCGCTGCCATGTTTATGCCAGTCTAGACACACTTGATTCCCTTACGGAGACATATCAATACATAGGTTTTAAGATTCTTACTAGTCAGATATTTTCCTCTGCGGGAAATATGGGGTTTTGAGTCCCTTTCACTGAGGACGGTGTAGGTCTTGTCTATTCCATAGTTGGTTTTTGGAACGGTCCCTGTGCTTATATCAAACTCTGGTTTTATGCATCACGCCACCTCTCCTTCCCCGTTAAGCAGGTATAAGAGTGTTTTCTAAATGTGAGACACTGTCCTCTTTCCTAACTCAGTTCAAGTGTAGCCTTGTTTACAGGATCTTCATAAGTGATATCTTATGATAAGTTTCTTTTTCTGTGTGACTTATTTCACTTAGAATCATCGTACCTGAATCCACCCATTTTGCTGCTACTGGTCTTATGACATTGATTTCATGGCTGAGGGATATTCCATCGTACGTAAGTACCACAATTTTTTGAACCATGTTTATATTTTCTGGGATACTTAAGGTGTATCCAAGTTGAGGTCCTTGTATGCAGTGCAGCCCTAAATTTTGGGGTGGCTCTGTCTTATTGATTTTCAGTTTTCCCAAGGTATATTCCCTAGACTGGTAGTGCCCTTGGCTCTGTAGCTCTGTTCTTTACTTGTTTTAGGGAACAGAATGCACTCCTCCAGAGAGGCCGTTGGCAATTTACATCCCGCCCATCAGCATAACAAGGCTCCCTGTTCTCCAGGGCCTGTCTTGCCTTTCTTGTTCTTACACATTTTGTGGATGTCCCTTTTGACCGGTGGGAAGTGATACTTCTTTGTAGTGCAGATTTGCATTGCCCGCTTGCTTGCTTGGCCAAAAAGGGCGTATGCGTTTTCTCCTGAATATATTCAGGAGAAAACGCATACGCCCTTTTTGGCCAAGGGCATCATTGTCGAAGTTGTGCCCCTCTTCCTGTGCTTTAAAGGCGATTCCAACGTACCTCTTGAAATCTGTTTCCTGCTATTCTGCCTCGCTTTCAAGTCCGCCTCGTTGCCTTCCCTCAACTGATTTTTGGACGATAGTTGTCTTTATTACTCGGCCAGTTTGTGAATTGCTGTGCCCCTGAGCTCCATTTTTCAACTCGTTTTTGGTGAGCTGACCGCAAGTCCAAAATTTTGGTTCAGGACCTATACTGGTTCCCGGTGGGTGGCTGAGAATTTGGTTAATTCTTCTTCCTGCCGGGAAATTACAGTGATATGTGCCCGTCCAAATGCCTAACAGCTACTCTCTCATTGGTTCTCCCTCTTCCCTTTCATCCTCTGCCAAATTGGCAACCTGTGCGAACCAAGAGGTTAAAGGGTCTGTCTCTCCAAGTTGGGAGGTTGATAGTAAAGCAGACGGAAAGTCAAACCGGAGCACCAGGAGAGGGACTATTCGTTGAGTTTTAGAAACCTTTTGTATTCACAGTGTGTCCGTTCCCTAGGTTTCCCGCACATGTTATAGCTGTAGTAATATTCCCTTCAACCTGGAGAGTTCGGACCCATGGAATGGGTGCCATGCATTATTGCTTTAAAGGGTCTGCATTTGCTCACCCAATCTCACCAATCGTCTCAGTCCCAAGTGTCCCTCCTTATGCCACATCCAGCTGTCGTTGTAGATAGGGTCATTCCAGCTTTCATCAGAGACCCTGAAGGAATTGTAAAGAATTTCCCAGTTTTTTTGTTTTGTTTTTAAAATTCCTTTTTATAGTGGGTTTGAGCTGATTCTCGCTGCCATGTTTATGCCAGTCTAGACACACTTGATTCCCTTACGGAGACATATCAATACATAGGTTTTAAGATTCTTACTAGTCAGATATTTTCCTCTGCGGGAAATATGGGGTTTTGAGTCCCTTTCACTGAGGACGGTGTAGGTCTTGTCTATTCCATAGTTGGTTTTTGGAACGGTACCTGTGCTTATATCAAACTCTGGTTTTATGCATCACCCCACCTCTCCTTCCCCCTTAAGCAGGCATAAGAGTGTTTTCTAAATGTGAGACACTGTTCTCTTTCCTAACTCAGTTCAAGTGTAGCCATGTGTACAGGATCTTCATAAGTGATATCTTATGATAAGTTTCTTTTTCTGTGTGACTTATTTCACTTAGAATCATCGTACCTGAATCCACCCATTTTGCTGCTACTGGTCTTATGACATTGATTTCATGGCTGAGGGATATTCCATCGTACGTAAGTACCACAATTTTTTGAACCATGTTTATATTTTCTGGGATACTTAAGGTGTATCCAAGTTGAGGTCCTTGTATGCAGTGCAGCCCTAAATTTTGGGGTGGCTCTGTCTTATTGATTTTCAGTTTTCCCAAGGTATATTCCCTAGACTGGTAGTGCCCTTGGCTCTGTAGCTCTGTTCTTTACTTGTTTTAGGGAACAGAATGCACTCCTCCAGAGAGGCCGTTGGCAATTTACATCCCGCCCATCAGCATAACAAGGCTCCCTGTTCTCCAGGGCCTGTCTTGCCTTTCTTGTTCTTACACATTTTGTGGATGTCCCTTTTGACCGGTGGGAAGTGATACTTCTTTGTAGTGCAGATTTGCATTGCCCGCTTGCTTGCTTGGCCAAAAAGGGCGTATGCGTTTTCTCCTGAATATATTCAGGAGAAAACGCATACGCCCTTTTTGGCCAAGGGCATCATTGTCGAAGTTGTGCCCCTCTTCCTGTGCTTTAAAGGCGATTCCAACGTACCTCTTGAAATCTGTTTCCTGCTATTCTGCCTCGCTTTCAAGTCCGCCTCGTTGCCTTCCCTCAACTGATTTTTGGACGATAGTTGTCTTTATTACTCGGCCAGTTTGTGAATTGCTGTGCCCCTGAGCTCCATTTTTCAACTCGTTTTTGGTGAGCTGACCGCAAGTCCAAAATTTTGGTTCAGGACCTATACTGGTTCCCGGTGGGTGGCTGAGAATTTGGTTAATTCTTCTTCCTGCCGGGAAATTACAGTGATATGTGCCCGTCCAAATGCCTAACAGCTACTCTCTCATTGGTTCTCCCTCTTCCCTTTCATCCTCTGCCAAATTGGCAACCTGTGCGAACCAAGAGGTTAAAGGGTCTGTCTCTCCAAGTTGGGAGGTTGATAGTAAAGCAGACGGAAAGTCAAACCGGAGCACCAGGAGAGGGACTATTCGTTGAGTTTTAGAAACCTTTTGTATTCACAGTGTGTCCGTTCCCTAGGTTTCCCGCACATGTTATAGCTGTAGTAATATTCCCTTCAACCTGGAGAGTTCGGACCCATGGAATGGGTGCCATGCATTATTGCTTTAAAGGGTCTGCATTTGCTCACCCAATCTCACCAATCGTCTCAGTCCCAAGTGTCCCTCCTTATGCCACATCCAGCTGTCGTTGTAGATAGGGTCATTCCAGCTTTCATCAGAGACCCTGAAGGAATTGTAAAGAATTTCCCAGTTTTTTTGTTTTGTTTTTAAAATTCCTTTTTATAGTGGGTTTGAGCTGATTCTCGCTGCCATGTTTATGCCAGTCTAGACACACTTGATTCCCTTACGGAGACATATCAATACATAGGTTTTAAGATTCTTACTAGTCAGATATTTTCCTCTGCGGGAAATATGGGGTTTTGAGTCCCTTTCACTGAGGACGGTGTAGGTCTTGTCTATTCCATAGTTGGTTTTTGGAACGGTACCTGTGCTTATATCAAACTCTGGTTTTATGCATCACCCCACCTCTCCTTCCCCCTTAAGCAGGCATAAGAGTGTTTTCTAAATGTGAGACACTGTTCTCTTTCCTAACTCAGTTCAAGTGTAGCCATGTGTACAGGATCTTCATAAGTGATATCTTATGATAAGTTTCTTTTTCTGTGTGACTTATTTCACTTAGAATCATCGTACCTGAATCCACCCATTTTGCTGCTACTGGTCTTATGACATTGATTTCATGGCTGAGGGATATTCCATCATACGTAAGTACCACAATTTTTTGAACCATGTTTATATTTTCTGGGATACTTAAGGTGTATCCAAGTTGAGGTCCTTGTATGCAGTGCAGCCCTAAATTTTGGGGTGGCTCTGTCTTATTGATTTTCAGTTTTCCCAAGGTATATTCCCTAGACTGGTAGTGCCCTTGGCTCTGTAGCTCTGTTCTTTACTTGTTTTAGGGAACAGAATGCACTCCTCCAGAGAGGCAGTTGGAAATTTACATCCCGCCCATCAGCATAACAAGGCTCCCTGTTCTCCAGGGCCTGTCTTGCCTTTCTTGTTCTTACACATTTTGTGGATGTCCCTTTTGACCGGTGGGAAGTGATACTTCTTTGTAGTGCAGATTTGCATTGCCCGCTTGCTTGCTTGGCCAAAAAGGGCGTATGCGTTTTCTCCTGAATATATTCAGGAGAAAACGCATATGCCCTTTTTGGCCAAGTGCATCATTGTCAAAGTTGTGCCCCTCTTCCTGTGCTTTAAAGGCGATTCCAACGTACCTCTTGAAATCTGTTTCCTGCTATTCTGCCTCGCTTTCAAGTCCGCCTCGTTGCCTTCCCTCAACAGATTTTTGGACGATAGTTGTCCTTTATTACTCGGCCAGTTTGTGAATTGCTGTGCCCCTGAGCTCCATTTTTCAACTCGTTTTTGGTGAGCTGACCGCAAGTCCAAAATTTTGGTTCAGGACCTATACTGGTTCCCGGTGGGTGGCTGAGAATTTGGTTAATTCTTCTTCCTGCCGGGAAATTACAGTGATATGTGCCCGTCCAAATGCCTAACAGCTACTCTATCATTGGTTCTCCCTCTTCCCTTTCATCCTCTGCCAAATTGGCAACCTGTGCGAACCAAGAGGTTAAAGGGGCTGTCTCTCCAAGTTGGGAGGTTGATAGTAAAGCAGACGGAAAGTCAAACCGGAGCACCAGGAGAGGGACTATGCGTTGAGTTTTAGAAACCTTTCGTATTCACAGTGTGTCCGTTCTCTAGGTTTCCCGCACATGTTATAGCTGTAGTAATATTCCCTTCAACCTGGAGAGTTCGGACCCATGGAATGGGTGCCATGCATTATTGCTTTAAAGGGTCTGCATTTGCTCGCCAAATCTCACCAATGGTCACAGTCCCAAGTGTCCCTCCTTATGCCACATCCAGCTGTCGTTGTAGATAGGGTCATTCCAGCTTTCATCAGAGACCCTGAAGGAATTGTAAAGAATTTCCCAGTTTTTTTGTTTTGTTTTTGAAATTCCTTTTTATAGTGGGTTTGAGTTGATTCTCGCTGCCATGTTTATGCCAGTCTAGACACACTTGATTCCCTTACGGAGACATATCAATACATAGGTTTTAAGATTCTTACTAGTCAGATATTTTCCTCTGCGGGAAATATGGGGTTTTGAGTCCCTTTCACTGAGGACGGTGTAGGTCTTGTCTATTCCATAGTTGGTTTTTGGAACGGTACCTGTGCTTATATCAAACTCTGGTTTTATGCATCACCCCACCTCTCCTTCCCCCTTAAGCAGGTATAAGAGTGTTTTCTAAATGTGAGACACTGTCCTCTCTCCTAACTCAGTTCAAGTGTAGCCATGTTTACAGGATCTTCATAAGTGATATCTTATGATAAGTTTCTTTTTCTGTGTGACTTATTTCACTTAGAATCATCGTACCTGAATCCACCCATTTTGCTGCTACTGGTCTTATGACATTGATTTCATGGCTGAGGGATATTCCATCGTACGTAAGTACCACAATTTTTTGAACCATGTTTATATTTTCTGGGATACTTAAGGTGTATCCAAGTTGAGGTCCTTGTATTCAGTGCAGCCCTAAATTTTGGGGTTGCTCTGTCTTATTGATTTTCAGTTTTCCCAAGGTATATTCCCTAGACTGGTAGTGCCGTTGGCTCTGTATCTCTGTTCTTTACTTGTTTTAGGGAACAGAATGCACTCCTCCAGAGAGGCAGTTGGCAATTTACATCCCGCCCATCAGCATAACAAGGCTCCCTGTTCTCCAGGGCCTGTCTTGCCTTTCTTGTTCTTACACATTTTGTGGATGTCCCTTTTGACCGGTGGGAAGTGATACTTCTTTGTAGTGCAGATTTGCATTGCCCGCTTGCTTGCTTGGCCAAAAAGGGCGTATGCGTTTTCTCCTGAATATATTCAGGAGAAAATGCATACGCCCTTTTTGGCCAAGTGCATCATTGTCGAAGTTGTGCCCCTCTTCCTGTGCTTTAAAGGCGATTCCAACGTACCTCTTGAAATCTGTTTCCTGCTATTCTGCCTCGCTTTCAAGTCCGCCTCGTTGCCTTCCCTCAACAGATTTTTGGACGATAGTTGTCGTTTATTACTCGGCCAGTTTGTGAATTGCTGTGCCCCTGAGCTCCATTTTTCAACTCGTTTTTGGTGAGCTGACCGCAAGTCCAAAATTTTGGTTCAGGACCTATACTGGTTCCCGGTGGGTGGCTGAGAATTTGGTTAATTCTTCTTCCTGCCGGGAAATTACAGTGATATGTGCCCGTCCAAATGCCTAACAGCTACTCTCTCATTGGTTCTCCCTCTTCCCTTTCATCCTCTGCCAAATTGGCAACCTGTGCGAACCAAGAGGTTAAAGGGGCTGTCTCTCCAAGTTGGGAGGTTGATAGTAAAGCAGACGGAAAGTCAAACCGGAGCACCAGGAGAGGGACTATGCGTTGAGTTTTAGAAACCTTTCGTATTCACAGTGTGTCCGTTCCCTAGGTTTCCCGCACATGTTATAGCTGTAGTAATATTCCCTTCAACCTGGAGAGTTCGGACCCATGGAATGGGTGCCATGCATTATTGCTTTAAAGGGTCTGCATTTGCTCGCCAAATCTCACCAATGGTCACAGTCCCAAGTGTCCCTCCTTATGCCACATCCAGCTGTCGTTGTAGATAGGGTCATTCCAGCTTTCATCAGAGACCCTGAAGGAATTGTAAAGAATTTCCCAGTTTTTTTGTTTTGTTTTTGAAATTCCTTTTTATAGTGGGTTTGAGTTGATTCTCGCTGCCATGTTTATGCCAGTCTACACACACTTGATTCCCTTACGGAGACATATCAATACATAGGTTTTAAGATTCTTACTAGTCAGATATTTTCCTCTGCGGGAAATATGGGGTTTTGAGTCCCTTTCACTGAGGACGGTGTAGGTCTTGTCTATTCCATAGTTGGTTTTTGGAACGGTACCTGTGCTTATATCAAACTCTGGTTTTATGCATCACCCCACCTTTCCTTCCCCCTTAAGCAGGTATAAGAGTGTTTTCTAAATGTGAGACACTGTCCTCTCTCCTAACTCAGTTCAAGTGTAGCCATGTTTACAGGATCTTCATAAGTGATATCTTATGATAAGTTTCTTTTTCTGTGTGACTTATTTCACTTAGAATCATCGTACCTGAATCCACCCATTTTGCTGCTACTGGTCTTATGACATTGATTTCATGGCTGAGGGATATTCCATCGTACGTAAGTACCACAATTTTTTGAACCATGTTTATATTTTCTGGGATACTTAAGGTGTATCCAAGTTGAGGTCCTTGTATTCAGTGCAGCCCTAAATTTTGGGGTGACTCTGTCTTATTGATTTTCAGTTTTCCCAAGGTATATTCCCTAGACTGGTAGTGCCCTTGGCTCTGTAGCTCTGTTCTTTACTTGTTTTAGGGAACAGAATGCACTCCTCCAGAGAGGCAGTTGGCAATTTACATCCCGCCCATCAGCATAACAAGGCTCCCTGTTCTCCAGGGCCTGTCTTGCCTTTCTTGTTCTTACACATTTTGTGGATGTCCCTTTTGACCGGTGGGAAGTGATACTTCTTTGTAGTGCAGATTTGCATTGCCCGCTTGCTTGCTTGGCCAAAAAGGGCGTATGCGTTTTCTCCTGAATATATTCAGGAGAAAATGCATACGCCCTTTTTGGCCAAGTGCATCATTGTCGAAGTTGTGCCCCTCTTCCTGTGCTTTAAAGGCGATTCCAACGTACCTCTTGAAATCTGTTTCCTGCTATTCTGCCTCGCTTTCAAGTCCGCCTCGTTGCCTTCCCTCAACAGATTTTTGGACGATAGTTGTCCTTTATTACTCGGCCAGTTTGTGAATTGCTGTGCCCCTGAGCTCCATTTTTCAACTCGTTTTTGGTGAGCTGACCGCAAGTCCAAAATTTTGGTTCAGGACCTATACTGGTTTCCGGTGGGTGGCTGAGAATTTGGTTAATTCTTCTTCCTGCCGGGAAATTACAGTGATATGTGCCCGTCCAAATGCCTAACAGCTACTCTCTCATTGGTTCTCCCTCTTCCCTTTCATCCTCTGCCAAATTGGCAACCTGTGCGAACCAAGAGGTTAAAGGGGCTGTCTCTCCAAGTTGGGAGGTTGATAGTAAAGCAGACGGAAAGTCAAACCGGAGCACCAGGAGAGGGACTATGCGTTGAGTTTTAGAAACCTTTCGTATTCACAGTGTGTCCGTTCCCTAGGTTTCCCGCACATGTTATAGCTGTAGTAATATTCCCTTCAACCTGGAGAGTTCGGACCCATGGAATGGGTGCCATGCATTATTGCTTTAAAGGATCTGCATTTGCTCACCCAATCTCACCAATCATCTCAGTCCCAAGTGTCCCTCCTTATGCCACATCCAGCTGTCGTTGTAGATAGGGTCATTCCAGCTTTCATCAGAGACCCTGAAGGAATTGAAAAGAATTTCCCAGTTTTTTTGTTTTGTTTTTGAAATTCCTTTTTATAGTGGGTTTGAGCTGATTCTCGCTGCCATGTTTATGCCAGTCTAGACACACTTGATTCCCTTACGGAGACATATCAATACATAGGTTTTAAGATTCTTACTAGTCAGATACTTTCCTCTGCGGGAAATATGGGGTTTTGAGTCCCTTTCACTGAGGACGGTGTAGGTCTTGTCTATTCCATAGTTGGTTTCTGGAACGGTCCCTGTGCTTATATCAAACTCTGGTTTTATGCATCACCCCACCTCTCCTTCCCCCTTAAGCAGGTATAAGAGTGTTTTCTAAATGTGAGACACTGTCCTCTTTCCTAACTCAGTTCAAGTGTAGCCATGTTTACAGGATCTTCATAAGTGATATCTTATGATAAGTTTCTTTTTCTGTGTGACTTATTTCACTTAGAATGATCGTACCTGAATCCACCATTTTGCTGCTACTGGTCTTATGACATTGATTTCATGGCTGAGGGATATTCCATCGTACGTAAGTACCACAATTTTTTGAACCATGTTTCTATTTTCTGGGATACTTAAGGTGTATCCAAGTTGAGGTCCTTGTATGCAGTGCAGCCCTAAATTTTGGGGTGTCTCTGTCTTATTGATTTTCAGTTTTCCCAAGGTATATTCCCTAGACTGGTAGTGCCCTTGGCTCTGTAGCTCTGTTCTTTACTTGTTTTAGGGAACAGATGCACTCCTCCAGAGAGGCCGTTGGCAATTTACATCCCGCCCATCAGCATAACAAGGCTCCCTGTTCTCCAGGGCCTGTCTTGCCTTTCTTGTTCTTACACATTTTGTGGATGTCCCTTTTGACTGGTGGGAAATGATACTTCTTTGTAGTGCAGATTTGCATTGCCCGCTTGCTTGCTTGGCCAAAAAGGGCGTATGCGTTTTCTCCTGAATATATACAGGAGAAAACGCATACGCCCTTTTTGGCCAAGTGCATCATTGTCGAAGTTGTGCCCCTCTTCCTGTGCTTTAAAGGCGATTCCAACGTACCTCTTGAAATCTGTTTCCTGCTATTCTGCCTCGCTTTCAAGTCCGCCTCGTTGCCTTCCCTCAACAGATTTTTGGACGATAGTTGTCCTTTATTACTCGGCCAGTTTGTGAATTGCTGTGCCCCTGAGCTCCATTTTTCAACTCGTTTTTGGTGAGCTGACCGCAAGTCCAAAATTTTGGTTCAGGACCTATACTGGTTCCCGGTGGGTGGCTGAGAATTTGGTTAATTCTTCTTCCTGCCGGGAAATTACAGTGATATGTGCCCGTCCAAATGCCTAACAGCTACTCTCTCATTGGTTCTCCCTCTTCCCTTTCATCCTCTGCCAAATTGGCAACCTGTGCGAACCAAGAGGTTAAAGGGGCTGTCTCTCCAAGTTGGGAGGTTGATAGTAAAGCAGACGGAAAGTCAAACCGGAGCACCAGGAGAGGGACTATTCGTTGAGTTTTAGAAACCTTTTGTATTCACAGTGTGTCCGTTCTCTAGGTTTCCCGCACATGTTATAGCTGTAGTAATATTCCCTTCAACCTGGAGAGTTCGGACCCATGGAATGGGTGCCATGCATTATTGCTTTAAAGGGTCTGCATTTGCTCACCCAATCTCACCAATCGTCTCAGTCCCAAGTGTCCCTCCTTATGCCACATCCAGCTGTCGTTGTAGATAGGGTCATTCCAGCTTTCATCAGAGACCCTGAAGGAATTGTAAAGAATTTCCCAGTTTTTTTGTTTTGTTTTTGAAATTCCTTTTTATAGTGGGTTTGAGCTGATTCTCGCTGCCATGTTTATGCCAGTCTAGACACACTTGATTCCCTTACGGAGACATATCAATACATAGTTTTTAAGATTCTTACTAGTCAGATATTTTCCTCTGTGGGAAATATGGGGTTTTGAGTCCCTTTCACCGAGGACGGTGTAGGTCTTGTCTATTCCATAGTTGGTTTTTGGAACGGTACCTGTGCTTATATCAAACTCTGGTTTTATGCATCACCCCACCTCTCCTTCCCCCTTAAGCAGGTATAAGAGTGTTTTCTATATGTGAGACAATGTCCTCTTTCCTAACTCAGTTCAAGTGTAGCCATGTTTACAGGATCTTCATAAGTGATATCTTATGATAAGTTTCTTTTTCTGTGTGACTTATTTCACTTAGAATCATCGTACCTGAATCCACCCATTTTGCTGCTACTGGTCTTATGACATTGATTTCATGGCTGAGGGATATTCCATCGTACGTAAGTACCACAATTTTTTGAACCATGTTTATATTTTCTGGGATACTTAAGGTGTATCCAAGTTGAGGTCTTTGTATGCAGTGCAGCCCTAAATTTTGGAGTGGCTCTGTCTTATTGATTTTCAGTTTTCCCAAGGTATATTCCCTAGACTGGTAGTGCCCTTGGCTCTGTAGCTCTGTTCTTTACTTGTTTTAGGGAACAGCATGCACTCCTCCAGAGAGGCAGTTGGCAATTTACATCCCGCCCATCAGCATAACAAGGCTCCCTTTTCTCCAGGGCCTGTCTTGCCTTTCTTGTTCTTACACATTTTGTGGATGTCCCTTTTGACCGGTGGGAAGTGATACTTCTTTGTAGTGCAGATTTGCATTGCCCGCTTGCTTGCTTGGCCAAAAAGGGCGTATGCGTTTTCTCCTGAATATATTCAGGAGAAAATGCATACGCCCTTTTTGGCCAAGTGCATCATTGTCGAAGTTGTGCCCCTCTTCCTGTGCTTTAAAGGCGATTCCAACGTACCTCTTGAAATCTGTTTCCTGCTATTCTGCCTCGCTTTCAAGTCCGCCTCGTTGCCTTCCCTCAACAGATTTTTGGACGATAGTTGTCATTTATTACTCGGCCAGTTTGTGAATTGCTGTGCCCCTGAGCTCCATTTTTCAACTCGTTTTTGGTGAGCTGACCGCAAGTCCAAAATTTTGGTTCAGGACCTATACTGGTTCCCGGTGGGTGGCTGAGAATTTGGTTAATTCTTCTTCCTGCTGGGAAATTACAGTGATATGTGCCCGTCCAAATGCCTAACAGCTACTCTCTCATTGGTTCTCCCTCTTCCCTTTCATCCTCTGCCAAATTGGCAACCTGTGCGAACCAAGAGGTTAAAGGGGCTGTCTCTCCAAGTTGGGAGGTTGATAGTAAAGCAGACGGAAAGTCAAACCGGAGCACCAGGAGAGGGACTATTCGTTGAGTTTTAGAAACCTTTCGTATTCACAGTGTGTCCGTTCTCTAGGTTTCCCGCACATGTTATAGCTGTAGTAATATTCCCTTCAACCTGGAGAGTTCGGACCCATGGAATGGGTGAGATGCATTATTGCTTTAAAGGGTCTGCATTTGCTCACCCAATCTCACCAATCGTCTCAGTCCCAAGTGTCCCTCCTTATGCCACATCCAGCTGTCGTTGTAGATAGGGTCATTCCAGCTTTCATCAGAGACCCTGAAGGAATTGTAAAGAATTTCCCAGTTTTTTTGTTTTGTTTTTGAAATTCCTTTTTATAGTGGGTTTGAGCTGATTCTCGCTGCCATGTTTATGCCAGTCTAGACACACTTGATTCCCTTACGGAGACATATCAATACATAGGTTTTAAGATTCTTACTAGTCAGATATTTTCCTCTGCGGGAAATATGGGGTTTTGAGTCCCTTTCACTGAGGACGGTGTAGGTCTTGTCTATTCCATAGTTGGTTTTTGGAACGGTACCTGTGCGTATATCAAACTCTGGTTTTATGCATCACCCCACCTCTCCTTCCCCCTTAAGCAGGTATAAGAGTGTTTTCTAAATGTGAGACACTGTTCTCTTTCCTAACTCAGTTCAAGTGCAGCCATGTTTACAGGATCTTCATAAGTGATATCTTATGATAAGTTTCTTTTTCTGTGTGACTTATTTCACTTAGAATCATCGTACCTGAATCCACCCATTTTGCTGCTACTGGTCTTATGACATTGATTTCATGGCTGAGGGATATTCCATCGTACGTAAGTACCACAATTTTTTGAACCATGTTTATATTTTCTGGGATACTTAAGGTGTATCCAAGTTGAGGTCCTTGTATGCAGTACAGCCCTAAATTTTGGGGTGGCTCTGTCTTATTGATTTTCAGTTTTCCCAAGGTATATTCCCTAGACTGGTAGTGCCCTTGGCTCTGTAGCTCTGTTCTTTACTTGTTTTAGGGAACAGAATGCACTCCTCCAGAGAGGCAGTTGGCAATTTACATCCCGCCCATCAGCATAACAAGGCTCCCTGTTCTCCAGGGCCTGTCTTGCCTTTCTGGTTCTTACACATTTTCTGGATGTCCCTTTTGACCGGTGGGAAGTGATACTTCTTTGTAGTGCAGATTTGCATTGCCCGCTTGCTTGCTTGGCCAAAAAGGGCGTATGCGTTTCCTCCTGAATATATTCAGGAGAAAACGCATACGCCCTTTTTGGCCAAGTGCAACATTGTTGAAGTTGTGCCCCTCTTCCTGTGCTTTAAAGGCGATTCCAACGTACCTCTTGAAATTTGTTTCCTGCTATTCTGCCTCGCTTTCAAGTCCGCCTCGTTGCCTTCCCTCAACAGATTTTTGGACGATAGTTGTCCTTTATTACTCGGCCAGTTTGTGAATTGCTGTGTCCCTGAGCTCCATTTTTCAACTCGTTTTTGGTGAGCTGACCGCAAGTCCAAAATTTTGGTTCAGGACCTATACTGGTTCCCGGTGGGTGGCTGAGAATTTGGTTAATTCTTCTTCCTGCCGGGAAATTACAGTGATATGTGCCCGTCCAAATGCCTAACAGCTACTCTGTCATTGGTTCTCCCTCTTCCCTTTCATCCTCTGCCAAATTGGCAACCTGTGCGAACCAACAGGTTAAAGGGGCTGTCTCTCCAAGTTGGGAGGTTGATAGTAAAGCAGACGGAAAGTCAAACCGGAGCACCAGGAGAGGGACTATTCATTGAGTTTTAGAAACCTTTCGTATTCACAGTGTGTCCGTTCTCTAGGTTTCCCGCACATGTTATAGCTGTAGTAATATTCCCTTCAACCTGGAGAGTTCGGACCCATGGAATGGGTGCCATGCATTATTGCTTTAAAGGGTCTGCATTTGCTCGCCAAATCTCACCAATCGTCTCAGTCCCAAGTGTCCCTCCTTATGCCACATCCAGCTGTCGTTGTAGATAGGGTCATTCCAGCTTTCATCAGAGACCCTGAAGGAATTGTAAAGAATTTCCCAGTTTCTTTGTTTTCTTTTTGAAATTCCTTTTTATAGTGGGTTTGAGCTGATTCTCGCTGCCATGTTTATGCCAGTCTAGACACACTTGATTCCCTTACGGAGACATATCAATACATAGGTTTTAAGATTCTTACTAGTCAGATATTTTCCTCTGCGGGAAATATGGGGTTTTGAGTCCCTTTCACTGAGGACGGTGTAGGTCTTGTCTATTCCATAGTTGGTTTTTGGAACGGTACCTGTGCGTATATCAAACTCTGGTTTTATGCATCACCCCACCTCTCCTTCCCCCTTAAGCAGGTATAAGAGTGTTTTCTAAATGTGAGACACTGTTCTCTTTCCTAACTCAGTTCAAGTGCAGCCATGTTTACAGGATCTTCATAAGTGATATCTTATGATAAGTTTCTTTTTCTGTGTGACTTATTTCACTTAGAATCATCGTACCTGAATCCACCCATTTTGCTGCTACTGGTCTTATGACATTGATTTCATGGCTGAGGGATATTCCATCGTACGTAAGTACCACAATTTTTTGAACCATGTTTATATTTTCTGGGATACTTAAGGTGTATCCAAGTTGAGGTCCTTGTATGCAGTACAGCCCTAAATTTTGGGGTGGCTCTGTCTTATTGATTTTCAGTTTTCCCAAGGTATATTCCCTAGACTGGTAGTGCCCTTGGCTCTGTAGCTCTGTTCTTTACTTGTTTTAGGGAACAGAATGCACTCCTCCAGAGAGGCAGTTGGCAATTTACATCCCGCCCATCAGCATAACAAGGCTCCCTGTTCTCCAGGGCCTGTCTTGCCTTTCTGGTTCTTACACATTTTCTGGATGTCCCTTTTGACCGGTGGGAAGTGATACTTCTTTGTAGTGCAGATTTGCATTGCCCGCTTGCTTGCTTGGCCAAAAAGGGCGTATGCGTTTCCTCCTGAATATATTCAGGAGAAAACGCATACGCCCTTTTTGGCCAAGTGCAACATTGTTGAAGTTGTGCCCCTCTTCCTGTGCTTTAAAGGCGATTCCAACGTACCTCTTGAAATTTGTTTCCTGCTATTCTGCCTCGCTTTCAAGTCCGCCTCGTTGCCTTCCCTCAACAGATTTTTGGACGATAGTTGTCCTTTATTACTCGGCCAGTTTGTGAATTGCTGTGTCCCTGAGCTCCATTTTTCAACTCGTTTTTGGTGAGCTGACCGCAAGTCCAAAATTTTGGTTCAGGACCTATACTGGTTCCCGGTGGGTGGCTGAGAATTTGGTTAATTCTTCTTCCTGCCGGGAAATTACAGTGATATGTGCCCGTCCAAATGCCTAACAGCTACTCTCTCATTGGTTCTCCCTCTTCCCTTTCATCCTCTGCCCAATTGGCAACCTGTGCGAACCAACAGGTTAAAGGGGCTGTCTCTCCAAGTTGGGAGGTTGATAGTAAAGCAGATGGAAAGTCAAACCGGAGCACCAGGAGAGGGACTATTCGTTGAGTTTTAGAAACCTTTCGTATTCACAGTGTGTCCGTTCTCTAGGTTTCCCGCACATGTTATATCTGTAGTAATATTCCCTTCAACCTGGAGAGTTCGGACCCATGGAATGGGTGCCATGCATTATTGCTTTAAAGGGTCTGCATTTGCTCACCCAATCTCACCAATCGTTTCAGTCCCAAGTGTCCCTCCTTATGCCACATCCAGCTGTCGTTGTAGATAGGGTCATTTCAGCTTTCATCAGAGACCCTGAAAGAATTGTAAAGAATTTCCCAGTTTTTTTGTTTTGTTTTTGAAATTCCTTTTTATAGTGGGTTTGAGCTGATTCTCGCTGCCATGTTTATGCCAGTCTAGACACACTTGATTCCCTTACGGAGACATATCAATACATAGGTTTTAAGATTCTTACTAGTCAGATATTTTCCTCTGCGGGAAATATGGGGTTTTGAGTTCCTTTCACTGAGGAAGGTGTAGGTCTTGCCTATTCCATAGTTGGTTTTTGGAACGGTACCTGTGCTTATATAAAACTCTGGTTTTATGCATCACCCCACCTCTCCTTCCCCCTTAAGCAGGTATAAGAGTGTTTTCTAAATGTGAGACACTGTTCTCTTTCCTAACTCAGTTCAAGTGTAGCCATGTTTACAGGATGTTCATAAGTGATATCTTATGATAAGTTTCTTTTTCTGTGTGACTTATTTCACTTAGAATCATCGTACCTGAATCCACCCATTTTGCTGCTACTGGTCTTATGACATTGATTTCATGGCTGAGGGATATTCCATCGTACGTAAGTACCACAATTTTTTGAACCATGTTTATATTTTCTGGGATACTTAAGGTGTATCCAAGTTGAGGTCCTTGTATGCAGTGCAGCCCTAAATTTTGGGGTGGCTCTGTCTTATTGATTTTCAGTTTTCCCAAGGTATATTCCCTAGACTGGTAGTGCCCTTGGCTCTGTAGCTCTGTTCTTTACTTGTTTTAGGGAACAGAATGCACTCCTCCAGAGAGGCAGTTGGCAATTTACATCCCGCCCATCAGCATAACAGGGCTCCCTGTTCTCCAGGGCCTGTCTTGCCTTTCTTGTTCTTACACATTTTGTGGATGTCCCTTTTGACCGGTGGGAAGTGATACTTCTTTGTAGTGCAGATTTGCATTGCCCGCTTGCTTGCTTGGCCAAAAAGGGCGTATGCGTTTTCTCCTGAATATATTCAGGAGAAAATGCATACGCCCTTTTTGGCCAAGTGCATCATTGTCGAAGTTGTGCCCCTCTTCCTGTGCTTTAAAGGCGATTCCAACGTACCTCTTGAAATCTGTTTCCTGCTATTCTGCCTCGCTTTCAAGTCCACCTCGTTGCCTTCCCTCAACAGATTTTTGGACGATAGTTGTCCTTTATTACTCGGCCAGTTTGTGAATTGCTGTGCCCCTGAGCTCCATTTTTCAACTCGTTTTTGGTGAGCTGACCGCAAGTCCAAAATTTTGGTTCAGGACCTATACTGGTTCCCGGTGGGTGGCTGAGAATTTGGTTAATTCTTCTTCCTGCCGGGAAATTACAGTGATATGTGCCCGTCCAAATGCCTAACAGCTACTCTCTCATTGGTTCTCCCTCTTCCCTTTCATCCTCTGCCAAATTGGCAACCTGTGCGAAACAAGAGGTTAAAAGGGCTGTCTCTCCAAGTTGGGAGGTTGATAGTAAAGCAGACGGAAAGTCAAACCGGAGAACCAGGAGAGGGACTATTCGTTGAGTTTTAGAAACCTTCCATATTCACAGTGTGTCCGTTCTCTAGGTTTCCCGCACATGTTATAGCTGTAGTAATATTCCCTTCAACCTGGAGAGTTCGGACCCATGGAATGGGTGCCATGCATTATTGCTTTAAAGGGTCTGCATTTGCTCGCCAAATCTCACCAATCGTCTCAGTCCCAAGTGTCCCTCCTTATGCCACATCCAGCTGTCGTTGTAGATAGGGTCATTCCAGCTTTCATCAGGGACCCTGAAGGAATTGTAAAGAATTTCCCAGTTTTTTTGTTTTGTTTTTGAAATTCCTTTTTATAGTGGGTTTGAGCTGATTCTCGCTGCCATGTTTATGCGAGTCTAGACACACTTAATTCCCTTACGGAGACATATCAATACATAGGTTTTAAGATTCTTACTAGTCAGATATTTTCCTCTGCGGGAAATATGGGGTTTTGAGTCCCTTTCACTGAGGACGGTGTAGGTCTTGTCTATTCCATAGTTGGTTTTTGGAACGGTACCAGTGTGTATATCAAACTCTGGTTTTATGCATCACCCCACCTCTCCTTCCCCCTTAAGCAGGTATAAGAGTGTTTTCTAAATGTGAGACACTGTTCTCTTTCCTAACTCAGTTCAAGTGTAGCCATGTTTACAGGATCTTCATAAGTGATATCTTATGATAAGTTTCTTTTTCTGTGTGACTTATTTCACTTAGAATCATCGTACCTGAATCCACCCATTTTGCTGCTACTGGTCTTATGACATTGATTTCATGGCTGAGGGATATTCCATCGTACGTAAGTACCACAATTTTTTGAACCATGTTTATATTTTCTGGGATACTTAAGGTGTATCCAAGTTGAGGTCCTTGTATGCAGTGCAGCCCTAAATTTTGGGGTGGCTCTGTCTTATTGATTTTCAGTTTTCCCAAGGTATATTCCCTAGACTGGTAGTGCCCTTGGCTCTGTAGCTCTGTTCTTTACTTGTTTTAGGGAACAGAATGCACTCCTCCAGAGAGGCAGTTGGCAATTTACATCCCGCCCATCAGCATAACAAGGCTCCCTGTTCTCCAGGGCCTGTCTTGCCTTTCTTGTTCTTACACATTTTGTGGATGTCCCTTTTGACCGGTGGGAAGTGATACTTCTTTGTAGTGCAGATTTGCATTGCCCGCTTGCTTGCTTGGCCAAAAAGGGCGTATGCGTTTTCTCCTGAATATATTCAGGAGAAAACACATACGCCCTTTTTGGCCAAGTGCATCATTGTCGAAGTTGTGCCCCTCTTCCTGTGCTTTAAAGGCGATTCCAACGTACCTCTTGAAATCTGTTTCCTGCTATTCTGCCTCGCTTTCAAGTCCGCCTCGTTGCCTTCCCTCAACAGATTTTTGGACGATAGTTGTCCTTTATTACTCGGCCAGTTTGTGAATTGCTGTGCCCCTGAGCTCCATTTTTCAACTCGTTTTTGGTGAGCTGACCGCAAGTCCAAAATTTTGGTTCAGGACCTATACTGGTTCCCGGTGGGTGGCTGAGAATTTGGTTAATTCTTCTTCCTGCCGGGAAATTACAGTGATATGTGCCCGTCCAAATGCCTAACAGCTACTCTCTCATTGGTTCTCCCTCTTCCCTTTCATCCTCTGCCAAATTGGCAACCTGTGCGAACCAAGAGGTTAAAGGGGCTGTCTCTCCAAGTTGGGAGGTTGATAGTAAAGCAGACGGAAAGTCAAACCGGAGCACCAGGAGAGGGACTATTCGTTGAGTTTTAGAAACCTTTCGTATTCACAGTGTGTCCGTTCTCTAGGTTTCCCGCACATGTTATAGCTGTAGTAATATTCCCTTCAACCTGGAGAGTTCGGACCCATGGAATGGGTGCCATGCATTATTGCTTTAAAGGGTCTGCATTTGCTCGCCAAATCTCACCAATCGCCTCAGTCACAAGTGTCCCTCCTTATGCCACATCCAGCTGTCGTTGTAGATAGGGTCATTCCAGCTTTCATCAGGGACCCTGAAGGAATTGTAAAGAATTTCCCAGTTTTTTTGTTTTGTTTTTGAAATTCCTTTTTATAGTGGGTTTGAGCTGATTCTCGCTGCCATGTTTATGCGAGTCTAGACACACTTGATTCCCTTACGGAGACATATCAATACATAGGTTTTAAGATTCTTACTAGTCAGATATTTTCCTCTGCGGGAAATATGGGGTTTTGAGTCCCTTTCACTGAGGACGGTGTAGGTCTTGTCTATTCCATAGTTGGTTTTTGGAACGGTACCTGTGCGTATATCAAACTCTGGTTTTATGCATCACCCCACCTCTCCTTCCCCCTTAAGCAGGTATAAGAGTGTTTTCTAAATTTGAGACACTGTTCTCTTTCCTAACTCAGTTCAAGTGTAGCCTTGTTTACAGGATCTTCATAAGTGATATCTTATGATAAGTTTCCTTTTCTGTGTGACTTATTTCACTTAGTATCATCGTACCTGAATCCACCCATTTTGCTGCTACTGGTCTTATGACATTGATTTCATGGCTGAGGGATATTCCATCGTACGTAAGTACCACAATTTTTTGAACCATGTTTATATTTTCTGGGATACTTAAGGTGTATCCAAGTTGAGGTCCTTGTATGCAGTGCAGCCCTAAATTTTGGGGTGGCTCTGTCTTATTGATTTTCAGTTTTCCCAAGGTATATTCCCTAGACTGGTAGTGCCCTTGGCTCTGTAGCTCTGTTCTTTACTTGTTTTAGGGAACAGAATGCACTCCTCCAGAGAGGCAGTTGGCAATTTACATCCCGCCCATCAGCATAACAAGGCTCCCTGTTCTCCAGGGCCTGTCTTGCCTTTCTTGTTCTTACACATTTTGTGGATGTCCCTTTTGACCGGTGGGAAGTGATACTTCTTTGTAGTGCAGATTTGCATTGCCCGCTTGCTTGCTTGGCCAAAAAGGGCGTATGCGTTTTCTCCTGAATATATTCAGGAGAAAACGCATACGCCCTTTTTGGCCAAGTGCATCATTGTCGAAGTTGTGCCCCTCTTCCTGTGCTTTAAAGGCGATTCCAACGTACCTCTTGAAATCTGTTTCCTGCTATTCTGCCTCGCTTTCAAGTCCGCCTCGTTGCCTTCCCTCAACAGATTTTTGGACGATAGTTGTCCTTTATTACTCGGCCAGTTTGTGAATTGCTGTGCCCCTGAGCTCCATTTTTCAACTCGTTTTTGGTGAGCTGACCGCAAGTCCAAAATTTTGGTTCAGGACCTATACTGGTTCCCGGTGGGTGGCTGAGAATTTGGTTAATTCTTCTTCCTGCCGGGAAATTACAGTGATATGTGCCCGTCCAAATGCCTAACAGCTACTCTCTCATTGGTTCTCCCTCTTCCCTTTCATCCTCTGCCAAATTGGCAACCTGTGCGAACCAAGAGGTTAAAGGGGCTGTCTCTCCAAGTTGGGAGGTTGATAGTAAAGCAGACGGAAAGTCAAACCGGAGCACCAGGAGAGGGACTATTCGTTGAGTTTTAGAAACCTTTCGTATTCACAGTGTGTCCGTTCTCTAGGTTTCCCGCACATGTTATAGCTGTAGTAATATTCCCTTCAACCTGGAGAGTTCGGACCCATGGAATGGGTGCCATGCATTATTGCTTTAAAGGGTCTGCATTTGCTCGCCAAATCTCACCAATCGCCTCAGTCACAAGTGTCCCTCCTTATGCCACATCCAGCTGTCGTTGTAGATAGGGTCATTCCAGCTTTCATCAGGGACCCTGAAGGAATTGTAAAGAATTTCCCAGTTTTTTTGTTTTGTTTTTGAAATTCCTTTTTATAGTGGGTTTGAGCTGATTCTCGCTGCCATGTTTATGCGAGTCTAGACACACTTGATTCCCTTACGGAGACATATCAATACATAGGTTTTAAGATTCTTACTAGTCAGATATTTTCCTCTGCGGGAAATATGGGGTTTTGAGTCCCTTTCACTGAGGACGGTGTAGGTCTTGTCTATTCCATAGTTGGTTTTTGGAACGGTACCTGTGCGTATATCAAACTCTGGTTTTATGCATCACCCCACCTCTCCTTCCCCCTTAAGCAGGTATAAGAGTGTTTTCTAAATGTGAGACACTGTTCTCTTTCCTAACTCAGTTCAAGTGTAGCCTTGTTTACAGGATCTTCATAAGTGATATCTTATGATAAGTTTCCTTTTCTGTGTGACTTATTTCACTTAGAATCATCGTACCTGAATCCACCCATTTTGCTGCTACTGGTCTTATGACATTGATTTCATGGCTGAGGGATATTCCATCGTACGTAAGTACCACAATTTTTTGAACCATGTTTATATTTTCTGGGATACTTAAGGTGTATCCAAGTTGAGGTCCTTGTATGCAGTGCAGCCCTAAATTTTGGGGTGGCTCTGTCTTATTGATTTTCAGTTTTCCCAAGGTATATTCCCTAGACTGGTAGTGCCCTTGGCTCTGTAGCTCTGTTCTTTACTTGTTTTAGGGAACAGAATGCACTCCTCCAGAGAGGCAGTTGGCAATTTACATCCCGCCCATCAGCATAACAAGGCTCCCTGTTCTCCAGGGCCTGTCTTGCCTTTCTTGTTCTTACACATTTTGTGGATGTCCCTTTTGACCGGTGGGAAGTGATACTTCTTTGTAGTGCAGATTTGCATTGCCCGCTTGCTTGCTTGGCCAAAAAGGGCGTATGCGTTTTCTCCTGAATATATTCAGGAGAAAACGCATACGCCCTTTTTGGCCAAGTGCATCATTGTCGAAGTTGTGCCCCTCTTCCTGTGCTTTAAAGGCGATTCCAACGTACCTCTTGAAATCTGTTTCCTGCTATTCTGCCTCGCTTTCAAGTCCGCCTCGTTGCCTTCCCTCAACAGATTTTTGGACGATAGTTGTCCTTTATTACTCGGCCAGTTTGTGAATTGCTGTGCCCCTGAGCTCCATTTTTCAACTCGTTTTTGGTGAGCTGACCGCAAGTCCAAAATTTTGGTTCAGGACCTATACTGGTTCCAGGTGGGTGGCTGAGAATTTGGTTAATTCTTCTTCCTGCCGGGAAATTACAGTGATATGTGCCCGTCCAAATGCCTAACAGCTACTCTCTCATTGGTTCTCCCTCTTCCCTTTCATCCTCTGCCAAAATGGCAACCTGTGCGAACCAAGAGGTTAAAGGGGCTGTCTCTCCAAGTTGGGAGGTTGATAGTAAAGCAGACGGAAAGTCAAACCGGAGCACCAGGAGAGGGACTATTCGTTGAGTTTTAGAAACCTTCCATATTCACAGTGTGTCCGTTCTCTAGGTTTCCCGCACATGTTATAGCTGTAGTAATATTCCCTTCAACCTGGAGAGTTCGGACCCATGGAATGGGTGCCATGCATTATTGCTTTAAAGGGTCTGCATTTGCTCGCCAAATCTTACCAATCGTCTCAGTCCCAAGTGTCCCTCCTTATGCCACATCCAGCTGTCGTTGTAGATAGGGTCATTCCAGCTTTCATCAGGGACCCTGAAGGAATTGTAAAGAATTTCCCAGTTTTTTTGTTTTGTTTTTGAAATTCCTTTTTATAGTGGGTTTGAGCTGATTCTCGCTGCCATGTTTATGCCAGTCTAGACACACTTAATTCCCTTACGGAGACATATCAATACATAGGTTTTAAGATTCTTACTAGTCAGATATTTTCCTCTGCGGGAAATATGGGGTTTTGAGTCCCTTTCACTGAGGACGGTGTAGGTCTTGTCTATTCCATAGTTGGTTTTTGGAACGGTACCTGTGCTTATATCAAACTCTGGTTTTATGCATCACCCCACCTCTCCTTCCCCCTTAAGCAGGTATAAGAGTGTTTTCTAAATGTGAGACACTGTTCTCTTTCCTAACTCAGTTCAAGTGTAGCCTTGTTTACAGGATCTTCATAAGTGATATCTTATGATAAGTTTCCTTTTCTGTGTGACTTATTTCACTTAGAATCATCGTACCTGAATCCACCCATTTTGCTGCTACTGGTCTTATGACATTGATTTCATGGCTGAGGGATATTCCATCGTACGTAAGTACCACAATTTTTTGAACCATGTTTATATTTTCTGGGATACTTAAGGTGTATCCAAGTTGAGGTCCTTGTATGCAGTGCAGCCCTAAATTTTGGGGTGGCTCTGTCTTATTGATTTTCAGTTTTCCCAAGGTATATTCCCTAGACTGGTAGTGCCCTTGGCTCTGTAGCTCTGTTCTTTACTTGTTTTAGGGAACAGAATGCACTCCTCCAGAGAGGCAGTTGGCAATTTACATCCCGCCCATCAGCATAACAAGGCTCCCTGTTCTCCAGGGCCTGTCTTGCCTTTCTTGTTCTTACACATTTTGTGGATGTCCCTTTTGACCGGTGGGAAGTGATACTTCTTTGTAGTGCAGATTTGCATTGCCCGCTTGCTTGCTTGGCCAAAAAGGGCGTATGCGTTTTCTCCTGAATATATTCAGGAGAAAACGCATACGCCCTTTTTGGCCAAGTGCATCATTGTCGAAGTTGTGCCCCTCTTCCTGTGCTTTAAAGGCGATTCCAACGTACCTCTTGAAATCTGTTTCCTGCTATTCTGCCTCGCTTTCAAGTCCGCCTCGTTGCCTTCCCTCAACAGATTTTTGGACGATAGTTGTCCTTTATTACTCGGCCAGTTTGTGAATTGCTGTGCCCCTGAGCTCCATTTTTCAACTCGTTTTTGGTGAGCTGACCGCAAGTCCAAAATTTTGGTTCAGGACCTATACTGGTTCCCGGTGGGTGGCTGAGAATTTGGTTAATTCTTCTTCCTGCCGGGAAATTACAGTGATATGTGCCCGTCCAAATGCCTAACAGCTACTCTGTCATTGGTTCTCCCTCTTCCCTTTCATCCTCTGCCAAATTGGCAACCTGTGCGAACCAAGAGGTTAAAGGGGCTGTCTCTCCAAGTTGGGAGGTTGATAGTAAAGCAGACGGAAAGTCAAACCGGAGCACCAGGAGAGGGACTATTCGTTGAGTTTTAGAAACCTTCCATATTCACAGTGTGTCCGTTCTCTAGGTTTCCCGCACATGTTATAGCTGTAGTAATATTCCCTTCAACCTGGAGAGTTCGGACACATGGAATGGGTGCCATGCATTATTGCTTTAAAGGGTCTGCATTTGCTCGCCAAATCTCACCAATCGCCTCAGTCACAAGTGTCCCTCCTTATGCCACATCCAGCTGTCGTTGTAGATAGGGTCATTCCAGCTTTCATCAGGGACCCTGAAGGAATTGTAAAGAATTTCCCAGTTTTTTTGTTTTGTTTTTGAAATTCCTTTTTATAGTGGGTTTGAGCTGATTCTCGCTGCCATGTTTATGCGAGTCTAGACACACTTGATTCCCTTACGGAGACATATCAATACATAGGTTTTAAGATTCTTACTAGTCAGATATTTTCCTCTGCGGGAAATATGGGGTTTTGAGTCCCTTTCACTGAGGACGGTGTAGGTCTTGTCTATTCCATAGTTGGTTTTTTGAACGGTACCTGTGCGTATATCAAACTCTGGTTTTATGCATCACCCCACCTCTCCTTCCCCCTTAAGCAGGTATAAGAGTGTTTTCTAAATGTGAGACACTGTTCTCTTTCCTAACTCAGTTCAAGTGTAGCCTTGTTTACAGGATCTTCATAAGTGATATCTTATGATAAGTTTCCTTTTCTGTGTGACTTATTTCACTTAGAATCATCGTACCTGAATCCACCCATTTTGCTGCTACTGGTCTTATGACATTGATTTCATGGCTGAGGGATATTCCATCGTACGTAAGTACCACAATTTTTTGAACCATGTTTATATTTTCTGGGATACTTAAGGTGTATCCAAGTTGAGGTCCTTGTATGCAGTGCAGCCCTAAATTTTGGGGTGGCTCTGTCTTATTGATTTTCAGTTTTCCCAAGGTATATTCCCTAGACTGGTAGTGCCCTTGGCTCTGTAGCTCTGTTCTTTACTTGTTTTAGGGAACAGAATGCACTCCTCCAGAGAGGCAGTTGGCAATTTACATCCCGCCCATCAGC
Organism: Hyperoodon ampullatus; assembly: GCF_949752795.1. Lineage (NCBI taxonomy): Eukaryota > Metazoa > Chordata > Mammalia > Artiodactyla > Ziphiidae > Hyperoodon > Hyperoodon ampullatus. Next base: position 2,259,910 of record NW_027640676.1, on the reverse strand, counting down.
ATAACAAGGCTCCCTGTTCTCCAGGGCCTGTCTTGCCTTTCTTGTTCTTACACATTTTGTGGATGTCCCTTTTGACCGGTGGGAAGTGATACTTCTTTGTAGTGCAGATTTGCATTGCCCGCTTGCTTGCTTGGCCAAAAAGGGCGTATGCGTTTTCTCCTGAATATATTCAGGAGAAAACGCATACGCCCTTTTTGGCCAAGTGCATCATTGTCGAAGTTGTGCCCCTCTTCCTGTGCTTTAAAGGCGATTCCAACGTACCTCTTGAAATCTGTTTCCTGCTATTCTGCCTCGCTTTCAAGTCCGCCTCGTTGCCTTCCCTCAACAGATTTTTGGACGATAGTTGTCCTTTATTACTCGGCCAGTTTGTGAATTGCTGTGCCCCTGAGCTCCATTTTTCAACTCGTTTTTGGTGAGCTGACCGCAAGTCCAAAATTTTGGTTCAGGACCTATACTGGTTCCCGGTGGGTGGCTGAGAATTTGGTTAATTCTTCTTCCTGCCGGGAAATTACAGTGATATGTGCCCGTCCAAATGCCTAACAGCTACTCTCTCATTGGTTCTCCCTCTTCCCTTTCATCCTCTGCCAAATTGGCAACCTGTGCGAACCAAGAGGTTAAAGGGGCTGTCTCTCCAAGTTGGGAGGTTGATAGTAAAGCAGACGGAAAGTCAAACCGGAGCACCAGGAGAGGGACTATTCGTTGAGTTTTAGAAACCTTCCATATTCACAGTGTGTCCGTTCTCTAGGTTTCCCGCACATGTTATAGCTGTAGTAATATTCCCTTCAACCTGGAGAGTTCGGACCCATGGAATGGGTGCCATGCATTATTGCTTTAAAGGGTCTGCATTTGCTCGCCAAATCTCACCAATCGCCTCAGTCACAAGTGTCCCTCCTTATGCCACATCCAGCTGTCGTTGTAGATAGGGTCATTCCAGCTTTCATCAGGGACCCTGAAGGAATTGTAAAGAATTTCCCAGTTTTTTTGTTTTGTTTTTGAAATTCCTTTTTATAGTGGGTTTGAGCTGATTCTCGCTGCCATGTTTATGCGAGTCTAGACACACTTGATTCCCTTACGGAGACATATCAATACATAGGTTTTAAGATTCTTACTAGTCAGATATTTTCCTCTGCGGGAAATATGGGGTTTTGAGTCCCTTTCACTGAGGACGGTGTAGGTCTTGTCTATTCCATAGTTGGTTTTTGGAACGGTACCTGTGCGTATATCAAACTCTGGTTTTATGCATCACCCCACCTCTCCTTCCCCCTTAAGCAGGTATAAGAGTGTTTTCTAAATGTGAGACACTGTTCTCTTTCCTAACTCAGTTCAAGTGTAGCCTTGTTTACAGGATCTTCATAAGTGATATCTTATGATAAGTTTCCTTTTCTGTGTGACTTATTTCACTTAGAATCATCGTACCTGAATCCACCCATTTTGCTGCTACTGGTCTTATGACATTGATTTCATGGCTGAGGGATATTCCATCGTACGTAAGTACCACAATTTTTTGAACCATGTTTATATTTTCTGGGATACTTAAGGTGTATCCAAGTTGAGGTCCTTGTATGCAGTGCAGCCCTAAATTTTGGGGTGGCTCTGTCTTATTGATTTTCAGTTTTCCCAAGGTATATTCCCTAGACTGGTAGTGCCCTTGGCTCTGTAGCTCTGTTCTTTACTTGTTTTAGGGAACAGAATGCACTCCTCCAGAGAGGCAGTTGGCAATTTACATCCCGCCCATCAGCATAACAAGGCTCCCTGTTCTCCAGGGCCTGTCTTGCCTTTCTTGTTCTTACACATTTTGTGGATGTCCCTTTTGACCGGTGGGAAGTGATACTTCTTTGTAGTGCAGATTTGCATTGCCCGCTTGCTTGCTTGGCCAAAAAGGGCGTATGCGTTTTCTCCTGAATATATTCAGGAGAAAACGCATACGCCCTTTTTGGCCAAGTGCATCATTGTCGAAGTTGTGCCCCTCTTCCTGTGCTTTAAAGGCGATTCCAACGTACCTCTTGAAATCTGTTTCCTGCTATTCTGCCTCGCTTTCAAGTCCGCCTCGTTGCCTTCCCTCAACAGATTTTTGGACGATAGTTGTCCTTTATTACTCGGCCAGTTTGTGAATTGCTGTGCCCCTGAGCTCCATTTTTCAACTCGTTTTTGGTGAGCTGACCGCAAGTCCAAAATTTTGGTTCAGGACCTATACTGGTTCCAGGTGGGTGGCTGAGAATTTGGTTAATTCTTCTTCCTGCCGGGAAATTACAGTGATATGTGCCCGTCCAAATGCCTAACAGCTACTCTCTCATTGGTTCTCCCTCTTCCCTTTCATCCTCTGCCAAAATGGCAACCTGTGCGAACCAAGAGGTTAAAGGGGCTGTCTCTCCAAGTTGGGAGGTTGATAGTAAAGCAGACGGAAAGTCAAACCGGAGCACCAGGAGAGGGACTATTCGTTGAGTTTTAGAAACCTTCCGTATTCAGAGTGTGTCCGTTCTCTAGGTTTCCCGCACATGTTATAGCTGTAGTAATATTCCCTTCAACCTGGAGAGTTCGGACCCATGGAATGGGTGCCATGCATTATTGCTTTAAAGGGTCTGCATTTGCTCGCCAAATCTTACCAATCGTCTCAGTCCCAAGTGTCCCTCCTTATGCCACATCCAGCTGTCGTTGTAGATAGGGTCATTCCAGCTTTCATCAGGGACCCTGAAGGAATTGTAAAGAATTTCCCAGTTTTTTTGTTTTGTTTTTGAAATTCCTTTTTATAGTGGGTTTGAGCTGATTCTCGCTGCCATGTTTATGCCAGTCTAGACACACTTAATTCCCTTACGGAGACATATCAATACATAGGTTTTAAGATTCTTACTAGTCAGATATTTTCCTCTGCGGGAAATATGGGGTTTTGAGTCCCTTTCACTGAGGACGGTGTAGGTCTTGTCTATTCCATAGTTGGTTTTTGGAACGGTACCTGTGCGTATATCAAACTCTGGTTTTATGCATCACCCCACCTCTCCTTCCCCCTTAAGCAGGTATAAGAGTGTTTTCTAAATGTGAGACACTGTTCTCTTTCCTAACTCAGTTCAAGTGTAGCCTTGTTTACAGGATCTTCATAAGTGATATCTTATTATAAGTTTCTTTTTCTGTGTGACTTATTTCACTTAGAATCATCGTACCTGAATCCACCCATTTTGCTGCTACTGGTCTTATGACATTGATTTCATGGCTGAGGGATATTCCATCGTACGTAAGTACCACAATTTTTTGAACCATGTTTATATTTTCTGGGATACTTAAGGTGTATCCAAGTTGAGGTCCTTGTATGCAGTGCAGCCCTAAATTTTGGGGTGGCTCTGTCTTATTGATTTTCAGTTTTCCCAAGGTATATTCCCTAGACTGGTAGTGCCCTTGGCTCTGTAGCTCTGTTCTTTACTTGTTTTAGGGAACAGAATGCACTCCTCCAGAGAGGCAGTTGGCAATTTACATCCCGCCCATCAGCATAACAAGGCTCCCTGTTCTCCAGGGCCTGTCTTGCCTTTCTTGTTCTTACACATTTTGTGGATGTCCCTTTTGACCGGTGGGAAGTGATACTTCTTTGTAGTGCAGATTTGCATTGCCCGCTTGCTTGCTTGGCCAAAAAGGGCGTATGCGTTTTCCCCTGAATATATTCAGGAGAAAACACATACGCCCTTTTTGGCCAAGTGCATCATTGTCGAAGTTGTGCCCCTCTTCCTGTGCTTTAAAGGCGATTCCAACGTACCTCTTGAAATCTGTTTCCTGATATTCTGCCTCGCTTTCAAGTCCGCCTCGTTGCCTTCCCTCAACAGATTTTTGGACGATAGTTGTCCTTTATTACTCGGCCAGTTTGTGAATTGCTGTGCCCCTGAGCTCCATTTTTCAACTCGTTCTTGGTGAGCTGACCGCAAGTCCAAAATTTTGGTTCAGGACCTATACTGGTTCCCGGTGGGTGGCTGAGAATTTGGTTAATTCTTCTTCCTGCCGGGAAATTACAGTGATATGTGCCCGTCCAAATGCCTAACAGCTACTCTCTCATTGGTTCTCCCTCTTCCCTTTCATCCTCTGCCAAATTGGCAACCTGTGCGAACCAAGAGGTTAAAGGGGCTGTCTCTCCAAGTTGGGAGGTTGATAGTAAAGCAGAGGGAAAGTCAAACCGGAGCACCAGGAGAGGGACTATTCGTTGAGTTTTAGAAACCTTCCATATTCACAGTGTGTCCGTTCTCTAGGTTTCCCGCACATGTTATAGCTGTAGTAATATTCCCTTCAACCTGGAGAGTTCGGACACATGGAATGGGTGCCATGCATTATTGCTTTAAAGGGTCTGCATTTGCTCGCCAAATCTCACCAATCGCCTGAGTCACAAGTGTCCCTCCTTATGCCACATCCAGCTGTCGTTGTAGATAGGGTCATTCCAGCTTTCATCAGGGACCCTGAAGGAATTGTAAAGAATTTCCCAGTTTTTTTGTTTTGTTTTTGAAATTCCTTTTTATAGTGGGTTTGAGCTGATTCTCGCTGCCATGTTTATGCGAGTCTAGACACACTTGATTCCCTTACGGAGACATATCAATACATAGGTTTTAAGATTCTTACTAGTCAGATATTTTCCTCTGCGGGAAATATGGGGTTTTGAGTCCCTTTCACTGAGGACGGTGTAGGTCTTGTCTATTCCATAGTTGGTTTTTTGAACGGTACCTGTGCGTATATCAAACTCTGGTTTTATGCATCACCCCACCTCTCCTTCCCCCTTAAGCAGGTATAAGAGTGTTTTCTAAATGTGAGACACTGTTCTCTTTCCTAACTCAGTTCAAGTGTAGCCTTGTTTACAGGATCTTCATAAGTGATATCTTATGATAAGTTTCCTTTTCTGTGTGACTTATTTCACTTAGAATCATCGTACCTGAATCCACCCATTTTGCTGCTACTGGTCTTATGACATTGATTTCATGGCTGAGGGATATTCCATCGTACGTAAGTACCACAATTTTTTGAACCATGTTTATATTTTCTGGGATACTTAAGGTGTATCCAAGTTGAGGTCCTTGTATGCAGTGCAGCCCTAAATTTTGGGGTGGCTCTGTCTTATTGATTTTCAGTTTTCCCAAGGTATATTCCCTAGACTGGTAGTGCCCTTGGCTCTGTAGCTCTGTTCTTTACTTGTTTTAGGGAACAGAATGCACTCCTCCAGAGAGGCAGTTGGCAATTTACATCCCGCCCATCAGCATAACAAGGCTCCCTGTTCTCCAGGGCCTGTCTTGCCTTTCTTGTTCTTACACATTTTGTGGATGTCCCTTTTGACCGGTGGGAAGTGATACTTCTTTGTAGTGCAGATTTGCATTGCCCGCTTGCTTGCTTGGCCAAAAAGGGCGTATGCGTTTTCTCCTGAATATATTCAGGAGAAAACGCATACGCCCTTTTTGGCCAAGTGCATCATTGTCGAAGTTGTGCCCCTCTTCCTGTGCTTTAAAGGCGATTCCAACGTACCTCTTGAAATCTGTTTCCTGCTATTCTGCCTCGCTTTCAAGTCCGCCTCGTTGCCTTCCCTCAACAGATTTTTGGACGATAGTTGTCCTTTATTACTCGGCCAGTTTGTGAATTGCTGTGCCCCTGAGCTCCATTTTTCAACTCGTTTTTGGTGAGCTGACCGCAAGTCCAAAATTTTGGTTCAGGACCTATACTGGTTCCCGGTGGGTGGCTGAGAATTTGGTTAATTCTTCTTCCTGCCGGGAAATTACAGTGATATGTGCCCGTCCAAATGCCTAACAGCTACTCTCTCATTGGTTCTCCCTCTTCCCTTTCATCCTCTGCCAAATTGGCAACCTGTGCGAACCAAGAGGTTAAAGGGGCTGTCTCTCCAAGTTGGGAGGTTGATAGTAAAGCAGACGGAAAGTCAAACCGGAGCACCAGGAGAGGGACTATTCGTTGAGTTTTAGAAACCTTCCATATTCACAGTGTGTCCGTTCTCTAGGTTTCCCGCACATGTTATAGCTGTAGTAATATTCCCTTCAACCTGGAGAGTTCGGACCCATGGAATGGGTGCCATGCATTATTGCTTTAAAGGGTCTGCATTTGCTCGCCAAATCTCACCAATCGCCTCAGTCACAAGTGTCCCTCCTTATGCCACATCCAGCTGTCGTTGTAGATAGGGTCATTCCAGCTTTCATCAGGGACCCTGAAGGAATTGTAAAGAATTTCCCAGTTTTTTTGTTTTGTTTTTGAAATTCCTTTTTATAGTGGGTTTGAGCTGATTCTCGCTGCCATGTTTATGCGAGTCTAGACACACTTGATTCCCTTACGGAGACATATCAATACATAGGTTTTAAGATTCTTACTAGTCAGATATTTTCCTCTGCGGGAAATATGGGGTTTTGAGTCCCTTTCACTGAGGACGGTGTAGGTCTTGTCTATTCCATAGTTGGTTTTTGGAACGGTACCTGTGCGTATATCAAACTCTGGTTTTATGCATCACCCCACCTCTCCTTCCCCCTTAAGCAGGTATAAGAGTGTTTTCTAAATGTGAGACACTGTTCTCTTTCCTAACTCAGTTCAAGTGTAGCCTTGTTTACAGGATCTTCATAAGTGATATCTTATTATAAGTTTCTTTTTCTGTGTGACTTATTTCACTTAGAATCATCGTACCTGAATCCACCCATTTTGCTGCTACTGGTCTTATGACATTGATTTCATGGCTGAGGGATATTCCATCGTACGTAAGTACCACAATTTTTTGAACCATGTTTATATTTTCTGGGATACTTAAGGTGTATCCAAGTTGAGGTCCTTGTATGCAGTGCAGCCCTAAATTTTGGGGTGGCTCTGTCTTATTGATTTTCAGTTTTCCCAAGGTATATTCCCTAGACTGGTAGTGCCCTTGGCTCTGTAGCTCTGTTCTTTACTTGTTTTAGGGAACAGAATGCACTCCTCCAGAGAGGCAGTTGGCAATTTACATCCCGCCCATCAGCATAACAAGGCTCCCTGTTCTCCAGGGCCTGTCTTGCCTTTCTTGTTCTTACACATTTTGTGGATGTCCCTTTTGACCGGTGGGAAGTGATACTTCTTTGTAGTGCAGATTTGCATTGCCCGCTTGCTTGCTTGGCCAAAAAGGGCGTATGCGTTTTCTCCTGAATATATTCAGGAGAAAACACATACGCCCTTTTTGGCCAGGTGCATCATTGTCGAAGTTGTGCCCCTCTTCCTGTGCTTTAAAGGCGATTCCAACGTACCTCTTGAAATCTGTTTCCTGCTATTCTGCCTCGCTTTCAAGTCCGCCTCGTTGCCTTCCCTCAACAGATTTTTGGACGATAGTTGTCCTTTATTACTCGGCCAGTTTGTGAATTGCTGTGCCCCTGAGCTCCATTTTTCAACTCGTTTTTGGTGAGCTGACCACAAGTCCAAAATTTTGGATCAGGACCTATACTGGTTCCAGGTGGGTGGCTGAGAATTTGGTTAATTCTTCTTCCTGCCGGGAAATTACAGTGATATGTGCCCGTCCAAATGCCTAACAGCTACTCTCTCATTGGTTCTCCCTCTTCCCTTTCATCCTCTGCCAAAATGGCAACCTGTGCGAACCAAGAGGTTAAAGGGGCTGTCTCTCCAAGTTGGGAGGTTGATAGTAAAGCAGACGGAAAGTCAAACCGGAGCACCAGGAGAGGGACTATTCGTTGAGTTTTAGAAACCTTCCATATTCACAGTGTGTCCGTTCTCTAGGTTTCCCGCACATGTTATAGCTGTAGTAATATTCCCTTCAACCTGGAGAGTTCGGACCCATGGAATGGGTGCCATGCATTATTGCTTTAAAGGGTCTGCATTTGCTCGCCAAATCTCACCAATCTTCTCAGTCGCAAGTGTCCCTCCTTATGCCACATCCAGCTGTCGTTGTAGATAGGGTCATTCCAGCTTTCATCAGGGACCCTGAGGGAATTGTAAAGAATTTCCCAGTTTTTTTGTTTTGTTTTTGAAATTCCTTTTTATAGTGGGTTTGAGCTGATTCTCGCTGCCATGTTTATGCGAGTCTAGACACACTTGATTCCCTTACGGAGACATATCAATACATAGGTTTTAAGATTCTTACTAGTCAGATATTTTCCTCTGCGGGAAATATGGGGTTTTGAGTCCCTTTCACTGAGGACGGTGTAGGTCTTGTCTATTCCATAGTTGGTTTTTCGAACGGTACCTGTGCGTATATCAAACTCTGGTTTTATGCATCACCCCACCTCTCCTTCCCCCTTAAGCAGGTATAAGAGTGTTTTCTAAATGTGAGACACTGTTCTCTTTCCTAACTCATTTCAAGTGCAGCCTTGTTTACAGGATCTTCATAAGTGATATCTTATGATAAGTTTCTTTTTCTGTGTGACTTATTTCACTTAGAATCATCGTACCTGAATCCACCCATTTTGCTGCTACTGGTCTTATGACATTGATTTCATGGCTGAGGGATATTCCATCGTACGTAAGTACCACAATTTTTTGAACCATGTTTATATTTTCTGGGATACTTAAGGTGTATCCAAGTTGAGGTCCTTGTATGCAGTGCAGCCCTAAATTTTGGGGTGGCTCTGTCTTATTGATTTTCAGTTTTCCCAAGGTATATTCCCTAGACTGGTAGTGCCCTTGGCTCTGTAGCTCTGTTCTTTACTTGTTTTAGGGAACAGAATGCACTCCTCCAGAGAGGCAGTTGGCAATTTACATCCCGCCCATCAGCATAACAAGGCTCCCTGTTCTCCAGGGCCTGTCTTGCCTTTCTTGTTCTTACACATTTTGTGGATGTCCCTTTTGACCGGTGGGAAGTGATACTTCTTTGTAGTGCAGATTTGCATTGCCCGCTTGCTTGCTTGGCCAAAAAGGGCGTATGCGTTTTCTCCTGAATATATTCAGGAGAAAACGCATACACCCATTTTGGCCAAGTGCATCATTGTCGAAGTTGTGCCCCTCTTCCTGTGCTTTAAAGGCGATTCCAACGTACCTCTTGAAATCTGTTTCCTGCTATTCTGCCTCGCTTTCAAGTCCGCCTCGTTGCCTTCCCTCAACAGATTTTTGGACGATAGTTGTCCTTTATTACTCGGCCACTTTGTGAACTGCTGTGCCCCTGAGCTCCATTTTTTAACTCGTTTTTGGTGAGCTGACCGCAAGTCCAAAATTTTGGTTCAGGACCTATACTGGTTCCCGGTGGGTGGCTGAGAATTTGGTTAATTCTTCTTCCTGCCTGGAAATTACAGTGATATGTGCCCGTCCAAATGCCGAACAGCTACTCTCTCATTGGTTCTCCCTCTTCCCTTTCATCCTCTGCCAAATTGGCAACCTGTGCGAACCAAGAGGTTAAAGGGGCTGTCTCTCCAAGTTGGGAGGTTGATAGTAAAGCAGACGGAAAGTCAAACCGGAGCACCAGGAGAGGGACTATTCGTTGAGTTTTAGAAACCTTTCGTATTCACAGTGTGTCCATTCCCTAGGTTTCCCGCACATGTTATAGCTGTAGTAATATTCCCTTCAACCTGGAGAGTTCGGACCCATGGAATGGGTGCCATGCATTATTGCTTTAAATGGTCTGCATTTGCTCACCCAATCTCACCAAGCATCTCAGTCCCAAGTGTCCAGCCTTATGCCACATCCAGCTGTCGTTGTAGATAGGGTCATTCCAGCTTTCATCAGAGACCCTGAAGGAATTGTAAAGAATTTCCCAGTTTTTTTGTTTTGTTTTTGAAATTCCTTTTTATAGTGGGTTTGAGCTGATTCTTGCTGCCATGTTTATGCCAGTCTAGACACACTTGATTCCCTTACGGAGACATATCAATACATAGGTTTTAAGATTCTTACTAGTCAGATACTTTCCTCTGCGGGAAATATGGGGTTTTGAGTCCCTTTCACTGAGGACGGTGTAGGTCTTGTCTATTCCATAGTTGGTTTTTGGAACGGTACCTGTGCTTATATCAAACTCTGGTTTTATGCATCACCCCACCTCTCCTTCCCCCTTAAGCAGGTATAAGAGTGTTTTCTAAATGTGAGACACTGTTCTCTTTCCTAACTCAGTTCAAGTGTAGCCATGTTTACAGGATCTTCATAAGTGATATCTTATGATAAGTTTCTTTTTCTGTGTGACTTATTTCACTTAGAATCATCGTACCTGAATCCTCCCATTTTGCTGCTACTGGTCTTATGACATTGATTTCATGGCTGAGGGATATTCCATTGTACGTAAGTACCACAATTTTTTGAACCATGTTTATATTTTCTGGGATACTTAAGGTGTATCCAAGTTGAGGTCCTTGTATGCAGTGCAGCCCTAAATTTTGGGGTGGCTCTGTCTTATTGATTTTCAGTTTTCCCAAGGTATATTCCCTAGACTGGTAGTGCCCTTGGCTCTGTAGCTCTGTACTTTACTTGTTTTAGGGAACAGAATGCACTCCTCCAGAGAGGCAGTTGGCAATTTACATCCCGCCCATCAGCATAACAAGGCTCCCTGTTCTCCAGGGCCTGTCTTGCCTTTCTTGTTCTTACACATTTTGTGGATGTCCCTTTTGACCGGTGGGAAGTGATACTTCTTTGTAGTGCAGATTTGCATTGCCCGCTTGCTTGCTTGGCCAAAAAGGGCGTATGCGTTTTCTCCTGAATATATTCAGGAGAAAACGCATACGCCCTTTTTGGCCAAGTGCATCATTGTCGAAGTTGTGCCCCTCTTCCTGTGCTTTAAAGGCGATTCCAACGTACCTCTTGAAATCTGTTTCCTGCTATTCTGCCTCGCTTTCAAGTCCGCCTCGTTGCCTTCCCTCAACAGATTTTTGGACGATAGTTGTCCTTTATTACTTGGCCAGTTTGTGAATTGCTGTGCCCCTGAGCTCCATTTTTCAACTCGTTTTTGGTGAGCTGACCGCAAGTCCAAAATTTTGGTTCAGGACCTATACTGGTTCCCGGTGGGTGGCTGAGAATTTGGTTAATTCTTCTTCCTGCCGGGAAATTACAGTGATATGTGCCCGTCCAAATGCCTAACAGCTACTCTCTCATTGGTTCTCCCTCTTCCCTTTCATCCTCTGCCAAATTGGCAACCTGTGCGAACCAAGAGGTTAAAGGGGCTGTCTCTCCAAGTTGGGAGGTTGATAGTAAAGCAGACGGAAAGTCAAACCGGAGCACCAGGAGAGGGACTATTCGTTGAGTTTTAGAAACCTTTCGTATTCACAGTGTGTCCGTTCCCTAGGTTTCCCGCACATGTTATAGCTGTAGTAATATTCCCTTCAACCTGGAGAGTTCGGACCCATGGAATGGGTGCCATGCATTATTGCTTTAAAGGGTCTGCATTTGCTCACCCAAACTCACCAAGCATCTCAGTCCCAAGTGTCCAGCCTTATGCCACATCCAGCTGTCGTTGTAGATAGGGTCATTCCAGCTTTCATCAGAGACCCTGAAGGAATTGTAAAGAATTTCCCAGTTTTTTTGTTTTGTTTTTGAAATTCCTTTTTATAGTGGGTTTGAGCTGATTCTCGCTGCCATGTTTATGCCAGTCTAGACACACTTGATTCCCTTACGGAGACATATCAATACATAGGTTTTAAGATTCTTACTAGTCAGATATTTTCCTCTGCGGGAAATATGGGGTTTTGAGTCCCTTTCACTGAGGACGGTGTAGGTCTTGTCTATTCCATAGTTGGTTTTTGGAACGGTACCTGTGCTTATATCAAACTCTGGTTTTATGCATCACCCCACCTTCCTTCCCCCTTAAGCAGGTATAAGAGTGTTTTCTAAATGTGAGACACTGTTCTCTTTCCTAACTCAGTTCAAGTGTAGCCATGTTTACAGGATCTTCATAAGTGATATCTTATGATAAGTTTCTTTTTCTGTGTGACTTATTTCACTTAGAATCATCGTACCTGAATCCTCCCATTTTGCTGCTACTGGTCTTATGACATTGATTTCATGGCTGAGGGATATTCCATCGTACGTAAGTACCACAATTTTTTGAACCATGTTTATATTTTCTGGGATACTTAAGGTGTATCCAAGTTGAGGTCCTTGTATGCAGTGCAGCCCTAAATTTTGGGGTGGCTCTGTCTTATTGATTTTCAGTTTTCCCAAGGTATATTCCCTAGACTGGTAGTGCCCTTGGCTCTGTAGCTCTGTTCTTTACTTGTTTTAGGGAACAGAATGCACTCCTCCAGAGAGGCAGTTGGCAATTTACATCCCGCCCATCAGCATAACAAGGCTCCCTGTTCTCCAGGGCCTGTCTTGCCTTTCTTGTTCTTACACATTTTGTGGATGTCCCTTTTGACCGGTGGGAAGTGATACTTCTTTGTAGTGCAGATTTGCATTGCCCGCTTGCTTGCTTGGCCAAAAAGGGCGTATGCGTTTTCTCCTGAATATATTCAGGAGAAAACGCATACGCCCTTTTTGGCCAAGTGCATCATTGTCGAAGTTGTGCCCCTCTTCCTGTGCTTTAAAGGCGATTCCAACGTACCTCTTGAAATCTGTTTCCTGCTATTCTGCCTCGCTTTCAAGTCCGCCTCGTTGCCTTCCCTCAACAGATTTTTGGACGATAGTTGTCCTTTATTACTTGGCCAGTTTGTGAATTGCTGTGCCCCTGAGCTCCATTTTTCAACTCGTTTTTGGTGAGCTGACCGCAAGTCCAAAATTTTGGTTCAGGACCTATACTGGTTCCCGGTGGGTGGCTGAGAATTTGGTTAATTCTTCTTCCTGCCGGGAAATTACAGTGATATGTGCCCGTCCAAATGCCTAACAGCTACTCTCTCATTGGTTCTCCCTCTTCCCTTTCATCCTCTGCCAAATTGGCAACCTGTGCGAACCAAGAGGTTAAAGGGGCTGTCTCTCCAAGTTGGGAGGTTGATAGTAAAGCAGACGGAAAGTCAAACCGGAGCACCAGGAGAGGGACTATTCGTTGAGTTTTAGAAACCTTTCGTATTCACAGTGTGTCCGTTCCCTAGGTTTCCCGCACATGTTATAGCTGTAGTAATATTCCCTTCAACCTGGAGAGTTCGGACCCATGGAATGGGTGCCATGCATTATTGCTTTAAAGGGTCTGCATTTGCTCACCCAAACTCACCAAGCATCTCAGTCCCAAGTGTCCAGCCTTATGCCACATCCAGCTGTCGTTGTAGATAGGGTCATTCCAGCTTTCATCAGAGACCCTGAAGGAATTGTAAAGAATTTCCCAGTTTTTTTGTTTTGTTTTTGAAATTCCTTTTTATAGTGGGTTTGAGCTGATTCTCGCTGCCATGTTTATGCCAGTCTAGACACACTTGATTCCCTTACGGAGACATATCAATACATAGGTTTTAAGATTCTTACTAGTCAGATATTTTCCTCTGCGGGAAATATGGGGTTTTGAGTCCCTTTCACTGAGGACGGTGTAGGTCTTGTCTATTCCATAGTTGGTTTTTGGAACGGTACCTGTGCTTATATCAAACTCTGGTTTTATGCATCACCCCACCTTCCTTCCCCCTTAAGCAGGTATAAGAGTGTTTTCTAAATGTGAGACACTGTTCTCTTTCCTAACTCAGTTCAAGTGTAGCCATGTTTACAGGATCTTCATAAGTGATATCTTATGATAAGTTTCTTTTTCTGTGTGACTTATTTCACTTAGAATCATCGTACCTGAATCCTCCCATTTTGCTGCTACTGGTCTTATGACATTGATTTCATGGCTGAGGGATATTCCATCGTACGTAAGTACCACAATTTTTTGAACCATGTTTATATTTTCTGGGATACTTAAGGTGTATCCAAGTTGAGGTCCTTGTATGCAGTGCAGCCCTAAATTTTGGGGTGGCTCTGTCTTATTGATTTTCAGTTTTCCCAAGGTATATTCCCTAGACTGGTAGTGCCCTTGGCTCTGTAGCTCTGTTCTTTACTTGTTTTAGGGAACAGAATGCACTCCTCCAGAGAGGCAGTTGGCAATTTACATCCCGCCCATCAGCATAACAAGGCTCCCTGTTCTCCAGGGCCTGTCTTGCCTTTCTTGTTCTTACACATTTTGTGGATGTCCCTTTTGACCGGTGGGAAGTGATACTTCTTTGTAGTGCAGATTTGCATTGCCCGCTTGCTTGCTTGGCCAAAAAGGGCGTATGCGTTTTCTCCTGAATATATTCAGGAGAAAACGCATACGCACTTTTTGGCCAAGTGCATCATTGTCGAAGTTGTGCCCCTCTTCCTGTGCTTTAAAGGCCATTCCAACGTACCTCTTGAAATCTGTTTCCTGCTATTCTGCCTCGCTTTCAAGTCCGCCTCGTAGCCTTCCCTCAACAGATTTTTGGACGATAGTTGTCCTTTATTACTCGGTCAGTTTGTGAATTGCTGTGCCCCTGAGCTCCATTTTTCAACTCGTTTTTGGTGAGCTGACCGCAAGTCCAAAATTTTGGTTCAGGACCTATACTGGTTCCCGGTGGGTGGCTGAGAATTTGGTTAATTCTTCTTCCTGCTGGGAAATTAGAGTGATATGTGCCCGTCCAAATGCCTAACAGCTACTCTCTCATTGGTTCTCCCTCTTCCCTTTCATCCTCTGCCAAATTGGCAACCTGTGCGAACCAAGAGGTTAAAGGGGCTGTCTCTCCAAGTTGGGAGGTTGATAGTAAAGCAGACGGAAAGTCAAACCGGAGCACCAGGAGAGGGACTATTCGTTGAGTTTTAGAAACCTTTCGTATTCACAGTGTGTCCGTTCCCTAGGTTTCCCGCACATGTTATAGCTGTAGTAATATTCCCTTCAACCTGGAGAGTTCGGACCCATGGAATGGGTGCCTTGCATTATTGCTTTAAAGGGTCTGCATTTGCTCACCCAATCTCACCAAGCATCTCAGTCCCAAGTGTCCAGCCTTATGCCACATCCAGCTGTCGTTGTAGATAGGGTCATTCCAGCTTTCATCAGAGACCCTGAAGGAATTGTAAAGAATTTCCCAGTTTTTTTGTTTTGTTTTTGAAATTCCTTTTTATAGTGGGTTTAAGCTGATTCTCGCTGCCATGTTTATGCCAGTCTAGACACACTTGATTCCCTTACGGAGACATATCAATACATAGGTTTTAAGATTCTTACTAGTCAGATATTTTCCTCTGCGGGAAATATGGGGTTTTGAGTCCCTTTCACTGAGGACGGTGTAGGTCTTGTCTATTCCATAGTTGGTTTTTGGAACGGTACCTGTGCTTATATCAAACTCTGGTTTTATGCATCACCCCACCTCTCCTTCCCCCTTAAGCAGGTATAAGAGTGTTTTCTAAATGTGAGACACTGTTCTCTTTCCTAACTCAGTTCAAGTGTAGCCATGTTTACAGGATCTTCATAAGTGATATCTTATGATAAGTTTCTTTTTCTGTGTGACTTATTTCACTTAGAATCATCGTACCTGAATCCACCCATTTTGCTGCTACTGGTCTTATGACATTGATTTCATGGCTGAGGGATATTCCATCGTACATAAGTACCACAATTTTTTGAACCATGTTTATATTTTCTGGGATACTTAAGGTGTATCCAAGTTGAGGTCCTTGTATGCAGTGCAGCCCTAAATTTTGGGGTGGCTCTGTCTTATTGATTTTCAGTTTTCCCAAGGTATATTCCCTAGACTGGTAGTGCCCTTGGCTCTGTAGCTCTGTTCTTTACTTGTTTTAGGGAACAGAATGCACTCCTCCAGAGAGGCAGTTGGCAATTTACATCCCGCCCATCAGCATAACAAGGCTCCCTGTTCTCCAGGGCCTGTCTTGCCTTTCTTGTTCTTACACATTTTGTGGATGTCCCTTTTGACCGGTGGGAAGTGATACTTCTTTGTAGTGCAGATTTGCATTGCCCGCTTGCTTGCTTGGCCAAAAAGGGCGTATGCGTTTTCTCCTGAATATATTCAGGAGAAAACGCATACGCCCTTTTTGGCCAAGTGCATCATTGTCGAAGTTGTGCCCCTCTTCCTGTGCTTTAAAGGCGATTCCAACGTACCTCTTGAAATCTGTTTCCTGCTATTCTGCCTCGCTTTCAAGTCCGCCTCGTTGCGTTCCCTCAACAGATTTTTGGACGATAGTTGTCCTTTATTACTCGGCCAGTTTGTGAATTGCTGTGCCCCTGAGCTCCATTTTTCAACTCGTTTTTGGTGAGCTGACCGCAAGTCCAAAATTTTGGTTCAGGACCTATACTGGTTCCCGGTGGGTGGCTGAGAATTTGGTTAATTCTTCTTCCTGCCGGGAAATTACAGTGATATGTGCCCATCCAAATGCCTAACAGCTACTCTCTCATTGGTTCTCCCTCTTCCCTTTCATCCTCTGCCAAATTGGCAACCTGTGCGAACCAAGAGGTTAAAGGGGCTGTCTCTCCAAGTTGGGAGGTTGATAGTAAAGCAGACGGAAAGTCAAACCGGAGCACCAGGAGAGGGACTATTCGTTGAGTTTTAGAAACCTTTCGTATTCACATTGTGTCCGTTCTCTAGGTTTCCCGCACATGTTATAGCTGTAGTAATATTCCCTTCAACCTGGGGAGTTCAGACCCATGGAATGGGTGCCATGCATTATTGCTTTAAAGGGTCTGCATTTGCTCACCCAATCTCACCAATCGTCTCAGTCGCAAGTGTCCCTCCTTATGCCACATCCAGCTGTCGTTGTAGATAGGGTCATTCCAGCTTTCATCAGAGACCCTGAAGGAATTGTAAAGAATTTCCCAGTTTTTTTGTTTTGTTTTTGAAATTCCTTTTTATAGTGGGTTTGAGCTGATTCTCGCTGCCATGTTTATGCCAGTCTAGACACACTTGATTCCCTTACGGAGACATATCAATACATAGGTTTTAAGATTCTTACTAGTCAGATATTTTCCTCTGCGGGAAATATGGGGTTTTGAGTCCCTTTCACTGAGGACGGTGTAGGTCTTGTCTATTCCATAGTTGGTTTTTGGAACGGTACCTGTGCTTATATCAAACTCTGGTTTTATGCATCACCCCACCTCTCCTTCCCCCTTAAGCAGGTATAAGAGTGTTTTCTAAATGTGAGACACTGTTCTCTTTCCTAACTCAGTTCAAGTGTAGCCATGTTTACAGGATCTTCATAAGTGATATCTTATGATAAGTTTCTTTTTCTGTGTGACTTATTTCACTTAGAATCATCGTACCTGAATCCACCCATTTTGCTGCTACTGGTCTTATGACATTGATTTCATGGCTGAGGGATATTCCATCGTACGTAAGTACCACAATTTTTTGAACCATGTTTATATTTTCTGGGATACTTAAGGTGTATCCAAGTTGAGGTCCTTGTATGCAGTGCAGCCCTAAATTTTGGGGTGGCTCTGTCTTATTGATTTTCAGTTTTCCCAAGGTATATTTCCTAGACTGGTAGTGCCCTTGGCTCTGTAGCTCTGTTCTTTACTTGTTTTAGGGAACAGAATGCACTCCTCCAGAGAGGCAGTTGGCAATTTACATCCCGCCCATCAGCATAACAAGGCTCCCTGTTCTCCAGGGCCTGTCTTGCCTTTCTTGTTCTTACACATTTTGTGGATGTCCCTTTTGACCGGTGGGAAGTGATACTTCTTTGTAGTGCAGATTTGCATTGCCCGCTTGCTTGCTTGGCCAAAAAGGGCGTATGCGTTTTCTCCTGAATATATTCAGGAGAAAACGCATACGCCCTTTTTGGCCAAGTGCATCATTGTCGAAGTTGTGCCCCTCTTCCTGTGCTTTAAAGGCGATTCCAACGTACCTCTTGAAATCTGTTTCCTGCTATTCTGCCTCGCTTTCAAGTCCGCCTCGTTGCCTTCCCTCAACAGATTTTTGGACGATAGTTGTCCTTTATTACTCGGCCAGTTTGTGAATTGCTGTGCCCCTGAGCTCCATTTTTCAACTCGTTTTTGGTGAGCTGACCGCAAGTCCAAAATTTTGGTTCAGGACCTATACTGGTTCCCGGTGGGTGGCTGAGAATTTGGTTAATTCTTCTTCCTGCCGGGAAATTACATTGATATGTGCCCGTCCAAATGCCTAACAGCTACTCTCTCATTGGTTCTCCCTCTTCCCTTTCATCCTCTGCCAAATTGGCAACGTGTGCGAACCAAGAGGTTAAAGGGGCTGTCTCTCCAAGTTGGGAGGTTGATAGTAAAGCAGACGGAAAGTCAAACCGGAGCACCAGGAGAGGGACTATTCGTTGAGTTTTAGAAACCTTTCGTATTCACAGTGTGTCCGTTCTCTAGGTTTCCCACACATGTTATAGCTGTAGTAATATTCCCTTCAACCTGGAGAGTTCGGACCCATGGAATGGGTGCCATGCATTATTGCTTTAAAGGGTCTGCATTTGCGCACCCAATCTCACCAATCATGTCAGTCCCAAGTGTCCCTCCTTATGCCACATCCAGCTGTCGTTGTAGATAGGGTCATTCCAGCTTTCATCAGAGACCCTGAAGGAATTGTAAGGAATTTCCCAGTTTTTTTTGTTTTGTTTTTGAAATTCCTTTTTATAGTGGGTTTGAGCTGATTCTCGCTGCCATGTTTATGCCAGTCTAGACACACTTGATTCCCTTACGGAGACATATCAATACATAGGTTTTAAGATTCTTACTAGTCAGATATTTTCCTCTGCGGGAAATATGGGGTTTTGAGTCCCTTTCACTGAGGACGGTGTAGGTCTTGTCTATTCCATAGTTGGTTTTTGGAACGGTACCTGTGCTTATATCAAACTCTGGTTTTATGCATCACCCCACCTCTCCTTCCCCCTTAAGCAGGTATAAGAGTGTTTTCTAAATGTGAGACACTGTTCTCTTTCCTAACTCAGTTCAAGTGTAGCCATGTTTACAGGATCTTCATAAGTGATATCTTATGATAAGTTTCTTTTTCTGTGTGACTTATTTCACTTAGAATCATCGTACCTGAATCCACCCATTTTGCTGCTACTGGTCTTATGACATTGATTTCATGGCTGAGGGATATTCCATCGTACGTAAGTACCACAATTTTTTGAACCATGTTTATATTTTCTGGGATACTTAAGGTGTATCCAAGTTGAGGTCCTTGTATGCAGTGCAGCCCTAAATTTTGGGGTGGCTCTGTCTTATTGATTTTCAGTTTTCCCAAGGTATATTCCCTAGACTGGTAGTGCCCTTGGCTCTGTAGCTCTGTTCTTTACTTGTTTTAGGGAACAGAATGCACTCCTCCAGAGAGGCAGTTGGCAATTTACATCCCGCCCATCAGCATAACAAGGCTCCCTGTTCTCCAGGGCCTGTCTTGCCTTTCTTGTTCTTACACATTTTGTGGATGTCCCTTTTGACCGGTGGGAAGTGATACTTCTTTGTAGTGCAGATTTGCATTGCCCGCTTGCTTGCTTGGCCAAAAAGGGCGTATGCGTTTTCTCCTGAATATATTCAGGAGAAAACGCATACGCCCTTTTTGGCCAAGTGCATCATTGTCGAAGTTGTGCCCCTCTTCCTGTGCTTTAAAGGCGATTCCAACGTACCTCTTGAAATCTGTTTCCTGCTATTCTGCCTCGCTTTCAAGTCCGCCTCGTTGCCTTCCCTCAACAGATTTTTGGACGATAGTTGTCCTTTATTACTCGGCCAGTTTGTGAATTGCTGTGCCCCTGAGCTCCATTTTTCAACTCGTTTTTGGTGAGCTGACCGCAAGTCCAAAATTTTGGTTCAGGACCTATACTGGTTTCCGGTGGGTGGCTGAGAATTTGGTTAATTCTTCTTCCTGCCGGGAAATTACAGTGATATGTGCCCGTCCAAATGCCTAACAGCTACTCTCTCATTGGTTCTCCCTCTTCCCTTTCATCCTCTGCCAAATTGGCAACCTGTGCGAACCAAGAGGTTAAAGGGGCTGTCTCTCCAAGTTGGGAGTTTGATAGTAAAGCAGACGGAAAGTCAAACCGGAGCACCAGGAGAGGGACTATTCGTTGAGTTTTAGAAACCTTTCGTATTCACAGTGTGTCCGTTCTCTAGGTTTCCCGCACATGTTATAGCTGTAGTAATATTCCCTTCAACCTGGAGAGTTCGGACCCATGGAATGGGTGCCATGCATTATTGCTTTAAAGGGTCTGCATTTGCTCACCCAATCTGACCAATCGTCTCAGTCCCAAGTGTCCCTCCTTATGCCACATCCAGCTGTCGTTGTAGATAGGGTCATTCCAGCTTTCATCAGAGACCCTGAAGGAATTGTAAAGAATTTCCCAGTTTTTTTGTTTTGTTTTTGAAATTCCTTTTTATAGTGGGTTTGAGCTGATTCTCGCTGCCATGTTTATGCCAGTCTAGACACACTTGATTCCCTTACGGAGACATATCAATACATAGGTTTTAAGATTCTTACTAGTCAGATATTTTCCTCTGCGGGAAATATGGGGTTTTGAGTCCCTTTCACTGAGGACGGTGTAGGTCTTGTCTATTCCATAGTTGGTTTTTGGAACGGTACCTGTGCTTATATCAAACTCTGGTTTTATGCATCACCCCACCTCTCCTTCCCCCTTAAGCAGGTATAAGAGTGTTTTCTAAATGTGAGACACTGTTCTCTTTCCTAACTCAGTTCAAGTGTAGCCATGTTTACAGGATCTTCATAAGTGATATCTTATGATAAGTTTCTTTTTCTGTGTGACTTATTTCACTTAGAATCATCGTACCTGAATCCACCCATTTTGCTGCTACTGGTCTTATGACATTGATTTCATGGCTGAGGGATATTCCATCGTACGTAAGTACCACAATTTTTTGAACCATGTTTATATTTTCTGGGATACTTAATGTGTACCAAGTTGAGGTCCTTGTATGCAGTGCAGCCCTAAATTTTGGGGTGGCTCTGTCTTATTGATTTTCAGTTTTCCCAAGGTATATTCCCTAGACTGGTAGTGCCCTTGGCTCTGTAGCTCTGTTCTTTACTTGTTTTAGGGAACAGAATGCACTCCTCCAGAGAGGCAGTTGGCAATTTACATCCCGCCCATCAGCATAACAAGGCTGCCTCCTCTCCAGGGCCTGTCTTGCCTTTCTTGTTCTTACACATTTTGTGGATGTCCCTTTTGACCGGTGGGAAGTGATACTTCTTTGTAGTGCAGATTTGCATTGCCCGCTTGCTTGCTTGGCCAAAAAGGGCGTATGCGTTTTCTCCTGAATATATTCAGGAGAAAACGCATACGCCCTTTTTGGCCAAGTGCATCATTGTCGAAGTTGTGCCCCTCTTCCTGTGCTTTAAAGGCGATTCCAACGTACCTCTTGAAATCTGTTTCCTGCTATTCTGCCTCGCTTTCAAGTCCGCCTCGTTGCCTTCCCTCAACAGATTTTTGGACGATAGTTGTCCTTTATTACTCGGCCAGTTTGTGAATTGCTGTGCCCCTGAGCTCCATTTTTCAACTCGTTTTTGGTGAGCTGACCGCAAGTCCAAAATTTTGGTTCAGGACCTATACTCGTTCCCAGTGGGTGGCTGAGAATTTGGTTAATTCTTCTTCCTGCCAGGAAATTACAGTGATATGTGCCCGTCCAAATGCCTAACAGCTACTCTCTCATTGGTTCTCCCTCTTCCCTTTCATCCTCTGCCAAATTGGCAACCTGTGCGAACCAAGAGGTTAAAGGGGCTGTCTCTCCAAGTTGGGAGGTTGATAGTAAAGCAGACGGAAAGTCAAACCGGAGCACCAGGAGAGGGACTATTCGTTGAGTTTTAGAAACCTTTCGTATTCACATTGTGTCCGTTCTCTAGGTTTCCCGCACATGTTATAGCTGTAGTAATATTCCCTTCAACCTGGAGAGTTCGGACCCATGGAATGGGTGCCATGCATTATTGCTTTAAAGGGTCTGCATTTGCTCACCCAATCTCACCAATCGTCTCAGTCCCAAGTGTCCCTCCTTATGCCACATCCAGCTGTCGTTGTAGATAGGGTCATTCCAGCTTTCATCAGAGACCCTGAAGGAATTGTAAAGAATTTCCCAGTTTTTTTGTTTTGTTTTTGAAATTCCTTTTTATAGTGGGTTTGAGCTGATTCTCGCTGCCATGTTTATGCCAGTCTAGACACACTTGATTCCCTTACGGAGACATATCAATACATAGGTTTTAAGATTCTTACTAGTCAGATATTTTCCTCTGCGGGAAATATGGGGTTTTGAGTCCCTTTCACTGAGCATGGTGTAGGTCTTGTCTATTCCATAGTTGGTTTTTGGAACGGTACCTGTGCTTATATCAAACTCTGGTTTTATGCATCACCCAACCTCTCCTTCCCCCTTAAGCAGGTATAAGAGTGTTTTCTAAATGTGAGACACTGTTCTCTTTCCTAACTCAGTTCAAGTGTAGCCATGTTTACAGGATCTTCATAAGTGATATCTTATGATAAGTTTCTTTTTCTGTGTGACTTATTTCACTTAGAATCATCGTACCTGAATCCACCCATTTTGCTGCTACTGGTCTTATGACATTGATTTCATGGCTGAGGGATATTCCATCGTACGTAAGTACCACAATTTTTTGAACCATGTTTATATTTTCTGGGATACTTAAGGTGTATCCAAGTTGAGGTCCTTGTATGCAGTGCAGCCCTAAATTTTGGGGTGCCTCTGTCTTATTGATTTTCAGTTTTCCCAAGGTATATTCCCTAGACTGGTAGTGCCCTTGGCTCTGTAGCTCTGTTCTTTACTTGTTTTAGGGAACAGAATGCACTCCTCCAGAGAGGCAGTTGGCAATTTACATCCCGCCCATCAGCATAACAAGGCTCCCTGTTCTCCAGGGCCTGTCTTGCCTTTCTTGTTCTTACACATTTTGTGGATGTCCCTCTTGACCGGTGGGAAGTGATACTTCTTTGTAGTGCAGATTTGCATTGCCCGCTTGCTTGCTTGGCCAAAAAGGGCATATGCGTTTTCTCCTGAATATATTCAGGAGAAAACGCATATGCCCTTTTTGGCCAAGTGCATCATTGTCGAAGTTGTGCCCCTCTTCCTGTGCTTTAAAGGCGATTCCAACGTACCTCTTGAAATCTGTTTCGTGCTATTCTGCCTCGCTTTCAAGTCCGCCTCGTTGCCTTCCCTCAACAGATTTTTGGACGATAGTTGTCCTTTATTACTCGGCCAGTTTGTGAATTGCTGTGCCCCTGAGCTCCATTTTTCAACTCGTTTTTGGTGAGCTGACCGCAAGTCCAAAATTTTGGTTCAGGACCTATACTGGTTCCCGGTGGGTGGCTGAGAATTTGGTTAATTCTTCTTCCTGCCGGGAAATTACAGTGATATGTGCCCGTCCAAATGCCTAACAGCTACTCTCTCATTGGTTCTCCCTCTTCCCTTTCATCCTCTGCCAAATTGGAAACCTGTGCGAACCAAGAGGTTAAAGGGGCTGTCTCTCCAAGTTGGGAGGTTGATAGTAAAGCAGACGGAAAGTCAAACCGGAGCACCAGGAGAGGGACTATTCGTTGAGTTTTAGAAACCATTCGTATTCACAGTGTGTCCGTTCTCTAGGTTTCCCGCACATGTTATAGCTGTAGTAATATTCCCTTCAACCTGGAGAGTTCGGACCCATGGAATGGGTGCCATGCATTATTGCTTTAAAGGGTCTGCATTTGCTCACCCAATCTCACCAATCGTCTCAGTCCCAAGTGTCCCTCCTTATGCCACATCCAGCTGTCGTTGTAGATAGGGTCATTCCAGCTTTCATTAGAGACCCTGAAGGAATTGTAAAGAATTTCCCAGTTTTTTTGTTTTGTTTTTGAAATTCCTTTTTATAGTGGGTTTGAGCTGATTCTCGCTGCCATGTTTATGCCAGTCTACACACACTTGATTCCCTTACAGAGACATATCAATACATAGGATTTAAGATTCTTACTAGTCAGATATTTTCCTCTGCGGGAAATATGGGGTTTTGAGTCCCTTTCACTGAGGACGGTGTAGGTCTTGTCTATTCCATAGTTGGTTTTTGGAACGGTACCTGTGCTTATATCAAACTCTGGTTTTATGCATCATCCCACCTCTCCTTCCCCCTTAAGCAGGTATAAGAGTGTTTTCTAAATGTGAGACACTGTTCTCTTTCCTAACTCAGTTCAAGTGTAGCCATGTTTACAGGATCTTCATAAGTGATATCTTATGATAAGTTTCTTTTTCTGTGTGACTTATTTCACTTAGAATCATCGTACCTGAATCCACCCATTTTGCTGCTACTGGTCTTATGACATTGATTTCATGGCTGAGGGATATTCCATCGTACGTAAGTACCACAATTTTTTGAACCATGTTTATATTTTCTGGGATACTTAAGGTGTATCCAAGTTGAGGTCCTTGTAAGCAGTGCAGCCCTAAATTTTGGGGTGGCTCTGTCTTATTGATTTTCAGTTTTCCCAAGGTATATTCCCTAGACTGGTAGTGCCCTTGGCTCTGTAGCTCTGTTCTTTACTTGTTTTAGGGAACAGAATGCACTCCTCCAGAGAGGCAGTTGGCAAATTACATCCCGCCCATCAGCATAACAAGGCTCCCTGTTCTCCAGGGCCTGTCTTGCCTTTCTTGTTCTTACACATTTTGTGGATGTCCCTCTTGACCGGTGGGAAGTGATACTTCTTTGTAGTGCAGATTTGCATTGCCCGCTTGCTTGCTTGGCCAAAAAGGCGTATGCGTTTTCTCCTGAATATATTCAGGAGAAAACGCATACGCCCTTTTTGGCCAAGTGCTTCATTGTCGAAGTTGTGCCCCTCTTCCTGTGCTTTAAAGGCGATTCCAACGTACCTCTTGAAATCTGTTTCCTGCTATTCTGCCTCGCTTTCAAGTCCGCCTCGTTGCCTTCCCTCAACAGATTTTTGGACGATAGTTGTCCTTTATTACTCGGCCAGTTTGTGAATTGCTGTGCCCCTGAGCTCCATTTTTCAACTCGTTTTTGGTGAGCTGACCGCAAGTCCAAAATTTTGGTTCAGGACCTATACTCGTTCCCAGTGGGTGGCTGAGAATTTGGTTAATTCTTCTTCCTGCCAGGAAATTACAGTGATATGTGCCCGTCCAAATGCCTAACAGCTACTCTCTCATTGGTTCTCCCTCTTCCCTTTCATCCTCTGCCAAATTGGCAACCTGTGCGAACCAAGAGGTTAAAGGGGCTGTCTCTCCAAGTTGGGAGGTTGATAGTAAAGCAGACGGAAAGTCAAACCGGAGCACCAGGAGAGGGACTATTCGTTGAGTTTTAGAAACCTTTCGTATTCACAGTGTGTCCGTTCTCTAGGTTTCCCGCACATGTTATAGCTGTAGTAATATTCCCTTCAACCTGGAGAGTTCGGACCCATGGAATGGGTGCCATGCATTATTGCTTTAAAGGGTCTGCATTTGCTCACCCAATCTCACCAATCGTCTCAGTCCCAAGTGTCCCTCCTTATGCCACATCCAGCTGTCGTTGTAGATAGGGTCATTCCAGCTTTCATCAGAGACCCTGAAGGAATTGTAAAGAATTTCCCAGTTTTTTTGTTTTGTTTTTGAAATTCCTTTTTATAGTGGGTTTGAGCTGATTCTCGCTGCCATGTTTATGCCAGTCTAGACACACTTGATTCCCTTACGGAGACATATCAATACATAGGTTTTAAGATTCTTACTAGTCAGATATTTTCCTCTGCGGGAAATATGGGGTTTTGAGTCCCTTTCACTGAGCATGGTGTAGGTCTTGTCTATTCCATAGTTGGTTTTTGGAACGGTACCTGTGCTTATATCAAACTCTGGTTTTATGCATCACCCAACCTCTCCTTCCCCCTTAAG
This sequence comes from Hyperoodon ampullatus, assembly GCF_949752795.1. Classification (NCBI taxonomy): domain Eukaryota; kingdom Metazoa; phylum Chordata; class Mammalia; order Artiodactyla; family Ziphiidae; genus Hyperoodon; species Hyperoodon ampullatus. The sequence goes on along the minus strand of NW_027640676.1, from coordinate 2,234,298 downwards.
CAGGTATAAGAGTGTTTTCTAAATGTGAGACACTGTTCTCTTTCCTAACTCAGTTCAAGTGTAGCCATGTTTACAGGATCTTCATAAGTGATATCTTATGATAAGTTTCTTTTTCTGTGTGACTTATTTCACTTAGAATCATCGTACCTGAATCCACCCATTTTGCTGCTACTGGTCTTATGACATTGATTTCATGGCTGAGGGATATTCCATCGTACGTAAGTACCACAATTTTTTGAACCATGTTTATATTTTCTGGGATACTTAAGGTGTATCCAAGTTGAGGTCCTTGTATGCAGTGCAGCCCTAAATTTTGGGGTGCCTCTGTCTTATTGATTTTCAGTTTTCCCAAGGTATATTCCCTAGACTGGTAGTGCCCTTGGCTCTGTAGCTCTGTTCTTTACTTGTTTTAGGGAACAGAATGCACTCCTCCAGAGAGGCAGTTGGCAATTTACATCCCGCCCATCAGCATAACAAGGCTCCCTGTTCTCCAGGGCCTGTCTTGCCTTTCTTGTTCTTACACATTTTGTGGATGTCCCTCTTGACCGGTGGGAAGTGATACTTCTTTGTAGTGCAGATTTGCATTGCCCGCTTGCTTGCTTGGCCAAAAAGGGCATATGCGTTTTCTCCTGAATATATTCAGGAGAAAACGCATATGCCCTTTTTGGCCAAGTGCATCATTGTCGAAGTTGTGCCCCTCTTCCTGTGCTTTAAAGGCGATTCCAACGTACCTCTTGAAATCTGTTTCGTGCTATTCTGCCTCGCTTTCAAGTCCGCCTCGTTGCCTTCCCTCAACAGATTTTTGGACGATAGTTGTCCTTTATTACTCGGCCAGTTTGTGAATTGCTGTGCCCCTGAGCTCCATTTTTCAACTCGTTTTTTGGTGAGCTGACCGCAAGTCCAAAATTTTGGTTCAGGACCTATACTGGTTCCCGGTGGGTGGCTGAGAATTTGGTTAATTCTTCTTCCTGCCGGGAAATTACAGTGATATGTGCCCGTCCAAATGCCTAACAGCTACTCTCTCATTGGTTCTCCCTCTTCCCTTTCATCCTCTGCCAAATTGGAAACCTGTGCGAACCAAGAGGTTAAAGGGGCTGTCTCTCCAAGTTGGGAGGTTGATAGTAAAGCAGACGGAAAGTCAAACCGGAGCACCAGGAGAGGGACTATTCGTTGAGTTTTAGAAACCTTTCGTATTCACAGTGTGTCCGTTCTCTAGGTTTCCCGCACATGTTATAGCTGTAGTAATATTCCCTTCAACCTGGAGAGTTCGGACCCATGGAATGGGTGCCATGCATTATTGCTTTAAAGGGTCTGCATTTGCTCACCCAATCTCACCAATCGTCTCAGTCCCAAGTGTCCCTCCTTATGCCACATCCAGCTGTCGTTGTAGATAGGGTCATTCCAGCTTTCATCAGAGACCCTGAAGGAATTGTAAAGAATTTCCCAGTTTTTTTGTTTTGTTTTTGAAATTCCTTTTTATAGTGGGTTTGAGCTGATTCTCGCTGCCATGTTTATGCCAGTCTACACACACTTGATTCCCTTACAGAGACATATCAATACATAGGATTTAAGATTCTTACTAGTCAGATATTTTCCTCTGCGGGAAATATGGGGTTTTGAGTCCCTTTCACTGAGGACGGTGTAGGTCTTGTCTATTCCATAGTTGGTTTTTGGAACGGTACCTGTGCTTATATCAAACTCTGGTTTTATGCATCATCCCACCTCTCCTTCCCCCTTAAGCAGGTATAAGAGTGTTTTCTAAATGTGAGACACTGTTCTCTTTCCTAACTCAGTTCAAGTGTAGCCATGTTTACAGGATCTTCATAAGTGATATCTTATGATAAGTTTCTTTTTCTGTGTGACTTATTTCACTTAGAATCATCGTACCTGAATCCACCCATTTTGCTGCTACTGGTCTTATGACATTGATTTCATGGCTGAGGGATATTCCATCGTACGTAAGTACCACAATTTTTTGAACCATGTTTATATTTTCTGGGATACTTAAGGTGTATCCAAGTTGAGGTCCTTGTAAGCAGTGCAGCCCTAAATTTTGGGGTGGCTCTGTCTTATTGATTTTCAGTTTTCCCAAGGTATATTCCCTAGACTGGTAGTGCCCTTGGCTCTGTAGCTCTGTTCTTTACTTGTTTTAGGGAACAGAATGCACTCCTCCAGAGAGGCAGTTGGCAAATTACATCCCGCCCATCAGCATAACAAGGCTCCCTGTTCTCCAGGGCCTGTCTTGCCTTTCTTGTTCTTACACATTTTGTGGATGTCCCTCTTGACCGGTGGGAAGTGATACTTCTTTGTAGTGCAGATTTGCATTGCCCGCTTGCTTGCTTGGCCAAAAAGGGCGTATGCGTTTTCTCCTGAATATATTCAGGAGAAAACGCATACGCCCTTTTTGGCCAAGTGCATCATTGTCGAAGTTGTGCCCCTCTTCCTGTGCTTTAAAGGCGATTCCAACGTACCTCTTGAAATCTGTTTCCTGCTATTCTGCCTCGCTTTCAAGTCCGCCTCGTTGCCTTCCCTCAACAGATTTTTGGACGATAGTTGTCCTTTATTACTCGGCCAGTTTGTGAATTGCTGTGCCCCTGAGCTCCATTTTTCAACTCGTTTTTGGTGAGCTGACCGCAAGTCCAAAATTTTGGTTCAGGACCTATACTGGTTTCCGGTGGGTGGCTGAGAATTTGGTTAATTCTTCTTCCTGCCGGGAAATTACAGTGATATGTGCCCGTCCAAATGCCTAACAGCTATTCTCTCATTGGTTCTCCCTCTTCTCTTTCATCCTCTGCCAAATTGGCAACCTGTGCGAACCAAGAGGTTAAAGGGGCTGTCTCTCCAAGTTGGGAGGTTGATAGTAAAGCAGACGGAAAGTCAAACCGGAGCACCAGGAGAGGGACTATTCGTTGAGTTTTAGAAACCTTTCGTATTCACAGTGTGTCCGTTCTCTAGGTTTCCCGCACATGTTATAGCTGTAGTAATATTCCCTTCAACCTGGAGAGTTCGGACCCATGGAATGGGTGCCATGCATTATTGCTTTAAAGGGTCTGCATTTGCTCACCCAATCTCACCAATCGTCTCAGTCCCAAGTGTCCCTCCTTATGCCACATCCAGCTGTCGTTGTAGATAGGGTCATTCCAGCTTTCATCAGAGACCCTGAAGGAATTGTAAAGAATTTCCCAGTTTTTTTGTTTTGTTTTTGAAATTCCTTTTTATAGTGGGTTTGAGCTGATTCTCGCTGCCATGTTTATGCCAGTCTAGACACACTTGATTCCCTTACGGAGACATATCAATACATAGGTTTTAAGATTCTTACCAGTCAGATATTTTCCTCTGCGGGAAATATGGGGTTTTGAGTCCCTTTCACTGAGCACGGTGTAGGTCTTGTCTATTCCATAGTTGGTTTTTGGAACGGTACCTGTGCTTATATCAAACTCTGGTTTTATGCATCACCCCACCTCTCCTTCCCCCTTAAGCAGGTATAAGAGTGTTTTCTAAATGTGAGACACTGTTCTCTTTCCTAACTCAGTTCAAGTGTAGCCATGTTTACAGGATCTTCATAAGTGATATCTTATGATAAGTTTCTTTTTCTGTGTGACTTATTTCACTTAGAATCATCGTACCTGAATCCACCCATTTTGCTGCTACTGGTCTTATGACATTGATTTCATGGTCAAGGGATATTCCATCGTACGTAAGTACCACAATTTTTTGAACCATGTTTATATTTTCTGGGATACTTAAGGTGCATCCAAGTTGAGGTCCTTGTATGCAGTGCAGCCCTAAATTTTGGGGTGGCTCTGTCTTATTGATTTTCAGTTTTCCCAAGGTATATTCCCTAGACTGGTAGTGCCCTTCGCTCTGTAGCTCTGTTCTTTATTTGTTTTAGGGAACAGAATGCACTCCTCCAGGGAGGCAGTTGGCAATATACATCCCGCCCATCAGCATAACAAGGCTCCCTGTTCTCCAGTGCCAGTCTTGCCTTTCTTGTTCTTACACATTTTGTGGATGTCCCTTTTGACCGGTGGGAAGTGATACTTCTTTGTAGTGCAGATTTGCATTGCCTGCTTGCTTGCTTGGCCAAAAAGGGCGTATGCGTTTTCTCCTGAATATATTCAGGAGAAAACGCATACGCCCTTTTTGGCCAAGTGCATCATTGTCGAAGTTGTGCCCCTCTTCCTGTGCTTTAAAGGCGATTCCAACGTACCTCTTGTAATCTGTTTCCTGCTATGCTGCCTCACTTTCAAGTCCGCCTCGTTGCCTTCCCTCAACAGATTTTTGGAAGATAGTTGTCCTTTATTACTCGGCCAGGTTGTGAATTGCTGTGCCCCTGAGCTCCATTTTTCAACTCGTTTTTGGTGAGCTGAGCGCAAGTCCAAAATTTTGGTTCAGGACCTATACTGGTTCCCGGTGGGTGGCTGAGAATTTGGTTAATTCTTCTTCCTGCCGGGAAATTACAGTGATATGTGCCCGTCCAAATGCCTAACAGCTACTCTCTCATTGGTTCTCCCTCTTCCCTTTCATCCTCTGCCAAATTGGAAACCTGTGCGAACCAAGAGGTTAAAGGGGCTGTCTCTCCAAGTTGGGAGGTTGATAGTAAAGCAGACGGAAAGTCAAACCGGAGCACCAGGAGAGGGACTATTCGTTGAGTTTTAGAAACCTTTCGTATTCACAGTGTGTCCGTTCTCTAGGTTTCCCGCACTTGTTATAGCTGTAGTAATATTCCCTTCAACCTGGAGAGTTCGGACCCATGGAATGGGTGCCATGCATTATTGCTTTAAAGGGTCTGCATTTGCTCACCCAATCTCACCAATCGTCTCAGTCCCAAGTGTCCCTCCTTATGCCACATCCAGCTGTCGTTGTAGATAGGGTCATTCCAGCTTTCATCAGAGACCCTGAAGGAATTGTAAAGAATTTCCCAGTTTTTTTGTTTTGTTTTTGAAATTCCTTTTTATAGTGGGTTTGAGCTGATTCTCGCTGCCATGTTTATGCCAGTCTAGACACACTTGATTCCCTTACAGAGACATATCAATACATAGGTTTTAAGATTCTTACTAGTCAGATATTTTCCTCTGCGGGAAATATGGGGTTTTGAGTCCCTTTCACTGAGGACGGTGTAGGTCTTGTCTATTCCATAGTTGGTTTTTGGAACGGTACCTGTGCTTATATCAAACTCTGGTTTTATGCATCACCCCACCTCTCCTTCCCCCTTAAGCAGGTATAAGAGTGTTTTCTAAATGTGAGACACTGTTCTCTTTCCTAACTCAGTTCAAGTGTAGCCATGTTTACAGGATCTTCATAAGTGATATCTTATGATAAGTTTCTTTTTCTGTGTGACTTATTTCACTTAGAATCATCGTACCTGAATCCACCATTTTGCTGCTACTGGTCTTATGACATTGATTTCATGGCTGAGGGATATTCCATCGTACGTAAGTACCACAATTTTTTGAACCATGTTTATATTTTCTGGGATACTTAAGGTGTATCCAAGTTGAGGTCCTTGTATGCAGTGCAGCCCTAAATTTTGGGGTGGCTCTGTCTTATTGATTTTCAGTTTTCCCAAGGTATATTCCCTAGACTGGTAGTGCCCTTGGCTCTGTAGCTCTGTTCTTTACTTGTTTTAGGGAACAGAATGCACTCCTCCAGAGAGGCAGTTGGCAATTTACATCCCGCCCATCAGCATAACAAGGCTCCCTGTTCTCCAGGGCCTGTCTTGCCTTTCTTGTTCTTACACATTTTGTGGATGTCCCTTTTGACCGGTGGGAAGTGATACTTCTTTGTAGTGCAGATTTGCATTGCCCGCTTGCTTGCTTGGCCAAAAAGGGTGTATGCGTTTTCTCCTGAATATATTCAGGAGAAAACGCATACGCCCTTTTTGGCCAAGTGCATCATTGTCGAAGTTGTGCCCCTCTTCCTGTGCTTTAAAGGCGATTCCAACGTACCTCTTGAAATCTGTTTCCTGCTATTCTGCCTCGCTTTCAAGTCCGCCTCGTTGCCTTCCCTCAACAGATTTTTGGACGATAGTTGTCCTTTATTACTCGGCCAGTTTGTGAATTGCTGTGCCCCTGAGCTCCATTTTTCAACTCGTTTTTGGTGAGCTGACCGCAAGTCCAAAATTTTGGTTCAGGACCTATACTGGTTCCCGGTGGGTGGCTGAGAATTTGGTTAATTCTTCTTCCTGCCGGGAAATTACAGTGATATGTGCCCGTCCAAATGCCTAACAGCTACTCTCTCATTGGTTCTCCCTCTTCCCTTTCATCCTCTGCCAAATTGGCAACCTGTGCGAACCAAGAGGTTAAAGGGGCTGTCTCTCCAAGTTGGGAGGTTGATAGTAAAGCAGACGGAAAGTCAAACCGGAGCACCAGGAGAGGGACTATTCGTTGAGTTTTAGAAACCTTTCGTATTCACAGTGTGTCCGTTCTCTAGGTTTCCCGCACATGTTATAGCTGTAGTAATATTCCCTTCAACCTGGAGAGTTCGGACCCATGGAATGGGTGCCATGCATTATTGCTTTAAAGGGTCTGCATTTGCTCACCCAATCTCACCAATCGTCTTAGTCCCAAGTGTCCCTCCTTATGCCACATCCAGCTGTCGTTGTAGATAGGGTCATTCCAGCTTTCATCAGAGACCCTGAAGGAATTGTAAAGAATTTCCCAGTTTTTTTGTTTTGTTTTTGAAATTCCTTTTTATAGTGGGTTTGAGCTGATTCTCGCTGCCATGTTTATGCCAGTCTAGACACACTTGATTCCCTTACGGAGACATATCAATACATAGGTTTTAAGATTCTTACTAGTCAGATATTTTCCTCTGAGGGAAATATGGTGTTTTGAGTGCCTTTCACTGAGGACGGTGTAGGTCTTGTCTATTCCATAGTTGGTTTTTGGAACGGTACCTGTGCTTATATCAAACTCTGGTTTTATGCATCACCCCACCTCTCCTTCCCCCTTAAGCAGGTATAAGAGTGTTTTCTAAATGTGAGACACTGTTCTCTTTCTTAACTCAGATCAAGTGTAGCCATGTTTACAGGATCTTCATAAGTGATATCTTATGATAAGTTTCTTTTTCTGTGTGACTTATTTCACTTAGAATCATCGTACCTGAATCCACCCATTTTGCTGCTACTGGTCTTATGACATTGATTTCATGGCTGAGGGATATTCCATCGTACGTAAGTACCACAATTTTTTGAACCATGTTTATATTTTCTGGGATACTTAAGGTGCATCCAAGTTGAGGTCCTTGTATGCAGTGCAGCCCTAAATTTTGGGGTGGCTCTGTCTTATTGATTTTCAGTTTTCCCAAGGTATATTCCCTAGACTGGTAGTGCCCTTGGCTCTGTAGCTCTGTTCTTTACTTGTTTTAGGGAACAGAATGCACTCCTCCAGGGAGGCAGTTGGCAATATACACCCCGCCCATCAGCATAACAAGGCTCCCTGTTCTCCACGGCCTGTCTTGCCTTTCTGGTTCTTACACATTTTGTGGATGTCCCTTTTGACCGGTGGGAAGTGATACTTCTTTGTAGTGCAGATTTGCATTGCCTGCTTGCTTGCTTGGCCAAAAAGGGCGTATGTGTTTTCTCCTGAATATATTCAGGAGAAAACGCATACGCCCTTTTTGGCCAAGTGCATCATTGTCGAAGTTGTGCCCCTCTTCCTGTGCTTTAAAGGCGATTCCAACGTACCTCTTGTAATCTGTTTCCTGCTATGCTGCCTCACTTTCAAGTCCGCCTCGTTGCCTTCCCTCAACAGATTTTTGGAAGATAGTTGTCCTTTATTACTCGGCCAGGTTGTGAATTGCTGTGCCCCTGAGCTCCATTTTTCAACTCGTTTTTGGTGAGCTGACCGCAAGTCCAAAATTTTGGTTCAGGACCTATACTGGTTCCCGGTGGGTGGCTGAGAATTTGGTTAATTCTTCTTCCTGCCGGGAAATTACAGTGATATGTGCCCGTCCAAATGCCTAACAGCTACTCTCTCATTGGTTCTCCCTCTTCCCTTTCATCCTCTGCCAAATTGGAAACCTGTGCGAACCAAGAGGTTAAAGGGGCTGTCTCTCCAAGTTGGGAGATTGATAGTAAAGCAGACGGAACGTCAAACCGGAGCACCAGGAGAGGGACTATTCGTTGAGTTTTAGAAACCTTTCGTATTCACAGTGTGTCCGTTCTCTAGGTTTCCCGCACTTGTTATAGCTGTAGTAATATTCCCTTCAACCTGGAGAGTTCGGACCCATGGAATGGGTGCCATGCATTATTGCTTTAAAGGGTCTGCATTTGCTCACCCAATCTCACCAATCGTCTCAGTCCCAAGTGTCCCTCCTTATGCCACATCCAGCTGTCGTTGTAGATAGGGTCATTCCAGCTTTCATCAGAGACCCTGAAGGAATTGTAAAGAATTTCCCAGTTTTTTTGTTTTGTTTTTGAAATTCCTTTTTATAGTGGGTTTGAGCTGATTCTCGCTCTCATGTTTATGCCAGTCTAGACACACTTGATTCCCTTACGGAGACATATCAATACATAGGTTTTAAGATTCTTACTAGTCAGATATTTTCCTCTGCGGGAAATATGGGGTTTTGAGTCCCTTTCACTGAGGAAGGTGTAGGTCTTGTCTATTCCATAGTTGGTTTTTGGAACGGTACCTGTGCTTATATCAAACTCTGGTTTTATGCATCACCCCACCTCTCCTTCCCCCTTAAGCAGGTATAAGAGTGTTTTCTAAATGTGAGACACTGTTCTCTTTCCTAACTCAGTTCAAGTGTAGCCATGTTTACAGGATCTTCATAAGTGATATCTTATGATAAGTTTCTTTTTCTGTGTGACTTATTTCACTTAGAATCATCGTACCTGAATCCACCCATTTTGCTGCTACTGGTCTTATGACATTGATTTCATGGCTGAGGGATATTCCATCGTACGTAAGTACCACAATTTTTTGAACCATGTTTATATTTTCTGGGATACTTAAGGTGTATCCAAGTTGAGGTCCTTGTATGCAGTGCAGCCCTAAATTTTGGGGTGGCTCTGTCTTATTGATTTTCAGTTTTCCCAAGGTATATTCCCTAGACTGGTAGTGCCCTTGGCTCTGTAGCTCTGTTCTTTACTTGTTTTAGGGAACAGAATGCACTCCTCCAGAGAGGCAGTTGGCAATTTACATCCCGCCCATCAGCATAACAAGGCTCCCTGTTCTCCAGGGCCTGTCTTGCCTTTCTTGTTCTTACACATTTTGTGGATGTCCCTTTTGACCGGTGGGAAGTGATACTTCTTTGTAGTGCAGATTTGCATTGCCCGCTTGCTTGCTTGGCCAAAAAGGGCGTATGCGTTTTCTCCTGAATATATTCAGGAGAAAACGCATACGCCCTTTTTGGCCAAGTGCATCATTGTCGAAGTTGTGCCCCTCTTCCTGTGCTTTAAAGGCGATTCCAACGTACCTCTTGAAATCTGTTTCCTGCTATTCTGCCTCGCTTTCAAGTCCGCCTCGTTGCCTTCCCTCAACAGATTTTTGGACGATAGTTGTCCTTTATTACTCGGCCAGTTTGTGAATTGCTGTGCCCCTGAGCTCCATTTTTCAACTCGTTTTTGGTGAGCTGACCGCAAGTCCAAAATTTTGGTTCAGGACCTATACTGGTTCCCGGTGGGTGGCTGAGAATTTGGTTAATTCTTCTTCCTGCCGGGAAATAACAGTGATATGTGCCCGTCCAAATGCCTAACAGCTACTCTCTCATTGGTTCTCCCTCTTCCCTTTCATCCTCTGCCAAATTGGCAACCTGTGCGAACCAAGAGGTTAAAGGGGCTGTCTCTCCAAGTTGGGAGGTTGATAGTAAAGCAGACGGAAAGTCAAACCGGAGCACCAGGAGAGGGACAATTCGTTGAGTTTTAGAAACCTTTCGTATTCACAGTGTGTCCGTTCTCTAGGTTTCCCGCACATGTTATAGCTGTAGTAATATTCCCTTCAACCTGGAGAGTTCGGACCCATGGAATGGGTGCCATGCATTATTGCTTTAAAGGGTCTGCATTTGCTCACCCAATCTGACCAATCGTCTCAGTCCCAAGTGTCCCTCCTTATGCCACATCCAGCTGTCGTTGTAGATAGGGTCATTCCAGCTTTCATCAGAGACCCTGAAGGAATTGTAAAGAATTTCCCAGTTTTTTTGTTTTGTTTTTGAAATTCCTTTTTATAGTGGGTTTGAGCTGATTCTCGCTGCCATGTTTATGCCAGTCTAGACACACTTGATTCCCTTACGGAGACATATCAATACATAGGTTTTAAGATTCTTACTAGTCAGATATTTTCCTCTGCGGGAAATATGGCGTTTTGAGTCCCTTTCACTGAGGACGGTGTAGGTCTTGTCTATTCCATAGTTGGTTTTTGGAACGGTACCTGTGCTTATATCAAACTCTGGTTTTATGCATCAACCCACCTCTCCTTCCCCCTTAAGCAGGTATAAGAGTGTTTTCTAAATGTGAGACACTGTTCTCTTTCCTAACTCAGTTCAAGTGTAGCCATGTTTACAGGATCTTCATAAGTGATATCTTATGATAAGTTTCTTTTTTTGTGTGACTTATTTCACTAGGAATCATCGTACCTGAATCCACCCATTTTGCTGCTACTGGTCTTATGACGTTGATTTCATGGCTGAGGGATATTCCATCGTACGTAAGTACCACAATTTTTTGAACCATGTTTATATTTTCTGGGATACTTAAGGTGTATCCAAGTTGAAGTCCTTGTATGCAGTGCAGCCCTAAATTTTGGGGTGGCTCTGTCTTATTGATTTTCAGTTTTCCCAAGGTATATTCCCTAGACTGGTAGTGCCCTTGGCTCTGTAGCTCTGTTCTTTACTTGTTTTAGGGAACAGAATGCACTCCTCCAGAGAGGCAGTTGGCAATTTACATCCCGCCCATCAGCATAACAAGGCTCCCTGTTCTCCAGGGCCTGTCTTGCCTTTCTTGTTCTTACACATTTTGTGGATGTCCCTTTTGACCGGTGGGAAGTGATACTTCTTTGTAGTGCACATTTGCATTGCCCGCTTGCTTGCTTGGCCAAAAAGGGCGTATGCGTTTTCTCCTGAATATATTCAGGAGAAAACACATACGCCCTTTTTGGCCAAGTGCATCATTGTCGAAGTTGTGCCCCTCTTCCTGTGCTTTAAAGGCGATTCCAACGTACCTCTTGTAATCTGTTTCCTGCTATGCTGCCTCGCTTTCATGTCCGCCTCGTTGCCTTCCCTCAACAGATTTTTGGAAGATAGTTGTCCTTTATTACTCGGCCAGGTTGTGAATTGCTGTGCCCCTGAGCTCCATTTTTCAACTCGTTTTTGGTGAGCTGACCGCAAGTCCAAAATTTTGGTTCAGGACCTATACTGGTTCCCGGTGGGTGGCTGAGAATTTGGTTAATTCTTCTTCCTGCCGGGAAATTACAGTGATATGTGCCCGTCCAAATGCCTAACAGCTACTCTCTCATTGGTTCTCCCTCTTCCCTTTCATCCTCTGCCAAATTGGAAACCTGTGCGAACCAAGAGGTTAAAGGGGCTGTCTCTCCAAGTTGGGAGGTTGATAGTAAAGCAGACGGAAAGTCAAACCGGAGCACCAGGAGAGGGACTATTCGTTGAGTTTTAGAAACCTTTCGTATTCACAGTGTGTCCGTTCTCTAGGTTTCCCGCACTTGTTATAGCTGTAGTAATATTCCCTTCAACCTGGAGAGTTCGGACCCATGGAATGGGTGCCATGCATTATTGCTTTAAAGGGTCTGCATTTGCTCACCCAATCTCACCAATCGTCTCAGTCCCAAGTGTCCCTCCTTATGCCACATCCAGCTGTCGTTGTAGATAGGGTCATTCCAGCTTTCATCAGAGACCCTGAAGGAATTGTAAAGAATTTCCCAGTTTTTTTGTTTTGTTTTTGAAATTCCTTTTTATAGTGGGTTTGAGCTGATTCTCGCTGCCATGTTTATGCCAGTCTAGACACACTTGATTCCCTTACGGAGACATATCAATACATAGGTTTTAAGATTCTTACTAGTCAGATATTTTCCTCTGCGGGAAATATGGGGTTTTGAGTCCCTTTCACTGAGGAAGGTGTAGGTCTTGTCTATTCCATAGTTGGTTTTTGGAACGGTACCTGTGCTTATATCAAACTCTGGTTTTATGCATCACCCCACCTCTCCTTCCCCCTTAAGCAGGTATAAGAGTGTTTTCTAAATGTGAGACACTGTTCTCTTTCCTAACTCAGTTCAAGTGTAGCCATGTTTACAGGATCTTCATAAGTGATATCTTATGATAAGTTTCTTTTTCTGTGTGACTTATTTCACTTAGAATCATCGTACCTGAATCCACCCATTTTGCTGCTACTGGTCTTATGACATTGATTTCATGGCTGAGGGATATTCCATCGTACGTAAGTACCACAATTTTTTGAACCATGTTTATATTTTCTGGGATACTTAAGGTGTATCCAAGTTGAGGTCCTTGTATGCAGTGCAGCCCTAAATTTTGGGGTGGCTCTGTCTTATTGATTTTCAGTTTTCCCAAGGTATATTCCCTAGACTGGTAGTGCCCTTGGCTCTGTAGCTCTGTTCTTTACTTGTTTTATGGAACAGAATGCACTCCTCCAGAGAGGCAGTTGGCAATTTACATCCCGCCCATCAGCATAACAAGGCTCCCTGTTCTCCAGGGCCTGTCTTGCCTTTCTTGTTCTTACACATTTTGTGGATGTCCCTTTTGACCGGTGGGAAGTGATACTTCTTTGTAGTGCAGATTTGCATTGCCCGCTTGCTTGCTTGGCCAAAAAGGGCGTATGCGTTTTCTCCTGAATATATTCAGGAGAAAACGCATACGCCCTTTTTGGCCAAGTGCATCATTGTCGAAGTTGTGCCCCTCTTCCTGTGCTTTTAAGGCGATTCCAACGTACCTCTTGAAATCTGTTTCCTGCTATGCTGCCTCGCTTTCAAGTCCGCCTCGTTGCCTTCCCTCAACAGATTTTTGGAAGATAGTTGTCCTTTATTACTCGGCCAGGTTGTGAATTGCTGTGCCCCTGAGCTCCATTTTTCAACTCGTTTTTGGTGAGCTGACCGCAAGTCCAAAATTTTGGTTCAGGACCTATACTGGTTCCCGGTGGGTGGCTGAGAATTTGGTTAATTCTTCTTCCTGCCGGGAAATTACAGTGATATGTGCCCGTCCAAATGCCTAACAGCTACTCTCTCATTGGTTCTCCCTCTTCCCTTTCATCCTCTGCCAAATTGGAAACCTGTGCGAACCAAGAGGTTAAAGGGGCTGTCTCTCCAAGTTGGGAGGTTGATAGTAAAGCAGACGGAAAGTCAAACCGGAGCACCAGGAGAGGGACTATTCGTTGAGTTTTAGAAACCTTTCGTATTCACAGTGTGTCCGTTCTCTAGGTTTCCCGCACATGTTATAGCTGTAGTAATATTCCCTTCAACCTGGAGAGTTCGGACCCATGGAATGGGTGCCATGCATTATTCCTTTAAAGGGTCTGCATTTGCTCACCCAATCTCACCAATCGTCTCAGTCCTAAGTGTCCCTCCTTATGCCACATCCAGCTGTCATTGTAGATAGGGTCATTCCAGCTTTCATCAGAGACCCTGAAGGAATTGTAAAGAATTTCCCAGTTTTTTTGTTTTGTTTTTGAAATTCCTTTTTATAGTGGGTTTGAGCTGATTCTCGCTGCCATGTTTATGCCAGTCTAGACACACTTGATTCCCTTACGGAGACATATCAATACATAGGTTTTAAGATTCTTACTAGTCAGATATTTTCCTCTGCGGGAAATATGGGGTTTTGAGTCCCTTTCACTGAGGACGGTGTAGGTCTTGTCTATTCCATAGTTGGTTTTTGGAACGGTACCTGTGCTTATATCAAACTCTGGTTTTATGCATCACCCCACCTCTCCTTCCCCCTTAAGCAGGTATAAGAGTGTTTTCTAAATGTGAGACACTGTTCTCTTTCCTAACTCAGTTCAAGTGTAGCCATGTTTACAGGATCTTCATAAGTGATATCTTATGATAAGTTTCTTTTTCTGTGTGACTTATTTCACTTAGAATCATCGTACCTGAATCCACCCATTTTGCTGCTACTGGTCTTATGACATTGATTTCATGGCTGAGGGATATTCCATCGTACGTAATTACCACAATTTTTTGAACCATGTTTATATTTTCTGGGATACTTAAGGTGTATCCAAGTTGAGGTCCCTGTATGCAGTGCAGCCCTAAATTTTGGGGTGGCTCTGTCTTATTGATTTTCAGTTTTCCCAAGGTATATTCCCTAGACTGGTAGTGCCCTTGGCTCTGTAGCTCTGTTCTTTACTTGTTTTAGGGAACAGAATGCACTCCTCCAGAGAGGCAGTTGGCAATTTACATCCCGCCCATCAGCATAACAAGGCTCCCTGTTCTCCAGGGCCTGTCTTGCCTTTCTTGTTCTTACACATTTTGTGGATGTCCCTCTTGACCGGTGGGAAGTGATACTTCTTTGTAGTGCAGATTTGCATTGCCCGCTTGCTTGCTTGGCCAAAAAGGGCGTATGCGTTTTCTCCTGAATATATTCAGGAGAAAACGCATACGCCCTTTTTGGCCAAGTGCATCATTGTCGAAGTTGTGCCCCTCTTCCTGTGCTTTAAAGGCGATTCCAACGTACCTCTTGAAATCTGTTTCCTGCTATTCTGCCTCGCTTTCAAGTCCGCCTCGTTGCCTTCCCTCAACAGATTTTTGGACGATAGTTGTCCTTTATTACTCGGCCAGTTTGTTAATTGCTGTGCCCCTGAGCTCCATTTTTCAACTCGTTTTTGGTGAGCTGACCGCAAGTCCAAAATTTTGGTTCAGGACCTATACTGGTTCCCGGTGGGTGGCTGAGAATTTGGTTAATTCTTATTCCTGCCGGGAAATTACAGTGATATGTGCCCGTCCAAATGCCTAACAGCTACTCTCTCATTGGTTCTCCCTCTTCCCTTTCATCCTCTGCCAAATTGGCAACCTGTGCGAACCAAGAGGTTAAAGGGGCTGTCTCTCCATGTTGGGAGGTTGATAGTAAAGCAGACGGAAAGTGAAACCGGAGCACCAGGAGAGGGACTATTCGTTGAGCTTTAGAAACCTTTCGTATTCACAGTGTGTCCGTTCTCTAGGTTTCCCGCACTTGTTATAGCTGTAGTAATATTCCCTTCAACCTGGAGAGTTCGGACCCATGGAATGGGTGCCATGCATTATTGCTTTAAAGGGTCTGCATTTGGTCACCCAATCTCACCAATCGTCTCAGTCCCAAGTGTCCCTCCTTATGCCACATCCAGCTGTCGTTGTAGATAGGGTCATTCCAGCTTTCATCAGAGACCCTGAAGGAATTGTAAAGAATTTCCCAGTTTTTTTGTTTTGTTTTTGAAATTCCTTTTTATAGTGGGTTTGAGCTGATTCTCGCTGCCATGTTTATGCCAGTCTAGACACACTTGATTCCCTTACGGAGACATATCAATACATAGGTTTTAAGATTCTTACTAGTCAGATATTTTCCTCTGCGGGAAATATGGGGTTTTGAGTCCCTTTCACTGAGGACGGTGTAGGTCTTGTCTATTCCATAGTTGGTTTTTGGAACGGTACCTGTGCTTATATCAAACTCTGGTTTTATGCATCACCCCACCTCTCCTTCCCCCTTAAGCAGGTATAAGAGTGTTTTCTAAATGTGAGACACTGTTCTCTTTCCTAACTCAGTTCAAGTGTAGCCATGTTTACAGGATCTTCATAAGTGATATCTTATGATAAGTTTCTTTTTCTGTGTGACTTATTTCACTTAGAATCATCGTACCTGAATCCACCCATTTTGCTGCTACTGGTCTTATGACATTGATTTCATGGCTGAGGGATATTCCATCGTACGTAAGTACCACAATTTTTTGAACCATGTTTATATTTTCTGGGATACTTAAGGTGTATCCAAGTTGAGGTCCTTGTATGCAGTGCAGCCCTAAATTTTGGGGTGGCTCTGTCTTATTGATTTTCAGTTTTCCCAAGGTATATTCCCTAGACTGGTAGTGCCCTTGGCTCTGTAGCTCTGTTCTTTACTTGTTTTAGGGAACAGAATGCACTCCTCCAGAGAGGCAGTTGGCAATTTACATCCCGCCCATCAGCATAACAAGGCTCCCTGTTCTCCAGGGCCTGTCTTGCCTTTCTTGTTCTTACACATTTTGTGGATGTCCCTTTTGACCGGTGGGAAGTGATACTTCTTTGTAGTGCAGATTTGCATTGCCCGCTTGCTTGCTTGGCCAAAAAGGGCGTATGCGTTTTCTCCTGAATATATTCAGGAGAAAACGCATACGCCCTTTTTGGCCAAGTGCATCATTGTCGAAGTTGTGCCCCTCTTCCTGTGCTTTAAAGGCGATTCCAACGTACCTCTTGAAATCTGTTTCCTGCTATTCTGCCTCGCTTTCAAGTCCGCCTCGTTGCCTTCCCTCAACAGATTTTTGGACGATAGTTGTCCTTTATTACTCGGCCAGTTTGTGAATTGCTGTGCCCCTGAGCTCCATTTTTCAACTCGTTTTTGGTGAGCTGACCGCAAGTCCAAAATTTTGGTTCAGGACCTATACTGGTTCCCGGTGGGTGGCTGAGAATTTGGTTAATTCTTCTTCCTGCCGGGAAATTACAGTGATATGTGCCCGTTCAAATGCCTAACAGCTACTCTCTCATTGGTTCTCCCTCTTCCCTTTCATCCTCTGCCAAATTGGCAACCTGTGCGAACCAAGAGGTTAAAGGGGCTGTCTCTCCAAGTTGGGAGGTTGATAGTAAAGCAGACGGAAAGTCAAACCGGAGCACCAGGAGAGGGACTATTCGTTGAGTTTTAGAAACCTTTCGTATTCACAGTGTGTCCGTTCTCTAGGTTTCCCGCACATGTTATAGCTGTAGTAATATTCCCTTCAACCTGGAGAGTTCGGACCCATGGAATGGGTGCCATGCATTATTGGTTTAAATGGTCTGCATTTGCTCACCCAATGTCACTAATCCTCTCAGTCCCAAGTGTCCTGCCTTATGCCACATCCAGCTGTCATTGTACATAGTGTCTTTCCATGTTTCATCAGAGACCCTGAAGGAATTGTAAAGAATTTCCCTGTTTTTTTGTTTTGTTTTTGAAATTCCTTTTTATAGTGGGTTTGAGCTGATTCTCGCCGCCATGTTTATGCCCGTCTAGACATACTTGATTCCCTTACAGAGACATATCAATACATAGGTTTTTAGATTCTTACTAGTCAGATATATTCCTCTGCTGGAAATATGGCTTTTTGAATCCCTTTGGCTGAGGAAGGTGTAGGTCTCGTCTATTCCATAGTTGGTGTTTTTATTGGTACCAGTGCTTATATTAAACTCTGGTTTTATAGATCACGCCACCTCTCCTTCCCCCTTTATCAGGCATAAGAGTTTTTTCTAAATGTGAGACTCTGTTCTCTTTCCTAACTCAGTTCAAGTGTAGCCATGTTTACAGGATCTTCATAAGTGATATCTTATGATAAGTTGCTTTTTCTGTGTGACTTATTTCACTTAGAGTCATCATACCAGAATCGACTCATTTTGCTGCTACTGGTCTTATGACATTGATTTCATGGCTGAGGGATATTCCTTCGTACGTAAGTACCACAGTTTTTTGAACCATTTTTATATTTCCGGGGATATTTAAGGTGTACCCAAGTTGAGGTTTTCGTAAGCAGTGCAGCCCTAAACTTTGGGGTGGCTCTGTCTTATTCATTTTCAGTTTTCCCAAGGTATATTCCCTAGACTGGAAGTGCCCTTGGCTCTGTAGCTCTGTTGTTTAATTGTTTTAGGGAACACAATGCACTCCTCCAGAGAGGCAGTTGGCAATTTACATCCCGCCAATCAGCATAACAAGGCTCCCTTTTCTCCATGGCATGTCTTGCCTTTCTGGTTTTTACACATGTTGTGGATGTCCCTTTTAACCGGTGGGAAGTGATACTTCCTTGTAGTGCAGATTTGCATTGCCTGCTTTGTTGCTTTGCCAAAAAGGGCGTATGCGTTTTCTCCTGAATATATTCAGGAGAAAACGTATACGCCCTTTTTGGCCAAGTGCATCATTGTCGATGTTGTGCCCCACTTCTGGTGCTTTAGAGGTGATTCCAACATACCTCTTGAAATCTGTTTCCTGCTATTCTGCCTTGCTTTCAACTCCGCCTCATTGCCTTCCCTCAACAGATTTTTGGACGATAGTTGTCCTTTATTATTCTGCCAGTTTGTGAATTACTGTGGCCCTGAGCTCTATTTTTCAACTCGTTTTTTGTGAGCTGACCGCAAGTCCAAAATTTTGTTTCAGGACTTATACTGGTTCCAAGTGGGTGGCGGAGACTTTGGTTAATTCTTCTTCCTGCCGGGAAATTAGAGTGACATGTGCCCGTCTAAATGCCTAACAGCTACTCTCTCATTGGTTCTCCCCCTTTCCTTTCATCCTCTGCAAAATTGGCAACCTGTTCGAACCAGGAGGTTAAAGGTGTTGTCTCTACAATTTGGGAGATTGATAGAAAAGTTGTTGGAAAGTCAAACCTGAGCACCAGGATAGGGACTATTCGTTGAGTTTTAGAAACCTTTCGTATTCCCAGTGTGTCCATTATCTATGTTTCCCGTATATGTTAGAACGGAAGTAATATTCCCTTCAACCTGTAGAGTGGGGACCCATGGAATGGGTACCATGCGTTATTGCTTTAAAGGGTCTGCATTTGCTAACCCAATGTCACCAATTCTCTCATTCCCAAGTGTCCAGCCTTATGCCATATCCAGCTGTCATTGTAGATAGGGTCATTCCAGGGTTCATCAGAGACCCTGAAGGAATTGTATAGAATTTCCATGTTTTTTTTGTTTTGTTTTTTAAATTCCTTTTTATAGTGAGTTTAGGCTGATTCTCGCTGCCATGTTTATGCCAGTCTAGAAACACTTGATTCCCTTATGGTGTCATATCAATACATAGGTTTTAAGATTCTTACTAGTCACATATATTCCTCTGCGGGAAATATGGGGTTTTGAGTCCCTTTCACTGAGGAAGGTGTATGTCTTCTGTAGTCCATAGTTGGTTTTTGGAACAGTACCTGTGCTTATATCAAACTATGGTTTTATGCATCACCCCACCTCTCATTCCCCCTTAAGAAGGAATAAGAGTGTTTTCTAAATGTGAGACTCTGTTCTCTTTCCTATCTAAGTTCAGGTGTAGCCATGTTGACATGATCATCATAAGTGATATCATATGATAAGTTTCTGTTTCTGTGTGACTTTGTTCACTTAGAATCATCGTACCTGAATCCACTCATTTTGCTGCTACTGGTCTTATGACATTGATTTCATGGCTGAGGGATATTCCATCGTACGTATGTACCACAAATTTTTGAACTATTTTTATATTTCCTGGGATATTTAAGGTGTACCCAAGTTGAGGTTCTTGTAGGCAGTGCCGCCCTAAATTTTGGGGTGGCTCTGTATTATTGTTTTTCAGTTTTCCCAAGGTATATTCCCTAGACTGGAAGTGCCCTTGGCTCTGTAGCTCTGTTCTTTACTTGTTTTAGGGAGCACAATACACTCCTCCAGGGAGGCAGTTGGCAATTTACATCCCGCCCATCAGCATAACAATGCTCCCTGTTCTCCAGGGCCTCTCTTGCCTTTCTGGTTTTTACATATTTTGTGGATGTCCATTTTGACCGGTGGGAAGTGATACTTCTTTGTAGTGCAGATTTGCATTGCCTTCTTGCTTGCTTGGCCAAAAAAGGCGTATGCGTTTTCTCCTGAATATATTCAGGAGAAAACGAATACACCCTTTTTGGCCAAGTGCATCATTGTCGAAGTTGTGCCCCTCTTCGTGTGCTTTAAAGGCGATTCCAACGTACCTCTTGAAATCTGTTTCCTGCTATTCTGCCTCGATTTCAAGCCCACCTCGTTGCCTTCCCTCAACAGATTTTTAGACGATAGTTTTCCTTTATTATTCTGTCAGTTTGTGAATTGCTGTGCCCCTGAGCTCCATTTTTCAACTCGTTTTTTGTGAACTGACCGCAAGTCCAAAATTTTGGTTCAGGACCTATACTGGTTCCCGGTGGGTGGCTGAGACTTTGGTTAATTCTTCTTCCTACCGGGAAATTAGATTGACATGTGCCCGTCCAAATGCCTAACAGCTACTCTCTCATTGGTTCTCCCTCATGCCTTTCATCCTCTGCCAATTTCGCAACGTGTGTGAACCAGGATGTTAAAGGGGCTGTCTCTCCAAGTTGGGAGATTGATAGTAAAGCAGTTGGAAAGTCAAACCGGAGCACCAGGAGAGGGACTATTCGTTGAGTTTTAGAAACCTTTCGTATTCTCAGTGTGTCCATTCTCTAGATTTCCTGTATATGTTATTGCTGTAGTAATATTCTCTTCAACCTGCAGAGTTGGGACCCATGGAATGGTTGCCATGCATTATTGATTTAAAGGGTCTGCATTTGCTCACCCAATCTCACCAATCCTCTCAGTCCCAAGTGTCCAGCCTTATGCCACATCCAGCTGTCATTGTAGATACGGTCATTCAAGGTTTCATCAGCGACCCTGAAGGAATTGTAAAGAATTTCCCAGTATTTTTGTTTTGTTTTTGAAATTCATTTTTATAGTGGGTTTGATCTGATTCTCGCTGCCATGTTTATGCCAGTCTAGACACACTTGATTCCCTTACGGAGACATATCAATACATAGGTTTTAAGATTCTTACTAGTCAGATGTATTCCTCTGCGGGAAATATGGGGTTTTGAGTCCCTTTCACTGAGGAAGGTGTAGGTTTTGTCTATTCCATAGTTGGTTTTTGGGACGGTACCTGTGCTTATATCAAACTCTGGTGTTATGCATCACCCCACCTCTCCTTCCCCCTTAAGCAGGCATAAGTGTGTTTTCTAAATGTGAGACTCTGTTCTCTTTCCTAACTCAGTTCATGTGTAGCCATGTTTACAGGATCTTCATAAGTGATATCTTATGATAAGTTTCTTTTCCTGTGTGACTTATTTCACTTAGAATCATCGAACCTGAATCCACTCATTTTGCTTCTACTGTCCTTATGACATTGATTTCATGGCTGAGGGATATTCCATCATACGTAAGTACCACAATTTCTTTACCATTTTTGTCTTTCCTTGGATATTTAAGGTGTCCCGCATTCGAGGTTCTTGTAAGCAGTGCTGCCCTAAATTTTGCGGTGGCTGTGTCTTATTGATATTCAGTTTTCCCAAGGTATATTCCCATGACTGGAAGTGACTTAGGTTGTGAAGCTCTGTTGTTTACTTCTTTTAGAGAACACAATGCACTCCTCCAGGGTGGCTGTTGGCAATTTACATCCCACCCATGAGCATAACAAGGCTTACTGTTCTCCGGAGCCTGTCTTGCCTTTCTGGTTTTTACACATTTTGCAGATGACCCTTTTGACCGGTGGGCAGTGATACTTATTTGTAGTGCAGATTTGCATTGTGCAGTTGCTTGGTTGGTCAAAATCGGCATATGCGTTTTCTCCTGAATATATTCAGGTGAAAACGCATACGCCCTTTATGGACAATTCCATAATTGTCGAAGTTGTGATGCTTTTCCTGTGTTTAAAGGCAATTCCAATATACTTCTTGAAATCTGTTTCGTGCAATTCTGCATCATTTTAACGTCTGCCTCGTGGCTTTCCCTCAACAGATTTTTGGAAGAGAGTAGTCCTTTATAACTCTGCAAGTTAGTGAAATGCTGTGCCGCTGTGCTCCAGTTCTCAACTCGCGTTTTTGTGAGCTGACCGCAAATCCATAGTTTTGCTTCAGGACCTGTACAGGTTCCGGGGGGGGGCAGGCTGAGAGTTTGGTTAATTCTTCTTCGTGACGGGAAATTAGAGTGACATGTGGCCGTCCAAATGCCTACAGCTACTCTCTCATTGGTTCTCCCTTTTCCCTTATATCCTCTGAACAATGTGCCAACTGTGCGAAACAGGTTATAGGGGTTGACTCTCCAAGTTGGGAGATTGATATTAAAGCAGTAGGAATGTCAAGTTGGAGCACAAGGAGAGAAAAAAAATTAGTAGAGTTTTAGAAACCTTTCTCCATCAGAGGGTGTCCATTCTCTAGGTTTCCCATACATGTTATAACTGTAGTGATATTCCCATCTACCTGGAGAGTTGGGAACCATGGAATGATGGGCAGGAATTATTGCTTTAGAGGGTCTGCCTTTTCTCACCCAATCTCACCAATCGTCTCAGTCCCAAGTGACCAGCCTTATGCCACATCCAGCTGTCGTTGTAGACAGGGTCATTCCAAGTTTCATCAGAACCCCTGAAGGTATTGTGTAAGAATTAAACTGTTTTTTGTTTTGTTTTGAAATTCATTTTTATAGTGGGTTTGAGCTGCTTCTCACTGCCGTGTTTATGTCGTCCTAGGCACACTTGGTTCCTTTACGGAGACATATCAATACATAGGTTTTAAGATTCTTACTAGTCAGATATATTTCTCTGCCGGGAATTAGGGTGTTGAGTCCCGTTCACTGAGGAAGGAGTAGGGCTTGTCTCTTCTGTATTTGGATTATGGAATGTTACCTGTGCTAATATCAAACTCTGGTTTTGTGTGTCTCCCCACCTCTCCTTTCCCCTTAAGCAAGCATAAGTGTGTTTTCTATATCTGAGACACTGTTCTCTTTCCTAATTCAGTTCATATGTAGCCATGTTTACATTCCCTTCATAAGTGATATCTTATGTCAGAATGCACTATGGCCCTTGTCATAATAATGCTCCATGACACCTGTCATCACAATGCTCTATGCCCTGCTCATCACAATGCTCCATGTCCCTTGTCATCACAATTCTCCACGTCCTTGTCATCACAATGCTACATGACACTTCTCATCACAATGTTACATGCTCTTGTCATCACAATTCTCCATGCACTTGTCATTGCAATGTTCCATGCCCCCTGTCATAGCAAGCTCCAAGTGTTTGTCACCACAATGCTTCATGACCTTGTCATCAAAATTCTCAATGGCCCTTGTCATCACAATGCTCCGTGCCCTTGTCATCACAATGCTCCATGACCCCTGTCATCACAATGCTCCCTGACACCTGTCATCACAATGCTTCATGCCCCTTGTCATTACAGTGCTTCATGATGCTCGTCATCACAATTACGCAAGGTCTTCTCATCACAGTGCTCCACGGTTTTGCCATCACAATTCTCCATACCCTGGTCATCTCAAAGCTCAATGTCCCTCGTCCTCACAATTCTCCACTTCCTTGTCATCACAATGCTCCATGGCACTACTCATCACAATGTTGTATGCTCTTGTCATCACAATACTCCATGCATTTGTCATCGCAATGCTCCATGACACCTGTCATAGGAAGCTCCATGCGCTTGTCATCACAATGTTTCACGACCTGGACATTAAAATTATCAGTGGACCTTGTCATCTCAATGCTCCATGCCCTTGTCATCAAAATGCTCCTTTACGTTTGTCACAACAATCCTCCATGACACTTGGCATCACAATGCTCCGTGTTATTGTCATCACAATGGAACATGACATATGTCATCACAATGCTCCCTGACACCTGTCTTCACAATACTCCATGACCTTGTCATCACAATGCTTCATGCCCTTGTCATCACAATGTGCCATGCCCACTGTCATCACAATAATCCATGAAACTTGTCAGACAAATGCTCCATGACCCTTTTCATCAAAATGCTCCATGAACACTGTCATCACAATGCACCATGCCCATCATCATAATGCTTCATGCTATTGTCATCACAATGAAATCAAAATGCTCCATGACCTCTGTCATCACAATGCTCCAAACCCTTGTGATCACAATGTTCCATAACACTTGTCATCACAATGCCCCATGACGCTGGTCATCACAATTATCCATGGACTTCTCATCACAATGCCCCATGACATTTGTCATCACAATGCTCAATACACATGTCATCACAATGCTCCCTTACTCTTGCCATCGGTATGCTCCTTGAACCCTTTCATGACAAGGCTCCATGCCTTTTTCATCACAATGATCCATGCACTTTTCATCACAATGCTCCATGCCCTTGTCATCACAATGGTCCTAGACCCCTGTAATCACAATGCTCCATGCCCCTTTTCATCAGAATGCTCCATGAGACTTGGCATCACAAGGCTCCATGGACTTCTCATCACAATGCTCCAGGACGTTGTCATCAAAATGCTCCATTCCCTTATCATCAAAATGCTCCATGACCCCTGTCATCACAATACTCCATGAACATTTTCAGCCCAATGCTCCATGACCTTCTCATTACAATGCTCCATGACCAATATCATCACAATGCTCCATGACCACTGTCATCACAACGCTCCATGACACCTGACAACACAATGATCCGGTACTCTTGTCATCACAATGCTCCATTCCCTAGTCGTCACAATGCTCCATGACCCCTGTCATCACAAAACTCCATGAACATTTTCAGCCCAATGCTCCATGACACTTGGCATCACAATGATGCATGCCCTTGTCATCCCAATGCTCCTTGACCCCTGTAAACACAATGCTCCTTGACGCTTGCCATCACAGTGCTCCTGGACACCTGTCATCTCAATGCTCCATGCCTTTGTCAGCAAAATGCTACATGACCCTGTCATTACGATGCTCTATTCGCTTGTCATCACAATACTCCATGAACCTTGGGATCACATTGCTTCCTGCCCTTGTCATCACAATGCTCCATGTTCCTTGAAATCAAAATGATCCAAGACCTCTGTCCTCACAATGCTCCAAACCCTTGTGATCACAATGTTCCATAACACTTGTCATCACAACGCTCCATGATGCCTTTCATCACAATACTCCATGCCCTTTTCATCACAATGCTCCATGACCTTTGTCATCATAATTTTCAATACACTTGTCATCACAATGCTCCCTGACACTTGTCGTCAGAATGCTCCTTGAAACCTGTCACGAAAAGGCTCCATGCCTTTTTCATCACAATGCCCCATGCCGTTTTCATCACAATGCTCCATGCCAATGTCATCAAATTACTCCACAAGCTTGTCATCAGAATGCTCCCTGACCCTTGTCATCACAATGCTCCAAGCCATTGTCATCACAATGCTCCATTACCTTTGTCATCAGAATCCTCCATGACACTTGGCAACACAATGCTCCATACCATTGTCATCACAATGGGCCATTACATATGTCATCACAATGCTCCCTGACACCTGTCTTCACAATACTGCATGACCTGGTCATCACAGTGCTCCATGCCCTTGTCATCACAATGCGCCATTCCAACTGTCATCGCAATAATCCATGAAACTTATTAGACCAATGCTCCATGCCCTTGTCATCACAATGTTCCATGCCCTTCTTATCACAATGCTCCACGACCCCTGTCATCACAACTCTCCGTGACTCCAGTCATCACAATGCTTCATGACCTTTGTCATCACAATGGTCCATGCCCTCCTCATCTACAGTCTCTGTGACTTTTTAACCACAATGCTCCATGAACTTTTCATCACAATGCTCTTTGACCCTTGTCATCACAATGCTCTATGCCTTTCTCAGCACAATGCTCCATGACCCTTGTCATCACAATGCTCCATGCGCTTGTCAGCACAATGCTCCATGACCCATGTCATCACAATGCGCCATGCGCTTGTCATCACAGTGCTCCACAATCTTGTCATCACAATGCTCCATAAACCTTGTCATCACAATGCTCCATGCACTTCTCATCAAAATGCTCTCTCACCACTGATATCACAATGTTACATCACTATTCATCACAATACTCCCTCACCCCTGTCATCACAATGTTCCATGACTCCTGTCATCACAATTCTACATGCACTTATCATCACAATGTTCGATGACCCCTGACATCACAATGTTCCATAACCCCTGTCATCAAAATGCTCCATGAACCATTTCATCAAAATGCTCAATGACCCCTGACATCACAATGTTCCATAACCCCTGTCATCAAAATGTTGCATGACCCTTTTCATCAAATTGTTCCATGACCCTGTCATCGCAATGCTCCCTGCCCTTCTCATCACAATGCACCACGCCCTTGTCATCAAAATGCTCCATGACCTTTGTCATCACAAAGATCCATGACCTTTTGCATCACAATGCTCCATGTCATGGTCATCACAATGCTCCATGAACGCTCTCATCACATTGCTCCATGCCATTGTCATCACAATGCTACCTGACACATGTCATCAGAATGCTCCATGGCCTTCTCATCACAATGCTCCATGCCCTTGCCATCACAATGCTCCATTACACCTGTGATAACAATGCTCCATTACCCCTGCCATCACGATGTTCCATGGCCTTGTCATTACAAGGCTCCATGACCCTTCTCATCACAATGCTCCAAGACCCCTGTAATCACAATGCTCCATGCCCCTTTTCATCTCAATGATCCATGAACCCTGTCATCATAATGCACCATGCCCATCATCATAATGCTTCATGCTATTGTCATCACAATGAAATCAAAATTCTCCATGACCTCTCTCATCACAATGCTCCAAACCCTTGTGATCACAATGTTCCGTAATACTTGTCATCACAACGCCCCATGATGCTGGTCATCACAATTATCCATGGACTTCTCATCACAATGCTCCATGACCCTTGTCATCACAATTCTCAATACACTTGTCATCACAATGCTCCCTGACACCTGTCGTCAGTATGCTCATTGAACCCTGTCATGACAAGTCTCCATGCCTTTTTCATCACAGTGATCCATGCCCTTTTCATCACAATGCTCCATGCCATTGTCATCACAATACTCCACAAGCTTGTCATCAGAATGCTCCGTGACACTTGTCATCACAATGATCCATGACCCCTGTCATCACAATGCTCCATGACACCTGTCATCACAATGCTCCATGCCCCTTGTCATTACAGTGTTCCATGATGCTCGTCATCACAATTATCCATGGTCTTCTCATCACAGTGCTCCACGGTCTTGCCATCACAATGCTCCATGCCCTGGTTATGACAATGCACCATGTCCCTTGTCATCACAATTCTCCACGTCCTTGTCATCACAGTGCTCCATGACAGTTCTCATCACTATGTTACATGCTCTTGTCATCACAATTCTCCATGCACTTGTCATCGCAATGCCCCATGACCCC
Source organism: Hyperoodon ampullatus (assembly GCF_949752795.1). Classification (NCBI taxonomy): domain Eukaryota; kingdom Metazoa; phylum Chordata; class Mammalia; order Artiodactyla; family Ziphiidae; genus Hyperoodon; species Hyperoodon ampullatus. The sequence goes on along the minus strand of NW_027640676.1, from coordinate 2,207,140 downwards.
TGTCATAGCAAGCTCCATGCCTTTGTTATCACAATGCTTCACGACCTTTTCATCAAAATTCTCACTGCCCGTTGTCATCACAATGCTCCATGCCCTTGTCATCACAATGATCCAAGCCCTTGTCATCACAATGCTCCATTACCTTTGTCATCACAATCCTCCATAACACTTGGCATCACAATGCTCCATGCCATTGTCATCACAATGGACCATGAAATATGTCATCACAATGCTCCCTGACACCTGTCTTCACAATACTCCATGACCTTGTCTTCACAATGCTCCATGACCTTGTCATCACAATGTGCCATGCCCACTGTCAACACAATTATCCATGAAACTTGTCAGACCAATGCCCTATGCACCTGTCATCACAAAGCTCCATGCCCTTGTCATCACAATGCTCCATGACCCCAGTCATCACAATTCTCCGTGACTCCAGTCTTCACAAGGCTTCATGACCTGTGTCATCACAATGGTCCATGGCCTCATCATCACAAGGCTCTGTGAACTTTGTCACCACAATGCTCCATGAACTTTTCATCACAATGCTCCGTGACACTTGTCATCACAATGCTCCGTGCCTTTGTCAACTCAATGCTCCATGACCTTTGTCATCACAATGCTCCACAACCTTGTCATCACAATGCTCCATAAAGATTGTCATCACAATGCTCCATGCACTTCTTATAAAAATGCTCTCTCACCACTGATATCAACATGTTCCCTCACTAGTCATCACAATACACCCACTCCCCTGTCATCACAATGGTCCTTAAACCCTGTCATGGAAATGTTCCATGACCCTTGACATCTCAATGTTCCATAACTCCTGTCATCAAAATGTTCCATGACACTTTTCATCAAATTGCTCCATGACCCTGTTATCACAATGCTCCCTGCCCTACACAACAGAATGCACCACACCTCTTGTCATCAAAATGCTCCATGACCTTTGTCATCACAAAGCTCCATGACCCTTGGCATCACAATGCTGCATGCCATTGTCATCACAATGCTCCATGAAACCTCTCATCACATTGTTCCATGCCCTTGTCATCACAGGCTACATGATGCTTTTCATCACAATGCTCGATGCCATTCTTATCACAATGCTCCATGCGCTTGTCATTACAATCCTCCATGACCCATGTATCACAGTGTTCCATGCCCTGGTCATCACAATGCTCCATGACCCCTGTCATAAAAATGCTCCATGACCACTGCCATCACAATGTTCCACGGCCTTGTCATCACAAGGCTCCATGACCCTTGTCATCACAGTGCTCCAAGACCCCTGTAATCACAATGCTCCATGCCCTTGTCATCACAAAGCTCCATGACGCATGTCATCAGAATTCTCCATGGCGTTCTCATTCACGATGCTCCATGCCCTTGTCATCACAATGCTCCAAGACTCCTGTAATCACAATGCTCCATGCCCCTTTTCATCTCAATGCTCCATGAACCCTGTCATCACAATGCAGCATGCCCATCATCATAATGCTTCAGGCTATTGTCATCACAATGAAATCAAAATGCCCCATGACCTCTGTCATCACAATGCTCCAAATCCTTGTGATCAAAATGTTCCATAACACTTATCATCACAACGCCCCATGACGCTCGTCATCACAATTATCCATCGTCTTCTCATCACAATGCTCCATGACCTTTGTCATCACAATGCTCAGTACCCTTGTCATCACAATGCTCCCTGACACTTGTCGTCAGTATGCTCCTTGAACCCTGTCATGACCAGGCTCCATGCCTTTTTCATCACAATGATCCATGCCCTTTTCATCACAGTGCTCCAAGACCCCTGAAAACACAATGCTCCATGCCCTTGTCCTCACAAAGCTCCATGATGCATGTCATCAGAACGCTCCATGGCCTTCTCATCCCAATGCTCCATGCCCTTGTCACCACAATGCTCCAAGACCTCTGTAATCACAATGCTGCATGCCCCTTTTCCTCAGAATGCCCCATGAGACATGTCATCACAAGGCTCCATGGTCTTCTCATCACAATGCTCCAGTACCTTGTCATCACAATGCTCCATGACGCCTCTCATCACAATACTCCATGAACATTTTCAGCCCAATGGTCCATGACCTTCTCATCACAATGCTCCCTGACCCCTGTCATCACAATGCTCCATGACCACTGTCATCACAACGCTCCATGAACCCTGACGACACAATGATCCGGGACTCTTGTCATCAAAATGCTCGATGAAACTTGTCATCACAATGATCCATGCTCTTGTCATCCCAATGCTCCATGACCCCTGTAATCACAATGCTCCATGACGCTTGTCATCAAAGTGCTCCATGAACCTTGTCATCACAATGCTCCTTGCCTTTGTCAGCAAAATGCTACATAATCTTGTCATCACAATGCTCCATGCGCTTGTCATCACAATCCTCCATGACCCTTGGGATCACATTGCTTCATGCCCTTGTCATCTCGCTCTTGCCTTTCTGGTTTTTACAGATATACAGATGTCCCTTTCGACCGGTGGGAAGTGACAATTCTTTGTAGTGTGGATTTGCATTGCATGCTTGCTTCATTGGCCAGAAAGGACGTATGCGTTTTCTCCTGAATATATTCAGGGGAAAAGGCATATGCCCTTTTTGGCCAAGTGCATCACCGTCCAAGTTGGGATGCTTTTTCTGTGCTTCAAAGGCGATTCCAATTTACCTCTTGAAATATGTTTTGTGCAATTCTGTCTCATTTTCAAGTCCGCTTCATTGCCTTCCCTCAACAGATTTCTGGAAGAGAGTAGTCCTTTATAACTCTGCAGGTTTTTGAATTGCTGGGCCCCTGAGCTCCAATTTTCAAATCCCATTTTTGTGAGCTGGCCGCAAATCCACAATTTTGCTTCAGGACCTATACTGGTTCCAGGGGTGGCTTTATTGGTTCCCTGTGGGTGGCTGAGGCTTTGGTTAATTCTTCTTCCTGACGGGAAATTAGAGTGAAATGTGCCCGTCCAAATGCCTACATCTACTCTCTGATTGGTTCTCCCTCTTCCCTTTCATCATCTGCACAAATAGCAAACTGTGCGAACCAGGAGGTTATAGGGGCTGACTCTCCTAAGTTGGGAGATTGATAGTAAAGCAGTTGGAATGCCAAAGTGGAGCACAAGGAGAGGAAAAATTAGGAGAGTTTTAGAAACCTTTCGCCATCACAGGGTGTCCATTCTCTAGGTTTCCCATACATGTTATAACTGTAGTGATATTCCCTTCTACCTGGAGATTTGGGACCCATGGAATGGTGGCATGCATTACTACTTTAAAGGTTCTGCATTTTCTCTCCCAATCTCACCAGTCCTCTCAGTCCCAAGTGTCCAGCCTTATGTCTCATCCAGCTGTCTTTGCAGATAGGGTCATTCCAGGTTTCATTAGAACCCCTGAAGGAATTGTGTAAGAATTTTGCTGCTTTTTGGTTTTGTTTTTGAAATTCATTTTTATTATGGGGTTGAGCTGGTTTTCACTGACCTGTTTATGCCAGTCTAGACACAATTGATTTCCTTACGGAGACATATGAATACATAGGTTTTAAGATTCTTACTAGTCAGATATATTCCTCGGCGGGGAATAGGGGTGTTGAGTCCCATTCACTGAGGAAGGTGTAGGTCTTGTCTATTCTGTATTTGGTTTATGGAATGGTACCTGTGCTAATATCATACTCTGGTTTTATGCATCACCCCACCTCTCCATTCCCCTGAAGCAGGCATAAGAGTTTTTTTCTAAATGTGAGACTCTGTTCTCTTTCCTAATTCAGTTCATGTGTTGTGATATTGACATTCCCTCTATAAGTGATATCTTATGATAAGATTCTTTTTCTGTGTGACTAATTTCCCTTAGAATCATCATACCTAAATCCACTCATTATGCTGCTACTGGCCTTATATACACTGATTTCACGTCTGAGTGATATTCCGTTGTACAAAATTACCACAAGTTCTTTATGCATTTCTCTTTTTCCTGGGATATTTTAGGTGTACCAAAGTTGAGGTTCTTGTATGCAGAGCAGCCCTAAACTTTGGGGTGCCTGTGTCTTATTGATATTTAGTCTTCCCAAGTCATATGCCCGTGAGTTGAAGTCCCCTTTGCTTGGGGGCTTTGTATTTTAGAAGTTTTAGGAAACAGCATACACTTCTTCAGAGTGGCTCTTGGATATTTATACCCCACCCATCAGCGTGACTAGGCTCCCTGTTTTCCATGGCCTCTCCTGCATTTCTGGTTTGTACACATTTTTTGGATTGCCTTTCTGAGCAGTGGAAATTGAGACTCCTTTGTTGTGCAGATTTGCATTTCCCTCTTGCTTGGTTGGCCAAAAACTCTGCATGTGTTTTTTTCCTGAAGATATTCACGAAAAAAACGCATACACCCTTTTCCCCAACTGCATCATTTTAGAAATTCTGCTGCTTTTCATATGCTTTAAATGTGAGTACAATCTACCTTTTGAAATCTGTTTCCTGCAATTCTGCCTCTCATTCAGATCCTCTTCGTTGCCTTACCTGAATATATTTTTGGACGTTGGTTAACATTTATATCTTTGCAGGTCTTTGAATTGTCTGCTCCTGAGTTCCATTTTGCAACTCGCTTTTTTTGTGAGCTGGCCGCCAAACCATTGGATTGCTTCCGGCCCTATTCTGGTTCTGGGGAGGCAGGCTGAGCCTTTGGTTAATTCTTCTTCCTAATGGGAAATTAGAGTGACATGTGCCTGTCAAAACTCCTACAGCTAATCTCTCATTGGTTCCCCCTCTTCCCATTTACCCTCTGCACAAATTGCAAACTGTGGGAAACAGGAGGTTAAAGGTGCTGATTCTCCAAGTGGGGAGGTTGTTAGTAATGTGGCTGGAATGGCGAACCCCAGCAGCAGGAGATCAAAAATGAGGTGCATTTTAGACACCTTTCCTGAGCACACGGTGTACGTTCATCTTGGTTTTCCAGGCATGTTTTCGCTGTCAGAAGATTCCTTTGAACCTGCAGATTTGGGACACCTGGAATGGGTACCAGGCAGTATTACTTTAAAAGGTCTGCATTTCCTCACCCAGCCTCTCTAACATCTCTTAGCGTGCATAGCTTCCAGCCTTATATAATCATCCTGCTGTGGGTCTACATGTGTTCAATCCATGTTACATCGTAGCCCTTCAACAAAATTTGTAAGAATTTTTGTCTGTCTCACTGTTTTTATAAATAGTTTTAAATTTATTTTTATATTGGTTACAGCTGATTTTCAAAGCTCTGTTTTTTGCTGCTGTACATCCACTTGATTCATGTACTGTGAGACAACAATAACTTCTTTTTCAGATGCTTACCAGTCATATGTATTATTTTCCAGTGACTTGAGTGGGCTGAGTGCAGTTCTTTGAGGTACCGTGTAGGCCTTGTCAGTTATTCAATTTGGTACTTGGAATGGTATCTTTGCTAATTTCAACCTCCTGGATAATACCTCACCATTCCCCACCTTTCCCATTTAGCAGCCTTATGTCTATTTTCTACATATTTGACTATGTTTTTGTTTTGTAATTTATTTCATGTGTAGCCATTTTTGATTCCACCTTTAAGTGACATCTTATGATATGTGTCTTTTTCTTTCTGACATATGTCACTTAGAATGATCGTATGTAACTCCTCCAGAGTTGTTACAACTGGCCTTATTTCATTGATTTCTGGATGAGTAATATTCCACTCTACATAAGTACCCCATCTCTTTTATCCATTTTATCCTTCCAGGGACATTTAGGTTATATCCAAGTTGAGGCCCTTTTTAACAGAGAGGTGGTAAACGTTCGGGTGCCTGTTTTCTGTCGATTTTTGTTTTTCCCAAGGTACACGCCCATGAGTGCAAGTGCCCTATGCTCTGTAGCTCATTTTTTAGATGTTTTAGCAAACACAATACACTTCTCCAGAGTGGCCGTTGGCAAATTACATTTCCACTATCAGCCTCACAGGGCTCCCTTTTCTCCTCGCCCTGTCCTGCATTTCTGGTGTTTACACTTTATGTGGATGGCCCTTCTGACTGATGTGAAGTGATACATTTTGTGATATTGATTTCCAGTGCCCACCTGTTGGGTTGGATAAAAAGTGTGTATGGCCTTTACTTGAATATATTCAGAAAAAATGCATACACCCTTTTTGGCCAACTGCATCATTGGCGATGTTCAGCCCCTTTTCTTGTGCTTTAATGGGGAGTCCTTTCTACCTCTTCAAATCTGTTTCCTGCCACTCTCCCTTGCTTACAAGTCCTTTTCTGTGACTTACCTCAAGACATTTTTCGACGATAGATATTTTCAACTCTGCAGTTTCATGAATTTTAGTGCCCCTGAGTTCCATTTTTCAACTTGTGTTTTTGGAAACTGGACACAAAACAGCGGGATTTCCTCTAGCCCTATTCTGTTTCCGTGGGCAATTCTAGCCTTTGATGAATTTGTGTTCTGGATTGGAAATTAGAGTGGCATGTGCCTGTCCGAACACCTAAGACATGTCTCTATATTTTTCTCATCCTTCCGCTACATCCTCTGGACAAATTCCAAACTGTGTGCAACAGGATGTTGACGGTGCTGATATCACCAAGTGAGGAGATTGTTAGGAAAGATGCTGGAGGGTTGAACCCGAGCACCATGCAATGAGGAGATGAGGTGCCTTTTCCAAACTCTTTCCGATCAAACGGTGTACCATCCTCTAGGTGTGACAGGCATGTTTTAGCTGTAGGAAGGGTCCCGTGCATGTAAGGAGAACACCAGGGATTTTTCCAAATCAGTGCCTCCCCGAACCCCAAACTGGGGAATTTTTAAGCTACGGCTACACGTATGTCCTTTAAGGGCCTTGGGAAATAGGCAGAGCCCAAACTTTAGATGACTGAAATCTTCAGGGTCAGAGCGCTCACCATCGGCCTTGCTTAAGTTACATTTTATCTGTCATTGATAGATGATGTCAATAAAAATATCTATTGTTTTTCAGATTATTTCCCCTTATAGGTTATTGCAAAATATTCAGTGTAGTTCCCTGTGCTATACAGTAGTTCCTTGTTGATGATCTATTTTATACATAGCAGTGTGTATGTGTTAATCCCAAACTGTTAATTTATCCCTTCTCCTACCTTTCCCCTTTGGTAATAATAAATTATAAGGTTTTATACTTCTCAGAAATGGGGGAGCTGAAAGAGAGGTATCATTTTCAATGGAAAAGCATTCAAAACAAGATTGAAGCTTCAGCCAAGAGTATTCGATGTACATCCATGAAAATAAATCACTTCATTTCTCTAATGTTGACCTGACAAATAAGACAGACGTCTTCACTGAACTTGCTTATAGGAAAGTGATGGAAATATCAAATGTAAGTCTTAGAAACATCTTATTTTACCCGAGCATTATACACTGCTCTATGTTAACTACAGTTTGGCTCACACATCTGTTCATTGAAGTTACAATGTTCTCAATTTCTGTTACTGATCCTCCAGAGTGGACCCCAACAGGAGTCCCCGTGCCCAGTGTCATTGGAGCCAACAGATCAAGACTGAGTTTGGTTCAGAAGCAAAGGAAACATTATTTTGAAAACAGAATGGAGAGGTGAGAGCGTGCACTCACCCATGGGCTGTGGGCTGGGCTGCTGTGTAGGGTCCCCGGCAGCGTCAGTGGGAGGGAGGGGATGGAGCTCTCGAGGGCTGAGTTGGCTGCAGCTCAGGCTCTATGCCGCGGAGTCTGCATGGGACCCCACTAGCTGAGGTGTCGACCCAGCCATTCTGCACTAGGAAATCGGGTCTGAAGTGCCGGGTGTGGGACCTCTGCATGCGGAACCCTAGGAGCACGTGAAATTAGACAAAGCACAAAGGAAAAACAGGTTAGACTTTATTTTATTGCCCAGATTCTCTTTTTATCTCCCAGGAATTTTTAATGAACGTTGCCGGAGACGAACACCTCCTCTGCTTTTTGTTCCGTTCCTTATTCTTGGGGTGTTGAGGGTGCAGACCCCTCTTTTGTAACTGCTTCATGCTGTGGTGGGAGCCCTGATACATGGGGGGAGGGTCAAAACGTCTCCACACCAGCCTCCTGGTGAGGTTGATTGTCCCAAGGCCTCCTGCCTCACTTCTCGTCCGCCTGAGCACCAGCATTGGAAGTGTTACAGATTCTAATGACCTTTAAGGGTCCAGGAAAGAGAGGCGCAGAGATGCTGCGGTGGCCGGTTTCACCCCACCCCACATATGTTCGGCGACCTTAGGCTGACAGTTTTTGCCAGACTAGATGCTCTGACCAGTAGTCTGTGCTTTCTTTAATTAGGTCCCTGAATTAATGTACAAACAGCACCATGTGTCAGAGCCCTGCCCGAGCAACTCCCAGACAGTCCAGGGTCAGTGGTGATCCAGGACCATGACGTCCACTGAGTCAACGGCCTTTAGAAGTAGCCAGCAGTCCAGCCGGTCATATTGGCCACCATCACCGTGGTGTCTGTAGGGTTTTCTATGGTGAAAGCGTGATATACGTTTCCCCCGCCAAGCTTATTAGCTCCCCTCTGGGTGCAGTAAGTCCTGCAAGCAGTAGTCTGCTCTTTCGGGGCACAGTCTTGTCGTTTTCTGAGAGAAACTCCAGGTCAAGTGATGGTCACACGAGTCATCTTGGGGGCCCGTTGCCCCCGTTTATCTCTCCGGAGGTTGGAGTTGGAGGGCCTCCTCACTCGAGGTCAGTGTGTCCACAGAGCGACCCCTGCAACTTCAGGGCATGATGGGTGGTTAGGATCACCACGTGGGGTCCTTTTCCCTTAGGAGGGAGCTGGCCTTGCGGGCTGCTGATTTCCAGCTTTTTAGATATCCCAGTATCCTGGCCTGATGAGTCGGTGGGCAAAGCCCTTGGTGACCATAGTTTATCATACCTGAAGGGCATTCTTGTGTTGCTCCATTTCAAGTGGTCCCAGTTTTTGCACTAAGGCTCCAAGGGCGATTAACCTTTGACCGGGTATGTAAAGGTCAAAGGGTTTAGCTAAATTAGGCAGTTCCTGGGCAAGGGTCTGTATTGACTGCTCTTTCCATTCTTGAAAGGCTGCTTCTGGATTCTATTCAAAAGGATAATCATCTTTTAGTGTCAGTGTTTCATGTAGAGGCCCAGCTATTACACTGTAGTTAGGGATCCAGATGCAGAAAACCTTGGCCTCCCCAGGAACCCCTAAGCTGTCTTCTAGTTGTAGAAGAGGTAAGGCTGCAAATGGCTTCTTCCCTATCCTGGGATGCGTTTCTCCGAATATCTGTGAGAATGAAGCCCAGGCATGTCACCTTAGCCTGGGATATTTGAGCGTTTTTCTTGGACACCTTCTATCCTTTCTTGGCTAGGTAGTTCAGAGGCGTCTTTAGTAGGCCTGGCGATCAGAATGTCATCTGCATATTGAAGGAGGGTTCCCTTTTACAGAGGTTGAACTTTTAGGTCTTTAGAGGACATTTCCCCAATGATGGTGTGGGGATTTTTGAACCATTGGGGCAGGACGGCCCAGCATTATTGCTTTTGTTGCATGTTGTGTCCTGCCACTCACAAGCCAAAAATTCTTGTGACTCTGAGATGAATGGAATACAGAAGAAGGCATCATTGAAGTCTAATACAGAATGCCATGGCCTGGTGGAAGGTAGAATGACCAGCAGGGAGTAGGAAATAGGAGCTACTGGATGTATAAACTCGGTGGCTTCACTGACTGTCCTGATATCCTTTACCAGGTCTCCAGCAGCCCATGGGGCTCTCGTGGTCAGGCCAATCCCAGGATATGGAGCTCACCTGGGCGGCACCCCTACCCCACAGCCCACGGGGCTCTCGTGGTCAAGTCCCTCCCAGGGTACTGAGCTCACCTCTGCAGCTACCCAGCAGCCCATGGGGCTCTCCTACTCAGGCCCTTCCCTGGATACAGAGCTCCCCTGGGCAGGTACCCCAGCAGGGCTGGACACACAGTAACTGTGCACATAGCCCACATTGCAGAGAACCCACAGCTCACCTGTCGCTCACAGCTGACACAGAACACCTCAGAGCAGGACTTGAACTAACAAACAGCAGCTCTGACAGGTCTGTGACCATGGCTATCACTCTCTGCAGGCTCTTTCTGCCTGGTCTTCCAGACACTTCCACTGCAGCCAGGGCACCAGGCCTCTGTCTCCACCCACCATCACTCCTCTCCCTGACTCCTGGGTTCCTCTCATTAGGATAGGGTCTTCTTGAAGTTGTTATCCACTCATGGACCAGATAAAATGATAAGAAAACAAGCCGCAGCTGCAGCCCCTTGTCTATCCTGACTCTCAAGAGCCCACACCTGTTCCTAGGGCCTGGCCCGTTTAGCAAGTTTCATTTTCTGCAACTGTGAACCCTGAGGGGTGAGGATTGGCTGATTTTGGCAGCCTGAAACTGCCTGCCGGCCCGCCACAGGTGTCCCTGGGTTGAGGGCAATATAAACAGCACTCCAGTGAGCGACAGCCCTTGTAGCTGTGACTGACGGCATATTCTCTGCCCCGTAGGCAGTTCCGGAGCTGTGCTGGTGGGAGGGAGTGAGGGTCCGTGGCTTTGTGGGTGGCCCAGTGTGAGTGGGGCTCTGCTGGACTTTCTGCAGGAGTTGCCAGGCTGCCACCTGCTAAAGAAGAGGATGTGACACCGATACCTGCCACTGGAATTTCTCCCCAGGCAGAGGTGAGGAAGTAAAAAAGCAGTGGGGGCCGTGGCAGGAGGGGTATCTCAGGCAGGGAAATGGAAAGCTTCCAGAAGAGCATCTGGGGACAGGACCATCCTGACTGGCCTGCAGGCACCAAGTCGGCCTGCGTGCTGTCGCTGTTGTGGCTCCACAGCCCTTTCTCTAAGCTTTCAAGCCCTTGTACATATTCAGGTGTTTTACCTGGGAAGGGTGGCAAAAGTTCAACAGCAGCTCTCCTGGGGCTCAGCTCACGGTTACTCACAGATGCCTCGGCATGGCCCCCTCTTTGCAATGAGAATGCTCCTTGCGTAGGAGTGGGCTGCTGGCTCTATGGGAGATGATTCCCCACCTCTGACCAATTTCAGAATTGTTTACCGCTGGAGCAAGTGCCCTGATAGTGTTTTCCTCTGTCTAACTGGTGGGTTCAGGTTATTTTTTTTCTTTTTTTGTTCAAGTTAGATTTTATTCCTCTTTTATGTATTTATAGATATAAGCATGGAAATCATTCATTCATATAAATACATCTGTGTGAAGGGAAGAACTTTTTTCTGTTTTATTTTTAAATTTTATTTTTTAAATTTTGAAATTTAATTTTATTTATTTTTTTATACAGCAGGTTATTATTAGTTATGTATTTTATGCATATACATGTGTACAGGTCAATCCCAATCTCCCAACTCATCCCACCACCACCACCCCATGGCTTCCCACACTAGGTGTCCATACGTGTGTTCTCTACCTCTGTGTCTCTATTTCTTCCCTGCAAACCAGTTCATCTGTACCATTTTTCTAGATTCCACATATATGCATTAATATACCATATTTGTTTTTCTCTTTCTGACTTACTTCATTCTGTATGACAGTCTCTAGATCCATCGACGTCTCTACAAATGACCCAGTTTCATTCCTTCCTATGGCTGAGTAATATTCCATTTTATATATGTACCACATCTTTATCCATTCGTCTGTCTGTGGGTATTTAGGTTGCTTCCATTACCTGGCTATTGTAAATAGTGCTGAAATGAGCATTGTGGTGAATGTGCCTTTTTGATTTATGGTTTTCTCTGGGTATATGCCCAGAAGCGGGATTGCTGGATCATATGGTAATTCTATATCTAGGTTTTTTAAGGAAACTCCATACTGTTCTCCATCGTGACTGTATCAATTTACATTTCCACCACTAGTGGAAGAGGGATCCTTTTGTCCACACCCTCCCTAGAATTTGTTGTTTGTAGATTTTCTGATGATGCCGATTCTAACAGGTGTGATGTGATACCTCATTGTAGTTTTGATTTTCATTTCTCTAATAATTAGTGATGTTGAGCAGCTTTTCATGTGCGTCTTGGCCATCTCTGTGTCTTCTTTGAAGAAACGTCTCTTTAGATCTTCTGCCCATTTTTGTATTGGGTTGTTTGTTTTTTTAATATTAAGCTGCATGAGCTCTTTATATATATTGGAGATTAAACCTTTGTCCATTGATTCGTTTGCAAATATTATCGCCCATTCTGAGGGATGCTTTTTGCCATTCCTGTTTTTTTAACAAAAAAAGAAAGAAAGAAAAAGAAGCAGAACACTAATGTGTGTAAAATATGCCTTTTGAAACTGTCGTTTTGAAATATGGACATACTTTGAATTTTTTGGTCGATATATGAACCCGGTATTTGTTTTCAGGGCAGGTGTCCTTTACAGGCCTGCAATGATTTTGAATATCAACTGACCATTAGCGCTGGGATTAAAGCTGCTGTTTTGTGAAACGGCCACAAGGTGGCAGCAGTTCTCCCTTACCAAATCTGCTTACTAGAGCAACAGAGCCTCAATGGAAGTCATGTTCTAGATTGGAATTTAGAATGGAATGTGCCAGGAGAAAGCCCCTCAAGTTTGTCTCACTGCTTCTTGTTCGAGTTTTTAATGTAATTTTTTATTTTTTATTACAGCAAATATGATTACAATGTTTGGCTTGTTGTAGGTGTGGAAGATGTGGTTCTTTTACACATACACATATGTCTGTTCTTCCTGGGATCCTTTTCCCATGTACCTTATGACAGAATGTTGAGTAGTCTTCTCTTGGTATTCTGTAGGTCTTTGGTGATTATATATGTCACCTGTGTTTGTATATGTCTGTTAACCCCAATATCATAATGAAACCAATCCTCACACCTTTCCATTGGTGAACCATAAGTTTGTTGAATGAATCTGTGATTGCCCTTCTCCGTGGAAATATCTGCCCTGGTATCCATTTTTCGGTCACACCTATAAGAGATATGATACGATATGTGTCTTTCACTTTCTGACTTACTACAAGTCACGTGATTACCTCTAGACACACCTACAGTGCTGCAAATGGCATTGTGTCCTTTTATTCCTTGGCTTCTATTCTGCCTTAGCGAGGTCCATTTTCAACAATGTGATTCCCTGAGGGCTGAGGATTAGCTGACTTGGGTAGCCTGACCCTGCCGGCCGGCCCTCCCCAGGTGTGCCTGGGTTGAGTTCAATATAAACAGCGCTGCAGGCAGCAATAGCCCCTGAAGCTGTGCCTGACTCCATATTCTCTGCCCCGTCAGCAGTCTCGGGGCTGTTGTGGAGGGAGGGAGTGAGGGGCCACGGCTTTGTGGGTGGCCCGGTGTGAGTGGGTCTCTGCTGGACTTTCTGCAGGAGTTGCCAGGTTTCCACCTGTAAAGAAGAGGATGTGTCACCCATACATTCCGCTGGAATTTCTCTCCGGACAGAGGTGAGGAAGGAAAAAAGCAGTGGGTGCCGGGACAGGAGGGGTATCTCAGGCAGGACAATGGAAAGCTTCCAGAAGAGTGCCCAGGGCCAGGACCATACTGGCTGGCCTGCAGGCCCCAAGTTGGCCTGCGTGCTGTCGCTGGTGTGGCTCCACACCCCTTCCTTTAGGCTTTCAAGCCCTTGTACATATTCAGGTGTTTTACCTGGGAAGGGTGGGAAAAGTTCAACAGCAGCTGGCCTGGGGCTCAGCTCACGGTTACTCACAGATGCCTCGGGTCCCTTTCACTGAGGAAGGTGTAGGTCTTGTCTATTCCATAGTTGGTTTTTGGAACGGTACCTGTGCTTATATCAAACTCTGGTTTTATGCATCACCCCACCTCTCCTTCCCCCTTAAGCAGGCATAAGAGTGTTTTCTAAATGTGAGACACTGTTCTCTTTCCTAACTCAGTTCAAGTGTAGCCATGTTTACAGGATCTTCATAAGTGATATCTTATGATAAGATTCTTTTTCTGTGTGACTTATTTCACTTAGAATCATCATACCTGAATCCACCCATTTTGCTGCTACTGGTCTTATGACATTGATTTCATGGCTGAGGGATATTCCATCGTATGTAAGTACCACAATTTTTTGAACCATTAATATATTTCCTGGGATATTTAAGGTGTACCCAAGTTGAGGTCCTTGTAAGCAGTGCAACCCTAAATTTTGGGGTGGCTCTGTCTTATTGATTTTCAGTTTTCCCAAGGTATATTCCCTAGACTGGAAGTGCCCTTGGCTCTGTAGCTCTGTTCTTTACTTGTTTTAGGGAACACAATGCTCTCCTCCAGAGAGGCAGTTGGCAATTTATATAACGCCAATCAGCATAACAAGTCTCCTTGTTCTCCAGGGCCTGTCTTGCCTTTCTGGTTTTTACACATTTTGTGGATGTCCCTTTTGACCGGTGGGAAGTGATACTTCTTTGTAGTGCAGATTTGCATTGCCCGCTTGATTGCTTGGCCAAAAAGGGCGTATGCGTTTTCTCCTGAATATATTCAGGAGAAAACGCATACGCCCTTTTTGGCCAAGTGCATCATTGTCGAAGTTGTGCCGCTCTTCCTGTGCTTTAAAGGCGATTCCAACATACCTCTTGAAATCTGTTTCCTGCTATTCTGCCTCGCTTTCAAGTCCGCCTCGTTGCCTTTCCTCACCAGATTTTTGGACGATAGTTGTCCTTTATTACTCTGCCAGTTTGTGAATTGCTGTGCCCCTGAGCTCCATTTATCAACTCGTTTTTTGTGAGCTGACCGCAAGTCCAAAATTTTGGTTCATGACCTATGCTGCTTCCCGGTGGGGGGCTGAGACTTTGGTTAATTCTTCTTCCTGACGGGATGTTAGAGTGATATGTGCCCATCCAAATGCCTAACAGCTACTCTCTCATTGGTTCTCCCTCTTCCCTTTCATCCTCTGCCAAATTGGAAACCTATGCGAACCAGGAGGTTAAAGGGGCTGTCTTTCCAATTTGGGAGATTGATAGTAAAGCAGATGGAAAGTCAAACTGGAGCACCAGGGTAGGGACTATTCGTGACTTTTAGAAACTTTTCGTATTCACAGTCTGTTCGTTCTCTATGTTTCCCGTACATGTTTAGCTGTAGTAATATTCCTTTCAACCTGGAGAGTTGGGACCCATGGAATGGGTGCCAGGCATTTGTGCTTTAAAGGGTCTGCATTTGCTCACACAATCTCACCAATCCTCTCAATCCCAAGTGTCCAGCCTTATGCCACATCCAGCTGTCGTTGTAGATAGGGTCTTTCCAGGTTTCATCAGAGACCCTGAAGGAATTGTTAAGAATTTCGCAGTTTTTTGTTTTGTTTTTGAAATTCCTTTTTATAGTGGGTTTGAGCTGATTCTCGCTGCCATGTTTATGCTAGTCTAGACACAGATGATTCTCTTACGGAGACATATCAATACATAGGTTTTAAGTTTCTTACTAGTCAGATATATTCGTCTGCGGGAAATATGGGGTTTTGAGTCCCTTTCACTGAGGAAGGTGTAGGTCTTTTCTATTCCATAGTTGGTTTTTGGAACGGTACCTGTGCTTATACCAAACTCTGGTTTTATGCATCACCCCACCTCTCCTTCCCCCTTAAGCAGGCATAAGAGTGTTTTCTAAATGTGAGACACTGTTCTCTTTCCTAACTCAGTTCAAGTGTAGCCATGTTTACAGGATCTTCATAAGTGATATCTTATGATAACTTTCTTTTTCTGTGTGACTTATTTCACTTAGAATCATCGTACCGGAATCCACCCATTTTGCTGCTACTGGTCTTATGACATTGATTTCATGGCTGAGGGATATTCCATCATATGTAAGTACCTCAATTTTTTGAGCCATTTTTATATTTCCTGGGATAATTAAGGTGTACCCAAGTTGAGGTCCTTGTAAGCAGTGCAGCCCTAAATTTTGGGGTGGCTCTGTCTTAATGATTTTCAGTTTTCCCAAGGTATATTCCCTAGACTGGAAGTGCCCTTGGCTCTGTAGCTCTGTTGTTTACTTGTTTTAGGGAACACAATGCACTCCTCAAGAGAGGCAGTTGGCAGTGTACATTCCGCCCATCAGGATAACAAGGCTCCCTGTTCTCCAGGGCCTGTCTTACCTTTTTGGTTTTTACACATTTTGTTCATGTCCCTTTTGACCGGTGGGAAGTGATACTTCTTTGTAGTGCTGATTAGCATTGCCCGCTTGCTTGCTTGGCCAAAAAGGGCGTATGCGTTTTCACCTGAGTATATTCAGGAGAAAATGCGTACGCCCTTTTTGGCCAAGTGCATCATTGTCGAAGTTGTGCCCCTCTTCCTGTGCTTTAAAGGCGATTCCAACGTACCTCTTGAAATCTATTTCCTGCTATTCTACCTAGCTTTCAAGTGCGCCTCGTTGCCTTCCCTTAACAGATTTTTGCACGATAGTTGTCCTTTATTACTCTGCCAATTTGTGAATTGCTGTGCCCTTGAGCTCCATTTTTCAACTCGTTTTTTGTGAGCTGACCGCAAGTCCAAAATTTTGTTTCAAGAACTATTCTGGTTCCCGATGGGGGGCTGAGACTTTGGTTTATTCTTCATCCTGCTGGGAAGTTAGGGTGATATGTGCCCGTCCAAATGCCTAACAGCTACTCTCTCATTGGTTCTCCCTCTTCCCTTTCATCCTCTGCCAAATTGGAAACCTGTGCGAACCAGGAGGTTAAATGGGCTGTCTCTCCAAGTTCGGAGATTGATAGTAAAGCAGATGGAAAGTCAAACCGGAGCACCAGGAGAGGGACTATTCGTTGAGTTTTAGAAACCTTTCGTATTCACTGTGGGTCCGTTCTCTAGGTTTCCCGTACATGTTATAGCTATAGTAATATACACTTCAACCTGGAGAGTTGGGACCCATGGAATGGTGCCAGGCATTTGTGCTTTAAAGTTTCTGCATTTGCTCACCGAATCTCACCAATCCTCTCAGTCCCAAGTGTCCAGCCTTATGCCACATCCAGCTGTCGTTGTAGATAGGTTCATTCTAGGTTTCATCAGAGACCCTGAAGGAATTGTAAAGAATTTCCCAGTTTTTTTGTTTTGTTTTTAAAATTCCTTTTTATAGTGGGTTTGAGCTGATTCTCGCTGCCATGTTTATGCCATTCTAGACACACTTGATTCCCTTATGAATACATATCAATACATAGGTTTTAAGATTCTTACTAGTCAGATATATTCCTCTGCGGGAAATATGGGGTTTTGAGTCCCTTTCACTGAGGAAGGTGTAGGTCTTGTCTATTCCATAGTTGGTTTTTGGAACGGTACCTGTGCTTATATCAAACTCTGATTTTATGCATCACCCCACCTCTCCTTCCCCCTTAAGCAGGCATAAGAGTGTTTTCTAAATGTGAGACACTGTTCTCTTTCCTAACTCAGTTCAAGTGTAGCCATGTTTACAGGATCATCATAAGTGATATCTTATGATAAGTTTCTTTTTCTGTGTGACTTATTTCACTTAGAATCATCGTATCTGAATCCACCCATTTTGCTGCTACTGGTCTTATGACATTGATTTCATGGCTGAGGGATATTCCATCGTACGTAAGTACCACAATTTTTTGAACCATTTTTATATTTCCTGGGATATTTAACGTGTACTCAAGTTGTGGTCCTTGTAAGCAGTGCAGCCATAAATTTTTGGGTGGCACTGTCTTATCGATTTTCAGTTTTCCCAAGGTATATTCCCTAGACTGGAAGTGCCCTTGGCTCTGTAGCTCTGTTGTTTACTTGTTTTAGGGAACACAATGCACTCCTCCAGAGAGGCAGTTGGCAATTTACATCCCGCCCATCAGCATAACAAGGCTCCCTGTTCTCCAGGGCCGGTCTTGCCTTTCTGGTTTTTACACATTTTGTGGATGTCCCTTTTGACTGGTGGGAAGTGATACTTCTTTGTAGTGCAGATTTGCATTGCCCGCTTGCTTGCTTGGCCAAAAAGGACGTATGCGTTTTCTCCTGAATATATTCAGGAGAAAACGCATACACACTTTTTGGCCAAGTGCATCATTGTCCAAGTTGTGCCCCTCTTCCTGTGCTTTAAAGGCGATTCCAAGGTACCTCTTGAAATGTGTTTCCTGCTATTCTGCCTCGCATTCAAGTCCGCCTCGATGCCTTCCCTCAACAGATTTTTGGACAATAGTGGTCCTTTATTACTCGGCCAGTTTGTGAATTGCTGTGCCCCTGAGCTCCATTTTTCAACTCGTTTTTGTTGAGCTGACTGCAAGTCCAAAATTTTGGTTCAGGACCTATACTGGTTCCCGGTGGGTGGCTGAGAATTTGGTTAATTCTTCTTCCTGCCGGGAAATTACAGTGATATGTGCCCGTCCAAATGCCTAACAGCTACTCTCTCATTGGTTCTCCCTCTTCCCTTTCATCCTCTGCCAAATTGGCAACCTGTGCGAACCAAGAGGTTAAAGGGGCTGTCTCGCCAAGTTGGGAGGTTGATAGTAAAGCAGACGGAAAGTCAAACCGGAGCACCAGGAGAGGGACTATTCGTTGAGTTTGAGAAACCTTTCGTATTCACAGTGTGTCCGTTCTCTAGGTTTCCCGCACATGTTATAGCTGTAGTAATATTCCCTTCAACCTGGAGAGTTCGGACCCATGGAATGGGTGCCATGCATTATTGCTTTAAAGGGTCTGCATTTGCTCACCCAATCTCACCAATCGTCTCAGTCCCAAGTGTCCCTCCTTATGCCACATTCTGCTGTCGTTGTAGATAGGGTCATTCCAGCTTTCATCAGAGACCCTGAAGGAATTGTAAAGAATTTCCCAGTTTTTTTGTTTTGTTTTTGAAATTCCTTTTTATAGTCGGTTTGAGCTGATTCTCGCTGCCATGTTTATGCCAGTCTAGACACACTTGATTCCCTTACGGAGACATATCAATACATAGGTTTTAAGATTCTTACTAGTCAGATATTTTCCTCTGCGGGAAATATGGGTTTTTGAGTCCCTTTCGCTGAGGACGGTGTAGGTCTTGTCTATTCCATAGTTGGTTTTTGGAACGGTACCTGTGCTTATATCAAACTCTGGTTTTATGCATCACCCCACCTCTCCTTCCCCCTTAAGCAGGTATAAGAGTGTTTTCTAAATGTGAGACACTGTTCTCTTTCCTAACTCAGTTCAAGTGTAGCCATGTTTACAGGATCTTCATAAGTGATATCTTATGATAAGTTTCTTTTTCTGTGTGACTTATTTCACTTAGAATCATCGTACCTGAATCCACCCATTTTGCTGCTACTGGTCTTATGACATTGATTTCATGGCTGAGGGATATTCCATCGTACGTAAGTACCACAATTTTTGAACCATGTTTATATTTTCTGGGATACTTAAGGTGTATCCAAGTTGAGATCCTTGTATGCAGTGCAGCCCTAAATTTTGGGGTGGCTCTGTCTTATTGATTTTCAGTTTTCCCAAGGTATATTCCCTAGACTGGTAGTGCCCTTGGCTCTGTAGCTCTGTTCTTTACTTGTTGTAGGGAACAGAATGCACTCCTCCAGAGAGGCAGTTGGCAATTTACATCCCGCCCATCAGCATAACAAGGCTCCCTGTTCTCCAGGGCCTGTCTTGCCTTTCTGGATTTTACACATTTTGCGGATGTCCATTTTGACCGGTGGGAAGTGATACTTCTTTGTAGTGCAGATTTGCATTGACCGCTTTCTTGCTTGGCCAAAAAAGGCGTATGCATTTTCTCCTGAATATATTCAGGAGAAAACGCATACGCCCTTTTTGGCAAAGTGCATCATTGTCGAAGTTGTGCCCCTCTTCCTGTGCTTTAAAGGCGATTCCAACGTACCTCTTGAAATCTGTTTCCTGCTATTCTGCCTCGCTTTCAAGTCCGCCTCGTTGCCTTCCCTCAACAGATTTTTGGACGATAGTTGTCCTTTATTTCTCGGCCAGTTTGTGAATTGCTATGCCCCTGAGCTCCTTTTTTCAAGTCGTTTTTGTTGAGCTGACCGCAAGTCCAAAATTTTGGTTCAGGACCTATACTGGTTCCCGGTGGGTGGCTGAGACTTTGGTTAATTCTTCTTCCTGCCAGGAAATTACAGTGATATGTGCCCGTCCAACTGCCTAACAGCTACTCTCTCATTGGTTCTCCCTCTTCCCTTTCATCCTCTGCCAAATTGGCAACCTGTGCGAACCAGGAGGTTAAAGGGGCTGTCTCTCCAAGTTGGGAGGTTGATAGTAAAGCAGATGGAAAGTCAAACCGGAGCACCAGGATAGGGACTATTCGTTGAGATTTAGAAACCTTTCGTATTCACAGTGTGTCCGTTCTCTAGGTTTCCCGTACATGTTATAGCTGTAGTAATATTCCCTTCAACCTGGAGAGATGGGATTCATGGAATGGGTGCCAAGCATTTGTGCTTTAAAGGGTCTGCATTTGCTCACCCAATCTCACCAATCGTCTCAGTCCCAAGTGTCCCTCCTTATGCCACATCCAGCTGTCGTTGTAGATAGGGTCATTCCAGGTTTCATCAGAGACCCTGAAGGAATTGTAAAGAATTTCCCAGTTTTTTTGTTTTGTTTTTGAAATTCCTTTTTATAGTGGGTTTGAGCTGATTCCCGCTGCCATGTTAATGGCAGTGTAGACACACTTGATTCCCTTACGGAGACATATCAATACATAGGTTTTAAGATTCTTACTAGTCAGATATATTCCTCTGCGGGAAATATGGTGTTTTGAGTCCCTTTCACTGAGGAAGGTGTAGGTCTTGTCTATTCCATAGTTGGTTTTTGGAACGGTACCTGTGCTTATATCAAACTCTGGTTTTATGCATCACGCCACCTCTCCTTCCCCCTTAAGCAGGCATAAGAGTGTTTTCTAAATATGAGACACAGTTATCTTTCCTAACTCAGTTCAAGTGTAGCCATCTTTATAGGATCTTCATAAGTGATATCTTATGATAAGTTTCTTTTTCTGTGTGACTTATTTCACTTAGAATCATCGTACCTGAATCCACCCATTTTGCTGCTACTGGTCTTATGACATTGATTTCATGGCTGAGGGATATTCCATCGTACGTAAGTACCACAATTTTTTGAACCATTTTTATATTTCCTGGGATACTTAAGGTGTATCCCAGTTGAGGTCCTTGTAAGCAGTGCTGCCCTAAATTTTGGGGTGGCTCTGTCTTATTGATTTTCAGTTTTCCCAAGGTATATTCCCTAGACTGGAAGTGCCCTTGGCTCTGTAGCTCTGTTCTTTACTTGTTTTAGGGAACACAATGCACTCCTCCGGAGAGGCAGTTGGCAATTTACATCCCGCCCATCAGCATAACAAGGCTCCCTGTTCTCCAGGGCCTGTCTTGCCTTTCTGGTTTTTACACATTTTGTGGATGTCCCTTTTGACCGGTGGGAAGTGATACTTCTTTGTAGTGCAGATTTGCATTGCCCGCTTGCTTGCTTGGCCAAAAAGGGCGTATGCATTTTCTCCTGAATATATTCAGGAGAAAACGCATACGCCCTTTTTGGCCAAGTGCATCATTGTCGAAGTTGTGCACCTCTTCCTGTGCCTTAAATGTAATTCCAACGTACCTCTTGAAATCTGTTTCCTGCTATTCTGCCTCGCTTTCAAGTCCGCCTCGTTGCCTTCCCTCAACAGACTTTTGGAAGATAGTTGTCCTTTATTACTCGGCCAGTTTGTGAATTGCTGTGCCCCTGAGCTCCATTTTTCAACTCGTTTTTGGTGAGCTGACCGCAAGTCTAAAATTTTGGTTCAGGACCTATACTGGTTCCCGGTGGGTGGCTGAGACTTTGGTTAATTCTTCTTCCTGCCCTGAAATTACAGTGATATGTGCTTGTCCAAATGCATAACAGCTACTCTCTCATTGCTTCTCCCTCTTCCCTTTCATCCTCTGCCAAATTGGCAACCTGTGCGAACCAGGAGGTTAAAGGGGCTGTCTCTCCAAGTTGGGAGGTTGATAGTAAAGCAGATGTAAAGTCAAAGCGGAGCACCAGGAGAGGGACTATTCGTTGAGTTTTAGAAACCTTTCGTATTCACAGTGTGTCCGTTCTGTAGGTTTCCCGTACATGTTATAGCTGTAGTAATATTCCCTTCAACCTGGAGAGTTAGGACCCATGGAATGGGTGCCAGGCATTTGTGCTTTAAAGGGTCTGCATTTGCTCACCCAATCTCAACAATCCTCTCATTCCCAAGTGTCCCTCCTTATGCCACATCCAGCTGTCGTTGTAGATAGGGTCATTCCAGGTTTCATCAGAGACCCTGAAGGAATTGTAAAGAATTTCCCAGTTTTTTTGTTTTGTTTTTGAAATTCCTTTTTATAGTGGGTTTGAGCTGATTCTCGCTGCCATGTTTATGCCAGTCTAGACACACTTGATTCCCTTACGGAGACATATCAATACATAGGTTTTAAGATTCTTACTAGTCAGATATATTCCTCTGCAGGAAATATGGGGTTTTGAGTCCCTTTCACTGAGGAAGGTGTAGGTCTTGTCTATTCCATAGTTGGTTTTTGGAACGGTACCTGTGCTTATATCAAACTCTGGTTTTATGCATCAGCCCACCTCTCCTTCCCCCTTAAGCAGGCATAAGAGTGTTTTCTAAATATGAGACACTGTTCTCTTTCCTAACTCAGTTCAAGTGTAGCCATGTTTATAGTGTCTTCATAAGTGATATCTTATGATAAGTTTCTTTTTCTGTGTGACTTATTTCACTTAGAATCATCGTACCTTAATCCACCAATTTTGCTGCTACTGGTCTTATGACATTGATTTCATGGCTGAGGGATATTCCATCGTACGTAAGTACCACAATTTTTTGAACCATTTTTATATTTCCTGGGATATTTAAGGTGTACCCAAGTTGAGGTCCTTGTAAGCAGTGCAGCCATAAATTTTGGGCTGGCTCTGTCTTATTGATTTTCAGTTTTTCCAAGGTATATTCCCTAGACTGGAAGTGCCCTTGGCTCTGTAGCTCTGTTCTTTAATTGTTTTAGGGAACACAATGTACTCCTCCAGAGAGGCAGTTGGCAATTTACATGCCGCCCATCAGCATAACAAGGCTCCCTGTTCTCCAGGGCCTGTCTTGCCTTTCTTGTTTTTACACATTTTGTGGATGTCCCTTTTGATCGGTGGGAAGTGATACTTCTTTGTAGTGCAGATTTGCATTGCCCGCTTGCTTGCTTGGCCAAAAAGGGCGTATGCGTTTTCTCCTGAATATATTCAGGAGAAAACGCATACGCCCTTTTTGGCCAAGTGCATCATTGTCGAAGTTGTGCCCCTCTTCCTGTGCTTTAAAGGCGATTCCAACGTGCCTCTTGAAATCTGTTTCCTGCTACTCTGCCTCGCTTTCAAGTCCGCCTCATTGCCTTCCCTCAACAGATTTTTGGACGATACTTGTCCTTTATTACTTGGCCAGTTTGTGAATTGCTGTGCCCCTGAGCCCCATTGTTCAACTCGTTTTTTGTGAGCTGACCGCAAGTCCAAAATTTTGGTTCAGGACCTATGCTGGTTCCCAGTGGGGGGCTGAGACTTTGGTTAATTCTTCTTCCTGCTGGGGAATTACAGTGATATGTGCCCGTCCAAGTGCCTAACAGCTACTGTCTCATTGGTTCTCTCTCTTCCCTTTCATCCTCTGCCAAATGGGAAACCTGTGTGAACTGGGAGGTTAAAGGGGCTGTCTCTCGAAGTTGCGAGGTTGATAGTAAAGCAGATGGAAAGTCAAAACGGAGCACCAGGAGACGGACTATTCGTTGAGTTTTAGAAACCTTTCGTATTCACAGTGTGTCCGTTCTCTAGGTTTCCCGTATGTGTTATAACTGTAGTAATATTCCCTTCAACCTGGAGAGTTGGGACCCATGGAATGGGTGCCATGCATCATTGCTTTAAAGGGTCTGCATTTGCTCACCCAATCTCACCAATCCTCTCAGTCCCAAGTGTCCAGCCTTATGCCACATCCAGCTGTCATTGTAGATAGGGTCATTCCAGGTTTCATCAGAGACCCTGAAGGAATTGTAAAGAATTTCCCAGTTTTTTTGTTTTGTTTTTGAAATTCCTTTTTATAGTGGGTTTGAGCTGATTCTCGCTGCCATGTTTATGCCAGTCTAGAGACACTTGTTTCCCTTATGGAGACATATCAATACATAGGGTTTAAGATTCTTACTAGTCAGATATATTCCTCTGCGGGAAATATGGGGTTTTGAGTCCCTTTCACTGAGGAAGGTGTAGGTCTTGTCTATTCCATAGTTGGTTTTTGGAACGGTACGTGTGCTTATATCAAAGTCTCGTTTTATGCATCACCCCACCTCTCCTTCCCCCTTAAGCAGGCATAAGTGTGTTTTCTAAATGTGCGACAGTGTTCTCTTTCCTAACTCACTTCAAGTTTAGCCATGTTTACAGGATCTTCATAAGTGATATCTTATGATAAGTTTCTTTTTCTGTGTGACTTATTTCACTTAGAATCATCGTACCTGAATCCACCCATTTTGCTGCTACTGGTCTTATGACATTGATTTCATGGCTGAGGGATATTCCATCGTACGTAAGTACCGCAATTTTCTGAACCATTTTTATATTTCCTGGGATATTTAAGGTGTACCCAAGTTGAGGTCCTTGTAAGCAGTGCAGCCCTAAATTTTGGGGTGGCTCTGTCTTATTGATTTTCAGTTTTCCCAAGGAATATTCCCTAGACTGGAAGTGCCCTTGGCTCTGTAGCTCTGTTGTTTACTTGTTTTAGGGAACACAATGCACTCCTCCAGAGAGGCAGTTGGCAATTTACATCCCGCCCATCAGCATAACAAGGCTCCCTGTTCTCCAGGGCCTGTCTTGCCTTTCTGGATTTTACACATTTTGTGGATGTCCCTTTTACCGGTGGGAAGTGATACTTCTTTGTAGTGCAGATTTGCATTGCCCGCTTGCTTGCTTGGCCAAAAAGGGCGTATGCGTTTTCTCCTGAATATATTCAGGAGAAAACGCATACGCCCTTTTTGGCCAAGTGCATCATTGTCGAAGTTGGGCACCTCTTCCTGTGCTTTAAAGGTGATTCCAACGTACCTCTTGAAATCTGTTTCCTGCTATTCTGCCTCGCTTTCAAGTCCGCCTCGTTGCCTTCCCTCAACAGATTTTTGGACGATAGTTGTCCTTTATTACTCGGCCAGTTTGTGAATTGCTGTGCCCCTGAGTTCCATTTTTCAACTCGTTTTTGGTGAGCTGACCGCAAGTCCAAAACTTAGGTTCAGGACCTATACTGGTTCACGGTGGGTGGCTGAGACATTGGTTAATTCTTCTTCCTGCCGGGAAATTACAGTGATATGTGACCGTCCAAATGCCTAACAGCTAATCTCTCATTGGTTCTCCCTCTTCCCTTTCATCCTCTGCCAAATTGGCAACCTGTGCGAACCAGGAGGTTAAAGGGGCTGTCTCTCCAAGTTGGGAGGTTGATAGTAAAGCAGATGGAAAGTCAAACCGGAGCACAAGGAGAGGGACTGTTCATTGAGTTTTAGAAACCTTTCGATTTCACGTGTGTCCGTTCTCTAGGTTTCCCGAACATGTTATATCTGTAGTAATATTTCCTTCAACCTGGAGAGTTGGGACCCATGGAATGGGTGCCAGGCATTTGTGCTTTAAAGGGTCTGCATTTGCTCACCCAATCTCAACAATCGTCTCAGTCCCAAGTGTCCCTCCTTATGCCACATCCAGCTGTCATTGTAGATAAGGTCATTCCAGGTTTCATCAGAGACCCTGAAGGAATTGTAAAGAATTTCGTAGTTTTTTTGTTTTGTTTTTGAAATTCCTTTTTATAGTGGGTTTGAGCTGATTCTCGCTGCCATGTTTATGCCAGTCTAGACACACTTGATTCCCTTACGGAGACATATCAATACATAGGTTTTAAGATTCTTACTAGTCAGATATATTCCTCTGTGGGAAATATGGGGTTTTGAGTCCCTTTCACTGAGGAAGGTGTAGGTCTTGTCTATTCCATAGTTGGTTTTTGGAACGGTACCTGTGCTTATATCACACTCTGGTTTTATGCATCACCCCACCTCTCCTTCCCCCTTAAGCAGGCATAAGAGTGTTTTCTAAATGTGAGACACTGTTCTCTTTCCTAACTCAGTTCAAGTGTAGCCATGTTTACAGGATCTTCATAAGTGATATCTTATGATAAGTTTCTTTTTCTGTGTGCCTTATTTCACTTAGAATCATCGTACCTGAATCCACCCATTTTGCTGCTACTGGTCTTAGGACATTGATTTCATGGCTGAGGGATATTCCATCGTACGTAAGTACCGCAATTTTCTGAACCATTTTTATATTTCCTGGGATATTTACGGTGTACCCAAGTTGAGGTCCTTGTAAGCAGTGCAGCCCTAAATTTTGGGGTGGCTCTGTCTTATTGATTTTCAGTTTTCCCAAGGTATATTCCCTAGACTGGAAGTGCCCTTGGCTCTGAAGCTCTGTTCTTTACTTGTTTTACGGAACACAATGCACTCCCCCAGAGAGGCAGTTGGCAGTTTACATCCCGCCCATCAGCATAACAAGGCTCCCTGTTTTCCAGGGCTTGTCTTGCCTTTCGGGTTTTTACACATTTTGTGGATGTCCCTTTTGACCGGTGGGAAGTGATACTTATTTGTAGTGCAGATTTGCATTGCCCGCTTGCTTGCTTGGCCAAAAAGGGCGTATGCGTTTTCTCCTGAATATATTCAGGAGAAAACGCATACGTCCATTTTGGCCAAGTGCATCATTGTCGAAGTTGTGCCCCTCTTCCTGTGCTTTAAAGGCGATTCCAACGTACCTCTTGAAATCTGTTTCCTGCTATTCTGCCTCGCTTTCAAGTCCGCCTTGTTGCCTTCCCTCAAGAGATTTTTGGACCATAGTTGTCCTTTATTACTCGGCCAGTTTGTGAATTGCTGTGCCCCTGAGCTCCATTTTTCAACTCGTTTTTGGTGAGCTGACCACAATTCCAAAATTTTGGTTCAGGACCTATGCTGTTTCCCGGTGGGGGGCTGAGACTTTGGTTAATTCTTCTTCCTGCCGGGAAATTACAGTGATATGTGCCCGTCCAAATGCCTAACAGCTACTCTCTCATTGGTTCTCCCTCTTCTCGTTCATCCTCTGCCAAATTGGCAACCTGTGCGAACCAGGAGGTTAAAGGGGCTGTCTCTCCAAGTTGGGAGGTTGATAGTAAAGCAGATGGAAAGTCAAACCAGAGCACCAGGACAGGGACTATTCGTTGAGTTTTAGAAACCTTTCGTATTCACAGTGTGTCCGTTCTCTAGGTTTCCCGTACATGTTATAGCTGTGGTAATATTCCCTTCAACCTGGAGAGTTGGGACCCATGGAATGGGTGCCAGGCATTTGTGCTTTAAAGGGTCTGCATTTGCTCACCAAATCTCACCAATCGTCTCAGTCCCAAGTGTCCCTCGTTATGCCACATCCAGCTGTCACTGTAGATAGGGTCATTCCAGGTTTCATCAGATACCCTGAAGGAATTGTAAAGAATTTCCCAGTTTTTTGTTTTGTTTTTGAAACTCCTTTTTATAGTGTGTTTGAGCTGATTCTCGCTGCCATGTTTATGCCAGTCTAGACACACTTGATTCCCTTACGGAGACATATCAATATATAGGTTTTAAGATTCTTACTAGTCAGATATATTCCTCTGCGGGAAATATGGGGTTTTGAGTCCCTTTCACTGAGGAAGGTGTAGGTCTTGTCTATTCCATAGTTGGTTTTTGGAACAGTACCTGTCCTTATATTAAACTCTGGTTTTATGCAGCACCCCAACTCTCCTTCCCCCTTAAGCAGGCATAAGAGTGTTTTCTAAATGTGAGACACTGTTCTCTTTCCTAACTCAGTTCAAGTGTAGCCATGTTTACAGGATCTTCATAAGTGATATCTTATGATAAGTTTCTTTTTCTGTGTGACTTATTTCACTTAGAATCATCGTACCTGAATCCACCCATTTTGCTGCTACTGGTCTTATGACATTGATTTCATGGCGGAGGGATATTCCATCGTACGTAAGTACCACAATTTTCTGAACCATTTTTATATTTCCTGGGATACTTAAGGTGTACCCAAGTTGAGGTCCTTGTAAGCAGTGCAGCCCTAAATTTTGGGGTGGCTCTGTCTTATTGATTTTCAGTTTTCCCAAGGTATATTCCCTAGACTGGAAGTGCCCTTGGCTCTGTAGCTCCGTTGTTTACTTGTTTTAGGTAACACAATGCACTCCTCCAGAGAGGCAGTTGGCAATTTACATCCCGCCCATCAGCATAACAAGGCTCCCTGTTCTCCAGGGCCTGTCTTGCCTTTCTGGTTTTTACACATTTTGTGGACGTCCCTTTTGACAGGTGGGAAGTGATACTTCTTTGTAGTGCAGATTTGCATTGCCCGCTTGCTTGCTTGGCCAAAAAGTGCGTATGCGTTTTCTCCTGAATATATTCAGGAGAAAATGCATACGCCCTTTTTGGCCAAGTGCATCATTGTCGAAGTTGGGCACCTCTTCCTGTGCTTTAAAGGCGATTCCAACGTACCTCTTGAAATCTGTTTCCTGCTATTCTGCCTCGCATTCAAGTCCGCCTCGTTGCCTTCCCTCAACAAATTTTTGGACGATAGTTGTCCTTTATTACTCGGCCAGTTTGTGAATTGCTGTGCCCCTGAGCTCCATTTTTCAACTCGTTTTTGGTGCGCTGACCGCAAGTCCAAAACTTAGGTTCAGGACCTATACTGGTTCACGGTGGGTGGCTGAGACAATGGTTAATTCTTCTTCCTGCCGGGAAATTACAGTGATATGTGACCGTCCAAATGCCTAACAGCTACTCTCTCATTGGTTCTCCCTCTTCCCTTTCATCCTCTGCCAAATTGGCAACCTGTGCGAACCAGGAGGTTAAAGGGGCTGTCTCTCCAAGTTGGGAGGTTGATAGTAAAGCAGATGGAAAGTCAAACCGGAGCACCAGGAGAGGGACTGTTCATTGAGTTTTAGAAACCTTTCGATTTCAGAGTGTGTCCGTTCTCTAGGTTTCCCGTACATGTTATAGCTGTAGTAATATTCCCTTCAACCTGGAGAGTTGGGACCCATGGAATGGGTGCCAGGCATTTGTGCTTTAAAGGGTCTGCATTTGCTCACCCAATCTCACCAATCGTCTCAGTCCCAAGTGTCCCTCCTTATGCCACATCCAGCTGTCATTGTAGATAAGGTCATTCCAGGTTTCATCAGAGACCCTGAAGGAATTGTAAAGAATTTCCTAGTTTTTTTGTTTTGTTTTTGAAATTCCTTTTTATAGTGGGTTTGAGCTGATTCTCGCTGCCATGTTTATGCCAGTCTAGACACACTTGATTCCCTTACGGAGATATATCAATACATAGGTTTTAAGATTCTTACTAGTCAGATATATTCCTCTGAGGGAAATATGGGGTTTTGAGTCCCTTTCACTGAGGAAGGTGTAGGTCTTGTCTATTCCATAGTTGGTTTTTGGAACGGTACCTGTGCTTATATCACACTCTGGTTTTATGCATCACCCCACCTCTCCTTCCCCCTTAAGCAGGCATAAGAGTGTTTTCTAAATGTGAGACACTGTTCTCTTTCCTAACTCAGTTCAAGTGTAGCCATGTTTACAGGATCTTCATAAGTGATATCTTATGATAAGTTTCTTTTTCTGTGTGACTTATTTCACTTAGAATCATCGTACCTGAATCCACCCATTTTGCTGCTACTGGTCTTATGACATTGATTTCATGGCTGAGGGATATTCCATCGTACGTAAGTACTGCAATTTTCTGAACCATTTTTATATTTCCTGGGATATTTAAGGTGTACACAAGTTGAGGTCCTTGTAAGCAGTGCAGCCCTAAATTTTGGTGTGGCTCTGTCTTATTGATTTTCAGTTTTCCCAAGGTATATTCCCTAGACTGGTAGTGCCCTTGGCTCTGTAGCTCTGTTCTTTACTTGTTTTAGGGAACACAAGGCACTCCTCCAGAGAGGCAGTTGGCAGTTTACATCCCGCCCATCAGCATAAAAAGGCTCCCTGTTCTCCAGGGCCTGTCTTGCCTTTCTGGTTTTTACACATTTTGTGGATGTCCCTTTTGACCGGTGGGAAGTGATACTTATTTGTAGTGCAGATTTGCATTGCCCGCTTGCTTGCTTGGCCAAAAAGGGCGTATGCGTTTTCTCCTGAATATATTCAGGAGAAAACGCATACGCCCATTTTGGCCAAGTGCATCATTGTCGAAGTTGTGCCCCTCTTCCTTTGCTTTAAAGGCGATTCCAACGTACCTCTTGAAATCTGTTTCCTGCTATTCTGCCTTGCTTTCAAGTCCGCCTCGTTGCCTTCCCTCAAGAGATTTTTGGATGATAGTTGTCCTTTATTACTCAGCCAGTTTGTGAATTGCTGTGCCCCTGAGCTCCATTATTCAACTCGTGTTTGGTGAGCTGACCGCAAGTCCAAAATTTTGGTTCAGGACCTATACTGGTTCCCGGTGGGTGGCTGAGACTTTGGTTAATTCTTCTTGCTGCCGGGAAATTACAGTGATATGTGCCCGTCCAAATGCCTAACAGCTACTCTCTCATTGGTTCTCCCACTTCCCTTTCATCCTCTGCCAAATTGGCAACCTGTGCGAACCAGGAAGTTAAAGGGGCTGTCTCTCCAAGTTGGGAGGTTGATAGTAAAGCAGATGGAAAGTCAAACCGGAGCACCAGGAGAGGGACTATTCGTTGAGTTTTAGAAACCTTTCGTATTCACAGTGTGTCCGTTCTCTAGGTTTCCCGTACATGATATAACTGTAGTAATATTCCCTTCAACCTGGAGAGTTGGGACCCATGGAATGGGTGCCATGCATTATTGCTTTAAAGGGTCTGCATTTGCTCACCCAATCTCACCAATCCTCTCAGTCCCAAGTGTCCTGCCTTATGCCACATCCAGCTGTCACTGTAGATAGGGTCATTCCAGGTTTCATCAGAGACCCTGAAGGAATTGTAAAGAATTTCCTAGTTTTTTTGTTTTGTTTTTGAAATTCCTTTTTATACTGGGTTTGAGCTGATTCTCGCTGCCATATTTATGCCAGTCTAGACACACTTGATTCCCTTACGGAGACATATCAATACATAGGTTTTAAGATTCTTACTAGTCAGATATATTCCTCTGCGGGAAATATGGGGTATTGAGTCCCTTTCACTGAGGAAGGTGTAGGTCTTTTCTATTCCATAGTTGGTTTTTGGAACGGTACCTGTGCTTATATAAAACTCTGGTTTTATGCATCACCCCACCTCTCCTTCCCCCTTAAGCAGGCATAAGAGTGTTTTCTAAATGTGAGACACTGTTCTCTTTCCTAACTCAGTTCAAGTGTAGCCATGTGTACAGGATCTTCATAAGTGATATCTTATGATAAGTTTCTTTTTCTGTGTGACTTATTTCACTTAGAATCATCGTACCTGAATCCACCCATTTTGCTGCTACTGGTCTTATGACATTGATTTCATGGCTGAGGGATATTGCATCGTACGTAAGTACCACAATTTTTTGAACAATTTTTATATTTCCTGGGATATTTAAGGTGTACCCAAGTTGAGGTCCTTGTAAGCAGTGCAGCCCTAAATTTTGGGGTGGCTCTGTCTTATTGATTTTCAGTTTTCCCAAGGAATATTCCCTAGACTGGAAGTGCCCTTGGCTCTGTAGCTCTGTTGTTTACTTGTTTTAGGGAACACAATGCACTCCTCCAGAGAGGCAGTTGGCAATTTACATCCCGCCCATCAGCATAACAAGGCTCCCTGTTCTCCAGGGCCTGTCTTGCCTTTCTGGATTTTACACATTTTGTGGATGTCCCTTTTACCGGTGGGAAGTGATACGTCTTTGTAGTGCAGATTTGCATTGCCCGCTTGCTTGCTTGGCCAAAAAGGGCGTATGCGTTTTCTCCTGAATATATTCAGGAGAAAACGCATACACCCTTTTGGCCAAGTGCATCATTGTCGAAGTTGTGCCCCTCTTCCTGTGCTTTAAAGGCGATTCCAACGTACCTCTTGAAATCAGTTTCCTGCTATTCTGCCTCGCTTTCAAGTCCGCCTCGGTGCCTTCCCTCAACAGATTTTTGGACGATAGTTGTCCTTTATTACTCGGCCAGTTTGTGAATTGCTGTGCCCCTGAGCTCCATTTTACAACTCGTTTTTGGTGAGCTGACCGCAAGCCCAAAATTTTGGTTCGGGACCTATACTGGTTCCCGGTGGATGGCTGAGACTTTGCTTAATTCTTCTTCCTGCCGGGAAATTCCAGTGATATGTGCCCGTCCAAATGCCTAACAGCTACTCTCTCATTGGTTCTCCCTCTTCCCTTTCATCCTCTGCCAAATTGGCAACCTGTGCGAACCAGGAGGTTAAAGGGGCTGTCTCTCCAAGTTGGGAGGTTGACAGTAAAGCAGATGGAAAGTCAAACCAAAGCACCAGGACAGGGACTATTCGGTGAGTTTTAGAAACCTTTCGTATTCACAGTGTGTCTGTTCTCTAGGTTTCCCTTACATGTTATAGCTGTAGTAATATTCCCTTCAACCTGGAGAGTTGGGACCCATGGAATGTGTGCCAGGGATTTGTGCTTTAAAGGGTCTGCATTTGCTCACCCAATCTCACCAATCGTCTCAGTGCCAAGTGTCCCTCGTTATGCCACATCCAGCTGTCATTGTAGATAGGGTCATTCCAGGTTTCATCAGAGACCCTGAAGGAATTGTAAAAATTTCCCAGTTTTTTTGTTTTGTTTTTTAAATTCCTTTTTATAGTGAGTTTGAGCTGATTCTCGCTGCCATGTTTATGCCAGTCTAGACACACTTGATTCCCTTACAGAGACATATCAATACATAGGTTTTAAGATTCTTACTAGTCAGATATATTCCTCTGCGGGAAATATGGGGTTTTGAGTCCCTTTCACTGAGGACGGTGTAGGTCTTGTCTATTCAATAGTTGGTTTTTGGAACGGTACCTGTGCTTATATCAAACTCTGGTTTTATGCATCACCCCACCTCTCCTTCCCCCTTAAGCAGGCATAAGAGTGTTTTCTAAATGTGAGACACTGTTCTCTTTCCTAACTCAGTTCAAGTGTAGCCATGTTTACAGGATCTTCATAAGTGATATCTTATGATAAGTTTCTTTTTCTGTGTGACTTATTTCACTTAGAATCATCGTACCTGAATCCACCCATTTTGCTGCTACTGGTCTTATGACATTGACTTCATGGCTGAGGGATATTCCATCGTACGTAAGTACCACAATTTTTTGAACCATTTTTATATTTCCTGGGATATTTAAGGTGTACCCAAGTTGAGGTCCTTGTAAGCAGTGCAGCCCTAAATTTTGGGGTGGCTCTGTCTTATTGATTTTCAGTTTTCCCAAGGTATATTCCCTAGACTGGAAGTGCCCTTGGCTCTGTAGCTCTGTTGTTTACTTGTTTTAGGGAACACAATGCACTCCTCCAGAGAGGCAGTTGGCAATTTACATCCCTTATCAGCATAACAAGGATCCCTGTTCTCCAGTGCCGGTCTTGCCTTTCTGGTTTTTACACATTTTTGTGGATGACCCTTTTGACCGGTGGGAAGTGATACTTCTTTGTAGTGCAGATTTGCATTGCCCGCTTTCTTGCTTGGCCAAAAAGGGCGTATGCCTTTTCTCCTGAATATATTCAGGAGAAAACGCATACGCCCTTTTTGGCCAAGTGCATCATTGTCGAAATTGTGCCCCTCTTCCTGTGCTTTAAAGGCGATTCCAAGGTACCTCTTGAAATCTGTTTCCTGCTATTCTGCCTCGCTTTCAAGTCCGCCTCATTGCCTTCCCTCAACAGATTTTTGGACGATAGTTGTCCTTTATTACTCGGCCAGTTTGTGAATTGCTGTGCCCCTGAGCTCCATTTTTCAACTCGTTTTTGGTGAGCTGACCTCAAGTCCAAAATTTTGGTTCAGGACCTATACTGGTTCCCGGTGGGTGGCTGAGACCTTGGTTAATTCTTCTTCCTGCCGGGAAATTACAGTGATATGTGCCCGTCCAAATGCCTAACAGCTACTCTCTCATTGGTTCTCCCTCTTCCATTTCATCCTCTGCCAAATTGGCAACCTGTGCGAACCAGGAGGTTAAAGGGGCTGTCTCTCCAAGTTGGGAGGTTGATAGTAAAGCAGATGGAAAGTCAAACCGGAGCACCAGGAGAGGGACTATTCGTTGAGTTTTAGAAACCTTTCGTATTGACAGTGTGTCCGTTCTCTAGGTTTCCCATACATGTTGAAGCTGTAGTAATATTCCCTTCAACCTGGAGAGTTGGGACTCATGGAAGGTGTGCCAGGCATTGGTGCTTTCAAGGGTCTGCATTTGCTCACCCAATCTCACCAATCCTCTCAGTCCCAAGTGTCCAGCCTTATGCCACATCCAGCTGTCATTGTAGATAGGGTCATTCCAGGTTTCATCAGAGACCCTGAAGGAATTGAAACGAATTTCCCAGTTTTTTTGTTTTGTTTTTGAAATTCCTTTTTATAGTGGGTTTCAGCTGATTCTCGCTGCCATGTTTATGCCAGTCTAGACACACTTGATTCCCTTACGGAGACATATCAATACATAGGTTTTAAGATTCTTACTAGTCAGATATATTCCTCTGCAGGAAATATGGGGTTTTGAGTCCCTTTCACTGAGGAAGGTGTAGGTCTTGTCTATTCCATAGTTGGTTTTTGGAACGGTACCTGTGCTTATATCAAACTCTGGTTTTATGCATCACCCCACCTCTCCTTCCCCCTTAAGCAGGCATAAGAGTGTTTTCTAAATGTCAGACTCTGTTCTCTTTCCTAACTCAGTTCAAGTGTAGCCATGTTTACAGGATCTTCATAAGTGATATCTTATGATAAGTTTCTTTTTCTCTGTGACTTATTTCCCTTAGAATCAGCGTACCTGAATCCACCCATTTTGCTGCTACTGGTCTTATGACATTGATTTCATGGCTGAGGGATATTCCATCGTACGTAAGTACCACAATTTTTTGAACCATTTTTATATTTCCTGGGATATTTAAGGTGTACCCAAGTTGAGGTACTTGTAAGCAGTGCAGCCCTAAATTTTGGGGTGGCTCTGTCTTATTGATTTTCAGTTTTCCAAGGAATATTCCCTAGACCGGAAGTGCCCTTGGCTCTGTAGCTCTGTTGTTTACTTGTTTTAGGGAACACAATGCACTCCTCCAGAGAGGCAGTTGGCAATTTACATCCCGCCCATCAGCATAAGAAGGCTCCCGGTTCTCCAGGGCCAGTCTTTCGTTTCTGGATTTTACACATTGTGTGGATGTCCCTTTTGACCAGTGGGAAGTGATACTTCTTTGTAGTGCAGATTTGCATTGCCCGCTTGCTTGCTTGGCCAAAAAGGGCGTATGCGTTTTCCCCTGAATATATTCAGGAGAAAACGCATACGCCCTTTTTCGCTAAGTGCATCATTGTCGAAGTTGTTCCCTTCTTCCTGTGCTTTAAAGGCGATTCCAACGTACCTCTTGAAATCTGTTTCCTGCTATTCTGCCTCGCTTTCAAGTCCGCCTCGTTGCCTTCCCTCAACAGATTTTTGGACGATAGTTGTCCTTTATTTCTCGGCCAGTTTGTGAATTGCTGTGCCCCTGAGCTCCATTTTTCAACTCGTTTTTGGTGAGCTGACCGCAAGTCCAAAATTTTGGTTCAGGACCTATGCTGGTTCCCGGTGGGGGGCTGAGACTTTGCTTAATTCTTCTTCCTGCCGGGAAATTACAGTGATATGTGCCCGTCCAAATGCCTAACAGCTACTCTCTCATTGGTTCTCCCTCTTCCCTTTCATCCTCTGCCAAATTGGCAACCTGTGCGAACCAGGAGGTTAAAGGGGCTGTCTCTCCAAGTTGGGAGGTTGATAGTAAAGCAGATGGAAAGTCAAACCGGAGCACCAGGAGAGGGACTATTCGTTGAGTTTTAGAAACCTTTCGTATTCACAGTGTGTCCGTACTCTAGGTTTCCCGTACATGTTATAGCTGTAGTAATATTCCCTTCAACCTGGAGAGTTGGGACCCATGGAATGGGTGCCAGGCATTATTGCTTTAAAGGGTCTGCATTTGCTCACCCAATCTCACCAATCCTCTCAGTCCCAAGTGTCCAGCCTTATGCCACATCCAGCTGTCGTTGTAGATAGGGTCATTCCAGCTTTCATCAGAGACCCTGAAGG
Organism: Hyperoodon ampullatus; assembly: GCF_949752795.1. NCBI lineage: Eukaryota > Metazoa > Chordata > Mammalia > Artiodactyla > Ziphiidae > Hyperoodon > Hyperoodon ampullatus. The sequence continues at coordinate 2,171,073 of NW_027640676.1, read as the reverse complement.
AATTGTAAAGAATTTCCCAGTTTTTTTGCTTTGTTTTTGAAATTCCTTTTTATAGTGGGTTTGAGCTGATTCTCGCTGCCATGTTTATGCCAGTCTAGACACACTTGATTCTCTTACGGAGACATATCAATACATAGGTTTTAAGATTCTTACTAGTCAGATATATTCCTCTGCGGGAAATATGGGGTTTTGAGTCCCTTTCACTGAGGAAGGTGTAGGTCTTGTCTATTCCATAGTTGGTTTTTGGAACGGTACCTGTGCTTATATCAAACTCTGGTTTTATGCATCACCCCACCTCTCTTTTCCCTTAAGCAGGCATAAGAGTGTTTTCTAAATGTGAGACACTGTTCTCTTTCCTAACTCAGTTCAAGTGTAGCCATGTTTACCGGATCTTCATAAGTGATATCTTATGATAAGTTTCTTTTTCTCTGTGACTTATTTCACTTAGAATCATCGTACCTGAATCCACCCATTTTGCTGCTACTGCTCTTATGACATTGATTTCATGGCTGAGGGATATTCCATCGTACATAAGTACCACAATTTTTTGAACCATTTTTATATTTCCTGGGATATTTAAGGTGTACCCAAGTTGAGGTCCTTGTAAGCAGTGCAGCCCTAAAGTTTGGGGTGGCTCTGTCTTAGTGATTTTCAGTTTTCCCAAGGTATATTCCCTAGACTGGAAGTGCCCTTGGCTCTGTAGCTCTGTTCTTTACTTGTTTTAGGGAACAGAATGCACTCCTCCAGAGAGGCAGTTGGCAATTTACATCCCACCCATCAGCATAACAAGGCTCCCTGTTCTCCAGGGCCTGTCTTGCCTTTCTGGTTTTTACACATTTTGTGGATGTCCCTTTTGACCGGTGGGAAGTGATACTTCTTTGTAGTGCAGATTTGCATTGCCCGCTTGCTTGCTTGGCCAAAAAGGGCGTATGCGTTTTCTCCTGAATATATTCAGGAGAAAATGCATACGCCCTTTTTGGCCAAGTGCATCATTGTCGAAGTAGTGCCCCTCTTCCTGTGCTTTAAAGGCGATTCCAACGTATCTCTTGAAATCTGTTTCCCGCTATTCTGCCTCGCTTTCAAGTCCACCTCGTTGCCTTCCCTCAACAGATTTTTGGACGATAGTTGTCCTTTATTACTCGGCCAGTTTGTGAATTGCTGTGCCCCTGAGCTCCATTTTTCAACTCGTTTTTTGGTGAGCTGACCTCAGGTCCAAAATTTAGGTTCAGGAACTATACTGGTTCCTGGTGGGGGGCTGAGACTTTGGTTAATTCTTCTTCCTGCTGGGAAATTACAGTGATATGTGCCCGTCCAAATACCTAACTGCTACTCTCTCATTGGTTCACCCTCTTCCCTTTCATCCTCTGCCAAATTGGCAACCTGTGCGAACCAGGAGGTTAAAGGGGCTGTCTCTCCAAGTTGGGAGGTTGATAGTAAAGCAGATGGAAAGTCAAACCGGAGCACCAGGAGAGGGACTATTCGTTGAGTTTTAGAAACCTTTCGTATTCACAGTGTGTCCGTTCTCTAGGTTTCCCGTACATGTTATAGCTGTAGTAATATTCCCTTCAACCGGGAGAGTTGGGTCCCATGGAATGGGTGCCAGGCATTTGTGCTTTAAAGGGTCTGCATTTGCTCACCCAATCTCACCAATCGTCTCAGTCCCAAGTGTCCCTCCTTATGCCACATCCAGCTGTCATTGTAGATAGGGTCATTCTAGGTTTCATCAGAGACCCTGAAGGAATTGAAAAGAATTTCCCAGTTTTTTGTTTTATTTTTGAAATTCCTTTTTATAGTGGGTTTGAGCTGATTCTCGCTGCCATGTTTATGCCAGTCTAGACACACTTGATTCCCTTACAGAGACATATCAATACATAGGTTTTAAGATTCTTACTAGTCAGATATATTCCTCTGCGGGAAATATGGGGTTTTGAGTCCCTTTCACTGAGGAAGGTGTAGGTCTTGTCTCTTCCATAGTTGGTTTTTGGAACAGTACCTGTGCTTATATTAAACTCTGGTTTTATGCAGCACCCCAACTCTCCTTCCCGCTTAAGCAGGCATAAGAGTGTTTTCTAAATGTGAGACACTGTTCTCTTTCCTAACTCAGTTCAAGTGTAGCCATGTTTACAGGATCTTCATAAGTGATATCTTATGATAAGTTTCTTTTTCTGTGTGACTTATTTCACTTAGGATCATCGTACCGGAATCCACCCATTTTGCTGCTACTGGTCTTATGACATTGATTTCATGGCTGAGGGATATTCCATCGTACGTAAGTACCACAATTTTCTGAACCATTTTTATATTTCCTGGGATATTTAAGGTGTACCCAAGTTGAGGTCCTTGTAAGCAGTGCAGCCCTAAATTTTGGGGTGGCTCTGTCTTATTGATTTTCAGTTTTCCCAAGGTATAATCCCTAGACTGGATGTGCCCTTGGCTCTGTAGCTCTGTTCTTTACTTGTTTTAGGGAACACAATGCACTCCTCCAGAGAGGCAGTTGGCAATTTACATCACGCCCATCAGCATAACAAGGCTCCCTGTTCTCCAGGGCCTGTCTTGCCTTTCTGGTTTTTACACATTTTGTGGATGTCCCTTTTGACCGGTGGGAAGTGATACTTCTTTGTAGTCCAGATTTGCATTGCCCGCTTGCTTGCTTGGCCAAAAAGGGCGTATGCGTTTTCTCCTGAATATATTCAGGAGAAAACGCATACGCCCTTTTTGGCCAAGTGCATCATTGTCGAAGTTGTGCCCCTCTTCCTGTGCTTTAAAGGCGATTCCAACGTACCTCTTGAAATCTGTTTCCTGCTATTCTGCCTCGCATTCAAGTCCGCCTCGTTGCCTTCCCTCAACAGATTTTTGGACGATAGTTGTCTTTTATTACTCAGCCAGTTTGTGAATTGCTGTGCCCCTGAGCTCCATTTTTCAACTCTTTTTTGGTGAGCTGACCGCAAGTCCAAAACTTTGGTTCAGGACCTATACTGGTTCCCGGTGGGTGGCTGAGACTTTGGTTAATTATTCTTCCCTCCGGGAAATTACAGTGATATGTGCCCATCCAAATGCCTAACAGCTAATCTCTCATTGGTTCTCCCTCTTCCCTTTCATCATCTGCCAAATTGGCAACCTGTGCGAACCAGGAGGTTAAAGGGGCTGTCTCTCCAAGTTGGGAGGTTGATAGTAAAGCAGATGGAAAGTCAAACCGGAGCACGAGGAGAGGGACTGTTCGTTGAGTTTTAGAAACCTTTCGTATTCACAGTGTGTCCGTTCTCTAGGTTTCCCGTACATGTTATAGCTGTAGTAATATTCCCTTCAACCTGGAGAGTTGGGACCCATGGAATGGGTGCCATGCATTATAGCTTTAAAGGGTCTGAATTTGCTCACCCAATCTCACCAATTCTCTCAGTCACAAGTGTCCAGCCTTATGCCACATCCATCTGTCGTTGTAGATATGGACATTCCAGGTTTCATCAGAGACCCTGAAGGAATTGTAAAGAATTTCCCAGTTTTTTTGTTTTGTTTTTGAAATTACTTTTTATAGTGGGTTTGAGCTGATTCTCGCTGCCACGTTTATGCCAGTCTAGACACACTTGATTCCCTTACGGAGACATATCAATACATAGGTTTTAAGATTCTTACTAGTCAGATATATTCCTCTGCGGGAAATATGGGGTTTTGAGTCCCTTTCACTGAGGAAGGTGTAGGTCTTGTCTATTCAATAGTTGGTTTTTGGAACGGTACCTGTGCTTATATCAAACTCTGGTTTTATGCATCACCCCACCTCTCCTTCCCCCTTAAGCAGGCATAAGAGTGTTTTCTAAATGTGAGACACTGTTCTCTTTCCTAACTCAGTTCAAGTGTAGCCTTGTTTACAGGATCTTCATAAGTGATATCTTATGATAAGTTTCTTTTTCTGTGTGACTTATTTCACTTAGAATCATCGTACCTGAATCCACCCATTTTGCTGCTACTGGTCTTATGACATTGACTTCATGGCTGAGGGATATTCCATCGTACGTAAGTACCACAATTTTTTGAACCATTTTTATATTTCCTGGGATATTTAAGGTGTACCCAAGTTGAGGTCCTAGTAAGCAGTGCAGCCCTAAATTTTGGGGTGGCTCTGTCTTATTGATTTTCAGTTTTCCCAAGGTATATTCCCTAGACTGGAAGTGCCCTTGGCTCTGTAGCTCTGTTGTTTACTTGTTTTAGGGAACACAATGCACTCCTCCAGAGAGGCAGTTGGCAATTTACATCCCTTATCAGCATAACAAGGATCCCTGTTCTCCAGTGCCGGTCTTGCCTTTCTGGTTTTTACACATTTTTGTGGATGTCCCTTTTGACCGGTGGGAAGTGATACTTCTTTGTAGTGCAGATTTGCATTGCCCGCTTTCTTGCTTGGCCAAAAAGGGCGTATGCCTTTTCTCCTGAATATATTCAGGAGAAAACGCATACGCCCTTTTTGGCCAAGTGCATCATTGTCGAAATTGTGCCCCTCTTCCGGTGCTTTAAAGGCGATTCCAAGGTACCTCTTGAAATCTGTTTCCTGCTATTCTGCCTCGCTTTCAAGTCCGCCTCATTGCCTTCCCTCAACAGATTTTTGGACGATAGTTGTCCTTTATTACTCGGCCAGTTTGTGAATTGCTGTGCCCCTGAGCTCCATTTTTCAACTCGTTTTTGGTGAGCTGACCTCAAGTCCAAAATTTTGGTTCAGGAACTATACTGGTTCCCGGTGGGTGGCTGAGACCTTGGTTAATTCTTCTTCCTGCCGGGAAATTACAGTGATATGTGCCCGTCCAAATGCCTAACAGCTACTCTCTCATTGGTTCTCCCTCTTCCATTTCATCCTCTGCCAAATTGGCAACCTGTGCGAACCAGGAGGTTAAAGGGGCTGTCTCTCCAAGTTGGGAGGTTGATAGTAAAGCAGATGGAAAGTCAAACCGGAGCACCAGGAGAGGGACTATTCGTTGAGTTTTAGAAACCTTTCGTATTGACAGTGTGTCCGTTCTCTAGGTTTCCCATACATGTTGAAGCTCTAGTAATATTCCCTTCAACCTGGAGAGTTGGGACTCATGGAAGGTGTGCCAGGCATTGGTGCTTTCAAGGGTCTGCATTTGCTCACCCAATCTCACCAATCCTCTCAGTCCCAAGTGTCCAGCCTTATGCCACATCCAGCTGTCATTGTAGATAGGGTCATTCCAGGTTTCATCAGAGACCCTGAAGGAATTGAAACGAATTTCCCAGTTTTTTTGTTTTGTTTTTGAAATTCCTTTTTATAGTGGGTTTCAGCTGATTCTCGCTGCCATGTTTATGCCAGTCTAGACACACTTGATTCCCTTACGGAGACATATCAATACATAGGTTTTAAGATTCTTACTAGTCAGATATATTCCTCTGCAGGAAATATGGGGTTTTGAGTCCCTTTCACTGAGGAAGGTGTAGGTCTTGTCTATTCCATAGTTGGTTTTTGGAACGGTACCTGTGCTTATATCAAACTCTGGTTTTATGCATCACCCCACCTCTCCTTCCTCCTTAAGCAGGCATAAGAGTGTTTTCTAAATGTCAGACTCTGTTCTCTTTCCTAACTCAGTTCAAGTGTAGCCATGTTTACAGGATCTTCATAAGTGATATCTTATGATAAGTTTCTTTTTCTCTGTGACTTATTTCCCTTAGAATCAGCGTACCTGAATCCACCCATTTTGCTGCTACTGGTCTTATGACATTGATTTCATGGCTGAGGGATATTCCATCGTACGTAAGTACCACAATTTTTTGAACCATTTTTATATTTCCTGGGATATTTAAGGTGTACCCAAGTTGAGGTACTTGTAAGCAGTGCAGCCCTAAATTTTGGGGTGGCTCTGTCTTATTGATTTTCAGTTTTCCCAGGAATATTCCCTAGACCGGAAGTGCCCTTGGCTCTGTAGCTCTGTTGTTTACTTGTTTTAGGGAACACAATGCACTCCTCCAGAGAGGCAGTTGGCAATTTACATCCCGCCCATCAGCATAAGAAGGCTCCCGGTTCTCCAGGGCCAGTCTTGCCTTTCTGGATTTTACACATTTTGTGGATGTCCCTTTTGACCAGTGGGAAGTGATACGTCTTTGTAGTGCAGATTTGCATTGCCCGCTTGCTTGCTTGGCCAAAAAGGGCGTATGCGTTTTCTCCTGAATATATTCAGGAGAAAACGCATACGCCCTTTTTCGCTAAGTGCATCATTGTCGAAGTTGTTCCCTTCTTCCTGTGCTTTAAAGGCGATTCCAACGTACCTCTTGAAATCTGTTTCCTGCTATTCTGCCTCGCTTTCAAGTCCGCCTCGTTGCCTTCCCTCAACAGATTTTTGGACGATAGTTGTCCTTTATTACTCGGCCAGTTTGTGAATTGCTGTGCCCCTGAGCTCCATTTTTCAACTCGTTTTTGGTGAGCTGACCGCAAGTCCAAAATTTTGGTTCAGGACCTATGCTGGTTCCCGGTGGGGGGCTGAGACTTTGCTTAATTCTTCTTCCTGCCGGGAAATTACAGTGATATGTGCCCGTCCAAATGCCTAACAGCTACTCTCTCATTGGTTCTCCCTCTTCCCTTTCATCCTCTGCCAAATTGGCAACCTGTGTGAACCAGGAGGTTAAAGGGGCTGTCTCTCCAAGTTGGGAGGTTGATAGTAAAGCAGATGGAAATTCAAACCGGAGCACCAGGAGAGGGACTATTCGTTGAGTTTTAGAAACCTTTCGTATTCACAGTGTGTCCGTACTCTAGGTTTCCCGTACATGTTATAGCTGTAGTAATATTCCCTTCAACCTGGAGAGTTGGGACCCATGGAATGGGTGCCAGGCATTATTGCTTTAAAGGGTCTGCATTTGCTCACCCAATCTCACCAATCCTCTCAGTCCCAAGTGTCCAGCCTTATGCCACATCCAGCTGTCGTTGTAGATAGGGTCATTCCAGGTTTCATCAGAGACCCTGAAGGAATTGTAAAGAATTTCCCAGTTTTTTTGCTTTGTTTTTGAAATTCCTTTTTATAGTGGGTTTGAGCTGATTCTCGCTGCCATGTTTATGCCAGTCTAGACACACTTGATTCTCTTACGGAGACATATCAATACATAGGTTTTAAGATTCTTACTAGTCAGATATATTCCTCTGCGGGAAATATGGGGTTTTGAGTCCCTTTCACTGAGGAAGGTGTAGGTCTTGTCTATTCCATAGTTGGTTTTTGGAACGGTACCTGTGCTTATATCAAACTCTGGTTTTATGCATCACCCCACCTCTCTTTTCCCTTAAGCAGGCATAAGAGTGTTTTCTAAATGTGAGACACTGTTCTCTTTCCTAACTCAGTTCAAGTGTAGCCATGTTTACCGGATCTTCATAAGTGATATCTTATGATAAGTTTCTTTTTCTCTGTGACTTATTTCACTTAGAATCATCGTACCTGAATCCACCCATTTTGCTGCTACTGCTCTTATGACATTGATTTCATGGCTGAGGGATATTCCATCGTACATAAGTACCACAATTTTTTGAACCATTTTTATATTTCCTGGGATATTTAAGGTGTACCCAAGTTGAGGTCCTTGTAAGCAGTGCAGCCCTAAAGTTTGGGGTGGCTCTGTCTTAGTGATTTTCAGTTTTCCCAAGGTATATTCCCTAGACTGGAAGTGCCCTTGGCTCTGTAGCTCTGTTCTTTACTTGTTTTAGGGAACAGAATGCACTCCTCCAGAGAGGCAGTTGGCAATTTACATCCCACCCATCAGCATAACAAGGCTCCCTGTTCTCCAGGGCCTGTCTTGCCTTTCTGGTTTTTACACATTTTGTGGATGTCCCTTTTGACCGGTGGGAAGTGATACTTCTTTGTAGTGCAGATTTGCATTGCCCGCTTGCTTGCTTGGCCAAAAAGGGCGTATGCGTTTTCTCCTGAATATATTCAGGAGAAAACGCATACGCCCTTTTTGGCCAAGTGCATCATTGTCGAAGTAGTGCCCCTCTTCCTGTGATTTAAAGGCGATTCCAACGTATCTCTTGAAATCTGTTTCCCGCTATTCTGCCTCGCTTTCAAGTCCACCTCGTTGCCTTCCCTCAACAGATTTTTGGACGATAGTTGTCCTTTATTACTCGGCCAGTTTGTGAATTGCTGTGCCCCTGAGCTCCATTTTTCAACTCGTTTTTTGGTGAGCTGACCTCAGGTCCAAAATTTAGGTTCAGGAACTATACTGGTTCCTGGTGGGGGGCTGAGACTTTGGTTAATTCTTCTTCCTGCTGGGAAATTACAGTGATATGTGCCCGTCCAAATACCTAACTGCTACTCTCTCATTGGTTCACCCTCTTCCCTTTCATCCTCTGCCAAATTGGCAACCTGTGCGAACCAGGAGGTTAAAGGGGCTGTCTCTCCAAGTTGGGAGGTTGATAGTAAAGCAGATGGAAAGTCAAACCGGAGCACCAGGAGAGGGACTATTCGTTGAGTTTTAGAAACCTTTCGTATTCACAGTGTGTCCGCTCTCTAGGTTTCCCGTACATGTTATAGCTGTAGTAATATTCCCTTCAACCGGGAGAGTTGGGTCCCATGGAATGGGTGCCAGGCATTTGTGCTTTAAAGGGTCTGCATTTGCTCACCCAATCTCACCAATCGTCTCAGTCCCAAGTGTCCCTCGTTATGCCACATCCAGCTGTCATTGTAGATAGGGTCATTCTAGGTTTCATCAGAGACCCTGAAGGAATTGAAAAGAATTTCCCAGTTTTTTGTTTTATTTTTGAAATTCCTTTTTATAGTGGGTTTGAGCTGATTCTCGCTGCCATGTTTATGCCAGTCTAGACACACTTGATTCCCTTACAGAGACATATCAATACATAGGTTTTAAGATTCTTACTAGTCAGATATATTCCTCTGCGGGAAATAAGGGGTTTTGAGTCCCTTTCACTGAGGAAGGTGTAGGTCTTGTCTCTTCCATAGTTGGTTTTTGGAACAGTACCTGTGCTTATATTAAACTCTGGTTTTATGCAGCACCCCACCTCTCCTTCCCCCTTAAGCAGGCATAAGAGTGTTTTCTAAATGTGAGACACTGTTCTCTTTCCTAACTCAGTTCAAGTGTAGCCATGTTTACAGGATCTTCATAAGTGATATCTTATGATAAGTTTCTTTTTCTGTGTGACTTATTTCACTTAGGATCATCGTACCGGAATCCACCCATTTTGCTGCTACTGGTCTTATGACATTGATTTCATGGCTGAGGGATATTCCATCGTACGTAAGTACCACAATTTTCTGAACCATTTTTTTTTTTTTTTTTTTTTTTTTTTTTTTTTTTTTTTTTTTTTGTGGTATGCGGGCCTCTCACTGTTGTGGCCTCTCCCGTTGCGGAGCACAGGCTCCGGACGCGCAGGCTCAGCAGCCATGGCTCACGGGCCCAGCCGCTCCGCGGCATATGGGATCCTCCCAGACCGGGGCACGAACCCGTATCCCCTGCATCGGCAGGCGGATTCTCAACCACTGCGCCACCAGGGAGGCCCCTGAACCATTTTTATATTTCCTAGGATATTTAAGGTGTACCCAAGTTGAGGTCCTTGTAAGCAGTGCAGCCCTAAATTTTGGGGTGGCTCTGTCTTATTGATTTTCAGTTTTCCCAAGGAATATTCCCTAGACTGGAAGTGCCCTTGGCTCTGTAGCGCTGTTCTTTACTTGTTTTAGGGAACACAATGCACTCCTCCAGAGAGGCAGTTGGCAATTTACATCACGCCCATCAGCATAACAAGGCTCCCTGTTCTCCAGGGCCTGTCTTGCCTTTCTGGTTTTTACACATTTTGTGGATGTCCCTTTTGACCAGTGGGAAGTGATACTTCTTTGTAGTCCAGATTTGCATTGCCCGCTTGCTTGCTTGGCCAAAAAGGGCGTATGCGTTTTCTCCTGAATATATTCAGGAGAAAACGCATACGCCCTTTTTGCCCAAGTGCATCATTGTCGAAGTTGTGCCCCTCTTCCTGTGCTTTAAAGGCGATTCCAACGTACCTCTGGAAATCTGTTTCCTGCTATTCTGCCTCGCATTCAAGTCCGCCTCGTTGCCTTCCCTCAACAGATTTTTGGACGATAGTTGTCTTTTATTACTCAGCCAGTTTGTGAATTGCTGTGCCCCTGAGCTCCATTTTTCAACTCTTTTTTGGTGAGCTGACCGCAAGTCCAAAACTTTGGTTCAGGACCTATACTGGTTCCCGGTGGGTGGCTGAGACTTTGGTTAATTATTCTTCCCTCCGGGAAATTACAGTGATATGTGCCCGTCCAAATGCCTAACAGCTAATCTCTCATTGGTTCTCCCTCTTCCCTTTCATCCTCTGCCAAATTGGCAACCTGTGCGAACCAGGAGGTTAAAGGGGCTGTCTCTCCAAGTTGGGAGGTTGATAGTAAAGCAGATGGAAAGTCAAACCGGAGCACCAGGAGAGGGACTGTTCGTTGAGTTTTAGAAACCTTTCGTATTCACAGTGTGTCCGTTCTCTAGGTTTCCCGTACATGTTATAGCTGTAGTAATATTCCCTTCAACCTGGAGAGTTGGTACCCAGGGAATGGGTGCCATGCATTATTGCTTTAAAGGGTCTGAATTTGCTCACCCAATCTCACCAATTCTCTCAGTCACAAGAGTCCAGCCTTATGCCATATCCAGCTGTCGTTGTAGATAGGGTCATTCCAGGTTTCATCAGAGACCCTGAAGGAATTGTAAAGAATTTCCCAGTTTTTTTGTTTTGTTTTTGAAATTACTTTTTATAGTGGGTTTGAGCTGATTCTCGCTGCCATGTTTATGCCAGTCTAGACACACTTGATTCCCTTACGGAGACATATCAATACATAGGTTTTAAGATTCTTACTAGTCAGATATATTCCTCTGCGGGAAATATGGGGTTTTGAGTCCCTTTCACTGAGGAAGGTGTAGGTCTTGTCTATTCAATAGTTGGTTTTTGGAACGGTACCTGTGCTTATATCAAACTCTGGTTTTATGCATCACCCCACCTCTCCTTCCCCCTTAAGCAGGCATAAGAGTGTTTTCTAAATGTGAGACACTGTTCTCTTTCCTAACTCAGTTCAAGTGTAGCCATGTTTACAGGATCTTCATAAGTGATATCTTATGATAAGTTTCTTTTTTCTGTGTGACTTATTTCACTTAGGATCATCGTACCTGAATCCACCCATTTTGCTGCTACTGGTCTTATGACATTGACTTCATGGCTGAGGGATATTCCATCGTACGTAAGTACCACAATTTTTTGAACCATTTTTATATTTCCTGGGATATTTAAGGTGTACCCAAGTTGAGGTCTTTGTAAGCAGTGCAGCCCTAAATTTTGGGGTGGCTCTGTCTTATTGATTTTCAGTTTTCCCAAGGTATATTCCCTAGACTGGAAGTGCCCTTGGCTCTGTAGCTCTGTTGTTTACTTGTTTTAGGGAACACAATGCACTCCTCCAGAGAGGCAGTTGGCAATTTACATCCCTTATCAGCATAACAAGGATCCCTGTTCTCCAGGGCCGGTCTTGCCTTTCTGGTTTTTACACATTTTTGTGGATGTCCCTTTAGACCGTTGGGAAGTGATACTTCTTTGTAGTGCAGATTTGCATTGCCCGCTTTCTTGCTTGGCCAAAAAGGGCGTATGCCTTTTCTCCTGAATATATTCAGGAGAAAACGCATACGCCCTTTTTGGCCAAGTGCATCATTGTCGAAATTGTGCCCCTCTTCCTGTGCTTTAAAGGCGATTCCAACGTACCTCTTGAAATCTGTTTCCTGCTATTCTGCCTCGCTTTCAAGTCCGCCTCATTGCCTTCCCTCAACAGATTTTTGGACGATAGTTGTCCTTTATTACTCGGCCAGTTTGTGAATTGCTGTGCCCCTGAGCTCCATTTTTCAACTCGTTTTTGGTGAGCTGACCGCAAGTCCAAAATTTTGCTTCAGGACCTATACTGGTTCCCGGTGGGTGGCTGAGACCTTGGTTAATTCTTCTTCCTGCCGGGAAATTACAGTGATATGTGCCCGTCCAAATGCCTAACAGCTACTCTCTCATTGGTTCTCCCTCTTCCCTTTCATCCTCTGCCAAATTGGCAACCTGTGCGAACCAGGAGGTTAAAGGGGCTGTCTCTCCAAGTTGGGAGGTTGATAGTAAAGCAGATGGAAAGTCAAACCGTAACACCAGGAGAGGGACAATTCGTTGAGTTTTAGAAACCTTTCGTATTGACAGTGTGTCCGTTCTCTAGGTTTCCCATACATGTTGCAGCTGTAGTAATATTCCCTTCAACCTGGAGAGTTGGGACACATGGAATGTGTGCCAGGCATTGGTGCTTTAATGGGTCTGCATTTGCTCACCCAATCTCACCAATACTCTCAGTCCCAAGTGTTCAGCCTTATGCCACATCCAGCTGTCGTTGTAGATAGGGTCATTCCAGGTTTCATCAGAGACCCTGAAGGAATTGTAAAGAATTTCCCAGTTTTTTCATTTTGTTTTTGAAATTCCTTTTCAGAGTGGGTTTGAGCTGATTCTCGCTGCCATGTTTATGCCAGTCTAGGCACACTTGATTCCCTTACGGAGACATATCCATACATAGGTTTTAAGATTCTTAATAGTCAGATATATTCCTCTGAGGGAAATATGGGGTTTTGAGTCCCTTTCACTGAGGAAGGTGTAGGTCTTGTCTATTCCATAGTTGGTTTTTGGAACGGTACCTGTGCTTATATCAAACTCTGGTTTTATGCATCACCCCACCTCTCTTTTCCCTTAAGCAGGCATAAGAGTGTTTTCTAAATGTGAGACACTGTTCTCTTTCCTAACTCAGTTCAAGTGTAGCCATGTTTACCGGATCTTCATAAGTGATATCTTATGATAAGTTTCTTTTTCTCTGTGACTTATTTCACTTAGAATCATCGTACCTGAATCCACCCATTTTGCTGCTACTGGTCTTATGACATTGATTTCATGGCTGAGGGATATTCCATCGTACATAAGTACCACAATTTTTTGAACCATTTTTATATTTCCTGGGATATTTAAGGTGTACCCAAGTTGAGGTCCTTGTAAGCAGTGCAGCCCTAAAGTTTGGGGTGGCTCTGTCTTATTGATTTTCAGTTTTCCCAAGGTATATTCCCTAGACTGGAAGTGCCCTTGGCTCTGTAGCTCTGTTCTTTACTTGTTTTAGGGAACAGAATGCACTCCTCCAGAGAGGCAGTTGGCAACTTACATCCCGCCCATCAGCATAACAAGGCTCCCTGTTCTCCAGGGCCTGTCTTGCCTTTCTGGTTTTTACACATTTTGTGGATGTCCCTTTTGACCGGTGGGAAGTGATACTTCTTTGTAGTGCAGATTTGCATTGCCTGCTTGCTTGCTTGGCCAAAAAGGGCGTATGCGTTTTCTCCTGAATATATTCAGGAGAAAACGCATACGCCCTTTTTGGCCAAGTGCATCATTGTCGAAGTAGTGCCCCTCTTCCTGTGCTTTAAAGGCGATTCCAACGTATCTCTTGAAATCTGTTTCCCGCTATTCTGCCGCGCTTTCAAGTCCACCTCGTTGCCTTCCCTCAACAGACTTTTGGACGATAGTTGTCCTTTATTACTCGGCCAGTTTGTGAATTGCTGTGCCCCTGAGCTCCATTTTTCAACTCGTTTTTTGGTGAGCTGACCTCAAGTCCAAAATTTAGGTTCAGGAACTATACTGGTTCCCGGTGGGGGGCTGAGACTTTGGTTAATTCTTCTTCCTGCTGGGAAATTACAGTGATATGTGCCCGTCCAAATACCTAACTGCTACTCTCTCATTGGTTCACCCTCTTCCCTTTCATCCTCTGCCAAATTGGCAACCTGTGCGAACCAGGAGGTTAAAGGGGCTGTCTCTCCAAGTTGGGAGGTTGATAGTAAAGCAGATGGAAAGTCAAATCGGAGCACCAGGAGAGGGACTATTCGTTGAGTTTTAGAAACCATTCGCATTCACAGTGTGTCCGTCCTCTAGGTTTCCCGTGCATGTTATAACTCTAGTAATATTCCCTTCAACCTGGAGAGTTGGGACCCATGGAATGGGTGCCATGCATTATTGTTTTAAAGGGTCTGCATTTGCTCACCCAAACTCACCAATCGTCTCAGTCCCAAGTGTCCCTCCTTATGCCACATCCAGCTGTCGTTGTAGATAGGGTCATTCCAGGTTTCATCAGAGACCCTGAAGGAATTGTAAAGAATTTCCCAGTTTTTTTGTTTTGTTTTTGAAATTCCTTTTTATAGTGGGTTTGAGCTGATTCTCGCTGCCATGTTTATGTCAGTCTAGACACACTTGTTTCCCTTACGGAGACATATCAATACATAGGTTTTAAGATTCTTACTAGTCAGATATATTCCTCTGCGGGAAATATGGGGTTTTGAGTCCCTTTCACTGAGGAAGGTGAAAATCTTGTCTATTCCATAGTTGGTTTTTGGAACGGTACCTGTGCTTATATCAAACTCTGGTTTTATGCATCACCCCACCTCTCCTTCCCCCTTAAGCAGGCATAAGAGTGTTTTCTAAATATGAGACACTGTTCTCTTTCCTAACTCAGTTCAAGTGTAGCCATGTTTATAGGATCTTCTTAAGTGATATCTTATGATAAGTTTCTTTTTCTGTGTGACTTATTTCGCTTAGAATCATCGTACCTGAATCCACCCATTTTGCTGCTACTGGTCTTATGACATTTATTTCATGGCTGAGGGATATTCCATCGTACGTAAGTACCACAATTTTTTGAACCATTTTTATATTTCCTGGGATACTTAAGGTGTATCCAAGTTGAGGTCCATGTAAGCATTGCAGCCGTAAATTTTGGGGTGGCTCTATCTTATTGATTTTCAGTTTTCCCAAGGTATATTCCCTAGATTGGAATTGCCCTTGGCTCTCTAGCTCTGTTCTTTACTTGTTTTAGGGAACACAATGCACTCCTCCAGAGAGGCAGTTGACAATTTACATCCCGCCCATCAACATATCAAGGCTGCATGTTCTCCTGGGACCCTCTTGCCTTTCTGGTTTTTACACATTTTGTGGATGACCCTTTTGACCGGTGGGAAGTGATACTTCTTTGTAGTGCAGATTTGCATTGCCCGCTTGCTTGCTTGGCCAAAAAGGGCGTATGCGTTTTCTCCTGAATATATTCAGGAGAAAACGCATACGCCCTTTTTGGCCAAGGGCATCATTGTCAAGGTTGTGCCACTCTTCCTGTGCTTTAAAGGCGATTCCAACGTACCTCTTGAAATCTGTTTCCTGCTATTCTGCCTCGCTTTCAAGTCCGCCTCGTTGCCTTCCCTCAACAGATTTTTGGACGATAGTTGTCCTTTATTACACGGCCAGTTTGTGAATTGCTGTGCCCCTGAGCTCCATTTTTCAACTCGTTTTTGGTGAGCTGACCGCAAGTCCAAAATTTTCGTTCAGGACCTATACTGGTTCCCGGTGGGTGGCTGAGACTTTGGTTAATTCTTCTTCCTGCCGGGAAATTACAGTGATATGTGCCCGTCCAAATGCCTAACAGCTACTCTCTCATTGGTTCTCCCTCATCCCTTTCATCCACTGCCAAATTGGCAACCTGTGTGAACTAGGAGGTTAAAGGTGCTGTCTCTCCAAGTTGGGAGGTTGATAGTAAAGCAGATGGAAAGTCAAACCGTGGCAGCAGGAGAGGGACTATTCGTTGAGTTTTAGAAACCTTTCGTATTCACAGTGTGTCCGTTCTCTAGGTTTCCTGTACATGTTATAACTGTAGTAATATTCCCTTCAACCTGGAGAGTTGGGACTCATGGAATGGGTGTCAAGAATTTGTGCTTTAAAGGGTCTACATTTGCTCACCCAATCTCACCAATCCTCTCAGTCCCAAGTGTCCAGCCTTATGCCACATCCAGCTGTCGTTGTAGATAGGGTCATTCCAGGTTTCATCAGGGACCCTGAAGGAATTGTAAAGAATTTCCCAGATTTTTTGTTTTGTTTTTGAAATTCCTTTTTATAGTGGGTTTGAGCTGATTCTCGCTGCCATGTTTATGCCAGTCTAGACACACTTGTTTCCCTTTCAGAGACATATCAATACATAGGTTTTAATATTCTTAATAGTCACATATATTCCTCTGCGGGAAATATGGGGTTTTGAGTCCCTTTCACTGAGGAAGGTGTAGGTCTTGTCTATTCCATAGTTGGTTTTGGAACGGTACCTGTGCTTATATCAAACTCTGGTTTTATGCATCACCCCACCTCTCCTTCCCCCTTAAGCAGGCATATGAGTGTTTTCTAAATGTGAGACACTGTTCTCTTTCCTAACTCAGTTCAAGTGTAGCCATGTTTATAGGATCTTCATAAGTGATATCTTATGATAAGTTTCTTTTTCTGTGTGACTTATTTCACTTAGAATCATCGTACCTGAATCCACCCATTTTGCTGCTACTGGTCTTATGATATTGATTTCATGGCTGAGGGATATTCCATCGTACGTAAGTACCACAATTTTTTGAACCATTTTTATATTTCCTGGGATACTTAATGTGTATCCAAGTTGAGGTCCTTGTAAGTAGTGCAGCCCTAAATTTTGGGGTGGCTCTGTCTTATTGATTTTCAGTTTTCCCAAGGTATATTCCCTAGACTGGAAGTGCCCTTGGCTCTGTAGCTCTGTTCTTTACTTGTTTTAGGGAACACAATGCACTCCTCCAGAGAGGCAGTTGGCAATTTACATCCCGCCCATCAGCATAACAAGGCTCCCTGTTCTCCAGGGCCTCTCTTGCCTTTCTGGTTTTTACACATTTTGTGGATGTCCCTTTTGACCGGTGGGAAGTGATACTTCTTTGTAGTGCAGATTTGCATTGCCCGCTTGCTTGCTTGGCCAAAAAGGGCGTATGCGTTTTCTCCTGAATATATTCAGGAGAAAATGAATACACACTTTTTGGCCAATTGCATCATTGTCGAAGTTGTGCCCCTCTTCCTGTGCTTTAAAGGTGATTCCAACGTACATCTTGAAATCTGTTTCCTGCTATTCTGACTCGCATTCAAGTCCACCTCGTTGCCTTCCCTCAACAGATTTTTGGACGATAGTTGTCCTTTATTACTCGGCCAATTTGTGAATTGCTGTGCCCCTGAGCTCCATTTTTCAACTCGTTTTTGGTGAGCTGACCGCAAGTCCAAATTTTGGTTCAGGACCTATACTGGTTCCCGGTGGGTGGCTGAGACTTTGGTTAATTCTTCTTCCTGCCGGGAAATTAGAGTGATATGTGCCCGTCCAAATGCCTAACAGCTACTCTCTCATTGGTTCTCCCTCTTCCCTTTCATCCTCTGCCAAATTGGCAACCTGTGTGAACCAGGAGGTTAAAGGGGCTGTCTCTCCAAGTTGGGAGGTTGATAGTAAAGCAGATGAAAAGTCATACTGGAGCACCAGGAGAGGGACTATTCGTTGAGTTTTAGAAACCTTTCGTATTCACAGTGTGTCCGTTCTCTAGGTTTCCCGTACATGTTATAGCTGTAGTAATATTCCCTTCAACCTGGAGAGTTGGGGCCCATGGAATGGGTGCCAGGCATTTGTGATTTAAAGGGTCTGCATTTGCTCACCCAATCTCACCAAACCTCTCAGTCCCAAGTGTCCTTCCTTATGCCACATCCAGCTGTCGTTGTAGATAGGGTCATTCCAGGTTTCAACAGGGACCCTGAAGGAATTGTAAAGAATTTCCCAGTTTTACTGTTTGTTTTTGAAAATCCTTTTTATAGTGGGTTTGAGCTGATTCTCACTGCCATGTTTATGCCAGTCTAGACACACTTGATTCCCTTACGGAGACATATCAATACATAGGTTTTAAGATTCTTACTAGTCTGATATATTCCTCTGCGGGAAATATGGGGTTTTGAGTCCCTTTCACTGAGGAAGGTGTAGGTCTTGTGTATTCCATAGTAGTTTTTTGGAACGGTACTTGTGCTTATATCAAACTCTGGTTTTATGCATCACCCCACCTCTCCTTCCCCCTTAAGCAGGCATAAGAGTGTTTTCTAAATGTGAGACTCTGTTCTCTTTCCTAACTCAGTTCATGTATAGCCATGTTTATAGGATCTTCATAAGTGATATCTTATGATAAGTTTCTTTTTCTGTGTGACTTATTTCACTTAGAATCATCGTACCTGAATCCACCCATTTTGCTGCTACTGGTCTTATGACATTGATTTCATGGCTGAGGGATATTCCATCGTACGTAAGTACCACAATTTTTTGAACCATTTTTGTATTTCCTGGGATACTTAAGGTGTATCAAAGTTGAGGTCCTTGTAAGCAGTGCAGCCCTAAATTTTGGTGTGGCTCTGTCTTATTGATTTTCAGTTTTCCCAAGGTATATTCCCTAGACTGGAAGTGCCCTTGGCTCTGTAGCTCTGTTGTTTACTTGTTTTAGGGAACACAATGCACTCCTCCAGAGAGGCAGTTGGCAATTTACATCCCGCCCATCAGCATAACAAGGCTCCCTGTTCTCCAGGGCCTGTCTTGCCTTTCTGGTTTTTACACATTTTGTGGATGTCCCTTTTGACCGGTGGGAAGTGATACTTCTTTGTAGTGCAGATTTGCATTGTCCGCTTGCTTGCTTGGCCAAAAAGGGCGTATGCGTTTTCTCCTGAGTATATTCAGGAGAAAACGCATACGCCCTTTTTGGCCAAGTGCATCATTGTCGAAGTTGTGCCCCTCTTCCTGTGCTTTAAAGGCGATTCCAACGTACCTCTTGAAATCTGTTTCCTGCTATTCTGCCTCGCTTTCAAGTCCACCTCGTTGCCTTCCCTCAACAGATTTTTGGACGATAGTTGTCCTTTATTACTCGGCCAATTTGTGAATTGCTGTGCCCCTGAGCTCCATTTTTCAACTCGTTTTTGGTGAGCTGACCGCAAGTCCAAAATTTTGGTTCAGGACCTATACTGGGTCCCGGTGGGTGGCTGAGACTTTGGTTAATTCTTCTTCCTGCCGGGAAATTAGAGTGATATGTGCCCGTCCAAATGCCTAACAGCTACTCTCTCATTAGTTCTCCCTCTTCCCTTTCATCCTCTGACAAATTGGCAACCTGTGTGAACCAGGAGGTTAAAGGGGCTGTCTCTCCAAGTTGGGAGGTTGATAGTAAAGGAGATGAAAAGTCAAACCGGAGCACCAGGAGAGGGACTATTCGTTGAGTTTTAGAAACCTTTCGTATTCACAGTGTGTCCGTTCTCTAGGTTTCCCGCACATGTTATAGCTGTAGTAATATTCCGTTCAACCTTGAGAGTTGGGGCCCATCGAATGGGTGCCAGGCATTTGTGATTTAAAGGGTCTGCATTTGCTCACCCAATCTCACCAAACCTCTCAGTCCCAAGTGTCCTTCCTTATGCCACATCCAGCTGTCGTTGTAGATAGGGTCATTCCAGGTTTCAACAGGGAACCTGAAGGAATTGTAAAGAATTTCCCAGTTTTTCTGTTTTGTTTTTGAAATTCCTTTTTATAGTGGGTTTGAGCTGATTCTCACTGCCATGTTTATGCCAGTCTAGACACACTTGATTCCCTTACGGTGACATATCAATACATAGGTTTTAAGATTCTTACTAGTCTGATATATTCCTCTGCAGGAAATATGGGGTTTTGAGTCCCTTTCACTGAGGAAGGTGTAGGTCTTGTGTATTCCATAGTAGGTTTTTGGAACGGTACTTGTGCTTATATCAAACTCTGGTTTTATGCATCACCCCACCTCTCCTTCCCCCTTAAGCAGGCATAAGAGTGTTTTATAATGTGAGACTCTGTTCTCTTTCCTAACTCATTTCAAGTGTAGCCATGTTTATAGGATCTTCATAAGTGATATCTTATGATAAGTTTCTTTTTCTGTGTGAATTATTTCACTTAGAATCATCGTACCTGAATCCACCCATTTTGCTGCTACTGGTCTTATGACATTGATTTCATGGCTGAGGGATATTCCATCGTACGTAAGTACCACAATTTTTTGAACCATTTTTATATTTCCTGGGATACTTAAGGTGTATCAAAGTTGAGGTCCTTGTAAGCAGTGCAGCCCTAAATTTTGGGGTGGCTCTGTCTTATTGATTTTCAGTTTTCCCAAGGTATATTCCCTAGACTGGAAGTGCCCTTGGCTCTGTAGCTCTGTTGTTTACTTGTTTTAGGGAACACATTGCACTCCTCCAGAGAGGCAGTTGGCAATTTACATCCCGCCCATCAGCATAACAAGGCTCCCAGTTCTCCAGGGCCTGTCTTGCCTTTCTGGTTTTTACACATTTTGTGGATGTCCCTTTTGACCGGTGGGAAGTGATACTTCTTTGTAGTGCAGATTTGCATTGCCCGCTTGCTTGCTTGGCCAAAAAGGGCGTATGCGTTTTCTCCTGAATATATTCAGGAGAAAATGAATACACACTTTTTGGCCAATTGCATCATTGTCGAAGTTGTGCCCCTCTTCCTGTGCTTTAAAGGCGATTCCAACGTACATCTTGAAATCTGTTTCCTGCTATTCGGCCTCGCTTTCAAGTCCGCCTCGTTGCCTTTCCTCAACACATTTTTGGACGATAGTTGTCCTTTATTACTCGGCCAGTTTGTGAATTGCTGTGCCCCTGAGCTCCATTTTTCAACTCGTTTTTGGTGAGCTGACCGCAAGTCCAAAATTTTGCTTCAGGACCTATACTGGTTCCCGGTGGGTGGCTGAGACTTTGGTTAATTCTTCTTCCTGCCTGGAAATTACAGTCATATGTGCCTGTCCAAATGCCTAACAGCTACTCTCTCATTGGTTCTCCCTCTTCCCTTTCATCCTCTGCTAAATTGGCAACCTGTGCGAACCAGGAGGTTAAAGGGGCTGTCTCTCCAAGTTGGGAGGTTGATAGTAAAGCAGATGGAAAGTCAAACCGGAGCACCAGGAGAGGGACTATTCGTTGAGTTTTAGAAACCTTTCATATTCACAGTGTGTCCGTTCTCTAGGTTTCCTGTACATGTTTTAGCTGTAGTAATATTCCCTTCAACCTGGAGAGTTGGGACCCATGTAATGGGTGCCAGGAATTTGTGCTTTAAAGGGTCTGCATTTGCTCCCCCAATCTCACCAATCGTCTCAGTCCCAAGTGTCCCTCCTTATGCCACATCCAGCTGTCACTGTAGATAGGGTCATTCCAGGTTTCATCAGAGACCCTGAAGGAATTGTAAAGAATTTCCCAGTTTTTTTATTTTGTTTTTGAAATTCCTTTTTATAGTGGGCTTGAGCTGATTCCCGCTGCCATATTTATGCCAGTCTAGACACACTTGATTCCCTTACGGAGACATATCAATACATAGGTTTTAAGATTCTTACTAGTCTGATATATTCCTCTGCGGGAAATATGGGGTTTTGAGTCCCTTTCACTGAGGAATGTGTAGGTCTTGTCTATTCCATAGTTGGTTTTTGGAACGGTACCTGTGCTTATATCAAACTCTGGTTTTATGCATCACCCCACCTCTCCTTCCCCCTTAAGCAGGCATAAGTGTGTTTTCTAAATATGAGACACTGTTCTCTTTCCTAACTCAGTTCAATTGTAGCCATGTTTATAGGATCTTCTTAAGTGATATCTTATGATAAGTTTCTTTTTCTGTGTGACTTATTTCACTTAGAATCCCCGAACCTGAATCCACCCATTTTGCTACTACTGGTCTTATGACATTGATTTCATGGCTGAGGGATATTCCATCGTACGTAAGTACCACAGTTTTTTGAACCAGTTTTATATTTCCTGGGATATTTAAGGTGTACCCAAGTTGAGGTCCTTGTAAGCAGTGCAGCCCTAAATTTTGGGGTGGCTCTGTCTTATTGATTTTCAGTTTTCCCAAGGTATATTCCCTAGACTGGAAGTGCCCTTGGCTCTGTAGCTCTGTTGTTTACTGGTTTTAGGGAACACAATGCACTCCTCCAGAGAGGCAGCTGGCAATTTACATCCCGCCCATCAGCATAACAAGGCTCCCTGTTCTCCAGGGCCTGTCTTTCCTTTCTGGTTTTTACACATTTTGTGGATGTCCCTTTTGACCGGTGGGAAGTGATACTTCTTTGTAGTGCAGATTTGCATTGCCCGCTTGCTTGCTTGGCCAAAAAGGGCGTATGCGTTTTCTCCTGAATATATTCAGAAGAAAACGCATACACCCTTTTTGGCCAAGTGCATCATTTTCGAAGTTGTGCCCCTCTTCCTCTGCTTTTAAGGTGATCCCAACGTACCTCTTGAAATCTGTTTCCTGCTATTCTTCCTCGCTTTCAAGTGCACATCGTTGCCTTTCCTCAACAGATTTTTGGACGATAGTTGTCCTTTATTACTCGGCCAGTTTGTGAATTGCTGTGCCCCTGAGCTCCATTTTTCAACTCGTTTTTGGTGAGCTGACCGCAAGTCCAACATTTTGGTTCAGGACCTATACTGGTTCCCGGTGGGTGGCTGAGACTTTGGTTAATTCTTCTTCCTGCCGGGAAATTAGAGTGATATGTGCCCGTCCAAATGCCTAACAGCTACTCTCTCATTGGTTCTCCCTCTTCCCTTTCATCCTCTGCCAAATTAGAAACCTGTGCGAACCAGGAGGTTAAAGGGGCTGTCTCTCCAAGTTGGGAAGTTGATAGTAAAGCAGATGTAAAGTCAAACCGGAGCACCAGGAGAGGGACTATTCGTTGAGTTTAGAAACCTTTCATATTCACAGTGTGTCCGTTCTCTAGGTTTCCTGTACATGTTATAGCTGTAGTAATATTCCCTTCAACCTGGAGAGTTGGGACCCATGTAATGGGTGCCAGGAATTTGTGCTTTAAAGGGTCTGCATTTGCTCCCCCAATCTCACCAATCGTCTCAGTCCCAAGTGTCCCTCCTTATGCCACATCCAGCTGTCACTGTAGATAGGGTCATTCCAGGTTTCATCAGAGACCCTGAAGGAATTGTAAAGAATTTCCCAGTTTTTTTATTTTGTTTTTGAAATTCCTTTTTATAGTGGGCTTGAGCTGATTCCCGCTGCCATATTTATGCCAGTCTAGACACACTTGATTCCCTTACGGAGACATATCAATACATAGGTTTTAAGATTCTTACTAGTCTGATATATTCCTCTGTGGGAAATATGGGGTTTTGAGTCCCTTTCACTGAGGAATGTGTAGGTCTTGTCTATTCCATAGTTGGTTTTTGGAACGGTACCTGTGCTTATATCAAACTCTGGTTTTATGCATCACCCCACCTCTCCTTCCCCCTTAAGCAGGCATAAGTGTGTTTTCTAAATATGAGACACTGTTCTCTTTCCTAACTCAGTTCAATTGTAGCCATGTTTATAGGATCTTCTTATGTGATATCTTATGATAAGTTTCTTTTTCTGTGTGACTTATTTCACTTAGAATCCCCGAACCTGAATCCACCCATTTTGCTACTACTGGTCTTATGACATTGATTTCATGGCTGAGGGATATTCCATCGTACGTTAGTACCACAGTTTTTTGAACCAGTTTTATATTTCCTGGGATATTTAAGGTGTACCCAAGTTGAGGTCCTTGTAAGCAGTGCAGCCCTAAATTTTGGGGTGGCTCTGTCTTATTGATTTTCAGTTTTCCCAAGGTATATTCCCTAGACTGGAAGTGCCCTTGGCTCTGTAGCTCTGTTCTTTACTTGTTTTAGGGAACACAATGCACTCCTCCAGAGAGGCAGTTGGCAATTTACATCCCGCCCATCAGCATAACAAGGCTCCCTTTTCTCCAGGGCCTGTCTTTCCTTTCTGGTTTTTACACATTTTGTGGATGTCCCTTTTGACCGGTGGGAAGTGATACTTCTTTGTAGTGCAGATTTGCATTGCCCGCTTGCTTGCTTGGCCAAAAAGGGCGTATGCGTTTTCTCCTGAATATATTCAGGAGAAAACGCATACGCCCTTTTTGGCCAAGTGCATCATTTTCGAAGTTGTGCCCCTCTTCCTCTGCTTTTAATGTGATCCCAACGTACCTCTTGAAATCTGTTTCCTGCTATTCTTCCTCGCTTTCAAGTGCACATCGTTGCCTTTCCTCAACAGATTTTTGGACGATAGTTGTCCTTTATTACTCGGCCAGTTTGTGAATTGCTGTGCCCCTGAGCTCCATTTTTCAACTCGTTTTTGGTGAGCTGACCGCAAGTCCAACATTTTGGTTCAGGACCTATACTGGTTCCCGGTGGGTGGCTGAGACTTTGGTTAATTCTTCTTCCTGCCGGGAAATTAGAGTGATATGTGCCCGTCCAAATGCCTAACAGCTACTCTCTCATTGGTTCTCCCTCTTCCCTTTCATCCTCTGCCAAATTAGAAACCTGTGCGAACCAGGAGGTTAAAGGGGCTGTCTCTCCAAGTTGGGAAGTTGATAGTAAAGCAGATGTAAAGTCAAACCGGAGCACCAGGAGAGGGACTATTCGTTGAGTTTTAGAAACCTTTCGTATTCACAGTGTGTCTGTTTTCTAGGTTTCCTGTACATGTTATAGCTGTAGTAATATTCCCTTCAACCTGGAGAGTTGGGACCCATGGAATGGGTGCCAGGCATTTGTGCTTTAAAGGGTCTGCATTTGCTCACCCAATCTCACCAATCGTCTCAGTCCCAAGTGTCCCTCCTTATGCCACATCCAGCTGTCGTTGTAGATAGGGTCATTCCAGGTTTCATCAGAGACCCTGAAGGAATTGTAAAGAATTTCCCAGTTTTTTTGTTTTGTTTTTGAAATTCCTTTTTATACTGGGTTTGAGCTGATTCTCGCTGCCATGTTTATGCCAGTCTAGACACACTTGATTCCCTTACGTAGACATATCAATAGAGAGGTTTTAAGATTCTTACTAGTCAGATATATTCCTCTGCGGGAAATATGGTGTTTTGAGTCCCTTTCACTGAGGAAGGTGTAGGTCTTGTCTATTCCATAGTTGGTTTTTGGAACGGTACCTGTGCTTATATCAAACTCTGGTTTTATGCATCACCCCACCTCTCCTTCCAACTTAAGCAGGGATAAGAGTGTTTTCTAAATGTGAGACCCTGTTCTCTTTCCTAACTCAGTTCAAGTGTAGCCATGTTTACAGGATCTTCATAAGTGATAACTTATGATAAGTTCCTTTTTCTCTGTGACTTATTTCACTTAGAATCATCGTACCTGAATCCACCCATTTTGCTGCTACTGGTCTTATGACATTGATTTCATGGCTGAGGGATATTCCATCGTACGTAAGTACCACAATTTTTTGAACCATGTTTATATTTTCTGGGATACTTAAGGTGTATCCAAGTTGAGGTCCTTGTATGCAGTGCAGCCCTAAATTTTGGGGTGGCTCTGTCTTATTGATTTTCAGTTTTCCCAAGGTATATTCCCTAGACTGGTAGTGCCCTTGGCTCTGTAGCTCTGTTGTTTACTTGTTTTAGGGAACACAATGCACTCCTCCAGAGAGGCAGTTGGCAATTTACATCCCGCCCGTCAGCATAACAAGGCTCCCTGTTCTCTCGGGCCTGTCTTGCCTTTCTGGTTTTTACACATTTTGTGGATGTCCCTTTTGACCAGTGGGAAGTGATACTTCTTTGTAGTGCAGATTTGCATTGCCCGCTTGCTTGTTTTGGCAAAAATGGCATATGCGTTTTCTCCTGAATATATTCAGGAGAAAACGCATATGCCCTTTTTGGCCAAGTGCATCATTGTCGAAGTTTTGCCACTCTTCCTGTGCTTTAAAGGCGATTCCAACGTACCTCTTGAAATCTGTTTCCTGCTATTCTGCCTCGCTTTCAAGTCCGCCTTGTAGCCTTCTCTCAACAGATTTTTGGCCGATAGTTGTCCTTTATTACTCGGCCAGTTTGTGAATTGCTGTGCCCCTGAGCTCCATTTTTCAACTCGTTTTTGGTGAGCTGACCGCAAGTCCAACATTTTGGTTCAGGACCTTGGCTGGTTCCGGGTGGGGGGCTGAGACTTTGGTTAATTTTTCTTCCTGCCGGTAAATTACAGTGATATGTGCCCGTCCAAATGCCTAACAGCTACTCTCTCATTGGTTCTCCCTCTTCCCTTTCATCCTCTGCCAAATTTGAAACCTGTGCGAACCAGGAGGTTAAAGGGGCTGTCTCTCCAAGTTGGGAGTTTGATAGTAAAGCAGATGGAAAGTCAAACCGGAGCACCAGGAGAGGGACTATTCGTTGAGTTTTAGAAACCTTTCGTATTCACAGTGTGTCCGTTCTCTAGGTTTCCCGTACATGTTATAGCTGTAGTAATATTGCCTTCAACCTGGAGAGTTGGGACTCATGGAATGGGTGCCAGGCATTTGTGCTTTAAAGGGTCTGCATTTGCTCACCCAATCTCACCAATCGTCTCAGTCCCAAGTGTCCCTCCTTATGCCACATCCAGCTGTCACTGTAGATAGGGTCATTCCAGGTTTCATCAGAGACCCTGAAGGAATTGTAAAGAATTTCCCAGTTTTTTTTGTTTTGTTTTTGAAATTCCTTTTTATAGTGGGTTTGAGCTGATTCTCGCTGCCATGTTTATGCCAGTATAGACACACTTGATTCCCTTATGGAGACATATCAATACAGAGGTTTTAAGATTCTTACTAGTCAGATATATTCCTCTGCGGGAAATATGGGGTTTTGAGTCCCTTTCACTGAGGAAGGGGTAGGTCTTTTCTATTCCATAGTTGGTTTTTTGGAACGGTACCTGTGCTTATATCAAACTCTGGTTTTATGCATCACCCCACCTCTCCTTCCCCCTTAAGCAGGCATAAGAGTGTTTTCTAAATGTGAGACACTGTTCTCTTTCCTAACTCAGTTCAAGTGTAGCCATGTTTACAGGATCTTCATAAGTGATATCTTATGATAAGTTTCAATTTCTGTGTGACTCATTTCACTTAGAATCATCGTACCTGAATCCACCCATTTTGCTGCTACTGGTCTTATGACATTGATTTCATGGCTGAGGGATATTCCATCGTACATAAGTACCACAATTTTTTGAACCATTTTTATATTTCCTGGGATATTTAAGGTGTACCCAACTTGAGGTTGTTGTAAGCAGTGCAGCCCTAAATTTTGGGGTGGCTCTGTCTTATTGATTTTCAGTTTTCCCAAGGTATATTCCCTAGACTGGAAGTGCCCTTGGCTCTGTAGCTCTGTTGTTTACTTGTTTTAGGGAACACAATGTACTCCTCCAGAGAGGCAGTTGGCAATTTACATCCCGCCCATCAGCATAACAAGGCTCCCTGTTCTCCAGGGTCTGTCTTGCCTTTCTGGTTTTTACACATTTTGTGGATGTCCCTTTTGACCGGTGGGAAGTGATACTTCTTTGTAGTGCAGATTTTCATTGCCCGCTTGCTTGCTTGGCCAAAATGGGTGTATGTGTTTTCTCCTGAATATATTCTGCAGAAAACGCATACGCCCTTTTTGGCCAAGTGCATCATTGTCGAAGTTGTGCCCCTCTTCCTGTGCTTTAAACGCGATTCCAACGTACCTCTTGAAATCTGTTTCCTGCTCTTCTGCCTCACTTTCAAGTCCACCTCGTTGCCTTCCCTCAACAGATTTTTGGATGATAGTTGTCCTTTATTACTCGGCCCGTTTGTGAATTGCTGTGCCCCTGAGCTCCATTTTTCAACTCGTTTTTGGTGAGCTGACCTCAAGTCCAACATTTTGCTTCAGGACCTAGGCTGGCTCCTGTTGGGGGGCAGAGACTTTGGTTAATTCTTCTTCCTGCCGGGAAGTTAGAGTGATATGTGCCCGTCCAAATGCCTGACAGCTACTCTCTCATTGGTTCTCCCTCTTCCTTTTCATCCTCTGCCAAATTGGAAACCTGTGCGAACCAGGAGGTTAAAGAGGCTGTCTCTCCAAGTTGGGAGGTTGATAGTAAAGCAGATGGAAAGTCAAACTGGAGCACCAGGAGAGGGACTATTCGTTGAGTTTTAGAAACCTTTCGTATTCACAGTGTGTCCGTTCTCTAGGTTTCCCGTACATGTTATAGCTCTAGTAATATTCCCTTCAACCTGGAGAGTTGGGACCCATGGAATGGGTGCCAGGCATTTGTGCTTTAAAGGGTCTGCATTTGCTCACCCAATCTCACCAATCGTCTCAGTCCCAAGTGTCCCTCCTTATGCCACATCCAGCTCTCATTGTAGATAGGGTCATTCCAGGTTTCATCAGAGACCCTGAAGGAATTGTACAGAATTTCCCAGTTTTTTTGTTTTGTTTTTGAAATTCCTTTTTATAGTGGGTTTTAGCTGATTCTCGCTGCCATGTTTATGCCAGTCTAGACACACTTGATTCCCTTACGGAGACATATCAATACATAGGTTTTAAGATTCTTACTAGTCAGATATATTCCTCTGCGGGAAATATGGGGTTTTGAGTCCCTTTCACTGAGGACGGTGTAGGTCTTGTCTATTCCATAGTAGGGTTTTGGAACGGTACCTGTGCTTATATCAAACTCTGGTTTTATGCATCACCTCACCTCTCCTTCCCCCTTAAGTAGGCTTAAGAGTGTTTTCTAAATGTGAGACACTGTTCTCTTTCCTAACTCAGTTCAAGTGTAGCCATGTTTACAGGATCTTCATAAGTGATATCTTATGATAAGTTTCTTTTTCTGTGTGACTCATTTCACTTAGAATCATCGTACCTGAATCCACCCATTTTGCTGCTACTGGTCTTATGACATTGATTTCATGGCTGAGGGATATTCCATCGTACGTAAGTACCACAATTTTTTGAACCATTTTCATATTTCCTGGGATATTTATGGTGTACCCAAGTTGAGGTCCTTGTAAGCAGTACAGCCCTAAATTTTGGGGTGGCTCTGTCTTATTGATTTTCAGTTGTCCCAAGATATATTCCCTAGAATGGATGTGCTCTTGGCTCTGTAGCTCTGTTGTTTACTTGATTTAGGGAACACTATTCACTCCTCCAGAGAGGCAGTTGGCAATTTACATCCCGCCCATCAGCATAACAAGGCTCCCAGTTCTCCAGGGCCTGTCTTGCCTTTCTGGTTTTTACACATTTTGTGGATGTCCCTTTCGACCCGTGGGAAGTGAAACTTCTTTGTAGTGCAGATTTGCATTGCCCACTTTCTTGCTTGGCCAAAAAGGGCGTATGCGTTTTCTCCTGAATATATTCAGGAGAAAACGCATACGCACTTTTTGGCAAAGTGCATCATTGTCGAAGTTGTGCCCCTCTTCCTGTGCTTTAAAGGCGATTCCAACGTACCTCTTGAAATCTGTTTCCTGCTATTCTGCCTCGCTTTCAAGTCCGCCTCGTTGCCTTCCCTCAACAGATTTTTGGACCATAGTTGTCCTTTATTACTCGGCCAGTTTGTGAATTGCTGTGCCCCTGTGCTCCATTTTTCAACTCGTTTTTGGTGAGCTGACCGCAAGTCCAACATTTTGGTTCAGGACCTATGCTGGTTCCCGGTGGGGGTCTTAGACTTTGGTTAATTCGTCTTCCTGCCGGGAAGTTAGAGTGATATGTGCCCGTCCAAATGCCTAACAGCTACTCTCTCATTGGTTCTCCCTCTTCCATTTCATCCTCTGCCAAATTGGCAACCTGTGCGAACCAGGAGGTTAAAGGGGCTGTCTCTCCAAGTTGGGAGGTTGATAGTAAAGCAGATGGAAAGTCAAACCGGAGCACCAGGAGAGGGACTATTCGTTGAGTTTTAGAAACCTTTCGTATTCACAGTGTATCCGTTCTCTAGGTTTCCCGTACATGTTATAGCTGTAGTAATATTCCCTTCAACCTGGAGATTTGGGACTCATGGAATGGGTGCCAGGCATTTGTGCTTTAAAGGGTCTGCATTTGCTCACCCAATTTCACCAAACCTCTCAGTCCCAAGTGTCCCTCCTTATGCCACATCCAGCTGTCATTGTAGGTGGGGTCATTCCAGGTTTCATCAGAGACCCTGAAGGAATTGTACAGAATTTCCCAGTTTTTTTGTTTTGTTTTTGAAATTCCTTTTTATAGTGGGTTTGAGCTGATTCTCGCTGCCATGTTTATGCCAGTCTAGACACACTTGATTCCCTTACGGAGACATATCAATACATAGGTTTTAAGATTCTTACTAGTCAGATATATTCCTCTGCGGGAAATATGGGGTTTTGAGTCCCTTTCACTGAGGAAGGTGTAGGTCTTGTCTATTCCATAGTTGGGTTTTGGAACGGTACCTGTGCTTATATCAAACTCTGGTTTTATGCATCACCCCAACTCTCCTTCCCCCTTAAGTAGGCTTAAGAGTGTTTTCTAAATGTGAGACACTGTTCTCTTTCCTAACTCAGTTCAAGTGTAGCCATGTTTACAGGATCTTCATAAGTGATATCTTATGATAAGTTTCTTTTTCTGTGTGACTCATTTCACTTAGAATCATCGTACCTGAATCCACCCATTTTGCTGCTACTGGTCTTATGACATTGATTTCATGGCTGAGGGATATTCCATCGTACGTAAATACCACAATTTTTTGAACCATTTTCATATTTCCTGGGATATTTAAGGTGTACCCAAGTTGAGGTCCCTGTAAGCAGTACAGCCCTAAATTTTGGGGTGGCTCTGTCTTATTGATTTTCAGTTGTCCCAAGATATATTCCCTAGAATGGGTGTGCTCTTGGCTCTGTAGCTCTGTTGTTTACTTGATTTAGGGAACACTATTCACTCCTCCAGAGAGGCAGTTGGCAATTTACATCCCGCCCATCAGCATAACAAGGCTCCCAGTTCTCTAGGGCCTGTCTTGCCTTTCTGGTTTTTACACATTTTGTGGATGTCCCTTTCGACCCGTGGGAAGTGAAACTTCTTTGTAGTGCAGATTTGCATTGCCCACTTTCTTGCTTGGCCAAAAAGGGCGTATGCGTTTTCTCCTGAATATATTCAGGAGAAAACGCATACGCACTTTTTGGCCAAGTGCATCATTGTCGAAGTTGTGCCCCTCTTCCTGTGCTTTAAAGGCGATTCCAACGTACCTCTTGAAATCTGTTTCCTGCTATTCTGCCTCGCTTTCAAGTCCGCCTCGTTGCCTTCCCTCAACAGATTTTTGGACCATAGTTGTCCTTTATTACTCGGCCAGTTTGTGAATTGCTGTGCCCCTGTGCTCCATTTTTCAACTCGTTTTTGGTGAGCTGACCGCAAGTCCAACATTTTGGTTCAGGACCTATGCTGGTTCCCGGTGGGGGTCTTAGACTTTGGTTAATTCGTCTTCCTGCCGGGAAGTTAGAGTGATATGTGCCCGTCCAAATGCCTAACAGCTACTCTCTCATTGGTTCTCCCTCTTCCATTTCATCCTCTGCCAAATTGGCAACCTGTGAGAACCAGGAGGTTAAAGGGGCTGTCTCTCCAAGTTGGGAGGTTGATAGTAAAGCAGATGGAAAGTCAAACCGGAGCACCAGGAGAGGGACTATTCGTTGAGTTTTAGAAACCTTTCGTATTCACAGTGTATCCGTTCTCTAGGTTTCCCGTACATGTTATAGCTGTAGTAATATTCCCTTCAACCTGGAGATTTGGGACTCATGGAATGGGTGCCAGGCATTTGTGCTTTAAAGGGTCTGCATTTGCTCACCCAATTTCACCAAACCTCTCAGTCCCAAGTGTCCCTCCTTATGCCACATCCAGCTGTCATTGTAGGTGGGGTCATTCCAGGTTTCATCAGAGACCGTGAAGTAATTGTACAGAATTTCCCAGTTTTTTTGTTTTGTTTTTGAAATTCCTTTTTATAGTGGGTTTGAGCTGATTCCCGCTGCCATGTTTATGCCAGTCTAGACACACTTGATTCCCTTACGGAGACATATGAATACATAGGTTTTAAGATTCTTGTTAGTCAGATATATTCCTCTGCGGGAAATATGGGGTTTTGAGTCCCTTTCACTGAGGAAGATGTAGGTCTTGTCTATTCCGTAGTTGGTTTTTGGAACGGTACCTGTGCTTATATCAAACTCTGGTTTTATGCATCACCCCACCTCTCCTTCCCCCTTAAGCAGGCATAAGAGTGTTTTCTAAATGTGAGACACTGTTCTCTTTCCTAACTCAGTTCAAGTGTAGCCATGTTTACAGGATCTTCATAAGTGATATCTTATGATAAGTTTCTTTTTCTGTGTGACTTATTTCACTTAGAATCATCGTACCTGAATCCACCCATTTTGCTGCTTCTGGTCTTATGACATTGATTTCATGGCTGAGGGATATTCCATCGTACATAAGTACCACAATTTTTTGAACCATTTTTATATTTCCTGGGATATTTAAGGTGTACCCAAGTTGAGGTCCTTGTAAGCAGTGCAGCCCTAAATTTTGGGGTGGCTCTGTCTTATTGATTTTCGGTTTACCCATGGTATATTCCCTAGACTGGAAGTGCCCTTGGCTCTGTATCTCTGTTCTTTACTTGTTTTAGGGAACACAATGTACTCCTCCAGAGAGGCAGTTGGCAATTTACATCCCGCCCATCAGCATAACAAGGCTCCCTGTTCTCCAGGGCCTGTCTTGTCTTTCTGGTTTTTACACACTTTGTGGATGTCCCTTTTGACGGGTGGGAAGTGATACTTCTTTGTAGTGCAGATTTGCATTGCCCGCTTGCTTGCTTGGCCAAAAAGGGCGTATGCGTTTTCTCCTGAATATATTCAGGAGAAAATGCATACGCCCTTTTTAGCCAAGTGCATCATTGTCGATGTTGTGCGCCTCTTCCTGTGCTTTAAAACCGATGCCAACGTACCTCTTGAAATCTGTTTTTTCTTATTCTGCCTCGCTTTCAAGTCCGGTTCTTTGTCCTCCCTCAAAAGATTTTTGAACGATAGTTGTCCTTTATTACTCGGCCAGTTTGTGAATTGCTGTGCCCCTGAGCTCCATTTTTCAACTCGTTTTTTGTTAGCTGACTGGAAGTCCAAAATTTTGTCTCAGAACCTATACTGGTTCCTGGTGGGTGGCTGAACTTTGGTTAATTCTTCTTCCTGCCTGGAAATTAGAGTGACATGTGCCCGTCCAAATGCCTAACAGCTACTCTCTCATTGGTTCTCCCTCTTCCCTTTCATCCTCTGCCCAATTGCAAACCTGTGCGAACCAGGAGGTAAAATGGGCTGTCTCTCCAAGTTGGGAGATTAATAGTAAAGCATATGGAAAGTCAAACCGAAGCAACAGGAGAGGGACTATTCGTTGAGTTTTAGAAACTTTTCGTATTCACAGTGTGTCCGTTCTCTAGGTTTCCCGTACATGTCATAGCTGTAGAAATATTCCCTTCAACCTCGAGAGTTGGGACCCATGGAATGGGTGCCATGCATTATTGCTTTAAAGGGTCTGCATTTGCTCACCCAATCTCACCAATCATCTCAGTCCCAAGTGTCCAGCCTTATGCCACATCCACTGTCGTTGTAGATATGGGTCATTACACGTTTTATCAGAGACCCTGAAGGAATTGTAAAGAATTTCCCAGTTTTTTTTGTTTTGTTTTTTAAATTCCTTTTTATAGTGGGTTTGAGCTGATTATCACTGCCATGTTTATGCCAGTCTAGACACACTTGATTCCTTATGGAGACACATCAGTACATAGGTTTTAAGATTCTTACTATTCAGATATATTCCTCTGCGGGAAATATGGGCTTTTGAGTCCCTTTTAGTGAGGAAGGTGTAGGTCTTGTCTATTCCATAGTTGGGTTTTGGAACGGTACCTGTGCTTATATCAAACTCTGGTTTTATGCATCACCCCACCTCTCCTTCCCCCTTAAGCAGGCATAAGAGTGTTTTCTAAATGTGAGACACTGTTCTCTTTCCTAACTCAGTTCAAGAGTAGTGATGTTTACAGGATCATCATAAGTGATATCTTATGATAAGTTTCTTTTTCTGTGTGACTTATTTCACTTAGAATCATCGTACCTGAATCCACCCATTTTGCTGCTACTGGTCTTATGACATTGATTTCATGGTTGAGGGATATTCCATCGTACGTAAGTACCACAATTTTTTGAACCATTTTTATATTTCCTGGGATATTTAAGGTATACCCAAGTTGAGGTCCTTGTAAGCAGTGCAGCCCTACATTTTGGGGTGGCTGTGTCTTATTGATTTTTAGTTTTCCCAAGGTATATTCCCTAGACTGGAAGTGCCCTTGGCTCTGTAGCTCTGTTGTTTACTTGTTTTAGGGAACACAATGCACTCCTCCAGAGAGGCAGTTGGCAATTTACATCCCGCCCATCAGCATAAAAAGGCTCCCTGTTCTCCAGGGCCTGTCTTGCCTTTCTGGTTTTTACACATTTTCTGGATGTCCCTTTTGACCGGTGGGAAGTGTTACTTCTTTGTAGTGCAGATTTGCATTGCCCGCTTGCTTGCTTGGCCAAAAAGGGCGTATGCGTTTTCTCCTGAATATATTCAGGAGAAAACGCATACGCCCTTTTTGGTCAAGTGCATCATTGTCGAAGTTGTGCCCTTCTTCCAGTGCTTTAAAGTCGATTCCAACGTACCTCTTGAAATCTGTTTCCTGCTATTCTGCCTCGCTTTCAAGTCCGCCTCGTTGCCTTCCCTCAACAGAATTTTGGACGATAGTTGTCCTTTATTACTCGGCCAGTTTGTGAATTGCTGTGCCCCTGAGCTCCATTTTCAACTCGTTTTTGGTGAGCTGACCGCAAGTCCAAAATTTTGGTTCAGGACCTATGCTGGTTCCCGGTGGGGGGCTGAGACTTTGGTTAATTCTTCTTCCTGCCAGGAAATTACAGTGATATGTGCCCGTCCAAATGCCTAACAGCTACTCTCTCATTGGTTCTCCCTCTTCCCTTTCATCCTCTGCCAAATTGGCAACCTGTGCGAACCAGGAGGTTAAAGGGGCTGTCTCTCCAAGTTGGGAGGTTGATAGTAACGCAGATGGAAAGTCAAACCAGAGCACCAGGAGAGGGACTATTCGTTGAGTTTTAGAATCCTTTCGTATTCACAGTGTGTCCGTTCTCTAGGTTTCCCGTACATGTTATAGCTGTAGTAATATTCCCTTCAACCTGGAGAGTTGGGACCCATGGAATGGGTGCCATGCATTATTGCATTAAAGGGTCTGCATTTGCTCACCCAATCTCACCAATCCTCTCAGTCCCAAGTGTCCACCCTTATGCCACATCCAGCTGTCGTTGTAGATAGGGTCATTCCCGGTTTCATCAGAGTCACTGAAGGAATTGTAAAGAATTTCCCAGTTTTTTTGTTTTGTTTTTGAAATTCCTTTTTATAGTGGGTTTGAGCTGACTCTCCCTTCCATGTTTATGCCAGCCTAGGCCCACTTGATTCCCTTACAGAGACATATCAATACATAGGTTTTAAGATTCTTACTAGTCAGATATATTCCTCTGCGGGAAATATGGGGTTTTGAGTCCCTTTCACTGAGGAAGGTGTAGGTCTTGTCTCTTCCATAGTTGGTTTTTGGAACAATACCTGTGCTTATATCAAACTCTGGTTTTATGCATCACCCCACCTCTCCTTCCCCCTTAAGCAGGAATAAGAGTGTTTTCTAAATGTGAGACACTGTTCTCTTTCCTAACTCAGTTCAAGTGTAGCCATGTTTACAGGATCTTCATAAGTGATATCTTATGATAAGTTTCTTTTTCTCTGTGACTTATTTCACTTAGAATCATCGTACCTGAATCCACCCATTTTGCTGCTAATCGTCTTATAACATTGATTTCATGGCTGAGGGATATTCCATCGTACGTAAGTACCACAATTTTTTGAACCATTTTTATATTTCCTGGGATATTTAAGGTGTACCCAAGTTGAGGTCCTTGTAAGCAGTGCAGCCCTAAATTTTGGGGTGGCTCTGTCTTATTGATTTTCAGATTTCCCAAGGTATATTCCCAAGATTGGAAGTGCCCTTGGCTCTGTAGCTCTGTTCTTTACTTGTTTTAGGGAACACAATGCACTCCTCCAGAGAGGCAGTTGGCAATTTACATCCTGCCCATCAGCATAACAAGGCTCCCTGTTCTCCAGGGCCTGTCTTTCTTCTCTGGTTTTTACACATTTTGTGGATGTCCCTTTTGACCGGTGGGAAGTGATACTTCTTTGTAGTGCAGATTTGCATGCCCGCTTGCTTGCTTGGCCAGAAAGGGCGTATGCGTTTTCTCCTGAATATATTCAGGAGAAAACGCATATGCCCTTTTTGGCCAAGTGCATCATTGTCGAAGTTGTGCCCCTCTTCCTGTGCTTTAAAGGCGATTCCAACGTACCTCTTGAAATCTGTTTCCTGCTATTCTGCCTCGCTTTCAAATCCACCTCGCTGCCTTCCCTCAACAGATTTTTGGATGATAGTTGTCCATTATTACTCGGCCAGTTTGTGAATTGCTGTGCCCCTGAGCTCCATTTATCAACTCGTTTTTGGTGAGCGGCCCGCAAGTCCAAAATTTTGGTTCAGGACCTATACTGGTTCCCGGTGGGTGGCTGAGACTTTGGTTAATTCTTCTTCCTGTCGGGAAGTTAGAGTGATATATGCCCGTCCAAATGCCTAACAGCTACTCTCTCATTGGTTCTCCCTCTTCCCTTTCATCCTCTGCCAAATTGGCAACCTCTGCGAACCAGGAGGTTAAAGGGGCTGTCTCTCCCAGTTGGGAGATTGAGAGTAAAGCAGATGGAAAGTCAAACCGGAGCACCAGGAGAGGGACTATTCGTTGAGTTTTAGAAACCTTTCGTATTCACAGTGTGTCCGTTCTCTACGTTCCCCGTACATGTTATAACTATAGTAATATTCCCTTCAACCTGGAGAGTTGAAACCCATGAAATGGGTGCCATGCATTATTGCTTTAAAGGGTCTGCATTTGCTCACCCAATCTCATCAATCCTCTCAGTCCCTAGTGTCCCTCCTTATGCCACATCCAACTGTCATTGTAGATAGGGTCATTCCATGTTTCATCACAGACCCTGAAGGAATTGTAATGAATTTCCCAGTTTTTTTGTTTTGTTTTTGAAATTACTTTTTATAGTGGGTTTGAGCTGATTCTCGCTGCCATGTTTATGCCAGTCTAGACACACTTGATTCCCTTACGGAGACATATCAATACATAAGTTTTAAGATTCTTACTAGTAAGATATATTCCTCTGCAGGAAATATGGGGTTTTGAGTCCCGTTCACAGAGGAAGTAGTAGGTCTTGTCTATTCTGTATTTCGATTATGGAACCGTACCTGTGCTAATATCAAACTCTGGTTTTATTCATCACCCCACCTCTGCTTTCCCCTTAAGCATGCATAAGAGTGTTTTCTATATATGAGACTCTGTTCCCTTTCCTAATTCATTCCATGTGTAGCCATGTTTATACACCCTTCATAAGTGATATCTTATGATAAGTTTCTTTTTCTGTGTGATTTTTTCAGTTAGAATCATGGTACATGAATCCCATCATTATGCTGCTACTGGCCTTATGACATTGACTTCATGGCTGAGGGATATTCCATCATACGTATGTACCACAATTTCTTTACCATTTTTGTCTTTCCTGGGTTATTTAAGGTGTCCCGAAGTCGAGGTTCTTGTAAGCAGTGCTGCCCTATATTTTTGGTTGGCTGTGTCTTATTGATTTTCAATTTTCCCAAGGTATATTCCCATGACTGGAAGTGCCTTAGGTTGTGAAGCTCTGTTGAGTAATTCTTTTAGGGAACACAATGCACTCCTCCAGAGTGACTGTTGGCAATCCACATCCCACTCATCAGCATAACAAGGCTCCCTGTTCCCCAGAGCCCCTCTTGCCTTTCTGGTTTTTACACATTTTACGGATATCCCTTTTGACTGGTGGGAAGTGATACTTCTTTGTAGTGCAGATTTGCATTGTGCGGTTGCTTGGTTGGCCAAAATGGGTGTATGCGTTTTCTCCTGAATATATTCAGGAGAAAACGCATGCGCCCTTTATGGACAATTCCATAATTGTCGAAGTTGTGATGCTTTTCCTGTGTTTAAAGGCGATTCCAATGTACTTCTGGAAATCTGTTTCGTGCAAATCTCCCTCATTTTCAAGTCCGCCTCATGGCTTCTCCTCAACAGATTTTTGGAGGAGAGTAGTCCTCTATAACTCTGCAAGTTAGTGAATTGCTGTGACCCTGAGCTCCATTTTTCAACTTGTGTTTTTGTGAGCTGACCGCAAACCCACAATTTTGCTTCAGGACCTATACTAGTTATGGGTGTGGGGCAGGCTCAGAGTTTGGTTAATTCTTTTCATTACGGGAAATTAGACTGACATGTGGCCGTCCAAATGCCTACAGCTACTCTCTCATTGGTTCTCCCTCTTCCCTTATATCCTCTGCACAATGTGCCAACTGTGCGAACCAGGAGGTTATAGGGGCTGACTCTCCAAGTTGGGAGATTGATATTAAAGCAGTTGGAATGTCAAGCTGGAGCACATGGAGAGAAAAAAATTAGTAGAGTTTTAGAAACCTTTCACCATCAGAGGGTGTCCATTCTCTAGGTTTCCCATACATGTTATAACTGTAGTGATATTCCCTTCTACCTGGAGAGTTGGGAACCATGGAATCAGTGGCAGGCATTATTGATTTAAAGCGTCTGCATTTTCACACCCGATCTCACCAATCCTCTCAGTCCCAAGTGAACAGCCTTATGCCACATCCAGCTGTTGTTGTAGATAGGGTCATTCCAAGTTTCATCAGAACCCCTGAAGGTATTGTGTAAGAATTTCACTGTTTCTTTGTTTTGTTTTGAAATTCCTTTTTATAGTGGGTTTGAGCTTATTCTCACTGCCGTGTTTATGTCATTCTAGACACACTTGGTTCCCTTATGGAGACATATCAATACATAGGTTTTAAGATCCTTACTAGTCAGATATATTTCTCTGTGGGGAATAGGGGTGTTGAGTCCCATTCACTGAGGAAGGAGTCGGGCTTGTCTCTTCTGTATTTGGATTATGGAACGGTACCTGTGTTAATATCAAACTCTGGTTTTGTGTGTCTCCCCACCTCTCCTTCCCCCTTAAGCAAGCATAAGAGTGTTTTCTAAATCTGAGACTCTGTTCTCTTTCCTAATTCAGTTCATATGTAGCCAGGTTTACAGTCCCTTCATAAGTGATATCTTATATCAGAATGCACCATGGCCCTTGTCATAATAATGCTCCATGACCCCTGTCATCACAATGCTCCATTCCCTGGTTATCACAATGCTCCATGTCCCTTGTCATAACAATTCTCCCCGTACTTGTCATCACAATGCTACATGACACTTCTCATCACAAAGTTACATGCTCGTTTCATCACAATTCTCCATGCACTTGTCATTGCAATGTTCCATGACCCCTGTCATAGCAAGCTCCAAGTGTTTGTCATCACAATGCTTCACGACTTTATCATCAAAATTCTCAATGGCACTTTTCATCACAATGTTCCCTACCCTTGTCATCACAATGCTCCATTCCCTTGTCATCACAATGCTCCATGACCCCTGTCATCACAATGCTCCCTGACACCTGTCATCACAATGCTTCATGCCCCTTGTCATTACAGTGCTCCATGATGCTCATCATCACAATTACCCAAGGTCTTCTTATCACAATGCTCCACGGTTTTGCCATCACAATGCTCCATGCCCTGGTCATCTCAAAGCTCAATGTCCCTTGTCCTCACAATTCTCCACGTCCTTGTCATCACAATGCTCCATGGCACTTCTCATCACAATGTTATATGCTCTTGTCATAACAATACTCCATGCACTTGTCATCGCAATGCTCCATGACCCCTGTCATAGGAAGCTCCATGCGCTTGTCATCACAATGTTTCAGGACATGGACATTAAAATTATCAATGGCCCTTGTCATCTCAATGCTCCATGCGCTTATCATCACAATGCTCCTTTACCTTTGTCACAACAATCCTCCATGACACTTGGCATCACAATGCTCCGTGCTATTTTCATCACAATGGAACATGACATATGTCATCACAATGCTCCCTGACACCTGTCTTCACAATACTCCATGACCTTGTCATCACAATGCTCCATGCCCTTGTCATCACAATGTGCCATGCCCACTGTCATCAAAATAATCCATGAAACTTGTCAGACCAAAGCTCCATGCCACCTTTCATCACAATGCTCCATGAACCCTGTCATCACAATGCACCATGCCCATCATCATAATGCTTCATGCTATTGTCATCACAATGAAATCAAAATGTTCCATGACCTCTGTCATCACAATGCTCCAAACCCTTGTGATCACAATGTTCCATAACACTTGTCATCACAATACCCCATGACGCTACTCATCACAATTATCCATGGACTTCTCATCACAATGCCCCATGACATTTGTCATCACAATGCGCAATACACATGTCATCACAATGCTCCCTGACTCTTGCCATCAGTATGCTCCCTGAACCCTTTCATGACAAGGCTCCATGCCTTTTTCATCACAATGATCCATGCCATTTTCATCACAATGCTCCAAGACCCCTGTAATCACAATGCTCCATGCCCTTGTCATCACAAAGTTCCATGATGCATGTCATCAGAATGCTCCATGGCCTTCTCATCACAATGCTCCATGCCCTTGTCATCACAATGCTCCAAGACCCCTGTAATCACAATGGTCCATGCCCCTTTTCATCAGAATGCTCCATGAGACTTGTCATCACAAGGCTCCATGGTTTTCTCATCACAATGCTCCAGGACATTGTCGTCAAAATGCCCCATTCCCTTATCATCACAATGCTCCATGACCCCTGTCATCACAATACTCCATGAACATTTTCAGCCCAATGCTCCATGACCTTCTCATCACAATGCTCCATGACCAATATCATCACAATTCTCCATGACCACAGTCATCACAACGCTCAATATCACCTGACAACACAATGATCCGGGACTCTTGTCATCACAATGCTCCATTCCC
The DNA here is from genome assembly GCF_949752795.1 of Hyperoodon ampullatus. Classification (NCBI taxonomy): domain Eukaryota; kingdom Metazoa; phylum Chordata; class Mammalia; order Artiodactyla; family Ziphiidae; genus Hyperoodon; species Hyperoodon ampullatus. Next base: position 2,130,351 of record NW_027640676.1, on the reverse strand, counting down.
TAGTCATCACAATGCTCCATGACCCCTGTCATCACAATACTCCATGAACATTTTCAGCCCAATGCTCCATGACACTTGTCATCACAATGATGCATGCCCTTGTCATCCCAATGCTCCATGACCCCTGTAATCACAATGCTCCGTGACGCTTGTCATCACAGTGCTCCATGACACCTGTCATCACAATGCTCCATGCCTTTGTCAGCAAAATGCTACATGACCTTGTCATTACAATGTTCTATGCACTTGTCATCACAATACTCCATTACCATTGCCATCACAATCCTCCATGAACCTTGGGATCACATTGCTCCATTCCCTTGTCATCACAATGCTCCATGCTCCTTGAAATCAAAATGATCCATGACCTCTGTCATCACAATGCTCCAAACCCTTGTGATCACAATGTTCCATAACACTTGTCATCACAATGCTCCATGATGCCTGTCATCACAATACTCCATGCCCTTTTCATCACAATGCTCCATGACATTTGTCATCACAATTCTCGATACACTTGTCATCACAATGCTCCCTGACACTTGTCGTCAGAATGCTCCTTGAACCCTGTCACAAAAAGGCTCCATGCCTTTTTCATCAAAATGCACCATGCCGTTTTCATCACAATGCTCCATGCCATTGTCATCAAAATACTCCACAAGCTTGTCATCAGAATGCTCCATGTCCCTTGTCATCACAATTTTCCATGCACTTGTCAGCACAATGCTCCCTGACCCTTGTCATCACAATGCTCCAAGCCATTGTCATCACAATGCTCCATTACCTTTGTCATCAGAATCCTCCATGACACTTGGCATCACAATGCTCCATGGCATTGTCATCACAATGGGCCATTACATATGTCATCACAATGCTCCCTGACACCTGTCTTCACAATAATGAATGACCTGGTCATCACAATGCTCCATGCCCTTGTCATCACAATGCGCCATTCCAACTGTCATCGCAATAAGCCATGAAACTTATTAGACCAATGCTCCATGCCCTTGTCATCACAATGCCCCAAGCCCTTGTTATCACAATGCTCCATGACCCCTGTCATGACAATGCTCCGTGACTCCAGTCATCACAAGGCTTCATGACCTTTGTCATCACAGTGGTCCATGCCCTTGTCATCAACAGTCTCTGTGACCTTTTTAACCACAATGCTTCATGAACTTTTCATCACAATGCTCTTTGACCCTTGTCATCACAATGCTCTATGCCTTTCTCAGCACAATGCTCCATGACCATTGTCATCACAATGCTCCATGCGCTTGTCAGCACAATGCTCCATGACCCATGTCATCACAATGCACCATGCGCTTGCCGTCACAGTGCTCCACAATCTTGTCATCACAATGCGCCATAAACCTTGTCATCACAATGCTCCATGCACTTCAAATCAAAATGCTCTCTCACCACTGATATCACAATGTTACATCACTATTCATCACAATACTCCCTCAACTATGTCATCACAATGTTCCATGACTCCTGTCATCACAATGCTACATGCACTTATCATCACAATGTTCGATGATCCCTGACATCACAATGTTCCATAACCCCTGTCATCAAAATGCTCCATGACCCCTGACATCACAATGTTACATAACGCCTCTCATCAAAATGTTCCATGACCCTTTTCATCAATTTGGTCCATGACAATGGCATCACAATGCTCCCTGCCCTTCTCATCACAATGCACCACGCCCTTGTCATCAAAATGCTCCATGACCTTTGTCATCACAAAGCTCCATGACCCTTGGCATCACAATGCTCCATGCCATTGTCATCACAATACTCCATGAAACCTCTCATCACATTGTTCCATGCAATTGTCATCAAAAAGCTCCATGGTGCTTGTCATCACACTGCTCGATGCCCTTCTCATCACAATGCTCCATGCCCTTGTCATTACAATCCTCCATGACCCATGGATCACTGTGTTCCGTGCCCTTGTCATCACAATGCTCCATGCCCACTCTCATCACAATAATCCATGAAACTTTTCAGACAAATGTTCCATGCCCTTGTCATCACAATGCTCCATTACCCCTGTCATAACAATGCTCCATGAACACTGCCATCACAACGTTCCACGGGCTTGTCATCACAAGGCTCCATGACCCTTGTCATCACAATGCTCCAAGACACCTGTAATCACAGTGCTACATGCCCTTGTCATCACAGAGCTCCATGATGCATGTCATCAGAATGCTCCATGCCCTTGCCATCACAATGCTCCATTACCCCTGTGATAACAATGCTCCATGATCCCTGCCATCACGATGTTCCATGGCCTTGTCATCACAGGGCTCCATGAGCCTTCTCATCACAATGCTCCAAGACCCCTGTAATCACAATGCTCCATGTCCCTTTTTATCTCAATGATCCATGAACCGTGTCATCACAATGCACCATGCCCATCATCATAATGCTTCAGGCTATTGTCATCACAATGAAATCAAAATGCTCCATGACCTCTGTCATAACACTGCTCCAAACCCTTGTGATCACCATATTCCATAACACTTGTCATCACAATGCCCCATGACGCTCGTCATCACAATTATCTATGGTCTTCTCTTCACAATGCTCCATGACCTTTGTCATCACAATGCTCAACACACTTGTGATCAAAATGCTCCCTGACACTTGTTCTCTGTATGCTCCTTGAACCCTGTCATGACAAGGCTCCATGCCTTTTTCATCACAATGATCCATGCCTTTTTCATCACAATGCTCCAAGACGCCTGTAATTACAATGCTCCATGCCCTTGTCATCACAAAGCTCAATGACGCATGTCATCAGACTGCTCCTTGGCCTTCTCATCACAATGCTCCATGCCCTTGTTATCACAATTTTCCAAGACACTCTAATCAAAATGCTCCATGCCCCTTTTCATCAGTATGCTCCATGAGACTTGTCTCACAAGGCTCCATGGTTTTCTCATCACAATGCTCCAGCACCTTGTCATCACAATGCTTCACGACCTTGTCATGAAAATTTTCAATGGCCCTTGTCATCATAATGCTCCAAGCCCTAGTCATCACAATGCTCTATTATATTTGTCATCACAATCCTCCATTAAATTTGGCATCACAATGCTCCATGCCATTGTCATCGCAATGGACCATGACATATGTCATCACAATGCTCCCTGACACCTGTCTTCACAATACTCCATGACCTTCTCATCACAATGCCCCATGCCCTTGTCATCACAATGCCCCATGCCCACTGTCATCACAATAATCTATTAAACTTGTCAGACCAATGCTCCATGCCCCTGTCATCACAATGCCCCATGCCCTTGTCATCACAATGCTCCATGACCCTTGTCATCACAATGCTCTGTGACTCCAGTCATCACAATGCTTCATAACATTTGTCATCACAGTGGTCCATGCCCACATCATCACAAGGCTCTGTGACCTTTGTAACCACAATACTCCATGAACGTTTCATCACAATGCTCCGTGACCCTTGTCATCACAATGCTCCATGCCTTTGTCAGAACAATGCTCCATGACCCTTGTCATCACAATGTGCCACGTAATTTTCATCACAACGGTCCACAACCTTGTCATCGTAATGCTCCATAAACCTTGTAATCACAATGCTCCATGCACTTCTCATCAAAATGCTCTCTCAACAGAGATATCACAATGTTCCATCACTAGTCATCACAATACTCCCTCACCCCTGTAATCACAATGTTGCATGACCCCTGTCATCACAATGCTACATCCCCTTATCATCACAATGTTCCATGACCCCTGACATCACAATGTTCCATAACCCCTGTCATCAAAATGCTCCATGACCATTTTCATCCCAAAGCTCCATGACCCCTGACATCACAATGTTCTATAACCCTTGTCATCAAAATGTTCCATTACACTTTTCATCAAATTGCTGCATGACCCTGTCATCAAAATGCTCCCTGCCCTTCTCATCACAATGCACCACACCGTTGACATTAAAATGCTCCATGACTTTTGTCATCACAAAGCTCCTTAACCCTTGGAATCACAATGTTCCATGAACCGTCTCATCACATTGTTCCATGCCCTTGTCATCACAAAGCTCCATGACGCTTGTCAAAACAATGTTTGATGCCCTTCTCATCACAATGCTCCATGCCCTTGTCATTAAAATCCTCCATGACCCATGGATCACAGTGTTCCGTGAACTTGTCATCACAATGCTCCATGCCCACTCTCATCACAATAATCCATAAAACTTTTCAGACCAATGCTCCATGCCCTTCTCATCACAATGCCCATTACCCCTGTCATAACAATGCTCCATGACCCCTGCCATCACAATGTTCCACACCATTGTCATCACAAGGCTCCATGACCCTTGTCATCACAATGCTCCAAGACCCCTGTAATCACAATGCTCCATGCCCTTGTCATCACAAAGCTCAATGACACATGTCATCAGAATGCTCCATGGCCTTCTCATCACAATGCTCCTTGCCCTTGTCATCACAATGCTCCAAGACCCCTGTAATCACAATGCTCCATGCCCCTTTTCATCTCAATGCTCCATGAACGCTGTCATCACAATGCACCATGCCCATCACCATAATGCTTCAGGCTATTGTCATCACAATGAAATCAAAATGCTCCATGACCTCTGTCATCACAATGCTCCAAACCCTTGTGATCACAATGTTCCATAAAACTTATCATCGCAACACCCCATGACGCTCATCATTAAAATTATCCATGGTCTTCTCATCACAATGCTCCATGAACTTTGTCATCACAATGCTCATTACACTTGTCATCACAATGCTCCGTGACACTTGTCGTCAGTATGCTCCTAGAACCCTGTCATGACAAGGCTCCATGCCTTTTTCATAACAATGATCCATGCCATTTTCATCACAATACTCCATGCCCTTGTCAGCACAAAGCTCCATGACGCATGTCATCAGAATGCTCCATGGCCTTCTCATCACAATACTCCATGCCCTTGTCATCACAATGCTCCAAGACCCCTGTAATCACAATGCTCCATGCCCCTTTTCATCAGAATGTTCCATGAGAATTGTCATCACAAGGCTCCATGGACTTCCCATCACAATGCTCCAGGACCTTGTCATCACAGTGCTCAATTCCCTTCTCATTACAATGCTCCATGACCCGTGTCATCACAATACTCCATGAACATTTTCAGCCCAATGTTTCATGACCTTCTCATCACAATGCTCCATGACCCATATCATCACAATCCTCCATGACCACTGTCATCACAACACTCCATGACCCCTGACAACACAATGTTCCGGGACTCTTGTCATCACAATGCTCCATTCCCTTGTCATCACAATGCTCCATGAACATTTTCAGCCCAATGCTCCATGACACTTGTCATCACAATGATCCATGCCCTTGTCATCCCAATGCTCCATGACCCCTGTAATCACAATGCTCCGTGACGCTTATCATCACAGTGCTCCATGACCCTTATCATCACAATTCTCCATGCCTGTGTCATCAAAATCCTACATGACATTGTCATCACAATGCTCCATGAGCTTGTCATCACAATACTCCATTACCATTTTCATCACAATCCTCCATGAAACTTGGGATCACATTGCTCCATGCCCTTGTCATCACAATGCTCCATGCTCCTTGAAATCAAAATGGTCCATGACCTCTGTCTTCACAATGCTCCAACCCCTTGTGATCACAATGTTCCATAACACTTGAAATCACAACACTCCATGATGACTGTCATGACAATACTCCATGCACTTGTCGTCACAATGCTCCATGACCTTTGTCATCACAATTCTCAATACACTTGTCATCACAATGCTCCCTGACACTTGTCGTCAGAATACTCCTTGAACACTGTCATGAAAAGGCTCCATGCCTTTTTCATAAGAATGTTCCATGCCCTTTTCATCACAACGCTCCATGTCATTGTCATCACAATACTCCACAAGCTTGTCATCAGAATGCTCCCTGATCATTGTCTTCAGAATGCTCCATGACACCTGTCATCACAATGCTCCATACCCCTTGTCATTACAGTGTTCCATGACGCTCGTCATCACAATTATCCATGGACTTCTCATCACAATGCTCCATGACCTTTGTAATCACAATTCTCAATACACTTGTCATCACAATGCTCCCTGATACTTGTCATCAGTTTGCTCATTGAAACCTGTCGTGACAAGTCTCCATGCCTTTTTCATCACAATGATCCATGCCCTTTTCATCACAATGCTCCATGCCATTGTCATCACAATACTCCACAAGCTTGTCATCAGAATGCTCCGTGACAATTTTCATCTCAATGATCCATGACCCCTGTCATCACAATGCTCCATGACACCTGTCATCACAATGCTCCATGCCCCTTGTCATTACAGTGCTCCATGATGTTCGTCATCACAATTATCCATGGTCTTCTCATCACAGTGCTCCACGGTCTTGCCATCACAATGCTCCATGCCCTGGTCATCACAATGCTCCATGTCCCGAGTCATCACAATGCTCCATGACCCTGTCATCACAATGCTCCATACCGCTTGTCATTACAGTGCTCCATGACACTCGTAATCACAATTGTCCATGGTCTTCTCATCACAATGCTCCACGCCCTTGTCATCAAAATGCTCCATGACACTTGTCATCGCAATGCTCCATGACCACTGTCATAACAATGCTCCATGAACCCTGTCATCACAAGGCTCCATACCACTTGTCATTACAGTGCTCCATGACGCTCCTCATCACAATTATCCATGGTCTTCTCATCACAATGCTCCACGGTCTTGCCATCACAGTGCTCCATGACTTGGGCATCACAATGCTCCATGTCCCCGGTCATCACAATGCTCCATGACCACTGTCATCACAATGCTCTATACCCCTTGTCATTACAGTGCTCCATGACACTCGTCATCACAATTATCCATGATCTTCCCATCACAGTGCTCCACGATCTTGACATCACAAGGCTCCATGCCCTGGTCATCACAATGCTCCATGTCCCCAGTCATCACAATGCTCCATGACCCCTGTCATCACAATGCTCCATACCCCTTGTCATTACAGTGCTCCATGACGCTCGTCATCACAATTATCCATGGTCTTCTCATCACAGTGCTCCACGGTCTTGCCATCACAATGCTCCATGCCCTGGTCATCACAATGCTCCATGTCCCCTGTCATCACAATTCTCCACGTTCTTGGTATCACTATGCTCTCTGATACTTCTCATCACAGTGTTACATGTTTTGTCATCACAATTCTCTATGCACTTGTCATCGCAATGCTCCATGACCCCTGTCATAGCAAGCTCCATGTGATTGTCATCACAATGCTTCATGAACATGTCATCAAAATTCTCAATGGCCCTTGTTATCACAATGCTCCATGACCCTTGTCATCACAATGCTCCAAGCCCTTGTCATCAAAATGCTCCATTACCTTTGTCATCACAATCCTCCATGACAATTGGCATCACAATGCTACATTCCATTGTCATTGCAATAGACCATGACATATGTCATCACAATGCTCCCTGACACCCTTCTTCACAATACTCCATGACCTTCTCATCACAATGCTCCATGCCCTTGTCATCACAATGCGCCATGCCCACTGTCATCACAATAATCCCTGAATCTTGTCAAACCAATGCAACATGCCCCTGTCATCACAATGCTCCATGCCCTTTCATCACAATGCTCTATGACCCCTGTCATCACAATGCTCCGTGACTCCAGTCATCACAATGCTTCATGACCTTTGTCATCACAATGGTCCATGCCCTCGTCATCACAAGGCTCTGTAACCTTTGTGACCACAACACTCCATGAACATTTCATCACAATGCTCAGTGACCCTTGTCATCACAATGCTCCATGCCTTTGTCAGCACATTACTCCATGACACATGGCATCAAATGTGCCATGCGCTTGTCATCACAATGCTCCACATCTTTGTCATCACAATGCTCCATAAACCTTGTCATCACAATGCTCCATGCGTTTGTCAGCACAATGTTCCATGACCCATGTCATCACAATGTGCCCTGCGTTTCTCATCACAATGCTCCACAGCCTTGTCATCACAATGCTCCATGCACCTCTCATCAAAATGCTCTCTCACCACTGATATCACAATGTTCCATAACTAGTCAACACAATACTCCCTCCACCCTGTCATCCCAATGTTCCATGACCCTTGTCACAACAATGCTACATGCTCTTATCATCACAATGCTCCATGACCCCTGACATCACAATGCTCCATGACCCTTTACATCACAATGCTCCATGACCCCTAACATCACAATGTTCCATAAACACTGTCATCAAAATGTTCCATGACCCTTTTCATCCAATTGCTCCATGACCCTGTCATCACAATGCTCCCTGCCCTTCTCATCACAATGCACCACGCCCTTGTCATCAAAATGCTCCATGGCCTATGTCATCACAAAGCTCCATGACCCTTGGAATCACAATGCTCCATGCCATTGTCATCACAAAGCTCCATGAAACCTCTCATCACATTGCTCCATGCTGTTGTCATCACAAAGCTCCATGACGCTTGTCATCACAATGCTCCATGCCCTTGTCATTGCAATCCTCCATGACACATGTATCACTGTGTTCCGTGCCCTTGTCATCACAATGCTCCATGCTCACTCTCATCACAATAATCCATGAAACTTTTCAGACCAATGCTCCATGCCCTTGTCATCACAATGCTCCCTTACACCTGTCATAACAATGCTGCATGACCCCTGCCATCACAATGTTCTACGGCCTTGTCATCACAAAACTCCATGGCCCTTGTCATCACAATGCTCCAAGACCCCTGTAATCACAATGCTCCATGCCCATGTCATCACAAAGCTCCCTGACGCATGTCATCAGAATGCTCCATGGCCTTCTCATCACAATACTCCATGCCCTTGTCATCACAATGCTCCAAGACCCTTGTTATTACAATGATCCATGACTCTTTTCATCTCAATGCTCCATGAACCCTGTCATCACAATGCACCATGCCCATCATCATAATGCTTCATGCTATTGTCATCACAATGAAATCAAAATTCTCCATGACCTCTCTCATCACAATGCTCCAAACCCTTGTGATCACAATGTTCCATAACACTTGTCATCACAACGCCCCATGACGCTGGTCATCACAATTATCCATGGACTTCTCATCACAATGCTCCATGACCTTTGTCATCACAATTCTCAATACACTTGTCATCACAATGCTCCCTGACACTTGTCATCAGTATGCTCATTGAACCCTGTCATGACAAGTCTCCATGCCTTTTTCATCACAATGATCCATGCCCTTTTCATCACAATGCTTCATGCCATTGTCATCACAATACTCCACAAGCTTGTCATCAGAATGCTCCGTGACCTTTGTCATCTCAATGATCCATGACCCCTGTCATCACAATGCTCCATGACACCTGTCATCACAATGCTCCATGCCCCTTGTCATTACAGTGCTCCATGATGTTCGTCATAACAATTATCCATGGTTTTCTAATCACAGTGCTCCACGATCTTGCCATCACAATGCTCCATGCCCTGGTCATCACAATGCTCCATGTCCCCTGTCATCACAATTCTCCACGATCTTGGCATCACTATGCTCCATGACACTTCTCATCACAGTGTTACATGCTTTGTCATCACAATTCTCTATGCACTTGTCATCACAATGCTCCATGACCCCGTCATAGCAAGCTCCATGTGCTTGTCATCACAATACTCCATGCCCTTGTCGTCACAATTCTCCATGACCTTTGTCATCACAATGCTCCCTGACACTTGTCGTCAGAATGCTCCCTGAAAACTGTCATGAAAAGGCTCCATGTCTTTTTCATCACAATGCCCCATGCCATTTTCATCAAAATGCTCCATGTCATTGTCATCAAAATACTCCAGAAGCTTGTCATCAGAATGCTCCATGAACCTTGTCATCACAATGCTCCATGACCCCTGTCATCACAATGCTCCATACCCCTTGTCATTACAGTGCTCCATGACGCTCATCATCACAATTATCCATGGTCTTCTCATCACAATGCTCCACGGTCTTGCCATCACAATACTCCATGCCCTGGTCATCACAATGCTCCATGTCCCCTGTCATAACAATTCTCCACGTTCTTGGCATCACTGTGCTCCATGATGCTTTTCATCACAGTGTTACATGCTTTGTCATCACAATTCTCTATGCACTTTTCATCGCACTGCTCCATGATCCCTGTCACAGCAAGCTCCATGTGATTGTCATCACAATGCTTCATGAACATGTCATCAAAATTCTCAATGGCCCTTGTTATCACAATGCTCCATGACCCTTGTCATCACAATGCCCCAAGCGCTTGTCATCAAAATGCTCCATTACCTTTGTCATCACAATCCTCCATGACACTTGGCATCACAATGCTCCATTCCATTGTCATCACAATGGACCACGACATATGTCATCACAATGCTCCCTGACACCCTTCTTCACAATACTCCATGACCTTCTCATCACAATGCTCCATGCCCTTGTCATCACAATGCGCCATGCCCACTGTCATCACAATAATCCCTGAAACTTGTCAAACCAATGCAACATGCCCCTGTCATCACAATGCTCCATGCCCTTTCATCACAATGCTCTATGACCCCTGTCATCACAATGCTCCATGACTCCAGTCATCACAATGCTTCATGACCTTTGTCATTACAATGGTCCATGCCCTCGTCATCACAATGCTCTGTGACCTTTGTCACCACAGAGCTCCATGAACATTTCATCACAATGCTCGGTGACCCTTGTCCTCCCAATGATCAATGCCTTTGTTAGCACAATACTCCATGACCCATGGCATCACAATGTGCCATGCACTTGTCATCACAATGCTCCACATCTTTGTCATCACAATGCTCCATAAACCTTGTCATCACACTGCTCCATGCACTTCTCATCAAAATGCTCTCTCACCACTGATATCACAATGTTCAATCACTAGTCAACACAATACTCCCTCACCCCTGTCATCACAATATTCCATGACCCTTGTCACAACAATGCTACATGCCTTTATCATCACAATGCTCCATTCCCCTGACATCACAATGTTCCATAACCCCTGTCATCACAATGCTCCCTGCCCTTCACAACAGAATGCACCACACCCTTGTCATCAAAATGCTCCATGACCTTTGTCATTACAAAGCTCAATGACCCTTGTCATCACAATGCTGCATGCCATTGTCATCACAATGCTCCATGAACCCTCTCATCACATTGTTCCGTGCCCTTGTCATCACAGGCTCCATGATGCTTTTCATCACAATGCTCGATGCCATTCTTATCACAATGCTCCATGCGCTTCTCATTACAATCCTCCATGACCCATGTATCACAGTGTTCCATGCCCTTGTCATCACAATGCTCCTTGCCCCCTCTCATCACAATAATCCATGAAACTTTTCAGACCAATGCTCCATGCCCTTGTCATCACAATGCTCCATTACCCCTGTCATAACAATGCTCCATGACCCCTGCCATCACAATGTTCCACAGCCTTGTCATCACAAGGCTCCATGACCCTTGTCATCACAATGCTCCAAGACCCCTGTAATCACAATGCTCCATGCCCTTGTCATCACAAAGCTCCATGACGCATGTCAACAGAATGCTCCATGGCCTTCTCATTCACGATGTTCCATGCCTTTGTCATCACAATGCTCCAAGACTCCTGTAATCGCAATGCTCCATGCCCCTTTTCATCTCAATGCTCCATGAACCCTGTCATCACAATGCACCATGCCCATCATCATAATGCTTCACGCTATTGTCATCACAATGAAACCAAAATGCTCCATGACCTCTGTCATCAAAATGCTCCAAATCCTTGTGATCAATATGTTCCATAACACTTATCATCACAACGCCCCATGACGCTCGTCATCACAATTATCCATGGTCTTCTCATCACAGTGCTCCATGACCTTTGTCATCACAATACTCAATACCCTTGTCATCACAATGCTCCCTGACACTTGTTGTCAGTTTGCTCCTTGAACCCTGTCATGACAAGGCTCCATGCCTTTTTCATCACAATGATCCATGCCCTTTTCATCACAGTGCTCCAAGACCACTGTAATCACAATGCTCCATGCCCTTGTCATCACAAAGCTCCATGATGCATGTCATCAGAACGCTCCATGGCCTTCTCATCCCAATGCTCCATGCCCTTGTCATCACAATGCTCCAAGACCCCTGTAATCACAATGCTCCATGGCACTTTTCATCAGAATGCTCCATGAGACTTGTCATCACAAGGCTCCATGGTCTTCTCATCACAGTGCTCCAGTACCTTGTCATCACAATGCTCCATGACCCCTGTCATCACGGTACTCCATGGACATTTTCAGCCCAATGCTCCATGACCTTCTCATCACAATGCACCATGACCCCTGTCATCACAATGCTCCATGACCACTGTCATCACAACGCTGCATGAACCCTGACAACACAATGATCCGGGACTCTTGTCATTAAAATGCTCCATGACCATTGTCATCACAATGATCCATGCGCTTGTCATCCCAATGCTCCATGACCCCTGTAATCACTATGATCCGTGATGCTTGTCATCACAGTGCTCCATGAACCTTGTCATCATAATGCTCCTTGCCTTTGTCAGCAAAATGGTACATAATCTTGTCATCACAATTCTCCATGCGCTTGTCATCACAATCCTCCATGACCATTGGGATCACATTGCTTCATGCCCTTGCCATCTCTCTCTTGCCTTTCTGTTTTTTTTTTGTTTTTTTTTTTTTTTTTTTTTTTTTTTTTTTTTTTTTTTGCTGTATGCGGGCCTCTCACTGCTGTGGCCTCTCCCATTGCGGGGCACAGGCTCCGGACGCGCAGGCCCAGTTGCCATGGCTCACGGGACCAGCCGCTCCGCGGCACGTGGGATCCTCCCAGACCGGGGCACGAACCCGTGTCCCTGCATCGGCAGGCAGACTCGCAACCACTGCGCCACCAGGGAAGCCCAACCTTTCTGGTTTTTACAGATATTCGGATGTCCCTTTTGACCAGTGGTAAGTGACAATTCTTTGTAGCGTGGATTTGTATTGCGTGCTTGCTTGATTGGCCAAAAAGGGTGTATGCGTTTTCTTCTGAATATATTCAGGAGAAAAGGCATACGCCCTTTTTGGCCAAGTGCATCTCTGTCCAAGTTGGGATGCTTTTCCTGTGCTTTAAAGGCGATTCCAATTTACCTCTTGAAATATATTTTGTGCAATTCTGCCTCATTTTCAAGGCCGCTTCATTGCCTTCCCTCAACAGATTTTTGGAAGAGAGTAGTACTTTATAAGTCTGCAGGTTTGTGAATTGCTGTGCCCCTGAGCTCCAATTTTCAAATCCCATCTTTGTGAGCTGGCCGCAAATCCACAATTTTGCTTCAGGACCTATACTGGTTCCAGGGGTGGCTATATTGGTTCCCTGTGGGTGGCTGAGGCTTTGGTTAATTCTTCTTCCTGCCGGGAAATTAGAGTGACATGTGCCCGTCCAAATGCCTACATCTACTCTCTGATTGGTTCTCCCTCTTCCCTTTCATCCTCTGCACAATTAGCAAACTGTGCGAACCAGGAGGTTATAGGGGCTGACTCTCCTAAGTTGGGACATTGATAGTAAAGCAGTTGGAATGCCAAAGTGGAGCACAAGGAGAGGAAAAATTAGGAGAGTTTTAGAAACCTTTCGCCATCACAGGGTGTCCATTTTCTAGGTTTCCCATACATGTTATAATTGTAGTGATATACCCTTCTACCTGGAGATTTGGGACACATGGAATGGTGGCATGCATTACTACTTTAAAAGGTCTGCATTTTCTCTCCCAATCTCACCAGTCCTCTCAGTCCCAAGTGTCCAGCCTTATGTCTCATCCAGCTGTCTTTGCAGATAGGGTCATTCCAGGTTTCATCAGAAACCCTGAAGGAATTGTGTAAGAATTTCGCTGTTTTTTCGGGTTTTTTTTGAAATTCATTTTTATAATGGGGTTGAGCTGATTTTCACTGACGTGTTTATGCCAGTCTAGACACAATTGATTCCCTTACGGAGACATATCAATACATAAGTTATAAGATTCTTAGTAGTCAGATATATTCCTCTGTGGGGCATAGGGGTGTTGAGTCCCGTTCACTGAGGAAGGTGTAGGTCTTGTCTATTCTGTATTTGGTTTATGGAATGGTACCTGTGCTAATATCAAACTCTGGTTTTATGCATCACCCCACCTCTCCTTTCCCCTGAAGCAGGCATAAGAGATTTTTGCTAAATGTGAGACTCTGTTCTCTTTCCTAATTCAGTTCATGTGTTGTGATATTGACATTCCGTCTATAAGTGATATCTTATGATAAGATTCTTTTTCTGTGTGAGTAATTTCCCTTAAAATCATCATACGTAAATCCACTCATTATGCTGCTACTGGCCTTATATACATTGATTTCACGTCTGAGTGATATTCCGTTGTGCAAAATTACCACAAGTTCTTTATGCATTTCTCTTTTTCCTGGGATATTTTAGGTGTACCAAAGTTGAGGTTCTTGTATGCAGAGCAGCCCTAAACTTTGGGGTGCCTGTGTCTTATTGACATTTAGTCTTCCCAAGTTATATGTCCATGAGTTGAAATCCCCTTGCTCTGGGGCTTTGTATTTTAGATGTTTTAAAAACAGCATACACTTCTTCAGAGTGGCTCTTGGATATTTATACCCCACCCATCAGCGTGACTAGGCTCCCTGTTTTCCATGGCCTCTCCTGCATTTCTGGTTTGTACACATTTTTTGGATGGCCTTTCTGAGCAGTGGAAATTGAGACTTCTTTGTTGTGTGGATTTGCATTTCCCTCTTGCTTGGTTGGCCAAAAACTCTGCATGTGTTTTTTTCCTGAAGATATTCACGAAAAAAACGCATACACCCTTTTGCCCAACCGCATCATTTTAGAAATTCTGCTGCTTTTCATATGCTTTAAATGTGAGTACAATCTACCTTTTGAAATCTGTTTCCTGCAATTCTGCCTCTCATTCAGATCCTCTTCGTTACCTTACCTGAATATATTTTTGGACGTTGGTTATCATTTATATCTTTGCAGGTCTTTGAATTGTCTGCTCCTGAGCTCCATTTCGCAGCTCGCTTTTTTTGTGAGCTGGCCGCCAAACCATTGGATTACTTCTGGCCCTATTCTGGTTCTGGAGAGGCAGGCTGAGCCTTTGGTTAATTCTTCTTCCTAATGGGAAATTAGAGTGACATGTGCCTGTCAAAAGTCCTACAGCTAATCTCTCATTGGTTCCCCCTCTTCCCATTTATCCTCTGCACAAATTGCAAACTGTGTGAAGCAGGAGGTTAAAGGTGCTGATTCTCCAAGTGGGGAGATTGTTAGTAATGTGGCTGGAATGGCGAACACCAGCACCAGGAGATCAAAAATGAGGTGCATTTTAGACACCTTTCCTGAGCACACGGTGTACATTCATCTCGGTTTCCCAGGCATGTTTTTGCTGTCAGAAGATTCCCTTGAACCTGCAGATTTGGGACCCATGGAATGGGTACCAGGCAGTATTACTTTAAAAGGTCTGCATTTCCTCACCCAGCCTCTCTAACATCTCTTAGCGTGAATAGCTTCCAGCCTTATATAATCATCCTGCTGTGGGTCTACATGTGTTCAATCCATGTTACATCGTAGCCCTTCAACAAAAGTTGTAAGAATTTTTGTCTGTCTCACTGTTTTTATAAATAGTTTTAAATTTATTTTTATATTGGTTACAGCTGATTTTCAAAGCTCTGTTTTTTGCTGCTGTACATCCACTTGATTCATGTACTGTGAGACAACAATAACTTCTTTTTCAGATGCTTACCAGTCATATGTATTATTTTCCAGTGACTTGAGTGGGCTGAGTGCAGTTCTTTGAGATACCGTGTAGGCCTTGTCAGTTATTCAATTTGGTACTTGGAATGGTATCTTTGCTAATTTCAACCTCCTGGATAATACCTCACCATTCCCCACCTTTCCCATTTAGCAGCCTTATGTCTATTTTCTACATATTTGACTATGTTTCTGTTTTGTAATTTATTTCATGTGTAGCCATTTTTGATTCCACCTTTAAGTGACATCTTATGATATGTGTCTTTTTCTTTCTGACATATGTCACTTAGAATGATCGTATGTAACTCCTCCAGAGTTGTTACAACTGGCCTTATTTCATTGATTTCTGGATGAGTAATATTCCACTCTACATAAGTACCCCATCTCTTTTATCCATTTTATCCTTCCAGGAACATTTAGGTTATATCCAAGTTGAGGCCCTTTTTAACAGAGAGGTGGTAAACGTTCGGGTGCCTGTTTTCTGTCGATTTTTGTTTTTCCCAAGGTACACGCCCATGAGTGCAAGTGCCCTATGCTCTGTAGCTCATTTTTTAGATGTTTTAGCAAACACAATACACTTCTCCAGAGTGGCCGTTGGCAAATTACATTTCCACTATCAGCCTCACAGGGCTCCCTTTTCTCCTCGCCCTGTCCTGCATTTCTGGTGTTTACACTTTATGTGGATGGCCCTTCTGACTGATGTGAAGTGATACATTTTGTGATATTGATTTCCAGTGCCCACCTGTTGGGTTGGATAAAAAGTGTGTATGGCCTTTACTTGAATATATTCAGAAAAAATGCATACACCCTTTTTGGCCAACTGCATCATTGGCGATGTTCAGCCCCTTTTCTTGTGCTTTAATGGGGAGTCCTTTCTACCTCTTCAAATCTGTTTCCTGCCACTCTCCCTTGCTTACAAGTCCTTTTCTGTGACTTACCTCAAGACATTTTTCGGCGATAGATATTTTCAACTCTGCAGTTTCATGAATTTTAGTGCCCCTGAGTTCCATTTTTCAACTTGTGTTTTTGGAAACTGGACACAAAACAGCGGGATTTCCTCTAGCCCTATTCTGTTTCCGTGGGCAATTCTAGCCTTTGATGAATTTGTCTTCTGGATTGGAAATTAGAGTGGCATGTGCCTGTCCGAACACCTAAGACTTGTCTCTAAATTTTTCTCATCCTTCCGCTTCATCCTCTGGACAAATTCCAAACTGTGTGCAACAGGATGTTGACGGTGCTGATATCCCCAAGTGAGGAGATTGTTAGGAAAGATGCTGGAGGGTTGAACCCGAGCACCAGGCGATGAGGAGATGAGGTGCCTTTTCCAAACTCTTTCCGATCAAACGGTGTACCATCCTCTAGGTGTGACAGGCATGTTTTAGCTGTAGGAAGGGTCCCGTGCATGTAAGGAGAACACCAGGGATTTTTCCAAATCAGTGCCTCCCCGAACCCCAAACTGGGGAATTTTTAAGCTACGGCTACACGTATGTCCTTTAAGGGCCTTGGAAAATAGGCAGAGCCCAAACTTTAGATGACTGAAATCTTCAGGGTCAGAAGCGCTCACCATCGGCCTTGCTTAGGTTACATTTTATCTGTCATTGATAGATGATGTCAATAAAAATATCTATTCTTTTTCAGATTATTTCCCCTTGTAGGTTATTGCAAAATATTCAGTGTAGTTCCCTGTGCTATACAGTAGTTCCTTGTTGATGATCTATTTTATACATAGCAGTGTGTATGTGTTAATCCCAAACTGTTAATTTATCCCTTCTCCTACCTTTCCCCTTTGGTAATAATAAATTATAAGATTTTATACTTCTCAGAAATGGGGTAGCTGAAAGAGAGGTATCATTTACAGTGGAAAAGCATTCAAAACAAGATTGAAGCTTCAGCCAAGAGTATTCGATGTACATCCATGGAAATAAATCACTTCATTTCTCTAATGTTGACCTGACAAATAAGACAGACGTCTTCACTGAACTTGCTTATAGGAAAGTGATGGAAATATCAAATGTAAGTCTTAGAAACATCTTATTTTACCCGAGCATTATACACTGCTCTATGTTAACTACAGTTTGGCTCACACATCTGTTCATTGAAGTTACAATGTTCTCAATTTCTGTTACTGATCCTCCAGAGTGGACCCCAACAGGAGTCCCCGTGCCCAGTGTCATTGGAGCCAACAGATCAAGACTGAGTTTGGTTCAGAAGCAAAGGAAACATTATTTTGAAAACAGAATGGAGAGGTGAGATCGTGCACTCCCCCATGGGCTGTGGGCTGGGCTGCTGTGTAGGGTCCCCGGCAGCGTCAGTGGGAGGGAGGGGATGGAGCTCTCGAGGGCTGCGTTGGCTGCAGCTCAGGCTCTATGCCGCAGAGTCTGCATGGGACCCCGCTAGCTGAGGTGTCGACCCAGCCATTCTGCACTAGGAAATCGGGTCTGAAGTGCCGGGTGTGGGACCTCTGCATGAGGAACCCTAGGAGCACGTGAAATTAGACAAAGCACAAAGGAAAAACAGGTTAGACTTTATTTTATTGCCCAGATTCTCTTTTTATCTCCCAGGAATTTTTAATGAACGTTGCCGGAGACGAACACCTCCTCTGCTTTTTGTTCCGTTCCTTATTCTTGGGGTGTTGAGGGTGCAGACCCCTCTTTTGTAACTGCTTCATGCTGTGGTGTGAGCCCTGATACATGGGGGGAGGGGCAAAACGTCTCCCCACCAGCCTCCTGGTGAGGTTGATTGTCCCAAGGCCTCCTGCCTCACTTCTCGTCTGCCTGAGCACCAGCATTGGAAGTGTTACAGATTCTAATGACCTTTAAGGGTCCAGGAAAGAGAGGCGCAGAGATGCTGCGGTGGCAGGTTTCACCCCACCCCACATATGTTCGGCGACCTTAGGCTGACAGTTTTTGCCAGACTAGATGCTCTGACCAGTAGTCTGTGCTTCCTTTAATTAGGTCCCTGAATTAATGTACAAACAGCACCATGTGTCAGAGCCCTGCCCGCACAACTCCCAGACAGTCCAGGGTCAGTGGTGATCCAGGACCATGACGTCCACTGAGTCAACGGCCTTTAGAAGTAGCCAGCAGTCCAGCCGGTCATATTGGCCACCATCACCGCGGTGTCTGTAGGGTTTTCTATGGTGAAAGCGTGATATACGTTTCCCCCGCCAAGCTTATTAGCTCCCCTCTGGGTGCAGTAAGTCCTGCAAGCAGTAGTCTGCTCTATCGGGGCACAGTCTTGTCATTTTCTGAGAGAAACTCCAGGTCAAGTGATGGTCACACGAGACATCTTGGGGGCCCGTTGCCCCCGTTTATCTCTCTGGAGGTTGGAGTTGGAGGGCCTCCTCACTCGAGGTCAGTGTGTCCACAGAGCGACCCCTGCAACTTCAGGGCATGATGGGTGGTTAGGATCACCACGTGGGGTCCTTTTCCCTTAGGAGGGAGCTGGCCTTGCGGGCTGCTGATTTCCAGCTTTTTAGATACCCCAGTATCCTGGCCTGATGAGTCGGTGGGCAAAGCCCTTGGTGACCATAGTTTATCATACCTGAAGGGCATTCTTGTGTTGCTCCATTTCAAGTGGTCCCAGTTTTTGCACTAAGGCTCCAAGGGTGATTAACCTTTGACCGGGTATGTAAAGGTCAAAGGGTTTAGCTAAATTAGGGAGTTCCTGGGCAAGGGTCTGTATTGACTGCTCTTTCCATTCTTGAAAGGCTGCTTCTGGATTCTATTCAAAAGGATCATCATCTTTTCGTGTCAGTGTTTCATGTAGAGGCCCAGCTATTACACTGTAGTTAGGGATCCAGATGCAGAAAACCTTGGCCTCCCCAGGAACCCCTAAGCTGTCTTCTAGTTTTAGAAGAGGTAAGGCTGCAAATGGCTTCTTCCCTATCCTGGGATGCGTTTCTCCGAATATCTGTGAGAATGAAGCCCAGGCATGTCACCTTAGCCTGGGATATTTGAGCGTTTTTCTTGGACACCTTCTATCCTTTCTTGGCTAGGTAGTTCA
The DNA here is from genome assembly GCF_949752795.1 of Hyperoodon ampullatus. Lineage (NCBI taxonomy): Eukaryota > Metazoa > Chordata > Mammalia > Artiodactyla > Ziphiidae > Hyperoodon > Hyperoodon ampullatus. Next base: position 2,110,392 of record NW_027640676.1, on the reverse strand, counting down.
GAGGCGTCTTTAGTAGGCCTGGCGATCAGAATGTCATCTGCATATTGAAGGAGGGTTCCCTTTTACAGAGGTTGAACTTTTAGGTCTTTAGAGGACATTTCCCCAATGATGGTGTGGGGATTTTTGAACCATTGTGGCAGGACGGCCCAGCATTATTTCTTTTGTTGCATGTTGTGTCCTGCCACTCACAAGCCAAAAATTCTTGTGACTCTGAGATGAATGGAATACAGAAGAAGGCATCATTGAAGTCTAATACAGAATGCCATGGCCTGTTGGAAGGTAGAATGACCAGCAGGGAGTAGGAAATAGGAGCTACTGGATGCATATCCTCGGTGGCTTCACTGACTGTCCTGATATACTTTATCAGGTCTCCAGCAGCCCATGGAGCTCTCGTGGTCAGGCCAATCTCAGGATATGGAGCTCACCTGGGCTGCACCCCTACCCCACAGCCCACGGGGCTCTCGTGGTCAAGTCCCTCCCAGGGTATGGAGCTCACCTCTGCAGCTACCCAGCAGCCCATTGGGCTCTCCTACTCAGGCCCTTCCCAGGATACAGAGCTCCCCTGGGCAGGTACCCCAGCAGGGCTGGACACACAGGAACTGTGCACATAGCCCACCTTGCAGAGAACCCCCTGCTCACCTGTCGCTCACAGCTGACACAGAATACCTCAGAGCAGGACTTGAACTAACAAACAGCAGTTCTGACAGGTCTGTGACCATGGCTATCACTCTCTGCAGGATCTTTCTGCCTGGTCTTCCAGACACTTCCACTGCAGCCAAGGCACCAGGCCTCTGTCTCCACCCACCATCACTCCTCTCCCTGACTCCTGGGTTCCTCTCATTAGGATAGGGTCTTCTTGAAGTTGTTATCCACTCATGGACCAGATAAAATGATAAGAAAACAAGCCGCAGCTGCAGCCCCTTGTCTATCCTGACTCTCAAGAGCCCACACCTGTTCCTAGGGCCTGGCCCGTTTAGCAAGATTCATTTTCTGCAACTGTGAGCCCCTGAGGGGTGAGGATTGGCTGATTTTTGCAGCCTGAAACTGCCTGCCAGCCCTCCACAGGTGTGCCTGAGTTGAGGGCAATATAAACAGCTCTCCAGTGAGCGACAGCCCTTGTAGCTGTGACTGATGCCATATTCTCTGCCCCGTAGGCAGTGCCGGGGCTGTGCTGGTGGGAGGGAGTGAGGGGCCACGGCTTTGTGGGTGGCCCAGTGTGAGTGGGGCTCTGCTGGACTTTCTGCAGGAGATGCCAGGCTGCCACCTGCTAAAGAAGAGGATGTGTCACCGATACCTGCCGCTGGAATTTCTCCGCAGGCAGAGGTGAGGAAGTAAAAAAGCAGTGGGGGCCGTGGCAGGAGGGGTATCTCAGGCAGGGAAATGGAAAGCTTCCAGAAGAGCATCTGGGGCCAGGACCATCCTGACTGGCCTGCAGGCACCAAGTCGGCTTGTGTGCTGTCGCTGGTGTGGCTCCACAGCCCTTCCTCTAAGCTTGCAAGTTCTTGTACATATTCAGGTGTTTTAACTGGAAAGGATGGGAAGAGTTCAGCTGCAGCAGGACTGGGGCTTAGCTCACGTTTACTCACAGATGCCTTGGCTTGGTACCCCAGCTTTGCAATGAGGACCCTCCTTGCTTGGGGGGTGGGTTGCTGGCTGTATGGGAGATGATTCCCCACCTCTGACCAATTTCAGAATTGTTTACCGCTGGAACAAGTGCCCTGATAGGGTTTTCCTCTGTACAACTGGTGGGTTCAGGTTTTTTTTCCTTTTTTGGTTCAAGTTAGATTTTATTCCTCATTTATGTATTTATTGATATAAGCATGGAAATAATTCATTCATATAAATACATCTGTGTGAAGGGAAGAACTTTTTTCGGTTTTATTTTTAAATTTTATTTTTTAAAATTTTAAAATTTAATTTTATTTATGTTTTTATACAGCAGGTTATTATTAGTTATGTATTTTATGCATATACATGTATACAGGTCAATCCCAATCTCCCAACATATGCCACCAACACCACCCCATGGCTTCCCACACTTGGTGTCCATACGTGTGTTCTCTACCTCTGTGTCTCTATTTCTTCCCTGCAAACCAGTTCATCTATACCATTTTTCTAGGTTCCACATATATGCATTAATATACAATATTTGTTTTTCTCTTTCTGACTTACTTCATTCTGTATGACAGTCTCTAGATCCATCGACGTCTCTACAAATGACCCAGTTTCATTCCTTCTTATGGCTGAGTAATATTCCATTTTATATATGTACCACATCTTTATCCATTCGTCTGTCTGTCGGTATTTAGGTTGCTTCCATTACCTGGCTATCGTAAATAGTGCTGAAATGAGCATTGTGGTGAATGTGCCTTTTTGATTTATGGTTTTATCTGGGTATATGCCCAGAAGTGGGATTGCTGGATCATATGGTATTTCTATTTCTAGTTTTTCTAAGGAAACTCCATACTGTTCTCCATCGTGACTGTATCAATTTACATTTCCACCACTAGTGGAAGAGGGATCCTTTTGTCCACACCCTCCCCAGAATTCGTTGTTTGAAGATATTCTGATGATGTCAATTGTAACAGGTGTGAGGTGATACCTCATTGTAGTTTTGATTTGCATTTCTCTAATAATTAGTGATGTTGAGCAGCTTTTCATGTGCGTCTTGGCCATCTCTGTGTCTTCTTTGAAGAAACGTCTCTTTAGATCTTCTGCCCATTTTTGTATTGCGTTGTTTGTTTTTTTAATATTAAGCTGTATGAGCTCTTTATATATATTGGAGATTAAACCTTTGTCCATTGATTCGTTTGCAAATATTTTCGCCCATTCTGAGGGATGCTTTTTGCCATTCCCGTTTTTTTAACAAAAAAAGAAAGAAAGAAAAAGAAGCAGAACACTAATGTGAGTAAAATATGCCTTTTGAAACTGTCGTTTTGAAATATGGACGTCCTTTGAATTTTTTGGTCGATATATGAACCCAGGATTTGTTTTCAGGGCAGGTGTCATTTACAGGCCTGCAATGATTTTGAATATCAACTGACCATTAGCGCTGGGATTAAAGCTGCTGTTGTGTGAAACGGCCACAAGGTGGCAGCAGGTCTCCCTTATCAAATCTGGTTACTGGGGCAACAGAGCCTCAATGGAAGTCATGTTCTAGATTGGAATTTAGAATGGAATGTGCCAGGAGAAAGCCCCTCAAGTTTGTCTCACTACTTCTTGTTCGTGTTTTTAATTTAATTTTTTTATTTTTTATTACAGCAAATTTGATTACAATGTTTGGCTTGTTGTAGGTGTGGAAGATGTGGTTCTTTTACACATACACATATGTCTGTTCTTCCTGGGATCCTTTTCCCATGTACCTTATGACAGAATGTTGAGTAGTCTTCTCTTGGTATTCTGTAGGTCTTTGGTGATTATATATGTCACCTGTGTTTGTATATGTCTGTTAACCCCAATATCATAATGAAACCAATCCTCACACCTTTCCATTGGTGAACCATAAGTTTGTTGAATGAATCTGTGATTGCCCTTCTCCGTGGAAATATCTGCCCTGGTATCCATTTTTCGGTCACACCTATAAGAGATATGATATGATATGTGTCTTTCACTTTCTGACTTACAACAACTCACGTGCTTACCTCTAGACACACCTACGGTGCTACAAATGGCATTGTGTCCTTTTATTCCTTGGCTTCTATTCTACCTTAGCGAGGTCCATTTTCAACAATGTGATTCCCTGAGGGCTGAGGATTAGCTGACCTGGGTAGCCTGACCCTGCCGGCCGGCCCTCCCCAGGTGTGCCTGGGTTGAGGTCAATATAAACAGCGCTGCAGGCAGCAATAGCCCCTGAAGCTGTGCCTGACTCCATATTCTCTGCCCCGTCAGAAGTGTCGGGGCTGTGCTGGTGGGAGGGAGTGAGGGTCCACGGCTTTGTGGGTGGCCCGGTGTGAGTGGGTCTCTGCTGGACTTTCTGCAGGAGTTGCCAGGCTTCCACCTGTAATGAAGAGGATGTGTCACCCATACCTTCCGCTGGAATTTCTCTCCGGACAGAGGTGAGGAAGGAAAAAAGCAGTGGGGGCCGGGACAGGAGGGGTATCTCAGGCAGGACAATGGAAAGCTTCCAGAAGAGCGCCCAGGGCCAGGACCATCCTGACTGGCCTGCAGGCACCAAGTTGGCCTGCGTGCTGTCGCTGGTGTGGCTCCACGGCCCTTCCTCTAGGCTTTCAAGCCCTTGTACATATTCAGGTGTTTTACCTGGGAAGGGTGGGAAAAGTTCAACAGCAGCTGGCCTGGGGCTCAGCTCACGGTTACTCACAGATGCCTCGGCATGGCCCCCCGCTTTGCAATGAGGACGCTCCTTGCGTAGGAGTGGGCTGCTGGCTCTATGGGTGATGATTCCCCACCTCTGACCAATTTCAGAATTGTTTACCGATGGAGCAAGTGCCCTGATTGTGTTTTCCTCTGTCTAGCTCGTGTGTTCAGGTTTTTTTTATTTCTTTTCTGGTTCAAGTTAGATTTTATTCCTCTTTTATGTATTTATAGATATAAGCATGGAAATAATTCATTCATATAAATACATCTGTGTGAAGGGAAGAACTTTTTTCTGTTTTATTTTTAAATTTTATTGTTTAAAATTTTGAAATTTAATTTTATTTATTTTTTATACAGCAGGTTATTATTAGTTATGTATTTTATGCATATACATGTATACAGGTCAATCCCAATCTCCCAACTCACCCCAACACCACCTCCCCATGGCTTCCCACACTTGGTGTCCATACGTGTGTTCTCTACCTCTGTGTCTCTATTTCTTCCCTGCAAACCAGTTCATCTGTACCATTTTTCTAGGTTCCACATATATGCATTAATATACAATATTTGTTTGTCTCTTTCTGACTTACTTCATTCTGTATGACAGTCTCTAGATCCATCGACGTCTCTACAAATGACCCAGTTTCATTCCTTCTTATGGCTGAGTAATATTCCATTTTATATATGTACCACATCTTTATCCATTCGTCTGTCTGTGGGTATTTAGGTTGCTTCCATTACCTGGCTATCGTAAATAGTGCTGAAATGAGCATTGTGGTGAATGTGCCTTTTTGATTTACGGTTTTCTCTGGGTATATGCCCAGAAGTGGGATTGCTGAATCATATGGTAATTCTATTTCTAGTTTTTTTAAGGAAACTCCATACTGTTCTCCATCGTGACTGTATCAATTTACATTTCCACCACTAGTGGAAGAGGGATCCTTTTGTCCACACCCTCCCCAGAATTCGTTGTTTGTAGATTTTCTGATGATGCCGATTGTAACAGGTGTGAGGTGATACCTCATTGTAGTTTTGATTTGCATTTCTCTAATAATTAGTGATGTTGAGCAGCTTTTCATGTGCGTCTTGGCCATCTCTGTGTCTTCTTTGAAGAAACGTCTCTTTAGATCTTCTGCCCATTTTTGTATTGGGTTTTTTGTTTTTTTAATATTAAGCTGCATGAGCTCTTTATATATATTGGAGATTAAACTTTTGTCCATTGATTCGTTTGCAAATATTTTCGCCCATTCTGAGGGATGCTTTTTGCCATTCCCGTTTTTTTAACAAAAAAAGAAAGAAAGGAAAAGAAGCAGAACACTAATGTGTGTAAAATATGCCTTTTGAAACTGTCGTTTTGAAATATGGATGTCCTTTGAATTTTTTGGTCGATATATGAACCCAGGATTTGTTTTCAGGGCAGGTGTCATTTACAGGCCTGCAATGATTTTGAATATCAACTGACCATTAGCGCTGGGATTAAAGCTGCTGTTGTGTGAAACGGCCACAAGGTGGCAGCAGGTCTCCCTTATCAAATCTGGTTACTGGGGCAACAGAGCCTCAATGGAAGTCGTGTTCTAGATTGGAATTTAGAATGGAATGTGCCAGGAGAAAGCCCCTCAAGTTTGCCTCACTACTTCTTGTTCGTGTTTTTAATTTAATTTTTTATTTTTTATTACAGCAAATTTGATTACAATGTTTGGCTTGTTGTAGGTGTGGAAGATGTGGTTCTTTTACACATACACATATGTCTACTCTTCCTGGGATCCTTTTCCCATGTACCTTATGACAGAATGTTGAGTAGTCTTCTCTTGGTATTCTGTAGGACTTTGGTGATTATATATGTCACCTGTGTTTGTATATGTCTGTTAACCCCAATATCATAATGAAACCAATCCTCACACCTTTCCATTGGTGAACCATAAGTTTGTTGAATGAATCTGTGATTGCCCTTCTCCGTGGAAATATCTGCCCTGGTATCCATTTTTCGGTCACACCTATAAGAGATATGATATGATATGTGTCTTTCACTTTCTGACTTACAACAACTCACGTGCTTACCTCTAGACACAACTACGGTGCTACAAATGGCATTGTGTCCTTTTATTCCTTGGCTTCTATTCTGCCTTAGCGAGGTCCATTTTCAACAATGTGATTCCCTGAGGGCTGAGGATTAGCTGACCTGGGTAGCCTGACCCTGCCGGCCGGCCCTCCCCAGGTGTGCCTGGGTTGAGGTCAATATAAACAGCGCTGCAGGCAGCAATAGCCCCTGAAGCTGTGCCTGACTCCATATTCTCTGCCCCGTCAGCAGTGTCGGGGCTGTGCTGGTGGGAGGGAGTGAGGGGCCACGGCTTTGTGGGTGGCCCGGTGTGAGTGGGTCTCTGCTGGACTTTCTGCAGGAGTTGCCAGGCTTCCACCTGTAATGAAGAGGATGTGTCACCCATACCTTCCGCTGGAATTTCTCTCCGGACAGAGGTGAGGAAGGAAAAAAGCAGTGGGGGCCGGGACAGGAGGGGTATCTCAGGCAGGACAATGGAAAGCTTCCAGAAGAGCGCCCAGGGCCAGGACCATCCTGACTGGCCTGCAGGCACCAATTTGGCCTGCGTGCTGTCACTGTTGTGGCTCCACGGCCCTTCCTCTAGGCTTTCAAGCCCTTGTACATATTCAGGTGTTTTACCTGGGAAGGGTGGGAAAAGTTCAACAGCAGCTGGCCTGGGGCTCAGCTCACGGTTACTCACAGATGCCTCGGCATGGCCCCCCGCTTTGCAATGAGGACGATCCTTCCGTAGGAGTGGGCTGCTGGCTCTATGGGAGATGATTCCCCACCTCTGACCAATTTCAGAATTGTTTACCGATGGAGCAAGTGCCCTGATTGTGTTTTCCTCTGTCTAACTCGTGTGTTCAGGTTTTTTTTTTTTCTTTTCTGGTTCAAGTTAGATTTTATTCCTCTTTTATGTATTTATAGATATAAGCATGGAAATAATTCATTCATATAAATACATCTGTGTGAAGGGAAGTACTTTTTTCTGTTTTATTTTTAAATTTTATTGTTTAAAATTTTGAAATTTAATTTTATTTATTTTTTATACAGCAGGTTATTATTAGTTATGTATTTTATGCATATACATGTATACAGGTCAATCCCAATCTCCCAACTCACCCCAACACCACCTCCCCATGGCTTCCCACACTTGGTGTCCATACGTGTGTTCTCTACCTCTGTGTCTCTATTTCTTCTCTGCAAACCAGTTCATCTGTACCATTTTTCTAGGTTCCACATATATGCACTAATATACAATATTTGTTTGTCTCTTTCTGACTTACTTCATTCTGTATGACAGTCTCTAGATCCATCGACGTCTCTACAAATGACCCAGTTTCATTCCTTCTTATGGCTGAGTAATATTCCATTTTATATATGTACCACATCTTTATCCATTCGTCTGTCTGTGGGTATTTAGGTTGCTTCCATTACCTGGCTATCATAAATAGTGCTGAAATGAGCATTGTGGTGAATGTGCCTTTTTGATTTATGGTTTTCTCTGGGTATATGCCCAGAAGTGGGATTGCTGAATCATATGGTAATTCTATTTCTAGTTTTTTTAAGGAAACTCCATACTGTTCTCCATCGTGACTGTATCAATTTACATTTCCACCACTAGTGGAAGAGGGATACTTTTGTCCACACCCTCCCCAGAATTCGTTGTTTGTATATTTTCTGATGATGCCGATTCTAACAGGTGTGAGGTGATACCTCATTGTAGATTTGATTTGCATTTCTCTAATAATTAGTGATGTTGAGCAGCTTTTCATGTGTGTCTTGGCCATCTCTGTGTCTTCTTTGAAGAAACGTCTCTTTAGATCTTCTGCCCATTTTTGTATTGGGTTGTTTGTTTTTTTAATATTAAGCTGCATGAGCTCTTTATATATATTGGAGATTAAACCTTTGTCCATTGATTCGTTTGCAAATATTTTCGCCCATTCTGAGGGATGCTTTTTGTCATTCCCGTTTTTTTAACAAAAAAAGAAAGAAAGAAAAAGAAGCAGAACACTAATGTGAGTAAAATATGCCTTTTGAAACTGTCGTTTTGAAATATGGACGTCCTTTGAATTTTTTGGTCGATATATGAACCCAGGATTTGTTTTCAGGGCAGGTGTCATTTACAGGCCTGCAATGATTTTGAATATCAACTGACCATTAGCGCTGGGATTAAAGCTGCTGTTGTGTGAAACGGCCACAAGGTGGCAGCAGGTCTCCCTTACCAAATCTGGTTACTGGGGCAACAGAGCCTCAATGGAAGTCGTTTTCTAGATTGGAATTTAGAATGGAATGTGCCAGGAGAAAGCCCCTCAAGTTTGTCTCACTACTACTTGTTCGTGTTTTTAATTTAATTTTTTATTTTTTATTACAGCAAATTTGATTACAATGTTTGGCTTGTTGTAGGTGTGGAAGATGTGGTTCTTTTACACATACACATATGTCTGTTCTTCCTGGGATCCTTTTCCCATGTACCTTATGACAGAATGTTGAGTAGTCTTCTCTTGGTATTCTGTAGGTCTTTGGTGATTATATATGTCACCTGTGTTTGTATATGTCTGTTAACCCCAATATCATAATGAAACCAATCCTCACACCTTTCCATTGGTGAACCATAAGTTTGTTGAATGAATCTCTGATTGCCCTTCTCCGTGGAAATATCTGCCCTGGTATCCATTTTTCGGTCACACCTATAAGAGATATGATATGATATGTGTCTTTCACTTTCTGACTTACAACAACTCACGTGCTTACCTCTAGACACACCTACGGTGCTACAAATGGCATTGTGTCCTTTTATTCCTTGGCTTCTATTCTGCCTTAGCGAGGTCCATTTTCAACAATGTGATTCCCTGAGGGCTGAGGATTAGCTGACCTGGGTAGCCTGACCCTGCCGGCCGGCCCTCCCCAGGTGTGCCTGGGTTGAGGTCAATATAAACAGCGCTGCAGGCAGCAATAGCCCCTGAAGCTGTGCCTGACTCCATATTCTCTGCCCCGTCAGCAGTGTCGGGGCTGTGCTGGTGGGAGGGAGTGAGGGGCCACGGCTTTGTGGGTGGCCCGGTGTGAGTGGGTCTCTGCTGGACTTTCTGCAGGAGTTGCCAGGCTTCCTCCTGTAAAGAAGAGGATGTGTCACCCATACCTTCCGCTGGAATTTCTCTCCGGACAGAGGTGAGGAAGGAAAAAAGCAGTGGGGGCCGGGACAGGAGGGGTATCTCAGGCAGGGCAATGGAAAGCTTCCAGAAGAGCGCCCAGGGCCAGGACCATCCTGACTGGCCTTCAGGCACCAAGTTGGCCTGCGTGCTGTCGCTGGTGTGGCTCCACGGCCCTTCCTCTAGGCTTTCAAGCCCTTGTACATATTCAGGTGTTTTACCTGGGAAGGGTGGGAAAAGTTCAACAGCAGCTGGCCTGGGGCTCAGCTCACGGTTACTCACAGATGCCTCGGCATGGCCCCCCGCTTTGCAATGAGGACGCTCCTTGCGTAGGAGTGGGCTGCTGGCTCTATGGGAGATGATTCCCCACCTCTGACCAATTTCAGAAGTGTTTACCGATGGAGCAAGTGCCCTGTTTGTGTTTTCCTCTGTCTAACTCGTGGGTTCAGGTTTTTTTTTTCTTTTTTGGTTCAAGTTAGATTTTATTCCTCTTTTATGTATTTATAGATATAAGCATGGGAATAATTCATTCATATAAATACATCTGTGTGAAGGGAAGAACTTTTTTCTGTTTTATTTTTAAATTTTATTTTTTTAAATTTTGAAATTTAATTTTATTTATTTTTTATACAGCAGGTTATTATTAGTTATGTATTTTATGCATATACATGTATACAGGTCAATCCCAATCTCCCAACTCACCCCAACACCACCTCCCCGTGGCTTCCCACACTTGGTGTCCATACGTGGGTTCTCTACGTCTGTGTCTCTACTTCTTCCCTGCAAACCAGTTCATCTGTACCATTTTTCTAGGTTCCACATATATGCATTAATATACAATATTTGTTTGTCTCTTTCTGACTTACTTCATTCTGTATGACAGTCTCTAGATCCATCGACGTCTCTACAAATGACCCAGTTTCATTCCTTCTTATGGCTGAGTAATATTCCATTTTATATATGTACCACATCTTTATCCATTCGTCTGTCTGTGGGTATTTAGGTTGCTTCCATTACCTGGCTATCGTAAATAGTGCTGAAATGAGCATTGTGGTGAATGTGCCTTTTTGATTTATGGTTTTCTCTGGGTATATGCCCAGAAATGGGATTGCTGGATCATATGGTAATTCTATTTCTAGTTTTTAAGGAAACTCCATACTGTTCTCCATCGTGACTGTATCAATTTACATTTCCACCACTAGTGGAAGAGGGATCCTTTTGTCCACACCCTCCCCAGAATTCGTTGTTTGTAGATTTTCTGATGATGCCAATTGTAACAGGTGTGAGGTGATACCTCATTGTAGTTTTGATTTCCATTTCTCTAATAATTAGTGATGTTGAGCAGCTTTACATGTGCGTCTTGGCCATCTCTGTGTCTTCTTTGAAGAAACGTCTCTTTAGATCTTCTGCCCATTTTTGTATTGGGTTGTTTGTTTTTTTAATATTAAGCTGCATGTGCTCTTTATATATATTGGAGATTAAACTTTTGTCCATTGATTCGTTTGCAAATATTTTCGTCCATTCTGAGGGATGCTTTTTGCCATTCCCGTTTTTTTAACAAAAAAAGAAAGAAAGAAAAAGAAGCAGAACACTAATGTGAGTAAAATATGCCTTTTGAAACTGTCGTTTTGAAATATGGACGTCCTTTGAATTTTTTGGTCGATATATGAACCCAGGATTTGTTTTCAGGGCAGGTGTCATTTACAGGCCTGCAATGATTTTGAATATCAACTGACCATTAGCGCTGGGATTAAAGCTGCTGTTGTGTGAAACGGCCACAAGGTGGCAGCAGGTCTCCCTTACCAAATCTGGTTACTGGGGCAACAGAGCCTCAATGGAAGTCGTTTTCTAGATTGGAATTTAGAATGGAATGTGCCAGGAGAAAGCCCCTCAAGTTTGTCTCACTACTTCTTGTTCGTGTTTTTAATTTAATTTTTTATTTTTTATTACAGCAAATTTGATTACAATGTTTGGCTTGTTGTAGGTGTGGAAGATGTGGTTCTTTTACACATACACATATGTCTGTTCTTCCTGGGATCCTTTTCCCATGTACCTTATGACAGAATGTTGAGTAGTCTTCTCTTGGTATTCTGTAGGTCTTTGGTGATTATATATGTCACCTGTGTTTGTATATGTCTGTTAACCCCAATATCATAATGAAACCAATCCTCACAGCTTTCCATTGGTGAACCATAAGTTTGTTGAATGAATCTCTGATTGCCCTTCTCCGTGGAAATATCTGCCCTGGTATCCATTTTTCGGTCACACCTATAAGAGATATGATATGATATGTGTCTTTCACTTTCTGACTTACTAAAAGTCACGTGCTTACCTCTAGACACACCTACGGTGCTGCAAATCGCATTGTGTCCTTTTATTCCTTGGCTTCTATTCTGCCTTAGCGAGGTCCATTTTCAACAATGTGATTCCCTGAGGGCTGAAGATTAGCTGACCTGGGTAGCCTGACCCTGCCGGCCGGACCTCCCTAGGTGTGCCTGGGTTGAGGTCAATATAAACAGCGCTGCAGGCAGCAATAGCCCCTGAAGCTGTGCCTGACTCCATATTCTCTGCCCCGTCAGCAGTCTCGGGGCTGTGCTGGTGGGAGGGAGTGAGGGGCCATGGCTTTGTGGGTGGCCCGGTGTGAGTGGGTCTTTCCTGGACTTTCTGCAGGAGTTGCCAGGCTTCCACCTGTAAAGAAGAGGATGTGGCACACATACCTTCCACTGGAATTTCTCTCAGGACAGAGGTGAGGAAGGAAAAAAGCAGTGGGTGCCGGGACAGGAGGGGTATCTCAGGCAGGGCAATGGAAAGCTTCCAAGAGAGCGACCAGTTCCAGGACCATACTGGCTGGCCTGCAGGCACCAAGTTGGCCTGTGTGCTGTCGCTGGTGTGGCTCCACGCCCCTTCCTCTAGGCTTTCAAGCCCTTGTACATATTCAGGTGTTTTACCTGGGAAGGGTAGGAAAAGTTCAACAGCAGCTGGCCTGGGGCTCAGCTCACGGTTACTCACAGATGCCTCGGGTCCCTTTCAATGATGAAGGAGCAGGTCTTGTCTACTCAATAGTTTGTGTTTGGAACGGTACCTGTGCTTATATCAAACTCTGGTTTTATGCATCACCCCACCTCTCATTCCCCCTTAAGCAGGCATCAGATTGTTTTCCAAAGGTGAGACTCTGTTCTCTTTCTTAACTGAGTTCAAGTGTAGCCATGTTTATAGGATCTTTATAATTGATATCTTAATATAAGTTTCTTTTTCTGTGTGACTTATTTCACTTAGAAGCATCATACCTCAATCCACTCATTTTGCTGCTACTGGTCTTATGCCATTGATTGCATGGCTGAGGGATATTCCATCGTACGGAAGTACCACAAATTTCTGAACCATTTTTATATTTCCTGGGATATTTAAGGTATACCCAAGTTGAGGTTCTTGTAAGCAGTGCACCGCTAAATTTTGGGGTGGATCTGTCTTATTGATTTTCAGGTTTCCCAAGGTATATTCCCTAGACTGGAAGTGCCCTTGGCTCTGTAGCTCTGTTGTTTTCTTGTTTTAGGGAACACAATGCACTCCTCCAGAGATGCAGTTGGCAGTTTACAACCCGCCCATCAGCAAAACAAGCCTGCCTGTTCTCCGGGGCCTGTCTTGCCTTTCTGGATTTTACACATTTTGTGGATGTCCCTTTTGAACAGTCGGAAGTGATACTTCTTTGTAGTGCAGATTTGCATTTCTCGCTTGATTGCTTGGCCAAAAAGGGCGTATGCATTTTCTCCTGAATATATTCAGGAGAAAACGCATATGCCCTTTTTGCTCAAGTGCAACTTTGTTGAAGTTGTGCCCCTCATCCTGTGCTTTAAATTCAATTCCATTGTACCACTTGAAATCTGTTTCCTGCTATTCTGCCTAGCTTTCAAGTCCACCTCGTTGCCTTCCCTGAACAGATTTTTGGACAATAGTTGTCTTTATTACTCTGCCAGTTTGTGAATTGCTGTGCCCCTTAGCTCCATTTTTCAACTTGTTTTTTGTGAGCTGACTGAAAGTCCAAAATTGTGGTTCAGGACCTATTCTGGTTCCCGGTGGGGGGCTGAGACTTTGGTAAATTCTTCTTCCTGCTGGGAAACTAGAGTGACATGTGCCCGTCCCAATGCCTTAGAGCTACTCTCTCACTGGTTCTCCTTCTTCCCTTTCATCCTCTGCCAAATTGGCAACCTGTGCGAACCAGGAGGTTAAAGGGGCTGTTTCTCCAAGTTGGGAGATTGATAGAAAAGCAGTTGGAAAATCAAACCGGAGCAACAGGAGAGGGACTATTCATTGAGTTTTAGAAACCTTTCATATTCACAGTTTGTCCATTCTCTATTTTTCCCTTACATGTTATATCTGTAGTAATATTCCCTTCAACCTGGAGAGTTGGGACCCATGGAATGTCTGCCAGGCATTTGTGACTCAAAGGGTCTGAATTTTCTCACCCCATCTCACCAATCGTCTCAGACCCAAGTGTCCAGCCTTATGCCACATCCAGCTGTCATTGTAGATAGGGTCATTCCAGGTTTCATCAGAGACCCTGAAGGAATTGTAAATAATTTCACAGTTTTTTTGTTTTGTTTTTGAAATTCCTTTTTATAGTGGGTTTGAGCTGATTCTCGCTGCCATGTTTATGCCAGTCTAGACACACTTGATTCCCTTATGGAGACATATCAGTACATAGGTTTTAAGATTCTTACTAGTCAGATATATTCCTCTGCGGGAACTATGGGGTTTTGAGTCCCTTTCACTGAGGAAGGTCTAGGTCTTGTCTATTCTATAGTTGGTTTTTGGAACGGTACCTGTGCTTATATCAAACTCTGGTTTTATGCATCACCCCACCTCTCCTTCCCCCTTAAGCAGGCATAAGAGTGTTTTCTATATGTGAGACACTGCTCTCTTTCCTATCTCAGTTCAAGTGTAGCCATGTTTACAGGATCTTCATAAGTGATATCTTATGATAAGATTCTTTTTCTGTGTGACTTATTTCACTTACAATCATCGTACATGAATCCACCCATTTTGCTGCTACTGGTCTTATGACATTGATTTCATGGCTGAGGGATATTCCATCGTATGTAAGTACCACAATTTTTTGAACCATATTTATATTTCCTTGGATATTTAAGGTGTACCCAAGTTGAGGTCCTTGTAAGCAGTGCAGCCTTAAATTTTGGGGTGGCTCTGTCTTATTGATTTTCAGTTTTCCCAAGGTATATTCCCTAGACTGGAAGTGCCCTTGGCTCTGTACCTCTGTTGTTTAATTCTTTTAGGGAACACAATGCACTCCTCCAGTGAGGCAGTTGGCAATTTATATCCCGCCCATCAGCATAACAAGGCTCCCTGTTCTCCAGGTCATGTCTTGCCTTTCTGGTTTTTACACATTTTGTGGATGTCCCTTTTGACCGGTGGGAAGTGATACTTCTTTGTAGTGCAGATTTGCATTGCCCGCTTGCTTGCTTGGCCAAAAAGGGCGTATGCGTTTTCTCCGGATTCAGGAGAAAACGCATACGCCCTTTTTGACTAAGTGCATCATTGTCGAAGTTGTGCCCCTCTTCCTGTGCTTTAAAGGCGATTCCAACGTACCTGTTGAAATCTGTTTCCTGCTATTCTGCCTTGCATTCAAGTCCGCCTCGTTGCCTTCCCTTAACAGATTTTTGGACGATAGTTGTCCTTTATTACTCGGCCAGTTTGTGAATTGCTGTGCCCTTGAGCTCCATTTTGCAAGCCGTTTTTTGTGAGCTGACCGCAAGTCCAAAATTTTGGTTCAGGACCTATGCTGGTTCCCGGTTGTGGGCTGAGACTTTGGTTAATTCTTTCTCCTGCCGGGAAGTTAGAGTGATATGTGCCCATCCTAATGCATAACAGCTCTTCTCTCATTGGTTTTCCCTCTTCCCTTTCATCCTCTGCCAATTTGGAAACCTGTGCGAACCAGGAGGTTAAAGGGGCTGTCTCTCCAAGTTGGGAGATTGATAGTAAAGCAGATGGAAAGTCAAATCCGAGCACCAGGAGAGGGACTATTCGTTGAGTTTTAGAAACATTTCGTTTTCACTGTGGGTCCATTCTCTAGGTTTCCTGTACATGTTATATCTGTAGTAATATTCCCTTCAACCTGGAGAGTTGGGACCCATGGAATGGGTGCCAGGCCTTTGAGCTTTAAAGGGTCTGCATTTGCTCACCCAATCTCACCAATCCTCTAAGTTCCATGTGTCCAGCCTTATGCCTCATCCAGCTGTCGTTGTACATAGGGTCATTCCAGGTTTCATCAGAGACCCTGAAGGAATTGTAAAGAATTTCCCAGTTTTTTTGTTTTGTTTTTGAAATTCCTTTTATAGTGGGTTTGAGCTGATTCTCGCTGCCATGTTTATGCCAGTCTAGACACACTTGATTCCCTTACGGAGACATATCAATACATAGGTTTTAAGATTCTTACTAGTCAGATATATTCCTCTCCGGGAAATATGGGGTTTTGAGTCCCTTTCACTGAGGAAGGTGTAGGTCTTGTCTATTCCATAGTTGGTTTTTGGAACGGTACCTGTGCTTATATCAAACTCTGGTTTTATGCATCACCCCACCTCTCCTTCCCCCTTAAGCAGGCATAAGAGTGTTTTCTAAATGTGAGACACTGTTCTCTTTCCTAACTCAGTTCACGTGTAGCCATGTTTACAGGATCTTCATAAGTGATATCTTATGATAAGTTTCTTTTTCTGAGTGACTTATTTCACTTAGAATCATCGTACCTGAATCCACCCATTTTGCTGCTACTGGTCTTATGACATTGATTTCATGGCTGAGGGATATTCCATCGTACGTAAGTACCACAATTTTTTGAACCATTTTTATATTTCCTGGGATATTTAAGGTGTACCCAAGTTGAGGTCCTTGTAAGCAGTTCAGCCTTAAATTTTGGGGTGGCTCTGTCTTACTGATTTTCAGTTTTCCCAAGGTATATTCCCTAGACTGGAAGTGCCCATGGCTCTGTAGCTCTGTTGTTTATTTGTTTTAGGGAACACAATGCACTCCTCCAGAGAGGCAGTTGTCAAGTTACATCCCACCCATCAGCATAACAAGGTTCCCTGTTCTCCAGGGCCTGTCTTGCCTTTCTGGTTTTTACACATTTTGTGGATGTCCCTTTTGACCGGTGGGAAGTGATACTTCTTTGTAGTGCAGATTTGCATTGCCCGCTTGCTTGCTTGGCCAAAAAGGGCGTATGCGTTTTCTCTTGAATATATTCAGGAGAAAACGCATACGCCCTTTTTGGCCAAGTGCATCATTGTCGAAGTTGTGCCCCTCTTCCTGTGCTTTAAAGGCGATTCCAACGTACCTCTTGAAATCTGTTTCCTGCTATTCTGCCTCGCTTTCAAGTCTGCCTCGTTTCCTTCCCTCAACAGATTTTTGGATGATAGTTGTCTTTTATTACTCTGCCAGTTCGTGAATTGCTGTGCCCCTGAGCTCTATTATTAAACTCGTTTTTTGTGAGCTGACCGCAAGTCCAAATGTTTTGTTCAGGACCTATACTGGTTCCTGGTTGGTGGCTGAGGCTATGGTTAATTTTTCTTCCTGCCGGTAAATTAGAGTGACATGTGCCCGTCCAAATGCCTAAGAGCTACGCTCTCATTGGTTCTCTCTCTTCCCTTTCATCCTCTGCCAAATTGGCAACCTGTGTGAACCAGGAGGTTAAAGGGGCTGTCTCTCCAAGTTGAGAGATTGACACTAAAGCAGTGGAAAATCAAACCAGAGCACCATGAGAGGGACTATTTGTTGAGTTTTAGAAATCTTTCATATTCACAGTGTGTCCATTCTCTTGGTTTCCAATACATGTTATAGCTATACTAATATTCCCTTCAACCTGGAGAGTTGGGACCCATGGAATGGGTGACATGCATTATTGCTTTAAAGGGTCTGCATTTGCTCACGCCATCTCACCAATCTTCTCAGTCCCAAGTGTCCAGCCTTATGCCACATCCAGCTGTCATTGTAGAAAGGGTCATTCCAGGTTTCATCAGAGACCCTGAAGGAATTGTAAAGAATTTTCCTGTTTTTTTTGTTTTGTTTTTGAAATTCCTTTTATAGTGGGTTTGAGCTGATTCTCGGTGACATGTTTATGCCAGTCTAGACACACTTGATTCCCTTACAGTGACATAACAATACATAGGTTTTAAGATTCTTACTAGTCAGATATATTCCTCTGCGGGAAATATGTGGTTTTGAGTAACTTTCACTGAGGAAGGTGTAGGTCTTGTCTATTCCATAGTTGGTTTTTGGAACGGTACCTGTGCTTATATCAAACTCTGGTTTTATGCATCACCCCACCTCTGCTTCCCCCTTAAACAGGCATAAGAGTGTTTTCTAAATGTGAGACTCTCTTCTCTTTCCTAACTCAGTTCAAGTGTAGCCATGTTTACAGGATCTTCATGAGTGATATCTTATGATAAGTTTCTTTTTCTGTGTGACTATTTTCACTTAGAATCATCGTACCTGAATCCACTCATTTTGCTACTACTGGTCTTATGACATTGATTTAATGGCTGAGGGATATTCCATCTTACGTAAGTACCACAATTTTTTGAACCGTTTTTATATTTCCTGGGATATTTATGTTGTACCCAAGTTGAGGTTTCTCTAAGCAGTGCAGCCCTAAATTTTGGGCTGGCTGTGTCTTTTTGAGTTTCAGTTTTCCCAAGGTATATTCCCTAGACTAGAAGTGCCCTTGGCTCTGTAGCTCTGTTGTTTACTTCTTTTAGGGAACACAATGCACTCCTCCAGAGAGGCAGTTGGCAATTTACATCCCGCCCATCAGCATATCAAGGCTCCCTGTTCTACAGGGCCTCTCTTTCCTTTCTGGTTTTTACACATTTTCTGGAAGTCCCTTTTGACTGGTGGGAAGTGATACTTCTTTGTAGTGCAGATTTGAATTGCCCGCTTGCTTGCTTGGCCAAAAAAGGCATATGCGTTTTCTCCTGAATATATTCAGAGGAAAACGCATACGCCATTTTTGGCCAAGTGCATCATTTTCGAAGTTGTGCCTCTCTTCCTCTGCTTTACAGGCGATTCCAACGTACCTCTTGAAATCTGTTTCCTGCTATTCTGCCTCGCATTCAAGTCCGCCTCGTTGCCTAGCCTTCACAGATTTTTGGACGATAGTTGTCCTTTATTACTCGGCCAGTTTGTGAATTGCTGTGCACCTGAGCTCCATTTTTCAACTCGTTTTTTGTGAGCTTACCACAAGTCCAAAATTTTGGTTCAGGAACTATGCTGGTTCCAGGTGGGGGGCTGAGACTTTGGTTAATTCTTCTTCCTGCCGGGAAGTTAGAGAGATATGTGCCCGTCCAAATGCCTTACAGCTACTCTCTCATTGGTTCTCCCTCTTCCCTTTCATCCACTGCCAAATTGAAAACCTGTGCGAACCAGGAGGTTAAAGGGGCTGTCTCTCCAAGTTGGGAGATTGATAGTAAAGCAGATGGAAAGTCAAACCAGAGCACCAGGAGAGGGACTATTCGTTGAGTTTTAGAAACCTTTAGTATTCACAGTGTGTCTGTTCTCTATGTTTGCCATACATGTTATAGCTGTAGTAATATTCCCTTCAACCTGGAGAGTTGGGACCCATGGAATGGGTGCCAGGCATTTGTGCTTTAAAGGGTCTGCATTTGCTCACCCAATCTCACCAATCCTCTCAGTCCCAAGTGTCCAGCCTTATGCCACATCCAGGTGTATTGTAGATAGGGCCATTCCAGGTTTCATCAGAGACCCTGAAGGAATTGTAAAGAATTTCCCAGGTTTTGTTTGTTTTTGAAATTCCTTTTTATAGTGGGTTTGAGCTGATTCTCGCTGCCATGTTTATGCCAGTCTAGACACACTTGATTCCCTTACGGAGACATATCAATACATAGGTTTTAAGATTCTTACTAGTCAGATATATTCCTCTGCGGGAAATATGGGGTTTTGAGTCCCTTTCACTGAGGAAGGTGTAGGTCTTGACTATTCCATAGTTGGTTTTTGGAACGGTACCTGTGCTTATATCAAACTCTGGTTTTATGCATCACCCCACCTCTCCTTCCCCCTTAAGCAGGCATAAGAGTGTTTTCTAAATGTGAGACTCTGTTCTCTTTCCTAACTCAGTTCAAGTGTAGCCATGTTTACAGGATCTTCATAAGTGATATCATATGATAAGTTTCTTTTTCTCTGTGACTTATTTCACTTAGAATCATCGTACCTGAATCCACCCATTTTGCTGCTACTGGTCTTATGACATTGACTTCATGGCTGAGGGATATTCCATCGTACGTAAGTACCACAATTTTTTGAACCGTTTTTATATTTCCTGGGATATTTAAGTTGTACACAAGTTGAGGTCCTTGTAAGCAGTGCAGCCCTAAATTTTGGTGTGGCTCTGTCTTATTGATTTTCAGTTTTCCCAAGGTATATTCCCTAGACTGGAAGTGCCATTGGCTCTATAGCTCTGTTGTTTACTTGTTTAAGGGAACACAATGCACTCCTCCAGAGAGGCAGCTGGCAATTTACATCCCGCCCATCAGCATAACAAGGCTGCCTGTTCTCCTGGACCTGTCTTGCCTTTCTGGTTTTTACACATTTCGTGGATGTCCCTTTTGACCGGTGGGAAGTGATACATTTTTGTAGTGCAGATTTGCATTCCCTGCTTGCTTGCTTAGCCAAAAAGGGTGTATGCGTTTTCTCCTGAATATATTCAGGAGTAAAACATACACCCTTTTTGGCCAAGTGCATCATTGTCGAAGTTGTGTCCCTCTTCCTGTGCTTTAAAGGCGATTCCAACGTACCTCTTGAAATCTGTTTCCTGCTATTCTGCGTCACTTTCAAGTCTGCCTCGTTGCCTTCCCTTAACAGATTTTTTGACGATAGTTGTCCTTTATCACCCTGCCAGTTTGTGAATTGCTGTGCACCTGATCTCCATTTTTCAACTCGTTATTTTGTGAGCTGAGCGCAAGTCCAAAATTTTGGTTCAGGATCTACACTGGTTCCCAGTGGGGGGCTGAGACTTTGGTTAATTCTTCTTCATGCCGGGAAGTTAGAGTGATATGTGCCCGTCCAAATGCCTAACAACTACTCTCTCATTGGTTCTCCCTCTTCCCTTTCATCCTCTGCCAAATTGGCAACCTGTGCGAATCAGGAGGTTAAAGGGGCTGTCTCTCCAAGTTGGGAGGTTGAAAGTAAAGCAGGTGGAAAGTCAAACCGGAGCCCCAGGAGAGGGACTATTCGTTGAGTTTTTGAAACCTTTAGTATTCACAGTGGGTCCGTTCTCTAGGTTTCCTTTTTATGTTATAGCTGTAGTAATATTCCCTTCAACCTGTAGTGTTGTGACCCATGGAATGGGTGCCATGCATTATTGCTTTAAAGGGTCTGCATTTGCTCACCCAATCTCACCAATCCTCTCAGTCCCAAGTGTCCAGACATATGCCACATCCAGCTGTCGTAGTAGATAGGGTCATTCCAGGTTTCATCAGAGACCCTGAAGGAATTGTAAAGAATTTCCCAGTTTTTTTGTTTTGTTTTTGAAATTCCTTTTTATAGTGGGTGTGAGCTGATTCTCGCTCCCCTGTTTATGCCCATCTAGACACACTTGATTCCCTTACGGAGACATATCAATACATAGGTTTTAAGATTCTTACTAGTCAGATATATTCCTCTGCGGGAAATATGGGGTTTTGAGTCCCTTTCACTGAGGAAGGTGTAGGTCTTGTGTATTCCATAGTTGGTTTTTGGAACGGTACCTGTGCTTATATCAAACTCTGGTTTTATGCATCACCCCACCTCTCCTTCCCCCTTAAGCAGGCATAAGAGTGTTTTCTAAATGTGAGACACTGTTCTCTTTCCTAACTCAGTTCAAGTGTAGCCATGTTTACAGGATCTTCATAAGTGATATCTTATGATAAGTTTCTTTTTCTGTGTGACTTATTTCACTTAGAATCATCGTACCTGAATCCACCCATTTTGCTGCTACTGGTCTTATGACATTGATTTCATGGCTGAGGGATATTCCATCGTACGTAAGTACCACAATTTTTTGAACCATTTTTATATTTCCTGGGATATTTAAGGTGTACCCAAGTTGAGGTCCTTGTAAGCAGTGCAGCCCTAAAGTTTGGGGTGGCTCTGTCTTATTGATTTTCAGTTTTCCCAAGGTATATTCCCTAGACTGGAAGTGCCCTTGGCGCTGTAGCTCTGCTCTTTACTTGCTTTAGGGAACACAATGTACTCCTCCAGAGAGGCAGTTGGCAATTTACATCCCGCCCATCAGCATAACAAGGCTCCCTGTTCTCCAGGGCCTGTCTTTCCTTTCTGGTTTGTACACATTTTGTGGATGTCCCTTTTGACCGGTGGGAAGTGATATTTCTTTTTAGTGCAGATTTGCATTGCCCGCTTGCTTGCTTGGCAAAAAAGGGCGTATGTGTTTTCTCCTGATTCAGGAGAAAACACATACGCCCATTTTGGCCAAGTGCATCATTGTCGAAGTTGTGCCCCTCTTCCTGTGCTTTAAAGGCGATTCCAACGTACCTCTTGAAATCTGTTTCCTGCTATTCTGCCTCGCTTTCAATTCCTCCTCTTTGCCTTCCCTCAACAGATTTTTGGACGATAGTTGTCGTTTATTACTCGGCCAGTTTGTGAATTGCTGTGCCCCTGAGCTCCATTTTTCAACTCGTTTTTTGTGAGCTGACCGCAAGTCCAAAATTTTGGTTCAGGACCTATGCTGGTTCCCGGTGGGGGGCTGAGACTTTGGTTAATTCTTCTTCCTGCCGGGAAGTTATAGTGATATGTGCCCGTCCAAATGCCTAACAGCTACTCTCTCATTGGTTCTCCCTCTTCCCTTTCTTTCATCCTCTGCCAAATTGGCAACCTGTGCGAACCAGGAGGTTAAAGGGGCTGTCTCTCCAAGTTGGGAGGTTGATAGTAAAGCAGATGGAAAGTCAAACCGGAGCACCAGGAGAGGGACTATTCGTTGAGTTTTAGAAACATTTCGTATTCACAGTGTGTCCGTTCTCTAGGTTTCCAGTACATGTTATAGCTGTAGTAATATTCCCTTCAACCTGGAGAGTTGGGACCCATGGAATGGGTGCCAGGCATTTGTGCTTTAAATGGTCTGCATTTGATCACCCAATCTCACCAATCATCTCAGTCCCAAGTGTCCCTCCTTATGCCACATCCAGCTGTCGTTTTAGATAGGGTCATTCCAGGTTTCATCAGAGACCCTGAAGGAATTGTAAAGAATTTCCCAGTTTTTTTGTTTTGTTTTTGAAATTACTTTTTATACTGGGTTTGAGCTAATTCTCGCTGCCATGTTAATGCCAGTCTAGACACACTTGTTTCCCTTACGGAGACATATCAATACATAGGTTTTAAGATTCTTACTAGTCAGATATATTCCTCTGCCGGAAATATGGGGTTTTGAGTCCCTTTCAGTGAGGAAGGTGTAGGTGTTGCCTATTCCATAGTTGGTTTTTGGAACGGTACCTGTGCTTATATCAAACTCTGGTTTTATGCATCACCCCACCTCTCTTTCCCCCTTAAGCAGGCATAAGAGTGTTTTCTAAATGTGAGACACTGTTCTCTTTCCTAACTCAGTTCAAGTGTAGCCATGTTTACAGGATCTTCATAAGTGATGTCTTATGATAAGTTTCTTTTTCTCTGTGACTTATTTCACTTAGAATCATCATACCTGAATCCACCCATTTT
This sequence comes from Hyperoodon ampullatus, assembly GCF_949752795.1. Taxonomy (NCBI): domain Eukaryota; kingdom Metazoa; phylum Chordata; class Mammalia; order Artiodactyla; family Ziphiidae; genus Hyperoodon; species Hyperoodon ampullatus. Next base: position 2,087,169 of record NW_027640676.1, on the reverse strand, counting down.
GCTGCTACTGGTCTTATGACATTGATTTCATGGCTGAGGGATATTCCATCGTACGTAAGTACCACAATTTTTAGAACCATTTATATATTTCCTGGGATATTTAAGGTGTACCCAAGTTGAGGTCCTTGTAAGCAGTGCAGCCCTAAATTTTGGGGTGGCTCTGTCTTATTGATTTTCAGTTTTCCCAAGGTATATTCCCTAGACTGGAAGTGCCCTTGGCTCTGTAGCTCTCTTCTTTACTTGTTTTAGGGAACACAATGTACTCCTCCAGAGAGGCAGTTGGCAATTTACATCACGCCTATCAGCATAACAAGGCACACTGTTCTCCAGGGCCTGTCTTGCCTTTCTGGTTTTTACACATTTTGTGGATGTCCCTTTTGACCGGTGGGAAGTGATACTTCTTTGTAGTGCAGATTTGCATTGCCCGCTTGCTTGCTTGGCCAAAAAGGGCGTATGCGTTTTCTCCTGAATATATTCAGGAGAAAACGCATACGCCCTTTTTGGCCAAGTGCATCATTGTCGAAGTTGTGCCCCTCTTCCTGTGCTTTAAAGGCGATTCCAACGTACCTCTTGAAATCTGTTTCCTGCTATTCTGCCTCGCTTTCAAGTGCGCCTCGTTGCCTTCCCTCAACAGATTTTTGGACGATAGTTGTCCTTTATTATTCGTCCAGTTTGTGAATTTCTGTGACTCTGAGCACCATTTTTCAACTCGTTTTTGGTGAGCTGACCGCAAGTCCAAAATTTTGGTTCAGGACCTATGCTGGTTCCCGGAGGGTGGCTGAGACTTTGGTTAATACTTCTTCCTGCCGGGAAATTAGAGTGATATGTGCCCGTCCAAATGCCTAACAGCTACTCTCTCATTGGTTCTCGTCTTCCCTTTCATCCTCTGCCCAATTGGCAACCTGTGCGAACCAGGAGGTTAAAGGGGCTGTCTCTCCAAGTAGGGAGGTTGATAGTAAAGCAGATGGAAAGTCAAACTGGAGCACCAGGAGAGGGACTATTCGTTCATGTTTAGAAACCTTTCGTATTCACAGTGTGTCCGTTCTGTAGGTTTCCCGTACATGTTATAGCTGTAGTAATATTCCCTTCAACCTGGAGAGTTGGGACCCATGGAATGGGTGCCAGGCATTTGTGCTTTAAATGGTCTGCATTTGCTCACCCAATCTCACCAATCATCTCAGTCCCAAGTGTCCCTCCTTATGCCACATCCAGCTGTCGTTGTAGATAGGGTCATTCCAGGTTTCATCAGAGACCCTGAAGGAATTGTAAAGAATTTCCCAGTTTTTTTGTTTTGTTTTTAAAATTCCTTTTTATACTGGGTTTGAGCTGATTCTCGCTGCCATGTTAATGCCAGTCTAGACACACTTGATTCCCTTACGGAGACATATCAATACATAGGTTTTAAGATTCTTACTAGTCAGATATATTCCTCTGCGGGAAATATGGGGTTTTGAGTCCCTTTCACTGAGGACGGTGTACTTCTTGTCTATTCCATAGTTGATTTATGGAACGGTACCTGTGCTTATATCAAACTCTGGTTTTATGCATCACCCCACCTCTCCTTCCCCCTTAAGCAGGCATAAGAGTGTTTTCTAAATGTGAGACACTGTTCTCTTTCCTAACTCAGTTCAAGTGTAGCCATGTTTACAGGATCTTCATAAGTGATAACTTATGATAAGTTTCTTTTTCTCTGTGACTTATTTCACTTAGAATCATCGTACCTGAATCCACCCATTTTGCTGCTACTGGTCTTATGACATTGATTTCATGGCTGAGGGATATTCCATCGTACGTAAGTACCACAATTTTTTGAACCATTTTTATATTTCCTGGGATATTTAAGGTGTACCCAAGTTGAGGTCCTTGTAAGCAGTGCAGCCCTAAAGTTTGGGGTGGCTGTGTCTTTTTGATTTTCAGTTTTCCCAAGGTATATTCCCTAGACTGGAAGTGCCCTTGGCTATGTAGCTCTGTTCTTTACTTGTTTTAGGGAACACAATGCACTCCTCCAGAGAGGCAGTTGGCAATTTACATCCCGCCCATCAGCATAACAAGGCTCCCTGTTCTCCAGGGCCTGTCTTGCCTTTCTGGTTTGTACACATTTTGTGGATGTCCCTTTTGACCGGTGGGAAGTGATACTTCTTTGTAGTGCAGATTTGCATTGCCCGCTTGCTTGCTTGGCCAAAAAGGGCGTATGCGTTTTCTCCTGAATATACTCAGGAGAAAACGCATACGCCCTTTTTGGCCAAGTGCATCATTGTCGAAGTTGTGCCCCTCTTCCTGTGCTTTAAAGGCGATTCCAACGTACCTCTTGAAATCTGTTTCCTGCTATTCTGCCTCGCTTTCAAGTCTGTCTCGTTGCCTTCCCTCAACAGATTTTTGGACGATAGTTGTCCTTTATTACTCGGCCAGTTTGTGAATTGCTGTGCCCCTGAGCTCCATTTTTCAACTCGTTTTTGGTGAGCTGACCGCAAGTCCAAAATTTTGGTTCAGGACCTATACTGATTCCGGTGCGTGGCTGAGACTTTGGTTAATTCTTCTTCCTGCCGGGAAATTACAGTGATATGTGCCCGTCCAAATGCCTAACAGCTACTCTCTCATTGGTTCTCCCTCTTCCCTTTCATCCTCTGCCAAATTGGCAACCTGTGCGAACCAGGAGGTTAAAGGGGCTGTCTCTCCAAGTTGGGAGGTTGATAGTAAAGGAGATGGAAAGTCAAACCGGAGCACCAGGAGAGGGACTATTCTTTGAATTTTAGAAACCTTTTGTATTCACAGTGTGTCCGTTCTCTAAGTTTCCCGTACATGTTATAACTGTAGTAATATTCCCTTCAACCTGGAGAGTTGGGACCCATGGAATGGGTGCCATGCATTATTGCTTTAAAGGGTCTGCATTTGCTCACCCAATCTCACCAATCCTCTCAGTCCCAAGTGTCCAGCCTTATGCCACATCCAGCTGTCATTGTAGATAGGGTCATTCCAGGTTTCATCAGAGAACCTGAAGGAATTGTAAAGAATTTCCCAGTTTTTTTGTTTTGTTTTTGAAATTCCTTTTTATAGTGGGTTTGAGCTGATTCTCGCTGCCATGTTTATGCCAGTCTAGACACACTTGATTCCCTTATGGAGACATATCAATACATAGGTTTTAAGATTCTTACTAGTCAGATATATTCCTCTGCGGGAAATATGGGGTTTTGAGTCCCTTTCACTGAGTAAGGTGTAGGTCTTGTCTATTCCATAGTTGGTTTTTGGAACGGTACCTGTGCTTATATCAAACTCTGGTTTTATGCATCACCCCACCTCTCCTTCCCCCTTAAGCAGGCATAAGAGTGTTTTCTAAATGTGAGACACTGTTCTCTTTCCTAACTCAGTTCAAGTGTAGCCATGTTTACAGGATCTTCATAAGTGATAACTTATGATAAGTTTCTTTTTCTGTGTGACTTATTTCACTTAGAATCATCGTACCTGAATCCACCCATTTTGCTGCTACTGGTCTTATGACATTGATATCATGGCTGAGGGATATTCCATCGTACGTAAGTACCACAAATTTTTGAACCAATTTTATATTTCCTGGGATATTTAAGGTGTACCCAAGTTGAGGTCCTTGTAAGCAGTGCAGCCCTAAATTTTGGGGTGGCTCTGTCTTATTGATTTTCAGTTTTTCCCAGGTATATTCCCTAGACTGGAAGTGCACTTGGCTCTGTAGCTCTGTTGTTTACCTGTTTTAGGGAACACAATGCCCTCCTCCAGAGAGGCAGTTGGCAATTTACATCCGGTCCATCAGCATAACAAGGCTCCCTGTTCTCCAGGACCAGTTTTGCCTTTCTGGTTTTTACACATTTTGTGGATGTCCCTTTTGACCGGTGGGAAGTGATACTTCTTTGTAGTGCAGATTTGCATTGCCCGCTTGCTTGCTTGGCCAAAAAGGGCGTATGCATTTTCTCCTGAATATATTCAGGAGAAAACGCCTACGCCCTTTTTGGCCAAGTGCATCATTGTCGAAGTTGTGCCCCTCTTCCTGTGCTTTAAAGGCGATTCCAACGTACCTCTGGAAATCTGTTTCCTGCTATTCTGCCTCGCTTTCAAGTCCGCCTCGTTGCCTTCCCTCAACAGATTTTTGGACGATAGTTGTCCTTTATTACTCGGCCAGTTTGTGAATTGCTGTGCCCCTGAGCTCCATTTTTCAACTCGTTTTTGGTGAGCTGACCGCAAGTCCAAAATTTTGGTTCAGGATCTATACTGATTCCCGGTGGGTGGCTGAGACTTTGGTTAATTCTTCTTCCTGCCGGGAAATTACAGTGATATGTGCCCGTCCAAATGCCTAACAGCTACTCTCTCATTGGTTCTCCCTCTTCCCTTTCATCCTCTGCCAAATTGGCAACCTGTGCGAACCAGGAGGTTAAAGGGGCTGTCTCTCCAAGTTGGGAGGTTGATAATAAAGCAGATGGAAAGTCAAACCGGAGCACCAGGAGAGGGACTATTCGTTGAGTTTTAGAAACCTTTCGTATTCACAGTGTGTCCGTTCTCTAGGATTCCCGTACATGTTATATCTGTAGTAATATTCCCTTCAACCTGGAGAGTTGGGACCCATGGAATGTGTGCCATGCATTATTGCTTTAAAGGGTCTGCATTTGCTCACCCAATCTCACCAATCCTCTCAGTCCCAAGTGTCCAGCCTTATGCCACATCCAGCTGTCATTGTAGATAGGGTCATTTCAGGTTTCATCAGAGACCCTGAAGGAATTGTAAAGAATTTCCCAGTTTTTTTGTTTTATTTTTGAAATTCCTTTTTATAGTGGGTTTGAGCTGATTCTCGCTGCCATATTTATCCCAGTCTAGACACACTTGATTCCCTTACGGAGACATATCAATACATAGGTTTTAAGATTCTTACTAGTCAGATATATTCCTCTCCGGGAAATATGGGGTTTTGAGTCCCTTTCACTGAGGAAGGTGTAGGTCTTGTCTATTCCATAGTTGGTTTTTGGAACGGTACCTGTGCTTATATCAAACTCTGGTTTTATGCATCACCCCACCTCTCTTTTCCCTTAAGCAGGCATAAGAGTGTTTTCTAAATGTGAGACACTGTTCTCTTTCCTAACTCAGTTCAAGTGTAGCCATGTTTACAGGATCTTCATAAGTGATATCTTATGATAAGTTTCTTTTTCTGTGTGACTTATTTCACTTAGAATCATCGTACCTGAATCCACCCATTTTGCTGCTACTGGTCTTATGACATTGATTTCATGGCTGAGGGATATTCCATCGTACGTAAGTACCACAATTTTTTGAACCATTTTTATATTTCCTGGGATATTTAAGGTGTACCCAAGTTGAGGTTCTTGTAAGCAGTGCAGCCCTAAATTTTGGTGTGGCTGTGTCTTTTTGATTTTCAGTTTTCCCAAGGTATATTCCCTAGACTGGAAGTGCCCTTGGCTCTGTAGCTCTGTTGTTTACTGGTTTTAGGGAACACAATGCACTCCTCCAGAGAGGCAGCTGGCAATTTACATCCCGCCCATCAGCATAACAAGGCACCCTGTTCTCCAGGGCCTGTCTTGCCTTTCTGGTTTTTACACATTTTGTGGATGTCCCTATTTTTTTTTTTTTTCTTTTTTTTTTTTTTTTTTTGCGGTACGCGGGCCTCTCACTGTTGTGGTCTCTCCCGTTGCGGAGCACATGCTCCGGACGCGCAGGCTCAGCGGCCATGGCTCACGGGCCCAGCAGCTCCGTGGCATGTGGGATCCTCCCGGACCGGGGCACGAACCCGCATCCCCTGCTTCGGCAGGCGGACTCGCCACCACTGCGCCACCAGGGAAGCCCTGTGGATGTCCCTTTTGACCGGTGGGAAGTGATACTTCTTTGTAGTGCAGATTTGCATTGCCCGCTTGCTTGATTGGCCAAAAAGGGCGTATGCGTTTTCTCCTGAATATATTCAGGTGAAAACGCATACGCCCTTTTTGGCCAAGTGCATCATTGTCGCAGTTGTGCCCCTCTTCCTGTGCTTTAAAGGCGATTCCAACGTACCTCTTGAAATCTGTTTCCTGTTATTCTGTCTCGCTTTCAAGTCCGCCTCATTGCCTTCCCTCAACAGATTTTTGGACGATAGTTGTCCTTTATTACTCGGTCAGTTTGTTAATTGCTGTGCCCCTGAGCTCCATTTTTCAACTCGTTTTTGGTGAGCTGACCGCAAGTCTAAAATTTTGGTTCAGGATCTATACTGATTCCCGGTGGGTGGCTGAGACTTTGGTTAATTCTTCTTCCTGCCGGGAAATTACAGTGATATGTGCCCGTCCAAATGCCTAACAGCTACTCTCTCATTGGTTCTCCCTCTTCCCTTTCATCCTCTGCCAAATTGGCAACCTGTGCGAACCAGGAGGTTAAAGGGGCTGTCTCTCCAAGTTGGGAGGTTGATAATAAAGCAGATGGAAAGTCAAACCGGAGCACCAGGAGAGGGACTATTCGTTGAGTTTTAGAAACCTTTCGTATTCACAGTGTGTCCGTTCTCTAGGATTCCCGTACATGTTATATCTGTAGGAATATTGCCTTCATCCTGGAGAGTTGGGACCCATGGAATGTGTGCCATGCATTATTGCTTTAAAGGGTCTGCATTTGCTCACCCAATCTCACCAATCCTCTCAGTCCCAAGTGTCCAGCCTTATGCCACATCCAGCTGTCATTGTAGATAGGGTCATTTCAGGTTTCATCAGAGACCCTGAATGAATTGAAAAGAATTTCCCAGTTTTTTTGTTTTGTTTTTGAAATTCCTTTTTATAATGGGTTTGAGCTGATTCTCGCTGCCATGTTTATGCCAGTCTAGACACACTTGATTCCCTTACGGAGACATATCAATACATAGGTTTTAAGATTCTTACTAGTCAGATATATTCCTCTGCGGGAAATATGGGGTTTTGAGTCCCTTTCACTGAGGAAGGTGTAGGTCTTGTCTATTCCATAGTTGGTTTTTGGAACGGTACCTGTGCTTATATCAAACTCTGGTTTTATGCATCACCCCACCTCTCCTTCCCCCTTAAGCAGGCATAAGAGTGTTTTCTAAATGTGAGACACTGTTCTCTTTCCTAACTCAGTTCACGTGTAGCCATGTTTACAGGATCTTCATAAGTGATATCTTATGATAAGTTTCTTTTTCTGTGTGACTTATTTCACTTAGAATCATCGTACCTGAATCCACCCATTTTGCTGCTACTGGTCTTATGACATTGATTTCATGGCTGAGGGATATTCCATCGTACGTAAGTACCACAATTTTTTGAACCATTTTTATATTTCCTGGGATATTTAAGGTGTACCCAAGTTGAGGTTCTTGTAAGCAGTGCAGCCCTAAATTTTGGGGTGGCTGTGTCTTTTTGATTTTCAGTTTTCCCAAGGTATATTCCCTAGACTGGAAGTGCCCTTGGCTCTGTAGCTCTGTTGTTTACTGGTTTTAGGGAACACAATGCACTCCTCCAGAGAGGCAGCTGGCAATTTACATCCCGCCCATCAGCATAACAAGGCACCCTGTTCTCCAGGGCCTGTCTTGCCTTTCTGGTTTTTACACATTTTGTGGATGTCCCTTTTTTTTTTTTTTTTCTTTTTTTTTTTTTTTTTTGCGGTACGTGGGCCTCTCACTGTTGTGGTCTCTCCCGTTGCGGAGCACATGCTCCGGACGCGCAGGCTCAGCGGCCATGGCTCACGGGCCCAGCAGCTCCGTGGCATGTGGGATCTTCCCGGACCGGGGCACGAACCCGCATCCCCTGCTTCGGCAGGCGGACTCGCCACCACTGCGCCACCAGGGAAGCCCTGTGGATGTCCCTTTTGACCGGTGGGAAGTGATACTTCTTTGTAGTGCAGATTTGCATTGCCCGCTTGCTTGATTGGCCAAAAAGGGCGTATGCGTTTTCTCCTGAATATATTCAGGTGAAAACGCATACGCCCTTTTTGGCCAAGTGCATCATTGTCGCAGTTGTGCCCCTCTTCCTGTGCTTTAAAGGCGATTCCAACGTACCTCTTGAAATCTGTTTCCTGTTATTCTGCCTCGCTTTCAAGTCCGCCTCATTGCCTTCCCTCAACAGATTTTTGGACGATAGTTGTCCTTTATTACTCGGTCAGTTTGTTAATTGCTGTGCCCCTGAGCTCCATTTTTCAACTCGTTTTTGGTGAGCTGACCGCAAGTCTAAAATTTTGGTTCAGGATCTATACTGATTCCCGGTGGGTGGCTGAGACTTTGGTTAATTCTTCTTCCTGCCGGGAAATTACAGTGATATGTGCCCGTCCAAATGCCTAACAGCTACTCTCTCATTGGTTCTCCCTCTTCCCTTTCATCCTCTGCCAAATTGGCAACCTGTGCGAACCAGGAGGTTAAAGGGGCTGTCTCTCCAAGTTGGGAGGTTGATAATAAAGCAGATGGAAAGTCAAACCGGAGCACCAGGAGAGGGACTATTCGTTGAGTTTTAGAAACCTTTCGTATTCACAGTGTGTCCGTTCTCTAGGATTCCCGTACATGTTATATCTGTAGTAATATTCCCTTCAACCTGGAGAGTTGGGACCCATGGAATGTGTGCCATGCATTATTGCTTTAAAGGGTCTGCATTTGCTCACCCAATCTCACCAATCCTCTCAGTCCCAAGTGTCCAGCCTTATGCCACATCCAGCTGTCATTGTAGATAGGGTCATTTCAGGTTTCATCAGAGACCCTGTAGGAATTGTAAAGAATTTCCCAGTTTTTTTGTTTTATTTTTGAAATTCCTTTTTATAGTGGGTTTGAGCTGATTCTCGCTGCCATATTTATCCCAGTCTAGACACACTTGATTCCCTTACGAAGACATATCAATACATAGGTTTTAAGATTCTTACTAGTCAGATATATTCCTCTCCGGGAAATATGGGGTTTTGAGTCCCTTTCACTGAGGAAGGTGTAGGTCTTGTCTATTCCATAGTTGGTTTTTGGAACGGTACCTGTGCTTATATCAAACTCTGGTTTTATGCATCACCCCACCTCTCTTTTCCCTTAAGCAGGCATAAGAGTGTTTTCTAAATGTGAGACACTGTTCTCTTTCCTAACTCAGTTCAAGTGTAGCCATGTTTACAGGATCTTCATAAGTGATATCTTATGATAAGTTTCTTTTTCTGTGTGACTTATTTCACTTAGAATCATCGTACCTGAATCCACCCATTTTGCTGCTACTGGTCTTATGACATTGATTTCATGGCTGAGGGATATTCCATCGTACGTAAGTACCACAATTTTTTGAACCATTTTTATATTTCCTGGGATATTTAAGGTGTACCCAAGTTGAGGTTCTTGTAAGCAGTGCAGCCCTAAATTTTGGTGTGGCTGTGTCTTTTTGATTTTCAGTTTTCCCAAGGTATATTCCCTAGACTGGAAGTGCCCTTGGCTCTGTAGCTCTGTTGTTTACTGGTTTTAGGGAACACAATGCACTCCTCCAGAGAGGCAGCTGGCAATTTACATCCCGCCCATCAGCATAACAAGGCACCCTGTTCTCCAGGGCCTGTCTTGCCTTTCTGGTTTTTACACATTTTGTGGATGTCCCTATTTTTTTTTTTTTTCTTTTTTTTTTTTTTTTTTTGTGGTACGCGGGCCTCTCACTGTTGTGGTCTCTCCCGTTGCGGAGCACATGCTCCGGACGCGCAGGCTCAGCGGCCATGGCTCACGGGCCCAGCAGCTCCGTGGCATGTGGGATCCTCCCGGACCGGGGCACGAACCCGCATCCCCTGCTTCGGCAGGCGGACTCGCCACCACTGCGCCACCAGGGAAGCCCTGTGGATGTCCATTTTGACCGGTGGGAAGTGATACTTCTTTGTAGTGCAGATTTGCATTGCCCGCTTGCTTGATTGGCCAAAAAGGGCGTATGCGTTTTCTCCTGAATATATTCAGGTGAAAACGCATACGCCCTTTTTGGCCAAGTGCATCATTGTCGCAGTTGTGCCCCTCTTCCTGTGCTTTAAAGGCGATTCCAACGTACCTCTTGAAATCTGTTTCCTGTTATTCTGTCTCGCTTTCAAGTCCGCCTCATTGCCTTCCCTCAACAGATTTTTGGACGATAGTTGTCCTTTATTACTCGGTCAGTTTGTTAATTGCTGTGCCCCTGAGCTCCATTTTTCAACTCGTTTTTGGTGAGCTGACCGCAAGTCTAAAATTTTGGTTCAGGATCTATACTGATTCCCGGTGGGTGGCTGAGACTTTGGTTAATTCTTCTTCCTGCCGGGAAATTACAGTGATATGTGCCCGTCCAAATGCCTAACAGCTACTCTCTCATTGGTTCTCCCTCTTCCCTTTCATCCTCTGCCAAATTGGCAACCTGTGCGAACCAGGAGGTTAAAGGGGCTGTCTCTCCAAGTTGGGAGGTTGATAATAAAGCAGATGGAAAGTCAAACCGGAGCACCAGGAGAGGGACTATTCGTTGAGTTTTAGAAACCTTTCGTATTCACAGTGTGTCCGTTCTCTAGGATTCCCGTATATGTTATATCTGTAGGAATATTGCCTTCATCCTGGAGAGTTGGGACCCATGGAATGTGTGCCATGCATTATTGCTTTAAAGGGTCTGCATTTGCTCACCCAATCTCACCAATCCTCTCAGTCCCAAGTGTCCAGCCTTATGCCACATCCAGCTGTCATTGTAGATAGGGTCATTTCAGGTTTCATCAGAGACCCTGAATGAATTGAAAAGAATTTCCCAGTTTTTTTGTTTTGTTTTTGAAATTCCTTTTTATAATGGGTTTGAGCTGATTCTCGCTGCCATGTTTATGCCAGTCTAGACACACTTGATTCCCTTACGGAGACATATCAATACATAGGTTTTAAGATTCTTACTAGTCAGATATATTCCTCTGCGGGAAATATGGGGTTTTGAGTCCCTTTCACTGAAGAAGGTGTAGGTCTTGTCTATTCCATAGTTGGTTTTTGGAACGGTACCTGTGCTTATATCAAACTCTGGTTTTATGCATCACCCCACCTCTCCTTCCCCCTTAAGCAGGCATAAGAGTGTTTTCTAAATGTGAGACACTGTTCTCTTTCCTAACTCAGTTCACGTGTAGCCATGTTTACAGGATCTTCATAAGTGATATCTTATGATAAGTTTCTTTTTCTGTGTGACTTATTTCACTTAGAATCATCGTACCTGAATCCACCCATTTTGCTGCTACTGGTCTTATGACATTGATTTCATGGCTGAGGGATATTCCATCGTACGTAAGTACCACAATTTTTTGAACCATTTTTATATTTCCTGGGATATTTAAGGTGTACCCAAGTTGAGGTTCTTGTAAGCAGTGCAGCCCTAAATTTTGGTGTGGCTGTGTCTTTTTGATTTTCAGTTTTCCCAAGGTATATTCCCTAGACTGGAAGTGCCCTTGGCTCTGTAGCTCTGTTGTTTACTGGTTTTAGGGAACACAATGCACTCCTCCAGAGAGGCAGCTGGCAATTTACATCCCGCCCATCAGCATAACAAGGCACCCTGTTCTCCAGGGCCTGTCTTGCCTTTCTGGTTTTTACACATTTTGTGGATGTCCCTATTTTTTTTTTTTTTCTTTTTTTTTTTTTTTTTTTGCGGTACGCGGGCCTCTCACTGTTGTGGTCTCTCCCGTTGCGGAGCACATGCTCCGGACGCGCAGGCTCAGCGGCCATGGCTCACGGGCCCAGCAGCTCCGTGGCATGTGGGATCCTCCCGGACCGGGGCACGAACCCGCATCCCCTGCTTCGGCAGGCGGACTCGCCACCACTGCGCCACCAGGGAAGCCCTGTGGATGTCCCTTTTGACCGGTGGGAAGTGATACTTCTTTGTAGTGCAGATTTGCATTGCCCGCTTGCTTGATTGGCCAAAAAGGGCGTATGCGTTTTCTCCTGAATATATTCAGGTGAAAACGCATACGCCCTTTTTGGCCAAGTGCATCATTGTCGCAGTTGTGCCCCTCTTCCTGTGCTTTAAAGGCGATTCCAACGTACCTCTTGAAATCTGTTTCCTGTTATTCTGTCTCGCTTTCAAGTCCGCCTCATTGCCTTCCCTCAACAGATTTTTGGACGATAGTTGTCCTTTATTACTCGGTCAGTTTGTTAATTGCTGTGCCCCTGAGCTCCATTTTTCAACTCGTTTTTGGTGAGCTGACCGCAAGTCTAAAATTTTGGTTCAGGATCTATACTGATTCCCGGTGGGTGGCTGAGACTTTGGTTAATTCTTCTTCCTGCCGGGAAATTACAGTGATATGTGCCCGTCCAAATGCCTAACAGCTACTCTCTCATTGGTTCTCCCTCTTCCCTTTCATCCTCTGCCAAATTGGCAACCTGTGCGAACCAGGAGGTTAAAGGGGCTGTCTCTCCAAGTTGGGAGGTTGATAATAAAGCAGATGGAAAGTCAAACCGGAGCACCAGGAGAGGGACTATTCGTTGAGTTTTAGAAACCTTTCGTATTCACAGTGTGTCCGTTCTCTAGGATTCCCGTACATGTTATATCTGTAGGAATATTGCCTTCATCCTGGAGAGTTGGGACCCATGGAATGTGTGCCATGCATTATTGCTTTAAAGGGTCTGCATTTGCTCACCCAATCTCACCAATCCTCTCAGTCCCAAGTGTCCAGCCTTATGCCACATCCAGCTGTCATTGTAGATAGGGTCATTTCAGGTTTCATCAGAGACCCTGAATGAATTGAAAAGAATTTCCCAGTTTTTTTGTTTTGTTTTTGAAATTCCTTTTTATAATGGGTTTGAGCTGATTCTCGCTGCCATGTTTATGCCAGTCTAGACACACTTGATTCCCTTACGGAGACATATCAATACATAGGTTTTAAGATTCTTACTAGTCAGATATATTCCTCTGCGGGAAATATGGGGTTTTGAGTCCCTTTCACTGAGGAAGGTGTAGGTCTTGTCTATTCCATAGTTGGTTTTTGGAACGGTACCTGTGCTTATATCAAACTCTGGTTTTATGCATCACCCCACCTCTCCTTCCCCCTTAAGCAGGCATAAGAGTGTTTTCTAAATGTGAGACACTGTTCTCTTTCCTAACTCAGTTCACGTGTAGCCATGTTTACAGGATCTTCATAAGTGATATCTTATGATAAGTTTCTTTTTCTGTGTGACTTATTTCACTTAGAATCATCGTACCTGAATCCACCCATTTTGCTGCTACTGGTCTTATGACATTGATTTCATGGCTGAGGGATATTCCATCGTACGTAAGTACCACAATTTTTTGAACCATTTTTATATTTCCTGGGATATTTAAGGTGTACCCAAGTTGAGGTTCTTGTAAGCAGTGCAGCCCTAAATTTTGGGGTGGCTGTGTCTTTTTGATTTTCAGTTTTCCCAAGGTATATTCCCTAGACTGGAAGTGCCCTTGGCTCTGTAGCTCTGTTGTTTACTGGTTTTAGGGAACACAATGCACTCCTCCAGAGAGGCAGCTGGCAATTTACATCCCGCCCATCAGCATAACAAGGCACCCTGTTCTCCAGGGCCTGTCTTGCCTTTCTGGTTTTTACACATTTTGTGGATGTCCCTTTTTTTTTTTTTTTTCTTTTTTTTTTTTTTTTTTGCGGTACGTGGGCCTCTCACTGTTGTGGTCTCTCCCGTTGCGGAGCACATGCTCCGGACGCGCAGGCTCAGCGGCCATGGCTCACGGGCCCAGCAGCTCCGTGGCATGTGGGATCTTCCCGGACCGGGGCACGAACCCGCATCCCCTGCTTCGGCAGGCGGACTCGCCACCACTGCGCCACCAGGGAAGCCCTGTGGATGTCCCTTTTGACCGGTGGGAAGTGATACTTCTTTGTAGTGCAGATTTGCATTGCCCGCTTGCTTGATTGGCCAAAAAGGGCGTATGCGTTTTCTCCTGAATATATTCAGGTGAAAACGCATACGCCCTTTTTGGCCAAGTGCATCATTGTCGCAGTTGTGCCCCTCTTCCTGTGCTTTAAAGGCGATTCCAACGTACCTCTTGAAATCTGTTTCCTGTTATTCTGCCTCGCTTTCAAGTCCGCCTCATTGCCTTCCCTCAACAGATTTTTGGACGATAGTTGTCCTTTATTACTCGGTCAGTTTGTTAATTGCTGTGCCCCTGAGCTCCATTTTTCAACTCGTTTTTGGTGAGCTGACCGCAAGTCTAAAATTTTGGTTCAGGATCTATACTGATTCCCGGTGGGTGGCTGAGACTTTGGTTAATTCTTCTTCCTGCCGGGAAATTACAGTGATATGTGCCCGTCCAAATGCCTAACAGCTACTCTCTCATTGGTTCTCCCTCTTCCCTTTCATCCTCTGCCAAATTGGCAACCTGTGCGAACCAGGAGGTTAAAGGGGCTGTCTCTCCAAGTTGGGAGGTTGATAATAAAGCAGATGGAAAGTCAAACCGGAGCACCAGGAGAGGGACTATTCGTTGAGTTTTAGAAACCTTTCGTATTCACAGTGTGTCCGTTCTCTAGGATTCCCGTACATGTTATATCTGTAGTAATATTCCCTTCAACCTGGAGAGTTGGGACCCATGGAATGTGTGCCATGCATTATTGCTTTAAAGGGTCTGCATTTGCTCACCCAATCTCACCAATCCTCTCAGTCCCAAGTGTCCAGCCTTATGCCACATCCAGCTGTCATTGTAGATAGGGTCATTTCAGGTTTCATCAGAGACCCTGTAGGAATTGTAAAGAATTTCCCAGTTTTTTTGTTTTATTTTTGAAATTCCTTTTTATAGTGGGTTTGAGCTGATTCTCGCTGCCATATTTATCCCAGTCTAGACACACTTGATTCCCTTACGAAGACATATCAATACATAGGTTTTAAGATTCTTACTAGTCAGATATATTCCTCTCCGGGAAATATGGGGTTTTGAGTCCCTTTCACTGAGGAAGGTGTAGGTCTTGTCTATTCCATAGTTGGTTTTTGGAACGGTACCTGTGCTTATATCAAACTCTGGTTTTATGCATCACCCCACCTCTCTTTTCCCTTAAGCAGGCATAAGAGTGTTTTCTAAATGTGAGACACTGTTCTCTTTCCTAACTCAGTTCAAGTGTAGCCATGTTTACAGGATCTTCATAAGTGATATCTTATGATAAGTTTCTTTTTCTGTGTGACTTATTTCACTTAGAATCATCGTACCTGAATCCACCCATTTTGCTGCTACTGGTCTTATGACATTGATTTCATGGCTGAGGGATATTCCATCGTACGTAAGTACCACAATTTTTTGAACCATTTTTATATTTCCTGGGATATTTAAGGTGTACCCAAGTTGAGGTTCTTGTAAGCAGTGCAGCCCTAAATTTTGGTGTGGCTGTGTCTTTTTGATTTTCAGTTTTCCCAAGGTATATTCCCTAGACTGGAAGTGCCCTTGGCTCTGTAGCTCTGTTGTTTACTGGTTTTAGGGAACACAATGCACTCCTCCAGAGAGGCAGCTGGCAATTTACATCCCGCCCATCAGCATAACAAGGCACCCTGTTCTCCAGGGCCTGTCTTGCCTTTCTGGTTTTTACACATTTTGTGGATGTCCCTATTTTTTTTTTTTTTCTTTTTTTTTTTTTTTTTTTTGTGGTACGCGGGCCTCTCACTGTTGTGGTCTCTCCCGTTGCGGAGCACATGCTCCGGACGCGCAGGCTCAGCGGCCATGGCTCACGGGCCCAGCAGCTCCGTGGCATGTGGGATCCTCCCGGACCGGGGCACGAACCCGCATCCCCTGCTTCGGCAGGCGGACTCGCCACCACTGCGCCACCAGGGAAGCCCTGTGGATGTCCATTTTGACCGGTGGGAAGTGATACTTCTTTGTAGTGCAGATTTGCATTGCCCGCTTGCTTGATTGGCCAAAAAGGGCGTATGCGTTTTCTCCTGAATATATTCAGGTGAAAACGCATACGCCCTTTTTGGCCAAGTGCATCATTGTCGCAGTTGTGCCCCTCTTCCTGTGCTTTAAAGGCGATTCCAACGTACCTCTTGAAATCTGTTTCCTGTTATTCTGTCTCGCTTTCAAGTCCGCCTCATTGCCTTCCCTCAACAGATTTTTGGACGATAGTTGTCCTTTATTACTCGGTCAGTTTGTTAATTGCTGTGCCCCTGAGCTCCATTTTTCAACTCGTTTTTGGTGAGCTGACCGCAAGTCTAAAATTTTGGTTCAGGATCTATACTGATTCCCGGTGGGTGGCTGAGACTTTGGTTAATTCTTCTTCCTGCCGGGAAATTACAGTGATATGTGCCCGTCCAAATGCCTAACAGCTACTCTCTCATTGGTTCTCCCTCTTCCCTTTCATCCTCTGCCAAATTGGCAACCTGTGCGAACCAGGAGGTTAAAGGGGCTGTCTCTCCAAGTTGGGAGGTTGATAATAAAGCAGATGGAAAGTCAAACCGGAGCACCAGGAGAGGGACTATTCGTTGAGTTTTAGAAACCTTTCGTATTCACAGTGTGTCCGTTCTCTAGGATTCCCGTATATGTTATATCTGTAGGAATATTGCCTTCATCCTGGAGAGTTGGGACCCATGGAATGTGTGCCATGCATTATTGCTTTAAAGGGTCTGCATTTGCTCACCCAATCTCACCAATCCTCTCAGTCCCAAGTGTCCAGCCTTATGCCACATCCAGCTGTCATTGTAGATAGGGTCATTTCAGGTTTCATCAGAGACCCTGAATGAATTGAAAAGAATTTCCCAGTTTTTTTGTTTTGTTTTTGAAATTCCTTTTTATAATGGGTTTGAGCTGATTCTCGCTGCCATGTTTATGCCAGTCTAGACACACTTGATTCCCTTACGGAGACATATCAATACATAGGTTTTAAGATTCTTACTAGTCAGATATATTCCTCTGCGGGAAATATGGGGTTTTGAGTCCCTTTCACTGAAGAAGGTGTAGGTCTTGTCTATTCCATAGTTGGTTTTTGGAACGGTACCTGTGCTTATATCAAACTCTGGTTTTATGCATCACCCCACCTCTCCTTCCCCCTTAAGCAGGCATAAGAGTGTTTTCTAAATGTGAGACACTGTTCTCTTTCCTAACTCAGTTCACGTGTAGCCATGTTTACAGGATCTTCATAAGTGATATCTTATGATAAGTTTCTTTTTCTGTGTGACTTATTTCACTTAGAATCATCGTACCTGAATCCACCCATTTTGCTGCTACTGGTCTTATGACATTGATTTCATGGCTGAGGGATATTCCATCGTACGTAAGTACCACAATTTTTTGAACCATTTTTATATTTCCTGGGATATTTAAGGTGTACCCAAGTTGAGGTTCTTGTAAGCAGTGCAGCCCTAAATTTTGGGGTGGCTGTGTCTTTTTGATTTTCAGTTTTCCCAAGGTATATTCCCTAGACTGGAAGTGCCCTTGGCTCTGTAGCTCTGTTGTTTACTGGTTTTAGGGAACACAATGCACTCCTCCAGAGAGGCAGCTGGCAATTTACATCCCGCCCATCAGCATAACAAGGCACCCTGTTCTCCAGGGCCTGTCTTGCCTTTCTGGTTTTTACACATTTTGTGGATGTCCCTTTTTTTTTTTTTTTTCTTTTTTTTTTTTTTTTTTGCGGTACGTGGGCCTCTCACTGTTGTGGTCTCTCCCGTTGCGGAGCACATGCTCCGGACGCGCAGGCTCAGCGGCCATGGCTCACGGGCCCAGCAGCTCCGTGGCATGTGGGATCTTCCCGGACCGGGGCACGAACCCGCATCCCCTGCTTCGGCAGGCGGACTCGCCACCACTGCGCCACCAGGGAAGCCCTGTGGATGTCCCTTTTGACCGGTGGGAAGTGATACTTCTTTGTAGTGCAGATTTGCATTGCCCGCTTGCTTGATTGGCCAAAAAGGGCGTATGCGTTTTCTCCTGAATATATTCAGGTGAAAACGCATACGCCCTTTTTGGCCAAGTGCATCATTGTCGCAGTTGTGCCCCTCTTCCTGTGCTTTAAAGGCGATTCCAACGTACCTCTTGAAATCTGTTTCCTGTTATTCTGCCTCGCTTTCAAGTCCGCCTCATTGCCTTCCCTCAACAGATTTTTGGACGATAGTTGTCCTTTATTACTCGGTCAGTTTGTTAATTGCTGTGCCCCTGAGCTCCATTTTTCAACTCGTTTTTGGTGAGCTGACCGCAAGTCTAAAATTTTGGTTCAGGATCTATACTGATTCCCGGTGGGTGGCTGAGACTTTGGTTAATTCTTCTTCCTGCCGGGAAATTACAGTGATATGTGCCCGTCCAAATGCCTAACAGCTACTCTCTCATTGGTTCTCCCTCTTCCCTTTCATCCTCTGCCAAATTGGCAACCTGTGCGAACCAGGAGGTTAAAGGGGCTGTCTCTCCAAGTTGGGAGGTTGATAATAAAGCAGATGGAAAGTCAAACCGGAGCACCAGGAGAGGGACTATTCGTTGAGTTTTAGAAACCTTTCGTATTCACAGTGTGTCCGTTCTCTAGGATTCCCGTACATGTTATATCTGTAGTAATATTCCCTTCAACCTGGAGAGTTGGGACCCATGGAATGTGTGCCATGCATTATTGCTTTAAAGGGTCTGCATTTGCTCACCCAATCTCACCAATCCTCTCAGTCCCAAGTGTCCAGCCTTATGCCACATCCAGCTGTCATTGTAGATAGGGTCATTTCAGGTTTCATCAGAGACCCTGAAGGAATTGTAAAGAATTTCCCAGTTTTTTTGTTTTATTTTTGAAATTCCTTTTTATAGTGGGTTTGAGCTGATTCTCGCTGCCATATTTATCCCAGTCTAGACACACTTGATTCCCTTACGGAGACATATCAATACATAGGTTTTAAGATTCTTACTAGTCAGATATATTCCTCTCCGGGAAATATGGGGTTTTGAGTCCCTTTC
This sequence comes from Hyperoodon ampullatus, assembly GCF_949752795.1. Lineage (NCBI taxonomy): Eukaryota > Metazoa > Chordata > Mammalia > Artiodactyla > Ziphiidae > Hyperoodon > Hyperoodon ampullatus. The sequence goes on along the minus strand of NW_027640676.1, from coordinate 2,068,381 downwards.
ACTGAGGAAGGTGTAGGTCTTGTCTATTCCATAGTTGGTTTTTGGAACGGTACCTGTGCTTATATCAAACTCTGGTTTTATGCATCACCCCACCTCTCTTTTCCCTTAAGCAGGCATAAGAGTGTTTTCTAAATGTGAGACACTGTTCTCTTTCCTAACTCAGTTCAAGTGTAGCCATGTTTACAGGATCTTCATAAGTGATATCTTATGATAAGTTTCTTTTTCTGTGTGACTTATTTCACTTAGAATCATCGTACCTGAATCCACCCATTTTGCTGCTACTGGTCTTATGACATTGATTTCATGGCTGAGGGATATTCCATCGTACGTAAGTACCACAATTTTTTGAACCATTTTTATATTTCCTGGGATATTTAAGGTGTACCCAAGTTGAGGTTCTTGTAAGCAGTGCAGCCCTAAATTTTGGTGTGGCTGTGTCTTTTTGATTTTCAGTTTTCCCAAGGTATATTCCCTAGACTGGAAGTGCCCTTGGCTCTGTAGCTCTGTTGTTTACTGGTTTTAGGGAACACAATGCACTCCTCCAGAGAGGCAGCTGGCAATTTACATCCCGCCCATCAGCATAACAAGGCACCCTGTTCTCCAGGGCCTGTCTTGCCTTTCTGGTTTTTACACATTTTGTGGATGTCCCTATTTTTTTTTTTTTTTTCTTTTTTTTTTTTTTTTTTTGCGGTACGCGGGCCTCTCACTGTTGTGGTCTCTCCCGTTGCGGAGCACATGCTCCGGACGCGCAGGCTCAGCGGCCATGGCTCACGGGCCCAGCAGCTCCGTGGCATGTGGGATCCTCCCGGACCGGGGCACGAACCCGCATCCCCTGCTTCGGCAGGCGGACTCGCCACCACTGCGCCACCAGGGAAGCCCTGTGGATGTCCATTTTGACCGGTGGGAAGTGATACTTCTTTGTAGTGCAGATTTGCATTGCCCGCTTGCTTGATTGGCCAAAAAGGGCGTATGCGTTTTCTCCTGAATATATTCAGGTGAAAACGCATACGCCCTTTTTGGCCAAGTGCATCATTGTCGCAGTTGTGCCCCTCTTCCTGTGCTTTAAAGGCGATTCCAACGTACCTCTTGAAATCTGTTTCCTGTTATTCTGTCTCGCTTTCAAGTCCGCCTCATTGCCTTCCCTCAACAGATTTTTGGACGATAGTTGTCCTTTATTACTCGGTCAGTTTGTTAATTGCTGTGCCCCTGAGCTCCATTTTTCAACTCGTTTTTGGTGAGCTGACCGCAAGTCTAAAATTTTGGTTCAGGATCTATACTGATTCCCGGTGGGTGGCTGAGACTTTGGTTAATTCTTCTTCCTGCCGGGAAATTACAGTGATATGTGCCCGTCCAAATGCCTAACAGCTACTCTCTCATTGGTTCTCCCTCTTCCCTTTCATCCTCTGCCAAATTGGCAACCTGTGCGAACCAGGAGGTTAAAGGGGCTGTCTCTCCAAGTTGGGAGGTTGATAATAAAGCAGATGGAAAGTCAAACCGGAGCACCAGGAGAGGGACTATTCGTTGAGTTTTAGAAACCTTTCGTATTCACAGTGTGTCCGTTCTCTAGGATTCCCGTATATGTTATATCTGTAGGAATATTGCCTTCATCCTGGAGAGTTGGGACCCATGGAATGTGTGCCATGCATTATTGCTTTAAAGGGTCTGCATTTGCTCACCCAATCTCACCAATCCTCTCAGTCCCAAGTGTCCAGCCTTATGCCACATCCAGCTGTCATTGTAGATAGGGTCATTTCAGGTTTCATCAGAGACCCTGAATGAATTGAAAAGAATTTCCCAGTTTTTTTGTTTTGTTTTTGAAATTCCTTTTTATAATGGGTTTGAGCTGATTCTCGCTGCCATGTTTATGCCAGTCTAGACACACTTGATTCCCTTACGGAGACATATCAATACATAGGTTTTAAGATTCTTACTAGTCAGATATATTCCTCTGCGGGAAATATGGGGTTTTGAGTCCCTTTCACTGAAGAAGGTGTAGGTCTTGTCTATTCCATAGTTGGTTTTTGGAACGGTACCTGTGCTTATATCAAACTCTGGTTTTATGCATCACCCCACCTCTCCTTCCCCCTTAAGCAGGCATAAGAGTGTTTTCTAAATGTGAGACACTGTTCTCTTTCCTAACTCAGTTCACGTGTAGCCATGTTTACAGGATCTTCATAAGTGATATCTTATGATAAGTTTCTTTTTCTGTGTGACTTATTTCACTTAGAATCATCGTACCTGAATCCACCCATTTTGCTGCTACTGGTCTTATGACATTGATTTCATGGCTGAGGGATATTCCATCGTACGTAAGTACCACAATTTTTTGAACCATTTTTATATTTCCTGGGATATTTAAGGTGTACCCAAGTTGAGGTTCTTGTAAGCAGTGCAGCCCTAAATTTTGGGGTGGCTGTGTCTTTTTGATTTTCAGTTTTCCCAAGGTATATTCCCTAGACTGGAAGTGCCCTTGGCTCTGTAGCTCTGTTGTTTACTGGTTTTAGGGAACACAATGCACTCCTCCAGAGAGGCAGCTGGCAATTTACATCCCGCCCATCAGCATAACAAGGCACCCTGTTCTCCAGGGCCTGTCTTGCCTTTCTGGTTTTTACACATTTTGTGGATGTCCCTTTTTTTTTTTTTTTTCTTTTTTTTTTTTTTTTTTGCGGTACGTGGGCCTCTCACTGTTGTGGTCTCTCCCGTTGCGGAGCACATGCTCCGGACGCGCAGGCTCAGCGGCCATGGCTCACGGGCCCAGCAGCTCCGTGGCATGTGGGATCTTCCCGGACCGGGGCACGAACCCGCATCCCCTGCTTCGGCAGGCGGACTCGCCACCACTGCGCCACCAGGGAAGCCCTGTGGATGTCCCTTTTGACCGGTGGGAAGTGATACTTCTTTGTAGTGCAGATTTGCATTGCCCGCTTGCTTGATTGGCCAAAAAGGGCGTATGCGTTTTCTCCTGAATATATTCAGGTGAAAACGCATACGCCCTTTTTGGCCAAGTGCATCATTGTCGCAGTTGTGCCCCTCTTCCTGTGCTTTAAAGGCGATTCCAACGTACCTCTTGAAATCTGTTTCCTGTTATTCTGCCTCGCTTTCAAGTCCGCCTCATTGCCTTCCCTCAACAGATTTTTGGACGATAGTTGTCCTTTATTACTCGGTCAGTTTGTTAATTGCTGTGCCCCTGAGCTCCATTTTTCAACTCGTTTTTGGTGAGCTGACCGCAAGTCTAAAATTTTGGTTCAGGATCTATACTGATTCCCGGTGGGTGGCTGAGACTTTGGTTAATTCTTCTTCCTGCCGGGAAATTACAGTGATATGTGCCCGTCCAAATGCCTAACAGCTACTCTCTCATTGGTTCTCCCTCTTCCCTTTCATCCTCTGCCAAATTGGCAACCTGTGCGAACCAGGAGGTTAAAGGGGCTGTCTCTCCAAGTTGGGAGGTTGATAATAAAGCAGATGGAAAGTCAAACCGGAGCACCAGGAGAGGGACTATTCGTTGAGTTTTAGAAACCTTTCGTATTCACAGTGTGTCCGTTCTCTAGGATTCCCGTACATGTTATATCTGTAGGAATATTGCCTTCATCCTGGAGAGTTGGGACCCATGGAATGTGTGCCATGTATTATTGCTTTAAAGGGTCTGCATTTGCTCACCCAATCTCACCAATCCTCTCAGTCCCAAGTGTCCAGCCTTATGCCACATCCAGCTGTCATTGTAGATAGGGTCATTTCAGGTTTCATCAGAGACCCTGAATGAATTGAAAAGAATTTCCCAGTTTTTTTGTTTTGTTTTTGAAATTCCTTTTTATAATGGGTTTGAGCTGATTCTCGCTGCCATGTTTATGCCAGTCTAGACACACTTGATTCCCTTACGGAGACATATCAATACATAGGTTTTAAGATTCTTACTAGTCAGATATATTCCTCTGCGGGAAATATGGGGTTTTGAGTCCCTTTCACTGAGGAAGGTGTAGGTCTTGTCTATTCCATAGTTGGTTTTTGGAACGGTACCTGTGCTTATATCAAACTCTGGTTTTATGCATCACCCCACCTCTCCTTCCCCCTTAAGCAGGCATAAGAGTGTTTTCTAAATGTGAGACACTGTTTTCTTTCCTAACTCAGTTCAAGTGTAGCCATGTTTACAGGATCTTCATAAGTGATAACTTATGATAAGTTTCTTTTTCTCTGTGACTTATTTCACTTAGAATCATCGTACCTGAATCCACCCATTTTGCTGCTACTGGTCTTATGACATTGATTTCATGGCTGAGGGATATTCCATCGTACGTAAGTACCACAATTTTTTGAACCAATTTTATATTTACTGGGATATTTAAGGTGTACCCAAGTTGAGGTCCTTGTAAGCAGTGCAGCCCTAAATTTTGGGGTGGCTCTGTCTTATTGATTTTCAGTTTTTCCCAGGTATATTCCCTAGACTGGAAGTGCCCTTGGCTCTGTAGCTCTGTTGTTTACTTGTTTTAGGGAACACAATGCAATCCTCCAGAGAGGCAGTTGGGAATTTACATCCCGCCCATCAGCATAACAAGGCTCCCTGTTCTCCAGGGCCTGTCTTGCCTTTCTGGTTTTTACACATTTTGTGGATGTCCCTTTTGACCGGTGGGAAGTGATACTTCTTTGTAGTGCAGATTTGCATTGCCCGCTTGCTTGCTTGGCCAAAAAGGGCGTATGCGTTTTCTCCTGAATATATTCAGGAGAAAACGCATACGCCCTTTTTGGCCAAGTGCATCATTGTCGAAGTTGTGCCCCTCTTCCTGTGCTTTAAAGGTGATTCCAACGTACCTCTTGAAATCTGTTTCCTGCTATTCTGCCTCGCTTTCAAGTCCGCCTCGTTGCCTTCCCTCAACAGATTTTTGGACGATAGTTGTCCTTTATTACTCGGCCAGTTTGTGAATTGCTGTGCCCCTGAGCTCCATTTTTCAACTCGTTTTTGGTGAGCTGACCGCAAGTCCAAAATTTTGGTTCAGGATCTATACTGATTCCCGGTGGGTGGCTGAGACTTTGGTTAATTCTTCTTCCTGCCGGGAAATTACAGTGATATGTGCCCGTCCAAATGCCTAACAGCTACTCTCTCATTGGTTCTCCCTCTTCCCTTTCATCCTCTGCCAAATTGGCAACCTGTGCGAACCAGGAGGTTAAAGGGGCTGTCTCTCCAAGTTGGGAGGTTGATAATAAAGCAGATGGAAAGTCAAACCGGAGCACCAGGAGAGGGACTATTCGTTGAGTTTTAGAAACCTTTCGTATTCACAGTGTGTCCGTTCTCTAGGATTCCCGTACATGTTATATCTGTAGTAATATTCCCTTCAACCTGGAGAGTTGGGACCCATGGAATGTGTGCCATGCATTATTGCTTTAAAGGGTCTGCATTTGCTCACCCAATCTCACCAATCCTCTCAGTCCCAAGTGTCCAGCCTTATGCCACATCCAGCTGTCATTGTAGATAGGGTCATTTCAGGTTTCATCAGAGACCCTGAAGGAATTGTAAAGAATTTCCCAGTTTTTTTGTTTTATTTTTGAAATTCCTTTTTATAGTGGGTTTGAGCTGATTCTCGCTGCCATATTTATCCCAGTCTAGACACACTTGATTCCCTTATGGAGACACATCAATACATAGGTTTTAAGATTCTTACTAGTCAGATATATTCCTCTGCGGGAAATATGGGGTTTTGAGTCCCTTTCACTGAGGAAGGTGTAGGTCTTGTCTATTCCATAGTTGGTTTTTGGAACGGTACCTGTGCTTATATCAAACTCTGGTTTTATGCATCACCCCACCTTTCCTTCCCCCTTAAGCAGGCATAAGAGTGTTTTCTAAATGTGAGACACTGTTCTCTTTCCTAACTCAGTTCAAGTGTAGCCATGTTTACAGGATCTTCATAAGTGATATCTTATGATAAGTTTCTTTTGCTGTGTGACTTATTTCACTTAGAATCATCGTACCTGAATCCACCCATTTTGCTGCTACTGGTCTTATGACATTGATTTCATGGCTGAGGGATATTCCATCGTACGTAAGTACCACAATTTTTTGAACCATTTTTATATTTCCTGGGATATTTAAGGTGTACCCAAGTTGAGGTCCTTATAAGCAGTGCAGCCCTAAATTTTGGGGTGGCTCTGTCTTTTTGATTTTCAGTTTTCCCAAGGTATATTCCCTAGACTGGAAGTGCCCTTGGCTCTGTAGCTCTGTTGTTTACTTGTTTTAGGGAACACAATGCACTCCTCCAGAGAGGCAGTTGGCAATTTACATCCCGCCCATCAGCATAACAAGGCTCCCTGTTCTCCAGGGCCTGTCTTGCCTTTCTGGTTTTTACACATTTTGTGGATGTCCCTTTTGACCGGTGGGAAGTGATACTTCTTTGTAGTGCAGATTTGCATTGCCCGCTTGCTTGCTTGGCCAAAAAGGGCGTATGCGTTTTCTCCTGAATATATTCAGGAGAAAACGCATACGCCTTTTTGGGCCAAGTGCATCATTGTCGAAGTTGTGCCCCTCTTCCTGTGCTTTAAAGGCGATTCCAACGTACCTCTGGAAATCTGTTTCCTGCTTTTCTGCCTCGCTTTCAAGTCCGCCTCGTTGCCTTCCCTCAACAGATTTTTGGACGATAGTTGTCCTTTTTACTCGGCCAGTTTGTGAATTGCTGTGCCCCTGAGCTCCATTTTTCAACTCGTTTTTGGTGAGCTGACCGCAAGTCCAAAATTTTGGTTCAGGATCTATACTGATTCCCGGTGGGTGGCTGAGACTTTGGTTAATTCTTCTTCCTGCCGGGAAATTACAGTGATATGTGCCCATCCAAATGCCTAACAGCTACTCTCTCATTGGTTCTCCCTCTTCCCTTTCATCCTCTGCCAAATTGGCAACCTGTGCGAACCAGGAGGTTAAAGGGGCTGTCTCTCCAAGTTGGGAGGTTGATAATAAAGCAGATGGAAAGTCAAACCGGAGCACCAGGAGAGGGACTATTCGTTGAGTTTTAGAAACCTTTCGTATTCACAGTGTGTCCGTTCTCTAGGATTCCCGTACATGTTATATCTGTAGTAATATTCCCTTCAACCTGGAGAGTTGGGACCCATGGAATGTGTGCCATGCATTATTGCTTTAAAGGGTCTGCATTTGCTCACCCAATCTCACCAATCCTCTCAGTCCCAAGTGTCCAGCCTTATGCCACATCCAGCTGTCATTGTAGATAGGGTCATTTCAGGTTTCATCAGAGACCCTGAAGGAATTGTAAAGAATTTCCCAGTTTTTTTGTTTTATTTTTGAAATTCCTTTTTATAGTGGGTTTGAGCTGATTCTCGCTGCCATATTTATCCCAGTCTAGACACACTTGATTCCCTTACGGAGACATATCAATACATAGGTTTTAAGATTCTTACTAGTCAGATATATTCCTCTGCGGGAAATATGGGGTTTTGAGTCCCTTTCACTGAGGAAGGTGTAGGTCTTGTCTATTCCATAGTTGGTTTTTGGAACGGTACCTGTGCTTATATCAAACTCTGGTTTTATGCATCACCCCACCTCTCCTTCCCCCTTAAGCAGGCATAAGAGTGTTTTCTAAATGTGAGACACTGTTCTCTTTCCTAACTCAGTTCAAGTGTAGCCATGTTTACAGGATCTTCATAAGTGATAACTTATGATAAGTTTCTTTTTCTCTGTGACTTATTTCACTTAGAATCATCGTACCTGAATCCACCCATTTTGCTGCTACTGGTCTTATGACATTGATTTCATGGCTGAGGGATATTCCATCGTACGTAAGTACCACAATTTTTTGAACCAATTTTATATTTACTGGGATATTTAAGGTGTACCCAAGTTGAGGTCCTTGTAAGCAGTGCAGCCCTAAATTTTGGGGTGGCTCTGTCTTATTGATTTTCAGTTTTTCCCAGGTATATTCCCTAGACTGGAAGTGCCCTTGGCTCTGTAGCTCTGTTGTTTACTTGTTTTAGGGAACACAATGCACTCCTCCAGAGAGGCAGTTGGGAATTTACATCCCTCCCATCAGCATAACAAGGCTCCCTGTTCTCCAGGGCCTGTCTTGCCTTTCTGGTTTTTACACATTTTGTGGATGTCCCTTTTGACCGGTGGGAAGTGATACTTCTTTGTAGTGCAGATTTGCATTGCCCGCTTGCTTGCTTGGCCAAAAAGGGCGTATGCGTTTTCTCCTGAATATATTCAGGAGAAAACGCATACGCCCTTTTTGGCCAAGTGCATCATTGTCGAAGTTGTGCCCCTCTTCCTGTGCTTTAAAGGTGATTCCAACGTACCTCTTGAAATCTGTTTCCTGCTATTCTGCCTCGCTTTCAAGTCCGCCTCGTTGCCTTCCCTCAACAGATTTTTGGACGATAGTTGTCCTTTATTACTCGGCCAGTTTGTGAATTGCTGTGCCCCTGAGCTCCATTTTTCAACTCGTTTTTGGTGAGCTGACCGCAAGTCCAAAATTTTGGTTCAGGATCTATACTGATTCCCGGTGGGTGGCTGAGACTTTGGTTAATTCTTCTTCCTGCCGGGAAATTACAGTGATATGTGCCCGTCCAAATGCCTAACAGCTACTCTCTCATTGGTTCTCCCTCTTCCCTTTCATCCTCTGCCAAATTGGCAACCTGTGCGAACCAGGAGGTTAAAGGGGCTGTCTCTCCAAGTTGGGAGGTTGATAATAAAGCAGATGGAAAGTCAAACCGGAGCACCAGGAGAGGGACTATTCGTTGAGTTTTAGAAACCTTTCGTATTCACAGTGTGTCCGTTCTCTAGGATTCCCGTACATGTTATATCTGTAGTAATATTCCCTTCAACCTGGAGAGTTGGGACCCATGGAATGTGTGCCATGCATTATTGCTTTAAAGGGTCTGCATTTGCTCACCCAATCTCACCAATCCTCTCAGTCCCAAGTGTCCAGCCTTATGCCACATCCAGCTGTCATTGTAGATAGGGTCATTTCAGGTTTCATCAGAGACCCTGAAGGAATTGTAAAGAATTTCCCAGTTTTTTTGTTTTATTTTTGAAATTCCTTTTTATAGTGGGTTTGAGCTGATTCTCGCTGCCATATTTATCCCAGTCTAGACACACTTGATTCCCTTACGGAGACATATCAATACATAGGTTTTAAGATTCTTACTAGTTAGATATATTCCTCTGCGGGAAATATGGGGTTTTGAGTCCCTTTCACTGAGGAAGGTGTAGGTCTTGTCTATTCCATAGTTGGTTTTTGGAACGGTACCTGTGCTTATATCAAACTCTGGTTTTATGCATCACCCCACCTCTCCTTCCCCCTTAAGCAGGCATAAGAGTGTTTTCTAAATGTGAGACACTGTTCTCTTTCCTAACTCAGTTCAAGTGTAGCCATGTTTACAGGATCTTCATAAGTGATATCTTATGATAAGTTTCTTTTTCTGTGTGACTTATTTCACTTAGAATCATCGTACCTGAATCCACCCATTTTGCTGCTACTGGTCTTATGACATTGATTTCATGGCTGAGGGATATTCCATCGTACGTAAGTACCACAATTTTTTGAACCATTTTTATATTTCCTGGGATATTTAAGGTGTACCCAAGTTGAGGTCCTTGTAAGCAGTGCAGCCCTAAATTTTGGGGTGGCTCTGTCTTTTTGATTTTCAGTTTTCCCAAGGTATATTCCCTAGACTGGAAGTGCCCTTGGCTCTGTAGCTCTGTTGTTTACTTGTTTTAGGGAACACAATGCACTCCTCCAGAGAGGCAGTTGGCAATTTACATCCCTCCCATCAGCATAACAAGGCTCCCTGTTCTCCAGGGCCTGTCTTGCCTTTCTGGTTTTTACACATTTTGTGGATGTCCCTTTTGACCGGTGGGAAGTGATACTTCTTTGTAGTGCAGATTTGCATTGCCCGCTTGCTTGCTTGGCCAAAAAGGGCGTATGCGTTTTCTCCTGAATATATTCAGGAGAAAACGCATACGCCCTTTTTGGCCAAGTGCATCATTGTTGAAGTTGTGCCCCTCTTCCTGTGCTTTAAATGCGATTCCAACGTACCTCTGGAAATCTGTTTCCTGCTATTCTGCCTCGCTTTCAAGTCCGCCTCGTTGCCTTCCCTCAACAGATTTTTGGACGATAGTTGTCCTTTATTACTCGGCCAGTTTGTGAATTGCTGTGCCCCTGAGCTCCATTTTTCAACTCGTTTTTGGTGAGCTGACCGCAAGTCCAAAATTTTGGTTCAGGATCTATACTGATTCCCGGTGGGTGGCTGAGACTTTGGTTAATTCTTCTTCCTGCCGGGAAATTACAGTGATATGTGCCCGTCCAAATGTCTAACAGCTACTCTCTCATTGGTTCTCCCTCTTCCCTTTCATCCTCTGCCAAATTGGCAACCTGTGCGAACAAGGAGGTTAAAGGGGCTGTCTCTCCAAGTTGGGAGGTTGATAATAAAGCAGATGGAAAGTCAAACCGGAGCACCAGGAGAGGGACTATTCGTTGAGTTTTAGAAACCTTTCGTATTCACAGTGTGTCCGTTCTCTAGGATTCCCGTACATGTTATATCTGTAGTAATATTCCCTTCAACCTGGAGAGTTGGGACCCATGGGATGTGTGCCATGCATTATTGCTTTAAATGGTCTGCATTTGCTCACCCAATCTCACCAATCCTCTCAGTCCCAAGTGCCCAGCCTTATGCCACATCCAGCTGTCATTGTAGATAGGGTCATTTCAGGTTTCATCAGAGACCCTGAAGGAATTGTAAAGAATTTCCCAGTTTTTTTGTTTTATTTTTGAAATTCCTTTTTATAGTGGGTTTGAGCTGATTCTCGCTGCCATATTTATCCCAGTCTAGACACACTTGATTCCCTTACGGAGACATATCAATACATAGGTTTTAAGATTCTTACTAGTCAGATATATTCCTCTGCGGGAAATATGGGGTTTTGAGTCCCTTTCACTGAGGAAGGTGTAGGTCTTGTCTATTCCATAGTTGGTTTTTGAACGGTACCTGTGCTTATATCAAACTCTGGTTTTATGCATCACCCCACCTCTCCTTCCCCCTTAAGCAGGCATAAGAGTGTTTTCTAAATGTGAGACACTGTTCTCTTTCCTAACTCAGTTCACGTGTAGCCATGTTTACAGGATCTTCATAAGTGATATCTTATGATAAGTTTCTTTTTCTGTGTGACTTATTTCACTTAGAATCATCGTACCTGAATCCACCCATTTTGCTGCTACTGGTCTTATGACATTGATTTCATGGCTGAGGGATATTCCATCGTATGTAAGTACCACAATTTTTTGAACCATTTTTATATTTCCTGGGATATTTAAGGTGTACCCAAGTTGAGGTCCTTGTAAGCAGTGCAGCCCTAAATTTTGGGGTGGCTGTGTCTTTTTGATTCTCAGTTTTCCCAAGGTATATTCCCTAGACTGGAAGTGCCCTTGGCTCTGTAGCTCTGTTGTTTACTTGTTTTAGGGAACACAATGCACTCCTCCAGAGAGGCAGTTGGCAATTTACATCCCGCCCATCAGCATAACAAGGCTCCCTGTTCTCCAGGGCCTGTCTTGCCTTTCTGGTTTTTACACATTTTGTGGATGTCCGTTTTGACCGGTGGGAAGTGATACTTCTTTGTAGTGCAGATTTGCATTGCCCGCTTGCTTGCTTGGCCAAAAAGGGCGTATGCGTTTTCTCCTGAATATATTCAGGAGAAAACGCATACGCCCTTTTTGGCCAAGTGCATCATTGTCGAAGTTGTGCCCCTCTTCCTGTGCTTTAAAGGCGATTCCAACGTACCTCTTGAAATCTGTTTCCTGCTATTCTGCCTCGCTTTCAAGTCCGCCTCGTTGCCTTCCCTCAACAGATTTTTGGACGATAGTTGTCCTTTATTACTCGGCCAGTTTGTGAATTGCTGTGCCCCTGAGCTCCATTTTTCAACTCGTTTTTGGTGAGCTGACCGCAAGTCCAAAATTTTGGTTCAGGATCTATACTGATTCCCGGTGGGTGGCTGAGACTTTGGTTAATTCTTCTTCCTGCCGGGAAATTACAGTGATATGTGCCCGTCCAAATGCCTAACAGCTACTCTCTCATTGGTTCTCCCTCTTCCCTTTCATCCTCTGCCAAATTGGCAACCTGTGCGAACAAGGAGGTTAAAGGGGCTGTCTCTCCAAGTTGGGAGGTTGATAATAAAGCAGATGGAAAGTCAAACCGGAGCACCAGGAGAGGGACTATTCGTTGAGTTTTAGAAACCTTTCGTATTCACAGTGTGTCCGTTCTCTAGGATTCCCGTACATGTTATATCTGTAGTAATATTCCCTTCAACCTGGAGAGTTGGGACCCATGGGATGTGTGCCATGCATTATTGCTTTAAATGGTCTGCATTTGCTCACCCAATCTCACCAATCCTCTCAGTCCCAAGTGCCCAGCCTTATGCCACATCCAGCTGTCATTGTAGATAGGGTCATTTCAGGTTTCATCAGAGACCCTGAAGGAATTGTAAAGAATTTCCCAGTTTTTTTGTTTTATTTTTGAAATTCCTTTTTATAGTGGGTTTGAGCTGATTCTCGCTGCCATATTTATCCCAGTCTAGACACACTTGATTCCCTTACGGAGACATATCAATACATAGGTTTTAAGATTCTTACTAGTCAGATATATTCCTCTGCGGGAAATATGGGGTTTTGAGTCCCTTTCACTGAGGAAGGTGTAGGTCTTGTCTATTCCATAGTTGGTTTTTGAACGGTACCTGTGCTTATATCAAACTCTGGTTTTATGCATCACCCCACCTCTCCTTCCCCCTTAAGCAGGCATAAGAGTGTTTTCTAAATGTGAGACACTGTTCTCTTTCCTAACTCAGTTCACGTGTAGCCATGTTTACAGGATCTTCATAAGTGATATCTTATGATAAGTTTCTTTTTCTGTGTGACTTATTTCACTTAGAATCATCGTACCTGAATCCACCCATTTTGCTGCTACTGGTCTTATGACATTGATTTCATGGCTGAGGGATATTCCATCCTATGTAAGTACCACAATTTTTTGAACCATTTTTATATTTCCTGGGATATTTAAGGTGTACCCAAGTTGAGGTCCTTGTAAGCAGTGCAGCCCTAAATTTTGGGGTCGCTGTGTCTTTTTGATTCTCAGTTTTCCCAAGGTATATTCCCTAGACTGGAAGTGCCCTTGGCTCTGTAGCTCTGTTGTTTACTTGTTTTAGGGAACACAATGCACTCCTCCAGAGAGGCAGTTGGCAATTTACATCCCGCCCATCAGCATAACAAGGCTCCCTGTTCTCCAGGGCCTGTCTTGCCTTTCTGGTTTTTACACATTTTGTGGATGTCCGTTTTGACCGGTGGGAAGTGATACTTCTTTGTAGTGCAGATTTGCATTGCCCGCTTGCTTGCTTGGCCAAAAAGGGCGTATGCGTTTTCTCCTGAATATATTCAGGAGAAAACGCATACGCCCTTTTTGGCCAAGTGCATCATTGTCGAAGTTGTGCCCCTCTTCCTGTGCTTTAAAGGCGATTCCAACGTACCTCTTGAAATCTGTTTCCTGCTATTCTGCCTCGCTTTCAAGTCCGCCTCGTTGCCTTCCCTCAACAGATTTTTGGACGATAGTTGTCCTTTATTACTCGGCCAGTTTGTTAATTGCTGTGCCCCTGAGCTCCATTTTTCAACTCGTTTTTGGTGAGCTGACCGCAAGTCCAAAATTTTGGTTCAGGATCTATACTGATTCCCGGTGGGTGGCTGAGACTTTGGTTAATTCTTCTTCCTGCCGGGAAATTACAGTGATATGTGCCCGTCCAAATGCCTAACAGCTACTCTCTCATTGGTTCTCCCTCTTCCCTTTCATCCTCTGCCAAATTGGCAACCTGTGCGAACCAGGAGGTTAAAGGGGCTGTCTCTCCAAGTTGGGAGGTTGATAATAAAGCAGATGGAAAGTCAAACCGGAGCACCAGGAGAGGGACTATTCGTTGAGTTTTAGAAACCTTTCGTATTCACAGTGTGTCCGTTCTCTAGGATTCCCGTACATGTTATATCTGTAGTAATATTCCCTTCAACCTGGAGAGTTGGGACCCATGGAATGTGTGCCATGCATTATTGCTTTAAAGGGTCTGCATTTGCTCACCCAATCTCACCAATCCTCTCAGTCCCAAGTGTCCAGCCTTATGCCACATCCAGCTGTCATTGTAGATAGGGTCATTTCAGGTTTCATCAGAGACCCTGAAGGAATTGTAAAGAATTTCCCAGTTTTTTTGTTTTATTTTTGAAATTCCTTTTTATAGTGGGTTTGAGCTGATTCTCGCTGCCATATTTATCCCAGTCTAGACACACTTGATTCCCTTACGGAGACATATCAATACATAGGTTTTAAGATTCTTACTAGTCAGATATATTCCTCTGCGGGAAATATGGGGTTTTGAGTCCCTTTCACTGAGGAAGGTGTAGGTCTTGTCTATTCCATAGTTGGTTTTTGGAACGGTACCTGTGCTTATATCAAACTCTGGTTTTATGCATCACCCCACCTCTCCTTCCCCCTTAAGCAGGCATAAGAGTGTTTTCTAAATGTGAGACACTGTTCTCTTTCCTAACTCAGTTCAAGTGTAGCCATGTTTACAGGATCTTCATAAGTGATATCTTATGATAAGTTTCTTTTTCTGTGTGACTTATTTCACTTAGAATCATCGTACCTGAATCCACCCATTTTGCTGCTACTGGTCTTATGACATTGATTTCATGGCTGAGGGATATTCCATCGTACGTAAGTACCACAATTTTTTGAACCATTTTTATATTTCCTGGGATATTTAAGGTGTACCCAAGTTGAGGTCCTTGTAAGCAGTGCAGCCCTACATTTTGGGGTGGCTCTGTCTTATTGATTTTCAGTTTTCCCAAGGTATATTCCCTAGACTGGAAGTGCCCTTGGCTCTGTAGCTCTGTTGTTTACTTGTTTTAGGGAACACAATGCACTCCTCCAGAGAGGCAGTTGGCAATTTACATCCCGCCCATCAACATAACAAGGCTCCCTGTTCTCCAGGGCCTGTCTTGCCTTTCTGGTTTTTACACATTTTGTGGATGTCCCTTTTGACCGGTGGGAAGTGATACTTCTTTGTAGTGCAGATTTGCATTGCCCGCTTGCTTGCTTGGCCAAAAAGGGCGTATGCGTTTTCTCCTGAATATATTCAGGAGAAAACGCATACGCCCTTTTTGGCCAAGTGCATCATTGTCGAAGTTGTGCCCCTCTTCCTGTGCTTTAAAGGCGATTCCAACGTACCTCTTGAAATCTGTTTCCTGCTATTCTGCCTCGCTTTCAAGTCCGCCTCGTTGCCTTCCCTCAACAGATTTTTGGACGATAGTTGTTCTTTATTACTCGGCGAGTTTGTGAATTGCTGTGCCCCTGAGCTCCATTTTTCAACTCGTTTTTGGTGAGCTGACCGCAAGTCCAAAATTTTGGTTCAGGATCTATACTGATTCCCGGTGGGTGGCTGAGACTTTGGTTAATTCTTCTTCCTGCCGGGAAATTACAGTGATATGTGCCCGTCCAAATGCCTAACAGCTACTCTCTCATTGGTTCTCCCTCTTCCCTTTCATCCTCTGCCAAATTGGCAACCTGTGCGAACCAGGAGGTTAAAGGGGCTGTCTCTCCAAGTTGGGAGGTTGATAATAAAGCAGATGGAAAGTCAAACCGGAGCACCAGGAGAGGGACTATTCGTTGAGTTTTAGAAACCTTTCGTATTCACAGTGTGTCCGTTCTCTAGGATTCCCGTACATGTTATATCTGTAGTAATATTCCCTTCAACCTGGAGAGTTGGGACCCATGGAATGTGTGCCATGCATTATTGCTTTAAAGGGTCTGCATTTGCTCACCCAATCTCACCAATCCTCTCAGTCCCAAGTGTCCAGCCTTATGCCACATCCAGCTGTCATTGTAGATAGGGTCATTTCAGGTTTCATCAGAGACCCTGAAGGAATTGTAAAGAATTTCCCAGTTTTTTTGTTTTATTTTTGAAATTCCTTTTTATAGTGGGTTTGAGCTGATTCTCGCTGCCATATTTATCCCAGTCTAGACACACTTGATTCCCTTACGGAGACATATCAATACATAGGTTTTAAGATTCTTACTAGTCAGATATATTCCTCTGCGGGAAATATGGGGTTTTGAGTCCCTTTCACTGAGGAAGGTGTAGGTCTTGTCTATTCCATAGTTGGTTTTTGGAACGGTACCTGTGCTTATATCAAACTCTGGTTTTATGCATCACCCCACCTCTCCTTCCCCCTTAAGCAGGCATAAGAGTGTTTTCTAAATGTGAGACACTGTTCTCTTTCCTAACTCAGTTCAAGTGTAGCCATGTTTACAGGATCTTCATAAGTGATATCTTATGATAAGTTTCTTTTTCTGTGTGACTTATTTCACTTAGAATCATCGTACATGAATCCACCCATTTTGCTGCTACTGGTCTTATGACATTGATTTCATGGCTGAGGGATATTCCATCGTACGTAAGTACCACAATTTTTTGAACCATTTTTATATTTCCTGGGATATTTAAGGTGTACCCAAGTTGAGGTCCTTGTAAGCAGTGCAGCCCTAAATTTCGGGGTGGCTCTGTCTTATTGATTTTCAGTTTTTCCCAGGTATATTCCCTAGACAGGAAGTGCCCTTGGCTCTGTAGCTCTGTTGTTTACTTGTTTTAGGGAACACAATGCACTCCTCCAGAGAGGCAGTTGGCAATTTACATCCCGCCCATCAACATAACAAGGCTCCCTGTTCTCCAGGGCCTGTCTTGCCTTTCTGGTTTTTACACATTTTGTGGATGTCCCTTTTGACCGGTGGGAAGTGATACTTCTTTGTAGTGCAGATTTGCATTGCCCGCTTGCTTGCTTGGCCAAAAAGGGCGTATGCGTTTTCTCCTGAATATATTCAGGAGAAAACGCATACGCCCTTTTTGGCCAAGTGCATCATTGTCGAAGTTGTGCCCCTCTTCCTGTGCTTTAAAGGCGATTCCAACGTACCTCTTGAAATCTGTTTCCTGCTATTCTGCCTCGCTTTCAAGTCCGCCTCGTTGCCTTCCCTCAACAGATTTTTGGACGATAGTTGTTCTTTATTACTCGGCCAGTTTGTGAATTGCTGTGCCCCTGAGCTCCATTTTTCAACTCGTTTTTGGTGAGCTGACCGCAAGTCCAAAATTTTGGTTCAGGATCTATACTGATTCCCGGTGGGTGGCTGAGACTTTGGTTAATTCTTCTTCCTGCCGGGAAATTACAGTGATATGTGCCCGTCCAAATGCCTAACAGCTACTCTCTCATTGGTTCTCCCTCTTCCCTTTCATCCTCTGCCAAATTGGCAACCTGTGCGAACCAGGAGGTTAAAGGGGCTGTCTCTCCAAGTTGGGAGGTTGATAGTAAAGCAGATGGAAAGTCAAACCGGAGCACCAGGAGAGGGACTATTCGTTGAGTTTTAGAAACCTTTCGAATTCACAGTGTGTCCGTTCTCTAGGATTCCCGTACATGTTATATCTGTAGGAATATTGCCTTCATCCTGGAGAGTTGGGACCCATGGAATGTGTGCCATGCATTATTGCTTTAAAGGGTCTGCATTTGCTCACCCAATCTCACCAATCCTCTCAGTCCCAAGTGTCCAGCCTTATGCCACATCCAGCTGTCATTGTAGATAGGGTCATTTCAGGTTTCATCAGAGACCCTGAATGAATTGAAAAGAATTTCCCAGTTTTTTTGTTTTGTTTTTGAAATTCCTTTTTATAATGGGTTTGAGCTGATTCTCGCTGCCATGTTTATGCCAGTCTAGACACACTTGATTCCCTTACGGAGACATATCAATACATAGGTTTTAAGATTCTTACTAGTCAGATATATTCCTCTGCGGGAAATATGGGGTTTTGAGTCCCTTTCACTGAGGAAGGTGTAGGTCTTGTCTATTCCATAGTTGGTTTTTGGAACGGTACCTGTGCTTATATCAAACTCTGGTTTTATGCATCACCCCACCTCTCCTTCCCCCTTAAGCAGGCATAAGAGTGTTTTCTAAATGTGAGACACTGTTCTCTTTCCTAACTCAGTTCACGTGTAGCCATGTTTACAGGATCTTCATAAGTGATATCTTATGATAAGTTTCTTTTTCTGTGTGACTTATTTCACTTAGAATCATCGTACCTGAATCCACCCATTTTGCTGCTACTGGTCTTATGACATTGATTTCATGGCTGAGGGATATTCCATCGTACGTAAGTACCACAATTTTTTGAACCATTTTTATATTTCCTGGGATATTTAAGGTGTACCCAAGTTGAGGTTCTTGTAAGCAGTGCAGCCCTAAATTTTGGGGTGGCTGTGTCTTTTTGATTTTCAGTTTTCCCAAGGTATATTCCCTAGACTGGAAGTGCCCTTGGCTCTGTAGCTCTGTTGTTTACTGGTTTTAGGGAACACAATGCACTCCTCCAGAGAGGCAGCTGGCAATTTACATCCCGCCCATCAGCATAACAAGGCACCCTGTTCTCCAGGGCCTGTCTTGCCTTTCTGGTTTTTACACATTTTGTGGATGTCCCTTTTTTTTTTTTTTTTTCTTTTTTTTTTTTTTTTTTTGCGGTACGTGGGCCTCTCACTGTTGTGGTCTCTCCCGTTGCGGAGCACATGCTCCGGACGCGCAGGCTCAGCGGCCATGGCTCACGGGCCCAGCAGCTCCGTGGCATGTGGGATCTTCCCGGACCGGGGCACGAACCCGCATCCCCTGCTTCGGCAGGCGGACTCGCCACCACTGCGCCACCAGGGAAGCCCTGTGGATGTCCCTTTTGACCGGTGGGAAGTGATACTTCTTTGTAGTGCAGATTTGCATTGCCCGCTTGCTTGATTGGCCAAAAAGGGCGTATGCGTTTTCTCCTGAATATATTCAGGTGAAAACGCATACGCCCTTTTTGGCCAAGTGCATCATTGTCGCAGTTGTGCCCCTCTTCCTGTGCTTTAAAGGCGATTCCAACGTACCTCTTGAAATCTGTTTCCTGTTATTCTGCCTCGCTTTCAAGTCCGCCTCATTGCCTTCCCTCAACAGATTTTTGGACGATAGTTGTCCTTTATTACTCGGTCAGTTTGTTAATTGCTGTGCCCCTGAGCTCCATTTTTCAACTCGTTTTTGGTGAGCTGACCGCAAGTCTAAAATTTTGGTTCAGGATCTATACTGATTCCCGGTGGGTGGCTGAGACTTTGGTTAATTCTTCTTCCTGCCGGGAAATTACAGTGATATGTGCCCGTCCAAATGCCTAACAGCTACTCTCTCATTGGTTCTCCCTCTTCCCTTTCATCCTCTGCCAAATTGGCAACCTGTGCGAACCAGGAGGTTAAAGGGGCTGTCTCTCCAAGTTGGGAGGTTGATAATAAAGCAGATGGAAAGTCAAACCGGAGCACCAGGAGAGGGACTATTCGTTGAGTTTTAGAAACCTTTCGTATTCACAGTGTGTCCGTTCTCTAGGATTCCCGTACATGTTATATCTGTAGGAATATTGCCTTCATCCTGGAGAGTTGGGACCCATGGAATGTGTGCCATGTATTATTGCTTTAAAGGGTCTGCATTTGCTCACCCAATCTCACCAATCCTCTCAGTCCCAAGTGTCCAGCCTTATGCCACATCCAGCTGTCATTGTAGATAGGGTCATTTCAGGTTTCATCAGAGACCCTGAATGAATTGAAAAGAATTTCCCAGTTTTTTTGTTTTGTTTTTGAAATTCCTTTTTATAATGGGTTTGAGCTGATTCTCGCTGCCATGTTTATGCCAGTCTAGACACACTTGATTCCCTTACGGAGACATATCAATACATAGGTTTTAAGATTCTTACTAGTCAGATATATTCCTCTGCGGGAAATATGGGGTTTTGAGTCCCTTTCACTGAGGAAGGTGTAGGTCTTGTCTATTCCATAGTTGGTTTTTGGAACGGTACCTGTGCTTATATCAAACTCTGGTTTTATGCATCACCCCACCTCTCCTTCCCCCTTAAGCAGGCATAAGAGTGTTTTCTAAATGTGAGACACTGTTCTCTTTCCTAACTCAGTTCAAGTGTAGCCATGTTTACAGGATCTTCATAAGTGATAACTTATGATAAGTTTCTTTTTCTCTGTGACTTATTTCACTTAGAATCATCGTACCTGAATCCACCCATTTTGCTGCTACTGGTCTTATGACATTGATTTCATGGCTGAGGGATATTCCATCGTACGTAAGTACCACAATTTTTTGAACCAATTTTATATTTACTGGGATATTTAAGGTGTACCCAAGTTGAGGTCCTTGTAAGCAGTGCAGCCCTAAATTTTGGGGTGGCTGTGTCTTTTTGATTCTCAGTTTTTCCCAGGTATATTCCCTAGACTGGAAGTGCCCTTGGCTCTGTAGCTCTGTTGTTTACTTGTTTTAGGGAACACAATGCACTCCTCCAGAGAGGCAGTTGGGAATTTACATCCCGCCCATCAGCATAACAAGGCTCCCTGTTCTCCAGGGCCTGTCTTGCCTTTCTGGTTTTTACACATTTTGTGGATGTCCCTTTTGACCGGTGGGAAGTGATACTTCTTTGTAGTGCAGATTTGCATTGCCCGCTTGCTTGCTTGGCCAAAAAGGGCGTATGCGTTTTCTCCTGAATATATTCAGGAGAAAACGCATACGCCCTTTTTGGCCAAGTGCATCATTGTCGAAGTTGTGCCCCTCTTCCTGTGCTTTAAAGGTGATTCCAACGTACCTCTTGAAATCTGTTTCCTGCTATTCTGCCTCGCTTTCAAGTCCGCCTCGTTGCCTTCCCTCAACAGATTTTTGGACGATAGTTGTCCTTTATTACTCGGCCAGTTTGTGAATTGCTGTGCCCCTGAGCTCCATTTTTCAACTCGTTTTTGGTGAGCTGACCGCAAGTCCAAAATTTTGGTTCAGGATCTATACTGATTCCCGGTGGGTGGCTGAGACTTTGGTTAATTCTTCTTCCTGCCGGGAAATTACAGTGATATGTGCCCGTCCAAATGCCTAACAGCTACTCTCTCATTGGTTCTCCCTCTTCCCTTTCATCCTCTGCCAAATTGGCAACCTGTGCGAACCAGGAGGTTAAAGGGGCTGTCTCTCCAAGTTGGGAGGTTGATAATAAAGCAGATGGAAAGTCAAACCGGAGCACCAGGAGAGGGACTATTCGTTGAGTTTTAGAAACCTTTCGTATTCACAGTGTGTCCGTTCTCTAGGATTCCCGTACATGTTATATCTGTAGTAATATTCCCTTCAACCTGGAGAGTTGGGACCCATGGAATGTGTGCCATGCATTATTGCTTTAAAGGGTCTGCATTTGCTCACCCAATCTCACCAATCCTCTCAGTCCCAAGTGTCCAGCTTTATGCCACATCCAGCTGTCATTGTAGATAGGGTCATTTCAGGTTTCATCAGAGACCCTGAAGGAATTGTAAAGAATTTCCCAGTTTTTTTGTTTTATTTTTGAAATTCCTTTTTATAGTGGGTTTGAGCTGATTCTCGCTGCCATATTTATCCCAGTCTAGACACACTTGATTCCCTTACGGAGACATATCAATACATAGGTTTTAAGATTCTTACTAGTCAGATATATTCCTCTGCGGGAAATATGGGGTTTTGAGTCCCTTTCACTGAGGAAGGTGTAGGTCTTGTCTATTCCATAGTTGGTTTTTGGAACGGTACCTGTACTTATATCAAACTCTGGTTTTATGCATCACCCCACCTCTCCTTCCCCCTTAAGCAGGCATAAGAGTGTTTTCTAAATGTGAGACACTGTTCTCTTTCCTAACTCAGTTCACGTGTAGCCATGTTTACAGGATCTTCATAAGTGATATCTTATGATAAGTTTCTTTTTCTGTGTGACTTATTTCACTTAGAATCATCGTACCTGAATCCACCCATTTTGCTGCTACTGGTCTTATGACATTGATTTCATGGCTGAGGGATATTCCATCCTATGTAAGTACCACAATTTTTTGAACCATTTTTATATTTCCTGGGATATTTAAGGTGTACCCAAGTTGAGGTCCTTGTAAGCAGTGCAGCCCTAAATTTTGGGGTCGCTGTGTCTTTTTGATTCTCAGTTTTCCCAAGGTATATTCCCTAGACTGGAAGTGCCCTTGGCTCTGTAGCTCTGTTGTTTACTTGTTTTAGGGAACACAATGCACTCCTCCAGAGAGGCAGTTGGCAATTTACATCCCGCCCATCAGCATAACAAGGCTCCCTGTTCTCCAGGGCCTGTCTTGCCTTTCTGGTTTTTACACATTTTGTGGATGTCCGTTTTGACCGGTGGGAAGTGATACTTCTTTGTAGTGCAGATTTGCATTGCCCGCTTGCTTGCTTGGCCAAAAAGGGCGTATGCGTTTTCTCCTGAATATATTCAGGAGAAAACGCATACGCCCTTTTTGGCCAAGTGCATCATTGTCGAAGTTGTGCCCCTCTTCCTGTGCTTTAAAGGCGATTCCAACGTACCTCTTGAAATCTGTTTCCTGCTATTCTGCCTCGCTTTCAAGTCCGCCTCGTTGCCTTCCCTCAACAGATTTTTGGACGATAGTTGTCCTTTATTACTCGGCCAGTTTGTTAATTGCTGTGCCCCTGAGCTCCATTTTTCAACTCGTTTTTGGTGAGCTGACCGCAAGTCCAAAATTTTGGTTCAGGATCTATACTGATTCCCGGTGGGTGGCTGAGACTTTGGTTAATTCTTCTTCCTGCCGGGAAATTACAGTGATATGTGCCCGTCCAAATGCCTAACAGCTACTCTCTCATTGGTTCTCCCTCTTCCCTTTCATCCTCTGCCAAATTGGCAACCTGTGCGAACCAGGAGGTTAAAGGGGCTGTCTCTCCAAGTTGGGAGGTTGATAATAAAGCAGATGGAAAGTCAAACCGGAGCACCAGGAGAGGGACTATTCGTTGAGTTTTAGAAACCTTTCGTATTCACAGTGTGTCCGTTCTCTAGGATTCCCGTACATGTTATATCTGTAGTAATATTCCCTTCAACCTGGAGAGTTGGGACCCATGGAATGTGTGCCATGCATTATTGCTTTAAAGGGTCTGCATTTGCTCACCCAATCTCACCAATCCTCTCAGTCCCAAGTGTCCAGCCTTATGCCACATCCAGCTGTCATTGTAGATAGGGTCATTTCAGGTTTCATCAGAGACCCTGAAGGAATTGTAAAGAATTTCCCAGTTTTTTTGTTTTATTTTTGAAATTCCTTTTTATAGTGGGTTTGAGCTGATTCTCGCTGCCATATTTATCCCAGTCTAGACACACTTGATTCCCTTACGGAGACATATCAATACATAGGTTTTAAGATTCTTACTAGTCAGATATATTCCTCTGCGGGAAATATGGGGTTTTGAGTCCCTTTCACTGAGGAAGGTGTAGGTCTTGTCTATTCCATAGTTGGTTTTTGGAACGGTACCTGTGCTTATATCAAACTCTGGTTTTATGCATCACCCCACCTCTCCTTCCCCCTTAAGCAGGCATAAGAGTGTTTTCTAAATGTGAGACACTGTTCTCTTTCCTAACTCAGTTCAAGTGTAGCCATGTTTACAGGATCTTCATAAGTGATATCTTATGATAAGTTTCTTTTTCTGTGTGACTTATTTCACTTAGAATCATCGTACATGAATCCACCCATTTTGCTGCTACTGGTCTTATGACATTGATTTCATGGCTGAGGGATATTCCATCGTACGTAAGTACCACAATTTTTTGAACCATTTTTATATTTCCTGGGATATTTAAGGTGTACCCAAGTTGAGGTCCTTGTAAGCAGTGCAGCCCTAAATTTCGGGGTGGCTCTGTCTTATTGATTTTCAGTTTTTCCCAGGTATATTCCCTAGACAGGAAGTGCCCTTGGCTCTGTAGCTCTGTTGTTTACTTGTTTTAGGGAACACAATGCACTCCTCCAGAGAGGCAGTTGGCAATTTACATCCCGCCCATCAACATAACAAGGCTCCCTGTTCTCCAGGGCCTGTCTTGCCTTTCTGGTTTTTACACATTTTGTGGATGTCCCTTTTGACCGGTGGGAAGTGATACTTCTTTGTAGTGCAGATTTGCATTGCCCGCTTGCTTGCTTGGCCAAAAAGGGCGTATGCGTTTTCTCCTGAATATATTCAGGAGAAAACGCATACGCCCTTTTTGGCCAAGTGCATCATTGTCGAAGTTGTGCCCCTCTTCCTGTGCTTTAAAGGCGATTCCAACGTACCTCTTGAAATCTGTTTCCTGCTATTCTGCCTCGCTTTCAAGTCCGCCTCGTTGCCTTCCCTCAACAGATTTTTGGACGATAGTTGTTCTTTATTACTCGGCCAGTTTGTGAATTGCTGTGCCCCTGAGCTCCATTTTTCAACTCGTTTTTGGTGAGCTGACCGCAAGTCCAAAATTTTGGTTCAGGATCTATACTGATTCCCGGTGGGTGGCTGAGACTTTGGTTAATTCTTCTTCCTGCCGGGAAATTACAGTGATATGTGCCCGTCCAAATGCCTAACAGCTACTCTCTCATTGGTTCTCCCTCTTCCCTTTCATCCTCTGCCAAATTGGCAACCTGTGCGAACCAGGAGGTTAAAGGGGCTGTCTCTCCAAGTTGGGAGGTTGATAATAAAGCAGATGGAAAGTCAAACCGGAGCACCAGGAGAGGGACTATTCGTTGAGTTTTAGAAACCTTTCGTATTCACAGTGTGTCCGTTCTCTAGGATTCCCGTACATGTTATATCTGTAGTAATATTCCCTTCAACCTGGAGAGTTGGGACCCATGGAATGTGTGCCATGCATTATTGCTTTAAAGGGTCTGCATTTGCTCACCCAATCTCACCAATCCTCTCAGTCCCAAGTGTCCAGCCTTATGCCACATCCAGCTGTCATTGTAGATAGGGTCATTTCAGGTTTCATCAGAGACCCTGAAGGAATTGTAAAGAATTTCCCAGTTTTTTTGTTTTATTTTTGAAATTCCTTTTTATAGTGGGTTTGAGCTGATTCTCGCTGCCATATTTATCCCAGTCTAGACACACTTGATTCCCTTACGGAGACATATCAATACATAGGTTTTAAGATTCTTACTAGTCAGATATATTCCTCTGCGGGAAATATGGGGTTTTGAGTCCCTTTCACTGAGGAAGGTGTAGGTCTTGTCTATTCCATAGTTGGTTTTTGGAACGGTACCTGTGCTTATATCAAACTCTGGTTTTATGCATCACCCCACCTCTCCTTCCCCCTTAAGCAGGCATAAGAGTGTTTTCTAAATGTGAGACACTGTTCTCTTTCCTAACTCAGTTCAAGTGTAGCCATGTTTACAGGATCTTCATAAGTGATATCTTATGATAAGTTTCTTTTTCTGTGTGACTTATTTCACTTAGAATCATCGTACATGAATCCACCCATTTTGCTGCTACTGGTCTTATGACATTGATTTCATGGCTGAGGGATATTCCATCGTACGTAAGTACCACAATTTTTTGAACCATTTTTATATTTCCTGGGATATTTAAGGTGTACCCAAGTTGAGGTCCTTGTAAGCAGTGCAGCCCTAAATTTCGGGGTGGCTCTGTCTTATTGATTTTCAGTTTTTCCCAGGTATATTCCCTAGACAGGAAGTGCCCTTGGCTCTGTAGCTCTGTTGTTTACTTGTTTTAGGGAACACAATGCACTCCTCCAGAGAGGCAGTTGGCAATTTACATCCCGCCCATCAACATAACAAGGCTCCCTGTTCTCCAGGGCCTGTCTTGCCTTTCTGGTTTTTACACATTTTGTGGATGTCCCTTTTGACCGGTGGGAAGTGATACTTCTTTGTAGTGCAGATTTGCATTGCCCGCTTGCTTGCTTGGCCAAAAAGGGCGTATGCGTTTTCTCCTGAATATATTCAGGAGAAAACGCATACGCCCTTTTTGGCCAAGTGCATCATTGTCGAAGTTGTGCCCCTCTTCCTGTGCTTTAAAGGCGATTCCAACGTACCTCTTGAAATCTGTTTCCTGCTATTCTGCCTCGCTTTCAAGTCCGCCTCGTTGCCTTCCCTCAACAGATTTTTGGACGATAGTTGTTCTTTATTACTCGGCCAGTTTGTGAATTGCTGTGCCCCTGAGCTCCATTTTTCAACTCGTTTTTGGTGAGCTGACCGCAAGTCCAAAATTTTGGTTCAGGATCTATACTGATTCCCGGTGGGTGGCTGAGACTTTGGTTAATTCTTCTTCCTGCCGGGAAATTACAGTGATATGTGCCCGTCCAAATGCCTAACAGCTACTCTCTCATTGGTTCTCCCTCTTCCCTTTCATCCTCTGCCAAATTGGCAACCTGTGCGAACCAGGAGGTTAAAGGGGCTGTCTCTCCAAGTTGGGAGGTTGATAGTAAAGCAGATGGAAAGTCAAACCGGAGCACCAGGAGAGGGACTATTCGTTGAGTTTTAGAAACCTTTCGAATTCACAGTGTGTCCGTTCTCTAGGATTCCCGTACATGTTATATCTGTAGGAATATTGCCTTCATCCTGGAGAGTTGGGACCCATGGAATGTGTGCCATGCATTATTGCTTTAAAGGGTCTGCATTTGCTCACCCAATCTCACCAATCCTCTCAGTCCCAAGTGTCCAGCCTTATGCCACATCCAGCTGTCATTGTAGATAGGGTCATTTCAGGTTTCATCAGAGACCCTGAATGAATTGAAAAGAATTTCCCAGTTTTTTTGTTTTGTTTTTGAAATTCCTTTTTATAATGGGTTTGAGCTGATTCTCGCTGCCATGTTTATGCCAGTCTAGACACACTTGATTCCCTTACGGAGACATATCAATACATAGGTTTTAAGATTCTTACTAGTCAGATATATTCCTCTGCGGGAAATATGGGGTTTTGAGTCCCTTTCACTGAGGAAGGTGTAGGTCTTGTCTATTCCATAGTTGGTTTTTGGAACGGTACCTGTGCTTATATCAAACTCTGGTTTTATGCATCACCCCACCTCTCCTTCCCCCTTAAGCAGGCATAAGAGTGTTTTCTAAATGTGAGACACTGTTCTCTTTCCTAACTCAGTTCACGTGTAGCCATGTTTACAGGATCTTCATAAGTGATATCTTATGATAAGTTTCTTTTTCTGTGTGACTTATTTCACTTAGAATCATCGTACCTGAATCCACCCATTTTGCTGCTACTGGTCTTATGACATTGATTTCATGGCTGAGGGATATTCCATCGTACGTAAGTACCACAATTTTTTGAACCATTTTTATATTTCCTGGGATATTTAAGGTGTACCCAAGTTGAGGTTCTTGTAAGCAGTGCAGCCCTAAATTTTGGGGTGGCTGTGTCTTTTTGATTTTCAGTTTTCCCAAGGTATATTCCCTAGACTGGAAGTGCCCTTGGCTCTGTAGCTCTGTTGTTTACTGGTTTTAGGGAACACAATGCACTCCTCCAGAGAGGCAGCTGGCAATTTACATCCCGCCCATCAGCATAACAAGGCACCCTGTTCTCCAGGGCCTGTCTTGCCTTTCTGGTTTTTACACATTTTGTGGATGTCCCTTTTTTTTTTTTTTTTTCTTTTTTTTTTTTTTTTTTGCGGTACGTGGGCCTCTCACTGTTGTGGTCTCTCCCGTTGCGGAGCACATGCTCCGGACGCGCAGGCTCAGCGGCCATGGCTCACGGGCCCAGCAGCTCCGTGGCATGTGGGATCTTCCCGGACCGGGGCACGAACCCGCATCCCCTGCTTCGGCAGGCGGACTCGCCACCACTGCGCCACCAGGGAAGCCCTGTGGATGTCCCTTTTGACCGGTGGGAAGTGATACTTCTTTGTAGTGCAGATTTGCATTGCCCGCTTGCTTGATTGGCCAAAAAGGGCGTATGCGTTTTCTCCTGAATATATTCAGGTGAAAACGCATACGCCCTTTTTGGCCAAGTGCATCATTGTCGCAGTTGTGCCCCTCTTCCTGTGCTTTAAAGGCGATTCCAACGTACCTCTTGAAATCTGTTTCCTGTTATTCTGCCTCGCTTTCAAGTCCGCCTCATTGCCTTCCCTCAACAGATTTTTGGACGATAGTTGTCCTTTATTACTCAGTCAGTTTGTTAATTGCTGTGCCCCTGAGCTCCATTTTTCAACTCGTTTTTGGTGAGCTGACCGCAAGTCTAAAATTTTGGTTCAGGATCTATACTGATTCCCGGTGGGTGGCTGAGACTTTGGTTAATTCTTCTTCCTGCCGGGAAATTACAGTGATATGTGCCCGTCCAAATGCCTAACAGCTACTCTCTCATTGGTTCTCCCTCTTCCCTTTCATCCTCTGCCAAATTGGCAACCTGTGCGAACCAGGAGGTTAAAGGGGCTGTCTCTCCAAGTTGGGAGGTTGATAATAAAGCAGATGGAAAGTCAAACCGGAGCACCAGGAGAGGGACTATTCGTTGAGTTTTAGAAACCTTTCGTATTCACAGTGTGTCCGTTCTCTAGGATTCCCGTACATGTTATATCTGTAGGAATATTGCCTTCATCCTGGAGAGTTGGGACCCATGGAATGTGTGCCATGTATTATTGCTTTAAAGGGTCTGCATTTGCTCACCCAATCTCACCAATCCTCTCAGTCCCAAGTGTCCAGCCTTATGCCACATCCAGCTGTCATTGTAGATAGGGTCATTTCAGGTTTCATCAGAGACCCTGAATGAATTGAAAAGAATTTCCCAGTTTTTTTGTTTTGTTTTTGAAATTCCTTTTTATAATGGGTTTGAGCTGATTCTCGCTGCCATGTTTATGCCAGTCTAGACACACTTGATTCCCTTACGGAGACATATCAATACATAGGTTTTAAGATTCTTACTAGTCAGATATATTCCTCTGCGGGAAATATGGGGTTTTGAGTCCCTTTCACTGAGGAAGGTGTAGGTCTTGTCTATTCCATAGTTGGTTTTTGGAACGGTACCTGTGCTTATATCAAACTCTGGTTTTATGCATCACCCCACCTCTCCTTCCCCCTTAAGCAGGCATAAGAGTGTTTTCTAAATGTGAGACACTGTTCTCTTTCCTAACTCAGTTCAAGTGTAGCCATGTTTACAGGATCTTCATAAGTGATAACTTATGATAAGTTTCTTTTTCTCTGTGACTTATTTCACTTAGAATCATCGTACCTGAATCCACCCATTTTGCTGCTACTGGTCTTATGACATTGATTTCATGGCTGAGGGATATTCCATCGTACGTAAGTACCACAATTTTTTGAACCAATTTTATATTTACTGGGATATTTAAGGTGTACCCAAGTTGAGGTCCTTGTAAGCAGTGCAGCCCTAAATTTTGGGGTGGCTCTGTCTTATTGATTTTCAGTTTTTCCCAGGTATATTCCCTAGACTGGAAGTGCCCTTGGCTCTGTAGCTCTGTTGTTTACTTGTTTTAGGGAACACAATGCACTCCTCCAGAGAGGCAGTTGGGAATTTACATCCCGCCCATCAGCATAACAAGGCTCCCTGTTCTCCAGGGCCTGTCTTGCCTTTCTGGTTTTTACACATTTTGTGGATGTCCCTTTTGACCGGTGGGAAGTGATACTTCTTTGTAGTGCAGATTTGCATTGCCCGCTTGCTTGCTTGGCCAAAAAGGGCGTATGCGTTTTCTCCTGAATATATTCAGGAGAAAACGCATACGCCCTTTTTGGCCAAGTGCATCATTGTCGAAGTTGTGCCCCTCTTCCTGTGCTTTAAAGGTGATTCCAACGTACCTCTTGAAATCTGTTTCCTGCTATTCTGCCTCGCTTTCAAGTCCGCCTCGTTGCCTTCCCTCAACAGATTTTTGGACGATAGTTGTCCTTTATTACTCGGCCAGTTTGTGAATTGCTGTGCCCCTGAGCTCCATTTTTCAACTCGTTTTTGGTGAGCTGACCGCAAGTCCAAAATTTTGGTTCAGGATCTATACTGATTCCCGGTGGGTGGCTGAGACTTTGGTTAATTCTTCTTCCTGCCGGGAAATTACAGTGATATGTGCCCGTCCAAATGCCTAACAGCTACTCTCTCATTGGTTCTCCCTCTTCCCTTTCATCCTCTGCCAAATTGGCAACCTGTGCGAACCAGGAGGTTAAAGGGGCTGTCTCTCCAAGTTGGGAGGTTGATAATAAAGCAGATGGAAAGTCAAACCGGAGCACCAGGAGAGGGACTATTCGTTGAGTTTTAGAAACCTTTCGTATTCACAGTGTGTCCGTTCTCTAGGATTCCCGTACATGTTATATCTGTAGTAATATTCCCTTCAACCTGGAGAGTTGGGACCCATGGAATGTGTGCCATGCATTATTGCTTTAAAGGGTCTGCATTTGCTCACCCAATCTCACCAATCCTCTCAGTCCCAAGTGTCCAGCCTTATGCCACATCCAGCTGTCATTGTAGATAGGGTCATTTCAGGTTTCATCAGAGACCCTGAAGGAATTGTAAAGAATTTCCCAGTTTTTTTGTTTTATTTTTGAAATTCCTTTTTATAGTGGGTTTGAGCTGATTCTCGCTGCCATATTTATCCCAGTCTAGACACACTTGATTCCCTTACGGAGACATATCAATACATAGGTTTTAAGATTCTTACTAGTCAGATATATTCCTCTGCGGGAAATATGGGGTTTTGAGTCCCTTTCACTGAGGAAGGTGTAGGTCTTGTCTATTCCATAGTTGGTTTTTGGAACGGTACCTGTACTTATATCAAACTCTGGTTTTATGCATCACCCCACCTCTCCTTCCCCCTTAAGCAGGCATAAGAGTGTTTTCTAAATGTGAGACACTGTTCTCTTTCCTAACTCAGTTCACGTGTAGCCATGTTTACAGGATCTTCATAAGTGATATCTTATGATAAGTTTCTTTTTCTGTGTGACTTATTTCACTTAGAATCATCGTACCTGAATCCACCCATTTTGCTGCTACTGGTCTTATGACATTGATTTCATGGCTGAGGGATATTCCATCCTATGTAAGTACCACAATTTTTTGAACCATTTTTATATTTCCTGGGATATTTAAGGTGTACCCAAGTTGAGGTCCTTGTAAGCAGTACAGCCCTAAATTTTGGGGTCGCTGTGTCTTTTTGATTCTCAGTTTTCCCAAGGTATATTCCCTAGACTGGAAGTGCCCTTGGCTCTGTAGCTCTGTTGTTTACTTGTTTTAGGGAACACAATGCACTCCTCCAGAGAGGCAGTTGGCAATTTACATCCCGCCCATCAGCATAACAAGGCTCCCTGTTCTCCAGGGCCTGTCTTGCCTTTCTGGTTTTTACACATTTTGTGGATGTCCGTTTTGACCGGTGGGAAGTGATACTTCTTTGTAGTGCAGATTTGCATTGCCCGCTTGCTTGCTTGGACAAAAAGGGCGTATGCGTTTTCTCCTGAATATATTCAGGAGAAAACGCATACGCCCTTTTTGGCCAAGTGCATCATTGTCGAAGTTGTGCCCCTCTTCCTGTGCTTTAAAGGCGATTCCAACGTACCTCTTGAAATCTGTTTCCTGCTATTCTGCCTCGCTTTCAAGTCCGCCTCGTTGCCTTCCCTCAACAGATTTTTGGACGATAGTTGTCCTTTATTACTCGGCCAGTTTGTTAATTGCTGTGCCCCTGAGCTCCATTTTTCAACTCGTTTTTGGTGAGCTGACCGCAAGTCCAAAATTTTGGTTCAGGATCTATACTGATTCCCGGTGGGTGGCTGAGACTTTGGTTAATTCTTCTTCCTGCCGGGAAATTACAGTGATATGTGCCCGTCCAAATGCCTAACAGCTACTCTCTCATTGGTTCTCCCTCTTCCCTTTCATCCTCTGCCAAATTGGCAACCTGTGCGAACCAGGAGGTTAAAGGGGCTGTCTCTCCAAGTTGGGAGGTTGATAATAAAGCAGATGGAAAGTCAAACCGGAGCACCAGGAGAGGGACTATTCGTTGAGTTTTAGAAACCTTTCGTATTCACAGTGTGTCCGTTCTCTAGGATTCCCGTACATGTTATATCTGTAGTAATATTCCCTTCAACCTGGAGAGTTGGGACCCATGGAATGTGTGCCATGCATTATTGCTTTAAAGGGTCTGCATTTGCTCACCCAATCTCACCAATCCTCTCAGTCCCAAGTGTCCAGCCTTATGCCACATCCAGCTGTCATTGTAGATAGGGTCATTTCAGGTTTCATCAGAGACCCTGAAGGAATTGTAAAGAATTTCCCAGTTTTTTTGTTTTATTTTTGAAATTCCTTTTTATAGTGGGTTTGAGCTGATTCTCGCTGCCATATTTATCCCAGTCTAGACACACTTGATTCCCTTACGGAGACATATCAATACATAGGTTTTAAGATTCTTACTAGTCAGATATATTCCTCTGCGGGAAATATGGGGTTTTGAGTCCCTTTCACTGAGGAAGGTGTAGGTCTTGTCTATTCCATAGTTGGTTTTTGGAACGGTACCTGTGCTTATATCAAACTCTGGTTTTATGCATCACCCCACCTCTCCTTCCCCCTTAAGCAGGCATAAGAGTGTTTTCTAAATGTGAGACACTGTTCTCTTTCCTAACTCAGTTCAAGTGTAGCCATGTTTACAGGATCTTCATAAGTGATATCTTATGATAAGTTTCTTTTTCTGTGTGACTTATTTCACTTAGAATCATCGTACATGAATCCACCCATTTTGCTGCTACTGGTCTTATGACATTGATTTCATGGCTGAGGGATATTCCATCGTACGTAAGTACCACAATTTTTTGAACCATTTTTATATTTCCTGGGATATTTAAGGTGTACCCAAGTTGAGGTCCTTGTAAGCAGTGCAGCCCTAAATTTCGGGGTGGCTCTGTCTTATTGATTTTCAGTTTTTCCCAGGTATATTCCCTAGACAGGAAGTGCCCTTGGCTCTGTAGCTCTGTTGTTTACTTGTTTTAGGGAACACAATGCACTCCTCCAGAGAGGCAGTTGGCAATTTACATCCCGCCCATCAACATAACAAGGCTCCCTGTTCTCCAGGGCCTGTCTTGCCTTTCTGGTTTTTACACATTTTGTGGATGTCCCTTTTGACCGGTGGGAAGTGATACTTCTTTGTAGTGCAGATTTGCATTGCCCGCTTGCTTGCTTGGCCAAAAAGGGCGTATGCGTTTTCTCCTGAATATATTCAGGAGAAAACGCATACGCCCTTTTTGGCCAAGTGCATCATTGTCGAAGTTGTGCCCCTCTTCCTGTGCTTTAAAGGCGATTCCAACGTACCTCTTGAAATCTGTTTCCTGCTATTCTGCCTCGCTTTCAAGTCCGCCTCGTTGCCTTCCCTCAACAGATTTTTGGACGATAGTTGTTCTTTATTACTCGGCCAGTTTGTGAATTGCTGTGCCCCTGAGCTCCATTTTTCAACTCGTTTTTGGTGAGCTGACCGCAAGTCCAAAATTTTGGTTCAGGATCTATACTGATTCCCGGTGGGTGGCTGAGACTTTGGTTAATTCTTCTTCCTGCCGGGAAATTACAGTGATATGTGCCCGTCCAAATGCCTAACAGCTACTCTCTCATTGGTTCTCCCTCTTCCCTTTCATCCTCTGCCAAATTGGCAACCTGTGCGAACCAGGAGGTTAAAGGGGCTGTCTCTCCAAGTTGGGAGGTTGATAATAAAGCAGATGGAAAGTCAAACCGGAGCACCAGGAGAGGGACTATTCGTTGAGTTTTAGAAACCTTTCGTATTCACAGTGTGTCCGTTCTCTAGGATTCCCGTACATGTTATATCTGTAGTAATATTCCCTTCAACCTGGAGAGTTGGGACCCATGGAATGTGTGCCATGCATTATTGCTTTAAAGGGTCTGCATTTGCTCACCCAATCTCACCAATCCTCTCAGTCCCAAGTGTCCAGCCTTATGCCACATCCAGCTGTCATTGTAGATAGGGTCATTTCAGGTTTCATCAGAGACCCTGAAGGAATTGTAAAGAATTTCCCAGTTTTTTTGTTTTATTTTTGAAATTCCTTTTTATAGTGGGTTTGAGCTGATTCTCGCTGCCATATTTATCCCAGTCTAGACACACTTGATTCCCTTACGGAGACATATCAATACATAGGTTTTAAGATTCTTACTAGTCAGATATATTCCTCTGCGGGAAATATGGGGTTTTGAGTCCCTTTCACTGAGGAAGGTGTAGGTCTTGTCTATTCCATAGTTGGTTTTTGGAACGGTACCTGTGCTTATATCAAACTCTGGTTTTATGCATCACCCCACCTCTCCTTCCCCCTTAAGCAGGCATAAGAGTGTTTTCTAAATGTGAGACACTGTTCTCTTTCCTAACTCAGTTCAAGTGTAGCCATGTTTACAGGATCTTCATAAGTGATATCTTATGATAAGTTTCTTTTTCTGTGTGACTTATTTCACTTAGAATCATCGTACATGAATCCACCCATTTTGCTGCTACTGGTCTTATGACATTGATTTCATGGCTGAGGGATATTCCATCGTACGTAAGTACCACAATTTTTTGAACCATTTTTATATTTCCTGGGATATTTAAGGTGTACCCAAGTTGAGGTCCTTGTAAGCAGTGCAGCCCTAAATTTCGGGGTGGCTCTGTCTTATTGATTTTCAGTTTTTCCCAGGTATATTCCCTAGACAGGAAGTGCCCTTGGCTCTGTAGCTCTGTTGTTTACTTGTTTTAGGGAACACAATGCACTCCTCCAGAGAGGCAGTTGGCAATTTACATCCCGCCCATCAACATAACAAGGCTCCCTGTTCTCCAGGGCCTGTCTTGCCTTTCTGGTTTTTACACATTTTGTGGATGTCCCTTTTGACCGGTGGGAAGTGATACTTCTTTGTAGTGCAGATTTGCATTGCCCGCTTGCTTGCTTGGCCAAAAAGGGCGTATGCGTTTTCTCCTGAATATATTCAGGAGAAAACGCATACGCCCTTTTTGGCCAAGTGCATCATTGTCGAAGTTGTGCCCCTCTTCCTGTGCTTTAAAGGCGATTCCAACGTACCTCTTGAAATCTGTTTCCTGCTATTCTGCCTCGCTTTCAAGTCCGCCTCGTTGCCTTCCCTCAACAGATTTTTGGACGATAGTTGTTCTTTATTACTCGGCCAGTTTGTGAATTGCTGTGCCCCTGAGCTCCATTTTTCAACTCGTTTTTGGTGAGCTGACCGCAAGTCCAAAATTTTGGTTCAGGATCTATACTGATTCCCGGTGGGTGGCTGAGACTTTGGTTAATTCTTCTTCCTGCCGGGAAATTACAGTGATATGTGCCCGTCCAAATGCCTAACAGCTACTCTCTCATTGGTTCTCCCTCTTCCCTTTCATCCTCTGCCAAATTGGCAACCTGTGCGAACCAGGAGGTTAAAGGGGCTGTCTCTCCAAGTTGGGAGGTTGATAGTAAAGCAGATGGAAAGTCAAACCGGAGCACCAGGAGAGGGACTATTCGTTGAGTTTTAGAAACCTTTCGAATTCACAGTGTGTCCGTTCTCTAGGATTCCCGTACATGTTATATCTGTAGGAATATTGCCTTCATCCTGGAGAGTTGGGACCCATGGAATGTGTGCCATGCATTATTGCTTTAAAGGGTCTGCATTTGCTCACCCAATCTCACCAATCCTCTCAGTCCCAAGTGTCCAGCCTTATGCCACATCCAGCTGTCATTGTAGATAGGGTCATTTCAGGTTTCATCAGAGACCCTGAATGAATTGAAAAGAATTTCCCAGTTTTTTTGTTTTGTTTTTGAAATTCCTTTTTATAATGGGTTTGAGCTGATTCTCGCTGCCATGTTTATGCCAGTCTAGACACACTTGATTCCCTTACGGAGACATATCAATACATAGGTTTTAAGATTCTTACTAGTCAGATATATTCCTCTGCGGGAAATATGGGGTTTTGAGTCCCTTTCACTGAGGAAGGTGTAGGTCTTGTCTATTCCATAGTTGGTTTTTGGAACGGTACCTGTGCTTATATCAAACTCTGGTTTTATGCATCACCCCACCTCTCCTTCCCCCTTAAGCAGGCATAAGAGTGTTTTCTAAATGTGAGACACTGTTCTCTTTCCTAACTCAGTTCACGTGTAGCCATGTTTACAGGATCTTCATAAGTGATATCTTATGATAAGTTTCTTTTTCTGTGTGACTTATTTCACTTAGAATCATCGTACCTGAATCCACCCATTTTGCTGCTACTGGTCTTATGACATTGATTTCATGGCTGAGGGATATTCCATCGTACGTAAGTACCACAATTTTTTGAACCATTTTTATATTTCCTGGGATATTTAAGGTGTACCCAAGTTGAGGTTCTTGTAAGCAGTGCAGCCCTAAATTTTGGGGTGGCTGTGTCTTTTTGATTTTCAGTTTTCCCAAGGTATATTCCCTAGACTGGAAGTGCCCTTGGCTCTGTAGCTCTGTTGTTTACTGGTTTTAGGGAACACAATGCACTCCTCCAGAGAGGCAGCTGGCAATTTACATCCCGCCCATCAGCATAACAAGGCACCCTGTTCTCCAGGGCCTGTCTTGCCTTTCTGGTTTTTACACATTTTGTGGATGTCCCTTTTTTTTTTTTTTTTTCTTTTTTTTTTTTTTTTTTGCGGTACGTGGGCCTCTCACTGTTGTGGTCTCTCCCGTTGCGGAGCACATGCTCCGGACGCGCAGGCTCAGCGGCCATGGCTCACGGGCCCAGCAGCTCCGTGGCATGTGGGATCTTCCCGGACCGGGGCACGAACCCGCATCCCCTGCTTCGGCAGGCGGACTCGCCACCACTGCGCCACCAGGGAAGCCCTGTGGATGTCCCTTTTGACCGGTGGGAAGTGATACTTCTTTGTAGTGCAGATTTGCATTGCCCGCTTGCTTGATTGGCCAAAAAGGGCGTATGCGTTTTCTCCTGAATATATTCAGGTGAAAACGCATACGCCCTTTTTGGCCAAGTGCATCATTGTCGCAGTTGTGCCCCTCTTCCTGTGCTTTAAAGGCGATTCCAACGTACCTCTTGAAATCTGTTTCCTGTTATTCTGCCTCGCTTTCAAGTCCGCCTCATTGCCTTCCCTCAACAGATTTTTGGACGATAGTTGTCCTTTATTACTCGGTCAGTTTGTTAATTGCTGTGCCCCTGAGCTCCATTTTTCAACTCGTTTTTGGTGAGCTGACCGCAAGTCTAAAATTTTGGTTCAGGATCTATACTGATTCCCGGTGGGTGGCTGAGACTTTGGTTAATTCTTCTTCCTGCCGGGAAATTACAGTGATATGTGCCCGTCCAAATGCCTAACAGCTACTCTCTCATTGGTTCTCCCTCTTCCCTTTCATCCTCTGCCAAATTGGCAACCTGTGCGAACCAGGAGGTTAAAGGGGCTGTCTCTCCAAGTTGGGAGGTTGATAATAAAGCAGATGGAAAGTCAAACCGGAGCACCAGGAGAGGGACTATTCGTTGAGTTTTAGAAACCTTTCGTATTCACAGTGTGTCCGTTCTCTAGGATTCCCGTACATGTTATATCTGTAGGAATATTGCCTTCATCCTGGAGAGTTGGGACCCATGGAATGTGTGCCATGTATTATTGCTTTAAAGGGTCTGCATTTGCTCACCCAATCTCACCAATCCTCTCAGTCCCAAGTGTCCAGCCTTATGCCACATCCAGCTGTCATTGTAGATAGGGTCATTTCAGGTTTCATCAGAGACCCTGAATGAATTGAAAAGAATTTCCCAGTTTTTTTGTTTTGTTTTTGAAATTCCTTTTTATAATGGGTTTGAGCTGATTCTCGCTGCCATGTTTATGCCAGTCTAGACACACTTGATTCCCTTACGGAGACATATCAATACATAGGTTTTAAGATTCTTACTAGTCAGATATATTCCTCTGCGGGAAATATGGGGTTTTGAGTCCCTTTCACTGAGGAAGGTGTAGGTCTTGTCTATTCCATAGTTGGTTTTTGGAACGGTACCTGTGCTTATATCAAACTCTGGTTTTATGCATCACCCCACCTCTCCTTCCCCCTTAAGCAGGCATAAGAGTGTTTTCTAAATGTGAGACACTGTTCTCTTTCCTAACTCAGTTCAAGTGTAGCCATGTTTACAGGATCTTCATAAGTGATAACTTATGATAAGTTTCTTTTTCTCTGTGACTTATTTCACTTAGAATCATCGTACCTGAATCCACCCATTTTGCTGCTACTGGTCTTATGACATTGATTTCATGGCTGAGGGATATTCCATCGTACGTAAGTACCACAATTTTTTGAACCAATTTTATATTTACTGGGATATTTAAGGTGTACCCAAGTTGAGGTCCTTGTAAGCAGTGCAGCCCTAAATTTTGGGGTGGCTGTGTCTTTTTGATTCTCAGTTTTTCCCAGGTATATTCCCTAGACTGGAAGTGCCCTTGGCTCTGTAGCTCTGTTGTTTACTTGTTTTAGGGAACACAATGCACTCCTCCAGAGAGGCAGTTGGGAATTTACATCCCGCCCATCAGCATAACAAGGCTCCCTGTTCTCCAGGGCCTGTCTTGCCTTTCTGGTTTTTACACATTTTGTGGATGTCCCTTTTGACCGGTGGGAAGTGATACTTCTTTGTAGTGCAGATTTGCATTGCCCGCTTGCTTGCTTGGCCAAAAAGGGCGTATGCGTTTTCTCCTGAATATATTCAGGAGAAAACGCATACGCCCTTTTTGGCCAAGTGCATCATTGTCGAAGTTGTGCCCCTCTTCCTGTGCTTTAAAGGTGATTCCAACGTACCTCTTGAAATCTGTTTCCTGCTATTCTGCCTCGCTTTCAAGTCCGCCTCGTTGCCTTCCCTCAACAGATTTTTGGACGATAGTTGTCCTTTATTACTCGGCCAGTTTGTGAATTGCTGTGCCCCTGAGCTCCATTTTTCAACTCGTTTTTGGTGAGCTGACCGCAAGTCCAAAATTTTGGTTCAGGATCTATACTGATTCCCGGTGGGTGGCTGAGACTTTGGTTAATTCTTCTTCCTGCCGGGAAATTACAGTGATATGTGCCCGTCCAAATGCCTAACAGCTACTCTCTCATTGGTTCTCCCTCTTCCCTTTCATCCTCTGCCAAATTGGCAACCTGTGCGAACCAGGAGGTTAAAGGGGCTGTCTCTCCAAGTTGGGAGGTTGATAATAAAGCAGATGGAAAGTCAAACCGGAGCACCAGGAGAGGGACTATTCGTTGAGTTTTAGAAACCTTTCGTATTCACAGTGTGTCCGTTCTCTAGGATTCCCGTACATGTTATATCTGTAGTAATATTCCCTTCAACCTGGAGAGTTGGGACCCATGGAATGTGTGCCATGCATTATTGCTTTAAAGGGTCTGCATTTGCTCACCCAATCTCACCAATCCTCTCAGTCCCAAGTGTCCAGCCTTATGCCACATCCAGCTGTCATTGTAGATAGGGTCATTTCAGGTTTCATCAGAGACCCTGAAGGAATTGTAAAGAATTTCCCAGTTTTTTTGTTTTATTTTTGAAATTCCTTTTTATAGTGGGTTTGAGCTGATTCTCGCTGCCATATTTATCCCAGTCTAGACACACTTGATTCCCTTACGGAGACATATCAATACATAGGTTTTAAGATTCTTACTAGTCAGATATATTCCTCTGCGGGAAATATGGGGTTTTGAGTCCCTTTCACTGAGGAAGGTGTAGGTCTTGTCTATTCCATAGTTGGTTTTTGGAACGGTACCTGTACTTATATCAAACTCTGGTTTTATGCATCACCCCACCTCTCCTTCCCCCTTAAGCAGGCATAAGAGTGTTTTCTAAATGTGAGACACTGTTCTCTTTCCTAACTCAGTTCACGTGTAGCCATGTTTACAGGATCTTCATAAGTGATATCTTATGATAAGTTTCTTTTTCTGTGTGACTTATTTCACTTAGAATCATCGTACCTGAATCCACCCATTTTGCTGCTACTGGTCTTATGACATTGATTTCATGGCTGAGGGATATTCCATCCTATGTAAGTACCACAATTTTTTGAACCATTTTTATATTTCCTGGGATATTTAAGGTGTACCCAAGTTGAGGTCCTTGTAAGCAGTGCAGCCCTAAATTTTGGGGTCGCTGTGTCTTTTTGATTCTCAGTTTTCCCAAGGTATATTCCCTAGACTGGAAGTGCCCTTGGCTCTGTAGCTCTGTTGTTTACTTGTTTTAGGGAACACAATGCACTCCTCCAGAGAGGCAGTTGGCAATTTACATCCCGCCCATCAGCATAACAAGGCTCCCTGTTCTCCAGGGCCTGTCTTGCCTTTCTGGTTTTTACACATTTTGTGGATGTCCGTTTTGACCGGTGGGAAGTGATACTTCTTTGTAGTGCAGATTTGCATTGCCCGCTTGCTTGCTTGGCCAAAAAGGGCGTATGCGTTTTCTCCTGAATATATTCAGGAGAAAACGCATACGCCCTTTTTGGCCAAGTGCATCATTGTCGAAGTTGTGCCCCTCTTCCTGTGCTTTAAAGGCGATTCCAACGTACCTCTTGAAATCTGTTTCCTGCTATTCTGCCTCGCTTTCAAGTCCGCCTCGTTGCCTTCCCTCAACAGATTTTTGGACGATAGTTGTCCTTTATTACTCGGCCAGTTTGTTAATTGCTGTGCCCCTGAGCTCCATTTTTCAACTCGTTTTTGGTGAGCTGACCGCAAGTCCAAAATTTTGGTTCAGGATCTATACTGATTCCCGGTGGGTGGCTGAGACTTTGGTTAATTCTTCTTCCTGCCGGGAAATTACAGTGATATGTGCCCGTCCAAATGCCTAACAGCTACTCTCTCATTGGTTCTCCCTCTTCCCTTTCATCCTCTGCCAAATTGGCAACCTGTGCGAACCAGGAGGTTAAAGGGGCTGTCTCTCCAAGTTGGGAGGTTGATAATAAAGCAGATGGAAAGTCAAACCGGAGCACCAGGAGAGGGACTATTCGTTGAGTTTTAGAAACCTTTCGTATTCACAGTGTGTCCGTTCTCTAGGATTCCCGTACATGTTATATCTGTAGTAATATTCCCTTCAACCTGGAGAGTTGGGACCCATGGAATGTGTGCCATGCATTATTGCTTTAAAGGGTCTGCATTTGCTCACCCAATCTCACCAATCCTCTCAGTCCCAAGTGTCCAGCCTTATGCCACATCCAGCTGTCATTGTAGATAGGGTCATTTCAGGTTTCATCAGAGACCCTGAAGGAATTGTAAAGAATTTCCCAGTTTTTTTGTTTTATTTTTGAAATTCCTTTTTATAGTGGGTTTGAGCTGATTCTCGCTGCCATATTTATCCCAGTCTAGACACACTTGATTCCCTTACGGAGACATATCAATACATAGGTTTTAAGATTCTTACTAGTCAGATATATTCCTCTGCGGGAAATATGGGGTTTTGAGTCCCTTTCACTGAGGAAGGTGTAGGTCTTGTCTATTCCATAGTTGGTTTTTGGAACGGTACCTGTGCTTATATCAAACTCTGGTTTTATGCATCACCCCACCTCTCCTTCCCCCTTAAGCAGGCATAAGAGTGTTTTCTAAATGTGAGACACTGTTCTCTTTCCTAACTCAGTTCAAGTGTAGCCA
This sequence comes from Hyperoodon ampullatus, assembly GCF_949752795.1. Classification (NCBI taxonomy): domain Eukaryota; kingdom Metazoa; phylum Chordata; class Mammalia; order Artiodactyla; family Ziphiidae; genus Hyperoodon; species Hyperoodon ampullatus. The sequence goes on along the minus strand of NW_027640676.1, from coordinate 2,027,008 downwards.
TGTTTACAGGATCTTCATAAGTGATATCTTATGATAAGTTTCTTTTTCTGTGTGACTTATTTCACTTAGAATCATCGTACATGAATCCACCCATTTTGCTGCTACTGGTCTTATGACATTGATTTCATGGCTGAGGGATATTCCATCGTACGTAAGTACCACAATTTTTTGAACCATTTTTATATTTCCTGGGATATTTAAGGTGTACCCAAGTTGAGGTCCTTGTAAGCAGTGCAGCCCTAAATTTCGGGGTGGCTCTGTCTTATTGATTTTCAGTTTTTCCCAGGTATATTCCCTAGACAGGAAGTGCCCTTGGCTCTGTAGCTCTGTTGTTTACTTGTTTTAGGGAACACAATGCACTCCTCCAGAGAGGCAGTTGGCAATTTACATCCCGCCCATCAACATAACAAGGCTCCCTGTTCTCCAGGGCCTGTCTTGCCTTTCTGGTTTTTACACATTTTGTGGATGTCCCTTTTGACCGGTGGGAAGTGATACTTCTTTGTAGTGCAGATTTGCATTGCCCGCTTGCTTGCTTGGCCAAAAAGGGCGTATGCGTTTTCTCCTGAATATATTCAGGAGAAAACGCATACGCCCTTTTTGGCCAAGTGCATCATTGTCGAAGTTGTGCCCCTCTTCCTGTGCTTTAAAGGCGATTCCAACGTACCTCTTGAAATCTGTTTCCTGCTATTCTGCCTCGCTTTCAAGTCCGCCTCGTTGCCTTCCCTCAACAGATTTTTGGACGATAGTTGTTCTTTATTACTCGGCCAGTTTGTGAATTGCTGTGCCCCTGAGCTCCATTTTTCAACTCGTTTTTGGTGAGCTGACCGCAAGTCCAAAATTTTGGTTCAGGATCTATACTGATTCCCGGTGGGTGGCTGAGACTTTGGTTAATTCTTCTTCCTGCCGGGAAATTACAGTGATATGTGCCCGTCCAAATGCCTAACAGCTACTCTCTCATTGGTTCTCCCTCTTCCCTTTCATCCTCTGCCAAATTGGCAACCTGTGCGAACCAGGAGGTTAAAGGGGCTGTCTCTCCAAGTTGGGAGGTTGATAATAAAGCAGATGGAAAGTCAAACCGGAGCACCAGGAGAGGGACTATTCGTTGAGTTTTAGAAACCTTTCGTATTCACAGTGTGTCCGTTCTCTAGGATTCCCGTACATGTTATATCTGTAGTAATATTCCCTTCAACCTGGAGAGTTGGGACCCATGGAATGTGTGCCATGCATTATTGCTTTAAAGGGTCTGCATTTGCTCACCCAATCTCACCAATCCTCTCAGTCCCAAGTGTCCAGCCTTATGCCACATCCAGCTGTCATTGTAGATAGGGTCATTTCAGGTTTCATCAGAGACCCTGAAGGAATTGTAAAGAATTTCCCAGTTTTTTTGTTTTATTTTTGAAATTCCTTTTTATAGTGGGTTTGAGCTGATTCTCGCTGCCATATTTATCCCAGTCTAGACACACTTGATTCCCTTACGGAGACATATCAATACATAGGTTTTAAGATTCTTACTAGTCAGATATATTCCTCTGCGGGAAATATGGGGTTTTGAGTCCCTTTCACTGAGGAAGGTGTAGGTCTTGTCTATTCCATAGTTGGTTTTTGGAACGGTACCTGTGCTTATATCAAACTCTGGTTTTATGCATCACCCCACCTCTCCTTCCCCCTTAAGCAGGCATAAGAGTGTTTTCTAAATGTGAGACACTGTTCTCTTTCCTAACTCAGTTCAAGTGTAGCCATGTTTACAGGATCTTCATAAGTGATATCTTATGATAAGTTTCTTTTTCTGTGTGACTTATTTCACTTAGAATCATCGTACATGAATCCACCCATTTTGCTGCTACTGGTCTTATGACATTGATTTCATGGCTGAGGGATATTCCATCGTACGTAAGTACCACAATTTTTTGAACCATTTTTATATTTCCTGGGATATTTAAGGTGTACCCAAGTTGAGGTCCTTGTAAGCAGTGCAGCCCTAAATTTCGGGGTGGCTCTGTCTTATTGATTTTCAGTTTTTCCCAGGTATATTCCCTAGACAGGAAGTGCCCTTGGCTCTGTAGCTCTGTTGTTTACTTGTTTTAGGGAACACAATGCACTCCTCCAGAGAGGCAGTTGGCAATTTACATCCCGCCCATCAACATAACAAGGCTCCCTGTTCTCCAGGGCCTGTCTTGCCTTTCTGGTTTTTACACATTTTGTGGATGTCCCTTTTGACCGGTGGGAAGTGATACTTCTTTGTAGTGCAGATTTGCATTGCCCGCTTGCTTGCTTGGCCAAAAAGGGCGTATGCGTTTTCTCCTGAATATATTCAGGAGAAAACGCATACGCCCTTTTTGGCCAAGTGCATCATTGTCGAAGTTGTGCCCCTCTTCCTGTGCTTTAAAGGCGATTCCAACGTACCTCTTGAAATCTGTTTCCTGCTATTCTGCCTCGCTTTCAAGTCCGCCTCGTTGCCTTCCCTCAACAGATTTTTGGACGATAGTTGTTCTTTATTACTCGGCCAGTTTGTGAATTGCTGTGCCCCTGAGCTCCATTTTTCAACTCGTTTTTGGTGAGCTGACCGCAAGTCCAAAATTTTGGTTCAGGATCTATACTGATTCCCGGTGGGTGGCTGAGACTTTGGTTAATTCTTCTTCCTGCCGGGAAATTACAGTGATATGTGCCCGTCCAAATGCCTAACAGCTACTCTCTCATTGGTTCTCCCTCTTCCCTTTCATCCTCTGCCAAATTGGCAACCTGTGCGAACCAGGAGGTTAAAGGGGCTGTCTCTCCAAGTTGGGAGGTTGATAGTAAAGCAGATGGAAAGTCAAACCGGAGCACCAGGAGAGGGACTATTCGTTGAGTTTTAGAAACCTTTCGAATTCACAGTGTGTCCGTTCTCTAGGATTCCCGTACATGTTATATCTGTAGGAATATTGCCTTCATCCTGGAGAGTTGGGACCCATGGAATGTGTGCCATGCATTATTGCTTTAAAGGGTCTGCATTTGCTCACCCAATCTCACCAATCCTCTCAGTCCCAAGTGTCCAGCCTTATGCCACATCCAGCTGTCATTGTAGATAGGGTCATTTCAGGTTTCATCAGAGACCCTGAATGAATTGAAAAGAATTTCCCAGTTTTTTTGTTTTGTTTTTGAAATTCCTTTTTATAATGGGTTTGAGCTGATTCTCGCTGCCATGTTTATGCCAGTCTAGACACACTTGATTCCCTTACGGAGACATATCAATACATAGGTTTTAAGATTCTTACTAGTCAGATATATTCCTCTGCGGGAAATATGGGGTTTTGAGTCCCTTTCACTGAGGAAGGTGTAGGTCTTGTCTATTCCATAGTTGGTTTTTGGAACGGTACCTGTGCTTATATCAAACTCTGGTTTTATGCATCACCCCACCTCTCCTTCCCCCTTAAGCAGGCATAAGAGTGTTTTCTAAATGTGAGACACTGTTCTCTTTCCTAACTCAGTTCACGTGTAGCCATGTTTACAGGATCTTCATAAGTGATATCTTATGATAAGTTTCTTTTTCTGTGTGACTTATTTCACTTAGAATCATCGTACCTGAATCCACCCATTTTGCTGCTACTGGTCTTATGACATTGATTTCATGGCTGAGGGATATTCCATCGTACGTAAGTACCACAATTTTTTGAACCATTTTTATATTTCCTGGGATATTTAAGGTGTACCCAAGTTGAGGTTCTTGTAAGCAGTGCAGCCCTAAATTTTGGGGTGGCTGTGTCTTTTTGATTTTCAGTTTTCCCAAGGTATATTCCCTAGACTGGAAGTGCCCTTGGCTCTGTAGCTCTGTTGTTTACTGGTTTTAGGGAACACAATGCACTCCTCCAGAGAGGCAGCTGGCAATTTACATCCCGCCCATCAGCATAACAAGGCACCCTGTTCTCCAGGGCCTGTCTTGCCTTTCTGGTTTTTACACATTTTGTGGATGTCCCTTTTTTTTTTTTTTTTTCTTTTTTTTTTTTTTTTTTGCGGTACGTGGGCCTCTCACTGTTGTGGTCTCTCCCGTTGCGGAGCACATGCTCCGGACGCGCAGGCTCAGCGGCCATGGCTCACGGGCCCAGCAGCTCCGTGGCATGTGGGATCTTCCCGGACCGGGGCACGAACCCGCATCCCCTGCTTCGGCAGGCGGACTCGCCACCACTGCGCCACCAGGGAAGCCCTGTGGATGTCCCTTTTGACCGGTGGGAAGTGATACTTCTTTGTAGTGCAGATTTGCATTGCCCGCTTGCTTGATTGGCCAAAAAGGGCGTATGCGTTTTCTCCTGAATATATTCAGGTGAAAACGCATACGCCCTTTTTGGCCAAGTGCATCATTGTCGCAGTTGTGCCCCTCTTCCTGTGCTTTAAAGGCGATTCCAACGTACCTCTTGAAATCTGTTTCCTGTTATTCTGCCTCGCTTTCAAGTCCGCCTCATTGCCTTCCCTCAACAGATTTTTGGACGATAGTTGTCCTTTATTACTCAGTCAGTTTGTTAATTGCTGTGCCCCTGAGCTCCATTTTTCAACTCGTTTTTGGTGAGCTGACCGCAAGTCTAAAATTTTGGTTCAGGATCTATACTGATTCCCGGTGGGTGGCTGAGACTTTGGTTAATTCTTCTTCCTGCCGGGAAATTACAGTGATATGTGCCCGTCCAAATGCCTAACAGCTACTCTCTCATTGGTTCTCCCTCTTCCCTTTCATCCTCTGCCAAATTGGCAACCTGTGCGAACCAGGAGGTTAAAGGGGCTGTCTCTCCAAGTTGGGAGGTTGATAATAAAGCAGATGGAAAGTCAAACCGGAGCACCAGGAGAGGGACTATTCGTTGAGTTTTAGAAACCTTTCGTATTCACAGTGTGTCCGTTCTCTAGGATTCCCGTACATGTTATATCTGTAGGAATATTGCCTTCATCCTGGAGAGTTGGGACCCATGGAATGTGTGCCATGTATTATTGCTTTAAAGGGTCTGCATTTGCTCACCCAATCTCACCAATCCTCTCAGTCCCAAGTGTCCAGCCTTATGCCACATCCAGCTGTCATTGTAGATAGGGTCATTTCAGGTTTCATCAGAGACCCTGAATGAATTGAAAAGAATTTCCCAGTTTTTTTGTTTTGTTTTTGAAATTCCTTTTTATAATGGGTTTGAGCTGATTCTCGCTGCCATGTTTATGCCAGTCTAGACACACTTGATTCCCTTACGGAGACATATCAATACATAGGTTTTAAGATTCTTACTAGTCAGATATATTCCTCTGCGGGAAATATGGGGTTTTGAGTCCCTTTCACTGAGGAAGGTGTAGGTCTTGTCTATTCCATAGTTGGTTTTTGGAACGGTACCTGTGCTTATATCAAACTCTGGTTTTATGCATCACCCCACCTCTCCTTCCCCCTTAAGCAGGCATAAGAGTGTTTTCTAAATGTGAGACACTGTTCTCTTTCCTAACTCAGTTCAAGTGTAGCCATGTTTACAGGATCTTCATAAGTGATAACTTATGATAAGTTTCTTTTTCTCTGTGACTTATTTCACTTAGAATCATCGTACCTGAATCCACCCATTTTGCTGCTACTGGTCTTATGACATTGATTTCATGGCTGAGGGATATTCCATCGTACGTAAGTACCACAATTTTTTGAACCAATTTTATATTTACTGGGATATTTAAGGTGTACCCAAGTTGAGGTCCTTGTAAGCAGTGCAGCCCTAAATTTTGGGGTGGCTCTGTCTTATTGATTTTCAGTTTTTCCCAGGTATATTCCCTAGACTGGAAGTGCCCTTGGCTCTGTAGCTCTGTTGTTTACTTGTTTTAGGGAACACAATGCACTCCTCCAGAGAGGCAGTTGGGAATTTACATCCCGCCCATCAGCATAACAAGGCTCCCTGTTCTCCAGGGCCTGTCTTGCCTTTCTGGTTTTTACACATTTTGTGGATGTCCCTTTTGACCGGTGGGAAGTGATACTTCTTTGTAGTGCAGATTTGCATTGCCCGCTTGCTTGCTTGGCCAAAAAGGGCGTATGCGTTTTCTCCTGAATATATTCAGGAGAAAACGCATACGCCCTTTTTGGCCAAGTGCATCATTGTCGAAGTTGTGCCCCTCTTCCTGTGCTTTAAAGGTGATTCCAACGTACCTCTTGAAATCTGTTTCCTGCTATTCTGCCTCGCTTTCAAGTCCGCCTCGTTGCCTTCCCTCAACAGATTTTTGGACGATAGTTGTCCTTTATTACTCGGCCAGTTTGTGAATTGCTGTGCCCCTGAGCTCCATTTTTCAACTCGTTTTTGGTGAGCTGACCGCAAGTCCAAAATTTTGGTTCAGGATCTATACTGATTCCCGGTGGGTGGCTGAGACTTTGGTTAATTCTTCTTCCTGCCGGGAAATTACAGTGATATGTGCCCGTCCAAATGCCTAACAGCTACTCTCTCATTGGTTCTCCCTCTTCCCTTTCATCCTCTGCCAAATTGGCAACCTGTGCGAACCAGGAGGTTAAAGGGGCTGTCTCTCCAAGTTGGGAGGTTGATAATAAAGCAGATGGAAAGTCAAACCGGAGCACCAGGAGAGGGACTATTCGTTGAGTTTTAGAAACCTTTCGTATTCACAGTGTGTCCGTTCTCTAGGATTCCCGTACATGTTATATCTGTAGTAATATTCCCTTCAACCTGGAGAGTTGGGACCCATGGAATGTGTGCCATGCATTATTGCTTTAAAGGGTCTGCATTTGCTCACCCAATCTCACCAATCCTCTCAGTCCCAAGTGTCCAGCCTTATGCCACATCCAGCTGTCATTGTAGATAGGGTCATTTCAGGTTTCATCAGAGACCCTGAAGGAATTGTAAAGAATTTCCCAGTTTTTTTGTTTTATTTTTGAAATTCCTTTTTATAGTGGGTTTGAGCTGATTCTCGCTGCCATATTTATCCCAGTCTAGACACACTTGATTCCCTTACGGAGACATATCAATACATAGGTTTTAAGATTCTTACTAGTCAGATATATTCCTCTGCGGGAAATATGGGGTTTTGAGTCCCTTTCACTGAGGAAGGTGTAGGTCTTGTCTATTCCATAGTTGGTTTTTGGAACGGTACCTGTGCTTATATCAAACTCTGGTTTTATGCATCACCCCACCTCTCCTTCCCCCTTAAGCAGGCATAAGAGTGTTTTCTAAATGTGAGACACTGTTCTCTTTCCTAACTCAGTTCAAGTGTAGCCATGTTTACAGGATCTTCATAAGTGATATCTTATGATAAGTTTCTTTTTCTGTGTGACTTATTTCACTTAGAATCATCGTACCTGAATCCACCCATTTTGCTGCTACTGGTCTTATGACATTGATTTCATGGCTGAGGGATATTCCATCGTACGTAAGTACCACAATTTTTTGAACCATTTTTATATTTCCTGGGATATTTAAGGTGTACCCAAGTTGAGGTCCTTGTAAGCAGTGCAGCCCTAAATTTTGGGGTGGCTGTGTCTTTTTGATTTTCAGTTTTCCCAAGGTATATTCCCTAGACTGGAAGTGCCCTTGGCTCTGTAGCTCTGTTGTTTACTTGTTTTAGGGAACACAATGCACTCCTCCAGAGAGGCAGTTGGCAATTTACATCCCGCCCATCAGCATAACAAGGCTCCCTGTTCTCCAGGGCCTGTCTTGCCTTTCTGGTTTTTACACATTTTGTGGATGTCCCTTTTGACCGGTGGGAAGTGATACTTCTTTGTAGTGCAGATTTGCATTGCCCGCTTGCTTGCTTGGCCAAAAAGGGCGTATGCGTTTTCTCCTGAATATATTCAGGAGAAAACGCATACGCCCTTTTTGGCCAAGTGCATCATTGTCGAAGTTGTGCCCCTCTTCCTGTGCTTTAAAGGCGATTCCAACGTACCTCTTGAAATCTGTTTCCTGCTATTCTGCCTCGCTTTCAAGTCCGCCTCGTTGCCTTCCCTCAACAGATTTTTGGACAATAGTTGTTCTTTATTACTCGGCCAGTTTGTGAATTGCTGTGCCCCTGAGCTCCATTTTTCAACTCGTTTTTGGTGAGCTGACCGCAAGTCCAAAATTTTGGTTCAGGATCTATACTGATTCCCGGTGGGTGGCTGAGACTTTGGTTAATTCTTCTTCCTGCCGGGAAATTGCAGTGATATGTGCCCGTCCAAATGCCTAACAGCTACTCTCTCATTGGTTCTCCCTCTTCCCTTTCATCCTCTGCCAAATTGGCAACCTGTGCGAACCAGGAGGTTAAAGGGGCTGTCTCTCCAAGTTGGGAGGTTGATAATAAAGCAGATGGAAAGTCAAACCAGAGCACCAGGAGAGAGACTATTCGTTGAGTTTTAGAAGCCTTTCGTATTCACAGTGTGTCCGTTCTCTAGGATTCCCGTACATGTTATATCTGTAGTAATATTCCCTTCAACCTGGAGAGTTGGGACCCATGGAATGTGTGCCATGCATTATTGCTTTAAAGGGTCTGCATTTGCTCACCCAATCTCACCAATCCTCTCAGTCCCAAGTGTCCAGCCTTATGCCACATCCAGCTGTCATTGTAGATAGGGTCATTTCAGGTTTCATCAGAGACCCTGAAGGAATTGTAAAGAATTTCCCAGTTTTTTTGTTTTATTTTTGAAATTCCTTTTTATAGTGGGTTTGAGCTGATTCTCGCTGCCATATTTATCCCAGTCTAGACACACTTGATTCCCTTACGGAGACATATCAATACATAGGTTTTAAGATTCTTACTAGTCAGATATATTCCTCTGCGGGAAATATGGGGTTTTGAGTCCCTTTCACTGAGGAAGGTGTAGGTCTTGTCTATTCCATAGTTGGTTTTTGGAACGGTACCTGTGCTTATATCAAACTCTGGTTTTATGCATCACCCCACCTCTCCTTCCCCCTTAAGCAGGCATAAGAGTGTTTTCTAAATGTGAGACACTGTTCTCTTTCCTAACTCAGTTCAAGTGTAGCCATGTTTACAGGATCTTCATAAGTGATATCTTATGATAAGTTTCTTTTTCTGTGTGACTTATTTCACTTAGAATCATCGTACCTGAATCCACCCATTTTGCTGCTACTGGTCTTATGACATTGATTTCATGGCTGAGGGATATTCCATCGTACGTAAGTACCACAATTTTTTGAACCATTTTTATATTTCCTGGGATATTTAAGGTGTACCCAAGTTGAGGTCCTTGTAAGCAGTGCAGCCCTAAATTTTGGGGTGGCTGTGTCTTTTTGATTTTCAGTTTTCCCAAGGTATATTCCCTAGACTGGAAGTGCCCTTGGCTCTGTAGCTCTGTTGTTTACTTGTTTTAGGGAACACAATGCACTCCTCCAGAGAGGCAGTTGGCAATTTACATCCCGCCCATCAGCATAACAAGGCACCCTGTTCTCCGGGGCCTGTCTTGCCTTTCTGGTTTTTACACATTTTGTGGATGTCCCTTTTGACCGGTGGGAAGTGATACTTCTTTGTAGTGCAGATTTGCATTGCCCGCTTGCTTGCTTGGCCAAAAAGGGCGTATGCGTTTTCTCCTGAATATATTCAGGAGAAAACGCATACGCCCTTTTTGGCCAAGTGCATCATTGTCGAAGTTGTGCCCCTCTTCCTGTGCTTTAAAGGCGATTCCAACGTACCTCTTGAAATCTGTTTCCTGCTATTCTGCCTCGCGTTCAAGTCTGTCTCGTTGCCTTCCCTCAACAGATTTTTGGACGATAGTTGTCCTTTATTACTCGGCCAGTTTGTGAATTGCTGTGCCCCTGAGCTCCATTTTTCAACTCGTTTTTGGTGAGCTGACCGCAAGTCCAAAATTTTGGTTCAGGATCTATACTGATTCCCGGTGGGTGGCTGAGACTTTGGTTAATTCTTCTTCCTGCCGGGAAATTACAGTGATATGTGCCCGTCCAAATGCCTAACAGCTACTCTCTCATTGGTTCTCCCTCTTCCCTTTCATCCTCTGCCAAATTGGCAACCTGTGCGAACCAGGAGGTTAAAGGGGCTGTCTCTCCAAGTTGGGAGGTTGATAATAAAGCAGATGGAAAGTCAAACCGGAGCACCAGGAGAGGGACTATTCGTTGAGTTTTAGAAACCTTTCGTATTCACAGTGTGTCCGTTCTCTAGGATTCCCGTACATGTTATATCTGTAGTAATATTCCCTTCAACCTGGAGAGTTGGGACCCATGGAATGTGTGCCATGCATTATTGCTTTAAAGAGTCTGCATTTGCTCACCCAATCTCACCAATCCTCTCAGTCCCAAGTGTCCAGCCTTATGCCACATCCAGCTGTCATTGTAGATAGGGTCATTTCAGGTTTCATCCGAGACCCTGAAGGAATTGTAAAGAATTTCCCAGTTTTTTTGTTTTATTTTTGAAATTCCTTTTTATAGTGGGTTTGAGCTGATTCTCGCTGCCATATTTATCCCAGTCTAGACACACTTGATTCCCTTACGGAGACATATCAATACATAGGTTTTAAGATTCTTACTAGTCAGATATATTCCTCTGCGGGAAATATGGGGTTTTGAGTCCCTTTCACTGAGGAAGGTGTAGGTCTTGTCTATTCCATAGTTGGTTTTTGGAACGGTACCTGTGCTTATATCAAACTCTGGTTTTATGCATCACCCCACCTCTCCTTCCCCCTTAAGCAGGCATAAGAGTGTTTTCTAAATGTGAGACACTGTTCTCTTTCCTAACTCAGTTCAAGTGTAGCCATGTTTACAGGATCTTCATAAGTGATATCTTATGATAAGTTTCTTTTTCTGTGTGACTTATTTCACTTAGAATCATCGTACCTGAATCCACCCATTTTGCTGCTACTGGTCTTATGACATTGATTTCATGGCTGAGGGATATTCCATCGTACGTAAGTACCACAATTTTTTGAACCATTTTTATATTTCCTGGGATATTTAAGGTGTACCCAAGTTGAGGTCCTTGTAAGCAGTGCAGCCCTAAATTTTGGGGTGGCTGTGTCTTTTTGATTTTCAGTTTTCCCAAGGTATATTCCCTAGACTGGAAGTGCCCTTGGCTCTGTAGCTCTGTTGTTTACTTGTTTTAGGGAACACAATGCACTCCTCCAGAGAGGCAGTTGGCAATTTACATCCCGCCCATCAGCATAACAAGGCTCCCTGTTCTCCAGGGCCTGTCTTGCCTTTCTGGTTTTTACACATTTTGTGGATGTCCGTTTTGACCGGTGGGAAGTGATACTTCTTTGTAGTGCAGATTTGCATTGCCCGCTTGCTTGCTTGGCCAAAAAGGGCGTATGCGTTTTCTCCTGAATATATTCAGGAGAAAACGCATACGCCCTTTTTGGCCAAGTGCATCATTGTCGAAGTTGTGCCCCTCTTCCTGTGCTTTAAAGGCGATTCCAACGTACCTCTTGAAATCTGTTTCCTGCTATTCTGCCTCTCTTTCAAGTCCGCCTCGTTGCCTTCCCTCAACAGATTTTTGGACGATAGTTGTCCTTTATTACTCGGCCAGTTTGTGAATTGCTGTGCCCCTGAGCTCCATTTTTCAACTCGTTTTTGGTGAGCTGACTGCAAGTCCAAAATTTTGGTTCAGGATCTATACTGATTCCCGGTGGGTGGCTGAGACTTTGGTTAATTCTTCTTCCTGCCGGGAAATTACAGTGATATGTGCCCGTCCAAATGCCTAACAGCTACTCTCTCATTGGTTCTCCCTCTTCCCTTTCATCCTCTGCCAAATTGGCAACCTGTGCGAACCAGGAGGTTAAAGGGGCTGTCTCTCCAAGTTGGGAGGTTGATAATAAAGCAGATGGAAAGTCAAACCGGAGCACCAGGAGAGGGACTATTCGTTGAGTTTTAGAAACCTTTCGTATTCACAGTGTGTCCGTTCTCTAGGATTCCCGTACATGTTATATCTGTAGTAATATTCCCTTCAACCTGGAGAGTTGGGACCCATGGAATGTGTGCCATGCATTATTGCTTTAAAGGGTCTGCATTTGCTCACCCAATCTCACCAATCCTCTCAGTCCCAAGTGTCCAGCCTTATGCCACATCCAGCTGTCATTGTAGATAGGGTCATTTCAGGTTTCATCAGAGACCCTGAAGGAATTGTAAAGAATTTCCCAGTTTTTTTGTTTTATTTTTGAAATTCCTTTTTATAGTGGGTTTGAGCTGATTCTCGCTGCCATATTTATCCCAGTCTAGACACACTTGATTCCCTTACGGAGACATATCAATACATAGGTTTTAAGATTCTTACTAGTCAGATATATTCCTCTGCGGGAAATATGGGGTTTTGAGTCCCTTTCACTGAGGAAGGTGTAGGTCTTGTCTATTCCATAGTTGGTTTTTGGAACGGTACCTGTGCTTATATCAAACTCTGGTTTTATGCATCACCCCACCTCTCCTTCCCCCTTAAGCAGGCATAAGAGTGTTTTCTAAATGTGAGACACTGTTCTCTTTCCTAACTCAGTTCAAGTGTAGCCATGTTTACAGGATCTTCATAAGTGATATCTTATGATAAGTTTCTTTTTCTGTGTGACTTATTTCACTTAGAATCATCGTACCTGAATCCACCCATTTTGCTGCTACTGGTCTTATGACATTGATTTCATGGCTGAGGGATATTCCATCGTACGTAAGTACCACAATTTTTTGAACCATTTTTATATTTCCTGGGATATTTAAGGTGTACCCAAGTTGAGGTCCTTGTAAGCAGTTCAGCCCTAAATTTTGGGGTGGCTGTGTCTTTTTGATTTTCAGTTTTCCCAAGGTATATTCCCTAGACTGGAAGTGCCCTTGGCTCTGTAGCTCTGTTGTTTACTTCTTTTAGGGAACACAATGCACTCCTCCAGAGAGGCAGTTGGCAATTTACATCCCGCCCATCAGCATAACAAGGCTCCCTGTTCTCCAGGGCCTGTCTTGCCTTTCTGGTTTTTACACATTTTGTGGATGTCCCTTTTGACCGGTGGGAAGTGATACTTCTTTGTAGTGCAGATTTGCATTGCCCGCTTGCTTGCTTGGCCAAAAAGGGCGTATGCGTTTTCTCCTGAATATATTCAGGAGAAAACGCATACGCCCTTTTTGGCCAAGTGCATCATTGTCGAAGTTGTGCCCCTCTTCCTGTGCTTTTAAGGCGATTCCAACGTACCTCTGGAAATCTGTTTCCTGCTATTCTGCCTCGCTTTCAAGTCCGCCTCGTTGCCTTCCCTCAACAGATTTTTGGACGATAGTTGTCCTTTATTACTCGGTCAGTTTGTGAATTGCTGTGCCCCTGAGCTCCATTTTTCAACTCGTTTTTGGTGAGCTGACCGCAAGTCCAAAATTTTGGTTCAGGATCTATACTGATTCCCGGTGGGTGGCTGAGACTTTGGTTAATTCTTCTTCCTGCCGGGAAATTACAGTGATATGTGCCCGTCCAAATGCCTAACAGCTACTCTCTCATTGGTTCTCCCTCTTCCCTTTCATCCTCTGCCAAATTGGCAACCTGTGCGAACCAGGAGGTTAAAGGGGCTGTCTCTCCAAGTTGGGAGGTTGATAATAAAGCAGATGGAAAGTCAAACCGGAGCACCAGGAGAGGGACTATTCGTTGAGTTTTAGAAACCTTTCGTATTCACAGTGTGTCCGTTCTCTAGGATTCCCGTACATGTTATATCTGTAGTAATATTCCCTTCAACCTGGAGAGTTGGGACCCATGGAATGTGTGCCATGCATTATTGCTTTAAAGGGTCTGCATTTGCTCACCCAATCTCACCAATCCTCTCAGTCCCAAGTGTCCAGCCTTATGCCACATCCAGCTGTCATTGTAGATAGGGTCATTTCAGGTTTCATCAGAGACCCTGAAGGAATTGTAAAGAATTTCCCAGTTTTTTTGTTTTATTTTTGAAATTCCTTTTTATAGTGGGTTTGAGCTGATTCTCGCTGCCATATTTATCCCAGTCTAGACACACTTGATTCCCTTACGGAGACATATCAATACATAGGTTTTAAGATTCTTACTAGTCAGATATATTCCTCTGCGGGAAATATGGGGTTTTGAGTCCCTTTCACTGAGGAAGGTGTAGGTCTTGTCTATTCCATAGTTGGTTTTTGGAACGGTACCTGTGCTTATATCAAACTCTGGTTTTATGCATCACCCCACCTCTCCTTCCCCCTTAAGCAGGCATAAGAGTGTTTTCTAAATGTGAGACACTGTTCTCTTTCCTAACTCAGTTCAAGTGTAGCCATGTTTACAGGATCTTCATAAGTGATATCTTATGATAAGTTTCTTTTTCTGTGTGACTTATTTCACTTAGAATCATCGTACCTGAATCCACCCATTTTGCTGCTACTGGTCTTATGACATTGATTTCATGGCTGAGGGATATTCCATCGTACGTAAGTACCACAATTTTTTGAACCATTTTTATATTTCCTGGGATATTTAAGGTGTACCCAAGTTGAGGTCCTTGTAAGCAGTGCAGCCCTAAATTTTGGGGTGGCTGTGTCTTTTTGATTTTCAGTTTTCCCAAGGTATATTCCCTAGACTGGAAGTGCCCTTGGCTCTGTAGCTCTGTTGTTTACTTGTTTTAGGGAACACAATGCACTCCTCCAGAGAGGCAGTTGGCAATTTACATCCCGCCCATCAGCATAACAAGGCTCCCTGTTCTCCAGGGCCTGTCTTGCCTTTCTGGTTTTTACAAATTTTGTGGATGTCCCTTTTGACCGGTGGGAAGTGATACTTCTTTGTAGTGCAGATTTGCATTGCCCGCTTGCTTGCTTGGCCAAAAAGGGTGTATGCGTTTTCTCCTGAATATATTCAGGAGAAAACGCATACGCCCTTTTTGGCCAAGTGCATCATTGTCGAAGTTGTGACCCTCTTCCTGTGCTTTAAAGGTGATTCCAACGTACCTCTTGAAATCTGTTTCCTGCTATTCTGCCTCGCTTTCAAGTCCGCCTCGTTGCCTTCCCTCAACAGATTTTTGGACGATAGTTGTCCTTTATTACTCGGCCAGTTTGTGAATTGCTGTGCCCCTGAGCTCCATTTTTCAACTCGTTTTTGGTGAGCTGACCGCAAGTCCAAAATTTTGGTTCAGGATCTATACTGATTCCCGGTGGGTGGCTGAGACTTTGGTTAATTCTTCTTCCTGCCGGGAAATTACAGTGATATGAGCCCATCCAAATGCCTAACAGCTACTCTCTCATTGGTTCTCCCTCTTCCCTTTCATCCTCTGCCAAATTGGCAACCTGTGCGAACCAGGAGGTTAAAGGGGCTGTCTCTCCAAGTTGGGAGGTTGATAATAAAGCAGATGGAAAGTCAAACCGGAGCACCAGGAGAGGGACTATTCGTTGAGTTTTAGAAACCTTTCGTATTCACAGTGTGTCCGTTCTCTAGGATTCCCGTACATGTTATATCTGTAGTAATATTCCCTTCAACCTGGAGAGTTGGGACCCATGGAATGTGTGCCATGCATTATTGCTTTAAAGAGTCTGCATTTGCTCACCCAATCTCACCAATCCTCTCAGCCCCAAGTGTCCAGCCTTATGCCACATCCAGCTGTCATTGTAGATAGGGTCATTTCAGGTTTCATCAGAGACCCTGAAGGAATTGTAAAGAATTTCCCAGTTTTTTTGTTTTATTTTTGAAATTCCTTTTTATAGTGGGTTTGAGCTGATTCTCGCTGCCATATTTATCCCAGTCTAGACACACTTGATTCCCTTACGGAGACATATCAATACATAGGTTTTAAGATTCTTACTAGTCAGATATATTCCTCTGCGGGAAATATGGGGTTTTGAGTCCCTTTCACTGAGGAAGGTGTAGGTCTTGTCTATTCCATAGTTGGTTTTTGGAACGGTACCTGTGCTTATATCAAAGTCTGGTTTTATGCATCACCCCACCTCTCCTTCCCCCTTAAGCAGGCATAAGAGTGTTTTCTAAATGTGAGACACTGTTCTCTTTCCTAACTCAGTTCAAGTGTAGCCATGTTTACAGGATCTTCATAAGTGATATCTTATGATAAGTTTCTTTTTCTGTGTGACTTATTTCACTTAGAATCATCGTACCTGAATCCACCCATTTTGCTGCTACTGGTCTTATGACATTGATTTCATGGCTGAGGGATATTCCATCGTACGTAATTACCACAATTTTTTGAACCATTTTTATATTTCCTTGGATATTTAAGGTGTACCCAAGTTGAGGTCCTTGTAAGCAGTGCAGCCCTAAATTTTGGGGTGGCTGTGTCTTTTTGATTTTCAGTTTTCCCAAGGTATATTCCCTAGACTGAAGTGCACTTGGCTCTGTAGCTCTGTTGTTTACTTGTTTTAGGGAACACAATGCACTCCTCCAGAGAGGCAGTTGGCAATTTACATCCCGCCCATCAGCATAACAAGGCTCCCTGTTCTCCAGGGCCTGTCTTGCCTTTCTGGTTTTTACACATTTTGTGGATGTCCCTTTTGACCGGTGGGAAGTGATACTTCTTTGTAGTGCAGATTTGCATTGCCCGCTTGCTTGCTTGGCCAAAAAGGGCGTATGCGTTTTCTCCTGAATATATTCAGGAGAAAACGCATACGCCCTTTTTGGCCAAGTGCATCATTGTCGAAGTTGTGCCCCTCTTCCTGTGCTTTAAAGGCGATTCCAACGTACCTCTTGAAATCTGTTTCCTGCTATTCTGCCTCGCTTTCAAGTCCGCCTCGTTGCCTTCCCTCAACAGATTTTTGGACAATAGTTGTCCTTTATTACTCGGCCAGTTTGTGAATTGCTGTGCCCCTGAGCTCCATTTTTCAACTCGTTTTTGGTGAGCTGACCGCAAGTCCAAAATTTTGGTTCAGGATCTATACTGATTCCCGGTGGGTGGCTGAGACTTTGGTTAATTCTTCTTCCTGCCGGGAAATTACAGTGATATGTGCCCGTCCAAATGCCTAACAGCTACTCTCTCATTGGTTCTCCCTCTTCCCTTTCATCCTCTGCCAAATTGGCAACCTGTGCGAACCAGGAGGTTAAAGGGGCTGTCTCTCCAAGTTGGGAGGTTGATAATAAAGCAGATGGAAAGTCAAACCGGAGCACCAGGAGAGGGACTATTCGTTGAGTTTTAGAAACCTTTCGTATTCACAGTGTGTCCGTTCTCTAGGATTCCCGTACATGTTATATCTGTAGTAATATTCCCTTCAACCTGGAGAGTTGGGACCCATGGAATGTGTGCCATGCATTATTGCTTTAAAGGGTCTGCATTTGCTCACCCAATCTCACCAATCCTCTCAGTCCCAAGTGTCCAGCCTTATGCCACATCCAGCTGTCATTGTAGATAGGGTCATTTCAGGTTTCATCAGAGACCCTGAAGGAATTGTAAAGAATTTCCCAGTTTTTTTGTTTTATTTTTGAAATTCCTTTTTATAGTGGGTTTGAGCTGATTCTCGCTGCCATATTTATCCCAGTCTAGACACACTTGATTCCCTTACGGAGACATATCAATACATAGGTTTTAAGATTCTTACTAGTCAGATATATTCCTCTGCGGGAAATATGGGGTTTTGAGTCCCTTTCACTGAGGAAGGTGTAGGTCTTGTCTATTCCATAGTTGGTTTTTGGAACGGTACCTGTGCTTATATCAAACTCTGGTTTTATGCATCACCCCACCTGTCCTTCCCCCTTAAGCAGGCATAAGAGTGTTTTCTAAATGTGAGACACTGTTCTCTTTCCTAACTCAGTTCAAGTGTAGCCATGTTTACAGGATCTTCATAAGTGATATCTTATGATAAGTTTCTTTTTCTGTGTGACTTATTTCACTTAGAATCATCGTACCTGAATCCACCCATTTTGCTGCTACTGGTCTTATGACATTGATTTCATGGCTGAGGGATATTCCATCGTACGTAATTACCACAATTTTTTGAACCATTTTTATATTTCCTGGGATATTTAAGGTGTACCCAAGTTGAGGTCCTTGTAAGCAGTGCAGCCCTAAATTTTGGGGTGGCTGTGTCTTTTTGAATTTCAGTTTTCCCAAGGTATATTCCCTAGACTGAAGTGCCCTTGGCTCTGTAGCTCTGTTGTTTACTTGTTTTAGGGAACACAATGCACTCCTCCAGAGAGGCAGTTGGCAATTTACATCCCGCCCATCAGCATAAAAATGCTCCCTGTTCTCCAGGGCCTGTCTTGCCTTTCTGGTTTTTACACATTTTGTGGATGTCCCTTTTGACCGGTGGGAAGTGATACTTCTTTGTAGTGCAGATTTGCATTGCCCGCTTGCTTGCTTGGCCAAAAAGGGCGTATGCGTTTTCTCCTGAATATATTCAGGAGAAAACGCATACGCCCTTTTTGGCCAAGTGCATCATTGTCGAAGTTGTGCCCCTCTTCCTGTGCTTTAAAGGCGATTCCAACGTACCTCTTGAAATCTGTTTCCTGCTATTCTGCCTCGCTTTCAAGTCCGCCTCGTTGCCTTCCCTCAACAGATTTTTGGACGATAGTTGTCCTTTATTACTGGGCCAGTTTTTGAATTGCTGTGCCCCTGAGCTCCATTTTTCAACTCGTTTTTGGTGAGCTGACCGCAAGTCCAAAATTTTGGTTCAGGATCTATACTGATTCCCGGTGGGTGGCTGAGACTTTGGTTAATTCTTCTTCCTGCCGGGAAATTACAGTGATATGTGCCCGTCCAAATGCCTAACAGCTACTCTCTCATTGGTTTTCCCTCTTCCCTTTCATCCTCTGCCAAATTGGCAACCTGTGCGAACCAGGAGGTTAAAGGGGCTGTCTCTCCAAGTTGGGAGGTTGATAATAAAGCAGATGGAAAGTCAAACCGGAGCACCAGGAGAGGGACTATTCGTTGAGTTTTAGAAACCTTTCGTATTCACAGTGTGTCCGTTCTCTAGGATTCCCGTACATGTTATATCTGTAGTAATATTCCCTTCAACCTGGAGAGTTGGGACCCATGGAATGTGTGCCATGCATTATTGCTTTAAAGGGTCTGCATTTGCTCACCCAATCTCACCAATCCTCTCAGTCCCAAGTGTCCAGCCTTATGCCACATCCAGCTGTCATTGTAGATAGGGTCATTTCAGGTTTCATCAGAGACCCTGAAGGAATTGTAAAGAATTTCCCAGTTTTTTTGTTTTATTTTTGAAATTCCTTTTTATAGTGGGTTTGAGCTGATTCTCGCTGCCATATTTATCCCAGTCTAGACACACTTGATTCCCTTACGGAGACATATCAATACATAGGTTTTAAGATTCTTACTAGTCAGATATATTCCTCTGCGGGAAATATGGGGTTTTGAGTCCCTTTCACTGAGGAAGGTGTAGGTCTTGTCTATTCCATAGTTGGTTTTTGGAACGGTACCTGTACTTATATCAAACTCTGGTTTTATGCATCACCCCACCTCTCCTTCCCCCTTAAGCAGGCATAAGAGTGTTTTCTAAATGTGAGACACTGTTCTCTTTCCTAACTCAGTTCAAGTGTAGCCATGTTTACAGGATCTTCATAAGTGATATCTTATGATAAGTTTCTTTTTCTGTGTGACTTATTTCACTTAGAATCATCGTACCTGAATCCACCCATTTTGCTGCTACTGGTCTTATGACATTGATTTCATGGCTGAGGGATATTCCATCGTACGTAAGTACCACAGTTTTTTGAACCATTTTTATATTTCCTGGGATATTTAAGGTGTACCCAAGTTGAGGTCCTTGTAAGCAGTGCAGCCCTAAATTTTGGGGTGGCTGTGTCTTTTTGATTTTCAGTTTTCCCAAGGTATATTCCCTAGACTGGAAGTGCCCTTGGCTCTGTAGCTCTGTTGTTTACTTGTTTTAGGGAACACAATGCACTCCTCCAGAGAGGCAGTTGGCAATTTACATCCCGCCCATCAGCATAACAAGGCACCCTGTTCTCCAGGGCCTGTCTTGCCTTTCTGGTTTTTACACATTTTGTGGATGTCCCTTTTGACCGGTGGGAAGTGATACTTCTTTGTAGTGCAGATTTGCATTGCCCGCTTGCTTGCTTGGCCAAAAAGGGCGTATGCGTTTTCTCCTGAATATATTCAGCAGAAAACGCATACGCCCTTTTTGGCCAAGTGCATCATTGTCGAAGTTGTGCCCCTCTTCCTGTGCTTTAAAGGCGATTCCAACGTACCTCTTGAAATCTGTTTCCTGCTATTCTGCCACGCTTTCAAGTCCGCCTCATTGCCTTCCCTCAACAGATTTTTGGACGATAGTTGTCCTTTATTACTCGGCCAGTTTGTGAATTGCTGTGCCCCTGAGCTCCATTTTTCAACTCGTTTTTGGTGAGCTGACCGCAAGTCCAAAATTTTGGTTCAGGATCTATACTGATTCCCGGTGGGTGGCTGAGACTTTGGTTAATTCTTCTTCCTGCCAGGAAATTACAGTGATATGAGCCCGTCCAAATGCCTAACAGCTACTCTCTCATTGGTTCTCCCTCTTCCCTTTCATCCTCTGCCAAATTGGCAACCTGTGCGAACCAGGAGGTTAAAGGGGCTGTCTCTCCAAGTTGGGAGGTTGATAATAAAGCAGATGGAAAGTCAAACCGGAGCACCAGGAGAGGGACTATTCGTTGAGTTTTAGAAACCTTTCGTATTCACAGTGTGTCCGTTCTCTAGGATTCCCGTACATGTTATATCTGTAGTAATATTCCCTTCAACCTGGAGAGTTGGGACCCATGGAATGTGTGCCATGCATTATTGCTTTAAAGGGTCTGCATTTGCTCACCCAATCTCACCAATCCTCTCAGTCCCAAGTGTCCAGCCTTATGCCACATCCAGCTGTCATTGTAGATAGGGTCATTTCAGGTTTCATCAGAGACCCTGAAGGAATTGTAAAGAATTTCCCAGTTTTTTTGTTTTATTTTTGAAATTCCTTTTTATAGTGGGTTTGAGCTGATTCTCGCTGCCATATTTATCCCAGTCTAGACACACTTGATTCCCTTACGGAGACATATCAATACATAGGTTTTAAGATTCTTACTAGTCAGATATATTCCTCTGCGGGAAATATGGGGTTTTGAGTCCCTTTCACTGAGGAAGGTGTAGGTCTTGTCTATTCCATAGTTGGTTTTTGGAACGGTACCTGTGCTTATATCAAACTCTGGTTTTATGCATCACCCCACCTCTCCTTCCCCCTTAAGCAGGCATAAGAGTGTTTTCTAAATGTGAGACACTGTTCTCTTTCCTAACTCAGTTCAAGTGTAGCCATGTTTACAGGATCTTCATAAGTGATATCTTATGATAAGTTTCTTTTTCTGTGTGACTTATTTCACTTAGAATCATCGTACCTGAATCCACCCATTTTGCTGCTACTGGTCTTATGACATTGATTTCATGGCTGAGGGATATTCCATCGTACGTAAGTACCACAGTTTTTTGAACCATTTTTATATTTCCTGGGATATTTAAGGTGTACCCAAGTTGAGGTCCTTGTAAGCAGTGCAGCCCTAAATTTTGGGGTGGCTGTGTCTTTTTGATTTTCAGTTTTCCCAAGGTATATTCCCTAGACTGGAAGTGCCCTTGGCTCTGTAGCTCTGTTGTTTACTTGTTTTAGGGAACACAATGCACTCCTCCAGAGAGGCAGTTGGCAATTTACATCCCGCCCATCAGCATAACAAGGCACCCTGTTCTCCAGGGCCTGTCTTGCCTTTCTGGTTTTGACACATTTTGTGGATGTCCCTTTTGACCGGTGGGAAGTGATACTTCTTTGTAGTGCAGATTTGCATTGCCCGCTTGCTTGCTTGGCCAAAAAGGGCGTATGCGTTTTCTCCTGAATATATTCAGGAGAAAACGCATACGCCCTTTTTGGTCAAGTGCATCATTGTCGAAGTTGTGCCCCTCTTCCTGTGCTTTAAAGGCGATTCCAACGTACCTCTTGAAATCTGTTTCCTGCTATTCTGCACGCTTTCAAGTCCGCCTCATTGCCTTCCCTCAACAGATTTTTGGACGATAGTTGTCCTTTATTACTCAGCCAGTTTGTGAATTGCTGTGCCCCTGAGCTCCATTTTTCAACTCGTTTTTGGTGAGCTGACCGCAAGTCCAAAATTTTGGTTCAGGATCTATACTGATTCCCGGTGGGTGGCTGAGACTTTGGTTAATTCTTCTTCCTGCCGGGAAATTACAGTGATATGTGCCCGTCCAAATGCCTAACAGCTACTCTCTCATTGGTTCTCCCTCTTCCCTTTCATCCTCTGCCAAATTGGCAACCTGTGCGAACCAGGAGGTTAAAAGGGCTGTCTCTCCAAGTTGGGAGGTTGATAATAAAGCAGATGGAAAGTCAAACCGGAGCACCAGGAGAGGGACTATTCGTTGAGTTTTAGAAACCTTTCGTATTCACAGTGTGTCCGTTCTCTAGGATTCCCGTACATGTTATATCTGTAGTAATATTCCCTTCAACCTGGAGAGTTGGGACCCATGGAATGTGTGCCATGCATTATTGCTTTAAAGGGTCTGCATTTGCTCACCCAATCTCACCAATCCTCTCAGTCCCAAGTGTCCAGCCTTATGCCACATCCAGCTGTCATTGTAGATAGGGTCATTTCAGGTTTCATCAGAGACCCTGAAGGAATTGTAAAGAATTTCCCAGTTTTTTTGTTTTATTTTTGAAATTCCTTTTTATAGTGGGTTTGAGCTGATTCTCGCTGCCATATTTATCCCAGTCTAGACACACTTGATTCCCTTACGGAGACATATCAATACATAGGTTTTAAGATTCTTACTAGTCAGATATATTCCTCTGCGGGAAATATGGGGTTTTGAGTCCCTTTCACTGAGGAAGGTGTAGGTCTTGTGTATTCCATAGTTGGTTTTTGGAACGGTACCTGTGCTTATATCAAAGTCTGGTTTTATGCATCACCCCACCTCTCCTTCCCCCTTAAGCAGGCATAAGAGTGTTTTCTAAATGTGAGACACTGTTCTCTTTCCTAACTCAGTTCAAGTGTAGCCATGTTTACAGGATCTTCATAAGTGATATCTTATGATAAGTTTCTTTTGCTGTGTGACTTATTTCACTTAGAATCATCGTACCTGAATCCACCCATTTTGCTGCTACTGGTCTTATGACATTGATTTCATGGCTGAGGGATATTCCATCGTACGTAAGTACCACAATTTTTTGAACCATTTTTATATTTCCTGGGATATTTAAGGTGTACCCAAGTTGAGGTCCTTGTAAGCAGTGCAGCCCTAAATTTTGGGGTGGCTGTGTCTTTTTGATTTTCAGTTTTCCCAAGGTATATTCCCTAGACTGGAAGTGCCCTTGGCTCTGTAGCTCTGTTGTTTACTTGTTTTAGGGAACACAATGCACTCCTCCAGAGAGGCAGTTGGCAATTTACATCCCGCCCATCAGCATAACAAGGCACCCTGTTCTCCAGGGCCTGTCTTGCCTTTCTGGTTTTTACACATTTTGTGGATGTCCCTTTTGACCGGTGGGAAGTGATACTTCTTTGTAGTGCAGATTTGCATTGCCCGCTTGCTTGCTTGGCCAAAAAGGGCGTATGCGTTTTCTCGTGAATACATTCAGGAGAAAACGCATACGCCCTTTTTGGCCAAGTGCATCATTGTCGAAATTGTGCCCCTCTTCCTGTGCTTTAAAGGCGATTCCAACGTACCTCTTGAAATCTGTTTCCTGCTATTCTGCCTCGCTTTCAAGTCCGCCTCATTGCCTTCCCTCAACAGATTTTTGGACGATAGCTGTCCTTTATTACTCGGCCAGTTTGTGAATTGCTGTGCCCCTGAGCTCCATTTTTCAACTCGTTTTTGGTGAGCTGACCGCAAGTCCAAAATTTTGGTTCAGGATCTATACTGATTCCCGGTGGGTGGCTGAGACTTTGGTTAATTCTTCTTCCTGCCGGGAAATTACAGTGATATGTGCCCGTCCAAATGCCTAACAGCTACTCTCTCATTGGTTCTCCCTCTTCCCTTTCATCCTCTGCCAAATTGGCAACCTGTGCGAACCAGGAGGTTAAAGGGGCTGTCTCTCCAATTTGGGAGGTTGATAATAAAGCAGATGGAAAGTCAAACCGGAGCACCAGGAGAGGGACTATTCGTTGAGTTTTAGAAACCTTTCGTATTCACAGTGTGTCCGTTCTCTAGGATTCCCGTACATGTTATATCTGTAGTAATATTCCCTTCAACCTGGAGAGTTGGGACCCATGGAATGTGTGCCATGCATTATTGCTTTAAAGGGTCTGCATTTGCTCACCCAATCTCACCAATCCTCTCAGTCCCAAGTGTCCAGCCTTATGCCACATCCAGCTGTCATTGTAGATAGGGTCATTTCAGGTTTCATCAGAGACCCTGAAGGAATTGTAAAGAATTTCCCAGTTTTTTTGTTTTATTTTTGAAATTCCTTTTTATAGTGGGTTTGAGCTGATTCTCACTGCCATATTTATCCCAGTCTAGACACACTTGATTCCCTTACGGAGACATATCAATACATAGGTTTTAAGATTCTTACTAGTCAGATATATTCCTCTGCGGGAAATATGGGGTTTTGAGTCCCTTTCACTGAGGAAGGTGTAGGTCTTGTCTATTCCATAGTTGGTTTTTGGAACGGTACCTGTGCTTATATCAAACTCTGGTTTTATGCATCACCCCACCTCTCCTTCCCCCTTAAGCAGGCATAAGAGTGTTTTCTAAATGTGAGACACTGTTCTCTTTCCTAACTCAGTTCAAGTGTAGCCATGTTTACAGGATCTTCATAAGTGATATCTTATGATAAGTTTCTTTTTCTGTGTGACTTATTTCACTTAGAATCATCGTACCTGAATCCACCCATTTTGCTGCTACTGGTCTTATGACATTGATTTCATGGCTGAGGGATATTCCATCGTACGTAAGTACCACAATTTTTTGAACCATTTTTATATTTCCTGGGATATTTAAGGTGTACCCAAGTTGAGGTCCTTGTAAGCAGTGCAGCCCTAAATTTTGGGGTGGCTGTGTCTTTTTGATTTTCAGTTTTCCCAAGGTATATTCCCTAGACTGGAAGTGCCCTTGGCTCTGTAGCTCTGTTGTTTACTTGTTTTAGGGAACACAATGCACTCCTCCAGAGAGGCAGTTGGCAATTTACATCCCGCCCATCAGCATAACAAGGCTCCCTGTTCTCCAGGGCCTGTCTTGCCTTTCTGGTTTTTACACATTTTGTGGATGTCCCTTTTGACCGGTGGGAAGTGATACTTCTTTGTAGTGCAGATTTGCATTGCCCGCTTGCTTGCTTGGCCAAAAAGGGCGTATGCGTTTTCTCCTGAATATATTCAGGAGAAAACGCATACGCCCTTTTTGGCCAAGTGCATCATTGTCGAAGTTGTGCCCCTCTTCCTGTGCTTTAAAGGCGATTCCAACGTACCTCTTGAAATCTGTTTCCTGCT
The DNA here is from genome assembly GCF_949752795.1 of Hyperoodon ampullatus. Lineage (NCBI taxonomy): Eukaryota > Metazoa > Chordata > Mammalia > Artiodactyla > Ziphiidae > Hyperoodon > Hyperoodon ampullatus. Next base: position 2,001,739 of record NW_027640676.1, on the reverse strand, counting down.
ATTCTGCCTCGCTTTCAAGTCCGCCTCGTTGCCTTCCCTCAACAGATTTTTGGACGATAGTTGTTCTTTATTACTCGGCCAGTTTGTGAATTGCTGTGCCCCTGAGCTCCATTTTTCAACTCGTTTTTGGTGAGCTGACCGCAAGTCCAAAATTTTGGTTCAGGATCTATACTGATTCCCGGTGGGTGGCTGAGACTTTGGTTAATTCTTCTTCCTGCCGGGAAATTGCAGTGATATGTGCCCGTCCAAATGCCTAACAGCTACTCTCTCATTGGTTCTCCCTCTTCCCTTTCATCCTCTGCCAAATTGGCAACCTGTGCGAACCAGGAGGTTAAAGGGGCTGTCTCTCCAAGTTGGGAGGTTGATAATAAAGCAGATGGAAAGTCAAACCGGAGCACCAGGAGAGGGACTATTCGTTGAGTTTTAGAAGCCTTTCGTATTCACAGTGTGTCCGTTCTCTAGGATTCCCGTACATGTTATATCTGTAGTAATATTCCCTTCAACCTGGAGAGTTGGGACCCATGGAATGTGTGCCATGCATTATTGCTTTAAAGGGTCTGCATTTGCTCACCCAATCTCACCAATCCTCTCAGTCCCAAGTGTCCAGCCTTATGCCACATCCAGCTGTCATTGTAGATAGGGTCATTTCAGGTTTCATCAGAGACCCTGAAGGAATTGTAAAGAATTTCCCAGTTTTTTTGTTTTATTTTTGAAATTCCTTTTTATAGTGGGTTTGAGCTGATTCTCGCTGCCATATTTATCCCAGTCTAGACACACTTGATTCCCTTACGGAGACATATCAATACATAGGTTTTAAGATTCTTACTAGTCAGATATATTCCTCTGCGGGAAATATGGGGTTTTGAGTCCCTTTCACTGAGGAAGGTGTAGGTCTTGTCTATTCCATAGTTGGTTTTTGGAACGGTACCTGTGCTTATATCAAACTCTGGTTTTATGCATCACCCCACCTCTCCTTCCCCCTTAAGCAGGCATAAGAGTGTTTTCTAAATGTGAGACACTGTTCTCTTTCCTAACTCAGTTCAAGTGTAGCCATGTTTACAGGATCTTCATAAGTGATATCTTATGATAAGTTTCTTTTTCTGTGTGACTTATTTCACTTAGAATCATCGTACCTGAATCCACCCATTTTGCTGCTACTGGTCTTATGACATTGATTTCATGGCTGAGGGATATTCCATCGTACGTAAGTACCACAATTTTTTGAACCATTTTTATATTTCCTGGGATATTTAAGGTGTACCCAAGTTGAGGTCCTTGTAAGCAGTGCAGCCCTAAATTTTGGGGTGGCTGTGTCTTTTTGATTTTCAGTTTTCCCAAGGTATATTCCCTAGACTGGAAGTGCCCTTGGCTCTGTAGCTCTGTTGTTTACTTGTTTTAGGGAACACAATGCACTCCTCCAGAGAGGCAGTTGGCAATTTACATCCCGCCCATCAGCATAACAAGGCTCCCTGTTCTCCAGGGCCTGTCTTGCCTTTCTGGTTTTTACACATTTTGTGGATGTCCCTTTTGACCGCTGGGAAGTGATACTTCTTTGTAGTGCAGATTTGCATTGCCCGCTTGCTTGCTTGGCCAAAAAGGGCGTATGCGTTTTCTCCTGAATATATTCAGGAGAAAACGCATACGCCCTTTTTGGCCAAGTGCATCATTGTCGAAGTTGTGCCCCTCTTCCTGTGCTTTAAAGGCGATTCCAACGTACCTCTTGAAATCTGTTTCCTGCTATTCTGCCTCGCTTTCAAGTCCGCCTCGTTGCCTTCCCTCAACAGATTTTTGGACGATAGTTGTTCTTTATTACTCGGCCAGTTTGTGAATTGCTGTGCCCCTGAGCTCCATTTTTCAACTCGTTTTTGGTGAGCTGACCGCAAGTCCAAAATTTTGGTTCAGGATCTATACTGATTCCCGGTGGGTGGCTGAGACTTTGGTTAATTCTTCTTCCTGCCGGGAAATTGCAGTGATATGTGCCCGTCCAAATGCCTAACAGCTACTCTCTCATTGGTTCTCCCTCTTCCCTTTCATCCTCTGCCAAATTGGCAACCTGTGCGAACCAGGAGGTTAAAGGGGCTGTCTCTCCAAGTTAGGAGGTTGATAATAAAGCAGATGGAAAGTCAAACCGGAGCACCAGGAGAGGGACTATTCGTTGAGTTTTAGAAGCCTTTCGTATTCACAGTGTGTCCGTTCTCTAGGATTCCCGTACATGTTATATCTGTAGTAATATTCCCTTCAACCTGGAGAGTTGGGACCCATGGAATGTGTGCCATGCATTATTGCTTTAAAGGGTTTGCATTTGCTCACCCAATCTCACCAATCCTCTCAGTCCCAAGTGTCCAGCCTTATGCCACATCCAGCTGTCATTGTAGATAGGGTCATTTCAGGTTTCATCAGAGACCCTGAAGGAATTGTAAAGAATTTCCCAGTTTTTTTGTTTTATTTTTGAAATTCCTTTTTATAGTGGGTTTGAGCTGATTCTCGCTGCCATATTTATCCCAGTCTAGACACACTTGATTCCCTTACGGAGACATATCAATACATAGGTTTTAAGATTCTTACTAGTCAGATATATTCCTCTGCGGGAAATATGGGGTTTTGAGTCCCTTTCACTGAGGAAGGTGTAGGTCTTGTCTATTCCATAGTTGGTTTTTGGAACGGTACCTGTGCTTATATCAAACTCTGGTTTTATGCATCACCCCACCTCTCCTTCCCCCTTAAGCAGGCATAAGAGTGTTTTCTAAATGTGAGACACTGTTCTCTTTCCTAACTCAGTTCAAGTGTAGCCATGTTTACAGGATCTTCATAAGTGATATCTTATGATAAGTTTCTTTTTCTGTGTGACTTATTTCACTTAGAATCATCGTACCTGAATCCACCCATTTTGCTGCTACTGGTCTTATGACATTGATTTCATGGCTGAGGGATATTCCATCGTACGTAAGTACCACAGTTTTTTGAACCATTTTTATATTTCCTGGGATATTTAAGGTGTACCCAAGTTGAGGTCCTTGTAAGCAGTGCAGCCCTAAATTTTGGGGTGGCTGTGTCTTTTTGATTTTCAGTTTTCCCAAGGTATATTCCCTAGACTGGAAGTGCCCTTGGCTCTGTAGCTCTGTTGTTTACTTGTTTTAGGGAACACAATGCACTCCTCCAGAGAGGCAGTTGGCAATTTACATCCCGCCCATCAGCATAACAAGGCTCCCTGTTCTCCAGGGCCTGTCTTGCCTTTCTGGTTTTTACACATTTTGTGGATGTCCCTTTTGACCGGTGGGAAGTGATACTTCTTTGTAGTGCAGATTTGCATTGCCCGCTTGCTTGCTTGGCCAAAAAGGGCGTATGCGTTTTCTCCTGAATATATTCAGCAGAAAACGCATACGCCCTTTTTGGCCAAGTGCATCATTGTCGAAGTTGTGCCCCTCTTCCTGTGCTTTAAAGGCGATTCCAACGTACCTCTTGAAATCTGTTTCCTGCTATTCTGCCTCGCTTTCAAGTCCGCCTCGTTGCCTTCCCTCAACAGATTTTTGGACGATAGTTGTTCTTTATTACTCGGCCAGTTTGTGAATTGCTGTGCCCCTGAGCTCCATTTTTCAACTCGTTTTTGGTGAGCTGACCGCAAGTCCAAAATTTTGGTTCAGGATCTATACTGATTCCCGGTGGGTGGCTGAGACTTTGGTTAATTCTTCTTCCTGCCGGGAAATTGCAGTGATATGTGCCCGTCCAAATGCCTAACAGCTACTCTCTCATTGGTTCTCCCTCTTCCCTTTCATCCTCTGCCAAATTGGCAACCTGTGCGAACCAGGAGGTTAAAGGGGCTGTCTCTCCAAGTTAGGAGGTTGATAATAAAGCAGATGGAAAGTCAAACCGGAGCACCAGGAGAGGGACTATTCGTTGAGTTTTAGAAGCCTTTCGTATTCACAGTGTGTCCGTTCTCTAGGATTCCCGTACATGTTATATCTGTAGTAATATTCCCTTCAACCTGGAGAGTTGGGACCCATGGAATGTGTGCCATGCATTATTGCTTTAAAGGGTCTGCATTTGCTCACCCAATCTCACCAATCCTCTCAGTCCCAAGTGTCCAGCCTTATGCCACATCCAGCTGTCATTGTAGATAGGGTCATTTCAGGTTTCATCAGAGACCCTGAAGGAATTGTAAAGAATTTCCCAGTTTTTTTGTTTTATTTTTGAAATTCCTTTTTATAGTGGGTTTGAGCTGATTCTCGCTGCCATATTTATCCCAGTCTAGACACACTTGATTCCCTTACGGAGACATATCAATACATAGGTTTTAAGATTCTTACTAGTCAGATATATTCCTCTGCGGGAAATATGGGGTTTTGAGTCCCTTTCACTGAGGAAGGTGTAGGTCTTGTCTATTCCATAGTTGGTTTTTGGAACGGTACCTGTGCTTATATCAAACTCTGGTTTTATGCATCACCCCACCTCTCCTTCCCCCTTAAGCAGGCATAAGAGTGTTTTCTAAATGTGAGACACTGTTCTCTTTCCTAACTCAGTTCAAGTGTAGCCATGTTTACAGGATCTTCATAAGTGATATCTTATGATAAGTTTCTTTTTCTGTGTGACTTATTTCACTTAGAATCATCGTACCTGAATCCACCCATTTTGCTGCTACTGGTCTTATGACATTGATTTCATGGCTGAGGGATATTCCATGGTACGTAAGTACCACAATTTTTTGAACCATTTTTATATTTCCTGGGATATTTAAGGTGTACCCAAGTTGAGGTCCTTGTAAGCAGTGCAGCCCTAAATTTTGGGGTGGCTGTGTCTTTTTGATTTTCAGTTTTCCCAAGGTATATTCCCTAGACTGGAAGTGCCCTTGGCTCTGTAGCTCTGTTGTTTACTTGTTTTAGGGAACACAATGCACTCCTCCAGAGAGGCAGTTGGCAATTTACATCCCGCCCATCAGCATAACAAGGCACCCTGTTCTCCAGGGCCTGTCTTGCCTTTCTGGTTTTGACACATTTTGTGGATGTCCCTTTTGACCGGTGGGAAGTGATACTTCTTTGTAGTGCAGATTTGCATTGCCCGCTTGCTTGCTTGGCCAAAAAGGGCGTATGCGTTTTCTCCTGAATATATTCAGGAGAAAACGCATACGCCCTTTTTGGTCAAGTGCATCATTGTCGAAGTTGTGCCCCTCTTCCTGTGCTTTAAAGGCGATTCCAACGTACCTCTTGAAATCTGTTTCCTGCTATTCTGCACGCTTTCAAGTCCGCCTCATTGCCTTCCCTCAACAGATTTTTGGACGATAGTTGTCCTTTATTACTCGGCCAGTTTGTGAATTGCTGTGCCCCTGAGCTCCATTTTTCAACTCGTTTTTGGTGAGCTGACCGCAAGTCCAAAATTTTGGTTCAGGATCTATACTGATTCCCGGTGGGTGGCTGAGACTTTGGTTAATTCTTCTTCCTGCCGGGAAATTACAGTGATATGTGCCCGTCCAAATGCCTAACAGCTACTCTCTCATTGGTTCTCCCTCTTCCCTTTCATCCTCTGCCAAATTGGCAACCTGTGCGAACCAGGAGGTTAAAAGGGCTGTCTCTCCATGTTGGGAGGTTGATAATAAAGCAGATGGAAAGTCAAACCGGAGCACCAGGAGAGGGACTATTCGTTGAGTTTTAGAAACCTTTCGTATTCACAGTGTGTCCGTTCTCTAGGATTCCCGTACATGTTATATCTGTAGTAATATTCCCTTCAACCTGGAGAGTTGGGACCCATGGAATGTGTGCCATGCATTATTGCTTTAAAGGGTCTGCATTTGCTCACCCAATCTCACCAATCCTCTCAGTCCCAAGTGTCCAGCCTTATGCCACATCCAGCTGTCATTGTAGATAGGGTCATTTCAGGTTTCATCAGAGACCCTGAAGGAATTGTAAAGAATTTCCCAGTTTTTTTGTTTTATTTTTGAAATTCCTTTTTATAGTGGGTTTGAGCTGATTCTCGCTGCCATATTTATCCCAGTCTAGACACACTTGATTCCCTTACGGAGACATATCAATACATAGGTTTTAAGATTCTTACTAGTCAGATATATTCCTCTGCGGGAAATATGGGGTTTTGAGTCCCTTTCACTGAGGAAGGTGTAGGTCTTGTCTATTCCATAGTTGGTTTTTGGAACGGTACCTGTGCTTATATCAAACTCTGGTTTTATGCATCACCCCACCTCTCCTTCCCCCTTAAGCAGGCATAAGAGTGTTTTCTAAATGTGAGACACTGTTCTCTTTCCTAACTCAGTTCAAGTGTAGCCATGTTTACAGGATCTTCATAAGTGATATCTTATGATAAGTTTCTTTTTCTGTGTGACTTATTTCACTTAGAATCATCGTACCTGAATCCACCCATTTTGCTGCTACTGGTCTTATGACATTGATTTCATGGCTGAGGGATATTCCATCGTACGTAAGTACCACAGTTTTTTGAACCATTTTTATATTTCCTGGGATATTTAAGGTGTACCCAAGTTGAGGTCCTTGTAAGCAGTGCAGCCCTAAATTTTGGGGTGGCTGTGTCTTTTTGATTTTCAGTTTTCCCAAGGTATATTCCCTAGACTGGAAGTGCCCTTGGCTCTGTAGCTCTGTTGTTTACTTGTTTTAGGGAACACAATGCACTCCTCCAGAGAGGCAGTTGGCAATTTACATCCCGCCCATCAGCATAACAAGGCACCCTGTTCTCCAGGGCCTGTCTTGCCTTTCTGGTTTTGACACATTTTGTGGATGTCCCTTTTGACCGGTGGGAAGTGATACTTCTTTGTAGTGCAGATTTGCATTGCCCGCTTGCTTGCTTGGCCAAAAAGGGCGTATGCGTTTTCTCCTGAATATATTCAGGAGAAAACGCATACGCCCTTTTTGGTCAAGTGCATCATTGTCGAAGTTGTGCCCCTCTTCCTGTGCTTTAAAGGCGATTCCAACGTACCTCTTGAAATCTGTTTCCTGCTATTCTGCACGCTTTCAAGTCCGCCTCATTGCCTTCCCTCAACAGATTTTTGGACGATAGTTGTCCTTTATTACTCAGCCAGTTTGTGAATTGCTGTGCCCCTGAGCTCCATTTTTCAACTCGTTTTTGGTGAGCTGACCGCAAGTCCAAAATTTTGGTTCAGGATCTATACTGATTCCCGGTGGGTGGCTGAGACTTTGGTTAATTCTTCTTCCTGCCGGGAAATTACAGTGATATGTGCCCGTCCAAATGCCTAACAGCTACTCTCTCATTGGTTCTCCCTCTTCCCTTTCATCCTCTGCCAAATTGGCAACCTGTGCGAACCAGGAGGTTAAAAGGGCTGTCTCTCCAAGTTGGGAGGTTGATAATAAAGCAGATGGAAAGTCAAACCGGAGCACCAGGAGAGGGACTATTCGTTGAGTTTTAGAAACCTTTCGTATTCACAGTGTGTCCGTTCTCTAGGATTCCCGTACATGTTATATCTGTAGTAATATTCCCTTCAACCTGGAGAGTTGGGACCCATGGAATGTGTGCCATGCATTATTGCTTTAAAGGGTCTGCATTTGCTCACCCAATCTCACCAATCCTCTCAGTCCCAAGTGTCCAGCCTTATGCCACATCCAGCTGTCATTGTAGATAGGGTCATTTCAGGTTTCATCAGAGACCCTGAAGGAATTGTAAAGAATTTCCCAGTTTTTTTGTTTTATTTTTGAAATTCCTTTTTATAGTGGGTTTGAGCTGATTCTCGCTGCCATATTTATCCCAGTCTAGACACACTTGATTCCCTTACGGAGACATATCAATACATAGGTTTTAAGATTCTTACTAGTCAGATATATTCCTCTGCGGGAAATATGGGGTTTTGAGTCCCTTTCACTGAGGAAGGTGTAGGTCTTGTGTATTCCATAGTTGGTTTTTGGAACGGTACCTGTGCTTATATCAAAGTCTGGTTTTATGCATCACCCCACCTCTCCTTCCCCCTTAAGCAGGCATAAGAGTGTTTTCTAAATGTGAGACACTGTTCTCTTTCCTAACTCAGTTCAAGTGTAGCCATGTTTACAGGATCTTCATAAGTGATATCTTATGATAAGTTTCTTTTGCTGTGTGACTTATTTCACTTAGAATCATCGTACCTGAATCCACCCATTTTGCTGCTACTGGTCTTATGACATTGATTTCATGGCTGAGGGATATTCCATCGTACGTAAGTACCACAATTTTTTGAACCATTTTTATATTTCCTGGGATATTTAAGGTGTACCCAAGTTGAGGTCCTTGTAAGCAGTGCAGCCCTAAATTTTGGGGTGGCTGTGTCTTTTTGATTTTCAGTTTTCCCAAGGTATATTCCCTAGACTGGAAGTGCCCTTGGCTCTGTAGCTCTGTTGTTTACTTGTTTTAGGGAACACAATGCACTCCTCCAGAGAGGCAGTTGGCAATTTACATCCCGCCCATCAGCATAACAAGGCACCCTGTTCTCCAGGGCCTGTCTTGCCTTTCTGGTTTTTACACATTTTGTGGATGTCCCTTTTGACCGGTGGGAAGTGATACTTCTTTGTAGTGCAGATTTGCATTGCCCGCTTGCTTGCTTGGCCAAAAAGGGCGTATGCGTTTTCTCGTGAATACATTCAGGAGAAAACGCATACGCCCTTTTTGGCCAAGTGCATCATTGTCGAAATTGTGCCCCTCTTCCTGTGCTTTAAAGGCGATTCCAACGTACCTCTTGAAATCTGTTTCCTGCTATTCTGCCTCGCTTTCAAGTCCGCCTCATTGCCTTCCCTCAACAGATTTTTGGACGATAGCTGTCCTTTATTACTCGGCCAGTTTGTGAATTGCTGTGCCCCTGAGCTCCATTTTTCAACTCGTTTTTGGTGAGCTGACCGCAAGTCCAAAATTTTGGTTCAGGATCTATACTGATTCCCGGTGGGTGGCTGAGACTTTGGTTAATTCTTCTTCCTGCCGGGAAATTACAGTGATATGTGCCCGTCCAAATGCCTAACAGCTACTCTCTCATTGGTTCTCCCTCTTCCCTTTCATCCTCTGCCAAATTGGCAACCTGTGCGAACCAGGAGGTTAAAGGGGCTGTCTCTCCAATTTGGGAGGTTGATAATAAAGCAGATGGAAAGTCAAACCGGAGCACCAGGAGAGGGACTATTCGTTGAGTTTTAGAAACCTTTCGTATTCACAGTGTGTCCGTTCTCTAGGATTCCCGTACATGTTATATCTGTAGTAATATTCCCTTCAACCTGGAGAGTTGGGACCCATGGAATGTGTGCCATGCATTATTGCTTTAAAGGGTCTGCATTTGCTCACCCAATCTCACCAATCCTCTCAGTCCCAAGTGTCCAGCCTTATGCCACATCCAGCTGTCATTGTAGATAGGGTCATTTCAGGTTTCATCAGAGACCCTGAAGGAATTGTAAAGAATTTCCCAGTTTTTTTGTTTTATTTTTGAAATTCCTTTTTATAGTGGGTTTGAGCTGATTCTCACTGCCATATTTATCCCAGTCTAGACACACTTGATTCCCTTACGGAGACATATCAATACATAGGTTTTAAGATTCTTACTAGTCAGATATATTCCTCTGCGGGAAATATGGGGTTTTGAGTCCCTTTCACTGAGGAAGGTGTAGGTCTTGTCTATTCCATAGTTGGTTTTTGGAACGGTACCTGTGCTTATATCAAACTCTGGTTTTATGCATCACCCCACCTCTCCTTCCCCCTTAAGCAGGCATAAGAGTGTTTTCTAAATGTGAGACACTGTTCTCTTTCCTAACTCAGTTCAAGTGTAGCCATGTTTACAGGATCTTCATAAGTGATATCTTATGATAAGTTTCTTTTTCTGTGTGACTTATTTCACTTAGAATCATCGTACCTGAATCCACCCATTTTGCTGCTACTGGTCTTATGACATTGATTTCATGGCTGAGGGATATTCCATCGTACGTAAGTACCACAATTTTTTGAACCATTTTTATATTTCCTGGGATATTTAAGGTGTACCCAAGTTGAGGTCCTTGTAAGCAGTGCAGCCCTAAATTTTGGGGTGGCTGTGTCTTTTTGATTTTCAGTTTTCCCAAGGTATATTCCCTAGACTGGAAGTGCCCTTGGCTCTGTAGCTCTGTTGTTTACTTGTTTTAGGGAACACAATGCACTCCTCCAGAGAGGCAGTTGGCAATTTACATCCCGCCCATCAGCATAACAAGGCTCCCTGTTCTCCAGGGCCTGTCTTGCCTTTCTGGTTTTTACACATTTTGTGGATGTCCCTTTTGACCGGTGGGAAGTGATACTTCTTTGTAGTGCAGATTTGCATTGCCCGCTTGCTTGCTTGGCCAAAAAGGGCGTATGCGTTTTCTCCTGAATATATTCAGGAGAAAACGCATACGCCCTTTTTGGCCAAGTGCATCATTGTCGAAGTTGTGCCCCTCTTCCTGTGCTTTAAAGGCGATTCCAACGTACCTCTTGAAATCTGTTTCCTGCTATTCTGCCTCGCTTTCAAGTCCGCCTCGTTGCCTTCCCTCAACAGATTTTTGGACGATAGTTGTCCTTTATTACTCGGCCAGTTTGTGAATTGCTGTGCCCCTGAGCTCCATTTTTCAACTCGTTTTTGGTGAGCTGACCGCAAGTCCAAAATTTTGGTTCAGGATCTATACTGATTCCCGGTGGGTGGCTGAGACTTTGGTTAATTCTTCTTCCTGCCGGGAAATTGCAGTGATATGTGCCCGTCCAAATGCCTAACAGCTACTCTCTCATTGGTTCTCCCTCTTCCCTTTCATCCTCTGCCAAATTGGCAACCTGTGCGAACCAGGAGGTTAAAGGGGCTGTCTCTCCAAGTTGGGAGGTTGATAATAAAGCAGATGGAAAGTCAAACCGGAGCACCAGGAGAGGGACTATTCGTTGAGTTTTAGAAGCCTTTCGTATTCACAGTGTGTCCGTTCTCTAGGATTCCCGTACATGTTATATCTGTAGTAATATTCCCTTCAACCTGGAGAGTTGGGACCCATGGAATGTGTGCCATGCATTATTGCTTTAAAGGGTCTGCATTTGCTCACCCAATCTCACCAATCCTCTCAGTCCCAAGTGTCCAGCCTTATGCCACATCCAGCTGTCATTGTAGATAGGGTCATTTCAGGTTTCATCAGAGACCCTGAAGGAATTGTAAAGAATTTCCCAGTTTTTTTGTTTTATTTTTGAAATTCCTTTTTATAGTGGGTTTGAGCTGATTCTCGCTGCCATATTTATCCCAGTCTAGACACACTTGATTCCCTTACGGAGACATATCAATACATAGGTTTTAAGATTCTTACTAGTCAGATATATTCCTCTGCGGGAAATATGGGGTTTTGAGTCCCTTTCACTGAGGAAGGTGTAGGTCTTGTCTATTCCATAGTTGGTTTTTGGAACGGTACCTGTGCTTATATCAAACTCTGGTTTTATGCATCACCCCACCTCTCCTTCCCCCTTAAGCAGGCATAAGAGTGTTTTCTAAATGTGAGACACTGTTCTCTTTCCTAACTCAGTTCAAGTGTAGCCATGTTTACAGGATCTTCATAAGTGATATCTTATGATAAGTTTCTTTTTCTGTGTGACTTATTTCACTTAGAATCATCGTACCTGAATCCACCCATTTTGCTGCTACTGGTCTTATGACATTGATTTCATGGCTGAGGGATATTCCATCGTACGTAAGTACCACAATTTTTTGAACCATTTTTATATTTCCTGGGATATTTAAGGTGTACCCAAGTTGAGGTCCTTGTAAGCAGTGCAGCCCTAAATTTTGGGGTGGCTGTGTCTTTTTGATTTTCAGTTTTCCCAAGGTATATTCCCTAGACTGGAAGTGCCCTTGGCTCTGTAGCTCTGTTGTTTACTTGTTTTAGGGAACACAATGCACTCCTCCAGAGAGGCAGTTGGCAATTTACATCCCGCCCATCAGCATAACAAGGCTCCCTGTTCTCCAGGGCCTGTCTTGCCTTTCTGGTTTTTACACATTTTGTGGATGTCCCTTTTGACCGCTGGGAAGTGATACTTCTTTGTAGTGCAGATTTGCATTGCCCGCTTGCTTGCTTGGCCAAAAAGGGCGTATGCGTTTTCTCCTGAATATATTCAGGAGAAAACGCATACGCCCTTTTTGGCCAAGTGCATCATTGTCGAAGTTGTGCCCCTCTTCCTGTGCTTTAAAGGCGATTCCAACGTACCTCTTGAAATCTGTTTCCTGCTATTCTGCCTCGCTTTCAAGTCCGCCTCGTTGCCTTCCCTCAACAGATTTTTGGACGATAGTTGTTCTTTATTACTCGGCCAGTTTGTGAATTGCTGTGCCCCTGAGCTCCATTTTTCAACTCGTTTTTGGTGAGCTGACCGCAAGTCCAAAATTTTGGTTCAGGATCTATACTGATTCCCGGTGGGTGGCTGAGACTTTGGTTAATTCTTCTTCCTGCCGGGAAATTGCAGTGATATGTGCCCGTCCAAATGCCTAACAGCTACTCTCTCATTGGTTCTCCCTCTTCCCTTTCATCCTCTGCCAAATTGGCAACCTGTGCGAACCAGGAGGTTAAAGGGGCTGTCTCTCCAAGTTAGGAGGTTGATAATAAAGCAGATGGAAAGTCAAACCGGAGCACCAGGAGAGGGACTATTCGTTGAGTTTTAGAAGCCTTTCGTATTCACAGTGTGTCCGTTCTCTAGGATTCCCGTACATGTTATATCTGTAGTAATATTCCCTTCAACCTGGAGAGTTGGGACCCATGGAATGTGTGCCATGCATTATTGCTTTAAAGGGTCTGCATTTGCTCACCCAATCTCACCAATCCTCTCAGTCCCAAGTGTCCAGCCTTATGCCACATCCAGCTGTCATTGTAGATAGGGTCATTTCAGGTTTCATCAGAGACCCTGAAGGAATTGTAAAGAATTTCCCAGTTTTTTTGTTTTATTTTTGAAATTCCTTTTTATAGTGGGTTTGAGCTGATTCTCGCTGCCATATTTATCCCAGTCTAGACACACTTGATTCCCTTACGGAGACATATCAATACATAGGTTTTAAGATTCTTACTAGTCAGATATATTCCTCTGCGGGAAATATGGGGTTTTGAGTCCCTTTCACTGAGGAAGGTGTAGGTCTTGTCTATTCCATAGTTGGTTTTTGGAACGGTACCTGTGCTTATATCAAACTCTGGTTTTATGCATCACCCCACCTCTCCTTCCCCCTTAAGCAGGCATAAGAGTGTTTTCTAAATGTGAGACACTGTTCTCTTTCCTAACTCAGTTCAAGTGTAGCCATGTTTACAGGATCTTCATAAGTGATATCTTATGATAAGTTTCTTTTTCTGTGTGACTTATTTCACTTAGAATCATCGTACCTGAATCCACCCATTTTGCTGCTACTGGTCTTATGACATTGATTTCATGGCTGAGGGATATTCCATCGTACGTAAGTACCACAATTTTTGAACCATTTTTATATTTCCTGGGATATTTAAGGTGTACCCAAGTTGAGGTCCTTGTAAGCAGTGCAGCCCTAAATTTTGGGGTGGCTGTGTCTTTTTGATTTTCAGTTTTCCCAAGGTATATTCCCTAGACTGGAAGTGCCCTTGGCTCTGTAGCTCTGTTGTTTACTTGTTTTAGGGAACACAATGCACTCCTCCAGAGAGGCAGTTGGCAATTTACATCCCGCCCATCAGCATAACAAGGCACCCTGTTCTCCAGGGCCTGTCTTGCCTTTCTGGTTTTGACACATTTTGTGGATGTCCCTTTTGACCGGTGGGAAGTGATACTTCTTTGTATTGCAGATTTGCATTGCCCGCTTGCTTGCTTGGCCAAAAAGGGCGTATGCGTTTTCTCCTGAATATATTCAGGAGAAAACGCATACGCCCTTTTTGGCCAAGTGCATCATTGTCGAAGTTGTGCCCCTCTTCCTGTGCTTTAAAGGCGATTCCAACGTACCTCTTGAAATCTGTTTCCTGCTATTCTGCCTCGCTTTCAAGTCCGCCTCGTTGCCTTCCCTCAACAGATTTTTGGACGATAGTTGTCCTTTATTACTCGGCCAGTTTGTGAATTGCTGTGCCCCTGAGCTCCATTTTTCAACTCGTTTTTGGTGAGCTGACCGCAAGTCCAAAATTTTGGTTCAGGATCTATACTGATTCCCGGTGGGTGGCTGAGACTTTGGTTAATTCTTCTTCCTGCCGGGAAATTACAGTGATATGTGCCCGTCCAAATGCCTAACAGCTACTCTCTCATTGGTTCTCCCTCTTCCCTTTCATCCTCTGCCAAATTGGCAACCTGTGCGAACCAGGAGGTTAAAGGGGCTGTCTCTCCAAGTTGGGAGGTTGATAATAAAGCAGATGGAAAGTCAAACCGGAGCACCAGGAGAGGGACTATTCGTTGAGTTTTAGAAACCTTTCGTATTCACAGTGTGTCCGTTCTCTAGGATTCCCGTACATGTTATATCTGTAGTAATATTAACTTCAACCTGGAGAGTTGGGACCCATGGAATGTGTGCCATGCATTATTGCTTTAAAGGGTCTGCATTTGCTCACCCAATCTCACCAATCCTCTCAGTCCCAAGTGTCCAGCCTTATGCCACATCCAGCTGTCATTGTAGATAGGGTCATTTCAGGTTTCATCAGAGACCCTGAAGGAATTGTAAAGTATTTTCCCGTTTTTTTGTTTTATTTTTGAAATTCCTTTTTATAGTGGGTTTGAGCTGATTCTCGCTGCCATATTTATCCCAGTCTAGACACACTTGATTCCCTTACGGAGACATATCAATACATAGGTTTTAAGATTCTTACTAGTCAGATATATTCCTCTGCGGGAAATATGGGGTTTTGAGTCCCTTTCACTGAGGAAGGTGTAGGTCTTGTCTATTCCATAGTTGGTTTTTGGAACGGTACCTGTGCTTATATCAAACTCTGGTTTTATGCATCACCCCACCTCTCCTTCCCCCTTAAGCAGGCATAAGTGTGTTTTCTAAATGTGAGACACTGTTCTCTTTCCTAACTCAGTTCAAGTGTAGCCATGTTTACAGGATCTTCATAAGTGATATCTTATGATAAGTTTCTTTTTCTGTGTGACTTATTTCACTTAGAATAATCGTACCTGAATCCACCCATTTTGCTGCTACTGGTCTTATGACATTGATTTCATGGCTGAGGGATATTCCATCGTACGTAAGTACCACAATTTTTTGAACCATTTTTATATTTCCTGGGATATTTAAGGTGTACCCAAGTTGAGGTCCTTGTAAGCAGTGCAGCCCTAAATTTTGGGGTGGCTCTGTCTTATTGATTTTCAGTTTTTCCCAGGTATATTCCCTAGACAGGAAGTGCCCTTGGCTCTGTAGCTCTGTTGTTTACTTGTTTTAGGGAACACAATGCACTCCTCCAGAGAGGCAGTTGGCAATTTACATCCCGCCCATCAACATAACAAGGCTCCCTGTTCTCCAGGGCCTGTCTTGCCTTTCTGGTTTTTACACATTTTGTGGATGTCCCTTTTGACCGGTGGGAAGTGATACTTCTTTGTAGTGCAGATTTGCATTGCCCGCTTGCTTGCTTGGCCAAAAAGGGCGTATGCGTTTTCTCCTGAATATATTCAGGAGAAAACGCATACGCCCTTTTTGGCCAAGTGCATCATTGTCGAAGTTGTGCCCCTCTTCCTGTGCTTTAAAGGCGATTCCAACGTACCTCTTGAAATCTGTTTCCTGCTATTCTGCCTCGCTTTCAAGTCCGCCTCGTTGCCTTCCCTCAACAGATTTTTGGACGATAGTTGTCCTTTATTACTCGGCCAGTTTGTGAATTGCTGTGCCCCTGAGCTCCATTTTTCAACTCGTTTTTGGTGAGCTGACCGCAAGTCCAAAATTTTGGTTCAGGATCTATACTGATTCCCGGTGGGTGGCTGAGACTTTGGTTAATTCTTCTTCCTGCCGGGAAATTACAGTGATATGTGCCCGTCCAAATGCCTAACAGCTACTCTCTCATTGGTTCTCCCTCTTCCCTTTCATCCTCTGCCAAATTGGCAACCTGTGCGAACCAGGAGGTTAAAGGGGCTGTCTCTCCAAGTTGGGAGGTTGATAATAAAGCAGATGGAAAGTCAAACCGGAGCACCAGGAGAGGGACTATTCGTTGAGTTTTAGAAACCTTTCGTATTCACAGTGTGTCCGTTCTCTAGGATTCCCGTACATGTTATATCTGTAGTAATATTCCCTTCAACCTGGAGAGTTGGGACCCATGGAATGTGTGCCATGCATTATTGCTTTAAAGGGTCTGCATTTGCTCACCCAATCTCACCAATCCTCTCAGTCCCAAGTGTCCAGCCTTATGCCACATCCAGCTGTCATTGTAGATAGGGTCATTTCAGGTTTCATCAGAGACCCTGAAGGAATTGTAAAGAATTTCCCAGTTTTTTTGTTTTATTTTTGAAATTCCTTTTTATAGTGGGTTTGAGCTGATTCTCGCTGCCATATTTATCCCAGTCTAGACACACTTGATTCCCTTACGGAGACATATCAATACATAGGTTTTAAGATTCTTACTAGTCAGATATATTCCTCTGCGGGAAATATGGGGTTTTGAGTCCCTTTCACTGAGGAAGGTGTAGGTCTTGTCTATTCCATAGTTGGTTTTTGGAACGGTACCTGTGCTTATATCAAACTCTGGTTTTATGCATCACCCCACCTCTCCTTCCCCCTTAAGCAGGCATAAGAGTGTTTTCTAAATGTGAGACACTGTTCTCTTTCCTAACTCAGTTCAAGTGTAGCCATGTTTACAGGATCTTCATAAGTGATATCTTATGATAAGTTTCTTTTTCTGTGTGACTTATTTCACTTAGAATCATCGTACCTGAATCCACCCATTTTGCTGCTACTGGTCTTATGACATTGATTTCATGGCTGAGGGATATTCCATCGTACGTAAGTACCACAGTTTTTTGAACCATTTTTATATTTCCTGGGATATTTAAGGTGTACCCAAGTTGAGGTCCTTGTAAGCAGTGCAGCCCTAAATTTTGGGGTGGCTGTGTCTTTTTGATTTTCAGTTTTCCCAAGGTATATTCCCTAGACTGGAAGTGCCCTTGGCTCTGTAGCTCTGTTGTTTACTTGTTTTAGGGAACACAATGCACTCCTCCAGAGAGGCAGTTGGCAATTTACATCCCGCCCATCAGCATAACAAGGCTCCCTGTTCTCCAGGGCCTGTCTTGCCTTTCTGGTTTTTACACATTTTGTGGATGTCCCTTTTGACCGGTGGGAAGTGATACTTCTTTGTAGTGCAGATTTGCATTGCCCGCTTGCTTGCTTGGCCAAAAAGGGCGTATGCGTTTTCTCCTGAATATATTCAGGAGAAAACGCATACGCCCTTTTTGGCCAAGTGCATCATTGTCGAAGTTGTGACCCTCTTCCTGTGCTTTAAAGGTGATTCCAACGTACCTCTTGAAATCTGTTTCCTGCTATTCTGCCTCGCTTTCAAGTCCGCCTCGTTGCCTTCCCTCAACAGATTTTTGGACGATAGTTGTCCTTTATTACTCGGCCAGTTTGTGAATTGCTGTGCCCCTGAGCTCCATTTTTCAACTCGTTTTTGGTGAGCTGACCGCAAGTCCAAAATTTTGGTTCAGGATCTATACTGATTCCCGGTGGGTGGCTGAGACTTTGGTTAATTCTTCTTCCTGCCGGGAAATTACAGTGATATGAGCCCATCCAAATGCCTAACAGCTACTCTCTCATTGGTTCTCCCTCTTCCCTTTCATCCTCTGCCAAATTGGCAACCTGTGCGAACCAGGAGGTTAAAGGGGCTGTCTCTCCAAGTTGGGAGGTTGATAATAAAGCAGATGGAAAGTCAAACCGGAGCACCAGGAGAGGGACTATTCGTTGAGTTTTAGAAACCTTTCGTATTCACAGTGTGTCCGTTCTCTAGGATTCCCGTACATGTTATATCTGTAGTAATATTCCCTTCAACCTGGAGAGTTGGGACCCATGGAATGTGTGCCATGCATTATTGCTTTAAAGAGTCTGCATTTGCTCACCCAATCTCACCAATCCTCTCAGTCCCAAGTGTCCAGCCTTATGCCACATCCAGCTGTCATTGTAGATAGGGTCATTTCAGGTTTCATCAGAGACCCTGAAGGAATTGTAAAGAATTTCCCAGTTTTTTTGTTTTATTTTTGAAATTCCTTTTTATAGTGGGTTTGAGCTGATTCTCGCTGCCATATTTATCCCAGTCTAGACACACTTGATTCCCTTACGGAGACATATCAATACATAGGTTTTAAGATTCTTACTAGTGAGATATATTCCTCTGCGGGAAATATGGGGTTTTGAGTCCCTTTCACTGAGGAAGGTGTAGGTCTTGTCTATTCCATAGTTGGTTTTTGGAACGGTGCCTGTGCTTATATCAAACTCTGGTTTTATGCATCACCCCACCTCTCCTTCCCCCTTAAGCAGGCATAAGAGTGTTTTCTAAATGTGAGACACTGTTCTCTTTCCTAACTCAGTTCAAGTGTAGCCATGTTTACAGGATCTTCATAAGTGATATCTTATGATAAGTTTCTTTTTCTGTGTGACTTATTTCACTTAGAATCATCGTACCTGAATCCACCCATTTTGCTGCTACTGGTCTTATGACATTGATTTCATGGCTGAGGGATATTCCATCGTACGTAATTACCACAATTTTTTGAACCATTTTTATATTTCCTGGGATATTTAAGGTGTACCCAAGTTGAGGTCCTTGTAAGCAGTGCAGCCCTAAATTTTGGGGTGGCTGTGTCTTTTTGATTTTCAGTTTTCCCAAGGTATATTCCCTAGACTGAAGTGCCCTTGGCTCTGTAGCTCTGTTGTTTACTTGTTTTAGGGAACACAATGCACTCCTCCAGAGAGGCAGTTGGCAATTTACATCCCGCCCATCAGCATAAAAATGCTCCCTGTTCTCCAGGGCCTGTCTTGCCTTTCTGGTTTTTACACATTTTGTGGATGTCCCTTTTGACCGGTGGGAAGTGATACTTCTTTGTAGTGCAGATTTGCATTGCCCGCTTGCTTGCTTGGCCAAAAAGGGCGTATGCGTTTTCTCCTGAATATATTCAGGAGAAAACGCATACGCCCTTTTTGGCCAAGTGCATCATTGTCGAAGTTGTGCCCCTCTTCCTGTGCTTTAAAGGTGATTCCAACGTACCTCTTGAAATCTGTTTCCTGCTATTCTGCCTCGCTTTCAAGTCCGCCTCGTTGCCTTCCCTCAACAGATTTTTGGACGATAGTTGTCCTTTATTACTGGGCCAGTTTTTGAATTGCTGTGCCCCTGAGCTCCATTTTTCAACTCGTTTTTGGTTAGCTGACCGCAAGTCCAAAATTTTGGTTCAGGATCTATACTGATTCCCGGTGGGTGGCTGAGACTTTGGTTAATTCTTCTTCCTGCCAGGAAATTACAGTGATATGTGCCCGTCCAAATGCCTAACAGCTACTCTCTCATTGGTTTTCCCTCTTCCCTTTCATCCTCTGCCAAATTGGCAACCTGTGCGAACCAGGAGGTTAAAGGGGCTGTCTCTCCAAGTTGGGAGGTTGATAATAAAGCAGATGGAAAGTCAAACCGGAGCACCAGGAGAGGGACTATTCGTTGAGTTTTAGAAACCTTTCGTATTCACAGTGTGTCCGTTCTCTAGGATTCCCGTACATGTTATATCTGTAGTAATATTCCCTTCAACCTGGAGAGTTGGGACCCATGGAATGTGTGCCATGCATTATTGCTTTAAAGGGTCTGCATTTGCTCACCCAATCTCACCAATCCTCTCAGTCCCAAGTGTCCAGCCTTATGCCACATCCAGCTGTCATTGTAGATAGGGTCATTTCAGGTTTCATCAGAGACCCTGAAGGAATTGTAAAGAATTTCCCAGTTTTTTTGTTTTATTTTTGAAATTCCTTTTTATAGTGGGTTTGAGCTGATTCTCGCTGCCATATTTATCCCAGTCTAGACACACTTGATTCCCTTACGGAGACATATCAATACATAGGTTTTAAGATTCTTACTAGTGAGATATATTCCTCTTCGGGAAATATGGGGTTTTGAGTCCCTTTCACTGAGGAAGGTGTAGGTCTTGTCTATTCCATAGTTGGTTTTTGGAACGGTACCTGTACTTATATCAAACTCTGGTTTTATGCATCACCCCACCTCTCCTTCCCCCTTAAGCAGGCATAAGAGTGTTTTCTAAATGTGAGACACTGTTCTCTTTCCTAACTCAGTTCAAGTGTAGCCATGTTTACAGGATCTTCATAAGTGATATCTTATGATAAGTTTCTTTTTCTGTGTGACTTATTTCACTTAGAATCATCGTACCTGAATCCACCCATTTTGCTGCTACTGGTCTTATGACATTGATTTCATGGCTGAGGGATATTCCATCGTACGTAAGTACCACAATTTTTTGAACCATTTTTATATTTCCTGGGATATTTAAGGTGTACCCAAGTTGAGGTCCTTGTAAGCAGTGCAGCCCTAAATTTTGGGGTGGCTGTGTCTTTTTGATTTTCAGTTTTCCCAAGGTATATTCCCTAGACTGGAAGTGCCCTTGGCTCTGTAGCTCTGTTGTTTACTTGTTTTAGGGAACACAATGCACTCCTCCAGAGAGGCAGTTGGCAATTTACATCCCGCCCATCAGCATAACAAGGCTCCCTGTTCTCCAGGGCCTGTCTTGCCTTTCTGGTTTTTACACATTTTGTGGATGTCCCTTTTGACCGGTGGGAAGTGATACTTCTTTGTAGTGCAGATTTGCATTGCCCGCTTGCTTGCTTGGCCAAAAAGGGCGTATGCGTTTTCTCCTGAATATATTCAGCAGAAAACGCATACGCCCTTTTTGGCCAAGTGCATCATTGTCGAAGTTGTGCCCCTCTTCCTGTGCTTTAAAGGCGATTCCAACGTACCTCTTGAAATCTGTTTCCTGCTATTCTGCCACGCTTTCAAGTCCGCCTCATTGCCTTCCCTCAACAGATTTTTGGACGATAGTTGTCCTTTATTACTCGGCCAGTTTCTGAATTGCTATGCCCCTGAGCTCCATTTTTCAACTCGTTTTTGGTGAGCTGACCGCAAGTCCAAAATTTTGGTTCAGGATCTATACTGATTCCCGGTGGGTGGCTGAGACTTTGGTTAATTCTTCTTCCTGCCAGGAAATTACTGTGATATGAGCCCGTCCAAATGCCTAACAGCTACTCTCTCATTGGTTCTCCCTCTTCCCTTTCATCCTCTGCCAAATTGGCAACCTGTGCGAACCAGGAGGTTAAAGGGACTGTCTCTCCAAGTTGGGAGGTTGATAATAAAGCAGATGGAAAGTCAAACCGGAGCACCAGGAGAGGGACTATTCGTTGAGTTTTAGAAACCTTTCGTATTCACAGTGTGTCCGTTCTCTAGGATTCCCGTACATGTTATATCTGTAGTAATATTCCCTTCAACCTGGAGAGTTGGGACCCATGGAATGTGTGCCATGCATTATTGCTTTAAAGGGTCTGCATTTGCTCACCCAATCTCACCAATCCTCTCAGTCCCAAGTGTCCAGCCTTATGCCACATCCAGCTGTCATTGTAGATAGGGTCATTTCAGGTTTCATCAGAGACCCTGAATGAATTGTAAAGAATTTCCCAGTTTTTTTGTTTTATTTTTGAAATTCCTTTTTATAGTGGGTTTGAGCTGATTCTCGCTGCCATATTTATCCCAGTCTAGACACACTTGATTCCCTTACGGAGACATATCAATACATAGGTTTTAAGATTCTTACTAGTCAGATATATTCCTCTGCGGGAAATATGGGGTTTTGAGTCCCTTTCACTGAGGAAGGTGTAGGTCTTGTCTATTCCATAGTTGGTTTTTGGAACGGTACCTGTGCTTATATCAAACTCTGGTTTTATGCATCACCCCACCTCTCCTTCCCCCTTAAGCAGGCATAAGAGTGTTTTCTAAATGTGAGACACTGTTCTCTTTCCTAACTCAGTTCAAGTGTAGCCATGTTTACAGGATCTTCATAAGTGATATCTTATGATAAGATTCTTTTTCTCTGTGACTTATTTCACTTAGAATCATCGTACCTGAATCCACCCATTTTGCTGCTACTGGTCTTATGACATTGATTTCATGGCTGAGGGATATTCCATCGTACGTAAGTACCACAGTTTTTTGAACCATTTTTATATTTCCTGGGATATTTAAGGTGTACCCAAGTTGAGGTCCTTGTAAGCAGTGCAGCCCTAAATTTTGGGGTGGCTGTGTCTTTTTGATTTTCAGTTTTCCCAAGGTATATTCCCTAGACTGGAAGTGCCCTTGGCTCTGTAGCTCTGTTGTTTAATTGTTTTAGGGAACACAATGCACTCCTCCAGAGAGGCAGTTGGCAATTTACATCCCGCCCATCAGCATAACAAGGCACCCTGTTCTCCAGGGCCTGTCTTGCCTTTCTGGTTTTTACACATTTTGTGGATGTCCCTTTTGACCGGTGGGAAGTGATACTTCTTTGTAGTGCAGATTTGCATTGCCCGCTTGCTTGCTTGGCCAAAAAGGGCGTATGCGTTTTCTCCTGAATATATTCAGGAGAAAACGCATACGCCCTTTTTGGCCAAGTGCATCATTGTCGAAGTTGTGCCCCTCTTCCTGTGCTTTAAAGGCGATTCCAACGTACCTCTTGAAATCTGTTTCCTGCTATTCTGCCACGCATTCAAGTCCGCCTCATTGCCTTCCCTCAACAGATTTTTGGACGATAGTTGTCCTTTATTACTCGGCCAGTTTGTGAATTGCTATGCCCCTGAGCTCCATTTTTCAACTCGTTTTTGGTGAGCTGACCGCAAGTCCAAAATTTTGGTTCAGGATCTATACTGATTCCCGGTGGGTGGCTGAGACTTTGGTTAATTCTTCTTCCTGCCGGGAAATTACAGTGATATGTGCCCATCCAAATGCCTAACAGCTACTCTCTCATTGGTTCTCCCTCTTCCCTTTCATCCTCTGCCAAATTGGCAACCTGTGCGAACCAGGAGGTTAAAGGGGCTGTCTCTCCAAGTTGGGATGTTGATAATAAAGCAGATGGAAAGTCAAACCGGAGCACCAGGAGAGGGACTATTCGTTGAGTTTTAGAAACCTTTCGTATTCACAGTGTGTCCGTTCTCTAGGATTCCCGTACATGTTATATCTGTAGTAATATTCCCTTCAACCTGGAGAGTTGGGACCCATGGAATGTGTGCCATGCATTATTGCTTTAAAGGGTCTGCATTTGCTCACCCAATCTCACCAATCCTCTCAGTCCCAAGTGTCCAGCCTTATGCCACATCCAGCTGTCATTGTAGATAGGGTCATTTCAGGTTTCATCAGAGACCCTGAAGGAATTGTAAAGAATTTCCCAGTTTTTTTGTTTTATTTTTGAAATTCCTTTTTATAGTGGGTTTGAGCTGATTCTCGCTGCCATATTTATCCCAGTCTAGACACACTTGATTCCCTTACGGAGACATATCAATACATAGGTTTTAAGATTCTTACTAGTCAGATATATTCCTCTGCGGGAAATATGGGGTTTTGAGTCCCTTTCACTGAGGAAGGTGTAGGTCTTGTCTATTCCATAGTTGGTTTTTGGAACGGTACCTGTGCTTATATCAAACTCTGGTTTTATGCATCACCCCACCTCTCCTTCCCCCTTAAGCAGGCATAAGAGTGTTTTCTAAATGTGAGACACTGTTCTCTTTCCTAACTCAGTTCAAGTGTAGCCATGTTTACAGGATCTTCATAAGTGATATCTTATGATAAGTTTCTTTTTCTGTGTGACTTATTTCACTTAGAATCATCGTACCTGAATCCACCCATTTTGCTGCTACTGGTCTTATGACATTGATTTCATGGCTGAGGGATATTCCATCGTACGTAAGTACCACAGTTTTTTGAACCATTTTTATATTTCCTGGGATATTTAAGGTGTACCCAAGTTGAGGTCCTTGTAAGCAGTGCAGCCCTAAATTTTGGGGTGGCTGTGTCTTTTTGATTTTCAGTTTTCCCAAGGTATATTCCCTAGACTGGAAGTGCCCTTGGCTCTGTAGCTCTGTTGTTTACTTGTTTTAGGGAACACAATGCACTCCTCCAGAGAGGCAGTTGGCAATTTACATCCCGCCCATCAGCATAACAAGGCACCCTGTTCTCCAGGGCCTGTCTTGCCTTTCTGGTTTTTACACATTTTGTGGATGTCCCTTTTGACCGGTGGGAAGTGATACTTCTTTGTAGTGCAGATTTGCATTGCCCGCTTGCTTGCTTGGCCAAAAAGGGCGTATGCGTTTTCTCCTGAATATATTCAGGAGAAAACGCATACGCCCTTTTTGGCCAAGTGCATCATTGTCGAAGTTGTGCCCCTCTTCCTGTGCTTTAAAGGCGATTCCAACGTACCTCTTGAAATCTGTTTCCTGCTATTCTGCCACGCTTTCAAGTCCGCCTCATTGCCTTCCCTCAACAGATTTTTGGACGATAGTTGTCCTTTATTACTCGGCCAGTTTGTGAATTGCTGTGCCCCTGAGCTCCATTTTTCAACTCGTTTTTGGTGAGCTGACCGCAAGTCCAAAATTTTGGTTCAGGATCTATACTGATTCCCGGTGGGTGGCTGAGACTTTGGTTAATTCTTCTTCCTGCCGGGAAATTACAGTGATATGTGCCCGTCCAAATGCCTAACAGCTACTCTCTCATTGGTTCTCCCTCTTCCCTTTCATCCTCTGCCAAATTGGCAACCTGTGCGAACCAGGAGGTTAAAGGGGCTGTCTCTCCAAGTTGGGAGGTTGATAATAAAGCAGATGGAAAGTCAAACCGGAGCACCAGGAGAGGGACTATTCGTTGAGTTTTAGAAACCTTTCGTATTCACAGTGTGTCCGTTCTCTAGGATTCCCGTACATGTTATATCTGTAGTAATATTCCCTTCAACCTGGAGAGTTGGGACCCATGGAATGTGTGCCATGCATTATTGCTTTAAAGGGTCTGCATTTGCTCACCCAATCTCACCAATCCTCTCAGTCCCAAGTGTCCAGCCTTATGCCACATCCAGCTGTCATTGTAGATAGGGTCATTTCAGGTTTCATCAGAGACCCTGAAGGAATTGTAAAGAATTTCCCAGTTTTTTTGTTTTATTTTTGAAATTCCTTTTTATAGTGGGTTTGAGCTGATTCTCGCTGCCATATTTATCCCAGTCTAGACACACTTGATTCCCTTACGGAGACATATCAATACATAGGTTTTAAGATTCTTACTAGTCAGATATATTCCTCTGCGGGAAATATGGGGTTTTGAGTCCCTTTCACTGAGGAAGGTGTAGGTCTTGTCTATTCCATAGTTGGTTTTTGGAACGGTACCTGTGCTTATATCAAACTCTGGTTTTATGCATCACCCCACCTCTCCTTCCCCCTTAAGCAGGCATAAGAGTGTTTTCTAAATGTGAGACACTGTTCTCTTTCCTAACTCAGTTCAAGTGTAGCCATGTTTACAGGATCTTCATAAGTGATATCTTATGATAAGTTTCTTTTTCTGTGTGACTTATTTCACTTAGAATCATCGTACCTGAATCCACCCATTTTGCTGCTACTGGTCTTATGACATTGATTTCATGGCTGAGGGATATTCCATCGTACGTAAGTACCACAATTTTTTGAACCATTTTTATATTTCCTGGGATATTTAAGGTGTACCCAAGTTGAGGTCCTTGTAAGCAGTGCAGCCCTAAATTTGGGGTGGCTCTGTCTTATTGATTTTCAATTTTTCCCAGGTATATTCCCTAGACAGGAAGTGCCCTTGGCTCTGTAGCTCTGTTGTTTACTTGTTTTAGGGAACACAATGCACTCCTCCAGAGAGGCAGTTGGCAATTTACATCCCGCCCATCAACATAACAAGGCTCCCTGTTCTCCAGGGCCTGTCTTGCCTTTCTGGTTTTTACACATTTTGTGGATGTCCCTTTTGACCGGTGGGAAGTGATACTTCTTTGTAGTGCAGATTTGCATTGCCCGCTTGCTTGCTTGGCCAAAAAGGGCGTATGCGTTTCGGAGAAAACGCATACGCCTTTTTTGGCCAAGTGCATCATTGTCGAAGTTGTGCCCCTCTTCCTGTGCTTTAAAGACGATTCCAACGTACCTCTTGAAATCTGTTTCCTGCTATTCTGCCTCGCTTTCAAGTCCGCCTCGTTGCCTTCCCTCAACAGATTTTTGGACGATAGTTATCCTTTATTACTTGGCCAGTTTGTGAATTGCTGTGCCCCTGAGCTCCATTTTTCAACTCGTTTTTGGTGAGCTGACCGCAAGTTCAAAATTTTGGTTCAGGATCTATACTGATTCCCGGTGGGTGGCTGAGACTTTGGTTAATTCTTCTTCCTGCTGGGAAATTACAGTGATATGTGCCCGTCCAAATGCCTAACAGCTACTCTCTCATTGGTTCTCCCTCTTCCCTTTCATCCTCTGCCATATTGGCAACCTGTGCGAACCAGGAGGTTAAAGGGGCTGTATCTCCAAGTTGGGAGGTTGATAATAAAGCAGATGGAAAGTCAAACCGGAGCACCAGGAGAGGGACTATTCGTTGAGTTTTAGAAACCTTTCGTATTCACAGTGTGTCCGTTCTCTAGGATTCCCGTACATGTTATATCTGTAGTAATATTCCCTTCAACCTGGAGAGTTGGGAACCATGGAATGTGTGCCATGCATTATTGCTTTAAAGGGTCTGCATTTGCTCACCCAATCTCACCAATCCTCTCAGTCCCAAGTGTCCAGCCTTATGCCACATCCAGCTGTCATTGTAGATAGGGTCATTTCAGGTTTCATCAGAGACCCTGAAGGAATTGTAAAGAATTTCCCAGTTTTTTTGTTTTATTTTTGAAATTCCTTTTTATAGTGGGTTTGAGCTGATTCTCGCTGCCATATTTATCCCAGTCTAGACACACTTGATTCCCTTACGGAGACATATCAATACATAGGTTTTAAGATTCTTACTAGTCAGATATATTCCTCTGCGGGAAATATGGGGTTTTGAGTCCCTTTCACTGAGGAAGGTGTAGGTCTTGTCTATTCCATAGTTGGTTTTTGGAACGGTACCTGTGCTTATATCAAACTCTGGTTTTATGCATCACCCCACCTCTCCTTCCCCCTTAAGCAGGCATAAGAGTGTTTTCTAAATGTGAGACACTGTTCTCTTTCCTAACTCAGTTCAAGTGTAGCCATGTTTACAGGATCTTCATAAATGATATCTTATGATAAGTTTCTTTTTCTGTGTGACTTATTTAACTTAGAATCATCATACCTGAATCCACCCATTTTGCTGCTACTGGTCTTATGACATTGATTTCATGGCTGAGGGATATTCCATCGTACGTAAGTACCACAATTTTTTGAACCATTTTTATATTTCCTGGGATATTTAAGGTGTACCCAAGTTGAGGTCCTTGTAAGCAGTGCAGCCCTAAATTTGGGGTGGCTCTGTCTTATTGATTTTCAATTTTTCCCAGGTATATTCCCTAGACAGGAAGTGCCCTTGGCTCTGTAGCTCTGTTGTTTACTTGTTTTAGGGAACACAATGCACTCCTCCAGAGAGGCAGTTGGCAATTTACATCCCGCCCATCAACATAACAAGGCTCCCTGTTCTCCAGGGCCTGTCTTGCCTTTCTGGTTTTTACACATTTTGTGGATGTCCCTTTTGACCGGTGGGAAGTGATACTTCTTTGTAGTTCAGATTTGCATTGCCCGCTTGCTTGCTTGGCCAAAAAGGGCGTATGCGTTTCGGAGAAAACGCATACGCCTTTTTTGGCCAAGTGCATCATTGTCGAAGTTGTGCCCCTCTTCCTGTGCTTTAAAGGCGATTCCAACGTACCTCTTGAAATCTGTTTCCTGCTATTCTGCCTCGCTTTCAAGTCCGCCTCGTTGCCTTCCCTCAACAGATTTTTGGACGATAGTTATCCTTTATTACTTGGCCAGTTTGTGAATTGCTGTGCCCCTGAGCTCCATTTTTCAACTCGTTTTTGGTGAGCTGACCGCAAGTTCAAAATTTTGGTTCAGGATCTATACTGATTCCCGGTGGGTGGCTGAGACTTTGGTTAATTCTTCTTCCTGCTGGGAAATTACAGTGATATGTGCCCGTCCAAATGCCTAACAGCTACTCTCTCATTGGTTCTCCCTCTTCCCTTTCATCCTCTGCCATATTGGCAACCTGTGCGAACCAGGAGGTTAAAGGGGCTGTATCTCCAAGTTGGGAGGTTGATAATAAAGCAGATGGAAAGTCAAACCGGAGCACCAGGAGAGGGACTATTCGTTGAGTTTTAGAAACCTTTCGTATTCACAGTGTGTCCGTTCTCTAGGATTCCCGTACATGTTATATCTGTAGTAATATTCCCTTCAACCTGGAGAGTTGGGAACCATGGAATGTGTGCCATGCATTATTGCTTTAAAGGGTCTGCATTTGCTCACCCAATCTCACCAATCCTCTCAGTCCCAAGTGTCCAGCCTTATGCCACATCCAGCTGTCATTGTAGATAGGGTCATTTCAGGTTTCATCAGAGACCCTGAAGGAATTGTAAAGAATTTCCCAGTTTTTTTGTTTTATTTTTGAAATTCCTTTTTATAGTGGGTTTGAGCTGATTCTCGCTGCCATATTTATCCCAGTCTAGACACACTTGATTCCCTTACGGAGACATATCAATACATAGGTTTTAAGATTCTTACTAGTCAGATATATTCCTCTGCGGGAAATATGGGGTTTTGAGTCCCTTTCACTGAGGAAGGTGTAGGTCTTGTCTATTCCATAGTTGGTTTTTGGAACGGTACCTGTGCTTATATCAAACTCTGGTTTTATGCATCACCCCACCTCTCCTTCCCCCTTAAACAGGCATAAGAGTGTTTTCTAAATGTGAGACACTGTTCTCTTTCCTAACTCAGTTCAAGTGTAGCCATGTTTACAGGATCTTCATAAGTGATAACTTATGATAAGTTTCTTTTTCTCTGTGACTTATTTCACTTAGAATCATCGTACCTGAATCCACCCATTTTGCTGCTACTGGTCTTATGACATTGATTTCATGGCTGAGGGATATTCCATCGTACGTAAGTACCACAATTTTTTGAACCAATTTTATATTTCCTGGGATATTTAAGGTGTACCCAAGTTGAGGTCCTTGTAAGCAGTGCAGCCCTAAATTTTGGGGTGGCTCTGTCTTATTGATTTTCAGTTTTTCCCAGGTATATTCCCTAGACTGGAAGTGCCCTTGGCTCTGTAGCTCTGTTGTTTACTTGTTTTAGGGAACACAATGCACTCCTCCAGAGAGGCAGTTGGCAATTTACATCCCGCCCATCAGCATAACAAGGCTCCCTGTTCTCCAGGGCCTGTCTTGCCTTTCTTGTTTTTACACATTTTGTGGATGTCCCTTTTGACCGGTGGGAAGTGATACTTCTTTGTAGTGCAGATTTGCATTGCCCGCTTGCTTGCTTGGCCAAAAAGGGCGTATGCGTTTTCTCCTGAATATATTCAGGAGAAAACGCATACGCCCTTTTTGGCCAAGTGCATCATTGTCGAAGTTGTGCCCCTCTTCCTGTGCTTTAAAGGCGATTCCAACGTACCTCTTGAAATCTGTTTCCTGCTATTCTGCCTCGCTTTCAAGTCCGCCTCGTTGCCTTCCCTCAACAGATTTTTGGACGATAGTTGTTCTTTATTACTCGGCCAGTTTGTGAATTGCTGTGCCCCTGAGCTCCATTTTTCAACTCGTTTTTGGTGAGCTGACCGCAAGTCCAAAATTTTGGTTCAGGATCTATACTGTTTCCCGGTGGGTGGCTGATACTTTGGTTAATTCTTCTTCCTGCCGGGAAATTACAGTGATATGTGCCCATCCAAATGCCTAACAGCTACTCTCTCATTGGTTCTCCCTCTTCCCTTTCATCCTCTGCCAAATTGGCAACCTGTGCGAACCAGGAGGTTAAAGGGGCTGTCTCTCCAAGTTGGGAGGTTGATAATAAAGCAGATGGAAAGTCAAACCGGAGCACCAGGAGAGGGACTATTCGTTGAGTTTTAGAAACCTTTCGTATTCACAGTGTGTCCGTTCTCTAGGATTCCCGTACATGTTATATCTGTAGTAATATTCCCTTCAACCTGGAGAGTTGGGACCCATGGAATGTGTGCCATGCATTATTGCTTTAAAGGGTCTGCATTTGCTCACCCAGTCTCACCAATCCTCTCAGTCCCAAGTGTCCAGCCTTATGCCACATCCAGCTGTCATTGTAGATAGGGTCATTTCAGGTTTCATCAGAGACCCTGAAGGAATTGTAAAGAATTTCCCAGTTTTTTTGTTTTATTTTTGAAATTCCTTTTTATACTGGGTTTGAGCTGATTCTCGCTGCCATATTTATGCCATTCTAGACACACTTGATTCCCTTACGGAGACATATCAATACATAGGTTTTAAGATTCTTACTAGTCAGATATATTCCTCTGCGGGAAATATGGGGTTTTGAGTAGCTTTCACTGAGGAAGGTGTAGGTCTTGTCTATTCCATAGTTGGTTTTTGGAACGGTACCTGTGCTTATATCAAACTCTGGTTTTATGCATCACCCCACCTCTCCTTCCCCCTTAAGCAGGCATAAGAGTGTTTTCTAAATGTGAGACACTGTTCTCTTTCCTAACTCAGTTCAAGTGTAGCCATGTTTACAGGATCTTCATAAGTGATATCTTATGATAAGTTTCTTTTTCTGTGTGACTTATTTCACTTAGAATCATCGTACCTGAATCCACCCATTTTGCTGCTACTGGTCTTATGACATTGATTTCATGGCTGAGGTATATTCCATCATACATAAGTACCACAATCTTTTGAACCATTTTTATATTTCCTGGGATATTTAAGGTGTACCCAAGTTGAGGTCCTTGTAAGCAGTGCAGCCCTAAATATTGGGGTGGCTGTGTCTTTTTGATATTCAGTTTTCCCAAGGTATATTCCCTAGACTGGAAGTGCCCTTGGCTCTGTAGCTCTGTTGTTTACTTGTTTTAGGGAACACAATGCACTCCTCCAGAGAGGCAGTTGGCAATTTACATCCCGCCCATCAGCATAACAAGGCTCCCTGTTCTCCAGGGCCTGTCTTGCCTTTCTGGTTTTTACACATTTTGTGGATGTCCCTTTTGACCGGTGGGAAGTGATACTTCTTTGTAGTGCAGATTTGCATTGCCCGCTTGCTTGCTTGGCCAAAAAGGGCGTATGCGTTTTCTCCTGAATATATTCAGGAGAAAACGCATACACCCTTTTTGGCCAAGTGCATCATTGTCGAAGTTGTGCCCCTCTTCCTGTGCTTTAAAGGCGATTCCAACGTACCTCTTGAAATCTGTTTCCTGCTATTCTGCCTCGCTTTCAAGTCCGCCTCGTTGCCTTCCCTCAACAGATTTTTGGAGGATAGTTGTCCTTTATTACTCGGCCAGTTTGTGAATTGCTGTGCCCCTGAGCTCCATTTTTCAGCTCGTTTTTGGTGAGCTGACCGCAAGTCCAAAATTTTGGTTCAGGATCTATACTGATTCCCGGTGGGTGGCTGAGACTTTGGTTAATTCTTCTTCCTGCCGGGAAATTACAGTGATATGTGCCCGTCCAAATGCCTAACAGCTACTCTCTCATTGGTTCTCCCTCTTCCCTTTCATCCTCTGCCAAATTGGCAACCTGTGCGAACCAGGAGGTTAAAGGGGCTGTCTCTCCAAGTTGGGAGGTTGATAATAAAGCAGATGGAAAGTCAAACCGGAGCACCAGGAGAGGGACTATTCGTTGAGTTTTAGAAACCTTTCGTATTCACAGTGTGTCCGTTCTCTAGGATTCCCGTACATGTTATATCTGTAGTAATATTCCCTTCAACCTGGAGAGTTGGGACCCATGGAATGTGTGCCATGCATTATTGCTTTAAAGGGTCTGCATTTGCTCACCCAGTCTCACCAATCCTCTCAGTCCCAAGTGTCCACCCTTATGCCACATCCAGCTGTCATTGTAGATAGGGTCATTTCAGGTTTCATCAGAGACCCTGAAGGAATTGTAAAGAATTTCCCAGTTTTTTTGTTTTATTTTTGAAATTCCTTTTTATAGTGGGTTTGAGCTGATTCTCGCTGCCATATTTATCCCAGTCTAGACACACTTGATTCCCTTACGGAGACATATCAATACATAGGTTTTAAGATTCTTACTAGTCAGATATATTCCTCTGCGGGAAATATGGGGTTTTGAGTCCCTTTCACTGAGGAAGGTGTAGGTCTTGTCTATTCCATAGTTGGTTTTTGGAACGGTACCTGTGCTTATATCAAACTCTGGTTTTATGCATCACCCCACCTCTCCTTCCCCCTTAAGCAGGCATAAGAGTGTTTTCTAAATGTGAGACACTGTTCTCTTTCCTAACTCAGTTCAAGTGTAGCCATGTTTACAGGATCTTCATAAGTGATATCTTATGATAAGTTTCTTTTTCTCTGTGACTTATTTCACTTAGAATCATTGTACCTGAATCCACCCATTTTGCTGCTACTGGTCTTATGACATTGATTTCATGGCTGAGGGATATTCCATCGTACGTAAGTACCACAATTTTTTGAACCATTTTTATATTTCCTGGGATATTTAAGGTGTACCCAAGTTGAGGTCCTTGTAAGCAGTGCAGCCCTAAATATTGGGGTGGCTGTGTCTTTTTGATATTCAGTTTTCCAAAGGTATATTCCTTAGACTGGAAGTGCCCTTGGCTCTGTAGCTCTGTTCTTTACTTGTTTTAGGGAACACAATGTACTACTCCAGAGAGGCAGTTGGCAATTTACATCCGCCCATCAGCATAACAAGGCTCCCTGTTCTCCAGTGCCTGTCTTGCCTTTCTGGTTTTTACACATTTTGTGGATGTCCCTTTGGACCGGTGGTAAGTGATACATCTTTGTAATGCAGATTTGCATTGCCCGATTGCTTGCTTGGCCAAAAAGGGCGTCTGCGTTTTCTCCTGAATATATTCAGGAGAAAACGCATACGCCCTTTTTGGCCACGTGCATCATTGCCGAAGTTGTGCCCCTCATCCGGTGCTTTAAAGGTGATTCCAACGTACCTCTTGAAATCTGTTTCCTGTTATTCTGCTTCGCTTTCAAGTCCACCTAGTTGCCTTCCCTCAACAGATTTTTGGACGATAGTTGTCCTTTATTACTCGGCCAGTTTGTGAATTGCTGTGCCCCTGAGCTCCATTTTTCAACTCGTTTTTGGTGAGCTGACCGCAGGTCCAAAATTTTGGTTCAGGATCTATGCTGGTTCCCGGTGGGGGGCTGAGACTTTGGTTAATTCTTCTTCCTGCCGGGAAATTAGAGTGATATGTGCCCGTCCAAATGCCTAACAGCTACTCTCTCATTGGTTCTCCCTCTTCCCTTTCATCCTCTGCCAAATTGGCAACCTGTGCGAACCAGGAGGTTAAAGGGGCTGTCTCTCAAAGTTGGGAGGTTGATAGTAAAGCAGGTGGAAAGTCAAACCGGAGCACCAGGAGAGGGACTATTCGTTGAGTTTTAGAAACCTTTCGTATTCACAGTGTGTCCGTTCTCTAGGTTTCCCGTACATGTTATAACTGTAGTTATATTCCCTTCAATCTGGAGAGTTGGGACCCATGGAATGGGTGCCATGCATTAATGCATTAAAGGTTCTGCATTTGTTCACCCAATCTCACCAATCCTCTCAGTCCAAGTGTCCCGCCTTAAGCCACATCCAGCTGTCATTGTAGATAGGGTCAGTCCAGGTTTCATCAGAGACTCTGAAGGAATTGTAAAGAATTTCCCAGGTTTTTGTTTTGTTTTTGAAATTCCTTTTTATAGTGGGTTTGAGCTGATTCTCGCTGCCATGTTTATGCCAGTCTAGACACACTTGGTTCCCTTACGGAGACATATCAATACATAGGTTTTAAGATTCTTACTAGTCAGATATATTCCTCTGCGGGAAATATGGGGTTTTGAGTCCCTTTCACTGAGGAAGGTGTAGGTCTTGTCTATTCCATAGTTGGTTTTTGGAACGGTACCTGTGCTTATATCAAACTCTGGTTTTATGCATCACCCCACCTCTCCTTCCCCCTTAAGCAGGCATAAGAGTGTTTTCTAAATGTGAGACACTGTCCTCTTTCCTAACTCAGTTCAAGTGTAGCCATGTTTACAGGATCTTCATAAGTGATATCTTATGATAAGTTTCTTTTTCTGTGTGACTTATTTCACTTAGAATCATCGTACCTGAATCCACCCATTTTGCTGCTACCGGTCTTATGACATTGATTTCATGGCTGAGGGATATTCCATCGTACGTAAGTACCACAAATTTTTGAACCATTTTTATATTTCCTGGGATATTTAAGGTGTACCCAAGTTGAGGTCCTTGTAAGCAGTGCAGCCCTAAATTTTGGGGTGGCTCTGTCTTATTGATTTTCAGTTTTCCCAAGGTATATTCCCTAGACTGGAAGTGCCCTTGGCTCTGTAGCTCTGTTCTTTACTTGTTTTAGGGAACACAGTACACTCCACCAGAGAGGCAGTTGGCAATTTACATCCCGCCCATCAGCATAACAAGGCTCCCTGTTCTCCAGGGCCTGTCTTGCCTTTCTAGTTTTTACACATTTTGTGGATGTCCCTTTTGACCGGTGGGAAGTGATACTTCTTTGTAGTGCAGATTTGCATTGCCCGCTTTCTTGCTTGGCCAAAAAGGGCGTATGCGTTTTCTCCTGAATATATTCAGGAGAAAACGCATATGCCCTTTTTGGCCAAGTGCATCATTGTCGAAGTTGTGCCTCTCTTCCTGTGCTTTAAAGGCGATTCCAACGTACCTCTTGAAATCCGTTTCCTGCTATTCTGCCTCGCTTTCAAGTCCGCCTCGTTGCCTTCCCTCAACAGATTTTTGGACGATAGTTGTCCTTTATTACTCGGCCAGTTTGTGAATTGCTGTGCCCCTGAGCTCCATTTTTCAACTCGTTTTTTGTTAGCGGACAGCAAGTCCAAAATTTTGGTTCAGGACCTATACTGGTTCCCGGTGTGTGGCTGAGACTTTGGTTAATTCTTCTTCCTGACGGGAAATTTGAGTGATATATGACCGTCCAAATGCCTAACAGCTACTCTCTCATTGGTTCTCCCTCTTCCCTTTCATCCTCTGCCAAATTGGCCACCTGTGCGAACCAGGAGGTTAAAGGGGCTGTCTCTCCAAGTTGGGAGGTTGATAGTAAAGCAGATGGAAAGTCAAACCGGAGCACCAGGAGAGGGACTATTCGTTAAGTTTTAGAAACCTTTCGTATTCACTGTGTGTCCGTTCTCTAGGTTTCCAGTACATGTTATAGCGGTGGTAATATTCCCTTCAA
Organism: Hyperoodon ampullatus; assembly: GCF_949752795.1. Classification (NCBI taxonomy): domain Eukaryota; kingdom Metazoa; phylum Chordata; class Mammalia; order Artiodactyla; family Ziphiidae; genus Hyperoodon; species Hyperoodon ampullatus. The sequence goes on along the minus strand of NW_027640676.1, from coordinate 1,966,497 downwards.
CCTGGAGAGTTGGGACCCATGGAATGGGTGCCATGCATTATTGCTTTAAAGGGTCTGCATTTGCTCACCCAATCTCACCAATCCTTTCAGTCCCAAGTGTCCAGCCTTATGCCACATCCAGCTGTCATTGTAGATAGGGTCATTCCAGGTTTCATCAGAGACCCTTAAGGAATTGTAAAGAATTTCCCAGTTTTTTTGTTTTGTTTTTGAAATTCCTTTTTATAGTGGGTTTGAGCTGATTCTCGCTGCCATGTTTATGCCAGTCTAGACACACTTGATTCCCGTACGGAGACATATCAATACATAGGTTTTAAGATTCTTACTAGTCAGATATATTCCTCTGCGGGAAATATGGGGTTTTGAGTCCCTTTCACTGAGGAAGGTGTAGGTCTTGTCTATTCCATAGTTGGTTTTTGGAACGGTACCTGTGCTTATATCAAACTCTGGTTTTATGCATCACCCCACCTCTCCTTCCCCCTTAAGCAGGCATAAGAGTGTTTTCTAAATGTGAGACACTGTTCTCTTTCCTAACTCAGTTCAAGTGTAGCCATGTTTACAGGATCTTCATAAGTGATATCTTATGATAAGTTTCTTTTTCTCTGTGACTTATTTCACTTAGAATCATCGTACCTGAATCCACCCATTATGCTGCTACTGGTCTTATGACATTGATTTCATGGCTGAGGGATATTCCATCGTACGTAAGTACCACAATTTTTTGAAATATTTTTATATTTCCTGGGATATTTAAGGTGGACCCAAGTTGAGGTCCTTGTAAGCAGTGCAGCCCTAAATTTTGGGGTGGCTCTGTCTTATTGATGTTCAGTTTTCCCAAGGAATATTCCCGAGACTGGAAGTGCCCTTGGCTCTGTAGCCCTGTTCTTTACTTGTTTTAGGGAACACAATGCACTCCTCCAGAGAGGCAGTTGGCAATTTACATCCCACCCATCAGCATAACAAGGCTCCCTGTTCTCCAGGGCCTGTCTTGCCTTTCTGGTTTTTACACATTTTGTGGATGTCCCTTTTGACCGGTGGGAAGTGATACGTCTTTGTAGTGCAGATTTGCATTGCCCGCTTGCTTGCTTGGCCAAAAAGGGCGTATGCGTTTTCTCCTGAATATATTCAGGAGAAAACGCATACGCCCTTTTTGGCCAAGTGCATCATTGTCGAAGTTGTGCCCCTCTTCCTGTGCTTTAAAGGCGATTCCAACGTACCTCTTGAAATCAGTTTCCTGCTATTCTGCATCGCTTTCAAGTCCGCCTCGTTGCCTTCCCTCAACAGACTTTTGGACGATAGTTGTCCTTTATTACTCGGCCAGTTTGTGAATTGCTGTGCCCCTGAGCTCCATTTTTCAACTCGTTTTTTGTGAGCTGACCGGAAGTCCAAATTTTTGGTTCAGGAATTATGCTGGTTCCCGGTGGGGTCTGAGACTTTGGTAAATTTTTCTTCCTGCCGGGAAGATAGAGTGATATGTGCCCGTCCAAATGCCTAACAGCTACTCTCTCATTGGTTCTCCCTCTTCCCTTTCATCCTCTGCCATATTGGAAACTTGTGAGAACCTTGAGGTTAAAGGGGCTGTGTCTCCAATTTGGGAGGTTGATAGTAAAGCAGATCGAATGTCAAACCGGAGCACCAGGAGAGGGGCTATTCGTTGAGCTTTAGTAACCTTTCGTATTCACAGTGTGTCCGTTCTCTAGGTTTCCCGTACATGTTATAGATGTAGTAATATTCCCATCAACCTGGAGAGTTCGGACCCATGGAATGGGTACCATGCATTATTGCTTTAAAGGGTCTGCATTTGCTCACCCAATCTAACCAATCCTCTCAGTCGCAAGTGTCCCTCCTTATGCCACATCCAGCTGTCGTTGTAGATAGGGTCATTCCAGGTTTCATCAGAGACCCTGAAGGAATTGTAAAGAATTTCCCAGTTTTTTTGTTTTGTTTTTGAAATTCCTTTTTATAGTGGGTTTGCGCTGATTCTCGCTGCCATGTTTATGTCCATCTAGACACACTTCATTCCCTTACGGAGACATATCAATACATAGGTTTTAAGATTCTTACTAGTCAGATATATTCCTCTGCGGGAAATATGGGGTTTTGAGTCCCTTTCACTGAGGAAGGTGTAGGTCTTGTCTATTCCATAGTTGGTTTTTGGAACGGTACCTGTGCTTATATCAAACTCTGGTTTTATGCATCACCCCACCTCTCCTTCCCCCTTAAGCAGGCATAAGAGTGTTTTCTAAATGTGAGGCACTGTTCTCTTTCCTAACTCAGTTCAAGTGTAGCCATGTTTACAGGATCTTCATAAGTGATAATTTATGATAAGTTTCTTTTTCTGTGTGACTTATTTCACTTAGAAACATCGTACCTGAATCCAACCATTTTGCTGCTACTGGTCTTATGACATTGATTTCATGGCTGGGGGATATTCCGTCGTACGTAAGTACCACAATTTTTTGAACCATTTTTATATTTCCTGGGACATTTAATGTGTACCCAAGTTGAGGTCCTTGTAAGCAGTGCAGCCCTAAATTTTGGGGTGGCTCTGTCTTATTGATTTTCAGTTTTCCCAAGGTATATTCCCTAGACTGGAAGTGCCCTTGGCTCTGCAGCTCTGTTCTTTACTTCTTTTAGGGAACACAATGCACTCCTCCAGAGAGACAGTTGGCAATTTACATCCCGCCCATCAGCATAACAAGGCTCCCTGTTCTCCAGGGCCTGTCTTGCGTTTCTGGTTTTTACACATTTTGTGGATGTCCCTTTTGACCGGTTGGAAGTGATACTTCTTTGTAGTGCAGATTGCATTGCCCGCTTGCTTGCTTGGCCAAAAAGGGTGTATGCGTTTTCTCCTGAATATATTCAGGAGAAGACGCATACGCCCTTTTTGGCCAAGTGCATCATTGTCGAAGTTGTGCCCCTCTTCCTGTGCTTTAAAGGCAATTCCAACGTACCTCTTGAAATCTGTTTCCTGCTATTCTGCCTCGCTTTCAAGTCGGCCTCGTTGCCTTCCCTCAACAGATTTTTGGACGATACTTGTCCTTTATTACTTGGCCAGTTTGTGAATTGCTGTGCCCCTGAGCTCCATTTTTCAACTCCTTTTTTGTTAGCTGACCGCAAGTCCAAAATTTTGGTTCAGGACCTATGCTGGTTCTCGGTGGGGGGCTGAAACTTTGGTTAATTCTACTTCCTGCCGGGAAGTTAGAGTGATATGTGCCCGTCCAAATGCCTAACAGCTACTCTCTCATTGGTTCTCCCTCTTCCCTTTCATCCTCTGCCAAATTGGCAACCTGTGCGAACCAGGAGGTTAAAGGGGCTGTCTCTCCAGTTGGGAGGTTTATAGTAAAGCAAATGGAAAGTCAAACCGGAGCACCAGGAGAGGGACTATTCGTTGAGTTTTAGAAACCTTTCGTATTCACAGTGTGTCCGTTCTCTAGGATTCCCGTACATGTTATAGCTGTAGTAATATTCCCTTCAATCTGGAGAGTTCGGACCCATGGAATGGGTGCCATGCATTATTGCTTTAAACGGTCTGCATTTGCTCACCCAATCTCACCAATCGTCTCAGTCCCAAGTGTCCCTCCTTATGCCACATCCAGCTGTCATTGTAGACAGGGTCATTCCAGGTTTCATCAGAGACCCTGAAGGAATTGTAAAGAATTTCCCAGTTTTTTTGTTTTGTTTTTGAAATTCCTTTTTATAGTGGGTTTGAGCTGATTCTCGCTGCCATGTTTATGCCAGTCTAGACACACTTGATTCCCTTACGGAGACGTATCAATACATAGGTTTTAAGATTCTTACTAGTCAGATATATTCCTCTGCGGGAAATATGGGGTTTTGAGTCCGTTTCACTGAGGAAGGTGTAGGTCTTCTCTATTCCATTGTTGGTTTTTGGAACGGTACCTGTGCTTATATTAAACTCTGGTTTTATGCATCACCTCACCTCTCCTTCCCCCTTAAGCAGGCATAAGAGTGTTTTCTAAATGTGAGACACTGTTCTCTGTCCTAACTCAGTTCAAGTGTAGTCATGTTTACAGGATCTTCATAAGTGATATCTTATGATAAGTTTCTTTTTCTGTGTGACTTATTTCACTTAGAATCATCGTACCTGAATCCACCCATTTTGCTGCTACCGGTCTTATGACATTGATTTCATGGCTGAGGGATATTCCATCGTACGTAAGTACCACAAATTTTTGAACCAATTTTATATTTCCTGGGATATTTAAGGTGTACCCAAGTTGAGGTCCTTGTAAGCAGTGCAGCCCTAAATTTTGGGGTGGCTCTGTCTTATTGATTTTCAGTTTTCCCAAGGTATATTCCCTAGACTGGAAGTGCCCTTGGCTCTGTAGCTCTGTTCTTTACTTGTTTTAGGGTACACAATGCACTCCTCCAGAGAGGCAGTTGGCAATTTACATCCCGCCCATCAGCATAACAATGCTCCCTGTTCTCCAGGGCCTGTCTTGCCTGACTGGTTTTTACACATTTTGTGGATGTCCCCTTTGACTGGTGGGAAGTGATACTTCTTTGTAGTGCAGATTTGCATTGCCCGCTTGCTTGCTTGGCCAAAAAGGGCGTATGCGTTTTCTCCTGAATATATTCAGGAGAAAACGCATACGCCCTTTTTGGCCAAGTGCATCATTGTCGAAGTTGTGCCCCTCTTCCTGTGCTTTAAAGGCGATTCCAACGTACCTCTTGAAATCTGTTTCCTGCTCTTCTGCCTCGCTTTCAAGTCCGCCTCGTTGCCTTCCCTCAACAGATTTTTGGACGATAGTTGTCCTTTATTACTCGGCCAGTTTGTGAAATGCTGTGCCCCTGAGCTCCATTTTTCAACTCGTTTTTGGTGAGCTGACCGCAAGTCCAAAATTTTGGTTCAGAACCTATGCTGGTTCCCGGTGGGGGGCTGAGACGTTTCTTAATTCTTCTTCCTGCCGGGATGTTAGAGTGATATGTGCCCGTCCAAATTCCTAACAGCTACTCTCTCATTGGTTCTCCCTCTTCCCTTTCATCCTCTGCCAAATTGGCAACCTGTGCGAACCAGGAGCTTAAAGGGGCTGTCTCTCCAAGTTGGGAGGTTGATAGTAAAGCAGATGGAAAGTCAAAACGGAGCACCAGGACAGGGACTATTCGTTGAGTTTTAGAAACCTTTCGTATTCTCAGTGTGTCCATTCTCTAGGTTTCCCATACATGTTATAACTGTAGTAATATTCCCTTCAACCTGGAGAGTTGGGACCCATGGAATGGGTGCCATGCATTATTGCTTTAAAGGGTCTGCATTTGCTCACCAAATCTCACCAATCGTCTCAGTCCCAAGTGTCCAGCCTTATGCCACATCCAGCTGTCGTTGTAGATTGGGTCATTCCAGGGTTCATCAGAGACCCTGAAGGAATTGAAAAGAATTTCCCAGTTTTTTTGTTTTGGTTTTGAAATTCCTTTTTATAGTGGGTTTGAGCTGATTCTCGCTGCCATGTTTATGCCAGTCTAGACACACTTGATTCCCTTACGGAGACATATCAATACATAGGTTTTAAAATTCTTACTAGTCAGATATATTCCTCTGCGGGAAATATGGGGTTTTGAGTCCCTTTCACTGAGGAAGGTGTAGGTCTTGTCTATTCCATTGTTGGTTTTTGGAACGGTACCTGTGCTTATATCAAACTCAGGTTTTATGCATCACCCCACCTCTCCTTCCCCCTTAAGCAGGCATAAGAGTGTTTTCTAAATGTGAGACACTGTTCTCTTTCCTAACTCAGTTCAAGTGTAGCCATGTTTACAGGATCTTCATAAGTGATATCTTATGATAAGTTTCTTTTTCTGTGTGACTTATTTCACTTAGAATCATCGTACCTGAATCCACCCATTTTGCTGCTACTGGTCTTATGACATTGATTTCATGGCTGAGGGATATTCCATCGTACGTAAGTACCACAATTTTTTAAACCATTTTTATATTTCCTGGGATATTTAAGGTGTACCCAAGTTGAGGTCCTTGTAAGCAGTGCAGCCCTAAATTTTGGGGTGGCTCTGTCTTATTGATTTTCAGTTTTCCCAAGGTATATTCCCTAGACTGGAAGTGCCCTTGGCTCTGTAGCTCTGTTCTTTACTTGTTTTAGGGAACACAATGCACTCCTCCAGAGAGGCAGTTGGCAATTTACATCCCGCCCATCTGCATAACAAGGCTCCCTGTTCTCCAGGGCCTGTCTTGCCTTTCTGGTTTTTACACATTTTGTGGATGTCCCTTTTGACCGGTGGGAAGTGATACTTCTTTGTAGTGCAGATTTGCATTGCCCGCTTGCTTGCTTGGCCAAAAAGGGCGTATGCGTTTTCTCCTGAATATATTCAGGAGAAAACGCATACGTCCTTTTTGGGCAAGTGCATCATTGTCGAAATTGTGCCCCTCTTCCTGTGCTATAAAGGCCATTCCAACGTACCTCTTGAAATCTGTTTCCTGCTATTCTGCCTCGCTTTCAAGTCCGCCTCGTTGCCTTCCCTCAACAGATTTTTGGACGATAGTTGTCCTTTATTACTCGGCCAGTTTGTGAATTGCTGTGCCCCTGAGCTCCATTTATCAACTCATTTTTGGTGAGCTGACCGCAAGTCCAAAATTTTGGTTCAGGACATATACTGGTTCCCGGTGGGTGGCTGAGACTTTGATTAATTCTTCTTCCTGCCGGGAAATTACAGTGATATGTGCCCGTTCAAATGCCTAACAGCTACTCTCTCATTGGTTCTCCCTCTTCCCTTTCATCCTCTGCGAAATTGGAAACCTGTGCGAACCAGGAGATTAAAGGGGCTGTATCTTCAAGTTCGGAGGTTGATAGTAAAGTAGATGGAAAGTCAAACCGGAGCACCAGGAGAGGGACTATTCGTTGAGTTTTAGAAACCTTTCGTATTCACAGTGTGTCCGTTCTCTAGGTTTCCCGTACATGTTATAGCTGTAGTAATATTCCCTTCAACCTGGAGAGTTGGGACCCATGGAATGGGTGCCATGCATTATTGCTTTAAAGGTTCTGCATTTGCTCACCCAATCCACCAATCCTCTCAGTCCCAAGTGTCCAGCCTTATGCCACATCCAGCTGTCGTTGTAGATAGGGTCATTCCAGGTTTCATCAGAGATCCTGAAGGAATTGTAAAGAATTTCCCAGTTTTTTCGTTTTGTTTTTGAAATTCCTTTTTATAATGGGTTTGAGCTGATTCTCGCTGCCATGTTTTTGCCAGTCTAGACACACTTGATTCCCTTATGGAGACATATCAATACATAGGTTTTAAGATTCTTACTAGTCAGATATATTCCTCTGCGGGAAATATGGGGTTTTGAGTCCCTTTCACTGAGGAAGGTGTAGGTCTTGTCTATTCCATAGTTGGTTTTTGGAACGGTACCTGTGCTTATATCAAACTGTGGTTTTATGCATCACCCCACCTCTCCTTCCCCCTTAAGCAGGCATAAGAGTGTTTTCTAAATGTGAGACACTGTTCTCTTTCCTAACTCAGTTCAAGTGTAGCCATGTTTACAGGATCTTCATAAGTGATATCTTATGATAAGTTTCTTTTTCTGTGTGACTTATTTCACTTAGAATCATCGTACCTGAATCCACCCATTTTGCTGCTACTTGTCTTATGACATTGATTTCATGGCTGAGGGATATTCCACCGTACGTAAGTACCACAAATTTTTGAACCATTTTTATATTTCCTGGGATATTTAAGGTGTACCCAAGTTGAGGTCCTTGTAAGCAGTGCAGCCCTAAATTTTGGGGTGGCTCTGTCTTATTGATTTTCAGTTTTCCCAAGGTATATTCCCTAGACTGGAAGTGCCCTTGGCTCTGTATCTCTGTTGTTTACTTGTTTTAGGGAACACAATGCACTCCTACACAGAGGCAGTTGGCAATTTACATCCCACCCATCAGCATAACAAGGCTCCCTGTTCTCGAAGGCCTGTTTTGCCTTTCTGTTTTTACATATTTTGTGGATGTCCCTTTTGACCGGTGGGAAGTGATACTTCTTTGTAGTGCAGATTTGCATTGCCCGCTTGCTTGCTTGGCCAAAAAGGGCGTATGCGTTTTCTCCTGAATATAATCAGGAGAAAACGCATAGGCCCTTTTTGGCCAAGTGCATCATTGTCGAAGTTGTGCCCCTCTTCCTGTGCTTTAAAGGCGATTCCAACGTACCTCTTGAAATCTGTTTCCTGCTATTCTGCCTCGCTTTCAAGTCCGCCTCGTTGCCTTCCCTCAACAGAATTTTGGACAATAGTTGTCCTTTATTACTCGTCCAGTTTGTGAATTGCTGTGCCCCTGAGCTCCGTTTTTCAACTCGTTTTTGGTGAGCTGACCGCAAGTCCAAAATTTTGGTTCAGGATATATACTGGTTCCCGGTGGGTGGCTGAGATTTTGGTTAATTTTTCTTCCTGCCGGGAAATGACAGTGATAAGTGCCCGTCCAAATGCCTAACAGCTACTCTCTCATTGGTTCTCCCTCTTCCCTTTCATTTTCTGCCAAATTGGCAACCTGTGCGAACCAGGAGGTTAAAGGGGTTGTCTCTCCAAGTTGGGAGGTTGATAGTAAAGCAGATGGAAAGTCAAACCGGAGCACCAGGAGAGGGACTATTCGTTGAGTTTTAGAAACCTTTCGTATTCACAGTGTGTCCGTTCTCTAGGTTTCCCGTACATGTTATAGCTGTAGTAATATTCCCTTCAACCTGGAGAGTTGGGACCCATGGTATGGGTGCCAGGCATTTGTGCTTTAAAGGGTCTGCATTTGCTCACCCAATCTCACCAATCCTCTCAGTCTCAAGTGTCCCTCCTTATGCCACATCCAGCTGTCATTGTAGATAGGGTCATTCCAGGTTTCATCAGAGACCCTGAAGGAATTGTAAAGAATTTCCCAGTTTTTCTGTTTTGTTTTTGAAATTCCTTTTTATAGTGGGTTTGAGCTGATTCTCGCTGCCATGTTTATGCCAGTCTAGACACACTTGATTCCCTTACGGAGACATATCAATACATAGGTTTTAAGATTCTTACTAGTCAGATATATTCCTCTGCGGGAAATATGGGGTTTTGAGTCCCTTTCACTGAGGAAGGTGTAGGTCTTGTCTATTCCATAGTTGGTTTTTGGAACGGTACCTGTGCTCATATCAAACTCTGGTTTTATGCATCACCCCACCTCTCCTTCCCCCTTAAGCAGGCATAAGAGTGTTTTCTAAATGTGAGACACTGTTCTCTTTCCTAACTCAGTTCAAGTGTAGCCATGTTTACAGGATCTTCATAAGTGATATCTTATGATAAGTTTCTTTTTCTGTGTGACTTATTTCACTTAGAATCATCGTACCTGAATCCACCCATTTTGCTGCTACTGGTCTTATGACATTGATTTCATGCCTGAGGTATATTCCATCGTATGTAAGTACCAGAATTTTTTGAACCATTTTTATATTTCCTGGGATATTTAAGGTGTACCCAAGTTGAGGTCCTTGTAAGCAGTGCAGCACTAAATTTTGGGGTGGCTCTGTCTTATTGATTTTCAGTTTTCCCAAGGTATATTCCCTAGACTGGAAGTGTCCTTGGCTCTGCAGCTCTGTTCTTTACTTGTTTTAGGGAACACAATGTACTCCTACAGAGAGGCAGTTGGCAATTTACATCCCGCCCATCAGCATAACAAGGCTCCCTGTTCTCCAGGGCCTGTCTTGCCTTTCTGGTTTTTACACATTTTGTGGATGTCCCTTTTGACCGGTGGGAAGTGATACTTCTTTGTAGTGCAGATTTGCATTGCCCGCTTGCTTGCTTGGCCAAAAAGGGCGTATGCGTTTTCTCCTGAATATATTCAGGAGAAAACGCATACGCCCTTTTTGGCCAAGTTCATCATTGTCAAAGCTGTGCCCCTCTTCCTGTGCTTTAAAGGCGATTCCAACGTACCTCTTGAAATCTGTTTCCTGCTATTCTGCCTCGCTTTCAAGTCCGCCTCGTTGCCTTCCCTCAACAGATTTTTGGACGATAGTTGTCTTTTATTACTCGTCCAGTTTGTGAATTGCTGTGCCCCTGAGCTCCATTTTTCAACTCGTTTTTGGTGAGCTGACCGCAAATCCTAAATTTTGGTTTAGGACCTATACTGGTTCCCAGTGGGTGGCTGAGACTTTGGTTAATTCTTCTTCCTGCCGGGAAATTACAGTGATATGTGCCCGTCCAAATGCCTAACAGCTACTCTCTCATTGGTTCTCCCTCTTCCCTTTCATCCTCTGCCAAATTGGCAACCTGTGCGAACCAGGAGGTTAAAGGTGCCGTCTCTCCAAGTTCGGAGGTTCATAGTAAAGCAGATAGAAAGTCAAACCGGAGCAACAGGAGAGGGAGTATTCGTTGAGTTTTAGAAACCTTTCGTATTCACAATGTGTCCGTTCTCTAGGTTTCCCGTACTTGTTATAGCTGTAGTAATATTCCCTTAAACCTGGAGAGTTGGGACCCATGGAATGGGTGCCAGGCATTTGTGCTTTAAAGGGTCTGCATTTGCTCACCCAATCTCACCAATCGTCTCAGTCCCAAGTGTCCCTCCTTATGCCACATCCAGCTGTCATTGTAGATAGGGTCATTCCAGGTTTCATCAGAGACCCTGAAGGAATTGTAAAGAATTTCCCAGTTTTTTTGTTTTGTTTTTGAAATTCCTTTTTATAGTGGGTGTGAGCTGATTCTCGCTGCCATGTTTCTGTGAGTCTAGACACACTTGATTCCCTTACGGAGACATATCAATACATATGTTTTAAGATTCTTACTAGTCAGATATGTTCCTCTGCGGGAACTATGGGGTTTTGAGTCCCTTTCACTGAGGAAGGTGTAGGTCTTGTCTATTCCATAGTTGGTTTTTGGAACGGTACCTGTGCTTATATCAAACTCTGGTTTTATGCATCACCCCACCTCTCCTTCCCACTTAAGCAGGCATAAGAGTGTTTTCTAAATGTGAGACACTGTTCTCTTTCCTAAATCAGTTCAAGTGTAGCCATGTTTACAGTATCTTCATAAGTGATATCTTATGATAAGTTTCTTTTTCTGTGTGACTTATTTCACTTAGAATCATCGTACCTGAATCCACCCATTTTGCTGCTACTGGTCTTATGACATTGATTTCATGCCTGAGGGATATTCCATCGTACATAAGTACCACAAATTTTTGAACCATTTTTATATTTCCTGGGATATTTAAGGTGTACCCAAGTTGAGGTCCTTGTAAGCAGTGCAGCCCTAAATTTGGGGTGGCTCTGTCTTATTGATTTTCAGTTTTCCCAAGGTATATTCCCTAGACTGGAAGTGCCCTTGGCTCTGTAGCTCTGTTCTTTACTTGTTTTAGGGAACACAATATAATCCTCCAGAGAGGCAGTTGGCAATTTACATCCCGCCCATCAGCATAACAAGGCTCCCTGTTCTCCAGGGCCTGTCTTGCCTTTCTGGTTTTTACACATTTTGTGGATGTTCCTTTTGAGCGGTGGGAAGTGATACTTCTTTGTAGTGCAGATTTGCATTGCCCGCTTGCTTGCTTGGCCAAAAAGGGTGTATGCGTTTTCTCCTGAATATATTCAGGAGAAAACGCATATGCCCTTTTTTGCCAAGTGCATCATTGTCGAAGTAGTGCCCCTCTTCCTGTGCTTTAAAGGCGATTCCAACGTACCTCTTGAAATCTGTTTCCTGCTATTCTGCCTCGCTTTCAAGTGTGCCTCGTTGCCTTCCCTCAACAGATTTTTGGACGAGAGTTGTCCTTTATTACTCGGCCAGTTTGTGAATTGCTGTGACCCTGAGCTCCATTTTTCAACTCGTTTTTGGTGAGCTGGCCGCAAGTCAAAATTTTGGTTCAGGACCTATACTGGTTCCCGGTGGGTGGCTGAGACTTTGGTTAATTCTTCTTCCTGCCGGGAAATTACAGTGATATGTGCCCGTCCAAATGCCTAACAGCTACTCTCTCATTGGTTCTCCCTCTTCCCTTTCATCCTCTGCCAAATTGGAAACCTGTGCGAACCAGGAGGTTAAAGGTGCTGTCTCTCCATGTTGGGAGGTTGATAGTAAAGCAGATGGAAAGTCAAACCGGAGCACCAGGAGAGGGACTATTCGTTGAGTTTTAGAAACCTTTCGTATTCACAGTGTGTCCGTTCTCTAGGATTCCCGTACATGTTATAGCTGTAGTAATATTCCCTTCAACCTGGAGAGTTGGGACCCATGGAATGGGTGCCATGCATTATTGCTTTAAAGGGTCTGCATTTGCTCACCCAATCTCACCAATCCTCTCAGTCCCAAGTGTCCAGCCTTATGCCACATCCAGCTGTCGTTGTAGATAGGGTCTTTCCAGGTTTCATCAGAGACCCTGAAGGAATTGTAAAGAATTTCCCAGTTTTTTTGTTTTGTTTTTGAAATTCCTTTTCATAGTGGGTTTGAGCTGATTCTCGCTGCCATGTTTATGCCAGTCTAGACACACTTGATTCCCTTATGGAGACATATCAATACATAGGTTTTAAGATTCTTACTAGTCAGATATATTCCTCTGCAGGAAATATGGGGTTTTGAGTCCCTTTCACTGAGGAAGGTGTAGGCCTTGTCTATTCCATAGTTGGTTTTTTGAACGGTACCTGTGCTTATATCAAACTCTGGTTTTATGCATCACCCCACCTCTCCTTCCCCCTTAAGCAGGCATAAGAGTGTTTTCTAAATGTGAGACACTGTTCTCTTTCCTAACTCAGTTCAAGTGTAGCCATGTTTACAGGATCTTCATAAGTGATATCTTATGATAAGTTTCTTTTTCTGTGTGACTTATTTCACTTAGAATCATCGTACCTGAATCCACCCATTTTGCTGCTACTGGTCTTATGACATTGATTTCATGGCTGAGGGATATTCCATCGTACGTAAGTACCACAATTTTTTGAACCATTTTTATATTTCCTGGGATATTTAAGGTGTACCCAAGTTGAGGTCCTTGTAAGCAGTGCAGCCCTAAATTTCGGGGTGGCTCTGTCTTATTCATTTTCAGTTTTCCCAAGGTATACTCCCTAGATTGGAAGTGCCCTTGACTCTGTATCTCTGTTGTTTACTTGTTTTAGGGTACACAATGCACTCCTACAGGGAGGCAGTTGGCAATTTACATCCCGCCCATCAGCATAACAAGGCTCCCTGTTCTCCAGGGCCTGTCTTGCCTTTCTGGTTTTTACACATTTTGTGGAAGTCCCTTTTGACCGGTGGGAAGCGATACTTCTTTGTAGTGCAGATTTGCATTGCCCGCTTGCTTGCTTGGCCAAAAAGGGCGTATGCGTTTTCTCCTGAATATATTCAGGAGAAAACGCATACGCCCTTTTTGGCCAAGTGCATCATTGTCGAAGTTGTGCCCCTCTTCCTGTGCTTTAAAGGCGATTCCAACGTACCTCTTGAAATCTGTTTCCTGCTATTCTGCCTCTCTTTCAAGTCCGCCTCGTTGCCTTCCCTCAACAGATTTTTGGACGATAGTTGTCCTTTATTACTCGGCCAGTTTTTGATTTGCTGTGACCCTGAGCTCCATTTTTCAACTCGTTTTTGGTGAGCTGACCGCAAGTCAAAATTTTGATTCAGGACCTATACTGGTTCCCGGTGGGGGGCTGAGACTTTGGTTAATTCTTCTTCCTGCCGGGAAATTACAGTGATATGTGCCCGTCCAAATGCCTAACAGCTACTCTCTCATTGGTTCTCCCTCTTCCCTTTCATCCTCTGCCAAATTGGCAACCTGTGCGAACCAGGATGTTAAAGGGGCTGTCTCTTCAAGTTGGGAGGTTGATAGTAAAGCAGATGGAAAGTCAAACCGGAGCACCAGGAGAGGGACTATTCGTTGAGTTTTAGAAACCTTTTGTATTCACAGTGTGTCCGTTCTCTAGGTTTCCCGTACATGTTATAGCTGTAGTAATATTCCCATCAACCTGGAGAGTTGGGACCCATGGAATGGGTGCCAGGCATTTTTGCTTTAAAGGGTCTGCATTTGCTCACACAATCTCACCAATCGTCTCAGTCCCAAGTGTCCAGCCTTATGCCACATCCAGCTGTCGTTGTAGATAGGGTCATTCCAGGTTTCATCAGATACCCTGAAGGAATTGTAAAGAATTTCCCAGTTTTTTGTTTTGTTTTTGAAATACCTTTTTACAGTGGGTTTGAGCTGATTCTCGCTGTCAAGTTTATGCCAGTCTAGACAGACTTGATTCCCTTATGGAGACATATCAATACATAGGTTTTAAGATTTTTACTATTCAGATATATTCCACTGTGGGAAATATGGGGTTTTGAGTCCCTTTCACTGAGGAAGGTGTAGGTCTTGTCTATTCCATAGTTGGTTTTTGGAACGGTACCTGTGCTTATATCAAACTCTGGTTTTATGCATCACCCCACCTCTCCTTCCCCCTTAAGCAGGCATAAGAGTGTTTTCTACATGTGAGACACTGTTCTCTTTCCTAACTCAGTTCAAGTGTATCCATGTTTACAGGATCTTCATAAGTGATATCTTATGATAAGTTTATTTTTCTGTGTGATTTATTTCACTTAGAATCATCGTACCTGAATCCACCCATTTTGCTGCTACTGGTCTTATGACATTGATTTAATGGCTGAGGGATATTCCATCGTACGTAAGTACCACAATTTTTTGAACCATTTTTATATTTCCTGGGATATTTAAGGTGTACCCAAGTTGAGGTCCTTGTAAGCAGTGCAGCCCTAAATTTTGGGGTGGCTCTGTCTTATTGATTTTCATTTTTCCCAAGGAATATTCCCTAGACTGGAAGTGCCCTTGGATCTGTAGCTCTGTTGTTTACTTGTTTTAGGGAACCCAATACACTCCTCCGGAGAGGCAGTTGGCAATTTACATTCCGCCCATCAGCATAACAAGGCTCCCTGTTCTCCAGCGCCTGTCTTGCCTTTCTGGTTTTTACACATTTTGTGGATGTCCCTTTTGACTGGTGGGAAGTGATACTTCTTTGTAGTGCAGATTTGCATTGCCCGCTTGCTTGCTTGGCCAAAAAGGGCGTATGCGTTTTCTCCCGCATAGGCCCTTTTTGGCCAAGTGCATCATTGTCGAAGTTGTGCCCCTCGTCCTGTGCTTTAAAGGCGATTCCAACGTACCTCTTGAAATCTGTTTCCTGCTATTCTGCCTCGCTTTCAAGTCCACCTCGTTGCCTTCCCTCAACAGATTTTTGTACGATAGTTGTCCTTTATTACTCGGCCAGTTTGTGAATTGCTGTGCCCCTGAGCTCCATTTTTCAACTCGTTTTTGGTGAGCTGACCGCAAGTCCAAAATTTTGGTTCAGGACCTATACTGGTTCCCGGTGGGTGGCTGAGACTTTGGTTAATTCTTCTTCCTGCCGGGAAATTACGGTGATATGTGCACGTTCAAATGCCCAACAGCTACTCTCTCATTGGTTCTCCCTCTTCCCTTTCATCCTCTGCCAAATTGGCAACCTGTGCGAACCAGGAGGTTAAAGGGGCTGTCTCTCCAAGTTGGGAGGTTGATAGTAAAGCAGATGGAAAGTCAAACCGGAGCACCAGGCGAGGGACTATTCGTTGAGTTTTAGAAACCTTTCATATTCACAGTGTGTCCGTTCTCTAGGTTTCTCGTACATGTTATAGCTGTAGTAATATTCCCTACAACCTGGAGAGTTGGGACCCATGGAATGGGTGACATGCATTATTACTTTAAAGGGTCTGCATTTGCTCACCCAATCTCACCAATCCTCTCAGTCCCAAGTGTCCAGCCTTATGCCACATCCAGCTGTGGTTGTAGATAGGGTCATTCCAGGTTTCATCAGAGACCCTGAAGGAATTGTAAAGAATTTCCCAGTTTTTCTGTTTTGTTTTTGAAATTCCTTTTTATAGTGGGTTTGAGCTGATTCTATCTAACATGTTTATGCCAGTCTAGACACACTTGATTCCCTTACGGAGACATATCAATACATAGGTTTTAAGATTCTTACTAGACAGATATATTCCTCTGCGGGAAATATGGGGTTTTGAGTCCCTTTCACTGAGGAAGGTGTAGGTCTTGTCTATTCCATAGTTGGTTTTTGGAACGGTACCTGTGCTTATATCAAACTCTGGTTTTATGCATCACCCCACCTCTCCTTCCCCCTTAAGCAGGCATAAGAGTGTTTTCTAAATGTGAGACTCTGTTCTCTTTCCTAACTCAGTTCAAGTGTAGCCATATTTACAGGATCTTCATAAGTGATATCTTATGATAAGTTTCTTTTTCTGTGTGACTTATTTCACTTAGAATCATCGTACCTGAATCCACCCATTTTGCTGCTACTGGTCTTATGACATTGATTTCATGGCTGAGGGATATTCCATCGTACGTAAGTACCACAATTTTTTGAACCATTTTTATATTTCCTGGGATATTTAAGGTGTACCCAAGTTGAGGTCCTTGTAAGCAGTGCAGCCCTAAATTTTGGGGTGGCTCTGTCTTATTGATTTTCAGTTTTCCCAAGGTATATTCCCTAGACTGGAAGTGCCCTTGGATCTGTAGCTCTGTTCTTTACTTGTTTTAGGGAACACAATGTACTCATCCGGAGAGGCAGTTGGCAATTTATATCCCGCCCATCAGCATAACAAGGTTCCCTGTTCTCCAGCACCTGTCTTGCCTTTCTGGTTTTTACACATTTTTGTGGATGTCCCTTTTGACCGGTGGGAAGTGATACTTCTTTGTAGTGCAGATTTGCATTGCCCACTTGCTTGCTTGGCCAAAAAGGGTGTATGCGTTTTCTCCTGAATATATTCAGGAGAAAACGCATACACCCTTTTTGGCCAAGTGCATCATTGTCGAAGTTGTGCCCCTCTTCCTGTGCTTTAAATGCGATTCCAATGTACCTCTTGAAATCTGTTTCCTGCTATTCTGCCTCGCTTTCAAGTCCGCCTCGTTGCCTTACCTCAACAGATTTTGGGACGATAGTTGTCCTTTATTACTCGGCCAGTTTGTGAATTGCTGTGACCCTGAGCTCCATTTATCAACTCCTTTTTGGTGAGCTGACCGCAAGTCAAAATTTTGGTTCAGGACCTATACTGGTTCCCGGTGGGTGGCTGAGACTTTGGTTAATTCTTCTTCCTGCCGGGAAATTACAGTGATATGTGCCCGTCCAAATGCCTAACAGCTACTCTCTCATTGGTTCTCCCTCTTCCCTTTCATCCTCAGCGAAATTGGAAACCTGTGCGAACCAGGAGGTTAAAGGGGCTGTATCTTCAAGTTCGGAGGTTGATAGTAAAGTAGATGGAAAGTCAAACCGGAGCACCAGGAGAGGGACTATTCATTGAGTTTTAGAAACCTTTCGTATTCACAGTGTGTCCGTTCTCTAGGTTTCCCGTACATGTTATAGCTGTAGTAATATTCCCTTCAACCTGGAGAGTTGGGACCCATGGAATGGGTGCCATGCATTATTGCTTTAAAGGTTCTGCATTTGCTCACCCAATCCACCAATCCTCTCAGTCCCAAGTCTCCAGCCTTATGCCACATCCAGCTGTCGTTGTAGATAGGGTCATTCCAGGTTTCATCAGAGATCCTGAAGGAATTGTAAAGAATTTCCCAGTTTTTTCGTTTTGTTTTTGAAATTCCTTTTTATAATGGGTTTGAGCTGATTCTCGCTGCCATGTTTATGCCAGTCTAGACACACTTGATTCCCTTATGGAGACATATCAATACATAGGTTTTAAGATTCTTACTAGTCAGATATATTCCTCTGCGGGAAATATGGGGTTTTGAGTCCCTTTCACTGAGGAAGGTGTAGGTCTTGTCTATTCCATAGTTGGTTTTTGGAACGGTACCTGTGCTTATATCAAACTCTGGTTTTATGCATCACCCCACCTCTCCTTCCCCCTTAAGCAGGCATAAGAGTGTTTTCTAAATGTGAGACACTGTTCTCTTTCCTAACTCAGTTCAAGTGTAGCCATGTTTACAGGATCTTCATAAGTGATATCTTATGATAAGTTTCTTTTTCTGTGTGACTTATTTCACTTAGAATCATCGTACCTGAATCCACCCATTTTGCTGCTACTTGTCTTATGACATTGATTTCATGGCTGAGGGATATTCCACCGTACGTAAGTACCACAAATTTTTGAACCATTTTTATATTTCCTGGGATATTTAAGGTGTACCCAAGTTGAGGTCCTTGTAAGCAGTGCAGCCCTAAATTTTGGGGTGGCTCTGTCTTATTGATTTTCAGTTTTCCCAAGGTATATTCCCTAGACTGGAAGTGCCCTTGGCTCTGTAGCTCTGTTCTTTACTTGTTTTAGGGAACACAATGCACTCCTCCAGAGAGGCAGTTGGCAATTTACATCCCGCCCATCAGCATAACAAGGCTCCCTGTTCTCCAGGGCCTGTCTTGCCTTTCTGGTTTTTACACATTTTGTGGATGTCCCTTTTGACCGGTGGGAAGTGATACTTCTTTGTAGTGCAGATTTGCATTGCCCGCTTGCTTGATTGGCCAAAAAGGGCGTATGCGTTATCTCCTGAATATATTCAGGAGAAAACGCATACGCCCTTTTTGGCCAAGTGCATCATTGTCGAAGTTGTGCCCCTCATCCTGTGCTTTAAAGGCGATTGCAACGTACCTCTTGAAATCTGTTTCCTGCTATTCTGCCTCGCTTTCAAGTCCGCCTCGTTGCCTTCCCTCAACTGATTTTTGGACGATAGTTTTCCTTTACTACTCGGCCAATTTGTGGTTTGCTGTGCCCCTGAACTCCATTTTTCAACTCGTTTTTGGTGAGCTGACCACAAATCCTAAATTTTGGTTTAGGACCTATACTGGTTCCCAGTGGGTGGCTGAGACTTTGGTTAATTCTTCTTCCTGCCGGGAAATTACAGTGATATGTGCCCGTCCAAATGCCTAACAGCTACTCTCTCATTGGTTCTCCCTCTTCCCTTTCATCCTCTGCGAAATTGGAAACCTGTGCGAACCAGGTGGTTAAAGGGGTTGTCTCTCCAAGTTGGGAGGTTGATAGTAAAGCAGATGGAAAGTCAAAACGGAGCACCAGGAGAGGGACTATTCGTTGAGTTTTAGAAACCTTTCGTATTCACAGTGTGTCCGTTCTCTAGGATTCCCGTACATGTTATATCTGTAGTAATATTCCCTTCAACCTGGAGAGTTGGGACCCATGGAATGTGTGCCATGCATTATTGCTTTAAAGGGTCTGCATTTGCTCACCCAATCTCACCAATCCTCTCAGTCCCAAGTGTCCAGCCTTATGCCACATCCAGCTGTCATTGTAGATAGGGTCATTTCAGGTTTCATCAGAGACCCTGAAGGAATTGTAAAGAATTTCCCAGTTTTTTTGTTTTATTTTTGAAATTCCTTTTTATAGTGGGTTTGAGCTGATTCTCGCTGCCATATTTATCCCAGTCTAGACACACTTGATTCCCTTACGGAGACATATCAATACATAGGTTTTAAGATTCTTACTAGTCAGATATATTCCTCTGCGGGAAATATGGGGTTTTGAGTCCCTTTCACTGAGGAAGGTGTAGGTCTTGTCTATTCCATAGTTGGTTTTTGGAACGGTACCTGTGCTTATATCAAACTCTGGTTTTATGCATCACCCCACCTCTCCTTCCCCCTTAAGCAGGCATAAGAGTGTTTTCTAAATGTGAGACACTGTTCTCTTTCCTAACTCAGTTCAAGTGTAGCCATGTTTACAGGATCTTCATAAGTGATATCTTATGATAAGTTTCTTTTTCTGTGTGACTTATTTCACTTAGAATCATCGTACCTGAATCCACCCATTTTGCTGCTACTGGTCTTATGACATTGATTTCATGGCTGAGGGATATTCCATCGTACGTAAGTACCACAGTTTTTTGAACCATTTTTATATTTCCTGGGATATTTAAGGTGTACCCAAGTTGAGGTCCTTGTAAGCAGTGCAGCCCTAAATTTTGGGGTGGCTCTGTCTTATTGATTTTCAGTTTTCCCAAGGTATATTCCCTAGACTGGAAGTGCCCTTGGCTCTGTAGCTCTGTTCTTTACTTGTTTTAGGGAACACAATGCACTCCTCCAGAGAGGCAGTTGGCAATTTACATCCCGCCCATCAGCATAACAAGGCTCCCTGTTCTCCAGGGCCTGTCTTGCCTTTCTGGTTTTTACACATTTTGTGGATGTCCCTTTGGACCGGTGGGAAGTGATACTTCTTTGTAGTGCAGATTTGCATTGCCCGCTTGCTTGCTTGGCTAAAAAGGGCCTATGCGTTTTCTCCTGAATATATTCAGGAGAAAACGCATACGCCCTTTTTGGCCAAGTGCATCATTGTCGAAGTTGTGCCCCTCTTCCTGTGCTTTAAAGGCGATTCCAACGTACCTCTTGAAATCTATTTCCTGCTATTCTGCCTCTCTTTCAAGTCCGCCTCGTTGCCTTCCCTCAACAGATTTTTGGACGATAGTTGTCCTTTATTACTCGGCCAGTTTGTGAATTGCTGTGACCCTGAGCTCCATTTTTCAACTCGTTTTTGGTGAGCTGACCGCAAGCCCAAAATTTTGGTTCAGGACCTATACTGGTTCCCTGTGGATGGCTGAGACTTTGGTTAATTCTAGTTCCTGCCGGGAAATTACAGTGATATGTGCCCGTCCAAATGCCTAACAGCTATTCTCTCATTAGTTCTCCCTGTTCCCTTTCATCCTCTGCCAAATTGGCAACCTGGGCGAACCAGGAGGTTAAAGGGGCTGTCTCTCCAATTTGGGAGGTTGATAGTAAAGCAGATGGAAAGTAAAACTGGAGCACCAGGAGAGGGATTATTCGTTGAGTTTTAGAAACCTTTCGTATTCACAGTGTGTCCGTTCTCTAGGTTTCCCGTACATGTTATAGCTTTAGTAATATTCCCTTCAACCTGGTGAGTTGGGACCCATGGAATGGGTGCCAGGCATTTGTGCTTTAAAGGGTCTGCACTTGCTCACCCAACCTCACCAATCGTCTCAGTCCCAAGTGTCCCTCCTTATGCCACATCCAGCTGTCGTTGTAGATAGGGTCATTCCAGGTTTCATCAGAGACCCTGAAGGAATTGTAAAGAATTTCCCAGTTTTTTTGTTTTGTTTTTGAAATTCCTTTTTAGAGTGGGTTTGAGCTGATTCTCGCTGCCATGTTTATGCCAGTCTAGACACACTTGATTCCCGTGAGGAGACATATCAATACATAGGTTTTAGGATTCTTACTAGTCAGATATATCCCTCTGCGGGAAATATGGTGTTTTGAGTCCCTTTCACTTAGGAAGGTGGAGGTCTTGTATATTCCACAGTTGGTTTTTGGAACGGTACCTGTGCTTGTATCAAACTCTGGTTTTATGCATCACCCCACCTCTCCTTCCCCCTTAAGCAGGCATAAGAGTGTTTTCTAAATGTGAGACACTGTTCTCTTTCCTAACTCAGTTCAAGTGTAACCATGTTTACAGGATCTTCATAAGTGATATCTTATGATAAGTTTCTTTTTCTGTGTGACTTATTTCACTTAGAATCATCGTACCTGAATCCACCTATTTTGCTGCTCTTGGTCTTATGACATTGATTTCATGGCTGAGGGATATTCCATCGTACGTAAGTACCACAATTTTTTGAACCATTTTTATATTTCCTGGGATATTTAAGGTGTACCCAAGTTGAGGTCCTTGTAAGCATTGCAGCCCTAAATTTTGGGGTGGCTCTGTCTTATTGATTTTCAGTTTTCCCAAGGTATATTCCCTAGACTGTCAGTGCCCTTGGCTCTGTAGCTCTGTTCTTTACTTGTTTTAGGGAACACAATGCACTCCTCCAGAGAGGCAGTTGGCAATTTACATCCCGCCCATCAGCATAACAACGCTCCCTGTTCTCCAGGGCCTGTCTTGCCTTTCTGGTTTTTACACATTTTGTGGATGTCCCTTTTGACCGGTGGGAAGTGATACTTCTTTGTAGTGCAGATTTGCATTGCCCGCTTGCTTGCTTGGCCAAAAAAGGCGTATGCGTTTTCTCCTGAATATATTCAGGAGAAAACGCATACGCCGTTCTTGGCCAAGTGCATCATTGTCGAAGTTGGGCTCCTCTCCCTTTGCTTTAAAGGCGATTCCAACGTACCTCTTGAAATCTGTTTCCTGCTATTCTGCCTCGCTTTCAAGTCCGCCTCGTTGACTTCCCTCAACAGATTTTTGGACGATAGTTGTCCTTTATTACTAGGCCAGTTTGTGAATTGCTGTGCCCTTGAGCTCCATTTTTCAACTCGTTTTTTGTGAGCTGACCGCAAGTCCAAAATTTTGGTTCAGAACCTATGCTGGTTCCCGGTGGGGGGCTGAGACTTTGGTTAATTCTTCTTCCTGCTGGGAAGTTAGAGTAATATGTGCCCGTCCAAATGCCTAACAGCTACTCTCTCATTGGTTCTCCCTCTTCCCTTTCATCCTCTGCCAAATTGGCAACCTGGGCGAACCAGGAGGTTAAAGGGGCTGTCTCTCCAAGTTGGGAGGTTGATACTAAAGCAGATGGAAAGTAAAACTGGAGCACCAGGAGAGGGATTATTCGTTGAGTTTTAGAAACCTTTCGTATTCACAGTGTGTCCGTTCTCTAGGATTCCCGTACATGTTATAGCTTTAGTAATATTCCCTTCAACCTGGAGAGTTGGGACCCATGGAATGGGTGCCAGGCATTTGTGCTTTAAAGGGTCTGCATTTTCTCACCCAGTCTAACCAGTCCTCTCAGTCCCAAGTGTCCCTCCTTATGCCACATCCAGCTGTCGTTGTAGATAGGGTCATTCCAGGTTTCATCAGAGACCCTGAAGGAATTGTAAAGAATTTCCCAGTTTTTTTGTTTTGTTTTTGAAATTCCTTTTTATAGTGGGTTGGAGCTGATTCTCGCTTCCATGTTTATGCCAGTCTAGACACACTTGTTTCCCTTACGGAGACATATCAATACATAGGTTTTAAGATTCTTACTAGTCAGATATATTCCTCTGCAGGAAATATGGGGTTTTGAGTCCCTTTCACTGAGGAAGGTGTAGGTCTTGTCTATTCCATAGTTGGTTTTTCGAACGGTACCTGTGCTTATATCAAACTCTGGTTTTATGCATCACCCCACCTCTCCTTCCCCCTTAAGCAGGCATAAGAGTGTTTTCTAAATGTGAGACACTGTTCTCTTTCCTAACTCAGTTCAAGTGTAGCCATGTTTACAGGATCTTCATAAGTGATATCTTATGATAAGTTTCTTTTTCTCTGTGACTTATTTCACTTAGAATCATCGTACCTGAATATACCCGTTTTGCTGCTACTGGTCTTATGACATTGATTTCATGGCTGAGGGATATTCCATCGTACGTAAGTACCACAATTTTTTGAACCATTTTTATATTTCCTGGGATATTTAGGGTGTACCCAAGTTGAGGTCCTTGTAAGCAGTGCAGCCCTAAATTTTGGGCTGGCTCTGTCTTATTGATTTTCAGTTTTCCCAAGGTATATTCCCTAGACTGGAAGTGCCCTTGGCTCTGTAGCTCTGTTGTTTACTTGTTTTAGGGAACACAATGCACTCCTCCAGAGAGGCAGTTGGCAATTTACATCCCGCCCATCAGCATAACAAGGCTCCCTGTTCTCCAGTGCCTGTCTTGCCTTTCTGGTTTTTACACATTTTGTGGATGTCCCTTTTGACCGGTGGGAAGTGATACTTCTTTGTAGTGCAGATTTGCATTGCCCGCTTGCTTGCTTGGCCAAAACGGGCGTATGCGTTTTCTCCTGAATATATTCAGGAGAAAACGCATACGCCCTTTTTGGCCAAGGGCATCATTGTCGAAGTTGTGCCCCTCTTCCTGTGCTTTAAAGGCGATTCCAACGTACCTCTTGAAATCTGTTTCCTGCTATTCTGCCTCGCTTTCACGTCCGCCTCGTTGCCTTCCCTTAACAGATTTTTGGACGATACTTGTCCTTTATTACTCGGCCAGTTTGTGAATTGCTGTGCCCCTGAGCTCCATTTTTCAACTCGTTTTTTGTGAGCTGACCGCAAGTCCAAAATTTTGGTTCAGAACCTATGCTGGTTCCCGGTGGGGGGCTGAGACTTTGGTTAATTCTTCTTCCTGCTGGGAAATTTGTGTGATATATGACCGTCCAAATGCCTAACAGCTACTCTCTCATTGGTTCTCCCTCTTCCCTTTCATCCTCTGCCAAATTGGCAACCTGTGTGAAACAGGAGGTTAAAGGGGCTGTCTCTGCAATTTGGGAGAATGACAGTAAAGCTGATGGAAAGTGAAACCGGAGCACCAGGAGAGGGACTATTCGATGAGTTTTAGAAACCTTTTCTATTCACAGTGGGTCCATTCTCTAGGTTTCCCGTAAATGTTATAGCTGTAGTAATATTCCCTTCAACCTGGAGAGTTGGGACCCATGGAATGGGTGCCAGGCATTTGCGCTTTAAAGGGTCTGCATTTGCTAACCCAATCTCACCAATCCTCTCAGTCCCAAGTGTCCAGCCTTAAGCCACATCCAGCTGTCGTTGTAGATAGGGTCATTCCAGGTTTCATCAGAGACCCTGAAGGAATTGTAAAGAATTTCCCAGTTTTTTTGTTTTGTTTTTGACATTCTTTTTTAAAGTGGGTTTGAGCTGATTCTCGCTGCCATGATTATGCCAGTCTAGACACACTTGATTCCCTTACGGAGACATATCAATACATAGGTTTTAAGATTCTTACTAGTCAGATATATTCCTCTGCGGGAAATATGGGGTTTTGAGTCCCTTTCACTGAGGAAGGTGTAGGTCTTGTCTATTCCATAGTTGGTTTTTGGAACGGTACCTGTGCTTATATCAAACTCTGGTTTTATGCATCACCCCACCTCTCCTTCCCCCTTAAGCAGGCATATGAGTGTTTTCTAAATGTGAGACACTGTTCTCCTTCCTAACTCAGTTCAAGCGTAGCCATGTTTACAGGAACTTCATAAGTGATATCTTATGATAAGTTTCTTTTTCTCTGTGACTTATTTCACTTAGAATTATCGTACCTGAATCCACCCATTTTGCTGCTACTGGTCTTATGACATTGATTTCATGGCTGAGGGATATTCCATCGTATGTAAGTACCACAATTTTTTGAACCATTTTTATATTTCCTGGGATATTTAAGGTGTACCCAAGTTGAGGTCCTTGTAAGCAGTGCAGCCCTAAATTTTGGGGTGGCAATGTCTTATTGATTTTCAGTTTTCCCAAGGTATATTCCCTAGACTGTCAGTGCCCTTGGCTCTGTAGCTCTGTTGTTTACTTGTTTTAGGGAACACAATGCACTCCTCCAGAGAGGCAGTTGGCAATTTACATCCCGCCCATCAGCATAACAAGGCTTCCTGTTCTCCAGGGCCTGACTTGCCTTTCTGGTTTTTACACATTTTGTTGATGTCCCTTTGGACCGGTGGGAAGTGACACTTCTTTGTAGTGCAGATTTGCATTGCCCGCTTGCTTGCTTGGCCAAAAAGGGCGTATGCGTTTTCTCCTGAATATATTCAGGAAAAAACGCATACGCCCTTTTTGGCCAAGTGCATCATTGTCGAAGTTGTGCCCCTCTTCCTGTGCTTTAAAGGCAATTGCAACGTACCTCTTGAAATCTGTTTCCTGCTATTCTGCCTCGCTTTCAAGTCCGCCTCGTTGCCTTCCCTCAACAGATTTTTGGACGATAGTTGTCCTTTATTACTCGGCCAGTTTGTGAATTGCTGTGACCCTGAGCTCCATTTTTCAACTCGTTTTTTATGAGCTGACCGCAAGTCCAAAATTTTGGTTCAGGATCTATGCTGGTTCCCGGTGGGTGGCTGAGACTTTGGTTAATTCTTCTTCTGGCCGGGAAGTTAGAGTGATATGTGCCCGTCCAAATGCCTAACAGCTACTCTCTCATTGGTTCTCCTTCTTCCCATTCATCCTCTGCCAAATTGGAAACCTGTGTGAACCAGGAGGTTAAAGGGGCTGTCTCTCCAAGTTGGGAGATTGATAGTAAAGCAGATGGAAAGTCAAACCGGAGCACCAGGAGAGGGACTATTCGTTGAGTTTTAGAAACCTTTCGTATTCACAGTGTGTCCGTTCTCTTGGTTTCCCGTACATGTTATAACTGTAGTAATATTCCCTTCAACCTGGAGAGTTGGGACCCATGGAATGGGTGCCATGCATTATTGCTTTAAAGCGTCTGCATTTGCTCACCCAATCTCACCAATCCTCTCAATCCCAAGTGTCACTCCTTATGCCACATCCAGCTGTCATTGTAGATAGGGTCATTCCAGGTTTCATCAGAGACCCTGAAGGAATTGTAAAGAATTTCCCAGTTTTTTTGTTTTGTTTTTGAAATTCCTTTTTATAGTGGGTTTGAGCTGATTCTCGCTGCCATGTTTATGCCCTTCTAGACACACTTGATTCCCGTGAGGAGACATATCAATACATAGGTTTTAGGATTCTTACTAGTCAGATATATCCCTCTGCGGGAAATATGGGGTTTTGAGTCCCTTTCACTGAGGAAGGTGTAGGTCTTGTATATTCCATAGTTGGTTTTTGGAACGGTACCTGTGCTTGTATCAAACTCTGGTTTTATGCATCACCCCACCTCTCCTTCCCCCTTAAGCAGGCAAAAGAGTGTTTTCTAAATGGGAGACACTGTTCTCTTTCCTAACTCAGTTCAAGTGTAACCATGTTTACAGGATCTTCATAAGTGATATCTTATGATAAGTTTCTTTCTCTGTGTGACTTATTTCACTTAGAATCATCGTACCTGAATCCACCTATTTTGCTGCTCTTGGTCTTATGACATTGATTTCATGGCTGAGGGATATTCCATCGTACGTAAGTACCACAATTTTTTGAACCATTTTTATATTTCCTGGGATATTTAAGGTGTACCCAAGTTGAGGTCCTTGTAAGCAGTGCAGCCCTAAATTTTGGGGTGGCTCTGTCTTATTGATTTTCAGTTTTCCCAAGGTATATTCCCTAGACTGGAAGTGCCCTTGGCTCTGTAGCTCTGTTGTTTACTTGTTTTAGGGAACACAATGCACTCCTGCAGAAAGGCAGTTGGCAATTTACATCCCGCCCATCAGCATAACAAGGCTCCCTGTTCTCCAGGGCATGTCTTGCCTTTCTGGTTTTTACACATTTTGTGGATGTCCCTTATGACCGGTGGGAAGTGATACTTCTTTGTAGTGCAGATTTGCATTGCCCGCTTACTTGCTTGGCCAAAACGGGTGTATGCGTTTTCTCCTGAATATATTCAGGAGAAAACGCATACGCCCTTTTTTGCCAAGTGCATCATTGTCGAAGTTGTGCCCCTCTTCCTGTGCTTTAAAGGCGATTCCAACGTACCTCTTGAAATCTGTTTCCTGCTCTTCTGCCTCGCTTTCACGTCCGCCTCGTTGCCTTCCCTTAACAGATTTTTGGACGATACTTGTCCTTTATTACTCGGCCAGTTTGTGAATTGCTGTGCCCCTGAGCTCCATTTTTCAACTCGTTTTTGGTGAGCTGACCGCAAGTCCAAAATTTTGGTTCAGGACCTATGCTGGTTCCCGGTGGGGGGCTGAGACTTTGGTTAATTCTTCTTCCTGCTGGGAAATTTGAGTGATATATGCCCGTCCTAATGCCTAACAGCTACTCTCTCATTGGTTCTCCTTCTTCCCTTTCATCCTCTGCCAAATTGGCAACCTGTGCGAACCAGGAGGTTAAAGGGGCTGTCTCTGCAATTTGGGAGAATGACAGTAAAGCAGATGGAAAGTGAAACTGGAGCACCAGGAGAGGGACTATTCGTTGAGTTTTTGAAACCTTTCATATTCACATTGTGTCCGTTCTCTAGGTTTCCTGTACATGTTATAGCTGTAGTAATATTCCCTTCAACCTGGAGAGTTGGGACCCATGGAATGTGTGCCAGGCATTTGTGCTTTAAAGGGTCTGGATTTGCTCACCCAATCTCACCAATCCTCTCAGTCCCAAGTATACAGCCTTATGCCACATTCAACTGTCGTTGTAGATAGGGTCATTCCAGGTTTCATCAGAGACCCTGAAGGAATTGTAAAGAATTTCCCAGTTTTTTTGTTTTGTTTTTGAAATTCCTTTTTACAGTGCGTTTGAGCTGATTCTCGCTGCCATGTTTATGCCAGTCTAGACACACTTGATTCCCTTACGGAGACATATCAATACATAGGTTTTAAGATTCTTACTAGTCAGATATATTCCTCTGCGGGAAATATGGGATTTTGAGTCCCTTTCACTGAGGAAGGTGTAGGTCTTGTCTATTCCATAGTTGGTTTTTGGAACGGTACCTGTGCTTATATCAAACCCTGGATTTATGCATCAACCCACCTCTCCTTCCCCCTTAAGGAGGCATAAGATTGTTTTCTAAATGTGAGACACTGTTCTCTTTCCTAACTCAGATCGAGTGTAGCCATGTTGATAGGATCTTCATAAGTGATATCTTAAGATAAGTTTCTTTTTATCTGTGACTTATTTCACTTAGAATCATCGTACCTGAATCCACCCATTTTGCTGTTACTGGTCTTATGACATTGATTTCATGGCTGAGGGATATTCCATCGTACGTAAGTACCACAATTTTTTGAACCATTTTTATATTTAGTGGGATATTTACTGGGCACCCAAGTTGAGGCCCTTGTAAGCAGTGCAGCCCTAAATTTTGGGGTGGCTCTGTCTTATTGATATTCAGTTTTCTCAAGGTATATTCCCTAGACTGGAAGTGCCCTTGGCTCTGTAGCTCTGTTGTTTACTTGTTTTAGGGAACACAATGCACTCCTCCAGAGAGGCAGTTGGCAGTTTACATCCCGCCCATCAGCATAACAAGGCTCCCTGTTCTCCAGGGCCTGTCTTGCCTTTCTGGTTTTTACACATTTTGTGGATGTCCCTTTTGACCGGTGGGAAGTGATACTTCTTTGTAGTGCAGATTTGCATTGCCCGCTTGCTTGCTTGGCCAAAACGGCCGTATGCGTTTTCTACTGAGTATATTCAGGATAAAACGCATACGCCCTTTTTGACCAAGTGCATCATTGACTAAGTTGTGCCCCACGTCCTGTGCTTTAAAGGCGATACCAACGTACCTCTTGAAATCTGTTTCCTGCTATTCTGCCCCGCTTTCAAGTCCGCCTCGTTGCCTTCCCTTAACAGATTTTTGGACGATAGTTATCCTTTATTAATCTGCCAGTTTGTGAATTGATGTGACCTTGAGCTCCATTTTTCAACTCGTTTTTTGTGAGCTGAACGCAACTCCAAAATTTTGGTTCAGGATTTATGCTGGTTCCCGGTAGGGAGTTGAGACTTTGGTTAATTCCTCTTCCTGTTTGGAAGTTAGAGTGATATGTGCCGGTCCAAATGTCTAACAGCTATTCTCTCATTGGTTCTCCCTCTTCCCTTTCATCCTCTGCCAAATTGGAAACCTGTGCGAACCAGGAGGTTAAAGGGGCTGTCTCTCCAAGTTGGGATGCTGATAGTAAAGCAGATGGAAAGTCAAACCGGAGCACCAGGAGAGGGATTATTCGTTGAGTTTTAGAAACCTTTCGTATTCACAGTGTGTCCGTTCTCTAGGTTAAACGTACATGTTATAGCTGTAGTAATATTCCCTTCAACCTGGAGAGTTGAGACCCATGGAGTGGGTGCCAGGCATTTGTGCTTTAAGGGTCTGCATTTGCTCACCCAATCTCACCAATCGTCTCAGTCCCAAGTGTCCCTCCTTATGCCACATCCAGCTGTCATTGTAGATAGGGTCATTCCAGGTTTCATCAGAGACCCTGAAGGAATTGTAAAGAATTTCCCAGTTTTTTTGTTTTGTTTTTGAAATTCCTTTTTATAGTGGGTTTGAGCTGATTCTCGCTGCCATGTTTATGCCAGTCTAGACACACTTGATTCCCTTACGGAGACATATCAATACATAGGTTTTAAGATTCTTACTAGTCAGATATATTCCTCTGCGGGAAATATGGGGTTTTGAGTCCCTTTCACTGAGGAAGGTGTAGGTCTTGTCTGTTCCATAGTTGGTTTTTGGAACGGTACCTGTGCTTATATCAAACTCTGGTTTTATGCATCACCCCACCTCTCCTTACCCCTTAAGCTGGCATAAGAGTGTTTTTTAAATATGAGACACTGTTCTCTTTCCTAACTCAGTTCAAGTGTAGTCATGTTTATAGGATCTTCATAAGTGATATCTTATGATAAGTTTCTTTTTCTGTGTGACTTATTTCACTTAGAATCATCGTACCTGAATCCACCCATTTTGCTGCTACTGGTCTTATGACGTTGATTTCATGGCTGAGGGATATTCCATCGTACGTAAGTACCATAATTTTTTGAACCATTTTTATATTTCCTGGGATACTTAAGGTGTATCAAAGTTGAGGTCCTTGTAAGCAGTGCAGCCCTAAATTTTGGGGTGGCTCTGTCTTATTGATTTTCAGTTTTCCCAAGGTATATTCCCTAGACTGTCAGTGCCCTTGGCTCTGTAGCTCTGTTCTTTACTTTTTTTATTGAACACAATTCATTTCTCCAGAGAGGCAGTTGGCAATTTACATCCCGCCCATCAGCATAACAAGGCTCCCTGTTCTGGAGGGCCTGTCTTGCCATTCTGGTTTTTACACATTTTGTGGATGTCCCTTCTGACCGGTGGGAAGTGATACTTCTTTGTAGTGCAGATTTGCATTGCCCGCTTGCTTGCTTGGCCAAAAAGGGCGTATGCGTTTTCTCTTGAATATATTCAGGAGAAAACACATACGCCCTTTTTGGCCAAGTGCATCATTGTCGAAGTTGTGCCCCTCTTCCTGTGCTTTAAAGGCGATTCCAATGTACCTCTTGAAATCTGTTTCCTGCTGTATGGCCTCGCTTTCAATTCCGCCTCGTTGCCTTCCCTCAACAGATTTTTGGACGATAGTTGTCCTTTATTACTCGGCCACTTTGTGAATTGCTGTGCCCCTGAGCTCCATTTTTCAACTCGTTTTTGGTGAGCTGACCGCAAGTCCAATATTTTGGTTCAGGACCTATACTGGTTCCCGGTGGGTGGCTGAGACTTTGGTAAATTCTTCTTCCTGCCGGGAAATTACAGTGATATGTGCCCGTCCAAATGCCTAACAGCTTCTCTCTCATTGGTTCTCCCTCTTCCCTTTTATCCTCTGCCAAATTGGCAACCTGTGTGAACCAGGAGGTTAAAGGGGCTGTCTCTCCAAGTTGGGAGATTGATAGTAAAGCAGATGAAAATTCAAACCGGAGCACCAGGAGAGGGACTATTCGTTGAGTTTTAGAAACCTTTCGTATTCACAGTGTGTCCGTTCTCTAGGTTTCCCGTACATGTTATAGCTGTAGTAATATTCCCTTCAACCTGGAGAGTTGGGGCCAATGGAATGGGTGCCAGGCAAAAGTGATTTAAAGGGTCTGCATTTGCTCTCCAAATCTCAGCAATCCTCTCAGTCCCAAGTGTCCTTCCTTATGCCACATCCAGCTGTCGTTGTAGATAGGGTCATTCCAGGTTTCATCAGGGACCCTGAAGGAATTGTAAAGACTTTCCCAGTTTTTTTGTTTTGTTTTGAAATTCTTTTTATAGTGGGTTTGAGCTGATTCTCTCAGCCATGTTTATGCCAGTCTAGACACACTTGTTTCCCTCACGGAGATATATCAATACATAGGTTTTAAGATTCTTACTAGTCAGATATATTCCTCTGCAGGAAATATGGGGTTTTGAGTCCTTTCACTGAGGAAGGTGTAGGTCTTGTCTATTCCATAGTTGGTTTTTGGAACGGTACCTGTGCTTATATCAAACTCTGGTTTTATGCATCACCCCACCTCTCCTTCCCCCTTAAGCAGGCATAAGAGTGTTTTCTAAATGTGAGACACTGTTCTCTTTCCTAACTCAGTTCAAGTGTAGCCATGTTTATAGGATCTTCATAAGTGATATCTTATGATAAGTTTCTTTTTCTGTGTGACTTATTTCACTTAGAATCATCGTACCTGAATCCACCCATTTTGCTGCTACTGGTCTTATGACATTGATTTCATGGCTGAGGGATATTCCATCGTACGTAATTACCACAATTCTTTGAACCATTTTTATATTTCCTGGGATACTTAAGGTGTATCCAAGTTGAGGTCCTTGTAAACAGTGCAGCCCTAAATTTTGGGGTGGCTCTGTCTTATTGATTTTCAGTTTTCCCAAGGTATATTCCCTAGACTGGAAGTGCCCTTAGCTCTGTAGCTCTGATCTTTACCTGTTTTAGGGAACACAATGCACTCCTCCAGAGAGGCAGTTGGCAATTTACATCCCGCCCATCAGCATAACAAGGCTCCCTGTTCTCCAGTGCCTGTCTTGCCTTTCTGGTTTTTACACATTTTGTGGATGTCCCTTTTGACCGGTGGGAAGTGATACTTCTTTGTAGTGCAGATTTGCATTGCCCACTTGCTTGCTTGGCCAAAAAGGGCGTATGCGTTTTCTCCTGAATATATTCAGGAGAAAACGCATACGCCCTTTTTAGCCAAGGGCATCATTGTCGAAGTTGTGCCCCTCTTCCTGTGCTTTAAAGGCGATTCCAACGTACCTCTTGAAATCTGTTTCCTGCTATGCTGCCTCGCTTTCAAGTCCGCCTCGTTGCCTTTCCTCAACAGATTTTTGGACGATAGTTGTCCTTTATTACTCTGCCAGTTTGTGAATTGCTGTGCCTCTGAGCTCCATTTTTCAACTCGTTTTTGGTGAGCTGACCGCAAGTCCAAAATTTTGGTTCAGGACCTATACTGGTTCCCTGGGGGTGGCTGAGACTTTGGTTAATTCTTCTTCCTGCCAGGAAATTACAGTGATATGTGCCCGTTCAAATGCCTAACAGCTACTCTCTCATTGGTTCTCCCTTTTCCCTTTCATCCTCTTCCAAATTGGCAACCTGTGCGAACCAGGAGGTTAAAGGGGCTGTCTCTCCAAGTTGGGAGGTTGATAGTAAAGCAGATGGAAAGTGAAACCGGAGCACCAGGAGAGGGATTATTCGTTGAGTTTTAGAAACCTTTCGTATTCACAGTGTGTCCGTTCTCTAGGTTTCCCGTACATGTTATAGCTGTAGTAATATTCCCTTCAACCTGGAGAGTTGGGACCCATGGTGTGGGTGCCAGGCATTTGTGCTTTAAAGGGTCTGCATTTGCTCACCCAATCTCACCAATCGTCTCGTCCCAAGTGTCCCTCCTTATGCCACATCCAGCTGTCATTGTAGATAGTGTCATTCCAGGTTTCATCAGAGACCCTGAAGGAATTGTAAAGAATTTCCCAGTTTTTTTTGTTTTGTTTTTGAAATTCCTTTTTATAGTGGGTTTGAGCTGATTCTCGCTGCCATGTTTATGCCAGTCTAGACACACTAGATTCCCTTACGGAGACATATCAATACATAGGTTTTAAGATTCTTACTAGTCAGATATATTCCTCTGCGGGAAATATGGTGTTTTGAGTCCCTTTCACTGAGGAAGGTGTAGGTCTTGTCTATTCCATAGTTGGTTTTTGGAACGGTACCTGTGCTTATATCAAACTCTGGTTTTATGCATCACCCCACCTCTCCTTCCCCCTTAAGCAGGCATAAGAGTGTTTTCTAAATGTGAGACACTGTTCTCTTTCCTAACTCAGTTCAAGTGTAGCCATGTTTACAGGATCTTCATAAGTGATATCTTATGATAAGTTTCTTTTTCTGTGTGGCTTATTTCACTTAGAATCATCGTACCTGAATCCACCCATTTTGCTGCTACTGGTCTTATGACATTGATTTCATGGCTGAGGGATATTCCATCGTACGTAATTACCACAATTTTTTGAACGATTTTTATATTTCCTGGGATACTTAAGGTGTATCCAAGTTGAGGTTCTTGTAAGCCGTGCAGCCCTAAATTTTGGGGTGGCTCTGTCTTATTGATTTTCAGTTTTCCCAAGGTATATTCCATAGAGTGGAAGTGCCCTTGGCTCTGTAGCTCTGTTCTTTACTTGTTTTAGGGAACACAATGCACTCCTCCAGATAGGCAGTTGGCAATTTACATCCCGCCCATCAGCATAACAAGGCTCCCTGTTCTCCAGGGCCTGTCTTGCCTTTCTGGTTTTTACACATTTTGTGGATGTCCCATTTGACCGGTGGGAAGTGATACTTCTTTGTAGTGCAGATTTGCATTGCCCGCTTGCTTGCTTGGCCAAAAAGTGCGTATGCGTTTTCTCCTGAATATATTCAGGAGAAAATGCATACGCCCTTTTTGGCTAAGTGCTTCATTGTCGAAGTTGTGCCCCTCTTCCTGTGTTTTAAAGGCGATTCCAACGTACCGCTTGAAATCTGTTTCCTGCTATTCTGCCTCGCTTTCAAGTCCGCCTCGTTGCCTTTCCTCAACAGATTTTTGGACGATAGTTGTCCTTTATTACTCGGCCAGTTTGTGAATTGCTGTGCCCCTGAGCTCCATTTTTCAACTCGTTTTTGGTGAGCTGACCGCAAGTCCAAAATTTTGGTTCAGGACCTATACTGGTTCCCGGTGGGTGGCTGAGACTTTGGTTAATTCTTCTTCCTGCAGGGAAATTACAGTGATATGTGCCCATCCAAATGCCTAACAGCTACTCTCTCATTGGTTCTCCCTCTTCCCATTCATCCTCTGCCAAATTGCAACCTGTGGGAACCAGGAGTTTAAAGGGGCTGTCTCTCCAAGTAGGGAGGTTGATAGAAAAGCAGATGGAAAGTCAAACCGGAGCACCAGGATAGGGACTATTCGTTGAGTTTTAGAAACCTTTCGTATTCACAGTGTGTCCGTTCTCTAGGTTTCCCGTACATGTTATATCTGTAGTAATATTCCCTTCAACCTGGAGAGTTGGGACTCATGGAATGGGTGCTAAGCATTTGTGCTTTAAAGGGTCTGCATTTTCTCACCCAATCTCACCAATCCTCTCAGTCCCAAGTGTCCCTCCTTATGCCACATCCAGCTGTCGTTGTACATAGGGTCATTCCAGGTTTCATCAGAGACCCTGAAGGAATTGTAAAGAATTTCCCAGTTTTTTTGTTTTGTTTTTTAAATTCCTTTTTATAGTGGGTTTGAGCTGATTCTCACTGCCATGTTTATGCCAGTGTAGACACACTTGATTCCCTTACGCAGACATATCAATACATAGGTTTTAAGATTCTTAATAGTCAGATATATTCCTCTGTGGGAAATATGGTGTTTTGAGTCCCTATCACTGAGGAAGGTGTAGGTCTTGTCTATTCCATAGTTGGTTTTTGGAACGGTACGTGTGCTTATATAAAACTCTGGTTTTATGCATCACCCCACCTCTCCTTCCCCCTTAAGCAGGCATAAGAGTGTTTTCTAAATGTGAGACACTGTTCTCTTTCCTAACTCAGTTCAAGTGTAGCCATGTTTACAGGATCTTCATAAGTGATATCTTATGATAAGTTTCGTTTTCTGTGTGACTTATTTCACTTAGAATTACCGAAGCTGAATCCACCCATTTTGCTGCTACTGGTCTTATGACATTGATTTCATCGCTGTGGGATATTCCATCGTACATAATTACCACAATTTTTTGAACCATTTTTATATTTCCTGGGATATTTAAAGTGTACCCAAGTTGAGGTCCTTGTAAGCAGTGCAGCCCTAAATTTTGGGGTGGCTCTGTATTATTGATTTTCAGTTTTCCCAAGGTATATTCCATAGACTGGAAGTGCCCTTGGCTCTGTAGCTCTGCTCTTTACTTGTTTTAGGGAACACAATGCACGCCTCCAGAGAGGCAGTTGGCAATTTACATCCCGCCCATCAGCATAACAAGGCTCCCTGTTCTTCAGTGCCTGTCTTGCCTTTCTGGTTTTTACACATTTTGTGGATTTCCCTTTTGAGCGGTGGGAAGTGATACTTGTTTGTAGTGCAGATTTGCATTGCCCGCTTGCTTGCTTGGCCAAAAAGGGCGTATGCGTTTTCTCCTGAATATATTCAGGAGAAAATGCATACGCCCTTTTTGGCCAAGTGCATCATTGTCGAAGTTGTGCCCCTCTTCCTGTGCTTTAAAGGCGATTCCAACGTACCTCTTGA
The DNA here is from genome assembly GCF_949752795.1 of Hyperoodon ampullatus. Classification (NCBI taxonomy): domain Eukaryota; kingdom Metazoa; phylum Chordata; class Mammalia; order Artiodactyla; family Ziphiidae; genus Hyperoodon; species Hyperoodon ampullatus. Next base: position 1,930,531 of record NW_027640676.1, on the reverse strand, counting down.
AATCTGTTTCCTGCTATTCTGCCTCGATTTCAAGTCCGCCTCGTTGCCTTCCCTCAACAGATTTTTGGACGATAGTTGTCCTTTATTACTCGGCCAGTTTGTGAATTGCTGTGCCCCTGAACTCCATTTTTCAACTCGTTTTTTGTGAGCTGACCGCAAGTCCAAAATTTTGGTTCAGGACCTATACTGGTTCCCAGTGGGTGGCTGAGACTTTGGTTAATTCTTCTTCCTGCCGGGAAATTATAGTGATATGTACACGTCCAAATGCCTAACAGCTACTCTCTCATTGGTTCTCCCTCTTCCCTTTCATCCTCTGCCAAATTGGCAACCTGTGCGAACCAGGAGGTTAAAGGGGCTTTCTCTCCAAGTTGGGAGGTTGATAGTAAAGCAGATGTTAAGTCAAACCGGAGCACCAGGATAGGGACTATTCGTTGAGTTTTAGAAACCTTTCGTATTCACAGTGTGTCCGTTCTCTAGGTTTCCCGTACATGTTATAACTGTAGTAATATTCCCTTCAACCTGGAGATTTGGGACCCATGGAATGGGTGCCATGCATTATTGCTTTAAAGGGTCTGCATTTGCTCACACAATCTCACCAATTCTCTCAGTCCCAAGTGTCCAGCCTTATGCCACATCCAGCTGTCGTTGTAGATAGGGTCATTCCTGGTTTCATCAGAGACCCTGAAGGAATTGTAAAGAATTTCCCAGTTTTTTTGTTTTGTTTTTGAAATTCCGTTTTACAGTGGGTTTGAGCTGATTCTCGCTGCCATGTTTATGCCAGTCTAGACACACTTGTTTCCCTTACGGAGACATATCAATACATAGGTTTTAATATTCTTACTAGTCAGATATATTCCTCTGCGGGAAATATGGTGTTTTGAGTCCCTTTCACTGAGGAAGGTGTAGGTCTTGTCTATTCAATAGTTGGTTTTTGGAACGGTACCTGTGCTTATATCAAACTCTGGTTTTATGCATCACCCCACCTCTCCTTCCCCCTTAAGCAGGCATAAGAGTGTTTTCTAAATGTGAGACACTGTTCTCTTTCCTAACTCAGTTCAAGTGTAGCCATGTTTACAGGATCTTCATAAGTGATATCTTATGATAAGTTTCGTTTTCTGTGTGACTTATTTCACTTAGAATTACCGAAACTGAATCCACCCATTTTGCTGCTACTGGTCTTATGACATTGATTTCATCGCTGTGGGATATTCCATCGTACATAATTACCACAATTTTTTGAACCATTTTTATATTTCCTGGGATATTTAAGGTGTACCCAAGTTGAGGTCCTTGTAAGCAGTGCAGCCCTAAATTTTGAGGTGGCTCTGTATTATTGATTTTCAGTTTTCCCAAGGTATATTCCCTAGACTGGAAGTGCCCTTGGCTCTGTAGCTCTGTTCTTTACTTGTTTTAGGGAACACAATGCACTCCTCCAGAGAGGCAGTTGGCAATTTACATCCCGCCCATCAGCATAACAAGGCTCCCTGTTCTCCAGGGCCTGTCTTGCCTTTCTGGTTTTTACACATTTTGTGGATGTCCCTTTTGAGCGGTGGGAAGTGATACTTCTTTGTAGTGCAGATTTGCATTGCCCGCTTGCTTGCTTGGCCAAAAAGGGCGTATGCGTTTTCTCCTGAATATATTCAGGAGAAAACGCATACGCCCTTTTTGGCCAAGTGCATCATTGTCGAAGTTGTGCCCCTCTTCCTGTGCTTTAAAGGCGATTCCAACGTACCTCTTGAAATCTGTTTCCTGCTATTCTGCCTCGCTTTCAAGTCCGCCTCGTTGCCTTTCCTCAACAGATTTTTGGACGACAGTTGTCCTTTATTACTCGGCCAGTTTGTGAATTGCTGTGCCCCTGAGCTCCATTTTTCAACTCGTTTTTTGTGAGCTGACCGCATGTCCAAAATTTTGGTTCAGGACCTATGCTGGTTCCCAGTGGGGGCCTGAGACTTTGGTTAATTCTTCTTCCTGCCGGGAAATTACAGTGATATGTGCCCATCCAAATGCCTAACAGCTACTCTGTCATTGGTTCTCCCTCTTCCCTTTCATCCTCTGCCAAATTGGCAACCTGTGCGAACCAGGAGGTTAAAGGGGCTGTCTCTCCAAGTTGGGAGGTTGATAGTAAAGCAGATGGAAAGTCAAACCGGAGAACCAGGAGAGGGACTATTCGTTGAGTTTTAGAAACCTTTCGTATTCACAGTGTGTCCGTTCTCTAGGTTTCCCGTACATGTTATAACTGTAGTAATATTACCTTCAACCTGGAGAGTTGTGACCCATGGAATGGGTGCCATGCATTATTGCTTTAAAAGTTCTGCATTTGCTAACCCAATCTCACCAATCGTCTCAGTCCCAGGTGTCCCTCCTTATGCCACATCCAGCTGTCATTGTAGATAGGGTCATTCCAGGTTTCATCAGAGACCCTGAAGGAATTGTAAAGAATTTCCCAGTTTTTTTGTTTTGTTTTTGAAATTCCTTTATATAGTGTGTTTGAGCTGATTCTCGCTGCCATGTTTATGCCAGTGTAGACACACTTGATTCCCTTATAGAGACATATCAATACATAGGTTTTAAGATTCTTACTAGTCAGATATATTCGTCTGCGGGAAATATGGGTTTTTGAGTCCCTTTCACTGAGGGAGGTGTAGGTCTTGTCTATTCCATAGTTGGTTTTTGGAACTGTACCTGTGCATATATCAAACTCTGGTTTTATGAATCACACCACCTCTCCTTCCCCCTTAAGCAGGCATAAGAGTGTTTTCTAAATGTGTGACACTGTTCTCTTTCCTAACTCAGATCAAGTGTAGCCATGTTTACAGGATCTTCATAAGTGATGTCTTATGATAAGTTTGTTTTTCTGTGTGACTTATTTCACTTAGAATCATCATATCTGAATCCAACCATTTTGTTGCTACTGGTCTTATGACATTGATTTCATGGCTGAGGGATATTCCATTGTACGTAAGTACCACAATTATTTGAACCATTTTTATATTTCCTGGGATATTTAAGGTGTACCCAAGTTGAGGTCCTTGTAAGCAGTGCAGCCCTAAATTTTGGGGTGGCTCTGTCTTATTGATTTTCAGTTTTCCCAAGTTATATTCCCTAGACTGGAAGTGCCCTTGGCTCTGTAGCTCTGTTCTTTACTTGTTTTAGGGAACACAATTCATTTCTCCAGAGAGGCAGTTGGCAATTTACATCCCGCCCATCAGCATAACAAGGCTCCCTGTTCTCCAGGGCCTGTCTTGCCTTTCTGGTTTTTACACATTTTGTGGATGCCCCATCTGACCGGTGGGAAGTGATACTTCTTTGTAGTGCAGATTTGCATTGCCCGCTTGCTTGGGCAAAAAGGGCGTATGCGTTTTCTCCTGAATATTTTCAGGAGAAAATGCATATGCCCTTTTTGGCCAAGTGCATCATTTTCGAAGTTGTGCCCCTCATCCTGTGCTTTAAAGGAGATTCCAACGTACCTCTTGAAATCTGTTTCCTGCTATTCTGCCTCGCTTTCAAGTCCGCCTCGTTGCCTTCCCTCAACAGATTTTTGGACGATAGTTGTCCTTTATTACTCGGCCAGTTTGTGAATTGCTGTGACCCTGAGCTCCATTTTTCAACTCGTTTTTGGTGAGCTGACCGCAAGTCCAACATTTTCGTTCAGGACCTATGCTGGTTCCCGGTGGGGGGCTGAGACTTTGGTTAATTCTTCTTCCTGCCGGGAAATTACAGTGATATGTGCCCGTACAAATGCCTAACAGCTACTCTCTCATTGGTTCTCCCTCTTCCCTTTCATCCTTTGCCAAATTGGCAACCTGTGCGAACCAGGAGGTTAAAGGGGCTGTCTCTCCAAGTTGGGAGGTTGATAGTAAAGCAGATGGCAAGTCAAACCGGAGCACCAGGGGAGGGACTATTCGTTGAGTTTTAGAAACCTTTCGTATTCACAGTGTGTCCGTTCTCTAGGTTTCCCGTACAAGTTATAGCTTTAGTAATATTCCCTTCAACCTGGAGAGTTGGGACCAATGGAATGGGTGCCATGCATTATTGCTTTAAAGGGTCTGCATTTGCTCACCCTATCTCACCAATCGTCTCAGTCCCAAGTGTCCCTCCTTATGCCACATCCAGCTGTCGTTGTAGATAGGGTCATTCCAGGTTTCATCAGAGTCCCTGAAGGAATTGTAAAGAATTTCCCAGTTTTTTTGTTTTGTTTTTGAAATTCCTTTTTATAGTGGGTTTGAGCTGATTCTCGCTGCCATGTTTATGTCAGTCTAGGAACACTTGATTCCCTTACGGAGACATATCAATTCATATGTTTTAAGATTCTTACTAGTCAGATATATTCCTCTGCGGGAAATATGGGGTTTTGAGTCCCTTTCACTGAGGAAGGTGTTGGTCTTGTCTATTCCATAGTTGGTTTTTGGAACGGTACCTGTGCTTATATCAAACTCTGGTTTTATGCATCATCCCACCTCTCCTTCCATCTTAAGCAGGCATAAGAGTGTTTTCTAAATGTGAGACACTGTTCTCTTTCCTAACTCAGTTCAAGTGTAGCCATGTTTACAGGATCTTCATAAGTGATATCTTATGATAAGTTTCTTTTTCTGTGTGACTTATTTCACTTAGAATCATCGTACCTGAATCCACCCATTTTGCTGCTACTGGTCTTATGACATTGATTTCATGGCTGAGGGATATTCCATCGTACGTAAGTACCACAATTTTTTCAACCATTTTTATATTTCCTGGGATATTTAAGGTGTACCCAAGTTGAGGTCCTTGTAAGCAGTGCAGCCCTAAATTTTGGGGTGGCTCTGTATTATTGATTTTCAGTTTTCCCAAGGTATATTCCCTAGACTGGAAGTGCCCTTGGCTCTGTAGCTCTGTTCTTTACTTGTTTTAGGGAACACAATGCACTCCTCCAGAGAGGCAGTTGGCAATTTACATCCCGCCCATCAGCATAACAAGGCTCCCTGTTCTCCAGGGCCTGTCTTGCCTTTCTGGTTTTTACACATTTTGTGGATGTCCCTTTTGACCGGTGGGAAGTGATACTTCTTTGTAGTGCAGATTTGCATTGCCCGCTTGCTTGCTTGGCCAAAAAGGGCGTATGCGTTTTCTCCTGAATATATTCAGGAGAAAACGCATACCCCCTTTTCGGCCAAGTGCATCATTGTCGAAGTTGTGCCCCTCTTCCTGTGCTTTAAAAGCGATTGCAACGTACCTCTTGAAATCTGTTTCCTGCTCTTCTGCCTCTCTTTCAAGTCCGCCTTATTGCCTTCCCTCAACAGATTTTTGGGCGATAGTTGTCCTTTATTACTCGGCCTGTTTGTGAATTGCTGTGCCACTGAGCTCCATTTTTCAACTCGTTTTTGGTGAGCTGACCGCAAGTCCAAAATTTTGGTTCAGGACTTATACTGGTTCACGGTGGGTGGCTGAGACTTTGGTTAATTCTTCATCCTGCAGGGAAGTTAGAGTGATATGTGCCCGTCGAAATGCCTAACAGCTACTCTCTCATTGGTTCTCCCTCTTCCCTTTCATCCTCTGCCAAATTGGCAACCTGTGCGAACCAGGAGGTTAAAGGGGCTGTCTCTCCAAGTTGGGAGGTTCATAGTAAAGCAGATGGAAAGTCAAACCGGAGCACAAGGAGAGGGACTATTCGTTGAGTTTTAGAAACCTTTCGTATTCACAGTGTGTCCGTTCTCTAGGTTTCCCGTACATGTTATAGCTGTAGTAATATTCCCTTCAACGCTGAGAGTTGGGACCCATGGAATGGGTGCCAGGCATTTGTGCATAAAAGGGTCTGCATTTGCTCACCCAATCTCACCAATCGTCTCAGTCCCAAGTGTCCCTCCTTATGCCACATCCAGCTGTCGTTGTAGATAGGGTCATTCCAGGTTTCATTAGAGACCCTGAAGGAATTGTAAGGAATTTCCCAGTTTTTGTTGTTTTGTTTTTGAAATTCCTTTTTATAGTGGGTTTGAGCTGATTCTCGCTGCCATGTTTATGCCAGTCTAGACACACTTGATTCCCTTACGGAGACATATCAATACATAGGTTTTAAGATTCTTACTAGTCAGATATATTCCTCTGCGGGAAATATGGGGTTTTGAGTCCCTTTCACTGAAGAAGGTGTAGGTCTTGTCTGTTCTGTATTTGGATTATGGAACCGTACCTGTGCTAATATCAAACTCTGGTTTTATTCATCACCCCACCTCTGCTTTCCCCTTTAGCATGCATAAGAGTGTTTTCTAAATATGAGACTCTGTTCCCTTTCCTAATTCCTTCCATGTGTAGCCATGTTTATATACCCTTCATAAGTGATATCTTATGATAAGTTTATTTTTCTGTGTGTTTTTTTCAGTTAGAGTCATCGTACATGAATCCCGTCATTATGTTGCTACTGGCCTTATTACATTGACTTCATGGCTGAGGGATATTCCATCATACGTATTTACCACAATTTCTTTACCATTTTTATCTTTCCTGGGATATATAAGGTGTCCCGAAGTCGAGGTTCTTGTAAGCAGTGCTGTCATAAATTTTGGGGTGGCTGTGTCTTATTGATTTTCAATTTTCCCAAGGTATATTCCCATGACTGGAAGTGCCTTAGGTTCTGAAGCACTGTTGTTTACTGCTTTTTGGGAACACAATGCACTCCTCCAGAGTGGCTGTTGGCAATTTACAACCCACCCATCCGCATAACAATGCTCCCTCTTCTCCAGATCCTGTCTTGCCTTTCTTGTTTTTACACATTTTACGGATGTCCCTTTTGACCGGTTGGAAGTGATACTTCTTTGTAGTGCAGATTTGCATTGTGCGGCTGCTTGGTTGGCCAAAAGGGGCGTATGCGTTTTCTCCTGAATATATTCAGGAGAAAATGCATGCACCCTTTATGGACAATTCCATAATTGTCGAAGTTGTGATGCTTTTCCTGTGTTTAAAGGCGATTCCAATGTACTTCTGGAAATCTGTTTCGTGCACTTCTGCCTCATTTTCAAGTCCGCCTCATGGCTTTCTCTCAACAGATTTTTGGAAGAGAGTAGTCCTTTATAACTCTGCAAGTTAGTGAATTGCTGTGCCCCTGAGCTCCATTTTTCAACTCGCGTTTTTGTGAGCTGACTACCAATCCACAATTTTGCTTCAGGACCTATACTGGTTCCATTGGGGGGGCTGGCTCTGAGTTTGTTAATTCTTCTTCGTGACGGGAATTTAGAGTGACATGTGGCCATCCAAATGCCTACAGCTACTCTCTAATTGTTTCTCCCTCTTCCCTTATATCCTCTACACAACGTGCCAACTGTGCGAACCAGGAGGTTATAGGTGCTGACTCTCCAACTTGGGAGATTGATACTAAAGCAGTTGGAATGTCAAACTGGTGCACAAGGAGAGAAAAAAAATTAGTAGAGTTTTAGAAACCTTTCACCATCAGATGGTGTCCATTCTCTAGGTTTCCCATACATGTTATAACTGTAGTGATATTCCCTTCTACCTGGAGAGTTGGGACCCATGGAATGGGTGCCAGGTATTATTGCTTTAAACGGTCTGCATTTTCTCACCCAATCTCACAAATCCTCTCAGTCCCAAGTGACCAGCCTTATGCCACATCCAGCTGTTGTTGTAGATAGGGTCATTCTAAGTTTCATCAGAACCCCTGAAGGTATTGTGTAAGAATTTCACTGTTTATTTGTTTTGTTTTCAAATTCATTTTTATAGTGGGTTTGAGCTGATTCTCTATGCCATGTTTATGTCATTCTAGACACATTTGGTTCCCCTATGGAGACATATCAATACATAGGTTTTAAGATACTTACTAGTCAGATATACTACTCTGCGGGGAATAGGGGTGTTGAGGCCCGTTCAGTGAGGAAAGTGTAGGTCTTGTCTATTTTGTATTTGGTTTATGCAACCGTACATGTGCTAATATCAAACTCTAGATTTATGCATAACCCCACCTCTCCTTTCCTCTCGAGCAGGCATAAGAGTGTTTTCTAAATGTGACACTCTTCCTTTTCCTAATTCAGTTCATGTGTATCCATGTTTACAAGACCTTCATAAGTGATATCTTATGATAAGTTTCTTTTTCTGTGTGACTTATTTCAGTTAGAATCATCGTACATGAATCCACTCATTATGCTGCTACTGGTCTTATGACATTGATTTCATGGCTGAGGGATATTCCATCGTACATATGTACCACAATTTCTTTACTATTTTTGTCTTTACTGGGATATTTAATGTGTCCCGATGTCGAGGTTCTTGTAAGCAGTGCTGCCCTATATTTTGGGTTGGCTGTGTCTTATTGATTTTCAATTTCCCCAAGGTATATTCCCATGACTGGAAGTGCCTTAGGTTGTGAAGCTCTGTTGTTTAATTCTTTTAGGGAACACAATGCACTCCTCCAGAGTGGCTGTTGGCAATCTGCATCCCACCCATCAGCATAACAAGGCTCCCTGTTCTCTAGAGCCCCTCTTGCCTTTCTGGTTTTTGCACATTTTAAGGATATCCCTTTTGACTGGTGGGAAGTGATACTTCTTTGTAGTGCAGATTTGCATTGTGCGGTTGCTTGGTTGGCCAAAAAGGGCGTATGCGTTTTCTCCTGAATATATTCAGGAGAAAACGCATGCGCCCTTTATGGACAATTCCATAATTGTCGAAGTTGTGATGCTTTTCCTGTGTTTAAAGGTGATTCCAATGTACTTCTGGAAATCTGTTTCATGCAAATCTCCCTCATTTTCAAGTCCGCCTCATGGCTTTTCCTCAACAGATTTTTGGAAGAGAGTAGTCCTGTATAACTCTGCAAGTTAGTGAATTGCTGTGCCCCTGAGCTCCATTTTTCAACTTGTGTTTTTGTGAGCTGACCGCAAACCCACAATTTTGCTTCAGGACCTATACTAGTTATGGGGGTGGGGCAGGCTGAGAGTTTGGTTAATTCTTCTTCGTGACGGGAAATTAGAGTGACATGTGGCCGTCCAAATGCCTACAGCTACTCTCTCATTGGTTCTCCCTCTTCCCTTATATCCTCTGCACAATGTGCCAACTGTGCGAACCAGGAGGTTATAGGGGCTGACTCTCCAAGTTGGAAGATTGATATTAAAGCAGTTGGAATGTCAAGCTGCAGCACATGGAGGGAAAAAAATTAGTAGAGTTTTAGAAACCTTTCACCATCAGAGGGTGTCCATTCTCTAGGTTTCCCATACATGTTATAACTGTAGTGATATTCCCTTCTACCTGGAGAGTTGGGAACCATGGAATCAGTGGCAGGCATTATTGCTTTAAAGCGTCTGCATTTTCTCACCCAATCTCACCAATCCTCTCAGTCCCAGGTGAACAGCCTTATGCCACATCCAGCTGTTGTTGTAGATAGGGTCATTCCAAGTTTCATCAGAAACCCTGAAGGTGTTGTGTAAGAATTTCACTGTTTCTTTGTTTTGTTTTGAAATTCCTTTTTATAGTGGGTTTGAGCTGATTCTCACTGCCGTGTTTATTTCATTCTAGACACACTTGGTTCCCTTATGGAGACATATCAATACATAGGTTTTAAGATCCTTACTAGTCAGATATATTTCTCTGTGGGGAATAGGGGTGGTGAGTCCCATTCACTGAGGAAGGAGTTGGGCTTGTCTCTTCTGTATTTGGATTATGGAACGGTACCTGTGTTAATATCAAACTCTGGTTTTGTGTGTCTCCCCACCTCTCCTTCCCCCTTAAGCAAGCATAAGAGTGTTTTCTAAATCTGAGACTCTGTTCTCTTTCCTAATTCAGTTCATATGTAGCCAGGTTTACATTCCCTTCATAAGTGATATCTTATATCAGAATGTACCATGGCCCTTGTCATAATAATGCTCCATGACCCCTGTCATCACAATGCTCCATTCCCTGGTTATCACAATGCTCCATGTCCCTTGTCATAACAATTCTCCATGTACTTGTCATCACAATGCTACATGACACTTCTCATCACAAAGTTACATGCTCGTTTCATCACAATTCCCCATGCACTTGTCATTGCAATGTTCCATGACCCCTGTCATAGCAAGCTCCAAGTGTTTGTCATCACAATGCTTCACGACTTTATCATCAAAATTCTCAATGGCACTTTTCATCACAATGTTCCGTACCCTTGTCATCACAATGCTCCATGCCCTTGTCATTACAATGCTCCATGACCCCTGTCATCACAATGCTCCCTGACACCTGTCATCACAATGCTTCATGCCCCTTGTCATTACAGTGCTCCATGATGCTCATCATCACAATTACCCATGATCTTCTCATCACAATGCTCCACGGTTTTGCCATCACAATGCTCCATGCCCTGGTCATCTCAAAGCTCAATGTCCCTTGTCCTCACAATTCTCCACGTCCTTGACATCACAATGCTCCATGGCACTTCTCATCACAATGTTATATGCTCTTGTCATAACAATACTCCATGCAATTGTCATCTCAATGCTCCATGACCCCTGTCATAGGAAGCTCCATGCGCTTGTCATCACAATGTTTCAGGACATGGACATTAAAATTATCAATGGCCCTTGTCATCTCAATGCTCCATGTGCTTATCATCACAATGCTCCTTTACCTTTGTCACAACAATCCTCCATGACACTTGGCATCACAATGCTCCGTGCTATTGTCATCACAATGGAACATGACATATGTCATCACAATGCTCCCTGACACCTGTCTTCACAATACTCCATGACCTTGTCATCACAATGCTCCATGCCCTTGTCATCACAATGTGCCATGCCCACTGTCATCAAAATAATCCATGAAACTTGTCAGACCAAAGCTCCATGCCACCTTTCATCACAATGCTCCATGAACCCTGTCATCACAATGCACCATGCCCATCATCATAATGCTTCATGCTCTTGTCATCACAACGAAATCAAAATGCTCTATGACCTCTGTCATCACAATGCTCCAAACCCTTGTGATCACAATGTTCCATAACAGTTGTCATCACAATACCCCATGACGCTAGTCATCACAATTATCCATGGACTTCTCATCACAATGCCCCATGACATTTGTCATCACAATGCGCAATACACATGTCATCACAATGCTCCCTGACTCGTGCCATCAGTATGCTCCCTGAACCCTTTCATGACAAGGCTCCATGCCTTTTTCATCACAATGATCCATGCCATTTTCAGCCCAATGCTCCATGACACTTGTCATCACAATGATGCATGCCCTTGTCATCCCAATGCTCCATGACCCCTGTAATCACAATGCTCCATGACGCTTGTCATCACAGTGCTCCATGACACCTGTCATCACAATGCTCCATGCCTTTGTCAGCAAAATGCTACATGACCTTGTCATTACAATGTTCTATGCACTTGTCATCACAATACTCCATTACTATTGCCATCAAAATCCTCCATGAACCTTGGGATCACATTGCTCCATGCCCTTGTCATCACAATGCTCCATGCTCCTTGAAATCAAAATGATCCATGACCTCTGTCATCACAATGCTCCAAACCCTTGTGATCACAATGTTCCATAACACTTGTCATCACAATGCTCCATGATGCCTGTCATCACAATACTCCATGCCCTTTTCATCACAATGCTCCATGACCTTTGTCATCACAATTCTCGATACACTTGTCATCACAATGCTCCCTGACACTTGTCGTCAGAATGCTCCTTGAACCCTGTCACAAAAAGGCTCCATGCCTTTTTCATCAAAATGCACCATGCCGTTTCCATCCCAATGCTCCATGCCATTGTCATCAAAATACTCCACAAGCTTGTCATCAGAATGCTCCATGTCCCTTGTCATCACAATTTTCCATGCACTTGTCAGCACAATGCTCCCTGAACCTTGTCATCACAATGCTCCAAGCCATTGTCATCACAATGCTCCATTACCTTTGTCATCAGAATCCTCCATGACACTTGGCATCACAATGCTCCATGGCATTGTCATCACAATGGGCCATTACATATGTCATCACAATGCTCCCTGACACCTGTCTTCACAATAATGAATGACCTGGTCATCACAATGCTCCATGCCCTCGTCATCACAATGCGCCATTCCAACTGTCATGGCAATAAGCCATGAAACTTATTAGACCAATGCTCCATGCCCTTGTCATCACAATGCCCCAAGCCCTTGTTATCACAATGCTCCATGACCCCTGTCATGACAATGCTCCGTGACTCCAGTCATCACAAGGCTTCATGACCTTTGTCATCACAGTGGTCCATGCCCTTGTCATCAACAGTCTCTGTGACCTTTTTAACCACAATGCTTCATGAACTTTTCATCACAATGCTCTTTGACCCTTGTCATCACAATGCTCTATGCCTTTCTCAGCACAATGCTCCATGACCTTGTCATCACAATGCTCCATGCGCTTGTCAGCACAATGCTCCATGACCCATGTCATCACAATGCACCATGCGCTTGTCGTCACAGTGCTCCACAATCTTGGCATCACAATGCTCCATAAACCTTGTCATCACAATGCTCAATGCACTTCAAATCAAAATGCTCTCTCACCACTGATAACACAATGTTACATCACTATTCATCACAATACTCCCTCAACCCTGTCATCACTATGTTCCATGACTCCTGTCATCACAATGCTACATGCACTTATCATCAGAATGTTCGATGATCCCTGACATCACAATGTTCCATAACCCCTGTCATCAAAATGCTCCATGACCCTTTTCATCAAAATGCTCCATGACCCCTGACATCACAATGTTACATAACGCCTCTCATCAGAATGTTCCATGACACTTTTCATCAAATTGGTCCATGACAATGTCATCACAATGTTCCCTGCCCTTCTCATCACAATGCACCACGCCCTTGTCATCAAAATGCTCCATGACCTTTGTCATCACAAAGCTCCATGACCCTTGGCATCACAATGCTCCATGCCATTGTCATCACAATACCCCATGAAACCTCTCATCACATTGTTCCATGCAACTGTCATCAAAAAGCTCCATGGTGCTTGTCATCACACTGATCGATCCCCTTCTCATCACAATGCTCCATGCCCTTGTCATTACAATCCTCCATGACCCATGTATCACTGTGTTCCGTGCCCTTGTCATCACAATGCTCCATGCCCACTCTCATCACAATAATCCATGAAACTTTTCAGACAAATGTTCCATGCCCTTGTCATCACAATGCTCCATTACCCCTGTCATAACAATGCTCCATGACCCCTGCCATCACAACGTTCCACGGCCTTGTCATCACAAGGATCCATGACCCTTGTCACCACAATGCTCCAAGACCCCTGTAATCACAGTGCTACATGCCCTTGTTATCACAAAGCTCCATGATGCATGTCATCAGAATGCTCCATGCCCTTGCCATCACAATGCTCCATTACCCCTGTGATAACAATGCTCCATGACCCCTGCCATCACGATGTTCCATGGACTTGTCATCACAAGGCTCCATGACCCTTCTCATCACAATGCTCCAAGACACCTGTAATCACAATGCTCCATGTCCCTTTTTATCTCAATGATCCATGAACCCTGTCATCACAATGCACCATGCCCATCATCATAATGCTTCAGGCTATTGTCATCACAATGAAATCAAAATGCTCCATGACCTCTGTCATAACACTGCTCCAAACCCTTGTGATCACAATATTCCATAACACTTGTCATCACAATGCCCCATGACGCTCGTCATCACAATTATCTATGGTCTTCTCATCACAATGCTCCATGACCTTTGTCATCACAATGCTCAATACACTTGTCATCAAAATGCACCCAGACACTTGTTCTCTGTATGCTCCTTGAACCCTGTCATGACAAGGCTTCATGCCTTTTTCATCACAATGATCCATGCGTTTTTCATCACAATGCTCCAAGACACCTGTAATTACAATGCTCCATGCCCTTGTCATCACAAAGCTCAATGACGCATGTCATCAGACTGCTCCTTGGCCTTCTCATCACAATGCTCCATGCCCTTGTCATCACAATTTTCCAAGACACTCTAATCACAATGCTCCATGCCCCTTTTCATCAGTATGCTCCATGAGACTTGTCTCACAAGGCTCCATGGTTTTCTCATCACAATGCTCCAGCACCTTGTCATCACAATGCTTCACGACCTTGTCATGAAAATTTTCAATGGCCCTTGTCATCATAATGCTCCAAGCCCTAGTCATCACAATGCTCCATTATATTTGTCATCACAATCCTCCATTACATTTGGCATCACAATGCTCCATGCCATTGTCATCGCAATGGACCATGACATATGTCATCACAATGCTCCCTGACACCTGTCTTCACAATACTCCATGACCTTCTCATCACAATGCCCCATGCCCTTGTCATCACAATGCCCCATGCCCACTGTCATCACAATAATCTATTAAACTTGTCAGACCAATGCTCCATGCCCCTGTCATCACAATGCTCCATGCCCTTGTCATCACAATTCTCCATGACCCCTGTCATCACAATGCTCTGTGACTCCAGTCATCACAATGCTTCATAACATTTGTCATCACAGTGGTCCATGCCCACATCATCACAAAGCTCTGTGACCTTTGTAACCACAATACTCCATGAACTTTTCATCACAATGCTCCGTGACCCTTGTCATCACAATGCTCCATGCCTTTGTCAGAACAATGCTCCATGACCCTTGTCATCACAATGTGCCACGTGATTTTCATCACAACGGTCCACAACCTTGTCATTGTAATGCTCCATAAACCTTGTAATCACAATGCTCCATGCACTTCTCATCAAAATGCTCTCTCAACAGAGATATCACAATGTTCCATCACTAGTCATCACAATACTCCCTCACCCCTGTAATCACAATGTTCCATGACCCCTGTCATCACAATGCTACATCCCCTTATCATCACAATGTTCCATGACCCCTGACATCACAATGTTCCATAACCCCTGTCATCAAAATGCTCCATGACCCTTTTCATCCCAAAGCTCCATGACCCCTGACATCCCAATGTTCTATAACCCCTGTCATCAAAATGTTCCATTACACTTTTCATCAAATTGCTGCATGACCCTGTCATCAAAATGCTCCCTGCCCTTCTCAACACAATGCACCACGCCCTTGACATCAAAATGCTCCATGACTTTTGTCATCACAAAGCTCCATAACCCTTGGAATCACAATGTTCCATGAACGGTCTCATCACATTGTTCCATGCCCTTGTCATCACAAAGCTCCATGACGCTTGTCAAAACAATGTTCGATGCCCTTCTCATCACAATGCTCCATGCCCTTGTCATTAGAATCCTCCATGGCCCATGGATCACAGTGTTCCGTGACCTTGTCATCACAATGCTCCATGACCCTTATCATCACAATTCTCCATGCCTGTGTCATCAAAATCCTACATGACCTTGTCATCACAATGCTCCATGAGCTTGTCATCACAATACTCCTTTACCATTTTCATCACAATCCTCCATGAACCTTGGGATCACATTGCTCCATGCCCTTGTCATCACAATGCTCCATGCTCCTTGAAATCAAAATGGTCCATGACTTCTGTCATCACAATGCTCCAACCCCTTGTGATCACAATGTTCCATAACACTTGTCATCACAACACTGCATGATGACTGTCATGACAATACTCCATGCACTTGTCGTCACAATGCTCCATGACCTTTGTCATCACAATTCTCAATACAATTGTCATCACAATGCTCCCTGACACTTGTCGTCAGAATACTCCTTGAACACTGTCATGAAAGGGCTCCATGCCTTTTTCATCAGAATGCTCCATGCCCTTTTCATCACAACGCTCCACGTCATTGTCATCACAATACTCCACAAACCTGTCATCAGAATGCTCCATGATCATTGTCTTCAGAATGCTCCATGACCCCTGTCATCACAATGCTCCATACCCCTTGTCATTACAGTGTTCCATGACGCTCGTCATCACAATTATCCATGGTCTTCTCATCACAATGCCCCACGGTCTTGCCATCACAATGCTCCATGCTTTGGTCATCACGATGCTCCATGTCCCCAGTCATCACAATGCTCCATGACCCCTGTCATCACAATGCTCCATACCCCTTGTCATTACAGTGCTCCATGACGCTCGTCATCACAATTATCCATGGTCTTCTCATCACAATGCTCCACGGTCTTGCCATCACAATGCTCCATGCCCTGGTCATCACAATGCTCCATGTCCCGTGTCATCACAATTCTCCACGTTCTTGGCATCACTATGCTCCATGATACTTCTCATCACAGTGTTACATGTTTTGTCATCACAATTCTCTATGCACTTGTCATCATAATGCTCCATGACCCCTGTCATAGCAAGCTCCATGTGATTGTCATCACAATGCTTCATGAACATGTCATCAAAATTCTCAATGGCCCTTGTTATCACAATGCGCCATGACCCTTGTCATCACAATGCTCCAAGCCCTTGTCATCAAAATGCTCCATTACCTTTGTCATCACAATCCTCCATGACACTTGGCATCACAATGCTCCATTCCATTGTCATTGCAATAGACCATGACATATGTCATCACAATGCTCCCTGACACCCTTCTTCACAATACTCCATGACCTTCTCATCACAATGCTCCATGCCCTTGTCATCACAATGCGCCATGCCCACTGTCATCACAATAATCCATTAAACTTGTCAGAAAAATGCTCCATGACCCTGTCATCACAAGGCTCCATGCCCTTTCATCACAATGCTCTATGACCCCTGTCATCACAATGCTCCGTGACTCCAGTCATCACAATGCTTCATGACCTTTGTCATCACAATGGTCCATGCCCTCGTCATCACAAGGATCTGTAACCTTTGTGACCACAACACTCCATGAACATTTCATCACAATGCTCGGTGACCCTTGTCATCACAATGCTCCATGCCTTTGTCAGCACATTACTCCATGACACATGGCATCAAATGTTCAATGCGCTTGTCATCACAATTCTCCACATCGTTGTCATCACAATGCTCCACAAACCTTGTCATCACAATGCTCCATGCGTTTGTCAGCACAATGATCCATGACCCATGTCATCACAATGTGCCCTGCGTTTCTCATCACAATGCTCCACAGCCTTGTCATCACAATGCTCCATGACCCCTAACATCACAATGTTCCATAAACACTGTCATCAAAATGTTCCATGACCCTTTTCATCCAATTGCTCCATGACCCTGTCATCACAATGCTCCCTGCCCTTCTCATCACAATGCACCACGCCCTTGTCATCAAAATGCTCCATGGCCTATGTCATCACAAAGCTCCATGACCCTTGGAATCACAATGCTCCATGCCATTGTCATCACAAAGCTCCATGAAACCTCTCATCACATTGCTCCATGCCGTTGTCATCACAAAGCTCCATGACGATTGTCATCACAATGCTCCATGCCCTTGTCATTGCAATCCTCCATGACCCATGTATCACTGTGTTCCGTGCCCTTGTCATCACAATGCTCCATGCTCACTCTCATCACAATAATCCATGAAACTTTTCAGACCAATGCTCCATGCCCTTGTCATCACAATGCTCCATTACACCTGTCATAACAATGCTCCATGACCCATGCCATCACAATGTTCTACGGCTTGTCATCACAAGACTCCATGGCCCTTGTCATCACAATGCTCCAAGACCCCTGTAATCACAATGCTCCATGCCCATGTCATCACAAAGCTCCCTGACACATGTCATCAGAATGCTTCATGGCCTTCTCATCACAATACTCCATGCCCTTGTCATCACAATGCTCCAAGACCCTTGTTATTACAATGATCCATGCCTCTTTGCATCTCAATGCTCCATGAACCTTGTCATCACAATGCACCATGCCCATCATCATAATGCTTCATGCTATTGTCATCACAATGAAATCAAAATTCTCCATGACCTCTCTCATCACAATGCTCCAAACCCTTGTGATCACAATGTTCCATAACACTTGTCATCACAACGCCCCATGACGCTGGTCATCACAATTATCCATGGTCTTCTCATCACAATGCTCCATGACCTTTGTCATCACAATTCTCAATACACTTGTCATCACAATGCTCCCTGATACTTGTCATCAGTATGCTCATTGAAACCTGTCATGACAAGTCTCCATGCCTTTTTCATCACAATGATCCATGCCCTTTTCATCACAATGCTCCATGCCATTGTCATCACAATACTCCACAAGCTTGTCATCAGAATGCTCCGTGACACTTTTCATCTCAATGATCCATGGCCCCTGTCATCACAATGCTCCATGACACCTGTCATCACAATGCTCCATGCCCCTTGTCATTACAGTGCTCCATGATGTTCGTCATCACAATTATCCATGGTTTTCTCATCACAGTGCTCCACGGTCTTGCCATCACAATGCTCCATGCCCTGGTCATCACAATGCTCCATGTCCCCAGTCATCACAATGCTCCATGACCCCTGTCATCACAATGCTCCATAGCGCTTGTCATTACAGTGCTCCATGACACTCGTAATCACAATTGTCCATGGTCTTCTCATCACAATGCTCCACGACCTTGTCATCAAAATGCTCCATGACCCTTGTCATCAAAATGCTCCATGACCACTGTCATAACAATGCTCCATGACCCCTGTCATCACAAGGCTCCATACCACTTGTCATTACAGTGCTCCATGACGCTCCTCATCAAAATTATCCATGGTCTTCTCATCACAATGCTCCACGGTCTTGCCATCACAGTGCTCCATGCCTTGGGCATCACAATGCTCCATGTCCCCGGTCATCACAATGCTCCATGACCACTGTCATCACAATGCTCTATACCCCTTGTCATTACAGTGCTCCATGACACTCGTCATCACAATTATCCATGATCTTCTCATCACAGTGCTCCACGACATTGCCATCACAAGGCTCCATGCCCTGGTCATCACAATGCTCCATGTCCCCAGTCATCACAATGCTCCATGTCCCCGGTCATCACAATGCTCCATGACCACTGTCATCACAATGCTCTATACCCCTTGTCATTACAGTGCTCCATGACGCTCGTCATCACAATTATCCATGGTCTTCTCATCACAATGCACCACACTCTTGTCAGCAAAATGCTCCATGCCCCGGTCATCACAATGCTCCATGTCCCCTGTCATCACAATTCTCCACGTTCTTGGCATCACTATGCTCCATAATACTTCTCATCACAGTGTTACATGTTTTGTCATCACAATTCTCTATGCACTTGTCATCGCAATGCTCCATGATCCCTGTCACAGCAAGCTCCATGTGATTGTCATCACAATGCTTCATGAACATGTCATCAAAATTCTCAATGGCCCTTGTTATCACAATGCTCCATGACCCTTGTCATCACAATGCTCCAAGCCCTTGTCATCAAAATGCTCCATTACCTTTGTCATCACAATCCTCCATGACACTTGGCATCACAATGCTACATTCCATTGTCATTGCAATAGACCATGACATATGTTTTCACAATGCTCCCTGACACCCTTCTTCACAATACTCCATGACCTTCTCATCACAATGCTCCATGCCCTTGTCATCACAATGCGCCATGCCCACTGTCATCACAATAATCCATGAAACTTGTCAGAAAAATGCTCCATGACCCTGTCATCACAATGCTCCATGCCCTTTCATATCAATGCTCTATGACCCCTGTCATCACAATGCTCCGTGACTCCAGTCATCACAATGCTTCATGACCTTTGTCATCACAATGGTCCAAGCCCTCGTCATCACAAGGCTCTGTGACCTTTGTGACCACAACACTCCATTAACATTTAATCACAATGCTCGGTGACCCTTGTCATCACAATGCTCCATGCCTTTGTCAGCACATTACTCCATGACACATGGCATCAAATGTGCCATGCGCTTGTCATCACAATGCTCCACATCGTTGTCATCACAATGCTCCATAAACCTTGTCATCACAATGCTCCATGCGTTTGTCAGCACAATGTTCCATGACCCATGTCATCACAATGTGCCCTGCGTTTCTCATCACAATGCTCCACAGCCTTGTCATCACAATGCTCCATGCACCTCTCATCAAAATGCTCTCTCACCACTGATATCACAATGTTCCATCACTAGTCAACACAATACTCCCTCCACCCTGTCATCCCAATGTTCCATGACCCTTGTCACAACAATGCTACATGCTCTTATCATCACAATGCTCCATGACCCCTGACATCACAATGTTCCATAACCCCTGTCATCACAATGCTCCATGACCCTTTTCATCACAATGTTCCATGACCCCTAACATCACAATGTTCCATAAACACTGTCATCAAAATGTTCCATGACCCTTTTCATCCAATTGCTCCATGACCCTGTCATCACAATGCTCCCTGCCCTTCTCATCACAATGCACCACGCCCTTGTCATCAAAATGCTCCATGGCCTATGTCATCACAAAGCTCCATGACCCTTGGAATCACAATGCTCCATGCCATTGTCATCACAAAGCTCCATGAAACCTCTCATCACATTGCTCCATGCCGTTGTCATCACAAAGCTCCATGACGCTTGTCATCACAATGCTCCATGCCCTTGTCATTGAAATCCTCCATGACACATGTATCACTGTGTTCCGTGCCCTTGTCATCACAATGCTCCATGCTCACTCTCATCACAATAATCCATGAAACTTTTCAGACCAATGCTCCATGCCCTTGTCATCACAATGTTCTACGGCCTTGTCATCACAAGACTCCATGACCCTTGTAATCACAATGTTCCAAGACCCCTGTAATCACAATGCTCCATGCCCATGTCATCACAAAGCTCCCTGACGCATGTCATCAGAATGCTCCATGGCCTTCTCATCACAATACTCCATGCCCTTGTCATCACAATGCTCCAAGACCCTTGTTATTACAATGATCCATGCCTCTTTTCATCTCAATGCTCCATGAACCCTGTCATCACAATGCACCATGCCCATCATCATAATGCTTCATGCTGTTGTCATCACAATGAAATCAAAATTCTCCATGACCTCTCTCATCACAATGCTCCAAACCCTTGTGATCACAATGTTCCATAACACTTGTCATCACAACGCCCCATGACGCTGGTCATCACAATTATCCATGGTCTTCTCATCACAATGCTCCATGACCTTTGTCATCACAATTCTCAATACACTTGTCATCACAATGCTCCCTGACACTTGTCATCAGTATGCTCATTGAACCCTGTCATGACAAGTCTCCATGCCTTTTTCATCACAATGATCCATGCCCTTTTCATCACAATGCTTCATGCCATTGTCATCACAATACTCCACAAGCTTGTCATCAGAATGCTCCGTGACCCTTGTCATCTCAATGATCCATGACCCCTGTCATCTCAATGCTCCATGACACCTGTCATCACAATTATCCATGGTCTTCTCATCACAATGCTCCACGGTCTTGCCATCACAGTGCTCCATGCCTTGGGCATCACAATGCTCCATGTCCCCGGTCATCACAATGCTCCATGACCACTGTCATCACAATGCTCTATACCCCTTGTCATTAGAGTGCTCCATGACCCTCGTCATCACAATTATCCATGGTCTTCTCATCACAATGCTCCACGATCTTGCCATCGCAATGCTCCATGCCCTGGTCATCACAATGCTCCATGTCCCCTGTCATCACAATTGTCCACGATCTTGGCATCACTATGCTCCATGACACTTCTCATCACAGTGTTACATGCTTTGTCATCACAATTCTCTATGCACTTGTCATCGCAATGCTCCATGACCCCGTCATATCAAGCTCCATGTGCTTGTCATCACAATACTCCATGCCCTTGTCGTCACAATTCTCCATGACCTTTGTCATCACAATGGACCCTGACACTTGTCGTCAGAATGCTCCCTGAAAACTGTCATGAAAAGGCTCCATGTCTTTTTCATCACAATGCCCCATGCCATTTTCATCAAAATGCTCCATGTCATTGTCATCAAAATACTCCACAAGCTTGTCATCAGAATGCTCCATGAAACTTGTCATCACAATGCTCCATGACCCCTGTTATCACAATGCTCCATACCCCTTGTCATTACAGTGCTCCATGACGCTCATCATCACAATTATCCATGGTCTTCTCATCACAATGCTCCACGGTCTTGCCATCACAATACTCCATGCCCTGGTCATTACAATGCTCCATGTCCCCTGTCATCACAATTCTCCACGTTCTTGGCATCACTGTGCTCCATGATGCTTTTCATCACAGTGTTACATGCTTTGTCATCACAATTCTCTATGCACTTGTCATCGCAATGCTCCATGATCACTGTCACAGCAAGCTCCATGTGATTGTCATCACAATGCTTCATGAACATGCCATCAAAATTCTCAATGGCCCTTGTCATCACAATGCTCCAAGCGCTTGTCATCAAAATGCTCCATTACCTTTGTCATCACAATCCTCCATGACACTTGGCATCACAATGCTCCATTCCATTGTCATCGCAATGGACCATGACATATGTCATCACAATGCTCCCTGACACCCTTCTTCTCAATACTCCATGACCTTCTCATCACAATGCTCCATGCTCTTGTCATCACAATGCGCCATGCCCACTGTCATCACAATAATCCCTGAAACTTGTCAAACCAATGCAACATGCCCCTGTCATCACAATGCTCCATGCCCTTTCATCACAATGCTCTATGACCCCTGTCATCACAATGCTCCCTGACTCCAGTCATCACAATGCTTCATGACCTTTCTCATCACAATGGTTCATGCCCTCATCATCACAAGGCTCTGTGACCTTTGTCACCACAGCGCTCCATGAACATTTCATCACAATGCTTGGTGACCCTTGTCATCCCAATGCTCAATGCCTTTGTTAGCACAATACTCCATGACCCATGGCATCACAATGTGCCATGCGCTTGTCATCACAATGCTCCACATCTTTGTCATCACAATGCTCCATAAACCTTGTCATCACACTGCTCCATGCACTTCTCATCAAAATGCTCTCTCACCACTGATATCACAATGTTCCATCACTAGTCAACACAATACTCCCTCACCCCTGTCATCACAATATTCCATGACCCTTGTCACAACAATGCTACATGCCTTTATCATCACAATGCTCCATTCCCCTGACATCACAATGTTCCATAACCCCTGTCATCACAATGCTCCCTGCCCTTCACAACAGAATGCACCACACCCTTGTCATCAAAATGCTCCATGACCTTTGTCATCACAAAGCTCAATGACCCTTGTCATCACAATGCTGCATGCCATTGTCATCACAATGCTCCATGAACCCTCTCATCACATTGTTCCATGCCCTTGTCATCACAGGCTCCATGATGCTTTTCATCACAATGCTCGATGCCATTCTTATCACAATGCTCCATGCGCTTCTCATTACAATCCTCCATGACCCATGTATCACAGTGTTCCATGCCCTTGTCATCACAATGCTCCTTGCCCCCTCTCATCACAATAATCCATGAAACTTTTCAGACCAATGCTCCATGCCCTTGTCATCACAATGCTCCATTACCCCTGTCATAACAATGCTCCATGACCCCTGCCATCACAATGTTCCACAGCCTTGTCATCACAAGGCTCCATGACCCTTGTCATCACAATGCTCCAAGACCCCTGTAATCACAATGCTCCATGCCCTTGTCATCACAAAGCTCCATGACGCATGTCCACAGAATGCTCCATGGCCTTCTCATTCACGATGTTCCATGCCTTTGTCATCACAATGCTCCAAGACTCCTGTAATCGCAATGCTCCATGCCCCTTTTCATCTCAATGCTCCATGAACCCTGTCATCACAATGCACCATGCCCATCATCATAATGCTTCAGGCTATTGTCATCACAATGAAACCAAAATGCTCCATGACCTCTGTCATCACAATGCTCCAAATCCTTGTGATCAATATGTTCCATAACACTTATCATCACAACGCCCCATGACGCTCGTCATCACAATTATCCATGGTCTTCTCATCACAATGCTCCATGACCTTTGTCATCACAATACTCAATACCTTTGTCATCACAATGCTCCCTGACACTTGTTGTCAGTTTGCTCCTTGAACCCTGTCATGACAAGGCTCCATGCTTTTTTCATAAAAATGATCCATGCCCTTTTCATCACAGTGCTCCAAGACCACTGTAATCACAATGCTCCATGCCCTTGTCATCACAAAGCTCCATGATGCATGTCATCAGAACGGTCCATGGCCTTCTCATCCCAATGCTCCATGCCCTTGTCATCATAATGCTCCAAGACCCCTGTAATCTCAATGCTCCATGGCACTTTTCATCACAATGCTCCATGAGAATTGTCATCACAAAGCTCCATGGTCTTCTCATCACAGTGCTCCAGTACCTTGTCATCACAATGCTCCATGACAACTGTCATCACAACGCTCCATGAACCCTGACAACACAATGATCCGGGACTCTTGTCATTAAAATGCTCCATGACCATTGTCATCACAATGATCCATGCGCTTGTCATCCCAAAGCTCCAGGACCCCTGTAATCACAATGCTCCGTGATGCTTGTCATCACAGTGCTCCATGAACCTTGTCATCATAATGCTCCTTGCCTTTGTCAACAAAATGGTACATAATCTTGTCATCACAATTCTCCATGCGCTTGTCATCACAATCCTCCATGACCACTGGGATCACATTGCTTCATGCCCTTGCCATCTCTCTCTTGCCTTTCTGGTTTTTACAGATATTCGGATGTCCCTTTTGACCGGTGGTAAGTGACAATTCTTTGTAGTGTGGATTTGTATTGCGCGCTTGCTTGATTGGCCAAAAAGGGCGTATGCGTTTTCTTCTGAATATATTCAGGAGAAAAGGCATACGCCCTTTTTGGCCAAGTGCATCTCTGTCCAAGTTGGGATGTTTTTCCTGTGCTTTAAAGGCGATTCCAATTTACCTCTTGAAATATGTTTTGTGCAATTCTGCCTCATTTTCAAGTCCGCTTCATTTCCTTCCCTCAACAGATTTTTGGAAGAGAGTAGTCCTTTATAAGTCTGCAGGTTTGTGAATTGCTGTGCCCCTGAGCTCCAATTTTCAAATCCCATCTTTGTGAGCTGGCCGCAAATCCACAATTTTGCTTCAGGACCTATACTGGTTCCAGGGGTCGCTATATTGGTTCCCTGTGGGTGGTTGAGGCTTTGGTTAATTCTTCTTCCTGCCGGAACTTAGAGTGACATGTGACCTTCCAAATGCCTACATCTACTCTCTGATTGGTTCTCCCTCTTCCCTTTCATCCTCTGCACAATTAGCAAACTGTGCGAACCAGGAGGTTATAGGGGCTGACTCTCCTAAGTTGGGAGATTGATAGTAAAGCAGTTGGAATGCCAAAGTGGAGCACAAGGAGAGGAAAAATTAGGAGAGTTTTAGAAACATTTCGCCATCACAGGGTGTCCATTTTCTAGGTTTCCCATACATGTTATAATTGTAGTGATATACCCTTCTACCTGGAGATTTGGGACACATGGAATGGTGGCATGCATTACTACTTTAAAAGGTCTGCATTTTCTCTCCCAATCTCACCAGTCCTCTCAGTCCCAAGTGTCCAGCCTTATGTCTCATCCAGCTGTCTTTGCAGATAGGGTCATTCCAGGTTTCATCAGAAACCCTGAAGGAATTGTGTAAGAATTTCGCTGTTTTTTGGGGTTTTTTGAAATTCATTTTTATAATGGGGTTGAGCTGATTTTCACTGACGTGTTTATGCCAGTCTAGACACAATTGATTCCCTTACGGAGACATATCAATACATAGGTTTTAAGATTCTTAGTAGTCAGATATATTCCTCTGTGGGGCATAGGGGTGTTGAGTCCCGTTCACTGAGGAAGGTGTAGGTCTTGTCTATTCTGTATTTGGTTTATGGAATGGTACCTGTGCTAATATCAAACTCTGGTTTTATGCATCACCCCACCTCTCCTTTCCCCTGAAGCAGGCATAAGAGATTTTTGCTAAATGTGAGACTCTGTTCTCTTTCCTAATTCAGTTCATGTGTTGTGATATTGACATTCCCTCTATAAGTGATATCTTATGATAAGATTCTTTTTCTGTGTGACTAATTTCCATTAAAATCATCATACCTAAATCCACTCTTTATGCTGCTACTGGCCTTGTATACATTGATTTCACGTCTGAGTGATATTCCGTTGTACAAAATTACCACAAGTTCTTTATGCATTTCTCTTTTTCCTGGGCTATTTTAGGTGTACCAAAGTTGAGGTTCTTGTATGCAGAGCAGCCCTAAACTTTGGGGTGCCTGTGTCTTATTGACATTTAGTCTTCCCAAGTTATATATCCATGAGTTGAAGTCCCCTTGCTCCGGGGCTTTGTATTTTAGATGTTTTAAAAACAGCATACACTTCTTCAGAGTGGCTCTTGGATATTTATACCCCACCCATCAGCGTGACTAGGCTCCCTGTTTTCCATGGCCTCTCCTGCATTTCTGGTTTGTACACATTTTTTGGATGGCCTTTCTGAGCAGTGGAAATTGAGACTTCTTTGTTGTGCGGATTTGCATTTCCCTCTTGCTTGGTTGGACAAAAACTCTGCATGTGTTTTTTTCCTGAAGATATTCACGAAAAAAATGCATACACCCTTTTGCCCAACCGCCTCATTTTAGAAATTCTGCTGCTTTTCATATGCTTTAAATGTGAGTACAATCTACCTTTTGAAATCTGTTTCCTGCAATTCTGCCTCTCATTCAGATCATCTTCGTTACCTTACCTGAATATATTTTTGGACGTTGGTTATCATTTATATCTTTGCAGGTCTTTGAATTGTCTGCTCCTGAGCTCCATTTTGCAACTCGCTTTTTTTGTGAGCTGGCCGCCAAACCATTGGATTACTTCTGGCCCTATTCTGGTTCTGGGGAGGCAGGCTGAGCCTTTGGTTAATTCTTCTTCCTAATGGGAAATTAGAGTGACATGTGCCTGTCAAAAGTCCTACAGCTAATCTCTCATTGGTTCCCCCGCTTCCCATTTATCCTCTGCACAAATTGCAAACTGTGGGAAACAGGAGGTTAAAGGTGCTGATCCTCCAACTGGGGAAATTGTTAGTAATGTGGCTGGAATGGCGAACCCCAGCACCAGGAGATCAAAAATGAGGTGCATTTTAGACACCTTTCCTGAGCACACGGTGTACATTCATCTCGGTTTCCCAGGCATGTTTTCGCTGTCAGAAGATTCCCTTGAACCTGCAGATTTGGGACCCATGGAATGGGTACCAGGCAGTATTACTTTAAAAGGTCTGCATTTCCTCACCCAGCCTCTCTAACATCTCTTAGCGTGCATAGCTTCCAGCCTTATATAATCATCCTGCTGTGGGTCTACATGTGTTCAATCCATGTTACATCGTAGCCCTTCAACAAAAGTTGTAAGAATTTTTGTCTGTCTCACTGTTTTTATAAATAGTTTTAAATTTATTTTTATATTGATTACAGCTGATTTTCAAAGCTCTGTTTTTTGCTGCTGTACATCCACTTGATTCATGTACTGAGAGACAACAATAACTTCTTTTTCAGATGCTTACCAGTCATATGTATTATTTTACAGTGACTTGAGTGGGCTGAGTGCAGTTCTTTGAGGTACCGTGTAGGCCTTCTCAGTTTTCCAATTTGGTACTTGGAATGGTATCTTTGCTAATTTCAACCTCCTGGATAATACCTCACCATTCCCCACCTTTCCCATTTAGCAGCCTTATGTCTATTTTCTACATATTTGACTATGTTTCTGTTTTGTAATTTATTTCATGTGTAGCCATTTTTGATTCCACCTTTAAGTGACATCTTATGATATGTGTCTTTTTCTTTCTGACATATGTCACTTAGAATGATCGTATGTAACTCCTCCAGAGTTGTTACAACTGGCCTTATTTCATTGATTTCTGGATGAGTAATATTCCACTCTACATAAGTACCCCATCTCTTTTATCCATTTTATCCTTCCAGGGACATTTAGGTTATATCCAAGTTGAGGCCCTTTTTAACAGAGAGGTGGTAAACGTTCGGGTGCCTGTTTTCTGTCGATTTTTGTTTTTCCCAAGGTACACGCCCATGAGTGCAAGTGCCCTATGCTCTGTAGCTCATTTTTTAGATGTTTCAGCAAACACAATACACTTCTCCAGAGTGGCCGTTGGCAAATTACATTTCCACTATCAGCCTCACAGGGCTCCCTTTTCTCCTCGCCCTGTCCTGCATTTCTGGTGTTTACACTTTATGTGGATGGCCCTTCTGACTGATGTGAAGTGATACATTTTGTGATATTGATTTCCAGTGCCCACCTGTTTGGTTGGATAAAAAGTGTGTATGGCCTTTATTTGAATATATTCAGAAAAAATGCATACACCCTTTTTGGCCAACTGCATCATTGGCGATGTTCAGCCCCTTTTCTTGTGCTTTAATGGGGAGTCCTTTCTACCTCTTCAAATCTGTTTCCTGCCACTCTCCCTTGCTTACAAGTCCTTTTCTGTGACTTACCTCAAGACATTTTTCGACGATAGATATTTTCAACTCTGCAGTTTCATGAATTTTAGTGCCCCTGAGTTCCATTTTTCAACTTGTGTTTTTGGAAACTGGACACAAAACAGCGGGATTTCCTCTAGCCCTATTCTGTTTCCGTGGGCAATTCTAGCCTTTGATGAATTTGTCTTCTGGATTGGAAATTAGAGTGGCATGTGCCTGTCCGAACACCTAAGACTTGTCTCTAAATTTTTCTCATCTTTCTGCTTCATCCTCTGGACAAATTCCAAACTGTGTGCAACAGGATGTTGACGGTGCTGATATCCCCAAGTGAGGAGATTGTTAGGAAAGATGCTGGAGGGTTGAACCCGAGCACCAGGCAATGAGGAGATGAGGTGCCTTTTCCAAACTCTTTCCGATCAAACGGTGTACCATCCTCTAGGTGTGACAGGCATGTTTTAGCTGTAGGAAGGGTCCCGTGCATGTAAGGAGAACACCAGGGATTTTTCCAAATCAGTGCCTCCCCGAACCCCAAACTGGGGAATTTTTAAGCTACGGCTACACGTATGTCCTTTAAGGGCCTTGGGAAATAGGCAGAGCCCAAACTTTAGATGACTGAAATCTTCAGGGTCAGAAGCGCTCACCATCGGCCTTGCTTAGGTTACATTTTATCTGTCATTGATAGATGATGTCAATAAAAATATCTATTCTTTTTCAGATTATTTCCCCTTATAGGTTATTGCAAAATATTCAGTGTAGTTCCCTGTGCTATACAGTAGTTCCTTGTTGATGATCTCTTTTATACATAGCAGTGTGTATGTGTTAATCCCAAACTGTTAATTTATCCCTTCTCCTACCTTTCCCCTTTGGTAATAATAAATTATAAGATTTTATACTTCTCAGAAATGGGGGAGCTGAAAGAGAGGTATCATTTTCAATGGAAAAGCATTCAAAACAAGATTGAAGCTTAAGCCAAGAGTATTCGATGTACATCCATGGAAATAAATCACTTCATTTCTCTAATGTTGACCTGGCAAATAAGACAGACGTCTTCACTGAACTTGCTTATAGGAAAGTGATGGAAATATCAAATGTAAGTCTTAGAAACATCTTATTTTACCCGAGCATTATACACTGCTCTATGTTAACTACAGTTTGGCTCACACATCTGTTCATTGAAGATACAATGTTCTCAATTTCTGTTACTGATCCTCCAGAGTGGACCCCAACAGGAGTCCCCGTGCCCAGTGTCATTGGAGCCAACAGATCAAGACTGAGTTTGGTTCAGAAGCAAAAGAAACATTATTTTGAAAACAGAATGGAGAGGTGAGAGCGTGAACTCCCCCATGGGCTGTGGGCTGGGCTGCTGTGTAGGGTCCCCGGCAGCATCAGTGGGAGGGAGGGGATGGAGCTCTCGAGGGCTGGGTTGGCTGCAGCTCAGGCTCTATGCCGCGGAGTCTGCATGGGACCCCGCTAGCTGAGGTGTCGACCCAGCCATTCTGCACTAGGAAATCGGGTCTGAAGTGCCGGGTGTGGGACCTCTGCATGCGGAACCCTAGGAGCACGTGAAATTAGACAAAGCACAAAGGAAAAACAGGTTAGACTTTATTTTATTGCCCAGATTCTCTTTTTATCTCCCAGGAATTTTTAATGAACGTTGCCGGAGACGAACACCTCCTCTGCTTTTTGTTCCGTTCCTTATTCTTGGGGTGTTGAGGGTGCAGACCCCTCTTTTGTAACTGCTTCATGCTGTGGTGGGAGCCCTGATACATGTGGGGAGGGGCAAAACGTCTCCACACCAGCCTCCTGGTGAGGTTGATTGTCCCAAGGACCCCTGCCTCACTTCTCGTCCGCCTGAGCACCAGCATTGGAAGTGTACAGATTCTAATGACCTTTAAGGGTCCAGGAAAGAGAGGCGCAGAGATGCTGCGGTGGCAGGTTTCACCCCACCCCACATATGTTCGGCGACCTTAGGCTGACAGTTTTTGCCAGACTAGATGCTCTGACCAGTAGTCTGTGCTTTCTTTAATTAGGTCCCTGAATTAATGTACAAACAGCACCATGTGTCAAAGCCCTGCCCACGCAACTCCCAGACAGTCCAGGGTCAGTGGTGATCCAGGACCATGACGTCCACTGAGTCAATGGCTTTTAGAAGTAGCCAGCAGTCCAGCCGGTCATATTGGCCACCATCACCGCGGTGTCTGTAGGGTTTTCTATGGTGAAAGCGTGATATACGTTTCCCCCGCCAAGCTTATTAGCTCCCCTCTGGGTGCAGTAAGTCCTGCAAGCAGTAGTCTGCTCTTTCGGGGCACAGTCTTGTCGTTTTCTGAGAGAAACTCCAGGTCAAGTGATGGTCACACGAGACATCTTGGGGACCCGTTGCCCCAGTTTATCTCTCTGGAGGTTGGAGTTGGAGGGCCTCCTCATTCGAGGTCAGTGTGTCCACAGAGCGACCCCTGCAACTTCAGGGCATGATGGGTGGTTAGGATCACCACGTGGGGTCCTTTTCCCTTAGGAGGGAGCTGGCCTTGCGGGCTGCTGATTTCCAGCTTTTTAGATACCCCAGTATCCTGGCCTGATGAGTCGGTGGGCAAAGCCCTTGGTGACCATAGTTTATCATACCTGAAGGGCATTCTTGTGTTGCTCCATTTCAAGTGGTTCCAGTTTTTGCACTAAGGCTCCAAGGGCGATTAACCTTTGACCGGGTATGTAAAGGTCAAAGGGTTTAGCTAAATTAGGGAGTTCCTGGGCAAGGGTCTGTATTGACTGCTCTTTCCATTCTTGAAAGGCTGCTTCTGGATTCTATTCAAAAGGATCATCATCTTTTCGTGTCAGTGTTTCATGTAGAGGCCCAGCTATTACACTGTAGTCAGGGATCCAGATGCAGAAAACCTTGGCCTCCCCAGGAACCCCTAAGCTATCTTCTAGTTTTAGAAGAGGTAAGGCTGCAAATGGCTTCTTCCCTATCCTGGGATGCGTTTCTCCGAATATCTGTGAGAATGAAGCCCAGGCATGTCACCTTAGCCTGGGATATTTGAGCGTTTTTCTTGGACACCTTCTATCCTTTCTTGGCTAGGTAGTTCAGAGGCGTCTTTAGTAGGCCTGGGGATCAGAATGTCATCTGCATATTGAAGGAGGGTTCCCTTTTACAGAGGTTGAACTTTTAGGTCTTTAGAGGACATTTCCCCAATGATGGTGTGGGGATTTTTGAACCATTGGGGCAGGACGGCCCAGCATTATTGCTTTTGTTGCATGTTGTGTCCTGCCACTCACAAGCCAAAAATTCTTGTGACTCTGAGATGAATGGAATACAGAAGAAGGCATCATTGAAGTCTAATACAGAATGCCATGGCCTGGTGAAAGGTAGAATGACCAGCAGGGAGTAGGAAATAGGAGCTACTGGATGTATATCCTCGGTGGCTTCACTGACTGTCCTGATATCCTTTACCAGGTCTCCAGCAGCCCATGGGGCTCTCGTGGTCAGGCCAATCCCAGGATATGGAGCTCACCTGGGCTGCACCCCTACCCCACAGGCCACGGGGCTCTCGTGGTCAAGTCCCTCCCAGGGTATGGAGCTCACCTCTGCAGCTACCCAGCAGCCCATGGGGCTCTCCTACTCAGGCCCTTCCCAGGGCACATAGCCCACCTTGCAGAGAACCCCCAGCTCACCTGTCGCTCACAGCTGACACAGAATACCTCAGAGCAGGACTTGAACTAACAAACAGCAGCTCTGACAGGTCTGTGACCATGGCTATCACTCTCTGCAGGCTCTTTCTGCCTGGTCTTCCAGACACTTCCACTGCAGCCAGGGCACCAGGCCTCTGTCTCCACCCACCATCACTCCTCTCCCTGACTCCTGGGTTGCTCTCATTAGGATAGTGTCTTCTTGAAGTTGTTTTCCACTCATGGACCAGATAAAATGATAAGAAAACAAGCCGCAGCTGCAGCCCCTTGTCTATCCTGACTCTCAAGGGCCCACACCTGTTCCTAGGGCCTGGCCCGTTTAGCAAGTTTCATTTTCTGCAACTGTGAGCCCCTGAGGGGTGAGGATTGGCTGATTTTGGCAGCCTGAAACTGCCTGCCAGCCCTCCACAGGTGTGCCTGGGTTGAGGGCAATATAAACAGCTCTCCAGTGAGCGACAGCCCTTGTAGCCGTGACTGACGCCATATTCTCTGCCCCGTAGGCAGTGCCGGGGCTGTGCTGGTGGGAGGGAGGGAGGGGCCGTGGCTTTGTGGGTGGCCCAGTGTGAGTGGGGCTCTGCTGGACTTTCTGCAGGAGTTGCCAGGCTGCCACCTGCTAAAGAAGAGGATGTGTCACCGATACCTGCCGCTGGAATTTCTCCCCAGGCAGATGTGAGGAAGTAAAAAAGCAGTGGGGGCCGTGTCAGGAGCGATATCTCAGGCAGGGAAATGGAAAGCTTCCAGAAGAGCATCTGGGGCCAGGAGCATCCTGACTGGCCTGCAGGCACCAAGTCGGCCTGTGTGCTGTCGCTGGTTTGGCTCCACAGCCCTTCCTCTAAGCTTGCAAGTTCTTGTACATATTCAGGTGTTTTACCTGGAAAGGGTGGGAAGAGTTCAGCTGAAGCAGGACTGGGGCTCAGCTCACGTTTACTCACAGATGCCTTGGAACGGTCCCCCAGCTTTGCAATGAGGACCCTCCTTCTTGGGGGGCGGGCTGCTGGCTGTATGGGAGATGATTCCCCACCTCTGACCAATTTCAGAATTGTTTACCGCTGGAACAAGTGCCCTGATAGGGTTTTCCTTTGTATAACTGGTGGGTTCAGGTTTTTTTTCCTTTTTTGGTTCAAGTTAGATTTTATTCCTCTTTTATGTATTTATTGATATAAGCATGGAAATAATTCATTCATATAAATACATCTGTGTGAAGGGAAGAACTTTTTCTGTTTTATTTTTAAATTTTATTTTTTTAAATTTTAAAATTTAATTTTATTTATATTTTTATACAGCAGGTTATTATTAGTTATGTATTTTATGCATATACATGTATACAGGTCAATCCCAATCTCCCAACATATGCCACCAACACCACACCATGGCTTCCCACACTTGGTGTCCATACGTGTGTTCTCTACCTCTGTGTCTCTATTTCTTCCCTGCAAAACAGTTCATCTATACCATTTTTCTAGGTTCCACATATATGCATTAATATACAATATTTGTTTTTCTCTTTATGACTTACTTCATTCTGTATGACAGTCTCTAGATCCATCGACGTCTCTACAAATGACCCAGTTTCATTCCTTCTTATGGCTGAGTAATATTCCATTTTATATATGTACCACATCTTTATCCATTCGTCTGTCTGTGGGTATTTAGGTTGCTTCCATTACCTGGCTATCGTAAATAGTGCTGAAATGAGCTTTGTGGTGAATGTGCCTTTTTGATTTATGGTTTTCTCAGGGTATATGCCCAGAAGTGGGATTGCTGGATCATATGGTAATTCTATTTCTAGTTTTTTTAAGGAAACTCCATACTGCTCTCCATCGTGACTGTATCAATTTACATTTCCACCACTAGTGGAAGAGGGATCCTTTTGTCCACACCCTACCCAGAATTTGTTGTTTGTAGATTTTCTGATGATGCCGATTCTAACAGGTGTGCGGTGATACCTCATTGTAGTTTTGATTTGCATTTCTCTAATAATTAGTGATGTTGAGCAGCTTTTCATGTGCGTCTTGGCCATCTCTGTGTCTTCTTTGAAGAAACGTCTCTTTAGATCTTCTGCCCAATTTTGTACTGGGTTGTTTGTTTTTTTAGTATTAAGCTGCATGAGCTCTTTATATATATTGGAGATTAAACCTTTGTCCATTGATTCGTTTGCAAATATTTTCGCCCATTCTGAGGGATGCTTTTTGCCATTCCCGTTTTTTTAACAAAAAAAGAAAGAAAGAAAAAGAAGCAGAACACTAATGTGTGTAAAATATGCCTTTTGAAACTGTCGTTTTGAAATATGGACGTCCTTTGAATTTTTGGTCGATATATGAACCCAGGATTTGTTTTCAGGGCAGGTGTCATTTACAGGCCTGCAATGATTTTGAATATCAACTGACCATTAGCGCTGGGATTAAAGCTGCTGTTTTGTGAAACGGCCACAATGTGGCAGCAGTTCTCCCTTACCAAATCTGGTTACTGGGGCAACAGAGCCTCAATGGAAGTCGTGTTCTAGATTGGAATGTAGAATGGAATGTACCAGGAGAAAGCCCCTCAAGTTTGTCTCACTACTTCTTGTTCGTGTTTTCAGTTTAATTTTTTATTTTTTATTACAGCAAATTTGATTACAATGTTTGGCTTGTTGTAGGTGTGGAAGATGTGGTTCTTTTACACATATACATATGTCTGTTCTTCCTGGGATCCTTTTCCCATGTACCTTATGACAGAATGTTGAGTAGTCTTCTCTTGGTATACTGTAGGTCTTTGGTGATTATATATGTCACCTGTGTTTGTATATGTCTGTTAACCCCAATATCAAAATGAAACCAATCCTCACACCTTTCCATTGGGGAAACTTTAGTTTGTTTAATTAATCTGTGATTGCCCTTCTCCATGGAAATATCTGCCCTGGTATCCATTTTTCGGTCACACCTATAAGAGATATGATATGATATGTGTCTTTCACTTTCGGACTTACTACAAGTCACATGATTACCTCTAGACACACCTACGGTGCTGCAAATGGCATTGTGTCCTTTTATTCCTTGGCTTCTATTCTGCCTTAGCGAGGTCCATTTTCAACAATGTGATTCCCTGAGGGCTGAGGATTAGCTGACCTGGGTAGCCTGACCCTGCCGGCCGGCCCTCCCCAGGTGTGCCTGTGTTGAGGTCAATATAAACAGCGCTGCAGGCAGCAATAGCCCCTGAAGCTGTGCCTGACTCCATATTCTCTGCCCCGTCAGCAGTCTCGGGGCTGTGCTGTTGGGAGGGAGTGAGGGGCCACGGCTTTGTGGGTGGCCCTGTGTGAGTGGGTCTCTGCTGGACTTTCTGCAGGAGTTGCCAGGCTGCCACCTGTAAAGAAGAGGATGTGTCACCCATAACTTCCGCTGGAATTTCTCTCCGGACAGAGGTGAGGAAGGAAAAAAGCAGTGGGTCCCGGGACAGGAGGGGTATCTCAGGCAGGGCAATGGAAAGCTTCCAGAAGAGTGCCCAGGGCCAGGACCATCCTGGCTGGCCTGCAGGCACCAAGTTGGCCTGCGTGCTGTCGCTGGTGTGGCTCCACGCCCCTTCCTCTAGGCTTTCAAGCCCTTGTACATATTCAGGTGTTTTACCTGCGAAGGGTGGGAAAAGTTCAACAGCAGCTGGCCTTTGGCTCAGCTCACCGTTACTCACAGATGCCTCGGCATGGCCCCCAGCTTTGAAATGAGGACGCTCCTTGCATAGGAGTGGGCTGCTGGCTCTATCGGTGATGATTCCCCACCTCTGACCAATTTCAGAATTGTTTACCGCTGGAGCAAGTGCCCTGATAGGGTTTTCCTCTGTCTAACTCGTGGGTTCAGGTTTTCTTTTTTCTTTTTTGGTTCAAGTTAGATTTTATTCCTCTTTTATGTATTTATAAATATAAGCATGGAAATAATTCATTCATATAAATACATTTGTGTGAAGGGAAGAACTTTTATCTGTTTTATTTTTAAATTTTATTTTTTAAAATTTTGAAATTTAATTTTATTTATTTTTTTATACAGCAGGTTATTATTGGTTATGTATTTTATTCATATACATGTATACAGGTCAATCCAAATCTCCCAACTCATCCCAACACCACCTCCCCATGGCTTCCCACACTTGGTGTCCGTACGTATGTTCTCTACCTCTGTGTCTCTATTTCTTCCCTGCAAACCAGTTCATCTGTACCATTTTTCTAGGTTCCACGTATATGCATTAATATACAATATTTGTTTGTCTCTTTCTGACTTACTTCATTCTGTATGACAGTCTCTAGATCCATTGACGTCTCTACAAATGACCCAGTTTCATTCCTTCTTATGGCTGAGTAATATTCCATTTTATATATGTACCACATCTTTATCCATTCGTCTGTCTGTGGGTATTTAGGTTGCTTTCATTACCTGGCTATCGTAAATAGTGCTGAAATGAGCATTGTGGTGAATGCGCCTTTTTGATTTATGGTTTTCTCTGGGTATATGTCCAGAAGTGGGATTGCTGGATCATATGGTAATTCTATTTCTAGTTTTTTTAAGGAAACTCCATACTGTTCTCCATTGTGACTGTATCAATTTACATTTCCACCACTAGTGGAAGAGGGATCCTTTTGTCCACACCCTCTCCAGAATTCGTTGTTTGTAGATTTTCTGATGATGCCGATTCTAACACGTGTGAGGTCATACCTCATTGTAGTTTTGATTTGCATTTCTCTAATAATTAGTGATGTCGAGCAGCTTTTCATTTGCATCTTGGCCATCTCTGTGTCTTCTTTGAAGAAACGTCTCTTTAGATCTTCTGCCCATTTTTGTATTGGGTTGTTTGTTGTTTTAATATTAAGCTGCATGAGCTCTTTATATATATTGGAGATTAAACCTTTGTCCATTGATTCGTTTGCAAATATTTTCGCCCATTCTGAGGGATGATTTTTGCCATTCCCGTTTTTTTAACAAAAAAAGAAAGAAAGAAAAAGAAGCAGAACACTAATGTGTGTAAAATATGCCTTTTGAAACTGTCGTTTTGAAATATGGACGGCCTTTGAATTTTTTGGTCGATATATGAACCCAGGATTTGTTTTCAGGGCAGGTGTCACTTACAGGCCTGCAATGATTTTGAATATCAACTGACCATTAGCGCTGGGATTAAAGCTGCTGTTGTGTGAAACGGCCACAAGGTGGCAGCAGTTCTCCCTTACCAAATCTGGTTACTGGGGCAACAGAGCCTCAATGGAAGTCGTGTTCTAGATTGGAATTTAGAATGGAATGTGCCAGGAGAAAGCCCCTCAAGTTTGTCTCACTACTTCTTGTTCGTGTTTTTAATTTAATTTTTAATTTTTTATTACAACAAATTTGATTACAATGTTTGGCTTGTTGTAGGTGTGGAAGATGTGGTTCTTTTACACATATACATATGTCAGTTCTTCCTGGGATCCTTTTCCCATGTAGCTTATGAC
This sequence comes from Hyperoodon ampullatus, assembly GCF_949752795.1. NCBI lineage: Eukaryota > Metazoa > Chordata > Mammalia > Artiodactyla > Ziphiidae > Hyperoodon > Hyperoodon ampullatus. The sequence continues at coordinate 1,892,867 of NW_027640676.1, read as the reverse complement.
AGAATGTTGAGTAGTCTTCTCTTGGTATTCTGTAGGTCTTTGGTGATTATATATGTCACCTGTGTTTGTATATGTCTGTTAACCCCAATATCATAATGAAACCAATCCTCACACCTTTCCATTGGTGAACCATAAGTTTGTTGAATGAATCTGTGATTGCCCTTCTCCGTGGAAATATCTGCCCTGGTATCCATTTTTCGATCACACCTATAAGAGATATGATATGATATGTGTCTTTCACTTTCTGACTTACTACAAGTCACGTGATTACCTCTAGACACACCTACGGTGCTGCAAGTGGCATTGTGTCCGTTTATTCCTTGGCTTCTATTCTGCCTTAGCGAGGTCCATTTTCAACAATGTGATTCCCTGAGGGCTGAGGATTAGCTGACCTGGGTAGCCTGACCCTGCCGGCCGGCCCTCCCCAGGTGTGCCTGGGTTGAGGTCAATATAAACAGCACTGCAGGCAGAAATAGCCCCTGAAGCTCTGCCTGATGCCATATTCTCTGGCCAGTCAGCAGTCTCGGGGCTGTGCTGGTGGGAGGGAGTGAGGGGTCACGGCTTTGTGGGTGGCCCGGTGTGAGTGGGTCTCTGCTGGATTTTCTGCAGGAGTGGCCACGCTTCCACTTGTAAAGAAGAGGATGTGTCACCCATACCTTTCGCTGGAATTTCTCTCCGGACAGATGTGAGGAAGGAAAAAAGCAGTGGGGGCCGGGACAGGAGGGGTATCCCAGGCAGGGCAATGGAAAGCTTCCAGAAGAGCACCCAGGGCCAGGAACATCCTGGCTGGCCTGCAGGCACCAAGTTGGCCTGCGTGCTGTCGCTGGTGTGGCTCCACGCCCCTTCCTCTAGGCTTTCAAGGCCTTGTACATATTCAGGTGTTTTACCTGGGAAGGGTGGGAAAAGTTCAACAGCAGCTGGCCTGGGGCTCATCTCACGGTTACTCACAGATGCCTCGGCATGGCCCCCGCTTTGCAATGAGGACACTCCTTGCGTAGGAGTGGGCAGCTGGCTCTATGGGAGATGATTCCCCACCTCTGACCAATTTCAGAATTGTTTACAGCTGGAGCAAGTGCCCTGATAGGGTTTTCCTCTGTCTAACTCGTGGGTTCAGGTTTTTTTTTCTTTTTTGGTTCAAGTTAGATTTTATTCCTCTTTTATGTATTTATAGATATAAGCATGGAAATAATTCATTCATATAAATACATCTGTGTGAAGGGAAGAACGTTTTTCTCTTTTATTTTTAAGTTTTATTTTTAAAAATTTTGAAATTTAATTTTATTTATTTTTTTATACAGCAGGTTATTATTAGTTATGTATTTTATGCATATACATGTATACAGGTCAATCCCAATCTCGCAACTCATCCCAACACCACCTCCCCATGGCTTCCCACACTTGGTGTCCATACGTGTGTTCTCTACCTCTGTGTCTCTATTTCTTCCCTGCAAAGCAGTTCATCTGTACCATTTTTCTAGGTTCCACATATATGCATTAATATACAATATTTGTTTGTCTCTTTCTGACTTACTTCATTCTGTATGACAGTCTCTAGATCCATCGACGTCTCTACAAATGACCCAGTTTCATTCCTTCTTATGGCTGAGTAATATTCCATTTTATATATGTACCACATCTTTATCCATTCGTCTGTCTGTGGGTATTTAGGTTGCTTCCATTACCTGGCTATCGTAAATAGTGCTGCAATGAGCATTGTGGTGAATGTGCCTTTTTGATTTATGGTTTTCTCTGGGTATATGCCCAGAAGTGGGATTGCTGGATCATATGTTAATTGTATTTCTAGGTTTTTAAAGGAAAATCCATACTGTTCTCCATCGTGACTGTATCAATTTACATTTCTACCAATAGTGGAAGAGGGATCCTTTTGTCCACACCCTCCCCAGAATTCGTTGTTTGTAGATTTTCTGATGATGCCGATTCTAACAGGTGTGAGGTGATACCTCACTGTAGTTTTGATTTGCATTTCTCTAATAATTAGTGATGTTGAGCAGCTTTTCATGTGTGTCTTGGCCATCTCTGTGTCTTCTTTGAAGAAACGTCTCTGTAGATCTTCTGCCCATTTTTGTATTGGGTTGTTTGTTTTTTTAATATTAAGCTGCATGAGCTCTTTATATATATTGGAGATTAAACCTTTGTCCATTGATTCGTTTGCAAATATTTTCGCCCATTCTGAGGGATGCTTTTTGCCATTCCCGTTTATTTAACAAAAAAAGAAAGAAAGAAAAAGAAGCAGAACACTAATGTGTGTAAAATATGCCTTTTGAAACTGTCGTTTTGAAATATGGACGTCCTTTGAATTTTTTGGTCGATATATGAACCCAGGATTTGTTTTCAGGGCAGGTGTCATTTACAGGCCTGCAATGATTTTGAATATCAACTGACCATTAGCGCTGGGATTAAAGCTGCTGTTGTGTGAAATGGCCACAAGGTGGCAGCAGTTCTCCCTTACCAAATCTGGTTACTGGGGCAACAGAGCCTCAATGGAAGTCGTGTTCTAGATTGGAATTTAGAATGGAATGTGCCAGGAGAAAGCCCCTCAAGTTTGTCTCACTACTTCTTGTTCGTGTTTTTAATTTAATTTTTTATTTTTTATTACAACAAATTTGATTACAATGTTTGGCTTGTTGTAGGTGTGGAAGATGTGGTTCTTTTACACATATACATATGTCAGTTCTTCCTGGGATCCTTTTCCCATGTACCTTATGACAGAATGTTGAGTAGTCTTCTCTTGGTATTCTGTAGGTCTTTGGTGATTATATATGTCACCTGTGTTTGTATATGTCTGTTAACCCCAATATCATAATGAAACCAATCCTCACACCTTTCCATTGGTGAACCATAAGTTTGTTGAATGAATCTGTGATTGCCCTTCTCCGTGGAAATATCTGCCCTGGTATCCATTTTTCGGTCACACCTATAAGAGATATGATATGATATGTGTCTTTCACTTTCTGACTTACTACAAGTCACGTGATTACCTCTAGACACACCTATGGTGCTGCAAGTGGCATTGTGTCCTTTTATTCCTTGGCTTCTATTCTGCCTTAGCGAGGTCCATTTTCAACAATGTGATTCCCTGAGGGCTGAGGATTAGCTGACCTGGGTAGCCTGACCCTGCCGGCCGGCCCTCCCCAGGTGTGCCTGGGTTGAGGTCAATATAAACAGCACTGCAGGCAGAAATAGCCCCTGAATCTCTGCCTGACGCCATATTCTCTGGCCAGTCAGCAGTCTCGGGGCTGTGCTGGTGGGAGGGAGTGAGGGGTCACGGCTTTGTGGGTGGCCCGGTGTGAGTGGGTCTCTGCTGGACTTTCTGCAGGAGTGGCCACGCTTCCACTTGTAAAGAAGAGGATGTGTCACCCATACCTTCCGCTGGAATTTCTCTCCGGACAGATGTGAGGAAGGAAAAAAGCAGTGGGGGCCGGGACAGGAGGGGTATCCAAGGCAGGGCAATGGAAAGCTTCCAGAAGAGCGCCCAGGGCCAGGAACATCCTGGCTGGCCTGCAGGCACCAAGTTGGCCTGCGTGCTGTCGCTGGTGTGGCTCCACGCCCCTTCCTCTAGGTTTTCAAGGCCTTGTACATATTCAGGTGTTGTACCTGGGAAGGGTGGGAAAAGTTCAACAGCAGCTGGCCTGGGGCTCATCTCACGGTTACTCACAGATGCCTCGGCATGGCCCCCGCTTTGCAATGAGGACACTCCTTGCGTAGGAGTGGGCAGCTGGCTCTATGGGAGATGATTCCCCACCTCTGACCAATTTCAGAATTGTTTACCGCTGGAGCAAGTGCCCTGATATGGTTTTCCTCTGTCTAACTCGTGGGTTCAGGTTTTTTTTTCTTTTTTGGTTCAAGTTAGATTTTATTCCTCTTTTATGTATTTATAGATATAAGCATGGAAATAATTCATTCATATAAATACATCTGTGTGAAGGGAAGAACGTTTTTCTCTTTTATTTTTAAGTTTTATTTTTAAAAATTTTGAAATTTAATTTTATTTATTTTTTTATACAGCAGGTTATTATTAGTTATGTATTTTATGCATATACATGTATACAGGTCAATCCCAATCTCGCAACTCATCCCAACACCACCTCCCCATGGCTTCCCACACTTGGTGTCCATACGTGTGTTCTCTACCTCTGTGTCTCTATTTCTTCCCTGCAAAGCAGTTCATCTGTACCATTTTTCTAGGTTCCACATATATGCATTAATATACAATATTTGTTTGTCTCTTTCTGACTTACTTCATTCTGTATGACAGTCTCTAGATCCATCGATGTCTCTACAAATGACCCAGTTTCATTCCTTCTTATGGCTGAGTAATATTCCATTTTATATATGTACCACATCTTTATCCATTCGTCTGTCTGTGGGTATTTAGGTTGCTTCCATTACCTGGCTATCGTAAATAGTGCTGCAATGAGCATTGTGGTGAATGTGCCTTTTTGATTTATGGTTTTCTCTGGGTATATGCCCAGAAGTGGGATTGCTGGATCATATGTTAATTGTATTTCTAGGTTTTTAAAGGAAAATCCATACTGTTCTCCATCGTGACTGTATCAATTTACATTTCTACCAATAGTGGAAGAGGGATCCTTTTGTCCACACCCTCCCCAGAATTCGTTGTTTGTAGATTTTCTGATGATGCCGATTCTAACAGGTGTGAGGTGATACCTCACTGTAGTTTTGATTTGCATTTCTCTAATAATTAGTGATGTTGAGCAGCTTTTCATGTGCGTCTTAGCCATCTCTGTGTCTTCTTTGAAGAAACGTCTCTTTAGATCTTCTGCCCATTTTTGTATTGGGTTGTTTGTTTTTTTAATATTAAGCTGCATGAGCTCTTTATATATATTGGAGATTAAACCTTTGTCCATTGATTCGTTTGCAAATATTTTCGCCCATTCTGAGGGATGCTTTTTGCCATTCCCGTTTTTTTAACAAAAAGAGAAAGAAAGAAAAAGAAGCAGAACACTAATGTGTGTAAAATATGCCTTTTGAAACTGTCGTTTTGTAATATGGACGTCCTTTGAATTTTTTGGTCGATATATGAACCCAGGATTTGTTTTCAGGACAGGTGTCATTTACAGGCCTGCAATGATTTTGAATATCAACTGACCATTAACGCTGGGATTAAAGCTGCTGTTGTGTGAAACGGCCACAAGGTGGCAGCAGTTCTCCCTTACCAAATCTGGTTACTGGGGCAACAGAGCGTCAATGGTAGTCGTGTTCTAGATTGTAATTTAGAATGGAATGTGCCAGGAGAAAGCCCCTAAAGTTTGTCTCACTACTTCTTGTTCGTGTTTTTAATTTAATTTTTTTATTTTTTATTACAGCAAATTTGATTACAATGTTTGGCTTGTTGTAGGTGTGGAAGATGTGGTTCTTTTACACATATACATATGTCAGTTCTTCCTGGGATCCTTTTCCCATGTACCTTATGACAGAATGTTGAGTAGTCTTCTCTGGGTATTCTGTATGTCTTCGGTGATTATATATGTCACCTGTGTTTGTATATGTCTGTTAACCCCACTATCATAATGAAACCAATCCTCACACCTTTCCATTGGTGAACCATAAGTTTGTTGAATGAATCTGTGATTGCCCTTCTCCGTGGAAATATCTGCCCTGGTATCCATTTTGCGGTCACACCTATAAGAGATATGATATGATATGTGTCTTTCACTTTCTGACTTACTACAAGTCACGTGATTACCTCTAGACACACCTAGGTGCTGCAAATGGCATTGTGTCCTTTTATTCCTTGGCTTCTATTCTGCCTTAGCGAGGTCCATTTTCAACAATGTGATTCCCTGAGGGCTGAGGATTAGCTGACCTGGGTAGCCTGACCCTGCCGGCCGGCCCTCCCCAGTTGTGCCTGGGTTGAGACCAATATAAACACCACTGCAGGCAGCAATAGCCCCTGAAGCTCTTCCTGACGCCATATTCTCTGCCCAGTAAGCAGTCTCGGGGCTGTGCTGGTGGGAGGGAGTGAGGAGTCACGGCTTTGTGGGTGGCCCGGTGTGAGTGGGTCTCTGCTGGACTTTCTGCAGGAGTTGCCAGGCTTCCACCTGTAAAGAAGAGGATGTGTCACCCATACCTTCCGCTGGAATTTCTCTGTGGACAGAGGTGAGGAAGGAAAAAAGCAGTGGGGGCCGGGACAGGAGGGGTATCTCAGGCAGGGCAATGGAAAGCTTCCAGAAGAGCGCCCAGGGCCAGGACCATCCTGGCTGGCCTGCAGGCACCAAGTTGGCCTGCGTGCTGTTGCTGGTGTGGCTCCACGCCCCTTCCTCTAGGCTTTCAAGCCCTTGTACATATTCAGGTGTTTTACCTGGGAAGGGTGGGAGAAGTTCAACAGCAGCTGGCCTGGGGCTCAGCTCACGGTTACTCACAGATGCCTCGGCATGGCCCCCCGCTTTGCAATGAGTACGCTCCTTGCGTAGGAGTGGGCTGGTGGCTGTATGGGAGATGATTCCCCACCTCTGACCAATTTCAGAATTGTTTACCGCTGGAACAAGTGCCCTGATAGGGTTTTCCTCTGTCTAACTCGTGGGTTCAGGTTTTTTTTTTCTTTTTTGGTTCAAGTTAGATTTTATTCCTCTTTTATGTATTTATAGATATAAGCATGGAAATAATTCATTCATATAAATACATCTGTGTGAAGGGAAGAACTTTTTTCTCTTTTATTTTTAAGTTTTATTTTTTAAAATTTTGAAATTTAATTTTATTTATTTTTTATACAGCAGGTTATTATTAGTTATGTATTTTATGCATATACATGTATACAGGTCAATCCCAGTCTCCCAACTCATCACAACACCACCTCCCCATGGCTTCCCACACTTGGTGTCCATACGTGTGTTCTCTATATCTGTGTCTCTCTTTCTTCCCTGCAAACCAGTTCATCTGTACGATTTTTCTAGGTTTCACATATATGCATTAATATACAATATTTGTTTGTCTCTTTCTGACTTACTTCATTCTGTATGACAGTCTCTAGATCCATCGACGTCTCTACAAATGACCCAGTTTCATTCCTTCTTATGGCTGAGTAATATTCCATTTTATATATGTACCACATCTTTATCCATTCGTCTGTCTGTGGGTATTTAGGTTGCTTCCATTACCTGGCTATCGTAAATAGTGCTGAAATGAGCATTGTGGTGAATGTGCCTTTTTGATTTATGGTTTTCTCTGGGTATATGCCCAGAAGTGGGATTGCTGGATCATATGGTAATTCTATTTCTAGTTTTTTTAAGGAAACTCCATACTGTTCTCCATCGTAACTGTATCAATTTACATTTCCACCACTAGTGGAAGAGGGATCCTTTTGTCCACACCCTCTACAGAATTCGTTGTTTGTAGATTTTCTGATGATGCCGATTCTAACAGGTGTGAGGTGATACCTCATTGTAGTTTTGATTTGCATTTCTCTAATAATTAGTGATGTTGAGCAGCTTTTCATGTGCGTCTTGGCCATCTCTGTGTCTTCTTTGAAGAAACGTCTCTTTAGATCTTCTGCCCATTTTTGTATTGGGTTGTTTGTTGTTTTAATATTAAGCTGCATGAGCTCTTTATATATATTGGAGATTAAACCTTTGTCCATTGATTCGTTTGCAAATATTTTCGCCCATTCTGAGGGATGCTTTTTGCCATTCCCGTTTTTTTAACAAAAAGAGAAAGAAAGAAAAAGAAGCAGAACACTAATGTGTGTAAAATATGCCTTTTGAAACTGTCGTTTTGTAATATGGACGTCCTTTGAATTTTTTGGTCGATATATGAACCCAGGATTTGTTTTCAGGACAGGTGTCATTTACAGGCCTGCAATGATTTTGAATATCAACTGACCATTAACGCTGGGATTAAAGCTGCTGTTGTGTGAAACGGCCACAAGGTGGCAGCAGTTCTCCCTTACCAAATCTGGTTACTGGGGCAACAGAGCGTCAATGGTAGTCGTGTTCTAGATTGTAATTTAGAATGGAATGTGCCAGGAGAAAGCCCCTAAAGTTTGTCTCACTACTTCTTGTTCGTGTTTTTAATTTAATTTTTTTATTTTTTATTACAGCAAATTTGATTACAATGTTTGGCTATTTGTAGGTGTGGAAGATGTGGTTCTTTTACACATATACATATGTCAGTTCTTCCTGGGATCCTTTTCCCATGTACCTTATGACAGAATGTTGAGTAGTCTTCTCTGGGTATTCTGTATGTCTTCGGTGATTATATATGTCACCTGTGTTTGTATATGTCTGTTAACCCCACTATCATAATGAAACCAATCCTCACACCTTTCCATTGGTGAACCATAAGTTTGTTGAATGAATCTGTGATTGCCCTTCTCCGTGGAAATATCTGCCCTGGTATCCATTTTGCGGTCACACCTATAAGAGATATGATATGATATGTGTCTTTCACTTTCTGACTTACTACAAGTCACGTGATTACCTCTAGACACACCTAGGTGCTGCAAATGGCATTGTGTCCTTTTATTCCTTGGCTTCTATTCTGCCTTAGCGAGGTCCATTTTCAACAATGTGATTCCCTGAGGGCTGAGGATTAGTTGACCTGGGTAGCCTGACCCTGCCGGCCGGCCCTCCCCAGTTGTGCCTGGGTTGAGACCAATATAAACACCACTGCAGGCAGCAATAGCCCCTGAAGCTCTTCCTGACGCCATATTCTCTGCCCAGTAAGCAGTCTCGGGGCTGTGCTGGTGGGAGGGAGTGAGGAGTCACGGCTTTGTGGGTGGCCCGGTGTGAGTGGGTCTCTGCTGGACTTTCTGCAGGAGTTGCCAGGCTTCCACCTGTAAAGAAGAGGATGTGTCACCCATACCTTCCGCTGGAATTTCTCTGTGGACAGAGGTGAGGAAGGAAAAAAGCAGTGGGGGCCGGGACAGGAGGGGTATCTCAGGCAGGGCAATGGAAAGCTTCCAGAAGAGCGCCCAGGGCCAGGACCATCCTGGCTGGCCTGCAGGCACCAAGTTGGCCTGCGTGCTGTTGCTGGTGTGGCTCCACGCCCCTTCCTCTAGGCTTTCAAGCCCTTGTACATATTCAGGTGTTTTACCTGGGAAGGGTGGGAGAAGTTCAACAGCAGCTGGCCTGGGGCTCAGCTCACGGTTACTCACAGATGCCTCGGCATGGCCCCCCGCTTTGCAATGAGTACGCTCCTTGCGTAGGAGTGGGCTGGTGGCTGTATGGGAGATGATTCCCCACCTCTGACTAATTTCAGAATTGTTTACCGCTGGAACAAGTGCCCTGATAGGGTTTTCCTCTGTCTAACTCGTGGGTTCAGGTTTTTTTTTCTTTTTTGGTTCAAGTTAGATTTTATTCCTCTTTTATGTATTTATAGATATAAGCATGGAAATAATTCATTCATATAAATACATCTGTGTGAAGGGAAGAACTTTTTTCTCTTTTATTTTTAAGTTTTATTTTTTAAAATTTTGAAATTTAGTTTTATTTATTTTTTATACAGCAGGTTATTATTAGTTATGTATTTTATGCATATACATGTATACAGGTCAATCCCAGTCTCCCAACTCATCACAACACCACCTCCCCATGGCTTCCCACACTTGGTGTCCATACGTGTGTTCTCTATATCTGTGTCTCTCTTTCTTCCCTGCAAACCAGTTCATCTGTACGATTTTTCTAGGTTTCACATATATGCATTAATATACAATATTTGTTTGTCTCTTTCTGACTTACTTCATTCTGTATGACAGTCTCTAGATCCATCGACGTCTCTACAAATGACCCAGTTTCATTCCTTCTTATGGCTGAGTAATATTCCATTTTATATATGTACCACATCTTTATCCATTCGTCTGTCTGTGGGTATTTAGGTTGCTTCCATTACCTGGCTATCGTAAATAGTGCTGAAATGAGCATTGTGGTGAATGTGCCTTTTTGATTTATGGTTTTCTCTGGGTATATGCCCAGAAGTGGGATTGCTGGATCATATGGTAATTCTATTTCTAGTTTTTTTAAGGAAACTCCATACTGTTCTCCATCGTAACTGTATCAATTTACATTTCCACCACTAGTGGAAGAGGGATCCTTTTGTCCACACCCTCTACAGAATTCGTTGTTTGTAGATTTTCTGATGATGCCGATTCTAACAGGTGTGAGGTGATACCTCATTGTAGTTTTGATTTGCATTTCTCTAATAATTAGTGATGTTGAGCAGCTTTTCATGTGCGTCTTGGCCATCTCTGTGTCTTCTTTGAAGAAACGTCTCTTTAGATCTTCTGCCCATTTTTGTATTGGGTTGTTTGTTGTTTTAATATTAAGCTGCATGAGCTCTTTATATATATTGGAGATTAAACCTTTGTCCATTGATTCGTTTGCAAATATTTTCGCCCATTCTGAGGGATGCTTTTTGCCATTCCTGTTTTTTTAAGAAAAAAAGAAAGAAAGAAAAAGAAGCAGAACACTAATGTGTGTAAAATATGCCTTTTGAAACTGTCGTTTTGAAATATGGACGTCTTTTGCAATTTTTGGTCGATATATGAACCCAGGATTTGTTTTCAGGGCAGGTGTCATTTACAGGCCTGCAATGATTTTGAATATCAACTGACCCTTAGCGCTGGGATTAAAGCTGCTGTTGTGTGAAACGGCCACAAGGTGGCAGCAGTTCTCCCTTACCAAATCTGGTTACTGGGGCAACAGAGCCTCAATGGAAGTCGTGTTCTAGATTGGAATTTAGAATGGAATGTGCCAGGAGAAAGCCCCTCAAGTTTGTCTCACTACATCTTGTTCGTGTTTTTAATTTAATTTTTTATTTTTTATTACAGCAAATTTGATTACAATGTTTGGCTTGTTGTAGGTGTGGAAGATGTGGTTCTTTTACACACATACATATGTATGTACTTCCTGGGATCCTTTTCCCATGTACCTTATGACAGAATGTTGAGTGGTCTTCTCTTGGTATTCTGTAGGTCTTTGGTGATTATATATGTCACCTGTGTTTGTATATGTCTGTTAACCCCAATATCATAATGAAACCAATCCTCACACCTTTCCATTGGTGAACCATAAGTTTGTTGAATGAATCTATGATTGCCCTTCTCCGTGGAAATATCTGCCCTGGTATCCATTTTTCGGTCAAACCTATAACAGATATGATATGATATGTGTCTTTCACTTTCTGACTTACTACAAGTCACGTGATTACCTCTAGACACACCTATGGTGCTGCAAATGGCATTGTGTCCTTTTATTCCTTGGCTTCTATTCTGCCTTAGCGAGGTCCATTTTCAACAATGTGGTTCCCTGAGGGCTGCGGATTAGCTGACCTGGGTAGCCTGACCCTGCCGGCCGGCCCTCCCCAGTTGTGCCTGGTTTGAGGTCAATATAAACAGCGCTGCAGGCAGCAATAGCCCCTGAAGCTGTGCCTGACTGCATATTCTCTGCCCCGTCAGCAGTCTCGGGGCTGTGCTGGTGGGAGGCAGTGAGGGGCCACGGCTTTGTGGGTGGCCCGGTGTGAGTGGGTCTCTGCTGGACTTTCTGCAGGAGTTGCCAGGCTGCCACCTGTAAAGAAGAGGATGTGGCACCCATAACTTCCGCTGGAATTTCTCTCCGGACAGAGGTGAAATGAAAAAATCAGTGGGGCCGGGAGAGGAGGGGTATCTCAGGCAGGGCAATGGAAAGCTTCCAGAAGAGCGCCCAGGGCCAGGACCATCCTGGCTGGCCTGCAGGCACCAAGTTGGCCTGCGTGCTGTCGCTGGTGTGGCTCCACGGCCCTTCCTCTAGGCTTTCAAGCCCTTGTACATATTCAGGTGTTGTACCTGGGAAGGGTGGGAAAAGTTCAACAGCAGCTGGCCTGGGACTCATCTCACGGTTACTCACAGATGCCTCGGCATGGCCCCCGCTTTGCAATGAGGACACTCCTTGCGTAGGAGTGGGCAGCTGGCTCTATGGGAGATGATTCCCCACCTCTGACCAATTTCAGAATTGTTTACCGCTGGAGCAAGTGCCCTGATAGGGTTTTCCTCTGTCTAACTCGTGGGTTCAGGTTTTTTTTTCTTTTTTGGTTCAAGTTAGATTTTATTCCTCTTTTATGTATTTATAGATATAAGCATGGAAATAATTCATTCATATAAATACATCTGTGTGAAGGGAAGAACGTTTTTCTCTTTTATTTTTAAGTTTTATTTTTAAAAATTTTGAAATTTAATTTTATTTATTTTTTTATACAGCAGGTTATTATTAGTTATGTATTTTATGCATATACATGTAGACAGGGCAATCCCAGTCTCCCAACTCATCCCAAAACCACCTACCCATGGCTTCCCACACTTGGTGTCCATACGTGTGTTCTCTACCTCTGTGTCTCTATTTCTTCCCTGCAAAGCAGTTCATCTGTACCATTTTTCTAGGTTCCACATATATGCATTAATATACAATATTTGAATATTTGTTTTTCTCTTTCTGACTTACTTTATTCTGTATGACAGTCTCTAGATCCATCGACGTCTCTACAAATGACCCAGTTTCATTCCTTCTTATGGCTGAGTAATATTCCATTTTATATATGGACCACATCTTTATCCATTCGTCTGTCTGTGGGTATTTAGGTTGCTTCCATTACCTGGCTATCGTAAATAGTGCTGAAATGAGCATTGTGGTGAATGTGCCTTTTTGATTTATGGTTTTCTCTGGGTATATGCCCAGAAGTGGGATTGCTGGATCATATGGTAATTCTATTTCTAGTTTTTTTAAGGAAACTCCATACTGTTCTCCATCGTGACTGTATCAATTTACATTTCCACCACTAGTGGAAGAGGGATCCTTTTGTCCACACCCTCCCCAGAATTCGTTGTTTGTAGATTTTCTGATGATGCCGATTCTAACAGGTGTGAGGTGATACCTCACTGTAGTTTTGATTTGCATTTCTCTAATAATTAGTGATGTTGAGCAGCTTTTCATGTGTGTCTTGGCCATCTCTGTGTCTTCTTTGAAGAAACGTCTCTGTAGATCTTCTGCCCATTTTTGTATTGGGTTGTTTGTTTTTTTAATATTAAGCTGCATGAGCTCTTTATATATATTGGAGATTAAACCTTTGTCCATTGATTCGTTTGCAAATATTTTCGCCCATTATGAGGGATGCTTTTTGCCATTCCCGTTTATTTAACAAAAAAAGAAAGAAAGAAAAAGAAGCAGAACACTAATGTGTGTAAAATATGCCTTTTGAAACTGTCGTTTTGAAATATGGACGTCCTTTGAATTTTTTGGTCGATATATGAACCCAGGATTTGTTTTCAGGGCAGGTGTCATTTACAGGCCTGCAATGATTTTGAATATCAACTGACCATTAGCGCTGGGATTAAAGCTGCTGTTGTGTGAAACGGCCACAAGGTGGCAGCAGTTCTCCCTTACCAAATCTGGTTACTGGGGCAACAGAGCCTCAATGGAAGTCGTGTTTTAGATTGGAATTTAGAATGGAATGTGCCAGGAGAAAGCCCCTCAAGTTTGTCTCACTACTTCTTGTTCGTGTTTTTAATTTAATTTTTTATTTTTTATTACAACAAATTTGATTACAATGTTTGGCTTGTTGTAGGTGTGGAAGATGTGGTTCTTTTACACATATACATATGTCAGTTCTTCCTGGGATCCTTTTCCCATGTACCTTATGACAGAATGTTGAGTGGTCTTCTCTTGGTATTCTGTAGGTCTTTGGTGATTATATATGTCACCTGTGTTTGTATATGTCTGTTAACCCCAATATCATAATGAAACCAATCCTCACACCTTTCCATTGGTGAACCATAAGTTTGTTGAATGAATCTGTGATTGCCCTTCTCCGTGGAAATATCTGCCCTGGTATCCATTTTTCGGTCACACCTATAAGAGATATGATATGATATGTGTCTTTCACTTTCTGACTTACTACAAGTCACGTGATTACCTCTAGACACACCTATGGTGCTGCAAGTGGCATTGTGTCCTTTTATTCCTTGGCTTCTATTCTGCCTTAGCGAGGTCCATTTTCAACAATGTGATTCCCTGAGGGCTGAGGATTAGCTGACCTGGGTAGCCTGACCCTGCCGGCCGGCCCTCCCCAGGTGTGCCTGGTTTGAGGTCAATATAAACAGCACTGCAGGCAGCAATAGCCCCTGAAGCTCTGCCTGACGCCATATTCTCTGCCCAGTCAGCAGTCTCGGGGCTGTGCTGGTGGGAGGGAGTGAGGGGTCACGGCTTTGTGGGTGGCCCGGTGTGAGTGGATCTCTGCTGGACTTTCTGCAGGAGTGGCCACGCTTCCACTTGTAAAGAAGAGGATGTGTCACCCATACCTTCCGCTGGAATTTCTCTCCGGACAGATGTGAGGAAGGAAAAAAGCAGTGGGGGCCGGGACAGGAGGGGTATCCCAGGCAGGGCAATGGAAAGCTTCCAGAAGAGCGCCCAGGGCCAGGAACATCCTGGCTGGCCTGCAGGCACCAAGTTGGCCTGCGTGCTGTCGCTGGTGTGGCTCCACGCCCCTTCCTCTAGGCTTTCAAGGCCTTGTACATATTCAGGTGTTGTACCTGGGAAGGGTGGGAAAAGTTCAACAGCAGCTGGCCTGGGGCTCATCTCACGGTTACTCACAGATGCCTCGGCATGGCCCCCGCTTTGCAATGAGGACACTCCTTGCGTAGGAGTGGGCAGCTGGCTCTATGGGAGATGATTCCCCACCTCTGACCAATTTCAGAATTGTTTACCGCTGGAGCAAGTGCCCTGATAGGGTTTTCCTCTGTCTAACTCGTGGGTTCAGGTTTTTTTTTCTTTTTTGGTTCAAGTTAGATTTTATTCCTCTTTTATGTATTTATAGATATAAGCATGGAAATAATTCATTCATATAAATACATCTGTGTGAAGGGAAGAACGTTTTTCTCTTTTATTTTTAAGTTTTATTTTTAAAAATTTTGAAATTTAATTTTATTTATTTTTTTATACAGCAGGTTATTATTAGTTATGTATTTTATGCATATACATGTAGACAGGGCAATCCCAGTCTCCCAACTCATCCCAAAACCACCTACCCATGGCTTCCCACACTTGGTGTCCATACGTGTGTTCTCTACCTCTGTGTCTCTATTTCTTCCCTGCAAAGCAGTTCATCTGTACCATTTTTCTAGGTTCCACATATATGCATTAATATACAATATTTGAATATTTGTTTTTCTCTTTCTGACTTACTTTATTCTGTATGACAGTCTCTAGATCCATCGACGTCTCTACAAATGACCCAGTTTCATTCCTTCTTATGGCTGAGTAATATTCCATTTTATATATGGACCACATCTTTATCCATTCGTCTGTCTGTGGGTATTTAGGTTGCTTCCATTACCTGGCTATCGTAAATAGTGCTGAAATGAGCATTGTGGTGAATGTGCCTTTTTGATTTATGGTTTTCTCTGGGTATATGCCCAGAAGTGGGATTGCTGGATCATATGGTAATTCTATTTCTAGTTTTTTTAAGGAAACTCCATACTGTTCTCCATCGTGACTGTATCAATTTACATTTCCACCACTAGTGGAAGAGGGATCCTTTTGTCCACACCCTCCCCAGAATTCGTTGTTTGTAGATTTTCTGATGATGCCGATTCTAACAGGTGTGAGGTGATACCTCACTGTAGTTTTGATTTGCATTTCTCTAATAATTAGTGATGTTGAGCAGCTTTTCATGTGTGTCTTGGCCATCTCTGTGTCTTCTTTGAAGAAACGTCTCTGTAGATCTTCTGCCCATTTTTGTATTGGGTTGTTTGTTTTTTTAATATTAAGCTGCATGAGCTCTTTATATATATTGGAGATTAAACCTTTGTCCATTGATTCGTTTGCAAATATTTTCGCCCATTATGAGGGATGCTTTTTGCCATTCCCGTTTATTTAACAAAAAAAGAAAGAAAGAAAAAGAAGCAGAACACTAATGTGTGTAAAATATGCCTTTTGAAACTGTCGTTTTGAAATATGGACGTCCTTTGAATTTTTTGGTCGATATATGAACCCAGGATTTGTTTTCAGGGCAGGTGTCATTTACAGGCCTGCAATGATTTTGAATATCAACTGACCATTAGCGCTGGGATTAAAGCTGCTGTTGTGTGAAACGGCCACAAGGTGGCAGCAGTTCTCCCTTACCAAATCTGGTTACTGGGGCAACAGAGCCTCAATGGAAGTCGTGTTTTAGATTGGAATTTAGAATGGAATGTGCCAGGAGAAAGCCCCTCAAGTTTGTCTCACTACTTCTTGTTCGTGTTTTTAATTTAATTTTTTATTTTTTATTACAACAAATTTGATTACAATGTTTGGCTTGTTGTAGGTGTGGAAGATGTGGTTCTTTTACACATATACATATGTCAGTTCTTCCTGGGATCCTTTTCCCATGTACCTTATGACAGAATGTTGAGTGGTCTTCTCTTGGTATTCTGTAGGTCTTTGGTGATTATATATGTCACCTGTGTTTGTATATGTCTGTTAACCCCAATATCATAATGAAACCAATCCTCACACCTTTCCATTGGTGAACCATAAGTTTGTTGAATGAATCTGTGATTGCCCTTCTCCGTGGAAATATCTGCCCTGGTATCCATTTTTCGGTCACACCTATAAGAGATATGATATGATATGTGTCTTTCACTTTCTGACTTACTACAAGTCACGTGATTACCTCTAGACACACCTATGGTGCTGCAAGTGGCATTGTGTCCTTTTATTCCTTGGCTTCTATTCTGCCTTAGCGAGGTCCATTTTCAACAATGTGATTCCCTGAGGGCTGAGGATTAGCTGACCTGGGTAGCCTGACCCTGCCGGCCGGCCCTCCCCAGGTGTGCCTGGGTTGAGGTCAATATAAACAGCACTGCAGGCAGAAATAGCCCCTGAAGCTCTGCCTGACGCCATATTCTCTGCCCAGTCAGCAGTCTCGGGGCTGTGCTGGTGGGAGGGAGTGAGGGGTCACGGCTTTGTGGGTGGCCCGGTGTGAGTGGATCTCTGCTGGACTTTCTGCAGGAGTGGCCACGCTTCCACTTGTAAAGAAGAGGATGTGTCACCCATACCTTCCGCTGGAATTTCTCTCCGGACAGATGTGAGGAAGGAAAAAAGCAGTGGGGGCCGGGACAGGAGGGGTATCCCAGGCAGGGCAATGGAAAGCTTCCAGAAGAGCGCCCAGGGCCAGGAACATCCTGGCTGGCCTGCAGGCACCAAGTTGGCCTGCGTGCTGTCGCTGGTGTGGCTCCACGCCCCTTCCTCTAGGCTTTCAAGGCCTTGTACATATTCAGGTGTTGTACCTGGGAAGGGTGGGAAAAGTTCAACAGCAGCTGGCCTGGGGCTCATCTCACGGTTACTCACAGATGCCTCGGCATGGCCCCCGCTTTGCAATGAGGACACTCCTTGCGTAGGAGTGGGCAGCTGGCTCTATGGGAGATGATTCCCCACCTCTGACCAATTTCAGAATTGTTTACCGCTGGAGCAAGTGCCCTGATAGGGTTTTCCTCTGTCTAACTCGTGGGTTCAGGTTTTTTTTTCTTTTTTGGTTCAAGTTAGATTTTATTCCTCTTTTATGTATTTATAGATATAAGCATGGAAATAATTCATTCATATAAATACATCTGTGTGAAGGGAAGAACGTTTTTCTCTTTTATTTTTAAGTTTTATTTTTAAAAATTTTGAAATTTAATTTTATTTATTTTTTTATACAGCAGGTTATTATTAGTTATGTATTTTATGCATATACATGTATACAGGTCAATCCCAATCTCGCAACTCATCCCAACACCACCTCCCCATGGCTTCCCACACTTGGTGTCCATACGTGTGTTCTCTACCTCTGTGTCTCTATTTCTTCCCTGCAAAGCAGTTCATCTGTACCATTTTTCTAGGTTCCACATATATGCATTAATATACAATATTTGAATATTTGTTTTTCTCTTTCTGACTTACTTTATTCTGTATGACAGTCTCTAGATCCATCGACGTCTCTACAAATGACCCAGTTTCATTCCTTCTTATGGCTGAGTAATATTCCATTTTATATATGGACCACATCTTTATCCATTCGTCTGTCTGTGGGTATTTAGGTTGCTTCCATTACCTGGCTATCGTAAATAGTGCTGAAATGAGCATTGTGGTGAATGTGCCTTTTTGATTTATGGTTTTCTCTGGGTATATGCCCAGAAGTGGGATTGCTGGATCATATGGTAATTCTATTTCTAGTTTTTTTAAGGAAACTCCATACTGTTCTCCATCGTGACTGTATCAATTTACATTTCCACCACTAGTGGAAGAGGGATCCTTTTGTCCACACCCTCCCCAGAATTCGTTGTTTGTAGATTTTCTGATGATGCCGATTCTAACAGGTGTGAGGTGATACCTCACTGTAGTTTTGATTTGCATTTCTCTAATAATTAGTGATGTTGAGCAGCTTTTCATGTGTGTCTTGGCCATCTCTGTGTCTTCTTTGAAGAAACGTCTCTGTAGATCTTCTGCCCATTTTTGTATTGGGTTGTTTGTTTTTTTAATATTAAGCTGCATGAGCTCTTTATATATATTGGAGATTAAACCTTTGTCCATTGATTCGTTTGCAAATATTTTCGCCCATTATGAGGGATGCTTTTTGCCATTCCCGTTTATTTAACAAAAAAAGAAAGAAAGAAAAAGAAGCAGAACACTAATGTGTGTAAAATATGCCTTTTGAAACTGTCGTTTTGAAATATGGACGTCCTTTGAATTTTTTGGTCGATATATGAACCCAGGATTTGTTTTCAGGGCAGGTGTCATTTACAGGCCTGCAATGATTTTGAATATCAACTGACCATTAGCGCTGGGATTAAAGCTGCTGTTGTGTGAAACGGCCACAAGGTGGCAGCAGTTCTCCCTTACCAAATCTGGTTACTGGGGCAACAGAGCCTCAATTGAAGTCGTGTTTTAGATTGGAATTTAGAATGGAATGTGCCAGGAGAAAGCCCCTCAAGTTTGTCTCACTACTTCTTGTTCGTGTTTTTAATTTAATTTTTTATTTTTTATTACAACAAATTTGATTACAATGTTTGGCTTGTTGTAGGTGTGGAAGATGTGGTTCTTTTACACATATACATATGTCAGTTCTTCCTGGGATCCTTTTCCCATGTACCTTATGACAGAATGTTGAGTGGTCTTCTCTTGGTATTCTGTAGGTCTTTGGTGATTATATATGTCACCTGTGTTTGTATATGTCTGTTAACCCCAATATCATAATGAAACCAATCCTCACACCTTTCCATTGGTGAACCATAAGTTTGTTGAATGAATCTGTGATTGCCCTTCTCCGTGGAAATATCTGCCCTGGTATCCATTTTTCGGTCACACCTATAAGAGATATGATATGATATGTGTCTTTCACTTTCTGACTTACTACAAGTCACGTGATTACCTCTAGACACACCTATGGTGCTGCAAGTGGCATTGTGTCCTTTTATTCCTTGGCTTCTATTCTGCCTTAGCGAGGTCCATTTTCAACAATGTGATTCCCTGAGGGCTGAGGATTAGCTGACCTGGGTAGCCTGACCCTGCCGGCCGGCCCTCCCCAGGTGTGCCTGGGTTGAGGTCAATATAAACAGCACTGCAGGCAGAAATAGCCCCTGAAGCTCTGCCTGACTGCATATTCTCTGCCCAGTCAGCAGTCTCGGGGCTGTGCTGGTGGGAGGGAGTGAGGGGTCACGGCTTTGTGGGTGGCCCGGTGTGAGTGGATCTCTGCTGGACTTTCTGCAGGAGTGGCCACGCTTCCACTTGTAAAGAAGAGGATGTGTCACCCATACCTTCCGCTGGAATTTCTCTCCGGACAGATGTGAGGAAGGAAAAAAGCAGTGGGGGCCGGGACAGGAGGGGTATCCCAGGCAGGGCAATGGAAAGCTTCCAGAAGAGCGCCCAGGGCCAGGAACATCCTGGCTGGCCTGCAGGCACCAAGTTGGCCTGCGTGCTGTCGCTGGTGTGGCTCCACGCCCCTTCCTCTAGGCTTTCAAGGCCTTGTACATATTCAGGTGTTGTACCTGGGAAGGGTGGGAAAAGTTCAACAGCAGCTGGCCTGGGGCTCATCTCACGGTTACTCACAGATGCCTCGGCATGGCCCCTGCTTTGCAATGAGGACACTCCTTGCGTAGGAGTGGGCAGCTGGCTCTATGGGAGATGATTCCCCACCTCTGACCAATTTCAGAATTGTTTACCGCTGGAGCAAGTGCCCTGATAGGGTTTTCCTCTGTCTAACTCGTGGGTTCAGGTTTTTTTTTCTTTTTTGGTTCAAGTTAGATTTTATTCCTCTTTTATGTATTTATAGATATAAGCATGGAAATAATTCATTCATATAAATACATCTGTGTGAAGGGAAGAACGTTTTTCTCTTTTATTTTTAAGTTTTATTTTTAAAAATTTTGAAATTTAATTTTATTTATTTTTTTATACAGCAGGTTATTATTAGTTATGTATTTTATGCATATACATGTATACAGGTCAATCCCAATCTCGCAACTCATCCCAACACCACCTCCCCATGGCTTCCCACACTTGGTGTCCATACGTGTGTTCTCTACCTCTGTGTCTCTATTTCTTCCCTGCAAAGCAGTTCATCTGTACCATTTTTCTAGGTTCCACATATATGCATTAATATACAATATTTGTTTGTCTCTTTCTGACTTACTTCATTCTGTATGACAGTCTCTAGATCCATCGACGTCTCTACAAATGACCCAGTTTCATTCCTTCTTATGGCTGAGTAATATTCCATTTTATATATGTACCACATCTTTATCCATTCGTCTGTCTGTGGGTATTTAGGTTGCTTCCATTACCTGGCTATCGTAAATAGTGCTGAAATGAGCATTGTGGTGAATGTGCCTTTTTGATTTATGGTTTTCTCTGGGTATATGCCCAGAAGTTGGATTGCTGGATCATATGGTAATTGTATTTCTAGGTTTTTAAAGGAAAATCCATACTGTTCTCCATCGTGACTGTATCAATTTACATTTCTACCAATAGTGGAAGAGGGATCCTTTTGTCCACACCCTCCCCAGAATTCGTTGTTTGTAGATTTTCTGATGATGCCGATTCTAACAGGTGTGAGGTGATACCTCACTGTAGTTTTTATTTGCATTTCTCTAATAATTAGTGATGTTGAGCAGCTTTTCATGTGTGTCTTAGCCATGTCTGTGTCTTCTTTGAAGAAACGTCTCTGTAGATCTTCTGCCCATTTTTGTATTGGGTTGTTTGTTTTTTTAATATTAAGCTGCATGAGCTCTTTATATATATTGGAGATTAAACCTTTGTCCATTGATTCGTTTGCAAATATTTTCGCCCATTATGAGGGATGCTTTTTGCCATTCCCGTTTTTTTAACAAAAAGAGAAAGAAAGAAAAAGAAGCAGAACACTAATGTGTGTAAAATATGCCTTTTGAAACTGTCGTTTTGTAATATGGACGTCCTTTGAATTTTTTGGTCGATATATGAACCCAGGATTTGTTTTCAGGACAGGTGTCATTTACAGGCCTGCAATGATTTTGAATATCAACTGACCATTAACGCTGGGATTAAAGCTGCTGTTGTGTGAAACGGCCACAAGGTGGCAGCAGTTCTCCCTTACCAAATCTGGTTACTGGGGCAACAGAGCGTCAATGGTAGTCGTGTTCTAGATTGTAATTTAGAATGGAATGTGCCAGGAGAAAGCCCCTAAAGTTTGTCTCACTACTTCTTGTTCGTGTTTTTAATTTAATTTTTTTATTTTTTATTACAGCAAATTTGATTACAATGTTTGGCTATTTGTAGGTGTGGAAGATGTGGTTCTTTTACACATATACATATGTCAGTTCTTCCTGGGATCCTTTTCCCATGTACCTTATGACAGAATGTTGAGTAGTCTTCTCTGGGTATTCTGTATGTCTTCGGTGATTATATATGTCACCTGTGTTTGTATATGTCTGTTAACCCCACTATCATAATGAAACCAATCCTCACACCTTTCCATTGGTGAACCATAAGTTTGTTGAATGAATCTGTGATTGCCCTTCTCCGTGGAAATATCTGCCCTGGTATCCATTTTGCGGTCACACCTATAAGAGATATGATATGATATGTGTCTTTCACTTTCTGACTTACTACAAGTCACGTGATTACCTCTAGACACACCTAGGTGCTGCAAATGGCATTGTGTCCTTTTATTCCTTGGCTTCTATTCTGCCTTAGCGAGGTCCATTTTCAACAATGTGATTCCCTGAGGGCTGAGGATTAGCTGACCTGGGTAGCCTGACCCTGCCGGCCGGCCCTCCCCAGTTGTGCCTGGGTTGAGACCAATATAAACACCACTGCAGGCAGCAATAGCCCCTGAAGCTCTTCCTGACGCCATATTCTCTGCCCAGTAAGCAGTCTCGGGGCTGTGCTGGTGGGAGGGAGTGAGGAGTCACGGCTTTGTGGGTGGCCCGGTGTGAGTGGGTCTCTGCTGGACTTTCTGCAGGAGTTGCCAGGCTTCCACCTGTAAAGAAGAGGATGTGTCACCCATACCTTCCGCTGGAATTTCTCTGTGGACAGAGGTGAGGAAGGAAAAAAGCAGTGGGGGCCGGGACAGGAGGGGTATCTCAGGCAGGGCAATGGAAAGCTTCCAGAAGAGCGCCCAGGGCCAGGACCATCCTGGCTGGCCTGCAGGCACCAAGTTGGCCTGCGTGCTGTTGCTGGTGTGGCTCCACGCCCCTTCCTCTAGGCTTTCAAGCCCTTGTACATATTCAGGTGTTTTACCTGGGAAGGGTGGGAGAAGTTCAACAGCAGCTGGCCTGGGGCTCAGCTCACGGTTACTCACAGATGCCTCGGCATGGCCCCCCGCTTTGCAATGAGTACGCTCCTTGCGTAGGAGTGGGCTGGTGGCTGTATGGGAGATGATTCCCCACCTCTGACCAATTTCAGAATTGTTTACCGCTGGAACAAGTGCCCTGATAGGGTTTTCCTCTGTCTAACTCGTGGGTTCAGGTTTTTTTTTCTTTTTTGGTTCAAGTTAGATTTTATTCCTCTTTTATGTATTTATAGATATAAGCATGGAAATAATTCATTCATATAAATACATCTGTGTGAAGGGAAGAACTTTTTTCTCTTTTATTTTTAAGTTTTATTTTTTAAAATTTTGAAATTTAATTTTATTTAGTTTTTATACAGCAGGTTATTATTAGTTATGTATTTTATGCATATACATGTATACAGGTCAATCCCAGTCTCCCAACTCATCACAACACCACCTCCCCATGGCTTCCCACACTTGGTGTCCATACGTATGTTCTCTATATCTGTGTCTCTCTTTCTTCCCTGCAAACCAGTTCATCTGTACGATTTTTCTAGGTTTCACATATATGCATTAATATACAATATTTGTTTGTCTCTTTCTGACTTACTTCATTCTGTATGACAGTCTCTAGATCCATCGACGTCTCTACAAATGACCCAGTTTCATTCCTTCTTATGGCTGAGTAATATTCCATTTTATATATGTACCACATCTTTATCCATTCGTCTGTCTGTGGGTATTTAGGTTGCTTCCATTACCTGGCTATCGTAAATAGTGCTGAAATGAGCATTGTGGTGAATGTGCCTTTTTGATTTATGGTTTTCTCTGGGTATATGCCCAGAAGTGGGATTGCTGGATCATATGGTAATTCTATTTCTAGTTTTTTTAAGGAAACTCCATACTGTTCTCCATCGTAACTGTATCAATTTACATTTCCACCACTAGTGGAAGAGGGATCCTTTTGTCCACACCCTCTACAGAATTCGTTGTTTGTAGATTTTCTGATGATGCCGATTCTAACAGGTGTGAGGTGATACCTCATTGTAGTTTTGATTTGCATTTCTCTAATAATTAGTGATGTTGAGCAGCTTTTCATGTGCGTCTTGGCCATCTCTGTGTCTTCTTTGAAGAAACGTCTCTTTAGATCTTCTGCCCATTTTTGTATTGGGTTGTTTGTTGTTTTAATATTTAGCTGCATGAGCTCTTTATATATATTGGAGATTAAACCTTTGTCCATTGATTCGTTTGCAAATATTTTCGCCCATTCTGAGGGATGCTTTTTGCCATTCCTGTTTTTTTAAGAAAAAAAGAAAGAAAGAAAAAGAAGCAGAACACTAATGTGTGTAAAATATGCCTTTTGAAACTGTCGTTTTGAAATATGGACGTCTTTTGAAATTTTTGGTCGATATATGAACCCAGGATTTGTTTTCAGGGCAGGTGTCATTTACAGGCCTGCAATGATTTTGAATATCAACTGACCCTTAGCGCTGGGATTAAAGCTGCTGTTGTGTGAAACGGCCACAAGGTGGCAGCAGGTCTCCCTTACCAAATCTGGTTACTGGGGCAACAGAGCCTCAATGGAAGTCGTGTTCTAGATTGGAATTTAGAATGGAATGTGCCAGGAGAAAGCCCCTCAAGTTTGTCTCACTACATCTTGTTCGTGTTTTTAATTTAATTTTTTATTTTTTATTACAGCAAATTTGATTACAATGTTTGGCTTGTTGTAGGTGTGGAAGATGTGGTTCTTTTACACACATACATATGTATGTACTTCCTGGGATCCTTTTCCCATGTACCTTATGACAGAATGTTGAGTGGTCTTCTCTTGGTATTCTGTAGGTCTTTGGTGATTATATATGTCACCTGTGTTTGTATATGTCTGTTAACCACAATATCATAATGAAACCAATCCTCACACCTTTCCATTTGTGAACCATAAGTTTGTTGAATGAATCTATGATTGCCCTTCTCCGTGGAAATATCTGCCCTGGTATCCATTTTTCGGTCAAACCTATAACAGATATGATATGATATGTGTCTTTCACTTTCTGACTTACTACAAGTCACGTGATTACCTCTAGACACACCTATGGTGCTGCAAATGGCATTGTGTCCTTTTATTCCTTGGCTTCTATTCTGCCTTAGCGAGGTCCATTTTCAACAATGTGGTTCCCTGAGGGCTGCGGATTAGCTGACCTGGGTAGCCTGACCCTGCCGGCCGGCCCTCCCCAGTTGTGCCTGGTTTGAGGTCAATATAAACAGCGCTGCAGGCAGCAATAGCCCCTGAAGCTGTGCCTGACTGCATATTCTCTGCCCCGTCAGCAGTCTCGGGGCTGTGCTGGTGGGAGGCAGTGAGGGGCCACGGCTTTGTGGGTGGCCCGGTGTGAGTGGGTCTCTGCTGGACTTTCTGCAGGAGTTGCCAGGCTGCCACCTGTAAAGAAGAGGCTGTGGCACCCATAACTTCCACTGGAATTCCTCTCCGGACAGAGGTGAAATGAAAAAATCAGTGGGGCCGGGAGAGGAGGGGTATCTCAGGCAGGGCAATGGAAAGCTTCCAGAAGAGCGCCCAGGGCCAGGACCATCCTGGCTGGCCTGCAGGCACCAAGTTGGCCTGCGTGCTGTCGCTGGTGTGGCTCCACGGCCCTTCCTCTAGGCTTTCAAGCCCTTGTACATATTCAGGTGTTGTACCTGGGAAGGGTGGGAAAAGTTCAACAGCAGCTGGCCTGGGACTCATCTCACGGTTACTCACAGATGCCTCGGCATGGCCCCCGCTTTGCAATGAGGACACTCCTTGCGTAGGAGTGGGCAGCTGGCTCTATGGGAGATGATTCCCCACCTCTGACCAATTTCAGAATTGTTTACCGCTGGAGCAAGTGCCCTGATAGGGTTTTCCTCTGTCTAACTCGTGGGTTCAGGTTTTTTTTTCTTTTTTGGTTCAAGTTAGATTTTATTCCTCTTTTATGTATTTATAGATATAAGCATGGAAATAATTCATTCATATAAATACATCTGTGTGAAGGGAAGAACGTTTTTCTCTTTTATTTTTAAGTTTTATTTTTAAAAATTTTGAAATTTAATTTTATTTATTTTTTTATACAGCAGGTTATTATTAGTTATGTATTTTATGCATATACATGTAGACAGGGCAATCCCAGTCTCCCAACTCATCCCAAAACCACCTACCCATGGCTTCCCACACTTGGTGTCCATACGTGTGTTCTCTACCTCTGTGTCTCTATTTCTTCCCTGCAAAGCAGTTCATCTGTACCATTTTTCTAGGTTCCACATATATGCATTAATATACAATATTTGAATATTTGTTTTTCTCTTTCTGACTTACTTTATTCTGTATGACAGTCTCTAGATCCATCGACGTCTCTACAAATGACCCAGTTTCATTCCTTCTTATGGCTGAGTAATATTCCATTTTATATATGGACCACATCTTTATCCATTCGTCTGTCTGTGGGTATTTAGGTTGCTTCCATTACCTGGCTATCGTAAATAGTGCTGAAATGAGCATTGTGGTGAATGTGCCTTTTTGATTTATGGTTTTCTCTGGGTATATGCCCAGAAGTGGGATTGCTGGATCATATGGTAATTCTATTTCTAGTTTTTTTAAGGAAACTCCATACTGTTCTCCATCGTGACTGTATCAATTTACATTTCCACCACTAGTGGAAGAGGGATCCTTTTGTCCACACCCTCCCCAGAATTCGTTGTTTGTAGATTTTCTGATGATGCCGATTCTAACAGGTGTGAGGTGATACCTCACTGTAGTTTTGATTTGCATTTCTCTAATAATTAGTGATGTTGAGCAGCTTTTCATGTGTGTCTTGGCCATCTCTGTGTCTTCTTTGAAGAAACGTCTCTGTAGATCTTCTGCCCATTTTTGTATTGGGTTGTTTGTTTTTTTAATATTAAGCTGCATGAGCTCTTTATATATATTGGAGATTAAACCTTTGTCGATTGATTCGTTTGCAAATATTTTCGCCCATTATGAGGGATGCTTTTTGCCATTCCCGTTTATTTAACAAAAAACGAAAGAAAGAAAAAGAAGCAGAACACTAATGTGTGTAAAATATGCCTTTTGAAACTGTCGTTTTGAAATATGGACGTCCTTTGAATTTTTTGGTCGATATATGAACCCAGGATTTGTTTTCAGGGCAGGTGTCATTTACAGGCCTGCAATGATTTTGAATATCAACTGACCATTAGCGCTGGGATTAAAGCTGCTGTTGTGTGAAACGGCCACAAGGTGGCAGCAGTTCTCCCTTACCAAATCTGGTTACTGGGGCAACAGAGCCTCAATGGAAGTCGTGTTTTAGATTGGAATTTAGAATGGAATGTGCCAGGAGAAAGCCCCTCAAGTTTGTCTCACTACTTCTTGTTCGTGTTTTTAATTTAATTTTTTATTTTTTATTACAACAAATTTGATTACAATGTTTGGCTTGTTGTAGGTGTGGAAGATGTGGTTCTTTTACACATATACATATGTCAGTTCTTCCTGGGATCCTTTTCCCATGTACCTTATGACAGAATGTTGAGTAGTCTTCTCTTGGTATTCTGTAGGTCTTTGGTGATTATATATGTCACCTGTGTTTGTATATGTCTGTTAACCCCAATATCATAATGAAACCAATCCTCACACCTTTCCATTGGTGAACCATAAGTTTGTTGAATGAATCTGTGATTGCCCTTCTCCGTGGAAATATCTGCCCTGGTATCCATTTTTCGGTCACACCTATAAGAGATATGATATGATATGTGTCTTTCACTTTCTGACTTACTACAAGTCACGTGATTACCTCTAGACACACCTATGGTGCTGCAAGTGGCATTGTGTCCTTTTATTCCTTGGCTTCTATTCTGCCTTAGCGAGGTCCATTTTCAACAATGTGATTCCCTGAGGGCTGAGGATTAGCTGACCTGGGTAGCCTGACCCTGCCGGCCGGCCCTCCCCAGGTGTGCCTGGGTTGAGGTCAATATAAACAGCACTGCAGGCAGAAATAGCCCCTGAAGCTCTGCCTGACGCCATATTCTCTGCCCAGTCAGCAGTCTCGGGGCTGTGCTGGTGGGAGGGAGTGAGGGGTCACGGCTTTGTGGGTGGCCCGGTGTGAGTGGATCTCTGCTGGACTTTCTGCAGGAGTGGCCACGCTTCCACTTGTAAAGAAGAGGATGTGTCACCCATACCTTCCGCTGGAATTTCTCTCCGGACAGATGTGAGGAAGGAAAAAAGCAGTGGGGGCCGGGACAGGAGGGGTATCCCAGGCAGGGCAATGGAAAGCTTCCAGAAGAGCGCCCAGGGCCAGGAACATCCTGGCTGGCCTGCAGGCACCAAGTTGGCCTGCGTGCTGTCGCTGGTGTGGCTCCACGCCCCTTCCTCTAGGCTTTCAAGGCCTTGTACATATTCAGGTGTTGTACCTGGGAAGGGTGGGAAAAGTTCAACAGCAGCTGGCCTGGGGCTCATCTCACGGTTACTCACAGATGCCTCGGCATGGCCCCCGCTTTGCAATGAGGACACTCCTTGCGTAGGAGTGGGCAGCTGGCTCTATGGGAGATGATTCCCCACCTCTGACCAATTTCAGAATTGTTTACCGCTGGAGCAAGTGCCCTGATAGGGTTTTCCTCTGTCTAACTCGTGGGTTCAGGTTTTTTTTTCTTTTTTGGTTCAAGTTAGATTTTATTCCTCTTTTATGTATTTATAGATATAAGCATGGAAATAATTCATTCATATAAATACATCTGTGTGAAGGGAAGAACGTTTTTCTCTTTTATTTTTAAGTTTTATTTTTAAAAATTTTGAAATTTAATTTTATTTATTTTTTTATACAGCAGGTTATTATTAGTTATGTATTTTATGCATATACATGTATACAGGTCAATCCCAATCTCGCAACTCATCCCAACACCACCTCCCCATGGCTTCCCACACTTGGTGTCCATACGTGTGTTCTCTACCTCTGTGTCTCTATTTCTTCCCTGCAAAGCAGTTCATCTGTACCATTTTTCTAGGTTCCACATATATGCATTAATATACAATATTTGTTTTTCTCTTTCTGACTTACTTCATTCTGTATGACAGTCTCTAGATCCATCGACGTCTCTACAAATGACCCAGTTTCATTCCTTCTTATGGCTGAGTAATATTCCATTTTATATATGTACCACATCTTTATCCATTCGTCTGTCTGTGGGTATTTAGGTTGCTTCCATTACCTGGCTATCGTAAATAGTGCTGAAATGAGCATTGTGGTGAATGTGCCTTTTTGATTTATGGTTTTCTCTGGGTATATGCCCAGAAGTTGGATTGCTGGATCATATGGTAATTGTATTTCTAGGTTTTTAAAGGAAAATCCATACTGTTCTCCATCGTGACTGTATCAATTTACATTTCTACCAATAGTGGAAGAGGGATCCTTTTGTCCACACCCTCCCCAGAATTCGTTGTTTGTAGATTTTCTGATGATGCCGATTCTAACAGGTGTGAGGTGATACCTCACTGTAGTTTTTATTTGCATTTCTCTAATAATTAGTGATGTTGAGCAGCTTTTCATGTGTGTCTTAGCCATGTCTGTGTCTTCTTTGAAGAAACGTCTCTGTAGATCTTCTGCCCATTTTTGTATTGGGTTGTTTGTTTTTTTAATATTAAGCTGCATGAGCTCTTTATATATATTGGAGATTAAACCTTTGTCCATTGATTCGTTTGCAAATATTTTCGCCCATTATGAGGGATGCTTTTTGCCATTCCCGTTTTTTTAACAAAAAGAGAAAGAAAGAAAAAGAAGCAGAACACTAATGTGTGTAAAATATGCCTTTTGAAACTGTCGTTTTGTAATATGGACGTCCTTTGAATTTTTTGGTCGATATATGAACCCAGGATTTGTTTTCAGGACAGGTGTCATTTACAGGCCTGCAATGATTTTGAATATCAACTGACCATTAACGCTGGGATTAAAGCTGCTGTTGTGTGAAACGGCCACAAGGTGGCAGCAGTTCTCCCTTACCAAATCTGGTTACTGGGGCAACAGAGCGTCAATGGTAGTCGTGTTCTAGATTGTAATTTAGAATGGAATGTGCCAGGAGAAAGCCCCTAAAGTTTGTCTCACTACTTCTTGTTCGTGTTTTTAATTTAATTTTTTTATTTTTTATTACAGCAAATTTGATTACAATGTTTGGCTATTTGTAGGTGTGGAAGATGTGGTTCTTTTACACATATACATATGTCAGTTCTTCCTGGGATCCTTTTCCCATGTACCTTATGACAGAATGTTGAGTAGTCTTCTCTGGGTATTCTGTATGTCTTCGGTGATTATATATGTCACCTGTGTTTGTATATGTCTGTTAACCCCACTATCATAATGAAACCAATCCTCACACCTTTCCATTGGTGAACCATAAGTTTGTTGAATGAATCTGTGATTGCCCTTCTCCGTGGAAATATCTGCCCTGGTATCCATTTTGCGGTCACACCTATAAGAGATATGATAAGATATGTGTCTTTCACTTTCTGACTTACTACAAGTCACGTGATTACTTCTAGACACACCTAGGTGCTGCAAATGGCATTGTGTCCTTTTATTCCTTGGCTTCTATTCTGCCTTAGCGAGGTCCATTTTCAACAATGTGATTCCCTGAGGGCTGAGGATTAGCTGACCTGGGTAGCCTGACCCTGCCGCCCGGCCCTCCCCAGTTGTGCCTGGGTTGAGACCAATATAAACACCACTTCAGGCAGCAATAGCCCCTGAAGCTCTTCCTGACGCCATATTCTCTGCCCAGTAAGCAGTCTCGGGGCTGTGCTGGTGGGAGGGAGTGAGGAGTCACGGCTTTGTGGGTGGCCCGGTGTGAGTGGGTCTCTGCTGGACTTTCTGCAGGAGTTGCCAGGCTTCCACCTGTAAAGAAGAGGATGTGTCACCCATACCTTCCGCTGGAATTTCTCTGTGGACAGAGGTGAGGAAGGAAAAAAGCAGTGGGGGCCGGGACAGGAGGGGTATCTGAGGCAGGGCAATGGAAAGCTTCCAGAAGAGCGCCCAGGGCCAGGACCATCCTGGCTGGCCTGCAGGCACCAAGTTGGCCTGCGTGCTGTTGCTGGTGTGGCTCCACGCCCCTTCCTCTAGGCTTTCAAGCCCTTGTACATATTCAGGTGTTTTACCTGGGAAGGGTGGGAAAAGTTCAGCAGCAGCTGGCCTGGGGCTCAGCTCACGGTTACTCACAGATGCCTCGGCATGGCCCCCCGCTTTGCAATGAGTACGCTCCTTGCGTAGGAGTGGGCTGGTGGCTGTATGGGAGATGATTCCCCACCTCTGACCAATTTCAGAATTGTTTACCGCTGGAACAAGTGCCCTGATAGGGTTTTCCTCTGTCTAACTCGTGGGTTCAGGTTTTTTTTTCTTTTTTGGTTCAAGTTAGATTTTATTCCTCTTTTATGTATTTATAGATATAAGCATGGAAATAATTCATTCATATAAATACATCTGTGTGAAGGGAAGAACTTTTTTCTCTTTTATTTTTAAGTTTTATTTTTTAAAATTTTGAAATTTAATTTTATTTATTTTTTATACAGCAGGTTATTATTAGTTATGTATTTTATGCATATACATGTATACAGGTCAATCCCAGTCTCCCAACTCATCACAACACCACCTCCCCATGGCTTCCCACACTTGGTGTCCATACGTGTGTTCTCTATATCTGTGTCTCTCTTTCTTCCCTGCAAACCAGTTCATCTGTACGATTTTTCTAGGTTTCACATATATGCATTAATATACAATATTTGTTTGTCTCTTTCTGACTTACTTCATTCTGTATGACAGTCTCTAGATCCATCGACGTCTCTACAAATGACCCAGTTTCATTCCTTCTTATGGCTGAGTAATATTCCATTTTATATATGTACCACATCTTTATCCATTCGTCTGTCTGTGGGTATTTAGGTTGCTTCCATTACCTGGCTATCGTAAATAGTGCTGAAATGAGCATTGTGGTGAATGTGCCTTTTTGATTTATGGTTTTCTCTGGGTATATGCCCAGAAGTGGGATTGCTGGATCATATGGTAATTCTATTTCTAGTTTTTTTAAGGAAACTCCATACTGTTCTCCATCGTAACTGTATCAATTTACATTTCCACCACTAGTGGAAGAGGGATCCTTTTGTCCACACCCTCTACAGAATTCGTTGTTTGTAGATTTTCTGATGATGCCGATTCTAACAGGTGTGAGGTGATACCTCATTGTAGTTTTGATTTGCATTTCTCTAATAATTAGTGATGTTGAGCAGCTTTTCATGTGCGTCTTGGCCATCTCTGTGTCTTCTTTGAAGAAACGTCTCTTTAGATCTTCTGCCCATTTTTGTATTGGGTTGTTTGTTGTTTTAATATTAAGCTGCATGAGCTCTTTATATATATTGGAGATTAAACCTTTGTCCATTGATTCGTTTGCAAATATTTTCGCCCATTCTGAGGGATGCTTTTTGCCATTCCTGTTTTTTTAAGAAAAAAAGAAAGAAAGAAAAAGAAGCAGAACACTAATGTGTGTAAAATATGCCTTTTGAAACTGTCGTTTTGAAATATGGACGTCTTTTGAAATTTTTGGTCGATATATGAACCCAGGATTTGTTTTCAGGGCAGGTGTCATTTACAGGCCTGCAATGATTTTGAATATCAACTGACCCTTAGCGCTGGGATTAAAGCTGCTGTTGTGTGAAACGGCCACAAGGTGGCAGCAGTTCTCCCTTACCAAATCTGGTTACTGGGGCAACAGAGCCTCAATGGAAGTCGTGTTCTAGATTGGAATTTAGAATGGAATGTGCCAGGAGAAAGCCCCTCAAGTTTGTCTCACTACATCTTGTTCGTGTTTTTAATTTAATTTTTTATTTTTTATTACAGCAAATTTGATTACAATGTTTGGCTTGTTGTAGGTGTGGAAGATGTGGTTCTTTTACACACATACATATGTATGTACTTCCTGGGATCCTTTTCCCATGTACCTTATGACAGAATGTTGAGTGGTCTTCTCTTGGTATTCTGTAGGTCTTTGGTGATTATATATGTCACCTGTGTTTGTATATGTCTGTTAACCCCAATATCATAATGAAACCAATCCTCACACCTTTCCATTGGTGAACCATAAGTTTGTTGAATGAATCTATGATTGCCCTTCTCCGTGGAAATATCTGCCCTGGTATCCATTTTTCGGTCAAACCTATAACAGATATGATATGATATGTGTCTTTCACTTTCTGACTTACTACAAGTCACGTGATTACCTCTAGACACACCTATGGTGCTGCAAATGGCATTGTGTCCTTTTATTCCTTGGCTTCTATTCTGCCTTAGCGAGGTCCATTTTCAACAATGTGGTTCCCTGAGGGCTGCGGATTAGCTGACCTGGGTAGCCTGACCCTGCCGGCCGGCCCTCCCCAGTTGTGCCTGGTTTGAGGTCAATATAAACAGCGCTGCAGGCAGCAATAGCCCCTGAAGCTGTGCCTGACTCCATATTCTCTGCCCCGTCAGCAGTCTCGGGGCTGTGCTGGTGGGAGGCAGTGAGGGGCCACGGCTTTGTGGGTGGCCCGGTGTGAGTGGGTCTCTGCTGGACTTTCTGCAGGAGTTGCCAGGCTGCCACCTGTAAAGAAGAGGATGTGGCACCCATAACTTCCGCTGGAATTTCTCTCCGGACAGAGGTGAAATGAAAAAATCAGTGGGGCCGGGAGAGGAGGGGTATCTCAGGCAGGGCAATGGAAAGCTTCCAGAAGAGCGCCCAGGGCCAGGACCATCCTGGCTGGCCTGCAGGCACCAAGTTGGCCTGCGTGCTGTCGCTGGTGTGGCTCCACGGCCCTTCCTCTAGGCTTTCAAGCCCTTGTACATATTCAGGTGTTTTACCTCGGAAGGGTGGGAAAAGTTCAAAGGCATCTGGCCTGTGGCTCATGTCACGGTTACTCACAGATGCCTCGGAATGGCCCCCACCATTGCAATGAGGACGCTCTTTGCATAGGAGTGGGCTGCTGGCTGTATGGGAGATGATTCCCCACCTCTGACCAATTTCAGAATTGTTTACCGCTGGAGCAAGTGCGCTGATAGTGTTTTCCTCTGTATAACTGGTGGGTTCAGGTTTTTTTTTTTCTTTTTTGGTTCAAGTTAGATTTTATTCCTCTTTTATGTATTTATAGATATAAGCATGGAAATAATTCATTCATATAAATACATCTGTGTGAAGGGAAGAACTTTTTTCTGTTTTATTTTTAAGTTTTATTTTTTAAAATTTTGAAATTTAATTTTATTTATTTTTTTATACAGCAGGTTATTATTAGTTATGTATCTTATGCATATACATGTATACAGGTCAATCCCAATCTCCCAACTCATCCCACCACCAACAACCCATGGCTTCCCACACTTGGTGTCCATACGTGTGTTCTCTACCTCTGTGTCTCTATTTCTTCTCTGCAAAGCAGTTCATCTGTACCATTTTTCTAGGTTCCACATATATGCATTAATATACAATATTTATTTGTCTCTTTCTGACTTACTTCATTCTGTATGACAGTCTCTAGATCCATCGACGTCTCTATAAATGACCCACTTTCATTCCTTCTTATGGCTGAGTAATATTCCATTTTATATATGTACCACATCTTTATCCATTCGTCTGTCTGTGGGTATTTAGGTTGCTTCCATTACCTGGCTATCGTAAATAGTGCTGAAATGAACATTGTGGTGAATGTGCCTTTTTGATTTATGGTTTTCTCTGGGTATAGGCCCAGAAGTGGGATTGCTGGATCATATGGTCATTCTATTTCTAGTTTTTTTAAGGAAACTCCATACTGTTCTCCATCGTGACTGTATCAATTTACATTTCCACCACTAGTGGAAGAGGGATCCTTTTGTCCACACCCTCCCCAGTATTCGTTGTTTGTAGATTTTCTGATGATGCCGATTCTAACAGGTGTGAGGTGATACCTCATTGTAGTTTTGATTTGCATTTCTCTAATAATTAGTGATGTTGAGCAGCTTTTCATGTGCGTCTTGGCCGTCTCTGTGTCTTCTTTGAAGTAACGTCTCTTTAGATCTTCTGCCCATTTTAGTATTGGGTTCTTTGTTTTTTTAATATTAAGCTGCATGAGCTCTTTATATATATTGGAGATTAATCCTTTGTCCATTGATTCGTTTGCAAATATTTTCGCCCATTCTGAGGGATGCTTTTTGCCATTCCGTTTTTTTAACAAAAAAAGAAAGAAAGAAAAAGAAGCAGAACACTAATGTGTGTAAAATATGCCTTTTGAAACTGTCGTTTTGAAATATGGACGTCCTTTGAATTTTTTGGTCGATATATGAACCCAGGAGTTGTTTTCAGGGCAGGTGTCATTTACAGGCCTGCAATGATTTTGAATATCAACTGACCATTAGCGCTGGGATTAAAGCTGCTGTTGTGTGAAACGGCCACAAGGTGGCAGCAGTTCTCCCTTACCAAATCTGGTTACTGGGGCAACAGAACCTCAATGGAAGTCGTGTTCTAGATTGGAATTTAGAATGGAATGTGCCAGGAGAAAGCCCCTCAAGTTTGTCTCACTACTTCTTGTTCGTGTTTTTAATTTAATTTTTTTATTTTTTATTACAGCAAATTTGATTACAATGTTTGGCTATTTGTAGGTGTGGAAGATGTGGTTCTTTTACACATATACATATGTCAGTTCTTCCTGGGATCCTTTTCCCATGTACCTTATGACAGAATGTTGAGTATTCTTCTCTTGGTATTCTGTAGGTCTTCGGTGATTATATATGTCACCTGTGTTTGTATATGTCTGTTAACCCCACTATCATAATGAAACCAATGCTCACACCTTTCCATTGGTGAACCATAAGTTTGTTGAATGAATCTGTGATTGCCCTTCTCCGTGGAAATATCTGCCCTGGTATCCATTTTGCGGTCACACCTATAAGAGATATGATATGATATGTGTCTTTCACTTTTTGACTTACTACGAGTCACGTGATTACCTCTAGACACACCTACGGTGCTGCAAATGGCATTGTGTCCTTTTATTCCTTGGCTTCTATTCTGCCTTAGCGAGGTCCATTTTCAACAATGTGATTCCCTGAGGGCTGAGGATTAGCTGACCTGGGTAGCCTGACCCTGCCGGCCGGCCCTCCAAAGGTGTGCCTGGGTTGAGGTCAATATAAACAGCACTGCAGGCAGCAATAGCCCCTGAAGCTCTGCCTGACGCCATATTCTCTGCCCAGTCAGCAGTCTCGGGGCTGTGCTGGTGGGAGTGATTGTGAGGTCACGGCTTTGTGGGTGCCCCGTTGTGAGTGGGTCTCTGTTGGACTTTCTGCAGGAGTTGCCAGGCTTCCACCTGTAAAGAAGAGGATGTGTCACCCATACCTTCCGCTGGAATTTCTCTGTGGACAGAGGTGAGGAAGGAAAAAAGCAGTGGGGGCCGGGACAGGAGGGGTATCTGAGGCAGGGCAATGGAAAGCTTCCAGAAGAGCGCCCAGGGCCAGGACCATCCTGGCTGGCCTGCAGGCACAAAGTTGGTCTGCATGCTGTCGCTGGTGTGGCTCCACGGCCCTTCTCTAGGCTATCAAGGCCTTGTACATATTCAGGTGTTTTACCTGGGAAGGGTGGGAAAAGTTCAACAGCAGCAGGCCTGGGGCTCAGCTCACGGTTACTCACAGATGCCTCAAGTCCCTTTCACTGAGGAAGGTGTAGGTCTTGTCTATTACATAGTTGGTTTTTGGAACGGTACCTGTGCTTATATCAAACTCTGATTTTATGCATCACCCCACCTCTCATTCCCCCTTAAGCAGGCATAAGAGTGTTTTCCAAATGTGAGACTCTGTTCTCTTTCCTAACTGAGTTCAAGTGTAGCCATGTTTACAGGATCTTCATAAGTGATATCTTAATATAAGTTTCTTTTTCTGTGTGACTTATTTCACTTAGAAGCATCATACCTCATCAACCTCATTTTGCTGCTACTGGTCTTATGCCATTGATTGCATGGCTGAGCGATATTCCATCGTACAGAAGTACCACAATTTTTTGAACCATTTTTATATTTCCTGGGATACTTAAGGTGTACCCAAGTTGAGGTCCTTGAAAGCAGTGCAGCCCTAAATTTTGGGGTGGCTCTGTCTTATTGATTTTCAGTTTTCCCAAGGTATATTCCCTAGACTGGAAGTGCCCTTGGCTCTGTAGCTCTGTTGTTTATTTGTTTTAGGGAACACAATGCACTCCTCCAGAGAGGCAGTTGGCAGTTTACATCCCGCCCATCAGCATAACAAGGCTCCCTGTTCTCCAGGGCCTGTCTTGCCTTTCTGGTTTTTACACATTTTGTGGATGTCCCTTTTGACCGGTGGGAAGTGATACTTCTTGTAGTACAGATCTGTATTGCCCGCTTGCTTGCTTGGCCAAAAAGGGCGTATGCGTTTTCTCCTGAATATATTCAGGAGAAAACCATTACGCCCTTTATGGCCAAGTGCATCATTGTCGACGTTGTGCCCCTCTTCCTGTGCTTTAAAGGTTATTCCAACGTACCTCTTGAAATCTGTTTCCTGCTATGCTGCCTCGCTTTCAAGTCCGCCTCGTTGCCTTCCCTCAACAGATTTTTGGACGATAGTTGTCCTTTATTCCTCGTCCAGTTTGGGAATTGCTGTGCCCCTGAGCTCCATTTTTCAACTCTTTTTTTGTGAGCTGACCGCAAGTCCAAAATTTTGGTTCAGGACCTATACTGGTTCCCGGTGGGAGGCTGAGGCTTTGGTTAATTCTTCTTCCTGCCGGGAAATTAGAGTGATATGTGCCCGTACAAATGCCTAACAGCTACTCTCTCATTGGTTCTCCCTCTTCCCTTTCATCCTCTGCCAAATTGGCAACCTGTGCGAACCAGGAGGTTAAAGGGGCTGTCTCTCCAAGTTGGGAGGTTGATAGTAAAGCAGATGGAAAGTCAAACCCGAGCACCAGGAGAGGGACTATTCGATGAGTTTTAGAAACCTTTCATATTCACAATGTGTCCATTCTCTAGGTTTCCCGTACATGTTATAGTTGTAGTAAAATTCCCTTTAACCTGGAGAGTTGGGACCCATGGAATGGGTGCCATGCATTATTGCGTTAAAGGGTCTGCATTTGCTCACCCAATCTCACCAATCCTCTCAGTCCCAAGTGTCCAGCATTATGCCACATCCAGCTGTCGTTGTACATACGGTCATTCCAGGTTTCATCAGAGACCCTGAAGGAATTGTAAAGAATTTCCCAGTTTTTTTGTTTTGTTTTTGAATTTCCTTTTTATAGTGCGTTTGAGCTGATTCTCGCTGCCATGTTTATGACAGTCTAGACACACTTGATTCCCTTACGGAGACATATCAATACATAGGTTTTAAGATTCTTACTAGTCAGATATATTCCTCTGCGGGAAATATGGGGTTTTGAGTCCCTTTCACTGAGGAAGGTGTAGGTCTTGTCTATTCCACAGTTGGTTTTTGGAACGGTACCTGTGCTTATATCAAACTCTGGTTTTATGCATCACCCCACCTCTCCTTCCCCCTTAAGCAGGCATAAGAGTGTTTTCTAAATGTGAGACACTGTTCTCTTTCCTAACTCAGTTCAAGTGTAGCCATGTTTACAGGATCTTCATAAGTGATATCTTATGATAAGTTTCTTTTTCTGTGTGACTTATTTCACTTAGAATCATCGTACCTGAATCCACCCATTTTGCTGCTACTGGTCTTATGACATTGATTTCATGGCTGAGGGATATTCCATCGTACGTAAGTACCACAATTTTTGAACCATTTTTATGTTTCCTGGGATACTTAAGGTGTACCCAAGTTGAGGTCCTTGTATGCAGTGCCGCCCTAAATTTTGGGGTGGCTCTGTCTTATCGATTTTCAGTTTTCCCAAGGTATATTCCCTACACTGGAAGTGCCCTTGGCTCTGTAGCTCTGTTGTTTATTTGTTTTAGGGAACACAGTGCACTCCTCCAGAGAGGCAGTTGGCAATTTACATCCCACCCATCAGCATAACAAGGCTCCCTGTTCTCCAGGGCCTGTCTTGCCTTTCTGGTTTTTACACATTTTGTGGATGTCCCTTTTGACCGGTGGGAAGTGATACTTCTTTATAGTGCAGATTTGCATTGCCCGCTTGCTTGCTTGGCCAAAAAGGGCGTATGCGATTTCTCCTGAATATATTCAGGAGAAAACGCATACGCCCTTTTTGGTGAAGTGCATCACTGTCGAAGTTGTGCCCCTCTTCCTGTGCTTTAAAGGTGATCCAACGTACCTCTTGAAATCTGTTTCCTGCTATTCTGCCTCGCTTTCAAGTCCGCCTCGTTGCCTTCCCTCAACAGATTTTTGGAAGATAGTTGTTCTTTGTTACTCTGCCAGTTTGTGAATTGCTGTGCCCCTGAGCTCCATTTTTCAACTCGTTTTTTGTGAGCTGACCACATGTCCAAAATTTTGGTTCAGGACCTATGCTGGTTCCCGGTGGGTGGCTGAGACTTTGGTTAATTCTTCTTCCTGCCGGGAAATTAGAGTGATATGTGCCCGTCCAAATGCCTAACAGCTACTCTCTCATTGGTTCTCCCTCTTCCCTTTCATCCTCTGCCAAATTGGCAACCTGTGCGAACCAGGAGGTTAAAGGGGCTGTCTCTCCAAGTTGGGAGGTTGATAGTAAAGCATATGGAAAGTCAAACCGGAGCACCAGGAGAGGGACTATTCGTTGAGTTTTAGAAACCTTTCGTATTCACAGTGTGTCCGTTCTCTAGGTTTCCCGTACATGTTATAGCTGTAGTAATATTGCCTTCAACCTAGAGAGTTGGGACCCATGGAATGGGTGCCAGGCATTTGTGCTTTAAAGGGTCTGCATTTGCTCACCAAATCTCACCAATCGTCTCAGTCCCAAGTGTCCAGACTTATGCCACATCCAGGTTTCATTGTAGACAGGGTCATTCCAGGTTTCATCAGAGACCCTGAAGGAATTGTAAAGAATTTCCCAGTTTTTTTGTTTTGTTTTTGCAATTCCTTTTTATAGTGGGTTTGAGCTGATTCTCGCTGCCATGTTTATGCCAGTCTAGACACACTTGATTCCCTTACGGAGACATATCAATACATAGGTTTTAAGATTCTTACTAGTCAGATATATTCCTCTGTGGGAAATATGGGGTTTTGAGTCCCTTTCACTGAGGAAGGTGTAGGTCTTGTCTATTCCATAGTTGGTTTTTGGAACGGTACCTGTGCTTATATCAAACTCTAGTGTTATCCATCACCCCACCTCTCCTTCCCCCTTAAGCAGGCATAAGAGTGTTTTCTAAATGTGAGACACTGTTCTCTTTCCTAACTCAGTTCAAGTGTAGCCATGTTTACAGGATCTTCATAAGTGATATATTATGATACGTTTTTTTTTCTGTGTGACTTATTTCACTTAGAATCAACGTACCTGAATCCACCCATTTTGCTGCTACTGGTCTTATGACATTGATTTCATGGCTGAGGGATATTCCATCGTACGTAAGTACCACAATTTTTTGAACCATTTTTATATTTCCTGGGATATTTAAGGTGTACCCAAGTTGAGGTCCTTGTAAGCAGTGCATCCCTAAATTTTGGGGTGGGTCTGTCTTATTGATTTTCAGTTTTCCCAAGGTATATTCCCTAGACTGGAAGTGCCCTTGGCTCTGTAGCTCTGTTGTTTACTTGTTTTAGGGAACACAATTCACTCCTCCAGAGAGGCAGTTGGCAGTTTACATCCTGCCCATCAGCATAACAAGGCTCCCTGTTCTCCAGGGCCTGTCTTGCCTTTCTGGTTTTTACACATTTTGTGGATGTCCCTTTAGACCGGTGGGAAGTGATACTTCTTTGTAGTGCAGATTTCCATTGTACGCTTGCTTGCTTGGCCAAAACGGGCGTATGCGTTTTCTCCTGAATATATTCAGGAGAAAACGCATACGCCCTTTTTGACCAAGTGCATCATTGACGAAGTTGGGCCCCTCTTCCTGTGCTTTAAAGGCGATTCCAACGTACCTCTTGAAATCTGTTTCCTGCTATTCTGCCTCGCTTTAAATTCCGCCTCGTTGCCTTCCTTTAACAGATTTTTGGACGATAGTTGTCCTTTATTACTCGGCCAGTTTGTGAATTGATGTGACCTTGAGCTCCATTTTTCAACTCGTTTTTTGTGAGCTGACCGCAAGTCCAAAATTTTGGTTCAGGATTTATGCTGGTTCCCGGTGGGGTGCTGAGACTTTGGTTAATTCTTCTTCCTGCTGGGAAGTTAGAGTGATATGTGCCCGTCCAAATGCCTAACAGCTATTCTCTCATTGGTTCTCCCTATTCCCTTTCAATCTCTGCCTAATTGGAAACCTGTGCGAACCAGGAGGTTAAAGGGGCTGTCTCTCCAAGTTGGGAGATTGATAGTAAAGCAGATGTAAACTCAAAGCGGAGCACCAGGAGAGGGACTATTCGTTGAGTTTTAGAAACCTTTCGTATTCACAGTGTGTCCGTTATCTAGGTTTCCCGTACATGTTATAGCTGGAGTAATATTCGCTTCAACCTGGAGAGTTGGGACCCATGGAATGGGTGCCAGGCATTTGTGCTTTAAAGGGTCTGCATTTGCTCACCCAATCTCACCAATCCTCTCAGTCCCAAGTGTCCAGCCTTATGCCACATCCAGCTGTCGTTGTAGATAGGGTCATTCCAGGTTTCATCAGAGACCCTGACGGAATTGTAAAGAATTTTCCAGTTTTTTTTGTTTTGTTTTTGAAATTCATTTTTTTAGTGGGTTTGAGCTGATTCTCACTGCCATGTTTATGCCAGTCTAGACACACTTGATTCCCTTACGGAGACATATCAATACATAGGTTTTAAGATTCTTACTAGTCAGATATATTCCTCTGCAGGAAATATGGGGTATTGAGTCCCTTTCACTGAGGAAGGTGTAGGTCTTGTCTATTCCATAGATGGTTTTTGGAGCGGAACCTATGCTTATATCAAACTCTGGTTTTATACATCACCCCACCTCTCCTTCTCCCTTGAGCAGGCATAAGAGTGTTTTCTAAATGTTAGAGACTGTTCTCTTTCCTAACTCAGTTCAAGTGTAGCCATGTTTACAGGATCTTTATAAGTGATATCTTATGATAAGCTTCTTTTTCCCTGTGACTTATTTCACTTAGAATCATCGTACCTGAATCCACCCATTTTGCTGCTACTGGTCTTATGTCATTGATTTCATGGCTGAGGGATATTCCATCGTACGTAAGTACCACAATTTTTTGAACCATATTTATATTTCCTGGGATACTTAAGGTGTACCCAAGTAGAGGTCCTTGAAAGCAGTGCAGCCCTAAATTTTGGGGTGGCTCTGTCTTATTGATTTTCAGTTTTCCCAAGGTATATTCCCTAGACTGGAAGTGCCCTTGGCTCTGTAGCTCTGTTGTTTACTTGTTTTAGGGAACACAATGCACTCCTCCAGAGAGGCAGTTGGCAATTTACATCCCGTCCATCAGCATAACAAGGCTCCCTGTTCTCCAGGGCCTGTCTTGCCTTTCTGGATTTTAAACATTTTGTGGATGTCCCTTTTGACCGGTGGGAAGTGTTACTTCTTTGTAGTGCAGATTTGCATTGGCCGCTTGCTTGCTTGGCCAAAAAGGGCGTATGCGTTTTCTCCTGAATATATTCAGGAGAAAACGCATACGCCCTTTTTGGCCAAGTGCATCATTGTCGAAGTTGTGCCCCTCTTCCTGTGCTTTAAAGGTGATTCCAACGTACCTCTTGAAATCTGTTTCCTGCTATTCTGCCTCGCTTTCAAATCCGCCTCGTTGCGTTCCCTCAACAGATTTTTGGACGATAGTTGTCCTTTAAACTCGGCCAGTTTGTGAATTGCTGTTCCCCTGAGCTCCATTTTTCAACTCGTTTATGGTGAGCTGACCGCATGTCCAAAATTGTGGTTCAGGACCTATGCTGGTTCCCGGTGGGTGGCTGAGACTTTGGTTAATTCTTCTTCCTGCCGGGAAATTAGAGTGATATGTGCCCGTCCAAATGAGTAACAGCTACTCTCTCATTGGTTCTCCCTCTTCCCTTTCATCCTCTTCCAAATTGGCAACCTGTGCGAACCAGGAGGTTAAAGGGGCTGTCTCTCCAAGTTTGGAGGTTGATAGTAAAGCAGGTGTAAAGTCAAACAGGGGCACCAGGAGAGGGACTATTCGCTGAGTTCTAGAAACCTTTCGTATTCACAGTGTGTCCGTTCTGTAGGTTTCCCGTACATGTTATAGCTGTAGTAATATTCCCTTCAACCTGGAGAGTTGGGACCCATGGAATGGGTGCCAGACATTTGTGCTTTAAAGGGTCTGCATTTGCTCACAAAATCTCACCAAGCCTCTCAGTTCCAAGTGTCCAGCCTTATGCCACATCCAGCTGTCATTGTAGATAGGGTCATTCCAGGTTTCATCAGAGACCCTGAAGGAATTGTAAAGAATTTCCCAGTTTTTTTGTTTTGTTTTTGAAATTCCTTTTTATAGTGGGTTTGAGCTGATTCTCGCTGCCATGTTTATGCCAGTCTACACACACTTGATTCCATTATGGAGACATATCAATACATAAGTTTTAAGATTCTTACTAGTCAGATATATTCCTCTGTGGGAAATATGGGGTTTTGAGTCCCTTTCACTGAGGAAGGTGTAGGTCTTGTCTATTCCATAGTTGGTTTTTGGAACGGTACCTGTGCTTATATCAAACTCTGGTTTTATGCATCATCCCACCTCTCCTTCCCCCTTAAGCAGGCATAAGAGTGTTTTCTAAATGTGAGACACTGTTCTCTTTCCTAACTCAGTTCAAGTTTAGCCATGTTTACAGGATCTTCATAAGTGATATCTTATGATAAGCTTCTTTTTCTGTGTGACTTATTTCACTTAGAATCATCGTACCTGAATCCACCCATTTTGCTGCTACTGGTCTTATGACATTGATTTCATGGCTGAGGGATATTCCATCTTACGTAAGTACCACAATTTTTTGAACCATTTTTATATTTCCTGGGATATTTAAGGTGTACCCAAGTTGAGGTCCTTGTAAGCAGTGCAGCCCTAAATTTTGGGGTGGCTCTGTCTTATTGATTTTCAGTTTTCCCAAGGTATATTCCCTAGACTGGAAGTGCCCTTGGCTCTGTAGCTCTGTTGTTTACTTATTTTAGGGAACACAGTGTTCTCCTCCAGAGAGGCAGTTGGCAATTTACATCCCGCCCATCAGCATAACAAGGCTCCCTGTTCTCCAGGGCCTGTCTTGCCTTTCTGGTTTTTACACATTTTGTGGATGTCCCTTTTGACCGTTGGGAAGTGATACCTGTTTGTAGTGCAGATTTGCATTGCCCGCTTGCTTGCTTGGCCAAAAAGGGCGTATGCGTTTTCTCCTGAATATATTCAGGAGAAAACACTTACGCCCTTTTTGGCCAAGTGCATCATTGTCGAAGTTGTGTCCCTCTTCATGTGCTTTAAAGGCGATTCCAACGTACCTCTTGAAATCTGTTTCCTGCTATTCTGCCTCGTTTTCAAGTCCGCCTCGTTGCCTTCCCTCAATAGATTTTTGCACGATAGTTGTCCTTTATTACTCGGTCAGTTTGTGAATTGCTGTGCACCTGAGCTCCATTTTTCAACTCGTTTTTGGTGAGCTGACCGAAAGTCCAAAATTTTGGTTCAGGACCTATACTGGTTCCCGGTGGGTGGCTGAGACTTTGGTTAATTCTTCTTCCTGCCGGGAAGTTAGAGTGATATGTGCCCGTCCAAATGCCTAAGAGCTACTCTCTCATTGGTTCTCCCTCTTCCCTTTCATCCTCTGCCAAATTGGCAACCTGTGCGAACCAGGAGGTTAAAGGG
This sequence comes from Hyperoodon ampullatus, assembly GCF_949752795.1. Lineage (NCBI taxonomy): Eukaryota > Metazoa > Chordata > Mammalia > Artiodactyla > Ziphiidae > Hyperoodon > Hyperoodon ampullatus. Next base: position 1,848,253 of record NW_027640676.1, on the reverse strand, counting down.
GCTGTCTCTCCAAGTTGGGAGGTTGATAGTAAAGCAGGTGGAAAGTCAAACCGGAGCACCAGGAGAGGGACTATTCGTTGAGTTTTAGAAACCTTTCGTATTCAGAGTGTGTCCGTTCTCTAGGTTTCCCGTACATGATATAGCTGTAGTAATATTCCCTTCAACCTTGAGAGTTGGGACCCATGGAATGGGTGGCAGGCATTTGTGCTTTAAAGGGTCTGCATTTGCTCACCCAATCTCACAAATCGTCTCAATCCCAAGTGTCCCTCCTTATGCCACATCCAGATGTCATTGTAGATAAAGTCATTCGAGGTTTTATCAGAGACCCTGAAGGAATTGTAAAGAATTTCCCAGTTTTTTTGTTTTGTTTTTGAAATTCCTTTTTATAGTGCGTTTGAGCTGATTCTCGCTGCCATGTTTATGCCAGTCTAGACTCACTTGATTCCCTTACGGAGACATATCAATACATAGGTTTTAAGATTCTTACCAGTCACATATATTCCTCTGTGGGAAATATGGGGTTTTGAGTCCGTTTCACTGAGGAAGCTGTAGGTCTTGTCTATTCCATAGTTGGTGTTTGGAACGGTACCTGTGCTTATATCAAACTCTGGTTTTATGCATCACCCTACCTCTCCTTCCCACTTAAGCAGGAATAAGAGTGTTTTTTAAATGTGAGACACTGTTCTCTTTCCTAACTCAGTTCAAGTGTAGCCATGTTTACAGGATCTTCATAAGTGATATCTTATGATAAGTTTCTTTTTCTGTGTGACTTATTTCACTTAGAATCATCGTACCTGAATCCACCCATTTAGCTGCTACTGGTCTTATGACATTGATTTCATGGCTGAGGGATATTCCATCGTACGTAAGTACCACAATTTTTTGAACCATTTGTATATTTCCTGGGATATTTAAGTTGTACCCAAGTTGAGGTCCTTGTATGCAGTGCAGCCCTAAATTTTGGGGTGGCTCTGTCTTATCGATTTTCAGTTTTCCCAAGGTATATTCCCTACACTGGAAGTGCCCTTGGCTCTGTAGCTCTGTTGTTTATTTGTTTTAGGGAACACAATGCACTCCTCCGGAGAGGCAGTTAGCTAGTTATATCCCGCCCATCAGCATAACAAGGCTCCCTGTTCTCCAGGGCCTGTCTTGCCTTTATGGATTTTACAAATTTTGTGGATGTCCCTTTTGACCGGTGGGAAGTGATACTTCTTTGTAGTGCAGATTTCCATTGCCCGCTTGCTTGCTTGGCCAAAAAGGGCGTATGCGTTTTCTCCTGAATATATTCAGGAGAAAACGCATACGCCCTTTTTGGCCAAGTGCATCATTGTCTAAGTTGCACACCTCTTCCTGTGCTTTAAAGTCGATTCCAACGTACCTCTTGAAATCTCTTTCCTGCTATTCTGCCTCGCTTTCAAGTCCGCCTCGTTGCCTTCCCTCAACAGATTTTTGGACTATAGTTGTCCTTTATTACTCGGCCAGTTTGTGAATTGCTGTGCCCCTGAGCTACATTTTCAACTCGTTTTTTGTGAGCTGACCGCATGTCCAAAATTGTGGTTCAGGACCTATACTGGTTCCCAGTGGGTGGCTGAGACTTTGGTTAATTCTTCTTCAGGCCGGGAAATTAGAGTGATATGTGCCCGTCCAAATGCCTAACAGCTACTCTCTCATTGGTTCTCCCTCTTCCCTTTCATCCTCTGCCAAATTTGCAACCTGTGCGAACCAGGAGGTTAAAGGGGCTGACTCTCCAAGTTGGGAGGTTGATAGTAAAGCAGATGGAAAGTCAAACCCGAGCACCAGGAGAGGGACTATTCGTTGAGTTTTAGAAACCTTTCATATTCACAGTGTGTCCGTTCTCTAGGTTTCCCGTACATGTTATAGCTGTAGTAATATTCTCTTTAACCTGGAGAGTTGGGACCCATGGAATGGGTGCCAGGCATTTGTGCTTTAAAGGGTCTGCATTTGCTCACCCAATCTCACCAATCCTCTCAGTCCCAAGTGTCCAGACTTATGCCACTTCCAGCTGCCGTTGTAGATAGGGTCATTCCAGGTTTCATCAGAGACCCTGAAGGAATTGTAAAGAATTTCCCAGTTTTTTTGTTTTTTTTTTTCGAAATTCCTTTTTATACTGGGTTTGAGCTGATTCTCGCTGCCATGTTTATGCCAGTCTAGACACACTTGATTCCCTTACGGAGACATATCAATACATAGGTTTTAAGATTCTTACTAGTCAGATATATTCCTCTGCGGGAAATATGGGGTTTTGAGTCCCTTTCACTGAGGAAGGTGTAGGTCTTGTCTATTCCATAGTTGGTTTTTGGAACGGTACCTGTGCTTATATCAAACTCTGGTTTTATGCATCACCCCACCTCTCCTTCCCCCTTAAGCAGGCATAAGAGTGTTTTCTAAATGTGAGACACTGTTCTCTTTCCTAACTCAGTTCAAGTGTAGCCATGTTTACAGGATCTTCATAAGTGATATCTTATGATAAGTTTCTTTTTCTGTGTGACTTATTTCACTTAGAATCATCGTACCTGAATCCACCCATTTTGCTGCTACTGGTCTTATGACATTGATTTCATGGCTGAGGGATAATCCATCGTACATAATTACCACAATTTTTGGAACCATTTTTATATTTCCTGGGATATTTACGGTGTACCCAAGTTGAGGTCCTTGTAAGCAGTGCAGCCTTAAATTTTGGGGTGGCTCTGTCTTATTGATTTTCAGTTTTCCCAAGGTATATTCCCTAGATTGGAAGTGCCCTTGGCTCTGTAGCTCTGTTGTTTACTTGTTTTAGGGAACACAATGAACTCCTCCAGAGAGGCAGTTGGCAATTTACATCCCGCCTATCAGCATAAAAAGGCTCCCTGTTCTCCAGGGCCTGTCTTGCCTTTCTGGTTTTTACACATTTTGTGGATGTCCCTTTTGACCGGTGGGAAGTGATACTTCTTTGTAGTGCAGATTTGCATTGCCCGCTTGCTTGCTTGGCCAAAGAGGGCGTATGCGTTTTCTCCTGAATATATTCATGAGAAAACGCATACGCCCTTTTTGGCCAAGTGCATCATTGTCGAAGTTGTGCCCCTCTTCCTGTGCTTTAAAGGCGATTCCAACGTACCTCTTGAAATCTGTTTCCTGCTATTCTGCCTCGCTTTCAAGTCCGCCTCGTTGCCTTCCCTCAACAGGTTTTTGGACTATAGTTGTCCTGTAAACTCGGTCAGTTTGTGAATTGCTGTGCCCCTGAGCTCCATTTTTCAACTCGTTTTTTGTGAGCTGACCGCATGTCAAAAATTTTGGTTCAGGACCTATGCTGGTTTCCGGTGGGGGGCTGAGACTTTGGTTAATTCTTCTTCCTGCGGTGAAAATAGAGTGATATTTGCCCGTCCAAATGCCTAACAGCTACTCTCTCATTGGTTCTCCCTCTTCCATTTCATCCTCTCCCAATTTGGCAACCTGTGCGAACCAGGCGGTTAAAGGGGCTGTCTCTCCAAGTTGTGAGGTTGATAGTAAAGCAGATGGTAAGTCAAACCGGAGCACCAGGAGAGGGACTATTCGTTGAGTTTTAGAAACCTTTCGTATTCACAGTGTGTCCGTTTTCTAGGTTTCCCGTACATGTTATAGCTGTAGTAATATTCCCTTTAACCTGGAGTGTTGGGACCCATGGAATGGGTGCCATGCATTATTGCGTTAAAGGGTCTGCATTTGCTCACCCAGTCTCACAAATCCTCTCAGTCCTAAGTGTCCAGCCTTATGCCACATCCAGCTGTCGTTGTAGAAATGGTCATTCCAGGTTTCATCAGAGACCCTGATGGAATTGTAAAGAATTTCCCAGTTTTTTTGTTTTGTTTTAGAAATTCCTTTTTATAGTGGGTTTGAGCTGATTCTCGCTGCCATGTTTATGCCAGTCTAGACACACTTGATTCCCTTATGGAGACATATCAATACATAGGTTTTAAGATTCTTACCAGTCAGATATATTCCTCTGCGGGAAATATGGGGTTTTGAGTCCCTTTCACTGAGGAAGGTGTAGGTCTTGTCTATTCCATAGTTGATTTTTGGAAAGGTACCTGTGCTTATATCAAACTCTGGTTTTATGCATCACCCCACCTCTCGTTCGCCCTAAAGCAGGCATAAGATTGTTTTCTAAATGTGAGACACTGTTCTCTTTCCTAACTCAGTTCAAGTGTAGCCATGTTTACAGGATCTTCATAAGTGATATCTTATGATAAGTTTCTTTTTCTGTGTGACTTATTTCACTTAGAATCATCGTACCTGAATCCACCCATTTTGCTGCTACTGGTCTTATGACATTGATTTCATGGCTGAGGGATATTCAATCGTACGTAAGTACCACAATTTTTTGAACAATTTTTATATTTCCTGGGATATTTAAGGTGTACCCAAGTTGAGGTCCTTGTAAGCAGTGCAGCCCTAAATTTTGTGGTGTCTCTGTCTTATTGATTTTCAGTTTTCCCAAGGTATATTCCCTAGACTGGAAGTGCCCTTGGCTCTGTAGCTCTGTTGTTTATTTGTTTTAGGGAACACAATGCACTCCTCCAGAGAGGCAGTTGGCAATTTACATCCCGCCCATCAGCATAACAAGGCTCCCTGTTCTCTAGGGCCTGTGTTACCTTTCTGGTTTTTACGAATTTTGTGGATGTCCCTTTTGACCGGTGGGAAGTGATACTTCTTTGTAGTGCAGATTTGCATTGCCCACTTGCTTGCTTGCACAAAAAGGGCGTATTCGTTTTCTCCTGAATATATTCAGGAGAAAACGCATACGCCCTATTTGGCCAAGTGCATCATTGTCGAAGTTGTGCCCCTCTTCCTGTGCTTTAAAGGCGATTCCAACGTACCTCTTGAAATCTGTTTCCTGCTATTATGCCTCGCATTCCAGTCCGCCTCGTTGCCTTCCCTTAACAGATTTTTGTACGATAGTTGTCCTTTATTACTCGGGCAGTTTGTGAATTGCTGTGCCCTTTAGCTCCATTTTTCAACTCGTTTTTTGTGAGCTGACTGCAAGTCCAAAATTTTGGTCCAGGACCTATGCTGGTTCCCGGTGGGTAGCTGAGATTTTCGTTAATTCTTCTTCCTGCTGGGAAGTTAGAGTGATATGTGCACGTCCAATTGCCTAACAGCTACTCTCTCATTAGTTCTCCCTCTTCCCTTTCATCCTCTGCCAAATTGGAAACCTGTGCGAACCAGGAGGTTAAAAGGGCTGTCTCTCCAAGTTGGGAGATTGATAGTAAAGCAGATGGAAAGTCAAACCGGAGAACCAGGAGAGGGACTATTCGTTGAGCTTTAGAAACCTTTCGTATTCACAGTGTGTCCATTGTCTAGGTTTCCCGTACATGTTATAGCTGTAGTAAAATTCCCTTCAACCTGGAGAGTTGGGACCTATGGAATGTGTGCCAGGCATTTGTGCTTTAAAGGGTCTGCATTTGCTCACCCAATCTCACCAATCCTCTCAGTCCCAAGTGTGCAGCCTTATGCCACATCCAGCTGTCGTTGTAGATAGGGTCATTCCAGGTTTCATCAGAGACCCTGAAGGAATTGTAAAGAATTTCCCAGTTTTTTTGTTTTGTTTTTGAAATTCCTTTTTATAGTGGGTTTGAGCTGATTCTCGCTGCCATGTTTATGCCAGTCTAGACACACCTGATTCCCTTATGGAGACATATCAATACATAGGTTTTAAGATTCTTACTAGTCAGATATATTCCTCTGCGGGAAATATGGGGTTTTGAGTCCCTTTCACTGAGGACGGTGTAGGTCTTGTCTATTCCATAGTTGGTTTTTGGAACGGTACCTGTGCTTATATCAAACTCTGGTTTTATGCATCACCCCACCTCTCCTTCCCCCTTAAGCAGGTATAAGGGTGTTTTCTAAATGTGAGACACTGTTCTCTTTCCTAACTCAGTTCAAGTGTAGCCATGTTTACAGGATCTTCATAAGTGATATCTTATGATAAGTTTCTTTTTCTGTGTGACTTATTTCACTTAGAATCATCGTACCTGAATCCACCCATTTTGCTGCTACTGGTCTTATGACATGGATTTCATGGCTGAGGGATATTCCATCGTACGTAAGTAGCACAATTTTTTGAACCATTTTTATATTTCCTGGGATATTTACGGTGTACCCAAGTTGAGGTCCTTGTAAGCAGTGCAGCCCTAAATTTTAGGGTGGTTCTGTCTTATTGATTTTCAGTTTTCCCAAGGTATATTCCATAGACTGGAGGTGCCCTTGGCTCTGTAGCTCTGTTCTTTACTTGTTTTAGGGAACACAATGCACTCCTCCAGAGAGGCAGTTGGCAATTTACATCCCGCCCATCAGCATAACAAGGCTCCCTGTTCTCCAGGGCCTGTCTTGCCTTTCTGGTTTTTACACATTTTGTGGATGTCCCTTTTGACCGGTGGGAAGTGATACTTCTTTGTAGTGCAGATTTGCATTGCCCGCTTGCTTGCTTGGCCAAAAAGGGCGTATGCGTTTTCTCCTGGATATATTCAGGAGAAAACGCATACGCCCTTTTGGGCCTAGTGCATCATTGTCGAAGTTGTGTCCCTCTTCCTGTGCTTTAAAGGCGATTCCAATGTACCTCTTGAAATCTGTTTCCTGCTATTCCGCCTCGCTTTCCAGTCCGCCTCGCTGCCTTCCCTCAACAGATTTTTGTACGATAGTTGTCCTTTATTACTCGGGCAGTTTGTGAATTGCTGTGCCCTTGAGCTCCATTTTTCAACTCGTTTTTTGTGAGCTGACTGCAAGTCCAAAATTTTGGTTCAGGACCTATACTGGTTCCCGGTGGGTGGCTGAGAAGTTGGTTAAATCTTCTTCCTGCCGGGAAATTAGAGTGATATGTGCCCATCCAAATGCCTAACAGCTACTCTCTCATTGGTTCTCCCTCTTCCCTTTCATCCTCTGCCAAATTGGCAACCTGTGCGAACCAGGAGGTTAAAGGGGCTGTCTCTACAAGTTGGGAGGTTGATAGTAAAGCAGATGGAAAGTCAAACCGGAGCACCAGGAGAGGGACTATTCGTTGAGTTTTAGAAACCTTTCGTATTCACAGTGTGTCCGTTCTCTAGGTTTACCGTACTTGTTATAGCTGTAGTAATATTCCCTTTAACCTGGAGAGTTGGGACCCATGGAATGGGTGCCAGGGATTAGTGCTTTAAATGGTATGCATTTGATCACCCAATCTCACCAATCCTCTCAGTCCCAATTGTCCCTCCTTATGCCACATCCAGTTGTCGTTGTACATAGGGTCATTCCTCGTTTCATCAGAGACCCTGAAGGAATTGTAAAGAGTTTCCCAGTTTTTCTGTTTTGTTTTTGAAATTCCTTTTTATAGTGGGTTTGAGCTGATTCTCGCTGCCATGTTTATGCCAGTCTAGACACACTTGATTCCCTTACGGAGACATATCAATACATAGGTTTTTAGATTTTACTAGTCAGATATATTCCTCTGCGGGAAATATGGGGTTTTGATTCCCTTTCACTGAGGAAGGTGTAGGTCTTGTCTATTCCATAGTTGGTTTTTGGAACGGTACCTGTTCTTATATCAAACTCTGGTTTTATGCATCACCCCACCTCTCCTTCCCCCTTAAGCAGGCATAAGAGTGTTTTCTAAATGTGAGACACTGTTCTCTTTCCTACCTGAGTTCAAGTGTAGCCATGTTTACAGGATCTTCATAAGTGATATCTTATGATAAGTTTCTTTTTCTCTGTGACTTATTTCACTTAGAATCATCGTACCTGAATCCACCCATTTTGCTGCTACTGATCTTATGACATTGATTTCATGGCTGAGGGATATTCCATCGTACGTAAGTACCACAATTTTTTGAACCATTTTTATATTTCCTGGGATATTTAAGGTGTACCCAAGTTGAGGTCCTTGTAAGCAGTGCAGCCCTAATTTTGGGGTGGCTCTGTCTTATTGATTTTCAGTTTTCCCAAGGTATATTCCCTAGACTGGAAGTGCCCTTGGCTCTGTAGCTCTGTTCTTTACTTGTTTTAGGGAACACAATGCACTCCTCCAGAGAGGCAGTTCGCAAGTTACATCCCGCCCATCAGCATAACAAGGCTCCCTTTCTCCAGGGCCTGTCTTGCCTTTCTGGTTTTTACACATTTTGTGGATGTCCCTTTTGACCGGTGGGAAGTGATACTTCTTTGTAGTGCAGATTTGCATTGCCCGCTTGCTTGCTTGGCCAAAAAGGGCGTATGAATTTTCTCCTGAATATATTCAGGAGAAAACGCATACGCCCTTTTTGGCCAAGTGCATCATTGTTGAAGTTGTGCCCCTCTTCCTGTGCTTTAAAGGCGATTCCAACGTACCTCTTGAAATCTGTTTCCTGCTATTCTGGCGCGATTTCAAGTCCGCCTCGTTGCCTTCCCTCAACAGATTTTTGGACGATAGTTGTCCTTTTTTACTCGGCCAGTTTGTGAATTGTTGTGCCCCAGAGCTCCATTTTTCAACTCGTTTTTGGTGAGCTGACCGCAAGTCCAAAATTTTGGTTCAGGACCTATGCTGGTTCACGGTGGGGGGCTGAGTCTTTGGTTAATTCTTCTTTCTGCTGTTACGTTAGAGTAATATATGCCCGTCCTAATGCCTAACAGCTACTCTCTCATTGGTTCTCCCTCTTCCATTTCATCCTCTCCCAATTTGGCAACCTGTGCGAACCAGGTGGTTAAAGGGGCTGTCTCTCCAAGTTGTGAGGTTGATAGTAAAGCAGATGGTAAGTCAAACCGGAGCACCAGGAGAGGGACTATTCGTTGAGTTTTAGAAACCTTTCGTATTCACAGTGTGTCCGTTCTCTAGGTTTCCCGTACATGTTATAGCTGTAGTAATATTCACTTCAACCTGTAGTGTTGGGACCCATGGAATGGGTGCCATGCATTTTTGCGTTAAAGGGTCTGCATTTGCTCACCCAATCTCACCAATCCTCTCAGTCCCAAGTGTCCAGCCTTATGCCACATCCAGCTGTCATTGTAGATAGGGTCATTCCAGGTTTCATCAGAGACCCTGAAGGAATTGTAAAGAATTTCCCAGATTTATTGTTCTGTTTTTGAAATTCCTTTTTATAGTGGGTTTGAGCTGATTCTCGCTGCCATGTTTATGCCAGTCTAGACATACTTGATTCCCTTACGGAGACATATCAATACATAGGTTTTAAGATTCTTACTAGTCAGATATATTCCTCTGCGGGAAATATGGGGTTTTGAGTCCCTTTCACTGAGGAAGGTGTAGGTCTTGTCTATTCCATAGTTGGTTTTTGGAACGGTACCTGTGCTTATATAAAACTCTGGTTTTATGCATCACCCCACCTCTCCTTCCCCCTTAAGCAGGCATAAGAGTGTTTTCTTAATATGAGACAATGTCTTCTTTCCTAACTCAGTTCAAGTGTAGCCATGTTTACAGGATCGTCATAAGTGATATCTTATGATAAGTTTCTTTTTCTCTGTGACTTATTTCACTTAGAATCATCGAACCTGAATCCACCCATTTTGCTGCTACTGGTTTATGACATTGATTTCATGGCTGAATGATATTCCATCGTACGTAAGTACCACAATTTTTGAACCATTTTTATATTTCCTGGGATATTTAAGGTGTACCCAAGTTGAGGTCTTTGTAAGCAGTGCAGCCCTAAATTTTGGGGTGGCTCTGTCTTATTGATTTTCAGAATTCCAAGGTATATTCCCTAGAATGGAAGTGCCCTTGGCTCTTTAGCTCTGTTCTTTACTTGTTTTAGGGAACACAATATACTCCACCAGAGAGACAGTTGGCAATTTACAACCCGCCCATCAGCATAACAAGGCTCCCTGTTCTCCAGGGCCTGACTTGCCTTTCTGGCTTTTACACATTTTGTGGATGTCCCTTTTGAGCGGTGGGAAGTGATACTTCTTTGAAGTGCAGATTTGCATTGCCCGCTTGCTTGCTTGGCCAAAAAGGGCGTATGTGTTTTCTCCTGAATATATTCAGGAGAAAACGCATACGCCCTTTTTGGCCAAGTGCATCATTGTCGTAGTTGTGCCCCTCTTCCTGTGCTTTAAAGGCGATTCCAACGTACCTCTTGAAATCTGTTTCCTGCTATTCTGCCTCACTTTCAACTTCGCCTCGTTGCCTTCCCTCAACAGATTTTTGGACGATAGTTGTCCTTTATTACTCGGCCATTTTGTGAATTGCTGTGCCCCTTAGCTCCATTTTTCAACTCGTTTTTTGTAAGCTGACAGCAAGTCCAAAATTTTGGTTGAGGACCTATGCTTGTTCCCGGTGGGGGGCTGAGACTTTGGTTAATTCTTCTTCGTGCCGAGAAGTTAGAGTGATATGTGCCAGTCCAAATGCCTAACAGCTAATCTCTCATTGGTTCTCCCTCTTCCCTTTCATCCTCTGCCAAACTGGAAACCTGTGCGAACCAGGAGGTTAAAGGTGCTGTCTCTCCAAGTTGGGAGATTGATAGTAAAGCAGATGGAAAGTCAAACCGGAGCACCAGGAGAGGGACTATTCGTTGAGTTTTAGAAACCTTTCGTATTCACAGTGTGTCCGTTCTCTAGGTTTCCCGTACATGTTATAACTGTAGTAATATTCCCTTCAATCTGGAGAGTTGGGACAAATGGAATGGGTGCCAGGCATTATTGCTTTAAAGGGTCTTGATTTGCTCACCCAATCTCACCATTCCTCTCAGCCCCTAGTGTCCCTCCTTATGCCACATCCAGCTGTCGTTGTAGATAGGGTCATTCCAGGTTTCATCAGAGACCCTGAAGGAATTGTAAAGAATTTCCCAGTTTTTGTGTTTTGTTTTTGAAATTCCTTTTAATAGTGAGTTTGAGCTGATTCTCGCTGCCATGTTTATGCCAGTCTAGACACACTTGATTCCCTTACGGAGACATATCAATACATATATTTTAAGATTCTTACTTGTCTGATATATTCCTCTGCGGGAAATATGGGGTTTTGAGTCCCTTTCACTGAGGAAGGTGTAGGTCTTTTCTATTCCATAGTTAGTTTTTGGAACGGTACCTGTGCTTATATCAAACTCTGGTTTTATGCATCACCCCACCTCTCCTACCCCCTTAAGCAGGCATAAAAGTGTTTTCTAAATGTGAGACACTGTTCTCTTTCCTAACTCAGTTCAATTGTACTCATGTTTCCAGGATCTTCATAAGTGATATCTTATGAAAATTTCTATTTCTGTGTGACTTATTTCACTTAGAATCATTTTACATGAATCCACCCATTTTGCTGCTACTGGTCTTATGACATTGATCTCATGGCTGAGGGCTATTCCATCGTACGTAAGTACCACAATTTTTTGAACCATTTTTATATTTCCTGGGATACTTAAAGTGTATCCAAGTTGAGGTCCTTGTAAGCAGTGCAGCCCTAAATTTTGGGGTGGCTCTGTCTTATTGATTTTCAGTTTTCCCAAGGTATATTCCCTAGACTGGAAGTGCCCTTGGCTCTGTAGCTCTGTTCTTTACTTGTTTTAGGGAACACAATGCACTCCTCCAGAGAGGCAGTTGGGAATTTACATCCCGCCCATCAGCATAACAAGGCTCCCTGTTCTCCAAGGCCTGTCTTGCCTTTCTGGTTTTTACACATTTTGTGGATGTCCCTTTTGACTGGTGGGAAATGATACTTCTTTGTAGTGCACATTTGCATTGCCCGCTTGCTTGCTTGGCCAAAAAGGGCGTATGCGTTTTCTCCTGAATATATTCAGGAGAAAACGCATACGCCCTTTTTGGCCAAGTGCATCATTGTCGAAGTTGTGCCCCTCTTCCTGTGCTTTAAAGGCGATTCCAACGTACCTCTTGAAATCTGTTTCCTGCTGTTCTGCCTCGCTCTCAAGTACACCTCGTTGCCTTCCCTCAACAGATTTTTGGACGAGAGTTGTCCTTTATTACTCGGCCAGTTTGTGAGTTGCTGTGCCCCTGAGCTCCATTTTTCAACTCGTTTTTGGTGAGCTGACCGCAAGTCCAAAATTTTGGTTCAGGACCTATACTGGTTCCCAGTGGGTGGCTGAGACTTTGGTTAATTCTTCTTCTTCCCGGGATATTAGAGTGATATGTGCCCTTCCAAATGACTATCAGCTACTCTCTCATTGGTTCTCCCTCTTCCCTTTCATCCACTCCCAATTTGGCAACCTGTGTGATCCAGGAGGTAAAAATGGCTGTCTCTCCAAGTTGGGAGGTTGATAGTAAAGCAGATGGAAAGTCAAACCGGAGCACCAGGAGAGGGACTATTCGTTGAGTTTTAGAAACCTTTCGTATTCACAGTGTGTCCGTTATCTAGGTTTCCCGTACATGTTATAGCTGTAGTAATATTCCCTTCAACCTGGAGAGTTGGGACCCATGGAATGGGTGCCAGGCATTTCTGCTTTAAAGGGTCTGCAGTTGCTCACCCAATCTCACCAATCCTCTCAGTCCCAAGTGTCCCTCATTATGCCACATCCAGCTGTCATTGTAGATAGGGTCATTCAAGGGTTCATCAGAGACCCTGAAGGAATTGTAAAGAATTTCCCAGTTTTTTTGTTTTGTTTTTGAAATTCCTTTTTATAGGGGGTTTGAGCTGATTCTCGCTGCCATGTTTATGCCAGTCTAGACACACTTGATTCCCTTACGGAGACATATCAATACATAGGTTTTAAGATTCTTAATAGTCAGATATATTCCTCTGCGGGAAATATGGGGTTTTGAGTCCCTTTCACTGAGGAAGGTGTAGGTCTTCTCTATTCCATAGTTGGTTTTTGGAACGGTACCTGTGCTTATATCAAACTCTGGTTTTATGCATCACCCCACCTCTCCTTCCCCCTTAAGCAGGCATAAGTGTGTTTTCTAAATGTGAGACTCTGTTCTCTTTCCTAACTCAGTTCAAGTGTAGCCATGTTTACAGGATCTTCATAAGTGATATCTTATGATAAGTTTCTTTTTCTCTGTGACTTATTTCACTTATAATCATCGTACCTGAATCCACCCATTTTGCTGTTACTGGTTTATGACATTGATTTCATGGCTGAGGGATATTCCATCGTACGTAAGTACCACAATTTTTGAACCATTTTTATATTTCCTGGGATATTTAAGGTGTACCCAAGTTGAGGTCCTTGTAAGCAGTGCAGCCCTAAATTTTGGGGTGGCTCTGTCTTATTGATTTTCAGAATTCCCAAGGTATATTCCCTAGACTGGAAGTGCCCTTGGCTCTTTAGCTCTGTTCTTTACTTTTTTTAGGGAACACAATATACTCCTCCAGAGAGGCAGTTGGCAATTTACATCCCGCCCATCAGCATAACAAGGCTCCCTGTTCTCCAGGCCCTGTCTTGCCTTTCTGGTTATTACACATTTTGTGGATGTCCCTTTTGACCGGAGGGAAATGATACTTATATGTAGTTCAGATTTGCATTGCCCGCTTGCTTGCTTGGCCAAAAAGGGCGTATGCGATTTCTCCTGAATATATTCAGGAGAAAACGCATACGCTCTTTTTGGCCAAGTGCATCATTGTCGAAGTTGTGCCCCTCTTCCTGTGCTTTAAAGGCGATTCCAACGTACCTCTTGAAATCTGTTTCCTGCTATTCTGCCTCGCTTTCAAGTCCGCCTCGTTGTCTTCCCTCAACAGATTTTTGGACGATAGTTGTCCTTTATTACTCGGACAATTTGTGCATTGCTGTGCCCCTGATCTCCATTTTTCAACTCGTTTTTGGTGAGCTGACCGCAGATCCAAAATTTTGGTTCAGGACCTATGATTGTTCCCGTTGGGGGAGTGAGACTTTGGTTAATTCTTCTTCCTGCCGGGAAGGTAGAGTGATATGTTCCCGTCCAAATGCCTAACAGCTACTCTCTCATTGGTTCTCCCTCTTCCCTTTCATCCTCTGCCAAATTGGCAACCTGTGCGAACCAGGAGGTTAAAGGGGCTGTCTCTACAAGTTGGGAGGTTGATAGTAAAGCAGATGGAAAGTCATACCGGAGCACCAGGAGAGGGACTATTCGTTGAGTTTTAGAAACCTTTCGTATTCACCGTGTGTCCGTTCTCTAGGTTTCCCGTACATTTTATAGCTGTAGTAATATTCCCTTCAACCTGGAGAGTTGGGACCCACGGAATGGGTGCCAGGCATTTGTGCTTTAAAGGGTCTGCATTTGCTCACCCAATCTCACCAATTCTCTCAGTCCCAAGTGTCCAGCCATATGCCACATCCAGCTGTCGTTGTAGATAGGGTCATTCCAGGTTTCATCAGAGACCCTGAAGGAATTGTATAGAATTTCCCAGTTTTTTTTGTTTTGTTTTTGAAATTCCTTTTTATAGTGGGTTTGAGCTGAATCTCGCTGCCATGTTTATGCCAGTCTAGACACACTTGATTCCCTTATGGAGACATATCAATACATAGGTTTTAAGATTCTTAGTAGTCAGATATATTCCTCTGCGGGAAATATGGGGTTTTGAGTCCCTTTCACTGAGGAAGGTGTAGGTCTTGTCTATTCCATAGTTGGTTTTTGGAACGGTACCTGTGCTTATATCAAACTCTGGTTTTATGCATCACCCCACCTCTCCTTCCCCCTTAAGCAGGCATAAGTGTGTTTTCTAAATGTGAGACACTCTTCTCTTTCCTAACTCAGTTCAACTGTAGCCATGTTTACAGGATCTTCATAAGTGATATCTTATGATACGTTTCTTTTTCTGTGTGACGTATATCACTTAGAATCATCGTACCTGAAACCACCCATTTTGCTGCTACTGGTCTTATGACATTGATTTCATGGCTGAGGGATATTCCATCGTACGTAAGTACCACAATTTTTTGAACCACTTTTATATTTCCTGGGATATTTAAGGTGTACCCAAGTTGAGGTCCTTGTAAGCAGTGCAGCCCTAAATTTTGGGGTTGCTCTGTCTTATTGATTTTCAGAATTCACAAGGTATATTCCATAGACTGGAAGTGCCCTTGGCTCTGTAGCTCTATTCTTTACTTGTTTTAGGGAACACAATGTACTCCTCCAGAGAGGCAGTTGGCAATTTACATCCCGCCCATCAGCATAACAAGGCTCCCGGTTCTCCAGGGCCTGTCTTGCCTTTCTGGTTTTTACACATTTTGTGGATGTCCCTTTTGACCGGTGGGAAGTGATACTTCTTTGTAGTGCAGATTTGCATTGCCCGCTTGCTTGCTTGGCCAAAAAGGGCGTATGCGTTTTCTCCTGAATATATTCAGGAGAAAACGCATACGCCCTTTTTGGCCAAGTGCATCATTGTCGAAGTTGTGCCCCTCTTCCTGTGCTTTAAAGGCGATTCCAACGTACCTCTTGAAATCTGTTTCCTGCTATTCTGCCTCGCTTTCAAGTCCGCCTCGTTGCCTTCCCTCAACAGATTTTTGGACGATAGCTGTCCTTTATTACTCAGCCAGTTTGTGAATTGCTGTGCCCCTTAGCTCCATTTTTCAACTCGTTTTTGGTGAGCTGACCGCAAGTCCAAAATTTTGGTTCAGGACCTATGCTGGTTCCCGGTGGGGGGCTGAGACTTTGGTTAATTCTTCTTCCTGCCAGGAAATTAGAGTGATATGTGCCCGTCCAAATGCCTAACAGCTACTCTCTCATTGGTTCTCCCTCTTCCCTTTCAAACTCTGCCAATTTGGCAACGTGTGGGAACCAGGAGGTTAAAGGGGTTGTCTCTCCAAGTTGGGAGATTGATAGTAAAGCAGATGGAAAGTCAAACCGGACCACCAGGCGAGGGAGTATTCGTTGAGTTTTAGAAACATTTCGTATTCACAGTGGGTCCGTTCTCTAGGTTTCCCGTACATGTTATAGCTGTAGTAATATTCCCTTCAATTTGGAGAGTTGTGACCCATGGAATGGGTGCCAGGCATTTGTGCTTTAAAGGGTCTGCATTTGCTCACCCAATCTCACCCATCGTCTCAGTCCCAAGTGTCCAGCCTTATGCCACATCTAGCTGTCGTTGTAGATAGGGTCATTCCAGGTTTCATCAGAGACCCTGAAGGAATTGTAATGAATTTCCCAGTTTTTTTGTTTTGTTTTTGAAATTCCTTTTTATAGTGGGTTTGAGCTGATTTTCGCTGCCATGTTTATGCCAGTCTAGACACACTTGATTCCCTTATGGAGACATATCAATACATAGGTTTTAAGATTCTTACTAGTCAGATATATTCCTCTGCGGGAAATATGGGGTTTTGAGTGCCTTTCACTGAGGAAGGTGTAGGTCTTGTCTATTCCATAGTTGGTTTTTGGAACGGTACCTGTGCTTATATCAAACTCTGGTTTTATGCATCACCCCACCTCTCCTTCCACCTTAAGCAAGCATAAGAGTGTTTTCTAAATGTGAGACTCTGTTCTCTTTCCTAACTCAGTTTAAGTGTAGCCATGTTTACAGGATCTTCATAAGTGATATCTTATGATAAGTTTCTTTTTCTCTGTGACTTATTTCACTAAGAATCATCGTACCTGAATCCACCCATTTTGCTGCTACTGGTCTTATGACATTGATTTCATGGCTGAGGGATATTCCATCGTACGTAAGTACCACAATTTTTTGAACCATTTTTATATTTCCTGGGATATTAAGGTGTATCCAAGTTGAGGTCCTTGTAAAGAGTGCAGCCCTAAATTTTGGGATGGCTCTGTCTTATTGATTTTCAGTTTTCCCAAGGTATATTCCCTAGACTGGAAGTGCCCTTGGCTCTGTAGCTCTGTTCTTTACTTGTTTTAGGGAACACAATGTACTCCTCCAGAGAGGCAGTTGGCAATTTACATCCCGCCCATCAGCATAAGAAGGCTCCCTGTTCTCCAGGGCCTGTCTTGCCTTTCTGGTTTTTACACATTTTGTGGATGTCCCTTTTGACCGGTGGGAAGTGATACTTCTTTGTAGTGCAGATTTGCATTGGCCGCTTGCTTGCTTGGCCAAAAAGGGCGTATGCGTTTTCTCCTGAATATATTCAGGAGAAAACGCATACGCCCTTTTTGGACAAGTGCATCATTGTCGAAGTTGTGCCCCTCTTCCTGTGCTTTAAAGGCGATTCCAACGTACCTCTTGAAATCTGTTTCCTGCTATTCTGCCTCGCTTTCAAGTCTGCCTCGTTGCCTTCCCTCAACAGATTTTTGCAGGATAGTTGTCCTTTATTACTCGGCCAGTTTGTGAATTGCTGTGCCCCTGAGCTCCATTTTTCAACTCGTTTTTGGTGAGCTGACCGCAAGTCCAAAATTTTGGTTCAGGACCTATACTCGTTCCCGGTGGGGGACTGAGAGTTTGGTTAATTCTTTTTCCTGCCGGGAAATTACAGTGATATGTGCCCGTCCAAATGCCTAACAGCTACTCTCTCATTGGTTCTCCCTCTTCCCTTTCATCCCCTGCCAAATTGGCAACCTGTGCGAACCAGGAGGTTAAAGGGGCTGTCTCTCCATGTGGGGAGGTTGATAGTAAAGCAGATGGAAAGTCAAACCGGAGCACCAGGAGAGGGACTATTCGTTGAGTTTTAGAAACCTTTCGTATTCACAGTGTGTCCGTTCTCTAGGTTTCCCGTACATGTTATAACTGTAGTAATATTCCCTTCAACCTGGAGAGTTGGGACACATGGAATGGGTGCCATGCATTATTGCTTTAAAGGGTCTGCATTTGTTCACCCAATCTCACGAATCCTCTCAGTCCCGAGTGTCCAGCCTTATGCCACATCCAGGTGTCATTGTAGATAGGGTCATTCCAGGTTTCATCAGAGACTCTGAAGGAATTGTAAAGAATTTCCCAGTTTTTTTGTTTTGTTTTTGAAATTCCTTTTTATAGTGGGTTTGAGCTGATTCTCGCTGCCATGTTTATGCCAGTCTAGACACACTTGATTCCCTTACGGAGACATATCAATACATAGGTTTTAAGATTCTTACTAGTCAGATATATTCCTCTGCGGTAAATATGGGGTTTTGAGTCCCTTTCACTGAGGAAGGTGTAGTTCTTGTCTATTCCATAGTTGGTTTTTGGAAGGGTACCTGTGCTTATATCAAACTCTGGTTTTATGCATCACCCCTCCTCTCTTTCCCCCTTAAGCAGGCATAAGAGTGTTTTGTAAATGTGAGACACTGTTCTCTTTCCTAACTCAGTTCAAGTGTAGCCATGTTTACAGGATCTTCATAAGTGATATCTTATGATAAGTTTCTTTTTCTGTGTGACTTATTTCACTTAGAATCATCATACCTGAATCCACCCATTTTGCTGTTACTGGTCTTATGTCATTGATTTCATGGCTGAGGGATATTCCATCGTACGTAAGTACCACAATTTTTTGAACCATTTTTATATTTCCTGGGATATTTAAGGTGTACCCAAGTTGAGGTCCTTGTAAGCAGTGCAGCCCTAAATTTTGGGGTGGCTCTGTCTTATTGATTTTCAGTTTTCCAAAGGTATATTCCCTAGACTGGAAGTGACCTTGGCTCTGTAGCTATGTTCTTTACATGTTTTAGGGAACACAATGCACTCCTCCAGAGAGGCAGTTGGCAATTTACATCCCGCCCATCAGCATAACAAGGCTCCCTGTTCTCCAGGGCCTGTCTTGCCTTTCTGGTTTTTACACATTTTGTGGATGTCCCTTTTGAACGGTGGGAGGTGATACTTCTTTGTAGTGCAGATTTGCATTGCCAGCTTGCTTGCTTGGCCAAAAAGGACGTATGCGTTTTCTCCTGAATATATTCAGGAGAAAACGCATACGCCCTTTTTGGCCAAGTGCATCATTGTCGAAGTTGTGCCCCTCTTCCTGTGCTTTAAAGGCGATTCCAACGTACCTCTTGAAATCTGTTTCCTGCTGTTCTGGCTCGCTTTCAAGTCCGCCTCGTTGCCTTCCCTCAACAGAGTTTTGGAGGATAGTTGTCCTTTATTACTCGGCCAGTTTGTGAATTGCTGTGCCCCTGAGCTCCATTTTTCAACTCGTTTTTGGTGAGCTGACCGCAAGTCCAAAATTTTGGTTCAGGACCTATACTCGTTCCCGGTGGGGGGCTGAGACTTTGGTTAATTCTTCTTCCTGCCGGGAAATTACAGTGATATGTGCCCGTCCAAATGCCTAACAGCTACTCTCTCATTGGTTCTCCCTCTTCCCTTTCATTCTCTGCCAAATTGGCAACCTGTGCGAACCAGGAGGTTAAAGGGTCTGTCTCTCCATGTGGGGAGATTGATAGTAAAGCAGATGGAAAGTCAAACCGGAGCACCAGGAGAGGGACTATTCGTTGAGTTTTAGAAACCTTTCGTATTCACAGTATGTCCGTTCTCTAGGTTTCCCGTACATGTTATAACTGTAGTAATATTCCCTTCAACCTGGAGAGTTGGGACACATGGAATGGGTGCCATGCATTATTGCTTTAAAGGGTCTGCATTTGTTCACCCAATCTCACGAATCCTCTCAGTCCCGAGTGTCCAGCCTTATGCCAAATCCAGCTGTCATTGTAGATAGGGTCATTCCAGGTTTCATCAGAATCTCTGAAGGAATTGTAAAGAATTTCCCAGTTTTTTTTTTGTTTTTGAAATTCCTTTTTATAGTGGGTTTGAGCTGATTCTCGCTGCCATGTTTATGCCAGTCTAGACACACTTGATTCCCTTACGGAGACATATCAATACATAGGTTTTAAGATTCTTACTAGTCAGATATATTCCTCTGGGGGAAATATGGGTTTTGAATCCCTTTCACTTAGGAAGGTGTAGGTGTTGTCTATTCATAGTTGGATTTTGGAACGGTACCTGTGCTTATATCAAACTCTGGTTTTATGCATCACCCCACCTCTCCTTCCCCCTTAAGCAGGCATAAGAGTGTTTTCTAAATGTGAGACACTCTTCTCTTTCCTAACTCAGTTCAACTGTAGCCATGTTTACAGGATCTTCATAAGTGATATCTTATGATACGTTTCTTTTTCTGTGTGACATATATCACTTAGAATCATCGTACCTGAATCCACCCATTTTGCTGCTACTGGTCTTATGACATTGATTTCATGGCTGAGGGATATTCCATCGTACGTAAGTACCACAATTTTTTGAACCATTTTTATATTTCCTGGGATATTAAGGTGTATCCAAGTTGAGGTCCTTGTAAACAGTGCAGCCCTAAATTTTGGGATGGCTCTGTCTTATTGATTTTCAGTTTTCCCAAGGTATATTCCCTAGACTGGAAGTGCCCTTGGCTCTGTAGCTCTGTTCTTTACTTGTTTTAGGGAACACAATGTACTCCTCCAGAGAGGCAGTTGGCAATTTACATCCCGCCCATCAGCATAAGAAGGCTCCCTGTTCTCCAGGGCCTGTCTTGCCTTTCTGGTTTTTACACATTTTGTGGATGTCCCTTTTGACCGGTGGGAAGTGATACTTCTTTGTAGTGCAGATTTGCATTGGCCGCTTGCTTGCTTGGCCAAAAAGGGCGTATGCGTTTTCTCCTGAATATATTCAGGAGAAAACGCATACGCCCTTTTTGGACAAGTGCATCATTGTCGAAGTTGTGCCCCTCTTCCTGTGCTTTAAAGGCGATTCCAACGTACCTCTTGAAATCTGTTTCCTGCTATTCTGCCTCGCTTTCAAGTCCGCCTCGTTGCCTTCCCTCAACAGATTTTTGCAGGATAGTTGTCCTTTATTACTCGGCCAGTTTGTGAATTGCTGTGCCCCTGAGCTCCATTTTTCAACTCGTTTTTGGTGAGCTGACCGCAAGTCCAAAATTTTGGTTCAGGACCTATACTCGTTCCCGGTGGGGGACTGAGACTTTGGTTAATTCTTTTTCCTGCCGGGAAATTACAGTGATATGTGCCCGTCCAAATGCCTAACAGCTACTCTCTCATTGGTTCTCCCTCTTCCCTTTCATCCCCTGCCAAATTGGCAACCTGTGCGAACCAGGAGGTTAAAGGGGTTGTCTCTCCATGTGGGGAGGTTGATAGTAAAGCAGATGGAAAGTCAAACCGGAGCACCAGGAGAGGGACTATTCGTTGAGTTTTAGAAACCTTTCGTATTCACAGTGTGTCCGTTCTCTAGGTTTCCCGTACATGTTATAACTGTAGTAATATTCCCTTCAACCTGGAGAGTTGGGACCCATGGAATGGGTGCCATGCATTATTGCTTTAAAGGGTCTGCATTTGTTCACCCAATCTCACGAATCCTCTCAGTCCCGAGTGTCCAGCCTTATGCCACATCCAGCTGTCATTGTAGATAGGGTCATTCCAGGTTTCATCAGAGACTCTGAAGGAATTGTAAAGAATTTCCCAGTTTTTTTGTTTTGTTTTTGAAATTCCTTTTTATAGTGGGTTTGAGCTGATTCTCGCTGCCATGTTTATGCCAGTCTAGACACACTTGATTCCCTTACGGAGACATATCAATACATAGGTTTTAAGATTCTTACTAGTCAGATATATTCCTCTGCGGGAAATATGGGGTTTTGAGTCCCTTTCACTGAGGAAGGTGTAGGTCTTGTCTATTCCATAGTTGGTTTTTGGAAGGGTACCTGTGCTTATATCAAACTCTGGTTTTATGCATCACCCCACCTCTCTTTCCCCCTTAAGCAGGCATAAGAGTGTTTTCTAAATGTGAGACACTGTTCTCTTTCCTAACTCAGTTCAAGTGTAGCCATGTTTACAGGATCTTCATAAGTGATATCTTATGATAAGTTTCTTTTTCTGTGTGACTTATTTCACTTAGAATCATGGTACCTGAATCCACCCATTTTGCTGCTACTGGTCTTATGACATGGATTTCATGGCTGAGGGATATTCCATCGTACGTAAGTACCACAATTTTTTGAACCATTTTTATATTTCCTGGGATATTTAAGGTGTACCCAAGTTGAGGTCCTTGTAAGCAGTGCAGCCTTAAATTTTGGGCTGGCTCTCTATTATTGATTTTCAGTTTTCCCAAGGTATATTCCCTAGACTGGAAGTGCACCTGGCTCTGTAGATATGTTCTTTACATGTTTTAGGGAATACAATGCACTCTTCCAGAGAGGCAGTTGGCAATTTACATCCCGCCCATCAGCATAACAAGGCTCCCTGTTCTCCAGGGCCTGTCTTGCCTTTCTGGTTTTTACACATTTTGTGGATGTCCCTTTTGACCAGTGGGAAGTGATACTTCTTTGTAGTGCAGATTTGCATTGCCCGCTTGCTTGCTTGGCCAAAAAGGGCGTATGCGTTTTCTCCTGAATATATTCAGGAGAAAACGCATACGCCCTTTTTGGCCAAGTGCATCATTTTCGAAGTTGTGCCCCTCTTCCTGTGCTTTAAAGGCGATTTCAACGTACCTCTTAAAATCTGTTTCCTGCTATTGTGCCTCGCTTTCAAGTCCGCCTCGTTGCCTTCCCTCAACAGATTTTTGGACGATAGTTGTCCTTTATTACTCGGCCAGTTTGTGAATTGCTGTGCCCCTGAGCTCCATTTTTCAACTCGTTTTTGGTGAGCTGACTGCAAGTCCAAAATTATGATTCAGGACCTATACTGGTTCCCGGTGGGTGGCTGAGACTTTGGTTAAATCTTCTTCCTGCCGGGAAATTACAGTGATATGTGCCCGTCCAAATGCCTAACAGCTACTCTCTCATTGGTTCTCCCTCTTCCCTTTCATCCTCTGCCATATTGGCAACCTGTGCGAACCAGGAGGTTAAAGGGGCTGTCTCTCCAAGTTGGGAGGTTGATAGTAAAGCAGGTGGAAAGTCAAACCGGAGCACCAGGAGAGGGACTATTCGTTGAGTTTTTGAAACCTTTCGTATTCACAGTGTGTCCGTTCTCTAGGTTTCCCGTACATGTTATAACTGTAGTAATATTCCCTTCAACCTGGAGAGTTGGGACCCATGGAATGGGTGCCATGCATTATTACTTTAAAGGGTCTGCATTTGCTCACCCAATCTCACCAATCCTCTCAGTCCCAAGTGTCCAGGCTTATGTCACATCCAGCTGTCGTTGTAGATAGGGTCATTCCAGGTTTCATCAGAGACCCTGAAGGAATTGTAAAGAATTTCCCTGTTTTTTTGTTTTGTTTTTGAAATTCCTTTTTATAGTGGGTTTGAGGTGATTCTCGCTGCCATGTTTATGCCAGTCTAGACACAGTTGATTCCCTTATGGAGATATATCAATACATAGGTTTTAAGATTCTTACTAGTCAGATATATTCCTCTGTGGGAAATATGGGGTTTTGAGTCCCTTTCGCTGAGGAAGGTGTAGGTCTTTTCTATTACATCGTTGGTTTTTGGAACGGTACCTATGCTTATATCAAACTCTGGTTTTATGCATCACCCCAACTCTCCTTCCCCCTTAAGCAGGCATAAGAGTGTTTTCTAAATGTGAGACACTGTTCTCTTTCCTAACTCAGCTCAAGTGTAGCCATGTTTACAGGATCTTCATAAGTGATATCTTATGATGTTTCTTTTTCTGTGTGACTTATTTCACTTAGAATCATCGTACCTGAATCCACCCATTTTGCTGCTACTGGTCTTATGTCATTGATTTCATGGCTGAGGGATATTCCATCGTACGTAAGTACCACAATTTTTTGAAATATTTTTATATTTCCTGGGATATTTAAGGTGTACCCAAGTTGAGGTCCTTGTAAGCAGTGCAGCCCTAAATTTTGGGGTGGCTCTGTCCTATTGATTTTCAGTTTTCCCAAGGTATATTCCCTAGACTACAAGTGCCCTTGACTCTGTAGCTCTGTTGTTTACTTGTTTTAGGGAACACAATGCACTCCTCCAGAGAGGCAGTTGGAAATTTACATCCTGCCCATCAGCATAACAAGGCTCCCTGTTCTCCAGGGCCTGTCTTGCCTTTCTGGTTTTTACACATTTTGTGGATGTCCCTTTTGACCAGTGGGAAGTGATACTTCTTTGTAGTGCAGATTTGCATTGCCCGCTTGCTTGCTTGGCCAAAAAGGGCGTATGCGTTTTCTCCTGAATATATTCAGGAGAAAACGCATACGCCCTTTTTGGCCAAGTGCATCATTGTCGAAGTTGTGCCCCTCTTCCTGTGCTTTAAAGGCGATTCCAACGTACCTCTTGAAATCTGTTTCCTGCTATTCTGGCTCGCTTTCAAGTCCGCCTCGTTGCCTTCCCTCAACAGATTTTTGGACGATAGTCGTCCTTTATTACTCGGCCAGTTTGTGAATTGCTGTGCCTCTGAGCTCCATTTTTCAACTCGATTTTGGTGAGCTGACCGCAAGTCCAAAATTTTGGTTCAGGACCTATAGTGGTTCCCGGTGGGTGGCTGAGACTTTGGTTAATTCTTCTTCCTGCCGGGAAATTACAGTGATATGTGCCCGTCCAAATGCCTAACAGCTACTCTCTCATTGGTTCTCCCTCTTCCCTTTCAACCTCTGCCAAATTGGAAACCTGTGCGAAACAGGAGGTTAAAGGGGCTGTCTCTCCAAGTTGGGAGGCTGATAGTAAAGCAGATGTAAAGTCAAACCGGAGCACCAGGAGAGGGACTATTCGTTGAGTTTTAGAAACCTTTCGTATTCACAGTGTGTCCATTCTCTAGGTTTCCCATACATGTTATAACTGTAGTAATATTCCCTTCAACCTGGAGAGTTGGGACCCATGGAATGGGTGCCATGCATTATTGCTTTAAAGGGTCTGCATTTGCTCACCCAATCTCACCAATCCTGTCAGTCCCAAGTGTCCAGCCTTATGCCCCATCCAGCTGTCGTTGTAGATAGGGTCATTCCAGGTTTCATCAGAGACCCTGAAGGAATTGTAAAGAATTTCCCAGTTTTTTTGTTTTGTTTTTGAAATTCCTTTTTATCGTGGGTATGAGCTGATTCTCGCTGCCATGTTTATGCCAGTCTAGACACACTTGATTCCCTTACGGAGACATATCAATACATAGGTTTTAAGATTCTTACTAGTCAGATATATTGCTCTGCGGGAAATATGGTGTTTTGAGTCCCTTTCACTGAGGAAGGTGTAGGTCTTGTCTATTCCATAGTTGGTTTTTGGAGCGGTACCTGTGCTTATATCAAACTCTGGTTTTATGCATCACCCCACCTCTCTTTCCCCCGTAAGCAGGCATAAGAATGTTTTCTAAATGTGAGACAATGTTCTCTTTCCTAACTCAGTTCAAGTGTAGCCATGTGTACAGGATCTTCATAAGTGATATCTTATGATAAGTTTCTTTTTCTGTGTACCTTATTTCACTTAGAATCATCGTACCTGAATCCACCCATTTTGCTGCTACTGGTCTTATGTCATTGATTTCATGGCTGAGGGATATTCCATCGTACGTAAGTACCACAATTTTTTGAACCATTTTTATATTTCCTGGGATATTTTAGGTGTACCGAAGTTGAGGTCCTTGTAAGCAGTGCAGCCCTAAATTTTGGGGTGGCTCTCTCTTATTGATTTTCAGTTTTCCCAAGGTATATTCCCTAGACTGGAAGTGCCCTTGGCTCTGTAGCTCTGTTCTTTACTTGTTTTAGGGAACACAATGCACTCCTCCGGAGAGGCAGTTGGCAATTTACATCCCGCCCATCAGCATAACAAGGCTCCCTGTTCTCCAGGGCCTGTCTTGCCTTTCTGGTTTTTACACATTTTGTGGATGTCCCTTTTGACCGGTGGGAAGTGATACTTCTTTGTAGTGCAGATTTGCATTGCCCGCTTGCTTGCTTGGCCAAAAAGGGCGTATGTGTTTTCTCCTGAATATATTCAGGAGAAAACGCATACGCCCTTTTTGGCCAAGAGCATCATTGTCGAAGTTGTGCCCCTCTTCCTGTGCTTTAAAAGCGACTCCAACGTACCTCTTGAAATCTGTTTCCTGCTATTCTGGCTCGCTTTCAAGTCTGCCTCGTTGCCTTCCCTCAACAGATTTTTGGACGATAGTTGTCCTTTATTATTCGGCCAGTTTGTGAATTGCTGTGCCCCTGAGCTCCATTTTTCCACTCGTTTTTGGTGAGCTGACCGCAAGTCCAAAATTTTGGTTCTGGACCTATACTGGTTCCCAGTGGATGGCTGAGACTTTGGTTAATTCTTCTTCCTGCCGGGAAATTACAGTGATATGTGCCCGTCCAAATGCCTAACAGCTACTCTCTCATTGGTTCTCCCTCTTCCCTTTCATCCTCTGCCAAATTGGCAACCTGTGCGAACCAGGAGGTTAAAGGGGCTGTCTCTCCAAGTTGCGAGGTTGATAGTAAAGCAGATGGAAAGTCAACCCGGAGCACCAGGAGAGGGACTATTCGTTGAGTTTTAGAAACCTTTCGTATTCACAATGTGTCCGTTCTCTAGGTTTCCTGTACATGTTATAGCTATAGTAATATTCCCTTCAACCTGGAGAGTTGGGACCCATGGAATGTGTGCCATGCATTATTGCTTTAAAGGGTCTGCATTTTCTCACCCAATCTCACCAATCCTCTCAGTCCCAACTGTCCAGCCTTATGCCACATCCAGCTGTCTTTGTAGATAGGGTCATTCCAGGTTTCATCAGAGACTCTGAAGGAATTGTAAAGAATTTCCCAGTTTTTTTGGTTTGTTTTTGAATTTCCTTTTTATCGTGGGTATGAGATGATTCTCGCTGCCATGTTTATGCCAGTCTAGACACACTTGATTCCCTTACGGAGACATATCAATACATAGGTTTTAAGATTCTTACTAGTCAGATATATTCCTCTGCGGGAAATATGGTGTTTTGAGTCCCTTTCACTGAGGAAGGTGTAGGTCTTGTCTATTCCATAGTTGGTTTTTGGAGCGGTACCTGTGCTTATATCAAACTCTGGTTTTATGCATCACCCCACCTCTCTTTCCCCCGTAAGCAGGCATAAGAATGTTTTCTAAATGTGAGACACTGTTCTCTTTCCTAACTCAGTTCAAGTGTAGCCATGTGTACAGGATCTTCATAAGTGATATCTTATGATAAGTTTCTTTTTCTGTGTACCTTATTTCACTTAGAATCATCGTACCTGAATCCACCCATTTTGCTGCTACTGGTCTTATGACATTGATTTCATGGCTGAGGGATATTCCATCGTACGTAAGTACCACAATTTTTTGAACCATTTTTATATTTCCTGGGATATTTTAGGTGTACCGAAGTTGAGGTCCTTGTAAGCAGTGCAGCCCTAAATTTTGGGGTGGCTCTCTCTTATTGATTTTCAGTTTCCCAAGGTATATTCCCTAGACTGGAAGTGCCCTTGGCTCTGTAGCTCTGTTGTTTACTTGTTTTAGGGAACACAATGCACTCCTCCGGAGAGGCAGTTGGCAATTTACATCCCGCCCATCAGCATAACAAGGCTCCGTGTTCTCCAGGGCCTGTCTTGCCTTTCTGGTTTTTACACATTTTGTGGATGTCCCTTTTGACCGGTGCGATGTGATACTTCTTTGTAGTGCAGATTTGCATTGCCCGCTTGCTTGCTTGGCCAAAAAGGGCGTATGCGTTTTCTCCTGAATATATTCAGGAGAAAACGCATACGCACTTTTTGGCCAAGAGCATCATTGTCGAAGTTGTGCCCCTCTTCCTGTGCTTTAAAAGCGACTCCAACGTACCTCTTGAAATCTGTTTCCTGCTATTCTGCCTCGCTTTCAAGTCTGCCTCGTTGCCTTCCCTCAACAGATTTTTGGACGATAGTTGTCCTTTATTACTCGGCCAGTTTGTGAATTGCTGTGCCCCTGAGCTCCATTTTTCCACTCGTTTTTGGTGAGCTGACCGCAAGTCCAAAATTTTGGTTCAGGACCTATACTGGTTCCCAGTGGATGGCTGAGACTTTGGTTAATTCTTCTTCCTGCCGGGAAATTACAGTGATATGTGCCCGTCCAAATGCCTAACAGCTACTCTCTCATTGGTTCTCCCTCTTCCCTTTCATTCTCTGCCAAATTGGCAACCTGTGCGAACCAGGAGGTTAAAGGGGCTGTCTCTCCAAGTTGGGAGGTTGATAGTAAAGCAGATGGAAAGTCAACCCGGAGCACCAGGAGAGGGACTATTCGTTGAGTTTTAGAAACCTTTCGTATTCACAATGTGTCCGTTCTCTAGGTTTCCCGTACATGTTATAGATGTAGTAATATTCCCTTCAACCTGGAGAGTTGGGACCCATGGAATGTGTGCCATGCATTATTGTTTTAAAGGGTCTGCATTTTCTCACCCAATCTCACCAATCCTCTCAGTCCCAACTGTCCAGCCTTATGCCCCATCCAGCTGTCGTTGTAGATAGGGTCATTCCAGGTTTCATCAGAGACTCTGAAGGAATTGTAAAGAATTTCCCAGTTTTTTTGTTTTGTTTTTGAAATTCCTTTTTATCGTGGGTTTGAGCTGATTCTCACTGCCATGTTTATGCCAGTCTAGACACACTTGATTCCCTTACGGAGACATATCAATACATAGGTTTTGAGATTCTTACTAGTCAGATATATTCCTCTGTGGGAAATATGGTGTTTTGAGACTCTTTCACTGAGGAAGGTGTAGGTCTTGTCTATTCCATAGTTGGTTTTTGGAGCGGTACCTGTGCTTATATCAAACTCTGGTTTTATGCATCACCCCACCTCTCTTTCCCCCGTAAGCAGGCATAAGAATGTTTTCTAAATGTGAGACACTGTTCTCTTTCCTAACTCAGTTCAAGTGTAGCCATGTGTACAGGATCTTCATAAGTGATATCTTATGATAAGTTTCTTTTTCTCTGTACCTTATTTCACTTAGAATCATCGTACCTGAATCCACCCATTTTGCTGCTACTGGTCTTATGTCATTGATTTCATGGCTGAGGGATATTCCATCGTACGTAAGTTCCACAATTTTTTGAACCATTTTTATATTTCCTGGGATATTTAAGGTGTACCCAAGTTGAGGTCCCTGTAAGCAGTGCAGCCCTAAATTTTGTGGTGGCTCTCTCTTATTGATTTTCAGTTTTGCCAAGGTATATTCCCTAGACTGGAAGTGCCCTTGGCTCTGTAGCTCTGTTGTTTACTTGTTTTAGGGAACACAATGCACTCCTCCAGAGGGGCAGTTGGCAATTTACATCCCGCCCATCAGCATAACAAGGCATCATGTTCTCCAGGGCCTGTCTTGCCTTTCTGGTTTTTACACATTTTGTGGATGTCCCTTTTGACCGGTGGGAAGTGATACTTCTTTGTAGTGCAGATTTGCATTGCCCGCTTGCTTGCTTGGCCAAAAAGGGCGTATGCGTTTTCTCCTGAATATATTCAGCAGAAAACGCATACGCCCTTTTTGGCCAAGTGCATCATTGTCGAAGTTGTGCCCCTCTTCCTGTGCTTTAAAGGCGATTCCAACGTACCTCTTGAAATCTGTTTCCTGCTATTCTGCCTCGCTTTCAAGTCCGCCTCGTTGCCTTCCCTCAATAGATTTTTGGACGATAGTTGTCCTTTATTACTCGGCCAGTTTGTGAATTGCTGTGCCCCTGAGCTCCATTTTTCAACTCGTTTTTGGTGAGGTGACTGCAAGTCCGAAATTTTGGTTCAGGACCTATGCTGGTTCCCGGTGGGGGGCTGAGACTTTGGTTAATTCTTTTTCCTGCCGGGAAATTACAGTGATATGTGCCCGTTCAAATGCCTAACAGCTACTCTCTCACTGGTTCTCCCTCTTCCCTTTCATCCTCTGCGAAATTGACAACCTGTGCGAACCAGGAGGTTAAAGGGGCTGTCTCTCCAAGTTGGGAGGATGATAGTAAAGCAGGTGTAAAGTCAAACCGGAGCACCAGGAGAGGGACTATTCGTTGAGTTTTAGAAACCTTTCGTATTCACAGTGTGTCCGTTCTCTAGGTTTCCCGTACATGTTATAGCTGTAGTAATATTTCCTACAACCTGGAGAGTTGGGACCCATAGAATGGGTGCCATGCATTATTGCTTTAAAGGGTCTGCATTTGCTCACCCAATCTCACCAGTCGTCTCAGTCCCAAGTGTCCAGCCTTATGCCACATCCAGCTGTCGTTGTAGATAGGGTCATTCCAGGTTTCATCAGAGACCCTGAAGGAATTGTAAAGAATTTCCCAGTTTTTTTGTTTTGTTTTTGAAATTCCTTTTTATAGTGGGTTTGAGCTGATTCTCGCTGCCATGTTTATGCCAGTCTAGACACACTTGATTCCCTTACGGAGACATATCAATACATAGGTTTTAAGATTCTTACTAGTCAGATATATTCCTCTGCGGGAAATATGGGGTTTTGAGTCCCTTTCACTGAGGAAGGTATAGGTCTTGTCTATTCCATAGTTGGTTTTTGGAACGGTACCTGTTCTTATATCAAACTCTGGTTTTATGCATCACCCCACCTCTCCTTCCCCCTTAAGCAGGCATAAGAGTGTTTTCTAAATGTGAGACACTGTTCTCTTTCCTAACTCAGTTCAAGTGTAGCCATGTGTACAGGATCTTCATAAGTGATATCTTATGATAAGTTTCTTTTTCTGTGTGACTTATTTCAGTTAGAATCATCGTACCTGAATCTACCCATTTTGCTGCTACTGGTCTTATGACATTGATTTCATGGCTGAGGGATATTCCATCGTATGTAAGTACCACAATTTTTTGAACCATTTTTATATTTCCTGGGATATTTAAGGTGTACCCAAGTTGAGGTCCTTGTAAGCAGTACAGCCCTAAGTTTTGGGGTGGCTGTGTGTTATTGATTTTCAGTTTTCCCAAGGTATATTCCCTAGACTGGAAGTGCCCTTGGCTCTGTAGCTCTGTTCTTTACTTGTTTTAGGGAACACAATGTACTTCTCCAGAGAGGCAGTTGGCAATTTACATCCCGCCCATCAGCATAACAAGGCTCCCTGTTCTCCAGGGCCTGTCTTGCCTTTCTGGTTTTTACACATTTTGTGGATGTCCCTTTTGACCTGTGGGAAGTGATACTTCTTTGTAGTGCAGATTTGCATTGCCCGTTTGCTTGCTTGGCCAAAAAGGGCGTATGTGTTTTCTCCTGAATATATTCAGGAGAAAACGCATACGCCCTTTTTGGCCAAGTGCATCATTGTCGAAGTCATGCCCCGCTTCCTGTGCTTTAAATGCGATTCCAACGTACCTCTTGAAATCTGTTTCCTGCTATTCTGCCTCGCTTTCAAGTCCGCCTCGTTGCCTTCCCTCAACAGATTTTTGGACGATAGTTGTCCTTTATTACTCGGCCAGTTTGTGAATTGCTGTGCCCCTGAGCTCCATTTTTCAACTCGTTTTTGGTGAGCTGACCGCAAGTCCAAAATTTTGGTTCAGGACCTATACTGGTTCCCAGTGGGTGGCTGAGACTTTGGTTAATTCTTCTTCCTGCCGGGAAATTACAGTGATATGTGCCCGTCCAAATGCCTAACAGCTACTCTCTCATTGGTTCTCCCTCTTCTTTTCATCCTCTGCCAAATTGGCAACGTGTGCGAACCAGGAGGTTAAAGGGGCTGTCTCTCCAAGTTGGGAGGTTGATAGTAAAGCAGATGGAAATTCAAACCGGAGCCCCAGGAGAGGGACTGTTCGTTTAGTTTTAGAAACCTTTCGTATTCACAGCGTGTCCATTCTCTAGGTTTCCCGTACATGTTATAACTGTAGTAATATTCCCTTCAACCTGTAGAGCTGGGACCCATGGAATGGGTGCCAGGCATTTGTGCTTTAAAGGGTCTGCATTTGCTCACCCAATCTCACCAATACTCTCAGTCCCAAGTGTCCAGCCTTATGCCACATCCAGCTGTCGTTGTAGATAGGGTCATTCCAGGTTTCATCAGAGACCCTGAAGGAATTGTAAAGAATTTCCCAGTTTTTTTGTTTTGTTTTTGAAATTCCTTTTTATAGTGGGTTTGAGCTGATTCTCGCTGCCATGTTTATGCCAGTCTAGACACACTTGATTCCCTTACGGAGACATATCAATACATAGGTTTTAAGATTCTTACTAGTCAGATATATTCCTCTGCGGGAAATATGGGGTTTTGAGTCTCTTTCACTGAGGAAGGTGTAGGTCTTGTCTATTCCATAGTTGGTTTTTGGAACGGTACCTGTGCTTATATCAAACTCTGGTTTTATGCATCACCCCACCTCTCCTTCCCCCTTAAGCAGGCATAAGAGTGTTTTCTAAATGTGAGACACTGTTCTCTTTCCTAACTCAGTTCAAGTGTAGCCATGTGTACAGGATCTTCATAAGTGATATCTTATGATAAGTTTCTTTTTCTGTGTGACTTATTTCACTTAGAATCATCGTACCTGAATCCACCCATTTTGCTGCTACTGGTCTTATGACATTGATTTCATGGCTGAGGGATATTGCATCGTACGTAAGTACGACAATTTTTTGAACCATTTTTATATTTCCTGGGATATTTAAGGTGAACCCAAGTTGAGGTCCTTGTAAGCAGTGCAACCCTAAATTTTGGGGTGGCTCTGTCTTATTGATTTTCAGTTTTCCCAAGGTATATTCCCTAGACTGGAAGTGCCCTTGGCTCTGTAGCTCTGTTCTTTACTTGTTTTAGAGAACACAATGCACTCCTCCAGAGAGGCAGTTGGCAGTTTACAACCCGCCCATCAGCATAACAATGCTCCTTGTTCTCCAGGGCCGGTCTTGCCTTTCTGGTTTTTACTCAATTTGTGGATGTCCCTCTTGACCGGTGGGAAGTGATACTTTTTGTAGTGCAGATTTGCATTGCCCGCTTGCTTGCTTGGCCAAAAAGCGCGTATGCGTTTTCTCCTGAATATATTCAGGAGAAAACGCATACGCCCATTTTGGCCAAGTGCATCATTGTCGAAGTTGTGCCCCTCTTCCTGTGCTTTAAAGGCGATTCCAACGTACCTCTTGAAATCTGTTTCCTGCTCTTCTGCCTCGCTTTCAGGTCCGCCTCGTTGCCTTCCCTCAACAGATTTTTGGATGATAGTTGTCCTTTATTACTCGGCCAGTTTGTGAATTGCTGTGCCCCTGAGCTCCATTATTCAACTCGTTTTTGGTGAGCTGACCGCAAGTCCAAAATTTTGGTTCAGGACCTATACTGGTTCCCGGTGGGTGGCTGAGACTTTGGTTAATTCTTCTTCCTGCCGGGAAATTACAGTGATATGTGCCCGTCCAAATGCCTAACAGCTACTCTCTCATTGGTTCTCCCACTTCCCTTTCATCCTCTGCCAAATTGGCAACCTGTGCGAACCAGGAGGTTAAAGGGGCTGTCTCTCCAAGTTGGGAGGTTGATAGTAAAGCAGTTGGAAAGTCAAACCGGAGCCCCAGGAGAGGGATTATTCGTTGAGTTTTAGAAACCTTTCGTATTCACAGTGTGTCCGTTCTCTAGGTTTCCCGTACGTGTTATAACTGTAGTAATATTCCCTTCAACCTGGAGAGTTGGGACCCTTGGAATGGGTGCCATGCATTATTGCTTTAAAGGGTCTGCATTTGCTCACCCAATCTCACCAATCCTCTCAGTCCCAAGTGTCCAGCCTTATGCCACATCCAGCTGTCGTTGTAGATAGGGTCATTCCAGGATTCATCAGAGACCCTGAAGGAATTGTAAAGAATTTCCTAGTTTTTTTGTTTTGTTTTTGAAATTCCTTTTTATAGTGGGTTTGAGCTGATTCTCGCTGCCATGTTTATGCCAGTCTGGACACACTTGATTGCCTTACGGAGACATATCAATACATAGGTTTTAAGATTCTTACTAGTCAGATATATTCCTCTGCGGGAAATATGGGGTTTTGAGTCCCTTTCACTGAGGAAGGTGTAGGTCTTGTCTATTCCATAGTTGGTTTTTGGAACGGTACCTGTGCTTATATCAAACTCTGCGTTTATGCATCACCCCACCTCTCTTTCCCCCTTAAGCAGGCATAAGAGTGTTTACTAAGTGTGAGACACTGCTCTCTTTCCTAACTCAGTTCAAGTGTAACCATGTTTACAGGATCTTCATAAGTGATATCTTATGATAAGTTTCTTTTTCTGTGTGACTTATTTCACTTAGAATCATCGTACCTGAATCCACCCATTTTGCTGCTACTGGTCTTATGACATTGATTTCATGGCTGAGGGATATTCCATCGTACGTAAGTACCACAATTTTTTGAACCATTTTTATATTTCCTGGGATATTTAAGGTGTACCCAAGTTGAGGTCCTTGTAAGCAGTGCAGCCCTAAATTTTGGGGTGGCTCTGTCTTATTGATTTTCAGTTTTCCCAAGGTATATTCCCTAGACTGGAAGTGCCCTTGGCTCTGTAGCTCTGTTCTTTACTTGTTTTAGGGAACACCATGTACTCCTACAGAGAGGCAGTTGGCAATTTACATCCCGCCCATCAGCATAACAAGGCTCCCTGTTCTCCAGGGCCTGTCTTGCCTTTCTGGTTTTTACATATTTTTGTGGCTATCCCTTTTGACCGATGGGAAGTGATACTTCTTTGTAGTGCAGATATGCATTGCCCGCTTGCTTGCTTGGCCAAAAAGGGCGTATGCGTTTTCTCCTGAATATATTCAGGAGAAAACGCATACGCCCTTTTTGGCCAAGTGCATCATTGTCGAAGTTGTGCCCATCTTCCTGTGCTTTAAAGGCGATTCCAACGTACCTCTTGAAATCTGTTTCCTGCTATTCTGCCTCGCTTTCAAGTCCGCCTCGTTGCCTTTCCCTCAACAGATTTTTGGACGATAGTTGTCCTTTATTACTCGGCCAGTTTGTGAATTGCTGTGCCCCTGAGCTCCATTTTTCAACTCGTTTTTGGTGAGCTGACCGCAAGTCCAAAATTTTGGTTCAGGACCTATACTGGTTCCTGGAGGGTGGCTGAGACTTTGGTTAATTCTTCTTCCTGCCAGGAAATTACAGTGATATGTGCCCGTCCAAATGCCTAACAGCTACTCTCTCATTGGTTCTCCCTCTTCCCTCTCATCCTGTGCCAAATTGGCAACCTGTGCGAATCAGGAGGTTAAAGGGGCTGTCTCTCCAAGTTGGGAGGTTGATAGTAAAGCAGATGGAAACTGAAACCGGAGCACCAGGAGAGGGACTATTCGTTGAGTTTTAGAAACCTATTGTATTCACAGTGTGTCCATTCTCTAGGTTTTCCGTACATGTTATAACGATAGTAATATTCCTTTCAACCTGGAGAGTTGGGACCCATGGAATGGGTGCCAGGCATTTGTGCTTTAAAGGGTCTGCATTTCATCAACAAATCTCACCAATCCTCTCAGTCCCAAGTGTCCAGCCTTATGCCACATCTAGCTGTCGTTTTAGATAGGGTCATTCCAGGTTTCATCAGAGACCCTGAAGGAATTGTAAAGAATTTCCCAGTTTTTTCGTTTTGTTTTTGAAATTCCTTTTTAGAGTGTGTTTGAGCTGATTCTCGCTGCCATTTTTATGCCAGTCTAGACACACTTGATTCCCTTATGGAGACATATCAATACATAGGTTTTAAGATTCTTACTAGTCAGATATATTCCTCTGCGGGAAATATGGGGTTTTGAGTCCCTTTCACTGAGGAAGGTGTAGGTCTTGTCTATTCCATAGGTGGTTTCTGGAACGGTACCTGTGCTTATAACAAACTCTGGTTTTATGCATCACCCCACCTCTCCTTCCCCCTTAAGCAGGCATAAGAGTGTTTTCTAAATGTGAGACACTGCTCTCTTTCCCAAATCAGTTCAATTGTAGCCATGTATACAGGATCTTCATAAGTGATATCTTACGATAAGTTTCTTTTTCTGTGTGACTTATTTCACTTAGAATCATCGTACCTGAATCCACCCATTTTGCTGCTACTGGTCTTATGACATTGATTTCATGGCTGAGGGATATTCCATCGTACGTCAGTACCACAATTTTTTGAACCATTTTTATATTTCCTGGGATATTTAAGGTGTACCCAAGTTGAGATCCTTGTAAGCAGTGCAGCCCTAAATTTTGGGGTGGCTCTGTCTTATTGATTTTCAGTTTTCCCAAGGTATATTCACTAGACTGGAAGTGCCCTTGGCTCTGTAGCTCTGTTCTTTACTTGTTTTAGGGAACACAATGCACTCCCCCAGAGACGCAGTTGGCAATTTACATCCCGCCCATCAGCATAACAAGGCTCCCTGTTCTCCAGGGCCTGTCTTGCCTTTCTGGTTTTTACACATTTTGTGGATGTCCCTTTTGACCAGTGGAAAGTGATACTTCTTTGTAGTGCAGATTTGCATTGCCCGCTTGCTTGCTTGGCCAAAAAGGGCGTATGCGTTTTCTCCTGAATATATTCAGGAGAAAACGCATACGCCCTTTTTGGCCAAGTGCATCATTGTCGAAGTTGTGCCCCTCTTCCTGTGCTTTAAAGGCGATTCCAACATACCTCTTGAAATCTGTTTCCTGCTATTCTGCCTCGCTTTCAAGTCCGCCTCGTTGCCTTCCCTCAACAGATTTTTGGACGATAGTTGTCCTTTATTACTCGGCCAGTTTGTGAATTGCTGTGCCCCTGAGCTCCATTTTTCAACTCGTTTTTGGTGAGCGGACCGCAACTCCAACATTTTGGTTCAGGACCTATGCTGGTTCCCGGTGGGGGGCTGAGACTTTGGTTAATTCTTCTTCCTGCCGGGAAGTTACAGTGATATATGCCCGTCCAAATGCCTAACAGCTACTCTCTCATTGGTTCTCCCTCTTCCCTTTCATCCTCTGCCAAATTGGAAACCAGTGCGAACCAGCAGGTTAAAGTAGCTGTCTCTTCAAGTTGGGAGACTGATAATAAAGCAGTTGGAAAGTCAAACCGGAGCACCAGGAGAGGGACTATTCTTTGAGTTTTAGAAACCTTCGTATTCACAGTGTGTCCGTTCTCTAGGTTTTCCGTACATGTTATAGCTGTAGTAATAGTTCCTTCAACCTGGAGAGTTGAGACCCATGGAATGGGTGCCACATATTATTGTTTTAAAGTGTCTGCATTTGCTCACCCACTCTCACCAACCCTCTCAGTCCCAAGTGTCCAGCCTTATGCCACATCCAGTTGTCGTTGTAGATAGGGTCATTCCAGGTTTCATCAGAGACCCTGAAAGAATTGTAAAGAATTTCCCTGTTTTTTGTTTTGTTTTTGAAATTCCTTTTTATAGTGGGTTTGAGCTGATTCTCGCTGCCATGTTTATGCCAGTCTAGTCACACTTGATTCCCTTACGGAGACATATCAATACATAGGTTTTAAGATTCTTACTAGTAAGATATATTCCTCTGCGGGAAATATGGGGTTTTGAGTCCCGTTCACTGAGGAAGTAGTAGGTCTTGTCTATTCTGTATTTGGATTATGGGACCGTACCTGTCCTAATATCAAACTCTGGTTTTATTCATCACCCCACCTCTGCTTTCCCCTTAAGCATGCATAAGAGTGTTTCTAAATATGAGACACTGTTCCCTTTCCTAATTCCTTCCATGTGTAGCCATGTTTATATTCCCTTCATAAGTGATATCTTATGATAAGTTTCTTTTTCTGTGTGATTTTTTCAGTTAGAATCATCGTACATGAATCCCGTCATTATGCTGCTACTGGCCTTATGACATTGACTTCATGGCTGAGGGATATTCCATCATACGTAAGTACCACAATTTCTTTACCATTTTTGTCTTTCCTGGGATTTATAAGGTGTCCCGAAGTCGAGGTTCTTGTAAGCAGTGCTGCCATAAACCTTGGGGTGGCTGTGTCTTATTGATTTTCAATTTTCCCATGGTATATTCCCGTGACTGGAAGTGCCTTAGGTTGTGAAGCACTGTTGTTTACTTCTTTTTGGGAACACAATGCACTCCTCCAGAGTGGCTGTTGGCAATTTACATCCCACCCATCCGCATAAGAAGGCTCCCTGTTCTCCAGATCCTGTCTTGCCTTTCTTGTTTTTACACATTTTACGGATGTCCCTTTTGACCGGTTGGAAGTGATACTTCTTTGTAGTGCAGATTTGCATTGTGCGGTTGCTTGGTTGGCCAAAATGGGCATATGCGTTTTCTCCTGAATATATTCAGGAGAAAACGCATGCGCCCTTTATGTACAATTCCATAATTGTTGAAGTTGTGATGCTTTTCCTGTGTTTAAAGGCGATTCCAATGTACTTCTGGAAATCTGTTTCGTGCACTTCTGCCTCATTTTCAAGTCCGCCTCATGGCTTTCTCTCAACAGATTTTTGGAAGAGAGTAGTCCTTTATAACTCTGCAAGTTAGTGAATTGCTGTGCCCCTGAGCTCCATTTTTCAACTCGCGTCTTTGTGAGCTGACTGCCAATCCACAATTTTGCTTCAGGACCTATACTGGTTCCATTGGGGGGGCTGGCTCAGAGTTTGTTAATTCTTCTTCGTGACGGGAATTTAGAGTGACATGTGGCCATCCAAATGCCTACAGCTAATCTCTAATTGTTTCTCCCTCTTCCCTTATATCCTCTGCACAACGTGCCAACTGTGCGAACCAGGAGGTTATAGGTTCTGACTCTCCAATTTGGGAGATTGATACTAAAGGAGTTGGAATGTCAAACTGGTGCACAAGGAGAGAAAATAATTAGTAGAATTTTAGAAACCTTTCACCATCAGATGGTGTCCATTCTCTAGGTTGCCCATACATGTTATAACTGTAGTGATATTCCCTTCTACCTGGAGAGTTGGGACCCATGGAATGGGTGCCAGGTATTATTGCTTTAAACGGTCTGCATTTTCTCACCCAATCTCACCAATCCTCTCAGTCCCAAGTGACCAGCCTTATGCCACATCCAGCTGTCGTTGTAGATAGGGTCATTCTAAGTTTCATCAGAACCCCTGAAGGTATTGTGTAAGAATTTCACTGTTTATTTGTTTTGTTTTGAAATTCATTTTTATAGTGGGTTTGAGCTGATTCTCTATGCCGTGTTTATGTCGTTCTAGACACACTTGGTTACCTTATGGAGACATATCAATACATAGGTTTTAAGATTCTTACTAGTCAGATATACTACTCTGCGGGGAATAGGGGTGTTGAGCCCCGTTCAGTGAGGAAAGAGTAGGTCTTGTCAATTTTGTATTTGGATTATGCAACCGTACCTGTGCTAATATCAAACTCTGGTTTTATGCATCACCCCACCTCTCCTTTCCTCTTGAGCAGGCATAAGAGTGTTTTCTAAATGTGAGACTCTTCTCTTTCCTAATTCAGTTCATGTGTAGCTATGTTTACAAGACCTTCATAAGTGATATCTTATGATAAGTTTCTTTTTCTGTGTGACTTATTTCAGTTAGAATCATCGTACATGAATCCACTCATTATGCTGCTACTGGCCTTATGACATTGATTTCATGCCTGAGGGATATTCCATCGTACGTATGTACCACAATTTCTTTACTATTTTTGTCTTTCCTGGGATATTTAAGGTGTCCCGAAGTCGAGGTTCTTGTAAGCAGTGCTGCCCTATATTTTGGGTTGGCTGTGTCTTATTGATTTTCAATTTCCCCAAGGTATATTCCCATGACTGGAAGTGCCTTAGGTTGTGAAGCTCTGTTGTTTAATTCTTTTAGGGAACACAATGCACTCCTCCAGAGTGGCTGTTGGCAATCTGCATCCCACCCATCAGCATAACAAGGCTCCCTGTTCTCCAGAGCCCCTCTTGCCTTTCTGGTTTTTACACATTTTACGGATATCCCTTTTGACTGGTGGAAAGTGATATTTCTTTGTAGTGCAGATTTGCATTGTGTGGTTGCTTGGTTGGCAAAAATGGGTGTATGCGTTTTCTCCTGAATATATTCAGGAGAAAACGCATGCGCCCTTTATGGACAATTCCATAATTGTCGAAGTTGTGATGCTTTTCCTGTGTTTAAAGGCGATTCCAATGTACTTCTGGAAATCAATTTCGTGCAAATCTCCCTCATTTTCAAGTCCGCCTCATGGCTTTTCCTCAACAGATTTTTGGAAGAGAGTAGCCCTGTATAACTCTGCAAGTTAGTGAATTGCTGTGCCCCTGAGCTCCATTTTTCAACTTGTGTTTTTGTGAGCTGACCGCAAACCCACAATTTTGCTTCAGGACCTATACTAGTTATGGGGGTGGGGCAGGCTGAGAGTTTGGTTAATTCTTCTTCGTGACGGGAAATTAGAGTGACATGTGGCCGTCCAAATGCCTACAGCTACTCTCTCATTGGTTCTCCCTCTTCCCTTATATCCTCTGCACAATGTGCCAACTGTGCGAACCAGGAGGTTATAGGGGCTGACTCTCCAAGTTGGGAGATTGATATTAAAGCAGTTGGAATGTCAAGCTGGAGCACATGGAGAGAAAAAAATTAGTAGAGTTTTAGAAACCTTTCACCATCAGAGGGTGTCCATTCTCTAGGTTTCCCATACATGTTATAACTGTAGTGATATTCCCTTCTACCTGGAGAGTTGGGAACCATGGAATCAGTGGCAGGCATTATTGCTTTAAAGCATCTGCATTTTCTCACCCAATCTCACCAATCCTCTCAGTCCCAGGTGAACAGCCTTATGCCACGTCCAGCTGTTGTTGTAGATAGGGTCATTCCAAGTTTCATCAGAACCCCTGAAGGTGTTGTGTAAGAATTTCACTGTTTTTTTTTTTTTTGTTTTGAAATTCCTTTTTATAGAGGGTTTGAGCTGATTCTCACTGCCGTGCTTATGTCATTCTAGACACACTTGGTTCCCTTATGGAGACATATCAATACATAGGTTTTAAGATCCTTACTAGTCAGATATATTTCTCTGTGGGGAATAGGGGTGTTGAGTCCCATTCACTGAGGAAGGAGTCGGGCTTGTCTCTTCTGTATTTGGATTATGGAACGGTACCTGTGTTAATATCAAACTCTGGTTTTGTGTGTCTCGCCACCTCTCCTTCACCCTTAAGCAAGCATAAGAGTGTTTTCTAAATCTGAGACTCTGTTCTCTTTCCTAATTCAGTTCATATGTAGCCAGGTTTACATTCCCTTCATAAGTGATATCTTATATCAGAATGCACCATGGCCCTTGTCATAATAATGCTCCATGACCACTGTCATCACAATGTTCCATTCCCTGGTTATCACAATGCTCCATGTCCCTTGTCATAACAATTCTCCACGAACTTGTCATCACAATGCTACATGACACTTCTCATCACAAAGTTACATGCTCGTTTCATCACAATTCCCCATGCACTTGTCACTGCAATGTTCCATGACCCCTGTCATAGCAAGCTCCAAGTGTTTGTCATCACAGTGCTTCACGACTTTATCATCAAAATTCTCAATGGCACTTTTCATCACAATGTTCCGTACACTTGTCATCACAATGCTCCATGCCCTTGTCATCACAATGCTCCATGACCCCTGTCATCACAATGCTCCCTGACACCTGTCATCACAATGCTTCATGCCCCTTGTCATTACAGTGCTCCATGATGCTCATCATCACAGTTACCCAAAGTCTTCTCATCACAATGCTCCACGGTTTTGCCATCACAATGCTCCATGCCCTGGTCATCTCAAAGCTCAATGTCCCTTGTCCTCACACTTCTCCACGTCCTTGTCATCACAATGCTCCATGGCACTTCTCATCACAATGTTATATGCTCTTGTCATAACAATACTCCATGCACTTGTCATCGCAATGCTCCATGACCCCTGTCATAGGAAGCTCCATGCGCTTGTCATCACAATGTTTCACGACATGGACATTAAAATTATCAATGGCCCTTGTCATCTCAATGCTCCATGCGCTTATCATCACAATTCTCCTTTACCTTTGTCACAACAATCCTCCATGACACTTGGCATCACAATGCTCCGTGCTATTGTCATCACAATGGAACATGACATATGTCATCACAATGCTCCCTGACACCTGTCTTCACAATACTCCATGACCTTGTCATCACAATGCTCCATGCCCTTGTCATCACAATGTGCCATGCCCACTGTCATCAAAATAATCCATGAAACTTGTCAGACCAAAGCTCCATGCCACCTTTCATCACAATGCTCCATGAACCCTGTCATCACAATGCACCATGCCCATCATCATAATGCTTCATGCTCTTGTCATCACAATGAAATCAAAATGCTCTATGACCTCTGTCATCACAATGCTCCAAATCCTTGTGATCACAATGTTCCATAACACTTGTCATCACAATACCCCATGACGCTACTCATCACAATTATCCATGGACTTCTCATCACAATGCCCCATGACATTTGTCATCACAATGCGCAATACACATGTCATCACAATGCTCCCTGACTCTTGCCATCAGTATGCTCCCTGAACCCTTTTATGACAAGGCTCCATGCCTTTTTCATCACAATGATCCATGCCATTTTCATCACAATGCTCCAAGACCCCTGTAATCACAATGCTCCATGCCCTTGTCATCACAAAGCTCCATGATGCATGTCATCAGAATTCTCCATGGCCTTCTCATCACAATGCTCCATGCCCTTGTCATCACAATGCTCCAAGACCCCTGTAATCACAATGGTCCATGCCCCTTTTCATCAGAATGCTCCATGAGACTTGTCAACACAAGGCTCCATGGTCTTCTCATCACAATGCTCCAGGACATTGTCATCAAAATGCCCCATTCCCTTATCATCACAATGCTCCATGACCCCTGTCATCACAATACTCCATGAACATTTTCAGCCCAATGCTCCTTGACCTTCTCATCACAATGCTCCATGACCAATATCATCACAATTCTCCGTGACCGCAGTCATCACAACGCTCAATATCACCTGACAACACAATGATCCGGGACTCTTGTCATCACAATGCTCCATTCCCTAGTCATCACAATGCTCCATGACCCCTGTCATCACAATACTCCATGAACATTTTCAGCCCAATGCTCCATGACACTTGTCATCACAATGATGCATGCCCTTGTCATCCCAATGCTCCATGACCCCTGTAATCACAATGCTCCGTGACGCTTGTCATCACAGTGCTCCATGACACCTGTCATCACAATGCTCCATGCCTTTGTCAGCAAAATGCTACATGACCTTGTCATTACAATGTTCTATGCACTTGTCATCACAATACTGCATTACCATTGCCATCACAATCCTCCATGAACCTTGGGATCACATTGCTCCATGCCCTTGTCATCACAATGCTCCATGCTCCTTGAAATCAAAATGATCCATGACCTCTGTCATCACAATGCTCCAAACCCTTGTGATCACAATGTTCCATAACACTTGTCATCACAATGCTCCATGATGCCTGTCATCACAATACTCCATGCCCTTTTCATCACAATGCTCCATGACCTTTGTCATCACAATTCTCGATACACTTGTCATCACAATGCTCCCTGACACTTGTCGTCAGAATGCTCCTTGAACACTGTCACAAAAAGGCTCCATGCCTTTTTCATCAAAATGCACCATGCCGTTTTCATCACAATGCTCCATGCCATTGTCATCAAAATACTCCACAAGCTTGTCATCAGAATGCTCCATGTCCCTTGTCATCACAATTTTCCATGCACTTGTCAGCACAATGCTCCCTGACCCTTGTCATCACAATGCTCCAAGCAATTGTCATCACAATGCTCCATTACCTTTGTCATCAGAATCCTCCATGACACTTGGCATCACAATGCTCCATGGCATTGTCATCACAATGGGCCATTACATATGTCATCACAATGCTCCCTGACACCTGTCTTCACAATAATGAATGACCTTGTCATCACAATGCTCCATGCCCTTGTCATCACAATGCGCCATTCCAACTGTCATCGCAATAAGCCATGAAACTTCTTAGACCAATGCTCCATGCCCTTGTCATCACAATGCCCCATGCCCTTGTTATCACAATGCTCCATGACCCCTGTCATCACAATGCTCCGTGACTCCAGTCATCACAAGGCTTCATGACCTTTGTCATCACAATGGTCCATGCCCTTGTCATCAACAGTCTCTGTGACCATTTTAACCACAATGCTT
Source organism: Hyperoodon ampullatus (assembly GCF_949752795.1). Lineage (NCBI taxonomy): Eukaryota > Metazoa > Chordata > Mammalia > Artiodactyla > Ziphiidae > Hyperoodon > Hyperoodon ampullatus. The sequence goes on along the minus strand of NW_027640676.1, from coordinate 1,804,539 downwards.
CATGAACTTTTCATCACAATGCTCTTTGACCCTTGTCATCACAATGTTCTATGCCTTTCTCAGCACAATGCTCCATGACCCTTGTCATCACAATGCTCCATGCGCTTGTCAGCACAATGCTCCATGACCCATGTCATCACAATGCACCATGCGCTTGCCGTCACAGTGCTCCACAATCTTGTCATCACAATGCTCCATAAACCTTGTCATCACAATGCTCCATGCACTTCAAATCAAAATGCTCTCTCACCACTGATATCACAATGTTACATCACTATTCATCACAATACTCCCTCAACCCTGTCATCACAATGTTCCATGACTCCTGTCATCACAATGCTACATGCACTTATCATCACAATGTTCGATGATCCCTGACATCACAATGTTCCATAACCCCTGTCATCAAAATGCTCCATGACCCTTTTCATCAAAATGCTCCATGACCCCTGACATCACAATGTTACATAACGCCTCTCATCAAAATGTTCCATGACCCTTTTCATCAAATTGGTCCATGACAATGTCATCACAATGCTCCCTGCCCTTCTCATCACAATGCACCACGCCCTTGTCATCAAAATGCTCCATGACCTTTGTCATCACAAAGCTCCATGACCCTTGGCATCACAATGCTCCATGCCATTGTCATCACAATACTCCATGAAACCTCTCATCACATTGTTCCATGCAATTGTCATCAAAAAGCTCCATGGTGCTTGTCATCACACTGCTCGATGCCCTTCTCATCACAATGCTCCATGCCCTTGTCATTACAATCCTCCATGACCCATGGATCACTGTGTTCCGTGCCCTTGTCATCACAATGCTCCATGCCCACTCTCATCACAATAATCCATGAAACTTTTCAGACTAATGTTCCATGCCCTTGTCATCACAATGCTCCATTACCCCTGTCATAACAATGCTCCATGACCCCTGCCATCACAACGTTCCACGGCCTTGTCATCACAAGGCTCCATGACCCTTGTCATCACAATGCTCCAAGACCCCTGTAATCACAGTGCTCCATGCCCTTGTCATCACAAAGCTCCATGATGCATGTCATCAGAATGCTCCATGCCCTTGCCATCACAATGCTCCATGACCCCTGCCATCACAATGCTCCATGACCCCTGCCATCAAGATGTTCCATGGCCTTGTCATCACAAGGCTCCATGACCCTTCTCATCACAATGCTCCAAGACCCCTGTAATCACAATGCTCCATGTCCCTTTTTATCTCAATGATCCATGAACCCTGTCATCACAATGCACCATGCCCATCATCATAATGCTTCAGGTTATTGTCATCACAATGAAATCAAAATGCTCCATGACCTCTGTCATAACACTGCTCCAAACCCTTGTGATCACAATATTCCATAACACTTGTCATCACAATGCCCCATGACGCTCGTCATCACAATTATCTATGGTCTTCTCATCACAATGCTCCATGACCTTTTTCATCACAATGCTCAATACACTTGTCATCAAAATGCTCCCAGACACTTGTTCTCTGTATGCTCCTTGAACCCTGTCATGACAAGGCTCCATGCCTTTTTCATCACAATTATCCATGCCTTTTTCATCACAATGCTCCAAGAAGCCTGTAATTACAATGCTCCATGCCCTTGTCATCACAAAGCTCAATGACGCATGTCATCAGACTGCTCCTTGGCCTTCTCATCACAATGCTCCATGCCCTTGTCATCACAATTTTCCAAGACACTCTAATCACAACGCTCCATGCCCCTTTTCATCAGTATGCTCCATGAGACTTGTCTCACAAGGCTCCATGGTTTTCTCATCACAATGCTCCAGCACCTTGTCATCACAATGCTTCACGACCTTGTCATGAAAATTTTCAATGGCACTTGTCATCATAATGCTCCAAGCCCTAGTCATCACAATGCTCCATTATATTTGTCATCACAATCCTCCATTACATTTGGCATCACAATGCTCCATGCCATTGTCATCGCAATGGACCATGACATATGTCATCACAATGCTCCCTGACACCTGTCTTCACAATACTCCATGACCTTCTCATCACAATGCCCCATGCCCTTGTCATCACAACGCCCCATGCCCACTGTCATCACAATAATCTATTAAACTTGTCAGACCAATGCTCCATGCCCCTGTCATCACAATGCTCCATGCCCTTGTCATCACAATGCTCCATGAACCCTGTCATCAGAATGCTCTGTGACTCCAGTCATCACAATGCTTCATAACATTTGTCATCACAGTGGTCCATGCCCACATCATCACAAGGCTCTGTGACCTTTGTAACCACAATACTCCATGAACTTTTCATCACAATGCTCCGTGACCCTTGTCATCACAATGCTCCATGCCTTTGTCAGAACAATGCTCCATGACCCTTGTCATCACAATGCGCCACGTGATTTTCATCACAACGGTCCACAACCTTGTCATTGTAATGCTCCATAAACCTTGTAATCACAATGCTCCATGCACTTCTCATCAAAATGCTCTCTCAACAGAGATATCACAATGTTCCATCACTAGTCATCACAATACTCCCTCACCCCTGTAATCACAATGTTCCATGACCCCTGTCATCACAATGCTACATCCCCTTATCATCACAATGTTCCATGACCCCTGACATCACAATGTTCCATAACCCCTGTCATCAAAATGCTCCATGACCCTTTTCATCCCAAAGCTCCATGACCCCTGACATCACAATGTTCTATAACCCCTGTCATCAAAATGTTCCATTACACTTTTCATCAAATTGCTGCATGACCCTGTCATCAAAATGCTCCCTGCCCTTCTCAACACAATGCACCACGCCCTTGACATCAAAATGCTCCATGACTTTTGTCATCACAAAGCTCCATAACCCTTGGAATCACAATGTTCCATGAACCCTCTCATCACATTGTTCCATGCCCTTGTCATCACAAAGCTCCATGACGCTTGTCAAAACAATGTTCGATGCCCTTCTCATCACAATGCTCCAAGCCCTTGTCATTACTATCCTCCAGGACCCATGGATCACAGTGTTCCGTGACCTTGTCATCACAATGCTCCATGCCCACTCTCATCACAATAATCCATGAAACTTTTCAGACCAATGCTCCATGCCCTTCTCATCACAATGCTCCATTACCCCTGTCATAACAATGCTCCATGACCCATGCCATCACAATGTTCCACACCATTGTCATCACAAGGCTCCATGACCCTTGTCATCACAATGCTCCAAGACCCCTGTAATCACAATGCTCCATGCCCTTGTCATCACAAAGCTCAATGACCCATGTCATCAGAATGCTCCATGGCCTTCTCATCACAATGCTCCTTGCCCTTGTCATCACAATGCTCCAAGACCCCTGTAATCACAATGCTCCATGCCCCTTTTCATCTCAATGCCCCATGAAAGCTGTCATCACAATGCACCATGCCCATCACCATAATGCTTCAGGCTATTTTCATCACAATGAAATCAAAATGGTCCATGACCTCTGTCATCACAATGCTCCAAACCCGTGTGATCACAATGTTCCATAAAACTTATCATCACAACACCCCATGACGCTCATCATCACAATTATCCATGGTCTTCTCATCACAATGCTCCATGAACTTTGTCATCACAATGCTCAATACACTTGTCATCACAATGCTCCGTGACACTTGTCGTCAGTATGCTCCTTGAACCCTGTCATGACAAGGCTCCATGCCTTTTTCATAACAATGATCCATGCCATTTTCCTCACAATGCTCCATGCCCTTGTCAGCACAAAGCTCCATGACGCATGTCATCAGAATGCTCCATGGCCTTCTCATCACAATGCTCCATGCCCTTGTCATCACAATGCTCCAAGACCCCTGTAATCACAATGCTCCATGCCCCTTTTCATCAGAATGTTCCATGAGAATTGTCATCACAAAGCTCCATGGACTTCCCATCACAATGCTCCAGGACCTTGTCATCACAGTGCTCAATTCCCTTCTCATTACAATGCTCCATGACCCCTGTCATCACAATACTCCATGAACATTTTCAGCCCAATGTTTCATGACCTTCTCATCACAATGCTCCATGACCCATATCATCACAGTCCTCCATGACCACTGTCATCACAACTCTCCATGACCCCTGACAACACAATGATCCGGGACTCTTGTCATCACAATGCTCCATTCCCTTGTCATCACAATGCTCCATGAACATTTTCAGCCCTATGCTCCATGACACTTGTCATCACAATGATCCATGCCCTTGTCATCCCAATGCTCCATGACCCCTGTAATCACAATGCTCCGTGACGCTTATCATCACAGTGCTCCATGACCCTTATCATCACAATTCTCCATGCCTGTGTCATCAAAATGCTACATGACCTTGTCATCACAATGCTCCATGAGCTTGTCATCACAATACTCCATTACCATTTTCATCACAATCCTCCATGAACCTTGGGATCACATTGCTCCATGCCCTTGTCATCACAATGCTCCATGCTCCTTGAAATCAAAATGGTCCATGACCTCTGTCATCACAATGCTCCAACCCCTTGTGATCACAATGTTCCATAACACTTGTCATCACAACACTCCATGATGACTGTCATGACAATACTCCATGCACTTGTCGTCACAATGCTCCATGACCTTTGTCATCACAATTCTCAATACACTTGTCATCACAATGCTCCCTGACACTTGTCGTCAGAATACTCCTTGAAAACTGTCATGAAAAGGCTCCATGCATTTTTCATCAGAATGCTCCATGCCCTTGTCACCACAACGCTCCAGGTCATTGTCATCACAATACTCCACAAACTTGTCATCAGAATGCTCCATGATCATTGTCTTCAGAATGCTCCATGACCCCTGTCATCACAATGCTCAATACCACTTGTCATTACAGTGTTCCATGACGCTCGTCATCACAATTATCCATGGGCTTCTCATCACAATGCTCCACGGTCTTGCCATCACAATGCTCCATGCCTTGGTCATCACGATGCTCCATGTCCCCAGTCATCACAATGCTCCATGACCCCTGTCATCACAATGCTCCATACCCCTTGTCATTACAGTGCTCCATGACGCTCGTCATCACAATTATCCATGGTCTTCTCATCACAATGCTCCACGGTCTTGCCATCACAATGCTCCATGCCCTGGTCATCACAATGCTCCATGTCCCCTGTCATCACAATTCTCCACGTTCTTGGCATCACTATGCTCCATGATACTTCTCATCACAGTGTTACATGCTTCGTCATCACAATTCTCTATGCACTTGTCATCGCAATGCTCCATGACGCCTGTCATAGCAAGCTCCATGTGATTGTCATCACAATGCTTCATGAACATGTCGTCAAAATTCTCAATGGCCCTTGTTATCACAATGCTCCATGACCCTTGTCATCACAATGCTCCAAGCCCTGGTCATCAAAATGCTCCATTACCTTTGTCATCACAATCCTCCATGACACTTGGCATCACAATGCTACATTCCATTGTCATTGCAATAGACCATGACATATGTCATCACAATGCTCCCTGACACCCTTCTTCACAATACTCCATGACCTTCTCATCACAATGCTCCATGCCCTTGTCATCACAATGCGCCATGCCCACTGTCATCACAATAATCCCTGAAACTTGTCAGAAAAATGCTCCATGACCCTGTCATCACAATGCTCCATGCCCTTTCATCACAATGCTCTATGACCCCTGTCATCACAATGCTCCGTGACTCCAGTCATCACAATGCTTCATGACCTTTGTCATCACAATGGTCCATGACCTCATCATCACAAGGCTCTGTGACCTTTGTGACCACAACACTCCATGAACATTTCATCACAATGCTCGGTGACCCTTGTCATCACAATGCTCCATGCCTTTGTCAGCACATTACTCCATGACACATGGCATCAAATGTGCCATGCGCTTGTCATCACAATGCTCTACATCGTTGTCATCACAATGCTCCATAAACCTTGTCATCACAATGCTCCATGCGTTTGTCATCACAATGTTCCATGACCCATGTCATCACAATGTGCCCTGCGTTTCTCATCACAATGCTCCACAGCCTTGTCATCACAATGCTCCATGCACCTCTCATCAAAATGCTCTCTCACCACTGATATCACAATGTTCCATCACTAGTCAACACAATACTCCCTCCACCCTGTCATCCCAATGTTCCATGACCCTTGTCACAACAATGCTACATGCTCTTATCATCACAATGCTCCATGACCCCTGACATCACAATGTTCCATAACCCCTGTCATCACAATGCTCCATGACCCTTTTCATCACAATGCTCCATGACCCCTAACATCACAATGTTCCATAAACACTGTCATCAAAATGTTCCATGACCCTTTTCATCCAATTGCTCCATGACCCTGTCATCACAATGCTCCCTGCCCTTCTCATCACAATGCACCATGCTCTTGTCATCAAAATGCTCCATGGCCTATGTCATCACAAAGCTCCATGACCCTTGGAATCACAATGCTCCATGCCATTGTCATCACAAAGCTCCATGAAACCTCTCATCACATTGCTCCATGCCGTTGTCATCACAAAGCTCCATGACGCTTGTCATCACAATGCTCCATGCCCTTGTCATTGCAATCTCCATAACACATGTATCACTGTGTTCCGTGCCCTTGTCATCACAATGCTCCATGCTCACTCTCATCACAATAATCCATGAAACATTTCAGACCAATGCTCCATGCCCTTGTCATCACAATGCTCCATTACACCTGTCATAACAATGCTCCATGACCCCTGCCATCACAATGTTCTACGGCCTTGTCATCACAAGACTCCATGGCCCTTGTCATCACAATGCTCCAAGACCCATGTAATCACAATGCTCCATGCCCATGTCATCACAAAGCTCCCTGACACATGTCATCAGAATGCTCCATGGCCTTCTCATCACAATACTCCATGACCTTGTCATCACAATGCTCCAAGACCCTTGTTATTACAATGATCCATGCCTCTTTGCATCTCAATGCTCCATGAACCCTGTCATCACAATGCACCATGCCCATCATCATAATGCTTCATGCTATTGTCATCACAATGAAATCAAAATTCTCCATGACCTCTCTCATCACAATGCTCCAAACCCTTGTGATCACAATGTTCCATAACACTTGTCATCACAACCCACCATGACGCTGGTCATCACAATTATCCATGGACTTCTCATCACAATGCTCCATGACCTTTGTCATCACAATTCTCAATACACTTGTCATCACAATGCTCCCTGATACTTGTCATCAGTATGCTCATTGAACCCTGTCATGACAAGTCTCCATGCCTTTTTTATCACAATGATCCATGCCCTTTCCATCACAATGCTCCATGCCATTGTCATCACAATACTCCACAAGCTTGTCATCAGAATGCTCCGTGACACTTTTCATCTCAATGATGCATGACCCCTGTCATCACAATGCTCCATGACACCTGTCATCACAATGCTCCATACCCCTTGTCATTACAGTGCTCCATGATGTTCGTCACCACAATTATCCATGGTCTTCTCATCACAGTGCTCCACGGTCTTGCCATCACAATGCTCCATGCCCTGGTCATCACAATGCTGCATGTCCCCAGTCATCACAATGCTCCATGACCCCTGTCATCACAATGTTCCATAGCGCTTGTCATTACAGTGCTCCATGACACTCGTAATCACAATTGTCCATGGTCTTCTCATCACAATGCTCCACGACCTTGTCATCAAAATGCTCCATGACCACTGTCATAACAATGCTCCATGACCACTGTCATAACAATGCTCCATGACCCCTGTCATCACAAGGCTCCATACCACTTGTCATTACAGTGCTCCATGACGCTCCTCATCACAATTATCCATGGTCTTCTCATCACAATGCTCCACGGTCTTGCCATCACAGTGCTCCATGCCTTGGGCATCACAATGCTCCATGTCCCCGGTCATCACAATGCTCCATGACCACTGTCATCACAATGCTCTATACCCTTTGTCATTACAGTGCTCCATGACCCTCGTCATCACAATTATCCATGATCTTCTCATCACAGTGCTCCACGACCTTGCCATCACAAGGCTCCATGCCCTGGTCATCACAATGCTCCATGTCCCCAGTCATCACAATGCTCCATGTCCCCGGTCATCACAATGCTCCATGACCACTGTCATCACAATGCTCTATACCCCTTGTCATTACAGTGTTCCATGACGCTCGTCATCACAATTATCCATGGTCTTCTCATCACAGTGCTCCACGGTCTTGCAATCACAATGCTCCATGCCCTGGTCATCACAATGCTCCATGTCCCCTTTCATCACAATTCTCCACGTTCTTGGCATCACTATGCTCCATGATACTTCTCATCACAGTGTTACATGTTTTGTCATCACAATTCTCTATGCACTTGTCATCGCAATGCTCCATGACACCTGTCATAGCAAGCTCCATGTGATTGTCATCACAATGCTTCATGAACATGTCATCAAAATTCTCAATGGCCCTTGTTATCACAATGCTCCATGACCCTTGTCATCACAATGCTCCAAGCCCTTGTCATCAAAATGCTCCATTACCTTTGTCATCACAATCCTCCATGACACTTGGCATCACAATGCTACATTCCATTGTCATTGCAATAGACCATGACATATGTCATCACAATGCTCCCTGACACCCTTCTTCACAATACTCCATGACCTTCTCATCACAATGCTCCATGGCCTTGTCATCACAATGCACCATGCCCACTGTCATCACAATAATCCATGAAACTTGTCAGAAAAATGCTCCATGACCCTGTCATCACAATGCTCCATGCCCTTTCATATCAATGCTCTATGACCGCTGTCATCACAATGCTCCGTGACTCCAGTCATCACAATGCTTCAAGACCTTTGTCATCACAATGGTTCATGACCTCGTCATCACAAGGCTCTGTGACCTTTGTCACCACAGCGCTCCATGAACATTTCATCACAATGCTCGGTGACCCTTGTCATCCCAATGCTCAATGCCTTTGTTAGCACAATACTCCATGACCCATGGCATCACAATGTGCCATGCGCTTGTCATCACAATGCTCCACATCTTTGTCATCACAATGCTCCATAAACCTTGTCATCACACTGCTCCATGCACTTTTCATCAAAATGCTCTCTCACCACTGATATCACAATGTTCCATCACTAGTCAACACAATACTCCCTCACCCCTGTCATCACAATATTCCATGACCCTTGTCACAACAATGCTACATGCCTTTATCATCACAATGCTCCATTCCCCTGACATCACAATGTTCCATAACCCCTGTCATCACAATGTTCCCTGCCCTTCACAACAGAATGCACCACACCCTTGTCATCAAAATGCTCCATGACCTTTGTCATCACAAAGCTCAATGACCCTTGTCATCACAATGCTGCATGCCATTGTCATCACAATGCTCCATGAACCCTCTCATCACATTGTTCCATGCCCTTGTCATCACAGGCTCCATGATGCTTTTCATCACAATGCTCGATGCCATTCTTATCACAATGCTCCATGCGCTTCTCATTACAATCCTCCATGACCCATGTATCACAGTGTTCCATGCCCTTGACATCACAATGCTCCTTGCCCCCTCTCATCACAATAATCCATGAAACTTTTCAGACCAATGCTCCATGCCCTTGTCATCACAATGCTCCATTACCCCTGTCATAACAATGCTCCATGACCCCTGCCATCACAATGTTCCACAGCCTTGTCATCACAAGGCTCCATGACCCTTGTCATCACAATGCTCCAAGACCCCTGTAATCACAATGCTCTATGCACTTGTCATCACAAAGCTCCATGACGCATGTCAACAGAATGCTCCATGGCCTTCTCATTCACGATGTTCCATGCCTTTGTCATCACAATGCTCCAAGACTCCTGTAATCGCAATGCTCCATGCCCCTTTTCATCTCAATGCTCCATAAACCCTGTCATCACAATGCACCATGCTCATCATCATAATGCTTCAGGCTATTGTCAACACAATGAAACCAAAATGCTCCATGACCTCTGTCATCACAATGCTCCAAATCCTTGAGATCAATATGTTCCATAACACTTATCATCACAACGCCCCATGACGCTCGTCATCACAATTATCCATGGTCTTCTCATCACAATGCTCCATGACCTTTGTCATCACAATACTCAATACCCTTGTCATCACAATGCTCCCTGACACTTGTTGTCAGTTTGCTCCTTGAACCCTGTCATGACAAGGCTCCATGCCTTTTTCATCACAATGATCCATGCCCTTTTTATCACAGTGCTCCAAGACCGCTGTAATCACAATGCTCCATGCCCTTGTCATCACAAAGCTCCATGATGCATGTCATCAGAACGCTCCATGGCCTTCTCATCCCAATGCTCCATGCCCTTGTCATCACAATGCTCCAAGACCCCTGTAATCACAATGCTCCATGGCACTTTTCATCAGAATGCTCCATGAGACTTGTCATCACAAGGCTCCATGGTCTTCTCATCACAGTGCTCCAGTACCTTGTCATCACAATGCTCCATGACCCCTGTCATCACAGTACTCCATGGACATTTTCAGCCCAATGCTCCATGACCTTCTCATCACAATGCGCCATGACCCCTGTCATCACAATGCTCCATGACCACTGTCATCACAATGCTCCATGAACCCTGACAACACGATGATCCGGGACACTTGTCATTAAAATGCTCCATGACCATTGTCATCACAATGATCCATGTGCTTGTCATCCCAATGCTCCATGACCCTTGTAATCACAATGCTCTGTGATGCTTGTCATCACAGTGCTCCATGAACCTTGTCATCATAATGCTCCCTGCCTTTGTCAACAAAATGGTACATAATCTTGTCATCACAATTCTCCATGCGCTTGTCATCACAATCCTCCATGACCATTGGGATCACATTGCTTCATGCCCTTGCCATCTCTCTCTTGCCTTTCTGTGTTTTACAGATATTCGGATGTCCCTTTTGACCGGTGGCAAGTGACAATTCTTTGTAGTGTGGATTTGTATTGCGCGCTTGCTTGATTGGCCAAAAAGGGCGTATGCGTTTTCTTCTGAATATATTCAGGAGAAAAGGCATACGCCCTTTTTGGCCAAGTGCATCTCTGTCCAAGTTGGGATGCTTTTCCTGTGCTTTAAAGGCGATTCCAATTTACCTCTTGAAATATGTTTTGTGCAATTCTGCCTCATTTTCAAGGCCACTTCATTGCCTTCCCTCAACAGGTTTTTGGAAGAGAGTAGTCCTTTATAAGTCTGCAGGTTTGTGAATTGCTGTGCCCCTGAGCTCCAATTTTCAAATCCCATCTTTGTGAGCTGGCCGCAAATCCACAATTTTGCTTCAGGACCTATACTGGTTCCAGGGGTCGCTATATTGGTTCCCTGTGGGTGGTTGAGGCTTTGGTTAATTCTTCTTCCTGCCGGGAACTTAGAGTGACATGTGACCTTCCAAATGCCTACATCTACTCTCTGATTGGTTCTCCCTCTTCCCTTTCATCCTCTGCACAATTAGCAAACTGTGCGAACCAGGAGGTTATAGGGGCTGACTCTCCTAAGTTGGGAGATTGATAGTAAAGCAGTTGGAATGCCAAAGTGGAGCACAAGGAGAGGAAAAATTAGGAGAGTTTTAGAAACCTTTCGCCATCACAGGGTGTCCATTTTCTAGGTTTCCCATACATGTTATAATTGTAGTGATATACCCTTCTACCTGGAGATTTGGGACACATGGAATGGTGGCATGCATTACTACTTTAAAAGGTCTGCATTTTCTCTCCCAATCTCACCAGTCTTCTCAGTCCCAAGTGTCCAGCCTTATGTCTCATCCAGCTGTCTTTGCAGATAGGGTCATTCCACGTTTCATCAGAAACCCTGAAGGAATTGTGTAAGAATTTCGCTGTTTTTTGGGGTTTTTTTGAAATTCATTTTTATAATGGGGTTGAGCTGATTTTCACTGACGTGTTTATGCCAGTCTAGACACAATTGATTCCCTTACGGAGACATATCAATACATAGGTTTTAAGATTCTTAGTAGTCAGATATATTCCTCTGTGGGGCATAGGGGTGTTGAGTCCCGTTCACTGAGGATGGTGTAGGTCTTGTCTATTCTGTATTTGGTTTATGGAATGGTACCTGTGCTAATATCAAACTCTGGTTTTATGCATCACCCCACCTCTCCTTTCCCCTGAAGCAGGCATAAGAGATTTTTGCTAAATGTGAGACTCTGTTATCTTTCGTAATTCAGTTCATGTGTTGTGATATTGACATTCCCTCTATAAGTGATATCTTATGATAAGATTCTTTTTCTGTGTGACTAATTTCCCTTAAAATCATCATACCTAAATCCACTCTTTATGCTGCTACTGGCCTTATATACATTGATTTCACGTCTGAGTGATATTCCGTTGTACAAAATTACCACAAGTTCTTTATGCATTTCTCTTTTTCCTGGGATATTTTAGGTGTACCAAAGTTGAGGTTCTTGTATGCAGAGCAGCCCTAAACTTTGGGGTGCCTGTGTCTTATTGACATTTAGTCTTCCCAAGTTATATGTCCATGAGTTGAAGTCCCCTTGCTCCGGGGCTTTGTATTTTAGATGTTTTAAAAACAGCATACACTTCTTCAGAGTGGCTCTTGGATATTTATACCCCACCCATCAGCGTGACTAGGCTCCCTGTTTTCCATGGCCTCTCCTGCATTTCTGGTTTGTACACATTTTTTGGATGGCCTTTCTGAGCAGTGGAAATTGCGACTTCTTTGTTGTGCGGATTTGCATTTCCCTCTTGCTTGGTTGGCCAAAAATTCTGCATGTGTTTTTTTCCTGAAGATATTCACGAAAAAAACGCATACACACTTTTGCCCAACCGCATCATTTTAGAAATTCTGCTGCTTTTCATATGCTTTAAATGTGAGTACAATCTACCTTTTGAAATCTGTTTCCTGCAATTCTGCCTCTCATTCAAATCATCTTCGTTGCCTTACCTGAATATATTTTTGGACGTTGGTTATCATTTATATCTTTGCAGGACTTTGAATTGTCTGCTCCTGAGCTCCATTTTGCAACTCGCTTTTTTTGTGAGCTGGCCGCCAAACCATTGGATTGCTTCCGGCCCTATTCTGGTTCTGGGGAGGCAGGCTGAGCCTTTGGTTAATTCTTCTTCCTAATGGGAAATTAGAGTGACATGTGCCTGTCAAAACTCCTACAGCTAATCTCTCATTGGTTCCCCCTCTTCCCATTTACCCTCTGCACAAATTGCAAACTGTGTGAAACAGGAGGTTAAAGGTGCTGATTCTCCAAGTGGGGAGATTGTTAGTAATGTGGCTGGAATGGCGAACCCCAGCACCAGGAGATCAAAAATGAGGTGCATTTTAGACACCTTTCCTGAGCACACGGTGTACATTCATCTCGGTTTCCCGGGCATGTTTTCGCTGTCAGAAGATTCCCTTGAACCTGCAGATTTGGGACCCATGGAATGGGTACCAGGCAGTATTACTTTAAAAGGTCTGCATTTCCTCACCCAGCCTCTCTAACATCTCTTAGCGTGCATAGCTTCCAGCCTTATATAATCATCCTGCTGTGGGTCTACATGTGTTCAATCCATGTTACATCGTAGCCCTTCAACAAAAGGTGTAAGAATTTTTGTCTGTCTCACTGTTTTTATAAATAGTTTTAAATTTATTTTTATATTGGTTACAGCTGATTTTCAAAGCTCTGTTTTTTGCTGCTGTACATCCACTTGATTCATGTACTGTGAGACAACAATAAATTCTTTTTCAGATGCTTACCAGTCATATGTATTATTTTCCAGTGACTTGAGTGGGCTGAGTGCAGTTCTTTGAGGTACCGTGTAGGCCTTGTCAGTTATTTAATTTGGTACTTGGAATGGTATCTTTGCTAATTTCAACCTCCTGGATAATACCTCACCATTCCCCACCTTTCCCATTTAGCAGCCTTATGTCTATTTTCTACATATTTGACTATGTTTCTGTTTTGTAATTTATTTCATGTGTAGCCATTTTTGATTCCACCTTTAAGTGACATCTTCTGATATGTGTCTTTTTCTTTCTGACATATGTCACTTAGAATGATCGTATGTAACTCCTCCAGAGTTGTTACAACTGGCCTTATTTCATTGATTTCTGGATGAGTAATATTCCACTCTACATAAGTACCCCATCTCTTTTATCCATTTTATCCTTCCAGGGACATTTAGGTTATATCCAAGTTGAGGCCCTTTTTAACAGAGAGGTGGTAAACGTTCGGGTGCCTGTTTTCTGTCGATTTTTGTTTTTCCCAAGGTACACGCCCATGAGTGCAAGTGCCCTATGCTCTGTAGCTCATTTTTTAGATGTTTTAGCAAACACAATACACTTCTCCAGAGTGGCCGTTGGCAAATTACATTTCCACTATCAGCCTCACAGGGCTCCCTTTTCTCCTCGCCCTGTCCTGCATTTCTGGTGTTTACACTTTATGTGGATGGCCCTTCTGACTGATGTGAAGTGATACATTTTGTGATATTGATTTCCAGTGCCCACCTGTTTGGTTGGATAAAAAGTGTGTATGGCCTTTACTTGAATATATTCAGAAAAAATGCATACACCCTTTTTGGCCAACTGCATCATTGGCGATGTTCAGCCCCTTTTCTTGTGCTTTAATGGGGAGTCCTTTCTACCTCTTCAAATCTGTTTCCTGCCACTCTCCCTTGCTTACAAGTCCTTTTCTGTGACTTACCTCAAGACATTTTTCGACGATAGATATTTTCAACTCTGCAGTTTCATGAATTTTAGTGCCCCTGAGTTCCATTTTTCAACTTGTGTTTTTGGAAACTGGACACAAAACAGCGGGATTTCCTCTAGCCCTATTCTGTTTCCGTGGGCAATTCTAGCCTTTGATGAATTTGTCTTCTGGATTGGAAATTAGAGTGGCATGTGCCTGTCCGAACACCTAAGACTTGTCTCTAAATTTTTCTCATCCTTCCGCTTCATCCTCTGGACAAATTCCAAACTGTTTGCAAGAGGATGTTGACGGTGCTGATGTCCCCAAGTGAGGAGATTGTTAGGAAAGATGCTGGAGGGTTGAACCCGAGCACCAGGCAATGAGGATATGAGGTTCCTTTTCCAAACTCTTTCCGATCAAACGGTGTACCATCCTCTAGGTGTGACAGGCATGTTTTAGCTGTAGGAAGGGTCCTGTGCATGTAAGGAGAACACCAGGGATTTTTCCAAATCAGTGCCTCCCCGAACCCCAAACTGGGGAATTTTTAAGCTACGGTTACACGTATGTCCTTTAAGGGCCTTGGGAAATAGGCAGAGCCCAAACTTTAGATGACTGAAATCTTCAGGGTCAGAAGCACTCACCATCGGCCTTGCTTAGGTTACATTTTATCTGTCATTGATAGATGATGTCAATAAAAATATCTATTCTTTTTCAGATTATTTCCCCTTATAGGTTATTGCAAAATATTCAGTGTAGTTCCCCTGTGCTATACAGTAGTTCCTTGTTGATGATCTATTTTATACATAGCAGTGTGTATGTGTTAATCCCAAACTGTTAATTTATCCCTTCTCCTACCTTTCCCCTTTGGTAATAATAAATTATAAGATTTTATACTTCTCAGAAATGGGGGAGCTGAAAGAGAGGTATCATTTTCAATGGAAAAGCATTCAAAACAAGATTGAAGCTTCAGCCAAGAGTATTCGATGTACATCCATGGAAATAAATCACTTCATTTCTCTAATGTTGACCTGACAAATAAGACAGACGTCTTCACTGAACTTGCTTATAGGAAAGTGATGGAAATATCAAATGTAAGTCTTAGAAACATCTTATTTTACCCGAGCATTATACACTGCTCTATGTTAACTACAGTTTGGCTCACACATCTGTTCATTGAAGTTACAATGTTCTCAATTTCTGTTACTGATCCTCCAGAGTGGACCCCAACAGGAGTCCCCGTTCCCAGTGTCATTGGAGCCAACAGATCAAGACTGAGTTTGGTTCAGAAGCAAAGGAAACATTATTTTGAAAACAGAATGGAGAGGTGAGAGCATGCACTCCCCCATGGGCTGTGGGCTGGGCTGCTGTGTAGGGTCCCCGGCAGCGTCAGTGGGAGGGAGCGGATGGAGCTCTCGAGGGCTGCGTTGGCTGCAGCTCAGGCTCTATGCCGCGGAGTCTGCATGGGACCCCGCTAGCTGAGGTGTCGACCCAGCCATTCTGCACTAGGATATCGGGTCTGATGTGCCGGGTGTGGGACCTCTGCATACGGAACCCTAGGAGCACGTGAAATTAGACAAAGCACAAAGGAAAAACAAGTTAGACTTTATTTTATTGCCCAGATTCTCTTTTTATCTCCCAGGAATTTTTAATGAACGTTGCCGGAGACGAACACCTCCTCTGCTTTTTGTTCCATTCCTTATTCTTGGGGTGTTGAGGGTGCAGACCCCTCTTTTGTAACTGCTTCATGCTGTGGTGGGAGCCCTGATACATGGGGGGAGGGGCAAAACGTCTCCCCACCAGCCTCCTGGTGAGGTTGATTGTCCCAAGGCCTCCTGCCTCACTTCTCGTCCGCCTGAGCACCAGCATTGGAAGTGTTACAGATTCTAATGACCTTTAAGGGTCCAGGAAAGAGAGGCGCAGAGATGCTGCGGTGGCAGGTTTCACCCCACCCCACATATGTTCGGCGACCTTAGGCTGACAGTTTTTGCCAGACTAGATGCTCTGACCAGTAGTCTGTGCTTTCTTTAATTAGGTCCCTGAATTAATGTACAAACAGCACCATGTGTCAGAGCCCTGCCCGCGCAACTCCCAGACAGTCCAGGGTCAGTGGTGATCCAGGACCATGACGTCCACTGAGTCAACGGCCTTTAGAAGTAGCCAGCAGTCCAGCCGGTCATATTGGCCACCATCACCGCGGTGTCTGTAGGGTTTTCTATGGTGAAAGCGTGATATACGTTTCCCCCGCCAAGCTTTTTAGCTCCCCTCTGGGTGCAGTAAGTCCTGCAAGCAGTAGTCTGCTCTTTCGGGGCACAGTCTTGTCGTTTTCTGAGAGAAACTCCAGGTCAAGTGATGGTCACACGAGTCATCTTGGGGGCCCGTTGCCCCCATTTATCTCTCTGGAGGTTGGAGTTGGAGGTCCTCCTCACTCGAGGTCAGTGTGTCCACAGAGTGACCCCTGCAACTTCAGGGCATGATGGGTGGTTAGGATCACCACGTGGGGTCCTTTTCCCTTAGGAGGGAGCTGGCCTTGCGGGCTGCTGATTTCCAGCTTTTTAGATACCCCAGTATCCTGGCCTGATGAGTCGGTGGGCAAAGCCCTTGGTGACCATAGTTTATCATACCTGAAGGGCATTCTTGTGTTGCTCCATTTCAAGTGGTCCCAGTTTTTGCACTAAGGCTCCAAGGGCGATCAACCTTTGACCGGGTATGTAAAGGTCAAAGGGTTTAGCTAAATTAGGGAGTTCCTGGGCAAGGGTCTGTATTGACTGCTCTTTCCATTCTTGAAAGGCTGCTTCTGGATTCTATTCAAAAGGATCATCATCTTTTCGTGTCAGTGTTTCATGTAGAGGCCCAGCTATTACACTGTAGTTAGGGATCCAGATGCAGAAAACCTTGGCCTCCCCAGGAACCCCTAAGCTGTCTTCTAGTTGTAGAAGAGGTAAGGCTGCAAATGGCTTCTTCCCTATCCTGGGATGCGTTTCTCCGAATATCTGTGAGAATGAAGCCCAGGCATGTCACCTTAGCCTGGGATATTTGAGCGTTTTTCTTGGACACCTTCTATCCTTTCTTGGCTAGGTAGTTCAGAGGCGTCTTTAGTAGGCCTGGTGATCAGAATGTCATCTGCATATTGAAGGAGGGTTCCCTTTTACAGAGGTTGAACTTTTAGGTCTTTAGAGGACATTTCCCCAATGATGGTGTGATGATTTCTGAACCATTGGGGCAGGACGGCCCAGCATTATTGCTTTTGTTGCATGTTGTGTCCTGCCACTCACAAGCCAAAAATTCTTGTGACTCTGAGATGAATGGAATACAGAAGAAGGCATCATTGAAGTCTAATACAGAATGCCATGGCCTGGTGGAAGGTAGAATGACCAGCAGGGTGTAGGAAATAGGAGCTACTGGATGTATATCCTCGGTGGCTTCACTGACTGTCCTGATATCCTTTACCAGGTCTCCAGCAGCACATGGGGCTCTCGTGGTCAGGCCAATCCCAGGATATGGAGCTCACCTGGGCTGCACCCCTACCCCACAGCCCACGGGGCTCTCGTGGTCAAGTCCCTCCCAGGGTATGGAGCTCACCTCTGCAGCTACCCAGCAGCCCATGGGGCTCTCCTACTCAGGCCCTTCCCAGGATACGGAGCTCCCCTGGGAAGGTACCCCAGCAGGGCTGGACATACAGGAACTGTGCACATAGCCCACCTTGCAGAGAACCCCCAGCTCACCTGTCGCTCACAGCTGACACAGAATACCTCAGAGCAGGACTTGAACTAACAAACAGCAGCTCTGACAGGTCTGTGACCATGGCTATCACTCTCTGCAGGCTCTTTCTGCCTGGTCTTCCAGACACTTCCACTGCAGCCAGGGCACCAGGCCTCTGTCTCCACCCACCATCACTCCTCTCCCTGACTCCTGGGTTGCTCTCATTAGGATAGTGTCTTCTTGAAGTTGTTTTCCACTCATGGACCAGATAAAATGATAAGAAAACAACCCGCAGCAGCAGCCCCTTGTCTATCCTGACTCTCAAGAGCCCACACCTGTTCCTAGGGCCTGGCCCGTTTAGCAAGTTTCATTTTCTGCAGCTGTGAGCCCCTGAGGGGTGAGGATTGGCTGATTTTGGTAGCCTGAAACTGCCTGCCAGCCCTCCACAGGTGTGCCTGGGTTGAGGGCAATATAAACAGCTCTCCAGTGAGCGACAGCCCTTGTAGCTGTGACTGACGCCATATTCTCTGCCCCGTAGGCAGTGCCGGGGCTGTGCTGGTGGGAGGGAGTGAGGGGCCGTGGCTTTGTGGGTGGCCCAGTGTGAGTGGGGCTCTGCTGGACTTTCTGCAGAAGTTGCCAGGCTGCGACCTGCTAAAGAAGAGGATGTGTCACCGATACCTGCTGCTGGAATTTCTCCCCAGGCAGAGGTGAGGAAGTAAAAAAGCAGTGGGGGCGGTGGCAGGAGGGGTATCTCAGGCAGGGAAATGGAAAGCTTCCAGAAGAGCATCTGGGGCCAGGACCATCCTGACTGGCCTGCAGGCACCAAGTAGGCCTGTGTGCTGTCGCTGGTGTGGCTCCACAGCCCTTCCTCTAAGGTTGCAAGTTCTTGTACATATTCAGGTGTTTTACCTGGAAAGGGTGGGAAGAGTTCAGCTGCAGCAGGACTGGGGCTCAGCTCACGTTTACTCACAGATGCCTTGGAACGGTCCCCCAGCTTTGCAATGAGGACCCTCCTTGCTTGGGGGGTGGGCTGCTGGCTGTATGGGATATGATTCCCCACCTCTGACCAATTTCAGAATTGTTTACCGATGGAGCAAGTGCCCTGATAGGGTTTTCCTCTGTCTAACTCGTGGGTTCAGGTTTTTTTTCCTTTTTTGGTTCAAGTTAGATTTTATTCCTCTTTTATGTATTTATTGATATAAGCATGGAAATAATTCATTCATATGAATACATCAGTGTGAAGGGAAGACCTTTTTTCTCTTTTATTTTTAAATTTTATTTTTTTAAATTTTAAAATTTAATTTTATTTATATTTTTATACAGCAGGTTATTATTAGTTATGTATTTTATGCATATACATGTATACAGGTCAATCCCAATATCCCAACAGATGCCACCAACACCACCCCATGGCTTCCCACACTTGGTGTCCATACGTGTGTTCTCTACCTCTGTGTCTCTAATTCTTCCCTGCAAACCAGTTCATCTATACCATTTTTCTAGGTTCCACATATATGCATTAATATACAATATTTGTTTTTCTCTTTCTGACTTACTTCATTCTGTATGACAGTGTCTAGATCCATCGACATCTCTACAAATGACCCAGTTTCATTCCTTCTTATGGCTGAGTAATATTCCATTTTATATATGTACCACATCTTTATCCATTCGTCTGTCTGTGGGTATTTAGGTTGCTTCCATTACCTGGCTATTGTAAATAGTGCTGAAATGAGCATTGTCGTGAATGTGCCTTTTTGATTTATGGTTTTCTCTGGGCATATGCCCAGAAGTGGGATTGCTGGATCATATGGTAATTCTATTTCCAGTTTTTTTAAGGAAACTCCATACTGTTCTCCATCGTGACTGTATCAATTTACATTTCCACCACTAGTGGAAGAGGGATCCTTTTGTCCACACCCTCCCCAGAATTTGTTGTTTGTAGATTTTCTGATGATGCCGATTCTAAGAGGTGTGAGGTGATACCTCATTGTAGTTTTGATTTGCATTTCTCTAATAATTAGTGATGTTGAGCAGCTTTTCATGTGCGTCTTGGCCATCTCTGTGTCTTCTTTGAAGAAACGTCTCTTTAGATCTTCTGCCTAATTTTGTATTGGGTTGTTTGTTTTTTTAATATTAAGCTGCATGAGCTCTTTATATATATTGGAGATTAAACCTTTGTCCATTGATTCGTTTGCAAATATTTTCGCCCATTCTGAGGGATGCTTTTTGCCATTCCCGTTTTTTTAACAAAAGAAGAAAGTAAGAAAAAGAAGCAGAACACTAATGTGTGTAAAATATGCCTTTTGAAACTGTCGTTTTGAAATATGGACGTCCTTTGAATTTTTTGGTCGATATATGACCCCAGGATTTGTTTTCAGGGCAGGTGTCATTTACAGGCCTGCAATGATTTTGAATATCAACTGACCATTAGCGCTGGGATTAAAGCTGCTGTTTTGTGAAAAGGCCACAATGTGGCAGCAGTTCTCCCTTACCAAATCTGGTTACTGGGGCAACGAGCCTCAATGGAAGTCATGTTCTAGATTGGAATTTAGAATGGAATGTACCAGGAGAAAGCCCCTAAAGTTTGTCTCACTACTTCTTGTTCGTGTTTTTAGTTTAATTATTTATTTTTTATTACAGCAAATTTGATTACAATGTTTGGCTTGTTGTAGGTGTGGAAGATGTGGTTCTTTTACACATATACATATGTCTGTTCTTCCTGGGATCCTTTTCCCATGTACCTTATGACAGAATGTTGAGTAGTCTTCTCTTGGTATTCTGTAGGTCTTTGGTGATTATATATGTCACCTGTGTTTGTATATGTCTGTTAACCCCAATATCAAAATGAAACCAATCCTCACAACTTTCCATTGGTGAACCATTAGTTTGTTGAATGAATCTGTGATTGCCCTTCTCCGTGGAAATATCTGCCCTGGTATCCATTTTTCGGTCACACCTATAAGAGATATGATAAGATATGTGTCTTTCACTTTCGGACTTACTACAAGTCACATGATTAGCTCTAGACACACCTACGGTGCTGCAAATGGCATTGTGTCCTTTTATTCCTTGGCTTCTATTCTGCCTTAGCGAGGTCCATTTTGAACAATGTGATTCCCTGAGGGCTGAGGATTAGCTGACCTGGGTAGCCTGAGCCTCCCGGCCGGCCCTCCCCAGGTGTGCCTGGGTTGAGGTCAATATAAACAGCGCTGAAGGCAGAAATAGCCCCTGAAGCTGTGCCTGACTCCATATTCTCTGCCCCGTCAGCAGTCTCGGGGCTGTGCTGGTGGGAGGGAGTGAGGGGCCACGGCTTTGTGGGTGGCCCGGTGTGAGTGGTTCTCTGCTGGACTTTCTGCAGGAGTTGCCAGGCTGCCACCTGTAAAGAAGAGGATGTGGCACCCATACCTTCCGCTGGAATTTCTCTCTGGACATAGCTGAGGAAGGAAAAAAGCAGTGGGTGCCGGGACAGGAGGGGTATCTCAGGCAGGGCAATGGAAAGCTTCCAGAAGAGTGCCCAGGGCCAGGACCATCTTGGCTGGCCTGCAGGCACCAAGTTGGCCTGCGTGCTGTCGCTGGTGTGGCTCCACGGCCCTTCCTCTAGGCTTTCAAGGCCTTGTACATATTCAGGTGTTTTACCTGGGAAGGGTGGGAAAAGTTCAACAGCAGCTGGCCTGGGGCTCAGCTCACCGTTACTCACAGATGCCTCGGCATGGCCCCCAGCTTTGAAATGAGGACGCTCCTTGCATAGGAGTGGGCTGCTGGCTCTATGGGAGATGATTCCCCACCTCTGACCAATTTCAGAATTGTTTACCGCTGGAGCAAGTGCCCTGATAGGGTTTTCCTCTGTCTAACTCGTGGGTTCAGGTTTTTTTTTTTTTCTTTTTTGGTTCAAGTTAGATTTTATTCCTCTTTTATGTATTTATAGATATAAGCATGGAAATAATTCATTCATATAAATACATCTGTGTGAAGGGAAGAACTTTTTTCTGTTTTATTTTTGAATTTTATTTTTAAAAATTTTGAAATTTAATTTTATTTATTTTTTTATACAGCAGGTTATTATTAGTTATGTATTTTATGCATATACATGTAGACAGGGCAATCCCAGTCTCCCAACTCATCCCAAAACCACCTACCCATGGCTTCCCACACTTGGTGTCCATACGTGTGTTCTCTACCTCTGTGTCTCTATTTCTTCCCTGCAAAGCAGTTCATCTGTACCATTTTTCTAGGTTCCACATATATGCATTAATATACAATATTTGTTTTTCTCTTTCTGACTTACTTTATTCTGTATGACAGTCTCTAGATCCATCGACGTCTCTACAAATGACCCAGTTTCATTCCTTCTTATGGCTGAGTAATATTCCATTTTATATATGGACCACATCTTTATCCATTCGTCTGTCTGTGGGTATTTAGGTTGCTTCCATTACCTGGCTATTGTAAATAGTGCTGAAATGAGCACTGTGGTGAATGTGCCTTTTTGATTTATGGTTTTCTCTGGGTATATGCCCAGAAGTGGGATTGCTGGATCATATGGTAATTCTATTTCTAGTTTTTTTAAGGAAACTCCATACTGTTCTCCATCGTGACTGTATCAATTTACATTTCCACCACTAGTGGAAGAGGGATCCTTTTGTCCACACCCTCCCCAGAATTCGTTGTTTGTAGATTTTCTGATGATGCCGATTCTAACAGGTGTGAGGTGATACCTCATTGTAGTTTTGATTTGCATTTCTCTAATAATTAGTGATGTTGAGCAGCTTTTCATGTGTGTCTTGGCCATCTCTGTGTCTTCTTTGAAGAAGCGTCTCTTTAGATCTTCTGCCCATTTTTGTATTGGGTTTTTTGTTGTTTTAATATTTAGCTGCACGAGCTCTTTATATATATTGGAGATTAAACCTTTGTCCATTGATTCGTTCGCAAATATTTTCGCCCATTCTGAGGGATGCTTTTTGCCATTCCCATTTTTTTAACAAAAAAAGAAAGAAAGAAAAAGAAGCAGAACACTAATGTGTGTAAAATATGCCTTTTGAAACTGTCGTTTTGAAATATGGACGTCCTTTGAATTTTTTGGTCGCTATATGAACCCAGGATTTGTTTTCAGGGCAGGTGTCATTTACAGGCCTGCAATGATTTTGAATATCAACTGACCATTAGCGCTGGGATTAAAGCTGCTGTTGTGTGAAACGGCCACAAGGTGGCAGCAGTTCTCCCTTACCAAATCTGGTTACTGGGGCAACAGAGCCTCAATGGAAGTCGTGTTCTAGATTGGAATTTAGAATGGAATTTGCCAGGAGAAAGCCCCTCAAGTTTGTCTCACTACTTCTTGTTCGTGTTTTTAATTTAATTTTTTTATTTTTTATTACAGCAAATTTGATTACAATGTTTGGCTTGTTGTAGGTGTGGAAGATGTGGTTCTTTTACACATATACATATGTCTCTTCTTCCTGGGATCCTTTTCCCATGTACCTTATGAAAGAATGTTGAGTAGTCTTCTGGTATTCTGTAGGTCTTTGGTGATTATATATGTCACCTGTGTTTGTATATGTCTGTTAACCCCAATATCATAATGAAACCAATCCTCACACCTTTCCATTGGTGAACCATAAGTTTGTTGAATGAATCTGTGATTGCCCTTCTCCGTGGAAATATCTGCCCTGGTATCCATTTTTCGGTCACAACTATAAGAGATATGATATGATATGTGTCTTTCACTTTCTGACTTACTACAAGTCACGTGATTACCTCTAGACACACCTACGGTGCTGCAAATGGCATTGTGTCTTTTTATTCCTTGGCTTCTATTCTGCGTTAGCGAGGTCCATTTTCAACAATGTGATTCCCTGAGGGCTGAAGATTAGCTGACCTGGGTAGCCTGACCCTGCTGGCCGGCACTCCCCAGGTGTGCCTGGGTTGAGGTCAATATAACCAGCGCAGCAGGCAGGAATAGACCCTGAAGCTGTGCCTGACTCCATATTCTCTGTCCCGTCAGCAGTCTCGGGGCTGTGCTGGTGGGAGGGAGTGAGGGGCCACGGCTTTGTGGGTGGCCCGGTGTGAGTGGGTCTCTGCTGGACTTTCTGCAGTAGTTGCCAGGCTTCCACCTGTAAAGAAGAGGATGTGGCACCCATACCTTCCGCTGGAATTTCTCTCCGGACAGAGGTGAGGAAGGAAAAGAGCAGTGGGTGCCGGGACAGGAGGGGTATCTCAGGCAGGGCAATGGAAAGCTTCCAGAAGAGCGCCCAGGGCCAGGACCATCCTGGCTGGCCTGCAGGCACCAAGTTGTCCTGCGTTCTGTCACTGGTGTGGCTCCACGCCCCGTCCTCTAGGCTTTCAAGGCCTTGTACATATTCAGGTGTTTTACCTGGGAAGGGTGGGAAAAGTTCAGCAGCAGCTGGCCTGGGGCTCAGCTCACAGTTACTCACAGATGCCTCAAGCCCCTTTCACTGAGGAAGGTGTAGGTCTTGTCTATTCCATAGTTGGTTTTTGGAACGGTACCTGTGCTTATATCAAACTCTGGTTTTATGCATCACCCCACCTCTCCTTCCCTCTTAAGCAGGCATAAGAGTGTTTTCTAAATGTGAGACACAGCTCTCTTTCCTAACTCAGTTCAAGTGTAGCCATGTTTACAGGATCTTCATAAGTGATATCTTATGATAAGATTCTTTTTCTGTGTGACTTATTTCACTTAGAATCATCGTACCTGAATCCACCCATTTTGCTGCTACTGGTCTTATGACATTGATTTCATGGCTGAGGGATATTCCATCGTACATAAGTCCCACAATTTTTTGAACCATTTTTATATTTCCTGGGATATTTAAGGTGTACCCAAGTTGAGGTCCTTGTAAGCAGTGCAGCCCTAAATTTTGGGGTGGCTCTGTCTTATTGATTTTCAGTATTCCCAAGGTATATTCCCTAGACTGGAAGTGCCCTTGGCTCTGTAGCTCTGTTGTTTACTTGTTTTAGGGAACACAATGCACTCCTCCAGAGAAGCAGTTCGCAATTTGTATCCCGCCCATCAGCATAACAAGGCTCCCTGTTCTCCAGGGCCTGTCTTGCCTTTCTGCTTTTTACACATTTTGTGGATGTCCCTTTTGACCGGTGGGAAGTGATACTTCTTTGTAGTGCAGATTTGCATTGCCCGCTTGCTTGCTTGGCCAAAAAGGGCGTATGCGTTTTCTCCTGAATATATTCAGGAGAAAACGTATACGCCCTTTCTGGCCAAGTGCATCATTGTCGAAGTTGTGCCCCTCTTCTTGTGCTTTAAAGGCGATTCCAACGTACCTCTTGAAATCTGTTTCCTGCTATTTTGCCTCGCTTTCAAGTCCGGCTCGTTGCCTTCCCTCATCAGATTTTTGGACGATAGTTGTCCTTTATTACTCGGCCAGTTTGTGAATTGCTGTGCCCGTGAGCTCCATTTTTCAACTCGTTTTTGGTGAGCTGACCGCAAGTCCAAAATTTTGGTTCAGGACCTATACTGGTTTCCGGTGAGTGGCTGAGACTTTGGTTAATTCTTCTTCCTGCCGGGAAATTAGAGTGATATGTGCCCGTCCAAATGCCTAACAGCTACTCTCTCATTGGTTCTCCCTCTTCCCTTTCATCCTCTGCCAAATTGGCAACCTGTGCGAACCAGGAGGTTAAAGGGGCTGTCTCTCGAAGTTGGGAGGTTGATAGTAAAGCAGATGTAAAGTCAAACCCGAGCACCAGGAGAGGGACTATTCGTTGAGTTTTAGAAACCTTTCGTATTCACAGTGTGTCCGTTCTCTAGGTTTCCCGTACATGTTATAGCTGTAGTAATATTCCCTTTAACCTGGAGAGTAGGGACCCATGGAATGGGTGCCAGGCATTTGTTCTTTAAAGGGTCTGCATTTGCTCACCCAATCTCACCAATCCTCTCAGTCCCAAGTGTCCAGCCTTATGCCACATCCAGCTGTCATTGTACGTAGGGTCATTCCAGGTTTCATCAGAGACCCTGAAGGAATTGTAAAGAATTTCCCAGTTTGTTTGTTTTGTTTTTGAAATTCCTTTTTATAGGGGGTTTGAGCTGATTCTCGCTGCCATGTTTATGCCAGTCTAGACACACTTTATTCCCTTACGGAGACATATCAATACATAGGTTTTAAGATTCTTACTAGTCAGATATATTCCTCTGCGGGAAATATGGGGTTTTCAGTCCCTTTCACTGAGGAAGGTGTAGGTCTTTTCTATTTCATAGTTGGTTTTTGGAACGGTACCTGTGCTTATATCAAACTCTGGTTTTATGCATCACCCCACCTCTCCTTCCCCGTTAAGCAGGCATAAGAGTGTTTTCTAAATGTGAGACACTGTTCTCTTTCCTAACTCAGTTCAAGTGTAGCCATGTTTACAGGATCTTCATAAGTGATATCTTATGATAAGTTTCTTTTTCTGTGTGACTTATTTCACTTAGAATCATCGTACCTGAATCCACCCATTTTGCTGCTCCTGGTCTTATGTCATTGATTTCATGGCTGAGGGATATTCCATCGTACGTAGGTACCACAATTTTTTGAAGCATTTTTATATATCCTGGGATATTTAAGGTGAACCCAAGTTGAGGTCCTTGTAAGCAGTTCAGCCATAAATTTTGGGGTGGATCCGTCTTATCGATTTTCACTTTTCCCAAGGTATATTCCCTAGACTGGAAGTGCCCTTGGCTCTGTAGCTCTGTTGTTTATTTGTTTTAGGGAACACAATACACTCCTCCAGAGGGGCAGTTGGCTAGTTACATCCCGCCCATCAGCATAACAAGGCTCCCTGTTCTCCAGGGCCTGTCTTGCCTTTCTGGTTTTTACACATTTTGTGGATGTCCCTTTTGACCGGTGGGAAGTGATACTTCTTTGTAGTGCAGATTTGCATTGCCCGATTGCTTGCTTGGCCAAAAAGGGCGTATGCGTTTTCTCCTGAATATATTCAGGAGAAAACGCATACGCCCTTTTTGGCCAAGTGCATCATTGTCGAAGTTGTGCCCCTCTTCCTGTGCTTTGAACGCGATTCCAACGTACCTCTTGAAATCTGTTTCCTGCTATTCTGCCTCGCTTTGAAGTCCGCCTTGTTGCCTTCCCTCAACAGATTTTTGGACGATAGTTGTCCTTTATTACTCGGCCAGTTTGGGAATTGCTGTGACCCTGAGCTCCATTTTTCAACTCGTTTTTTGTGAGCTGACCGCAAGTCCAAAATTTTGGTTCAGGACCTATACTGGTTCCCGGAGGGGGGCTGAGACTTTGGTTAATTCTTCTTCCTGACGGGAAATTACAGTGATATGTGCCCGTCCAAATGCCTAACAGCTACTCTCTCATTGGTTCTCCCTCTTCCCTTTCATCCTCTGCCAAATTGGCAACCTGTGGGAACCAGGAGGTTAAAGGGGCTGTCTCTCCAAGTTGGGAGGTTGATAGTAAAGCAGATGGAAAGTCAAACCGGAGCACCAGGAGAGGGACTATTCGTTGAGGTTTAGAAAACTTTCGTATACACAGTGTGTCCGTTCTCTAGGTTTCCCGTACATGTTATAGCTGTAGTAATATTCCCTTCAACCTCGAGAGTTGGGACCCATGGAATGGGTGCCATGCATTATTGCTTTAAAGGGTCTGCATTTGCTCACCCAATCTCACCTATCCTCTCAGTCCCAAGTGTCCAGCCTTATGCCACATCCAGCTGTTGTTGTAGATAGGGTCATTCAAGGTTTCATCAGAGACTCTGAAGGAATTGGAAAGAATTTACCAGTTTTTTTGTTTTGTTTTTGAAATTCCTTTTTATCGTGGGTTTGAGCTGATTCTCGCTGCCATGTTTATGCCAGTCTAGACACACTTGATTCCCTTACAGAGACATATCAATCCATAGGTTTTAAGATTCTTACTAGTCAGATATATTCCTCTGCGGGAAATATGGGGTTTGTGTCCCTTTCACTGAGGAAGGTGTAGGTCTTGTCTATTCCATAGTTGGTTTTTGGAGCGGTACCTGTGCTTATATCAAACTGTGGTTTTATGCATCACCCCACCTCTCTTTCCCCCTTAAGCAGGCATAAGAATGTTTTCTAAATGTGAGACACTGTTCTCTTTCCTAACTCAGTTCAAGTGTAGCCATGTTTACAGGATCTTCATAAGTGATATCTTATGATAAGTTTCTTTTTCTGTGTGACTTATTTCACTTAGAATCATCGTACCTGAATCCACCCATTTTGCTGCTACTGGTCTTATGACATTGATTTCATGGCTGAGGGATATTCCATCGTACGTAAGTACCACAATTTTTTGAAACATTTTTATATTTCCTGGGATATTTAAGGTGTACCCAAGTTGAGGTCCTTGTAAGCAGTGCAGCCCTAAATTATGGGGTGGCTCTGTCTTATTGATTTTCAGTTTATACAAGGTATATTCCCTAGACTGGAAGTGCCCTTGGCTCTGTAGCTCTGTTGTTTACTTGCTTTATGGAACACAATGCACTCCTCCA
Organism: Hyperoodon ampullatus; assembly: GCF_949752795.1. Lineage (NCBI taxonomy): Eukaryota > Metazoa > Chordata > Mammalia > Artiodactyla > Ziphiidae > Hyperoodon > Hyperoodon ampullatus. The sequence continues at coordinate 1,775,545 of NW_027640676.1, read as the reverse complement.
GAGAGGCAGTTGGCAATTTACATCCCGCCCATCGGCATAAAAAGGCTCCCTGTTCTCCAGGGCCTGTCTTGCCCTTCTGGTTTTTACACATTTTGTGGATGTCCCTTTTGACCGGTGGGAAGTGATACTCCTTTGTAGTGCAGATTTGCATTGCCCGATTGCTTGCTTGGCCAAAAAGGGCGTATGCGTTTTCTCCTGAATATATTCAGGAGAAAACGCACATGCCCTTTTTGGCCAAGTGCATCATTGTCGAAGTTGTGCCCCTCTTCCTGTGCTTTAAAGGCGATTCCAACGTACCTCTTGAAATCTGTTTCCTGCTATTCTGCCTCGCTTTCAAGTCCGCCTCGTTGCCTTCCCTCAACAGATTTTTGGACGATAGTTGTCCTTTATTACTCGGCCAGTTTGTGAATTGCTGTGCCCCTGAGCTCCATTTTTCAACTCGTTTTTGGTGAGCTGACCGCAAGTCCAAAATTTTGGTTCAGGACCTATGCTGGTTCCTGCTGGGGGGCTGAGACTTTGGATAATTCTTCTTCCTGCCAGGAAATTACAGTGATATGTGCCCGTCCAAGTGCCTAACAGCTACTCTCTCATTGGTTCTCCCTCTTCCCTTTCATCCTCTGCCAAATTGGCAACCTGTGCGAACCAGGAGGTTAAAGGGGCTGTCTCTCCAAGTTGGGAGGTTGATAGTAAAGCAGATGGAAAGTCAAACCGGAGCACCAGGAGAGGGACTATTCGTTGAGTTTTAGAAACCTTTCGTATTCACTGTGTGTCCGTTCTCTAGGATTCCCGTACATGTTATAGCTGTAGTAATATTCCCTTCAACCTGGAGAGTTGGGACCCATGGAATGGGTGCCAGGCATTTGTGCTTTAAAGGGTCTGCATTTGCTCACCCAATCTCACCAATCCTCTCAGTCCCAATTGTCCCTCCTTATGACACATCCAGCTGTTGTTGTAGATAGGGTCATTCCAGGTTTCATCAGAGACCCTGAAGGAATTGCAAAGAATTTCCCAGTTTTTTTGTTTTGTTTTTGAAATTCCTTTTTATAGTGGGTTTGAGCTGATTCTCGCTGCCATGTTTATGCCAGTCTAGACACAATTTATTCCCTTACGGAGACATATGAATACATAGGTTTTAAGATTCTTACTAGTCAGATATATTCCTCTGCGGGAAATATGGGGTTTTGAGTCCCTTTCACTGAGGAAGGTGTAGGTCTTGTCTATTCCATAGTTGGTTTTTGGAACGGTACCTGTGCTTATATCAAACTCTGGTTTTATGCATCACCCCACCTCTCCTTCCCCTTAAGCAGGCATAAGAGTGTTTTCTAAATGTGAGACACTGTTCTCTTTCCTAACTCAGTTCAAGTGTAGCCATGTTTACAGGATCTTCATAAGTGATATCTTATGATAAGTTTCTTTTTCTGTGTGACTTATTTCACTTAGAATCATCGTACCTGAATCCACCCATTTTGCTGCTCCTAGTCTTATGTCATTGATTTCATGGCTGAGGGATATTCCATCGTACGTAGGTACCACAATTTTTTGAAGCATTTTTATATATCCTGGGATATTTAAGGTGAACCGAAGTTGAGGTCCTTGTAAGCAGTTCAGCCTTAAATTTTGGGGTGGCTCCATCTTATCGATTTTCAGTTTTCCCAAGGTATATTCCCTAGACTGGAAGTGCCCTTGGCTCTGTAGCTCTGTTGTTTATTTGTTTTAGGGAGCACAATACACACCTCCAGAGGGGCAGTTGGCTAGTTACATCCCGCCCATCAGCATAACAATGCTCCCTGTTCTCCAGGGCCTGTCTTACCTTTCTGGTTTTTACACATTTTGTGGATGTCCCTTTTGACCGGTGGGAAGTGATACTTCTTTGTAGTGCAGATTTGCATTGCCCGCTTGCTTGCTTGGCCAAAAAGGGCGTATGCGTTTTCTCCTGAATATATTCAGGAGAAAACGCATACGCCCTTTTTGGCCAAGTGCATCATTGTCGAAGTTGTGCCCCTCTTCCTGTGCTTTGAACGCGATTCCAACGTACCTCTTGAAATCTGTTTCCTGCTATTCTGCCTCGCTTTCAATTCCGCCTCGTTGCCTTCCCTCAACAGATTTTTGGACGATAGTTGTCCTTTATTACTCGGCCAGTTTGGGAATTGCTGTGACCCTGAGCTCCATTTTTCAACTCGTTTTTTGTGAGCTGACCGCAAGTCCAAAATTGTGGTTCAGGACCTATACTGGTTCCCGGACGGGGGCTGAGACTTTGGTTAATTCTTCTTCCTGACGGGAAATTACAGTGATATGTGCCCGTCCAAATGCCTAACAGCTACTCTCTCATTGGTTCTCCCTCTTCCCTTTCATCCTCTGCCAAATTGGCAACCTGTGCGAATCAGGAGGTTAAAGGGGCTGTCTCTCCAAGTTGGGAGGTTGATAGTAAAGCAGATGGAACGTCAAACCGGAGCACCAGGAGAGGGACTATTCGTTGAGTTTTACAAACCTTTCGTATTCACAGTGTGTCCGTTCTCTAGGTTTCCCGTACATGTTATATCTGTAGTAATATTCCCTTCAAACTGGAGAGTTGGGACCCATGGAATGGGTGCCATGCATTATTGCTTTAAAGGGTCTGCATTTGCTCACCCAATCTCACCAAGCCTCTCAGTCCCAAGTGTCCAGCCTTATGCCACATCCACCTGTCATTGTAGATAGGGTCATTCCAGGTTTCATCACAGACCCTGAAGGAATTGTAAAGAATTTCCCAGTTTTTTTGTTTTGTTTTTGAAATTCCTTTTTATAGTGGGTTTGAGCTGATTCTCGCTGCCATGTTTATGCCAGTCTAGACACACTTGATTCCCTTACGGAGACATATCAATACATAGGATTTAAGATTCTTACTAGTCAGATATATTCCTCTGCGGGAAATATGGGGTTTTGAGTTCCTTTCACTGAGGAAGGTGTAGGTATTGTCTATTCCATAGTTGATTTTTGGAACGGTACCTGTGCTTATATCAAACTCTGGTTTTATGCATCACCCCACCTCTCCTTCCCCCTTAAGCAGGCATAAGAGTGTTTTCTAAATGTGAGACACTGTTCTCTTTCCTAACTCAGTTCAAGTGTAGCCATGTTTACAGGATCTTCATAAGTGATATCTTATGATAAGTTTCTTTTTCTCTGTGACTTATTTCACTTAGAATCATCTTACCTGAATCCACCCATTTTGCTGCTACTGGTCTTATGACATTGATTTCATGGCTGAGGGATATTCCATCGTACGTAAGTACCACAATTTTTTGAAACATTTTTATATTTCCTGGGATATTTAAGGTGTACCCAAGTTGAGGTCCTTGTAAGCAGTGCAGCCCTAAATTTTGGGGTGGCTCTGTCTTATTGATTTTCAGTTTTCCCAAGGTATATTCCCTAGACTGGAAGTGCCCTTGGCTCTGTAGCTCTGTTCTTTACTTGTTTTAGGGAACACAATGTACTGCTCCAGAGAGGCAGTTGGCAATTTATATCCCACCCATCAGCATAACAAGGCTCCCTGTTCTCCAGGGCCTGTCTTGCCTTTCTGGTTTTTACACATTGTGTGGATGTCCCTTTTGACCGGTGGGAAGTGATACTTCTTTGTAGTGCAGATTTGCATTGCCCGCTTGCTTGCTTGGCCAAAAAGGGCGTATGCGTTTTCTCCTGAATATATTCAGGAGAAAACGCATACGCCCTTTTTGGCCAAGTGCATCATTGTCGAAGTTGTGCCCCTCTTCCTGTGCTTTAAAGGTGATTCCAACGTACCTCTTGAAATCTGTTTCCTGGTATTCTGCCTCGCTTTCAAGTCCGCCTCGTTGCCTTCCCTCAACAGATTTTTGGACGATAGCTGTCCTTTATTACTCGGCCAGTTTGTGAATTGCTGTGACCCTGAGCTCCATTTTTCAACTCATTTTTGGTGAGCTGACCGCATGTCCAAAATTTTGGTTCAGGACCTATACTGGTTCCCGGTGGGTGGCTGAGACTTTGGTTAATACTTCTTCCTGCCGGGAAATTACAGTGATATGTGCCCGTCCATATGCCTAACAGCTACTCTCTCATTGGTTCTCCCTCTTCCCTTTCATCCTCTGCCAAATTGGCCACCTGTGCGAACCAGGAGGTTAAAGGGGCTGTCTCTCCAAGTTGGGAGGTTGATAGTAAAGCAGATGGAAAGTCAAACCGGAGCACCCGGAGAGGGACTATTCGTTGAGTTTTAGAAACCTTTCGTATTCACAGTGTGTCCGTTCTCTAGGTTTCCCGTATATGTTATAGCTGTAGTAATATTCCCTTCAACCTGGAGAGTTGGGACACATGGAATGGGTGCCATGCATTATTGCTTTAAAGGGTCTGCATTTGTTCACCCAATCTCACCAATCCTCTCAGTCCCAAGTGTCCAGCCTTATGCCATATCCAGCTGTCATTGTAGAAAGGGTCATTCCAGGTTTCATCAGAGACCCTGAAGGAATTGTAAAGAATTTCCCAGTTTTTCTGTTTTGTTTTTGAAATTCCTTTTTATAGTCGGTTTGAGCTGATTCTCGCTGCCATGTTTATGCCAGTCTAGACACACTTGATTCCCTTACGGAGACATATCAATACATAGGTTTTAAGATTCTTACTAGTCAGATATATTCCTCTGCGGGAAATATGGGGTTTTGAGTCCCTTTGACTGAGGAAGGTGTAGGTCTTGTCTATTCCATAGTTGGTTTTTGGAATGGTACCTGTGCTTATATCAAACTCTGGTTTTATGCATCACCCCACTTCTCCTTCCCCCTTAAGCAGGCATAAGAGTGTTTTCAAAATGTGAGACACTGTTCTCTTTCCTAACTCAGTTCAAGTGTAGCCATGTTTACAGGATCTTCATAAGTGAAATCTTGTGATAAGTTTCTTTTTCTGTGTGACTTATTTCACTTAGAATCATCGTACCTGAATCCACCCATTTTGCTGCTACTGGTCTTATGACATTGATTTCATGGCTGAGGGATATTCCATCGTACGAAAGTACCACAATTTTTTGAACCATTTTTATATTTCCTGGGATATTTACGGTGTACCCAAGTTGAGGTCCTTGTAAGCAGTGCAGCCCTAAATTTTTGGGTGGCTCTGTCTTATTGATTTTCAGTTTTCCCAAGGTATATTCCCTAGACTGGAAGTGCCCTTGGCTCTGTATCTCTGTTCTTTGCTTGTTTTAGGGAACACAATGCACTCCTCCAGAGAGGCAGTTGGCAATTTACATCCCGCCCATCAGCATAACAAGGCTCCCTGTTCTCCAGGGCCTGTCTTGCCTTTCTGGTTTTTACACATTTTGTGGATGTCCCTTTTGACCGGTGGCAAATGATACTTCTTTGTAGTGCAGATTTGCATTGCCCGCTTGCTTGCTTGGCCAAAAAGGGCGTATGCGTTTTCTCCTGAATATATTCAGGAGAAAACGCATACGCCCTTTTTGGCCAAGTGCATCATTGTCGAACTTGTGCCCCTCTTCCTGTGCTTTAAAGGCGATTCCAACGTACCTCTTGAAATCTGTTTCCTGCTATTCGGCCTCGCTTTCAAGTCCGCCTCGTTGCCTTCCCTCAACAGATTTTTGGACGATAGTTGTCCTTTATTACTCGACCAGTTTGTGAATTGCTGTGCCCCTGAGCTCCATTTTTCAACTCGTTTTTGGTGAGCTGACCGCAAGTCCAAAATTTTGGTTCAGGACCTATGCTGGTTCCCAGGGCGGGGCTGAGACTTTGGTTAATACTTCTTCCTGCCGGGAAATTACAGTGATATGTGCCCGTCCAAATGCCTAACAGCTAATCTCTCATTGGTTCTCCCTCTTCCCTTTCATCCTCTGCCAAATTGGCAACCTGTGCGAATCAGGAGGTTAAAGGGGCTGTCTCTCCAAGTTGGGAGGTTGATAGTAAAGCAGATGGAAAGTCAAACCGGAGCACCAGGAGAGGGACTATTCGTTGAGTTTTACAAACCTTTCGTATTCACAGTGTGTCCGTTCTCTAGGTTTCCCGTACATGTTATATCTGTAGTAATATTCCCTTCAACCTGGAGAGTTGGGACCCATGGAATGGGTGCCATGCATTATTGCTTTAAAGGGTCTGCATTTGCTCACCCAATCTCACCAAGCCTCTCAGTCCCAAGTGTCCAGCCTTATGCCACATCCACCTGTCATTGTAGATAGGGTCATTCCAGGTTTCATCACAGACCCTGAAGGAATTGTAAAGAATTTCCCAGTTTTTTTGTTTTGTTTTTGAAATTCCTTTTTATAGTGGGTTTGAGCTGATTCTCGCTGCCATGTTTATGCCAGTCTAGACACACTTGATTCCCTTACGGAGACATATCAATACATAGGATTTAAGATTCTTACTAGTCAGATATATTCCTCTGCGGGAAATATGGGGTTTTGATTTCCTTTCACTGAGGAAGGTGTAGGTATTGTCTATTCCATAGTTGATTTTTGGAACGGTACCTGTGCTTATATCAAACTCTGGTTTTATGCATCACCCCACCTCTCCTTCCCCCTTAAGCAGGCATAAGAGTGTTTTCTAAATGCGAGACACTGTTCTCTTTCCTAACTCAGTTCAAGTGTAGCCATGTTTACAGGATCTTCATAAGTGATATCTTATGATAAGTTTCTTTTTCTCTGTGACATATTTCACTTAGAATCATCGTACCTGAATCCACCCATTTTGCTGCTACTGGTCTTATGACATTGATTTCATGGCTGAGGGATATTCCATCGTACGTAAGTACCACAATTTTTTGAAACATTTTTATATTTCCTGGGATATTTAAGGTGTACCCAAGTTGAGGTCCTTGTAAGCAGTGCAGCCCTAAATTTTGGGGTGGCTCTGTCTTATTGATTTTCAGTTTTCCCAAGGTATATTCCCTAGACTGGAAGTGCCCTTGGCTCTGTAGCTCTGTTCTTTACTTGTTTTAGGGAACACAATGTACTGCTCCAGAGAGGCAGTTGGCAATTTACATCCCGCCCATCAGCATAACAAGGCTCCCTGTTCTCCAGGGCCTGTCTTGCCTTTCTGGTTTTTACACATTGTGTGGATGTCCCTTTTGACCGGTGGGAAGTGATACTTCTTTGTAGTGCAGATTTGCATTGCCCGCTTGCTTGCTTGGCCAAAAAGGGCGTATGCGTTTTCTCCTGAATATATTCAGGAGAAAACGCATACGCCCTTTTTGGCCAAGTGCATCATTGTCGAAGTTGTGCCCCTCTTCCTGTGCTTTAAAGGTGATTCCAACGTACCTCTTGAAATCTGTTTCCTGGTATTCTGCCTCGCTTTCAAGTCCGCCTCGTTGCCTTCCCTCAACAGATTTTTGGACGATAGCTGTCCTTTATTACTCGGCCAGTTTGTGAATTGCTGTGACCCTGAGCTCCATTTTTCAACTCGTTTTTGGTGAGCTGACCGCATGTCCAAAATTTTGGTTCAGGACCTATACTGGTTGCCGGTGGGTGGCTGAGACTTTGGTTAATACTTCTTCCTGCCGGGAAATTACAGTGATATGTGCCCGTCCATAAGCCTAACAGCTACTCTCTCATTGGTTCTCCCTCTTCCCTTTCATCCTCTGCCAAATTGGCCACCTGTGCGAACCAGGAGGTTAAAGGGGCTGTCTCTCCAAGTTGGGAGGTTGATAGTAAAGCAGATGGAAAGTCAAACCGGAACACCCGGAGAGGGATTATTCGTTGAGTTTTAGAAACCTTTCGTATTCACAGTGTGTCCGTTCTCTAGGTTTCCCGTACATGTTATAGCTGTAGTAATATTCCCTTCAACCTGGAGAGTTGGGACCCATGGAATGGGTGCCATGCATTATTGCTTTAAAGGGTCTGCATTTGTTCACCCAATCTCACCAATCCTCTCAGTCCCAAGTGTCCAGCCTTATGCCACATCCAGCTGTCATTGTAGAAAGGGTCATTCCAGGTTTCATCAGAGACCCTGAAGGAATTGTAAAGAATTTCCCAGTTTTTCTGTTTTGTTTTTGAAATTCCTTTTTATAGTGGGTTTGAGCTGATTCTCGCTGCCATGTTTATGCCAGTCTAGACACACTTGATTCCCTTACGGAGACATATCAATACATAGGTTTTAAGATTCTTACTAGTCAGATATATTCCTCTGCGGGAAATATGGGGTTTTGAGTCCCTTTGACTGAGGAAGGTGTAGGTCTTGTCTATTCCATAGTTGGTTTTTGGAATGGTACCTGTGCTTATATCAAACTCTGGTTTTATGCATCACCCCACTTCTCCTTCCCCCTTAAGCAGGCATAAGAGTGTTTTCTAAATGTGAGACACTGTTCTCTTTCCTAACTCAGTTCAAGTGTAGCCATGTTTACAGGATCTTCATAAGTGAAATCTTGTGATAAGTTTCTTTTTCTGTGTGACTTATTTCACTTAGAATCATCGTACCTGAATCCACCCATTTTGCTGCTACTGGTCTTATGACATTGATTTCATGGCTGAGGGATATTCCATCGTACGAAAGTACCACAATTTTTTGAACCATTTTTATATTTCCTGGGATATTTACGGTGTACCCAAGTTGAGGTCCTTGTAAGCAGTGCAGCCCTAAATATTTGGGTGGCTCTGTCTTATTGATTTTCAGTTTTCCCAAGGTATATTCCCTAGACTGGAAGTGCCCTTGGCTCTGTATCTCTGTTCTTTACTTGTTTTAGGGAACACAATGCACTCCTCCAGAGAGGCAGTTGGCAATTTACATCCCGCCCATCAGCATAACAAGGCTCCCTGTTCTCCAGGGCCTGTCTTGCCTTTCTGGTTTTTACACATTTTGTGGATGTCCCTTTTGACCGGTGGGAAATGATACTTCTTTGTAGTGCAGATTTGCATTGCCCGCTTGCTTGCTTGGCCAAAAAGGGCGTATGCGTTTTCTCCTGAATATATTCAGGAGAAAACACATACACCCTTTTTGGCTAAGTGCATCATTGTCGAAGTTGTGCCCCTCTTCCTGTGCTTTAAAGGCGATTCCAACGTACCTCTTGAAATCTGTTTCCTGCTATTCTGCCTGCCTTTCAAATCCGCCTCGTTGCCTTCCCTCAACAGATTTTTGGACGATAGTTTTCCTTTATTACTCGGCCAGTTTGTGAATTGCTGTGCCCGTGAGCTCCATTTTTCAACTCGTTTTTGGTGAGCTGACCGCAAGTCCAAAATTTTGGTTCAGGACCTATACTGTTTCCCGGTGGGGGGCTGAGACTTTGGTTAATTCTTCTTTCTGCCAGGAAATTACAGTGATATGGGCCCGTCCAAACGCCTAACAGCTACTCTCTCATTGGTTCTCCCTCTTCCCTTTCATCCTCTGCCAAATTGGAAACCTGTGTGAACCAGGAGGTTAAAGGGGCTGTCTCTCCAAGTTGGGAGGTTGATAGTAAAGCAGATGGAAAGTCAAACCGGAGCACCAGGAGAGGGATTATTCGTTGAGGTTTAGAAAACTTTCGTATTCACAGTGTGTCCGTTCTCTAGGTTTCCCGTACATGTTATAGCTGTAGTAATATTCCCTTCAACCTCGAGAGTTGGGACCCATGGAATGGGTACCATGCATTATTGCTTTAAAGGGTCTGCATTTGCTCACCCAATCTCACCTATGCTCTCAGTCCCAAGTGTCCAGCCTTATGCCACATCCAGCTGTTGTTGTAGATAGGGTCATTCCAGGTTTCATCAGAGACTCTGAAGGAATTGGAAAGAATTTCCCAGTTTTTTTGTTTTGTTTTTGAAATTCCTTTTTATCGTGGGTTCGAGCTGATTCTCGCTGCCATGTTTATGCCAGTCTACACACACTTGATTCCCTTACAGAGACATATCAATACATAGGTTTTAAGATTCTTACTAGTCAGATATATTCCTCTGCGGGAAATATGGGGTTTGTGTCCCTTTCACTGAGGAAGGTGTAGGTCTTGTCTATTCCATAGTTGGTTTTTGGAGCAGTACCTGTGCTTATATCAAACTCTGGTTTTATGCATCACCCCACCTCTCCTTCCCCCTTAAGCAGGCATAAGAATGTTTTCTAAATGTGAGACACTGTTCTCTTTCCTAACTCAGTTCAAGTGTAGCCATGTTTACAGGATCTTCATAAGTGATATCTTATGATAAGTTTCTTTTTCTGTGTGACTTATTTCACTTAGAATCATCGTACCTGAATCCACCCAATTTGCTGCTACTGGTCTTATGACATTGATTTCATGGCTGAGGGATATTCCATCGTACGTAAGTACCACAATTTTTTGAAACATTTTTATATTTCCTGGGATATTTAAGGTGTACCCAAGTTGAGGTCCTTGTAAGCAGTGCAGCCCTAAATTATGGGGTGGCTCTGTCTTATTGATTTTCAGTTTATACAAGGTATATTCCCTAGACTGGAAGTGCCCTTGGCTCTGTAGCTCTGTTGTTTACTTGTTTTATGGAACACAATGCACTCCTCCAGAGAGGCAGTTGGCAATTTACATCCCGCCCATCAGCATAAAAAGGCTCCCTGTTCTCCAGGGCCTGTCTTGCCCTTCTGGTTTTTACACATTTTGTGGATGTCCCTTTTGACCGGTGGGAAGTGATACTCCTTTGTAGTGCAGATTTGCATTGCCCGCTTGCTTGCTTGGCCAATAAGGACATGTGCGTTTTCTCCTGAATATATTCAGGAGAAAACGCATACGCCCTTTTTGGCCAAGTGCATCATTGTCGAACTTGTGCCCCTCTTCCTGTGCTTTAAAGGCGATTCCAACGTACCTCTTGAAATCTGTTTCCTGCTATTCGGCCTCGCTTTCAAGTCCGCCTCGTTGCCTTCCCTCAACAGATTTTTCGACGATAGTTGTCCTTTATTACTCGGCCAGTTTGTGAATTGCTGTGCCCCTGAGCTTCATTTTTCAACTCGTTTTTGGTGAGCTGACCGCAAGTCCAAAATTTTGGTTCAGGACCTATACTGGTTCCCGGTGGGGGGCTGAGACTTTGGTTAATTCTTCTTCCTGACGGGAAATTACAGTGATATGTGCCCGTCCAAATGCCTAACAGCTACTCTCTCATTGGTTCTCCCTCTCCCCTTTCATCCTCTGCCAAATTGGCAACCTGTGGGAACCAGGAGGTTAAAGGGGCTGTCTCTCCAAGTTGGGAGTTTGATAGTAAAGCAGGTGGAATGTCAAACCGGAGCACCAGGAGAGGGACTATTCGTTGCGTTTTAGAAACCTTTCGTAGTCACAGTGTGTCCGTTCTCTAGGTTTCCCGTACATGTTATAGCTTTAGGAATATTCCCTTCAACCTGGACAGTTGGGACCCATGGAATGGGTGCCAGGCATTTGTGCTTTAAATGGTCTGCATTTGCTCACCCAACCTCACCAATCCTCTCAGTCCCAAGTGTCCAGCCTTATGCCACATCCAGCTGTCGTTGTAGATAGGGTCATTCCAGGTTTCATCAGAGACCCTGAAGGAATTGTAAAGAATTTCCCAGGTTTTTTGTTTTGTTTTTGAAATTCCTTTTTATAGTGGGTTTGAGCTGATTCTCGCTGCCATGTTTATGCCAGTCTAGACACACTTGATTCCCTTACGGAGACATATCAATACATAGGTTTAAGATTCTTACTAGTCAGATATATTCCTCTGCGAGAAATATGGGGTTTTGAGTCCCTTTCACTGAGGAAGGTGTAGGTCTTGTCTATTCCTTAGTTGGTTTTTAGAACAGTACCTGTGCTTATATCAAACTCTGGTTTTATGCATCACCCCACCTCTCCTTCCCCCTTAAGCAGGCATAAGTGTGTTTTCTAAATGTGAGACACTGTTCTCTTTCCTAACTCAGTTCAAGTGTAGCCATGTTTACAGGATCTTCATAAGTGATATCTTATGATAAGTTTCTTTTTCTGTGTGACTTATTTCACTTAGAATCATCGTACCTGAATCCACCCATTTTGCTGCTACTGGTCTTATGACATTGATTTCATGGCTGAGGGATATTCCATCGTACGTAAGTACCACAATTTTTTGAAACATTTTTATATTTCCTGGGATATTTAAGGTGTACCCAAGTTGAGGTCCTTGTAAGCAGTGCAGCCCTAAATTATGGGGTGGCTCTGTCTTATTGATTTTCAGTTTATACAAGGTATATTCCCTAGACTGGAAGTGCCCTTGGCTCTGTAGCTCTGTTGTTTACTTGTTTTATGGAACACAATGCACTCCTCCAGAGAGGCAGTTGGCAATTTACATCCCGCCCATCTGCATAAAAAGGCTCCCTGTTCTCCAGGGCCTGTCTTGCTCTTCTGGTTTTTACACATTTTGTGGATGTCCCTTTTGACCAGTGGGAAGTGATACTCCTTTGTAGTGCAGATTTGCATTGCCCGCTTGCTTGCTTGGCCAAAAAGGGCATGTGCGTTTTCTCCTGAATATATTCAGGAGAAAACTCATACGCCCTTTTTGGGCAAGTGCATCATTGTCGAAGTTGTGCCCCTCTTCCTGTGCTTTAAAGGCGATTCCAACGTACCTCTTGAAATCTGTTTTCTGCTATTCGGCCTCGCTTTCAAGTCCGCCTCGTTGCCTTCCCTCAACAGATTTTTCGACGATAGTTGTCCTTTATTACTCGGCCAGTTTGTGAATTGCTGTGACCCTGAGCTCCATTTTTCAACTCGTTTTTGGTGAGCTGACCGCATGTCCAAAATTTTGGTTCAGGACATATACTGGTTCCCGGTGGGTTCCTGAGTCTTTGGTTAATTCTTCTTCCTGCCGGGAAATTACAGTGATATGTGCCCGTCCATATGCCTAACAGCTACACTCTCATTGGTTCTCCCTCTTCCCTTTCATCCTCTGCCAAATTTGCAACCTGTGCGAACCAGGAGGTTAAAGGGGCTGTCTCTCCAAGTTGGGAGGTTGATAGTAAAGCAGATGGAAAGTCAAACCGGAGCACCAGGAGAGGGATTATTCGTTGAGTTTTAGAAACCTTTCGTATTCACAGTGTGTCCGTTCTCTAGGTTTCCCGTACATGTTATAGCTGTAGTAATATTCCCTTCAACCTGGAGAGTTGGGACCCATGGAATGGGTGCCATGCATTATTGCTTTAAAGGGTCTGCATTTGCTCACCCAATCTCACCAAGCCTCTCAGTCCCAAGTGTCCAGCCTTATGCCACATCCAGCTGTCATTGTAGAAAGGGTCATTCCAGGTTTCATCAGAGACCCTGAAGGAATTGTAAAGAATTTCCCAGTTTTTCTGTTTTGTTTTTGAAATTCCTTTTTATAGTCGGTTTGAGCTGATTCTCGCTGCCATGTTTATGCCAGTCTAGACACACTTGATTCCCTTACGGAGACATATCAATACATAGGTTTTAAGATTCTTACTAGTCAGATATATTCCTCTGCGTGAAATATGGGGTTTTGAGTCCCTTTGAGGAAGGTGTAGGTCTTGTCTATTCCATAGTTGGTTTTTGGAATGGTACCTGTGCTTATATCAAACTCTGGTTTTATGCATCACCCCACTTCTCCTTCCCCCTTAAGCAGGCATAAGAGTGTTTTCTAAATGTGAGACACTGTTCTCTTTCCTAACTCAGTTCAAGTGTAGCCATGTTTACAGGATCTTCATAAGTGATATCTTGTGATAAGTTTCTTTTTCTGTGTGACTTATTTCACTTAGAATCATCGTACCTGAATCCACCCATTTTGCTGCTACTGGTCTTATGACATTGATTTCTTGGCTGAGGGATATTCCATCGTACGAAAGTACCACAATTTTTTGAACCATTTTTATATTTCCTGGGATATTTACGGTGTAAACAAGTTGAGGTCCTTGTAAGCAGTGCAGCCCTAAATTTTTGGGTGGCTCTGTCTTATTGATTTTCAGTTTTCCCAAGGTATATTCCCTAGACTGGAAGTGCCCTTGGCTCTGTATCTCTGTTCTTTACTTGTTTTAGGGAACACAATGCACTCCTCCAGAGAGGCAGTTGGCAATTTACATCCCGCCCATCAGCATAACAAGGCTCCCTGTTCTCCAGGGCCTGTCTTGCCTTTCTGGTTTTTACACATTTTGTGGATGTCCCTTTTGACCGGTGGGAAGTGATACTTCTTTGTAGTGCAGATTTGCATTGCCCGCTTGCTTGCTTGGCCAAAAAGGGCGTATGCGTTTTCTCCTGAATATATTCAGGAGAAAACGCATACGCCCTTTTTGGCTAAGTGCATCATTGTCGAAGTTGTGCCCCTCTTCCTGTGCTTTAAAGGCGATTCCAACGTACCTCTTGAAATCTGGTTCCTGCTATTCTGCCTGCCTTTCAAATCCGCCTCGTTGCCTTCCCTCAACAGATTTTTGGACGATAGTTTTCCTTTATTACTCGGCCAGTTTGTGAATTGCTGTGCCCCTGAGTTCCATTTTTCAACTCGTTTTTGGTGAGCTGACCGCAAGTCCAAAATTTTGGTTCAGGACCTATACTGGTTCCCGGTGGGGTGCTGAGAATTTGGTTAATTATTCTTTCTGCCGGGAAATTACAGTGATATGTGCCCGTCGAAATGCCTAACAGCTACTCCCTCATTGGTTCTCCCTCTTCCCTTTCATCCTCTGCCAAATTGGAAACCTGTGTGAACCAGGAGGTTAAAGGGGCTGTCTCTCCAAGTTGGGAGGTTGATAGTAAAGCAGATGGAAAGTCAAACCGGAGCACCAGGAGAGGGATTATTCGTTGAGGTTTAGAAAACTTTCGTATTCACAGTGTGTCCGTTCTCTAGGTTTCCCGTACATGTTATAGCTGTAGTAATATTCCCTTCAACCTCGAGAGTTGGGACCCATGGAATGGGTGCCAGGCATTTGTGCTTTAAAGGGTCTGCATTTGCTCACCCAATCTCACCTATCCTCTCAGTCCCAAGTGTCCAGCCTTATGCCACATCCAGCTGTTGTTGTAGATAGGGTCATTCCAGGTTTCATCAGAGACTCTGAAGGAATTGGAAAGAATTTCCCAGTTTTTTTGTTTTGTTTTTGAAATTCCTTTTTATCGTGGGTTTGAGCTGATTCTCGCTGCCATGTTTATGCCAGTCTAGACACACTTGATTCCCTTACAGAGACATATCAATACATAGGTTTTAAGATTCTTACTAGTCAGATATATTCCTCTGCGGGAAATATGGGGTTTGTGTCCCTTTCACTGAGGAAGGTGTAGGTCTTGTCTATTCCATAGTTGGTTTTTGGAGCGGTACCTGTGCTTATATCAAACTCTGGTTTTATGCATCACCCCACCTCTCTTTCCCCCTTAAGCAGGCATAAGAATGTTTTCTAAATGTGAGACACTGTTCTCTTTCCTAACTCAGTTCAAGTGTAGCCAGGTTTACAGGATCTTCATAAGTGATATCTTATGATAAGTTTCTTTTTCTGTGTGACTTATTTCACTTAGAATCATCGTACCTGAATACACACATTTTGCTGCTACTGGTCTTATGACATTGATTTCATGGCTGAGGGATATTCCATCGTACGTAAGTACCACAATTTTTTGAAACATTTTTATATTTCCTGGGATATTTAAGGTGTACCCAAGTTGAGGTCCTTGTAAGCAGTGCAGCCCTAAATTTTGGGGTGGCTCTGTCTTATTGATTTTCAGTTTTCCCAAGGTATATTCCCTAGACTGGAAGTGCCCTTGGCTCTGTAGCTCTGTTGTTTATTTGTTTTAGGGAACACAATGCACTCCTCCAGAGAGGCAGTTGGCAATTTACATTCCGCCCATCAGCATAAAAAGGCTCCCTGTTCTCCAGGGCCTGTCTTGCCTTTCTGGTTTTTACACATTTTGTGGATGTCCCTTTTGACCGGTGGGAAGTGATACTCCTTTGTAGTGCAGATTTGCATTGCCCGCTTTCTTGCTTGGCCAAAAAGAGCATGTGCGTTTTCTCCTGAATATATTCAGGAGAAAACGCATACGCCCTTTTTGGCCAAGTGCATCATTGTCGAAGTTGTGCCCCTCTTCCTGTGCTTTAAAGGCGATTCCAACGTACCTCTTGAAATCTGTTTCCTGCTATTCTGCCTCGCTTTCAAGTCTGCCTCGTTGCCTTCCCTCAACAGATTTTTCGATGATAGTTGTCCTTTATTACTCGGCCAGTTTGTGAATTGCTGTGCCCCTGAGCTCCATTTTTCAACTCGTTTTTGGTGAGCTGACCGCAAGTCCAAAATTTTGGTTCAGGACATATACTGGTTCCCGGTGGGGAGCTGAGACTTTGGTTAATTCTTCTTCCTGCTGGGAAATTACAGTGATATGTGCCCGTCCGAATGCCTAACAGCTACTCTCTCATTGGTTCTCCCTCTTCCCTTTCATCCTCTGCCAAATTGGCAACCTGTGCGAACCAGGAGGTTAAAGGGGCTGTCTCTCCAAGTTGGGAGGTTGATAGTAAAGCAGATGGAAAGTCAAACCGGAGCACCAGGAGAGGGACTATTCGTTGAGTTTTAGAAACCTTTCGTATTCACAGTGTGTCCGTTCTCTAGGTTTCCCGTACATGTTATAACTGTAGTAATATTCCCTTCAACCTGGAGAGTTAGGACCCATGGAATGGGTGCCATGCATTATTGCTTTAAAGGGTCTGCATTTGTTCACCCAATCTCACCAATCCTCTCAGTCCCAAGTGTCCAGCCTTATGCCACATCCAGCTGTTGTTGTAGATAGGGTCATTCCAGGTTTCATCAGAGACTCTGAAGGAATTGTAAAGAATTTCCCAGTTTTTTTGATTTGTTTTTGAAATTCCTTTTTATAGTGGGTTTGAGCTGATTCTCGCTGCCATGTTTATGCCAGTCTAGACACACTTGATTCCCTTACGGAGACATATCAATACATAAGTTTTAAGATTCTTACTAGTCAGATATATTCCTCTGTGGGAAATATGGTGTTTTGAGTCCCTTTCACTGAGGAAGGTGTAGGTCTTGTCTATTCCATAGTTGGTTTTTGGAATGGTACCTGTGCTTATATCAAACTCTGGTTTTATGCATCACCCCACCTCTCTTTCCCCCTTAAGCAGGCATAAGAGTGTTTTCTAAATGTGAGACACTGTTCTCTTTCCTAACTCAGTTCAAGTGTAGCCATGTTTACAGGATCTTCATAAGTGATATCTTATAATAAGATCTTTTTCTGTGTGACTTATTTCACTTAGAATCATCGTACCTGAATCCAACCATTTTGCTGCTACTGGTCTTATGTCATTGATTTCATGGCTGAGGGATATTCCATCGTACGTAAGTACCACAATTTTTTGAACCATTTTTATATTTCCTGGGATATTTAAGCTGTTCCCAAGTTGAGGTCCTTGTAAGCAGTGCAGCCCTACATTTTGGGGTGGCTCTGTCTTATTGATTTTCAGTTTTCCCAAGGTATATTCCCTAGACTGGAAGTGCCCTTGGCTCTGTAGCTCTGTTCTTTACATGTTTTAGGGAACGCAATGCACTCCTCCAGAGAGGCAGTTGGCAATGTACATCCCGCCCATCAGCATAACAAGGCTCCCTGTTTTCCAGGGCCTGTCTTGCCTTTCTGGTTTTTACACATTTTGTGGATGTCCCTTTTGACCGGAGGGAAGTGATACTTCTTTGTAGTGCAGATTTGCATTGCCCGCTTGCTTGCTTGGCCAAAAAGGGCGTATGCGTTTTCTCCTGAATATATGCAGGAGAAAACGCATATGCCCTTTTTGGCCAAGTGCATCATTGTCGAAGTTGTGCCCCTCTTCCTGTGCTTTAAAGGCGATTCCAACGTACCTCTTGAAATCTGTTTCCTGCTATTCTGCCTCGCTTTCAAGTCCGCCTCGTTGCCTTCCCTCAACAGATTTTTGGACGATAGTTGTCCTTTATTACTCGGCCAGTTTGTGAATTGCTGTGCCCCTGAGCTCCATTTTTCAACTCGTTTTTGGTGAGCTGACCGCAAGTCCAAAATTTTGGTTCAGGACCTATGCTGTTTCCCGGTGGGGGGCTGGAATTTGGTTAATTCTTCTTCCTGCCGGGAAATTACAGTGATATGTGCCCGTCCAAATGCCTAACAGCTACTCTCTCATTGGTTCTCCCTCTTCCCTTTCATCCTCTGCCAAATTGGCAACCTGTGCGAACCAGGAGGTTAAAGGGGCTGTCTCTGCAAGTTGGAGGGTTGATAGGAAAGCAGGTGGAAAGTCAAAACGGAGCACCAGGAGTGGGACTATTCATTGAGTTTTAGAAACCTTTCGTATTCACAATGTGTCCGTTCTCTAGGTTTCCCGTACACGTTATAACTGTAGTAATATTCCCTTAAACCTGGAGAGATGGGACCCATGGAATAAGTGCCATGCATTAATGCTTTAAAGGGTCTGCATTTGCTCACCCAATCTCACCAATCCTCTCAGTCCCAAGTGTCCAGCCTTATGTCACATCCAGCTGTCGTTGTAGATAGCGTCATTCCAGGTTCCATCAGAGACTCTGAAGGAATTGTAAAGAATTTCCCAGTTTTTTTGTTTTGTATTTGAAATTCCTTTTTATCGTGGGTATGAGCTGATTCTCGCTGCCATGTTTATGCCAGTCTAGACACACTTGATTCCCTTACGGAGACATATCAATACATAGGTTTTAATATTCTTACTAGTCAGATATATTCCTCTGTGGGAAATATGGTGTTTTGAGTCCCTTTCACTGAGGAAGGTGTAGGTCTTGTCTATTCCATAGTTGGTTTTTGGAGCGGTACCTGTGCTTATATCAAACTCTGGTTTTATGCATCACCCCACCTCTCTTTCCCCCTTAAGCAGCCATAAGAATGTTTTCTAAATGTGAGACACTGTTCTCTTTCCTAACTCTGTTCAAGTGTAGCCATGTTTACAGGATCTTCATAAGTGATATCTTATGATAAGTTTCTTTTTCTGTGTGACTTATTTCACTTAGAATCATCGTACCTGAATCCACCCATTTTGCTGCTACTGGTCTTATGTCATTGATTTCATGGCTGAGGGATATTCCATCGTACGTAAGTACCACAATTTTTTGAACCATTTTTATATTTCATGGGATATTTAAGGTGTACCCAAGTTGAGGTCCTTGTAAGCAGTGCAGCCCTACATTTTGGGGTGGCTCTGTCTTATTGATTTTCAGTTTTCCCAAGGTATATTCCCTAGACTGGAAGTGCCCTTGGCTCTGTAGCTCTGTTCTTTACATGTTTTAGGGAACGCAATGCACTCCACCAGAGAGGCAGTTGGCAATGTACATCCCGCCCATCAGCATAACAAGGCTCCCTGTTTTCCAGGGCCTGTCTTGCCTTTCTGGTTTTTACACATTTTGTGGATGTCCCTTTTGACCGGTGGGAAGTGATATTTCTTTGTAGTGCAGATTTGCATTGCCCGCTTGCTTGCTTGGCCAAAAAGGGCCTATGCGTTTTCTCCTGAGAAAACGCATATGCCCTTTTTGGCCAAGTGCATCATTGTTGAAGATGTGCCCCTCTTCCTGTGCTTTAAAGGCGACTCCAACGTACCTCTTGAAATCTGTTTCCTTCTATTCTGTCTCACTTTCAAGTCCGCCTCGCTGCCTTCCATCAACAGATTTTTGGACGATAGTTGTCCTTTATTACTCGGCCAGTTTGTGAATTGCTGTGCCCCTGAGCTCCATTTTTCAACTCGTTTTTGGTGAGCTGACCGCAAGTCCAAAATTTTGGTTCAGGACCTATGCTGTTTCCCGGTGGGGGGCTGAGACTTTGGTTAATTCTTCTGCCTGCCGGGAAATTACAGTGATATGTGCCCGTCCAAATGCCTAACAGCTACTCTCTCATTGGTTCTCCCTCTTCCCTTTCATCCTCTGCCAAATTGGCAACCTGTGCGAACCAGGAGGTTAAAGGGGCTGTCTCTCCAAGTAGCGAGGTTGATAGTAAAGCAGGTGGAAAGTCAAACCGGAGCACCAGGAGAGGGACTATTCGTTGAGTTTTAGAAACCTTTCGTATTCACAGTGTGTCCGTTCTCTAGGTTTCCCGTACATGTTATAGCTGTAGTAATATTCCCTTCAACCTGGAGAGTTGGGACCCATGGAATGGGTGCCATGCATTATTGCTTTAAAGGGTCTGCATTTACTCACCCAATCTCACCAATCGTCTCAGTCCCAAGTGTCCAGCCTTATGCCACATCCAGCTGTTGTTGTAGATAGGGTCATTCCAGGTTTCATCACAGACTCTGAAGGAATTGTAAAGAATTTCCCAGTTTTTATGTTTTGTATTTGAAATTCCTTTTTATCGTGGGTTTGAGCTGATTCTCGCTGCCATGTTTATGCCAGTCTAGACACACTTGATTCCCTTATGGAGATATATCAATACATAGGTTTTAAGATTCTTACTAGTCAGATATATTCCTCTGCGGGAAATATGGGGTTTTGAGTCCCTTTCACTGAGGAAGGTGTAGGTCTTGTCTATTCCACAGTTGGTTTTTGGAACGGTACCTGTGCTTATATCAATCTCTGGTTTTATGCATCACCCCACCTCTCCTTCCCCCTTAAGCAGGCATAAGAGTGTTTTCTAAATGTGAGACACTGTTCTCTTTCCTAACTCAGTTCAAGTGTAGCCA
Organism: Hyperoodon ampullatus; assembly: GCF_949752795.1. Lineage (NCBI taxonomy): Eukaryota > Metazoa > Chordata > Mammalia > Artiodactyla > Ziphiidae > Hyperoodon > Hyperoodon ampullatus. The sequence goes on along the minus strand of NW_027640676.1, from coordinate 1,755,066 downwards.
TGTTTACAGGATCTTCATAACTGATATCTTATGATAAGTTTCTTTTTCTGTGTGACTTATTTCACTTAGAATCATCGTACCTGAATCCACCCATTTTGCTGCTACTGCTCTTATAACATTGATTTCATGGCTGAGGGATACTTCATCGTACGTAAGTACCACAATTTTTTGAATCATTTTTATACTTCCTGGGATATTTAAGGTGTACCCAAGTTGAGGTCCTTGTAAGCAGTGCAGCCCTAAATTTTGGGGTGGCTCTGTCTTATTGATTTTCAGTTTTCCCAAGGTATATTCCCTAGACTGGAAGTGCCCTTGGCTCTGTAGCTCTGTTGTTTACTTGTTTTAGGGAACACAATGCACTCCTCCAGGGAGGCAGTTGGCAATTTACATCCCGCCCATCAGCATAACAAGGCTCCCTGTTCTCCAGGGCCTGTCTTGCCCTTCTGGTTTTTACACATTTTGTGGATGTCCCTTTTGACCGGTGGGAAGTGATACTTCTTTGTAGTGCAGATTTGCATTGCCCGCATGCTTGCTTGGCCAAAAAGGGCGTATGCGTTTTCTCCTGAATATATTCAGGAGAAAACGCATACGCCCTTTTTGGCCAAGTGCATCATTGTCGAAGTTGTGCCCCTCTTCCTGTGCTTTAAAGGCGATTCCAACGTACCTCTTGAAATCTGTTTCCTGCTATTCTGCCTCGCTTTCAAGTCCGCCTCGTTGCCTTCCCTCAACAGATTTTTGGACGATAGTTGTCCTTTATTACTCGGCCAGTTTATGAATTGCTGTGCCCCTGAGCTCCATTTTTCAACTCGTTTTTGGTGAGCTGACCGCAAGTCCAAAATTTTGGTTCAGGACCTATGCTCGTTCCCGGTGGGTGGCTGAGACTTTGCTTAATTCTTCTTCCTGCCGGGGAATTACAGTGATATGTGCCCGTCCAAATGCCTAACAGCTACTCTCTCATTGGTTCTCCCTCTTCCCTTTCATCCTCTGCCAAATTGGCAAGCTGTGGAAACCAGGAGGTTAAAGGGCCTGCCTCTCCAACTTGGGAGGTTGATAGTAAAGCAGGTGGAAAGTCAAACCAGAGCACGAGGAGAGGGACTATTCGTTGAGTTTTAGAAACCTTTCGTATTCACAGTGTGTCCGTTCTCTAGGTTTCCCGTACATATTATAGCTGTAGTAATATTCCCTTCAACCTGGAGAGCTGGGACCCATGGAATGGGTGCCAGGCATTTGTGCTTTAAAGGGTCTGCATTTGCTCACCCAATCTCACCAATCGTCTCAGTCCCAAGTGTCCAGCCTTTTGCCACATCCAGCTGTCGTTGTAGATAGGGTCATTCCAGGTTTCATCAGAGACCCTGAAGGAATTTTAAAGAATTTCCCAGTTTTTTTGTTTTGTTTTTGAAATTCCTTTTTATAGTGGGTTTGAGCTGATTCTCGCTGCCATGTTTATGCCAGTCTAGACACACTTGATTCCCTTACGGAGACATATCAATACATAGGATTTAAGATTCTTACTAGTCAGATATATTCCTCTGCGGGAAATATGGGGTTTTGAGTTCCTTTCACTGAGGAAGGTGTAGGTCTTGTCTATTCCATAGTTGGTTTTTGGATCGGTACCTGTGCTTATATCAAACTCTGGTTTTATGCATCACCCCACCTCTCCTTCCCCATTAAGCAGGCATAAGAGTGTTTTCTAAATGTGAGACACTGTTCTCTTTCCTAACTCAGTTCAAGTGTAGCCATGTTTACAGGATCTTCATAAGTGATATCTTATGATATGTTTCTTTTTCTGTGTGACTTATTTCACTTAGAATCATCGTAGCTGAATTCACCCATTTTGCTGCTACTGGTCTTATGACATTGATTTCATGGCTGAGCGATATTCCATCGTACGTAAGTACCACAATTTTTTGAACCATTTTTATATTTCCTGGGATATTTAAGGTGTACCCAAGTTGAGGTCCTTGTAAGCAGTGCAGCCCTACATTTTGGGGTGGCTCTGTCTTATTGATTTTCAGTTTTCCCAAGGTATATTCCCTAGACTGGAAGTGCCCTTGGCTCTGTAGCTCTGTTCTTTACTTGCTTTAGGGAACACAATGTACTCCTCCAGAGAGGCAGTTGGCAATTTACATCCCGCCCATCAGCATAACAAGGCTCCCTGTTCTCCAGGGCCTGTCTTGCCTTTCTGGTTTTTACACATTTTGTGGATGTCCCTTTTGACCGGTGGGAAGTGATACTTCTCTGTAGTGCAGATTTGCATTGCCCGCTTGCTTGCTTGGCCAAAAAGGGCGTATGTGTTTTCTCCTGAATATATTCAGGAGAAAACACATACGCCCTTTTTGGCCAAGTGCATCATTGTCGAAGTTGTGCCCCTCGTCCTGTGCTTTAAAGGCGATTCCAACGTACCTCTTGAAATCTGTTTCCTGCTATTCTGCCTCGCTTTCAAGTCCGCCTCGTTGCCTTCCCTCAACAGATTTTTGGACGAGAGTTTTCCTTTATTACTCGGCCAGTTTGTGAATTGCTGTGCCCCTGAGCTCCATTTTTCAACTCGTTTTTGGTGAGCTGACCGCAAGTCCTAAATTTTGGTTCAGGACCTATGCTGGTTCCCAGTGCGGGGCTGAGACTTTGGTTAATACTTCTTCCTGACGGGAAATTACAGTGATATGTGCCCGTCCAAATGCCTAACAACTAATCTTTCATTGGTTCTCCCTCTTCCCTTTCATCCTCTGCCAAATTGGCAACCTGTGCGAATCAGGAGGTTAAAGGTGATGTCTCTCCAAGTTGGGAGGTTGATAGTAAAGCAGATGGAAAGTCAAACCGGAGCACCAGGAGAGGGACTATTCGTTGAGTTTTACAAACCTTTCGTATTCACAGTGTGTCCGTTCTCTAGGTTTCCCGTACATGTTATATCTGTAGTAATATTCCCTTCAACCTGGAGGGTTGGGACACATGGAATGGGTGCCATGCATTATTGCTTTAAAGGGTCTGCATTTGCTCACCCAATCTCACCAAGCCTCTCAGTCGCAAGTGTCCAGCCTTATGCCACATCCACCTGTCATTGTAGATAGGGTCATTCCAGGTTTCATCACAGACCCTGAAGGAATTGTAAAGAATTTCCCAGTTTTTTTGTTTTGTTTTTGAAATTCCTTTTTATAGTGGGTTTGAGCTGATTCTCGCTGCCATGTTTATGCCAGTCTAGACACACTTGATTCCCTTACGGAGACATATCAATACATAGGATTTAAGATTCTTACTAGTCAGATATATTCCTCTGCGGGAAATATGGGGTTTTGAGTTCCTTTCACTGAGGAAGGTGTAGGTATTGTCTATTCCATAGTTGATTTTTGGAACGGTACCTGTGCTTATATCAAACTCTGGTTTTATGCATCACCCCACCTCTCCTTCCCCCTTAAGCAGGCATAAGAGTGTTTTCTAAATGTGAGACACTGTTCTCTTTCCTAACTCAGTTCAAGTGTAGCCATGTTTACAGGATCTTCATAAGTGATATCTTATGATAAGTTTCTTTTTCTCTGTGACTTATTTCACTTAGAATCATCGTACCTGAATCCACCCATTTTGCTGCTACTGGTCTTATGACATTGATTTCATGGCTGAGGGATATTCCATCGTATGTAAGTACCACAATTTTTTGAACCATTTTTATATTTCCTGGGATATTTAAGGTGTACCCAAGTTGAGGTCCTTGTAAGCAGTGCGGCCCTAAATTTTGGGGTGGCTCTGTCTTATTGATTTTCAGTTTTCCCAAGGTATATTCCCTAGACTGGAAGTGCCCTTGGCTCTGTGGCTCTGTTCTTTACTTGTTTTAGGGAACACAATGTACTGCTCCAGAGAGGCAGTTGGCAATTTACATCCCGCCCATCAGCATAACAAGGCTCCCTGTTCTCCAGGGCCTGTCTTGCCTTTCTGGTTTTTACACATTGTGTGGATGTCCCTTTTGACCGGTGGGAAGTGATACTTCTTTGTAGTGCAGATTTGCATTGCCCGCTTGCTTGCTTGGCCAAAAAGGGCGTATGCGTTTTCTCCTGAATATATTCAGGAGAAAACGCATACGCCCTTTTTGGCCAAGTGCATCATTGTCGAAGTTGTGCCCCTCTTCCTGTGCTTTAAAGGTGATTCCAACGTACCTCTTGAAATCTGTTTCCTGGTATTCTGCCTCGCTTTCAAGTCCGCCTCGTTGCCTTCCCTCAACAGATTTTTGGACGATAGCTGTACTTTATTACTCGGCCAGTTTGTGAATTGCTGTGACCCTGAGCTCCATTTTTCAACTCGTTTTTGGTGAGCTGACCGCATGTCCAAAATTTTGGTTCAGGACCTATACTGGTTCCCGGTAGGTGGCTGAGACTTTGGTTAATTCTTCTTCCTGCCGGGAAATTACAGTGATATGTGCCCGTCCATATGCCTAACAGCTACTCTCTCATTGGTTCTCCCTCTTCCCTTTCATCCTCTGCCAAATTGGCAACCTGTGAGAACCAGGCGGTTAAAGGGGCTGTCTCTCCAAGTTGGGAGGTTGATAGTAAAGCAGATGGAAAGTCAAACCGGAGCACCCGGAGAGGGATTATTCATTGAGTTTTAGAAACCTTTCGTATTCACAGTGTGTCCGTTCTCTAGGTTTCCTGTACATGTTATAGCTGTAGTAATATTCCCTTCAACCTGGAGAGTTGGGACCCATGGAATGGGTGCCATGCATTATTGCTTTAAAGGGTCTGCATTTGTTCACCCAATCTCACCAATCCTCTCAGTCCCAAGTGTCCAGCCTTATGCCACATCCAGCTGTCATTGTAGAAAGGGTCATTCCAGGTTTCATCAGAGACCCTGAAGGAATTGTAAAGAATTTCCCAGTTTTTCTGTTTTGTTTTTGAAATTCCTTTTTACAGTCGGTTTGAGCTGATTCTCGCTGCCATGTTTATGCCAGTCTAGACACACTTGATTCCCTTATGGAGACATATCAGTACATAGGTTTTAAGATTCTTACTAGTCAGATATATTCCTCTGCGGGAAATATGGGGTTTTGAGTCCCTTTCACTGAGGAAGGTGAAGGTCTTGTCTATTCCATAGTTGGTTTTTGGAATGGTACCTGTGCTTATATCAAACTCTGGTTTTATGCATCACCCCACTTCTCCTTCCCCCTTAAGCAGGCATAAGAGTGTTTTCTAAATGTGAGACACTGTTCTCTTTCCTAACTCAGTTCAAGTGTAGCCATGTTTACAGGATCTTCATAAGTGATATCTTGTGATAAGTTTCTTTTTCTGTGTGACTTATTTCACTTAGAATCATCGTACCTGAATCCACCCATTTTGCTGCTACTGGTCTTATGACATTGATTTCATGGCTGAGGGATATTCCATCGTACAAAAGTACCACAATTTTTTGAACCATTTTTATATTTCCTGGGATATTTACGGTGTACCCAAGTTGAGGTCCTTGTAAGCAGTGCAGCCCTAAATTTTGGGGTGGCTCTGTCTTTTTGATTTTCAGTTTTCCCAAGGTATATTCCCTAGACTGGAAGTGCCCTTGGCTCTGTATCTCTGTTCTTTACTTGTTTTAGGGAACACAATGCACTACTCCAGAGAGGCACTTGGCAATTTACATCCCGCCCATCAGCATAACAAGGCTCCCTGTTCTCCAGGGCCTGTCTTGCCTTTCTGGTTTTTACACATTTTGTGGATGTCCCTTTTGACCGGTGGGAAGTGATACTTCTTTGTAGTGCAGATTTGCATTGCCCGCTTGCTTGCTTGGCCAAAAAGGGCGTATGCGTTTTCTCCTGAATATATTCAGGAGAAAACGCATACGCCCTTTTTGGCTAAGTGCATCATTGTCGAAGTTGTGCCGCTCTTCCTGTGCTTTAAAGGCGATTCCAACGTACCTCTTGAAATCTGTTTCCTGCTATTCTGCCTGCCTTTCAAATCCGCCTCCTTGCCTTCCCTCAACAGATTTTTGGACGATAGTTTTCCTTTATTACTCGGCCAGTTTGTGAATTGCTGTGCCCCTGAGTTCCATTTTTCAACACGTTTTTGTTGAGCTGACCGCAAGTCCAAAATTTTGGTTCAGGACCTATACTGGTTCCCGGTGGGGGGCTGAGACTTTGCTTAATTCTTCTTTCTGCCGGGAAATTACAGTGATATGTGCCCGTCCAAATGCCTAACAGCTACTCTCTCATTGGTTCTCCCTCTTCCCTTTCATCCTCTGCCAAATTGGAAACCTGTGTGAACCAGGAGGTTAAAGGGGCCGTCTCTCCAAGTTGGGAGATTGATAGTAAAGCAGATGGAAAGTGAAACCGGAGCACCAGGAGAGGGATTATTCGTTGAGGTTTAGAAAACTTTCGTATTCACAGTGTGTCCGTTCTCTAGGTTTCCCGTACATGTTATAGCTGTAGTAATATTCCCTTCAACCTCGAGAGTTGGGACCCATGGAATGGGTGCAATGCATTACTGCTTTAAAGGGTCTGCATTTGCTCACCCAATCTCACCTATCCTCTCAGTCCCAAGTGTCCAGCCTTATGCCACATCCAGCTGTTGTTGTAGATAGGGTCATTCCAGGTTTCATCACAGACCCTGAAGGAATTGTAAAGAATTTCCCAGTTTTTTCGTTTTGTTTTTGAAATTCCTTTTTATCGTGGGTTTGAGCTGATTCTCGCTGCCATGTTGATGCCAGTCTAGACACACTTGATTCCCTTAAGGAGACATATCAATACATAGGTTTTAAGATTCTTACTAGTCAGATATATTCCTCTGTGGGATATAAGGTGTTTTGAGTCCCTTTCACTGAGGAAGGTGTAGGTCTTGTCTATTCCATAGTTGGTGTTTGGAACGGTACCTATGCTTATATCAAACTCTGGTTTTATGCATCACCCCACCTTTCCTTCTCCCTTAAGCAGGCATAAGAGTGTTTTCTAAATGTGAGACACTGTTCTCTTTCCTAACTCAGTTCAAGTGTAGCCATGTTTACAGGATCTTCATAAGTGATATCTTATGATAAGTTTCTTTTTCTGTGTGACATATTTCACTTAGAATCATCGTACCTGAATCCACCCATTTTGCTGCTACTGGTCTTTTGACATTGATTTCATGGCTGAGGGATATTCCGTCGTACGTAAGTACCACGATTTTTTGAACCATTTTATATTTCCTGGGATATTTAAGGTGTACCCAAGTTGAGGTCCTTGTAAGCAGTGCAGCCCTAAATTTTAGGGTGGCTCTGTCTTATTGATTTTCAGTTTTCCCAAGGTATATTCCCTAGACTGGAAGTGCCTTGGCTCTGTAGCTCTGTTGTTTACTTGTTTTAGGGAACACAATGCACTCCTCCAGAGAGTCAGTTGGCAATTTACATACCGTCCATCAGCATAACAAGGCTCCCTGTTCTCCAGGGCCTGTCTTGCCTTTCTGGTTTTTACACATCTTGTGGATGTCCCTTTTGACCGGTGGGAAGTGATACTTCTTTGTAGTGCAGATTTGCATTGCCCGCTTGCTTGCTTGGCCAAAAAGGGCGTATGCGTTTTCTCCTGAATATATTCAGGAGAAAACGCATACGCCCTTTTTGGCCAAGTGCATCATTGTTGAAGTTGTGACCCTCTTCCTGTGCTTTAAAGGCGATTCCAACGTACCTCTTGAAATCTGTTTCCTGCTATTCTGCCTCGCTTTCAAGTCTGCCTCGTTGCCTTCCCTCAACAGATTTTTGGACGATAGTTGTCCTTTATTACTCGGCCAGTTTGTGAATTGCTGTGCCCCTGAGCTCCAATTTTCAACTCGTTTTTGGTGAGCTGACCGCAAGTCTTAAATTTTGGTTCAGGACATATACTGGTTGCCGGTGGGGGGCTGAGACTTTGGTTAATTCTTCTTCCTGCCGGGAAATTACAGTGATATGTGCCCGTCCAAATGCCTAACAGCTACTCTCTCATTGGTTCTCCCTCTTCCCTTTCATCCTCTGACAAATTGGCAACCTGTGCGAACCAGGAGGTTAAAGGGGCTGTCTCTCCAAGTTGGGAGGTTGATAGTAAAGCAGGTGGAAAGTCAAACCGGAGCAGCAGGAGAGGGACAATTCGTTGAGTTTTAGAAACCTTTCGTATTCACAGTGTGTCCGTTCTCTAGGTTTCCCGTACATGTTATAACTGTAGTAATATTCCCTTCAACCTGCAGAGTTGGGACCCATGGAATGGGTGCCATGCATTATTGCTTTAAAGGGTCTGCATTTGCTCACCCAATCTCACCAATCCTCTCAGTCCCATGTGTCCAGTCTTATGCCACATCCAGCTGCCGTGGTAGATAGGGTCATTCCAGGTTTCATCAGAGACCCTGAAGGAATTGTAAAAAATTTCCCAGTTTTTTTGTTTTGTTTTTGAAATTCCTTTTTATAGTGGGTTTGAGCTGATTCTCGCTGCCATGTTTATGCCAGTCTAGACACACTTGATTCCCTTACGGATACATATCCATACATAGGTTTTAAGATTCTTACTAGTCAGATATATTCCTCTGCGGGAAATATGAGGTTTTGAGTCCCTTTCACTGAGGAAAGTGTAGGTCTTGTCTATTCCATAGTTGGTTTTTGGAACGGTACCTGTGCTTATATCAAACTCTGGTTTTATGCATCACCCAACCTCTCCTTCCCCCTTAAGCAGGCATAAGAGTGTTTTCTAAATGTGAGACACTGTTCTCTTTCCTAGCTCATTTCAAGTGTAGCCATGTTTACAGGATCTTCATAAGTGATATCTTATGATAAGTTTCTTTTTCTGTGTGACTTATTTCACTTAGAATCATCGTACCTGAATCCACCCATTTTGCTGCTACTGGTCTTATGTCATTGATTTCATGGCTGAGGGATATTCCATCGTACATAAGTCCCACAATTTTTTGAACCATTTTTATATTTCCTGGGATATTTAAGGTGTACCCAAGTTGAGGTCCTTGTAAGCAGTGTAGCCCTAAATTTTGGGGTGGCTCTGTCTTATTGATTTTCTGTTTTACCAAGGTATATTCCCTAGACTGGAAGTGCCCTTGGCTCTGTCGCTCTGTTGTTTACTTGTTTTAGGGAACACAATGCACTCCTCCAGTGAGGCAGTTGGCAATTTACATCCCGCCCATCAGCATAACAAGGCTCCCTGTTCTCCAGGGCCTGTCTTGCCTTTCTGGTTTTTACACATTTTGTGGATGTCCCTTTTGACCGGTGGGAAGTGATACTTCTTTGTAGTGCAGATTTGCATTGCCCGCTTGCTTGCTTGGCCAAAAAGAGCGTATGCGTTTTCTCCTGAATATATTCAGGAGAAAACGCATACGCACTTTTTGGCTAAGTGCATCATTGTTGAAGTTGTGCCCCTCTTCCTGTGCTTTAAAGGCGATTCCAACGTACCTCTTGAAATCTGTTTCCTGCTATTCTGCCTCGCTTTCAAGTCCGCTTCGTTGCCTTCACTCAACAGATTTTTGGACGATAGTTTTCCTTTATTACTCGGCCACTTTGTGGTTTGCTGTGCCCCTGAGCTCCATTTTTCAACTCGTTTTTGGTGAGCTGACCGCAAGTCCTAAATTTTGGTTCAGGACCTATACTGGTTCCTGGTGGGTGGCTGAGACTTTGCTTAATTCTTCTTCCTGCCGGGAAATTACAGTGATATGTGCCCGTCCAAATGCCTAACAGCTACTCTCTCATTGGTTCTCCCTCTTCCCTTTCATCCTCTAACAAATTGGCAACCTGTGCGAACCAGGAGGTTATAGGGGCTGTCTCTCCAAGTTGGGAGGTTGATAGTAAAGCAGGTGGAAAGTCAAACCGGAGCACCAGGAGAGGGACTATTCGTTGAGTTTTAGAAACCTTTCGTATTCACAGTGTGTCCGTTCTCTAGGTTTCCCGTACATGTTATAACTGTAGTAATATTCCCTTCAACCTGGAGAGTTGGGACCCATGGAATGGGTGCCATGCATTATTGCTTTAAAGGGTCTGCATTTGCTCACCCAATCTCACCAATCCTCTCAGTCCCAAATGTCCAGCCTTATGCCACATCCAGCTGCCGTGGTAGATAGGGTCATTCCAGGTTTCATCAGAGACCCTGAAGGAATTGTAAAAAATTTCCCAGTTTTTTTGTTTTGTTTTTGAAATTCCTTTTTATAGTGGGTTTGAGCTGATTCTCGCTGCCATGTTTATGCCAGTCTAGACACACTTGACTCCCTTACGGATACATATCCATACATAGGTTTTAAGATTCTTACTAGTCAGATATATTCCTCTGCGGGAAATATGGGGTTTTGAGTCCCGTTCACTGAGGAAAGTGTAGGTCTTGTCTATTCCATAGTTGGTTTTTGGAACGGTACCTGTGCTTATATCAAACTCTGGTTTTATGCATCACCCCACCTCTCCTTCCCCCTTAAGCAGGCATAAGAGTGTTTTCTAAATGTGAGACACTGTTCTCTTTCCTAACTCAGTTCAAGTGTAGCCATGTTTACAGGATCTTCATAAGTGATATCTTATGATAAGTTTCTTTTTCTGTGTGACTTATTTCACTTAGAATCATCGTACCTGAATCCACCCATTTTGCTGCTACTGGTCTTATGACATTGATTTCATGGCTGAGGGATATTCCATCGTACGTAAGTACCACAATTTTTTGAACCATTTTTATATTTCCTGGGATATTTAAGGTGTATCCAAGTTGAGGGCCTTTTAAGTAGTGCAGCCCTAAATTTTGGGGTGGCTCTGTCTTATTGATTTTCAGTTTTCCCAAGGTATATTCCCTAGACTGGAAGTGCCCTTGGCTCTGTAGCTTTGTTGTTTACTTCTTTTAGGGAACACAATGCACTCCTCCAGAGAGGCAGTTGGCAATTTACATCCTGCCCATCAGCATAACAAGGCTCCTTGTTCTCCAGGGCCTGTCTTGCCTTTATGGTTTTTACACATTTTGTGGATGTCCCTTTTGAACGGCGGGAAGTGATACTTCTTTGTAGTGCAGATTTGCATTGCCCGCTTGCCTGCTTGGACAAAAAGGCTGTATGCGTTTTGTCCTGAATATATTCAGGAGAAAACGCATACGCCCTTTTTGGCCAAGTGCATCATTGTCGAAATTGTGCCCCTCTTCCTGTGCTTTAAAGGCAATTCCAACGTACCTCTTGAAATCTGTTTCCTGCTATTCTGCCTCGCTTTCAAGTCCGCCTCGTTGCCTTCCCTCAACAGATTTTTGGACAATAGTTGTCCTTTATTACACGGCCCGTTTGTGAATTGCTGTGCCCCTGAGCTCCATTTTTCAACTCGTTTTTGGTGAGCTGACCGCAAGTCCAAAATTTTGGTTCAGGGCCTATACTTGTTCCCGGTGGGTGGCTGAGACGTTGGTAAATTCTTCTTCCTTCCGGGAAATTAGAGTGATATGTGCCCGTCCAAACGCCTAACAGCTACTCTCTCATTGGTTCTCCCTCTTCCCTTTCATCCTCTGCCAAATTGGCAACGTGTGCGAACCAGGAGGTTAAAGGGGCTGTCTCTCCAAGTTGGGAGGTTGATAGTAAAGCAGATGGAAAGTCAAACCGGAGCATCAGGAGAGGGACTATTCGTTGAGTTTTAGAAACCTTTCGTATTCACAGTGTGTCCGTTCTCTAGGTTTCCCGTACATGTTATAGCTGTAGTAATATTCCCTTTAACCTGGAGATTTCGGACCCATGGAATGGGTGCCAGGCATTTTTGCTTTAAAGGGTCTGCATTTGCTCACCCACTCTCACCATTCCTCTCAGTCCTAAGTGTCCAGCCTTATGCCTCATCCAGCTGCCGTTGTACATAAGGTCATTCCAGGTTTCATCAGAGACCCTGAAGGAATTGTAAAGAATTTCCAAGTTTTTTGTTTTGTTTTTGAAATTCCTTTTTATAGTGGGTTTGAGCTGATTCTCGCTGCCATGTTTATGCCAGTCTAGACACACTTGATTCCCTTACGGAGACATATCAATACATAGGTTTTAAGATTCTTACTAGTCAGATATATTCCTCTGCGGGAAATATGGGGTTTTGAGTCCATTTCACTGAGGAAGGTGTAGGTTTTGTCTATTCCATAGTTGGTTTTTGGAACGGTACCTGTGCTTATATCAAACTCTGGTTTTATGCATCACCCCACCTCTCCTTCCGCCTTAAGCAGGCTTAAGATTGTTTTCTAAATGTGAGACACTGTTCTCTTTCCTAACTCAGTTCAAGTGTAGCCATGTTTACAGGATCTTCATAAGTGATATCTTATGATAAGTTTCTTTTGCCGTGTGACTTATTTCACTTAGAATCATCGTACCTGAATCCACCCATTTTGCTGCTACTGGTCTTATGACATTGATTTCATGGCTGAGGGATATTCCATCGTACGTAAGTACCACAATTTTTTGAACCATTTTTATATTTCCTGGGATATTTAAGGTGTATCCAAGTTGAGGGCCTTTTAAGTAGTGCAGCCCTAAATTTTGGGGTGGCTCTGTCTTATTGATTTTCAGTTTTCCCAAGGTATATTCCCTAGACTGGAAGTGCCCTTGGCTCTGTAGCTCTGTTGTTTATTTGTTTTAGGGAACACAATGCACTCCTCCAGAGAGGCAGTTGGCAAGTTACATCCCGCCCATCAGCATAACAAGGCTCCCTGTTCTCCAGGGCCTGTCTTGCCTTTCTGGTTTTTACACATTTTGTGGATGTCCCTTTTGGCCGGTGGGAAGGGATACTTCTTTGTAGTGCAGATTTGCATTGCCCGCTTGCTTGCTTGGCCAAAAAGGGCCTATGCGTTTTCTCCTGAATATATTCAGGAGAAAACGCATAGGCCCTTTTTGGCCAAGTGCATCATTGTCAAAGTTGTGACACTCTTCCTGTGCTTTAAAGGCGATTCCAACGTACCTCTTGAAATCTTTTTCCTGCTATTCTGCCTCGCTTTCAAGTCTGCCTCGTTGCCTTCCCTCAAGAGATTTTTGGACGGTAGTTGTCCTTTATACTCGGCCAGTTTGTGAATTGCTGTGCCCCTGAGCTCCATTTTTCAACTCGTTTTTGGTGAGCTGACCGCAAGTCCAAAATTTTGGTTCAGGACATATACTGGTTCCCAGTGGGGGGCTGAGACTTTGGTTAATTCTTCTTCCTGCCGGGAAATTACAGTGATATGTGCCCGTCCAAATGCCTAACAGCTACTCTATCATTGGTTCTCCCTCTTCCCTTTCATCCTCTGCCAAATTGGCAACCTGTGAGAACCAGGAGGTTAAAGGGGCTGTCTCTCCAAGTTGGGAGGTTGATAGTAAAGCAGATGGAAAGTCAAACCGGAGCACCAGGAGAGGGACTATTCGTTGAGTTTTAGAAACCTTTCGTATTCACAGTGTGTCCGTTCTCTAGGTTTCCCGTACATGTTATAACTGTAGTAATATTCCCTTCACCCTGGAGAGTTGGGACCCATGGAATGGGTGCCATGCATTATTGCTTTAAAGGGTCTGCATTTGTTCACCCAATCTCACCAATCCTCTCAGTCCTAAGTGTCCAGCCTTATGCCACATCCAGCTGTCGTTGTAGATAGGGTCATTCCAGGTTTCATCAGAGACTCTGAAGGAATTGTAAAGAATTTCCCAGTTTTTTTGATTTGTTTTTGAAATTCCTTTTTATAGTGGGTTTGAGCTGATTCTCGCTGCCATGTTTTTGCCAGTCTAGACACACTTGATTCCCTTACGTAGACATATCAATACATAAGTTTTAAGATTCTTACTAGTCAGATATATTCCTCTGCGGGAAATATGGTGTTTTGAGTCCCTTTCACTGAGGAAGGTGTAGGTCTTGTCTATTCCATAGTTGGTTTTTGGAATGGTACCTGTGCTTATATCAAACTCTGGTTTTATGCATCACCCCACCTCTCTTTCCCCCTTAAGCAGGCATAAGAGTGTTTTCTAAATGTGAGACACTGTTCTCTTTCCTAACTCAGTTCAAGTGTAGCCATGTTTACAGGATCTTCATAAGTGATATCTTATGATAAGATCTTTTTCTTTGTGACTTATTTCACTTAGAATCATCGTACCTGAATCCAACCATTTTGCTGCTACTGGTCTTATGTCATTGATTTCATGGCTGAGGGATATTCCATCGTACGTAAGTACCACAATTTTTTGAACCATTTTTATATTTCCTGGGATATTTAAGCTGTACCCAAGTTGAGGTCCTTGTAAGCAGTGCAGCCCTACATTTTGGGGTGGCTCTGTCTTATTGATTTTCAGTTTTCCCAAGGTATATTCCCTAGACTGGAAGTGCCCTTGGCTCTGTAGCTCTGTTCTTTACATGTTTTAGGGAACGCAATGCACTCCTCCAGAGAGGCAGTTGGCAATGTACATCCCGCCCATCAGCATAACAAGGCTCCCTGTTTTCCAGGGCCTGTCTTGCCTTTCTGTTTTTTACACATTTTGTGGATGTCCCTTTTGAGCGGTGGGAAGTGATACTTCTTTGTAGTGCAGATTTGCATTGCCCGCTTGCTTGCTTGGCCAAAAAGGGCATATGCGTTTTCTCCTGAATATATGCAGGAGAAAACGCATACGCCCTTTTTGGCCAAGTGCATCATTGTCGAAGTTGTGCCCCTCTTCCTGTGCTTTAAAGGCGATTCCAACGTACCTCTTGAAATCTGTTTCCTGCTATTCTGCCTCGCTTTCAAGTCCGCCTCGTTGCCTTCCCTCAACAGATTTTTTCACGATAGTTGTCCTTTATTACTCGGCCAGTTTGTGAATTGCTGTGCCCCTGAGCTCCATTTTTCAACTCGTTTTTGGTGAGCTGACCGCAAGTCCAAAATTTTGGTTCAGGACCTATGCTGGTTCCCGGTGGGGGGCTGAGACTTTGGATAATTCTTCTTCCTGCCGGGAAATTACAGTGTTATGTGCCCATTCAAATGCCTAACAGCTACTCTCTCATTGGTTCTCCCTCTTCCCTTTCATCCTCTGCCAAATTGGCAACCAGTGCGAACCAGGAGGTTAAAGGGGCTGTCTCTCCAAGTTGGGAGGTTGATAGTAAAGCAGATGGAAAGTCAAACCGGAGCACCAGGAGAGGGACTATTCGTTGAGTTTTAGAAACCTTTCGTATTCACAGTGTGTCCATTCTCTAGGTTTCCCATACATGTTATAGCTGTAGTAATATTCCCTTCAACCTGGAGAGTTGGGACCCATGGAATGGGTGCCAGGCATTTGTGCTTTAAAGGGTCTGCATTTGCTCACCCAATCTCACCAATCGTCTCAGTCCTAAGTGTCCCTCCTTATGCCACATCCAACTGTCATTGTAGAGAGGGTCATTCCAGGTTTCATCAGAGACCCTGAAGGAATTGTAAAGAATTTCCCTGTTTTTTTGTTTTGTTTTTGAAATTCCTTTTTATAGTGGGTTTGAGCTGATTCTCGCTGCCATATTTATGCCAGTCTAGACACACTTGATTCCCTTACAGAGACATATCAATACATAGGTTTTAAGATTCTTACTAGTCAGATATATTCCTCTGTGGGAAATATGGGGTTTTGAGTCCCTTTCACTGAGGAAGGTGTAGGTCTTGTCTATTCCATAGTTGGTTTTTGGAACGGTACCTGTGCTTATATCAAACTCTGGTTTTATGCATCACCCCACCTCTCCTTCCTCCTAAAGCAGGCATAAGAGTGTTTTCTAAATGTGAGACACTGTTCTTTTTCCTAAATCAGTTCAAGTGTAGCCATGTTTACAGGATCTTCATAAGGGATATCTTATGATAAGTTTCTTTTTCTGTGTGATTTATTTCACTTAGAATCATCGTACCTGAATCCACCCATTTTGCTGCTACTGGTCTTATGACATTGATTTCATGGCTGAGGGATATTCCATCGTATGTAAGTACCACAATTTTTTGAACCATTTTTATATTTCCTGGGATATTTAAGGTGTACCCAAGTTGAGGTCCTTGTAAGCAGTGCAGCCCTAAATTTTGGGGTGGCTCTGCCTTATTGATTTTCGGTTTACCCAAGGTATATTCCCTAGACTGGAAGTGCCCTTGGCTCTGTACCTCTGTTCTTTACTTGTTTTAGGGAACACAATGTACTCCTCCAGAGAGGCAGTTGGCAATTTATATCCCGCCCATCAGCATAACAAGGCTCCCTGATCTCCAGGGCCTGTCTTGCCTTTCTGGTTTTTACACATTTTGTGGATGTCCCTTTTGACCGGTGGGAAGTGATACTTCTTTGTAGTGCAGATTTGCATTTCCCGCTTTCTTGCTTGGCGAAAAATGGCATATGCGTTTTCTCCTGAATATATTCAGGACAAAACGCATACGCCCTTTTTGGCCAAGTGCATCATTGTCGAAGTTGTGCCCCTCTTCCTGTGCTTTAAAGGCGATTCCAACGTACCTCTTGAAATCTGTTTCCTGCTATTCTGCCTCGCTTTCAAGTCCACCTCGTTGGCTTCCCTCAACAGATTTTTGGACGATAGTTGTCCTGTATTACTCGGCCAGTTTGTGAATTGCTGTGCCCCTGAGCTCAATTTTTCAACTCGTTTTTGTTGAGCTGACCGCAAGTCCAAAATTTTGGTTCAGGACCTATGCTGGTTCCCGGTGGGGGGCTGAGACTTTGGTTAATTCTTCTTCCTCCCGGGAAGTTAGAATGATATGTGCCCGTCCAAATGCCTAACAGCTACTCTCTCATTGGTTCTCCCTCTTCCCTTTCATCCTCTGCCAAATTGGCAATCTGTTCGAACCAGGAGGTTAAAGGGGCTGTCTCTCCAAGTTGGGAGATTGATAGTAAAGCAGATGGAAAGTCAAACCGGAGCACCAGGAGAGGGACTATTCGTTGAGTTTTAGAAACCTTTCATATTCACAGTGTGTCCGTTCTCTGGGTTTCCCGTACATGTTATAACTGTAGTAATATTCCCTTCAACCTGGAGAGTTGGGACCCATGGAATGGGTGCCAGGCATTTGTGCTTTAAAGGGTCTGCATTTGCTCACCCAATCTCACCAATCCTCTCAGTCCCAAGTGTCCAGCTTTATGCCACATCCAGCTGTCATTGTAGATAGGGTCATTCCAGGTTTCATCAGAGACCCTGAAGGAATTGTAAAGAATTTCCCAGTTTTTTTGTTTTGTTTTTGAAATTCCTTTTTATAGTGGGTTTGAGCTGATTCTCGCTGCCATGTTTATGCCAGTCTAGACACACTTGATTCCCTTATGGAGACATATCAATACATAGGTTTTAAGATTCTTACTAGTCAGATATATTCCTCTGCGGGAAATATGGGGTTTTGAGTCCCTTTCACTGAGGAAGGTATAAGTCTTGTCTATTCCATAGTTGGTTTTTGGAACGGTACCTGTGCTTATATCAAACTCTGGTTTTATGCATCACCCCACCTCTCCTTCCCCCTTAAGCAGGCATAAGAGTGTTTTCTAAATGTGAGACACTCTTCTCTTTCCTAACTCAGTTCAAGTGTAGCCATGTTTACAGGATCTTCATAAGTGATATCTTATGATAAGTTTCTTTTTCTGTGTGACTTATTTCACTTAGAATCATCGTACCTGAATCCACCCATTTTGCTGCTACTGGTCTTATGTCATTGATTTCATGGCTGAGGGATATTCCATCGTACGTAATTACCACAATTTTTTGAACCATTTTTATATTTCCTGGGATATTTAAGGTGTACCCAAGTTGAGGTTCTTTTAATTAGTGCAGCCCTAAATTTTGGGCTGGCTCTGTCTTATTGATTTTCAGTTTTCCCAAGGTATATACCCTAGACTGGAAGTGCCCTTGGCTCTGTAGATCTGTTGTTTACTTGTTTTAGGGAACACAATGCACTCCTCCAAAGAGGCAGTTGGCAATTTACATCCCGCCCATCAGCATAACAAGGCTCCCTGTTCTCCAGGACCTGTCTTGCCTTTCTGGTTTTTACACATTTTGTGGATGTCCCTTTTGACCGGTGGGAAGTGCTACTTCTCTGTAGTGCAGATTTGCATTGCCCGCTTGCTTGCTTGGCCAAAATGTGCGTATGCGTTTTCTCCTGAATATATTCAGGAGAAAACGCATATGCCCTTTTTGGCCAAGTGCATCATTGTCGAAGTTGTGCCCCTCTTCCTGTGCTTTAAAGGCGATTCCAACGTACCTCTTGAAATCTGTTTCCTGCTATTCTGCCTCGCTTTCAAGTCTGCCTCGTTGCCTTCCCTCAACAGATTTTTGGACGATAGTTGTCCTTTATTACTCGGCCAGTTTGTGAATTGCTGTGCCCCTGAGCTCCATTTTTCAACTCGTTTTTTGTGAGCTGAACGCAAGACCAAAATTTTGGTTCAGGACCTATACTGGTTCCCGGTGGGTGGCTGAGACTTTTGTTAATTCTTCTTCCTACCGGGAAATTAGAGTGACATGTGCCCGTCCAAATACCTAACAGCTACTCTCTCGTTGGTTCTCCCTCTTCCCTTTCATCCTCTGCCAAATTGGCAACCTGTGCGAACCAGCAGGTTAAAGTGGCTGTCTCTTCAAGTTGGGAGACTGATAATAAAGCAGTGTGAAAGTCATACCGGAGCACCAGGACAGGGACTATTCTCTGAGTTTTAGAAACCTTTCGTATTCACAGTGTGTCCGTTCTCTAGGTTTTCCGTACATGTTATAGCTCTAGTAATAGTTCCTTCAACCTGGAGAGTTGAGACCCATGGAATGGGTGCCACATATTATTGTTTTAAAGGGTCTGCATTTGCTCACCCACTCTCACCAACCCTCTCAGTCCCAAGTGTCCAGCCTTATGCCACATCCAGGTGTCGTTGTAGATAGGGTCATTCCAGGTTTCATCAGAGACCCTGAAGGAATTGTAAAGAATTTCACTGTTTTTTGTTTTGTTTTTGAATTTCCTTTTCTAGTGGGTTTGAGCTGATTCTCGCTGCCATGTTTATGCCAGTCTAGACACACTTGATTCCCTTACGGAGACATATCAATACATAGGTTTTAAGATTATTACTAGTAAGATATATTCCTCGGCTGGAAATATGGGGTTTTGAGTCCCGTTCACAGAGGAAGTAGTATGTCTTGTCTATTCTGTATTTGGATTATGGAACCGTACCTGTGCTAATATCAAACTCTGGTTTTATTCATCACCCCACCTCTGCTTTCCCCTTAAGCATGCATAAGAGTGTTTTCTAAATATGAGACTCTGTTCCCTTTCCTAATTCCTTCCATGTGTAGCCATGTTTATATACCCGTCCTAAGTGATATCTTATGATAAGTTTATTTTTCTGTGTGATTTTTTCAGTTAGAATCATCGTACATGAATCCTTTCATTATGCTGCTACTGGCCTTATGACATTGACTTCATGGCTGTGGGATATTCCATCATACGTATGTACCACAATTTCTTTACCATTTTTGTCTTTCCTGGTATTTATAAGGTGTCCCGAAGTCGAGGTTCTTGTAAGCAGTGCTGCCATAAATTTTGGGGTGGCTGTGTCTTATTGATTTTCAATTTTCCCAAGGTATATTCCCGTAACTGGAAGTGCCTTAGGTTGTGAAGCACTGTTGTTAATTCTTTTTGGGAACACAATGCACTCCTCCAGAGTGGCTGTTGGCAATTTACATCCCACCCATCCACATAACAAGGCTCCCTGTTCTCCAGATCCTGTCTTGCCTTTCGTGTTTTTACACATTTTACGGATGTCCCTTTTGACCGGTTGGAAGTGATACTTCTTTGTAGTGCAGATTTGCATTGTGCGGTTGCTTGGTTGGCCAAAATGGGTGTATGCGTTTTCTCCTGAATATATTCAGGAGAAAACGCATGCACCCTTTATGGACAATTCCATAATTGTCGAAGTTGTGATGCTTTTCCTGTGTTTAAAGGCGATTCCAATGTACTTCTGGAAATCTGTTTCATGCACTTCTGCCTCATTTTCAAGTCCGCCTCATGGCTTTCTCTCAACAGTTTTTTGGAAGAGAGTAGTCCTTTATAACTCTGCAAGTTAGTGAATTGCTGTGCCCCTGAGTTCCTTTTTTCAACTCGCGTTTTTGTGAGCTGACTGCCAATCCACACTTTTGCTTCAGGACCTATACTGGTTCCATTGGGGGGGCTGGCTCAGAGTTTGTTAATTCTTCTTCGTGACGGGAATTTAGAGTGACATGTGGCCTTCCTAATGCCTACAGCTACCTCTAATTGTTTCTCCCTCTTCCCTTATATCCTCTACACAACGTGCCAACTGTGCGAACCAGGATGTTATAGGTGCTGAATCTCCAATTTGGGAGATTGATACTAAAGCAGTTGGAATGTCAAACTGGTGCACAAGGAGAGAAAAAAATTAGTAGAGTTTTAGAAACCTTTCACCATCAGATGGTGTCCATTCTCGAGGTTTCCCATACATGTTATAACTGTAGTGATATTCCCTTCTACCTGGAGAGTTGGGACCCATAGAATGGGTGCCAGGTATTATTGCTTTAAACGGTCTGCATTTTCTCACCCAATCTCACCAATCCTCTCAGTCCCAAGTGACCAGCCTTATGCCACATCCAGCTGTCGTTGTAGATAGGGTCATTGTAAGTTTCATCAGAACCCCTGAAGGTATTGTGTAAGATTTTCACTGTTTATTTGTTTTGTTTTGAAATTCATTTTTATAGTGGGTTTGAGCTGATTCTCTCTGCCGTGTTTATGTCATTCTAGACACACTTGGTTACCTTATGGAGACATATCAATACATAGGTTTTAAGATTCTTACTAGTCAGATATACTACTCTTTGGGGAATAGGGGTGTTGAGCCCCGTTCAGTGAGGAAAGAGTAGGTCTTGTCTATTTTGTATTTGGATTATGCAACCGTACCTGTGCTAATATCAAACTCTGGTTTTATGCATCACCCCACCTCTCCTTTCCTCTTGAGCAGGCATAAGAGTGTTTTCTAAATGTGAGACTCTTCTCTTTCCTAATTCAGTTCATGTGTAGCCATGTTTACAAGACCTTCATAAGTGATATCTTATGATAAGTTTCTTTTTCTGTGTGACTTATTTCAGTTAGAATCATCGTACATGAATCCACTCATTATGCTGCTACTGGCCTTATGACATTGATTTCATGGCTGAGGGATATTCCATCGTACGTATGTACCACAATTTCTTTACTATTTTTGTCTTTACTGGGATATTTAAGGTGTCCCGTAGTCGAGGTTCTTGTAAGCAGTGCTGCCCTATATTTTGGGTTGGCTGTGTCTTATTGATTTTCAATTTCCCCAAGGTATATTCCCATGACTGGAAGTGCCTTAGGTTGTTAAACTCTGTTGTTTAATTCTTTTAGGGAACACAATGCACTCCTGCAGAGTGGCTGTTGGCAATCTGCATCCCACCCATCAGCATAACAAGGCTCCCTGTTCTCTAGAGCCCCTCTTGCCTTTCTGGTTTTTACACATTTTACGGATATCCCTTTTGAGTGGTAAGAAGTGATACTTCTTTGTAGTGCAGATTTGCATTGTGCGGTTGCTTGGTTGGCCAAAATGGGTGTATGCGTTTTCTCCTGAATATATTCAGGAGAAAACGCATGCACCCTTTATGGACAATTCCATAATTGTCGAAATTGTGATGCTTTTCCTGTGTTTAAAGGCGATTCCAATGTACTTCTGGAAATCTGTTTCGTGCAAATCTCCCTCATTTTCAAGTCCGCCTCATGGCTTTTCCTCAACAGATTTTTGGAAGAGAGTAGTCCTGTATAACTCTGCAAGTTAGTGAATTGCTGTGCCCCTGAGCTCCATTTTTCAACTTGTGTTTTTGTGAGCTGACCGCAAACCCACAATTTTGCTTCAGGACCTATACTAGTTATGGGGGTGGGGCAGGCTGAGAGTTTGGTTAATTCTTCTTCGTGACGGGAAATTAGAGTGACATGTGGCCGTCCAAATGCCTACAGCTACTCTCTCATTGGTTCTCCCTCTTCCCTTATATCCTCTGCACAATGTGCCAACTGTGCGAACCAGGAGGTTATAGGGGCTGACTCTCCAAGTTGGGAGATTGATATTAAAGCAGTTGGAATGTCAAGCTGCAGCACATGGAGGGAAAAAAATTAGTAGAGTTTTAGAAACCTTTCACCATCAGAGGGTGTCCATTCTCTAGGTTTCCCATACATGTTATAACTGTAGTGATATTCCCTTCTACCTGGAGAGTTGGGAAACATGGAATCAGTGGCAGGCATTATTGCTTTAAAGCGTCTGCATTTTCTCACCCAATCTCACCAATCCTCTCAGTCCCAGGTGAACAACCTTATGCCACATCCAGCTGTTGTTGTAGATAGGGTCATTCCAAGTTTCATCAGAACCCCTGAAGGTGTTGTGTAAGAATTTCACTGTTTCTTTGTTTTGTTTTGAAATTCCTTTTTATAGTGGGTTTGAGCTGATTCTCACTGCCGTGTTTATGTCATTCTAGACACACTTGGTTCCCTTATGGAGACATATCAATACATAGGTTTTAAGATCCTTACTAGTCAGATATATTTCTCTGTGGGTAATAGGGGTGTTGAGTCCCATTCACCGAGGAAGGAGTCGGGCTTGTCTCTTCTGTATTTGGATTATGGAACGGTACCTGTGTTAATATCAAACTCTGGTTTTGTGTGTCTCCCCACCTCTCCTTCCCCCTTAAGCAAGCATAAGAGTGTTTTCTAAATCTGAGACTCTGTTCTCTTTCCTAATTCAGTTCATATGTAGCCAGGTTTACATTCCCTTCATAAGTGATATCTTATATCAGAATGCACCATGGCCCTTGTCATAATAATGCTCCATGACCCCTGTCAACACAATGCTCCATTCCCTGGTTATCACAATGCTCCATGTCCCTTGTCATAACAATTCTCCACGTACTTGTCATCACAATGCTACATGACACTTCTCATCACAAAGTTACATGCTCGTTTCATCACAATTCTCCATGCACTTGTCATTGCAATGTTCCATGACCCCTGTCATAGCAAGCTCCAAGTGTTTGTCATCACAATGCTTCACGACTTTATCATCAAAATTCTCAATGGCACTTTTCATCACAATGTTCCGTACCCTTGTCATCACAATGCTCCATGCCCTTGTCATCACAATGCTCCATGACCCCTGTCATCACAATGCTCCCTGACACCTGTCATCACAATGCTTCATGACCCTTGTCATTACAGTGCTCCATGATGCTCGTCATCACAATTACCCATGGTCTTCTCATCACAATGCTCCACGGTTTTGCCATCACAATGCTCCATGCCCTGGTCATCTCAAAGCTCAATGTCCCTTGTCCTCACAATTCTCCACGTCCTTGTCATCACAATGCTCCATGGCACTTCTCATCACAGTGTTATATGCTCTTGTCATAACAATACTCCATGCACTTGTCATCACAATGCTCCATGACCCCTGTCATAGGAAGCTCCATGCGCTTTTCATCACAATGTTTCAGGACATGGACATTAAAATTATCAATGTCCCTTGTCATCTCAATGCTCCATGCGCTTATCATCACAATGCTCCTTTACCTTTGTCACAACAATCCTCCACGACACTTGGCATCACAATGCTCCGTGCTATTGTCTTCACAATGGAACATGACATATGTCATCACAATGCTCCCTGACACCTGTCTTCACAATACTCCATGACCTTGTCATCACAATGCTCCATGCCCTTGTCATCACAATGTGCCATGCCCACTGTCATCAAAATAATCCATGAAACTTGTCAGACCAAAGCTCCACGCCACCTTTCATCACAATGCTCCATGAACCCTGTCATCACAATGCACCATGCCCATCATCATAATGCTTCATGCTCTTGTCATCACAATGAAATCAAAATGCTCTATGACCTCTGTCATCACAATGCTACAAACCCTTGTGATCACAATGTTCCATAACACTTGTCATCACAATACCCCATGACGCTAGTCATCACAATTATCCATGGACTTCTCATCACAATGCCCCCTGACATTTGTCATCACAATGTGCAATACACATGTCATCACAATGCTCCCTGACTCTTGCCATCAGTATGCTCCCTGAACCCTTTCATGACAAGGCTCCATGCCTTTTTCATCACAATGATCCATGCCATTTTCATCACAATGCTCCAAGACCCCTGTAATCACAATGCTCCATGCCCTTGTCATCACAAAGCTCCATGATGCATGTCATCAGAATGCTCCATGGCCTTCTCATCACAATGCTCCATGCCCTTGTCATCACAATGCTCCAAGACCCCTGTAATCACAATGGTCCATGCCCCTTTTCATCAGAATGCTCCATGAGACTTGTCATCACAAGGCTCCATGGTCTTCTCATCACAATGCTCCAGGACATTGTCATCAAAATGCTCCATTCCCTTATCATCACAATGCTCCATGGCCCCTGTCATCACAATACTCCATGAACATTTTCAGCCCAATGCTCCATGACCTTCTCATCACAATGCTCCATGACCAATATCATCACAATGCTCCATGACCACAGTCATCACAACGCTCAATATCACCTGACAACACAATGATCCGGGACTCTTGTCATCACAATGCTCCATTCCCTAGTTATCACAATGCTCCATGACCCCTGTCATCACAATACTCCATGAACATTTTCAGCCCAATTCTCCATGACACTTGTCATCACAATGATGCATGCCCTTGTCATCCCAATGCTCCATGACCCCTGTAATCACAATGCTCCCTGACGCTTGTCATCACAGTGCTCCATGACACCTGTCATCACAATGCTCCATGCCTTTGTCAGCAAAATGCTACATGACCTTGTCATTACAATGTTCTATGCACTTGTCATCACAATACTCCATTACCATTGCCATCACAATCCTCCATGAACCTTGGGATCACATTGCTCCATGCCCTTGTCATCACAATGCTCCATGCTCCTTGAAATCAAAATGATCCATGACCTCTGTCATCACAATGCTCCAAACCCTTGTGATCACAATGTTCCATAACACTTGTCATCACAATGCTCCATGATGCCTGTCATCACAATACTCCATGCCCTTTTCATCACAATGCTCCATGACCTTTGTCATCACAATTCTCGATACACTTGTCATCACAATGCTCCCTGACATTTGTCATCAGAATGCTCCTTGAACCCTGTCACAAAAAGGCTCCATGCCTTTTTCATCAAAATGCACCATGCCGTTTTCATCCCAATGCTCCATGCCATTGTCATCAAAATACTCCACAAGCTTGTCATCAGAATGCTCCATGTCCCTTGTCATCACAATTTTCCATGCACTTGTCAGCACAATGCTCCCTGACCCTTGTCATCACAATGCTCCAAGCCATTGTCATCACAATGCTCCATTACCTTTGTCATCAGAATCCTCCATGACACTTGGCATCACAATGCTCCATGGCATTGTCATCACAATGGGCCATTACATATGTCATCACAATGCTCCCTGACACCTGGCTTCACAATAATGAATGACCTGGTCATCACAATGCTCAATGCCCTTGTCATCACAATGCGCCATTCCAACTGTCATCGCAATAAGCCATGAAACTTATTAGACCAATGCTCCATGCCCTTGTCATCACAATGCCCCATGCCCTTGTTATCACAATGCTCCATGACCCCTGTCATCACAATGCTCCGTGACTCCAGTCATCACAAGGCTTCATGACCTTTGTCATCACAATGGTCCATGCCCTTGTCATCAACAGTCTCTGTGACCTATTTAACCACAATGCTTCATGAACATTTCATCACAATGCTCTTTGACCCTTGTCATCACAATGCTCTATGCCTTTCTCAGCACAATGCTCCATGACCCTTGTCATCACAATGCTCCATGCGCTTGTCAGCACAATGCTCCATGACCCATGTCATCACAATGCACCATGCGCTTGTCGTCACAGTGCTCCACAATCTTGTCATCACAATGCTCCATAAACCTTGTCATCACAATGCTCCATGCACTTCAAATCAAAATGCTCTCTCACCACTGATATCACAATGTTACATCACTATTCATCACAATACTCCCTCAACCCTGTCATCACAATGTTCCATGACTCCAGTCATCACAATGCTACATGCACTTATCATCACAATGTTCGATGATCCCTGACATCACAATGTTCCATAACCCCTGTCATCAAAATGCTCCATGACCCTTTTCATCAAAATGCTCCATGGCCCCTGACATCACAATGTTACATAACGCCTCTCATCAAAATGTTCCATGACCCTTTTCATCAAATTGGTCCATGACAATGTCATCACAATGCTCCCTGCCCTTCTCATCACAATGCACCACGCCCTTGTCATCAAAATGCTCCATGACCTTTGTCATCACAAAGCTCCATGACCCTTGGCATCACAATGCTCCATGCCATTGTCATCACAATACTCCATGAAACCTCTCATCACATTGTTCCATGCAATTGTCATCAAAAAGCTCCATGGTGCTTGTCATCACACTGCTCGATGCCCTTCTCATCACAATGCTCCATGCCCTTGTCATTACAATCCTCCATGACCCATGTATCACTGTGTTCCGTGCCCTTGTCATCACAGTGCTCCATGCCCACTCTCATCAAAATAATCCATGAAACTTTTCAGACAAATGTTCCATGCCCTTGTCATCACAATGCTCCATTACCCCTGTCATAACAATGCTCCATGACCCCTGCCATCACAACGTTCCACGGCCTTGTCATCACAAGGCTCCATGACCCTTGTCATCACAATGCTCCAAGACCCCTGTAATCACAGTGCTACATGCCCTTGTCATCACAATGCTCCATTACCCCTGTGATAACAATGTTCCATGACCCCTGCCATCACGATGTTCCATGGCCTTGTCATCACAAGGCTCCATGACCCTTCTCATCACAATGCTCCAAGACCCCTGTAATCACAATGCTCCATGTCCCTTTTTATCTCAATGATCCATGAACCCTGTCATCACAATGCACCATGCCCATCATCATAATGCTTCAGGCTATTGTCATCACAATGAAATCAAAATTCTCCATGACCTCTGTCATAACACTGCTCCAAACCCTTGTTTTCACAATATTCCATAACACTTGTCATCACAATGCCCCATGACGCTCGTCATCACAATTATCTATGGTCTTCTCATCACAATGCTCCATGACCTTTGTCATCACAATGCTCAATACACTTGTCATCAAAATGCTCCCAGACACTTGTTCTCTGTATGTTCCTTGAACCCTGTCATGACAAGGCTCCATGCCTTTTTCATCACAATGATCCATGCCTTTTTCATCACAATGCTCCAAGACACCTGTAATTACAATGCTCCATGCCCTTGTCATCACAAAGCTCAATGACGCATGTCATCAGACTGCTCCTTGGCCTTCTCATCACAATGCTCCATGCCCTTGTCATCACAATTTTCCAAGACACTCTAATCACAATGCTCCATGCCCCTTTTCATCAGTATGCTCCATGAGACTTGTCTCACAAGGCTCCATGGTTTTCTCATCACAATGCTCCAGCACCTTGTCATCACAATGCTTCACGACCTTGTCATGAAAATTTTCAATGGCCCTTGTCATCATAATGCTCCAAGCCCTAGTCATCACAATGCTCCATTATATTTGTCATCACAATCCTCCATTACATTTGGCATCACAATGCTCCATGCCATTGTCATCGCAATGGACCATGACATATGTCACCACAATGCTCCCTGACACCTGTCTTCACAATACTCCATGACCTTCTCATCACAATGCCCCATGCCCTTGTCATCACAATGCCCCATGCCCACTGTCATCACAATAATCTATTAAACTTGTCAGACCAATGTTCCATGCCCCTGTCATCACAATGCTCCATGACCCCTGTCATCACAATGCTCTGTGACTCCAGTCATCACAATGCTTCATAACATTTGTCATCACAGTGGTCCATGCCCACATCATCACAAGGCTCTGTGACCTTTGTAACCACAATACTCCATGAACTTTTCATCACAATGCTCCGTGACCCTTGTCATCACAATGCTCCATGCCTTTGTCAGAACAATGCTCCATGACCCTTGTCATCACAATGTGCCACGTGATTTTCATCACAACGGTCCACAACCTTGTCATCGTAATGCTCCATAAACCTTGTAATCACAATGCTCCATGCACTTCTCATCAAAATGCTCTCTCAACAGAGATATCACAATGTTCCATCACTAGTCATCACAATACTCCCTCACCCCTGTAATCACAATGTTCCATGACCCCTGTCATCACAATGCTACATCCCCTTATCATCACAATGTTCCATGACCCCTGACATCACAATGTTCCATAACCCCTGTCATCAAAATGCTCCATGACCCTTTTCATCCCAAAGCTCCATGACCCCTGACATCACAATGTTCTATAACCCCTGTCATCAAAATGTTCCATTACACTTTTCATCAAATTGCTGCATGACCCTGTCATCAAAATGCTCCCTGCCCTTCTCATCACAATGCACCACGCCCTTGACATCAAAATGCTCCATGACTTTTGTCATCACAAAGCTCCATAACCCTTGGAATCACAATGTTCCATGAACCCTCTCATCACATTGTTCCATGCCCTTGTCATCACAAAGCTCCATGACGCTTGTCAAAACAATGTTCAATGCCCTTCTCATCACAATGCTCCATGCCCTTGTCATTACAATCCTCCATGACCCATGGATCACAGTGTTCCGTGACCTTGTCATCACAATGCTCCATGCCCACTCTCATCACAGTAATCCATGAAACTTTTCAGACCAATGCTCCATGCCCTTCTCATCACAATGCTCCATTACCCCTGTCATAACAATGCTCCATGACCCCTGCCATCACAATGTTCCACACCATTGTCATCACAAGGCTCCATGACCCTTGTCATCACAATGCTCCAAGACCCCTGTAATCACAATGCTCCATGCCCTTGTCATCACAAAGCTCAATGACGCATGTCATCAGAATGCTCCATGGCCTTCTCATTACAATGCTCCTTGCCCTTGTCATCACAATGCTCCAAGACCCCTGTAATCACAATGCTCCATGCCCCTTTTCATCTCAATGCTCCATGAACGCTGTCATCACAATGCACCATGCCCATCACCATAATGCTTCAGGCTATTGTCATCACAATGAAATCAAAATGCTCCATGACCTCTGTCATCACAATGCTCCAAACCCTTGTGATCACAATGTTCCATAAAACTTATCATCACAACACCCCATGACGCTCATCATCACAATTATCCATGGTCTTCTCATCACAATGCTCCATGAACTTTGTCATCACAATGCTCAATACACTTGTCATCACAATGCTCCGTGACACTTGTCGTCAGTATGCTCCTTGAACCCTGTCATGACAAGGCTCCATGCCTTTTTCATAACAATGATCCATGCCATTTTCATCACAATGCTCCATGCCCTTGTCTGCACAAAGCTCCATGACGCATGTCATCAGAATGCTCCATGGCCTTCTCATCACAATGCTCCATGCCCTTGTCATCACAATGCTCCAAGAACCCTGTAATCACAATGCTCCATGCCCCTTTTCATCAGAATGTTCCATGAGAATTGTCATCACAAGGCTCCATGGACTTCCCATCACAATGCTCCAGGACCTTGTCATCACAGTGCTCAATTCCCTTCTCATTACAATGCTCCATGACCCCTGTCATCACAATACTCCATGAACATTTTCAGCCCAATGCTTCATGACCTTCTCATCACAATGCTCCATGACCCATATCATCACAGTCCTCCATGACCACTGTCATCACAACACTCCATGACCCCTGACAACACAATGATCCGGGACTCTTGTCATCACAATGCTCCATTCCCTTGTCATCAAAATGCTCCATGAACATTTTCAGCCCAATGCTCCATGACACTTGTCATCACAATGATCCATGCCCTTGTCATCCCAATGCTCCATGACCCCTGTAATCACAATGCTCCGTGACGCTTATCATCACAGTGCTCCATGACCCTTATCATCACAATTCTCCATGCCTGTGTCATCAAAATCCTACATGACCTTGTCATCACAATGCTCCATGAGCTTGTCATCACAATACTCCATTACCATTTTCATCACAATCCTCCATGAATCTTGGGATCACATTGCTCCATGCCCTTGTCATCACAATGCTCCATGCTCCTTGAAATCAAAATGGTCCATGACCTCTGTCATCACAATGCTCCAACCCCTTGTGATCACAATGTTCCATAACACTTGTCATCACAACACTCCATGATGACTGTCATGACAATACTCCATGCACTTGTCGTCACAATGCTCCATGACCTTTGTCATCACAATTCTCAATACACTTGTCATCACAATGCTCCCTGACACTTGTCGTCAGAATACTCCTTGAACACTGTCATGAAAAGGCTCCATGCCTTTTTCATCAGAATGCTCCATGCCCTTTTCATCACAACGCTCCAGGTCATTGTCATCACAATACTCCAAAGCTTGTCATCAGAATGCTCCCTGATCATTGTCTTCAGAATGCTCCATGACCCCTGTCATCACAATGCTCCATACCCCTTGTCATTACAGTGTTCCATGACGCTCGTCATCACAATTGTCCATGGTCTTCTCATCACAATGCTCCACGGTCTTGCCATCACGATGCTCCATGCCTTGGTCATCACGATGCTCCATGTCCCCAGTCATCACAATGCTCCATGATCCCTGTCATCACAATGCTCCATACCCCTTGTCATTACAGTGCTCCATGACGCTCGTCATCACAATTATCCATGGTCTTCTCATCACAATGCTCCACGATCTTGCCATCACAATGCTCCATGCCCTGGTGATCACAATGCTCCATGTCCCCTGTCATCACAATTCTCCACGTTCTTGGCATCACTATGCTCCATGATACATCTCATCACAGTGTCACATGTTTTGTCATCACAATTCTCTATGCACTTGTCATCATAATGCTCCATGACCCCTGTCATAGCAAGCTCCATGTGATTGTCATCACAATGCTTCATGAACATGTCATCAAAATTCTCAATGGCCCTTGTTATCACAATGCGCCATGACCCTTGTCATCACAATGCTCCAAGCCCTTGTCATCAAAATGCTCCATTACCTTTGTCATCACAATCCTCCATGACACTTGGCATCACAATGCTACATTCCATTGTCATTGCAATAGACCATGACATATGTCATCACAATGCTCCCTGACACCCTTCTTCACAATACTCCATGACCTTCTCATCACAATGCTCCATGCCCTTGTCATCACAATGCGCCATGCCCACTGTCATCACAATAATCCATGAAACTTGTCAGAAAAATGCTCCATGACCCTGTCATCACAAGGCTCCATGCCCTTTCATCACAATGCTCTATGACCCCTGTCATCACAATGCTCCGTGACTCCAGTTATCACAATGCTTCATGACCTTTGTCATCACAATGGTCCATGCCCTCGTCATCACAAGACTCTGTGACCTTTGTGACCACAACACTCCATGAACATTTCATCACAATGCTCGGTGACCCTTGTCATCACAATGCTCCATGCCTTTGTCAGCACATTACTCCATGACACATGGCATCAAATGTGACATGCGCTTGTCATACAATGCTCCACATCGCTGTCATCACAATGCTCCACAAACCTTGTCATCACAATGCTCCATGCGTTTGTCAGCACAATGATCCATGACCCATGTCATCACAATGTGCCCTGCGTTTCTCATCACAATGCTCCACAGCCTTGTCATCACAATGCTCCATGCACCTCTCATCAAAATGCTCTCTCACCACTGATATCACAATGTTCCATCACTAGTCAACACAATACTCCCTCCACCCTGTCATCCCAATGTTCCATGACCCTTGTCACAACAATGCTACATGCTCTTATCATCACAATGCTCCATGACCCCTGACATCACAATGTTCCATAACCCCTGTCATCACAATGCTCCATGACCCTTTTCATCACAATGCTCCATGACCCCTAACATCACAATGTTCCATAAACACTGTCATCAAAATGTTCCATGACCCTTTTCATCCAATTGCTCCATGACCCTGTCATCACAATGCTCCCTGCCCTTCTCATCACAATGCACCACGCTCTTGTCATCAAAATGCTCCATGGCCTATGTCATCACAAAGCTCCATGACCCTTGGAATCACAATGCTCCATGCCATTGTCATCACAAAGCTCCATGAAACCTCTCATCACATTGCTCCATGCCGTTGTCATCACAAAGCTCCATGACGCTTGTCATCACAATGCTCTATGCCCTTGTCATTGCAATCCTCCATGACACATGTATCACTGTGTTCCGTGCCCTTGTCATCACAGTGCTCCATGCTCACTCTCATCACAATAATCCATGAAACTTTTCAGACCAATGCTCCATGCCCTTGTCATCACAATGCTCCATTACACCTGTCATAACAATGCTCCATGACCCCTGCCATCACAATGTTCTACGGCCTTGTCATCACAAGACTCCATGACCCTTGTCATCACAATGCTCCAAGACCCCTGTAATCACAATGCTCCATGCCCATGTCATCACAAAGCTCCCTGACGCATGTCATCAGAATGCTCCATGGCCTTCTCATCACAATACTCCATGCCCTTGTCATCACAATGCTCCAAGACCCTTGTTATTACAATGATCCATGCCTCTTTGCATCTCAATGCTCCATGAACCCTGTCATCACAATGCACCATGCCCATCATCATAATGCTTCATGCTATTGTCATCACAATGAAATCAAAATTCTCCATGACCTCTGTCATCACAATGCTCCAAACCCTTGTGAACACAATGTTCCATAACACTTGTCATCACAACGTCCCATGACGCTGGTCATCACAATTATCCATGGACTTCTCATCACAATGTTCCATGACCTTTGTCATCACAATTCTCAATACACTTGTCATCACAATGCTCCCTGATACTTGTCATCAGTATGCTCATTGAACCCTGTCATGACAAGTCTCCATGCCTTTTTCATCACAATGATCCATGCCCTTTTCATCAAAATGCTCCATGCCATTGTCATCACAATACTCCACAAGCTTGTCATCAGAATGCTCCGTGACACTTTTCATCTCAATGATCCATGACCCCTGTCATCACAATGCTCCATGACACCTGTCATCACAATGCTCCATGCCCCTTGTCATTACAGTGCTCCATGATGTTCGTCATCACAATTATCCATGGTCTTCTCATCGCAGTGCTCCACGGTCTTGCCATCACAGTGCTCCATGCCCTGGTCATCACAATGCTCCATGTCCCCAGTCATCACAATGCTCCATGACCCCTGTCATCACAATGCTCCATACCGCTTGTCATTACAGTGCTCCATGACACTCGTAATCACAATTGTCCATGGTCTTCTCATCACAATCCTCCACGACCTTGCCATCAAAATGCTCCATGACCCTTGTCATCACAATGCTCCATGACCACTGTCATAACAATGCTCCATGACCCCTGTCATCACAAGGCTCCATACCACTTGTCATTACAGTGCTCCATGACGCTCCTCATCACAATTATCCATGGTCTTCTCTTCACAATGCTCCACCGTCTTGCCATCACAGTGCTCCATGCCTTGGGCATCCCAATGCTCCATGTCCCCGGTCATCACAATGCTCCATGACCACTGTCATCACAATTATCCATGATCTTCTCATCACAGTGCTCCACGACCTTGCCATCACAGGGCTCCATGCCCTGGTCATCACAATGCTCCATGTCCCCAGTCATCACAATGCTCCATGTCCCCGGTCATCACAATGCTCCATGACCACTGTCATCACAATGCTCTATACCCCTTGTCATTACAGTGCTCCATGACGCTCGTCATCAAAATTATCCATGGTCTTCTCATCACAGTGCTCCACGGTCTTACCATCACAATGCTCCATGCACTGGTCATCACAATGCTCCATGTCCCCTGTCATCACAATTCTCCACGTACTTGGCATCACTATGCTCCATGATACTTCTCATCACAGTGTTACATGTTTTGTCATCACAATTCTCTATGCACTTGTCATCGCAATGCTCCATGACCCCTCTCATAGCAAGCTCCATGTGATTGTCATCACAATGCTTCATGAACATGTCATCAAAATTCTCAATGGCCCTTGTTATCACAATGCGCCATGACCCTTGTCATCACAATGCTCCAAGCCCTTGTCATCAAAATGCTCCATTACCTTTGTCATCACAATCCTCCATGACACTTGGCATCACAATGCTACATTCCATTGTCATTGCAATAGACCATGACATATGTCATCACAATACTCCCTGACACCCTTCTTCACAATACTCCATGACCTTCTCATCACAATGCTCCATGCCCTTGTCATCACAATGCACCATGCCCACTGTCATCACAATAATCCATGAAAATTGTCAGAAAAATGCTCCATGACCCTGTCATCACAATGCTCCATGCCCTTTCATCACAATGCTCTATGATCCCTGTCATCACAATGCTCTGTGACTCCAGTCATCACAATGCTTCATGACCTTTGTCATCACAATGGTCCATGCCCTCGTCATCACAATGCTCTGTAACCTTTGTGACCACAACACTCCATGAACATTTCATCACAATGCTCGGTGACCCTTGTCATCACAATGCTCCATGCCTTTGTCAGCACATTACTCCATGACACATGGCATCAAATGTGCCATGTGCTTGTCATCACAATGCTCCACATCGTTGTCATCACAATGCTCCATAAACCTTGTCATCACAATGCTCCATGCGTTTGTCAGCACAATGTTCCATGACCCATGTCATCACAATGTGCCCTGCGTTTCTCATCACAATGCTCCACAGCCTTGTCATCACAATGCTCCATGCACCTCTCATCAAAATGCTCTCTCACCACTGATATCACAATGTTCCATCACTAGTCAACACAATACTCCCTCCACCCTGTCATCCCAATGTTCCATGACCCTTGTCACAACAATGCTACATGCTCTTATCATCACAATGCTCCATGACCCCTGACATCACAATGTTCCATAACCCCTGTCATCACAATGCTCCATGACCCTTTTCATCACAATGCTCCATGACCCCTAACATCACAATGTTCCATAAACACTGTCATCAAAATGTTCCATGACCCTTTTCATCCAATTGCTCCATGACCCTGTCATCACAATTCTCCCTGCCCTTCTCATCACAATGCACCACGCCCTTGTCATCAAAATGCTCCATGGCCTATGTCATCACAAAGCTCCATGACCCTTGGAATCACAATGCTCCATGCCATTGTCATCACAAAGCTCCATGAAACCTCTCATCACATTGCTCCATGCCGTTGTCATCACAAAGCTCCATGACGCTTGTCATCACAATGCTCCATGCCCTTGTCATTGCAATCCTCCATGACACATGTATCACTGTGTTCCGTGCCCTTGTCATCACAATGCTCCATGCTCACTCTCATCACAACAATCCATGAAACTTTTCAGACCAATGCTCCATGCCCTTGTCATCACAATGCTCCATTACACCTGTCATAACAATGCTCCATGACCACTGCCATCACAATGTTCTACGGCCTTGTCATCACAAGACTCCATGATCCTTGTCATCACAATGCTCCAAGACCCCTGTAATCACAATGCTCCATGCCCATGTCATCATAAAGCTCCCTGACGCATGTCATCAGAATGCTCCATGGCCTTCTCATCACAATACTCCATGCCCTTGTCATCACAATGCTCCAAGGCCCTTGTTATTACAATGATCCATGCCTCTTTTCATCTCAATGCTCTATGAACCCTGTCATCACAATGCACCATGCCCATCATCATAATGCTTCATGCTATTGTCATCACAATGAAATCAAAATTCTCCATGACCTCTCTCATCACAATGCTCCAAACCCTTGTGATCACAATGTTCCATAACACTTGTCATCACAACGCCCCATGACGCTGGTCATCACAATTATCCATGGACTTCTCATCACAATGTTCCATGACCTTTGTCATCACAATTCTCAATACACTTGTCATCACAATGCTCCCTGATACTTGTCATCAGTATGCTCATTGAACCCTCTCATGACAAGTCTCCATGCCTTTTTCATCACAATGATCCATGCTCTTTTCATCACAATGCTTCATGCCATTGTCATCACAATACTCCACAAGCTTGTCATCAGAATGCTCCGTGACCCTTGTCATCTCAATGATCCATGAGCCCTGTCATCACAATGCTCCATGACACCTGTCATCACAATGCTCGATGCCCCTTGTCATTACAGTGCTCCATGATGTTCGTCATCACAATTATCCATGGTCTTCTCATCACAGTGCTCCACGGTCTTGCCATCACAATGCTCCATGCCCTGGTCATCACAATGCTCCATGTCCCCAGTCATCACAATGCTCCATGACCCCTGTCATCACAATGCTCCCTACTGCTTCTCATTACAGTGCTCCATGACACTCGTAATCACAATTGTCCATGGTCTTCTCATCACAATGCTCCACGACCTTGTCATCAAAATGCTCCATGACCCTTGTCATCACAATGCTCCATGACCACTGTCATAACAATGCTCCATGACCCCTGTCATCACAAGGCTCCATACCACTTCTCATTACAGTGTTCCATGATGCTCCTCATCACAATTATCCATGGTCTTCTCATCACAATGCTCCACGGTCTTGCCATCACAGTGCTCCATGCCTTGGGCATCACAGTGCTCCATGTCCCCGGTCATCACAATGCTCCAAGACCACTGTCATCACAATGCTCTATACCCCTTGTCATTACAGTGCTCCATGACCCTCGTCATCACAATTATCCATGGTCTTCTCATCACAATGCTCCACGATCTTGCCATCGCAATGCTCCATGCCCTGGTCATCACAATGCTCCATGTCCCCTGTCATCAAAATTGTCCACGATCTTGGCATCACTATGCTCCATGACACTTCTCATCACAGTGTTACATGCTTTGTCATCACAATTCTCTATGCACTTGTCATCGCAATGCTCCATGACCCCGTCATAGCAAGCTCCATGTGCTTGTCATCACAATACTCCATGCCCTTGTCGTCACAATTCTCCATGACCTTTGTCATCACAATGCTCCCTGACACTTGTCGTCAGAATGCTCCCTGAAAACTGTCATGAAAAGGCTCCATGTCTTTTTCATCACAATGCCCCATGCCATTTTCATCAAAATGCTCCATGTCATTGTCATCAAAATACTCCACAAGCTTGTCATCAGAATGCTCCATGAAACTTGTCATCACAATGCTCCATGACCCCTGTTATCACAATGTTCCATACCCCTTGTCATTACAGTGCTCCATGACGCTCATCATCACAATTATCCATGGTCCTCTAATCACAATGCTCCACGGTCTTGCCATCACAATACTCCATGCCCTGGTCATCACAATGCTCCATGTCCCCTGTCATCACAATTCTCCACGTTCTTGGCATCACTGTGCTCCATGATGCTTTTCATCACAGTGTTACATGCTTTGTCATCACAATTCTCTATGCACTTGTCATCGCAATGCTCCATGATCCCTGTCACAGCAAGCTCCATGTGATTGTCATCACAATGCTTCATGAACATGTCATCAAAATTCTCAATGGCCCTTGTTATCACAATGCGCCATGACCCTTGTCATCACAATGCTCCAAGCCCTTGTCATCAAAATGCTCCATTACCTTTGTCATCACAATCCTCCATGACACTTGGCATCACAATGCTCCATTCCATTGTCATCGCAATGGACCATGACATATGTCATCACAATGCTCCCTGACACCCTTCTTCACAATACTCCATGACCTTCTCATCACAATGCTCCATGCCCTTGTCATCACAATGCGCCATGCCCACTGTCATCAAAATAATCCCTGAAACTTGTCAAACCAATGCAACATGCCCCTGTCATCACAATGCTCCATGCCCTTTCATCACAATGCTCTATGACCCCTGTCATCACAATGCTCCGTGACTCCAGTCATCACAATGCTTCATGACCTTTGTCATCACAATGGTTCATGCCCTCATCATCACAAGGCTCTGTGACCTTTGTCACCACAGCGCTCCATGAACATTTCATCACAATGCTCGGTGACCCTTGTCATTCCAATGCTCATTGCCTTTGTTAGCACAATACTCCATGACCCATGGCATCACAATGTGCCATGCGCTTGTCATCACAATGCTCCACATCTTTGTCATCACAATGCTCCATAAACCTGGTCATCACACTGCTCCATGTACTTCTCATCAAAATGCTCTCTCACCACTGATATCACAATGTTCCATCACTAGTCAACACAATACTCCCTCACCCCTGTCATCACAATATTCCATGACCCTTGTCACAACAATGCTACATGCCTTTATCATCACAATGCTCCATTCCCCTGACATCACAATGTTCCATAACCCCTGTCATCACAATGCTCCCTGCCCTTCACAACAGAATGCAACACACCCTTGTCATCAAAATGCTCCATGACCTTTGTCATCACAAAGCTCAATGACCCTTGTCATCACAATGCTGCATGCCATTGTCATCACAATGCTCCATGAGCCCTCTCATCACATTGTTCCATGCCCTTGTCATCACAGGCTCCATGATGCTTTTCATCACATTGCTCGATGCCATTCTTATCACAATGCTCCATGCGCTTCTCATTACAATCCTCCATGACCCATGTATCACAGTGTTCCATGCCCTTGTCATCACAATGCTCCTTGCCCCCTCTCATCACAATAATCCATGAAACTTTTCAGACCAATGCTCCATGCCCTTGTCATCACAATGCTCCATTACCCCTGTCATAACAATGCTCCATGACCCCTGCCATCACAATGTTCCACAGCCTTGTCATCACAAGGCTCCATGACCCTTGTCATCACAATGCTCCAAGACCCCTGTAATCACAATGCTCCATGCCCTTGTCATCACAAAGCTCCATGATGCATGTCAACAGAATGCTCCATGGCCTTCTCATTCACGATGTTCCATGCCTTTGTCATCACGATGCTCCAAGACTCCTGTAATCGCAATGCTCCATGCCCCTTTTCATCTCAATGCTCCATGAACCCTGTCATCACAATGCACCATGCCCATCATCATAATGCTTCAGGCTATTGTCATCACAATGAAACCAAAATGCTCCATGACCTCTCTCATCACAATGCTCCAAATCCTTGTGATCAATATGTTCCATAACACTTATCATCACAACGCC
Source organism: Hyperoodon ampullatus (assembly GCF_949752795.1). NCBI lineage: Eukaryota > Metazoa > Chordata > Mammalia > Artiodactyla > Ziphiidae > Hyperoodon > Hyperoodon ampullatus. Next base: position 1,715,880 of record NW_027640676.1, on the reverse strand, counting down.
CCATGACGCTCGTCATCACAATAATCCATGGTCTTCTCATCACAATGCTCCATGACCTGTGTCATCACAATACTCAATACCCTTGTCATCACAATGCTCCCTGACACTTGTTGTCAGTTTGCTCCTTGAACCCTGTCATGACAAGGCTCCATGCCTTTTTCATCACAATGATCCATGCCCTTTTCATCACAGTGCTCCAAGACTGCTGTAATCACAATGCTACATGCACTTGTCATCACAAAGCTCCATGATGCATGTCATCAGAACGCTCCATGGCCTTCTCATCCCAATGCTCCATGCCCTTGTCATCACAATGCTCCAAGACCCCTGTAATCACAATGCTCCATGACACTTTTCATCAGAATGCTCCATGAGACTTGTCATCACAAAGCTCCATGGTCTTCTCATCACAGTGCTCCAGTACCTTGTCATCACAATGCTCCATGACCCCTGTCATCACAGTACTCCATGGACATTTTCAGCCCAATGCTCCATGACCTTCTCATCACAATGCGCCATGACCCCTGTCATCACAATGCTCCATGACCACTGTCATCACAACGCTCCATGAACCCTGACAACACAATGATCCGGGACTCTTGTCATTAAAATGCTCCATGACCATTGTCATCACAATGATCCATGCGCTTGTCATCCCAATGCTCCATGACCCCTGTAATCACAATGCTCCGTGATGCTTGTCATCACAGTGCTCCATGAACCTTGTCATCATAATGCTCCTTGCCTTTGTCAACAAAATGGTACATAATCTTGTCATCACAATTCTCCATGCGCTTGTCATCACAATCCTCCATGACCATTGGGATCACATTGCTTCATGCCCTTGCCATCTCTCTCTCGCCTTTCTGGTTTTTACAGATATTCGGATGTCCCTTTTGACCGGTGGTAAGTGACAATTCTTTGTAGTGTGGATTTGTATTGCGCGCTTGCTTGATTGGCCAAAAAGGGCGTATGCGTTTTCTTCTGAATATATTCAGGAGAAAAGGCATACGCCCTTTTTGGCCAAGTGCATCTCTGTCCAAGTTGGGATGCTTTTCCTGTGCTTTAAAGGCGATTCCAATTTACCTCTTGAAATATGTTTTGTGCAATTCTGCCTCATTTTCAAGTCCGCTTCATTGCCTTCCCTCAACAGATTTTTGGAAGAGAGTAGTCCTTTATAAGTCTGCAGGTTTGTGAATTGCTGTGCCCCTGAGCTCCAATTTTCAAATCCCATCTTTGTGAGCTGGCCGCAAATCCACAATTTTGCTTCAGGACCTATACTGGTTCCAGGGGTCGCTATATTGTTTCCCTGTGGGTGGTTGAGGCTTTGGTTAATTCTTCTTCCTGCCGGGAACTTAGAGTGACATGTGCCCGTCCAAATGCCTACATCTACTCTCTGATTGGTTCTCCCTCTTCCCTTTCATCCTCTGCACAATTAGCAAATTGTGCAAACCAGGAGGTTATAGGGGCTGACTCTCCTAAGTTGGGACATTGATAGTAAAGCAGTTGGAATGCCAAAGTGGAGCACAAGGAGAGGAAAAATTAGGAGAGTTTTAGAAACCTTTCACCATCACAGGGTGTCCATTTTCTAGGTTTCCCATACATGTTATAATTGTAGTGATATACCCTTCTACCTGGAGATTTGGGACACATGGAATGGTGGCATGCATTACTACTTTAAAAGGTCTGCATTTTCTCTCTCAATCTCACCAGTCCTCTCAGTCCCAAGTGTCAGCCTTATGTCTCATCCAGCTGTCTTTGCAGATAGGGTCATTCCAGGTTTCATCAGAAACCCTGAAGGAATTGTGTAAGAATTTCGCTGTTTTTTTTGGGTTCTTTGAAATTCATTTTTATAATGGGGTTGAGCTGATTTTCACTGACGTGTTTATGCCAGTCTAGACACAATTGATTCCCTTACGGAGACATATCAATACATAGGTTTTAAGATTCTTAGTAGTCAGATATATTCCTCTGTGGGGCATAGGGGTGTTGAGTCCCGTTCACTGAGGAAGGTGTAGGTCTTGTCTATTCTGTATTTCGTTTATGGAATGGTACCTGTGCTAATATCAAACTCTGGTTTTATGCATCACCCCACCTCTCCTTTACCCTGAAGCAGGCATAAGAGATTTTTGCTAAATGTGAGACTCTGTTCTCTTTCCTAATTCAGTTCATGTGTTGTGATATTGACATTCCCTCTATAAGTGATATCTTATGATAAGATTCTTTTTCTGTGTGACTAATTTCCCTTAAAATCATCATACCTAAATCCACTCTTTATGCTGCTACTGGCCTTATATACATTGATTTCACGTCTGAGTGATATTCCGTTGTACAAAATTACCACAAGTTCTTTATGCATTTCTCTTTTTCCTGGGATATTTTAGGTGTACCAAAGTTGAGGTTATTGTATGCAGAGCAGCCCTAAACTTTGGGGTGCCTGTGTCTTATTGACATTTAGTCTTCCCTAGTTATATGTCCATGAGTTGAAGTCCCCTTGCTCCGGGGCTTTGTATTTTAGATGTTTTAAAAACAGCATACACTTCTTCAGAGTGGCTCTTGGATATTTATACCCCACCCATCAGCGTGACTAGGCTCCCTGTTTTCCATGGCCTCTCCTGCATTTCTGGTTTGTACACATTTTTTGGATGGCCTTTCTGAGCAGTGGAAATTGAGTCTTCTTTGTTGTGCGGATTTGCATTTCCCTCTTGCTTGGTTGGCCAAAAACTCTGCATGTGTTTTTTTCCTGAAGATATTCACGAAAAAAACGCGTACACCCTTTTGCCCAACCGCATCATTTTAGAAATTCTGCTGCTTTTCATATGCTTTAAATGTGAGTACAATCTACCTTTTGAAATCTGTTTCCTGCAATTCTGCCTCTCATTCAGATCCTCTTCGTTACCTTACCTGAATATATTTTTGGACGTTGGTTATCATTTATATCTTTGCAGGTCTTTGAATTGTCTGCTCCTGAGCTCCATTTTGCAACTCGCTTTTTTTGTGAGCTGGCCGCCAAACCATTGGATTACTTCTGGCCCTATTCTGGTTCTGGGGAGGCAGGCTGAGCCTTTGGTTAATTCTTCTTCCTAATGGGAAATTAGAGTGATATGTGCCTGTCAAAAGTCCTACAGCTAATCTCTCATTGGTTCCCCCTCTTCCCATTTATCCTCTGCACAAATTGCAAACTGTGTAAAACAGGAGGTTAAAGGTGCTGATTCTCCAAGTGGGGAGATTGTTAGTAATGTGGCTGGAATGGCGAACCCCAGCACCAGGAGATCAAAAATGAGGTGCATTTTAGACACCTTTCCTGAGCACACGGTGTACATTCATCTCGGTTTCCCAGGCATGTTTTCGCTGTCAGAAGATTCCCTTGAACCTGCAGATTTGGGACCCATGGAATGGGTACCAGGCAGTATTACTTTAAAAGGTCTGCATTTCCTCACCCAGCCTCTCTAACATCTCTTAGCGTGCATAGCTTCCAGCCTTATATAATCATCCTGCTGTGGGTCTACATGTGTTCAATCCATGTTACATCGTAGCCCTTCAACAAAAGTTGTAAGAATTTTTGTCTGTCTCACTGTTTTTATAAATAGTTTTAAATTTATTTTTATATTGGTTACAGCTGATTTTCAAAGCTCTGTTTTTTGCTGCTGTACATCCACTTGATTCATGTACTGTGAGACAACAATAACTTCTTTTTCAGATGCTTACCAGTCATATGTATTATTTTCCAGTGACTTGAGTGGGCTGAGTGCAGTTCTTTGAGGTACCGTGTAGGCCTTGTCAGTTATTCAATTTGGTACTTGGAATGGTATCTTTGCTAATTTCAACCTCCTGGATAATACCTCACCATTCCCCACCTTTCCCATTTAGCAGCCTTATGTCTATTTTCTACATATTTGACTATGTTTCTGTTTTGTAATTTATTTCATGTGTAGCCATTTTTGATTCCACCTTTAAGTGACATCTTATGATATGTGTCTTTTTCTTTCTGACATATGTCACTTAGAATGATCGTATGTAACTCCTCCAGAGTTGTTACAACTGGCCTTATTTCATTGATTTCTGGATGAGTAATATTCCACTCTACATAAGTACCCCATCTCTTTTATCCATTTTATCCTTCCAGGGACATTTAGGTTATATCCAAGTTGAGGCCCTTTTTAACAGAGAGGTGGTAAACGTTCGGGTGCCTGTTTTCTGTCGATTTTTGTTTTTCCCAAGGTACACGCCCATGAGTGCAAGTGCCCTATGCTCTGTAGCTCATTTTTTAGATGTTTTAGCAAACACAATACACTTCTCCAGAGTGGCCGTTGGCAAATTACATTTCCACTATCAGCCTCACAGGGCTCCCTTTTCTCCTCGCCCTGTCCTGCATTTCTGGTGTTTACACTTTATGTGGATGGCCCTTCTGACTGATGTGAAGTGATACATTTTGTGATATTGATTTCCAGTGCCCACCTGTTTGGTTGGATAAAAAGTGTGTATGGCCTTTACTTGAATATATTCAGAAAAAATGCATACACCCTTTTTGGCCAACTGCATCATTGGCGATGTTCAGCCCCTTTTCTTGTGCTTTAATGGGGAGTCCTTTCTACCTCTTCAAATCTGTTTCCTGCCACTCTCCCTTGCTTACAAGTCCTTTTCTGTGACTTACCTCAAGACATTTTTCGACGATAGATATTTTCAACTCTGCAGTTTCATGAATTTTAGTGCCCCTGAGTTCCATTTTTCAACTTGTGTTTTTGGAAACTGGACACAAAACAGCGGGATTTCCTCTAGCCCTATTCTGTTTCCGTGGGCAATTCTAGCCTTTGATGAATTTGTCTTCTGGATTGGAAATTAGAGTGGCATGTGCCTGTCCGAACACCTAAGACTTGTCTCTAAATTTTTCTCATCCTTCCGCTTCATCCTCTGGACAAATTCCAAACTGTTTGCAAGAGGATGTTGACGGTGCTGATGTCCCCAAGTGAGGAGATTGTTAGGAAAGATGCTGGAGGGTTGAACCCGAGCACCAGGCGATGAGGATATGAGGTTCCTTTTCCAAACTCTTTCCGATCAAACGGTGTACCATCCTCTAGGTGTGACAGGCATGTTTTAGCTGTAGGAAGGGTCCTGTGCATGTAAGGAGAACACCAGGGATTTTTCCAAATCAGTGCCTCCCCGAACCCCAAACTGGGGAATTTTTAAGCTACGGCTACACGTATGTCCTTTAAGGGCCTTGGGAAATAGGCAGAGCCCAAACTTTAGATGACTGAAATCTTCAGGGTCAGAAGCGCTCACCATCGGCCTTGCTTAGGTTACATTTTATCTGTCATTGATAGATGATGTCAATAAAAATATCTATTCTTTTTCAGATTATTTCCCCTTATAGGTTATTGCAAAATATTCAGTGTAGTTCCCCTGTGCTATACAGTAGTTCCTTGTTGATGATCTATTTTATACATAGCAGTGTGTATGTGTTAATCCCAAACTGTTAATTTATCCCTTCTCCTACCTTTCCCCTTTGGTAATAATAAATTATAAGATTTTATACTTCTCAGAAATGGGGGAGCTGAAAGAGAGGTATCATTTTCAATGGAAAAGCATTCAAAACAAGATTGAAGCTTCAGCCAAGAGTATTCGATGTACATCCATGGAAATAAATCACTTCATTTCTCTAATGTTGACCTGACAAATAAGACAGACGTCTTCACTGAACTTGCTTATAGGAAAGTGATGGAAATATCAAATGTAAGTCTTAGAAACATCTTATTTTACCCGAGCATTATACACTGCTCTATGTTAACTACAGTTTGGCTCACACATCTGTTCATTGAAGTTACAATGTTCTCAATTTCTGTTACTGATCCTCCAGAGTGGACCCCAACAGGAGTCCCCGTGCCCAGTGTCATTGGAGCCAACAGATCAAGACTGAGTTTGGTTCAGAAGCAAAGGAAACATTATTTTGAAAACAGAATGGAGAGGTGAGAGGGTGCACTCCCCCATGGGCTGTGGGCTGGGCTGCTGTGTAGGGACCCCGGCAGCGTCAGTGGGAGGGAGGGGATGGAGCTCTCGAGGGCTGCATTGGCTGCAGCTCAGGCTCTATGCCGCGGAGTCTGCATGGGACCCCGCTAGCTGAGGTGTCGACCCAGCCATTCTGCACTAGGATATCGGGTCTGATGTGCCGGGTGTGGGACCTCTGCATACGGAACCCTAGGAGCACGTGAAATTAGACAAAGCACAAAGGAAAAACAAGTTAGACTTTATTTTATTGCCCAGATTCTCTTTTTATCTCCCAGGAATTTTTAATGAACGTTGCCGGAGACGAACACCTCCTCTGCTTTTTGTTCCATTCCTTATTCTTGGGGTGTTGAGGGTGCAGACCCCTGTTTTGTAACTGCTTCATGCTGTGGTGGGAGCCCTGATACATGGGGGGAGGGGCAAAACGTCTCCCCACCAGCCTCCTGGTGAGGTTGATTGTCCCAAGGCCTCCTGCCTCACTTCTCGTCCGCCTGAGCACCAGCATTGGAAGTGTTACAGATTCTAATGACCTTTAAGGGTCCAGGAAAGAGAGGCGCAGAGATGCTGCGGTGGCAGGTTTCACCCCACCCCACATATGTTCGGCGACCTTAGGCTGACAGTTTTTGCCAGACTAGATGCTCTGACCAGTAGTCTGTGCTTTCTTTAATTAGGTCCCTGAATTAATGTACAAACAGCACCATGTGTCAGAGCCCTGCCCGCGCAACTCCCAGATAGTCCAGGGTCAGTGGTGATCCAGGACCATGACGTCCACTGAGTCAACGGCCTTTAGAAGTAGCCAGCAGTCCAGCCGGTCATATTGGCCACCATCACCGCGGTGTCTGTAGGGTTTTCTATGGTGAAAGCGTGATATACGTTTCCCCCGCCAAGCTTATTATCTCCCCTCTGGGTGCAGTAAGTCCTGCAAGCAGTAGTCTGCTCTTTCGGGGCACAGTCTTGTCGTTTTCTGAGAGAAACTCCAGGTCAAGTGATGGTCACATGAGTCATCTTGGGGGCCCGTTGCCCCCATTTATCTCTCTGGAGGTTGGAGTTGGAGGTCCTCCTCACTCGAGGTCAGTGTGTCCACAGAGTGACCCCTGCAACTTCAGGGCATGATGGGTGGTTAGGATCACCACGTGGGGTCCTTTTCCCTTAGGAGGGAGCTGGCCTTGCGGGCTGCTGATTTCCAGCTTTTTAGATACCCCAGTATCCTGGCCTGATGAGTCGGTGGGCAAAGCCCTTGGTGACCATAGTTTATCATACCTGAAGGGCATTCTTGTGTTGCTCCATTTCAAGTGGTCCCAGTTTTTGCACTAAGGCTCCAAGGGCGATCAACCTTTGACCGGGTATGTAAAGGTCAAAGGGTTTAGCTAAATTAGGGAGTTCCTGGGCAAGGGTCTGTATTGACTGCTCTTTCCATTCTTGAAAGGCTGCTTCTGGATTCTATTCAAAAGGATCATCATCTTTTCGTGTCAGTGTTTCATGTAGAGGCCCAGCTATTACACTGTAGTTAGGGATCCAGATGCAGAAAACCTTGGCCTCCCCAGGAACCCCTAAGCTGTCTTCTAGTTGTAGAAGAGGTAAGGCTGCAAATGGCTTCTTCCCTATCCTGGGATGCGTTTCTCCGAATATCTGTGAGAATGAAGCCCAGGCATGTCACCTTAGCCTGGGATATTTGAGCGTTTTTCTTGGACACCTTCTATCCTTTCTTGGCTAGGTAGTTCAGAGGCGTCTTTAGTAGGCCTGGCGATCAGAATGTCATCTGCATATTGAAGGAGGGTTCCCTTTTACAGAGGTTGAACTTTTAGGTCTTTAGAGGACATTTCCCCAATGATGGTGTGATGATTTCTGAACCATTGGGGCAGGACGGCCCAGCATTATTGCTTTTGTTGCATGTTGTGTCCTGCCACTCACAAGCCAAAAATTCTTGTGACTCTGAGATGAATGGAATACAGAAGAAGGCATCATTGAAGTCTAATACAGAATGCCATGGCCTGGTGGAAGGTAGAATGACCAGCAGGGTGTAGGAAATAGGAGCTACTGGATGTATATCCTCGGTGGCTTCACTGACTGTCCTGATATCCTTTACCAGGTCTCCAGCAGCCCATGGGGCTCTCGTGGTCAGGCCAATCCCAGGATATGGAGCTCACCTGGGCTGCACCCCTACCTCACAGCCCACGGGGCTCTCGTGGTCAAGTCCCTCCCAGGGTATGGAGCTCACCTCTGCAGCTACCCAGCAGCCCATGGGGCTCTCCTACTCAGGCCCTTCCCAGGATACGGAGCTCCCCTGGGCAGGTACCCCAGCAGGGCTGGACATACAGGAACTGTGCACATAGCCCACCTTGCAGAGAACCCCCAGCTCACCTGTCGCTCACAGCTGACACAGAATACCTCAGAGCAGGACTTGAACTAACAAACAGCAGCTCTGACAGGTCTGTGACCATGGCTATCACTCTCTGCAGGCTCTTTCTGCCTGGTCTTCCAGACACTTCCACTGCAGCCAGGGCACCAGGCCTCTGTCTCCACCCACCATCACTCCTCTCCCTGACTCCTGGGTTGCTTTCATTAGGATAGTGTCTTCTTGAAGTTGTTTTCCACTCATGGACCAGATAAAATGATAAGAAAACAACCCGCAGCAGCAGCCCCTTGTCTATCCTGACTCTCAAGAGCCCACACCTGTTCCTAGGGCCTGGCCCGTTTAGCAAGTTTCATTTTCTGCAGCTGTGAGCCCCTGAGGGGTGAGGATTGGCTGATTTTGGTAGCCTGAAACTGCCTGCCAGCCCTCCACAGGTGTGCCTGGGTTGAGGGCAATATAAACAGCTCTCCAGTGAGCGACAGCCCTTGTAGCTGTGACTGACGCCATATTCTCTGCCCCGTAGGCAGTGCCGGGGCTGTGCTGGTGGGAGGGAGTGAGGGGCCGTGGCTTTGTGGGTGGCCCAGTGTGAGTGGGGCTCTGCTGGACTTTCTGCAGAAGTTGCCAGGCTGCGACCTGCTAAAGAAGAGGATGTGTCACCGATACCTGCTGCTGGAATTTCTCCCCAGGCAGAGGTGAGGAAGTAAAAAAGCAGTGGGGGCGGTGGCAGGAGGGGTATCTCAGGCAGGGAAATGGAAAGCTTCCAGAAGAGCATCTGGGACCAGGACCATCCTGACTGGCCTGCAGGCACCAAGTAGGCCTGTGTGCTGTCGCTGGTGTGGCTCCACAGCCCTTCCTCTAAGGTTGCAAGTTCTTGTACATATTCAGGTGTTTTACCTGGAAAGGGTGGGAAGAGTTCAGCTGAAGCAGGACTGGGGCTCAGCTCACGTTTACTCACAGATGCCTTGGAACGGTCCCCCAGCTTTGCAATGAGGACCCTCCTTGCTTGGGGGGTGGGCTGCTGGCTGTATGGGAGATGATTCCCCACCTCTGACCAATTTCAGAATTGTTTACCGCTGGAGCAAGTGCCCTGATAGGGTTTTCCTCTGTCTAACTCGTGGGTTCAGGTTTTTTTTCCTTTTTTGGTTCAAGTTAGATTTTATTCCTCTTTTATGTATTTATTGATATAAGCATGGAAATAATTCATTCATATGAATACATCAGTGTGAAGGGAAGACCTTTTTTCTCTTTTATTTTTAAATTTTATTTTTTTAAATTTTAAAATTTAATTTTATTTATATTTTTATACAGCAGGTTATTATTAGTTATGTATTTTATGCATATACATGTATACAGGTCAATCCCAATATCCCAACAGATGCCACCAACACCACCCCATGGCTTCCCACACTTGGTGTCCATACGTGTGTTCTCTACCTCTGTGTCTCTAATTCTTCCCTGAAAAACCAGTTCATCTATACCATTTTTCTAGGTTCCACATATATGCATTAATATACAATATTTGTTTTTCTCTTTCTGACTTACTTCATTCTGTATGACAGTCTCTAGATCCATCGACATCTCTACAAATGACCCAGTTTCATTCCTTCTTATGGCTGAGTAATATTCCATTTTATATATGTACCACATCTTTATCCATTCGTCTGTCTGTGGGTATTTAGGTTGCTTCCATTACCTGGCTATTGTAAATAGTGCTGAAATGAGCATTGTGGTGAATGTGCCTTTTTGATTTATGGTTTTCTCTGGGTATATGCCCAGAAGTGGGATTGCTGGATCATATGGTAATTCTATTTCTAGTTTTTTTAAGGAAACTCCATACTGTTCTCCATCGTGACTGTATCAATTTACATTTCCACCACTAGTGGAAGAGGGATCCTTTTGTCCACACCCTCACAAGAATTTGTTGTTTGTAGATTTTCTGATGATGCCGATTCTAACAGGTGTGAGGTGATACCTCATTGTAGTTTTGATTTGCATTTCTCTAATAATTAGTGATGTTGAGCAGCTTTTCATGTGCGTCTTGGCCATCTCTGTGTCTTCTTTGAAGAAACGTCTCTTTAGATCTTCTGCCCAATTTTGTATTGGGTTGATTGTTTTTTTAATATTAAGCTGCATGAGCTCTTTATATATATTGGAGATTAAAACTTTGTCCATTGATTCGTTTGCAAATATTTTCGCCCATTCTGAGGGAAGCTTTTTGCCATTCCCGTTTTTTTAACAAAAAAAGAAAGTAAGAAAAAGAAGCAGAACACTAATGTGTGTAAAATATGCCTTTTGAAACTGTCGTTTTGAAATATGGACGTCCTTTGAATTTTTTGGTCGATATATGACCCCAGGATTTGTTTTCAGGGCAGGTGTCATTTACAGGCCTGCAATGATTTTGAATATCAACTGACCATTAGCGCTGGGATTAAAGCTGCTGTTTTGTGAAAAGGCCACAATGTGGCAGCAGTTCTCCCTTACCAAATCTGGTTACTGGGGCAACGAGCCTCAATGGAAGTCATGTTCTAGATTGGAATTTAGAATGGAATGTACCAGGAGAAAGCCCCTAAAGTTTGTCTCACTACTTCTTGTTCGTGTTTTTAGTTTAATTATTTATTTTTTATTACAGCAAATTTGATTACAATGTTTGGCTTGTTGTAGGTGTGGAAGATGTGGTTCTTTTACACATATACATATGTCTGTTCTTCCTGGGATCCTTTTCCCATGTACCTTATGACAGAATGTTGAGTAGTCTTCTCTTGGTATTCTGTAGGTCTTTGGTGATTATATATGTCACCTGTGTTTGTATATGTCTGTTAACCCCAATATCAAAATGAAACCAATCCTCACAACTTTCCATTGGTGAACCATTAGTTTGTTTAATGAATCTGTGATTGCCATTCTCCGTGGAAATATCTGCCCTGGTATCCATTTTTCGGTCACACCTATAAGAGATATGATATGATATGTGTCTTTCACTTTCGGACTTACTACAAGTCACATGATTAGCTCTAGACACACTTACGGTGCTGCAAATGGCATTGTGTCCTTTTATTCCTTGGCTTCTATTCTGCCTTAGCGAGGTCCATTTTGAACAATGTGATTCCCTGAGGGCTGAGGATTAGCTGACCTGGGTAGCCTGAGCCTCCCGGCCGGCCCTCCCCAGGTGTGCCTGGGTTGAGGTCAATATAAACAGCGCTGCAGGCAGAAATAGCCCCTGAAGCTGTGCCTGACTCCATATTCTCTGCCCCGTCAGCAGTCTCGGGGCTGTGCTGGTGGGAGGGAGTGAGGGGCCACGGCTTTGTGGGTGGCCCGGTGTGAGTGGTTCTCTGCTGGACTTTCTGCAGGAGTTGCCAGGCTGCCACCTGTAAAGAAGAGGATGTGGCACCCATACCTTCCGCTGGAATTTCTCTCTGGACATAGCTGAGGAAGGAAAAAAGCAGTGGGTGCCGGGACAGGAGGGGTATCTCAGGCAGGGCAATGGAAAGCTTCCAGAAGAGCGCCCAGGGCCAGGACCATCCTGGCTGGCCTGCAGGCACCAAGTTGGCCTGCGTGCTGTCGCTGGTGTGGCTCCACGGCCCTTCCTCTAGGCTTTCAAGGCCTTGTACATATTCAGGTGTTTTACCTGGGAAGGGTGGGAAAAGTTCAACAGCAGCTGGCCTGGGGCTCAGCTCACGGTTACTCACAGATGCCTCGGCATGGCCCCCAGCTTTGAAATGAGGACGCTCCTTGCATAGGAGTGGGCTGCTGGATCTATGGGAGATGATTCCCCACCTCTGACCAATTTCAGAATTGTTTACCGCTGGAGCAAGTGCCCTGATAGGGTTTTCCTCTGTCTAACTCGTGGGTTCAGGTTTTTTTTTTTTTCTTTTTTGGTTCAAGTTAGATTTTATTCCTCTTTTATGTATTTATAGATATAAGCATGGAAATAATTCATTCATATAAATACATCTGTGTGAAGGGAAGAACTTTTTTCTGTTTTATTTTTGAATTTTATTTTTAAACATTTTGAAATTTAATTTTATTTATTTTTTTATACAGCAGGTTATTATTAGTTATGTATTTTATGCATATACATGTAGACAGGGCAATCCCAGTCTCCCAACTCATCCCAAAACCACCTACCCTTGGCTTCCCACACTTGGTGTCCATACGTGTGTTCTCTACCTCTGTGTCTCTATTTCTTCCCTGCAAAGCAGTTCATCTGTACCATTTTTCTAGGTTCCACATATATGCATTAATATACAATATTTGTTTTTCTCTTTCTGACTTACTTTATTCTGTATGACAGTCTCTAGATCCATCGACGTCTCTACAAATGACCCAGTTTCATTCCTTCTTATGGCTGAGTAATATTCCATTTTATATATGGACCACATCTTTATCCATTCGTCTGTCTGTGGGTATTTAGGTTGCTTCCATTACCTGGCTATCGTAAATAGTGCTGAAATGAGCATTGTGGTGAATGTGCCTTTTTGATTTATGGTTTTCTCTGGGTATATGCCCAGAAGTGGGATTGCTGGATCATATGGTAATTCTATTTCTAGTTTTTTTAAGGAAACTCCATACTGTTCTCCATCGTGACTGTATCAATTTACATTTCCACCACTAGTGGAAGAGGGATCCTTTTGTCCACACCCTCCCCAGAATTCGTTGTTTGTAGATTTTCTGATGATGCCGATTCTAACAGGTGTGAGGTGATACCTCATTGTAGTTTTGATTTGCATTTCTCTAATAATTAGTGATGTTGAGCAGCTTTTCATGTGTGTCTTGGCCATCTCTGTGTCTTCTTTGAAGAAGCGTCTCTTTAGATCTTCTGCCCATTTTTGTATTGGGTTTTTTGTTGTTTTAATATTTAGCTGCACGAGCTCTTTATATATATTGGAGATTAAACCTTTGTCCATTGATTCGTTTGCAAATATTTTCGCCCATTCTGAGGGATGCTTTTTGCCATTCCCATTTTTTTAACAAAGAAAGAAAGAAAGAAAAAGAAGCAGAACACTAATGTGTGTAAAATATGCCTTTTGAAACTGTCGTTTTGAAATATGGACATCCTTTGAATTTTTTGGTCGCTATATGAACCCAGGATTTGTTTTCAGGGCAGGTGTCATTTACAGGCCTGCAATGATTTTGAATATCAACTGACCATTAGCGCTGGGATTAAAGCTGCTGTTGTGTGAAACGGCCACAAGGTGGCAGCAGTTCTCCCTTACCAAATCTGGTTACTGGGGCAACAGAGCCTCAATGGAAGTCGTGTTCTAGATTGGAATTTAGAATGGAATTTGCCAGGAGAAAGCCCCTCAAGTTTGTCTCACTACTTCTTGTTCGTGTTTTTAATTTAATTTTTTTATTTTTTATTACAGCAAATTTGATTACAATGTTTGGCTTGTTGTAGGTGTGGAAGATGTGGTTCTTTTACACATATACATATGTCTGTTCTTCCTGGGATCCTTTTCCCATGTACCTTATGAAAGAATGTTGAGTAGTCTTCTGGTATTCTGTAGGTCTTCGGTGATTATATATGTCACCTGTGTTTGTATATGTCTGTTAACCCCAATATCATAATGAAACCAATCCTCACACCTTTCCATTGGTGAACCATAAGTTTGTTGAATGAATCTGTGATTGCCCTTCTCCGTGGAAATATCTGCCCTGGTATCCATTTTTCGGTCACAACTATAAGAGATATGATATGATATGTGTCTTTCACTTTCTGACTTACTACAAGTCACGTGATTACCTCTAGACACACCTACGGTGCTGCAAATGGCATTGTGTCTTTTTATTCCTTGGCTTCTATTCTGCGTTAGCGAGGTCCATTTTCAACAATGTGATTCCCTGAGGGCTGAAGATTAGCTGACCTGGGTAGCCTGACCCTGCTGGCCGGCACTCCCCAGGTGTGCCTGGGTTGAGGTCAATATAACCAGCGCAGCAGGCAGGAATAGACCCTGAAGCTGTGCCTGACTCCATATTCTCTGTCCCGTCAGCAGTCTCGGGGCTGTGCTGGTGGGAGGGAGTGAGGGGCCACGGCTTTGTGGGTGGCCCGGTGTGAGTGGGTCTCTGCTGGACTTTCTGCAGTAGTTGCCAGGCTTCCACCTGTAAAGAAGGGGATGTGGCACCCATACCTTCCGCTGGAATTTCTCTCCGGACAGAGGTGAGGAAGGAAAAAAGCAGTGGGTGCCGGGACAGGAGGGGTATCTCAGGCAGGGCAATGGAAAGCTTCCAGAAGAGCGCCCAGGGCCAGGACCATCCTGGCTGGCCTGCAGGCACCAAGTTGGCCTGCGTTCTGTCACTGGTGTGGCTCCACGCCCCTTCCTCTAGGCTTTCAAGGCCTTGTACATATTCAGGAGTTTTACCTGGGAAGGGTGGGAAAAGTTCAACAGCAGCTGGCCTGGGGCTCAGCTCACGGTTACTCACAGATGCCTCGGCATGGCACCCCGCTTTGCAATGAGGACGCTCCTTGCATAGGAGTGGGCTGCTGGCTCTATCGGTGATGATTCCCCACCTCTGACCAATTTCAGAATTGTTTACCGCTGGAGCAAGTGCCCTGATAGGGTTTTCCTCTGTCTAACTCGTGGGTTCAGGTTTTCTTTTTTCTTTTTTGGTTCAAGTTAGATTTTATTCCTCTTTTATGTATTTATAGATATAAGCATGGAAATAATTCATTCATATAAATACATCTGTGTGAAGGGAAGAACTTTTTTCTGTTTTATTTTTAAATTTTATTTTTTAAAATTTTGAAATTTAATTTTATTTATTTTTTTATACAGCAGGTTATTATTAGTTATGTATTTTATGCATATACATGTATACAGATCAATCCCAATCTCCCAACTCATCCCAACACCACCTCCCCATGGCTTCCCAAACTTGGTGTCCATACGTGTGTTCTCTACCTCTGTGTCTCTATTTCTTCCCTGCAAACCAGTTCATCTGTTCCATTTTTCTAGGTTCCACATATATGCATTAATATACAATATTTGTTTTTCTCTTTCTGACTTACTTCATTCTGTATGACAGTCTCTAGATCCATCGACGTCTCTACAAATGACCCAGTTTCATTCCTTCTTATGGCTGAGTAATATTCCATTTTATATATGGACCACATCTTTATCCATTCGTCTGTCTGTGGGTATTTAGGTTGCTTCCATTACCTGGCTATCGTAAATAGTGCTGAAATGAGCATTGTGGTGAATGTGCCTTTTTGATTTATGGTTTTCTCTGGGTATATGCCCAGAAGTGGGATTGCTGGATCATATGGTAATTCTATTTCTAGTTTTTTTAAGGAAACTCCATACTGTTCTCCATCGTGACTGTATCAATTTACATTTCCACCACTAGTGGAAGAGGGATCCTTTTGTCCACACCCTCCCCAGAATTCGTTGTTTGTAGATTTTCTGATGATGCCGATTCTAACAGGTGTGAGGTGATACCTCATTGTAGTTTTGATTTGCATTTCTCTAATAATTAGTGATGTTGAGCAGCTTTTCATGTTGGTCTTGGCCATCTCGGTGTCTTCTTTGAAGAAACGTCTCTTTAGATCTTCTGCCCAATTTTGTATTGGGTTGTTTGTTTTTTTAATGTTAAGCTGCATGAGCTCTTTATATATATTGGAGATTAAACCTTTGTCCATTGATTCGTTTGCAAATATTTTCGCCCATTCTGAGGGATGCTTTTTGCCATTCCCGTTTTTTTAACAAAAAAAGAAAGTAAGAAAAAGAAGCAGAACACTAATGTGTGTAAAATATGCCTTTTGAAACTGTCGTTTTGAAATATGGACGTCCTTTGAATTTTTTGGTCGATATATGAACCCAGGATTTGTTTTCAGGGCAGGTGTCATTTACAGGCCTGCAATGATTTTGAATATCAACTGACCGTTAGCGCTGGGATTAAAGCTGCTGTTTTGTGAAAAGGCCACAATGTGGCAGCAGTTCTCCCTTACCAAATCTGGTTACTGGGGCAACAGAGCCTCAATGGAAGTCATGTTCTAGATTGGAATGTAGAATGGAATGTACCAGGAGAAAGCCCCTCAAGTTTGTCTCACTACTTCTTGTTCGTGTTTTTAGTTTAGTTATTTATTTTTTATTACAGCAAATTTGATTACAATGTTTGGCTTGTTGTAGGTGTGGAAGATGTGGTTCTTTTACACATATACATATGTCTGTTCTTCCTGGGATCCTTTTCCCATGTACCTTATGACAGAATGTTGAGTAGTCTTCTCTTGGTATTCTGTAGGTCTTTGGTGATTATATATGTCACCTGTGTTTGTATATGTCTGTTAACCCCAATATCAAAATGAAACCAATCCTCACAACTTTCCATTGGTGAACCATTAGTTTGTTTAATGAATCTGTGATTGCCCTTCTCCGTGGAAATATCTGCCCTGGTATCCATTTTTCGGTCACACCTATAAGAGATATGATATGATATGTGTCTTTCACTTTCGGACTTACTACAAGTCACATGATTAGCTCTAGACACACCTACAGTGCTGCAAATGGCATTGTGTCCTTTTATTCCTTGGCTTCTATTCTGCCTTAGCGAGGTCCATTTTGAACAATGTGATTCCCTGAGGGCTGAGGATTAGCTGACCTGGGTAGCCTGAGCCTCCCGGCCGGCCCTCCCCAGGTGTGCCTGGGTTGAGGTCAATATAAACAGCGCTGCAGGCAGAAATAGCCCCTGAAGCTGTGCCTGACTCCATATTCTCTGCCCCGTCAGCAGTCTCGGGTCTGTGCTGGTGGGAGGGAGTGAGGGGCCACGGCTTTGTGGGTGGCCCGGTGTGAGTGGTTCTCTGCTGGACTTTCTGCAGGAGTTGCCAGGCTGCCACCTGTAAAGAAGAGGATGTGGCACCCATACCTTCCGCTGGAATTTCTCTCCGGACAGAGGTGAGGAAGGAAAAAAGCAGTGGGGTCAGGGACAGGAGGGGTATCTCAGGCAGGGCAATGGAAAGCTTCCAGAAGAGCGCCCAGGGACAGGACCATCCTGGCTGGCCTGCAGGCAACAAGTTGGCCTGCGTGCTGTCGCTGGTGTGGCTCCACGGCCCTTCCTCTAAGCTTTCAAGCCCTTGTACATATTCAGGTGTTTTACCTGGGAAGGGTGGGAAAAGTTCAGCAGCAGCTGGCCTGGGGCTCAGCTCACAGTTACTCACAGATGCCTCAAGCCCCTTTCACTGAGGAAGGTGTAGGTCTTGTCTTTTCCATAGATTGTTTTTGGAAAGGTACCTGTGCTTATATCAAACTCTGGTTTTATGCATCACCCCATCTCTCCTTCTCCCTTAAGCAGGCATAAGAGTGTTTTCCAAAGGTGAGACTCTGCTCTCTTTCCTAACTCAGGTCAAGTGTAGCCATGTTTACAGGATCTTCATAAGTGATATCTTATGATAAGTTTCTTTTTCTGTGTGACTTATTTCACTTAGAATCATCGTACCTGAAAACACCCATTTTGCTGCTACTGGTCTTATGACATTGATTTCATGGCTGAGGGATATTCCATCGTACGTAAGTACCACAAATTTTTGAACCATTTTTATATTTCCTGGGATATTTAAGGTGTACCCAAGTTGAGGTCCTTGTAAGCAGTGCAGCCCTAAATTTTGGGGTGGCTCTGTCTTATTGATTTTCAGTTTTCCCAAGGTATATTCCCTAGACTGGAAGTGCCCTTGGTTGTGTAGCTCTGTTGTTTACTTGTTTTAGGGAACACATTGCACTCGACCAGAGAAGCAGTTGGCAATTTATATCCCGCCCATCAGGATAACAAGGCTCCCTGTTCTCCAGGGCCTGTCTTGCCTTTCTGGTTTTTACACATTTTGTGGATGTCCCTTTTGACCGGTGGGAAGTGATACTTCTTTGTAGTGCACATTTGCATTGCCCGCTTGCTTGCTTGGCCAAAAAGGGCGTATGCGTTTTCTCCTGAATATATTCAGGAGAAAACGCATACGCCCTTTTTGGCCAAGTGCATCATTGTCGAAGTTGTGCCCCTCTTCCTGTGCTTTAAATGCAATTCCAACGTACCTCTTGAAATCTGTTTCCTGCTATTCTGCCTCGCTTTCAAGTCCGCCTCGTTGCCTTCCCTCATCAGATTTTTGGACGATAGTTGTCCTTTATTACTCGGCCAGTTCGTGAATTGCTGTGCCCGTGAGCTCCATTTTTCAACTCGTTTTTGGTGAGCTGACCGCAAGTCCAAAATTTTGGTTCAGGACCTATACTGGTTTCCGGTGAGTGGCTGAGACTTTGGTTAATTTTTCTTCCTGCCGGGAAATTAGAGTGATATGTGCCCGTCCAAATGCCTAACAGCTACTCTCTCATTGGTTCTCCCTCTTCCCTTTCATCCTCTGCCAAATTGGCAACCTGTGCGAACCAGGAGGTTAAAGGGGCTGTCTCTCCAAGTTGGGAGGTTGATAGTAAAGCAGATGTAAAGTCAAACCCGAGCACCAGGAGAGGGATTATTCGTTGAGTTTTAGAAACCTTTCGTATTCACAGTGTGTCCGTTCTCTAGGTTTCCCGTACATGTTATAGCTGTAGTAATATTCCCTTTAACCTGGAGAGTTGGGACCCATGGAATGGGTGCCACGCATTTGTTCTTTAAAGGATCTGCATTTGCTCACCCAATCTCACCAATCCTCTCAGTCCCAAGTGTCCAGCCTTATGCCTCATCCAGCTGTCATTGTACGTAGGGTCATTCCAGGTTTCATCAGAGACCCTGAAGGAATTGTAAAGAATTTCCCAGTTTGTTTGTTTTGTTTTTGAAATTCCTTTTTATAGGGGGTTTGAGCTGATTCTCGCTGCCATGTTTATGCCAGTCTAGACACACTTTATTCCCTTATGGAGACATATCAATACATAGGTTTTAAGATTCTTACTAGTCAGATATATTCCTCTGCGGGAAATATGGGGTTTTGAGTCCCTTTCACTGAGGAAGGTGTAGGTCTTGTCTATTCCATAGTTGGTTTTTGGAACGGTACCGGTGCTTATATCAAACTCGGGTTTTATGCATCACCCCACCTCTCCTTCCCCTTAAGCAGGCATAAGAGTGTTTTCTAAATGTGAGACACTGTTCTCTTTCCTAACTCAGTTCAAGTGTAGCCATGTTTACAGGATCTTCATAAGTGATATCTTATGATAAGTTTCTTTTTCTGTGTGACTTATTTCACTTAGAATCATCGTACCTGGATCCACCCATTTTGCTGCTCCTGGTCTTATGTCATTGATTTCATGGCTGAGGGATATTCCATCGTACGTAGGTACCACAATTTTTTGAAGCATTTTTATATATCCTGGGATATTTAAGGTGAACCCAAGTTGAGGTCCTTGTAAGCAGTTCAGCCTTAAATTTTGGGGTGGCTCCGTCTTATCGATTTTCAGTTTTCCCAAGGTATATTCCCTAGACTGGAAGTGCCCTTGGCTCTGTAGCTCTGTTGTTTATTTGTTTTAGGGAGCACAATACACTCCTCCAGAGGGGCAGTTGGCTAGTTACATCCCGCCCATCAGCATAACAAGGCTCCCTGTTCTGCAGGGCCTGTCTTGCCTTTCTGGTTTTTACACATTTTGTGGATGTCCCTTTTGACCGGTGGGAAGTGATACTTCTTTGTAGTGCAGATTTGCATTGCCCGCTTGCTTGCTTGGCCAAAAAGGGCGTATGCGTTTTCTCCTGAATATATTCAGGAGAAAACACATACGCCCTTTTTGGCCAAGTGCATCATTGTCGAAGTTGTGCCCCTCTTCCTGTGCTTTAAACGCGATTCCAACGTACCTCTTGAAATCTGTTTCCTGCTATTCTGCCTCGCTTTCAAGTCCGCCTCGTTGCCTTCCCTCAACAGATTTTTGGACGATAGTTGTCCTTTATTACTCGGCCAGTTTGGGAATTGCTGTGACCCTGAGCTCCATTTTTCAACTCGTTTTTTGTGAGCTGACCGCAAGTCCAAAATTGTGGTTCAGGACCTATACTGGTTCCCGGACGGGGCCTGAGACTTTGGTTAATTCTTCTTCCTGACGGGAAATTACAGTGATATGTGCCCGTCCAAATGCCTAACAGCTACTCTCTCATTGGTTCTCCCTCTTCCCTTTCATCCTCTGCCAAATTGGCAACCTGTGGGAACCAGGATGTTAAAGGGGCTGTCTCTCCATGTTGGGAGTTTGATAGTAAAGCAGGTGGAAAGTCAAACCGGAGCACCAGGAGAGGGACTATTCGTTGAGTTTTAGAAACCTTTCGTAGTCACAGTGTGTCCGTTCTCTAGGTTTCCCGTACATGTTATAGCTGTAGGAATATTCCCTTCAACCTGGACAGTTGGGACCCATGGAATGGGTGCCAGGCATTTGTGCTTTAAATGGTCTGCATTTGCTCACCCAACCTCACCAATCCTCTCAGTCCCAAGTGTCCAGCCTAATGCCACATCCAGCTGTCGTTGTAGATAGTGTCATTCCAGGTTTCATCAGAGACCCTGAAGGAATTGTAAAGAATTTCCCAGGTTTTTTGTTTTGTTTTTGAAATTCCTTTTTATAGTGGGTTTGAGCTGATTCTCGCTGCCATGTTTATGCCAGTCTAGACACACTTGATTCCCTTACGGAGACATATCAATACATAGGTTTTAAGATTCTTACTAGTCAGATATATTCCTCTGCGAGAAATATGGGGTTTTGAGTCCCTTTCACTGAGGAAGGTGTAGGTCTTGTCTATTCCATAGTTGGTTTTTAGAACGGTACCTGTGCTTATATCAAACTCTGGTTTTATGCATCAACCCACCTCTCCTTCCCCCTTAAGCAGGCATAAGTGTGTTTTCTAAATGTGAGACACTGTTCTCTTTCCTAACTCAGTTCAAGTGTAGCCATGTTTACAGGATCTTCATAAGTGATATCTTATGATAAGTTTCTTTTTCTGTGTGACTTTTTTCACTTAGAATCATTGTACCTGAATCCACCCATTTTGCTGCTACTGGTCTTATGACATTGATTTCATGGCTGAGCGATATGCCATCGTACGTAAGTACCACAATTATTTGAACCATTTTTATATTTCCTGGGATATTTAAGGTGTACCCAAGTTGAGGTCCTTGTAAGCAGTGCAGCCCTAAATTTTGGGGTGGCTCTGTCTTATTGATATTCAGTTTTCCCAAGGTATATTCCCTAGACTGGAAGTGCCCTTGGCTCTGTAGCTCTGTTCTTTACTTGTTTTAGGGAACACAATGTACTCCTCCAGAGAGGCTGTTGGCAATTTACATACCGCCCATCAGCATAGCAAGGCTCCCTGTTCTCCAGGGCCTGTCTTGCCTTTCTGGTTTTTACACATTGTGTGGATGTCCCTTTTGACCGGTGGGAAGTGCTACTTCTTTGTAGTGCAGATTTGCATTGCCCGCTTGCTTGCTTGGCCAAAAAGTGCGTATGCGTTTTCTCCTGAATATATTCAGGAGAAAACGCATACGCCCTTTTTGGCCAAGTGCATCATTGTCGAAGTTGTGCCCCTCTTCCTGTGCTTTAAAGTGATTGCAACGTACCTCTTGAAATCTGTTTCCTGGTATTCTGCCTCACTTTCAAGTCCGCCTCGTTGCCTTCCCTCAACAGATTTTTGGACGATAGCTGTACTTTATTACTCGGCCAGTTTGTGAATTGCTGTGACCCTGAGCTCCATTTTTCAACTCGTTTTTGGTGAGCTGACCGCATGTCCAAAATTTTGGTTCAGGACCTATACTGGTTCCCGGTGGGTGGCTGAGACTTTGGTTAATTCCTCCTCCTGCCGGGAAATTAGAGTGATATGTGCCCGTCCAAATGCCTAACAGCTACTCTCTCATTGGTTCTCCCTCTTCCCTTTCATCCTCTGCCAAACTGGCAACCTGTGCGAACCAGGAGGTTAAAGGGGCTCTCTCTCCAATTTGGGAGGTTGATAGTAAAGCAGATGGAAAGTCAAACCGGAGCATCCGGAGAGGGATTATTCGTTGAGTTTTAGAAACCTTTCGTATTCACAGTGTGTCCGTTCTCTAGGTTTCCCGTACATGTTATAGCTGTAGTAATATTCCCTTCAACCTGGAGAGTTGGGACCCATGGAATGGGTGCCATGCATTATTGCTTTAAAGGGTCTGCATTTGCTCACCCAATCTCACCAATTCTCTCAGTCCCAAGTGTCCAGCCTTATGCCACATCCAGCTGTCATTGTAGAAAGGGTCATTCCAGGTTTCATCAGAGACCCTGAAGGAATTGTAAAGAATTTCCCAGTTTTTTCGTTTTGTTTTTGAAATTCCTTTTTATCGTGGGTTTGAGCTGATTCTCGCTGCCATGTTGATGCCAGTCTAGACACACTTGATTCCCTTACGGAGACATATCAATACATAGGTTTTAAGATTCTTACTAGTCAGATATATTCCTCTGTGGGAAATATGGTGTTTTGAGTCCCTTTCACTGAGGAAGGTGTAGGTCTTGTCTATTCCATAGTTGGTTTTTGGAACGGTACCTATGCTTATATCAAACTCTGGTTTTATGCATCACCCCACCTCTCCTTCCCCCTTAAGCAGGCATAAGAGTGTTTTCTAAATGTGAGACACTGTTCTCTTTCCTAACTCAGTTCAAGTGTAGCCATGTTTACAGGATCTTCATAAGTGATATCTTATGATAAGTTTCTTTTTCTGTGTGACATATTTCACTTAGAATCATCGTACCTGAATCCACCCATTTTGCTGCTACTGGTCTTTTGACATTGATTTCATGGCTGAGGGATATTCCATCGTACGTAAGTACCACGATTTTTTGAACCATTTTATATTTCCTGGGATATTTAAGGTGTACCCAAGTTGAGGTCCTTGTAAGCAGTGCAGCCCTAAATTTTAGGGTGGCTCTGTCTTATTGATTTTCAGTTTTCCCAAGGTATATTCCCTAGACTGGAAGTGCCCTTGGCTCTTTCGCTCTGTTGTTTACTTGTTTTAGGGAACGCAATTCACTCCTCCAGAGAGGCAGTTGGCAATTTACATCCCGCCCATCAGCATAACAAGGCTCCCTGTTCTCCAGGGCCTGTCTTGCCTTTCTGGTTTTTACAAATTTTGTGGATGTCCCTTTTGACCGGTGGGAAGTGATACTTCTTTGTAGTGCAGATTTGCATTGCCCGCTTGCTTGCTTGGCCAAAAAGGGCGTATGCGTTTTCTCCTGAATATATTCAGGAGAAAACGCATACGCCCTTTTTGGCCAAGTGCATCATTGTCGAAGTTGTGCCCCTCTTCCTGTGCTTTAAAGGCGATTCCAACATACCTCTTGAAATCTGTTTCCTGCTATTCTGCCTCGCTTTCAAGTCCGCTTCGTTGCCTTCCCTCAACAGATTTTTGGACGATAGTTTTCCTTTATTACTCGGCCACTTTGTGGTTTGCTGTGCCCCTGAGCTCCATTTTTCAACTCGTTTTTGGTGAGCTGACTGCAAGTCCTAAATTTTGGTTCAGGACCTATACTGGTTCCCGGTGGGTGGCTGAGACTTTGCTTAATTCTTCTTCCTGCCGGGAAATTACAGTGATATGTGCCCGTCCAAATGCCTAACAGCTACTCTCTCATTGGTTCTCCCTCTTCCCTTTCATCCTCTGACAAATTGGCAACCTGTGCGAACCAGGAGGTTATAGGGGCTGTCTCTCCAAGTTGGGAGGTTGATAGTAAAGCAGGTGGAAAGTCAAACCGGAGAACCAGGAGAGGGACTATTCGTTGAGTTTTAGAAACCTTTCGTATTCACAGTGTGTCCGTTCTCTAGGTTTCCCGTACATGTTATAACTGTAGTAATATTCCCTTCAACCTGGAGAGTTGGGACCCATGGAATGGGTGCCATGCATTATTGCTTTAAAGGGTCTGCATTTGCTCACCCAATCTCACCAATCCTCTCAGTCCCAAGTGTCCAGCCTTATGCCTCATCCAGCTGCCGTTGTACATAAGGTCATTCCAGGTTTCATCAGAGACCCTGAAGGAATTGTAAAGAATTTCCAAGTTTTTTGTTTTGTTTTTGAAATTCCTTTTTATAGTGGGTTTGAGCTGATTCTCGCTGCCATGTTTATGCCAGTCTAGACACACTTGATTCCCTTACGGATACATATCCATACATAGGTTTTAAGATTCTTACTAGTCAGATATATTCCTCTGCGGGAAATATGGGGTTTTGAGTCCCTTTCACTGAGGAAAGTGTAGGTCTTGTCTATTCCATAGTTGATTTTTGGAACGGTACCTGTGCTTATATCAAACTCTGGTTTTATGCATCACCCCACCTCTCCTTCCCCCTTAAGCAGGCATAAGAGTGTTTTCTAAATGTGAGACACTGTTCTCTTTCCTAGCTCATTTCAAGTGTAGCCATGTTTACAGGATCTTCATAAGTGATATCTTATGATAAGTTTCTTTTTCTGTGTGACTTATTTCACTTAGAATCATCGTACCTGAATCCACCCATTTTGCTGCTACTGGTCTTATGTCATTGATTTCATGGCTGAGGGATATTCCATCGTACATAAGTCCCACAATTTTTTGAACCATTTTTATATTTCCTGGGATATTTAAGGTGTACCCAAGTTGAGGTCCTTGTAAGCAGTGCAGCCCTAAATTTTGGGGTGGCTCTGTCTTATTGATTTTCAGTTTTCCCAAGGTATATTCCCTAGACTGGAAGTGCCCTTGGCTCTGTCGCTCTGTTGTTTACTTGTTTTAGGGAACACAATGCACTCCTCCAGAGAGGCAGTTGGCAATTTACATCCCGCCCATCAGCATAACAAGGCTCCCTGTTCTCCAGGGCCTGTCTTGCCTTTCTGGTTTTTACACATTTTGTGGATGTCCCTTTTGACCGGTGGGAAGTGATACTTCTTTGTAGTGCAGATTTGCATTGCCCGCTTTCTTGCTTGGCCAAAAAGAGCGTATGCGTTTTCTCCTGAATATATTCAGGAGAAAACGCATACGCCCTTTTTGGCCAAGTGGATCATTGTCGAAGTTGTGCCCCTCTTTCTGTGCTTTAAAGGCGATTCCAACGTACCTCTTGAAATCTGTTTCCTGCTATTCTGCCTCGCTTTCAAGTCCGCTTCGTTGCCTTCCCTCAACAGATTTTTGGACGATAGTTTTCCTTTATTACTCGGCCACTTTGTGGTTTGCTGTGCCCCTGAGCTCCATTTTTCAACTCGTTTTTGGTGAGCTGACCGCAAGTCCTAAATTTTGGTTCAGGACATATACTGGTTCCCGGTGGGGGGCTGAGACTTTGGTTACTTCTTCTTTCTGCTGGGAAATTACAGTGATATGTGCCCGTCCAAATGCCTAACAGCTACTCTCTCATTGGTTCTCCCTCTTCCCTTTCATCCTCTGCCAAATTGGCAACCTGTGAGAACCAGGAGGTTAAAGGGGCTGTCTCTCCAAGTTGGGAGGTTGATAGTAAAGCAGATGGAAAGTCAAACCGGAGCACCAGGAGAGGGACTATTCGTTGAGTTTTAGAAACCTTTCGTATTCACAGTGTGTCCGTTCTCTAGGTTTCCCGTACATGTTATAACTGTAGTAATATTCCCTTCACCCTGGAGAGTTGGGACCCATGGAATGTGTGCCATGCATTATTGCTTTAAAGGGTCTGCATTTGTTCACCCAATCTCACCAATCCTCTCAGTCCCAAGTGTCCAGCCTTATGCCACTTCCAGCTGTCGTTGTAGATAGGGTCATTCCAGGTTTCATCAGAGACTCTGAAGGAATTGTAAAGAATTTCCCAGTTTTTTTGATTTGTTTTTGAAATTCCTTTTTATAGTGGGTTTGAGCTGATTCTCGCTGCCATGTTTATGCCAGTCTAGACACACTTGATTCCCTTATGGAGACATATAAATACATAAGTTTTAAGATTCTTACTAGTCAGATATATTCCTCTGTGGGAAATATGGTGTTTTGAGTCCCTTTCACTGAGGAAGGTGTAGGTCTTGTCTATTCCATAGTTGGTTTTTAGAATGGTACATGTGCTTATATCAAACTCTGGTTTTATGCATCACCCCACCTCTCTTTCCCCCTTAAGCAGGCATAAGAGTGTTTTCTAAATGTGAGACACTGTTCTCTTTCCTAACTCAGTTCAAGTGTAGCCATGTTTACAGGATCTTCATAAGTGATATCTTATGATAAGATCTGTTTCTGTGTGACTTATTTCACTTAGAATCATCGTACCTGAATCCAACCATTTTGCTGCTACTGGTCTTATGTCATTGATTTCATGGCTGAGGGATATTCCATCGTACGTAAGTACCACAATTTTTTGAACCATTTTTATATTTCCTGGGATATTTAAGCTGTACCCAAGTTGAGGTCCTTGTAAGCAGTGCAGCCCTACATTTTGGGGTGGCTCTGTCTTATTGATTTTCAGTTTTCCCAAGGTATATTCCCTAGACTGGAAGTGCCCTTGGCTCTGTAGCTCTGTTCTTTACATGTTTTAGGGAACGCAATGCACTCCTCCAGAGAGGCAGTTGGCAATGTACATCCCGCCCATCAGCATAACAAGGCTCCCTGTTTTCCAGGGCCTGTCTTGCCTTTCTGTTTTTTACACATTTTGTGGATGTCCCTTTTGAGCGGTGGGAAGTGATACTTCTTTGTAGTGCAGATTTGCATTGCCCGCTTGCTTGCTTGGCCAAAAAGGGCGTATGCGTTTTCTCCTGAATATATGCAGGAGAAAACGCATACGCCCTTTTTGGCCAAGTGCATCATTGTCGAAGTTGTGCCCCTCTTCCTGTGCTTTAAAGGCGATTCCAACGTACCTCTTGAAATCTGTTTCCTGCTATTCTGCCTCGCTTTCAAGTCCGCCTCGTTGCCTTCCCTCAACAGATTTTTTCACGATAGTTGTCCTTTATTACTCGACCAGTTTGTGAATTGCTGTGCCCCTGAGCTCCATTTTTCAACTCGTTTTTGGTGAGCTGACCGCAAGTCCAAAATTTTGGTACAGGACCTATGCTGTTTCCCGGTGGGGGGCTGGAATTTGGTTAATTCTTCTTCCTGCCGGGAAATTACAGTGATATGTGCCCGTCCAAATGCCTAACAGCTACTCTCTCATTGGTTCTCCCTCTTCCCTTTCATCCTCTGCCAAATTGGCAACCTGTGCGAACCAGGAGGTTAAAGGGGCTGTCTCTCCAAGTTGGAGGGTTGATAGGAAAGCAGGTGGAAAGTCAAACCGGAGCACCAGGAGTGGGACTATTCTTTGAGTTTTAGAAACCTTTCGTATTCACAGTGTGTCCGTTCTCTAGGTTTCCCGTACACGTTATAACTGTAGTAATATTCCCTTAAACCTGGAGAGTTGGGACCCATGGAATGGGTGCCATGCATTATTGCTTTAAAGGGTCTGCATTTGCTCACCCAATCTCACCAATCCTCTCAGTCCCAAGTGTCCAGCCTTATGTCACATCCAGCTGTCGTTGTAGATAGGGTCATTCCAGGTTTCATCAGAGACTCTGAAGGAATTGTAAAGAATTTCCCAGGTTTTTTGTTTTGTATTTGAAATTCCTTTTTATCGTGGGTATGAGCTGATTCTCGCTGCCATGTTTATGCCAGTCTAGACACACTTGATTCCCTTACGGAGACATATCAATACATAGGTTTTAATATTCTTACTAGTCAGATATATTCCTCTGCGGGAAATATGGTGTTTTGAGTCCCTTTCACTGAGGAAGGTGTAGGTCTTGTCTATTCCATAGTTGGTTTTTGGAGCGGTACTTGTGCTTATATCAAACTCTGGTTTTATGCATCACCCCACCTCTCTTTCCCCCTTAAGCAGGCATAAGAATGTTTTCTAAATGTGAGACACTGTTCTCTTTCCTATCTCTGTTCAAGTGTAGCCAAGTTTACAGGATCTTCATAAGTGATATCTTATGATAAGTTTCTTTTTCTGTGTGACTTATTTCACTTAGAATCATCGTACCTGAATCCACCCATTTTGCTGCTACTGGTCTTATGTCATCGATTTCATGGCTGAGGGATATTCCATCGTACGTAAGTACCACAATTTTTGAACCATTTTTATATTTCCTGGGATATTTAAGGTGTACCCAAGTTGAGGTCCTTGTAAGCAGTGCAGCCCTACATTTTGGGGTGGCTCTGTCTTATTGATTTTCAGTTTTCCCAAGGTATATTCCCTAGACTGGAAGTGCCCTTGGCTCTGTAGCTCTGTTCTTTACTTGTTTTAGGGAACACAATGTACTGCTCCAGAGAGGCAGTTGGCAATTTACATCCCGCCCATCAGCATAACAAGGCTCCCTGTTCTCCAGGGCCTGTCTTGCCTTTCTGGTTTTTACACATTGTGTGGATGTCCCTTTTGACCGGTGGGAAGTGATACTTCTTTGTAGTGCAGATTTGCATTGCCCGCTTGCTTGCTTGGCCAAAAAGGGCGTATGCGTTTTCTCCTGAATATATTCAGGAGAAAACGCATACGCCCTTTTTGGCCAAGTGCATCATTGTCGAAGTTGTGCCCCTCTTCCTGTGCTTTAAAGGTGATTCCAACGTACCTCTTGAAATCTGTTTCCTGGTATTCTGCCTCGCTTTCAAGTCCGCCTCGTTGCCTTCCCTCAACAGATTTTTGGACGATAGCTGTCCTTTATTACTCGGCCAGTTTGTGAATTGCTGTGACCCTGAGCTCCATTTTTCAACTCGTTTTTGGTGAGCTGACCGCAAGTCCAAAATTTTGGTTCAGGACCTATACTGGTTCCCGGTGGGGGGCTGAGACTTTGGTTAATTCTTCTTTCTGCCAGGAAATTACAGTGATATGTGCCCGTCCAAACGCCTAACAGCTACTCTCTCATTGGTTCTCCCTCTTCCCTTTCATCCTCTGCCAAATTGGAAACCTGTGTGAACCAGGAGGTTAAAGGGGCTGTCTCTCCAAGTTGGGAGGTTGATAGTAAAGCAGATGGAAAGTCAAACCGGAGCACCAGGAGAGGGATTATTCGTTGAGGTTTAGAAAACTTTCGTATTCACAGTGTGTCCGTTCTCTAGGTTTCCCGTACATGTTATAGCTGTAGTAATATTCCCTTCAACCTCGAGAGTTGGGACCCATGGAATGGTTACCATGCATTATTGCTTTAAAGGGTCTGCATTTGCTCACGCAATCTCACCTATGCTCTCAGTCCCAAGTGTCCAGCCTTATGCCACATCCAGCTGTTGTTGTAGATAGGGTCATTCCAGGTTTCATCAGAGACTCTGAAGGAATTGGAAAGAATTTCCCAGTTTTATTGTTTTGTTTTTGAAATTCCTTTTTATCGTGGGTTTGAGCTGATTCTCGCTGCCATGTTTATGCCAGTCTACACACACTTGATTCCCTTACAGAGACATATCAATACATAGGTTTTAAGATTCTTACTAGTCAGATATATTCCTCTGCGGGAAATATGGGGTTTGTGTCCCTTTCACTGAGGAAGGTGTAGGTCTTGTCTATTCCATAGTTGGTTTTTGGAGCAGTACCTGTGCTTATATCAAACTCTGGTTTTATGCATCACCCCACCTCTCCTTCCCCCTTAAGCAGGCATAAGAATGTTTTCTAAATGTGAGACACTGTTCTCTTTCCTAACTCAGTTCAAGTGTAGCCATGTTTACAGGATCTTCATAAGTGATATCTTATGATAAGTTTCTTTTTCTGTGTGACTTATTTCACTTAGAATCATCGTACCTGAATCCACCCATTTTGCTGCTACTGGTCTTATGACATTGATTTCATGGCTGAGGGATATTCCATCGTACGTAAGTACCACAATTTTTTGAAACATTTTTATATTTCCTGGGATATTTAAGGTGTACCCAAGTTGAGGTCCTTGTAAGCAGTGCAGCCCTAAATTATGGGGTGGCTCTGTCTTATTGATTTTCAGTTTATACAAGGTATATTCCCTAGACTGGAAGTGCCCTTGGCTCTGTAGCTCTGTTGTTTACTTGTTTTATGGAACACAATGCACTCCTCCAGAGAGGCAGTTGGCAATTTACATCCCGCCCATCAGCATAAAAAGGCTCCCTGTTCTCCAGGGCCTGTCTTGCCCTTCTGGTTTTTACACATTTTGTGGATGTCCCTTTTGACCGGTGGGAAGTGATACTCCTTTGTAGTGCAGATTTGCATTGCCCGCTTGCTTGCTTGGCCAATAAGGGCATGTGCGTTTTCTCCTGAATATATTCAGGAGAAAACGCATACGCCCTTTTTGGCCAAGTGCATCATTGTCGAACCTGTGCCCCTCTTCCTGTGCTTTAAAGGCGATTCCAACGTACCTCTTGAAATCTGTTTCCTGCTATTCGGCCTCGCTTTCAAGTCCGCCTCGTTGCCTTCCCTCAACAGATTTTTCGACGATAGTTGTCCTTTATTACTCGGCCAGTTTGTGAATTGCTGTGCCCCTGAGCTTCATTTTTCAACTCGTTTTTGGTGAGCTGACCGCAAGTCCAAAATTTTGGTTCAGGACCTATACTGGTTCCCGGTGGGGGGCTGAGACTTTGGTTAATTCTTCTTCCTGACGGGAAATTACAGTGATATGTGCCCGTCCAAATGCCTAACAGCTACTCTCTCATTGGTTCTCCCTCTTCCCTTTCATCCTCTGCCAAATTGGCAACCTGTGGGAACCAGGAGGTTAAAGGGGCTGTCTCTCCAAGTTGGGAGTTTGATAGTAAAGCAGGTGGAATGTCAAACCGGAGCACCAGGAGAGGGACTATTCGTTGAGTTTTAGAAACCTTTCGTAGTCACAGTGTGTCCGTTCTCTAGGTTTCCCGTACATGTTATAGCTTTAGGAATATTCCCTTCAACCTGGACAGTTGGGACCCATGGAATGGGTGCCAGGCATTTGTGCTTTAAATGGTCTGCATTTGCTCACCCAACCTCACCAATCCTCTCAGTCCCAAGTGTCCAGCCTTATGCCACATCCAGTTGTCGTTGTAGATAGGGTCATTCCAGGTTTCATCAGAGACCCTGAAGGAATTGTAAAGAATTTCCCAGGTTTTTTGTTTTGTTTTTGAAATTCCTTTTTATAGTGGGTTTGAGCTGATTCTCGCTGCCATGTTTATGCCAGTCTAGACACACTTGATTCCCTTACGGAGACATATCAATACATAGGTTTAAGATTCTTACTAGTCAGATATATTCCTCTGCGAGAAATATGGGGTTTTGAGTCCCTTTCACTGAGGAAGGTGTAGGTCTTGTCTATTCCATAGTTGGTTTTTAGAACAGTACCTGTGCTTATATCAAACTCTGGTTTTATGCATCACCCCACCTCTCCTTCCCCCTTAAGCAGGCATAAGTGTGTTTTCTAAATGTGAGACACTGTTCTCTTTCCTAACTCAGTTCAAGTGTAGCCATGTTTACAGGATCTTCATAAGTGATATCTTATGATAAGTTTCTTTTTCTGTGTGACTTATTTCACTTAGAATCATCGTACCTGAATCCACCCATTTTGCTGCTACTGGTCTTATGACATTGATTTCATGGCTGAGGGATATTCTATCGTACGTAAGTACCACAATTTTTTGAAACATTTTTATATTTCCTGGGATATTTAAGGTGTACCCAAGTTGAGGTCCTTGTAAGCAGTGCAGCCCTAAATTATGGGGTGGCTCTGTCTTATTGATTTTCAGTTTATACAAAGTATATTCCCTAGACTGGAAGTGCCCTTGGCTCTGTAGCTCTGTTGTTTACTTGTTTTATGGAACACAATGCACTCCTCCAGAGAGGCAGTTGGCAATTTACATCCCGCCCATCTGCATAAAAAGGCTCCCTGTTCTCCAGGGCCTGTCTTGCTCTTCTGGTTTTTACACATTTTGTGGATGTCCCTTTTGACCAGTGGGAAGTGATACTCCTTTGTAGTGCAGATTTGCATTGCCCGCTTGCTTGCTTGGCCAAAAAGGGCATGTGCGTTTTCTCCTGAATATATTCAGGAGAAAACTCATACGCCCTTTTTGGGCAAGTGCATCATTGTCGAAGTTGTGCCCCTCTTCCTGTGCTTTAAAGGCGATTCCAACGTACCTCTTGAAATCTGTTTTCTGCTATTCGGCCTCGCTTTCAAGTCCGCCTCGTTGCCTTCCCTCAACAGATTTTTCGACGATAGTTGTCCTTTATTACTCGGCCAGTTTGTGAATTGCTGTGACCCTGAGCTCCATTTTTCAACTCGTTTTTGGTGAGCTGACCGCATGTCCAAAATTTTGGTTCAGGACATATACTGGTTCCCGGTGGGTTCCTGAGACTTTGGTTAATTCTTCTTCCTGCCGGGAAATTACAGTGATATGTGCCCGTCCATATGCCTAACAGCTACACTCTCATTGGTTCTCCCTCTTCCCTTTCATCCTCTGCCAAATTGGCAACCTGTGCGAACCAGGAGGTTAAAGGGGCTGTCTCTCCAAGTTGGGAGGTTGATAGTAAAGCAGATGGAAAGTCAAACCGGAGCACCAGGAGAGGGATTATTCGTTGAGTTTTAGAAACCTTTCGTATTCACAGTGTGTCCGTTCTCTAGGTTTCCCGTACATGTTATATCTGTAGTAATATTCCCTTCAACCTGGAGAGTTGGGACCCATGGAATGGGTGCCATGCATTATTGCTTTAAAGGGTCTGCATTTGCTCACCCAATCTCACCAAGCCTCTCAGTCCCAAGTGTCCTGCCTTATGCCACATCCAGCTGTCATTGTAGAAAGGGTCATTCCAGGTTTCATCAGAGACCCTGAAGGAATTGTAAAGAATTTCCCAGTTTTTCTGTTTTGTTTTTGAAATTCCTTTTTATAGTCGGTTTGAGCTGATTCTCGCTGCCATGTTTATGCCAGTCTAGACACACTTGATTCCCTTACGGAGACATATCAATACATAGGTTTTAAGATTCTTACTAGTCAGATATATTCCTCTGCGGGAAATATGGGGTTTTGAGTCCCTTTGAGGAAGGTGTAGGTCTTGTCTATTCCATAGTTGGTTTTTGGAATGGTACCTGTGCTTATATCAAACTCTGGTTTTATGCATCACCCCACTTCTCCTTCCCCCTTAAGCAGGCATAAGAGTGTTTTCTAAATGTGAGACACTGTTCTCTTTCCTAACTCAGTTCAAGTGTAGCCATGTTTACAGGATCTTCATAAGTGATATCTTGTGATAAGTTTCTTTTTCTGTGTGACTTATTTCACTTAGAATCATCGTACCTGAATCCACCCATTTTGCTGCTACTGGTCTTATGACATTGATTTCTTGGCTGAGGGATATTCCATCGTACGAAAGTACCACAATTTTTTGAACCATTTTTATATTTCCTGGGATATTTACGGTGTAAACAAGTTGAGGTCCTTGTAAGCAGTGCAGCCCTAAATTTTTGGGTGGCTCTGTCTTATTGATTTTCAGTTTTCCCAAGGTATATTCCCTAGACTGGAAGTGCCCTTGGCTCTGTATCTCTGTTCTTTACTTGTTTTAGGGAACACAATGCACTCCTCCAGAGAGGCAGTTGACAATTTACATCCCGCCCATCAGCATAACAAGGCTCCCTGTTCTCCAGGGCCTGTCTTGCCTTTCTGGTTTTTACACATTTTGTGGATGTCCCTTTTGACCGGTGGGAAGTGATACTTCTTTGTAGTGCAGATTTGCATTGCCCGCTTGCTTGCTTGGCCAAAAAGGGCGTATGCGTTTTCTCCTGAATATATTCAGGAGAAAACGCATACGCCCTTTTTGGCTAAGTGCATCATTGTCGAAGTTGTGCCCCTCTTCCTGTGCTTTAAAGGTGATTCCAACGTACCTCTTGAAATCTGGTTCCTGCTATTCTGCCTGCCTTTAAAATCCGCCTCGTTGCCTTCCCTCAACAGATTTTTGGACGATAGTTTTCCTTTATTACTCGGCCAGTTTGTGAATTGCTGTGCCCCTGAGTTCCATTTTTCAACTCGTTTTTGGTGAGCTGACCGCAAGTCCAAAATTTTGGTTCAGGACCTATACTGGTTCCCGGTGGGGTGCTGAGACTTTGGTTAATTATTCTTTCAGCCGGGAAATTACAGTGATATGTGCCCGTCGAAATGCCTAACAGCTACTCCCTCATTGGTTCTCCCTCTTCCCTTTCATCCTCTGCCAAATTGGAAACCTGTGTGAACCAGGAGGTTAAAGGGGCTGTCTCTCCAAGTTGGGAGGTTGATAGTAAAGCAGATGGAAAGTCAAACCGGAGCACCAGGAGAGGGATTATTCGTTGAGGTTTAGAAAACTTTCGTATTCACAGTGTGTCCGTTCTCTAGGTTTCCCGTACATGTTATAGCTGTAGTAATATTCCCTTCAACCTCGAGAGTTGGGACCCATGGAATGGGTGCCAGGCATTTGTGCTTTAAAGGGTCTGCATTTGCTCACCCAATCTCACCTATCCTCTCAGTCCCAAGTGTCCAGCCTTATGCCACATCCAGCTGTTGTTGTAGATAGGGTCATTCCAGGTTTCATCAGAGACTCTGAAGGAATTGGAAAGAATTTCCCAGTTTTTTTGTTTTGTTTTTGAAATTCCTTTTTATCGTGGGTTTGAGCTGATTCTCGCTGCCATGTTTATGCCAGTCTAGACACACTTGATTCCCTTACAGAGACATATCAATACATAGGTTTTAAGATTCTTACTAGTCAGATATATTCCTCTGCGGGAAATATGGGGTTTGTGTCCCTTTCACTGAGGAAGGTGTAGGTCTTGTCTATTCCATAGTTGGTTTTTGGAGCGGTACCTGTGCTTATATCAAACTCTGGTTTTATGCATCACCCCACCTCTCTTTCCCCCTTAAGCAGGCATAAGAATGTTTTCTAAATGTGAGACACTGTTCTCTTTCCTAACTCAGTTCAAGTGTAGCCAGGTTTACAGGATCTTCATAAGTGATATCTTATGATAAGTTTCTTTTTCTGTGTGACTTATTTCACTTAGAATCATCGTACCTGAATACACACATTTTGCTGCTACTGGTCTTATGACATTGATTTCATGGCTGAGGGATATTCCATCGTACGTAAGTACCACAATTTTTTGAAACATTTTTATATTTCCTGGGATATTTAAGGTGTACCCAAGTTGAGGTCCTTGTAAGCAGTGCAGCCCTAAATTTTGGGGTGGCTCTGTCTTATTGATTTTCAGTTTTCCCAAGGTATATTCCCTAGACTGGAAGTGCCCTTGGCTCTGTAGCTCTGTTGTTTATTTGTTTTAGGGAACACAATGCACTCCTCCAGAGAGGCAGTTGGCAATTTACATTCCGCCCATCAGCATAAAAAGGCTCCCTGTTCTCCAGGGCCTGTCTTGCCTTTCTGGTTTTTACACATTTTGTGGATGTCCCTTTTGACCGGTGGGAAGTGATACTCCTTTGTAGTGCAGATTTGCATTGCCCGCTTTCTTGCTTGGCCAAAAAGAGCATGTGCGTTTTCTCCTGAATATATTCAGGAGAAAACGCATACGCCCTTTTTGGCCAAGTGCATCATTGTCGAAGTTGTGCCCCTCTTCCTGTGCTTTAAAGGCGATTCCAACGTACCTCTTGAAATCTGTTTCCTGCTATTCTGCCTCGCTTTCAAGTCTGCCTCGTTGCCTTCCCTCAACAGATTTTTCGATGATAGTTGTCCTTTATTACTCGGCCAGTTTGTGAATTGCTGTGCCCCTGAGCTCCATTTTTCAACTCGTTTTTGGTGAGCTGACCGCAAGTCCAAAATTTTGGTTCAGGACATATACTGGTTCCCGGTGGGGAGCTGAGACTTTGGTTAATTCTTCTTCCTGCTGGGAAATTACAGTGATATGTGCCCGTCCGAATGCCTAACAGCTACTCTCTCATTGGTTCTCCCTCTTCCCTTTCATCCTCTGCCAAATTGGCAACCTGTGCAAACCAGGAGGTTAAAGGGGCTGTCTCTCCAAGTTGGGAGGTTGATAGTAAAGCAGATGGAAAGTCAAACCGGAGTACCAGGAGATGGACTATTCGTTGAGTTTTAGAAACCTTTCGTATTCACAGTGTGTCCGTTCTCTAGGTTTCCCGTACATGTTATAACTGTAGTAATATTCCCTTCAACCTGGAGAGTTAGGACCCATGGAATGGGTGCCATGCATTATTGCTTTAAAGGGTCTGCATTTGTTCACCCAATCTCACCAATCCTCTCAGTCCCAAGTGTCCAGCCTTATGCCACATCCAGCTGTTGTTGTAGATAGGGTCATTCCAGGTTTCATCAGAGACTCTGAAGGAATTGTAAAGAATTTCCCAGTTTTTTTGATTTGTTTTTGAAATTCCTTTTTATAGTGGGTTTGAGCTGATTCTCGCTGCCATGTTTATGCCAGTCTAGACACACTTGATTCCCTTACGGAGACATATCAATACATAAGTTTTAAGATTCTTACTAGTCAGATATATTCCTCTGTGGGAAATATGGTGTTTTGAGTCCCTTTCACTGAGGAAGGTGTAGGTCTTGTCTATTCCATAGTTGGTTTTTGGAATGGTACCTGTGCTTATATCAAACTCTGGTTTTATGCATCACCCCACCTCTCTTTCCCCCTTAAGCAGGCATAAGAGTGTTTTCTAAATATGAGACACTGTTCTCTTTCCTAACTCAGTTCAAGTGTAGCCATGTTTACAGGATCTTCATAAGTGATATCTTATGATAAGATCTTTTTTTGTGTGACTTATTTCACTTAGAATCATCGTACCTGAATCCAACCATTTTGCTGCTACTGGTCTTATGTCATTGATTTCATGGCTGAGGGATATTCCATCGTACGTAAGTACCACAATTTTTTGAACCATTTTTATATTTCCTGGGATATTTAAGCTGTTCCCAAGTTGAGGTCCTTGTAAGCAGTGCAGCCCTACATTTTGGGGTGGCTCTGTCTTATTGATTTTCAGTTTTCCCAAGGTATATTCCCTAGACTGGAAGTGCCCTTGGCTCTGTAGCTCTGTTCTTTACATGTTTTAGGGAACGCAATGCACTCCTCCAGAGAGGCAGTTGGCAATGTACATCCCGCCCATCAGCATAACAAGGCTCCCTGTTTTCCAGGGCCTGTCTTGCCTTTCTGGTTTTTACACATTTTGTGGATGTCCCTTTTGACCGGTGGGAAGTGATATTTCTTTGTAGTGCAGATTTGCATTGCCCGCTTGCTTGCTTGGCCAAAAAGGGCCTATGCGTTTTCTCCTGAGAAAACGCATATGCCCTTTTTGGCCAAGTGCATCATTGTTGAAGATGTGCCCCTCTTCCTGTGCTTTAAAGGCGATTCCAACGTACCTCTTGAAATCTGTTTCCTTCTATTCTGTCTCACTTTCAAGTCCGCCTCGCTGCCTTCCATCAACAGATTTTTGGACGATAGTTGTCCTTTATTACTCGGCCAGTTTGTGAATTGCTGTGCCCCTGAGCTCCATTTTTCAACTCGTTTTTGGTGAGCTGACCGCAAGTCCAAAATTTTGGTTCAGGACCTATGCTGTTTCCCGGTGGGCGGCTGAGACTTTGGTTAATTCTTCTGCCTGCCGGGAAATTACAGTGATATGTGCCCGTCCAAATGCCTAACAGCTACTCTCTCATTGGTTCTCCCTCTTCCCTTTCATCCTCTGCCAAATTGGCAACCTGTGCGAACCAGGAGGTTAAAGGGGCTGTCTCTCCAAGTAGCGAGGTTGATAGTAAAGCAGGTGGAAAGTCAAACCGGAGCACCAGGAGAGGGACTATTCGTTGAGTTTTAGAAACCTTTCGTATTCACAGTGTGTCCGTTCTCTAGGTTTCCCGTACATGTTATAGCTGTAGTAATATTCCCTTCAACCTGGAGAGTTGGGACCCATGGAATGGGTGCCATGCATTATTGCTTTAAAGGGTCTGCATTTACTCACCCAATCTCACCAATCGTCTCAGTCCCAAGTGTCCAGCCTTATGCCACATCCAGCTGTTGTTGTAGATAGGGTCATTCCAGGTTTCATCACAGACTCTGAAGGAATTGTAAAGAATTTCCCAGTTTTTTTGTTTTGTATTTGAAATTCCTTTTTATCGTGGGTTTGAGCTGATTCTCGCTGCCATGTTTATGCCAGTCTAGACACACTTGATTCCCTTATGGAGATATATCAATACATAGGTTTTAAGATTCTTACTAGTCAGATATATTCCTCTGCGGGAAATATGGGGTTTTGAGTCCCTTTCACTGAGGAAGGTGTAGGTCTTGTCTATTCCACAGTTGGTTTTTTGAACGGTACCTGTGCTTATATCAAACTCTGGTTTTATGCATCACCCCACCTCTCCTTCCCCCTTAAGCAGGCATAAGAGTGTTTTCTAAATGTGAGACACTGTTCTCTTTCCTAACTCAGTTCAAGTGTAGCCATGTTTACAGGATCTTCATAACTGATATCTTATGATAAGTTTCTTTTTCTGTGTGACTTATTTCACTTAGAATCATCGTACCTGAATCCACCCATTTTGCTGCTACTGCTCTTATAACATTGATTTCATGGCTGAGGGATACTTCATCGTACGTAAGTACCACAATTTTTTGAACCATTTTTATACTTCCTGGGATATTTAAGGTGTACCCAAGTTGAGGTCCTTGTAAGCAGTGCAGCCCTAAATTTTGGGGGGGCTCTGTCTTATTGATTTTCAGTTTTCCCAAGGTATATTCCCTAGACTGGAAGTGCCCTTGGCTCTGTAGCTCTGTTGTTTACTTGTTTTAGGGAACACAATGCACTCCTCCATGGAGGCAGTTGGCAATTTACATCCCGCCCATCAGCATAACAAGGCTCCCTGTTCTCCAGGGCCTGTCTTGCCCTTCTGGTTTTTACACATTTTGTGGATGTCCCTTTTGACCGGTGGGAAGTGATACTTCTTTGTAGTGCAGATTTGCATTGCCCGCATGCTTGCTTGGCCAAAAAGGGCGTATGCGTTTTCTCCTGAATATATTCAGGAGAAAACGCATACGCCCTTTTTGGCCAAGTGCATCATTGTCGAAGTTGTGCCCCTCTTCCTGTGCTTTAAAGGCGATTCCAACGTACCTCTTGAAATCTGTTTCCTGCTATTCTGCCTCGCTTTCAAGTCCGCCTCGTTGCCTTCCCTCAACAGATTTTTGGACGATAGTTGTCCTTTATTACTCGGCCAGTTTATGAATTGCTGTGCCCCTGAGCTCCATTTTTCAACTCGTTTTTGGTGAGCTGACCGCAAGTCCAAAATTTTGGTTCAGGACCTATGCTCGTTCCCGGTGGGTGGCTGAGACTTTGCTTAATTCTTCTTCCTGCCGGGGAATTACAGTGATATGTGCCCGTCCAAATGCCTAACAGCTACTCTCTCATTGATTCTCCCTCTTCCCTTTCATCCTCTGCCAAATTGGCAAGCTGTGGAAACCAGGAGGTTAAAGGGGCTGCCTCTCCAACTTGGGAGGTTGATAGTAAAGCAGGTGGAAAGTCAAACCAGAGCACGAGGAGAGGGACTATTCGTTGAGTTTTAGAAACCTTTCGTATTCACAGTGTGTCCGTTCTCTAGGTTTCCCATACATATTATAGCTGTAGTAATATTCCCTTCAACCTGGAGAGCTGGGACCCATGGAATGGGTGCCAGGCATTTGTGCTTTAAAGGGTCTGCATTTGCTCACCCAATCTCACCAATCGTCTCAGTCCCAAGTGTCCAGCCTTTTGCCACATCCAGCTGTCGTTGTAGATAGGGTCATTCCAGGTTTCATCAGAGACCCTGAAGGAATTGTAAAGAATTTCCCAGTTTTTTTGTTTTGTTTTTGAAATTCCTTTTTATAGTGGGTTTGAGCTGATTCTCGCTGCCATGTTTATGCCAGTCTAGACACACTTGATTCCCTTACGGAGACATATCAATATATAGGATTTAAGATTCTTACTAGTCAGATATATTCCTCTGCGGGAAATATGGGGTTTTGAGTTCCTTTCACTGAGGAAGGTGTAGGTCTTGTCTATTCCATAGTTGGTTTTTGGATCGGTACCTGTGCTTATATCAAACTCTGGTTTTATGCATCACCCCACCTCTCCTTCCCCCTTAAGCAGGCATAAGAGTGTTTTCTAAATGTGAGACACTGTTCTCTTTCCTAACTCAGTTCAAGTGTAGCCATGTTTACAGGATCTTCATAAGTGATATCTTATGATATGTTTCTTTTTCTGTGTGACTTATTTCACTTAGAATCATCGTAGCTGAATTCACCCATTTTGCTGCTACTGGTCTTATGACATTGATTTCATGGCTGAGCGATATTCCATCGTACGTAAGTACCACAATTTTTTGAACCATTTTTATATTTCCTGGGATATTTAAGGTGTACCCAAGTTGAGGTCCTTGTAAGCAGTGCAGCCCTAAATTTTGGGGTGGCTCTGTCTTATTGATTTTCAGTTTTCCCAAGGTATATTCCCTAGACTGGAAGTGCCCTTGGCTCTGTAGC
This sequence comes from Hyperoodon ampullatus, assembly GCF_949752795.1. Classification (NCBI taxonomy): domain Eukaryota; kingdom Metazoa; phylum Chordata; class Mammalia; order Artiodactyla; family Ziphiidae; genus Hyperoodon; species Hyperoodon ampullatus. The sequence goes on along the minus strand of NW_027640676.1, from coordinate 1,675,276 downwards.
TCTGTTCTTTACTTGCTTTAGGGAACACAATGTACTCCTCCAGAGAGGCAGTTGGCAATTTACATCCCGCCCATCAGCATAACAAGGCTCCCTGTTCTCCAGGGCCTGTCTTGCCTTTCTGGTTTTTACACATTTTGTGGATGTCCCTTTTGACCGGTGGGAAGTGATACTTCTCTGTAGTGCAGATTTGCATTGCCCGCTTGCTTGCTTGGCCAAAAAGGGCGTATGTGTTTTCTCCTGAATATATTCAGGAGAAAACACATACGCCCTTTTTGGCCAAGTGCATCATTGTCGAAGTTGTGCCCCTCGTCCTGTGCTTTAAAGGCGATTCCAACGTACCTCTTGAAATCTGTTTCCTGCTATTCTGCCTCGCTTTCAAGTCCGCCTCGTTGCCTTCCCTCAACAGATTTTTGGAGGATAGTTGTCCTTTATTACTCGGCCAGTTTGTGAATTGCTGTGCCCCTGAGCTCCATTTTTCAACTCGTTTTTGGTGAGCTGACCGCAAGTCCTAAATTTTGGTTCAGGACCTATGCTGGTTCCCAGTGCGGGGCTGAGACTTTGGTTAATACTTCTTCCTGACGGGAAATTACAGTGATATGTGCCCGTCCAAATGCCTAACAACTAATCTTTCATTGGTTCTCCCTCTTCCCTTTCATCCTCTGCCAAATTGGCAACCTGTGCGAATCAGGAGGTTAAAGGTGATGTCTCTCCAAGTTGGGAGGTTGATAGTAAAGCAGATGGAAAGTCAAACCGGAGCACCAGGAGAGGGACTATTCGTTGAGTTTTACAAACCTTTCGTATTCACAGTGTGTCCGTTCTCTAGGTTTCCCGTACATGTTATATCTGTAGTAATATTCCCTTCAACCTGGAGGGTTGGGACACATGGAATGGGTGCCATGCATTATTGCTTTAAAGGGTCTGCATTTGCTCACCCAATCTCACCAAGCCTCTCAGTCGCAAGTGTCCAGCCTTATGCCACATCCACCTGTCATTGTAGATAGGGTCATTCCAGGTTTCATCACAGACCCTGAAGGAATTGTAAAGAATTTCCCAGTTTTTTTGTTTTGTTTTTGAAATTCCTTTTTATAGTGGGTTTGAGCTGATTCTCGCTGCCATGTTTATGCCAGTCTAGACACACTTGATTCCCTTACGGAGACATATCAATACATAGGATTTAAGATTCTTACTAGTCAGATATATTCCTCTGCGGGAAATATGGGGTTTTGAGTTCCTTTCACTGAGGAAGGTGTAGGTATTGTCTATTCCATAGTTGATTTTTGGAACGGTACCTGTGCTTATATCAAACTCTGGTTTTATGCATCACCCCACCTCTCCTTCCCCCTTAAGCAGGCATAAGAGTGTTTTCTAAATGTGAGACACTGTTCTCTTTCCTAACTCAGTTCAAGTGTAGCCATGTTTACAGGATCTTCATAAGTGATATCTTATGATAAGTTTCTTTTTCTCTGTGACTTATTTCACTTAGAATCATCGTACCTGAATCCACCCATTTTGCTGCTACTGGTCTTATGACATTGATTTCATGGCTGAGGGATATTCCATCGTACGTAAGTACCACAATTTTTTGAACCATTTTTATATTTCCTGGGATATTTAAGGTGTACCCAAGTTGAGGTCCTTGTAAGCAGTGCGGCCCTAAATTTTGGGGTGGCTCTGTCTTATTGATTTTCAGTTTTCCCAAGGTATATTCCCTAGACTGGAAGTGCCCTTGGCTCTGTAGCTCTGTTCTTTACTTGTTTTAGGGAACACAATGTACTGCTCCAGAGAGGCAGTTGGCAATTTACATCCCGCCCATCAGCATAACAAGGCTCCCTGTTCTCCAGGGCCTGTCTTGCCTTTCTGGTTTTTACACATTGTGTGGATGTCCCTTTTGACCGGTGGGAAGTGATACTTCTTTGTAGTGCAGATTTGCATTGCCCGCTTGCTTGCTTGGCCAAAAAGGGCGTATGCGTTTTCTCCTGAATATATTCAGGAGAAAACGCATACGCCCTTTTTGGCCAAGTGCATCATTGTCGAAGTTGTGCCCCTCTTCCTGTGCTTTAAAGGTGATTCCAACGTACCTCTTGAAATCTGTTTCCTGGTATTCTGCCTCGCTTTCAAGTCCGCCTCGTTGCCTTCCCTCAACAGATTTTTGGACGATAGCTGTACTTTATTACTCGGCCAGTTTGTGAATTGCTGTGACCCTGAGCCCCATTTTTCAACTCGTTTTTGGTGAGCTGACCGCATGTCCAAAATTTTGGTTCAGGACCTATACTGGTTCCCGGTGGGTGGCTGAGACTTTGGTTAATTCTTCTTCCTGCCGGGAAATTACAGTGATATGTGCCCGTCCATATGCCTAACAGCTACTCTCTCATTGGTTCTCCCTCTTCCCTTTCATCCTCTGCCAAATTGGCAACCTGTGAGAACCAGGAGGTTAAAGGGGCTGTGTCTCCAAGTTGGGAGGTTGATAGTAAAGCAGATGGAAAGTCAAACCAGAGCACCCGGAGAGGGATTATTCATTGAGTTTTAGAAACCTTTCGTATTCACAGTGTGTCCGTTCTCTAGGTTTCCCGTACATGTTATAGCTGTAGTAATATTCCCTTCAACCTGGAGAGTTGGGACCCATGGAATGGGTGCCATGCATTATTGCTTTAAAGGGTCTGCATTTGTTCACCCAATCTCACCAATCCTCTCAGTCCCAAGTGTCCAGCCTTATGCCACATCCAGCTGTCATTGTAGAAAGGGTCATTCCAGGTTTCATCAGAGACCCTGAAGGAATTGTAAAGAATTTCCCAGTTTTTCTGTTTTGTTTTTGAAATTCCTTTTTACAGTCGGTTTGAGCTGATTCTCGCTGCCATGTTTATGCCAGTCTAGACACACTTGATTCCCTTATGGAGACATATCAGTACATAGGTTTTAAGATTCTTACTAGTCAGATATATTCCTCTGCGGGAAATATGGGGTTTTGAGTCCCTTTCACTGAGGAAGGTGTAGGTCTTGTCTATTCCATAGTTGGTTTTTGGAATGGTACCTGTGCTTATATCAAACTCTGGTTTTATGCATCACCCCACTTCTCCTTCCCTCTTAAGCAGGCATAAGAGTGTTTTCTAAATGTGAGACACTGTTCTCTTTCCTAACTCAGTTCAAGTGTAGCCATGTTTACAGGATCTTCATAAGTGATATCTTGTGATAAGTTTCTTTTTCTGTGTGACTTATTTCACTTAGAATCATCGTACCTGAATCCACCCATTTTGCTGCTACTGGTCTTATGACATTGATTTCATGGCTGAGGGATATTCCATTGTACAAAAGTACCACAATTTTTTGAACCATTTTTATATTTCCTGGGATATTTACGGTGTACCCAAGTTGAGGTCCTTGTAAGCAGTGCAGCCCTAAATTTTGGGGTGGCTCTGTCTTTTTGATTTTCAGTTTTCCCAAGGTATATTCCCTAGACTGGAAGTGCCCTTGGCTCTGTATCTCTGTTCTTTACTTGTTTTAGGGAACACAATGCACTCCTCCAGAGAGGCACTTGGCAATTTACATCCCGCCCATCAGCATAACAAGGCTCCCTGTTCTCCAGGGCCTGTCTTGCCTTTCTGGTTTTTACACATTTTGTGGATGTCCCTTTTGACCGGTGGGAAGTGATACTTCTTTGTAGTGCAGATTTGCATTGCCCGCTTGCTTGCTTGGCCAAAAAGGGCGTATGCGTTTTCTCCTGAATATATTCAGGAGAAAACGCATACGCCCTTTTTGGCTAAGTGCATCATTGTCGAAGTTGTGCCGCTCTTCCTGTGCTTTAAAGGCGATTCCAACGTACCTCTTGAAATCTGTTTCCTGCTATTCTGCCTGCCTTTCAAATCCGCCACCTTGCCTTCCCTCAACAGATTTTTGGACGATAGTTTTCCTTTATTACTCGGCCAGTTTGTGAATTGCTGTGCCCCTGAGTTCCATTTTTCAACTCGTTTTTGTTGAGCTGACCGCAAGTCCAAAATTTTGGTTCAGGACCTATACTGGTTCCCGGTGGGGGGCTGAGACTTTGCTTAATTCTTCTTTCTGCCGGGAAATTACAGTGATATGTGCCCGTCCAAATGCCTAACAGCTACTCTCTCATTGGTTCTCCCTCTTCCCTTTCATCCTCTGCCAAATTGGAAACCTGTGTGAACCAGGAGGTTAAAGGGGCCGTCTCTCCAAGTTGGGAGATTGATAGTAAAGCAGATGGAAAGTGAAACCGGAGCACCAGGAGAGGGATTATTCGTTGAGGTTTAGAAAACTTTCGTATTCACAGTGTGTCCGTTCTCTAGGTTTCCCGTACATGTTATAGCTGTAGTAATATTCCCTTCAACCTCGAGAGTTGGGACCCATGGAATGGGTGCAATGCATTACTGCTTTAAAGGGTCTGCATTTGCTCACCCAATCTCACCTATCCTCTCAGTCCCAAGTGTCCAGCCTTATGCCACATCCAGCTGTTGTTGTAGATAGGGTCATTCCAGGTTTCATCACAGACCCTGAAGGAATTGTAAAGAATTTCCCAGTTTTTTCGTTTTGTTTTTGAAATTCCTTTTTATCGTGGGTTTGAGCTGATTCTCGCTGCCATGTTGATGCCAGTCTAGACACACTTGATTCCCTTACGGAGACATATCAATACATAGGTTTTAAGATTCTTACTAGTCAGATATATTCCTCTGTGGGATATATGGTGTTTTGAGTCCCTTTCACTGAGGAAGGTGTAGGTCTTGTCTATTCCATAGTTGGTGTTTGGAACGGTACCTATGCTTATATCAAACTCTGGTTTTATGCATCACCCCACCTTTCCTTCTCCCTTAAGCAGGCATAAGAGTGTTTTCTAAATGTGAGACACTGTTCTCTTTCCTAACTCAGTTCAAGTGTAGCCATGTTTACAGGATCTTCATAAGTGATATCTTATGATAAGTTTCTTTTTCTGTGTGACATATTTCACTTAGAATCATCGTACCTGAATCCACCCATTTTGCTGCTACTGGTCTTTTGACATTGATTTCATGGCTGAGGGATATTCCATCGTACGTAAGTACCACGATTTTTTGAACCATTTTATATTTCCTGGGATATTTAAGGTGTACCCAAGTTGAGGTCCTTGTAAGCAGTGCAGCCCTAAATTTTAGGGTGGCTCTGTCTTATTGATTTTCAGTTTTCCCAAGGTATATTCCCTAGACTGGAAGTGCCTTGGCTCTGTAGCTCTGTTGTTTACTTGTTTTAGGGAACACAATGCACTCCTCCAGAGAGTCAGTTGGCAATTTACATACCGTCCATCAGCATAACAAGGCTCCCTGTTCTCCAGGGCCTGTCTTGCCTTTCTGGTTTTTACACATCTTGTGGATGTCCCTTTTGACCGGTGGGAAGTGATACTTCTTTGTAGTGCAGATTTGCATTGCCCGCTTGCTTGCTTGGCCAAAAAGGGCGTATGCGTTTTCTCCTGAATATATTCAGGAGAAAACGCATACGCCCTTTTTGGCCAAGTGCATCATTGTTGAAGTTGTGACCCTCTTCCTGTGCTTTAAAGGCGATTCCAACGTACCTCTTGAAATCTGTTTCCTGCTATTCTGCCTCGCTTTCAAGTCTGCCTCGTTGCCTTCCCTCAACAGATTTTTGGACGATAGTTGTCCTTTATTACTCGGCCAGTTTGTGAATTGCTGTGCCCCTGAGCTCCAATTTGCAACTCGTTTTTGGTGAGCTGACCGCAAGTGTTAAATTTTGGTTCAGGACATATACTGGTTGCCGGTGGGGGGCTGAGACTTTGGTTAATTCTTCTTCCTGCCGGGAAATTACAGTGATATGTGCCCGTCCAAATGCCTAACAGCTACTCTCTCATTGGTTCTCCCTCTTCCCTTTCATCCTCTGACAAATTGGCAACCTGTGCGAACCAGGAGGTTAAAGGGGCTGTCTCTCCAAGTTGGGAGGTTGATAGTAAAGCAGGTGGAAAGTCAAACCGGAGCAGCAGGAGAGGGACAATTCGTTGAGTTTTAGAAACCTTTCGTATTCACAGTGTGTCCGTTCTCTAGGTTTCCCGTACATGTTATAACTGTAGTAATATTCCCTTCAACCTGCAGAGTTGGGACCCATGGAATGGGTGCCATGCATTATTGCTTTAAAGGGTCTGCATTTGCTCACCCAATCTCACCAATCCTCTCAGTCCCATGTGTCCAGTCTTATGCCACATCCAGCTGCCGTGGTAGATAGGGTCATTCCAGGTTTCATCAGAGACCCTGAAGGAATTGTAAAAAATTTCCCAGTTTTTTTGTTTTGTTTTTGAAATTCCTTTTTATAGTGGGTTTGAGCTGATTCTCGCTGCCATGTTTATGCCAGTCTAGACACACTTGATTCCCTTACGGATACATATCCATACATAGGTTTTAAGATTCTTACTAGTCAGATATATTCCTCTGCGGGAAATATGGGGTTTTGAGTCCCTTTCACTGAGGAAAGTGTAGGTCTTGTCTATTCCATAGTTGGTTTTTGGAACGGTACCTGTGCTTATATCAAACTCTGGTTTTATGCATCACCCAACCTCTCCTTCCCCCTTAAGCAGGCATAAGAGTGTTTTCTAAATGTGAGACACTGTTCTCTTTCCTAGCTCATTTCAAGTGTAGCCATGTTTACAGGATCTTCATAAGTGATATCTTATGATAAGTTTCTTTTTCTGTGTGACTTATTTCACTTAGAATCATCGTACCTGAATCCACCCATTTTGCTGCTACTGGTCTTATGTCATTGATTTCATGGCTGAGGGATATTCCATCGTACATAAGTCCCACAATTTTTTGAACCATTTTTATATTTCCTGGGATATTTAAGGTGTACCCAAGTTGAGGTCCTTGTAAGCAGTGCAGCCCTAAATTTTGGGGTGGCTCTGTCTTATTGATTTTCAGTTTTCCCAAGGTATATTCCCTAGACTGGAAGTGCCCTTGGCTCTGTCGCTCTGTTGTTTACTTGTTTTAGGGAACACAATGCACTCCTCCAGAGAGGCAGTTGGCAATTTACATCCCGCCCATCAGCATAACAAGGCTCCCTGTTCTCCAGGGCCTGTCTTGCCTTTCTGGTTTTTACACATTTTGTGGATGTCCCTTTTGACCGGTGGGAAGTGATACTTCTTTGTAGTGCAGATTTGCATTGCCCGCTTTCTTGCTTGGCCAAAAAGAGCGTATGCGTTTTCTCCTGAATATATTCAGGAGAAAACGCATACGCCCTTTTTGGCCAAGTGGATCATTGTCGAAGTTGTGCCCCTCTTTCTGTGCTTTAAAGGCGATTCCAACGTACCTCTTGAAATCTGTTTCCTGCTATTCTGCCTCGCTTTCAAGTCCGCTTCGTTGCCTTCCCTCAACAGATTTTTGGACGATAGTTTTCCTTTATTACTCGGCCACTTTGTGGTTTGCTGTGCCCCTGAGCTCCATTTTTCAACTCGTTTTTGGTGAGCTGACCGCAAGTCCTAAATTTTGGTTCAGGACATATACTGGTTCCCGGTGGGGGGCTGAGACTTTGGTTACTTCTTCTTTCTGCTGGGAAATTACAGTGATATGTGCCCGTCCAAATGCCTAACAGCTACTCTCTCATTGGTTCTCCCTCTTCCCTTTCATCCTCTGCCAAATTGGCAACCTGTGAGAACCAGGAGGTTAAAGGGGCTGTCTCTCCAAGTTGGGAGGTTGATAGTAAAGCAGATGGAAAGTCAAACCGGAGCACCAGGAGAGGGACTATTCGTTGAGTTTTAGAAACCTTTCGTATTCACAGTGTGTCCGTTCTCTAGGTTTCCCGTACATGTTATAACTGTAGTAATATTCCCTTCACCCTGGAGAGTTGGGACCCATGGAATGTGTGCCATGCATTATTGCTTTAAAGGGTCTGCATTTGTTCACCCAATCTCACCAATCCTCTCAGTCCCAAGTGTCCAGCCTTATGCCACTTCCAGCTGTCGTTGTAGATAGGGTCATTCCAGGTTTCATCAGAGACTCTGAAGGAATTGTAAAGAATTTCCCAGTTTTTTTGATTTGTTTTTGAAATTCCTTTTTATAGTGGGTTTGAGCTGATTCTCGCTGCCATGTTTATGCCAGTCTAGACACACTTGATTCCCTTATGGAGACATATAAATACATAAGTTTTAAGATTCTTACTAGTCAGATATATTCCTCTGTGGGAAATATGGTGTTTTGAGTCCCTTTCACTGAGGAAGGTGTAGGTCTTGTCTATTCCATAGTTGGTTTTTAGAATGGTACATGTGCTTATATCAAACTCTGGTTTTATGCATCACCCCACCTCTCTTTCCCCCTTAAGCAGGCATAAGAGTGTTTTCTAAATGTGAGACACTGTTCTCTTTCCTAACTCAGTTCAAGTGTAGCCATGTTTACAGGATCTTCATAAGTGATATCTTATGATAAGATCTGTTTCTGTGTGACTTATTTCACTTAGAATCATCGTACCTGAATCCAACCATTTTGCTGCTACTGGTCTTATGTCATTGATTTCATGGCTGAGGGATATTCCATCGTACGTAAGTACCACAATTTTTTGAACCATTTTTATATTTCCTGGGATATTTAAGCTGTACCCAAGTTGAGGTCCTTGTAAGCAGTGCAGCCCTACATTTTGGGGTGGCTCTGTCTTATTGATTTTCAGTTTTCCCAAGGTATATTCCCTAGACTGGAAGTGCCCTTGGCTCTGTAGCTCTGTTCTTTACATGTTTTAGGGAACGCAATGCACTCCTCCAGAGAGGCAGTTGGCAATGTACATCCCGCCCATCAGCATAACAAGGCTCCCTGTTTTCCAGGGCCTGTCTTGCCTTTCTGTTTTTTACACATTTTGTGGATGTCCCTTTTGAGCGGTGGGAAGTGATACTTCTTTGTAGTGCAGATTTGCATTGCCCGCTTGCTTGCTTGGCCAAAAAGGGCGTATGCGTTTTCTCCTGAATATATGCAGGAGAAAACGCATACGCCCTTTTTGGCCAAGTGCATCATTGTCGAAGTTGTGCCCCTCTTCCTGTGCTTTAAAGGCGATTCCAACGTACCTCTTGAAATCTGTTTCCTGCTATTCTGCCTCGCTTTCAAGTCCGCCTCGTTGCCTTCCCTCAACAGATTTTTTCACGATAGTTGTCCTTTATTACTCGACCAGTTTGTGAATTGCTGTGCCCCTGAGCTCCATTTTTCAACTCGTTTTTGGTGAGCTGACCGCAAGTCCAAAATTTTGGTACAGGACCTATGCTGTTTCCCGGTGGGGGGCTGGAATTTGGTTAATTCTTCTTCCTGCCGGGAAATTACAGTGATATGTGCCCGTCCAAATGCCTAACAGCTACTCTCTCATTGGTTCTCCCTCTTCCCTTTCATCCTCTGCCAAATTGGCAACCTGTGCGAACCAGGAGGTTAAAGGGGCTGTCTCTCCAAGTTGGAGGGTTGATAGGAAAGCAGGTGGAAAGTCAAACCGGAGCACCAGGAGTGGGACTATTCTTTGAGTTTTAGAAACCTTTCGTATTCACAGTGTGTCCGTTCTCTAGGTTTCCCGTACACGTTATAACTGTAGTAATATTCCCTTAAACCTGGAGAGTTGGGACCCATGGAATGGGTGCCATGCATTATTGCTTTAAAGGGTCTGCATTTGCTCACCCAATCTCACCAATCCTCTCAGTCCCAAGTGTCCAGCCTTATGTCACATCCAGCTGTCGTTGTAGATAGGGTCATTCCAGGTTTCATCAGAGACTCTGAAGGAATTGTAAAGAATTTCCCAGGTTTTTTGTTTTGTATTTGAAATTCCTTTTTATCGTGGGTATGAGCTGATTCTCGCTGCCATGTTTATGCCAGTCTAGACACACTTGATTCCCTTACGGAGACATATCAATACATAGGTTTTAATATTCTTACTAGTCAGATATATTCCTCTGCGGGAAATATGGTGTTTTGAGTCCCTTTCACTGAGGAAGGTGTAGGTCTTGTCTATTCCATAGTTGGTTTTTGGAGCGGTACTTGTGCTTATATCAAACTCTGGTTTTATGCATCACCCCACCTCTCTTTCCCCCTTAAGCAGGCATAAGAATGTTTTCTAAATGTGAGACACTGTTCTCTTTCCTATCTCTGTTCAAGTGTAGCCAAGTTTACAGGATCTTCATAAGTGATATCTTATGATAAGTTTCTTTTTCTGTGTGACTTATTTCACTTAGAATCATCGTACCTGAATCCACCCATTTTGCTGCTACTGGTCTTATGTCATCGATTTCATGGCTGAGGGATATTCCATCGTACGTAAGTACCACAATTTTTGAACCATTTTTATATTTCCTGGGATATTTAAGGTGTACCCAAGTTGAGGTCCTTGTAAGCAGTGCAGCCCTACATTTTGGGGTGGCTCTGTCTTATTGATTTTCAGTTTTCCCAAGGTATATTCCCTAGACTGGAAGTGCCCTTGGCTCTGTAGCTCTGTTCTTTACTTGTTTTAGGGAACACAATGTACTGCTCCAGAGAGGCAGTTGGCAATTTACATCCCGCCCATCAGCATAACAAGGCTCCCTGTTCTCCAGGGCCTGTCTTGCCTTTCTGGTTTTTACACATTGTGTGGATGTCCCTTTTGACCGGTGGGAAGTGATACTTCTTTGTAGTGCAGATTTGCATTGCCCGCTTGCTTGCTTGGCCAAAAAGGGCGTATGCGTTTTCTCCTGAATATATTCAGGAGAAAACGCATACGCCCTTTTTGGCCAAGTGCATCATTGTCGAAGTTGTGCCCCTCTTCCTGTGCTTTAAAGGTGATTCCAACGTACCTCTTGAAATCTGTTTCCTGGTATTCTGCCTCGCTTTCAAGTCCGCCTCGTTGCCTTCCCTCAACAGATTTTTGGACGATAGCTGTCCTTTATTACTCGGCCAGTTTGTGAATTGCTGTGACCCTGAGCTCCATTTTTCAACTCGTTTTTGGTGAGCTGACCGCAAGTCCAAAATTTTGGTTCAGGACCTATACTGGTTCCCGGTGGGGGGCTGAGACTTTGGTTAATTCTTCTTTCTGCCAGGAAATTACAGTGATATGTGCCCGTCCAAACGCCTAACAGCTACTCTCTCATTGGTTCTCCCTCTTCCCTTTCATCCTCTGCCAAATTGGAAACCTGTGTGAACCAGGAGGTTAAAGGGGCTGTCTCTCCAAGTTGGGAGGTTGATAGTAAAGCAGATGGAAAGTCAAACCGGAGCACCAGGAGAGGGATTATTCGTTGAGGTTTAGAAAACTTTCGTATTCACAGTGTGTCCGTTCTCTAGGTTTCCCGTACATGTTATAGCTGTAGTAATATTCCCTTCAACCTCGAGAGTTGGGACCCATGGAATGGTTACCATGCATTATTGCTTTAAAGGGTCTGCATTTGCTCACCCAATCTCACCTATGCTCTCAGTCCCAAGTGTCCAGCCTTATGCCACATCCAGCTGTTGTTGTAGATAGGGTCATTCCAGGTTTCATCAGAGACTCTGAAGGAATTGGAAAGAATTTCCCAGTTTTATTGTTTTGTTTTTGAAATTCCTTTTTATCGTGGGTTTGAGCTGATTCTCGCTGCCATGTTTATGCCAGTCTACACACACTTGATTCCCTTACAGAGACATATCAATACATAGGTTTTAAGATTCTTACTAGTCAGATATATTCCTCTGCGGGAAATATGGGGTTTGTGTCCCTTTCACTGAGGAAGGTGTAGGTCTTGTCTATTCCATAGTTGGTTTTTGGAGCAGTACCTGTGCTTATATCAAACTCTGGTTTTATGCATCACCCCACCTCTCCTTCCCCCTTAAGCAGGCATAAGAATGTTTTCTAAATGTGAGACACTGTTCTCTTTCCTAACTCAGTTCAAGTGTAGCCATGTTTACAGGATCTTCATAAGTGATATCTTATGATAAGTTTCTTTTTCTGTGTGACTTATTTCACTTAGAATCATCGTACCTGAATCCACCCATTTTGCTGCTACTGGTCTTATGACATTGATTTCATGGCTGAGGGATATTCCATCGTACGTAAGTACCACAATTTTTTGAAACATTTTTATATTTCCTGGGATATTTAAGGTGTACCCAAGTTGAGGTCCTTGTAAGCAGTGCAGCCCTAAATTATGGGGTGGCTCTGTCTTATTGATTTTCAGTTTATACAAGGTATATTCCCTAGACTGGAAGTGCCCTTGGCTCTGTAGCTCTGTTGTTTACTTGTTTTATGGAACACAATGCACTCCTCCAGAGAGGCAGTTGGCAATTTACATCCCGCCCATCAGCATAAAAAGGCTCCCTGTTCTCCAGGGCCTGTCTTGCCCTTCTGGTTTTTACACATTTTGTGGATGTCCCTTTTGACCGGTGGGAAGTGATACTCCTTTGTAGTGCAGATTTGCATTGCCCGCTTGCTTGCTTGGCCAATAAGGGCATGTGCGTTTTCTCCTGAATATATTCAGGAGAAAACGCATACGCCCTTTTTGGCCAAGTGCATCATTGTCGAACTTGTGCCCCTCTTCCTGTGCTTTAAAGGCGATTCCAACGTACCTCTTGAAATCTGTTTCCTGCTATTCGGCCTCGCTTTCAAGTCCGCCTCGTTGCCTTCCCTCAACAGATTTTTCGACGATAGTTGTCCTTTATTACTCGGCCAGTTTGTGAATTGCTGTGCCCCTGAGCTTCATTTTTCAACTCGTTTTTGGTGAGCTGACCGCAAGTCCAAAATTTTGGTTCAGGACCTATACTGGTTCCCGGTGGGGGGCTGAGACTTTGGTTAATTCTTCTTCCTGACGGGAAATTACAGTGATATGTGCCCGTCCAAATGCCTAACAGCTACTCTCTCATTGGTTCTCCCTCTTCCCTTTCATCCTCTGCCAAATTGGCAACCTGTGGGAACCAGGAGGTTAAAGGGGCTGTCTCTCCAAGTTGGGAGTTTGATAGTAAAGCAGGTGGAATGTCAAACCGGAGCACCAGGAGAGGGACTATTCGTTGAGTTTTAGAAACCTTTCGTAGTCACAGTGTGTCCGTTCTCTAGGTTTCCCGTACATGTTATAGCTTTAGGAATATTCCCTTCAACCTGGACAGTTGGGACCCATGGAATGGGTGCCAGGCATTTGTGCTTTAAATGGTCTGCATTTGCTCACCCAACCTCACCAATCCTCTCAGTCCCAAGTGTCCAGCCTTATGCCACATCCAGCTGTCGTTGTAGATAGGGTCATTCCAGGTTTCATCAGAGACCCTGAAGGAATTGTAAAGAATTTCCCAGGTTTTTTGTTTTGTTTTTGAAATTCCTTTTTATAGTGGGTTTGAGCTGATTCTCGCTGCCATGTTTATGCCAGTCTAGACACACTTGATTCCCTTACGGAGACATATCAATACATAGGTTTAAGATTCTTACTAGTCAGATATATTCCTCTGCGAGAAATATGGGGTTTTGAGTCCCTTTCACTGAGGAAGGTGTAGGTCTTGTCTATTCCATAGTTGGTTTTTAGAACAGTACCTGTGCTTATATCAAACTCTGGTTTTATGCATCACCCCACCTCTCCTTCCCCCTTAAGCAGGCATAAGTGTGTTTTCTAAATGTGAGACACTGTTCTCTTTCCTAACTCAGTTCAAGTGTAGCCATGTTTACAGGATCTTCATAAGTGATATCTTATGATAAGTTTCTTTTTCTGTGTGACTTATTTCACTTAGAATCATCGTACCTGAATCCACCCATTTTGCTGCTACTGGTCTTATGACATTGATTTCATGGCTGAGGGATATTCTATCGTACGTAAGTACCACAATTTTTTGAAACATTTTTATATTTCCTGGGATATTTAAGGTGTACCCAAGTTGAGGTCCTTGTAAGCAGTGCAGCCCTAAATTATGGGGTGGCTCTGTCTTATTGATTTTCAGTTTATACAAGGTATATTCCCTAGACTGGAAGTGCCCTTGGCTCTGTAGCTCTGTTGTTTACTTGTTTTATGGAACACAATGCACTCCTCCAGAGAGGCAGTTGGCAATTTACATCCCGCCCATCTGCATAAAAAGGCTCCCTGTTCTCCAGGGCCTGTCTTGCTCTTCTGGTTTTTACACATTTTGTGGATGTCCCTTTTGACCAGTGGGAAGTGATACTCCTTTGTAGTGCAGATTTGCATTGCCCGCTTGCTTGCTTGGCCAAAAAGGGCATGTGCGTTTTCTCCTGAATATATTCAGGAGAAAACTCATACGCCCTTTTTGGGCAAGTGCATCATTGTCGAAGTTGTGCCCCTCTTCCTGTGCTTTAAAGGCGATTCCAACGTACCTCTTGAAATCTGTTTTCTGCTATTCGGCCTCGCTTTCAAGTCCGCCTCGTTGCCTTCCCTCAACAGATTTTTCGACGATAGTTGTCCTTTATTACTCGGCCAGTTTGTGAATTGCTGTGACCCTGAGCTCCATTTTTCAACTCGTTTTTGGTGAGCTGACCGCATGTCCAAAATTTTGGTTCAGGACATATACTGGTTCCCTTTGGGTTCCTGAGACTTTGGTTAATTCTTCTTCCTGCCGGGAAATTACAGTGATATGTGCCCGTCCATATGCCTAACAGCTACACTCTCATTGGTTCTCCCTCTTCCCTTTCATCCTCTGCCAAATTGGCAACCTGTGCGAACCAGGAGGTTAAAGGGGCTGTCTCTCCAAGTTGGGAGGTTGATAGTAAAGCAGATGGAAAGTCAAACCGGAGCACCAGGAGAGGGATTATTCGTTGAGTTTTAGAAACCTTTCGTATTCACAGTGTGTCCGTTCTCTAGGTTTCCCGTACATGTTATATCTGTAGTAATATTCCCTTCAACCTGGAGAGTTGGGACCCATGGAATGGGTGCCATGCATTATTGCTTTAAAGGGTCTGCATTTGCTCACCCAATCTCACCAAGCCTCTCAGTCCCAAGTGTCCTGCCTTATGCCACATCCAGCTGTCATTGTAGAAAGGGTCATTCCAGGTTTCATCAGAGACCCTGAAGGAATTGTAAAGAATTTCCCAGTTTTTCTGTTTTGTTTTTGAAATTCCTTTTTATAGTCGGTTTGAGCTGATTCTCGCTGCCATGTTTATGCCAGTCTAGACACACTTGATTCCCTTACGGAGACATATCAATACATAGGTTTTAAGATTCTTACTAGTCAGATATATTCCTCTGCGGGAAATATGGGGTTTTGAGTCCCTTTGAGGAAGGTGTAGGTCTTGTCTATTCCATAGTTGGTTTTTGGAATGGTACCTGTGCTTATATCAAACTCTGGTTTTATGCATCACCCCACTTCTCCTTCCCCCTTAAGCAGGCATAAGAGTGTTTTCTAAATGTGAGACACTGTTCTCTTTCCTAACTCAGTTCAAGTGTAGCCATGTTTACAGGATCTTCATAAGTGATATCTTGTGATAAGTTTCTTTTTCTGTGTGACTTATTTCACTTAGAATCATCGTACCTGAATCCACCCATTTTGCTGCTACTGGTCTTATGACATTGATTTCTTGGCTGAGGGATATTCCATCGTACGAAAGTACCACAATTTTTTGAACCATTTTTATATTTCCTGGGATATTTACGGTGTAAACAAGTTGAGGTCCTTGTAAGCAGTGCAGCCCTAAATTTTTGGGTGGCTCTGTCTTATTGATTTTCAGTTTTCCCAAGGTATATTCCCTAGACTGGAAGTGCCCTTGGCTCTGTATCTCTGTTCTTTACTTGTTTTAGGGAACACAATGCACTCCTCCAGAGAGGCAGTTGACAATTTACATCCCGCCCATCAGCATAACAAGGCTCCCTGTTCTCCAGGGCCTGTCTTGCCTTTCTGGTTTTTACACATTTTGTGGATGTCCCTTTTGACCGGTGGGAAGTGATACTTCTTTGTAGTGCAGATTTGCATTGCCCGCTTGCTTGCTTGGCCAAAAAGGGCGTATGCGTTTTCTCCTGAATATATTCAGGAGAAAACGCATACGCCCTTTTTGGCTAAGTGCATCATTGTCGAAGTTGTGCCCCTCTTCCTGTGCTTTAAAGGTGATTCCAACGTACCTCTTGAAATCTGGTTCCTGCTATTCTGCCTGCCTTTAAAATCCGCCTCGTTGCCTTCCCTCAACAGATTTTTGGACGATAGTTTTCCTTTATTACTCGGCCAGTTTGTGAATTGCTGTGCCCCTGAGTTCCATTTTTCAACTCGTTTTTGGTGAGCTGACCGCAAGTCCAAAATTTTGGTTCAGGACCTATACTGGTTCCCGGTGGGGTGCTGAGACTTTGGTTAATTATTCTTTCAGCCGGGAAATTACAGTGATATGTGCCCGTCGAAATGCCTAACAGCTACTCCCTCATTGGTTCTCCCTCTTCCCTTTCATCCTCTGCCAAATTGGAAACCTGTGTGAACCAGGAGGTTAAAGGGGCTGTCTCTCCAAGTTGGGAGGTTGATAGTAAAGCAGATGGAAAGTCAAACCGGAGCACCAGGAGAGGGATTATTCGTTGAGGTTTAGAAAACTTTCGTATTCACAGTGTGTCCGTTCTCTAGGTTTCCCGTACATGTTATAGCTGTAGTAATATTCCCTTCAACCTCGAGAGTTGGGACCCATGGAATGGGTGCCAGGCATTTGTGCTTTAAAGGGTCTGCATTTGCTCACCCAATCTCACCTATCCTCTCAGTCCCAAGTGTCCAGCCTTATGCCACATCCAGCTGTTGTTGTAGATAGGGTCATTCCAGGTTTCATCAGAGACTCTGAAGGAATTGGAAAGAATTTCCCAGTTTTTTTGTTTTGTTTTTGAAATTCCTTTTTATCGTGGGTTTGAGCTGATTCTCGCTGCCATGTTTATGCCAGTCTAGACACACTTGATTCCCTTACAGAGACATATCAATACATAGGTTTTAAGATTCTTACTAGTCAGATATATTCCTCTGCGGGAAATATGGGGTTTGTGTCCCTTTCACTGAGGAAGGTGTAGGTCTTGTCTATTCCATAGTTGGTTTTTGGAGCGGTACCTGTGCTTATATCAAACTCTGGTTTTATGCATCACCCCACCTCTCTTTCCCCCTTAAGCAGGCATAAGAATGTTTTCTAAATGTGAGACACTGTTCTCTTTCCTAACTCAGTTCAAGTGTAGCCAGGTTTACAGGATCTTCATAAGTGATATCTTATGATAAGTTTCTTTTTCTGTGTGACTTATTTCACTTAGAATCATCGTACCTGAATACACACATTTTGCTGCTACTGGTCTTATGACATTGATTTCATGGCTGAGGGATATTCCATCGTACGTAAGTACCACAATTTTTTGAAACATTTTTATATTTCCTGGGATATTTAAGGTGTACCCAAGTTGAGGTCCTTGTAAGCAGTGCAGCCCTAAATTTTGGGGTGGCTCTGTCTTATTGATTTTCAGTTTTCCCAAGGTATATTCCCTAGACTGGAAGTGCCCTTGGCTCTGTAGCTCTGTTGTTTATTTGTTTTAGGGAACACAATGCACTCCTCCAGAGAGGCAGTTGGCAATTTACATTCCGCCCATCAGCATAAAAAGGCTCCCTGTTCTCCAGGGCCTGTCTTGCCTTTCTGGTTTTTACACATTTTGTGGATGTCCCTTTTGACCGGTGGGAAGTGATACTCCTTTGTAGTGCAGATTTGCATTGCCCGCTTTCTTGCTTGGCCAAAAAGAGCATGTGCGTTTTCTCCTGAATATATTCAGGAGAAAACGCATACGCCCTTTTTGGCCAAGTGCATCATTGTCGAAGTTGTGCCCCTCTTCCTGTGCTTTAAAGGCGATTCCAACGTACCTCTTGAAATCTGTTTCCTGCTATTCTGCCTCGCTTTCAAGTCTGCCTCGTTGCCTTCCCTCAACAGATTTTTCGATGATAGTTGTCCTTTATTACTCGGCCAGTTTGTGAATTGCTGTGCCCCTGAGCTCCATTTTTCAACTCGTTTTTGGTGAGCTGACCGCAAGTCCAAAATTTTGGTTCAGGACATATACTGGTTCCCGGTGGGGAGCTGAGACTTTGGTTAATTCTTCTTCCTGCTGGGAAATTACAGTGATATGTGCCCGTCCGAATGCCTAACAGCTACTCTCTCATTGGTTCTCCCTCTTCCCTTTCATCCTCTGCCAAATTGGCAACCTGTGCAAACCAGGAGGTTAAAGGGGCTGTCTCTCCAAGTTGGGAGGTTGATAGTAAAGCAGATGGAAAGTCAAACCGGAGTACCAGGAGAGGGACTATTCGTTGAGTTTTAGAAACCTTTCGTATTCACAGTGTGTCCGTTCTCTAGGTTTCCCGTACATGTTATAACTGTAGTAATATTCCCTTCAACCTGGAGAGTTAGGACCCATGGAATGGGTGCCATGCATTATTGCTTTAAAGGGTCTGCATTTGTTCACCCAATCTCACCAATCCTCTCAGTCCCAAGTGTCCAGCCTTATGCCACATCCAGCTGTTGTTGTAGATAGGGTCATTCCAGGTTTCATCAGAGACTCTGAAGGAATTGTAAAGAATTTCCCAGTTTTTTTGATTTGTTTTTGAAATTCCTTTTTATAGTGGGTTTGAGCTGATTCTCGCTGCCATGTTTATGCCAGTCTAGACACACTTGATTCCCTTACGGAGACATATCAATACATAAGTTTTAAGATTCTTACTAGTCAGATATATTCCTCTGTGGGAAATATGGTGTTTTGAGTCCCTTTCACTGAGGAAGGTGTAGGTCTTGTCTATTCCATAGTTGGTTTTTGGAATGGTACCTGTGCTTATATCAAACTCTGGTTTTATGCATCACCCCACCTCTCTTTCCCCCTTAAGCAGGCATAAGAGTGTTTTCTAAATGTGAGACACTGTTCTCTTTCCTAACTCAGTTCAAGTGTAGCCATGTTTACAGGATCTTCATAAGTGATATCTTATGATAAGATCTTTTTTTGTGTGACTTATTTCACTTAGAATCATCGTACCTGAATCCAACCATTTTGCTGCTACTGGTCTTATGTCATTGATTTCATGGCTGAGGGATATTCCATCGTACGTAAGTACCACAATTTTTTGAACCATTTTTATATTTCCTGGGATATTTAAGCTGTTCCCAAGTTGAGGTCCTTGTAAGCAGTGCAGCCCTACATTTTGGGGTGGCTCTGTCTTATTGATTTTCAGTTTTCCCAAGGTATATTCCCTAGACTGGAAGTGCCCTTGGCTCTGTAGCTCTGTTCTTTACATGTTTTAGGGAACGCAATGCACTCCTCCAGAGAGGCAGTTGGCAATGTACATCCCGCCCATCAGCATAACAAGGCTCCCTGTTTTCCAGGGCCTGTCTTGCCTTTCTGGTTTTTACACATTTTGTGGATGTCCCTTTTGACCGGTGGGAAGTGATATTTCTTTGTAGTGCAGATTTGCATTGCCCGCTTGCTTGCTTGGCCAAAAAGGGCCTATGCGTTTTCTCCTGAGAAAACGCATATGCCCTTTTTGGCCAAGTGCATCATTGTTGAAGATGTGCCCCTCTTCCTGTGCTTTAAAGGCGATTCCAACGTACCTCTTGAAATCTGTTTCCTTCTATTCTGTCTCACTTTCAAGTCCGCCTCGCTGCCTTCCATCAACAGATTTTTGGACGATAGTTGTCCTTTATTACTCGGCCAGTTTGTGAATTGCTGTGCCCCTGAGCTCCATTTTTCAACTCGTTTTTGGTGAGCTGACCGCAAGTCCAAAATTTTGGTTCAGGACCTATGCTGTTTCCCGGTGGGCGGCTGAGACTTTGGTTAATTCTTCTGCCTGCCGGGAAATTACAGTGATATGTGCCCGTCCAAATGCCTAACAGCTACTCTCTCATTGGTTCTCCCTCTTCCCTTTCATCCTCTGCCAAATTGGCAACCTGTGCGAACCAGGAGGTTAAAGGGGCTGTCTCTCCAAGTAGCGAGGTTGATAGTAAAGCAGGTGGAAAGTCAAACCGGAGCACCAGGAGAGGGACTATTCGTTGAGTTTTAGAAACCTTTCGTATTCACAGTGTGTCCGTTCTCTAGGTTTCCCGTACATGTTATAGCTGTAGTAATATTCCCTTCAACCTGGAGAGTTGGGACCCATGGAATGGGTGCCATGCATTATTGCTTTAAAGGGTCTGCATTTACTCACCCAATCTCACCAATCGTCTCAGTCCCAAGTGTCCAGCCTTATGCCACATCCAGCTGTTGTTGTAGATAGGGTCATTCCAGGTTTCATCACAGACTCTGAAGGAATTGTAAAGAATTTCCCAGTTTTTTTGTTTTGTATTTGAAATTCCTTTTTATCGTGGGTTTGAGCTGATTCTCGCTGCCATGTTTATGCCAGTCTAGACACACTTGATTCCCTTATGGAGATATATCAATACATAGGTTTTAAGATTCTTACTAGTCAGATATATTCCTCTGCGGGAAATATGGGGTTTTGAGTCCCTTTCACTGAGGAAGGTGTAGGTCTTGTCTATTCCACAGTTGGTTTTTTGAACGGTACCTGTGCTTATATCAAACTCTGGTTTTATGCATCACCCCACCTCTCCTTCCCCCTTAAGCAGGCATAAGAGTGTTTTCTAAATGTGAGACACTGTTCTCTTTCCTAACTCAGTTCAAGTGTAGCCATGTTTACAGGATCTTCATAACTGATATCTTATGATAAGTTTCTTTTTCTGTGTGACTTATTTCACTTAGAATCATCGTACCTGAATCCACCCATTTTGCTGCTACTGCTCTTATATCATTGATTTCATGGCTGAGGGATACTTCATCGTACGTAAGTACCACAATTTTTTGAACCATTTTTATACTTCCTGGGATATTTAAGGTGTACCCAAGTTGAGGTCCTTGTAAGCAGTGCAGCCCTAAATTTTGGGGGGGCTCTGTCTTATTGATTTTCAGTTTTCCCAAGGTATATTCCCTAGACTGGAAGTGCCCTTGGCTCTGTAGCTCTGTTGTTTACTTGTTTTAGGGAACACAATGCACTCCTCCATGGAGGCAGTTGGCAATTTACATCCCGCCCATCAGCATAACAAGGCTCCCTGTTCTCCAGGGCCTGTCTTGCCCTTCTGGTTTTTACACATTTTGTGGATGTCCCTTTTGACCGGTGGGAAGTGATACTTCTTTGTAGTGCAGATTTGCATTGCCCGCATGCTTGCTTGGCCAAAAAGGGCGTATGCGTTTTCTCCTGAATATATTCAGGAGAAAACGCATACGCCCTTTTTGGCCAAGTGCATCATTGTCGAAGTTGTGCCCCTCTTCCTGTGCTTTAAAGGCGATTCCAACGTACCTCTTGAAATCTGTTTCCTGCTATTCTGCCTCGCTTTCAAGTCCGCCTCGTTGCCTTCCCTCAACAGATTTTTGGACGATAGTTGTCCTTTATTACTCGGCCAGTTTATGAATTGCTGTGCCCCTGAGCTCCATTTTTCAACTCGTTTTTGGTGAGCTGACCGCAAGTCCAAAATTTTGGTTCAGGACCTATGCTCGTTCCCGGTGGGTGGCTGAGACTTTGCTTAATTCTTCTTCCTGCCGGGGAATTACAGTGATATGTGCCCGTCCAAATGCCTAACAGCTACTCTCTCATTGATTCTCCCTCTTCCCTTTCATCCTCTGCCAAATTGGCAAGCTGTGGAAACCAGGAGGTTAAAGGGGCTGCCTCTCCAACTTGGGAGGTTGATAGTAAAGCAGGTGGAAAGTCAAACCAGAGCACGAGGAGAGGGACTATTCGTTGAGTTTTAGAAACCTTTCGTATTCACAGTGTGTCCGTTCTCTAGGTTTCCCATACATATTATAGCTGTAGTAATATTCCCTTCAACCTGGAGAGCTGGGACCCATGGAATGGGTGCCAGGCATTTGTGCTTTAAAGGGTCTGCATTTGCTCACCCAATCTCACCAATCGTCTCAGTCCCAAGTGTCCAGCCTTTTGCCACATCCAGCTGTCGTTGTAGATAGGGTCATTCCAGGTTTCATCAGAGACCCTGAAGGAATTGTAAAGAATTTCCCAGTTTTTTTGTTTTGTTTTTGAAATTCCTTTTTATAGTGGGTTTGAGCTGATTCTCGCTGCCATGTTTATGCCAGTCTAGACACACTTGATTCCCTTACGGAGACATATCAATATATAGGATTTAAGATTCTTACTAGTCAGATATATTCCTCTGCGGGAAATATGGGGTTTTGAGTTCCTTTCACTGAGGAAGGTGTAGGTCTTGTCTATTCCATAGTTGGTTTTTGGATCGGTACCTGTGCTTATATCAAACTCTGGTTTTATGCATCACCCCACCTCTCCTTCCCCCTTAAGCAGGCATAAGAGTGTTTTCTAAATGTGAGACACTGTTCTCTTTCCTAACTCAGTTCAAGTGTAGCCATGTTTACAGGATCTTCATAAGTGATATCTTATGATATGTTTCTTTTTCTGTGTGACTTATTTCACTTAGAATCATCGTAGCTGAATTCACCCATTTTGCTGCTACTGGTCTTATGACATTGATTTCATGGCTGAGCGATATTCCATCGTACGTAAGTACCACAATTTTTTGAACCATTTTTATATTTCCTGGGATATTTAAGGTGTACCCAAGTTGAGGTCCTTGTAAGCAGTGCAGCCCTAAATTTTGGGGTGGCTCTGTCTTATTGATTTTCAGTTTTCCCAAGGTATATTCCCTAGACTGGAAGTGCCCTTGGCTCTGTAGCTCTGTTCTTTACTTGCTTTAGGGAACACAATGTACTCCTCCAGAGAGGCAGTTGGCAATTTACATCCCGCCCATCAGCATAACAAGGCTCCCTGTTCTCCAGGGCCTGTCTTGCCTTTCTGGTTTTTACACATTTTGTGGATGTCCCTTTTGACCGGTGGGAAGTGATACTTCTCTGTAGTGCAGATTTGCATTGCCCGCTTGCTTGCTTGGCCAAAAAGGGCGTATGTGTTTTCTCCTGAATATATTCAGGAGAAAACACATACGCCCTTTTTGGCCAAGTGCATCATTGTCGAAGTTGTGCCCCTCGTCCTGTGCTTTAAAGGCGATTCCAACGTACCTCTTGAAATCTGTTTCTTGCTATTCTGCCTCGCTTTCAAGTCCGCCTCGTTGCCTTCCCTCAACAGATTTTTGGACGATAGTTGTCCTTTATTACTCGGCCAGTTTGTGAATTGCTGTGCCCCTGAGCTCCATTTTTCAACTCGTTTTTGGTGAGCTGACCGCAAGTCCTAAATTTTGGTTCAGGACCTATGCTGGTTCCCAGTGCGGGGCTGAGACTTTGGTTAATACTTCTTCCTGACGGGAAATTACAGTGATATGTGCCCGTCCAAATGCCTAACAACTAATCTTTCATTGGTTCTCCCTCTTCCCTTTCATCCTCTGCCAAATTGGCAACCTGTGCGAATCAGGAGGTTAAAGGTGATGTCTCTCCAAGTTGGGAGGTTGATAGTAAAGCAGATGGAAAGTCAAACCGGAGCACCAGGAGAGGGACTATTCGTTGAGTTTTACAAACCTTTCGTATTCACAGTGTGTCCGTTCTCTAGGTTTCCCGTACATGTTATATCTGTAGTAATATTCCCTTCAACCTGGAGGGTTGGGACACATGGAATGGGTGCCATGCATTATTGCTTTAAAGGGTCTGCATTTGCTCACCCAATCTCACCAAGCCTCTCAGTCGCAAGTGTCCAGCCTTATGCCACATCCACCTGTCATTGTAGATAGGGTCATTCCAGGTTTCATCACAGACCCTGAAGGAATTGTAAAGAATTTCCCAGTTTTTTTGTTTTGTTTTTGAAATTCCTTTTTATAGTGGGTTTGAGCTGATTCTCGCTGCCATGTTTATGCCAGTCTAGACACACTTGATTCCCTTACGGAGACATATCAATACATAGGATTTAAGATTCTTACTAGTCAGATATATTCCTCTGCGGGAAATATGGGGTTTTGAGTTCCTTTCACTGAGGAAGGTGTAGGTATTGTCTATTCCGTAGTTGATTTTTGGAACGGTACCTGTGCTTATATCAAACTCTGGTTTTATGCATCACCCCACCTCTCCTTCCCCCTTAAGCAGGCATAAGAGTGTTTTCTAAATGTGAGACACTGTTCTCTTTCCTAACTCAGTTCAAGTGTAGCCATGTTTACAGGATCTTCATAAGTGATATCTTATGATAAGTTTCTTTTTCTCTGTGACTTATTTCACTTAGAATCATCGTACCTGAATCCACCCATTTTGCTGCTACTGGTCTTATGACATTGATTTCATGGCTGAGGGATATTCCATCGTACGTAAGTACCACAATTTTTTGAACCATTTTTATATTTCCTGGGATATTTAAGGTGTACCCAAGTTGAGGTCCTTGTAAGCAGTGCGGCCCTAAATTTTGGGGTGGCTCTGTCTTATTGATTTTCAGTTTTCCCAAGGTATATTCCCTAGACTGGAAGTGCCCTTGGCTCTGTAGCTCTGTTCTTTACTTGTTTTAGGGAACACAATGTACTGCTCCAGAGAGGCAGTTGGCAATTTACATCCCGCCCATCAGCATAACAAGGCTCCCTGTTCTCCAGGGCCTGTCTTGCCTTTCTGGTTTTTACACATTGTGTGGATGTCCCTTTTGACCGGTGGGAAGTGATACTTCTTTGTAGTGCAGATTTGCATTGCCCGCTTGCTTGCTTGGCCAAAAAGGGCGTATGCGTTTTCTCCTGAATATATTCAGGAGAAAACGCATACGCCCTTTTTGGCCAAGTGCATCATTGTCGAAGTTGTGCCCCTCTTCCTGTGCTTTAAAGGTGATTCCAACGTACCTCTTGAAATCTGTTTCCTGGTATTCTGCCTCGCTTTCAAGTCCGCCTCGTTGCCTTCCCTCAACAGATTTTTGGACGATAGCTGTACTTTATTACTCGGCCAGTTTGTGAATTGCTGTGACCCTGAGCTCCATTTTTCAACTCGTTTTTGGTGAGCTGACCGCATGTCCAAAATTTTGGTTCAGGACCTATACTGGTTCCCGGTGGGTGGCTGAGACTTTGGTTAATTCTTCTTCCTGCCGGGAAATTACAGTGATATGTGCCCGTCCATATGCCTAACAGCTACTCTCTCATTGGTTCTCCCTCTTCCCTTTCATCCTCTGCCAAATTGGCAACCTGTGAGAACCAGGAGGTTAAAGGGGCTGTGTCTCCAAGTTGGGAGGTTGATAGTAAAGCAGATGGAAAGTCAAACCAGAGCACCCGGAGAGGGATTATTCATTGAGTTTTAGAAACCTTTCGTATTCACAGTGTGTCCGTTCTCTAGGTTTCCCGTACATGTTATAGCTGTAGTAATATTCCCTTCAACCTGGAGAGTTGGGACCCATGGAATGGGTGCCATGCATTATTGCTTTAAAGGGTCTGCATTTGTTCACCCAATCTCACCAATCCTCTCAGTCCCAAGTGTCCAGCCTTATGCCACATCCAGCTGTCATTGTAGAAAGGGTCATTCCAGGTTTCATCAGAGACCCTGAAGGAATTGTAAAGAATTTCCCAGTTTTTCTGTTTTGTTTTTGAAATTCCTTTTTACAGTCGGTTTGAGCTGATTCTCGCTGCCATGTTTATGCCAGTCTAGACACACTTGATTCCCTTATGGAGACATATCAGTACATAGGTTTTAAGATTCTTACTAGTCAGATATATTCCTCTGCGGGAAATATGGGGTTTTGAGTCCCTTTCACTGAGGAAGGTGTAGGTCTTGTCTATTCCATAGTTGGTTTTTGGAATGGTACCTGTGCTTATATCAAACTCTGGTTTTATGCATCACCCCACTTCTCCTTCCCCCTTAAGCAGGCATAAGAGTGTTTTCTAAATGTGAGACACTGTTCTCTTTCCTAACTCAGTTCAAGTGTAGCCATGT
This sequence comes from Hyperoodon ampullatus, assembly GCF_949752795.1. Taxonomy (NCBI): domain Eukaryota; kingdom Metazoa; phylum Chordata; class Mammalia; order Artiodactyla; family Ziphiidae; genus Hyperoodon; species Hyperoodon ampullatus. The sequence goes on along the minus strand of NW_027640676.1, from coordinate 1,649,538 downwards.
TTACAGGATCTTCATAAGTGATATCTTGTGATAAGTTGCTTTTTCTGTGTGACTTATTTCACTTAGAATCATCGTACCTGAATCCACCCATTTTGCTGCTACTGGTCTTATGACATTGATTTCATGGCTGAGGGATATTCCATTGTACAAAAGTACCACAATTTTTTGAACCATTTTTATATTTCCTGGGATATTTACGGTGTACCCAAGTTGAGGTCCTTGTAAGCAGTGCAGCCCTAAATTTTGGGGTGGCTCTGTCTTTTTGATTTTCAGTTTTCCCAAGGTATATTCCCTAGACTGGAAGTGCCCTTGGCTCTGTATCTCTGTTCTTTACTTGTTTTAGGGAACACAATGCACTCCTCCAGAGAGGCACTTGGCAATTTACATCCCGCCCATCAGCATAACAAGGCTCCCTGTTCTCCAGGGCCTGTCTTGCCTTTCTGGTTTTTACACATTTTGTGGATGTCCCTTTTGACCGGTGGGAAGTGATACTTCTTTGTAGTGCAGATTTGCATTGCCCGCTTGCTTGCTTGGCCAAAAAGGGCGTATGCGTTTTCTCCTGAATATATTCAGGAGAAAACGCATACGCCCTTTTTGGCTAAGTGCATCATTGTCGAAGTTGTGCCGCTCTTCCTGTGCTTTAAAGGCGATTCCAACGTACCTCTTGAAATCTGTTTCCTGCTATTCTGCCTGCCTTTCAAATCCGCCACCTTGCCTTCCCTCAACAGATTTTTGGACGATAGTTTTCCTTTATTACTCGGCCAGTTTGTGAATTGCTGTGCCCCTGAGTTCCATTTTTCAACTCGTTTTTGTTGAGCTGACCGCAAGTCCAAAATTTTGGTTCAGGACCTATACTGGTTCCCGGTGGGGGGCTGAGACTTTGCTTAATTCTTCTTTCTGCCGGGAAATTACAGTGATATGTGCCCGTCCAAATGCCTAACAGCTACTCTCTCATTGGTTCTCCCTCTTCCCTTTCATCCTCTGCCAAATTGGAAACCTGTGTGAACCAGGAGGTTAAAGGGGCCGTCTCTCCAAGTTGGGAGATTGATAGTAAAGCAGATGGAAAGTGAAACCGGAGCACCAGGAGAGGGATTATTCGTTGAGGTTTAGAAAACTTTCGTATTCACAGTGTGTCCGTTCTCTAGGTTTCCCGTACATGTTATAGCTGTAGTAATATTCCCTTCAACCTCGAGAGTTGGGACCCATGGAATGGGTGCAATGCATTACTGCTTTAAAGGGTCTGCATTTGCTCACCCAATCTCACCTATCCTCTCAGTCCCAAGTGTCCAGCCTTATGCCACATCCAGCTGTTGTTGTAGATAGGGTCATTCCAGGTTTCATCACAGACCCTGAAGGAATTGTAAAGAATTTCCCAGTTTTTTCGTTTTGTTTTTGAAATTCCTTTTTATCGTGGGTTTGAGCTGATTCTCGCTGCCATGTTGATGCCAGTCTAGACACACTTGATTCCCTTACGGAGACATATCAATACATAGGTTTTAAGATTCTTACTAGTCAGATATATTCCTCTGTGGGATATATGGTGTTTTGAGTCCCTTTCACTGAGGAAGGTGTAGGTCTTGTCTATTCCATAGTTGGTGTTTGGAACGGTACCTATGCTTATATCAAACTCTGGTTTTATGCATCACCCCACCTTTCCTTCTCCCTTAAGCAGGCATAAGAGTGTTTTCTAAATGTGAGACACTGTTCTCTTTCCTAACTCAGTTCAAGTGTAGCCATGTTTACAGGATCTTCATAAGTGATATCTTATGATAAGTTTCTTTTTCTGTGTGACATATTTCACTTAGAATCATCGTACCTGAATCCACCCATTTTGCTGCTACTGGTCTTTTGACATTGATTTCATGGCTGAGGGATATTCCATCGTACGTAAGTACCACGATTTTTTGAACCATTTTATATTTCCTGGGATATTTAAGGTGTACCCAAGTTGAGGTCCTTGTAAGCAGTGCAGCCCTAAATTTTAGGGTGGCTCTGTCTTATTGATTTTCAGTTTTCCCAAGGTATATTCCCTAGACTGGAAGTGCCTTGGCTCTGTAGCTCTGTTGTTTACTTGTTTTAGGGAACACAATGCACTCCTCCAGAGAGTCAGTTGGCAATTTACATACCGTCCATCAGCATAACAAGGCTCCCTGTTCTCCAGGGCCTGTCTTGCCTTTCTGGTTTTTACACATCTTGTGGATGTCCCTTTTGACCGGTGGGAAGTGATACTTCTTTGTAGTGCAGATTTGCATTGCCCGCTTGCTTGCTTGGCCAAAAAGGGCGTATGCGTTTTCTCCTGAATATATTCAGGAGAAAACGCATACGCCCTTTTTGGCCAAGTGCATCATTGTTGAAGTTGTGACCCTCTTCCTGTGCTTTAAAGGTGATTCCAACGTACCTCTTGAAATCTGTTTCCTGCTATTCTGCCTCGCTTTCAAGTCTGCCTCGTTGCCTTCCCTCAACAGATTTTTGGACGATAGTTGTCCTTTATTACTCGGCCAGTTTGTGAATTGCTGTGCCCCTGAGCTCCAATTTGCAACTCGTTTTTGGTGAGCTGACCGCAAGTGTTAAATTTTGGTTCAGGACATATACTGGTTGCCGGTGGGGGGCTGAGACTTTGGTTAATTCTTCTTCCTGCCGGGAAATTACAGTGATATGTGCCCGTCCAAATGCCTAACAGCTACTCTCTCATTGGTTCTCCCTCTTCCCTTTCATCCTCTGACAAATTGGCAACCTGTGCGAACCAGGAGGTTAAAGGGGCTGTCTCTCCAAGTTGGGAGGTTGATAGTAAAGCAGGTGGAAAGTCAAACCGGAGCAGCAGGAGAGGGACAATTCGTTGAGTTTTAGAAACCTTTCGTATTCACAGTGTGTCCGTTCTCTAGGTTTCCCGTACATGTTATAACTGTAGTAATATTCCCTTCAACCTGCAGAGTTGGGACCCATGGAATGGGTGCCATGCATTATTGCTTTAAAGGGTCTGCATTTGCTCACCCAATCTCACCAATCCTCTCAGTCCCATGTGTCCAGTCTTATGCCACATCCAGCTGCCGTGGTAGATAGGGTCATTCCAGGTTTCATCAGAGACCCTGAAGGAATTGTAAAAAATTTCCCAGTTTTTTTGTTTTGTTTTTGAAATTCCTTTTTATAGTGGGTTTGAGCTGATTCTCGCTGCCATGTTTATGCCAGTCTAGACACACTTGATTCCCTTACGGATACATATCCATACATAGGTTTTAAGATTCTTACTAGTCAGATATATTCCTCTGCGGGAAATATGGGGTTTTGAGTCCCTTTCACTGAGGAAAGTGTAGGTCTTGTCTATTCCATAGTTGGTTTTTGGAACGGTACCTGTGCTTATATCAAACTCTGGTTTTATGCATCACCCAACCTCTCCTTCCCCCTTAAGCAGGCATAAGAGTGTTTTCTAAATGTGAGACACTGTTCTCTTTCCTAGCTCATTTCAAGTGTAGCCATGTTTACAGGATCTTCATAAGTGATATCTTATGATAAGTTTCTTTTTCTGTGTGACTTATTTCACTTAGAATCATCGTACCTGAATCCACCCATTTTGCTGCTACTGGTCTTATGTCATTGATTTCATGGCTGAGGGATATTCCATCGTACATAAGTCCCACAATTTTTTGAACCATTTTTATATTTCCTGGGATATTTAAGGTGTACCCAAGTTGAGGTCCTTGTAAGCAGTGTAGCCCTAAATTTTGGGGTGGCTCTGTCTTATTGATTTTCTGTTTTACCAAGGTATATTCCCTAGACTGGAAGTGCCCTTGGCTCTGTCGCTCTGTTGTTTACTTGTTTTAGGGAACACAATGCACTCCTCCAGTGAGGCAGTTGGCAATTTACATCCCGCCCATCAGCATAACAAGGCTCCCTGTTCTCCAGGGCCTGTCTTGCCTTTCTGGTTTTTACACATTTTGTGGATGTCCCTTTTGACCGGTGGGAAGTGATACTTCTTTGTAGTGCAGATTTGCATTGCCCGCTTGCTTGCTTGGCCAAAAAGAGCGTATGCGTTTTCTCCTGAATATATTCAGGAGAAAACGCATACGCACTTTTTGGCTAAGTGCATCATTGTTGAAGTTGTGCCCCTCTTCCTGTGCTTTAAAGGCGATTCCAACGTACCTCTTGAAATCTGTTTCCTGCTATTCTGCCTCGCTTTCAAGTCCGCTTCGTTGCCTTCACTCAACAGATTTTTGGACGATAGTTTTCCTTTATTACTCGGCCACTTTGTGGTTTGCTGTGCCCCTGAGCTCCATTTTTCAACTCGTTTTTGGTGAGCTGACCGCAAGTCCTAAATTTTGGTTCAGGACCTATACTGGTTCCTGGTGGGTGGCTGAGACTTTGCTTAATTCTTCTTCCTGCCGGGAAATTACAGTGATATGTGCCCGTCCAAATGCCTAACAGCTACTCTCTCATTGGTTCTCCCTCTTCCCTTTCATCCTCTAACAAATTGGCAACCTGTGCGAACCAGGAGGTTATAGGGGCTGTCTCTCCAAGTTGGGAGGTTGATAGTAAAGCAGGTGGAAAGTCAAACCGGAGCACCAGGAGAGGGACTATTCGTTGAGTTTTAGAAACCTTTCGTATTCACAGTGTGTCCGTTCTCTAGGTTTCCCGTACATGTTATAACTGTAGTAATATTCCCTTCAACCTGGAGAGTTGGGACCCATGGAATGGGTGCCATGCATTATTGCTTTAAAGGGTCTGCATTTGCTCACCCAATCTCACCAATCCTCTCAGTCCCAAGTGTCCAGCCTTATGCCACATCCAGCTGCCGTGGTAGATAGGGTCATTCCAGGTTTCATCAGAGACCCTGAAGGAATTGTAAAAAATTTCCCAGTTTTTTTGTTTTGTTTTTGAAATTCCTTTTTATAGTGGGTTTGAGCTGATTCTCGCTGCCATGTTTATGCCAGTCTAGACACACTTGACTCCCTTACGGATACATATCCATACATAGGTTTTAAGATTCTTACTAGTCAGATATATTCCTCTGCGGGAAATATGGGGTTTTGAGTCCCGTTCACTGAGGAAAGTGTAGGTCTTGTCTATTCCATAGTTGGTTTTTGGAACGGTACCTGTGCTTATATCAAACTCTGGTTTTATGCATCACCCCACCTCTCCTTCCCCCTTAAGCAGGCATAAGAGTGTTTTCTAAATGTGAGACACTGTTCTCTTTCCTAGCTCATTTCAAGTGTAGCCATGTTTACAGGATCTTCATAAGTGATATCTTATGATAAGTTTCTTTTTCTGTGTGACTTATTTCACTTAGAATCATCGTACCTGAATCCACCCATTTTGCTGCTACTGGTCTTATGACATTGATTTCATGGCTGAGGGATATTCCATCGTACGTAAGTACCACAATTTTTTGAACCATTTTTATATTTCCTGGGATATTTAAGGTGTATCCAAGTTGAGGGCCTTTTAAGTAGTGCAGCCCTAAATTTTGGGGTGGCTCTGTCTTATTGATTTTCAGTTTTCCCAAGGTATATTCCCTAGACTGGAAGTGCCCTTGGCTCTGTAGCTTTGTTGTTTACTTCTTTTAGGGAACACAATGCACTCCTCCAGAGAGGCAGTTGGCAATTTACATCCTGCCCATCAGCATAACAAGGCTCCTTGTTCTCCAGGGCCTGTCTTGCCTTTATGGTTTTTACACATTTTGTGGATGTCCCTTTTGAACGGCGGGAAGTGATACTTCTTTGTAGTGCAGATTTGCATTGCCCGCTTGCCTGATGGACAAAAAGGCTGTATGCGTTTTCTCCTGAATATATTCAGTAGAAAACGCATACGCCCTTTTTGGCCAAGTGCATCATTGTCGAAATTGTGCCCCTCTTCCTGTGCTTTAAAGGCAATTCCAACGTACCTCTTGAAATCTGTTTCCTGCTATTCTGCCTCGCTTTCAAGTCCGCCTCGTTGCCTTCCCTCAACAGATTTTTGGACAATAGTTGTCCTTTATTACACGGCCCGTTTGTGAATTGCTGTGCCCCTGAGCTCCATTTTTCAACTCGTTTTTGGTGAGCTGACCGCAAGTCCAAAATTTTGGTTCAGGGCCTATACTTGTTCCCGGTGGGTGGCTGAGACGTTGGTTAATTCTTCTTCCTTCCGGGAAATTAGAGTGATATGTGCCCGTCCAAATGCCTAACAGCTACTCTCTCATTGGTTCTCCCTCTTCCCTTTCATCCTCTGCCAAATTGGCAACGTGTGCGAACCAGGAGGTTAAAGGGGCTGTCTCTCCAAGTTGGGAGGTTGATAGTAAAGCAGATGGAAAGTCAAACCGGAGCATCAGGAGAGGGACTATTCGTTGAGTTTTAGAAACCTTTCGTAGTCACAGTGTGTCCGTTCTCTAGGTTTCCCGTACATGTTATAGCTGTAGTAATATTCCCTTTAACCTGGAGATTTCGGACCCATGGAATGGGTGCCAGGCATTTTTGCTTTAAAGGGTCTGCATTTGCTCAACCACTCTCACCATTCCTCTCAGTCCTAAGTGTCCAGCCTTATGCCTCATCCAGCTGCCGTTGTACATAAGGTCATTCCAGGTTTCATCAGAGACCCTGAAGGAATTGTAAAGAATTTCCAAGTTTTTTGTTTTGTTTTTGAAATTCCTTTTTATAGTGGGTTTGAGCTGATTCTCGCTGCCATGTTTATGCCAGTCTAGACACACTTGATTCCCTTACGGAGACATATCAATACATAGGTTTTAAGATTCTTACTAGTCAGATATATTCCTCTGCGGGAAATATGGGGTTTTGAGTCCATTTCACTGAGGAAGGTGTAGGTCTTGTCTATTCCATAGTTGGTTTTTGGAACGGTACCTGTGCTTATATCAAACTCTGGTTTTATGCATCACCCCACCTCTCCTTCCCCCTTAAGCAGGCTTAAGATTGTTTTCTAAATGTGAGACACTGTTCTCTTTCCTAACTCAGTTCAAGTGTAGCCATGTTTACAGGATCTTCATAAGTGATATCTTATGATAAGTTTCTTTTTCTCTGTGACTTATTTCACTTCGAATCATCGTACCTGAATCCACCCATTTTGCTGCTACTGGTCTTATGACATTGATTTCATGGCTGAGGGATATTCCATCGTACGTAAGTACCACAATTTTTTGAAACATTTTTATATTTCCTGGGATATTTAAGGTGTATCCAAGTTGAGGGCCTTTTAAGTAGTGCAGCCCTAAATTTTGGGGTGGCTCTGTCTTATTGATTTTCAGTTTTCCCAAGGTATATTCCCTAGACTGGAAGTGCCCTTGGCTCTGTAGCTCTGTTGTTTATTTGTTTTAGGGAACACAATGCACTCCTCCAGAGAGGCAGTTGGCAAGTTACATCCCGCCCATCAGCATAACAAGGCTCCCTGTTCTCCAGGGCCTGTCTTGCCTTTCTGGTTTTTACACATTTTGTGGATGTCCCTTTTGGCCGGTGGGAAGGGATACTTCTTTGTAGTGCAGATTTGCATTGCCCGCTTGCTTGCTTGGCCAAAAAGGGCCTATGCGTTTTCTCCTGAATATATTCAGGAGAAAACGCATAGGCCCTTTTTGGCCAAGTGCATCATTGTCAAAGTTGTGACACTCTTCCTGTGCTTTAAAGGCGATTCCAACGTACCTCTTGAAATCTTTTTCCTGCTATTCTGCCTCGCTTTCAAGTCTGCCTCGTTGCCTTCCCTCAAGAGATTTTTGGACGGTAGTTGTCCTTTATACTCGGCCAGTTTGTGAATTGCTGTGCCCCTGAGCTCCATTTTTCAACTCGTTTTTGGTGAGCTGACCGCAAGTCCAAAATTTTGGTTCAGGACATATACTGGTTCCCAGTGGGGGGCTGAGACTTTGGTTAATTCTTCTTCCTGCCGGGAAATTACAGTGATATGTGCCCGTCCAAATGCCTAACAGCTACTCTATCATTGGTTCTCCCTCTTCCCTTTCATCCTCTGCCAAATTGGCAACCTGTGAGAACCAGGAGGTTAAAGGGGCTGTCTCTCCAAGTTGGGAGGTTGATAGTAAAGCAGATGGAAAGTCAAACCGGAGCACCAGGAGAGGGACTATTCGTTGAGTTTTAGAAACCTTTCGTATTCACAGTGTGTCCGTTCTCTAGGTTTCCCGTACATGTTATAACTGTAGTAATATTCCCTTCACCCTGGAGAGTTGGGACCCATGGAATGGGTGCCATGCATTATTGCTTTAAAGGGTCTGCATTTGTTCACCCAATCTCACCAATCCTCTCAGTCCTAAGTGTCCAGCCTTATGCCACATCCAGCTGTCGTTGTAGATAGGGTCATTCCAGGTTTCATCAGAGACTCTGAAGGAATTGTAAAGAATTTCCCAGTTTTTTTGATTTGTTTTTGAAATTCCTTTTTATAGTGGGTTTGAGCTGATTCTCGCTGCCATGTTTTTGCCAGTCTAGACACACTTGATTCCCTTACGTAGACATATCAATACATAAGTTTTAAGATTCTTACTAGTCAGATATATTCCTCTGCGGGAAATATGGTGTTTTGAGTCCCTTTCACTGAGGAAGGTGTAGGTCTTGTCTATTCCATAGTTGGTTTTTGGAATGGTACCTGTGCTTATATCAAACTCTGGTTTTATGCATCACCCCACCTCTCTTTCCCCCTTAAGCAGGCATAAGAGTGTTTTCTAAATGTGAGACACTGTTCTCTTTCCTAACTCAGTTCAAGTGTAGCCATGTTTACAGGATCTTCATAAGTGATATCTTATGATAAGATCTTTTTCTTTGTGACTTATTTCACTTAGAATCATCGTACCTGAATCCAACCATTTTGCTGCTACTGGTCTTATGTCATTGATTTCATGGCTGAGGGATATTCCATCGTACGTAAGTACCACAATTTTTTGAACCATTTTTATATTTCCTGGGATATTTAAGCTGTACCCAAGTTGAGGTCCTTGTAAGCAGTGCAGCCCTACATTTTGGGGTGGCTCTGTCTTATTGATTTTCAGTTTTCCCAAGGTATATTCCCTAGACTGGAAGTGCCCTTGGCTCTGTAGCTCTGTTCTTTACATGTTTTAGGGAACGCAATGCACTCCTCCAGAGAGGCAGTTGGCAATGTACATCCCGCCCATCAGCATAACAAGGCTCCCTGTTTTCCAGGGCCTGTCTTGCCTTTCTGTTTTTTACACATTTTGTGGATGTCCCTTTTGAGCGGTGGGAAGTGATACTTCTTTGTAGTGCAGATTTGCATTGCCCGCTTGCTTGCTTGGCCAAAAAGGGCATATGCGTTTTCTCCTGAATATATGCAGGAGAAAACGCATACGCCCTTTTTGGCCAAGTGCATCATTGTCGAAGTTGTGCCCCTCTTCCTGTGCTTTAAAGGCGATTCCAACGTACCTCTTGAAATCTGTTTCCTGCTATTCTGCCTCGCTTTCAAGTCCGCCTCGTTGCCTTCCCTCAACAGATTTTTTTCACGATAGTTGTCCTTTATTACTCGGCCAGTTTGTGAATTGCTGTGCCCCTGAGCTCCATTTTTCAACTCGTTTTTGGTGAGCTGACCGCAAGTCCAAAATTTTGGTTCAGGACCTATGCTGGTTCCCGGTGGGGGGCTGAGACTTTGGATAATTCTTCTTCCTGCCGGGAAATTACAGTGTTATGTGCCCATTCAAATGCCTAACAGCTACTCTCTCATTGGTTCTCCCTCTTCCCTTTCATCCTCTGCCAAATTGGCAACCAGTGCGAACCAGGAGGTTAAAGGGGCTGTCTCTCCAAGTTGGGAGGTTGATAGTAAAGCAGATGGAAAGTCAAACCGGAGCACCAGGAGAGGGACTATTCGTTGAGTTTTAGAAACCTTTCGTATTCACAGTGTGTCCATTCTCTAGGTTTCCCATACATGTTATAGCTGTAGTAATATTCCCTTCAACCTGGAGAGTTGGGACCCATGGAATGGGTGCCAGGCATTTGTGCTTTAAAGGGTCTGCATTTGCTCACCCAATCTCACCAATCGTCTCAGTCCTAAGTGTCCCTCCTTATGCCACATCCAACTGTCATTGTAGAGAGGGTCATTCCAGGTTTCATCAGAGACCCTGAAGGAATTGTAAAGAATTTCCCTGTTTTTTTGTTTTGTTTTTGAAATTCCTTTTTATAGTGGGTTTGAGCTGATTCTCGCTGCCATATTTATGCCAGTCTAGACACACTTGATTCCCTTACAGAGACATATCAATACATAGGTTTTAAGATTCTTACTAGTCAGATATATTCCTCTGTGGGAAATATGGGGTTTTGAGTCCCTTTCACTGAGGAAGGTGTAGGTCTTGTCTATTCCATAGTTGGTTTTTGGAACGGTACCTGTGCTTATATCAAACTCTGGTTTTATGCATCACCCCACCTCTCCTTCCTCCTAAAGCAGGCATAAGAGTGTTTTCTAAATGTGAGACACTGTTCTTTTTCCTAAATCAGTTCAAGTGTAGCCATGTTTACAGGATCTTCATAAGGGATATCTTATGATAAGTTTCTTTTTCTGTGTGATTTATTTCACTTAGAATCATCGTACCTGAATCCACCCATTTTGCTGCTACTGGTCTTATGACATTGATTTCATGGCTGAGGGATATTCCATCGTATGTAAGTACCACAATTTTTTGAACCATTTTTATATTTCCTGGGATATTTAAGGTGTACCCAAGTTGAGGTCCTTGTAAGCAGTGCAGCCCTAAATTTTGGGGTGGCTCTGCCTTATTGATTTTCGGTTTACCCAAGGTATATTCCCTAGACTGGAAGTGCCCTTGGCTCTGTACCTCTGTTCTTTACTTGTTTTAGGGAACACAATGTACTCCTCCAGAGAGGCAGTTGGCAATTTATATCCCGCCCATCAGCATAACAAGGCTCCCTGATCTCCAGGGCCTGTCTTGCCTTTCTGGTTTTTACACATTTTGTGGATGTCCCTTTTGACCGGTGGGAAGTGATACTTCTTTGTAGTGCAGATTTGCATTTCCCGCTTTCTTGCTTGGCGAAAAATGGCATATGCGTTTTCTCCTGAATATATTCAGGACAAAACGCATACGCCCTTTTTGGCCAAGTGCATCATTGTCGAAGTTGTGCCCCTCTTCCTGTGCTTTAAAGGCGATTCCAACGTACCTCTTGAAATCTGTTTCCTGCTATTCTGCCTCGCTTTCAAGTCCACCTCGTTGGCTTCCCTCAACAGATTTTTGGACGATAGTTGTCCTGTATTACTCGGCCAGTTTGTGAATTGCTGTGCCCCTGAGCTCAATTTTTCAACTCGTTTTTGTTGAGCTGACCGCAAGTCCAAAATTTTGGTTCAGGACCTATGCTGGTTCCCGGTGGGGGGCTGAGACTTTGGTTAATTCTTCTTCCTCCCGGGAAGTTAGAATGATATGTGCCCGTCCAAATGCCTAACAGCTACTCTCTCATTGGTTCTCCCTCTTCCCTTTCATCCTCTGCCAAATTGGCAATCTGTTCGAACCAGGAGGTTAAAGGGGCTGTCTCTCCAAGTTGGGAGATTGATAGTAAAGCAGATGGAAAGTCAAACCGGAGCACCAGGAGAGGGACTATTCGTTGAGTTTTAGAAACCTTTCATATTCACAGTGTGTCCGTTCTCTGGGTTTCCCGTACATGTTATAACTGTAGTAATATTCCCTTCAACCTGGAGAGTTGGGACCCATGGAATGGGTGCCAGGCATTTGTGCTTTAAAGGGTCTGCATTTGCTCACCCAATCTCACCAATCCTCTCAGTCCCAAGTGTCCAGCTTTATGCCACATCCAGCTGTCATTGTAGATAGGGTCATTCCAGGTTTCATCAGAGACCCTGAAGGAATTGTAAAGAATTTCCCAGTTTTTTTGTTTTGTTTTTGAAATTCCTTTTTATAGTGGGTTTGAGCTGATTCTCGCTGCCATGTTTATGCCAGTCTAGACACACTTGATTCCCTTATGGAGACATATCAATACATAGGTTTTAAGATTCTTACTAGTCAGATATATTCCTCTGCGGGAAATATGGGGTTTTGAGTCCCTTTCACTGAGGAAGGTATAAGTCTTGTCTATTCCATAGTTGGTTTTTGGAACGGTACCTGTGCTTATATCAAACTCTGGTTTTATGCATCACCCCACCTCTCCTTCCCCCTTAAGCAGGCATAAGAGTGTTTTCTAAATGTGAGACACTCTTCTCTTTCCTAACTCAGTTCAAGTGTAGCCATGTTTACAGGATCTTCATAAGTGATATCTTATGATAAGTTTCTTTTTCTGTGTGACTTATTTCACTTAGAATCATCGTACCTGAATCCACCCATTTTGCTGCTACTGGTCTTATGTCATTGATTTCATGGCTGAGGGATATTCCATCGTACGTAATTACCACAATTTTTTGAACCATTTTTATATTTCCTGGGATATTTAAGGTGTACCCAAGTTGAGGTTCTTTTAATTAGTGCAGCCCTAAATTTTGGGCTGGCTCTGTCTTATTGATTTTCAGTTTTCCCAAGGTATATACCCTAGACTGGAAGTGCCCTTGGCTCTGTAGATCTGTTGTTTACTTGTTTTAGGGAACACAATGCACTCCTCCAAAGAGGCAGTTGGCAATTTACATCCCGCCCATCAGCATAACAAGGCTCCCTGTTCTCCAGGACCTGTCTTGCCTTTCTGGTTTTTACACATTTTGTGGATGTCCCTTTTGACCGGTGGGAAGTGCTACTTCTCTGTAGTGCAGATTTGCATTGCCCGCTTGCTTGCTTGGCCAAAATGTGCGTATGCGTTTTCTCCTGAATATATTCAGGAGAAAACGCATATGCCCTTTTTGGCCAAGTGCATCATTGTCGAAGTTGTGCCCCTCTTCCTGTGCTTTAAAGGCGATTCCAACGTACCTCTTGAAATCTGTTTCCTGCTATTCTGCCTCGCTTTCAAGTCTGCCTCGTTGCCTTCCCTCAACAGATTTTTGGACGATAGTTGTCCTTTATTACTCGGCCAGTTTGTGAATTGCTGTGCCCCTGAGCTCCATTTTTCAACTCGTTTTTTGTGAGCTGAACGCAAGACCAAAATTTTGGTTCAGGACCTATACTGGTTCCCGGTGGGTGGCTGAGACTTTTGTTAATTCTTCTTCCTACCGGGAAATTAGAGTGACATGTGCCCGTCCAAATACCTAACAGCTACTCTCTCGTTGGTTCTCCCTCTTCCCTTTCATCCTCTGCCAAATTGGCAACCTGTGCGAACCAGCAGGTTAAAGTGGCTGTCTCTTCAAGTTGGGAGACTGATAATAAAGCAGTGTGAAAGTCATACCGGAGCACCAGGACAGGGACTATTCTCTGAGTTTTAGAAACCTTTCGTATTCACAGTGTGTCCGTTCTCTAGGTTTTCCGTACATGTTATAGCTCTAGTAATAGTTCCTTCAACCTGGAGAGTTGAGACCCATGGAATGGGTGCCACATATTATTGTTTTAAAGGGTCTGCATTTGCTCACCCACTCTCACCAACCCTCTCAGTCCCAAGTGTCCAGCCTTATGCCACATCCAGGTGTCGTTGTAGATAGGGTCATTCCAGGTTTCATCAGAGACCCTGAAGGAATTGTAAAGAATTTCACTGTTTTTTGTTTTGTTTTTGAATTTCCTTTTCTAGTGGGTTTGAGCTGATTCTCGCTGCCATGTTTATGCCAGTCTAGACACACTTGATTCCCTTACGGAGACATATCAATACATAGGTTTTAAGATTATTACTAGTAAGATATATTCCTCGGCTGGAAATATGGGGTTTTGAGTCCCGTTCACAGAGGAAGTAGTATGTCTTGTCTATTCTGTATTTGGATTATGGAACCGTACCTGTGCTAATATCAAACTCTGGTTTTATTCATCACCCCACCTCTGCTTTCCCCTTAAGCATGCATAAGAGTGTTTTCTAAATATGAGACTCTGTTCCCTTTCCTAATTCCTTCCATGTGTAGCCATGTTTATATACCCGTCCTAAGTGATATCTTATGATAAGTTTATTTTTCTGTGTGATTTTTTCAGTTAGAATCATCGTACATGAATCCTTTCATTATGCTGCTACTGGCCTTATGACATTGACTTCATGGCTGTGGGATATTCCATCATACGTATGTACCACAATTTCTTTACCATTTTTGTCTTTCCTGGTATTTATAAGGTGTCCCGAAGTCGAGGTTCTTGTAAGCAGTGCTGCCATAAATTTTGGGGTGGCTGTGTCTTATTGATTTTCAATTTTCCCAAGGTATATTCCCGTAACTGGAAGTGCCTTAGGTTGTGAAGCACTGTTGTTAATTCTTTTTGGGAACACAATGCACTCCTCCAGAGTGGCTGTTGGCAATTTACATCCCACCCATCCACATAACAAGGCTCCCTGTTCTCCAGATCCTGTCTTGCCTTTCGTGTTTTTACACATTTTACGGATGTCCCTTTTGACCGGTTGGAAGTGATACTTCTTTGTAGTGCAGATTTGCATTGTGCGGTTGCTTGGTTGGCCAAAATGGGTGTATGCGTTTTCTCCTGAATATATTCAGGAGAAAACGCATGCACCCTTTATGGACAATTCCATAATTGTCGAAGTTGTGATGCTTTTCCTGTGTTTAAAGGCGATTCCAATGTACTTCTGGAAATCTGTTTCATGCACTTCTGCCTCATTTTCAAGTCCGCCTCATGGCTTTCTCTCAACAGTTTTTTGGAAGAGAGTAGTCCTTTATAACTCTGCAAGTTAGTGAATTGCTGTGCCCCTGAGTTCCTTTTTTCAACTCGCGTTTTTGTGAGCTGACTGCCAATCCACACTTTTGCTTCAGGACCTATACTGGTTCCATTGGGGGGGCTGGCTCAGAGTTTGTTAATTCTTCTTCGTGACGGGAATTTAGAGTGACATGTGGCCTTCCTAATGCCTACAGCTACCTCTAATTGTTTCTCCCTCTTCCCTTATATCCTCTACACAACGTGCCAACTGTGCGAACCAGGATGTTATAGGTGCTGAATCTCCAATTTGGGAGATTGATACTAAAGCAGTTGGAATGTCAAACTGGTGCACAAGGAGAGAAAAAAATTAGTAGAGTTTTAGAAACCTTTCACCATCAGATGGTGTCCATTCTCGAGGTTTCCCATACATGTTATAACTGTAGTGATATTCCCTTCTACCTGGAGAGTTGGGACCCATAGAATGGGTGCCAGGTATTATTGCTTTAAACGGTCTGCATTTTCTCACCCAATCTCACCAATCCTCTCAGTCCCAAGTGACCAGCCTTATGCCACATCCAGCTGTCGTTGTAGATAGGGTCATTGTAAGTTTCATCAGAACCCCTGAAGGTATTGTGTAAGATTTTCACTGTTTATTTGTTTTGTTTTGAAATTCATTTTTATAGTGGGTTTGAGCTGATTCTCTCTGCCGTGTTTATGTCATTCTAGACACACTTGGTTACCTTATGGAGACATATCAATACATAGGTTTTAAGATTCTTACTAGTCAGATATACTACTCTTTGGGGAATAGGGGTGTTGAGCCCCGTTCAGTGAGGAAAGAGTAGGTCTTGTCTATTTTGTATTTGGATTATGCAACCGTACCTGTGCTAATATCAAACTCTGGTTTTATGCATCACCCCACCTCTCCTTTCCTCTTGAGCAGGCATAAGAGTGTTTTCTAAATGTGAGACTCTTCTCTTTCCTAATTCAGTTCATGTGTAGCCATGTTTACAAGACCTTCATAAGTGATATCTTATGATAAGTTTCTTTTTCTGTGTGACTTATTTCAGTTAGAATCATCGTACATGAATCCACTCATTATGCTGCTACTGGCCTTATGACATTGATTTCATGGCTGAGGGATATTCCATCGTACGTATGTACCACAATTTCTTTACTATTTTTGTCTTTACTGGGATATTTAAGGTGTCCCGTAGTCGAGGTTCTTGTAAGCAGTGCTGCCCTATATTTTGGGTTGGCTGTGTCTTATTGATTTTCAATTTCCCCAAGGTATATTCCCATGACTGGAAGTGCCTTAGGTTGTTAAACTCTGTTGTTTAATTCTTTTAGGGAACACAATGCACTCCTGCAGAGTGGCTGTTGGCAATCTGCATCCCACCCATCAGCATAACAAGGCTCCCTGTTCTCTAGAGCCCCTCTTGCCTTTCTGGTTTTTACACATTTTACGGATATCCCTTTTGAGTGGTAAGAAGTGATACTTCTTTGTAGTGCAGATTTGCATTGTGCGGTTGCTTGGTTGGCCAAAATGGGTGTATGCGTTTTCTCCTGAATATATTCAGGAGAAAACGCATGCACCCTTTATGGACAATTCCATAATTGTCGAAATTGTGATGCTTTTCCTGTGTTTAAAGGCGATTCCAATGTACTTCTGGAAATCTGTTTCGTGCAAATCTCCCTCATTTTCAAGTCCGCCTCATGGCTTTTCCTCAACAGATTTTTGGAAGAGAGTAGTCCTGTATAACTCTGCAAGTTAGTGAATTGCTGTGCCCCTGAGCTCCATTTTTCAACTTGTGTTTTTGTGAGCTGACCGCAAACCCACAATTTTGCTTCAGGACCTATACTAGTTATGGGGGTGGGGCAGGCTGAGAGTTTGGTTAATTCTTCTTCGTGACGGGAAATTAGAGTGACATGTGGCCGTCCAAATGCCTACAGCTACTCTCTCATTGGTTCTCCCTCTTCCCTTATATCCTCTGCACAATGTGCCAACTGTGCGAACCAGGAGGTTATAGGGGCTGACTCTCCAAGTTGGGAGATTGATATTAAAGCAGTTGGAATGTCAAGCTGCAGCACATGGAGGGAAAAAAATTAGTAGAGTTTTAGAAACCTTTCACCATCAGAGGGTGTCCATTCTCTAGGTTTCCCATACATGTTATAACTGTAGTGATATTCCCTTCTACCTGGAGAGTTGGGAAACATGGAATCAGTGGCAGGCATTATTGCTTTAAAGCGTCTGCATTTTCTCACCCAATCTCACCAATCCTCTCAGTCCCAGGTGAACAACCTTATGCCACATCCAGCTGTTGTTGTAGATAGGGTCATTCCAAGTTTCATCAGAACCCCTGAAGGTGTTGTGTAAGAATTTCACTGTTTCTTTGTTTTGTTTTGAAATTCCTTTTTATAGTGGGTTTGAGCTGATTCTCACTGCCGTGTTTATGTCATTCTAGACACACTTGGTTCCCTTATGGAGACATATCAATACATAGGTTTTAAGATCCTTACTAGTCAGATATATTTCTCTGTGGGTAATAGGGGTGTTGAGTCCCATTCACCGAGGAAGGAGTCGGGCTTGTCTCTTCTGTATTTGGATTATGGAACGGTACCTGTGTTAATATCAAACTCTGGTTTTGTGTGTCTCCCCACCTCTCCTTCCCCCTTAAGCAAGCATAAGAGTGTTTTCTAAATCTGAGACTCTGTTCTCTTTCCTAATTCAGTTCATATGTAGCCAGGTTTACATTCCCTTCATAAGTGATATCTTATATCAGAATGCACCATGGCCCTTGTCATAATAATGCTCCATGACCCCTGTCAACACAATGCTCCATTCCCTGGTTATCACAATGCTCCATGTCCCTTGTCATAACAATTCTCCACGTACTTGTCATCACAATGCTACATGACACTTCTCATCACAAAGTTACATGCTCGTTTCATCACAATTCTCCATGCACTTGTCATTGCAATGTTCCATGACCCCTGTCATAGCAAGCTCCAAGTGTTTGTCATCACAATGCTTCACGACTTTATCATCAAAATTCTCAATGGCACTTTTCATCACAATGTTCCGTACCCTTGTCATCACAATGCTCCATGCCCTTGTCATCACAATGCTCCATGACCCCTGTCATCACAATGCTCCCTGACACCTGTCATCACAATGCTTCATGACCCTTGTCATTACAGTGCTCCATGATGCTCGTCATCACAATTACCCATGGTCTTCTCATCACAATGCTCCACGGTTTTGCCATCACAATGCTCCATGCCCTGGTCATCTCAAAGCTCAATGTCCCTTGTCCTCACAATTCTCCACGTCCTTGTCATCACAATGCTCCATGGCACTTCTCATCACAGTGTTATATGCTCTTGTCATAACAATACTCCATGCACTTGTCATCACAATGCTCCATGACCCCTGTCATAGGAAGCTCCATGCGCTTTTCATCACAATGTTTCAGGACATGGACATTAAAATTATCAATGTCCCTTGTCATCTCAATGCTCCATGCGCTTATCATCACAATGCTCCTTTACCTTTGTCACAACAATCCTCCACGACACTTGGCATCACAATGCTCCGTGCTATTGTCTTCACAATGGAACATGACATATGTCATCACAATGCTCCCTGACACCTGTCTTCACAATACTCCATGACCTTGTCATCACAATGCTCCATGCCCTTGTCATCACAATGTGCCATGCCCACTGTCATCAAAATAATCCATGAAACTTGTCAGACCAAAGCTCCACGCCACCTTTCATCACAATGCTCCATGAACCCTGTCATCACAATGCACCATGCCCATCATCATAATGCTTCATGCTCTTGTCATCACAATGAAATCAAAATGCTCTATGACCTCTGTCATCACAATGCTACAAACCCTTGTGATCACAATGTTCCATAACACTTGTCATCACAATACCCCATGACGCTAGTCATCACAATTATCCATGGACTTCTCATCACAATGCCCCCTGACATTTGTCATCACAATGTGCAATACACATGTCATCACAATGCTCCCTGACTCTTGCCATCAGTATGCTCCCTGAACCCTTTCATGACAAGGCTCCATGCCTTTTTCATCACAATGATCCATGCCATTTTCATCACAATGCTCCAAGACCCCTGTAATCACAATGCTCCATGCCCTTGTCATCACAAAGCTCCATGATGCATGTCATCAGAATGCTCCATGGCCTTCTCATCACAATGCTCCATGCCCTTGTCATCACAATGCTCCAAGACCCCTGTAATCACAATGGTCCATGCCCCTTTTCATCAGAATGCTCCATGAGACTTGTCATCACAAGGCTCCATGGTCTTCTCATCACAATGCTCCAGGACATTGTCATCAAAATGCTCCATTCCCTTATCATCACAATGCTCCATGGCCCCTGTCATCACAATACTCCATGAACATTTTCAGCCCAATGCTCCATGACCTTCTCATCACAATGCTCCATGACCAATATCATCACAATGCTCCATGACCACAGTCATCACAACGCTCAATATCACCTGACAACACAATGATCCGGGACTCTTGTCATCACAATGCTCCATTCCCTAGTTATCACAATGCTCCATGACCCCTGTCATCACAATACTCCATGAACATTTTCAGCCCAATTCTCCATGACACTTGTCATCACAATGATGCATGCCCTTGTCATCCCAATGCTCCATGACCCCTGTAATCACAATGCTCCCTGACGCTTGTCATCACAGTGCTCCATGACACCTGTCATCACAATGCTCCATGCCTTTGTCAGCAAAATGCTACATGACCTTGTCATTACAATGTTCTATGCACTTGTCATCACAATACTCCATTACCATTGCCATCACAATCCTCCATGAACCTTGGGATCACATTGCTCCATGCCCTTGTCATCACAATGCTCCATGCTCCTTGAAATCAAAATGATCCATGACCTCTGTCATCACAATGCTCCAAACCCTTGTGATCACAATGTTCCATAACACTTGTCATCACAATGCTCCATGATGCCTGTCATCACAATACTCCATGCCCTTTTCATCACAATGCTCCATGACCTTTGTCATCACAATTCTCGATACACTTGTCATCACAATGCTCCCTGACATTTGTCATCAGAATGCTCCTTGAACCCTGTCACAAAAAGGCTCCATGCCTTTTTCATCAAAATGCACCATGCCGTTTTCATCCCAATGCTCCATGCCATTGTCATCAAAATACTCCACAAGCTTGTCATCAGAATGCTCCATGTCCCTTGTCATCACAATTTTCCATGCACTTGTCAGCACAATGCTCCCTGACCCTTGTCATCACAATGCTCCAAGCCATTGTCATCACAATGCTCCATTACCTTTGTCATCAGAATCCTCCATGACACTTGGCATCACAATGCTCCATGGCATTGTCATCACAATGGGCCATTACATATGTCATCACAATGCTCCCTGACACCTGGCTTCACAATAATGAATGACCTGGTCATCACAATGCTCCATGCCCTTGTCATCACAATGCGCCATTCCAACTGTCATCGCAATAAGCCATGAAACTTATTAGACCAATGCTCCATGCCCTTGTCATCACAATGCCCCATGCCCTTGTTATCACAATGCTCCATGACCCCTGTCATCACAATGCTCCGTGACTCCAGTCATCACAAGGCTTCATGACCTTTGTCATCACAATGGTCCATGCCCTTGTCATCAACAGTCTCTGTGACCTATTTAACCACAATGCTTCATGAACATTTCATCACAATGCTCTTTGACCCTTGTCATCACAATGCTCTATGCCTTTCTCAGCACAATGCTCCATGACCCTTGTCATCACAATGCTCCATGCGCTTGTCAGCACAATGCTCCATGACCCATGTCATCACAATGCACCATGCGCTTGTCGTCACAGTGCTCCACAATCTTGTCATCACAATGCTCCATAAACCTTGTCATCACAATGCTCCATGCACTTCAAATCAAAATGCTCTCTCACCACTGATATCACAATGTTACATCACTATTCATCACAATACTCCCTCAACCCTGTCATCACAATGTTCCATGACTCCAGTCATCACAATGCTACATGCACTTATCATCACAATGTTCGATGATCCCTGACATCACAATGTTCCATAACCCCTGTCATCAAAATGCTCCATGACCCTTTTCATCAAAATGCTCCATGGCCCCTGACATCACAATGTTACATAACGCCTCTCATCAAAATGTTCCATGACCCTTTTCATCAAATTGGTCCATGACAATGTCATCACAATGCTCCCTGCCCTTCTCATCACAATGCACCACGCCCTTGTCATCAAAATGCTCCATGACCTTTGTCATCACAAAGCTCCATGACCCTTGGCATCACAATGCTCCATGCCATTGTCATCACAATACTCCATGAAACCTCTCATCACATTGTTCCATGCAATTGTCATCAAAAAGCTCCATGGTGCTTGTCATCACACTGCTCGATGCCCTTCTCATCACAATGCTCCATGCCCTTGTCATTACAATCCTCCATGACCCATGTATCACTGTGTTCCGTGCCCTTGTCATCACAGTGCTCCATGCCCACTCTCATCAAAATAATCCATGAAACTTTTCAGACAAATGTTCCATGCCCTTGTCATCACAATGCTCCATTACCCCTGTCATAACAATGCTCCATGACCCCTGCCATCACAACGTTCCACGGCCTTGTCATCACAAGGCTCCATGACCCTTGTCATCACAATGCTCCAAGACCCCTGTAATCACAGTGCTACATGCCCTTGTCATCACAATGCTCCATTACCCCTGTGATAACAATGTTCCATGACCCCTGCCATCACGATGTTCCATGGCCTTGTCATCACAAGGCTCCATGACCCTTCTCATCACAATGCTCCAAGACCCCTGTAATCACAATGCTCCATGTCCCTTTTTATCTCAATGATCCATGAACCCTGTCATCACAATGCACCATGCCCATCATCATAATGCTTCAGGCTATTGTCATCACAATGAAATCAAAATTCTCCATGACCTCTGTCATAACACTGCTCCAAACCCTTGTTTTCACAATATTCCATAACACTTGTCATCACAATGCCCCATGACGCTCGTCATCACAATTATCTATGGTCTTCTCATCACAATGCTCCATGACCTTTGTCATCACAATGCTCAATACACTTGTCATCAAAATGCTCCCAGACACTTGTTCTCTGTATGTTCCTTGAACCCTGTCATGACAAGGCTCCATGCCTTTTTCATCACAATGATCCATGCCTTTTTCATCACAATGCTCCAAGACACCTGTAATTACAATGCTCCATGCCCTTGTCATCACAAAGCTCAATGACGCATGTCATCAGACTGCTCCTTGGCCTTCTCATCACAATGCTCCATGCCCTTGTCATCACAATTTTCCAAGACACTCTAATCACAATGCTCCATGCCCCTTTTCATCAGTATGCTCCATGAGACTTGTCTCACAAGGCTCCATGGTTTTCTCATCACAATGCTCCAGCACCTTGTCATCACAATGCTTCACGACCTTGTCATGAAAATTTTCAATGGCCCTTGTCATCATAATGCTCCAAGCCCTAGTCATCACAATGCTCCATTATATTTGTCATCACAATCCTCCATTACATTTGGCATCACAATGCTCCATGCCATTGTCATCGCAATGGACCATGACATATGTCACCACAATGCTCCCTGACACCTGTCTTCACAATACTCCATGACCTTCTCATCACAATGCCCCATGCCCTTGTCATCACAATGCCCCATGCCCACTGTCATCACAATAACCTATTAAACTTGTCAGACCAATGTTCCATGCCCCTGTCATCACAATGCTCCATGACCCCTGTCATCACAATGCTCTGTGACTCCAGTCATCACAATGCTTCATAACATTTGTCATCACAGTGGTCCATGCCCACATCATCACAAGGCTCTGTGACCTTTGTAACCACAATACTCCATGAACTTTTCATCACAATGCTCCGTGACCCTTGTCATCACAATGCTCCATGCCTTTGTCAGAACAATGCTCCATGACCCTTGTCATCACAATGTGCCACGTGATTTTCATCACAACGGTCCACAACCTTGTCATCGTAATGCTCCATAAACCTTGTAATCACAATGCTCCATGCAGTTCTCATCAAAATGCTCTCTCAACAGAGATATCACAATGTTCCATCACTAGTCATCACAATACTCCCTCACCCCTGTAATCACAATGTTCCATGACCCCTGTCATCACAATGCTACATCCCCTTATCATCACAATGTTCCATGACCCCTGACATCACAATGTTCCATAACCCCTGTCATCAAAATGCTCCATGACCCTTTTCATCCCAAAGCTCCATGACCCCTGACATCACAATGTTCTATAACCCCTGTCATCAAAATGTTCCATTACACTTTTCATCAAATTGCTGCATGACCCTGTCATCAAAATGCTCCCTGCCCTTCTCATCACAATGCACCACGCCCTTGACATCAAAATGCTCCATGACTTTTGTCATCACAAAGCTCCATAACCCTTGGAATCACAATGTTCCATGAACCCTCTCATCACATTGTTCCATGCCCTTGTCATCACAAAGCTCCATGACGCTTGTCAAAACAATGTTCGATGCCCTTCTCATCACAATGCTCCATGCCCTTGTCATTACAATACTCCATGACCCATGGATCACAGTGTTCCGTGACCTTGTCATCACAATGCTCCATGCCCACTCTCATCACAGTAATCCATGAAACTTTTCAGACCAATGCTCCATGCCCTTCTCATCACAATGCTCCATTACCCCTGTCATAACAATGCTCCATGACCCCTGCCATCACAATGTTCCACACCATTGTCATCACAAGGCTCCATGACCCTTGTCATCACAATGCTCCAAGACCCCTGTAATCACAATGCTCCATGCCCTTGTCATCACAAAGCTCAATGACGCATGTCATCAGAATGCTCCATGGCCTTCTCATCACAATGCTCCTTGCCCTTGTCATCACAATGCTCCAAGACCCCTGTAATCACAATGCTCCATGCCCCTTTTCATCTCAATGCTCCATGAACGCTGTCATCACAATGCACCATGCCCATCACCATAATGCTTCAGGCTATTGTCATCACAATGAAATCAAAATGCTCCATGACCTCTGTCATCACAATGCTCCAAACCCTTGTGATCACAATGTTCCATAAAACTTATCATCACAAGACCCCATGACGCTCATCATCACAATTATCCATGGTCTTCTCATCACAATGCTCCATGAACTTTGTCATCACAATGCTCAATACACTTGTCATCACAATGCTCCGTGACACTTGTCGTCAGTATGCTCCTTGAACCCTGTCATGACAAGGCTCCATGCCGTTTTCATAACAATGATCCATGCCATTTTCATCACAATGCTCCATGCCCTTGTCTGCACAAAGCTCCATGACGCATGTCATCAGAATGCTCCATGGCCTTCTCATCACAATGCTCCATGCCCTTGTCATCACAATGCTCCAAGAACCCTGTAATCACAATGCTCCATGCCCCTTTTCATCAGAATGTTCCATGAGAATTGTCATCACAAGGCTCCATGGACTTCCCATCACAATGCACCAGGACCTTGTCATCACAGTGCTCAATTCCCTTCTCATTACAATGCTCCATGACCCCTGTCATCACAATACTCCATGAACATTTTCAGCCCAATGCTTCATGACCTTCTCATCACAATGCTCCATGACCCATATCATCACAGTCCTCCATGACCACTGTCATCACAACACTCCATGACCCCTGACAACACAATGATCCGGGACTCTTGTCATCACAATGCTCCATTCCCTTGTCATCAAAATGCTCCATGAACATTTTCAGCCCAATGCTCCATGACACTTGTCATCACAATGATCCATGCCCTTGTCATCCCAATGCTCCATGACCCCTGTAATCACAATGCTCCGTGACGCTTATCATCACAGTGCTCCATGACCCTTATCATCACAATTCTCCATGCCTGTGTCATCAAAATCCTACATGACCTTGTCATCACAATGCTCCATGAGCTTGTCATCACAATACTCCATTACCATTTTCATCACAATCCTCCATGAATCTTGGGATCACATTGCTCCATGCCCTTGTCATCACAATGCTGCATGCTCCTTGAAATCAAAATGGTCCATGACCTCTGTCATCACAATGCTCCAACCCCTTGTGATCACAATGTTCCATAACACTTGTCATCACAACACTCCATGATGACTGTCATGACAATACTCCATGCACTTGTCGTCACAATGCTCCATGACCTTTGTCATCACAATTCTCAATACACTTGTCATCACAATGCTCCCTGACACTTGTCGTCAGAATACTCCTTGAACACTGTCATGAAAAGGCTCCATGCCTTTTTCATCAGAATGCTCCATGCCCTTTTCATCACAACGCTCCAGGTCATTGTCATCACAATACTCCAAAGCTTGTCATCAGAATGCTCCCTGATCATTGTCTTCAGAATGCTCCATGACCCCTGTCATCACAATGCTCCATACCCCTTGTCATTACAGTGTTCCATGACGCTCGTCATCACAATTATCCATGGTCTTCTCATCACAATGCTCCACGGTCTTGCCATCACGATGCTCCATGCCTTGGTCATCACGATGCTCCATGTCCCCAGTCATCACAATGCTCCATGATCCCTGTCATCACAATGCTCCATACCCCTTGTCATTACAGTGCTCCATGACGCTCGTCATCACAATTATCCATGGTCTTCTCATCACAATGCTCCACGATCTTGCCATCACAATGCTCCATGCCCTGGTGATCACAATGCTCCATGTCCCCTGTCATCACAATTCTCCACGTTCTTGGCATCACTATGCTCCATGATACATCTCATCACAGTGTCACATGTTTTGTCATCACAATTCTCTATGCACTTGTCATCATAATGCTCCATGACCCCTGTCATAGCAAGCTCCATGTGATTGTCATCACAATGCTTCATGAACATGTCATCAAAATTCTCAATGGCCCTTGTTATCACAATGCGCCATGACCCTTGTCATCACAATGCTCCAAGCCCTTGTCATCAAAATGCTCCATTACCTTTGTCATCACAATCCTCCATGACACTTGGCATCACAACGCTACATTCCATTGTCATTGCAATAGACCATGACATATGTCATCACAATGCTCCCTGACACCCTTCTTCACAATACTCCATGACCTTCTCATCACAATGCTCCATGCCCTTGTCATCACAATGCGCCATGCCCACTGTCATCACAATAATCCATGAAACTTGTCAGAAAAATGCTCCATGACCCTGTCATCACAAGGCTCCATGCCCTTTCATCACAATGCTCTATGACCCCTGTCATCACAATGCTCCGTGACTCCAGTTATCACAATGCTTCATGACCTTTGTCATCACAATGGTCCATGCCCTCGTCATCACAAGGATCTGTAACCTTTGTGACCACAACACTCCATGAACATTTCATCACAATGCTCGGTGACCCTTGTCATCACAATGCTCCATGCCTTTGTCAGCACATTACTCCATGACACATGGCATCAAATGTGACATGCGCTTGTCATACAATGCTCCACATCGCTGTCATCACAATGCTCCACAAACCTTGTCATCACAATGCTCCATGCGTTTGTCAGCACAATGATCCATGACCCATGTCATCACAATGTGCCCTGCGTTTCTCATCACAATGCTCCACAGCCTTGTCATCACAATGCTCCATGCACCTCTCATCAAAATGCTCTCTCACCACTGATATCACAATGTTCCATCACTAGTCAACACAATACTCCCTCCACCCTGTCATCCCAATGTTCCATGACCCTTGTCACAACAATGCTACATGCTCTTATCATCACAATGCTCCATGACCCCTGACATCACAATGTTCCATAACCCCTGTCATCACAATGCTCCATGACCCTTTTCATCACAATGCTCCATGACCCCTAACATCACAATGTTCCATAAACACTGTCATCAAAATGTTCCATGACCCTTTTCATCCAATTGCTCCATGACCCTGTCATCACAATGCTCCCTGCCCTTCTCATCACAATGCACCACACTCTTGTCATCAAAATGCTCCATGGCCTATGTCATCACAAAGCTCCATGACCCTTGGAATCACAATGCTCCATGCCATTGTCATCACAAAGCTCCATGAAACCTCTCATCACATTGCTCCATGCCGTTGTCATCACAAAGCTCCATGACGCTTGTCATCACAATGCTCTATGCCCTTGTCATTGCAATCCTCCATGACACATGTATCACTGTGTTCCGTGCCCTTGTCATCACAATGCTCCATGCTCACTCTCATCACAATAATCCATGAAACTTTTCAGACCAATGCTCCATGCCCTTGTCATCACAATGCTCCATTACACCTGTCATAACAATGCTCCATGACCCCTGCCATCACAATGTTCTACGGCCTTGTCATCACAAGACTCCATGGCCGTTGTCATCACAATGCTCCAAGACCCCTGTAATCACAATGCTCCATGCCCATGTCATCATAAAGCTCCCTGACGCATGTCATCAGAATGCTCCATGGCCTTCTCATCACAATACTCCATGCCCTTGTCATCACAATGCTCCAAGACCCTTGTTATTACAATGATCCATGCCTCTTTGCATCTCAATGCTCCATGAACCCTGTCATCACAATGCACCATGCCCATCATCATAATGCTTCATGCTATTGTCATCACAATGAAATCAAAATTCTCCATGACCTCTGTCATCACAATGCTCCAAACCCTTGTGAACACAATGTTCCATAACACTTGTCATCACAACGTCCCATGACGCTGGTCATCACAATTATCCATGGACTTCTCATCACAATGTTCCATGACCTTTGTCATCACAATTCTCAATACACTTGTCATCACAATGCTCCCTGATACTTGTCATCAGTATGCTCATTGAACCCTGTCATGACAAGTCTCCATGCCTTTTTCATCACAATGATCCATGCCCTTTTCATCAAAATGCTCCATGCCATTGTCATCACAATACTCCACAAGCTTGTCATCAGAATGCTCCGTGACACTTTTCATCTCAATGATCCATGACCCCTGTCATCACAATGCTCCATGACACCTGTCATCACAATGCTCCATGCCCCTTGTCATTACAGTGCTCCATGATGTTCGTCATCACAATTATCCATGGTCTTCTCATCGCAGTGCTCCACGGTCTTGCCATCACAGTGCTCCATGCCCTGGTCATCACAATGCTCCATGTCCCCAGTCATCACAATGCTCCATGACCCCTGTCATCACAATGCTCCATACCGCTTGTCATTACAGTGCTCCATGACACTCGTAATCACAATTGTCCATGGTCTTCTCATCACAATCCTCCACGACCTTGCCATCAAAATGCTCCATGACCCTTGTCATCACAATGCTCCATGACCACTGTCATAACAATGCTCCATGACCCCTGTCATCACAAGGCTCCATACCACTTGTCATTACAGTGCTCCATGACGCTCCTCATCACAATTATCCATGGTCTTCTCTTCACAATGCTCCACCGTCTTGCCATCACAGTGCTCCATGCCTTGGGCATCCCAATGCTCCATGTCCCCGGTCATCACAATGCTCCATGACCACTGTCATCACAATTATCCATGATCTTCTCATCACAGTGCTCCACGACCTTGCCATCACAGGGCTCCATGCCCTGGTCATCACAATGCTCCATGTCCCCAGTCATCACAATGCTCCATGTCCCCGGTCATCACAATGCTCCATGACCACTGTCATCACAATGCTCCATACCCCTTGTCATTACAGTGCTCCATGACGCTCGTCATCAAAATTATCCATGGTCTTCTCATCACAGTGCTCCACGGTCTTGCCATCACAATGCTCCATGCACTGGTCATCACAATGCTCCATGTCCCCTGTCATCACAATTCTCCACGTACCTGGCATCACTATGCTCCATGATACTTCTCATCACAGTGTTACATGTTTTGTCATCACAATTCTCTATGCACTTGTCATCGCAATGCTCCATGACCCCTCTCATAGCAAGCTCCATGTGATTGTCATCACAATGCTTCATGAACATGTCATCAAAATTCTCAATGGCCCTTGTTATCACAATGCGCCATGACCCTTGTCATCACAATGCTCCAAGCCCTTGTCATCAAAATGCTCCATTACCTTTGTCATCACAATCCTCCATGACACTTGGCATCACAATGCTACATTCCATTGTCATTGCAATAGACCATGACATATGTCATCACAATACTCCCTGACACCCTTCTTCACAATACTCCATGACCTTCTCATCACAATGCTCCATGCCCTTGTCATCACAATGCACCATGCCCACTGTCATCACAATAATCCATGAAAATTGTCAGAAAAATGCTCCATGACCCTGTCATCACAATGCTCCATGCCCTTTCATCACAATGCTCTATGATCCCTGTCATCACAATGCTCTGTGACTCCAGTCATCACAATGCTTCATGACCTTTGTCATCACAATGGTCCATGCCCTCGTCATCACAATGCTCTGTAACCTTTGTGACCACAACACTCCATGAACATTTCATCACAATGCTCGGTGACCCTTGTCATCACAATGCTCCATGCCTTTGTCAGCACATTACTCCATGACACATGGCATCAAATGTGCCATGTGCTTGTCATCACAATGCTCCACATCGTTGTCATCACAATGCTCCATAAACCTTGTCATCACAATGCTCCATGCGTTTGTCAGCACAATGTTCCATGACCCATGTCATCACAATGTGCCCTGCGTTTCTCATCACAATGCTCCACAGCCTTGTCATCACAATGCTCCATGCACCTCTCATCAAAATGCTCTCTCACCACTGATATCACAATGTTCCATCACTAGTCAACACAATACTCCCTCCACCCTGTCATCCCAATGTTCCATGACCCTTGTCACAACAATGCTACATGCTCTTATCATCACAATGCTCCATGACCCCTGACATCACAATGTTCCATAACCCCTGTCATCACAATGCTCCATGACCCTTTTCATCACAATGCTCCATGACCCCTAACATCACAATGTTCCATAAACACTGTCATCAAAATGTTCCATGACCCTTTTCATCCAATTGCTCCATGACCCTGTCATCACAATTCTCCCTGCCCTTCTCATCACAATGCACCACGCCCTTGTCATCAAAATGCTCCATGGCCTATGTCATCACAAAGCTCCATGACCCTTGGAATCACAATGCTCCATGCCATTGTCATCACAAAGCTCCATGAAACCTCTCATCACATTGCTCCATGCCGTTGTCATCACAAAGCTCCATGACGCTTGTCATCACAATGCTCCATGCCCTTGTCATTGCAATCCTCCATGACACATGTATCACTGTGTTCCGTGCCCTTGTCATCACAATGCTCCATGCTCACTCTCATCACAACAATCCATGAAACTTTTCAGACCAATGCTCCATGCCCTTGTCATCACAATGCTCCATTACACCTGTCATAACAATGCTCCATGACCACTGCCATCACAATGTTCTACGGCCTTGTCATCACAAGACTCCATGATCCTTGTCATCACAATGCTCCAAGACCCCTGTAATCACAATGCTCCATGCCCATGTCATCATAAAGCTCCCTGACGCATGTCATCAGAATGCTCCATGGCCTTCTCATCACAATACTCCATGCCCTTGTCATCACAATGCTCCAAGGCCCTTGTTATTACAATGATCCATGCCTCTTTTCATCTCAATGCTCCATGAACCCTGTCATCACAATGCACCATGCCCATCATCATAATGCTTCATGCTATTGTCATCACAATGAAATCAAAATTCTCCATGACCTCTCTCATCACAATGCTCCAAACCCTTGTGATCACAATGTTCCATAACACTTGTCATCACAACGCCCCATGACGCTGGTCATCACAATTATCCATGGACTTCTCATCACAATGCTCCATGACCTTTGTCATCACAATTCTCAATACACTTGTCATCACAATGCTCCCTGATACTTGTCATCAGTATGCTCATTGAACCCTCTCATGACAAGTCTCCATGCCTTTTTCATCACAATGATCCATGCTCTTTTCATCACAATGCTTCATGCCATTGTCATCACAATACTCCACAAGCTTGTCATCAGAATGCTCCGTGACCCTTGTCATCTCAATGATCCATGACCCCTGTCATCACAATGCTCCATGACACCTGTCATCACAATGCTCGATGCCCCTTGTCATTACAGTGCTCCATGATGTTCGTCATCACAATTATCCATGGTCTTCTCATCACAGTGCTCCACGGTCTTGCCATCACAATGCTCCATGCCCTGGTCATCACAATGCTCCATGTCCCCAGTCATCACAATGCTCCATGACCCCTGTCATCACAATGCTCCCTACTGCTTCTCATTACAGTGCTCCATGACACTCGTAATCACAATTGTCCATGGTCTTCTCATCACAATGCTCCACGACCTTGTCATCAAAATGCTCCATGACCCTTGTCATCACAATGCTCCATGACCACTGTCATAACAATGCTCCATGACCCCTGTCATCACAAGGCTCCATACCACTTCTCATTACAGTGTTCCATGATGCTCCTCATCACAATTATCCATGGTCTTCTCATCACAATGCTCCACGGTCTTGCCATCACAGTGCTCCATGCCTTGGGCATCACAGTGCTCCATGTCCCCGGTCATCACAATGCTCCAAGACCACTGTCATCACAATGCTCTATACCCCTTGTCATTACAGTGCTCCATGACCCTCGTCATCACAATTATCCATGGTCTTCTCATCACAATGCTCCACGATCTTGCCATCGCAATGCTCCATGCCCTGGTCATCACAATGCTCCATGTCCCCTGTCATCAAAATTGTCCACGATCTTGGCATCACTATGCTCCATGACACTTCTCATCACAGTGTTACATGCTTTGTCATCACAATTCTCTATGCACTTGTCATCGCAATGCTCCATGACCCCGTCATAGCAAGCTCCATGTGCTTGTCATCACAATACTCCATGCCCTTGTCGTCACAATTCTCCATGACCTTTGTCATCACAATGCTCCCTGACACTTGTCGTCAGAATGCTCCCTGAAAACTGTCATGAAAAGGCTCCATGTCTTTTTCATCACAATGCCCCATGCCATTTTCATCAAAATGCTCCATGTCATTGTCATCAAAATACTCCACAAGCTTGTCATCAGAATGCTCCATGAAACTTGTCATCACAATGCTCCATGACCCCTGTTATCACAATGTTCCATACCCCTTGTCATTACAGTGCTCCATGACGCTCATCATCACAATTATCCATGGTCCTCTAATCACAATGCTCCACGGTCTTGCCATCACAATACTCCATGCCCTGGTCATCACAATGCTCCATGTCCCCTGTCATCACAATTCTCCACGTTCTTGGCATCACTGTGCTCCATGATGCTTTTCATCACAGTGTTACATGCTTTGTCATCACAATTCTCTATGCACTTGTCATCGCAATGCTCCATGATCCCTGTCACAGCAAGCTCCATGTGATTGTCATCACAATGCTTCATGAACATGTCATCAAAATTCTCAATGGCCCTTGTTATCACAATGCGCCATGACCCTTGTCATCACAATGCTCCAAGCCCTTGTCATCAAAATGCTCCATTACCTTTGTCATCACAATCCTCCATGACACTTGGCATCACAATGCTCCATTCCATTGTCATCGCAATGGACCATGACATATGTCATCACAATGCTCCCTGACACCCTTCTTCACAATACTCCATGACCTTCTCATCACAATGCTCCATGCCCTTGTCATCACAATGCGCCATGCCCACTGTCATCAAAATAATCCCTGAAACTTGTCAAACCAATGCAACATGCCCCTGTCATCACAATGCTCCATGCCCTTTCATCACAATGCTCTATGACCCCTGTCATCACAATGCTCCGTGACTCCAGTCATCACAATGCTTCATGACCTTTGTCATCACAATGGTTCATGCCCTCATCATCACAAGGCTCTGTGACCTTTGTCACCACAGCGCTCCATGAACATTTCATCACAATGCTCGGTGACCCTTGTCATTCCAATGCTCATTGCCTTTGTTAGCACAATACTCCATGACCCATGGCATCACAATGTGCCATGCGCTTGTCATCACAATGCTCCACATCTTTGTCATCACAATGCTCCATAAACCTGGTCATCACACTGCTCCATGTACTTCTCATCAAAATGCTCTCTCACCACTGATATCACAATGTTCCATCACTAGTCAACACAATACTCCCTCACCCCTGTCATCACAATATTCCATGACCCTTGTCACAACAATGCTACATGCCTTTATCATCACAATGCTCCATTCCCCTGACATCACAATGTTCCATAACCCCTGTCATCACAATGCTCCCTGCCCTTCACAACAGAATGCAACACACCCTTGTCATCAAAATGCTCCATGACCTTTGTCATCACAAAGCTCAATGACCCTTGTCATCACAATGCTGCATGCCATTGTCATCACAATGCTCCATGAGCCCTCTCATCACATTGTTCCATGCCCTTGTCATCACAGGCTCCATGATGCTTTTCATCACATTGCTCGATGCCATTCTTATCACAATGCTCCATGCGCTTCTCATTACAATCCTCCATGACCCATGTATCACAGTGTTCCATGCCCTTGTCATCACAATGCTCCTTGCCCCCTCTCATCACAATAATCCATGAAACTTTTCAGACCAATGCTCCATGCCCTTGTCATCACAATGCTCCATTACCCCTGTCATAACAATGCTCCATGACCCCTGCCATCACAATGTTCCACAGCCTTGTCATCACAAGGCTCCATGACCCTTGTCATCACAATGCTCCAAGACCCCTGTAATCACAATGCTCCATGCCCTTGTCATCACAAAGCTCCATGATGCATGTCAACAGAATGCTCCATGGCCTTCTCATTCACGATGTTCCATGCCTTTGTCATCACGATGCTCCAAGACTCCTGTAATCGCAATGCTCCATGCCCCTTTTCATCTCAATGCTCCATGAACCCTGTCATCACAATGCACCATGCCCATCATCATAATGCTTCAGGCTATTGTCATCACAATGAAACCAAAATGCTCCATGACCTCTCTCATCACAATGCTCCAAATCCTTGTGATCAATATGTTCCATAACACTTATCATCACAACGCCCCATGACGCTCGTCATCACAATAATCCATGGTCTTCTCATCACAATGCTCCATGACCTTTGTCATCACAATACTCAATACCCTTGTCATCACAATGCTCCCTGACACTTGTTGTCAGTTTGCTCCTTGAACCCTGTCATGACAAGGCTCCATGCCTTTTTCATCACAATGATCCATGCCCTTTTCATCACAGTGCTCCAAGACCGCTGTAATCACAATGCTACATGCACTTGTCATCACAAAGCTCCATGATGCATGTCATCAGAACGCTCCATGGCCTTCTCATCCCAATGCTCCATGCCCTTGTCATCACAATGCTCCAAGACCCCTGTAATCACAATGCTCCATGACACTTTTCATCAGAATGCTCCATGAGACTTGTCATCACAAGGCTCCATGGTCTTCTCATCACAGTGCTCCAGTACCTTGTCATCACAATGCTCCATGACCCCTGTCATCACAGTACTCCATGGACATTTTCAGCCAAATGCTCCATGACCTTCTCATCACAATGCGCCATGACCCCTGTCATCACAATGCTCCATGACCACTGTCATCACAACGCTCCATGAACCCTGACAACACAATGATCCGGGACTCTTGTCATTAAAATGCTCCATGACCATTGTCATCACAATGATCCATGCGCTTGTCATCCCAATGCTCCATGACCCCTGTAATCACAATGCTCCGTGATGCTTGTCATCACAGTGCTCCATGAACCTTGTCATCATAATGCTCCTTGCCTTTGTCAACAAAATGGTACATAATCTTGTCATCACAATTCTCCATGCGCTTGTCATCACAATCCTCCATGACCATTGGGATCACATTGCTTCATGCCCTTGCCATCTCTCTCTCGCCTTTCTGGTTTTTACAGATATTCGGATGTCCCTTTTGACCGGTGGTAAGTGACAATTCTTTGTAGTGTGGATTTGTATTGCGCGCTTGCTTGATTGGCCAAAAAGGGCGTATGCGTTTTCTTCTGAATATATTCAGGAGAAAAGGCATACGCCCTTTTTGGCCAAGTGCATCTCTGTCCAAGTTGGGATGCTTTTCCTGTGCTTTAAAGGCGATTCCAATTTACCTCTTGAAATATGTTTTGTGCAATTCTGCCTCATTTTCAAGTCCGCTTCATTGCCTTCCCTCAACAGATTTTTGGAAGAGAGTAGTCCTTTATAAGTCTGCAGGTTTGTGAATTGCTGTGCCCCTGAGCTCCAATTTTCAAATCCCATCTTTGTGAGCTGGCCGCAAATCCACAATTTTGCTTCAGGACCTATACTGGTTCCAGGGGTCGCTATATTGTTTCCCTGTGGGTGGTTGAGGCTTTGGTTAATTCTTCTTCCTGCCGGGAACTTAGAGTGACATGTGCCCGTCCAAATGCCTACATCTACTCTCTGATTGGTTCTCCCTCTTCCCTTTCATCCTCTGCACAATTAGCAAATTGTGCAAACCAGGAGGTTATAGGGGCTGACTCTCCTAAGTTGGGACATTGATAGTAAAGCAGTTGGAATGCCAAAGTGGAGCACAAGGAGAGGAAAAATTAGGAGAGTTTTAGAAACCTTTCACCATCACAGGGTGTCCATTTTCTAGGTTTCCCATACATGTTATAATTGTAGTGATATACCCTTCTACCTGGAGATTTGGGACACATGGAATGGTGGCATGCATTACTACTTTAAAAGGTCTGCATTTTCTCTCTCAATCTCACCAGTCCTCTCAGTCCCAAGTGTCAGCCTTATGTCTCATCCAGCTGTCTTTGCAGATAGGGTCATTCCAGGTTTCATCAGAAACCCTGAAGGAATTGTGTAAGAATTTCGCTGTTTTTTTTGGGTTCTTTGAAATTCATTTTTATAATGGGGTTGAGCTGATTTTCACTGACGTGTTTATGCCAGTCTAGACACAATTGATTCCCTTACGGAGACATATCAATACATAGGTTTTAAGATTCTTAGTAGTCAGATATATTCCTCTGTGGGGCATAGGGGTGTTGAGTCCCGTTCACTGAGGAAGGTGTAGGTCTTGTCTATTCTGTATTTCGTTTATGGAATGGTACCTGTGCTAATATCAAACTCTGGTTTTATGCATCACCCCACCTCTCCTTTACCCTGAAGCAGGCATAAGAGATTTTTGCTAAATGTGAGACTCTGTTCTCTTTCCTAATTCAGTTCATGTGTTGTGATATTGACATTCCCTCTATAAGTGATATCTTATGATAAGATTCTTTTTCTGTGTGACTAATTTCCCTTAAAATCATCATACCTAAATCCACTCTTTATGCTGCTACTGGCCTTATATACATTGATTTCACGTCTGAGTGATATTCCGTTGTACAAAATTACCACAAGTTCTTTATGCATTTCTCTTTTTCCTGGGATATTTTAGGTGTACCAAAGTTGAGGTTATTGTATGCAGAGCAGCCCTAAACTTTGGGGTGCCTGTGTCTTATTGACATTTAGTCTTCCCTAGTTATATGTCCATGAGTTGAAGTCCCCTTGCTCCGGGGCTTTGTATTTTAGATGTTTTAAAAACAGCATACACTTCTTCAGAGTGGCTCTTGGATATTTATACCCCACCCATCAGCGTGACTAGGCTCCCTGTTTTCCATGGCCTCTCCTGCATTTCTGGTTTGTACACATTTTTTGGATGGCCTTTCTGAGCAGTGGAAATTGAGTCTTCTTTGTTGTGCGGATTTGCATTTCCCTCTTGCTTGGTTGGCCAAAAACTCTGCATGTGTTTTTTTCCTGAAGATATTCACGAAAAAAACGCGTACACCCTTTTGCCCAACCGCATCATTTTAGAAATTCTGCTGCTTTTCATATGCTTTAAATGTGAGTACAATCTACCTTTTGAAATCTGTTTCCTGCAATTCTGCCTCTCATTCAGATCCTCTTCGTTACCTTACCTGAATATATTTTTGGACGTTGGTTATCATTTATATCTTTGCAGGTCTTTGAATTGTCTGCTCCTGAGCTCCATTTTGCAACTCGCTTTTTTTGTGAGCTGGCCGCCAAACCATTGGATTACTTCTGGCCCTATTCTGGTTCTGGGGAGGCAGGCTGAGCCTTTGGTTAATTCTTCTTCCTAATGGGAAATTAGAGTGATATGTGCCTGTCAAAAGTCCTACAGCTAATCTCTCATTGGTTCCCCCTCTTCCCATTTATCCTCTGCACAAATTGCAAACTGTGTAAAACAGGAGGTTAAAGGTGCTGATTCTCCAAGTGGGGAGATTGTTAGTAATGTGGCTGGAATGGCGAACCCCAGCACCAGGAGATCAAAAATGAGGTGCATTTTAGACACCTTTCCTGAGCACACGGTGTACATTCATCTCGGTTTCCCAGGCATGTTTTCGCTGTCAGAAGATTCCCTTGAACCTGCAGATTTGGGACCCATGGAATGGGTACCAGGCAGTATTACTTTAAAAGGTCTGCATTTCCTCACCCAGCCTCTCTAACATCTCTTAGCGTGCATAGCTTCCAGCCTTATATAATCATCCTGCTGTGGGTCTACATGTGTTCAATCCATGTTACATCGTAGCCCTTCAACAAAAGTTGTAAGAATTTTTGTCTGTCTCACTGTTTTTATAAATAGTTTTAAATTTATTTTTATATTGGTTACAGCTGATTTTCAAAGCTCTGTTTTTTGCTGCTGTACATCCACTTGATTCATGTACTGTGAGACAACAATAACTTCTTTTTCAGATGCTTACCAGTCATATGTATTATTTTCCAGTGACTTGAGTGGGCTGAGTGCAGTTCTTTGAGGTACCGTGTAGGCCTTGTCAGTTATTCAATTTGGTACTTGGAATGGTATCTTTGCTAATTTCAACCTCCTGGATAATACCTCACCATTCCCCACCTTTCCCATTTAGCAGCCTTATGTCTATTTTCTACATATTTGACTATGTTTCTGTTTTGTAATTTATTTCATGTGTAGCCATTTTTGATTCCACCTTTAAGTGACATCTTCTGATATGTGTCTTTTTCTTTCTGACATATGTCACTTAGAATGATCGTATGTAACTCCTCCAGAGTTGTTACAACTGGCCTTATTTCATTGATTTCTGGATGAGTAATATTCCACTCTA
Source organism: Hyperoodon ampullatus (assembly GCF_949752795.1). Taxonomy (NCBI): domain Eukaryota; kingdom Metazoa; phylum Chordata; class Mammalia; order Artiodactyla; family Ziphiidae; genus Hyperoodon; species Hyperoodon ampullatus. Next base: position 1,611,486 of record NW_027640676.1, on the reverse strand, counting down.
CATAAGTACCCCATCTCTTTTATCCATTTTATCCTTCCAGGGACATTTAGGTTATATCCAAGTTGAGGCCCTTTTTAACAGAGAGGTGGTAAACGTTCGGGTGCCTGTTTTCTGTCGATTTTTGTTTTTCCCAAGGTACACGCCCATGAGTGCAAGTGCCCTATGCTCTGTAGCTCATTTTTTAGATGTTTTAGCAAACACAATACACTTCTCCAGAGTGGCCGTTGGCAAATTACATTTCCACTATCAGCCTCACAGGGCTCCCTTTTCTCCTCGCCCTGTCCTGCATTTCTGGTGTTTACACTTTATGTGGATGGCCCTTCTGACTGATGTGAAGTGATACATTTTGTGATATTGATTTCCAGTGCCCACCTGTTTGGTTGGATAAAAAGTGTGTATGGCCTTTACTTGAATATATTCAGAAAAAATGCATACACCCTTTTTGGCCAACTGCATCATTGGCGATGTTCAGCCCCTTTTCTTGTGCTTTAATGGGGAGTCCTTTCTACCTCTTCAAATCTGTTTCCTGCCACTCTCCCTTGCTTACAAGTCCTTTTCTGTGACTTACCTCAAGACATTTTTCGACGATAGATATTTTCAACTCTGCAGTTTCATGAATTTTAGTGCCCCTGAGTTCCATTTTTCAACTTGTGTTTTTGGAAACTGGACACAAAACAGCGGGATTTCCTCTAGCCCTATTCTGTTTCCGTGGGCAATTCTAGCCTTTGATGAATTTGTCTTCTGGATTGGAAATTAGAGTGGCATGTGCCTGTCCGAACACCTAAGACTTGTCTCTAAATTTTTCTCATCCTTCCGCTTCATCCTCTGGACAAATTCCAAACTGTTTGCAAGAGGATGTTGACGGTGCTGATGTCCCCAAGTGAGGAGATTGTTAGGAAAGATGCTGGAGGGTTGAACCCGAGCACCAGGCGATGAGGATATGAGGTTCCTTTTCCAAACTCTTTCCGATCAAACGGTGTACCATCCTCTAGGTGTGACAGGCATGTTTTAGCTGTAGGAAGGGTCCTGTGCATGTAAGGAGAACACCAGGGATTTTTCCAAATCAGTGCCTCCCCGAACCCCAAACTGGGGAATTTTTAAGCTACGGCTACACGTATGTCCTTTAAGGGCCTTGGGAAATAGGCAGAGCCCAAACTTTAGATGACTGAAATCTTCAGGGTCAGAAGCGCTCACCATCGGCCTTGCTTAGGTTACATTTTATCTGTCATTGATAGATGATGTCAATAAAAATATCTATTCTTTTTCAGATTATTTCCCCTTATAGGTTATTGCAAAATATTCAGTGTAGTTCCCCTGTGCTATACAGTAGTTCCTTGTTGATGATCTATTTTATACATAGCAGTGTGTATGTGTTAATCCCAAACTGTTAATTTATCCCTTCTCCTACCTTTCCCCTTTGGTAATAATAAATTATAAGATTTTATACTTCTCAGAAATGGGGGAGCTGAAAGAGAGGTATCATTTTCAATGGAAAAGCATTCAAAACAAGATTGAAGCTTCAGCCAAGAGTATTCGATGTACATCCATGGAAATAAATCACTTCATTTCTCTAATGTTGACCTGACAAATAAGACAGACGTCTTCACTGAACTTGCTTATAGGAAAGTGATGGAAATATCAAATGTAAGTCTTAGAAACATCTTATTTTACCCGAGCATTATACACTGCTCTATGTTAACTACAGTTTGGCTCACACATCTGTTCATTGAAGTTACAATGTTCTCAATTTCTGTTACTGATCCTCCAGAGTGGACCCCAACAGGAGTCCCCGTGCCCAGTGTCATTGGAGCCAACAGATCAAGACTGAGTTTGGTTCAGAAGCAAAGGAAACATTATTTTGAAAACAGAATGGAGAGGTGAGAGGGTGCACTCCCCCATGGGCTGTGGGCTGGGCTGCTGTGTAGGGACCCCGGCAGCGTCAGTGGGAGGGAGGGGATGGAGCTCTCGAGGGCTGCGTTGGCTGCAGCTCAGGCTCTATGCCGCGGAGTCTGCATGGGACCCCGCTAGCTGAGGTGTCGACCCAGCCATTCTGCACTAGGATATCGGGTCTGATGTGCCGGGTGTGGGACCTCTGCATACGGAACCCTAGGAGCACGTGAAATTAGACAAAGCACAAAGGAAAAACAAGTTAGACTTTATTTTATTGCCCAGATTCTCTTTTTATCTCCCAGGAATTTTTAATGAACGTTGCCGGAGACGAACACCTCCTCTGCTTTTTGTTCCATTCCTTATTCTTGGGGTGTTGAGGGTGCAGACCCCTGTTTTGTAACTGCTTCATGCTGTGGTGGGAGCCCTGATACATGGGGGGAGGGGCAAAACGTCTCCCCACCAGCCTCCTGGTGAGGTTGATTGTCCCAAGGCCTCCTGCCTCACTTCTCGTCCGCCTGAGCACCAGCATTGGAAGTGTTACAGATTCTAATGACCTTTAAGGGTCCAGGAAAGAGAGGCGCAGAGATGCTGCGGTGGCAAGTTTCACCCCACCCCACATATGTTCGGCGACCTTAGGCTGACAGTTTTTGCCAGACTAGATGCTCTGACCAGTAGTCTGTGCTTTCTTTAATTAGGTCCCTGAATTAATGTACAAACAGCACCATGTGTCAGAGCCCTGCCCGCGCAACTCCCAGACAGTCCAGGGTCAGTGGTGATCCAGGACCATGACGTCCACTGAGTCAACGGCCTTTAGAAGTAGCCAGCAGTCCAGCCGGTCATATTGGCCACCATCACCGCGGTGTCTGTAGGGTTTTCTATGGTGAAAGCGTGATATACGTTTCCCCCGCCAAGCTTATTATCTCCCCTCTGGGTGCAGTAAGTCCTGCAAGCAGTAGTCTGCTCTTTCGGGGCACAGTCTTGTCGTTTTCTGAGAGAAACTCCAGGTCAAGTGATGGTCACATGAGTCATCTTGGGGGCCCGTTGCCCCCATTTATCTCTCTGGAGGTTGGAGTTGGAGGTCCTCCTCACTCGAGGTCAGTGTGTCCACAGAGTGACCCCTGCAACTTCAGGGCATGATGGGTGGTTAGGATCACCACGTGGGGTCCTTTTCCCTTAGGAGGGAGCTGGCCTTGCGGGCTGCTGATTTCCAGCTTTTTAGATACCCCAGTATCCTGGCCTGATGAGTCGGTGGGCAAAGCCCTTGGTGACCATAGTTTATCATACCTGAAGGGCATTCTTGTGTTGCTCCATTTCAAGTGGTCCCAGTTTTTGCACTAAGGCTCCAAGGGCGATCAACCTTTGACCGGGTATGTAAAGGTCAAAGGGTTTAGCTAAATTAGGGAGTTCCTGGGCAAGGGTCTGTATTGACTGCTCTTTCCATTCTTGAAAGGCTGCTTCTGGATTCTATTCAAAAGGATCATCATCTTTTCGTGTCAGTGTTTCATGTAGAGGCCCAGCTATTACACTGTAGTTAGGGATCCAGATGCAGAAAACCTTGGCCTCCCCAGGAACCCCTAAGCTGTCTTCTAGTTGTAGAAGAGGTAAGGCTGCAAATGGCTTCTTCCCTATCCTGGGATGCGTTTCTCCGAATATCTGTGAGAATGAAGCCCAGGCATGTCACCTTAGCCTGGGATATTTGAGCGTTTTTCTTGGACACCTTCTATCCTTTCTTGGCTAGGTAGTTCAGAGGCGTCTTTAGTAGGCCTGGCGATCAGAATGTCATCTGCATATTGAAGGAGGGTTCCCTTTTACAGAGGTTGAACTTTTAGGTCTTTAGAGGACATTTCCCCAATGATGGTGTGATGATTTCTGAACCATTGGGGCAGGACGGCCCAGCATTATTGCTTTTGTTGCATGTTGTGTCCTGCCACTCACAAGCCAAAAATTCTTGTGACTCTGAGATGAATGGAATACAGAAGAAGGCATCATTGAAGTCTAATACAGAATGCCATGGCCTGGTGGAAGGTAGAATGACCAGCAGGGTGTAGGAAATAGGAGCTACTGGATGTATATCCTCGGTGGCTTCACTGACTGTCCTGATATCCTTTACCAGGTCTCCAGCAGCCCATGGGGCTCTCGTGGTCAGGCCAATCCCAGGATATGGAGCTCACCTGGGCTGCACCCCTACCTCACAGCCCACGGGGCTCTCGTGGTCAAGTCCCTCCCAGGGTATGGAGCTCACCTCTGCAGCTACCCAGCAGCCCATGGGGCTCTCCTACTCAGGCCCTTCCCAGGATACGGAGCTCCCCTGGGCAGGTACCCCAGCAGGGCTGGACATACAGGAACTGTGCACATAGCCCACCTTGCAGAGAACCCCCAGCTCACCTGTCGCTCACAGCTGACACAGAATACCTCAGAGCAGGACTTGAACTAACAAACAGCAGCTCTGACAGGTCTGTGACCATGGCTATCACTCTCTGCAGGCTCTTTCTGCCTGGTCTTCCAGACACTTCCACTGCAGCCAGGGCACCAGGCCTCTGTCTCCACCCACCATCACTCCTCTCCCTGACTCCTGGGTTGCTTTCATTAGGATAGTGTCTTCTTGAAGTTGTTTTCCACTCATGGACCAGATAAAATGATAAGAAAACAACCCGCAGCAGCAGCCCCTTGTCTATCCTGACTCTCAAGAGCCCACACCTGTTCCTAGGGCCTGGCCCGTTTAGCAAGTTTCATTTTCTGCAGCTGTGAGCCCCTGAGGGGTGAGGATTGGCTGATTTTGGTAGCCTGAAACTGCCTGCCAGCCCTCCACAGGTGTGCCTGGGTTGAGGGCAATATAAACAGCTCTCCAGTGAGCGACAGCCCTTGTAGCTGTGACTGACGCCATATTCTCTGCCCCGTAGGCAGTGCCGGGGCTGTGCTGGTGGGAGGGAGTGAGGGGCCGTGGCTTTGTGGGTGGCCCAGTGTGAGTGGGGCTCTGCTGGACTTTCTGCAGAAGTTGCCAGGCAGCGACCTGCTAAAGAAGAGGATGTGTCACCGATACCTGCTGCTGGAATTTCTCCCCAGGCAGAGGTGAGGAAGTAAAAAAGCAGTGGGGGCGGTGGCAGGAGGGGTATCTCAGGCAGGGAAATGGAAAGCTTCCAGAAGAGCATCTGGGACCAGGACCATCCTGACTGGCCTGCAGGCACCAAGTAGGCCTGTGTGCTGTCGCTGGTGTGGCTCCACAGCCCTTCCTCTAAGGTTGCAAGTTCTTGTACATATTCAGGTGTTTTACCTGGAAAGGGTGGGAAGAGTTCAGCTGAAGCAGGACTGGGGCTCAGCTCACGTTTACTCACAGATGCCTTGGAACGGTCCCCCAGCTTTGCAATGAGGACCCTCCTTGCTTGGGGGGTGGGCTGCTGGCTGTATGGGAGATGATTCCCCACCTCTGACCAATTTCAGAATTGTTTACCGCTGGAGCAAGTGCCCTGATAGGGTTTTCCTCTGTCTAACTCGTGGGTTCAGGTTTTTTTTCCTTTTTTGGTTCAAGTTAGATTTTATTCCTCTTTTATGTATTTATTGATATAAGCATGGAAATAATTCATTCATATGAATACATCAGTGTGAAGGGAAGACCTTTTTTCTCTTTTATTTTTAAATTTTATTTTTTTAAATTTTAAAATTTAATTTTATTTATATTTTTATACAGCAGGTTATTATTAGTTATGTATTTTATGCATATACATGTATACAGGTCAATCCCAATATCCCAACAGATGCCACCAACACCACCCCATGGCTTCCCACACTTGGTGTCCATACGTGTGTTCTCTACCTCTGTGTCTCTAATTCTTCCCTGCAAACCAGTTCATCTATACCATTTTTCTAGGTTCCACATATATGCATTAATATACAATATTTGTTTTTCTCTTTCTGACTTACTTCATTCTGTATGACAGTCTCTAGATCCATCGACATCTCTACAAATGACCCAGTTTCATTCCTTCTTATGGCTGAGTAATATTCCATTTTATATATGGACCACATCTTTATCCATTCGTCTGTCTGTGGGTATTTAGGTTGCTTCCATTACCTGGCTATTGTAAATAGTGCTGAAATGAGCATTGTGGTGAATGTGCCTTTTTGATTTATGGTTTTCTCTGGGTATATGCCCAGAAGTGGGATTGCTGGATCATATGGTAATTCTATTTCTAGTTTTTTTAAGGAAACTCCATACTGTTCTCCATCGTGACTGTATCAATTTACATTTCCACCACTAGTGGAAGAGGGATCCTTTTGTCCACACCCTCCCCAGAATTCGTTGTTTGTAGATTTTCTGATGATGCCGATTCTAACAGGTGTGAGGTGATACCTCATTGTAGTTTTGATTTGCATTTCTCTAATAATTAGTGATGTTGAGCAGCTTTTCATGTGCGTCTTGGCCATCTCTGTGTCTTCTTTGAAGAAACGTCTCTTTAGATCTTCTGCCCAATTTTGTATTGGGTTGATTGTTTTTTTAATATTAAGCTGCATGAGCTCTTTATATATATTGGAGATTAAAACTTTGTCCATTGATTCGTTTGCAAATATTTTCGCCCATTCTGAGGGAAGCTTTTTGCCATTCCCGTTTTTTTAACAAAAAAAGAAAGTAAGAAAAAGAAGCAGAACACTAATGTGTGTAAAATATGCCTTTTGAAACTGTCGTTTTGAAATATGGACGTCCTTTGAATTTTTTGGTCGATATATGACCCCAGGATTTGTTTTCAGGGCAGGTGTCATTTACAGGCCTGCAATGATTTTGAATATCAACTGACCATTAGCGCTGGGATTAAAGCTGCTGTTTTGTGAAAAGGCCACAATGTGGCAGCAGTTCTCCCTTACCAAATCTGGTTACTGGGGCAACGAGCCTCAATGGAAGTCATGTTCTAGATTGGAATTTAGAATGGAATGTACCAGGAGAAAGCCCCTAAAGTTTGTCTCACTACTTCTTGTTCGTGTTTTTAGTTTAATTATTTATTTTTTATTACAGCAAATTTGATTACAATGTTTGGCTTGTTGTAGGTGTGGAAGATGTGGTTCTTTTACACATATACATATGTCTGTTCTTCCTGGGATCCTTTTCCCATGTACCTTATGACAGAATGTTGAGTAGTCTTCTCTTGGTATTCTGTAGGTCTTTGGTGATTATATATGTCACCTGTGTTTGTATATGTCTGTTAACCCCAATATCAAAATGAAACCAATCCTCACAACTTTCCATTGGTGAACCATTAGTTTGTTTAATGAATCTGTGATTGCCATTCTCCGTGGAAATATCTGCCCTGGTATCCATTTTTCGGTCACACCTATAAGAGATATGATATGATATGTGTCTTTCACTTTCGGACTTACTACAAGTCACATGATTAGCTCTAGACACACTTACGGTGCTGCAAATGGCATTGTGTCCTTTTATTCCTTGGCTTCTATTCTGCCTTAGCGAGGTCCATTTTGAACAATGTGATTCCCTGAGGGCTGAGGATTAGCTGACCTGGGTAGCCTGAGCCTCCCGGCCGGCCCTCCCCAGGTGTGCCTGGGTTGAGGTCAATATAAACAGCGCTGCAGGCAGAAATAGCCCCTGAAGCTGTGCCTGACTCCATATTCTCTGCCCCGTCAGCAGTCTCGGGGCTGTGCTGGTGGGAGGGAGTGAGGGGCCACGGCTTTGTGGGTGGCCCGGTGTGAGTGGTTCTCTGCTGGACTTTCTGCAGGAGTTGCCAGGCTGCCACCTGTAAAGAAGAGGATGTGGCACCCATACCTTCCGCTGGAATTTCTCTCTGGACATAGCTGAGGAAGGAAAAAAGCAGTGGGTGCCGGGACAGGAGGGGTATCTCAGGCAGGGCAATGGAAAGCTTCCAGAAGAGCGCCCAGGGCCAGGACCATCCTGGCTGGCCTGCAGGCACCAAGTTGGCCTGCGTGCTGTCGCTGGTGTGGCTCCACGGCCCTTCCTCTAGGCTTTCAAGGCCTTGTACATATTCAGGTGTTTTACCTGGGAAGGGTGGGAAAAGTTCAACAGCAGCTGGCCTGGGGCTCAGCTCACGGTTACTCACAGATGCCTCGGCATGGCCCCCAGCTTTGAAATGAGGACGCTCCTTGCATAGGAGTGGGCTGCTGGATCTATGGGAGATGATTCCCCACCTCTGACCAATTTCAGAATTGTTTACCGCTGGAGCAAGTGCCCTGATAGGGTTTTCCTGTGTCTAACTCGTGGGTTCAGGTTTTTTTTTTTTTCTTTTTTGGTTCAAGTTAGATTTTATTCCTCTTTTATGTATTTATAGATATAAGCATGGAAATAATTCATTCATATAAATACATCTGTGTGAAGGGAAGAACTTTTTTCTGTTTTATTTTTGAATTTTATTTTTAAACATTTTGAAATTTAATTTTATTTATTTTTTTATACAGCAGGTTATTATTAGTTATGTATTTTATGCATATACATGTAGACAGGGCAATCCCAGTCTCCCAACTCATCCCAAAACCACCTACCCTTGGCTTCCCACACTTGGTGTCCATACGTGTGTTCTCTACCTCTGTGTCTCTATTTCTTCCCTGCAAAGCAGTTCATCTGTACCATTTTTCTAGGTTCCACATATATGCATTAATATACAATATTTGTTTTTCTCTTTCTGACTTACTTTATTCTGTATGACAGTCTCTAGATCCATCGACGTCTCTACAAATGACCCAGTTTCATTCCTTCTTATGGCTGAGTAATATTCCATTTTATATATGGACCACATCTTTATCCATTCGTCTGTCTGTGGGTATTTAGGTTGCTTCCATTACCTGGCTATCGTAAATAGTGCTGAAATGAGCATTGTGGTGAATGTGCCTTTTTGATTTATGGTTTTCTCTGGGTATATGCCCAGAAGTGGGATTGCTGGATCATATGGTAATTCTATTTCTAGTTTTTTTAAGGAAACTCCATACTGTTCTCCATCGTGACTGTATCAATTTACATTTCCACCACTAGTGGAAGAGGGATCCTTTTGTCCACACCCTCCCCAGAATTCGTTGTTTGTAGATTTTCTGATGATGCCGATTCTAACAGGTGTGAGGTGATACCTCATTGTAGTTTTGATTTGCATTTCTCTAATAATTAGTGATGTTGAGCAGCTTTTCATGTGTGTCTTGGCCATCTCTGTGTCTTCTTTGAAGAAGCGTCTCTTTAGATCTTCTGCCCATTTTTGTATTGGGTTTTTTGTTGTTTTAATATTTAGCTGCACGAGCTCTTTATATATATTGGAGATTAAACCTTTGTCCATTGATTCGTTTGCAAATATTTTCGCCCATTCTGAGGGAAGCTTTTTGCCATTCCCATTTTTTTAACAAAGAAAGAAAGAAAGAAAAAGAAGCAGAACACTAATGTGTGTAAAATATGCCTTTTGAAACTGTCGTTTTGAAATATGGACATCCTTTGAATTTTTTGGTCGCTATATGAACCCAGGATTTGTTTTCAGGGCAGGTGTCATTTACAGGCCTGCAATGATTTTGAATATCAACTGATCATTAGCGCTGGGATTAAAGCTGCTGTTGTGTGAAACGGCCACAAGGTGGCAGCAGTTCTCCCTTACCAAATCTGGTTACTGGGGCAACAGAGCCTCAATGGAAGTCGTGTTCTAGATTGGAATTTAGAATGGAATTTGCCAGGAGAAAGCCCCTCAAGTTTGTCTCACTACTTCTTGTTCGTGTTTTTAATTTAATTTTTTTATTTTTTATTACAACAAATTTGATTACAATGTTTGGCTTGTTGTAGGTGTGGAAGATGTGGTTCTTTTACACATATACATATGTCTGTTCTTCCTGGGATCCTTTTCCCATGTACCTTATGAAAGAATGTTGAGTAGTCTTCTGGTATTCTGTAGGTCTTCGGTGATTATATATGTCACCTGTGTTTGTATATGTCTGTTAACCCCAATATCATAATGAAACCAATCCTCACACCTTTCCATTGGTGAACCATAAGTTTGTTGAATGAATCTGTGATTGCCCTTCTCCGTGGAAATATCTGCCCTGGTATCCATTTTTCGGTCACAACTATAAGAGATATGATATGATATGTGTCTTTCACTTTCTGACTTACTACAAGTCACGTGATTACCTCTAGACACACCTACGGTGCTGCAAATGGCATTGTGTCTTTTTATTCCTTGGCTTCTATTCTGCGTTAGCAAGGTCCATTTTCAACAATGTGATTCCCTGAGGGCTGAAGATTAGCTGACCTGGGTAGCCTGACCCTGCTGGCCGGCACTCCCCAGGTGTGCCTGGGTTGAGGTCAATATAACCAGCGCAGCAGGCAGGAATAGACCCTGAAGCTGTGCCTGACTCCATATTCTCTGTCCCGTCAGCAGTCTCGGGGCTGTGCTGGTGGGAGGGAGTGAGGGGCCACGGCTTTGTGGGTGGCCCGGTGTGAGTGGGTCTCTGCTGGACTTTCTGCAGTAGTTGCCAGGCTTCCACCTGTAAAGAAGGGGATGTGGCACCCATACCTTCCGCTGGAATTTCTCTCCGGACAGAGGTGAGGAAGGAAAAAAGCAGTGGGTGCCGGGACAGGAGGGGTATCTCAGGCAGGGCAATGGAAAGCTTCCAGAAGAGCGCCCAGGGCCAGGACCATCCTGGCTGGCCTGCAGGCACCAAGTTGGCCTGCGTTCTGTCACTGGTGTGGCTCCACGCCCCTTCCTCTAGGCTTTCAAGGCCTTGTACATATTCAGGTGTTTTACCTGGGAAGGGTGGGAAAAGTTCAACAGCAGCTGGCCTGGGGCTCAGCTCACGGTTACTCACAGATGCCTCGGCATGGCACCCCGCTTTGCAATGAGGACGCTCCTTGCATAGGAGTGGGCTGCTGGCTCTATCGGTGATGATTCCCCACCTCTGACCAATTTCAGAATTGTTTACCGCTGGAGCAAGTGCCCTGATAGGGTTTTCCTCTGTCTAACTCGTGGGTTCAGGTTTTCTTTTTTCTTTTTTGGTTCAAGTTAGATTTTATTCCTCTTTTATGTATTTATAGATATAAGCATGGAAATAATTCATTCATATAAATACATCTGTGTGAAGGGAAGAACTTTTTTCTGTTTTATTTTTAAATTTTATTTTTTAAAATTTTGAAATTTAATTTTATTTATTTTTTTATACAGCAGGTTATTATTAGTTATGTATTTTATGCATATACATGTATACAGATCAATCCCAATCTCCCAACTCATCCCAACACCACCTCCCCATGGCTTCCCAAACTTGGTGTCCATACGTGTGTTCTCTACCTCTGTGTCTCTATTTCTTCCCTGCAAACCAGTTCATCTGTTCCATTTTTCTAGGTTCCACATATATGCATTAATATACAATATTTGTTTTTCTCTTTCTGACTTACTTCATTCTGTATGACAGTCTCTAGATCCATCGACGTCTCTACAAATGACCCAGTTTCATTCCTTCTTATGGCTGAGTAATATTCCATTTTATATATGGACCACATCTTTATCCATTCGTCTGTCTGTGGGTATTTAGGTTGCTTCCATTACCTGGCTATCATAAATAGTGCTGAAATGAGCATTGTGGTGAATGTGCCTTTTTGATTTATGGTTTTCTCTGGGTATATGCCCAGAAGTGGGATTGCTGGATCATATGGTAATTCTATTTCTAGTTTTTTTAAGGAAACTCCATACTGTTCTCCATCGTGACTGTATCAATTTACATTTCCACCACTAGTGGAAGAGGGATCCTTTTGTCCACACCCTCCCCAGAATTCGTTGTTTGTAGATTTTCTGATGATGCCGATTCTAACAGGTGTGAGGTGATACCTCATTGTAGTTTTGATTTGCATTTCTCTAATAATTAGTGATGTTGAGCAGCTTTTCATGTTGGTCTTGGCCATCTCGGTGTCTTCTTTGAAGAAACGTCTCTTTAGATCTTCTGCCCAATTTTGTATTGGGTTGTTTGTTTTTTTAATGTTAAGCTGCATGAGCTCTTTATATATATTGGAGATTAAACCTTTGTCCATTGATTCGTTTGCAAATATTTTCGCCCATTCTGAGGGATGCTTTTTGCCATTCCCGTTTTTTTAACAAAAAAAGAAAGTAAGAAAAAGAAGCAGAACACTAATGTGTGTAAAATATGCCTTTTGAAACTGTCGTTTTGAAATATGGACGTCCTTTGAATTTTTTGGTCGATATATGAACCCAGGATTTGTTTTCAGGGCAGGTGTCATTTACATGCCTGCAATGATTTTGAATATCAACTGACCGTTAGCGCTGGGATTAAAGCTGCTGTTTTGTGAAAAGGCCACAATGTGGCAGCAGTTCTCCCTTACCAAATCTGGTTACTGGGGCAACAGAGCCTCAATGGAAGTCATGTTCTAGATTGGAATGTAGAATGGAATGTACCAGGAGAAAGCCCCTCAAGTTTGTCTCACTACTTCTTGTTCGTGTTTTTAGTTTAGTTATTTATTTTTTATTACAGCAAATTTGATTACAATGTTTGGCTTGTTGTAGGTGTGGAAGATGTGGTTCTTTTACACATATACATATGTCTGTTCTTCCTGGGATCCTTTTCCCATGTACCTTATGACAGAATGTTGAGTAGTCTTCTCTTGGTATTCTGTAGGTCTTTGGTGATTATATATGTCACCTGTGTTTGTATATGTCTGTTAACCCCAATATCAAAATGAAACCAATCCTCACAACTTTCCATTGGTGAACCATTAGTTTGTTTAATGAATCTGTGATTGCCCTTCTCCGTGGAAATATCTGCCCTGGTATCCATTTTTCGGTCACACCTATAAGAGATATGATATGATATGTGTCTTTCACTTTCGGACTTACTACAAGTCACATGATTAGCTCTAGACACACCTACGGTGCTGCAAATGGCATTGTGTCCTTTTATTCCTTGGCTTCTATTCTGCCTTAGCGAGGTCCATTTTGAACAATGTGATTCCCTGAGGGCTGAGGATTAGCTGACCTGGGTAGCCTGAGCCTCCCGGCCGGCCCTCCCCAGGTGTGCCTGGGTTGAGGTCAATATAAACAGCGCTGCAGGCAGAAATAGCCCCTGAAGCTGTGCCTGACTCCATATTCTCTGCCCCGTCAGCAGTCTCGGGTCTGTGCTGGTGGGAGGGAGTGAGGGGCCACGGCTTTGTGGGTGGCCCGGTGTGAGTGGGTCTCTGCTGGACTTTCTGCAGGAGTTGCCAGGCTGCCACCTGTAAAGAAGAGGATGTGTCACCCATACCTTCCGCTGGAATTTCTCTCCGGACAGAGGTGAGGAAGGAAAAAAGCAGTGGGGGCCGGGACAGGAGGGGTATCTCAGGCAGGGCAATGGAAAGCTTCCAGAAGAGCGCCCAGGGACAGGACCATCCTGGCTGGCCTGCAGGCAACAAGTTGGCCTGCGTGCTGTCGCTGGTGTGGCTCCACGGCCCTTCCTCTAAGCTTTCAAGCCCTTGTACATATTCAGGTGTTTTACCTGGGAAGGGTGGGAAAAGTTCAGCAGCAGCTGGCCTGGGGCTCAGCTCACAGTTACTCACAGATGCCTCAAGCCCCTTTCACTGAGGAAGGTGTAGGTCTTGTCATTTCCATAGATTGTTTTTGGAAAGGTACCTGTGCTTATATCAAACTCTGGTTTTATGCATCACCCCATCTCTCCTTCTCCCTTAAGCAGGCATAAGAGTGTTTTCCAAAGGTGAGACTCTGCTCTCTTTCCTAACTCAGGTCAAGTGTAGCCATGTTTACAGGATCTTCATAAGTGATATCTTATGATAAGTTTCTTTTTCTGTGTGACTTATTTCACTTAGAATCATCGTACCTGAAAACACCCATTTTGCTGCTACTGGTCTTATGACATTGATTTCATGGCTGAGGGATATTCCATCGTACGTAAGTACCACAAATTTTTGAACCATTTTTATATTTCCTGGGATATTTAAGGTGTACCCAAGTTGAGGTCCTTGTAAGCAGTGCAGCCCTAAATTTTGGGGTGGCTCTGTCTTATTGATTTTCAGTTTTCCCAAGGTATATTCCCTAGACTGGAAGTGCCCTTGGTTGTGTAGCTCTGTTGTTTACTTGTTTTAGGGAACACATTGCACTCGACCAGAGAAGCAGTTGGCAATTTATATCCCGCCCATCAGCATAACAAGGCTTCCTGTTCTCCAGGGCCTGTCTTGCCTTTCTGGTTTTTACACATTTTGTGGATGTCCCTTTTGACCGGTGGGAAGTGATACTTCTTTGTAGTGCACATTTGAATTGCCCGCTTGCTTGCTTGGCCAAAAAGGGTGTATGCGTTTTCTCCTGAATATATTCAGGAGAAAACGCATACGCCCTTTTTGGCCAAGTGCATCATTGTCGAAGTTGTTCCCCTCTTCCTATGCTTTGAACGCGATTCCAACGTACCTCTTGAAATCTGTTTCCTGCTATTCTGCCTCGCTTTCAAGTCCGCCTTGTTGCCTTCCCTCAAGAGATTTTTGGACGATAGTTGTCCTTTATTACTCGGCCAGTTTGTGAATTGCTGTGACCCTGAGCTCCATTTTTCAACTCGTTTTTTGTGAGCTGACCGCAAGTCCAAAATTTTGGTTCAGGACCTATACTGGTTCCCGGAGGGGGGCTGAGACTTTGCTTAATTCTTCTTCCTGACGGGAAATTACAGTGATATGTGCCCGTTCAAATGCCTAACAGCTACTCTCTCATTGGTTCTCCCTCTTCCCTTTCATCCTCTGCCAAATTGGCAACCTGTGGGAACCAGGAGGTTAAAGGGGCTGTCTCTCCAAGTTGGGAGTTTGATAGTAAAGCAGGTGGAAAGTCTAACCGGGGCACCAGGAGAGTGACTATTCGTTGAGTTTTAGAAACCTTTCGTAGTCACAGTGTGTCCGTTCTCTAAGTTTCCCGTACATGTTATAGCTGTAGGAATATTCCCTTCAACCTGGACAGTTGGGACCCATGGAATGGGTGCCAGGCATTTGTGCTTTAAATGGTCTGCATTTGCTCACCCAACCTCACCAATCCTCTCAGTCCCAAGTGTCCAGCCTTATGCCACATCCAGCTGTCGTTGTAGATAGGGTCATTCCAGGTTTCATCAGAGACCCTGAAGGAATTGTAAAGAATTTCCCAGGTTTTTTGTTTTGTTTTTGAAATTCCTTTTTATAGTGGGTTTGAGCTGATTCTCGCTACCATGTTTATGCCAGTCTAGACACCCTTGATTCCCTTACGGAGACATATCAATACATAGGTTTTAAGATTCTTACTAGTCAGATATATTCCTCTGGGAGAAATATGGGGTTTTGAGTCCCTTTCACTGAGGAAGGTGTAGGTCTTGTCTATTCCATAGTTGGTTTTTAGAACGGTACCTGTGCTTATATCAAACTCTGGTTTTATGCACCACCCCACCTCTCCTTCCCCCTTAAGCAGGCATAAGTGTGTTTTCTAAATGTGAGACACTGTTCTCTTTCCTAACTCAGTTCAAGTGTAGCCATGTTTACAGGATCTTCGTAAGTGATATCTTATGATAAGTTTCTTTTTCTGTGTGACTTTTTTCACTTAGAATCATTGTACCTGAATCCACCCATTTTGCTGCTACTGGTCTTATCACATTGATTTCATGGCTGAGCGATATTCCATCGTAGGTAAGTACCACAATTATTTGAACCATTTTTATATTTCCTGTGATATTTAAGGTGTACCCAAGTTGAGGTCCTTGTAAGCAGTGCAGCCCTAAATGTTGGGGTGGCTCTGTCTTATTGACTTTCAGTTTTCCCAAGGTATATTCCCTAGACTGGAAGTGCCCTTGGCTCTGTAGCTCTGTTCTTTACTTGTTTTAGGGAAAACAATGTACTCCTCCAGAGAGGCAGTTGGCAATTTACATCCCGCCCATCAGCATAACAAGGCTCCCTGTTCTCCAGGGCCTGTCTTGCCTTTCTGGTTTTTACACATTGTGTGGATGTCCCTGTTGACCGGTGGGAAGTGCTACTTCTTTGTAGTGCAGATTTGCATTGCCCGCTTGCTTGCTTGGCCAAAAAGGGCGTATGCGTTTTCTCCTGAATATATTCAGGAGAAAACGCATACGCCCTTTTTGGCCAAGTGCATCATTGTCGAAGTTGTGCCCCTCTTCCTGTGCTTTAAAGGCGATTCCAACGTACCTCTTGAAATCTGTTTCCTGCTATTCGGCCTCGCTTTCAAGTCCGCCTCGTTACCTTCCCTCAACAGATTTTTGGACGATAGTTGTCCTTTATTACTCGGCCAGTTTGTGAATTGCTGTGCCCCTGAGCTCCATTTTTCAACTCGTTTTTGGTGAGCTGACCCCAAGTCCAAAATTTTGGTTCAGGACCTATGCTGGTTCCTGCTGGGGGGCTGAGACTTTGGATAATTCTTCTTCCTGCCAGGAAATTACAGTGATATGTGCCCGTCCAAGTGCCTAACAGCTACTCTCTCATTGGTTCTCCCTCTTCCCTTTCATCCTCTGCCAAATTGGCAACCTGTGCGAACCAGGAGGTTAAAGGGGCTGTCTCTCCAAGTTGGGAGGTTGATAGTAAAGCAGATGGAAAGTCAAACTGGAGCACCAGGAGAGGGACTATTCGTTGAGTTTTAGAAACCTTTCGTATTCACTGTGTGTCCGTTCTCTAGGATTCCCGTACATGTTATAGCTGTAGTAATATTCCCTTCAACCTGGAGAGTTGGGACCCATGGAATGGGTGCCAGGCATTTGTGCTTTAAAGGGTCTGCATTTGCCCCCCCCAATCTCACCAATCCTCTCAGTCCCAATTGTCCCTCCTTATGACACATCCAGCTGTTGTTGTAGATAGGGTCATTCCAGGTTTCATTAGAGACCCTGAAGGAATTGCAAAGAATTTCCCAGTTTTTTTGTTTTGTTTTTGAAATTCCTTTTTATAGTGGGTTTGAGCTGATTCTCGCTGCCATGTTTATGCCAGTCTAGACACAATTTATTCCCTTACGGAGACATATCAATACATAGGTTTTAAGATTCTTACTAGTCAGATATATTCCTCTGCGGGAAATATGGGGTTTTGAGTCCCTTTCACTGAGGAAGGTGTAGGTCTTGTCTATTCCATAGTTGGTTTTTGGAACGGTACCGGTGCTTATATCAAACTCGGGTTTTATGCATCACCCCACCTCTCCTTCCCCTTAAGCAGGCATAAGAGTGTTTTCTAAATGTGAGACACTGTTCTCTTTCCTAACTCAGTTCAAGTGTAGCCATGTTTACAGGATCTTCATAAGTGATATCTTATGATAAGTTTCTTTTTCTGTGTGACTTATTTCACTTAGAATCATCGTACCTGGATCCACCCATTTTGCTGCTCCTGGTCTTATGTCATTGATTTCATGGCTGAGGGATATTCCATCGTACGTAGGTACCACAATTTTTTGAAGCATTTTTATATATCCTGGGATATTTAAGGTGAACCGAAGTTGAGGTCCTTGTAAGCAGTTCAGCCTTAAATTTTGGGGTGGCTCCGTCTTATCGATTTTCAGTTTTCCCAAGGTATATTCCCTAGACTGGAAGTGCCCTTGGCTCTGTAGCTCTGTTGTTTATTTGTTTTAGGGAGCACAATACACTCCTCCAGAGGGGCAGTTGGCTAGTTACATCCCGCCCATCAGCATAACAAGGCTCCCTGTTCTCCAGGGCCTGTCTTGCCTTTCTGGTTTTTACACATTTTGTGGATGTCCCTTTTGACCGGTGGGAAGTGATACTTCTTTGTAGTGCAGATTTGCATTGCCCGCTTGCTTGCTTGGCCAAAAAGGGCGTATGCGTTTTCTCCTGAATATATTCAGGAGAAAACGCATACGCCCTTTTTGGCCAAGTGCATCATTGTCGAAGTTGTGCCCCTCTTCCTGTGCTTTGAACGCGATTCCAACGTACCTCTTGAAATCTGTTTCCTGCTATTCTGCCTCGCTTTCAAGTCCGCCTCGTTGCCTTCCCTCAACAGATTTTTGGACGATAGTTGTCCTTTATTACTCGGCCAGTTTGGGAATTGCTGTGACCCTGAGCTCCATTTTTCAACTCGTTTATTGTGAGCTGACCGCAAGTCCAAAATTGTGGTTCAGGACCTATACTGGTTCCCGGACGGGGGCTGAGACTTTGGTTAATTCTTCTTCCTGACGGGAAATTACAGTGATATGTGCCCGTCCAAATGCCTAACAGCTACTCTCTCATTGGTTCTCCCTCTTCCCTTTCATCCTCTGCCAAATTGGCAACCTGTGGGAACCAGGATGTTAAAGGGGCTGTCTCTCCATGTTGGGAGTTTGATAGTAAAGCAGGTGGAAAGTCAAACCGGAGCACCAGGAGAGGGACTATTCGTTGAGTTTTAGAAACCTTTCGTAGTCACAGTGTGTCCGTTCTCTAGGTTTCCCGTACATGTTATAGCTGTAGGAATATTCCCTTCAACCTGGACAGTTGGGACCCATGGAATGGGTGCCAGGCATTTGTGCTTTAAATGGTCTGCATTTGCTCACCCAACCTCACCAATCCTCTCAGTCCCAAGTGTCCAGCCTAATGCCACATCCAGCTGTCGTTGTAGATAGTGTCATTCCAGGTTTCATCAGAGACCCTGAAGGAATTGTAAAGAATTTCCCAGGTTTTTTGTTTTGTTTTTGAAATTCCTTTTTATAGTGGGTTTGAGCTGATTCTCGCTGCCATGTTTATGCCAGTCTAGACACACTTGATTCCCTTACGGAGACATATCAATACATAGGTTTTAAGATTCTTACTAGTCAGATATATTCCTCTGCGAGAAATATGGGGTTTTGAGTCCCTTTCACTGAGGAAGGTGTAGGTCTTGTCTATTCCATAGTTGGTTTTTAGAACGGTACCTGTGCTTATATCAAACTCTGGTTTTATGCATCACCCCACCTCTCCTTCCCCCTTAAGCAGGCATAAGTGTGTTTTCTAAATGTGAGACACTGTTCTCTTTCCTAACTCAGTTCAAGTGTAGCCATGTTTACAGGATCTTCATAAGTGATATCTTATGATAAGTTTCTTTTTCTGTGTGACTTTTTTCACTTAGAATCATTGTACCTGAATCCACCCATTTTGCTGCTACTGGTCTTATGACATTGATTTCATGGCTGAGCGATATTCCATCGTACGTAAGTACCACAATTATTTGAACCATTTTTATATTTCCTGGGATATTTAAGGTGTACCCAAGTTGAGGTCCTTGTAATCAGTGCAGCCCTAAATTTTGGGGTGGCTCTGTCTTATTGATATTCAGTTTTCCCAAGGTATATTCCCTAGACTGGAAGTGCCCTTGGCTCTGTAGCTCTGTTCTTTACTTGTTTTAGGGAACACAATGTACTCCTCCAGAGAGGCAGTTGGCAATTTACATACCGCCCATCAGCATAGCAAGGCTCCCTGTTCTCCAGGGCCTGTCTTGCCTTTCTGGTTTTTACACATTGTGTGGATGTCCCTTTTGACCGGTGGGAAGTGCTACTTCTTTGTAGTGCAGATTTGCATTGCCCGCTTGCTTGCTTGGCCAAAAAGGGCGTATGCGTTTTCTCCTGAATATATTCAGGAGAAAACGCATACGCCCTTTTTGGCCAAGTGCATCATTGTCGAAGTTGTGCCCCTCTTCCTGTGCTTTAAAGTGATTGCAACGTACCTCTTGAAATCTGTTTCCTGGTATTCTGCCTCACTTTCAAGTCCGCCTCGTTGCCTTCCCTCAACAGATTTTTGGACGATAGCTGTACTTTATTACTCGGCCAGTTTGTGAATTGCTGTGACCCTGAGCTCCATTTTTCAACTCGTTTTTGGTGAGCTGACCGCATGTCCAAAATTTTGGTTCAGGACCTATACTGGTTCCCGGTGGGTGGCTGAGACTTTGGTTAATTCCTCCTCCTGCTGGGAAATTAGAGTGATATGTGCCCGTCCAAATGCCTAACAGCTACTCTCTCATTGGTTCTCCCTCTTCCCTTTCATCCTCTGCCAAACTGGCAACCTGTGCGAACCAGGAGGTTAAAGGGGCTGTCTCTCCAATTTGGGAGGTTGATAGTAAAGCAGATGGAAAGTCAAACCGGAGCATCCGGAGAGGGATTATTCGTTGAGTTTTAGAAACCTTTCGTATTCACAGTGTGTCCGTTCTCTAGGTTTCCCGTACATGTTATAGCTGTAGTAATATTCCCTTCAACCTGGAGAGTTGGGACCCATGGAATGGGTGCCATGCATTATTGCTTTAAAGGGTCTGCATTTGCTCACCCAATCTCACCAATTCTCTCAGTCCCAAGTGTCCAGCCTTATGCCACATCCAGCTGTCATTGTAGAAAGGGTCATTCCAGGTTTCATCAGAGACCCTGAAGGAATTGTAAAGAATTTCCCAGTTTTTTCGTTTTGTTTTTGAAATTCCTTTTTATCGTGGGTTTGAGCTGATTCTCGCTGCCATGTTGATGCCAGTCTAGACACACTTGATTCCCTTACGGAGACATATCAATACATAGGTTTTAAGATTCTTACTAGTCAGATATATTCCTCTGTGGGAAATATGGTGTTTTGAGTCCCTTTCACTGAGGAAGGTGTAGGTCTTGTCTATTCCATAGTTGGTTTTTGGAACGGTACCTATGCTTATATCAAACTCTGGTTTTATGCATCACCCCACCTCTCCTTCCCCCTTAAGCAGGCATAAGAGTGTTTTCTAAATGTGAGACACTGTTCTCTTTCCTAACTCAGTTCAAGTGTAGCCATGTTTACAGGATCTTCATAAGTGATATCTTATGATAAGTTTATTTTTCTGTGTGACATATTTCACTTAGAATCATCGTACCTGAATCCACCCATTTTGCTGCTACTGGTCTTATGACATTGATTTCATGGCTGAGGGATATTCCATCGTACGTAAGTACCACAATTTTTTGAACCATTTTTATATTTCCTGGGATATTTAAGGTGTACCCAAGTTGAGGTCCTTGTAAGCAGTGCAGCCCTAAATTTTAGGGTGGCTCTGTCTTATTGATTTTCAGTTTTCCCAAGGTATATTCCCTAGACTGGAAGTGCCTTGGCTCTGTAGCTCTGTTGTTTACTTGTTTTAGGGAACACAATGCACTCCTCCAGAGAGTCAGTTGGCAATTTATATCCCGTCCATCAGCATAACAAGGCTCCCTGTTCTCCAGGGCCTGTCTTGCCTTTCTGGTTTTTACACATTTTGTGGATGTCCCTTTTGACCGGTGGGAAGTGATACTTCTTTGTAGTGCAGATTTGCATTGCCCGCTTGCTTGCTTGGCCAAAAAGGGCGTATGCGTTTTCTCCTGAATATATTCAGGAGAAAACGCATACGCCCTTTTTGGCCAAGTGCATCATTGTTGAAGTTGTGACCCTCTTCCTGTGCTTTAAAGGCGATTCCAACGTACCTCTTGAAATCTGTTTCCTGCTATTCTTCCTCGCTTTCAAGTCTGCCTCGTTGCCTTCCCTCAACAGATTTTTGGCCGATAGTTGTCCTTTATTACTCGGCCAGTTTGTGAATTGCTGTGCCCCTGAGCTCCATTTTTCAACTCGTTTTTGGTGAGCTGACCGCAAGTCCTAAATTTTGGTTCAGGACATATACTGGTTCCCGGTGGGGGGCTGAGACTTTGGTTAATTCTTCTTCCTCCCGGGAAATTACAGTGATATGTGCCCGTCCAAATGCCTAACAGCTACTCTCTCATTGGTTCTCCCTCTTCCCTTTCATCCTCTGCCAAATTGGCAACCTGTGCGAACCAGGAGGTTAAAGGGGCTGTCTCTCCAAGTTGGGAGGTTGATAGTAAAGCAGGTGGAAAGTCAAACCGGAGCACCAGGAGAGGGACTATTCGTTGAGTTTTAGAAACCTTTCGTATTCACAGTGTGTCCGTTCTCTAGGTTTCCCGTACATGTTATAACTGTAGTAATATTCCCTTAAACCTGGAGAGTTGGGACCCATGGAATGGGTGCCATGCATTATTGCTTTAAAGGGTCTGCATTTGCTCACCCAATCTCACCAATCGTCTCAGTCCCAAGTGTCCAGCCTTATGCCACATCCAGCTGTCGTTTTAGATATTGTTATTCCAGGTTTCATCAGAGACCCTGAAGGAATAGTAAAGAATTTCCCAGTTTTTTTGTTTTGTTTTTGAAATTCCTTTTTATCCTGGGTTTGAGCTGATTCTCGCTGCCATGTTTTTGCCAGTCTAGACACACTTGATTCCCTTACGGAGACATATCAATACATAGGTTTTAAGATTTTTACCAGTCAGATATATTCCTCTGCGGGAAATATGGGGTTTTGAGTCCCTTTCACTGAGGAAGGTGTAGGTCTTGTCTATTCCATAGTTGGTGTTTGGAACGGTACCTGTGCTTATATCAAACTCTGGTTTTATGCATCACCCCACCTCTCCTTCCCCCTTAAGCAGGCATAAGAATATTTTCTAATTGTGAGACACTGTTCTCTTTCCTAGCTCATTTCAAGTGTAGCCATGTTTACAGGATCTTCATTAGTGATATCTTATGATAAGTTTCTTTTGCTGTGTGACTTATTTCACTTAGAATCATCGTACCTGAATCCACCCATTTTGCTGCTACTGGTCTTATGTCATTGATTTCATGGCTGAGGGATATTCCATCGTACATAAGTCCCACAATTTTTTGAACCATTTTTATCTTTCCTGGGATATTTAAGGTGTACCCAAGTTGAGGTCCTTGTAAGCAGTGCAGCCCTAAATTTTGGGGTGGCTGTGTCTTATTGATTTTCAGTTTTCCCAAGGTATATTCCCTAGACTGGAAGTGCCCTTGGCTCTTTCGCTCTGTTGTTTACTTGTTTTAGGGAACGCAATTCACTCCTCCAGAGAGGCAGTTGGCAATTTACATCCCGCCCATCAGCATAACAAGGCTCCCTGTTCTCCAGGGCCTGTCTTGCCTTTCTGGTTTTTACAAATTTTGTGGATGTCCCTTTTGACCGGTGGGAAGTGATACTTCTTTGTAGTGCAGATTTGCATTGCCCGCTTGCTTGCTTGGCCAAAAAGGGCGTATGCGTTTTCTCCTGAATATATTCAGGAGAAAACGCATACGCCCTTTTTGGCCAAGTGCATCATTGTCGAAGTTGTGCCCCTCTTCCTGTGCTTTAAAGGCGATTCCAACGTACCTCTTGAAATCTGTTTCCTGCTATTCTGCCTCGCTTTCAAGTCCGCTTCGTTGCCTTCCCTCAACAGATTTTTGGACGATAGTTTTCCTTTATTACTCGGCCACTTTGTGGTTTGCTGTGCCCCTGAGCTCCATTTTTCAACTCGTTTTTGGTGAGCTGACTGCAAGTCCTAAATTTTGGTTCAGGACCTATACTGGTTCCCGGTGGGTGGCTGAGACTTTGCTTAATTCTTCTTCTTGCCGGGAAATTACAGTGATATGTGCCCGTCCAAATGCCTAACAGCTACTCTCTCATTGGTTCTCCCTCTTCCCTTTCATCCTCTGACAAATTGGCAACCTGTGCGAACCAGGAGGTTATAGGGGCTGTCTCTCCAAGTTGGGAGGTTGATTGTAAAGCAGGTGGAAAGTCAAACCGGAGAACCAGGAGAGGGACTATTCGTTGAGTTTTAGAAACCATTCGTATTCACAGTGTGTCCGTTCTCTAGGTTTCCCGTACATGTTATAACTGTAGTAATATTCCCTTCAACCTGGAGAGTTGGGACCCATGGAATGGGTGCCATGCATTATTGCTTTAAAGGGTCTGCATTTGCTCACCCAATCTCACCAATCCTCTCAGTCCCAAGTGTCCAGCCTTTTGCCACATCCAGCTGCCGTGGTAGATAGGGTCATTCCAGGTTTCATCAGAGACCCTGAAGGAATTGTAAAAAATTTCCCAGTTTTTTTGTTTTGTTTTTGAAATTCCTTTTTATAGTGGGTTTGAGCTGATTCTCGCTGCCATGTTTATGCCAGTCTAGACACACTTGATTCCCTTACGGATACATATCAATACATAGGTTTTAAGATTCTTACTAGTCAGATATATTCCTCTGTGGGAAATATGGTGTTTTGAGTCCCTTTCAGTGAGGAAAGTGTAGGTCTTGTCTATTCCATAGTTGGTTTTTGGAACGGTACCTGTGCTTATATCAAACTCTGGTTTTATGCATCACTCCACCTCTCCTTCCCCCTTAAGCAGGCATAAGAGTGTTTTCTAAATGTGAGACACTGTTCTCTTTCCTAACTCAGTTCAAGTCTAGCCATGTTTACAGGATCTTCATAAGTGATATCTTATGATAAGTTTCTTTGTCTGTGTGACTTATTTCACTTACAATCATCGTACCTGAATCCACCCATTTTGCTGCTACTGGTCTTATGACATTGATTTCATGGCTGAGGGATATTCCATCGTACGTAAGTACCACAATTTTTTGAACCATTTTTATATTTCCTGGGATATTTAAGGTGTATCCAAGTTGAGGGCCTTTTAAGTAGTGCAGCCCTAAATTTTGGGGTGGCTCTGTCTTATTGATTTTCAGTTTTCCCAAGGTATATTCCCTAGACTGGAAGTGCCCTTGGCTCTGTAGCTCTGTTGTTTACTTCTTTTAGGGAACACAATGCACTCCTCCAGAGAGGCAGTTGGCAATTTACATCGCGCCCATCAGCATAACAAGGCTCCTTGTTCTCCAGGGCCTGTCTTGCCTTTATGGTTTTTACACATTTTGTGGATGTCCCTTTTGAACGGCGGGAAGTGATACTTCTTTGTAGTGCAGATTTGCATTGCGCGCTTGCTTGCTTGGCCAAAAAGGGCGTATGCTTTTTCTCCTGAATATATTCAGGAGAAAACGCATACGCCCTTTTTGGCCAAGTGCATCATTGTCGAAATTGTGCCCCTCTTCCTGTGCTTTAAAGGGAATTCCAACGTACCTCTTGAAATCTGTTTCCTGCTATTCTGCCTCGCTCTCAAGTCCGCCTCGTTGCCTTCCCTCAACAGATTTTTGGACAATAGTTGTCCTTTATTACTCGGCCCGTTTGTGAATTGCTGTGCCCCTGAGCTCCATTTTTCAACTCGTTTTTGGTGAGCTGACTGCAAGTCCAAAATTTTGGTTCAGGGCCTATACTGGTTCCCGGTGGGTGGCTGAGACGTTGGTTAATTCTTCTTCCTTCCGGGAAATTAGAGTGATATGTGCCCGTCCAAATGCCTAACAGCTACTCTCTCATTGGTTCTCCCTCTTCCCTTTCATCCTCTGCCAAATTGGCAACGTGTGCGAACCAGGAGGTTAAAGGGGCTGTCTCTCCAAGTTGGGAGGTTGATAGTAAAGCAGATGGAAAGTCAAACCGGAGCATCAGGAGAGGGACTATTCGTTGAGTTTTAGAAACCTTTCGTATTCACAGTGTGTCCGTTCTCTAGGTTTCCCGTACATGTTATAGCTGTAGTAATATTCCCTTTAACCTGGAGATTTCGGACCCATGGAATGGGTGCCAGGCATTTTTGCTTTAAAGGGTCTGCATTTGCTCACCCACTCTCACCATTCCTCTCAGTCCTAAGTGTCCAGCCTTATGCCTCATCCAGCTGCCGTTGTACATAAGGTCATTCCAGGTTTCATCAGAGACACTGAAGGAATTGTAAAGAATTTCCAAGTTTTTTGTTTTGTTTTTGAAATTCCTTTTTAACGTGGGTTTGACCTGATTCTCGCTGCCATGTTTATGCCAGTCTAGACACACTTGATTCCCTTACGGATACATATCCATACATAGGTTTTAAGATTCTTACTAGTCAGATATATTCCTCTGCGGGAAATATGGGGTTTTGAGTCCCTTTCACTGAGGAAAGTGTAGGTCTTGTCTATTCCATAGTTGGTTTTTGGAACGGTACCTGTGCTTATATCAAACTCTGGTTTTATGCATCACCCCACCTCTCCTTCCCCCTTAAGCAGGCATAAGAGTGTTTTCTAAATGTGAGACACTGTTCTCTTTCCTAGCTCATTTCAAGTGTAGCCATGTTTACAGTATCTTCATAAGTGATATCTTATGATAAGTTTCTTTTTCTGTGTGACTTATTTCACTTAGAATCATCGTACCTGAATCCACCCATTTTGCTGCTACTGGTCTTATGTCATTGATTTCATGGCTGAGGGATATTCCATCGTACATAAGTCCCACAATTTTTTGAACCATTTTTATATTTCCTGGGATATTTAAGGTGTACCCAAGTTGAGGTCCTTGTAAGCAGTGCAGCCCTAAATTTTGGGGCGGCTCTGTCTTATTGATTTTCAGTTTTCCCAAGGTATATTCCCTAGACTGGAAGTGCCCTTGGCTCTGTCGCTCTGTTGTTTACTTGTTTTAGGGAACACAATGCACTCCTCCAGAGAGGCAGTTGGCAATTTACATCCCGCCCATCAGCATAACAAGGCTCCCTGTTCTCCAGGGCCTGTCTTGCCTTTCTGGTTTTTACACATTTTGTGGATGTCCCTTTTGACCGGTGGGAAGTGATACTTCTTTGTAGTGCAGATTTGCATTGCCCGCTTTCTTGCTTGGCCAAAAAGAGCGTATGCGTTTTCTCCTGAATATATTCAGGAGAAAACGCATACGCCCTTTTTGGCCAAGTGGATCATTGTCGAAGTTGTGCCCCTCTTTCTGTGCTTTAAATGCGATTCCAACGTACCTCTTGAAATCTGTTTCCTGCTATTCTGCCTCGCTTTCAAGTCCGCTTCGTTGCCTTCCCTCAACAGATTTTTGGACGATAGTTTTCCTTTATTACTCGGCCACTTTGTGGTTTGCTGTGCCCCTGAGCTCCATTTTTCAACTCGTTTTTGGTGAGCTGACCGCAAGTCCTAAATTTTGGTTCAGGACATATACTGGTTCCCGGTGGGGGGCTGAGACTTTGGTTACTTCTTCTTTCTGCTGGGAAATTACAGTGATATGTGCCCGTCCAAATGCCTAACAGCTACTCTCTCATTGGTTCTCCCTCTTCCCTTTCATCCTCTGCCAAATTGGCAACCTGTGAGAACCAGGAGGTTAAAGGGGCTGTCTCTCCAAGTTGGGAGGTTGATAGTAAAGCAGATGGAAAGTCAAACCGGAGCACCAGGAGAGGGACTATTCGTTGAGTTTTAGAAACCTTTCGTATTCACAGTGTGTCCGTTCTCTAGGTTTCCCGTACATGTTATAACTGTAGTAATATTCCCTTCACCCTGGAGAGTTGGGACCCATGGAATGGGTGCCATGCATTATTGCTTTAAAGGGTCTGCATTTGTTCACCCAATCTCACCAATCCTCTCAGTCCCAAGTGTCCAGCCTTATGCCACTTCCAGCTGTCGTTGTATATAGGGTCATTCCAGGTTTCATCAGAGACTCTGAAGGAATTGTAAAGAATTTCCCAGTTTTTTTGATTTGTTTTTGAAATTCCTTTTTATAGTGGGTTTGAGCTGATTCTCGCTGCCATGTTTATGCCAGTCTAGACACACTTGATTCCCTTATGGAGACATATAAATACATAAGTTTTAAGATTCTTACTAGTCAGATATATTCCTCTGTGGGAAATATGGTGTTTTGAGTCCCTTTCACTGAGGAAGGTGTAGGTCTTGTCTATTCCATAGTTGGTTTTTAGAATGGTACATGTGCTTATATCAAACTCTGGTTTTATGCATCACCCCACCTCTCCTTCCCCCTTAAGCAGGCATAAGAGTGTTTTCTAAATGTGAGACACTGTTCTCTTTCCTAACTCAGTTCAAGTGTAGCCATGTTTACAGGATCTTCATAAGTGATATCTTATGATAAGATCTGTTTCTGTGTGACTTATTTCACTTAGAATCATCGTACCTGAATCCAACCATTTTGCTGCTACTGGTCTTATGTCATTGATTTCATGGCTGAGGGATATTCCATCGTACGTAAGTACCACAATTTTTTGAACCATTTTTATATTTCCTGGGATATTTAAGCTGTACCCAAGTTGAGGTCCTTGTAAGCAGTGCAGCCCTACATTTTGGGGTGGCTCTGTCTTATTGATTTTCAGTTTTCCCAAGGTATATTCCCTAGACTGGAAGTGCCCTTGGCTCTGTAGCTCTGTTCTTTACATGTTTTAGGGAACGCAATGCACTCCTCCAGAGAGGCAGTTGGCAATGTACATCCCGCCCATCAGCATAACAAGGCTCCCTGTTTTCCAGGGCCTGTCTTGCCTTTCTGTTTTTTACACATTTTGTGGATGTCCCTTTTGAGCGGTGGGAAGTGATACTTCTTTGTAGTGCAGATTTGCATTGCCCGCTTGCTTGCTTGGCCAAAAAGGGCGTATGCGTTTTCTCCTGAATATATGCAGGAGAAAACGCATACGCCCTTTTTGGCCAAGTGCATCATTGTCGAAGTTGTGCCCCTCTTCCTGTGCTTTAAAGGCGATTCCAACGTACCTCTTGAAATCTGTTTCCTGCTATTCTGCCTCGCTTTCAAGTCCGCCTCGTTGCCTTCCCTCAACAGATTTTTTCACGATAGTTGTCCTTTATTACTCGACCAGTTTGTGAATTGCTGTGCCCCTGAGCTCCATTTTTCAACTCGTTTTTGGTGAGCTGACCGCAAGTCCAAAATTTTGGTACAGGACCTATGCTGTTTCCCGGTGGGGGGCTGGAATTTGGTTAATTCTTCTTCCTGCCGGGAAATTACAGTGATATGTGCCCGTCCAAATGCCTAACAGCTACTCTCTCATTGGTTCTCCCTCTTCCCTTTCATCCTCTGCCAAATTGGCAACCTGTGCGAACCAGGAGGTTAAAGGGGCTGTCTCTCCAAGTTGGAGGGTTGATAGGAAAGCAGGTGGAAAGTCAAACCGGAGCACCAGGAGTGGGACTATTCGTTGAGTTTTAGAAACCTTTCGTATTCACAGTGTGTCCGTTCTCTAGGTTTCCCGTACACGTTATAACTGTAGTAATATTCCCTTAAACCTGGAGAGTTGGGACCCATGGAATGGGTGCCATGCATTATTGCTTTAAAGGGTCTGCATTTGCTCACCCAATCTCACCAATCCTCTCAGTCCCAAGTGTCCAGCCTTATGTCACATCCAGCTGTCGTTGTAGATAGGGTCATTCCAGGTTTCACCAGAGACTCTGAAGGAATTGTAAAGAATTTCCCAGGTTTTTTGTTTTGTATTTGAAATTCCTTTTTATCGTGGGTATGAGCTGATTCTCGCTGCCATGTTTATGCCAGTCTAGACACACTTGATTCCCTTACGGAGACATATCAATACATAGGTTTTAATATTCTTACTAGTCAGATATATTCCTCTGCGGGAAATATGGTGTTTTGAGTCCCTTTCACTGAGGAAGGTGTAGGTCTTGTCTATTCCATAGTTGGTTTTTGGAGCGGTACTTGTGCTTATATCAAACTCTGGTTTTATGCATCACCCCACCTCTCTTTCCCCCTTAAGCAGGCATAAGAATGTTTTCTAAATGTGAGACACTGTTCTCTTTCCTATCTCTGTTCAAGTGTAGCCATGTTTACAGGATCTTCATAAGTGATATCTTATGATAAGTTTCTTTTTCTGTGTTACTTATTTCACTTAGAATCATCGTACCTGAATCCACCCATTTTGCTGCTACTGGTCTTATGTCATCGATTTCATGGATGAGGGATATTCCATCATACGTAAGTACCACAATTTTTGAACAATTTTTATATTTCCTGGGATATTTAAGGTGTACCCAAGTTGAGGTCCTTGTAAGCAGTGCAGCCCTACATTTTGGGGTGGCTCTGTCTTATTGATTTTCAGTTTTCCCAAGGTATATTCCCTAGACTGGAAGTGCCCTTGGCTCTGTAGCTCTGTTCTTTACATGTTTTAGGGAACGCAATGCACTCCTCCAGAGAGGCAGTTGGCAATGTACATCCCGCCCATCAGCATAAAAAGGCTCCCTGTTTTCCAGGGCCTTTCTTGCCTTTCTGGTTTTTACACATTTTGTGGATGTCCCTTTTGACCGGTGGGAAGTGATATTTCTTTGTAGTGCAGATTTGCATTGCCCGCTTGCTTGCTTGGCCAAAAAGGGCCTATGCGTTTTCTCCTGAGAAAACGCATACGCCCTTTTTGGCCAAGTGCATCATTGTTGAAGATGTGCCCCTCTTCCTGTGCTTTAAAGGCTATTCCAACGTACCTCTTGAAATGTGTTTCCTTCTATTCTGGCTCACTTTCAAGTCCGCCTCGCTGCCTTCCCTCAACAGATTTTTGGACGATAGTTGTCCTTTATTACTCGGCCAGTTTGTGAATTGCTGTGCCCCTGAGCTCCATTTTTCAACTCGTTTTTGGTGAGCTGACCGCAAGTCCAAAATTTTGGTTCAGGACCTATGCTGTTTCCCGGTGGGGGGCTGAGACTTTGGTTAATTCTTCTGCCTGCCGGGAAATTACAGTGATATGTGCCCGTCCAAATGCCTAACAGCTACTCTCTCATTGGTGCTCCCTCTTCCCTTTCATCCTCTGCCAAATTGGCAACGTGTGCGAACCAGGAGGTTAAAGGGGCTGTCTCTCCAAGTTGGGAGGTTGATAGTAAAGCAGGTGGAAAGTCAAACCGGAGCACCAGGAGAGGGACTATTCGTTGAGTTTTAGAAACCTTTCGTATTCACAGTGTGTCCGTTCTCTAGGTTTCCCGTACATGTTATAACTGTAGTAATATTCCCTTCAACGTGAAGAGTTGGGACCATGGAATGGGTGCCATGCATTATTGCTTTAAAGGGTCTGCATTTGCTCACCCAATCTCACCAATCGTCTCAGTCCCAAGTGTCCAGCCTTATGCCACATCCAGCTGTTGTTGTATATAGGGTCATTCCAGGTTTCATCAGAGACTCTGAAGGAATTGTAAAGAATTTCCCAGTTTTTTTGTTTTGTATTTGAAATTCCTTTTTAACGTGGGTTTGAGCTGATTCTCGCTGCCATGTTTATGCCAGTCTAGACACACTTGATTCCCTTACGGAGACATATCAATACATAGGTTTTAAGATTCTTACTAGTGAGATATATTCCTCTGCGGGAAGTATGGGGTTTTGAGTCCCTTTCACTGAGGAAGGTGTAGGTCTTGTCTATTCCATAGTTGGTTTTTGGAACGGTACCTGTGCTTATATCAAACTCTGGTTTTATGCATCACCCCACCTCTCCTTCCCCCTTAAGCAGGCATAAGAGTGTTTTCTAAATGTGAGACACTGTTCTCTTTCCTAACTCAGTTCAAGTGTAGCCATGTTTACAGGATCTTCATAACTGATATCTTATGATAAGTTTCTTTTTCTGTGTGACTTATTTCACTTAGAATCATCGTACCTGAATCCACCCATTTTGCTGCTACTGGTCTTATGACATTGATTTCATGGCTGAGGGATATTCCATCGTACGTAAGTACCACAATTTTTTGAACCATTTTTATATTTCCTGGGAAATTTAAGGTGTACCCAAGTTGAGGTCCTTGTAAGCAGTGCAGCCCTAAATTATGGGGTGACTCTCTCTTATTGATTTTCAGTTTTCCCAAGGTATATTCCCTAGACTGGAAGTGCCCTTGGCTCTGTAGCTCTGTTCTTTACTTGTTTTAGGGAACACAATGTACTGCTCCAGAGAGGCAGTTGGCAATTTACATCCCGCCCATCAGCATAACAAGGCTCCCTGTTCTCCAGGGCCTGTCTTGCCTTTCTGGTTTTTACACATTTTGTGGATGTCCCTTTTGACCGGTGGGAAGTGATACTTCTTTGTAGTGCAGATTTGCATTGCCCGCTTGCTTGCTTGGCCAAAAAGGGCGTATGCGTTTTCTCCTGAATATATTCAGGAGAAAATGCATACGCCCTTTTTGGCCAAGTGCATCATTGTCGAAGTTGTGCCCCTCTTCCTGTGCTTTAAAGGTGATTCCAACGTACCTCTTGAAATCTGTTTCCTGCTATTCTGCCTGACTTTCAAATCCGCCTCGTTGCCTTCCCTCAACAGATTTTTGGACGATAGTTTTCCTTTATTACTCGGCCAGTTTGTGAATTGCTGTGCCTCTGAGTTCCATTTTTCAACTCGTTTTTTGTTAGCTGACCGCAAGTCCAAAATTTTGGTTCAGGACCTATACTGGTTCCCGGTGGGGGGCTGAGACTTTGGTTAATTCTTCTTTCTGCCGGGAAATTACAGTGATATGTGCCCGTCCAAATGCCTAACAGCTACTCTCTCATTGGTTCTCCCTCTTCCCTTTCATCCTCTGCCAAATTGGCAACCTGTGGAAACCAGGAGGTTAAAGGGGCTGCCTCTCCAACTTGGGAGGTTGATAGTAAAGCAGGTGGAAAGTCAAACCGGAGCACGAGGAGAGGGACTATTCGTTGAGTTTTAGAAACCTTTCGTATTCACAGTGTGTCCGTTCTCTAGGTTTCCGTACATATTATAGCTGTAGTAATATTCCCTTCAACCTGGAGAGCTGGGACCCATGGAATGGGTGCCAGGCATTTGTGCTTTAAAGGGTCTGCATTTGCTCACCCAATCTCACCAATCGTCTCAGTCCCAAGTGTCCAGCCTTATGCCACATCCAGCTGTCGTTGTAGATAGGGTCATTCCAGGTTTCATCAGAGACCCTGAAGGAATTGTAAAGAATTTCCAAGTTTTTTTGTTTTGTTTTTGAAATTCCTTTTTATAGTGGGTTTGAGCTGATTCTCGCTGCCATGTTTATGCCAGTCTAGACACACTTGATTCCCTTACGGAGACATATCAATACATAGGTTTTAAGATTCTTACTAGTCAGATATATTCCTCTGCGGGAAATATGGTGTTTTGAGTCCCTTTCACTGAGGAAGGTGTAGGTCTTGTCTATTCCATAGTTGGTTTTTGGAACGGTACCTGTGCTTATATCAAACTCTGGTTTTATGCATCACCCCACCTCTCCTTCCCCCTTAAGCAGGCATAAGAGTGTTTTCTAAATGTGAGACATTCTTCTCTTTCCTAACTCAGTTCAAGTGTAGCCATGTTTACAGGATCTTCATAAGTGATATCTTATGATAAGTTTCTTTTTCTGTGTGACTTATTTCACTTAGAATCATCGTACCTGAATCCACCCATTTTGCTGCTACTGGTCTTATGTCATTGATTTCATGGCTGAGGGATATTCCATCGTACGTAAGTACCACAATTTTTTGAACCATTTTTATATTTCATGGGATATTTAAGGTGTACCCAAGTTGAGGTCCTTGTAAGCAGTGCAGCCCTACATTTTGGGGTGGCTCTGTCTTATTGATTTTCAGTTTTCCCAAGGTATATTCCCTAGACTGGAAGTGCCCTTGGCTCTGTAGCTCTGTTCTTTACATGTTTTAGGGAACGCAATGCACTCCTCCAGAGAGGCAGTTGGCAATGTAAATCCCGCCCATCAGCATAACAAGGCTCCCTGTTTTCCAGGGCCTGTCTTGCCTTTCTGGTTTTTACACATTTTGTGGATGTCCCTTTTGACCGGTGGGAAGTGATATTTCTTTGTAGTGCAGATTTGCATTGCCCGCTTGCTTGCTTGGCCAAAAAGGGCCTATGCGTTTTCTCCTGAGAAAACGCATACGCCCTTTTTGGCCAAGTGCATCATTGTTGAAGATGTGCCCCTCTTCCTGTGCTTTAAAGGCGATTCCAACGTACCTCTTGAAATGTGTTTCCTTCTATTCTGGCTCACTTTCAAGTCCGCCTCGCTGCCTTCCCTCAACAGATTTTTGGACGATAGTTGTCCTTTATTACTCGGCCAGTTTGTGAATTGCTGTGCCCCTGAGCTCCATTTTTCAACTCGTTTTTGGTGAGCTGACCGCAAGTCCAAAATTTTGGTTCAGGACCTATGCTGTTTCCCGGAGAGGGGCTGAGACTTTGGTTAATTCTTCTGCCTGCCGGGAAATTACAGTGATATGTGCCCGTCCAAATGCCTAACAGCTACTCTCTCATTGGTGCTCCCTCTTCCCTTTCATCCTCTGCCAAATTGGCAACCTGTGCGAACCAGGAGGTTAAAGGGGCTGTCTCTCCAAGTTGGGAGGTTGATAGTAAAGCAGGTGGAAAGTCAAACCGGAGCACCAGGAGAGGGACTATTCGTTGAGTTTTAGAAACCTTTCGTATTCACAGTGTGTCCGTTCTCTAGGTTTCCCGTACATGTTATAACTGTAGTAATATTCCCTTCAACCTGGAGAGTTGGGACCCATGGAATGGGTGCCATGCATTATTGCTTTAAAGGGTCTGCATTTGCTCACCCAATCTCACCAATCGTCTCAGTCCCAAGTGTCCAGCCTTATGCCACATCCTGCTGTTGTTGTATATAGGGTCATTCCAGGTTTCATCAGAGACTCTGAAGGAATTGTAAAGAATTTCCCAGTTTTTTTGTTTTGTATTTGAAATTCCTTTTTAACGTGGGTTTGAGCTGATTCTCGCTGCCATGTTTATGCCAGTCTAGACACACTTGATTCCCTTACGGTGACATATCAATACATAGGTTTTAAGATTCTTACTAGTGAGATATATTCCTCTGCGGGAAATATGGGGTTTTGAGTCCCTTTCACTGAGGAAGGTGTAGGTCTTGTCTATTCCATAGTTGGTTTTTGGAACGGTACCTGTGCTTATATCAAACTCTGGTTTTATGCATCACCCCACCTCTCCTTCCCCCTTAAGCAGGCATAAGAGTGTTTTCTAAATGTGAGACACTGTTCTCTTTCCTAACTCAGTTCAAGTGTAGCCATGTTTACAGGATCTTCATAACTGTTATCTTATGATAAGTTTCTTTTTCTGTGTGACTTATTTCACTTAGAATCATCGTACCTGAATCCACCCATTTTGCTGCTACTGCTCTTATAACATTGATTTCATGGCTGAGGGATACTTCATCGTACGTAAGTACCACAATTTTTTGAACCATTTTTATACTTCCTGGGATATTTAAGGTGTACCCAAGTTGAGGTCCTTGTAAGCAGTGCAGCCCTAAATTTTTGGGTGGCTCTGTCTTATTGATTTTCAGTTTTCCCAAGGTATATTCCCTAGACTGGAAGTGCCCTTGGCTCTGTAGCTCTGTTCTTTACTTGTTTTATGGAACACAATGCACTACTCCAGAGAGGCAGTTGGCAATTTACATCCTGCCCATCAGCATAACAAGGCTCCCAGTTCTACAGGGCCTGTCTTGCCCTTCTGGTTTTTACACATTTTGTGGATGTCCCTTTTGACCGGTGGGAAGTGATACTTCTTTGTAGTGCAGATTTGCATTGCCCGCTTGCTTGCTTGGCCTAAAAGGGCGTATGCGTTTTCTCCTGAATATATTCAGAAGAAAACGCATACGCCCTTTTTGGCCAAGTGCATCATTGTCGAAGTTGTGCCCCTCCTCCTGTGCTTTAAAGGCGATTCCAACGTACCTCTTGAAATCTCTTTCCTGCTATTCTGCCTCGCTTTCAAGTCCGCCTCGGGCCTTCACTCAACAGATTTTTGGACGATAGTTGTCCTTTATTACTCGGCCAGTTTGTGAATTGCTGTGCCCCTGAGCTCCATTTTTCAACTCGTTTTTGGTGAGCTGACCGCAAGTCCAAAATTTTGGTTCAGGACCTATGCTCGTTCCCGGTGGGTGGCTGAGACTTTGGTTAATTTTTCTTCCTGCCGGGAAATTACAGTGATATGTGCCCGTCCAAATGCCTAACAGCTACTCTCTCATTGGTTCTCCCTCTTCCCTTTCATCCTCTGCCAAATTGGCTACCTGTGGAAACCAGGAGGTTAAAGGGGCTGCCTCTGCAACTTGGGAGGTTGATAGTAAAGCAGGTGGAAAGTCAAACCGGAGCACGAGGAGAGGGACTATTCGTTGAGTTTTAGAAACCTTTCGTATTCACAGTGTGTCCGTTCTCTAGGTTTCCCGTACATATTATAGCTGTAGTAATATTCCCTTCAACCTGGAGAGCTGGGACCCATGGAATGGGTGCCAGGCATTTGTGCTTTAAAGGGTCTGCATTTGCTCACCCAATCTCACCAATCGTCTCAGTCCCAAGTGTCCAGCCTTATGCCACATCCAGCTGTCGTTGTAGATAGGGTCATTCCAGGTTTCATCAGAGACCCTGAAGGAATTGTAAAGAATTTCCAAGCTTTTTTGTTTTGTATTTGAAATTCCTTTTTATAGTGGGTTTGAGTTGATTCTCGCTGCCATGTTTATGCCAGTCTAGACACACTTTATTCCCTTACGGAGACATATCAATACATAGGATTTAAGATTCTTACTAGTCAGATATATTCCTCTGCGGGAAATATAGGGTTTTGAGTTCCTTTCACTGAGGAAGGTGTAGGTCTTTTCTATTCCATAGTTGGTTTTTGGATCGGTACCTGTGCTTATATCAAACTCTGGTTTTATGCATCACCCCACCTCTCCTTCCCCCTTAAGCAGGCATAAGAGTGTTTTCTAAATGTGAGACACTGTTCTCTTTCCTAACTCAGTTCAAGTGTAGCCATGTTTACAGGATCTTCATAAGTGATATCTTATGATATGTTTCTTTTTCTGTGTGACTTATTTCACTTAGAATCATCGTAGCTGAATCCACCCATTTTGCTGCTACTGGTCTTATGACATTGATTTCATGGCTGAGCAATATTCCATCGTACGTAAGTACCACAATATTAGAACCATTTTTATATTTCCTGGAATATTTAAGGTGTACCCAAGTTGAGGTCCTTGTAAGCAGTGCAGCCCTAAATTTTGGGGTGGCTCTGTCTTATTGATTTTCAGTTTTCCCAAAGTATATTCCCTAGACTGGAAGTGCCCTTGGCTCTGTAGCTCTGTTCTTTACTTGTTTTAGGGAACACAATGTACTCCTCCAGAGAGGCAGTTGGCAATTTACATCCCGCCCATCAGCATAACAAGGCTCCCTGTTCTCCAGGGCCTGTCTTTCCTTTCTGGTTTTTACACATTTTGTGGATGTCCCTTTTGACCGGTGGGAAGTGATACTTCTCTGTAGTGCAGATTTGCATTGCCCGCTTGCTTGCTTGGCCAAAAAGGGCGTATGCGTTTTCTCCTGAATATATTCAGGAGAAAACGCATACGCCCTTTTTGGCCAAGTGCATCATTGTCGAAGTTGTGCCCCTCTTCCTGTGCTTTAAAGGCGATTCCAACGTACCTCTTGAAATCTGTTTCCTGCTATTCTGCCTCGCTTTCAAGTCCGCCTCGTTGCCTTCCCTCAACAGATTTTTGGAGGATAGTTGTCCTTTATTACTCGGCCAGTTTGTGAATTGCTGTGCCCCTGAGCTCCATTTTTCAACTCGTTTTTGGTGAGCTGACCGCAAGTCCTAAATTTTGGTTCAGGACCTATGCTGGTTCCCAGTGCGGGGCTGAGACTTTGGTTAATACTTCTTCCTGCCGGGAAATTACAGTGATATGTGCCCGTCCAAATGCCTAACAGCTAATCTCTCATTGGTTCTCCCTCTTCCCTTTCATCCTCTGCCAAATTGGCAACCTGTGCGAACCAGGAGGTTAAAGGGGCTGTCTCTCCAATTTGGGAGGTTGATAGTAAAGCAGATGGAAAGTCAAACCGGAGCACCAGGAGAGGGACTATTCGTTGAGTTTTACAAACCTTTCGTATTCACAGTGTGTCCGTTCTCTAGGTTTCCCGTACATGTTATATCTGTAGTAATATTCCCTTCAACCTGGAGATTTGGGACCCATGGAATGTGTGCCATGCATTATTGCTTTAAAGGGTCTGCATTTGCTCACCCAATCTCACCAAGCCTCTCAGTTCCAAGTGTCCAGCCTTATGCCACATCCACCTCTCATTGTAGATAGGGTCATTCCAGGTTTCATCACAGACCCTGAAGGAATTGTAAAGAATTTCCCAGTTTTTTTGTTTTGTTTTTGAAATTCCTTTTTATAGTGGGTTTGAGCTGATTCTCGCTGCCATGTTTATGCCAGTCTAGACACACTTGATTCCCTTACGGAGACATATCAATACATAGGATTTAAGATTCTTACTAGTCAGATATATTCCTCTGCGGGAAATATGGGGTTTTGAGTTCCTTTCACTGAGGAAGGTGTAGGTATTGTCTATTCCATAGTTGATTTTTGGAACGGTACCTGTGCTTATATCAAACTCTGGTTTTATGCATCACCCCACCTCTCCTTCCCCCTTAAGCAGGCATAAGAGTGTTTTCTAAATGTGAGACACTGTTCTCTTTCCTAACTCAGTTCAAGTGTAGCCATGTTTACAGGATCTTCATAAGTGATATCTTATGATAAGTTTCTTTTTCTCTGTGACTTATTTCACTTAGAATCATCGTACATGAATCCACCCATTTTGCTGCTACTGGTCTTATGACATTGATTTCATGGCTGAGGGATATTCCATCGTACGTAAGTACCACAATTTTTTGAACCATTTTTATATTTCCTGGGATATTTAAGGTGTACCCAAGTTGAGGTCCTTGTAAGCAGTGCAGCCCTAAATTTTGGGGTGGCTCTGTCTTATTGATTTTCAGTTTTCCCAAGGTATATTCCCTAGACTGGAAGTGCCCTTGGCTCTGTAGCTCTGTTCTTTACTTGTTT
Organism: Hyperoodon ampullatus; assembly: GCF_949752795.1. Taxonomy (NCBI): domain Eukaryota; kingdom Metazoa; phylum Chordata; class Mammalia; order Artiodactyla; family Ziphiidae; genus Hyperoodon; species Hyperoodon ampullatus. Next base: position 1,573,219 of record NW_027640676.1, on the reverse strand, counting down.
TAGGGAACACAATGTACTGCTCCAGAGAGGCAGTTGGCAATTTACATCCCGCCCATCAGCATAACAAGGCTCCCTGTTCTCCAGGGCCTGTCTTGCCTTTCTGGTTTTTACACATTTTGTGGATGTCCCTTTTGACCGGTGGGAAGTGATACTTCTTTGTAGTGCAGATTTGCATTGCCCGCTTGCTTGCTTGGCCAAAAAGGGCGTATGCGTTTTCTCCTGAATATATTCAGGAGAAAATGCATACGCCCTTTTTGGCCAAGTGCATCATTGTCGAAGTTGTGCCCCTCTTCCTGTGCTTTAAAGGTGATTCCAACGTACCTCTTGAAATCTGTTTCCTGCTATTCTGCCTGCCTTTCAAATCCGCCTCGTTGCCTTCCCTCAACAGATTTTTGGACGATAGTTTTCCTTTATTACTCGGCCAGTTTGTGAATTGCTGTGCCTCTGAGTTCCATTTTTCAACTCGTTTTTGGTTAGCTGACCGCAAGTCCAAAATTTTGGTTCAGGACCTATACTGGTTCCCGGTGGGGGGCTGAGACTTTGGTTAATTCTTCTTTCTGCCGGGAAATTACAGTGATATGTGCCCGTCCAAATGCCTAACAGCTACTCTCTCATTGGTTCTCCCTCTTCCCTTTCATCCTCTGCCAAATTGGCAACCTGTGGAAACCAGGAGGTTAAAGGGGCTGCCTCTCCAACTTGGGAGGTTGATAGTAAAGCAGGTGGAAAGTCAAACCGGAGCACGAGGAGAGGGACTATTCGTTGAGTTTTAGAAACCTTTCGTATTCACAGTGTGTCCGTTCTCTAGGTTTCCCGTACATATTATAGCTGTAGTAATATTCCCTTCAACCTGCAGAGCTGGGACCCATGGAATGGTTGCCAGGCATTTGTGCTTTAAAGGGTCTGCATTTGCTCACCCAATCTCACCAATCGTCTCAGTCCCAAGTGTCCAGCCTTATGCCACATCCAGCTGTCGTTGTAGATAGGGTCATTCCAGGTTTCATCAGACACCCTGAAGGAATTGTAAAGAATTTCCAAGTTTTTTTGTTTTGTTTTTGAAATTCCTTTTTATAGTGGGTTTAAGCTGATTCTCGCTGCCATGTTTATGCCAGTCTAGACACACTTGATTCCCTTACGGAGACATATCAATACATAGGTTTTAAGATTTTTACTAGTCAGATATATTCCTCTGCGGGAAATATGGGGTTCTGAGTCCCTTTCACTGAGGAAGGTGTAGGTCTTGTCTATTCCATAGTTGGTGTTTGGAACGGTACCTGTGCTTATATCAAACTCTGGTTTTATGCATCACCCCACCTCTCCTTCCCCCTTAAGCAGGCATAAGAATATTTTCTAATTGTGAGACACTGTTCTCTTTCCTAGCTCATTTCAAGTGTAGCCATGTTTACAGGATCTTCATTAGTGATATCTTATGATAAGTTTCTTTTGCTGTGTGACTTATTTCACTTAGAATCATCGTACCTGAATCCACCCATTTTGCTGCTACTGGTCTTATGTCATTGATTTCATGGCTGAGGGATATTCCATCGTACATAAGTCCCACAATTTTTTGAACCATTTTTATCTTTCCTGGGATATTTAAGGTGTACCCAAGTTGAGGTCCTTGTAAGCAGTGCAGCCCTAAATTTTGGGGTGGCTCTGTCTTATTGATTTTCAGTTTTCCCAAGGTATATTCCCTAGACTGGAAGTGCCCTTGGCTCTTTCGCTCTGTTGTTTACTTGTTTTAGGGAACGCAATTCACTCCTCCAGAGAGGCAGTTGGCAATTTACATCCCGCCCATCAGCATAACAAGGCTCCCTGTTCTCCAGGGCCTGTCTTGCCTTTCTGGTTTTTACAAATTTTGTGGATGTCCCTTTTGACCGGTGGGAAGTGATACTTCTTTGTAGTGCAGATTTGCATTGCCCGCTTGCTTGCTTGGCCAAAAAGGGCATATGCGTTTTCTCCTGAATATATTCAGGAGAAAACGCATACGCCCTTTTTGGCCAAGTGCATCATTGTCGAAGTTGTGCCCCTCTTCCTGTGCTTTAAAGGTGATTCCAACGTACCTCTTGAAATCTGTTTCCTGCTATTCTGCCTCGCTTTCAAGTCCGCTTCGTTGCCTTCCCTCAACAGATTTTTGGACGATAGTTTTCCTTTATTACTCGGCCACTTTGTGGTTTGCTGTGCCCCTGAGCTCCATTTTTCAACTCGTTTTTGGTGAGCTGACTGCAAGTCCTAAATTTTGGTTCAGGACCTATACTGGTTCCCGGTGGGTGGCTGAGACTTTGGTTAATTCTTCTTCCTGCCGGGAAATTACAGTGATATGTGCCCGTCCAAATGCCTAACAGCTACTCTCTCATTGGTTCTCCCTCTTCCCTTTCATCCTCTGACAAATTGGCAACCTGTGCGAACCAGGAGGTTATAGGGGCTGTCTCTCCAAGTTGGGAGGTTGATAGTAAAGCAGGTGGAAAGTCAAACCGGAGAACCAGGAGAGGGACTATTCGTTGAGTTTTAGAAACCTTTCGTATTCACAGTGTGTCCGTTCTCTAGGTTTCCCGTACATGTTATAACTGTAGTAATATTCCCTTCAACCTGGAGAGTTGGGACCCATGGAATGGGTGCCATGCATTATTGCTTTAAAGGGTCTGCATTTGCTCACCCAATCTCACCAATCCTCTCAGTCCCAAGTGTCCAGCCTTATGCCACATCCAGCTGCCGTGGTAGATAGGGTCATTCCAGGTTTCATCAGAGTCCCTGAAGGAATTGTAAAAAATTTCCCAGTTTTTTTGTTTTGTTTTTGAAATTCCTTTTTATAGTGGGTTTGAGCTGATTCTCGCTGCCATGTTTATGCCAGTCTAGACACACTTGATTCCCTTACGGATACATATCAATACATAGGTTTTAAGATTCTTACTAGTCAGATATATTCCTCTGCGGGAAATATGGTGTTTTGAGTCCCTTTCACTGAGGAAAGTGTATGTCTTGTCTATTCCATAGTTGGTTTTTGGAACGGTACCTGTGCTTATATCAAACTCTGGTTTTATGCATCACCCCACCTCTCCTTCCCCCTTAAGCAGGCATAAGAGTGTTTTCTAAATGTGAGACACTGTTCTCTTTCCTAACTCAGTTCAAGTCTAGCCATGTTTACAGGATCTTCATAAGTGATATCTTATGATAAGTTTCTTTTTCTCTGTGACTTATTTCACTTAGAATCATCGTACCTGAATCCACCCATTTTGCTGCTACTGGTCTTATGACATTGATTTCATGGCTGAGGGATATTCCATCGTACGTAAGTACCACAATTTTTTGAACCATTTTTATATTTCCTGGGATATTTAAGGTGTATCCAAGTTGAGGGCCTTTTAAGTAGTGCAGCCCTAAATTTTGGGGTGGCTCTGTCTTATTGATTTTCAGTTTTCCCAAGGTATATTCCCTAGACTGGAAGTGCCCTTGGCTCTGTAGCTCTGTTGTTTACTTCTTTTAGGGAACACAATGCACTCCTCCAGAGAGGCAGTTGGCAATTTACATCCCGCCCATCAGCATAACAAGGCTCCTTGTTCTCCAGGGCCTGTCTTGCCTTTATGGTTTTTACACATTTTGTGGATGTCCCTTTTGACCGGTGGGAAGTGATACTCCTTTGTAGTGCAGATTTGCATTGCCCGCTTACTTGCTTGGCCAAAAAGAGCATGTGCGTTTTCTCCTGAATATATTCAGGAGAAAACGCATACGCCCTTTTTGGCCAAGTGCATCATTGTCGAAGTTGTGCCCCTCTTCCTGTGCTTTAAAGGCGATTCCAACGTACCTCTTGAAATCTGTTTCCTGCTATTCTGCCTCGCTTTCAAGTCTGCCTCGTTGCCTTCCCTCAACAGATTTTTCGACGATAGTTGTCCTTTATTACTCGGCCAGTTTGTGAATTGCTGTGCCCCTGAGCTTCATTTTTCAACTCGTTTTTGGTGAGCTGACCGCAAGTCCAAAATTTTGGTTCAGGACCTATACTGGTTCCCGGTGGGGGACTGAGACTTTGGTTAACTCTTTTCCTGCCGGGAAATTACAGTGATATGTGCCCGTCCAAATGCCTAACAGCTACGATCTCGTTGGTTCTCCCTCTTCCCTTTCATCCTCTGCCAAATTGGCAACCTGTGGAAACCAGGAGGTTAAAGGGGCTGCCTCTCCAACTTGGGAGGTTGATAGTAAAGCAGGTGGAAAGTCAAACCGGAGCACCAGGAGAGGGACTATTCGTTGAGTTTTACAAACCTTTCATATTCACAGTGTGTCTGTTCTCTAGGTTTCCCGTACATGTTATAGCTGTAGTAATATTCCCTTCAACCTGGAGAGTTGGGACCCATGGAATGGGTGCCATGCATTATTGCTTTAAAGGGTCTGCATTTGCTCACCCAATCTCACCAATCCTCTCAGTCCCAAGTGTCCAGCCTTATGCCACATCCAGCTGTCATTGTAGATAGGGTCATTCCAGGTTTCATCACAGACCCTGAAGGAATTGTAAAAAATTTCCCAGTTTTTTCGTTTTGTTTTTGAAATTCCTTTTTATCGTGGGTTTGAGCTGATTCTCGCTGCCATGTTGATGCCAGTCTAGACACACTTGATTCCCTTACGGAGACATATCAATACATAGGTTTTAAGATTCTTACTAGTCAGATATATTCCTCTGTGGGAAATATGGTGTTTTGAGTCCCTTTCACTGAGGAAGGTGTAGGTCTTGTCTATTCCATAGTTGGTTTTTGGAACGGTACCTATGCTTATATCAAACTCTGGTTTTATGCATCACCCCACCTCTCCTTCCCCCTTAAGCAGGCATAAGAGTGTTTTCTAAATGTGAGACACTGTTCTCTTTCCTAACTCAGTTCAAGTGTAGCCATGTTTACAGGATCTTCATAACTGATATCTTATGATAAGTTTATTTTTCTGTGTGACATATTTCACTTAGAATCATCGTACCTGAATCCACCCATTTTGCTGCTACTGGTCTTATGACATTGATTTCATGGCTGAGGGATATTCCATCGTACGTAAGTACCACAATTTTTTGAACCATTTTTATATTTCCTGGGATATTTAAGGTGTACCCAAGTTGAGGTCCTTGTAAGCAGTGCAGCCCTAAATTTTAGGGTGGCTCTGTCTTATTGATTTTCAGTTTTCCCAAGTTATATTCCCTAGACTGGAAGTGCCTTGGCTCTGTAGCTCTGTTGTTTACTTGTTTTAGGGAACACAATGCACTCCTCCAGAGAGTCAGTTGGCAATTTATATCCCGTCCATCAGCATAACAAGGCTCCCTGTTCTCCAGGGCCTGTCTTGCCGTTCTGGTTTTTACACATTTTGTGGATGTCCCTTTTGACCGGTGGGAAGTGATACTTCTTTGTAGTGCAGATTTGCATTGCCCGCTTGCTTGCTTGGCCAAAAAGGGCGTATGCGTTTTCTCCTGAATATATTCAGGAGAAAACGCATACGCCCTTTTTGGCCAAGTGCATCATTGTCGAAGTTGTGCCCCTCTTCCTGTGCTTTAAAGGCGATTCCAACGTACCTCTTGAAATCTGTTTCCTGCTATTCTTCCTCGCTTTCAAGTCTGCCTCGTTGCCTTCCCTCAACAGATTTTTGGACGATAGTTGTCCTTTATTACTCGGCCAGTTTGTGAATTGCTGTGCCCCTGAGCTCCATTTTTCAACTCTTTTTGGTGAGCTGACCGCAAGTCCTAAATTTTGGTTCAGGACATATACTGGTTCCCGGTGGGGGGCTGAGACTTTGGTTAATTCTTCTTCCTCCCGGGAAATTACAGTGATATGTGCCCGTCCAAATGCCTAACAGCTACTCTCTCATTGGTTCTCCCTCTTCCCTTTCATCCTCTGACAAATTGGCAACCTGTGCGAACCAGGAGGTTAAAGGGGCTGTCTCTCCAAGTTGGGAGGTTGATAGTAAAGCAGGTGGAAAGTCAAACCGGAGCACCAGGAGAGGGACTATTCGTTGAGTTTTAGAAACCTTTCGTATTCACAGTGTGTCCGTTCTCTAGGTTTCCCGTACATGTTATAACTGTAGTAATATTCCCTTCAACCTGCAGAGTTGGGACCCATGGAATGGGTGCCATGCATTATTGCTTTAAAGGGTCTGCATTTGCTCACCCAATCTCACCAATCCTCTCAGTCCCAAGTGTCCAGCCTTATGCCACATCCAGCTGCCGTGGTAGATAGGGTCATTCCAGGTTTCATCAGAGACCCTGAAGGAATTGTAAAAAATTTCCCAGTTTTTTTGTTTTGTTTTTGAAATTCCTTTTTATAGTGGGTTTGAGCTGATTCTCGCTGCCATGTTTATGCCAGTCTAGACACACTTGATTCCCTTACGGATACATATCAATACATAGGTTTTAAGATTCTTACTAGTCAGATATATTCCTCTGCGGGAAATATGGTGTTTTGAGTCCCTTTCACTGAGGAAAGTGTAGGTCTTGTCTATTCCATAGTTGGTTTTTGGAACGGTACCTGTGCTTATATCAAACTCTGGTTTTATGCATCACCCCACCTCTCCTTCCCCCTTAAGCAGTCATAAGAGTGTTTTCTAAATGTGAGACACTGTTCTCTTTCCTAACTCAGTTCAAGTCTAGCCATGTTTACAGGATCTTCATAAGTGATATCTTATGATAAGTTTCTTTTTCTGTGTGACTTATTTCACTTAGAATCATCGTACCTGAATCCACCCATTTTGCTGCTACTGGTCTTATGACATTGATTTCATGGCTGAGGGATATTCCATCGTACGTAAGTACCACAATTTTTTGAACCATTTTTATATTTCCTGGGATATTTAAGGTGTATCCAAGTTGAGGGCCTTTTAAGTAGTGCAGCCCTAAATTTGGGGGTGGCTCTGTCTTATTGATTTTCAGTTTTCCCAAGGTATATTCCCTAGACTGGAAGTGCCCTTGGCTCTGTAGCTCTGTTGTTTACTTCTTTTAGGGAACACAATGCACTCCTCCAGAGAGGCAGTTGGCAATTTACATCCCGCCCATCAGCATAACAAGGCTCCTTGTTCTCCAGGGCCTGTCTTGCCTTTATGGTTTTTACACATTTTGTGGATGTCCCTTTTGAACGGCGGGAAGTGATACTTCTTTGTAGTGCAGATTTGCATTGTGCGCTTGCTTGCTTGGCCAAAAAGGGTGTATGCTTTTTCTCCTGAATATATTCAGGAGAAAACGCATACGCCCTTTTTGGCCAAGTGCATCATTGTCGAAATTGTGCCCCTCTTCCTGTGCTTTAAAGGCGATTCCAACGTACCTCTTGAAATCTGTTTCCTGCTATTCTGCCTCGCTTTCAAGTCCGCCTCGTTGCCTTCCCTCAACAGATTTTTGGACAATAGTTGTCCTTTATTACTCGGCCCGTTTGTGAATTGCTGTGCCCCTGAGCTCCATTTTTCAACTCGTTTTTGGTGAGCTGACTGCAAGTCCAAAATTTTGGTTCAGGGCCTATACTGGTTCCCGGTGGGTGGCTGAGACGTTGGTTAATTCTTCTTCCTTCCGGGAAATTAGAGTGATATGTGCCCGTCCAAATGCCTAACAGCTACTCTCTCATTGGTTCTCCCTCTTCCCTTTCATCCTCTGCCAAATTGGCAACGTGTGCGAACCAGAAGGTTAAAGGGGCTGTCTCTCCAAGTTGGGAGGTTGATAGTAAAGCAGATGGAAAGTCAAACCGGAGCATCAGGAGAGGGACTATTCGTTGAGTTTTAGAAACCTTTCGTATTCACAGTGTGTCCGTTCTCTAGGTTTCCCGTACATGTTATAGCTGTAGTAATATTCCCTTTAACCTGGAGATTTCGGACCCATGGAATGGGTGCCAGGCATTTTTGCTTTAAAGGGTCTGCATTTGCTCACCCACTCTCACCATTCCTCTCAGTCCTAAGTGTCCAGCCTTATGCCTCATCCAGCTGCCGTTGTACATAAGGTCATTCCAGGTTTCATCAGAGACCCTGAAGGAATTGTAAAGAATTTCCAAGTTTTTTGTTTTGTTTTTGAAATTCCTTTTTATAGTGGGTTTGAGCTGATTCTCGCTGCCATGTTTATGCCAGTCTAGACACACTTGATTCCCTTACGGAGACATATCAATACATAGGTTTTAAGATTCTTACTAGTCAGATATATTCCTCTGTGGGAAATATGGTGTTTTGAGTCCATTTCACTGAGGAAGGTGTAGGTCTTGTCTATTCCATAGTTGGTTTTTGGAACGGTACCTGTGCTTATATCAAACTCTGGTTTTATGCATCACCCCACCTCTCCTTCCCCCTTAAGCAGGCATAAGAGTGTTTTCTAAATGTGAGACACTGTTCTCTTTCCTAGCTCATTTCAAGTGTAGCCATGTTTACAGGATCTTCATAAGTGATATCTTATGATAAGTTTCTTTTTCTGTGTGACTTATTTCACTTAGAATCATCGTACCTGAATCCACCCATTTTGCTGCTACTGGTCTTATGTCATTGATTTCATGGCTGAGGGATATTCCATCGTACATAAGTCCCACAATTTTTTGAACCATTTTTATATTTCCTGGGATATTTAAGGTGTACCCAAGTTGAGGTCCTTGTAAGCAGTGCAGCCCTAAATTTTGGGGTGGCTCTGTCTTATTGATTTTCAGTTTTCCCAAGGTATATTCCCTAGACTGGAAGTGCCCTTGGCTCTGTCGCTCTGTTGTTTACTTGTTTTAGGGAACACAATGCACTCCTCCAGAGAGGCAGTTGGCAATTTACATCCCGCCCATCAGCATAACAAGGCTCCCTGTTCTCCAGGGCCTGTCTTGCCTGTCTGGTTTTTACACATTTTGTGGATGTCCCTTTTGACCGGTGGGAAGTGATACTTCTTTGTAGTGCAGATTTGCATTGCCCGCTTTCTTGCTTGGCCAAAAAGGGCGTATGCGTTTTCTCCTGAATATATTCAGGAGAAAACGCATACACCCTTTTTGGCCAAGTGGATCATTGTCGAAGTTGTGCCCCTCTTTCTGTGCTTTAAAGGCGATTCCAACGTACCTCTTGAAATCTGTTTCCTGCTATTCTGCCTCGCTTTCAAGTCCGCTTCGTTGCCTTCCCTCAACAGATTTTTGGACGATAGTTTTCCTTTATTACTCGGCCACTTTGTGGTTTGCTGTGCCCCTGAGCTCCATTTTTCAACTCGTTTTTGGTGAGCTGACCGCAAGTCCTAAATTTTGGTTCAGGACATATACTGGTTCCCGGTGGGGGGCTGAGACTTTGGTTACTTCTTCTTTCTGCTGGGAAATTACAGTGATATGTGCCCGTCCAAATGCCTAACAGCTACTCTCTCATTGGTTCTCCCTCTTCCCTTTCATCCTCTGCCAAATTGGCAACCTGTGCGAACCAGGAGGTTAAAGGGGCTGTCTCTCCAAGTTGGGAGGTTGATAGTAAAGCAGATGGAAAGTCAAACCGGAGCACCAGGAGAGGGACTATTCGTTGAGTTTTAGAAACCTTTCGTATTCACAGTGTGTCCGTTCTCTAGGTTTCCCGTACATGTTATAACTGTAGTAATATTCCCTTCACCCTGGAGAGTTGGGACCCATGGAATGGGTGCCATGCATTATTGCTTTAAAGGGTCTGCATTTGTTCACCCAATCTCACCAATCCTCTCAGTACCAAGTGTCCAGCCTTATGCCACATCCAGCTGTCCTTGAAGATAGGGTCGTTCCAGGTTTCATCAGAGACTCTGAAGGAATTGTAAAGAATTTCCCAGTTTTTTTGATTTGTTTTTGAAATTCCTTTTTATAGTGGGTTTGAGCTGATTCTCGCTGCCATGTTTATGCCAGTCTAGACACACTTGATTCCCTTATGGAGACATATCAATACATAAGTTTTAAGATTCTTACTAGTCAGATATATTCCTCTGCGGGAAATATGGTGTTTTGAGTCCCTTTCACTGAGGAAGGTGTAGGTCTTGTCTATTCCATAGTTGGTTTTTGGAATGGTACCTGTGCTTATATCAAACTCTGGTTTTATGCATCACCCCACCTCTCCTTCCCCCTTAAGCAGGCATAAGAGTGTTTTCTAAATGTGAGACACTGTTCTCTTTCCTAACTCAGTTCAAGTGTAGCCATGTTTACAGGATCTTCATAAGTGATATCTTATGATAAGATCTTTTTCTGTGTGACTTATTTCACTTAGAATCATCGTACCTGAATCCAACCATTTTGCTGCTACTGGTCTTATGTCATTGATTTCATGGCTGAGGGATATTCCATCGTACGTAAGTACCACAATTTTTTGAACCATTTTTATATTTCCTGGGATATTTAAGCTGTACCCAAGTTGAGGTCCTTGTAAGCAGTGCAGCCCTACATTTTGGGGTGGCTCTGTCTTATTGATTTTCAGTTTTCCCAAGGTATATTCCCTAGACTGGAAGTGCCCTTGGCTCTGTAGCTCTGTTCTTTACATGTTTTAGGGAACGCAATGCACTCCTCCAGAGAGGCAGTTGGCAATGTACATCCCGCCCATCAGCAAAACAAGGCTCCCTGTTTTCCAGGGCCTGTCTTGCCTTTCTGTTTTTTACACATTTTGTGGATGTCCCTTTTGAGCGGTGGGAAGTGATACTTCTTTGTAGTGCAGATTTGCATTGCCCGCTTGCTTGCTTGGCCAAAAAGGGCGTATGCGTTTTCTCCTGAATATATGCAGGAGAAAACGCATACGCCCTTTTTGGCCAAGTGCATCATTGTCGAAGTTGTGCCCCTCTTCCTGTGCTTTAAAGGCGATTCCAACGTACCTCTTGAAATCTGTTTCCTGCTATTCTGCCTCGCTTTCAAGTCCGCCTCGTTGCCTTCCCTCAACAGATTTTTTCACGATAGTTGTCCTTTATTACTCGACCCGTTTGTGAATTGCTGTGCCCCTGAGCTCCATTTTTCAACTCGTTTTTGGTGAGCTGACCGCAAGTCCAAAATTTTGGTACAGGACCTATGCTGTTTCCCGGTGGGGTGCTGGAATTTGGTTAATTCTTCTTCCTGCCGGGAAATTACAGTGATATGTGCCCGTCCAAATGCCTAACAGCTACTCTCTCATTGGTTCTCCCTCTTCCCTTTCATCCTCTGCCAAATTGGCAACCTGTGCGAACCAGGAGGTTAAAGGGGCTGTCTCTCCAAGTTGGAGGGTTGATAGGAAAGCAGGTGGAAAGTCAAACCGGAGCACCAGGAGTGGGACTATTCTTTGAGTTTTAGAAACCTTTCGTATTCACAGTGTGTACGTTCTCTAGGTTTCCCGTACACGTTATAACTGTAGTAATATTCCCTTAAACCTGGAGAGTTGGGAACCATGGAATGGGTGCCATGCATTATTGCTTTAAAGGGTCTGCATTTGCTCACCCAATCTCACCAATCCTCTCAGTCCCAAGTGTCCAGCCTTATGTCACATCCAGCTGTCGTTGTAGATAGGGTCATTCCAGGTTTCATCAGAGACTCTGAAGGAATTGTAAAGAATTTCCCAGGTTTTTTGTTTTGTATTTGAAATTCCTTTTTATCGTGGGTATGAGCTGATTCTCGCTGCCATGTTTATGCCAGTCTAGACACACTTGATTCCCTTACGGAGACATATCAATACATAGGTTTTAATATTCTTACTAGTCAGATATATTCCTCTGCGGGAAATATGGTGTTTTGAGTCCCTTTCACTGAGGAAGGTGTAGGTCTTGGCTATTCCATAGTTGGTTTTTGGAGCGGTACTTGTGCTTATATCAAACTCTGGTTTTATGCATCACCCCACCTCTCTTTCCCCCTTAAGCAGGCATAAGAATGTTTTCTAAATGTGAGACACTGTTCTCTTTCCTATCTCTGTTCAAGTGTAGCCATGTTTACAGGATCTTCATAAGTGATATCTTATGATAAGTTTCTTTTTCTGTGTGACTTATTTCACTTAGAATCATCGTACCTGAATCCACCCATTTTGCTGCTACTGGTCTTATGTCATCGATTTCATGGCTGAGGGATATTCCATCGTACGTAAGTACCACAATTTTTGAACCATTTTTATATTTCCTGGGATATTTAAGGTGTACCCAAGTTGAGGTCCTTGTAAGCAGTGCAGCCCTACATTTTGGGGTGGCTCTGTCTTATTGATTTTCAGTTTTCCCAAGGTATATTCCCTAGACTGGAAGTGCCCTTGGCTCTGTAGCTCTGTTCTTTACATGTTTTAGGGAACGCAATGCACTCCTCCAGAGAGGCAGTTGGCAATGTACATCCCGCCCATCAGCATAACAAGGCTCCCTGTTTTCCAGGGCCTGTCTTGCCTTTCTGGTTTTTACACATTTTGTGGATGTCCCTTTTGACCGGTGGGAAGTGATATTTCTTTGTAGTGCAGATTTGCATTGCCCGCTTGCTTGCTTGGCCAAAAAGGGCCTATGCGTTTTCTCCTGAGAAAACGCATACGCCCTTTTTGGCCAAGTGCATCATTGTTGAAGATGTGCCCCTCTTCCTGTGCTTTAAAGGCGATTCCAACGTACCTCTTGAAATGTGTTTCCTTCTATTCTGGCTCACTTTCAAGTCCGCCTCGCTGCCTTCCCTCAACAGATTTTTGGACGATAGTTGTCCTTTATTACTCGGCCAGTTTGTGAATTGCTGTGCCCCTGAGCTCCATTTTTCAACTCGTTTTTGGTGAGCTGACCGCAAGTCCAAAATTTTGGTTCAGGACCTATACTGGTTCCCAGTGGGTGGCTGAGACTTTGGTTAATTCTTCTTCCTGCCGGGAAATTACAGTGATATGTGCCCGTCCAAATGCCTAACAGCTACTCTCTCATTGGTGCTCCCTCTTCCCTTTCATCCTCTGCCAAATTGGCAACCTGTGCGAACCAGGAGGTTAAAGGGGCTGTCTCTCCAAGTTGGGAGGTTGATAGTAAAGCAGGTGGAAAGTCAAACCGGAGCACCAGGAGAGGGACTATTCGTTGAGTTTTAGAAACCTTTCGTATTCACAGTGTGTCCGTTCTCTAGGTTTCCCGTACATGTTATAACTGTAGTAATATTCCCTTCAACCTGGAGAGTTGGGACCCATGGAATGGGTGCCATGCATTATTGCTTTAAAGGGTCTGCATTTGCTCACCCAATCTCACCAATCGTCTCAGTCCCAAGTGTCCAGCCTTATGCCACATCCAGCTGTTGTTGTATATAGGGTCATTCCAGGTTTCATCAGAGACTCTGAAGGAATTCTAAAGAATTTCCCAGTTTTTTTGTTTTGTATTTGAAATTCCTTTTTAACGTGGGTTTGAGCTGATTCTCGCTGCCATGTTTATGCCAGTCTAGACACACTTGATTCCCTTACGGTGACATATCAATACATAGGTTTTAAGATTCTTACTAGTGAGATATATTCCTCTGCGGGAAATATGGGGTTTTGAGTCCCTTTCACTGAGGAAGGTGTAGGTCTTGTCTATTCCATAGTTGGTTTTTGGAACGGTACCTGTGCTTATATCAAACTCTGGTTTTATGCATCACCCCACCTCTCCTTCCCCCTTAAGCAGGCATAAGAGTGTTTTCTAAATGTGAGACACTGTTCTCTTTCCTAACTCAGTTCAAGTGTAGCCATGTTTACAGGATCTTCATAACTGATATCTTATGATAAGTTTCTTTTTCTGTGTGACTTATTTCACTTAGAATCATCGTACCTGAATCCACCCATTTTGCTGCTACTGGTCTTATGACATTGATTTCATGGCTGAGGGATATTCCATCGTACGTAAGTACCACAATTTTTTGAACCATTTTTATATTTCCTGGGATATTTAAGGTGTACCCAAGTTGAGGTCCTTGTAAGCAGTGCAGCCCTAAATTATGGGGTGGCTCTCTCTTATTGATTTTCAGTTTTCCCAAGGTATATTCCCTAGACTGGAAGTGCCCTTGGCTCTGTAGCTCTGTTCTTTACTTGTTTTAGGGAACACAATGTACTGCTCCAGAGAGGCAGTTGGCAATTTACATCCCGCCCATCAGCATAACAAGGCTCCCTGTTCTCCAGGGCCTGTCTTGCCTTTCTGGTTTTTACACATTTTGTGGATGTCCCTTTTGACCGGTGGGAAGTGATACTTCTCTGTAGTGCAGATTTGCATTGCCCGCTTGCTTGCTTGGCCAAAAAGGGCGTATGCGTTTTCTCCTGAATATATTCAGGAGAAAATGCATACGCCCTTTTTGGCCAAGTGCATCATTGTCGAAGTTGTGCCCCTCTTCCTGTGCTTTAAAGGTAATTCCAACGTACCTCTTGAAATCTGTTTCCTGCTATTCTGCCTGACTTTCAAATCCGCCTCGTTGCCTTCCCTCAACAGATTTTTGGACGATAGTTTTCCTTTATTACTCGGCCAGTTTGTGAATTGCTGTGCCTCTGAGTTCCATTTTTCCACTCGTTTTTGGTTAGCTGACAGCAAGTCCAAAATTTTGGTTCAGGACCTATACTGGTTCCGGTGGGGGGCTGAGACTTTGGTTAATTCTTCTTTCTGCCGGGAAATTACAGTGATATGTGCCCGTCCAAATGCCTAACAGCTACTCTCTCATTGGTTCTCCCTCTTCCCTTTCATCCTCTGCCAAATTGGCAACCTGTGGAAACCAGGAGGTTAAAGGGGCTGCCTCTCCAACTTGGGAGGTTGATAGTAAAGCAGGTGGAAAGTCAAACCGGAGCACGAGGAGAGGGACTATTCGTTGAGATTTAGAAACCTTTCGTATTCACAGTGTGTCCGTTCTCTAGGTTTCCCGTACATATTATAGCTGTAGTAATATTCCCTTCAACCTGGAGAGCTGGGACCCATGGAATGGGTGCCAGGCATTTGTGCTTTAAAGGGTCTGCATTTGCTCACCCAATCTCACCAATCGTCTCAGTCCCAAGTGTCCAGCCTTATGCCACATCCAGCTGTCGTTGTAGATAGGGTCATTCCAGGTTTCATCAGAGACCCTGAAGGAATTGTAAAGAATTTCCAAGTTTTTTTGTTTTGTTTTTGAAATTCCTTTTTATAGTGGGTTTGAGCTGATTCTCGCTGCCATGTTTATGCCAGTCTAGACACACTTGATTCCCTTACGGAGACATATCAATACATAGGTTTTAAGATTCTTACTAGTCAGATATATTCCTCTGCGGGAAATATGGGGTTTTGAGTCCCTTTCACTGAGGAAGGTGTAGGTCTTGTCTATTCCATAGTTGGTTTTTGGAACGGTACCTGTGCTTATATCAAACTCTGGTTTTATGCATCACCCCACCTCTCCTTCCCCCTTAAGCAGGCATAAGAGTGTTTTCTAAATGTGAGACATTCTTCTCTTTCCTAACTCAGTTCAAGTGTAGCCATGTTTACAGGATCTTCATAAGTGATATCTTATGATAAGTTTCTTTTTCTGTGTGACTTATTTCACTTAGAATCATCGTACCTGAATCCACCCATTTTGCTGCTACTGGTCTTATGTCATTTATTTCATGGCTTAGGGATATTCCATCGTACGTAAGTACCACAATTTTTTGAACCATTTTTATATTTCATGGGATATTTAAGGTGTACCCAAGTTGAGGTCCTTGTAAGCAGTGCAGCCCTACATTTTGGGGTGGCTCTGTCTTATTGATTTTCAGTTTTCCCAAGGTATATTCCCTAGACTGGAAGTGCCCTTGGCTCTGTAGCTCTGTTCTTTACATGTTTTAGGGAACGCAATGCACTCCTCCAGAGAGGCAGTTGGCAATGTAAATCCCGCCCATCAGCATAACAAGGCTCCCTGTTTTCCAGGGCCTGTCTTGCCTTTCTGGTTTTTACACATTTTGTGGATGTCCCTTTTGACCGGTGGGAAGTGATATTTCTTTGTAGTGCAGATTTGCATTGCCCGCTTGCTTGCTTGGCCAAAAAGGGCCTATGCGTTTTCTCCTGAGAAAACGCATACGCCCTTTTTGGCCAAGTGCATCATTGTTGAAGATGTGCCCCTCTTCCTGTGCTTTAAAGGCGATTCCAACGTACCTCTTGAAATGTGTTTCCTTCTATTCTGGCTCACTTTCAAGTCCGCCTCGCTGCCTTCCCTCAACAGATTTTTGGACGATAGTTGTCCTTTATTACTCGGCCAGTTTGTGAATTGCTGTGCCCCTGAGCTCCATTTTTCAACTCGTTTTTGGTGAGCTGACCGCAAGTCCAAAATTTTGGTTCAGGACCTATGCTGTTTCCCGGAGGGGGGCTGAGACTTTGGTTAATTCTTCTGCCTGCCGGGAAATTACAGTGATATGTGCCCGTCCAAATGCCTAACAGCTACTCTCTCATTGGTGCTCCCTCTTCCCTTTCATCCTCTGCCAAATTGGCAACCTGTGCGAACCAGGAGGTTAAAGGGGCTGTCTCTCCAAGTTGGGAGGTTGATAGTAAAGCAGGTGGAAAGTCAAACCGGAGCACCAGGAGAGGGACTATTCGTTGAGTTTTAGAAACCTTTCGTATTCACAGTGTGTCCGTTCTCTAGGTTTCCCGTACATGTTATAACTGTAGTAATATTCCCTTCAACCTGGAGAGTTGGGACCCATGGAATGGGTGCCATGCATTATTGCTTTAAAGGGTCTGCATTTGCTCACCCAATCTCACCAATCGTCTCAGTCCCAAGTGTCCAGCCTTATGCCACATCCTGCTGTTGTTGTATATAGGGTCATTCCAGGTTTCATCAGAGACTCTGAAGGAATTGTAAAGAATTTCCCAGTTTTTTTGTTTTGTATTTGAAATTCCTTTTTAACGTGGGTTTGAGCTGATTCTCGCTGCCATGTTTATGCCAGTCTAGACACACTTGATTCCCTTACGGTGACATATCAATACATAGGTTTTAAGATTCTTACTAGTGAGATATATTCCTCTGCGGGAAATATGGGGTTTTGAGTCCCTTTCACTGAGGAAGGTGTAGGTCTTGTCTATTCCATAGTTGGTTTTTGGAACGGTACCTGTGCTTATATCAAACTCTGGTTTTATGCATCACCCCACCTCTCCTTCCCCCTTAAGCAGGCATAAGAGTGTTTTCTAAATGTGAGACACTGTTCTCTTTCCTAACTCAGTTCAAGTGTAGCCATGTTTACAGGATCTTCATAACTGATATCTTATGATAAGTTTCTTTTTCTGTGTGACTTATTTCACTTAGAATCATCGTACCTGAATCCACCCATTTTGCTGCTACTGCTCTTATAACGTTGATTTCATGGCTGAGGGATACTTCATCGTACGTAAGTACCACAATTTTTTGAACCATTTTTATACTTCCTGGGATATTTAAGGTGTACCCAAGTTGAGGTCCTTGTAAGCAGTGCAGCCCTAAATTTTGGGGTGGCTCTGTCTTATTGATTTTCAGTTTTCCCAAGGTATATTCCCTAGACTGGAAGTGCCCTTGGCTCTGTAGCTCTGTTCTTTACTTGTTTTATGGAACACAATGCACTCCTCCAGAGAGGCAGTTGGCAATTTACATCCCGCCCATCAGCATAACAAGGCTCCCTGTTCTACAGGGCCTGTCTTGCCCTTCTGGTTTTTACACATTTTGTGGATGTCCCTTTTGACCGGTGGGAAGTGATACTTCTTTGTAGTGCAGATTTGCATTGCCCGCTTGCTTGCTTGGCCTAAAAGGGCGTATGCGTTTTCTCCTGAATATATTCAGGAGAAAACGCATACGCCCTTTTTGGCCAAGTGCATCATTGTCGAAGTTGTGCCCCTCCTCCTGTGCTTTAAAGGCGATTCCAACGTACCTCTTGAAATCTGTGTCCTGCTATTCTGCCTTGCTTTCAAGTCCGCCTCGGTGCCTTCCCTCAACAGATTTTTGGACGATAGTTGTCCTTTATTACTCGGCCAGTTTGTGAATTGCTGTGCCCCTGAGCTCCATTTTTCAACTCGTTTTTGGTGAGCTGACCGCAAGTCCAAAATTTTGGTTCAGGACCTATGCTCGTTCCCGGTGGGTGGCTGAGACTTTGGTTAATTTTTCTTCCTGCCGGGAAATTACAGTGATATGTGCCCGTCCAAATGCCTAACAGCTACTCTCTCATTGGTTCTCCCTCTTCCCTTTCATCCTCTGCCAAATTGGCAACCTGTGGAAACCAGGAGGTTAAAGGGGCTGCCTCTGCAACTTGGGAGGTTGATAGTAAAGCAGGTGGAAAGTCAAACCGGAGCACGAGGAGAGGGACTATTCGTTGAGTTTTAGAAACCTTTCGTATTCACAGTGTGTCCGTTCTCTAGGTTTCCCGTACATATTACAGCTGTAGTAATATTCCCTTCAACCTGGAGAGCTGGGACCCATGGAATGGGTGCCAGGCATTTGTGCTTTAAAGGGTCTGCATTTGCTCACCCAATCTCACCAATCGTCTCAGTCCCAAGTGTCCAGCCTTATGCCACATCCAGCTGTCGTTGTAGATAGGGTCATTCCAGGTTTCATCAGAGACCCTGAAGGAATTGTAAAGAATTTCCAAGTTTTTTGTTTTGTATTTGAAATTCCTTTTTATAGTGGGTTTGAGTTGATTCTCGCTGCCATGTTTATGCCAGTCTAGACACACTTTATTCCCTTACGGAGACATATCAATACATAGGATTTAAGATTCTTACTAGTCAGATATATTCCTCTGCGGGAAATATGGGGTTTTGAGTTCCTTTCACTGAGGAAGGTGTAGGTCTTGTCTATTCCATAGTTGGTTTTTGGATCGGTACCTGTGCTTATATCAAACTCTGGTTTTATGCATCACCCCACCTCTCCTTCCCCCTTAAGCAGGCATAAGAGTGTTTTCTAAATGTGAGACACTGTTCTCTTTCCTAACTCAGTTCAAGTGTAGCCATGTTTACAGGATCTTCATAAGTGATATCTTATGATATGTTTCTTTTTCTGTGTGACTTATTTCACTTAGAATCATCGTAGCTGAATCCACCCATTTTGCTGCTACTGGTCTTATGACATTGATTTCATGGCTGAGCGATATTCCATCGTACGTAAGTACCACAATATTTGAACCATTTTTATATTTCCTGGAATATTTAAGGTGTACCCAAGTTGAGGTAATTGTAAGCAGTGCAGCCCTAAATTTTGGGGTGGCTCTGTCTTATTGATTTTCAGTTTTCCCAAAGTATATTCCCTAGACTGGAAGTGCCCTTGGCTCTGTAGCTCTGTTCTTTACTTGTTTTAGGGAACACAATGTACTCCTCCAGAGAGGCAGTTGGCAATTTACATCCCGCCCATCAGCATAACAAGGCTCCCTGTTCTCCAGGGCCTGTCTTTCCTTTCTGGTTTTTACACGTTTTGTGGATGTCCCTTTTGACCGGTGGGAAGTGATACTTCTCTGTAGTGCAGATTTGCATTGCCCGCTTGCTTGCTTGGCCAAAAAGGGCGTATGCGTTTTCTCCTGAATATATTCAGGAGAAAACACATACGCCCTTTTTGGCCAAGTGCATCATTGTCGAAGTTGTGCCCCTCTTCCTGTGCTTTAAAGGCGATTCCAACGTACCTCTTGAAATCTGTTTCCTGCTATTCTGCCTCGCTTTCAAGTCCGCCTCGTTGCCTTCCCTCAACAGATTTTTGGAGGATAGTTGTCCTTTATTACTCGGCCAGTTTGTGAATTGCTGTGCCCCTGAGCTCCATTTTTCAACTCGTTTTTGGTGAGCTGACCGCAAGTCCTAAATTTTGGTTCAGGACCTATGCTGGTTCCCAGTGCGGGGCTGAGACTTTGGTTAATACTTCTTCCTGCCGGGAAATTACAGTGATATGTGCCCGTCCAAATGCCTAACAGCTACTCTCTCATTGGTTCTCCCTCTTCCCTTTCATCCTCTGCCAAATTGGCAACCTGTGCGAACCAGGAGGTTAAAGGGGCTGTCTCTCCAATTTGGGAGGTTGATAGTAAAGCAGATGGAAAGTCAAACCGGAGCACCAGGAGATGGACTATTCGTTGAGTTTTACAAACCTTTCGTATTCACAGTGTGTCCGTTCTCTAGGTTTCCCGTACATGTTATATCTGTAGTAATATTCCCTTCAACCTGGAGATTTGGGACCCATGGAATGGGTGCCATGCATTATTGCTTTAAAGGGTCTGCATTTGCTCACCCAATCTCACCAAGCCTCTCAGTTCCAAGTGTCCAGCCTTATGCCACATCCACCTCTCATTGTAGATAGGGTCATTCCAGGTTTCATCACAGACCCTGAAGGAATTGTAAAGAATTTCCCAGTTTTTTTGTTTTGTTTTTGAAATTCCTTTTTATAGTGGGTTTGAGCTGATTCTCGCTGCCATGTTTATGCCAGTCTAGACACACTTGATTCCCTTACGGAGACATATCAATACATAGGATTTAAGATTCTTACTAGTCAGATATATTCCTCTGCGGGAAATATGGGGTTTTGAGTTCCTTTCACTGAGGAAGGTGTAGGTATTGTCTATTCCATAGTTGATTTTTGGAACGGTACCTGTGCTTATATCAAACTCTGGTTTTATGCATCACCCCATCTCTCCTTCCCCCTTAAGCAGGCATAAGAGTGTTTTCTAAATGTGAGACACTGTTCTCTTTCCTAACTCAGTTCAAGTGTAGCCATGTTTACAGGATCTTCATAAGTGATATCTTATGATATGTTTCTTTTTCTGTGTGACTTATTTCACTTAGAATCATCGTAGCTGAATCCACCCATTTTGCTGCTACTGGTCTTATGACATTGATTTCATGGCTGAGCGATATTCCATCGTACGTAAGTACCACAATATTTGAACCATTTTTATATTTCCTGGAATATTTAAGGTGTACCCAAGTTGAGGTCCTTGTAAGCAGTGCAGCCC
This sequence comes from Hyperoodon ampullatus, assembly GCF_949752795.1. Taxonomy (NCBI): domain Eukaryota; kingdom Metazoa; phylum Chordata; class Mammalia; order Artiodactyla; family Ziphiidae; genus Hyperoodon; species Hyperoodon ampullatus. Next base: position 1,552,489 of record NW_027640676.1, on the reverse strand, counting down.
TAAATTTTGGGGTGGCTCTGTCTTATTGATTTTCAGTTTTCCCAAGGTATATTCCCTAGACTGGAAGTGCCCTTGGCTCTGTAGCTCTGTTGTTTACTTGTTTTAGGGAACACAATGCACTCCTCCAGAGAGGCAGTTGGCAATTTACATCCCGCCCATCAGCATAACAAGGCTCCCTGTACTCCAGGGCCTGTCTTGCCTTTCTGGTTTTTACACATTTTGTGGATGTCCCTTTTGACCGGTGGGAAGTGATACTTCTTTGTAGTGCAGATTTGCATTGCCCGCTTGCTTGCTTGGCCAAAAAGGGCGTATGCGTTTTCTCCTGAATATATTCAGGAGAAAACGCATACGCCCTTTTTGGCTAAGTGCATCATTGTCGAAGTTGTGCCCCTCTTCCTGTGCTTTAAAGGCGATTCCAACGTACCTCTTGAAATCTGTTTCCTGCTATTCTGCCTGCCTTTCAAATCCGCCTCGTTGCCTTCCCTCAACAGATTTTTGGACGATAGTTTTCCTTTATTACTCGGCCAGTTTGTGAATTGCTGTGCCCCTGAGTTCCATTTATCAACTCGTTTTTGGTGAGCTGACCGTAAGTCCAAAATTTTGGTTCAGGACCTATACTGGTTCCCGGTGGGGGGCTGAGACTTTGGTTAATTCTTCTTTCTGCTGGGAAATTACAGTGATATGTGCCCGTCCAAATGCCTAACAGCTACTCTCTCATTGGTTCTCCCTCTTCCCTTTCATCCTCTGCCAAATTGGAAACCTGTGTGAACCAGGAGGTTAAAGGGGCTGTCTCTCCAAGTTGGGAGGTTGATAGTAAAGCAGATGGAAAGTCAAACCAGAGCACCAGGAGAGGGATTAATCGTTGAGGTTTAGAAAACTTTCGTATTCACAGTATGTCCGTTCTCTAGGTTTCCCGTACATGTTATAGCTGTAGTAATATTCCCTTCAACCTCGAGAGTTGGGACCCATGGAATGCGTGCCATGCATTATTGCTTTAAAGGGTCTGCATTTGCTCACACAATCTCACCTATCCTCTCAGTCCCAAGTGTCCAGCCTTATGCCACATCCAGGTGTCATTGTAGATAGGGTCATTCCAGGTTTCATCACAGACCCTGAAGGAATTGTAAAGAATTTCCCAGTTTTTTCGTTCTGTTTTTGAAATTCCTTTTTATCGTGGGTTTGAGCTGATTCTCGCTGCCATGTTGATGCCAGTCTAGACACACTTGATTCCCTTACGGAGACATATCAATACATAGGTTTTAAGATTCTTACTAGTCAGATATATTCCTCTGTGGGAAATATGGTGTTTTGAGTCCCTTTCACTGAGGAAGTTGTAGGTCTTGTCTATTCCATAGTTGGTTTTTGGAACGGTACCTATGCTTATATCAAACTCTGGTTTTATGCATCACCCCACCTCTCCTTCCCCCTTAAGCAGGCAAAAGAGTGTTTTCTAAATGTGAGACACTGTTCTCTTTCCTAACTCAGTTCAAGTGTAGCCATGTTTACAGTATCTTCATAAGTGATATCTTATGATAAGTTTCTTTTTCTGTGTGACATATTTCACTTAGAATCATCGTACCTGAATCCACCCATTTTGCTGCTACTGGTCTTATGACATTGATTTCATGGCTGAGGGATATTCCATCGTACGTAAGTACCACAATTTTTTGAACCATTTTTATATTTCCTGGGATATTTAAGGTGTACCCAAGTTGAGGTCCTTGTAAGCAGTGCAGCCCTATATTTTGGGGTGGCTCTGTCTTATTGATTTTCAGTTTTCCCAAGGTATATTCCCTAGACTGGAAGTGCCTTGGCTCTGTAGCTGTGTTGTTTACTTGTTTTAGGAAACACAATGCACTCCTCCAGAGAGTCAGTTGGCAATTTATATCCCGTCCATCAGCATAACAAGGCTCCCTGTTCTCCAGGGCCTGTCTTGCCTTTCTGGTTTTTACACATTTTGTGGATGTCCCTTTTGACCGGTGGAAAGTGATACTTCTTTGTAGTGCAGATTTGCATTGCCCGCTTGCTTGCTTGGCCAAAAAGGGCGTATGCGTTTTCTCCTGAATATATTCAGGAGAAAACGCATACGCCCTTTTTGGCCAAGTGCATCATTGTTGAAGTTGTGACCCTCTTCCTGTGCTTTAAAGGCGATTCCAACGTACCTCTTGAAATCTGTTTCCTGCTATTCTGCCTCGCTTTCAAGTCTGCCTCGTTGCCTTCCCTCAACAGATTTTTGGACGATAGTTGTCCTTTATTACTCGGCCAGTTTCTGAATTGCTGTGCCCCTGAGCTCAATTTTTCAACTCGTTTTTGGTGAGCTGACCGCAAGTCCAAAATTTTGGTTCAGGACATATACTGGTTCCCGGTGGGGGGCTGAGACTTTGGTTAATTCTTCTTCCTGCTGGGAAATTACAGTGATATGTGCCCGTCCAAATGCCTAACAGCTACTCTCTCATTGGTTCTCCCTCTTCCCTTTCATCCTCTGCCTAATTGGCAACCTGTGCGAACCAGGAGGTTAAAGGGGCTGTCTCTCCAAGTTGGGAGCTTGATAGTAAAGCAGATGGAAAGTCAAACCGGAGCACCAGGAGAGGGACTATTCGTTGAGTTTTAGAAACCTTTCGTATTCACAGTGTGTCCGTTCTCTAGGTTTCCCGTACATGTTATAACTGTAGTAATATTCCCTTAAACCTGGAGAGTTGGGACCCATGGAATGGGTGCCATGCATTATTGCTTTAAAGGGTCTGCATTTGCTCACCCAATCTCACCAATCCTCTCAGTCCCATGTATCCAGCCTTATGCCACATCCAGCTGTCGTTTTAGATAGTGTTATTCCAGGTTTCATCAGAGACCCTGAAGGAATTGTAAAGAATTTGCCAGTTTTTTTGTTTTGTTTTTGAAATTCCTTTTTATCCTGGGTTTGAGCTGATTCTCGCTGCCATATTTATGCCAGTCTAGACACACTTGATTCCCTTACGGAGACATATCAATACATAGGTTTTAAGATTTTTACTAGTCAGATATATTCCTCTGTGGGAAATATGGGGTTTTGAGTCCCTTTCACTGAGGAAGGTGTAGGTCTTGTCTATTCCATAGTTGGTGTTTGAAACGGTACCTGTGCTTATATCAAACTCTGGTTTTATGCATCACCCCACCTCTCCTTCCCCCTTAAGCAGGCATAAGAATTTTTTCTAAATGTGAGACACTGTTCTCTTTCCTATCTCATTTCAAGTGTAGCCATGTTTACAGGATCTTCATAACTGATATCTTATGATAAGTTTCTTTTTCTGTGTGACTTATTTCACTTAGAATCATCGTACCTGAATCCACCCATTTTGCTGCTACTGGTCTTATGTCATTGATTTCATGGCTGAGGGATATTCCATCGTACATAAGTCCCACAATTTTTTGAACCATTTTTATATTTCCTGGGATATTTAAGGTGTACCCAAGTTGAGGTCCTTGTAAGCAGTGCAGCCCTAAATTTTGGGGTGGCTCTGTCTTATTGATTTTCAGTTTTCCCAAGGTATATTCCCTAGACTGGAAGTGCCCTTGGCTCTGTAGCTCTGTTGTTTACTTGTTTTAGGGAACACAATGCACTCCTCCAGAGAGGCAGTTGGCAATTTACATCCCGTCCATCAGCATAACAAGGCTCCCTGTTCTCCAGGGCCTGTCTTGCCTTTCTGGTTTTTACACATTTTGTGGATGTCCCTTTTGACCGGTGGGAAGTGATACTTCTTTGTAGTGCAGATTTGCATTGCCCGCTTGCTTGCTTGGCCAAAAAGGGCGTATGCGTTTTCTCCTGAATATATTCAGGAGAAAACGCATACGCCCTTTTTGGCCAAGTGCATCATTGTCGAAGTTGTGCCCCTCTTCCTGTGCTTTAAAGGCGATTCCAACGTACCTCTTGAAATCTGTTTCCTGCTATTCTGCCTCGCTTTCAAGTCCGCTTCGTTGCCTTCCCTCAACAGATTTTTGGACGATAGTTTTCCTTTATTACTCGGCCACTTTGTGGTTTGCTGTGCCCCTGAGCTCCATTTTTCAACTCGTTATTGGTGAGCTGACCGCAAGTCCTAAATTTTGGTTCAGGACCTATACTGGTTCCCGGTGGGTGGCTGAGACTTTGCTTAATTCTTCTTCCTGCCGGGAAATTACAGTGATATGTGCCCGTCCAAATGCCTAACAGCTACTCTCTCATTGGTTCTCCCTCTTCCCTTTCATCCTCTGACAAATTGGCAACCTGTGCGAACCAGGAGGTTATAGGGGCTGTCTCTCCAAGTTGGGAGGTTGATAGTAAATCAGGTGGAAAGTCAAACCGGAGCACCAGGATAGGGACTATTCGTTGAGTTTTAGAAACCTTTCGTATTCACAGTGTGTCCGTTCTCTAGGTTTCCCGTACATGTTATAACTGTAGTAATATTCCCTTCAACCTGGAGAGTTGGGACCCATGGAATGGGTGCCATGCATTATTGCTTTAAAGGGTCTGCATTTGCTCACCCAATCTCACCAATCCTCTCTGTCCCAAGTGTCCAGCCTTATGCCACATCCAGCTGCCGTGGTAGATAGGGTCATTCCAGGTTTCATCAGAGACCCTGAAGGAATTGTAAAAAATTTCCCAGTTTTTTTGTTTTGTTTTTGAAATTCCTTTTTATAGTGGGTTTGAGCTGATTCTCGCTGCCATGTTTATGCCAGTCTAGACACACTTGATTCCCTTACGGATACATATCAATACATAGGTTTTAAGATTCTTACTAGTCAGATATATTCCTCTGCGGGAAATATGGTGTTTTGAGTCCCTTTCACTGAGGAAAGTGTAGGTCTTGTCTATTCCATAGTTGGTTTTTGGAACGGTACCTGTGCTTATATCAAACTCTGGTTTTATGCATCACCCCACCTCTCCTTCCCACTTAAGCAGGCATAAGAGTGTTTTCTAAATGTGAGACACTGTTCTCTTTCCTAACTCAGTTCAAGTGTAGCCATGTTTACAGGATTTTCATAAGTGATATCTTATGATAAGTTTCTTTTTCTGTGTGACTTATTTCACTTAGAATCATCGTACCTGAATCCACCCATTTTGCTGCTACTGGTCTTATGACATTGATTTCATGGCTGAGGGATATTCCATCGTACGTAAGTACCACAATTTTTTGAACCATTTTTATATTTCCTGGGATATTTAAGGTGTATCCAAGTTGAGGGCCTTTTAAGTAGTGCAGCCCTAAATTTGGGGGTGGCTCTGTCTTATTGATTTTCAGTTTTCCCAAGGTATATTCCCTAGACTGGAAGTGCCCTTGGCTCTGTAGCTCTGTTGTTTACATATTTTAGGGAACACAATGCACTCCTCCAGAGAGGCAGTTGGCAATTTACATCCCGCCCATCAGCATAACAAGGCTCCTTATTCTCCAGGGCCTGTCTTGCCTTTATGGTTTTTACACATTTTGTGGATGTCCCTTTTGAACGGCGGGAAGTGATACTTCTTTGTAGTGCAGATTTGCATTGCCCGCTTGCTTGCTTGGCCAAAAAGGGCGTATGCGTTTTCTCCTGAATATATTCAGGAGAAAACGCATACGCCCTTTTTGGCCAAGTGCATCATTGTCGAAATTGTGCCCCTCTTCCTGTGCTTTAAAGGCGATTCCAACGTACCTCTTGAAATCTGTTTCCTGCTATTCTGCCTCGCTTTCAAGTCCGCCTCGTTGCCTTCCCTCAACAGATTTTTGGACAATAGTTGTCCTTTATTACTCGGCCCGTTTGTGAATTGCTGTGCCCCTGAGCTCCATTTTTCAACTCGTTTTTGGTGAGCTGACCGCAAGTCCAAAATTTTGGTTCAGGGCCTATACTGGTTCCCGGTGGGTGACTGAGACGTTGGTTAATTCTTCTTCCTTCCGGGAAATTAGAGTGATATGTGCCCGTCCAAATGCCTAACAGCTACTCTCTCATTGGTTCTCCCTCTTCCCTTTCATCCTCTGCCAAATTGGCAACGTGTGCGAACCAGGAGGTTAAAGGGGCTGTCTCTCCAAGTTGGGAGGTTGATAGTAAAGCAGATGGAAAGTCAAACCGGAGCATCAGGAGAGGGACTATTCGTTGAGTTTTAGAAACCTTTCGTATTCACAGTGTGTCCGTTCTCTAGGTTTCCCGTACATGTTATAGCTGTAGTAATATTCCCTTTAACCTGGAGATTTCGGACCCATGGAATGGGTGCCAGGCATTTTTGCTTTAAAGGGTCTGCATTTGCTCACCCACTCTCACCATTCCTCTCAGTCCTAAGTGTCCAGCCTTATGCCTCATCCAGCTGCCGTTGTACATAAGGTCATTCCAGGTTTCATCAGAGACCCTGAAGGAATTGTAAAGAATTTCCAAGTTTTTTGTTTTGTTTTTGAAATTCCTTTTTATAGTGGGTTTGAGCTGATTCTCGCTGCCATGTTTATGCCAGTCTAGACACACTTGATTCCCTTACGGAGACATATCAATACATAGGTTTTAAGATTCTTACTAGTCAGATATATTCCTCTGTGGGAAATATGGTGTTTTGAGTCCATTTCACTGAGGAAGGTGTAGGTCTTGTCTATTCCATAGTTGGTTTTTGGAACGGTACCTCTGCTTATATCAAACTCTGGTTTTATGCATCACCCCACCTCTCCTTCACCCTTAAGCAGGCTTAAGATTGTTTTCTAAATGTGAGACACTGTTCTCTTTCCTAACTCAGTTCAAGTGTAGCCATGTTTACAGGATCTTCATAAGTGATATCTTATGATAAGTTTCTTTTGCTGTGTGACTTATTTCACTTAGAATCATCGTACCTGAATCCACCCATTTTGCTGCTACTGGTCTTATGACATTGATTCCATGGCTGAGGGATATTCCATCGTACGAAAGTACCACAATTTTTTGAACCATTTTTATATTTCATGGGATATTTAAGGTGTACCCAAGTTGAGGTCCTTGTAAGCAGTGCAGCCCTAAATTTTGGGTTGGCTCTGTCTTATTGATTTTCAGTTTTCCCAAGGTATATTCCCTAGACTGGAAGTGCCCTTGGCTCTGTAGCTCTGTTGTTTATTTGTTTTAGGGAACACAATGCACTCCTCCAGAGAGGCAGTTGGCAAGTTACATCCCGCCCATCAGCATAACAAGGCTCCCTGTTCTCCAGGGCCTGTCTTGCCTTTCTGGTTTTTACACATTTTGTGGATGTCCCTTTTGGCCGGTGGGAAGGGATACTTCTTTGTAGTGCAGATTTGCATTGCCCGCTTGCTTGCTTGGCCAAAAAAGGCCTATGCGTTTTCTCCTGAATATATTCAGGAGAAAACGCATAGGCCCTTTTTGGCCAAGTGCATCATTGTCGAAGTTGTGACACTCTTCCTGTGCTTTAAAGGCGATTCCAACGTACCTCTTTAAATCTTTTTCCTGCTATTCTGCCTCGCTTTCAAGTCTGCCTCGTTGCCTTCCCTCAACAGATTTTTGGACGATAGTTGTCCTTTATTACTCGGCCAGTTTGTGAATTGCTGTGCCCCTGAGCTCCATTTTTCAACTCGTTTTTGGTGAGCTGACCGCAAGTCCTAAATTTTGGTTCAGGACCTATGCTGTTTCCCGGTGGTGGGCTGAGACTTTGGTTAATTCTTCTTCCTGCCGGGAAATTACAGTGATATGTGCCCGTCCAAATGCCTAACAGCTACTCTCTCATTGGTTCTCCCTCTTCCCTTTCATCCTCTGCCAAATTGGCAACGTGTGCGAACCAGGAGGTTAAAGGGGCTGTCTCTCCAAGTTGGGAGGTTGATAGTAAAGCAGGTGGAAAGTCAAACCGGAGCACCAGGAGAGGGACTCTTCGTTGAGTTTTAGAAACCTTTCGTATTCACAGTGTGTCCGTTCTTTAGGTTTCCCGTACATGTTATAACTGTAGTAATATTCCCTTCAACCTGGAGAGTTGGGACCCATGGAATGGGTGCCATGCATTATTGCTTTAAAGGGTCTGCATTTGCTCACCCAATCTCACCAATCGTCTCAGTCCCAAGTGTCCAGCCTTATGCCACATCCAGCTGTTGTTGTAGATAGGGTCATTCCAGGTTTCATCAGAGACTCTGAAGGAATTGTAAAGAATTTCCCAGTTTTTTTGTTTTTATTTGAAATTCCTTTTTATCGTGGGTTTGAGCTGATTCTCGCTGCCATGTTTATGCCAGTCTAGACACACTTGATTCCCTTACGGAGACATATCAATACATAGGTTTTAAGATTCTTACTAGTCAGATATATTCCTCTGCGGGAAATATGGGGTTTTGAGTCCCTTTCACTGAGGAAGGTGTAGGTCTTGTCTATTCCATAGTTGGTTTTTGGAACGGTACCTGTGCTTATATCAAACTCTGGTTTTATGCATCACCCCACCTCTCCTTCCCACTTAAGCAGGCATAAGAGTGTTTTCTAAATGTGAGACACTGTTCTCTTTCCTAACTCAGTTCAAGTGTAGCCATGTTTACAGGATCTTCGTAAGTGATATCTTATGATAAGTTTCTTTTTCTGTGTGACTTATTTCACTTAGAATCATCGTACCTGAATCCACCCATTATGCTGCTACTGCTCTTATGACAATGATTTCATGGCTGAGGGATACTTCATCGTACGTAAGTACCACAATTTTTTGAACCATTTTTATATTTCCTGGGATATTTAAGGTGTACCCAAGTTGAGGTCCTTGTAAGCAGTGCAGCCCTAAATTTTGGGGTGGCTCTGTCTTATTGATTTTCAGTTTTCCCAAGGTATATTCCCTAGACTGGAAGTGCCCTTGGCTCTGTAGCTCTGTTGTTTACTTGTTTTAGGGAACACAATGCACTCCTCCAGAGAGGCAGTTGGCAATTTACATCCCGCCCATCAGCATAACAAGGCTCCCTGTTCCACAGGGCCTGTCTTGCCCTTCTGGTTTTTACACATTTTGTGGATGTCCCTTTTGACCGGTGGGAAGTGATACTTTTTTGTAGTGCAGATTTGCATTGCCCGCTTGCTTGCTTGGCCAAAAAGGGCGTATGCGTTTTCTCCTGAATATATTCAGGAGAAAACGCATACGCCCTTTTTGGCCAAGTGCATCATTGTCGAAGTTGTGCCCCTCCTCCTGTGCTTTAAAGGCGATTCCAACGTACCTCTTGAAATCTGTTTCCTGCTATTCTGACTCGCTTTAAAGTCCGCCTCGGTGCCTTCCCTCAACAGATTTTTGGACGATAGTTGTCCTTTATTACTCGGCCAGTTTGTGAATTGCTGTGCCCCTGAGCTCCATTTTTCAACTCGTTTTTGGTGAGCTGACCGCAAGTCCAAAATTTTGGTTCAGGACCTATGCTCGTTCCCGGTGGGTGGCTGAGACTTTGGTTAATTCTTCTTCCTGCCGGGAAATTACAGTGATATGTGCCCGTCCAAATGCCTAACAGCTACTCTCTCATTGGTTCTCCCTCTTCCCTTTCATCCTCTGCCAAATTGGCAACCTGTGGAAACCAGGAGGTTAAAGGGGCTGCCTCTCCATCTTGGGAGGTTGATAGTAAAGCAGGTGGAAAGTCAAACCGGAGCACGAGGAGAGGGACTATTCGTTGAGTTTTAGAAACCTTTCGTATTCAGAGTGTTTCCGTTCTCTAGGTTTCCCGTACATGTTATAACTGTAGTAATATTCCCTTCAATCTGGAGAGTTGGGACCCGTGGAATGGGTGCCATGCATTATTGCTTTAAAGGGTCTGCATTTGCTAACCCAATCTCACCAATCCTCTCAGTCCCAAGTGTCCAGCCTTATGCCACATCCAGCTGTCGTTGTAGATAGGGTCATTCCAGTTTTCATCAGAGACTCTGAAGGAATTGTAAAGAATTTCCCAGTTTTTTTGTTTTGTTTTTGAAATTCCTTTTTATAGTGGGTTTGAGCTGATTCTCGCTGCCATGTTTATGCCAGTCTAGACACACTTGATTCCCTTACGGAGACATATCAATACATAGGTTTTAATATTCTTACTAGTCAGATATATTCCTCTGTGGGCAATATGGTGTTTTGAGTCCCTTTCACTGAGGAAGGTGTAGGTCTTGTCTATTCCATAGTTGGTTTTTGGAACGGTACCTGTGCTTATATCAAACTCTGGTTTTATGCATCACCCCACCACTCCTTCCCCCTTAAGCAGTCATAAGAGTGTTTTCTAAATGTGAGACACTGTTCTCTTTCCTAACTCAGTTCAAGTGTAGCCATGTTTACAGGATCTTAATAACTGATATCTTATGATAAGTTTCTTTTTCTGTGTGATTTATTTCACTTAGAATAATCGTAGCTGAATCCACCCATTTTGCTGCTACTGGTCTTATGACATTGATTTCATGGCTGAGGGATATTCCATCGTACATAATTACCACAATTTTTTGAACCATTTTTATATTTCCTGGGATATTTAAGGTGTACCCAAGTTGAGGTCCTTGTAAGCAGTGCAGCCCTAAATTTTGGGGTGGCTCTGTCTTATTGATTTTCAGTTTTCCCAAGGTATATTCCCTAGACTGGAAGTGCACTTGGCTCTGTAGCTCTGTTGTTTACTTGTTTTAGGGAACACAATGCACTCCTCCAGAGAGGCAGTTGGCAAGTTACATCCCGCCCATCAGCATAAAAAGGCTCCCTGTTCTCCAGGGCCTGTCTTGCCTTTCTGGTTTTTACACATTTTGTGGATGTCCCTTTTGACCGGTGGGAAGTGATACTTCTTTGTAGTGCAGATTTGCATTGCCCGCTTGCTTGCTTGGCCAAAAAGGGCGTATACGTTTTCTCCTGAATATATTCAGGAGAAAACGCATACGCCCTTTTTGGCCAAGTGCATCATTGTCGAAGTTGTGCCCCTCTTCCTGTGATTTAAAGGCGATTCAAACGTACCTCTTGAAATCTGTTTCCTGCTATTCTGTCTCTCTCTCAAGTCCGCCTCGTTGCCTTCCCTCAACAGATTTTTGCACGATAGTTGTCCTTTATTACTCTGCCAGTTTGTGAATTGCTGTGCCCCTGAGCTCCATTTTTCAACTCGTTTTTGTGAGCTGACCGCATGTCCAAAATTTTGGTTCAGGACCTATGCTGTTTCCCGGTGGGGGGCTGAGACTTTGGTTAATTCTTCTTCCTGCAGGGAAATTAGAGTGATATGTGCCCGTCAAAATGCCTAACAGCTACTCTCTCATTGGTTCTCCCTCTTCCCTTTCATCCTCTGCCAAATTGGCAACCTGTGCGAACCAGGAGGTTAAAGGGGCTGTCTCTCCAAGTTGGGAGATTGATAGTAAAGCAGATGGAATGTCAAACCGGAGCACCGGGAGAGGGATTTTTCGTTGAGTTTTAGAAACCTTTCGTATTCACAGTGTGTCCGTTCTCTAGGTTTCCCGTACATATTATAGCTGTAGTAATATTCCCTTCAACCTGTAGAGCTGGGACCCATGGAATGGGTGCCAGGCATTTGTGCTTTAAAGGGTCTGCCTTTGCTCACCCAATCTCACCAATCTTCTCAGTCCCAAGTGTCCAGCTTTATGCCACATCCAGCTGTCATTGTAGATAGGGTCATTCCAGGTTTCATCAGAGACCCTGAAGGAATTGTAAAGAATTTCCCAGTTTTTTTGTTTTGTTTTTGAAATTCCTTTTTATAGTGGGTTTGAGCTGATTCTCGCTGCCATGTTTATGCCAGTCTAGACACACTTGATTCCCTTACGGAGACATATCAATACATAGGTTTTAAGATTCTTACTAGTCAGATATATTCCTCTGTGGGTAATATGGGGTTTGAGTCCCATTCACTGAGGAAGGTGTAGGTCTTGTCTATTCCATAGTTGGTTTTTGGAACGGTACCTGTGCTTATATCAAACTCTGGTTTTATGCATCACCCCACCTCTCCTTCCCCTTAAGCAGGCAAAAGAGTGTTTTCTAAATGTGAGACACTCTTCTCTTTCCTACTCAGTTCAAGTGTAGCCATGTTTACAGGATCTTCATAAGTGATATCTTATGATAAGTTTCTTTTTCTGTGTCAATTATTTCACTTAGAATCATCGTACCTGAATCCACCCATTTTGCTGCTACTGGTCTTATGACATTGATTTCATGAGTGAGGGATATTCCATCGTACGTAAGTACCACAATTTTTGAACCATTTTTATATTTCCTGGGATATTTAAGGTGTACCCAAGTTGAGGTCCTTGTAAGCAGTGCAGCCCTAAATTTTGGGGTGGCTTTGTCTTATTGATTTTCAGTTTTCCCAAGGTATATTCCCTAGAATGGAAGTGCCCTTGGCTCTGTAGCTCTGTTGTTTACTTGTTTTAGGGAACACAATGCCCTCGTCCGGAGAGGCAGATGGAAATTTACATCCGACCCATCAGCATAACAAGGCTCCCTGTTCTCCAGGGCCTGTCTTGCCTTTCTGGTTTTTACACATTTTGTGGATGTCCCTTTTGACCGGTGGGAAGTGATACTTCTTTGTAGTGCAGATTTGCATTGCCCGCTTGCTTGCTTGGCCAAAAAGAGCGTATGCGTTTTCTCCTGAATATATTCAGGAGAAAACGCATACGCTCTTTTTGGCCAAGTGCATCATTGTCGAAGTTGTGTCCCTCTTCCTGTGCTTTAAAGGCGATTCCAACGTACCTCTTGAAATCTGTTTCCTGCTATTCTGCCTCGCTTTCAAGTCTGCCTCCTTGCCTTCCCTCAACAGATTTTTGGACGATAGTTGTCCTTTATTACTCGCTAGTTTGTGAATAGCTGTGCCCCTAAGCTCCATTTTTCAACTCGTTTTTGGTGAGCTGACGACAAGTCCAAAATTTTGATTCAAGACCTATACTGATTCCCGAGGGGGGCTGAGATTTTGGTTAATTCTTCTTCCTGCCGGGAATTTAGAGTGATATGTTCAAGTCCAAATGCCTAACAGCTACTCTCTCATTGGTTCTCCCCCTTCCCTTTCATCCTCTGCCAAGTAGGCAACCTGTGCGAACCAGGAGGTTAAAGGGGCTGTCTCTCCAAGTTGGGAGGTTGATAGTAAAGCAGGTGGAAAGTCAAACCAGAGCACCAGGAGAGGGACTATTCGTTGAGTTTTAGAAACCTTTCGTATTCACAGTGTGTCCATTCTCTAGATTTCCTGTACCTGTTATAGCTGTAGTAATATTCCCTTCATCCTGGAGAGTTGGGACCCATGGAATGGGTGCCAGGCATTTGTGCTTTAAAGGGTCTGCATTTGCTCACCCAATCTCACCAATCCTCTCAGTCCCAAGTGTCCAGCCCTATTCCACATTCAGCTGTAGTTGTAGATAGGGTCTTTCCAGGTTTCATCAGAGACGCTGAAAGAATTGTAAAGAATTTCACAGTTTTTTTGTTTTGTTTTTGAAATTCCTTTTTATAGTGGGTTTGAGCTGATTCTCGCTGCCATGATTATGCCAGTCTAGACACACTTGATTCCCTTACGGAGACATTTCTATTCATAGGTTTTAAGATTCTTACTAGTCAGATATATTCCTCTGCGGGAATTATGGGGTTTTGAGTCCCTTTCACTGAGGAAGGTGTAGGTCTTGTCTATTCCATAGTTGGTTTTTGGAACGGTACTTGTGCTTATATCAAACTCTGGTTTTATGCATCACCCCACCTCTCCTTCCCCTTAAGCAGGCATAAGAGTGTTTTCTAAATGTGAGACACTGTTCTCTTTCCTAACTCAGTTCAGGTGTAGCCATGTTTACAGGATCTTCATAAGTGATATCTTATGATAAGTATCTTTTTCTCTGTGATTTATTTCACTTAGAATCATCATACCTGAATCCACCCATTTTGCTGCTACTGTTCTTATGACATTGATTTCATGGCAGAGGGATATTCCATCGTAAGTAGGTACCACAATTTTTTGAACCATTTTTATATTTCCTGGGATATTTAAGGTGTACCCAAGTTGAGGTCCTTGTAAGCAGTGCAGCCCTAAATATTGGGGTGGCTCTGTCTTATTGATTTTCAGTTTTCCCAAGGTATATTCCCTAGACTGGAAGTGCCCTTGGCTCTGTAGCTCTGTTGTTTACTTGTTTTAGGGAACACAATGCACTCCTCCAGAGAGGCAGTTGGCAATTTACATCCCGCCCATCAGCATAACAAGGCTCCCTGTTCTCCAGGGCCTGTCTTTCCTTTCTGGTTTTTACACATTTTGTGGATGTCCCTTTTGACCGGTGGGAAGTGATACTTCTTTGTAGTGCAGATTTGCATTGCCCGCTTGCTTGCTTGGCCAAAAAGGGCGTATGCGTTTTCTCCTGAATATATTCAGGAGAAAACGCATACGCCCTTTCTGGCCAAGTGCAACATTGTCGAAGTTGGGCCCCTCTTCCTGTGCTTTAAAGGCGATTCCAACGTACCTCTTGAAATTTGTTTCCTGCTATTCTGCCTCGCTTTCAAGTCCACCTCGTTGCCTTCCCTCAACAGATTTTTGGACGATAGTTGTCTTTATTACTCGGCCTGTTTGTGAATTGCTGTGCCCCTGAGCTCCATTTTTCAACTCGTTTTTGGTGAGCTGACCGCAAGTCCAAAATTTTGGTTCAGGACGTATACTGGTTCCCGGTGGGTGGCTGAGACTTTGGTTAAAACTTCTTCCTGCCGGGAAATTACAGTGATATGTGCCCGTCCAAATGCCTAACAGCTACTCTCTCATTGGTTCTCCCTCTTCCCTTTCATTCTCTGCCAAATTGGAAACCTGTGCGAACCAGGAGTTTAAAGGGGCTGTCTCTCCAAGTTGGGAGATTGATAGTAAAGCAGATGGAAAGTCAAACCGGAGCACCAGGAGAGGAACTATTCGTTGAGTTTTAGAAACCTTTCGTATTCACAGTGTGTCCGTTCTCTAGGTTTCCCGTACATGTTATAACTGTAGTAATATTCCCTTCAACCTGGAGAGTTGGGACCCATGGAATGGGTGCCAGGCATTTGTGCTTTAAAGGGTCTGCATTTGCTCACCCAATCTCACCAATCCTCTCTGTCCCAAGTGTCCAGCCTTAAGCCACATCCAGCTGTCATTGTAGATAGGGTCATTCCAGGTTTCATCAGAGACCTTGAAGGAATTGTAAAGAATTTCCCAGTTTTTTTGTTTTGTTTTTGAAATTCCTTTTTATAGTGGGTTTGAGCTGATTCTCGCTGCCATGTTTATGCCAGTCTAGACACACTTGATTCCCTTACGGAGACATATCAATACATAGGTTTTAAGATTTTTACTAGTCAGATATATTCCTCTGCGGGAAATATGGGGTTTTGAGTCCCTTTCACTGAGGAAGGTGTAGGTCTTGTCTATTCCATAGTTGGTTTTTGGAACGGGACCTGTGCTTATATCAAACTCTGGTTTTATGCATCACCCCACCTCTCCTTCCCCCTTAAGCAGGCATAAGAGTGTTTTCTAAATATGAGACTCTGTTCACTTTCCTAATTCCTTCCATATGTAGCCATGTTTATATACCCTGCATAAGTGATATCTTATGATAAGTTTATTTTTCTGTGTGATTTTTTCAGTTAGAATCATCGTACATGAATCCCGTCATTATGCTGCTACTGGCCTTATGACATTGACTTCATGGCTGAGGGATATTCCATCATACGTATGTACGACAATTTCTTTACCATTTTTGTCCTTCCTGGTATTTATAAGGTGTCCCGAAGTCGAGGTTCTTGTAAGCAGTGCTGCCATAAATTTTGGGGTGGCTGTGTCTTATTGATTTTCAATTTTCCCAAGGTATATTCCCGTGACTGGAAGTGCCTTAGGTTGTGAAGCACTGTTGTTTACTTCTTTTTGGGAACGCAATGCACTCCTCCAGAGTGGCTGTTGGCAATTTACATCCCACCCATTTGCATAACAAGGCTCCCTGTTCTCCAGATCCTGTCTTGCCTTTCTTGTTTTTACACATTTTACGGTTGTCCCTTTTGACCGGTTGGAAGTGATACTTCTTTGTAGTGCAGATTTGCATTGTGCGGTTGCTTCGTTGGCCAAAATGGGCGTATGCGTTTTCTCCTGAATATATTCAGGAGAAAACGCATGTGCCCTTTATGGACAATTCCATAATTGTCGAAGTTGTGATGCTTTTCCTGTGTTTAAAGGCGATTCCAATGTACTTCTGGAAATCTGTTTCGTGCGCTTCTGCCTCATTTTCAAGTCCGCCTCACGGCTTTCTCTCAACAGATTTTTGGAAGAGAGTAGTCCTTTATAGCTCTGCAAGTTAGTGAATTACTGTGCCCCTGAGCTCCATTTTTCAACTCGCGTTTTGGTGAGCTGACTGCCAATCCACAATTTTGCTTCAGGACCTATACTGGTTCCATTGGGGGGGCTGGCTCTGAGTTTGTTAATTCTTCTTCGTGACGGGAATTTAGAGTGACATGTGGCCATCCAAATGCCTACAGCTACTCTCTAATTGTTTCTCCCTCTTCCCTTATATCCTCTACACAACGTGCCAACTGTGCGAACCAGGAGGTTATAGGTGCTGACTCTCCAATTTGGGAGATTGATACTAAAGCAGTTGGAATGTCAAACTGGTGCACAAGGAGAGAAAAAAATTAGTAGAGTTTTAGAAACCTTTCACCATCAGATGGTGTCCATTCTCTAGGTTTCCCATACATGTTATAACTGTAGTGATATTCCCTTCTACCTGGAGAGTTGGGACCCATGGAATGGGTGCCAGGTATTATTGCTTTAAATGGTCTGCATTTTCTCAACCAATCTCACGAATCCTCTCAGTCCCAAGTGACCAGCCTTATGCCACATCCAGCTGTCGTTGTAGATAGGGTCATTCTAAGTTTCATCAGAACCCCTGAAGGTATTGTGTAAGAATTTCACTGTTTATTTGTTTTGTTTTGAAATTCATTTTTATAGTGGGTTTGAGCTGATTCTCTCTGCCGTGTTTATGTCATTCTAGACACACTTGGTTACCTTATGGAGACATATCAATACATAGGTTTTCAGATTCTTACTAGTCAGATATACTACTCTGCGGCGAATAGGGGTGTTGAGCCCCGTTCAGTGAGGAAAGAGTAGGTCTTGTCTATTTTGTATTTGGATTATGCAACCGTACCTGTCCTAATATCAAACTCTGGTTTTATGCATCACCCCACCTCTCCTTTCCTCTTGAGCAGGCATAAGAGTGTTTTCTAAATGTGAGACTCTTCTCTTTCCTAATTCAGTTCATGTGTAGCCATGTTTACAAGACCTTCATAAGTGATATCTTATGATAAGTTTCTTTTTCTGTGTGACTTATTTCAGTTAGAATCATCGTACATGAATCCACTCATTATGCTGCTACTGGCCTTATGACATTGATTTCATGGCTGAGGGATATTCCATCGTACGTATGTACCACAATTTCTTTACTATTTTTGTCTTTACTGGGATATTTAAGGTGTCCCGAAGTCGAGGTTCTTGTAAGCAGTGCTGCCCTATATTGTGGGTTGGCTGTGTCTTATTGATTTTCAATTTCCCCAAGGTATATTCCCATGACTGGAAGTGCCTTAGGTTGTTAAACTCTGTTGTTTAATTCTTTTAGGGAACACAATGCACTCCTCCAGAGTGGCTGTTGGCAATCTGCATCCCACCCATCAGCATAACAAGGCTCCCTGTTCTCTAGAGCCCCTCTTGCCTTTCTGGTTTTTACACATTTTAAGGATATCCCTTTTGACTGGTGGGAATTGATACTTCTTTGAAGTGCAGATTTGCATTGTGCGGTTGCTTGGTTGGCCAAAATGGGTGTATGCGTTTTCTCCTGAATATATTCAAGAGAAAACGTATGCACCCTTTATGGACAATTCCATAATTGTCGAAGTTGTGATGCTTTTCCTGTGTTTAAAGGCGATTCCAATATACTTCTGGAAATCTGTTTCGTGCAAATCTCCCTCATTTTCAAGTCCGCCTCATGGCTTTTCCTCAACAGATTTTTGGAAGAGAGTAGTCCTGTATAACTCTGCAAGTTAGTGAATTGCTGTGCCCCTGAGCTCCATTTTTCAACTTGTGTTTTTGTGAGCTGACCGCAAACCCACAATTTTGCTTCAGGACCTATATTAGTTATGGGGGTGGGGCAGGCTGAGAGTTTGGTTAATTCTTCTTCGTGACGGGAAATTAGAGTGACATGTGGCTGTCCAAATGCCTACAGCTACTCTCTCATTGGTTCTCCCTCTTCCCTTATATCCTCTGCACAATGTGCCAACTGTGCGAACCAGGAGGTTATAGGGGCTGACTCTCCAAGTTGGGAGATTGATATTAAAGCAGTTGGAATGTCAAGCTGCAGCACATGGAGAGAAAAAAATTAGTAGAGTTTTAGAAACCTTTCACCATCAGAGGGTGTCCATTCTCTAGGTTTCCCATACATGTTATAACTGTAGTGATATTCCCTTCTACCTGGAGAGTTGGGAACCATGGAATCAGTGGCAGGCATTATTGCTTTAAAGCGTCTGCATTTTCTCACCCAATCTCACCAATCCTCTCAGTCCCAGGTGAACAGCCTTATGCCACATCCAGCTGTTGTTGTAGATAGGGTCATTCCAAGTTTCATCAGAACCCCTGAAGGTGTTGTGTAAGAATTTCACTGTTTCTTTGTTTTGTTTTGAAATTCCTGTTTATAGTGGGTTTGAGCTGATTCTCACTGCCGTGTTTATGTCATTCTAGACACACTTGGTTCCCTTATGGAGACATATCAATACATAGGTTTTAAGATCCTTACTAGTCAGATATATTTCTCTGTGGGGAATAGGGGTGTTGAGTCCCATTCACCGAGGAAGGAGTCGGGCTTGTCTCTTCTGTATTTGGATTATGGAACAGTACCTGTGTTAATATCAAACTCTGGTTTTGTGTGTCTCCCCACCTCTCCTTCCCCCTTAAGCAAGCATAAGAGTGTTTTCTAAATCTGAGACTCTGTTCTCTTTCCTAATTCAGTTCATATTTAGCCAGGTTTACATTCCCTTCATAAGTGACATCTTATATCAGAATGCACCATGGCCCTTGTCATAATAATGCTCCATGACCCCTGTCAACACAATGCTCCATTCCCTGGTTATCACAATGCTCCATGTCCCTTGTCATAACAATTCTCCACGTACTTGTCATCACAATGCTACATGACACTTCTCATCACAAAGTTACATGCTCGTTTCATCACAATTCTCCATGCACTTGTCATTGAAATGTTCCATGACCCCTGTCATAGCAAGCTCCAAGTGTTTGTCATCACAATGCTTCACGACTTTATCATCAAAATTCTCAATGGCACTTTTCATCACAATGTTCCGTACCCTTGTCATCACAATGCTCCATGCCCTTGTCATCACAATGCTCCATGACCCCTGTCATCACAATGCTCCCTGACACCTGTCATCACAATGCTTCATGCCCCTTGTCATTACAGTGCTCCATGATGCTCGTCATCACAATTACCCATGGTCTTCTCATCACAATGCTCCACGGTTTTGCCATCACAATGCTCCATGCCCTGGTCATCTCAAAGCTCAATGTCCCTTGTCCTCACAATTCTCCACGTCCTTGTCATCACAATGCTCCATGGCACTTCTCATCACAATGTTATATGCTCTTGTCATAACAATACTCCATGCACTTGTCATCGCAATGCTCCATGACCCCTGTCATAGGAAGCTCCATGCGCTTGTCATCACAATGTTTCAGGACATGGACATTAAAATTATCAATGGCCCTTGTCATCTCAATGCTCCATGCGCTTATCATCAAAATGCTCCTTTACCTTTGTCACAACAATCCTCCATGACACTTGGCATCACAATGCTCCGTGCTATTGTCATCACAATGGAACATGACATATGTCATCACAATGCTCCCTGACACCCTTCTTCACAATACTCCATGACCTTGTTATCACAATGCTCCATGCCCTTGTCATCACAATGTGCCATGCCCACTGTTATCAAAATAATCCATGAAACTTGTCAGACCAAAGCTCCACGCCACCTTTCATCACAATGCTCCATGAACCCTGTCATCACAATGCACCATGCCCATCATCATAATGCTTCATGCTCTTGTCATCACAATGAAATCAAAATGCTCTATGACCTCTGTCATCACAATGCTCCAAACCCTTGTGATCACAATGTTCCATAACACTTGTCATCACAATACCCCATGACGCTAGTCATCACAATTATCCATGGACTTCTCATCACAATGCCCCATGACATTTGTCATCACAATGCGCAATACACATGTCATCACAATGCTCCCTGACTCTTGCCATCAGTATGCTCCCTGAACCCTTTCATGACAAGGCTCCATGCCTTTTTCATCACAATGATACATGCCATTTGCATCACAATGCTCCAAGACCCCTGTAATCACAATGTTCCATGCCATTTTCATCACAATGCTCCAAGACCCCTGTAATCACAATGCTCCATGCCCTTGTCATCACAAAGCTCCATGATGCATGTCATCAGAATGCTCCATGGCCTTCTCATCACAATGCTCCATGCCCTTGTCATCACAATGCTCCAAGACCCTTGTAATCACAATGGTCCATGCCCCTTTTCATCAGAATGCTCCATGAGACTTGTCATCACAAGGCTCCATGGTCTTCTCATCACAATGCTCCAGGACATTGTCATCAAAATGCTCCATTCCCTTATCATCACAATGCTCCATGACCCCTGTCATCACAATACTCCATGAACATTTTCAGCCCAATGCTCCATGAACTTCTCATCACAATGCTCCTTGACCAATATCATCACAATGCTCCATGACCACAGTCATCACAACGCTCAATATCACCTGACAACACAATGATCCGGGACTCTTGTCATCACAATGCTCCATTCCCTAGTCATCACAATGCTCCATGACCCCTGTCATCACAATACTCCATGAACATTTTCAGCCCAATGCTCCATGACACTTGTCATCACAATGATGCATGCCCTTGTCATCCCAATGCTCCATGACCCCTGTAATCACAATGCTCCGTGACGCTTGTCATCACAGTGCTCCATGACACCTGTCATCACAATGCTCCATGCCTTTGTCAGCAAAATGCTACATGACCTTGTCATTACAATGTTCTATGCACTTGTCATCACAATACTCCATTACCATTGCCATCACAATCCTCCATGAACCTTGGGATCACATTGCTCCATGCCCTTGTCATCACAATGCTCCATGCTCCTTGAAATCAAAATGATCCATGACCTCTGTCATCACAATGCTCCAAACCCTTGTGATCACAATGTTCCATAACACTTGTCATCACAATGCTCCATGATGCCTGTCATCACAATACTCCATGCCCTTTTCATCACAATGCTCCATGACCTTTGTCATCACAATTCTCGATACACTTGTCATCACAATGCTCCCTAACACTTGTCATCAGAATGCTCCTTGAACCCTGTCACAAAAAGGCTCCATGCCTTTTTCATCAAAATGCACCATGCCGTTTTCATCCCAATGCTCCATGACATTGTCATCAAAATACTCCACAAGCTTGTCATCAGAATGCTCCATGTCCCTTGTCATCACAATTTTCCATGCACTTGTCAGCACAATGCTCCCTGACCCTTGTCATCACAATGCTCCAAGCCATTGTCATCACAATGCTCCATTACCTTTGTCATCAGAATCCTCCATGACACTTGGCATCACAATGCTCCCTGACACCTGTCTTCACAATAATGAATGACCTGGTCATCACAATGCTCCATGCCCTTGTCATCACAATGCGCCATTCCAACTGTCATCGCAATAAGCCATGAAACTTATTAGACCAATGCTCCATGCCCTTGTCATCACATGCCCCATGCCCTTGTTATCACAATGCTCCATGACCCCTGTCATCACAATGCTCCGTGACTCCAGTCATCACAATGCTTCATGACCTTTGTCATCACAATGGTCCATGCCCTTGTAATCAACAGTCTCTGTGACCTTTTTAACCACAATGCTTCATGAACTTTTCATCACAATGCTCTTTGACCCTTGTCATCACAATGCTCTATGCCTTTCTCAACACAATGCTCCATGACCCTTGTCATCACAATGCTCCATGTGCTTGTCATCACAATGCACCATGCGCTTGTCGTCACAGTGCTCCACAATCTTGTCATCACAATGCTCCATAAACCTTGTCATCACAATGCTCCATGCACTTCAAATCAAAATGCTCTCTCACCACTGATATCACAATGTTACATCACTATTCATCACAATACTCCCTCAACCCTGTCATCACAATGTTCCATGACTCCTGTCATCACAATGCTACATGCACTTATCATCAAAATGTTCGATGATCCCTGACATCACAATGTGACATAACGCCTCTCATCAAAATGTTCCATGACCCTTTTCATCAAATTGGTCCATGACAATGTCATCACAATGCTCCCTGCCCTTCTCATCAAAATGCACCACGCCCTTGTCATCAAAATGCTCCATGACCTTTGTCATCACAAAGCTCCATGACCCTTGGCATCACAATGCTCCATGCCATTGTCATCACAATACTCCATGAAACCTCTCATCACATTGTTCCATGCAATTGTCATCAAAAAGCTCCATGGTGCTTGTCATCACACTGCTCGATGCCCTTCTCATCACAATGCTCCATGCCCTTGTCATTACAATCCTCCATGACCCATGTATCACTGTGTTCCGTGCCCTTGTCATCACAATGCTACATGCCCACACTCATCACAATAATCCATGAAACTTTTCAGACAAATGTTCTATGCCCTTGTCATCACAATGCTCCATTACCCCTGTCATAACAATGCTCCATGACGCCTGCCATCACAACGTTCCACGGGCTTGTCATCACAAGGCTCCATGACCCTTGTCATCACAATGCTCCAAGACCACTGTAATCACAGTGCTACATGCCCTTGTCATCACAAAGCTCCATGATGCATGTCATCAGAATGCTCCATGCCCTTGCCATCACAATGCTCCATTACCCCTGTGATAACAATGCTCCATGACCCCTGCCATCACGATGTTCCATGGCCTTGTCATCACAAGGCTCCATGACCCTTCTCATCACAATGCTCCAAGACCCCTGTAATCACAATGCTCCATGTCCCTTTTTATCTCAATGATCCATGAACCCTGTCATCACAGTGCACCATGCCCATCATCATAATGCTTCAGGCTATTGTCATCACAATGAAATCAAAATTCTCCATGACCTCTGTCATAACACTGCTCCAAACCCTTGTGATCACAATATTCCATAACACTTGTCATCACAATGCCCCATGACGCTCGTCATCACAATTATCTATGGTCTTCTCTTCACAATGCTCCATGACCTTTGTCATCACAATGCTCAATACCCTTGTCATCAAAATGCTCCCTGACACTTGTTCTCTGTATGCTCCTTGAACTCTGTCATGACAAGGCTCCATGCCTTTTTCATCACAATGATCCATGCCTTTTTCATCACAATGCTCCAAGACGCCTGTAATTACAATGCTCCATGCCCTTGTCATCACAAAGCTCAATGACGCATGTCATCAGACTGCTCCTTGGCCTTCTCATCACAATGCTCCATGCCCTTGTCATCACAATTTTCCAAGACACTCTAATCACAATGCTCCATGCCCCTTTTCATCAGTATGCTCCATGAGACTTGTCTCACAAGGCTCCATGGTTTTCTCATCACAATGCTCCAGCACCTTGTCATCACAATGCTTCACGACCTTGTCATGAAAATTTTCAATGGCCCTTGTCATCATAATGCTCCAAGCCCTAGTCATCACAATGCTCCATTATATTTGTCATCACAATCCTCCATTACATTTGGCATCACAATGCTCCATGCCATTGTCATCGCAATGGACCATGACATATGTCATCACAATGCTCCCTGACACCTGTCTTCACAATACTCCATGACCTTCTCATCACAATGCCCCATGCCCTTGTCATCACAATGCCCCATGCCCACTGTCATCACAATAATCTATTAAAATTGTCAGACCAATGCTCCATGCCCCTGTCATCACAATGCTCCACGCCCTTGTCATCACAATGCTCCATGCCCTTGTCATCACAATGCTCCATGCACTTGTCATCACAATGCTCCATGACCCCTGTCATCACAATGCTCTGTGACTCCAGTCATCACAATGCTTCATAACATTTGTCATCACAGTGGTCCATGCCCACATCATCACAAGGCTCTTTGACTTTTGTAACCACAATACTCCATGAACTTTTCATCACAATGCTCCGTGACCCTTGTCATCACAATGCTCCATGCCTTTGTCAGAACAATGCTCCATGACCCTTGTCATCACAATGTGCCACGTGATTTTCATCACAACGGTCCACAACCTTGTCAACGTAATGCTCCATAAACCTTGTAATCACAATGCTCCATGCACTTCTCATCAAAATGCTCTCTCAACAGAGATATCACAATGTTCCATCACTAGTCATCACAATACTCCCTCACCCCTGTAATCACAATGTTCCATGACCCCTGTCATCACAATGCTACATCCCCCTATCATCACAATGTTCCATGACCCCTGACATCACAATGTTCCATAACCCCTGTCATCAAAATGCTCCATGACCCTTTTCATCCCAAAGCTCCATGACCCCTGACATCACAATGTTCTATAACCCCTGTCATCAAAATGTTCCGTTACACTTTTCATCAAATTGCTGCATGACCCTGTCATCAAAATGCTCCCTGTCCTTCTCATCACAATGCACCACGCCCTTGACATCAAAATGCTCCATGACTTTTGTCATCACAAAGCTCCATAACCCTTGGAATCACAATGTTCCATGAACCCTCTCATCACATTGTTCCATGCCCTTGTCATCACAAAGCTCCATGACGCTTGTCAAAACAATGTTTGATGCCCTTCTCATCACAATGCTCCATGCCCTTGTCATTACAATCCTCCATGACCCATGGATCACAGTGTTCCGTGACCTTGTCATCACAATGCTCCATGCCCACTCTCATCACAATAATCCATGAAACTTTTCAGACCAATGCTCCATGCCCTTCTCATCACAATGCTCCATTACCCCTGTCATAACAATGCTCCATGACCCCTGCCATCACAATGTTCCACACCATTGTCATCACAAGGCTCCATGACCCTTGTCATCACAATGCTCCAAGACCCCTGTAATCACAATGCTCCATGCCCTTGTCATCACAAAACTCAATGACGCATGTCATCAGAATGCTCCATGGCCTTCTCATCACAATGCTCCTTGCCCTTGTCATCACAATGCTCCAAGACCCCTGTAATCACAATGCTCCATGCCCATTTTCATCTCAATGCTCCATGAACGCTGTCATCACAATGCACCATGCCCATCACCATAATGCTTCAGGCTATTGTCATCACAATGAAATCAAAATGCTCCATGACCTCTGTCATCACAATGCTCCAAACCCTTGTGATCACAATGTTCCATAAAACTTATCATCACAACACCCCATGACGCTCATCATCACAATTATCCATGGTCTTCTCATCACAATGCTCCATGAACTTTGTCATCACAATGCTCAATACACTTGTCATCACAATGCTCCGTGACACTTGTCGTCAGTATGCTCCTTGAACCCTGTCATGACAAGGCTCCATGCCTTTTTCATAACAATGATCCATGCCATTTTCATCACAATGCTCCATGCCCTTGTCAGCACAAAGCTCCATGACGCATGTCATCTGAATGCTCCATGGCCTTCTCATCACAATGCTCCATGCCCTTGTCATCACAATGCTCCAAGACCCCTGTAATCACAATGCTCCATGCCCCTTTTCATCAGAATGTTCCATGAGAATTGTCATCACAAGGCTCCATGGACTTCCCATCACAATGCTCCAGGACCTTGTCATCACAGTGCTCAATTCCCTTCTCATTACAATGCTCCATGACCCGTGTCATCACAATACTCCATGAACATTTTCAGCCCAATGCTTTATGACCTTCTCATCACAATGCTCCATGACCCATATCATCACAGTCCTCCATGACCACTGTCATCACAACACTCCATGACCCCTGACAACACAATGATCCGGGACTCTTGTCATCACAATGCTCCATGACGCTTGTCATCACAATGCTCCATGCCCTTGTCATTGCAATCCTCCATAACACATGTATCACTGTGTTCCGTGCCCTTGTCATCACAATGCTCCATGCTCACTCTCATCACAATAATCCATGAAACTTTTCAGACCAATGTTCCATGCCCTTGTCATCACAATGCTCCATTACACCTGTCATAACAATGCTCCATGACCCTTGCCATCACAATGTTCTACGGCCTTGTCATCACAAGACTCCATGGCCCTTGTCATCACAATGCTCCAAGACCCCTGTAATCACAATGCTCCATGCCCATGTCATCACAAAGCTCCCTGACGCATGTCATCAGAATGCTCCATGGCCTTCTCATCACAATACTCCATGCCCTTGTCATCACAGTGCTCCAAGACCCTTGTTATTACAGTGATCCATGCCTCTTTTCATCTCAATGCTCCATGAACCCTGTCATCACAATGCACCATGCCCATCATCATAATGCTTCATGCTATTGTCATCACAATGAAATCAAAATTCTCCATGACCTCTCTCATCACAATGCTCCAAACCCTTGTGATCACAATGTTCCATAACACTTGTCATCACAACGCCCCATGACGCTGGTCATCACAATTATCCATGGACTTCTCATCACAATGCTCCATGACCTTTGTCATCACAATTCTCAATACAATTGTCATCACAATGCTCCCTGATACTTGTCATCAGTATGCTCATTGAACCCTGTCATGACAAGTCTCTATGCCTTTTTCATCACAATGATCCATGCCCTTTTCATCACAATGCTCCATGCCATTGTCATCACAATACTCCACAAGCTTGTCATCAGAATGCTCCGTGACACTTTTCATCTCAATGATCCATGACCCCTGTCATCACAATGCTCCATGACACCTGTCATCCCAATGCTCCATGCCCCTTTTCATTACAGTGCTCCATGATGTTCGTCATCACAATTATCCATGGTCTTCTCATCACAGTGCCCCACGGTCTTGCCATCACAATGCTCCATGCCCTGGTCATCACAATGCTCCATGTCCCCAGTCATCACAATGCTCCATGACCCCTGTCATCACAATGCTCCATACCGCTTGTCATTACAGTGCTCCATTACACTCGTAATCACAATTGTCCATGGTCTTCTCATCACAATGCTCCACGACCTTGTCATCAAAATGCTCCATGACCCTTGTCATCACAATGCTCCATGACCACTGTCATAACAATGCTCCATGACCCCTGTCATCACAAGGCTCCATACCACTTGTCATTACAGTGCTCCATGACACTCCTCATCACAATTATCCATGGTCTTCTCATCACAATGCTCCACGGTCTTGCCATCACAGTGCTCCATGCCTTGGGCATCAAAATGCTCCATGTCCCCGGTCATCACAATGCTCCATGACCACTGTCATCACAATGCTCCATACCGCTTGTCATTACAGTGCTCCATGACACTCGTAATCACAATTGTCCATGATCTTCTCATCACAGTGCTCCACGACCTTGTCATCAAAATGCTCCATGACCCTTGTCATCACAATGCTCCATGACCCCTGTCATCACAGTACTCCATGGACATTTTCAGCCCAATGCTCCATGACCTTCTCATCACAATGCGCCATGACCCCTGTCATCACAATGCTCCATGACCACTGTCATCACAACGCTCCATGAACCCTGACAACACAATGATCCGGGACTCTTGTCATTAAAATGCTCCATGACCATTGTCATCACAATGATCCATGCGCTTGTCATCCCAATGCTCCATGACCCTTGAAATCACAATTCTCCGTGATGCTTGTCATCACAGTGCTCCATGAAACTTGTCATCATAATGCTCCTTGCCTTTGTCAACAAAATGGTACATAATCTTGTCATCACAATTCTCCATGCGCTTGTCATCACAATCCTCCATGACCATTGGAATCATATTGCTTCATGCCCTTGCCATCTCTCTCTCGCCTTTCTGGTTTTTACAGATATTCGGATGTCCCTTTTGACCGGTGGTAAGTGACAATTCTTTGTAGTGTGGATTTGTATTGCGCGCTTGCTTGATTGGCCAAAAAGGGCGTATGCGTTTTCTTCTGAATATATTCAGGAGAAAAGGCATACGCCCTTTTTGGCCAAGTGCATCTCTGTCCAAGTTGGGATGCTTTTCCTGTGCTTTAAAGGCGATTCCAATTTACCTCTTGAAATATGTTTTGTGCAATTCTGCCTCATTTTCAAGTCCGCTTCATTGCCTTCCCTCAACAGATTTTTGGAAGAGAGTAGTCCTTTATAAGTCTGCAGGTTTGTGAATTGCTGTGCCCCTGAGCTCCAATTTTCAAATCCCATCTTTGTGAGCTGGCCGCAAATCCACAATTTTGCTTCAGGACCTATACTGGTTCCAGGGGTCGCTATATTGGTTCCCTGTGGGTGGTTGAGGCTTTGGTTAATTCTTCTTCCTGCCAGGAACTTAGAGTGACATGTGCCCGTCCAAATGCCTACATCTACTCTCTGATTGGTTCTCCCTCTTCCCTTTCATCCTCTGCACAATTAGAAAACTGTGCGAACCAGGAGGTTATAGGGGCTGACTCTCCTAAGTTGGGAGATTGATAGTAAAGCAGTTGGAATGCCAAAGTGGAGCACAAGGAGAGGAAAAATTAGGAGAGTTTTAGAAACCTTTCACCATCACAGGGTGTCCATTTTCTAGGTTTCCCATACATGTTATAATTGTAGTGATATACCCTTCTACCTGGAGATTTGGGACACATGGAATGGTGGCATGCATTACTACTTTAAAAGGTCTGCATTTTCTCTCCCAATCTCACCAGTCCTCTCAGTTCCAAGTGCCCAGCCTTATGACTCATCCAGCTGTCTTTGCAGATAGGGTCATTCCAGGTTTCATCAGAACCCCTGAAGGAATTGTGTAAGAATTTCGCTGTTTTTTTTGGGTTTTTTTGAAATTCATTTTTATAATGGGGTTGAGCTGATTTTCACTGACGTGTTTATGCCAGTCTAGACACAATTGATTCCCTTACGGAGACATATCAATACATAGGTTTTAAGATTCTTAGTAGTCAGATATATTCCTCTGTGGGGCATAGGGGTGTTGAGTCCCGTTCACTGAGGAAGGTGTAGGTCTTGTCTATTCTGTATTTGGTTTATGGAATGGTACCTGTGCTAATATCAAACTCTGGTTTTATGCATCACCCCACCTCTCCTTTCCCCTGAAGCAGGCATAAGTGATTTTTGCTAAATGTGAGACTCTGTTCTCTTTCGTAATTCAGTTCATGTGTTGTGATATTGACATTCCCTCTATAAGTGATATCTTATGATAAGATTCTTTTTCTGTGTGACTAATTTCCCTTAAAATCATCATACCTAAATCCACTCTTTATGCTGCTACTGGCCTTATATACATTGATTTCACGTCTGAGTGATATTCCGTTGTACAAAATTACCACAAGTTCTTTATGCATTTCTCTTTTTCCTGGGATATTTTAGGTGTACCAAAGTTGAGGTTCTTGTATGCAGAGCAGCCCTAAACTTTGGGGTGCCTGTGTCTTATTGACATTTAGTCTTCCCAAGTTATATGTCCATGAGTTGAAGTCCCCTTGCTCCGGGGCTTTGTATTTTAGATGTTTTAAAAAACAGCATACACTTCTTCAGAGTGGCTCTTGGATATTTATACCCCACCCATCAGCGTGACTAGGCTCCCTGTTTTCCATGGCCTCTCCTGCATTTCTGGTTTGTACACATTTTTTGGATGGCCTTTCTGAGCAGTGGAAATTGAGACTTCTTTGTTGTGCGGATTTGAATTTCCCTCTTGCTTGGTTGGCCAAAAACTCTGCATGTGTTTTTTTCCTGAAGATATTCACGAAAAAAACGCATACACCCTTTTGCCCAAACGCATCATTTTAGAAATTCTGCTGCTTTTCATATGCTTTAAATGTGAGTACAATCTACCTTTTGAAATCTGTTTCCTGCAATTCTGCCTCTCATTCAGATCCTCTTCGTTACCTTACCTGAATATATTTTTGGACGTTGGTTATCATTTATATCTTTGCAGGTCTTTGAATTGTCTGATCCTGAGCTCCATTTTGCAACTCGCTTTTTTTGTGAGCTGGCCGCCAAACCATTGGATTACTTCTGGCCCTATTCTGGTTCTGGGGAGGCAGGCTGAGCCTTTGGTTAATTCTTCTTCCTAATGGGAAATTAGAGTGACATGTGCCTGTCAAAAGTCCTACAGCTAATCTCTCATTGGTTCCCCCTCTTCCCATTTACCCTCTGCACAAATTGCAAACTGTGGGAAACAGGAGGTTAAAGGTGCTGATTCTCCAAGTGGGGAGATTGTTAGTAATGTGGCTGGAATGGCGAACCCCAGCACCAGGAGATCAAAAATGAGGTGCATTTTAGACACCTTTCCTGAGCACACGGTGTACATTCATCTCGGTTTCCCAGGCATGTTTTCGCTGTCAGAAGATTCCCTTGAACCTGCAGATTTGGGACCCATGGAATGGGTACCAGGCAGTATTACTTTAAAAGGTCTGCATTTCCTCACCCAGCCTCTCTAACATCTCTTAGCGTGCATAGTTTCCAGCCTTATATAATCATCCTGCTGTGGGTCTACATGTGTTCAATCCATGTTACATCGTAGCCCTTCAACAAAAGTTGTAAGAATTTTGGTCTGTCTCACTGTTTTTATAAATAGTTTTAAATTTATTTTTATATTGATTACAGCTGATTTTCAAAGCTCTGTTTTTTGCTGCTGTACATCCACTTGATTCATGTACTGTGAGACAACAATAACTTCTTTTTCAGATGCTTACCAGTCATGTGTATTATTTTCCAGTGACTTGAGTGGGCTGAGTGCAGTTCTTTGAGGTACCGTGTAGGCCTTGTCAGTTAT
Source organism: Hyperoodon ampullatus (assembly GCF_949752795.1). Lineage (NCBI taxonomy): Eukaryota > Metazoa > Chordata > Mammalia > Artiodactyla > Ziphiidae > Hyperoodon > Hyperoodon ampullatus. The sequence goes on along the minus strand of NW_027640676.1, from coordinate 1,521,550 downwards.
TCAATTTGGTACTTGGAATGGTATCTTTGCTAATTTCAACCTCCTGGATAATACCTCACCATTCCCCACCTTTCCCATTTAGCAGCCTTATGTCTATTTTCTACATATTTGACTATGTTTCTGTTTTGTAATTTATTTCATGTGTAGCCATTTTTGATTCCACCTTTAAGTGACATCTTCTGATATGTGTCTTTTTCTTTCTGACATATGTCACTTAGAATGATCGTATGTAACTCCTCCAGAGTTGTTACAACTGGCCTTATTTCATTGATTTCTGGATGAGTAATATTCCACTCTACATAAGTACCCCATCTCTTTTATCCATTTTATCCTTCCAGGGACATTTAGGTTATATCCAAGTTGAGGCCCTTTTTAACAGAGAGGTGGTAAACGTTCGGGTGCCTGTTTTCTGTCGATTTTTGTTTTTCCCAAGGTACACGCCCATGAGTGCAAGTGCCCTATGCTCTGTAGCTCATCTTTTAGATGTTTTAGCAAACACAATACACTTCTCCAGAGTGGCCGTTGGCAAATTACATTTCCACTATCAGCCTCACAGGGCTCCCTTTTCTCCTCGCCCTGTCCTGCATTTCTGGTGTTTACACTTTATGTGGATGGCCCTTCTGACTGATGTGAAGTGATACATTTTGTGATATTGATTTCCAGTGCCCACCTGTTTGGTTGGATAAAAAGTGTGTATGGCCTTTACTTGAATATATTCAGAAAAAATGCATACACCCTTTTTGGCCAACTGCATCATTGGCGATGTTCAGCCCCTTTTCTTGTGCTTTAATGGGGAGTCCTTTCTACCTCTTCAAATCTGTTTCCTGCCACTCTCCCTTGCTTACAAGTCCTTTTCTGTGACTTACCTCAAGACATTTTTCGACGATAGATATTTTCAACTCTGCAGTTTCATGAATTTTAGTGCCCCTGAGTTCCATTTTTCAACTTGTGTTTTTGGAAACTGGACACAAAACAGCGGGATTTCCTCTAGCCCTATTCTGTTTCCGTGGGCAATTCTAGCCTTTGATGAATTTGTGTTCTGGATTGGAAATTAGAGTGGCCTGTGCCTGTCCGAACACCTAAGACTTGTCTCTAAATTTTTCTCATCTTTCTGCTTCATCCTCTGGACAAATTCCAAACTGTGTGCAACAGGATGTTGACGGTGCTGATATCCCCAAGTGAGGAGATTGTTAGGAAAGATGCTGGAGGGTTGAACCCGAGCACCAGGCAATGAGGAGATGAGGTGCCTTTTCCAAACTCTTTCCGATCAAACGGTGTACCATTCTCTAGGTGTGACAGGCATGTTTTAGCTGTAGGAAGGGTCCCGTGCATGTAAGGAGAACACCAGGGATTTTTCCAAATCAGTGCCTCCCCGAACCCCAAACTGGGGAATTTTTAAGCTACGGCTACACGTATGTCCTTTAAGGGCCTTGGGAAATAGGCAGAGCCCAAACTTTAGATGACTGAAATCTTCAGGGTCAGAAGCGCTCACCATCGGCCTTGCTTAGGTTACATTTTATCTGTCATTGATAGATGATGTCAATAAAAATATCTATTCTTTTTCAGATTATTTCCCCTTATAGGTTATTGCAAAATATTCAGTGTAGTTCCCTGTGCTATACAGTAGTTCCTTGTTGATGATCTATTTTATACATAGCAGTGTGTATGTGTTAATCCCAAACTGTTAATTTATCCCTTCTCCTACCTTTCCCCTTCGGTAATAATAAATTATAAGATTTTATACTTCTCAGACATAGGGGAGTTGAAAGAGAGGTATCATTTTCAATGGAAAAGCATTCAAAACAAGATTGAAGCTTCAGCCAAGAGTATTCGATGTACATCCATGGAAATAAATCACTTCATTTCTCTAATGTTGACCTGTCAAATAAGACAGACGTCTTCACTGAACTTGCTTATAGGAAAGTGATGGAAATATCAAATGTAAGTCTTAGAAACATCTTCTTTTACCCGAGCATTATACACTGCTCTGTGTTAACTACAGTTTGGCTCACACATCTGTTCATTGAAGTTACAATGTTCTCAATTTCTGTTACTGATCCTCCAGAGTGGACCCCAACAGGAGTCCCCGTGCCCAGTGTCATTGGAGCCAACAGATCAAGACTGAGTTTGGTTCAGAAGCAAAGGAAACATTATTTTGAAAACAGAATGGAGAGGTGAGAGCGTGCACTCCCCCATGGGCTGTGGGCTGGGCTGCTGTGTAGGGTCCCCGGCAGCGTCAGTGGGAGGGAGGGGATGGAGCTCTCGAGGGCTGCGTTGGCTGCAGCTCAGGCTCTATGCCGCGGAGTCTGCATGGGACCCCGCTAGCTGAGGTGTCGACCCAGCCATTCTGCACTAGGAAATCGGGTCTGAAGTGCCGGGTGTGGGACCTCTGCATGCGGAACCCTAGGAGCACGTGAAATTAGACAAAGCACAAAGGAAAAACAGGTTAGACTTTATCTTATTGCCCAGATTCTCTTTTTATCTCCCAGGAATTTTTAATGAACGTTGCCGGAGACGAACACCTCCTCTGCTTTTTGTTCCGTTCCTTATTCTTGGGGTGTTGAGGGTGCAGACCCCTCTTTTGTAACTGCTTCATGCTGTGGTGGGAGCCCTGATACATGGGGGGAGGGGCAAAACGTCTCCCCACCAACCTCCTGGTGAGGTTGATTGTCCCAAGGCCTCCTGCCTCACTTCTTGTCCGCCTGAGCACCAGCATTGGAAGTGTACAGATTCTAATGACCTTTAAGGGTCCAGGAAAGAGAGGCGCAGAGATGCTGCGGTGGCAGGTTTCACCCCACCCCACATATGTTCGGCGACCTTAGGCTGACAGTTTTTGCCAGACTAGATGCTCTGACCAGTAGTCTGTGCTTTCTTTAATTAGGTCCCTGAATTAATGTACAAACAGCACCATGTGTCAGAGCCCTGCCCACGCAACTCTCAGACAGTCCAGGGTCAGTGGTGATCCAGGACCATGACGTCCACTGAGTCAATGGCTTTTAGAAGTATCCAGCAGTCCAGCCGGTCATATTGGCCACCATCACCGCGGTGTCTCTAGGGTTTCCTATGGTGAAAGCGTGATATACGTTTCCCCCGCCAAGCTTATTAGCTCCCCTCTGGGTGCAGTAAGTCCTGCAAGCAGTAGTCTGCTCTTTCGGGGCACAGTCTTGTCGTTTTCTGAGAGAAACTCCAGGTCAAGTGATGGTCACACGAGTCATCTTGGGGGCCCGTTGCCCCCGTTTATCTCTCTGGAGGTTGGAGTTTGAGGGCCTCCTCACTCGAGGTCAGTGTGTCCACAGAGCGACCCCTGCAACTTCAGGGCATGATGGGTGGTTAGGATCACCACGTGTGGTCCTTTTCCCTTAGGAGGGAGCTGGCCTTGCGGGCTGCTGATTTCCAGCTTTTTAGATACCCCAGTATCCTGGCCTGATGAGTTGGTGGGCAAAGCCCTTGGTGACCATAGTTTATCATACCTGAAGGGCATTCTTGTGTTGCTCCATTTCAAGTGGTCCCAGTTTTTGCACTAAGGCTCCAAGGGCGATTAACCTTTGACCGGGTATGTAAAGGTCAAAGGGTTTAGCTAAATTAGGGAGTTCCTGGGCAAGGGTCTGTATTGACTGCTCTTTCCATTCTTGAAAGGCTGCTTCTGGATTCTATTCAAAAGGATCATCATCTTTTCGTGTCAGTGTTTCATGTAGAGGCCCAGCTATTACACTGTAGTCAGGGATCCAGATGCAGAAAACCTTGGCCTCCCCAGGAACCCCTAAGCTATCTTCTAGTTTTAGAAGAGGTAAGGCTGCAAATGGCTTCTTCCCTATCCTGGGATGCGTTTCTCCGAATATCTGTGAGAATGAAGCCCAGGCATGTCACCTTAGCCTGGGATATTTGAGCGTTTTTCTTGGACACCTTCTATCCTTTCTTGGCTAGGTAGTTCAGAGGCGTCTTTAGTAGGCCTGGCGATCAGAATGTCATCTGCATATTGAAGGAGGGTTCCCTTTTACAGAGGTTGAACTTTTAGGTCTTTAGAGGACATTTCCCCAATGATGGTGTGGGGATTTTTGAACCATTGGGGCAGGACGGCACAGCATTATTGCTTTTGTTGCATGTTGTGTCCTGCCACTCACAAGCCAAAAATTCTTGTGACTCTGAGATGAATGGAATACAGAAGAAGGCATCATTGAAGTCTAATACAGAATGCCATGGCCTGGTGGAAGGTAGAATGACTAGCAGGGAGTAGGAAATAGGAGCTACTGGATGTATATCCTCGGTGGCTTCACTGACTGACCTGATATCCTTTACCAGGTCTCCAGCAGCCCATGGGGCTCTCGTGGTCAGGCCAATCCCAGGATATGGAGCTCACCTGGGCTGCACCCCTACCCCACAGCCCACGGGGCTCTCGTGGTCAAGTCCCTCCCAGGGTATGGAGCTCACCTCTGCAGCTACCCAGCAGCCCATGGGGCTCTCCTACTCAGGCCCTTCCCAGGATACGGAGCTCCCCTGGGCAGGTACCCCAGCAGGGCTGGACACACAGGAACTGTGCACATAGCCCACCTTGCAGAGAACCCCCAGCTCACCTGTCGCTCACAGCTGACACAGAATACCTCAGAGCAGGACTTGAACTAACAAACAGCAGCTCTGACAGGTCTGTGACCATGGCTATCACTCTCTGCAGGCTCTTTCTGCCTGGTCTTCCAGACACTTCCACTGAAGCCAGGGCACCAGGCTTCTGTCTCCACCCACCATCACTCCTCTCCCTGACTCCTGGGTTCCTCTCATTAGGATAGTGTCTTCTTGAAGTTGTTTTCCACTCACGTACCAGATAAAATGATAAGAAAACAAGCCGCAGCTGCAGCCCCTTGTCTATCCTGACTCTCAAGAGCCCACACCTGTTCCTAGGGCCTGGCCCGTTTAGCAAGTTTCATTTTCTGCAGCTGTGAGCCCCTGAGGGGTGAGGATTGGCTGATTTTGGCAGCCTGAAACTGCCTGCCAGCCCTCCACAGGTGTGCCTGGGTTGAGGGCAATATAAACAGCTCTCCAGTGAGCGACAGCCCTTGTAGCTGTGACTGACGCCATATTCTCTGCCCTGTAGGCAGTGCCGGGGCTGTGCTGGTGGGAGGGAGTGAGGGGCCGTGGCTTTGTGGGTGGCCCAGTGTGAGTGGGGCTCTGCTGGACTTTCTGCAGGAGTTGCCAGGCTGCCACCTGCTAAAGATGAGGATGTGTCACCGATACCTGTCGCTGGAATTTCTCCCCAGGCAGAGGTGAGGAAGTAAAAAAGCAGTGGGGGCCGTGGCAGGAGGGGTATCTCAGGCACGGAAATGGAAAGCTTCCAGAAGAGCATTTGGGGCCAGGACCATCCTGACTGGCCTGCCGGCACCAAGTCGGCCTGTGTGCTGTCGCTGGTTTGGCTCCAAAGCCCTTCCTCTAAGCTTGCAAGTTCTTGTACATATTCAGTTGTTTTACCTGGAAAGGGTGGGAAGAGTTCAGCTGAAGCAGGACTGGGGCTCAGCTCACGTTTACTCACAGATGACTTGGAACGGTCCCCCAGCTTTGCAATGAGGACCCTCCTTGCTTCGGGGATGGGCTGCTGGCTGTATGGGAGATGATTCCCCACCTCTGACCAATTTCAGAATTGTTTACCGCTGGAACAAGTGCCGTGATAGGGTTTTCCTTTGTATAACTGGTGGGTTCAGGTTTTTTTTTCCTTTTTTGGTTCAAGTTAGATTTTATTCCTCTTTTATGTATTTATTGATATAAGCATGGAAATAATTCATTCATATAAATACATCTGTGTGAAGGGAAGAACTTTTTCTGTTTTATTTTTAAATTTTATTTTTTTAAATTTTAAAATTTAATTTTATTTATATTTTTATAAAGCAGGTTATTATTAGTTAAGTATTTTATGCATATACATGTATACAGGTCAATCCCAATCTCCCAACATATGCCACCAACACCACACCATGGCTTCCCACACTTGGTGTCCATACGTGTGTTCTCTACCTCTGTGTCTCTATTTCTTCCCTGCAAACCAGTTCATCTATACCATTTTTCTAGGTTCCACATATATGCATTAATATACAATATTTGTTTTTCTCTTTCTGACTTACTTCATTCTGTATGACAGTCCCTAGATCCATCGACGTCTCTACAAATGACCCAGTTTCATTCCTTCTTATGGCTGAGTAATATTCCATTTTATATATGTACCACATCTTTATCCATTCGTCTGTCTGTGGGTATTTAGGTTGCTTCCATTACCTGGCTATCGTAAATAGTGCTGAAATGAGCATGTGGTGAATGTGCCTTTTTGATTTATGGTTTTCTCTGGGTATATGCCCAGAAGTGGGATTGCTGGATCATATGGTAATTCTATTTCTAGTTTTTTTAAGGAAACTCCATACTGTTCTCCATCGTGACTGTATCAATTTACATTTCCACCACTAGTGGAAGAGGGATCCTTTTGTCCACAACCTACCCAGAATTTGTTGTTTGTAGATTTTCTGATGATGCCGATTCTAACAGGTGTGCGGTGATACCTCATTGTAGTTTTGATTTGCATTTCTCTAATAATTAGTGATGTTGAGCAGCTTTTCATGTGCGTCTTGGCCATCTCTGTGTCTTCTTTGAAGAAACGTCTCTTTAGATCTTCTGCCCATTTTTGTATTGGGTTGTTTGTTTTTTTAATATTAAGCTGCATGAGCTCTTTATATATATTGGAGATTAAACCTTTGTCCATTGATTCGTTTGCAAATATTTTCGCCCATTCTGAGGGATGCTTTTTGCCATTCCCGTTTTTTTAACAAAAAAAGAAAGAAAGAAAAAGAAGCAGAACACTAATGTGTGTAAAATATGCCTTTTGAAACTGTCGTTTTGAAATATGGACGTCCTTTGAATTTTTTGGTCGATATATGAACCCAGGATTTGTTTTCAGGGCAGGTGTCATTTACAGGCCTGCAATGATTTTGAATATCAACTGACCATTAGCGCTTGGATTAAAGCTGCTGTTTTGTGAAACGGCCACAATGTGGCAACAGTTCTCCCTTACCCAATCTGGTTACTGGGGCAACAGAGCCTCAATGGAAGTCCTGTTCTAGATTGGAATGTAGAATGGAATGTACCAGGAGAAAGCCCCTCAAGTTTGTCTCACTACTTCTTGTTCGTGTTTTCAGTTTAATTTTTTATTTTTTATTACAGCAAATTTGATTACAATGTTTGGCTTGTTGTAGGTGTGGAAGATGTGGTTCTTTTACACATATACATATGTCTGTTCTTCCTGGGATCCTTTTCCCATGTACCTTATGACAGAATGTTGAGTAGTCTTCTCTTGGTATTCTGTAGGTCTTTGGTGATTATATATGTCACCTCTCTTTGTATATGTCTGTTAACCCCAATATCAAAATGAAACCAATCCTCACACCTTTCCATTGGGGAAACATTAGTTTGTTTAATGAATCTGTGATTGCCCTTCTCCATGGAAATATCTGCCCTGGTATCCACTTTTCGGTCACACCTATAAGAGATATGATATGATATGTGTCTTTCACTTTCGGACTTACTACAAGTCACATGATTACCTCTAGACAAACCTACGGTGCTGCAAATGGCATTGTGTCCTTTTATTCCTTGGCTTCTATTCTTCCTTAGCGAGGTCCATTTTGAACAATGTGATTCCCTGAGGGCTGAGGATTAGCTGACCTGGGTAGCCTGAGCCTCCCGGCCGGCCCTCCCCAGGTGTGCCTGGGTTGAGGTCAATATAAACAGCGCTGCAGGCAGCAATAGCCCCTGAAGCTGTGCCTGACTCCATATTCTATGCCCCGTCAGCAGTCTCGGGGCTGTGCTGGTGGGAGGGAGTGAGGGGCCACGGCTTTGTGGGTGGCCCTGTGTGAGTGGGTCTCTGCTGGACTTTCTACAGGAGTTGCCAGGCTTCCACCTTTAAAGAAGAGGATTTGTCACCCATACCTTCCACTGGAATTTCTCTCCGGACAGAGGTGAGGAAGGAAAAAGGCAGTGGGTCCCGGGACAGGAGGGGTATCTCAGGCAGGGCAATGGAAAGCTTCCAGAAGAGTGCCCAGGGCCAGGACCATCCTGGCTGGCCTGCAGGCACCAAGTTGGCCTGCGTGCTGTCGCTGGTGTGGCTCCACGCCCCTTCCTCTAGGCTTTCAAGCCCTTGTACATATTCAGGTGTTTTACCTGGGAAGGGTGGGAAAAGTTCAACAGCAGCTGGCCTGGGGCTCAGCTCACCGTTACTCACAGATGCCTCGGCATGGCCCCCAGCTTTGAAATGAGGACGCTCCTTGCATAGGAGTGGGCTGCTGGCTCTATCGCTGATGATTCCCCACCTCTGACCAATTTCAGAATTGTTTACCACTGGAGCAAGTGCCCTGATAGGGTTTTCCTCTGTCTAACTCGTGGGTTCAGGTTTTCTTTTTTCTTTTTTGGTTCAAGTTAGATTTTATTCCTCTTTTATGTATTTATAGATATAAGCATGGAAATAATTCATTCATATAAATACATCTGTGTGAAGGGAAGAACTTTTATCTGTTTTATTTTTAAATTTTATTTTTTAAAATTTTGAAATTTAATTTTATTTATTTTTTTATACAGCAGGTTATTATTGGTTATGTATTTTATGCATATACATGTATACAGGTCAATCCAAATCTCCCAACTCATCCCAACACCACCTCCCCATGGCTTCCCACACTTGGTGTCCATATGTGTGTTCTCTACCTCTGTGTCTCTATTTCTTCCCTGCAAACCAGTTCATCTGTACCATTTTTCTAGGTTCCACATATATGCATTAATATACAATGTTTGTTTGTCTCTTTCTGACTTACTTCATTCTGTATGACAGTCTCTAGATCCATCGACGTCTCTACAAATGACCCAGTTTCATTCCTTCTTATGGCTGAGTAATATTCCATTTTATATATGTACCACATCTTTATCCATTCGTCTGTCTTTGGGTATTTAGGTTGCTTTCATTACCTGGCTATCGTAAATAGTGCTGAAATGAGCATTGTGGTGAATGCGCCTTTTTGATTTATGGTTGTCTCTGGGTATATGCCCAGAAGTGGGATTGCTGGATCATATGGTAATTCTATTTCTAGTTTTTTTAAGGAAACTCCATACTGTTCTCCATCGTGACTCTATCAATTTACATTTCCACCACTTGTGGAAGAGGGATCCTTTTGTCCACACCCTCCCCAGAATTCGTTGTTTGTAGATTTTCTGATGATGCCGATTCTAACAGGTGTGAGGTGATACCTCATTGTAGTTTTGATTTGCATTTCTCTAATAATTAGTGATGATGAGCAGCTTTTCATTTGCGTCTTGGCCATCTCTGTGTCTTCTTTGAAGAAACGTCTCTTTAGATCTTCTGCCCATTTTTGTATTGGGTTGTTTGTTGTTTTAATATTAAGCTGCATGAGCTCTTTATATATATTGGAGATTAAACCTTTGTCCATTGATTCGTTTGCAAATATTTTCGCCCATTCTGAGGGATGCTTTTTGCCATTTCCGTTTTTTTAACAAAAAAAGAAAGAAAGAAAAAGAAGCAGAACACTAATGTGTGTAAAATATGCCTTTTGAAACTGTCGTTTTGAAATATGGACGTCCTTTGAATTTTTTGGTCGATATATGAACCCAGGATTTGTTTTCAGGGCAGGTGTCATTTACAGGCCTGCAATGATTTTGAATATCAACTGACCATTAGCGCTGGGATTAAAGCTGCTGTTGTGTGAAACGGCCACAAGGTGGCAGCAGTTCTCCCTTACCAAATCTGGTTACTGGGGCAACAGAGCCTCAATGGAAGTCGTGTTCTAGATTGGAATTTAGAATGGAATGTGCCAGGAGAAAGCCCCTCAAGTTTGTCTCACTACTTCTTGTTCGTGTTTTTAATTTAATTTTTTTATTTTTTATTACAACAAATTTGATTACAATGTTTGGCTTGATGTAGGTGTGGAAGATGTGGTTCTTTTACACATATACATATGTCAGTTCTTCCTGGGATCCTTTTCCCATGTAGCTTATGACAGAATGTTGAGTAGTCTTCTCTTGGTATTCTGTAGGTCTTTGGTGATTATATATGTCACCTGTGTTTGTATATGTCTGTTAACCCCAATATCATAATGAAACCAATCCTCACACCTTTCCTTTGGTGAACCATAAGTTTGTTGAATGAATCTGTGATTTGCCCTTCTCCATGGAAATATCTGCCCTGGTATCCATTTTTCGGTCACACCTATAAGAGATATGATATGATATGTGTCTTTCACTTTCTGACTTACTACAAGTCACATGATTACCTCTAGACACACCTACGGTGCTGCAAATGGCATTGTGTACTTTTATTCCTTGGCTTCTATTCTGCCTTAGCGAGGTCCATTTTCAACAATGTGATTCCCTGAGGGCTGAGGATTAGCTGACCTGGGTAGCCTGACCCTGCCGGCCGGCCCTCCCCAGGTGTGCCTGTGTTGAGGTCAATATAAACAGCGCTGCAGGCAGCAATAGCCCCTGAAGCTCTTCCTGACGCCATATTCTCTGCCCAGTAAGCAGTCTCGGGGCTGTGCTGGTGGGAGGGAGTGAGGGGTCACGGCTTTGTGGGTGACCCGGTGTGAGTGGGTCTCTGCTGGACTTTCTGCAGGAGTTGCCAGGCTTCCACCTGTAAAGAAGAGGATGTGTCACCCATACCTTCCGCTGGAATTTCTCTGTGGACAGAGGTGAGGAAGGAAAAAAGCAGTGGGGGCCGGAACAGGAGGGGTATCTCAGGCAGGGCAATGGAAAGCTTCCAGAAGAGCACCCAGGGCCAGGACCATCCTGGCTGGCCTGCAGGCACCAAGTTGGCCTGCGTGCTGTCGCTGGTGTGGCTCCACGCCCCTTCCTCTAGGCTTTCAAGGCCTTGTACATATTCAGGTGTTTTACCTGGGAAGGGTGGGAAAAGTTCAACAGCAGCTGGCCTGGGGCTCAGCTCACGGTTACTCACAGATGCCTCGGCATGACCCCCCGCTTTGCAATGAGGACGCTCCTTGCGTAGGAGTGGGCTGGTGGCTGTATGGGAAATGATTCCCCACCTCTGACCAATTTCAGAATTGTTTACCGCTGGAACAAGTGCCCTGATAGGGTTTTCCTCTGTCTAACTCGTGGGTTCAGGTTTTTTTTTCTTTTTTGGTTCAAGTTAGATTTTATTCCTCTTTTATGTATTTATAGATATAAGCATGGAAATAATTCATTCATATAAATACATCTGTGTGAAGGGAAGAACTTTTTTCTCTTTTATTTTTAAGGTTTATTTTTTAAAATTTTGAAATTTAATTTTATTTATTTTTTATACAGCAGGTTATTATTAGTTATGTATTTTATGCATATTCATGTATACAGGTCAATCCCAGTCTCCCAACTCATCCCAACACCACCTCCCCATGGCTTCCCACACTTGGTGTCCATACGTGTGTTCTCTATATCTGTGTCTCTCTTTCTTCCCTGCAAACCAGTTCATCTGTACGATTTTTCTAGGTTCCACATATATGCGTTAATATACAATATTTGTTTTTCTCTTTCTGACTTACTTCATTCTGTATGACAGTCTCTAGATCCATCGACGTCTCTACAAATGACCCACTTTCATTCCTTCTTATGGCTGAGTAATATTCCATTTTATATATGTACCACATCTTTATCCATTCGTCTGTCTGTGGGTATTTAGGTTGCTTCCATTACCTGGCTATCGTAAATAGTGCTGAAATGAGCATTGTGGTGAATGTGCCTTTTTGATTTATGGTTTTCTCTGGGTATATGCCCAGAAGTGGGATTGCTGGATCATATGGTAATTCTATTTCTAGTTTTTTTAAGGAAACTCCATACTGTTCTCCATCGTGACTCTATCAATTTACATTTCCACCACTAGTGGAAGAGGGATCCTTTTGTCCACACCCTCTCCAGAATTCGTTGTTTGTAGATTTTCTGATGATGCCGATTCTAACAGGTGTGAGGTGATACCTCATTGTAGTTTTGATTTGCATTTCTCTAATAATTAGTGATGTTGAGCAGCTTTTCATGTGTGTCTTGGCCATCTCTGTGTCTGCTTTGAAGAAACGTCTCTTTAGATCTTCTGCCCATTTTTGTATTGGGTTGTTTGTTGTTTTAATATTAAGCTGCATGAGCTCTTTATATATATTGGAGATTAAACCTTTGTCCACTGATTCGTTTGCAAATATTTTCGCCCATTCTGAGGGATGCTTTTTGCCATTCCCGTTTTTTTAAGAAAAAAAGAAAGAAAGAAAAAGAAGCAGAACACTAATGTGTGTAAAATATGCCTTTTGAAACTGTCGTTTTGAAATATGGACGTCTTTTGAATTTTTTGGTCGATATATGAACCCAGGATTTGTTTTCAGGGCAGGTGTCATTTACAGGCCTGCAATGATTTTGAATATCAACTGACCATTAGCGCTGGGATTAAAGCTGCTGTTGTGTGAAACGGCCACAAGGTGGCAGCAGGTCTCCCTTACCAAATCTGGTTACTGGGGCAACAGAGCCTCAATGGAAGTCGTGTTCTAGATTGGAATTTAGAAAGGAATGTGCCAGGAGAAAGCCCCTCAAGTTTGTCTCACTACATCTTGTTCGTGTTTTTAATTTAATTTTTTATTTTTTATTACAGCAAATTTGATTACAATGTTTGGCTTGTTGTAGGTGTGGAAGATGTGGTTCTTTTACACATATACATATGTATGTACTTCCTGGGATCCTTTTCCCATGTACCTTATGACAGAATGTTGAGTGGTCTTCTCTTGGTATTCTGTAGGTCTTTGGTGATTATATATGTCACCTGTGTTTGTATATGTCTGTTAACCCCAATATCATAATGAAACCAATCCTCACACCTTTCCATTGGTGAGCCATAAGTTTGTTGAATGAATCTGTGATTGCCCTTCTCCGTGGAAATATCTGCCCTGGTATCCATTTTTCGGTCAAACCTATAAGAGATATGATATGATATGTGTCTTTCACTTTCTGACTTACTACAAGTCACGTGATTACCTCTAGACACACCTATGGTGCTGCAAATGGCATTGTGTCCATTTATTCCTTGGCTTCTATTCTGCCTTAGCGAGTTCCATTTTCAACAATGTGGTTCCCTGAGGGCTGAGGATTAGCTGACCTGGGTAGCCTGACCCTGCCGGCCGGCCCTCCCCAGGTGTGCCTGTGTTGAGGTCAATATAAACAGCGCTGCAGGCAGCAATAGCCCCTGAAGCTGTGCCTGACTCCATATTCTCTGCCCCGTCAGCAGTCTCGGGGCTGTGCTGGTGGGAGGGAGTGAGGGGCCACGGCTTTGTGGGTGGCCCTGTGTGAGTGGGTCTCTGCTGGACTTTCTGCAGGAGTTGCCAGGCTGCCACCTGTAAAGAAGAGGATGTGGCACCCATACCTTCCGCTGGAATTTCTCTCCGGACAGAGGTGAAAGGAAAAAATCATTGGGGCCGGGACAGGAGGGGTATCTCAGGCAGGGCAATGGAAAGCTTCCAGAAGAGCGCCCAGGGCCAGGACCATCCTGGCTGGCCTGCAGGCACCAAGTTGGCCTGCGTGCTGTCGCTGGTGTGGCTCCACGGCCCTTCCTCTAGGCTTTCAAGCCCTTGTACATATTCAGGTGTTTTACCTCGGAAGGGTGGGAAAAGTTCAAAGGCATCTGGCCTGTGGCTCATGTCACGGTCACTCACAGATGCCTCAAGTCCCTTTCACTGAGGAAGGTGTAGGTCTTTTCTATTCCATAGTTTATTTTTGGAACGGTACCTGTGCTTATATCAAACTCTGATTTTATGCATCACCCCACCTCTCATTCCCCCTTAAGCAGGCATTCGAGTGTTTTCCAAAGGTGAGACTCTGTTCTCTTTCCTAACTGAGTTCAAGTGTAGCCATGTTTACAGGATCATCATAAGTGATATCTTAATATAAGTTTCTTTTTCTGTGTGACTTATTTCAATTAGAAGCATCATACCTCATCAACCTCATTTTGCTGCTACTGGTCTTATGCCATTGATTGCATGGCTGAGGGATATTCCATCGTACGGAAGTACCGCAATTTTTTGAACCATTTTTATATTTCCTGGGATATTTAAGGTGTACCCAAGTTGAGGTTTTTGTAAGCAGTGAAGCCCTAAATTTTGGGGTGGCTCTGTCTTATTGATTTTCAGTTTCCCAAGGTATATTCCCTAGACTGGAAGTGCCCTTGGCTCTGTAGCTCTGTTGTTTACTTGTTTTAGGGAACACTATGCACTCCTCCAGAGAGGCAGGTGGCAATTTACATCCCGCCCATCAGCATAACAAGACTCCCTGTTCTTCAGGGCCTGTTTTGCCTTTCTGGTTTTTACACATTTTGTGGATGTCCCTTTTATACCTGTGGAAAGTGATACTTCTTTGTAGTGCAGATTTTCATTGCCCGCCTGCTTGCTTGGCCAAGAAGGGCTTATGCGTTTTCTCCTGAATATATTCATGAGAAAACACATACGCTCTATTTGGCCAAGTGCATCATTTTTGAAATTTTGCCACTCTTTCTGTGCTTCAAACGCGATTCCAACGTACCTCTTGAAATCTGTTTCCTGCTATTCTGCCTCGCTTTCAAGTCCGCCTCGTTGCCTTCCCTCAACAGATTTTTGGACGATAGTTGTCCTTTATTACTCTGCCAGTTTGTGAATTGCTGTGCCCCTGAGCTCCATTATTCTACTCGTTTTTTGTGAGCTGACCGCAAGTCCAAAATTTTGGTTCAGGACCTATACTGGTTTCCGATGGGGCGCTGAGACTTTGGTTAATTCTTCTTCCTGCTGGGAAATTGGATTGACATTTGCCTGTCCAAATGCCTAACAGCTACTCTCTCATTGGTTCTCCCTCTTCACTTTCATCCACAGCCAAACTGGCATCCTGTTCGAACCAGTAGGTTAAAGGGACTGTCTCTCCAAGTTGGGAGATTGATAGTAAAGCAGTTGGAAAGTCAAACGGGAGCACCAGGAGAGGGACTATTCGTTGAGTTTTAGAAACCTTTCGTATTCACAGTGTGTCCATGCTGTAGGTTTCCCGTACATGTTATATCTGTAGTAATATTCCCTTCAACCTGGAGAATTGGGACCCATGGAATGGGTGCCACGCATTATTGCTTTAAAGGGTCTGCATTTGCTCACCCAATCTCACCAATCCTCTCAGTCCCAAGTATCCAGACTTATGCCATATCCAGCTGTCATTGTAGATAGGGTAATTCCAGGTTTCATCAGAGACCATGAAGGAATTGTAAAGAATTTCCATTGTAGTTTTGTTTAGTTTTTGTAATTCCTTTATATAGTTGGTGTTAGCTGATTGTGCTGCCATGTTTATGCCAGTCTAGACACACATGATTCCCTTACGGAGACATATCAATACATAGGTTTTAAGATTCTTACTAGTCAGATATATTCCTTTGTGGGAAATATGGGGTTTTGAGTCCCTTTCACTGAGGAATGTGTAGGTCTTGTCTATTCCTTAGTTGGATTTTGGAACGGTACCTGTGCTTATATCAAACTCTGGTTTTATGCATCACCCCAACTCTCCTTCCCCCTTAAGCAGCCATAAGAGTGTTTTCTAAATGTGCGACTCTGTTCTCTTTACTAACTGAGTTCAAGTGTAGCCATGTTTACAGGATCTTCATAAGTGATATCTTATGATAAGTTTCTTTTTCTGTGTGACTTATTTCACTTAGAATCATCGTACCTGAATCCACGCATTTTGCTGCTACTGGTCTTATGACATTGATTTCATGGCTGAGGTATATTCCAACTTAAGTAAGTACCGCAATTTTTTGAACCATTTTTATATTTCCTAGGTCATTTAAAGTGTACCCAAGTGGAGGTTCTTGTAAGCAGTGCAGCCCTAAATTTTGGGGTGCCTCTGTCTTATTGATTTTAAGTTTTCCCAAGGTATATTCCCTAGACTGGAAGTGCCCTTGGCTCTGTAGCTCTGTTCTTTACTTGTTTTAGGGAACTCAATGCACTCCTCCAGAGAGGCAGCTGGCAATTTACATCCCTCGCATCAGCATAACAAGGCTCCCTGTTCTCCAGGGCCTATCTTGGCTTTCTGGATTTACACATCTTGTGGATGTCCCTTTTGACCGGTGGGAAGTGATACTTCTTTGTAGTGCAGATTTGCATTGCCCGCTTGCTTGCTTGGCCAAAAAGGGCGTATGTGTTTTCTCCTGAATATATTCAGGAGAAAACGCATACGCCCTTTTTGGCCAAGTGCATCATTGTCGAAGTTGTGCCCCTCTTCCTGTGCTTTAAAGGCGATTCCAACGTACCTCTTGAAATCTGTTTCCTGCTATTCTGCCTCGCTTTCAAGTCCGCCTCGTTGCCTTCCCTCAACAGATTTTTGGACGATAGTTGTCTTTTATTACTCGGCCAGTTTGTGAATTGCTGTGCCACTGAGCTCCATTATTCAACTCGTTTTTGGTGAGCTGACCGCAAGTCCAAAATTTTGGTTCAGGACCTATACTGGTTCCCGGTGGGTGGCTGAGACTTTGGTTAATTCTTCTTCCTGCCGGGAAATTACAGTGATATGTGCCTGTCCAAATGCCTAACAGCTACTCTCTCATTGGTTCTCCCTCTTCCCTTTCATCCTCTGCCAAATTGGCAACCTGTGTGAACCAGGGGGATAAAGGGGCTGTCTCTCCAAGATGGGAGGTTGATAGTAAAGCAGATGAAAAGTAAAACCGGAGCACCAGGAGAGGGACTATTCGTTGAGTTTTAGAAACCTTTCGTATTCACAGTGTGTCCGTTCTCTAGGTTTCCCATACATGTTATAGCTGTAGTAATATTCCCTTCAACCTGGAGAGTTGGGGCCCATGGAATGGGTGCCAGGCATTTTTGATTTAAAGGGTCTGCATTTGCTCACCCAATCTCACCAATCGTCTCTGTCCCAAGTGTCCCTCCTTATGCCACATCCAGCTGTCGTTGTAGATAGGGCCATTCCAGGTTTCATCAGGGACCCTGAAGAAATTGTAAAGAATTTCCCAGTTTTTTTGTTTTGTTTTTGAAATTCCTTTTTATAGTGGGTTTGAGCTGATTCTCGCTGCCATGTTTATGCCAGTCTAGACACACTTGATTCCCTTACGGAGACATATCAATACATAGGTTTTAAGATTCTTACTAGTCAGATATATTCCTCTGCGGGAAATATGGGGTTTTGAGTCCCTTTCACTGAGGAAGGTGTAGGTCTTGTCTATTCCATAGTTGGTTTTTGGAATGGTACCTGTGCTTATATGAAACTCTGGTTTTATGCATCACCCCACCTCTCCTTCCCCCTTAAGCAGGCATAAGAGTGTTTTCTAAATGTGAGACACTGTTCTCTTTCCTAAATCATTTCAAGTGTAGCCATATTTACAGGATCTCCATAAGTGATATCTTATGATAATTTTCTTTTTCTGTGTGACTTATTTCACTTAGAATGATCGTACCTGAATCCACCCATTTTGCTGCTACTGGTCTTATGACATTGATTTCATGGCTGAGGGATATTCCATCATACGTAGGTACCACAATTTTTTGAAACAATTTTATATTTCCTGGGATATTTAAGGTGTACCCAAGTTGAGGTCCTTGTAAGCAGTGGAGCCCTAAATTTTGGGGTGGGTCTGTTTTATTGATTTTCAGTTTCCCCAAGGTATATTCCCTAGACTGGAAGTGCCCTTGGCTCTGTAGCTCTGTTCTTTACTTGTTTTAGGGAACACAATGTACTCCTCCAGAGAGGCAGTTGGCAATTTACATCCCGCCCATCAGCATAACAAGGCTCCCTGTTCTCCAGGGCCTGTCTTGCCTTTCTGGTTTTTACACATTTTGTGGATGTCCCTTTTGACTGGTGGGAAGTGATACTTCTTTGTAGTGCAGATTTGCATTGCCCGCTTGCTTTCTTGGCCAAAAAGCGCGTATGCGTTTTCTCCTGAATATATTCAGGAGAAAACGCATATGCCCTTTTTGGCCAAGTGCATCATTGTCGAAGTTGTGCCCCTCTTCCTGTGCTTTAAAGGCGATTCCAACGTACCTCTTGAAATCTGTTTCCTGCTATTCTGCCTCGCTTTCAAGTCCGCCTCGTTGCCTTCCCTCAACAGATTTTTGGACGATAGTTGTCCTTTATTATTCGGCCACTTTGTGAATTGCTGTGCCCCTGAGCTCCATTTTTCAACTCGTTTTTGGTGAGCTGACCGCAAGTCCAAAATTTTGGTTCAGGACCTATGCTGGTTTCCGGTGGGGGGCTGAGACTTTGGTTAATTCTTCTTCCTGCCGGGAAGTTAGAGTGATATGTGCCCGTCCAAATGCCTAACAGCTACTCTCTCATTGGTTCTCCCTCTTCCCTTTCATCCTCTGCCAAATTGGAAACCTGTGCGAACCAGGAGGTTAAAGGGGCTGTCTCTCCAAGTTGGGAGGTTGATAGTAAAGCAGATGGAAAGTCAAACCGGAGCACCAGGAGAGGGACTATTTGTTGAGTTTTAGAAACCTTTCGTATTCACAGTGTGTCCATTCTCTAGGTTTCCCGTACATGTTATAGCTGTAGTAATATTCCCTTCAACCTGGAGATTTGGGAATCATGGAATGGGTGCCAAGCATTTGTGCTTTAAAGGGTCTGCATTTGCTCACCCAATCTCACCAATCTTCTCAGTCCCAACTGTCCCTCCTTATGCCACATCCAGCTGTCGTTGTAGATAGGGTCATTCCAGGTTTCATCAGAGACCCTGCAGGAATTTTAAAGAATTTCCCAGTTTTTTTGTTTTGTTTTTGAAATTCCTTTTTATAGTGGGTTTGAGCTGATTCTCGCTGCCATGTTTATGCCAGTCTAGACACACTTGATTCCCTTACGGAGACATATCAATACATAGGTTTTTAGATTCTTACTAGTCAGATATATTCCTCTGCGGGAAATATGGGGTTTTGAGTCCCTTTTACTGAGGAAGGTGTAGGTCTTGTCTATTCCATAGTTGGTTTTTGGAACGGTACCTGTGCTTATATCAAACTCTGGTTGTATGCATCACCCCACCTCTCCTTCCCCCATAAGCAGGCATAAGAGTGTTTTGTAAATGAGAGACACTGTTCTATTTCCTAACTCAGTTCAATTGTAGCCATGTTTACAGGATCTTCATAAGTGATATCTTATGATAAATTTCTTTTTCTGTGTGACTTATTTCACTTAGAATCATCGTACCTGAATCCACCCATTTTGCTGCTACTGGTCTTATGACATTGATTTCATGGCTGAGGGATATTCCATCGTACGAAAGTACTACAATTTTTTGAACCATGTTTATATTTCCTGGAATACTTAAGGTGTATCCAAGTTGAGGTCTTTGTAAGCAGTGCAGCCCTTATTTTGGGGTGGCACTGTATTATTGATTTTCAGTTTTCCCAAGGTATATTCCCTAGACTGGAAGTGCACTTGGCTCTGTAGCTCTGTTCTTTACTTGTTTTAGGGAACACAATGCACTCCTCCAGAGAGGCAGTTGGCAATTTACATCCCGCCCATCAGCATAACAAGGCTCCCTGTTCTCCAGGGCCTGTCTTGCCTTTCTGGTTTTTACACATTTTGTGGATGTCCCTTTTGACCGGTGGGAAGTGATACTTCTTTGTAGTGCAGATTTGCATTGCCCGCTTGCTTGCTTGGCCAAAAAGGGCGTATGCGTTTTCTCCTGAATATATTCAGGAGAAAACGCATACGCCCTTTTTGGCCAAGTGCATCATTGTCGAAGTTGTGCCCCTCTTCCTGTGCTTTAAAGGCGATTCCAACGTACCTCTTGAAATCTGTTTCCTGCTATTCTGCCTCGCTTTCAAGTCCGCCTCGTTGCCTTCCCTCAACAGATTTTTGGACGATAGTTGTCCTTTATTACTCGGCCAGTTTGTGAATTGCTGTGCCCCTGAGCTCCATTTTTCAACTCGTTTTTGGTGAGCTGACCGCAAGTCCAAAGCTTTGGTTCAGGACCTATACTGGTTCCCGGTGGGTGGCTGTGACTTTGGTTAATTCTTCTTCCTGCCGGGAAATTACAGTGATATGTGCCAGTCCAAATGCCTAACAGCTACTCTCTCATTGGTTCTCCCTCTTCCCTTTCATCCTCTGCCAAATTGGCAACGTGTGTGAAGCAGGATGTTAAAGGGGCTGTCTCTCCGAGTTGGCAGGTTGATAGTAAAGGAGATGGAAAGTCAAACCGGAGCACCATGAGAGGGACTATTCGTTGAGTTATAGAAACCTTTCGTATTCACAGTGTGTCCGTTCTCTAGGTTTCCCGTACATGTTATAACTGTAGTAATATTCCCTTCAACCTGGAGAGTTGGGACCCATGGAATGGGTGCCAGGCATTTGTGCTTTAAAGGGTCTGCATATGCTCACCCAATCTCACCAATCGTCTGAGTCCCAAGTGTCCCTCTTTATGCCACATCCAGCTGTCATTTTAGATAGGGTCATTCCAGATTTCATCAGAGACCCTGAAGGAATTGTAAAGAATTTCCCAGTTTTTTGTTTTGTTTTTGAAATTCCTTTTTATAGTGGGTTTGAGCTGATTCTCGTTGCCATGTTTATGCCAGTCTAGACACACTTGATTCTCTTACGGAGACATATCAATACATAGGTTTTAAGATTCTTACTAGTCAGATATATTCCTCTGCGGGAAATATGGGGTTTTGAGTCCCTTTCACTGAGGAAGGTGTAGGACTTTTCTATTCCATAGTTGGTTTTTGGAGCGGTACCTGTGCTTATATCAAGCTCTGGTTTTATGCATCACCCCACCTCTCCTTCCCGCTTAAGCAG
This sequence comes from Hyperoodon ampullatus, assembly GCF_949752795.1. Classification (NCBI taxonomy): domain Eukaryota; kingdom Metazoa; phylum Chordata; class Mammalia; order Artiodactyla; family Ziphiidae; genus Hyperoodon; species Hyperoodon ampullatus. The sequence continues at coordinate 1,500,757 of NW_027640676.1, read as the reverse complement.
GCATAAGAGTGTTTTCTAAATGTGAGACACTGTTCTCTTTCCTAACTCAGTTCAAGTGTAGCCATGTTTACAGGATCTTCATAAGTGATATCTTATGATAAGTTTCTTTTTCTGTGTGACTTATTTCACTTACAATCATCGTACCTGAATCCACCCATTTTGCTGCTACTGGTCTTATGACATTGACTTCATGACTGAGGGATATTCCATCGTACGTATGTACCACAATTTTTTGAACCATTTTTATATTTCCTGGGATATTTAAGGTGTACCCAAGTTGAGGTCCTTGTAAGCAGTGCAGCCCTAAATTTTGGGGTGGCTCTGTCTTATTGATTTTCAGTTTTCCCAAGGTATATTCCCTAGACTGGAAGTGCCCTTGGCTCTGTAGCTCTGTTCTTTACTTGTTTTAGGGAACACAATGCACTCCTCCAGAGAGGCAGTTGGCAATTTACATCCCGCCCATCAGCATAACAAGGCTCCTTGTTCTCCAGGGTCTGTCTTGCCTTTCTGGCTTTTACACAATTTGTGGATGTCCCTTTTGACCAGTGGGAAGTGATACTTCTTTGTAGTGCAGATTTGCATTGCCCGCTTGCTTGCTTCTCCAAAAAGGGCGTATGCGTTTTCTCCTGAGTATATTCAGGAGAAAACGCATATGCCCTTTTTGGCCAAGTGCATCATTGTCGAAGTTGGGCCCCTCTTCCTGTGCTTTAAAGGCGATTCCAACGTACCTCTTGAAATCTGTTTCCTGCTATTCTGCCTCGCATTCAAGTCCGCCTCGTTGCCTTCCCTCAACAGATTTTTGGACGATAGTTGTCCTTTATTACTCGGCCAGTTTGTGAATTGCTGTGCCCCTGAGCTCCATTCTTCAACTCTTTTTTTGGTGAGCTGACTGCAAGTCCAAAACTTTGGTTCAGGACCTATAATGGTTCCCGGTGGGTGGCTGAAACTTTGGTTAATTCTTCTTCCTGCCGGGAAATTACAGTGATATGTGCCCGTCCAAATGCTTAATAGCTACTCTCTCATTGGTTCTCCCTCTTCCCTTTCATCCTCTGCCAAATTGGCAACCTGTGCGAACCAGGAGGCTAAAGGGGCTGTCTCTCCAAGTTGGGAGGTTGATAGTAAAGCAGATGGAAAGTGAAACTGGAGCACAAGGAGAGGGACTATTCATTGAGTTTTAGAAACCTTTCGTATTCACAGTGTGTCCGTTCTCTAGGTTTCCCGTACATGTTATAACTGTAGTAATATTCCCTTCAACCTGGAGAGTTGGGACCCATGGAATGGGTGCCATGCATTATTGCTTTAAAGGGTCTGCATTTGCTCACCCAATCTCACCAATTCTCTCAGTCACAAGTGTCCAGCCTTATGCCACATCCAGCTGTCGTTGTAGATAGGGTAATTCCAGGTTTCATCAGAGACCCTGAAGGAATTGTAAAGAATTTCCCAGTTTTTTTGTTTTGTTTTGAAATTCCTTTTTATAGTGGGTTTGAGCTGATTCTCGCTGCCATGTTTATGCCAGTCTAGACACACTTGATTCCCTTACGGAGACATATCAATACATATGTTTTAAGATTCTTACTAGTCAGATATATTCCTCTGCGGGAAATATGGGGTTTTGAGTCCCTTTCACTGAGGAAGGTGTAGGTCTTGTCTATCCAATAGTTGGTTTTTGGAACAGTACCTGTGCTTATATCAAACTCTGGTTGTATGCATCACCCCACCTCTCCTTCCCCCTTAAGCAGGCATAAGAGTGTTTTCTAAATGTGAGACACTGTTCTCTTTCCTAACTCAGTTCAAGTGTAGCCATGTTTACAGGATCTTCATAAGTGATATCTTATGATAAGTTTCTTTTTCTCTGTGACTTATTTCACTTACAATCATCGTACCTGAATCCACCCATTTTGCTGCTACTGGTCTTATGACATTGACTTCATGGCTGAGGGATATTCCATCGTACGTAAGTACCACAATTTTTTGAACCATTTTTATATTTCCTGGGATATTTAAGGTGTACCCAAGTTGAGGTCCTTGTAAGCAGTGCAGCCCTAAATATTGGGGTGGCTCTGTCTTATTGATTTTCAGTTTTCCCAAGGTATATTCCCTAGACTGGAAGTGCCCTTGGCTCTGTAGCTCTGTTCTTTACTTGTTTTAGGGAACACAATGCACTCCTCCAGAGAGGCAGTTGGCAATTTACATCCCGCCCATCAGCATAACAAGGCTCCTTGTTCTCCAGGGCCTGTCTTGCCTTTCTGGTTTTTACACAATTTGTGGATGTCCCTTTTGACCAGTGGGAAGTGATACTTCTTTGTAGTGCAGATTTGCATTGCCCGCTTGCTTGCTTCTCCAAAAAGGGCGTATGCGTTTTCTCCTGAATATATTCAGGAGAAAACGCATACGCCCTTTTTGGCCAAGTGCATCATTGTCGAAGTTGTGCCCCTCTTCCTGTGCTTTAAAGGCGATTCCAACGTACCTCTTGAAATCTGTTTCCTGCTATTCTGCCTCGCTTTCAAGTCCGCCTCATTGCCTTCCCTCAAGAGATTTTTGTACGATAGTTGTCCTTTATTACTCGGCCAGTTTGTGAATTGCTGTGCCCCTGAGCTCCATTTTTCAACTCGTTTTTTGTGAGCGGGCCGCAAGTCCAAAATTTTGGTTCGGGACCTATACTGGTTCCCGGTGGGTGGCTGAGACTTTGCTTAATTCTTCTACCTGCTGGGAAATTACAGTGATATGTGCCCGTCCAAATGCCTAACAGCTACTCTCTCATTGGTTCTCCCTCTTCCCTTTCATCCTCTGACAAATTGGCAACCTGTGCGAACCAGGAGGTTAAAGGGGCTGTCTCTTCACGTTGGTCGGTTGACAGTAAAGCAGATGGAAAGTCAAACCAGAGCACCAGGTCAGGGACTATTCGTTGAGTATTAGAAACCTTTCCTATTCACAGTGTGTCCGTTCTCTAGGTTTCCCGTACATGTTATAGCTGTAGTAATATTCCCTTCAACCTAGAGAGTTGGGACCCATGGAATGTGTGCCAGGCATTTGTGCTTTAAAGGGTCTGCATTTGCTCACCCAATCTCACCAATCGTCTCAGTCCCAAGTGTCCCTCGTTATGCCACAACCAGCTGTCATTATAGATAGGGTCATTCCAGGTTTCATCAGAGACCCTGAAGGAATTGTAAAGAATTTCCCAGTTTTTTGTTTTGTTTTTGAAACTCCTTTTTATAGTGGGTTTGAGCTGATTCTCGCTGCCATATTTATGCCAGTGTAGACACACTTGATTCCCTTACGGAGACATATCAATATATAGGTTTTAAGATTCTTACTTGTCAGATATATTCCTCTGCGGGAAATATGGGGTTTTGAGTCCCTTTCAGTGAGGAAGGTGTAGGTCTTGTCTATTCCATAGTTGGTTTTTGGAACGGTACCTCTGCTTATATCAAACTCTTGTTTTATGCATCACCCCACCTCTCCTTCCCCCTTAAGCAGGCATAAGAGTGTTTTCTAAATGTGAGACACTGTTCTCTTTCCTAACTCAGTTCAAGTGTAGCCATGTTTACAGGATCTTCATAAGTGATATCTTATGATAAGTTTCTTTTTCTGTGTGACTTATTTCACTTACAATCATCGTACCTGAATCCACCCATTTTGATGCTACTGGTCTTATGACATTGATTTCATGGCTGAGGGATATTCCATCGTCCGTAAGTACCACAATTTTTTGAACCATTTTTATATTTCCTGGGATATTTAAGGTGTACCCAAGTTGAGGTCCTTGTAAGAAGTGCAGCCCTAAATATTGGGGTGGCTCTGTCTTATTGAATTTCAGTTTTCCCAAGGTATATTCCCTAGACTGGAAGTGCCCTTGGCTCTGTAGCTCTGTTCTTTACTTGTTTTAGGGAACACAATGCACTCCTCCAGAGAGGCAGTTGGCAATTTACATCCCGCCCATCAGCATAACAAGGCTCCCTGTTCTCCAGGGCCTGTCTTGCCTTTCTGGTTTTTACACATTTTGTGGATGTCCCTTTTGACGGGTGGGAAGTGATACTTCTTTGTTGTGCAGATTTCCATTGCCCGCTGGCTTGCTTGGCCAAAAAGGGCGTATGCGTTTTCTCCTGAATATATTCAGGAGAAAACGCATACGCCCTTTTTGGCCAAGTGCATCATTGTCGAAGTTGTGCCCCTCTTCCTGTGCTTTAAAGGCAATTCCAATGTACCTCTTGAAATCTGTTTCCTGCTCTTCTGCCTCGCTTTCAAGTCCGCCTCGTTGCCCTCCCTCAACAGATTTTTGTACGATAGTTTTCCTTTATTACTCGGCCAGTTTGTTAATTGCTGTGCCCCTGAGCACCTTTTGTCAACTCGTTTTTTGTGAGCTGAACGCAAGTCCAAAATTTTGGTTCAGGACCTATGCTGGTTCCCGGTGGGGGCTGAGAGTTTGGTTAATTCTTCTTCCTGCCGGGAAGTTAGAGTGATATGTTCCCGGCCAAATGCCTAACAGCTACTCTCTCATTAGTTTTCCCTCTTCCCTTTCATCCTCTGCCAAATTGGAAACCTGTGGGAACCAGGAGGTTCAAGGGGCTGTCTCTGCAAGTTGGGAGATTGATAGTAAAGCAGATGGAAAGTCAAACCGGAGCACCAGGAGAGGAACTATTCCTTGAGTTTTAGAAACCTTTCGTATTCACAGTGTGTCCGTTCTCTAGGTTTCCCGTACATGTTATAACTGTAGTAATATTCCCTTCAACCTGGAGAGTTGGGACCCATGGAATGTGTGCCATGCATTATTGCTTTAAAGGGTCTGCATTTGCTCACCCAATCTCACCAATCCTCTCAGTCCCATGTGTCCAGCCTTATGACACATCCAGCTGTCGTAGATAGGGTCATTCCAGGTTTCATCAGAGACCCTGAAGGAATTGTAAAAAAAATTCCCAGTTTTTTTTGTTTTGTTTTTGAAATTCCTTTTTATAGTGGGTTTGAGCTGATTCTCGCAGCCATGTTTATGTCAGTCTAGACACACTTGATTCGCTTACGGAGACATATCAATACATAGGTTTTAAGATTCTTACTAGTCAGATATATTCCTCTGCGGGAAATATTTGGTTTTGAGTCCCTTTCACTGAGGAAGGTGTAGGTCTTGTCTATTCCGTAGTTGGTTTTTGGAACGGTACCTGTGCTTATATCAAACTCTGGTTTTATGCATCACCCCAGCTCTCCTTCCCCCTAAGCAGGCATAAGAGTGTTTTCTAAATGTGAGACACTGTTCTCTTTCCTAACTCAGTTCAAGTTTAGCCATGTTTACAGGATCTTCATAAGTGATATCTTATGATAAGTTTCTGTTTCTGTGTGACTTATTTCACTTAGAATCATCGTACCTGAATCCACCCATTTTGCTGCTAGTGGTCTTATGACATTGATGTCATGGCTGAGGGATATTCCATCGTACGTAAGTACCACAATTTTTTGAACCATTTTTATATTTCCTGGGATACTTAATGTGTACCCAAATTGAGGTCCTTGTAAGCAGTGCAGCCCTAAATTTTGGGGTGGCTCTGTCATTGATTTTCAGTTTTCCGAAGGTATATTCCCTAGACTGGAAGTGCCCTTGGCTCTGTAGCTCTGTTCTTTACTTGTTTTAGGGAACACAATGCACTCCTCCAGAGAGGAATTTGGCAATTTACATCCCGCCCATCAGCATAACAATGCTCCCTGTTCTCCAGGGCCTGTCTTGCCTTTCTGGTTTTTACACATTTTGTGGATGTCCCTTTTGACCGGTGGGAAGTGATACTTCTTTGTAGTGCAGATTTGCATTGCCCGCTTGCTTGCTTGGCCAAAAAGGGCGTATGCGTTTTCTCCTGAATATATTCAGGAGAAAACGCATACGCCCTTTTTGGCCAAGTGCATCATTGTTGAAGTTGTGACCCTCTTCCTGTGCTTTAAAGGCGATTCCAACGTACCTCTTGAAATCTGTTTCCTGCTATTCTTCCTCGCTTTCAAGTCTGCCTCGTTGCCTTCCCTCAACAGATTTTTGGCCGATAGTTGTCCTTTATTACTCGGCCAGTTTGTGAATTGCTGTGCCCCTGAGCTCCATTTTTCAACTCGTTTTTGGTGAGCTGACCGCAAGTCCTAAATTTTGGTTCAGGACATATACTGGTTCCCGGTGGGGGGCTGAGACTTTGGTTAATTCTTCTTCCTCCCGGGAAATTACAGTGATATGTGCCCGTCCAAATGCCTAACAGCTACTCTCTCATTGGTTCTCCCTCTTCCCTTTCATCCTCTGCCAAATTGGCAACCTGTGCGAACCAGGAGGTTAAAGGGTCTGTCTCTCCAAGTTGGGAGGTTGATAGTAAAGCAGGTGGAAAGTCAAACCGGAGCACCAGGAGAGGGACTATTCGTTGAGTTTTAGAAACCTTTCGTATTCACAGTGTGTCCGTTCTCTAGGTTTCCCGTACATGTTATAGCTGTAGTAATATTCCCTTCAACCTGGAGAGTTGGGACTCATGGAATGGGTGCCAAGCATTTGTGCTTTAAAGGGTCTGCATTTGCTCACCCAATCTCACCAATCGTCTCAGTCCCAAGTGTCCCTCCATATGCCACATCCAGCTGTCGTTGTAGATAGGGTCATTCCAGGTTTCATCAGAGACCCTGAAGGAATTGTAAAGAATTTCCCAGTTTTTTTGTTTTGTTTTTGAAATTCCTTTTTATAGTGGGTTTGAGCTGATTCTCGCTGCCATGTTTATGCCAGTCTAGACACACTTGATTCCCTTAATGAGACATATCAATACATAGGTTTTAAGATTCTTACTAGTCACATATGTTCCTCTGCGGGAAATATGGGGTTTTGAGTCCCTTTCACTGAGGAATGTGTAGGTCTTGTGTATTCCATAGTTGGTTTTTGGAACGGTACCTGTGCTTATATCAAACTCTGGTTTTATGCATCACCCCACCTCTCCTTCCCCCTTAAGCAGGCATAAGAGTGTTTTCTAAATGTGAGACCCTGTTCTCTTTCCTAACTCAGTTCAAGTGTAATCATGTTTACAGGATCTTCATAAGTGATATCTTATGATAAGTTTCTTTTTCTGTGTGACTTATTTCACTTAGAATCATCGTACCTCAATCCACCCATTTTGCTGCTACTGGTCTTATGACATTGATTTCATGGCTGAGGGATATTCCATCGTACGTAAGTACCGCAATTTTTTGAACCATTTTTATATTTCCTGGGATATTTAAGGTGTACCCAAGTTGAGGTCCTTGTAAGCAGTGCAGCCCTAAATTTTGGGGTGGCTCTGTCTTATTGATTTTCAGTTTTCCCAAGGTATACTCCCTAGACTTGAAGTGCTCTTGGCTCTGTAGCTCTGTTCTTTACTTGTTTTAGGGAACACAATGTACTCCTCCAGAGAGGCAGTTGGCAATTTACATGCCGCCCATCAGCACAACAAGGCTCCCTGTTCTCCAGGGCCTGTCTTGCCTTTCTGGTTTTTACACATTTTGTGGATGTCCCTTTTTACCGGTGGGAAGTGATACTTCTTTGTAGTGCAGATTTGCATTGCCCGCTTGCTTGCTTGGGCAAAAAGGGCGTATGCGTTTTCTCCTGAATATATTCAGGAGAAAATGCATACGCCCTTTTTGGCCAAGTGCATCATTGTCGAAGTTGTGCCCCTCTTCCTGTGCTTTAAAGGCGATTCCAACGTACCTCTTGAAATCTGTTTCCTGCTATTCTGCCTCGCTTTCAAGTCCACCTCGTTGCCTTCCCTCAACAGATTTTTGGACGATAGTTGTCCTTTATTACTCGGCCAGTTTGTGAACTGCTGTGCCCCTGAGCTCCATTTTTCAACTCGTTTTTGGTGAGGTGACCGCAAGTCCGAAATTTTGGTTCAGGAACTATACTGGTTCCCGGAGGGTTGCTGAGTCTTTGGTTAATTCTTCTTCCTGCCGGGAAATTACGGTGATATGTGCCGGTCCAAATGCCTAACAGCTACTCTCTCATTGGTTCTCCCTCTTCCCTTTCATCCTCTGCCAAATTGGAAACCTGTGCGAACCAGGAGGTTAAAGGGGCTGTCTCTCCAAGTTGGGAGGTTGATAGTAAAGCAGATGGAAAGTCAAACCGGAGAACCAGGAGAGGGACTATTCGTTGAGTTTTAGAAACTTTTCGTATTCACAGTGTGTCCGATCTCTAGGTTTCCCGTACATGTTATAACTGTAGTAATATTCCCTTCAACCTGGAGAGTTGGGACACATGGATTGGGTGCCATGCATTATTGCTTTAAAGTGTCTGCATTTGCTCACCCAATCTCACCAATCGTCTCAGTCCCAAGTGTCCAGCCTTATGCCACATCCAGCTGTCATTGTAGATAGGGTCATTCCAGGTTTCATCAGAGACCCTGAAGGTATTGTAAAGAATTTCCCAGTTTTTTTGTTTTGTTTTTGAAATTCCTTTTTATAGTGTGTTTGAGCTGATTCTCGCTACCATGATTATGCCAGTCTAGACACACTTGATTCCCTTACGGAGACATAACAATACATAGGTTTTAAGATTCTTACTAGTCAGATATATTCCTCTGTGGGAAATATGGTGTTTTTAGTCCCTTTCACTGAGGAAGGTGTAGGTCTTGTCTATTCCATAGTTGGTTTTTAGAACGGTACCTGTGCTTATATCAAACTCTGTTTTTATGCATCACCCCACCTCTCTTTCCCCCTTAAGCAGGCATAAGAGTGTTTTCTAAATGTGAGACACTGTTCTCTTTCCTAACTCAGTTCAAGTGTAGCCATGTTTACAGGATCTTCATAAGTGATATCTTATGATAAGTTTCTTTTTCTGTGTGACTTATTTCACTTAGAATCATCGTAGCTGAATCCACCCATTTTACTGCTACTGGTCTTATGACATTGATTTCATGGCTGAGGGATATTCCATCGTACGTAAGTACCACAATTTTTTGAACCATTTTTATATTTCCTGGGATATTTAAGGTGTACCCAAGTTGAGGTCCTTGTAAGCAGTGGAGCCCTAAATTTTGGGGTGGCTCTGTCTTATTGATTTTCAGTTTTCCCAAGGTATATTCCCTAGACTGGAGGTGCCCTTGGCTCTGTAGCTCTGTTGTTTACTTGTTTTAGGGAACACAATGCACTCCTCCAGAGAGGCAGTTGGCAATTTACATCCCGCCCATCAGCATAACAAGGCTCCCTGTTCTCCAGGGCCTGTCTTGCCTTTCTGGTTTTTACACATTTTGTGGATGTCCCTTTTGACCGGTGGGAAGTGATACTTCTTTGTAGTGCAGATTTGCATTGCCCGCTTGCTTGCTTGGCCAAAAAGTGCGTATGCGTTTTCTCCTGAATATATTCAGAAGGAAACGCATACGCCCTTTTTGGTCAAATGCATCATTGTCGAAGTTGTGCCCCTCTTCCTGTGCTTTAAAGGCGATTCCAACGTACATCTTGAAATCTGTTTCCTGCTATTCTGCTTCGCTTCCAAGTCTGCCTCGTTGCCTTCCCTCAACAGATTTTTGGACGATAGTTGTCCTTTATTACTCGGCCATTTTGTGAATTGCTGTGCCACTGAGCTCCATTTTTCAACTCGTTTTTTGTGAGCTGACCGCAAATCCAACATTTTGGTTCAGGACCTATGCTGGTTCCGGTGGGTGGCTGAGAGTTTGGTTAATTCTTTTTCCTGCCGTGAAATTAGAGTGATATATGCCCGTCCAAATGCCTAACAGCTACTCTCTCATTGGTTCTCCCTCTTCCCTTTCATCCTCTGCCAAATTGGAAACCTGTGCGAACCAGGAGGTTAAAGGGGATGTCTCTCCAACTTGGGAGGTTGATAGTAAAGCAGATGGAAAGTCAAACCGGAGCACCAGGAGAGGGACTATTCGTTGAGTTTTAGAAACCTTTCGTATTCACAGTGTGTCCGTACTCTAGGTTTCCCGTACATGTTATAACTGTAGTAATATTCCCTTCATCCTGGAGAGTTGGGACACATGGATTGGGTGCCAGGCATTATTGCTTTAAAGCGTCTGCATTTGCTCACCAAATCTCACCAATCGTGTCAGTCCCAAGTGTCCAGCCTTATGCCACATCCAGCTGTCATTGTAGATAGGGTCATTCCAGGTTTCATCAGAGACCCTGAAGGAATTGTAAAGAATTTCCCAGTTTTTTGTTTTGTTTTTGAAATTGCTTTTTATAGTGTATTTGAGCTGATTCTCGCTGCCATGATTATGCCAGTCTAGACACACTTGATTCCCTTACGGAGACATAACAATACATAGGTTTTAAGATTCTTACTAGTCAGATATATTCCTCTGTGGGAAATATGGTGTTTTGAGTCCCTTTCACTGAGGAAGGTGTAGGTCTTGTCTATTCCATAGTTGGTTTTTAGAACGGTACCTGTGCTTATATCAAGCTCTGTTTTTATGCATCACCCCAGCTCTCTTTCCCCCTTAAGCAGGCATAAGAGTGTTTTCTAAATGTGAGACACTGTTCTCTTTCCTAACTCAGTTCAAGTGGAGCCATGTTTACAGGATCTTCATAAGTGATATCTTATGATAAGTTTCTTTTTCTGTGTGACTTATTTCACTTAGAATAATCGTAGCTGAATCCACCCATTTTGCTGCTACTGGTCTTATGACATTGATTTCATGGCTGAGGGATATTCCATCGTACGTAAGTACCACAATTTTTTGAACCATTTTTATATTTCCTGGGATATTTAAGGTGTACCCAAGTTGAGGTCCTTGTAAGCAGTGCAGCCCTAAATTTTGGGGTGGCTCTGTCTTATTGATTTTCAGTTTTCCCAAGGTATATTCCCTAGACTGGAAGTGCACTTGGCTCTGTAGCTCTGTTGTTTAATTGTTTTAGGGAACACAATGCACTCCTCTAGAGAGGCAGTTGGCAATTTACATCCCGCCAATCAGCATAACAAGGCTCCCTGTTCTCCAGGGCCTGTCTTGCCTTCTGGTTTTTACACATCTTGTGGATGTCCATTTCAACCCGTGGGAAGTGATATTATTTGTAGTACAGATTTGCATTGCCCGCTTGCTTGCTTGGCCAAAAAGGGCGTATGCGTTTTCTCCTGAATATATTCAGAAGAAAACGCATACGCCCTTTTTCGCCAAGTGCATCATTGTCGAAGTTGTGCCCCTCTTCCTCTGCTTTAAAGGCGATTCCAACGTACCTCTTGAAATCTGTTTCCTGCTATTCTGCCTCGCTTTCAAGTCCGCCTCGTTGCCTTCCCTCAACAGATTTTTGGACGATAGTTGTCCTTTATTACTCGGCCAGTTTGTGAATTGCTGTTCCCCTGAGCTCCATTTTTCAACTCGTCTTTTGTGAGCTGACCGAAAGTCCAACATTTTGGTTCAGGACCTATGCTGGTTCCCTGTGGGTGGCTGAGACTTTGGTTAATTCTTCTTCCTGCCGGGAAATTACAGTGATATGTTCCCTTCCAAATTCCTAACAGCTACTCTCTCATTTGTTCTCCCTATTCCCTTTCATCCTCTGCCAAATTGGAATCCTGTGCCAACCAGGAGGTTAAAGGGGCTGTCTCTCCAACTTGGGATATTGATAGTAAAGCAGATGGAAAGTCAAACCGGAGCACCAGGAGAGGGACTATTCGTTGAGTTTTAGAAACCTTTCGTATTCACAGTGTATCCGTTCTCTAGTTTCCCGTACATGTTATAACTGTAGTAATATTCCCTTCAACCTGGAGAGTTGGGACCCATGGAATGGGTGCCAGGCATTTGTGCTTTAAAGGGTCTGCATTTGCTCACCCAATCTCACCAATCCTCTCAGTCCCAAGTGTCCAGCCTTATGCCACATCCAGCTGACGTTTTAGATAGGGTCATTCCAGGTTTCATCAGAGACCCTGAAGGAATTGTAAAGAATTTCCCAGTTTTTTTGTTTTGTTTTTGAAATTCCTTTTTATAGTGGGTTTGAGCTGATTCTCGCTGCCATGTTTATGCCAGTCTAGACACACTTGATTCCCTTACGGAGACATATCAATACATAGGTTTTAAGATTCTTACTAGTCAGATATATTCCTCTGCGGGAAATATGGGGTTTGGAGTCCCTTTCACTGAGGAAGGTGTAGGTCTTGTCTATTCCATAGTTGGTTTTTGGAACGGTACCTGTGCTTATATCAAACTCTGGTTTTATGCATCACCCCACCTCTCCTTCCCCCTTAAGCAGGCATAAGAGTGTTTTCTAAGTGTGAGACACTGTTCTCTTTCCTAACTCAGTTCAAGTGTAGCCATGTTTACAGGATCTTCATAAGTGATATCTTATGATAAGTTTCTTTTTCTGTGTGACTCAATTCACTTAGAATCATCGTACGTGAATCCACCCATTTTGCTGCTACTGGTCTTATGACATGGATTTCATGGCTAAGGGATATTCCATCGTACGTAAGTACCACAATTTTTTGAACCATTTTTATATTTCCTGGGATATTTAAGGTGTACCCAAGTTGAGGTCCTTGTAAGCAGTGAAGCCCTAAATTTTGGGGTGGCTCTGTCTTATTGATTTTCAGTTTTCCCAAGGTATATTCCCCAGACTGGAAGTGCCCTTGGCTCTGTAGCTCTGTTGTTTACTTGATTTAGGGAACACAATGCACTCCTCCAGAGAGGCAGTTGGCAATTTACATCCCTCCCATCAGCATAACAAGGCTCCCTGTTCTCAAGGGCCTGTCTTGCCTTTCTGGTTTTTACATATTTTGTGGAAGGCCCTTGTGACCGGTGGGAAGTGATACTTCTTTGTAGTGCAGATTTGCATTGCCCGCTTCCTTGCTTGGCCAAAAAGGGCGTATGCGTTTTCTCCTGAATATATTCAGGAGAAAACGCATACGCCCTTTTTGGCCAAGTGCATCATTGTCGAAGTTGTGCCCCTCTTGCTGTGCTTCAAAGGTGATTCCAACGTACCTCTTGAAATCTGTTTCCTGCTATTCTGCCTCGCTTTCAGGTCCGCCATGTTGCCTTCCATCAACAGATTTTTGGACGATAGTTGTCCTTTATTACTCGGCCAGTTTGTGAATTGCTGTGCCCCTGAGCTCCATTTTTCAACTCATTTTCGTGAGCTGACCGCAAGTCCAAATTTTGGTTCAGGACCTATGCTGTTTCCCGGTGGGGGGCTGAGACTTTGGTTACTTCTTCTTCCTGCCGGGAATTTAGAGTGATAGGTGCCCGTCCAAATGCCTAACAGCTACTCTCTCATTGGTTCTCCCTCTTCCCTTTCATCCTCTGCCAAATTGGAAACCTGTGCGAACCAGGAGGTTAAAGGGGCTGTCTCTCCAACTTGGGAGATTGATAGTAAAGCAGATGGAAAGTCAAACCGGAGCACCAGGAGAGGGACTATTCGTTGAGTTTTAGAAACCTTTCGTATTCACAGTGTCTCCGTTCTCTAGGTTTCCCGTACATGTTATAACTGTAGTAATATTCCCTTCAACCTGGAGAGTTGGGACCCATGGAATGGGTGCCATGCATTATTGCTTTAAAGGGTCTGCATTTGCTCACCCAATCTCACCAATCCTCTCAGTCCCAAGTGTCCAACCTTATGCCACATCCAGTTGTCATTGTAGATAGGGTCATTCCAGGTTTCATCAGAGACCCTGAAGGAATTGTAAAGAATTTCCCAGTTTTTTTGTTTTGTTTTTGAAATTCCTTTTTATAGTGGATTTGAGCTGATTCTCGCTGCCATGTTTATGCCAGTCTAGACACACTTGATTCCCTTACGGTGACATATCTATACATAGGTTTTAAGATTCTTACTAGTCAGATATATTCCTCTGCGGGAAATATGGGGTTTTGAGTCCCTTTCACTGAGGAAGGTGTAGGTCTTGTCTATTCCATAGTTGGTTTTTGGAACGGTACCTGTGCTTATATCAAACTCTGGTTTTATGCAACACCCCACCTCTCCTTCCCGCTTAAGCAGGCATAAGAGTGTTTTCTAAGTGTGAGACACTGTTCTCTTTCCTAACTCAGTTCAAGTGTAGCCATGTTTACAGGATCTTCATAAGTGATATCTTATGATAACTTTCTTTTTCTGTGTGACTCATTTCACTTAGAATCATCGTACCTGAATCCACCCATTTTGCTGCTACTGGTCTTATGTCATTGATTTCATGGCTGAGGGATATTCCATCGTACGTAAGTACCACAATTTTTTGAACCATTTTAATATTTCTTGGGATATTTAAGGTGTACCCAAGTTGAGGTCCTTGTAAGCAGTACAGCCCTAAATTTTGGGGTGGCTCTCACTTATTGATTTTCAGTTGTCCCAAGGTATATTCCCTAGACTGGAAGTGCTCTTGGCTCTGTAGCTCTGTTGTTTACTTGATTTAGGGAACACTATGCACTCCTCCAGCGAGGCAGTTGGCAATTTACCTCCCGCCCATCAGCATAACAAGGCTCCCAGTTCTCCAGGGCCTGTCTTGCCTTTCTGGTTTTTACACATTTTGTGGATGTCCCTTTCGACCCGTGGGAAGTGAAACTTCTTTGTAGTGCAGATTTGCATTGCCCACATGCTTGCTTGGCCAAAAAGGGCGTATGCGTTTTCTCCTGAATATATTCAGGAGAAAACGCATACGCCCTTTTTGGCCAAGTGCATCATTGTCGAAGTTGTGCCCCTCTTCCTGTGCTTTAAAAGCGATTCCAACGTACCTCTTGAAATCTGTTTCCTGCTATTCTGCATCGCTCTCAAGTCCGCCTCGTTGCCTTCCCTCAACAGATTTTTGGACGATAGTTGTCCTTTATTACTCGGCCAGTTTGTGAATTGCTGTGCCCCTGAGCTCCATTTTTCAACTCGTTTTTGGTGAGCTGACTGCAAGTCCTAAATTTTGGTTCAGGACCTTTGCTGGTTCCCGGTGGTGGGCTGAGACTTTGGTTAATTCTTCTTCCTGCCGGGAAATTACAGTGATATGTGCCCGTCCAAATACCTAACAGCTACCCTCTCATTGGTTCTCCCTCTTCCCTTTCATCCTCTGCCAAATTGGCAACCTGTGCGAACAAGGAGGTTAAAGGGGCTGTCTCTCCAAGTTGGGAGGTTGATAGTAAAGCAGATGGAAAGTCAAACCGGAGCACCAGGAGAGGGACTATTCGTTGAGTTTTCGAAACCTTTCGTATTCACAGTGTGTCCGTTCTCTAGGTTTCCCGTACATGTTATAGCTGTAGTAATATTCCCTTCAACCTGGAGAGTTGGGACCCATGGAATGGGTGCCAGGCATTTGTGCTTTAAAGGGTCTGCATTTGCTCAACCAATCTCACCAATCCTCTCAGTCCCAAGTGTCCCTCCTTATGCCACATCCAGCTGTCATTGTAGATAGGGTCATTCCAGGTTTCATGAGAGACCCTGAAGGAATTGTAAAGAATTTCCCAGTTTTTTTGTTTTGTTTTTGAAATTCCTTTTTATAGTGGGTTTGAGCTGATTCTCGCTGCCATGTTTATGCCAGTCTAGACACACTTGATTCCCTTACGGAGACATATCAATACATAGGTTTTAAGATTCTTACTAGTCAGATATATTCCTCTGCGGGAAATATGGGGTTTTGAGTCCCTTTCACTGAGGGAGTTGTAGGTCTTGTCTATTCCATAGTTGGTTTTTGGAACGGTGCCTGTGCTTATATCAAACTCTGGTTTTATGCATCACCCCACCTCTCCTTCCCCCTTAAGCAGGCATAAGAGTGTTTTCTAAATGTGAGACACTGTTCTCTTTCCTAACTCAGTTCAAGTGTAGCCATGTTTACAGGATCTTCATAAGTGATATCTTATGATAAGTTTCTTTTTCTGTGTGACTTATTTCACTTAGAATCATCGTACCTGAATCCACCCATTTTGCTGCTACTGGTCTTATGACATTGATTTCATGGCTGAGGGATATTCCATCGTACGTAAGTACCACAATTTTTTGAACTTTTTAATATTTCCTGGGATATTTAAGGTGTACCCAAGTTGAGGTCCTTGTAAGCAGTACAGCCCTAAATTTTGAGGTGGCTCTCTCTTATTGATTTTCCGTTGTCCCAAGGTATATTCCCTAGACTGGAAGTGCTCTTGGCTCTGTAGCTCTGTTGTTTACTTGATTTAGGGAACACTATGCACTCCTCCAGAGAGGCAGTTGGCAATTTACCTCCCGCCCATCAGCATAACAAGGCTCCCAGTTCTCCAGGGCCTGTCTTGCCTTTCTGGTTTTTACACATTTTGTGGATGTCCCTTTCGACCCGTGGGAAGTGAAACTTCTTTGTAGTGCAGATTTGCATTGCCCACTTGCTTGCTTGGCCAAAAAGGGTGTATGCGTTTTCTCCTGAATATATTCAGGAGAAAACGTATACGCAATTTTTGGCCAAGTGCATCATTGTCGAAGTTGTGCCCCTCTTCCTGTGCTTTAAAGGCGATTCCAACGTACCTCTTGAAATCTGTTTCCTGCTATTCTGCCTCGCTTTCAAGTCCACCTCGTTGCCTTCCCTCAACAGATTTTTGGACGATAGTTGTCCTTTATTACTCGGCCAGTTTGTGAATTGCTGTGCCCCTGAGCTCCATTTTTCAACTCTTTTTTGGTGAGCTGACCGCAAGTCCAACATTTTGGTTCAGGAACTATGCTGGTTCCCGGTGGGGGGCTTAGACTTTGGTTAATTCTTCTTCCTGCCGGGAAATTACAGTGATATGTGCCCGTCCAAATGCCTAACAGCTACTCTCTCATTGGTTCTCCCTCTTCCATTTCATCCTCTGCCAAATTGGCAACCTGTGAGAACCAGGAGGTTAAAGGGGCTGTCTCTCCAAGTTGGGAGGCTGATTGTAAAGCAGATGGAAAGTCAAACCGGAGCACCAGGAGAGGGACTATTCGTTGAGTTTTAGAAACCTTTCGTATTCACAGAGTGTCCGTTCTCTAGGTTTCCCGTACATGTTATAGCTATAGTAATATTCCCTTCAACCTGGAGAGTTGGGACCCATGGAATGGGTGCCAGGAATTTGTGCTTTAAAGGGTCTGCATTTGCTCAACCAATCTCACCAATCCTCTCAGTCCCAAGTGTCCCTCCTTATGCCACATCCAGCTGTCATTGTAGATAGGGTCATTCCAGGTTTCATGAGAGACCCTGAAGGAATTGTAAAGAATTTCCCAGGTTTTTTGTTTTGTTTTTGAAATTCCTTTTTATAGTGGGTTTGAGCTGATTCTCGCTGCCATGTTTATGCCAGTCTAGACACACTTGATTCCCTTACGGAGACATATCCATACATAGGTTTTAAGATTCTTACTAGTCAGATATATTCCTCTGCGGGAAATATGGGGTTTTGAGTCCCTTTCACTGAGGAAGGTGTAGGTCTTGTCTATTCCATAGTTGGTTTTTGGAACGGTACCTGTGCTTATATCAAACTCTGGTTTTATGCATCACCCCACCTCTCCTTCCCCCTTAAGCAGGCATAAGAGTGTTTTCGAAATGTGAGACACTGTTCTCTTTCCTAACTCAGTTCAAGTGTAGCCATGTTTACAGGATCTTCATAAGTGATATCTTATGATAAGTTTCTTTTCCTGTGTGACTTATTTCACTTAGAATCATCGTACCTGAATCCACACATTTTGCTGCTACTGGTCTTATGACATTGATTTCATGGCCAAGGGATATTCCATCGTACATAAGTACCAAAATTTTTTGAACCATTTTTATATTTCCTGGGATATTTAAGGTGTACCAAAGTTGAGGTCCTTGTAAGCAGTGCAGCCCTAAATTTTGGGGTGGCTCTGTCTTATTGATTTTCAGTTTTCCCAAGGTATATTCCCTAGACTGGAAGTGCCCTTGGCTCTGTAGCTCTGTTCTTTACTTGTTTTAGGGAACACAATGTACTCCTCCAGAGAGGCAGTTGGCAATTTACATCCCTCCCATCAGCATAACAAGTCTCCCTGTTCTCCAGGGCCTGTCTTGCCTTTCTGGTTTTTACAAATTTTGTGGATGTCCCTTTTGACCGGTGGGAAGTGATACTTCTTTGTAGTGCAGATTTGCATTGCCCGCTTGCTTTCTTGGGCAAAAAGAGCGTATGCGTTTTCTCCTGTATATATTCAGGAGAAAACGCATATGCCCATTTAGGCCAAGTGCATCATTGTCGAAGTTGTGCCCGTCTTCCTGTGCTTCAAAGGTGATTCCAACGTACCTCTTGAAATCTGTTTCCTGCTATTCTGCCTCGCTTTCAGGTCCGCCATGTTGCCTTCCCTCAACAGATTTTTGGACGATAGTTGTCCTTTATTACTCGGCCAGTTTGTGAATTGCTGTGCCCCTGAGCTCCATTTTTCAACTCATTTTCGTGAGCTGACCGCAAGTCCAAATTTTGGTTCAGGACCTATGCTGTTTCCCGGTGGGGGGCTGAGACTTTGGTTACTTCTTCTTCCTGCCTGGAAGTTAGAGTGATAGGTGCCCGTCCAAATGCCTAACAGCTACTCTCTCATTGGTTCTCCCTCTTCCCTTTCATCCTCTGCCAAATTGGAAACCTGTGCGAACCAGGAGGTTAAAGGGGCTGTCTCTCCAACTTGGGAGATTGATAGTAAAGCAGATGGAAAGTCAAACCGGAGCACCAGGAGAGGGACTATTCGTTGAGTTTTAGAAACCTTTCGTATTCACAGTGTCTCCGTTCTCTAGGTTTCCCGTACATGTTATAACTGTAGTAATATTCCCTTCAACCTGGAGAGTTGGGACCCATGGAATGGGTGCCATGCATTATTGCTATAAAGGGTCTGCATTTGCTCACCCAATCTCACCAATCCTCTCAGTCCCAAGTGTCCAGCCTTATGCCACATCCAGTTGTCGTTGTAGATAGGGTCATTCCAGGTTTCATCAGAGACCCTGAAGGAATTGTAAAGAATTTCCCAGTTTTTTGTTTTGTTTTTGAAATTCCTTTTTATAGTGGGTTTGAGCTGATTCTCGCTGCCATGTTTATGCCAGTCTAGACACACTTGATTCCCTTACGGAGACATATCAATACATAGGTTTTAAGATTCTTACTAGTCAGATATATTCCTCTGCGGGAAATATGGGGTTTTGAGTCCCTTTCACTGAGGAAGGTGTAGGTCTTGTCTATTCCATAGTTGGTTTTTGGAACGGTACCTGTGCTTATATCAAACTCTGGTTTTATGCATCACCCCACCTCTCCTTCCCCCTTAAGCAGGCATAAGAGTGTTTTCGAAATGTGAGACACTGTTCTCTTTCCTAACTCAGTTCAAGTGTAGCCATGTTTACAGGATCTTCATAAGTGATATCTTATGATAAGTTTCTTTTCCTGTGTGACTTATTTCACTTAGAATCATCGTACCTGAATCCACCCATTTTGCTGCTACTGGTCTTATGACATTGATTTCATGGCCAAGGGATATTCCATCGTACATAAGTACCACAATTTTTTGAACCATTTTTATATTTCCTGGGATATTTAAGGTGTACCCAAGTTGAGGTCCTTGTAAGCAGTGCAGCCATAAATTTTGGGGTGGCTCTGTCTTATTGATTTTCAGTTTTCCCAAGGTATATTCCCTAGACAGGAAGTGCCCTTGGCTCTGTAGCTCTGTTCTTTACTTGTTTTAGGGAACACAATGTACTCCTCCAGAGAGGCAGTTGGCAATTTACATCCCTCCCATCAGCATAACAAGGCTCCCTGTTCTCCAGGGCCTGTCTTGCCTTTCTGGTTTTTACACATTTTGTGGATGTCCCTTTTGACCGGTGGGAAGTGATACTTCTTTGTAGTGCAGATTTGCATTGCCCGCTTGCTTTCTTGGGCAAAAAGAGCGTATGCGTTTTCTCCTGTATATATTCAGGAGAAAACGCATATGCCCTTTTTGGCCAAGTGCATCATTGTCGAAGTTGTGCCCCTCTTCCTGTGCTTCAAAGGTGATTCCAACGTACCTCTTGAAATCTGTTTCCTGCTATTCTGCCTCGCTTTCAGGTCCGCCATGTTGCCTTCCCTCAACAGATTTTTGGACGACAGTTGTCCTTTATTACTCGGCCAGTTTGTGAATTGCTGTGCCCCTGAGCTCCATTTTTCAACTCATTTTCGTGAGCTGACCGCAAGTCCAAATTTTGGTTCAGGACCTATGCTGTTTCCCGGTGGGGGGCTGAGACTTTGGTTACTTCTTCTTCCTGCCTGGAAGTTAGAGTGATAGGTGCCCGTCCAAATGCCTAACAGCTACTCTCTCATTGGTTCTCCCTCTTCCCTTTCATCCTCTGCCAAATTGGAAACCTGTGCGAACCAGGAGGTTAAAGGGGCTGTCTCTCCAACTTGGGAGATTGATAGTAAAGCAGATGGAAAGTCAAACCGGAGCACCAGGAGAGGGACTACTCGTTGAGTTTTAGAAACCTTTCGTATTCACAGTGTCTCCGTTCTCTAGGTTTCCCGTACATGTTATAACTGTAGTAATATTCCCTTCAACCTGGAGAGTTGGGACCCATGGAATGGGTGCCATGCATTATTGCTTTAAAGGGTCTGCATTTGCTCACCCAATCTCACCAATCCTCTCAGTCCCAAGTGTCCAGCCTTATGCCACATCCAGTTGTCATTGTAGATAGGGTCATTCCAGGTTTCATCAGAGACCCTGAAGGAATTGTAAAGAATTTCCCAGTTTTTTGTTTTGTTTTTGAAATTCCTTTTTATAGTGGGTTTGAGCTGATTCTCGCTGCCATGTTTATGCCAGTCTAGACACACTTGATTCCCTTACGGTGACATATCTATACAAAGGTTTTAAGATTCTTACTAGTCAGATATATTCCTCTGCGGGAAATATGGGGTTTTGAGTCCCTTTCACTGAGGAAGGTGTAGGTCTTGTCTATTCCATAGTTGGTTTTTGGAACGGTACCTGTGCTTATATCAAACTCTGGTTTTATGCATCACCCCACCTCTCCTTCCCGCTTAAGCAGGCATAAGAGTGTTTTCGAAATGTGAGACACTGTTCTCTTTCCTAACTCAGTTCAAGTGTAGCCATGTTTACAGGATCTTCATAATTGATATCTTATGATAACTTTCTTTTTCTGTGTGACTTATTTCACTTAGAATCATCGTACCTGAATCCACCCATTTTGCTGCTACTGGTCTTATGTCATTGATTTCATGGCTGAGGGATATTCCATCGTACGTAAGTACCACAATTTTTTGAACCATTTTAATATTTCTTGGGATATTTAAGGTGTACCCAAGTTGAGGTCCTTGTAAGCAGTACAGCCCTAAATTTTGGGGTGGCTCTCACTTATTGATTTTCAGTTGTCCCAAGGAATATTCCCTAGACTGGAAGTGCTCTTGGCTCTGTAGCTCTGTTGTTTACTTGATTTAGGGAACACTATGCACTCCTCCAGAGAGGCAGTTGGCAATTTACCTCCCGCCCATCAGCATAACAAGGCTCCCAGTTCTCCAGGGCCTGTCTTGCCTTTCTGGTTTTTACACATTTTGTGGATGTCCCTTTCGACCCGTGGGAAGTGAAACTTCTTTGTAGTGCAGATTTGCATTGCCCACTTGCTTGCTTGGCCAAAAAGGGCGTATGCGTTTTCTCCTGAATATATTCAGGAGAAAACGCATACGCCCTTTTTGGCCAAGTGCATCATTGTCGAAGTTGTGCCCCTCTTCCTGTGCTTTAAAGGCGATTCCAACGTACCTCTTGAAATCTGTTTCCTGCTATTCTGCCTCGCATTCAAGTCCGCCTCGTTGCCTTCCCTCAACAGATTTTTGGACGATAGTTGTCCTTTATTACTCGGCCAGTTTGTGAATTGCTGTGCCCCTGAGCTCCATTTTTCAACTCTTTTTTGGTGAGCTGACCGCAAGTCCAACATTTTGGTTCAGGACCTTTGCTGGTTCCCGGTGGTGGGCTGAGACTTTGGTTAATTCTTCTTCCTGCCGGGAAATTACAGTGATATGTGCCCGTCCAAATACCTAACAGCTACCCTCTCATTGGTTCTCCATCTTCCCTTTCATCCTCTGCCAAATTGGCAACCTGTGCGAAAAAGGATGTTAAACGGGCTGTCTCTCCAAGTTGGGAGGTTGATAGTAAAGCAGATGGAAAGTCAAACCGGAGCACCAGGAGAGGGACTATTCGTTGAGTTTTTGAAACCTTTCGTATTCACAGTGTGTCCGTTCTCTAGGTTTCCCGTACATGTTATAGCTGTAGTAATATTCCCTTCAACCTGGAGAGTTGGGACCCATGGAATGGGTGCCAGGCATTTGTGCTTTAAAGGGTCTGCATTTGCTCACCCAATCTCACCATTCGTCTGAGTCCCAAGTGTCCCTCCTTATGCCACATCCAGCTGTCATTGTAGATAGGGTCATTCCAGGTTTCATCAGAGACCCTGAAGGAATTGTAAAGAATTTCCCAGTTTTTTTGTTTTGTTTTTGAAATTCCTTTTTATAGTGGGTTTGAGCTGATTCCCGCTGCTATGTTTATGCCAGTCTAGACACACTTGATTCCCTTATGGAGACATATCAATACATAGGTTTTAAGATTCTTACTAGTCAGATATATTCCTTTGCGGGAAATATGGGGTTTTGAGTCCCTTTCACTGAGGAAGGTGTAGGTCTTGTCTATTCCATAGTTGGTTTTTGGAACGGTACCTGTGTTTATATCAAACTCTGGTTTTATGCATCACCCCACCTCTCCTTCCCGCTTAAGCAGGCATAAGAGTGTTTTCTAAATGTGAGACACTGTTCTCTTTCCTAACTCAGTTCAAGTGTAGCCATGTTTACAGGATCTTCATAAGTGATATCTTATGATAAGTTTCTTTTTCTGTGTGACTCATTTCACTTAGAATCATCGTACCTGAATCCACCCATTTTGCTGCTACTGGTCTTATGACATTGATTTCATGGCTGAGGGATATTCCATCGTACGTAAGTACCACAATTTTTTGAACCATTTTAATATTTCCTGGGATATTTAAGGTGTACCCAAGTTGAGGTCCTTGTAAGCAGTACAGCCCTAAATTTTGGGGTGGCTCTCTCTTATTGATTTTCAGTTGTCCCAAGGTATATTCCCTAGACTGGAAGTGGTCTTGGCTCTGTAGCTCTGTTGTTTACTTGATTTAGGGAACACTATGCACTCCTCCAGAGAGGCAGTTGGCAATTTACCTCCCGCCCATCAGCATAACAAGGCTCCCAGTTCTCCAGGGCCTGTCTTGCCTTTCTGGTTTTTACACATTTTGTGGATGTCCCTTTCGACCCGTGGGAAGTGAAACTTCTTTGTAGTGCAGATTTGCATTGCCCACTTGCTTGCTTGGCCAAAAAGGGTGTATGCGTTTTCTCCTGAATATATTCAGGAGAAAACGTATACGCAATTTTTGGCCAAGTGCATCATTGTCGAAGTTGTGCCCCTCTTCCTGTGCTTTAAAGGCGATTCCAACGTACCTCTTGAAATCTGTTTCCTGCTATTCTGCCTCGCTTTCAAGTCCGCCTCGTTGCCTTCCCTCAACAGATTTTTGGACGATAGTTGTCCTTTATTACTCGGCCAGTTTGTGAATTGCTGTGCCCCTGAGCTCCATTTTTCAACTCTTTTTTGGTGAGCTGACCGCAAGTCCAACATTTTGGTTCAGGAACTATGCTGGTTCCCGGTGGGGGGCTTAGACTTTGGTTAATTCTTCCTCCTGCCGGGAAGTTAGAGTGATATGTGCCCGTCCAAATGCCTAACAGCTACTCTCTCATTGGTTCTCCCTCTTCCATTTCATCCTCTGCCAAATTGGCAACCTGTGAGAACCAGGAGGTTAAAGGGGCTGTCTCTCCAAGTTGGGAGGTTGATAGTAAAGCAGATGGAAAGTCAAACCGGAGCACCAGGAGAGGGACTATTCGTTGAGTTTTAGAAACCTTTCGTATTCACAGAGTGTCCGTTCTCTAGGTTTCCCGTACATGTTATAGCTGTAGTAATATTCCCTTCAACCTGGAGAGTTGGGACCCATGGAATGGGTGCCAGGCATTTGTGCTTTAAAGGGTCTGCATTTGCTCAACCAATCTCACCAATCCTCTCAGTCCCAAGTGTCCCTCCTTATGCCACATCCAGCTGTCATTGTAGATAGGGTCATTCCAGGTTTCATGAGAGACCCTGAAGGAATTGTAAAGAATTTCCCAGTTTTTTTGTTTTGTTTTTGAAATTCCTTTTTATAGTGGGTTTGAGCTGATTCTCGCTGCCATGTTTATGCCAGTCTAGACACACTTGATTCCCTTACGGAGACATATCAATACATAGGTTTTAAGATTCTTACTAGTCAGATATATTCCTCTGTGGGAAATATGGGGTTTTGAGTCCCTTTCACTGAGGAAGGTGTAGGTCTTGTCTATTCCATAGTTGGTTTTTGGAACGGTACCTGTGCTTATATCAAACTCTGGTTTTATGCATCACCCCACCTCTCCTTCCCCCTTAAGCAGGCATAAGAGTGTTTTCGAAATGTGAGACACTGTTCTCTTTCCTAACTCAGTTCAAGTGTAGCCATGTTTACAGAATCTTCATAAGTGATATCTTATGATAAGTTTCTTTTCCTGGGTGACTTATTTCACTTAGAATCATCGTACCTGAATCCACCCATTTTGCTGCTACTGGTCTTATGACATTGATTTCATGGCCAAGGGATATTCCATCGTACATAAGTACCACAATTTTTTGAACCATTTTTATATTTCCTGGGATATTTAAGGTGTACCCAAGTTGAGGTCCTTGTAAGCAGTGCAGCCCTAAATTTTGGGGTGGCTCTGTCTTATTGATTTTCAGTTTTCCCAAGGTATATTCCCTAGACTGGAAGTGCCCTTGGCTCTGTAGCTCTGTTCTTTACATGTTTTAGGGAACACAATGTACTCCTCCAGAGAGGCAGTTGGCAATTTACATCCCGCCCATCAGCATAACAAGGCTCCCTGTTCTCCAGGGCCTGTCTTGCCTTTCTGGTTTTTACACATTTTGTGGATGTCCCTTTTGACCGGTGGGAAGTGATACTTCTTTGTAGTGCAGATTTGCATTGCCCGCTTGCTTTCTTGGGCAAAAAGAGCGTATGCGTTTTCTCCTGTATATATTCAGGAGAAAACGCATATGCCCTTTTTGGCCAAGTGCATCATTGTCGAAGTTGTGCCCCTCTTCCTGTGCTTTAAAGGCGATTCCAACGTACCTCTTGAAATCTGTTTCCTGCTATTCTGCCTCGCTTTCAAGTCCGCCTCGCTGCCTTCCCTCAACAGATTTTTGGACGATAGTTGTCCTTTATTACTCGGCCAGTTTGTGAATTGCTGTGCCCCTGAGCTCCATTTTTCAACTCGTTTTTTGTGAGCTCACCGAAAGTCCAACAATTTGGTTCAGGACCTATGCTGGTTCCCGGTGGGGGGATGAGACTTTGGTTAATTCTTCTTCCTGCCGGGAATTTAGAGTGATATGTGCCCGTCCTAATGCCTAACAGCTACCCTCTCATTGGTTCTCCCTCTTCCCTTTCATCCTCTGCCAAATTGGCAACCTGTGCGAACCAGGAGGTTAAATGGGCTGTCTCTCCAAGTTGGGAGGTTGATAGTAAAGCAGATGGAAAGTCAAACCGGAGCACCAGGAGAGGGACTATTCGTTGAGTTTTAGAAACCTTTCGTATTCACAGTGTGTCCGTTCTCTAGGTTTCCCGTACATGTTATAGCTGTAGTAATATTCCCTTCAAGCTGGAGAGTTGGGACCCATGGAATTGGTGCCAGGCATTTGTGCTTTAAAGGGTCTGCATTTGCTCACCCAATCTCACCAATCCTCTCAGTCCCAAGTGTCCCTCCTTATGCCACATCCAGCTGTCATTGTAGATAGGGTCATTCCAGGTTTCATCAGAGACCCTGAAGGAATTGTAAAGAATTTCCCAGTTTTTTTGTTTTGTTTTTGAAATTCCTTTTTATAGTGGGTTTGAGCTGATTCTCGCTGCCATGTTTATGCCAGTCTAGACACACTTGATTCCCTTACGGAGACATATCAATACATAGGTTTTAAGATTCTTACTAGTCAGATATATTGCTCTGTGGGAAATATGGTGTTTTGAGTCCCTTTCACTGAGGAAGGTGTAGGTCTTGTCTATTCCATAGTTGGTTTTGGGAACGGTACCTGTGCTTATATCAAACTCTGGTTTTATGCATCACCCCACCTCTCCTTCCCCCTTAAGCAGGCATAAGAGTGTTTTCTAAATGTGAGACACTGTTCTCTTTCCTAACTCAGTTCAAGTGTAGCCATGTTTACAGGATCTTCATAAGTGATATCTTATGATAAGTTTCTTTTCTGTGTGACTTATTTCACTTAGAATCATCGTACCTGAATCCACCCATTTTGCTGCTACTGGTCTTATGACATTGATTTCATGGCTGAGGGATATTCCATCGTACGTAAGTACCACAATTTTTTGAAACATTTTTATATTTCCTGGGATATTTAAGGTGTACCCAAGTTGAGTTCCTTGTAAGCAGTGCAGCCCTAAGTTTCGGGGTGGCTCTGTCTTATTGATTTTCAGTTTTCCCAAGGTATATTCCCTAGACTGGAAGTGCCCTTGGCTCTGTAGCTCTGTTCTTTATTTGTTTTAGGGAACACAATGCACTCCTACAGAGAGGCAGTTGGCAATTTACATCCCGCCCATCAGCATGACAAGGCTCCCTGTTCTCCAGGGCCTGTCTTGCCTTTCTGGTTTTTACACATTTTGTGGATGTCCCTTTTGACCGGAGGGAAGTGATACTTCTTAGTAGTGCAGATTTGCATTGCCCGCTTGCTTGCTTGGGCAAAAAGGGCGTATGCGTTTTCTCCTGAATATATTCAGGAGAAAACGCATACGCCCTTTTTGGCCAAGTGCATCATTGTCGAAGTTGTGCCCCTCTTCCTGTGCTTTAAAGGCGATTCCAACGTACCTCTTGAAATCTGTTTCCTGCTATTCTGCCTCGCTTTCAAGTCCGCCTCGTTGCCTTCCCTCAACAGATTTTTGGACGATAGTTGTCCTTTATTACTCGGCCAGTTTGTGAATTGCTGTGCCCCTGAGCTCCATTTTTCAACCCGTTTTTGGTGAGCTGACCGCAAGTCCAACATTTTGGTTCAGGACCTATGCTGGTTCCCGGTGGGGGGCTGAGAATTTGGTTAATTCTTCTTCCTACTTGGAATTTAGAGTGATGTGTGCCCGTCCAAATGCCTAACAGCTACTCTCTCATTGGTTCTCCCTCTTCCCTTTCATCCTCTGCCAAATTGGCAACGTGTGTGAACCAGGAGGTTAAAGCGGCAGTCTCTCCAAGTTGGGAGGCTGATAGTAAAGCAGATGGAAAGTCAAACCGGAGGACCTGGAGAGGGACTATTCGTTGAGTCTTAGAAACCTTTCGTATTCACAGTGTGTCCCTTCTCTAGGTTTCCCGTACATGTTATAGCTTTAGTAATATTCCCTTAATCCTGGAGAGTTGGGACCCATGGAATGGGTGCCAGGCATTTGTGCTTTAAAGGGTCTGCATTTGCTCACACAATCTCACCAATCGTCTCAGTCCCAAGTGTCCCTCCTTATGCCACATCCAGCTGTCGTTGTAGATAGGGTCATTCCAGGTTTCATCAGAGACCCTGAAGGAATTGTAAAGAATTTCCCAGTTGTTTTGTTTTGTATTTGAAATTCCTTTTTATAGTGGGTTTGAGCTAATTCTCGCCGCCATGTTTATGCCAGTCTAGACACACTTGATTCCCTTACGGAGACATATCAATACATAGGTTTTAAGATTCTTACTAGTCAGATATATTCCTCTGCGGGAAGTATGGGGTTTTGAGTCCCTTTCACTGAGGAAGGTGTAGGTGTTGTCTATTCCATAGATGGTTTTTGGAACGGTAACTGTGCTTATATCAAACTCTGGTTTTATGCATCACCCCACCTCTCCTTCCCCCTTAAGCAGGCATAAGAGTGTTTTCTAAATGTGAGACTCTGTTCTCTTTCCTAACTCAGTTCAAGTGTAGCCATGTTTACAGGATCTTCATAAGTGATATCTTATGATAAGTTTCTTTTTCTGTGTGACTTATTTCACTTAGAATCATCGTACCTGAATCCACCCATTTTGCTACTACTGGTCTTATGACATTGACTTCATGGCTGAGGGATATTCCATCGTACGTAAGTACCAAAATTTTTTGAACCATTTTTATTTTTCCTGGGATATTTACGGTGTACCCAAGTTGAGGTCCTTGTAAGCAGTGCAGCCCTAAATTTTGGGGTGGCTCTGTCTTATTGATTTTCAGTTTTCCCAAGGTATATTCCCTAGACTGGAAGTGCCCTTGGCTCTGTAGCTCTGTTGTTTACTTGTTTTAGGTAACACAATGCACTCGTCCAGAGAGGCAGTTGGCAATTTACATCCCCCCCTTCAGCATAACAAGGCTCCCTGTTCTCCAGGGCCTGTCTTGCCTTTCTGGTTTTTACACATTTTGTGGATGTCCCTTTTGACCGGTGGGAAGTGATACTTCTTTGTAGTGCAGATTTGCATTGCCCGCTTGCTTGCTTGGCCAAAAAGGGCGTATGCGTTTTCTCCTGAATATATTCAGGAGAAAACGCATACGCCCTTTTTGGCCAAGTGCATCATTGTCGAAGTTTTGCCCCTCTTCCTGTGCTTTAAAGGCGATTCCAACGTACCTCTTGAAATCTGTTTCCTGCTATTCTGCCTCGCTTTCAAGTCCGCCTCGCTGCCTTCCCTCAACAGATTTTTGGACGATAGTTGTCCTTTATTACTCGGCCAGTTTGTGAATTGCTGTGACACTGAGCTCCATTTTTCAACTCATTTTTTGTAAGCTGACCGCAAGTCCAGAATTTTGGTTCAGGACCTATGCTGGTTCCCGGTGGTGGGCTGAGACTTTGGTTAATTCTTCTTCCTGCCGGGAAGTTAGAGTGATATGTGCCCGTTCAAATGCCTAACAGCTACTCTCTCATTGGTTCTCCCTCTTCCCTTTCATCCTCTGCCAAATTGGAAACCTGTGCGAACCAGGAGGTTAAAGGGGCTGTCTCTCCAAGTTGGGAGATTGATAGTAAAGCAGATGGAAAGTCAAACCGGAGCATCAGGAGAGGGACTATTCGTTGAGTTTTAGAAACCTTTCGTATTCACAGTGTGTCCGTTCTCTAGGTTTCCCGTACATGTTATAACTGTAGTAATATTCCCTTCAACCTGGAGAGTTGGGACCCATGGAATAGGTGCCATGCATTATTGCTTTAAAGGGTCTGCATTTGTTCACCCAATCTCACCAATCGTCTCAGTTCCAAGTGTCCAGCCTTATGCCACATCCAGCTGTCGTTGTAGATAGGGTCATTCCAGGTTTCATCAGAGACCCTGAAGGAATTGTAAAGAATTTCCCAGTTTTTTTTGTTTTGTTTTTGAAATTCCTTTTTATAGTGGGTTTGAGCTGATTCTCGCTGCCATGTTTATGCCAGTCTAGACACACTTAATTCCCTTATGGAGATATATCAATACATAGGTTTTAAGATTCTTACTAGTCTGATATATTCCTCTGTGGGAAATATGGGGTTTTGAGTCCCTTTCACTGAGGAAGGTGTAGGTCTTGTCTATTCCATAGTTGGTTTTTGGAACGGTACCTGTGCTTATATCAAACTCTGGTTTTATGCATCACCCCACCTCTCCTTCCCCCTTAAGCAGGCATAAGAGTGTTTTCTAAATGTGAGACACTGTTCTCTTTCCTAACTCAGTTCAAGTGTAGCCATGTTTATAGGATCTTCATAAGTGATATCTTATGATAAGTTTCTTTTTCTGTGTGACTTATTTCACTTAGAATCATCGTACCTGAATCCACCCATTTTGCTGCTACTGGTCTTATGACATTGATTTTATGGCTGAGGGATATTCCATCGTACGTAAGTACCACAATTATTTGAACCATTTTTTATCTTTCCTGGGATACTTAAGGTGTACCCAAGTTGAGGTCCTTGTAAGCAGTGCAGCCTTAAATTTTGGGCTGGCTCTGTCTTATTGATTTTCAGTTTTCCCAAGGTATATTCCCTAGACTGGAAGTGCCCTTTGCTCTGTAGCTCTGTTGTTTACTTGTTTTAGGGAACACAATGCACTCCTCCAGAGAGGCAGTTGGCAATTTACATCCCGCCCATCAGCATAACAAGGCTCCCTGTTCTCCAGGGCCTGTCTTGCCTTTCTGGTTTTTACACATTTTGTGGATGTCCCTTTTGACCGGAGGGAAGTGATACTTCTTTGTAGTGCAGATTTGCATTGCCCGCTTGCTTGCTTGGCCAAAAAGGGCGTATGCGTTTTCTCCTGAATATATTCAGGAGAAAACGCATACGCCCTTTTTGGCCAAGTGCATCATTGTCGAAGTTGTGCCCCTCTTCCTGTGCTTTAAAGGCAATTCCAACGTACCTCTTGAAATCTGTTTCCTGCTGTTCTGCCTCGCTTTCAAGTCCGCCTCGTTGCCTTCCCTCAACAGATTTTTGGACGATAGTTGTCCTTTATTACTCGTCCAGTTTGTGAATTGCTGTGCCCCTGAGCTCCATTTTTCAACTCGTTTATGGTGAGCTGACCGCAAGTCCAAAATTTTGGTTCAGGACCTATACTGGTTCCCGGTGGGTGGCTGAGACTTTGGTTAATTCTTCTTCCTGCTTGGAATTTAGAGTGATGTGTGCCCGTCCAAATGACTAACAGCTACTCTCTCATTGGTTCTCCCTCTTCCCTTTCATCCTCTGCCAAATTGGCAACGTGTGTGAACCAGGAGGTTAAAGCGGCAGTCTCTCCAAGTTGGGAGGCTGATAGTAAAGCAGATGGAAAGTCAAACCGGAGGACCTGGAGAGGGACTATTCGTTGAGTCTTAGAAACCTTTCGTATTCACAGTGTGTCCCTTCTCTAGGTTTCCCGTACATGTTATAGCTTTAGTAATATTCCCTTAATCCTGGAGAGTTGGGACCCATGGAATGGGTGCCAGGCATTTGTGCTTTAAAGGGTCTGCATTTGCTCACACAATCTCACCAATCGTCTCAGTCCCAAGTGTCCCTCCTTATGCCACATCCAGCTGTCGTTGTAGATAGGGTCATTCCAGGTTTCATCAGAGACCCTGAAGGAATTGTAAAGATTTTCCCAGTTGTTTTGTTTTGTATTTGAAATTCCTTTTTATAGTGGGTTTGAGCTAATTCTCGCCGCCATGTTTATGCCAGTCTGGACACACTTGATTCCCTTACGGAGACATATCAATACATAGGTTTTAAGATTCTTACTAGTCAGATATATTCCTCTGCGGGAAGTATGGGGTTTTGAGTCCCTTTCACTGAGGAAGGTGTAGGTCTTGTCTATTCCATAGTTGGTTTTTGGAACGGTACCTGTGCTTATATGAAACTCTGGTTTTATGCATCACCCCACCTCTCCTTCCCCCTTAAGCAGGCATAAGAGTGTTTTCTAAATGTGAGACTCTGTTCTCTTTCCTAACTCAGTTCAAGTGTAGCCATGTTTACAGGATCTTCATAAGTGATATCTTATGATAAGTTTCTTTTTCTGTGTGACTTATTTCACTTAGAATCATCGTACCTGAATCCACCCATTTTGCTGCTACTGGTCTTATGACATTGATTTCATGGCTGAGGGATATTCCATCGTACGTAAGTACCAAAATTTTTTGAACCATTTTTATTTTTCCTGGGATATTTAAGGTGTACCCAAGTTGAGGTCCTTGTAAGCAGTGCAGCCCTAAATTTTGGGGTGGCTCTGTCTTATTGATTTTCAGTTTTCCCAAGGTATATTCCCTAGACTGGAAGTGCCCTTGGCTCTGTAGCTCTGTTGTTTACTTGTTTTAGGGAACACAATGCACTCCTCCAGAGAGGCAGTTGGCAATTTACATCCCCCCCATCAGCATAACAAGGCTCCCTGTTCTCCAGGGCCTGTCTTGCCTTTCTGGTTTTTACACATTTTGTGGCTGTCCCTTTTGACCGGTGGGAAGTGATACTTCTTTGTAGTGCAGATTTGCATTGCCCGCTTGCTTGCTTGGCCAAAAAGGGCGTATGCGTTTTCTCCTGAATATATTCAGGAGAAAACGCATACGCCCTTTTTGGCCAAGTGCATCATTGTCGAAATTGTGCCCCTCTTCCTGTGCTTTAAAGGCGATTCCAACGTACCTCTTGAAATCTGTTTCCTGCTATTCTGCCTCGCTTTCAAGTCCGCCTCGCTGCCTTCCCTCAACAGATATTTGGACGATAGTTGTCCTTTATTACTCGGCCAGTTTGTGAATTGCTGTGACACTGAGCTCCATTTTTCAACTCGTTTTTTGTTAGCTGACCGCAAGTCCAGAATTTTGGTTCAGGACCTATGCTGGTTCCCGGTGGTGGGCTGAGACTTTGGTTAATTCTTCTTCCTGCCGGGAAGTTAGAGTGATATGTGCCCGTTCAAATGCCTAACAGCTACTCTCTCATTGGTTCTCCCTCTTCCCTTTCATCCTCTGCCAAATTGGAAACCTGTGCGAACCAGGAGGTTAAAGGGGCTGTCTCTCCAAGTTGGGAGATTGATAGTAAAGCAGATGGAAAGTCAAACCGGAGCACCAGGAGAGGGACTATTCGTTGAGTTTTAGAAACCTTTCGTATTCACAGTGTGTCCGTTCTCTAGGTTTCCCGTACATGTTATAACTGTAGTAATATTCCCTTCAACCTGGAGAGTTGGGACCCATGGAATAGGTGCCATGCATTATTGCTTTAAAGGGTCTGCATTTGTTCACCCAAACTCACCAATCGTCTCAGTCCCAAGTGTCCAGCCTTATGCCACATCCAGCTGTCGTTGTAGATAGGGTCATTCCAGGTTTCATCAGAGACCCTGAAGGAATTGTAAAGAATTTCCCAGTTTTTTTTGTTTTGTTTTTGAAATTCCTTTTTATAGTGGGTTTGAGCTGATTCTCGCTGTCATGTTTATGCCAGTCTAGACACACTTAATTCCCTTATGGAGATATATCAATACATAGGTTTTAAGATTCTTACTAGTCAGATATATTCCTCTGCGGGAAATATGGGGTTTTGAGTCCCTTTCACTGAGGAAGGTGTAGGTCTTGTCTATTCCATAGTTGGTTTTTGGAACGGTACCTGTGCTTATATCAAACTCTGGTTTTATGCATCATCCCACCTCTCCTTCCCCCTTAAGCAGGCATAAGAGTGTTTTCGAAATGTGAGACACTGTTATCTTTCCTAACTCAGTTTAAGTGTAGCCATGTGTACAGGATCTTCATAAGTGATATCTTATGATAAGTTTCTTTTTCTGTGTGACTTATTTGACTTAGAATCATCGTACCTGAATCCACCCATTTTGCTGCTACTGCTCTTATGACATTGATTTCATGGCTGAGGGATATTCCATCGTACGTAAGTACCACAATTTCTTGAACCATTTTTATATTTCCTGGGATATTTAAGGTGTACCCAAGTTGAGGTCCTTGTAAGCAGTGCAGCCCTAAATTTTGGGGTGGCTCTGTCTTATTGATTTTCAGTTTTCCCAAGGTATATTCCCTAGACTGGAAGTGCCCTTGGCTCTGTAGCTCTGTTGTTTACTTGTTTTAGAGAACACAATATACCTCTCCAGAGAGGCAGTTGGCAATTTACATCCCGCCCATCAGCATTACAAGGCTCCCTGTTCTCCAGGGCCTGTCTTGCCTTTCTGGTTTTTACACATTTTGTGGATGTCCCTTTTGACCGGTGGGAAGTGATACTTCTTTGTAGTGCAGATTTGCATTGCCACTTGCTTGCTTGGCCAAAAAGGGCGTATGCGTTTTCTCCTGAATATATTCAGGAGAAAACGCATACGCCCTTTTTGGCCAAGTGCATCATTGTCGAAGTTGTGCCCCTCTTCCTGTGCTTTAAAGGCGATTCCAACGTACCTCTTGAAATCTGTTTCCTGCTATTCTGCCTCGCTTTCAAGTCCGCCTCGTTGCCTTCCCTCAACAGATTTTTGGACGATAGTTGTCCTTTATTACTCGGCCAGTTTGTGAATTGCTGTGCCCCTGATCTCCATTTTTCAACTCGTTTTTGGTGAGCTGACCGCAAGTCCAACATTTTGGTTCAGGACCTATACTGGTTCCCGGTGGGGGGCGGAGACTTTGGTTAATTCTTCTTCCTGACGGGAAGTTAGTGTGACATGTGCCCATCCTAATGCCTAACAGATACTCTCTCATTGGTTCTCCATCTTTCCTTTCATCCTCTGCCAAATTGGAAACCTGTGCTAACCAGGAGGTTAAAGGGGCTGTCTCTCCAAGTTGGGAGATTGATAGTAAAGCAGATGGAAAGTCAAACCGGAGCACCAGGAGAGGGACTATTCGTTGAGTTTTAGAAACCTTTCGTATTCACAGTGTGTCCGTTCTCTAGGTTTCCCGTACATGTTATAACTGTAGTAATATTCCCTTCAACCTGGAGAGTTGGGACCCATGGAATGGGTGCCATGCATCATTGCTTTAAAGGGTCTGAATTTGCTCTCCTAATCTCACCAAGCGTCTCAGTCCCAAGTGTCCAGCCTTATGCCACATCCAGCTGTCGTTGTAGATAGAGTCATTCCAGGTTTCATCAGAGACCCTGAAGGAATTATAAAGAATTTCCCAGTTTTTTTGTTTTGTTTTTGAAATTCCTTTTTATAGTGGGTTTGAGCTGATTCTCGCTGCCAGTTTATGACAGTCTAGACACACTTGATTCCCTTACGGAGACATATCAATCCATAGGTTTTAAGATTCTTACTAGTCAGATATATTCCTCTGCGGGAAATATGGGGTTTTGATTCCCTTTCACTGAGAAAGGTGTAGGTCTTGTCTATTCCATAGTTGGTTTTTGGAACGGTACCTGTGCTTATATCAAACTCTGGTTTTATGCATCACACCACCTCTCCTTCCCCCTTAAGCAGGCATAAGAGTGTTTTCTAAATGTGAGACTCTGTTCTCTTTCTTAACTCAGTTCAAGTGTAGCCATGTTTATAGGATCTTCATAAGTGATATCTTATGATAAGTTTCTTTTTCTCTGTGACTTATTTCACTTAGAATCATCGTACCTGAATCCACCCATTTTGCTGCTACTGGTCTTATGACATTGATTTCATGGCTGAGGGATATTCCATCGTACATAAGTACCACAATTTTTTGAACCATTTTTATATTTCCTGGGATACTTAAGGTGTATCCAAGTTGAGGTCCTTGTAAGCAGTGCAGCCCTAAATTTTGGGGTGGCTCTGTCTTATTGATTTTCATTTTTCCCAAGGTATATTCCCTAGACTGGAAGTGCCCTTGGCTCTGTAGCTCTGTTCTTTACTTGTTTTAGGGAACACAATGCACTCCTCCAGAGAGGCAGTTGGCAATTTACATCCCGCCCATCAGCATAACAAGGCTCCCTGTTCTCCAGGGCCTGTCTTGCCTTTCTGGTTTTTACACATTTTGTGGATGTCCCTTTTGACCGGTGGGAAGTGATACTTCTTTGTAGTGCAGATTTGCATTGCCCGCTTGCTTGCTTGGCCAAAAAGGGCGTATGCGTTTTCTCCTGAATATATTCAGGAGAAAACGCATACGCCCTTTTTGGCCAAGTGCATCATTGTCGAAGTTGTGCCCCTCTTCCTGTGCTTTAAAGGCGATTCCAACGTACCTCTTGAAATCTCTTTCCTGCTATTCTGCCTCACTTTCAAGTCTGCCTCGTTGCCTTCCCTCAACAGGTTTTTGGACTACAGTTGTCCTTTATTACTTGGCCAGTTTGTGAATTGCTGTGCCCCTGAGCTCCATTTTTCAACTCGTTTTTGGTGAGCTGACCGCAAGTCCAACATTTTGGTTCAGGACCTATGCTGGTTCCCGGTGGTGGGCTGAGACTTTGGTTAATTCTTCTTCCTGCCGGGAAGTTAGAGTGATATGTGCCCGGCCTAATGCCTAACAGCTATTCTCTCATTGGTTCTCCCTCTTTCCTTTCATCCTCTGCCAAATTGGAAACCTGTGCTAACCAGGAGGTTAAAGGGGCTGTCTCTCCAAGTTGGGAGATTGATAGTAAAGCAGATGGAAAGTCAAAACGGAACACCAGGAGAGGGACTATTCGTTGAGTTTTAGAAACCTTTCGTATTCACAGTGTGTCCGTTCTCTAGGTTTCCCGTACATGTTATAGCTGTAGTAATATTCCATTCAACCTGGAGAGTTGGGACCCATTGAATGGGTGCCAGGCATTTGTGCTATAAAGGGTCTGCATTTGCTCACCCAATCTCACCAATCCTCTCAGTCCCAAGTGTCCAGCCTTATGCCACATCCAGCTGTCATTGTAGATAGGGACATTCCAGGTTTCATCAGAGACCCTGAAGGAATTGTAAAGAATTTCCCAGTTCTTTTGTTTTGTTTTTGAAATTCCTTTTTATAGTGGGTTTGAGCTGATTCTCGCTGCCATGTTTATGCCAGTCTAGACACACTTGATTCCCTTACGGAGACATATCAATACATAGGTTTTAAGATTCTTACTAGTCAGATAAATTCCTCTGCGGGAAATATGGGGTTTTGAGTCCCTTTCACTGAGGAAGGTGTAGGTCTTGTCTATTCCATAGTTGGTTTTTGGAACGGTACCTGTGCTTATATCAAACTCTGGTTTTATGCATCACCCCACCTCTCCTTCCCCCTTAAGCAGGCATAAGGGTGTTTTCTAAATGTGAGACAGTGTTCTCTTTCCTAACTCAGTTCAAGTGTAGCCATGTTTACAGGATCTTCATATGTGATATCTTATGATAAGTTTCTTTTTCTCTGTGACTTATTTCACTTAGAATCATCGTACCTGAATCCATCCATTTTGCTGCTACTGGTCTTATGACATTGATTTCATGGCTGAGGGATATTCCATCGTACGTAAGTACCACAATTTTTTGAACCATTTTTATATTTCCTGGGATATTTAAGGTGTACCCAAGTTGAGGTCCTTGTAAGCAGTGCAGCCCTAAATTTTGGGGTGGCTCTGCCTTATTGATTTTCAGTTTTCCCAAGGTATATTCCCTAGACTGGAAGTGCCCTTGGCTCTGTAGCTCTGTTGTTTATTTGTTTTAGGGAACACAATGCACTCCTCCATACAGGCAGTTGGCAATTTATATCCCGCCTATCAGCATATGAAGGCTCCCTGTTCTCCAGGGCCTCTCTTGCCTTTCTGGTTTTTACACATTTTGTGGATGTCCCTTTTGACCGGTGGGAAGTGATACTTCTTTGTAGTGCAGATTTGCATTGCCCGCTTGCTTGCATGGCCAAAAAGGGCGTATGCGTTTTCTCCTGAATATATTCAGGAGAAAATGCATACGCCCTTTTTGGCCAAGTGCATCATTGTCGAAGTTGTGCCCCTCTTCCTGTGCTTTAAAGGCGATTCCAACGTACCTCTTGAAATCTGTTTCCTGCTATTCTGCCTCGCTTTAAAGTCCGCCTCGCTGCCTTCCCTCAACAGATTTTTGGACGATAGTTGTCCGTTATTACTCAGCCTGTTTGTGAATTGCTGTGCCCCTGAGCTCCATTTTTCAACTCGTTTTTTGTGAGCTGACCGCAAGTCCAAAATTTTGGTTCAGGACCTATGCTGGTTCCCGGTGGGGGGCTGAGACTTTGGTTAATTCTTCTTCCTGCCGGGAAGTTAGAGTGATATGTGTCTGTCCAAATGCCTAACAGCTACTCTCTCATTGGTTCTCCCTCTTCCCTTTCATCCTCTGCCAAATTGGAAACCTGTGCGAACCAGGAGGTTAAAGGGGCTGTCTCTCCAAGTTGGGAGGTTGATAGTAAAGCAGATGGAAAGTCAAACCGGAGCAGCAGGAGAGGGACTATTCGTTGAGTTTTAGAATCCTTTCGTATTCACAGTGGGTCCGTTCTCTAGGTTTCCCGTTCATGTTATAGCTGTAGTAATATTCCCTTCAACCTGGAGAGTTCGGACCCATGGAATGGGTGCCATGCATTATTGCTTTAAAGGGTCTGTATTTGCTCACCCAATCTCACCAATCGTCTCAGTCCCAAGTGTCCCTCCTTATGCCACATCCAGCTGTCGTTGTAGATAGGGTCATTCCAGATTTCATCAGAGACCCTGAAGGAATTGTAAAGAATTTCCCAGTTTTTTTGTTTTGTTTTTGAAATTCCTTTTTATAGTGGGTTTGAGCTGATTCTCGCTGCCATGTTTATGCCAGTGTAGACACACTTGATTCCCTTACGGAGACATATCAATACATAGGTTTTAAGATTCTTACTAGTCAGATATATTCCTCTGCGGGAAATATGGGGTTTTGAGTCCCTTTCACTGAGGAAGGTGTAGGACTTTTCTATTCCATAGTTGGTTTTTGGAGCGGTACCTGTGCTTATATCAAGCTCTGGTTTTATGCATCACCCCACCTCTCCTTCCCGCTTAAGCAGGCATAAGAGTGTTTTCTAAATGTGAGACACTGTTCTCTTTCCTAACTCAGTTCAAGTGTAGCCATGTTTACAGGATCTTCATAAGTGATATCTTATGATAAGTTTCTTTTTCTGTGTGACTTATTTCACTTACAATCATCGTACCTGAATCCACCCATTTTGCTGCTACTGGTCTTATGACATTGACTTCATGACTGAGGGATATTCCATCGTACATAAGTACCACAATTTTTTGAACCATTTTTATATTTCCTGGGATATTTAAGGTGTACCCTAGTTGAGGTCCTTGTAAGCAGTGCAGCCCTAAATTTTGGGTTGGCACTGTCTAATTGATTTTAAGCTTTCCCAAGGTATATTCCCTAGACTGGAAGTGCCCTTGGCTCTGTAGCTCTGTTGTTTACTTGTTTTAGGGAACACAATGCACTCCTCCGGAGAGGCAGTTGGCAATTTACATCCCGCCCATCAGCATAACAAGGCTCCCTGTTCTCCAGTGCCTGTCTTGCCTTTCTGGTTTTTACACATTTTGTGGATGTCCCTTTTGACCGGTGGGAAGTGATACTTCTTTGTATTGCGGATTTGCATTGCCCACTTGCTTCCTTGGCCAAAAAGGGCGTATGCGTTTTCTCCTGAATATATTCAGGAGAAAACTCATACACCCTTTTTGGCCAAGTGCATCATTGTCGAAGTTGTGCCCCTCTTCCTGTGCTTTAAAGGTGATTCCAATGTACCTCTTGAAATCTGTTTCCTGCTATTCTGCCTCGCTTTCAAGTCCGCCTCGTTGCCTTCCCTCAATAGATTTTTGGACGATAGTTGTCCTTTATTACTCGGCCAGTTTGTGAATTGCTGTGCCCCTGAGCTCCATTTTTCAACTCGTTTTTTGTGAGCTGAACGCAAGTCCAAAATTTTGGTTCAGGAACTATACTGGTTCCTGGAGGGTGGCTGAGACTCTGGTTAATTCTTCTTCCTGCCGGGAAATTACAGTGATATGTGCCCGTCCAAATGCCTAACAGCTACTCTCTCATTGGTTCTCCCTCTTCCCTTTCATCCTCTGCCAAATTGGAAACCTGTGCGAACCAGGAGGTTAAAGGGGCTGTCTCTCCAAGTTGGGAGGTGGATAGTAAAGCAGATGGAAAGTCAAACCGGAGCACCAGGAGAGGGACTATTCGTTGAGTTTTAGAAACCTATTGTATTCACAGTGTGTCCGTTCTCTAGGTTTCCCGTACATGTTATAACTGTAGTAATATTCCCTTCAACCTGGAGAGTTGGGACCCATGGAATGGGTGCCAGGCATTATTGCTTTAAAGGGTCTGCATTTGCTCACCCAATCTCACCAATCCTCTCAGTCCCAAGTGTCCAGCCTTATGCCACATCCAGCTGTCATTGTAGATAGGGTCATTCCAGGTTTCATCAGAGACCCTGAAGGAATTGTAAAGAATTTCCCAGTTTTTTCGTTTTGTTTTTGAAATTCCTTTTTAGAGTGTGTTTGAGCTGATTCTCGCTGCCATGTTTATGCCAGTCTAGACACACTTGATTCCCTTATGGAGACATATCAATACATAGGTTTTAAGATTCTTACTAGTCAGATATATTCCTCTGCAGGAAATATGGTGTTTTGAGTCCCTTTCACTGAGGAAGGTATAGGTCTTGTCTATTCCATAGTTGGTTTTTGGAACGGTACCTGTGCTTATATCAAATTCTGGTTTTATGCATCACCCCACCTCTCCTTCCCCCTTAAGCAGGCATAAGAGTGCTTTCTAAATGTGAGACACTGCTCTCTTTCCTAACTCAGTTCAAGTGTAGCCATGTTTACAGGATCTTCCTAAGTGATATCTTATGATAAGTTTCTTTTTCTGTGTGACTTATTTCACTTAGAATCATCGTACCTGAATCCACCCATTTTGCTGCTACTGGTCTTATGACATTGATTTCATGGCTGAGGGATATTCCATCGTACGTAAGTACCACAATTTTTTGAAACATTTTTATATTTCCTGGGATATTTAAGGTGTACCCAAGTTGAGGTCCTTGTAAGCAGTGCAGCCCTAAATTTTGGGGTGGCTCTGTCTTATTGATTTTCAGTTTTCCCAAGGTATATTCCCTAGACTGGAAGTGCCCTTGGCTCTGTAGCTCTGCTGTTTACTTGTTTTAGGGAACACAATGCACCCCTCCAGAGAGGCAGTTGGCAATTTACATCCCGCCCATCAGCATAACAAGGCTCGCTGTTCTCCAGGGACTGTCTTGCCTTTCTGGTTTCTACACATTTTTGTGGATGTCCCTTTTGACCGGTGGGAAGTGATACTTCTTTGTAGTGCAGATTTGCATTGCCCGCTTGCTTGCTTGGCCAAAAAGGGCGTATGCGTTTTCTCCTGAATATATTCAGGAGAAAACGCATACACCCTTTATGGCCAAGTGCATCATTGTCGAAGTTGTGCCCCTCTTCCTGTGCTTTAAAGGCGATTCCAACGTACCTCTTGAAATCTGTTTCCTGCTATTCTGCCTCGCTTTCAAGTCCGCCTCGTTGCCTTCCCTCAACAGATTTTTGGACGATAGTTGTCCTTTATTACTCGGCCAGTTTGTGAATTGCTGTGCCCCTGAGCTCCATTTTTCAACTCGTTTTTGGTGAGCTGACCGCAAGTCAAAAATTTTGGTTCAGGACCTATGCTGGTTCCCGGTGGGAGGCTGAGACTTTGGTTAATTCTTCTTCCTGCCGGGAAGTTAGAGTGATATGTGCCCGTCCAAATTCCTAACAGCTACTCTCTCATTGGTTCTCCCTCTTCCCTTTCATCCTCTGCCAATTTGGCAACCTGTGCGAACCAGGAGGTTAAAGGGGCTGTCTCTCCAAGTTGGGAGGTTGATAGTAAAGCAGATGGAAAGTAAAACCGGAGCACCAGGAGAGGGACTATTCGTTGAGTTTTAGAAACCTTTCGTATTCACAGTGTGTCCGTTCTCTAGGTTTCCCGTACATGTTATAACTGTAGTACTATTCCCTTCAACCTGGAGAGTTGGGACCCATGGAATGGGTGCCATGCATTATTGCTGTAAAGGGTTTGCATTTGCTCACCCAATCTCACCAATCCTCTCAGTCCCAAGTGTCCAGCCTTATGCCACATCCAGCTGTCTTTGTAGATTGGGTCATTCCAGGTTTCATCAGAGACCCTGAAGGAATTGTAAAGAATTTCCCAGTTTTTTTTTTGTTTGTTTTTGAAATTCCTTTTTATAGTGGGTTTGAGCTGATTCTCGCTGCCATGTTTATGCCAGTCTAGACACACTTGATTCCCTTATGGAGACATATCAATACATAGGTTTTAAGATTCTTACTAGTCAGATATATTCCTCTGCGGGAAATATGGGGTTTTGAGTCCCTTTCACTGAGGAAGGTGTAGGTCTTGTCTATTCCATAGTTGGTTTTTGGAACGGTACCTGTGCTTATATCAAACTCTGGTTTTATGCATCACCCCACCTCTCCTTCACCCTTAATCAGGCATAAGAGTGTTTTCTAAATGTGAGACACTGTTCTCTTTCCTAACTCAGTTCAAGTGTAGCCATGTTTACAGGATCTTCATAAGTGATATCTTATGATAAGTTTCTTTTTCTGTGTGACTTATTTCACTTCGAATAATCGTAACTGAATCCACCCATTTTGCTGCTACTGGTCTTATGACATTGATTTCATGGCTGAGGGATATTCCATCATATGTAAGTACCACAATTTTTTGAACCATTTTTATATTTCCTGGGATATTTAAGGTGTACCCAAGTTGAGGTCCTTGTAAGCAGTGCAGCCCTGAATTTTGTTGTGGCTCTGTCTTATTGATTTTCAGTTTTCCCAAGGAATATTCCCTAGACTGGAAGTGCCCTTGACTCTGTAGCTCTGTTCTTTACTTGTTTTAGGGAACACAATGCACCGCTCCAGAGAGGCAGTTGGCAAGTTACATCCCGCCCATCAGCATAACAAGGCTCCCTGTTCTCCAGGGCCTGTCTTGCCTTTCTGGTTTTTACACATTTTGTGGATGTCCCTTTTGACCGGTGGGAAGTGATACTTCTTTGTAGTGCAGATTTGCATTGCCCGCTTGCTTGCTTGGCCAAAAAGGGCGTATGCGTTTTCTCCTGAATATATTCAGGAGAAAACGCATACGCCCTTTTTGGCCAAGTGCATCATTGTCGAAGTTGTGCCCCTCTTCCTGTGCTTTAAAGGCGATTCCAACGTACCTCTTGAAATCTCTTTCCTGCTATTCTGCCTCACTTTCAAGTCTGCCTCGTTGCCTTCCCTCAACAGGTTTTTGGACTACAGTTGTCCTTTATTACTTGGCCAGTTTGTGAATTGCTGTGCCCCTGAGCTCCATTTTTCAACTCGATTTTTGTGAGCTGAACGCAAGTCCAAAATTTTGGTTCAGGACCTATACTGGTTCCCGGTGGGTGGCTGAGACTTTTGTTAATTCTTCTTCCTACCGGGAAATTAGAGTGACATGTGCCAGTCCAAATACCTAACAGCTACTCTCTCATTGGTTCTCCCTCTTCCCTTTCATCCTCTGCCAAATTGGCAACCTGTGCGAACCAGCAGGTTAAAGTAGCTGTCTCTTCAAGTTGGGAGACTGATAATAAAGCAGTTGGAAAGTCAAACCGGAGCACCAGGAGAGGGACTATTCTTTGAGTTTTAGAAACCTTCGTATTCACAGTGTGTCTGTTCTCTAGGTTTTCCGTACATGTTATAGCTGTAGTAATAGTTCCTTCAACCTGGAGAGTTGAGACCCATGGAATGGGTGCCACATATTATTGTTTTAAAGGGTCTGCATTTGCTCACCCTCTCTCACCAACCCTCTCAGTCCCAAGTGTCCAGCCTTATGCCACATCCAGCTGTCGTTGTAGATAGGGTCATTCTAGGTTTCATCAGAGACCC
Organism: Hyperoodon ampullatus; assembly: GCF_949752795.1. Lineage (NCBI taxonomy): Eukaryota > Metazoa > Chordata > Mammalia > Artiodactyla > Ziphiidae > Hyperoodon > Hyperoodon ampullatus. Next base: position 1,457,622 of record NW_027640676.1, on the reverse strand, counting down.
TGAAGGAATTGTAAAGAATTTCCCTGTTTTTTGTTTTGTTTTTGAATTTCCTTTTCTAGTGGGTTTGAGCTGATTCTCGCTGCCATGTTTATGCCAGTCTAGACACACTTGATTCCCTTACGGAGACATATCAATACATAGGTTTTAAGATTCATACTAGTAAGATATATTCCTCTGCGGGAAATATGGGGTTTTGAGTCCCGTTCACAGAGGAAGTAGTAGGTCTTGTCTATTCTGTATTTGGATTATGGAACCGTACCTGTGCTAATATCAAACTCTGGTTTTATTCATCACCCCACCTCTGCTTTCCCCTTAAGCATGCATAAGAGTGTTTTCTAAATATGAGACTCTGTTCCATTTAGTAATTCCTTCCATGTGTAGCCATGTTTATATACCCTTCATAAGTGATATCTTATGATAAGTTTATTTTTGTGTGTGATTTTTTCAGTTAGAATCATCGTACATGAATCCCGTCATGATGCTGCTACTGGTCTTATGACATTGCCTTCATGGCTGAGGGATATTCCATCATACGTATGTACCACAATTTCTTTACCTTTTTTTGTCTTTCCTGGTATTTATAAGGTGTCCCGATGTCGAGGTTCTTGTAAGCAGTGCTGCCATAAATTTTGGGGTGGCTTTGTCTTATTGATTTTCAATTTTCCCAAGGTATATTCCCGTGACTGGAAGTGCCTTAGGTTGTGAAGCACTGTTGTTTACTTCTTTTTGGGAACGCAATGCACTCCTCCAGAGTGGCTGTTGGCAATTTACATCCCACCCATCCGCATAACAAGGCTCCCTGTTCTGAGATCCTGTCTTGCCTTTCTTGTTTTTACACCTTTTACTGATGTCCCTTTTGACCGGTTGGAAATGATACTTCTTTGTAGTGCAGATTTGCATTGTGCGGTTGCTTAGTTGGCCAAAATGGGCGTATGCGTTTTCTCCTGAATATATTCAGGAGAAAACGCATGCGCCCTTTATGGACAATTCCATAATTGTCGAAGTTGTGATGCTTTTCCTGTGTTTAAAGGCGATTCCAATGTACTTCTGGAAATCTGTTTCGTGCACTTCTGCTCATTTTCAAGTCCGCCTCATGGCTTTCTCTCAACAGATTTTTGGAAGAGAGTAGTCCTTTATAACTCTGCAAGTTAGTGAATTGCTGTGCCCCTGAGCTCCATTTTTCAACTCGCATTTTTGTGAGCTGACTGCCAATCCACAGTTTTGCTTCAGGACCTATACTGGTTCCATTGTGGGGGCTGGCTCAGAGTTTGTTAATTCTTCTTCGTGACGGGAATTTAGAGTGACATGTGGCCATCCAAATGCCTACAGCTACTCTCTAATTGTTTCTCCCTCTTCCCTTATATCCTCTACACAACGTGCCAACTGTGCGAACCAGGAGGTTATAGGTGCTGACTCTCCAATTTGGGAGATTGATACTAAAGCAGTTGGAATGTCAAACTGGTGCACAAGGAAATAAAAAAAATTAGTAGAGTTTTAGAAACCTTTCACCATCAGATGGTGTCCATTCTCTAGGTTTCCCATACATGTTATAACTGTAGTGATATTCCCTTCTACCTGGAGAGTTGGGACCCATGGAATGGGTGCCAGGTATTATTGCTTTAAACGGTCTGCATTTTCTTACCCAATCTCACCAATCCTCTCAGCCCCAAGTGACCAGCCTTATGCCCCATCAAGCTGTCGTTGTAGATAGGGTCATTCTAAGTTTCATCAGAACCCCTGAAGGTATTGTGTAAGAATTTCACTGTTTATTTGTTTTGTTTTGAAATTCATTTTTATAGTGGGTTTGAGCTGATTCTCTCTGCCGTGTTTATGTCATTCTAGACACACTTGGTTCCCTTATAGAGACATATCAATACATAGGTTTTAAGCTTCTTACTAGTCAGATATACTACTCTGCGGGGAATAGGGGTGTTGAGCCCCGTTCAGTGAGGAAAGAGCAGGTCTTGTCTATTTTGTATTTGGATTATGCAACCGTATCTGTGCTAATATCAAACTCTGGTTTTATGCATCACCCCACCTCTCCTTTCCTCTTGAGCAGGCATAAGAGTGTTTTCTAAATGTGAGACACTTCTCTTTCCTAATTCAGTTCATGTGTAGCCATGTTTACAAGACCTTCATAAGTGATATCTTATGATAAGTTTCTTTTTCTGTGTGACTTATTTCAGTTAGGATCATCGAACATGAATCCACTCATTATGCTGCTACTGGCCTTATGACATTGATTTCATGGCTGAGGGATATTCCATCGTACGTATGTACCACAATTTCTTTACTATTTTTGTCTTTACTGGGATATTTAAGGTGTCCCGAAGTCGAGGTTCTTGTAAGCAGTGCTGCCCTATATTTTGGGTTGGCTGTGTCTTATTGATTTTCAATTTCCCAAGGTATATTCCCATGACTGGAAGTGCCTTAGGTTGTGAAGCTCTGTTGTTTAATTCTTTTAGGGAACACAGTGCACTCCTCCAGAGTGGCTGTTGGCAATCTGCATCCCACCCATCAGCATAACAAGGCTCCCTGTTCTCTAGAGCCCCTGTTGCCTTTCTGGTTTTTACACATTTTACGGATATCCCTTTTGACTGGTGGGAAGTGATACTTCTTTGTAGTGCAGATTTGCATTGTGCGGTTGCTTGGTTGGCCAAAATGGGTGTATGCGTTTTCTCCTGAATATATTCAGGAGAAAATGCATGCGCCCTTTATGGACAATTCCATAATTGTCGAAGTTGTGATGCTTTTCCTGTGTTTAAAGGCGATTCCAATGTACTTCTGGAAATCTGTTTCGTGCAAATCTCCCTCATTTTCAAGTCCACCTCATGGCTTTTCCTCAACAGATTTTTGGAAGAGAGTAGTCCTGTATAACTCTGCAAGTTAGTGAATTGCTGTGCCCCTGAGCTCCATTTTTCAACTTGTGTTTTTGTGAGCTGACCTTAAACCCACAATTTTGCTTCAGGACCTATACTAGTTATGGGGGTGGGGCAGGCTGAGAGTTTGGTTAATTCTTCTTCGTGATGGGAAATTAGAGTGACATGTGGCCGTCCAAATGCCTACAGCTACTCTCTCATTGGTTCTCCCTCTTCCCTTATATCCTCTGCACAATGTGCCAACTGTGCGAACCAGGAGGTTATAGGGGCTGACTCTCCCAGTTGGGAGATTGATATTAAAGCAGTTGGAATGTCAAGCTGCAGCACATGGAGAGAAAAAAATTAGTAGAGTTTTAGAAACCTTTCACCATCAGAGGGTGTCCATTCTCTAGGTTTCCCATACATGTTATAACTGTAGTGATATTCCCTTCTACTTGGAGAGTTGGGAACCATGGAATCAGTGGCAGGCATTATTGCTTTAAAGCGTCTGCATTTTCTCACCCAATCTCACCAATCCTCTCAGTCCCAGGTGAACAGCCTTATGCCACATCCAGCTGTTGTTGTAGATAGGGTCATTCCAAGTTTCATCAGAACCCCTGAAGGTGTTGTGTAAGAATTTCACTGTTTCTTTGTTTTGTTTTGAAATTCCTTTTTATAGTGGGTTTGAGCTGATTCTCACTGCTGTGTTTATGTCATTCTAGACACACTTGGTTCCCTTATGGAGACATATCAATACATAGGTTTTAAGATCCTTACTATTCAGATATATTTCTCTGTGGGGAATAGGGGTGTTGAGTCCCATTCACTGAGGAAGGAGTCGGGCTTGTCTCTTCTGTATTTGGATTATGGAACGGTACCTGTGTTAATATCAAACTCTGGTTTTGTGTGTCTCCCCACCTCTCCTTCCCCCTTAAGCAAGCATAAGAGTGTTTTCAAAATCTGAGACTCTGTTCTCTTTCCTAATTCAGTTCATATGTAGCCAGGTTTACATTCCCTTCATAAGTGATATCTTATATCAGAATGCACCATGGCCCTTGTCATAATAATGCTCCATGACCCCTGTCATCACAATGCTCCATTCCCTGGTTATCATAATGCTCCATGTCCCTTGTCATAACAATTCTCCACGTACTTGTCATCACAATGCTACATGACACTTCTCATCACAAAGTTACATGCTCGTTTCATCACAATTCTCCATGCACTTGTCATTGCAATGTTCCATGACCCCTGTCATAGCAAGCTCCAAGTGTTTGTCATCACAATGCTTCACGACTTTATCATCAAAATTCTCAATGGCACTTTTCATCACAATGTTCCGTACCCTTGTCATCACAATGCTCCATGCCCTTGACATCACAATGCTCCATGACCCCTGTCATCACAATGCTCCCTGACACCTGTCATCACAATGCTTCATGCCCCTTGTCATTACAGTGCTCCATGATGCTCGTCATCACAATTACCCATGGTCTTCTCATCACAATGCTCCACGGTTTTGCCATCACAATGCTCCATTCCCTGGTCATCTCAAAGCTCAATGTCCCTTGTCCTCACAATGCTCCATGGCACTTCTCATCACAATGTTATATGCTCTTGTCATAACAATACTCCATGCACTTGTCATCGCAATGCTCCATGACCCCTGTCATAGGAAGCTCCATGCGCTTGTCATCACAATGTTTCAGGACATGGACATTAAAATTATCAATGGCCATTGTCATCTCAATGCTCCATGCGCTTATCATCACAATGCTCCTTTACCTTTGTCACAACAATCCTCCATGACACTTGGCATCACAATGCTCCGTGCGATTGTCATCACAATGGAACATGACATATGTCATCACAATGCTCCCTGACACCTGTCTTCACAATACTCCATGACCTTGTCATCACAATGCTCCATGCCCTTGTCATCACAATGTGCCATGCCCACTGTCATCAAAATAATCCATGAAACTTGTCAGACCAAAGCTCCATGCCACCTTTCATCACAATGCTCCATGAACCCTGTCATCACAATGCACCATGCCCATCATCATAATGCTTCATGCTCTTGTCATCACAATGAAATCAAAATGCTCTATGACCTCTGTCATCACAATGCTCCAAACCAGTGTGATCACAATGTTCCATAACACTTGTCATCACAATACCCCATGACGCTAGTCATCACAATTATCCATGGACTTCTCATCACAATGCCCCATGACATTTGTCATCACAATGCGCAATACACATGTCATCACAATGCTCCCTGACTCTTGCCATCAGTATGCTCCCTGAATCCTTTCATGACAAGGCTCCATTCCTTTTTCATCACAATGATCCATGCCATTTTCATCACAATGCTCCAAGACCCCTGTAATCACAATGCTCCATGCCCTTGTCATCACAAAGCTCCATGATGCATGTCATCAGAATGCTCCATGGACTTCTCATCACAATGCTCCATGCCCTTGTCATCACAATGCTCCAAGACCCCTGTAATCACAATGGTCCATGCCCCTTTTCATCAGAATGCTCCATGAGACTTGTCATCACAAGGCTCCATGGTCTTCTCATCACAATGCTCCAGGACATTGTCATCAAAATGCTCCATTCCCTTATCATCACAATGCTCCATGACCCCTGTCATCACAATACTCCATGAACATTTTCAGCCCAATGCTCCATGACCTTCTCATCACAATGCTCCATGACCAATATCATCACAATGCTCCATGAGCACAGTCATCACAACGCTCAATATCACCTGACAACACAATGATCCGGGACTCTTGTCATCACAATGCTCCATTCCCTAGTCATCACAATGCTCCATGACCCCTGTCATCACAATACTCCATGAACATTTTCAGCCCAATGCTCCATGACACTTGTCATCACAATGATGCATGCCCTTGTCATCCCAATGCTCCATGACCCCTGTAATCACAATGCTCCGTGACGCTTGTCATCACAGTGCTCCATGACACCTGTCATCAAAATGCTCCATGCCTTTGTCAGCAAAATGCTACATGACCTTGTCTTTACAATGTTCTATGCACTTGTCATCACAATACTCCATTACCATTGCCATCACAATCCTCCATGAAACTTGGGATCACATTGCTCCATGCCCTTGTCATCACAATGCTCCATGCTCCTTGAAATCAAAATGATCCATGACCTCTGTCATCACAATGCTCCAAACCCTTGTGATCACAATGTTCCATAACACTTGTCATCACAATGCTCTATGATGCCTGTCATCACAATACTCCATGCCCTTTTCATCACAATGCTCCATGACCTTTGTCATCACAATTCTCGATACACTTGTCATCACAATGCTCCCTGACACTTGTCATCAGAATGCTCCTTGAACCCTGTCACAAAAAGGCTCCATGCCTTTTTCATCAAAAGTTTTCATCCCAATGCTCCATGCCATTGTCATCAAAATACTCCACAAGCTTGTCATCAGAATGCTCCATGTCCCTTGTCATCACAATTTTCCATGCACTTGTCAGCACAATGCTCCCTTACCCTTGTCATCACAATGCTCCAAGACATTGTCATCACAATGCTCCATTAACTTTGTCATCAGAATCCTCCATGACACTTGGCATCACAATGCTCCATGGCATTGTCATCACAATGGGCCATTACATATGTCATCACAATGCTCCCTGACACCTGTCTTCACAATAATGAATGACCTGGTCATCACAATGCTCCATGCCCTTGTCATCACAATGCGCCATTCCAACTGTCATCGCAATAAGCCATGAAACTTATTAGACCAATGCTCCATGCCCTTGTCATCACAATGCCCCATGCCCTTGTTATCACAATGCTCCATGACCCCTGTCATCACAATGCTCCGTGACTCCAGTCATCACAAGGCTTCATGACCATTGTCATCACAATGGTCCATGCCCTTGTCATCAACAGTCTCTGTGACCATTTTAACCACAATGCTTCATGAACTTTTCATCACAATGCTCTTTGACCCTTGTCATCACAATGCTCTATGCCTTTCTCAGCACAATGCTCCATGACCCTTGTCATCACAATGCTCCATGCGCTTGTCAGCACAATGCTCCATGACCCATGTCATCACAATGCACCATGCGCTTGTCGTCACAGTGCTCCACAATCTTGTCATCACAATGCTCCATAAACCTTGTCATCACAATGCTCCATGCACTTCAAATCAAAATGCTCTCTCACCACTGATATCACAATGTTACATCACTATTCATCACAATACTCCCTCAACCCTGTCATCACAATGTTCCATGACTCCTGTCATCACAATGCTACATGCACTTATCATCACAATGTTCGATGATCCCTGACATCACAATGTTCCATAACCCCTGTCATCAAAATGCTCCATGACCCTTTTCATCAAAATGCTCCATGACCCCTGACATCACAATGTTACATAACGCCTCTCATCAAAATGTTCCATGACACTTTTCATCAAATTGGTCCATAACAATGTCATCACAATGCTCCCTGACCTTCTCATCACAATGCACCACGCACTTGTCATCAAAATGCTCCATGACCTTTGTCATCACAAAGCTCCATGACCCTTGGCATCACAATGCTCCATGCCATTGTCATCACAATACTCCATGAAACCTCTCATCACATTGTTCCATGCAATTGTCATCAAAAAGCTCCATGGTGCTTGTCATCACACTGCTCGATGCCCTTCTCATCACAATGCTCCATGCCCTTGTCATTACAATCCTCCATGACCCATGTATCACTGTGTTCCGTGCCCTTGTCATCACAATGCTCCATGCCCACTCTCATCACAATAATCCATGAAACTTTTCAGACAAATGTTCCATGCCCTTGTCATCACAATGCTCCATTACTCCTGTCATAACAATGCTCCATGACCACTGCCATCACAACGTTCCACGGCCTTGTCATCACAGGGCTCCATGACCCTTGTCATCACAATGCTCCAAGACCACTGTAATCACAGTGCTCCATGCCCTTGTCATCACAAAGCTCCATGATGCATGTCATCAGAATGCTCCATGCCCTTGCCATCACAATGCTCCATGACCCCTGCCATCACAATGCTCCATGACCCCTGCCATCACGATGTTCCATGGCCTTGTCATCACAAGGCTCCATGACCCTTCTCATCACAATGCTCCAAGACCCCTGTAATCACAATGCTCCATGTCCCTTTTTATCTCAATGATCCATGAACCCTGTCATCACAATGCACCATGCCCATCATCATAATGCTTCAGGCTATTGTCATCACAATGAAATCAAAATGCTCCATGACCTCTGTCATAACACTGCTCCAAACCCTTGTGATCACAATATTCCATAACACTTGTCATCACAATGCCCCATGAAGCTCGTCATCACAATTATCTATGGTCTTCTCATCACAATGCTCCATGACCTTTGTCATCACAATGCTCAATACACTTGTCATCAAAATGCTCCCTGACACTTGTTCTCTGTATGCTCCTTGAACCCTGTCATGACAAGGCTCCATGCCTTTTTAATCACAATGATCCATGCCTTTTTCATCACAATGCTCCAAGACGCCTGTAATTACAATGCTCCATGCCCTTGTCATCAAAAAGCTCAATGACGCATGTCATCAGACTGCTCCTTGGCCTTCTCATCACAATGCTCCATGCCCTTGTCATCACAATTTTCCAAGACACTCTAATCACAATGCTCCATGCCCCTTTTCATCAGTATGTTCCATGAGACTTGTCTCACAAGGCTCCATGGTTTTCTCATCACAATGCTCCAGCACCTTGTCATCACAATGCTTCACGACCTTGTCATGAAAATTTTCAATGGCCCTTGTCATCATAATGCTCCAAGCCCTAGTCATCACAATGCTCCATTATATTTGTCATCACAATCCTCCATTACATTTGGCATCACAATGCTCCATGCCATTGTCATCGCAATGGACCATGACATATGTCATCACAATGCTCCCTGACACCTGTCTTCACAATACTCCATGATCTTCTCATCACAATGCCCCATGCCCTTGTCATCACAATGCCCCATGCCCACTGTCATCACAATAATCTATTAAACTTGTCAGACCAATGCTCCATGCCCCTGTCATCACAATGCTCCATGCCCTTGTCATCACAATGCTCCATGACCCCTGTCATCACAATGCTCTGTGACTCCAGTCATCACAATGCTTCATAACATTTGTCATCACAGTGGTCCATGCCCACATCATCACAAGGTTCTGTGACCTTTGTAACCACAATACTCCATGAACTTTTCATCACAATTCTCCGTGACCCTTGTCATCACAATGTTCCATGCCTTTGTCAGAACAATGCTCCATGACCCTTGTCATCACAATGTGCCACGTGATTTTCATCACAACGGTCCACAACCTTGTCATTGTAATGCTCCATAAATCTTGTAATCACAATGCTCCATGCAGTTCTCATCAAAATGCTCTCTCAACAGAGATATCACAATGTTCCATCACTAGTCATCACAATACTCCCTCACCCCTGTAATCACAATGTTCCATGACCCCTGTCATCACAATGCTACATCCCCCTATCATCACAATGTTCCATGACCCCTGACATCACAATGTTCCATAACCCCTGTCATCAAAATGCTCCATGACTCTTTTCATCCCAAAGCTCCATGACCCCTGACATCACAATGTTCTATAACCCTGTCAACAAAATGTTCCATTACACTTTTCATCAAATTGCTGCATGACCCTGTCATCAAAATGCTCCCTGCCCTTCTCATCACAATGCACCACGCCCTTGACATCAAAATGCTTCATGACTTTTGTCATCACAAAGCTCCATAACCCTTGGAATCACAATGTTCCATGAACCCTCTCATCACATTGTTCCATGCCCTTGTCATCACAAAGCTCCATGACGCTTGTCAAAACAATGTTCGATGCCCTTCTCATCACAATGCTCCATGCCCTTGTCATTACAATACTCCATGACCCATGGATCACAGTGTTCCGTGACCTTGTCATCACAATGCTCCATGCCCACTCTCATCACAATAATCCATGAAACTTTTCAGACCAATGCTCCATGCCCTTCTCATCACAATGCTCCATTAACCCTGTCATAACAATGCTCCATGACCCATGCCATCACAATGTTCCACACCATTGTCATCACAAGGCTCCATGACCCTTGTCATCACAATGCTCCAAGACCCCTGTAATCACAATGCTCCATGCCCTTGTCATCACAAAGCTCAATGACCCATGTCATCAGAATGCTCCATGGCCTTCTCATCACAATGCTCCTTGCCCTTGTCATCACAATGCTCCAAGACCCCTGTAATCACAATGCTCCATGCCCCTTTTCATCTCAATGCTCCATGAAAGCTCTCATCACAATGCACCATGCCCATCACCATAATGCTTCAGGCTATTTTCATCACAATGAAATCAAAATGCTCCATGACCTCTGTCATCACAATGCTCCAAACCCTTGTGATCACAATGTTCCATAAAACTTATCATCACAACACACCATGACGCTCATCATCACAATTATCCATGGTCTTCTCATCACAATGCTCCATGAACATTGTCATCACAATGCTCAATACACTTGTCATCACAATGCTCTGTGACACTTGTCGTCAGTATGCTCCTTGAACCCTGTCATGACAAGGCTCCATGCCTTTTTCATAACAATGATCCATGCCATTTTCATCACAATGCTCCATGCCCTTGTCAGCACAAAGCTCCATGACGCATGTCATCAGAATGATCCATGGCCTTCTCATCACAATGCTCCATGCCCTTGTCATCACAATGCTCCAAGACCCCTGTAATCACAATGCTCTGTGCCCCTTTTCATCAGAATGTTCCATGAGAATTGTCATCACAAGGCTCCATGGACTTCCCATCACAATGCTCCAGGACCTTGTCATCACAGTGCTCAATTCCCTTCTCATTACAATGCTCCATGACCCCTGTCATCACAATACTCCATGAACATTTTCAGCCCAATGCTTCATGACCTTCTCATCACAATGCTCCATGACCCATATCATCACAGTCCTCCATGACCACTGTCATCACAACTCTCCATGACCCCTGACAACACAATGATCCGGGACTCTTGTCATCACAATGCTCCATTCCCTTGTCATCACAATGCTCCATGAACATTTTCAGCCCAATGCTCCATGACACTTGTCATCACAATGATCCATGCCCTTGTCATCCCAATGCTCCATGACCCCTGTAATCACAATGCTCTGTGACGCTTATCATCACAGTGCTCCATGACCCTTATCATCACAATTCTCCATGCCTGTGTCATCAAAATCCTACATGACCTTGTCATCACAATGCTCCATGAGCTTGTCATCACAATACTCCATTACCATTTTCATCACAATCCTCCATGAACCTTGGGATCACATTGCTCCATGCCCTTGTCATCACAATGCTCCATGCTCCTTGAAATCAAAATGGTCCATGACCTCTGTCATCACAATGCTCCAACCCCTTGTGATCACAATGTTCCATAACACTTGTCATCACAACACTCCATGATGACTGTCATGACAATACTCCATGCACTTGTCGTCACAATGCTCCATGACCTTTGTCATCACAATTCTCAATACACTTGTCATCACAATGCTCCCTGACACTTGTCGTCAGAATACTCCTTGAACACTGTCATGAAAAGGCTCCATGCCTTTTTCATCAGAATGCTCCATGCCCTTTTCATCACAACGCTCCAGGTCATTGTCATCACAATACTCCACAAACTTGTCATCAGAATGCTCCATGATCATTGTCTTCAGAATGCTCCATGACCCCTGTCATCACAATGCTCCATACCCCTTGTCATTACAGTGTTCCATGATGCTCGTCATCACAATTATCCATGGTCTTCTCATCACAATGCTCCACGGTCTTGCCATCACAATGCTCCATGACCCCTGTCATCACAATGCTCCATACCCCTTGTCATTACAGTGCTCCATGACGCTCGTCATCACAATTATCCATGGTCTTCTCATCACAATGCTCCACGGTCTTGCCATCACAATGCTCCATGCCCTGGTCATCACAATGCTCCATGTCCCCTGTCATCACAATTCTCCACGTTCTTGGCATCACTATGCTCCATTATACTTCTCATCACAGTGTTACATGTTTTGTCATCACAATTCTCTATGCACTTGTCATCGCAATGCTCCATGACCCCTGTCATAGCAAGCTCCATGTGATTGTCATCACAATGCTTCATGAACATGTCATCAAAATTCTCAATGGCCCTTGTTATCACAATGTTCCATGACCCTTGTCATCACAATGCTCCAAGCCCTGGTCATCAAAATGCTCCATTACCTTTGTCATCACAATCCTCCATGACACTTGGCATCACAATGCTACATTCCATTGTCATTGCAATAGACCATGACATATGTCATCACAATGCTCCCTGACACCCTTCTTCACAATACTCCATGACCTTCTCATCACAATGCTCCATGCCCTTGTCATCACAATGCGCCATGCCCACTGTCATCACAATAATCCATGAAACTTGTCAGAAAAATGCTCCATGACCCTGTCATCACAAGGCTCCATGCCCTTTCATCGCAATGCTCTATGATCCCTGTCATCACAATGCTCCGTGACTCCAGTTATCACAATGCTTCATGACCTTTGTCATCACAATGGTCCATGACATCGTCATCACAAGGCTCTGTGACCTTTGTGACCACAACACTCCATGAACATTTCATCACAATGCTCGGTGACCCTTGTCATCACAATGTTCCATGCCTTTGTCAGCACATTACTCCATGACACATGGCATCAAATGTGCCATGCGCTTGTCATCACAATGCTCCACATCGTTGTCATCACAATGCTCCACAAACCTTGTCATCACAATGCTCCATGCGTTTGTCAGCACAATGATCCATGACCCATGTCATCACAATGTGCCCTGCATTTCTCATCACAATGCTCCACAGCCTTGTCATCACAATGCTCCATGCACCTCTCATCAAAATGCTCTCTCACCACTGATATCACAATGTTCCATCACTAGTCAACACAATATTCCCTCCACACTGTCATCCCAATTTTCCATGACCCTTGTCACAACAATGCTACATGCTCTTATCATCACAATGCTCCATGACCCCTGACATCACAATGTTCCATAACCCCTGTCATCACAATGCTCCATGACCCTTTTCATCACAATGCTCCATGACCCCTAACATCACAATGTTCCATAAACACTGTCATCAAAATGTTCCATGACCCTTTTCATCCAATTGCTCCATGACCCTGTCATCACAATGCTCCCTGCCCTTCTCATCACAATGCACCACGCTCTTGTCATCAAAATGCTCCATGGCCTATGTCATCACAAAGCTCCATGACCTTTGGAATCACAATGCTCCATGCCATTGTCATCACAAAGCTCCATGAAACCTCTCATCACATTGCTCCATGCCGTTGTCATCACAAAGCTCCATGACGCTTGTCATCACAATGCTCCATGCCCTTGTCATTGCAATCCTCCATAACACATGTATCACTGTGTTCCGTGCCCTTGTCATCACAATGCTCCATGCTCACTCTCATCACAATAATCCATGAAACTTTTCAGACCAATGCTCCATGCCCTTGTCATCACAATGCTCCCTTACACCTGTCATAACAATGCTCCATGACCCCTGCCATCACAATGTTCTACGGCCTTGTCATCACAAGACTCCATGGCCCTTGTCATCACAATGCTCCAAGACCCCTGTAATCACAATGCTCCATGCCCATGTCATCACAAAGCTCCGTGACGCATGTCATCAGAATGCTCCATGGCCTTCTCATCACAATACTCCATGACCTTGTGATCACAATGCTCCAAGACCCTTGTTATTACAATGATCCATGCCTCTTTGCATCTCAATGCTCCATGAACCCTGTCATCACAATGCACCATGCCCATCATCATAATGCTTCATGCTATTGTCATCACAATGAAATCAAAATTCTCCATGACCTCTCTCATCACAATGCTCCAAACCCTTGTGATCACAATGTTCCATAACACTTGTCATCACAACGCCCCATGACGCTGGTCATCACAATTATCCATGGACTTCTCATCACAATGCTCCATTACCTTTGTCATCACAATTCTCAATACACTTGTCATCACAATGCTCCCTGATACTTGTCATCAGTATGCTCATTGAACCCTGTCATGACAAGTCTCCATGCCTTTTTCATCACAATGATCCATGCCCTTTCCATCACAATGCTCCATGCCATTGTCATCACAATACTCCACAAGCTTGTCATCAGAATGCTCCGTGACACTTTTCATCTCAATGATCCATGACCCCTGTCATCAGAATGCTCCATGACACCTGTCATCACAATGCTCCATAGCTCTTGTCATTACAGTGCTCCGTGATGTTCGTCATCACAATTATCCATGGTCTTCTCATCACAGTGCTCCACGGTCTTTCCATCACAATGCTCCATGTCCTGGTCATCACAATGCTCCATGTCCCCAGTCATCACAATGCTCCATGATCCCTGTCATCACAATGCTCCATACCCCTTGTCATTACAGTGCTCCATGACACTCGTAATCACAATTGTCCATGGTCTTCTCATCACAATGCTCCACGACCTTGTCATCAAAATGCTCCATGACACTTGTCATCACAATGCTCCATGACCACTGTCATAACAATGCTCCATGACCCCTGTCATCACAACGCTCCATACCACTTGTCATTACAGTGCTCCATGACGCTCCTCATCACAATTATCCATGGTCTTCTCATCACAATGCTCCACGGTCTTGCCATCACAGTGCTCCATGCCTTGGGCATCACAATGCTCCATGTCCGCGGTCATCACAATGTTCCATGACCACTGTCATCACAATGCTCTATACCCCTTGGCATTACAGTGCTCCATGACACTCGTCATCACAATTATCCATGATCTTCTCATCACAGTGCTCCACGACCTTGCCATCACAAGGCTCCATGCCCTGGTCATCACAATGCTCCATGTCCCCAGTCATCACAATGCTCCATGTCCCCGGTCATCACAATGCTCCACGACCACTGTCATCACAATGCTCTATACCCCTTGTCATTACAGTGTTCCATGACACTCGTCATCACAATTATCTATGGTCTTCTCATCACAGTGCTCCACGGTTTTGCAATCACAATGCTCCATGCCCTGGTCATCACAATGCTCCATGTCCCCTTTCATCACAATTCTCCACGTTCTTGGCATCACTATGCTCCATGATACTTCTCATCACAGTGTTACATGTTTTGTCATCACAATTCTCTATGCACTTGTCATCGCAATGCTCCATGACACCTGTCATAGCAAGCTCCATGTGATTGTCATCACAATGCTTCATGAACATGTCATCAAAATTCTCAATGGCCCTTGTTATCACAATGCTCCATGACCCTTGTCATCACAATGCTCCAAGCCCTTGTCATCAAAATGCTCCATTACCTTTGTCATCACAATCCTCCATGACACTTGGCATCACAATGCTACATTCCATTGTCATTGCAATAGACCATGACATATGTCATCACAATGCTCCCTGACACACTTCTTCACAATACTCCATGACCTTTTCATCACAATGCTCCATGCCCTTGTCATCACAATGCGCCATGCCCACTGTCATCACAATAATCCATGAAACTTGTCAGAAAAATGCTCCATGACCCTGTCATCACAATGCTCCATGCCCTTTCATCACAATGCTCTATGACCCCTCTCATCACAATGCTCCGTGACTCCAGTCATCACAATGCTTCATGACCTTTGTCATCACAATGGTCCATGACCTCGTCATCACAAGGCTCTGTGACCTTTGTGACCACAACACTCCATGAACATTTCATCACAATGCTCGGTGACCCTTGTCATCACAATGCTCCATGCCTTTGTCAGCATATTACTCCATGACACATGGCATCAAATGTGCCATGCACTTGTCATCACAATGCTCCACATCGTTGTCATCACAATGCTCTATAAACCTTGTCATCACAATGCTCCATAAACCTTGTCATCACAATGCTCCATGCGTTTGTCAGCACAATGTTCCATGACCCATGTCATCACAATGTGCCCTGCGTTTCTCATCACAATGCTCCACAGCCTTCTCATCACAATGTTCCATGCACCTCTCATCAAAATGCTCTCTCACCACTGATATCACAATGTTCCATCACTAGTCAACACAATACTCCCTCCACCCTGTCATCCCAATGTTCCATGACCCTTGTCACAACAATGCTACATGCTCTTATCATCACAATGCTACATGACCCCTGACATCACAATGTTCCATAACCCCTGTCATCACAATGCTCCATGACCCTTTTCATCACAATGCTCCATGACCCCTAACATCACAATGTTCCATAAACACTGTCATCAAAATGTTCCATGACCCTTTTCATCCAATTGCTCCATGACCCTGTCATCACAATGCTCCCTGCCCTTCTCATCACAATGCACCACGCCCTTGTCATCAAAATGCTCCATGGCCTATGTCATCACAAAGCTCCATGACCCTTGGAATCACAATGCTCCATGCCATTGTCATCACAAAGCTCCATGAAACCTCTCATCACATTGCTCCATGCCGTTGTCATCACAAAGCTCCATGACGCTTGTCATCACAATGCTCCATGCCCGTGTCATTGCAATCCTCCTTGACACATGTATCACTGTGTTCCGTGCCCTTGTCATCACAATGCTCCATGCTCACTCTCATCACAATAATCCATGAAACTTTTCAGACCAATGCTCCATGCCCTTGTCATCACAATGCTCCCTTACACCTGTCATAACAATGCTCCATGACCCCTGCCATCACAATGTTCTACGGCCTTGTCATCACAAGACTCCATGGCCCTTGTCATCACAATGCTCCAAGACCCCTGTAATCACAATGCTCCATGACCATGTCATCACAAAGCTCCCTGACGCATGTCATCAGAATGCTCCATGGCCTTCTCATCACAATACTCCATGCCCTTGTCATCACAATGCTCCAAGACCCTTGTTATTACAATGATCCATGCCTCTTTTCATCTCAATGCTCCATGAACCCTGTCATCACAATGCACCATGCCCATCATCATAATGCTTCATGCTATTGTCATCACAATGAAATCAAAATTCTCCATGACCTCTCTCATCACAATGCTCCAAACCCTTGTGATCACAATGTTCCATAACACTTGTCATCACAACGCCCCATGACGCTGGTCATCACAATTATCCATGGACTTCTCATCACAATGCTCCATGACCTTTGTCATCACAATTCTCAATACACTTGTCATCACAATGCTCCCTGACACTTGTCATCAGTATGCTCATTGAACCCTGTCATGACAAGTCTCCATGCCTTTTTCATCACAATGATCCATGCCCTTTTCATTCCAATGCTTTATGCCATTGTCATCACAATACTCCACAAGCTTGTCATCAGAATGCTCCGTGACCCTTGTCATCTCAATGATCCATGACCCCTGTCATCACAATGCTCCATGACACCTGTCATCACAATGCTCCATGACCCTTGTCATTACAGTGCTCCATGATGTTCGTCATCACAATTATCCATGGTCTTCTCATCACAGTGCTCCACGGTCTTGCCATCACAATGCTCCATGCCCTGGTCATCACAATGCTCCATGTCCCCAGTCATCACAATGCTCCATGACCCCTGTCATCACAATGCTCCATACTGCTTGTCATTACAGTGCTCCATGACACTCATAATCACAATTGTCCATGGTCTTCTCATCACAATGCTCCACGCCCTTGTCATCAAAATGTTCCATGACCCTTGTCATCACAATGCGCCATGACCACTGTCATAACAATGCTCCATGACCCCTGTCATCACAAGGCTCCATACCACTTGTCATTACAGTGTTCCATGATGCTCCTCATCACAATTATCCATGGTCTTCTCATCACAATGCTCCACGGTCTTGCCATCACAGTGCTCCATGCCTTGGGCATCACAATGCTCCATGTCCCCGGTCATCACAGTGCTCCATGACCACTGTCATCACAATCCTCTATACCCCTTGTCATTACAGTGCTCCATGACCCTCGTCATCACAATTATCCATTGTCTTCTCATCACAATGCTCCACGATCTTGCCATCGCAATGCTCCATGCCCTGGTCATCACAATGCTCCATGTCCCCTGTCATCACAATTGTCCACGATCTTGGCATTACTATGCTCCATGACACTTCTCATCACAGTGTTGCATGCTTTGTCATCACAATTCTCTATGCACTTGTCATCGCAATGCTCCATGACCCCGTCATAGCAAGCTCCATGTGCTTGTCATCACAATACTCCATGCCCTTGTCGTCACAATTCTCCATGACCTTTGTCATCACAATGCTCCCTGACACTTGTCGTCAGAATGCTCCCTGAAAACTGTCATGAAAAGGCTCCATGTCTTTTTCATCACAATGCCCCATGCCATTTTCATCAAAATGCTCCATGTCATTGTCATCAAAATACTCCACAAGCTTGTCATCAGAATGCTCCATGAAACTTGTCATCACAATGCTCCATGACCCCTGTTATCACAATGCTCCATACCCCTTGTCATTACAGTGCTCCATGACGCTCATCATCACAATTATCCATGGTCTTCTCATCACAATGCTCCACGGTCTTGCCATCACAATACTCCATGCCCTGGTCATTACAATGCTCCATGTCCCCTGTCATCACAATTCTCCACATTCTTGGCATCACTGTGCTCCATGATGCTTTTCATCACAGTGTTACATGCTTTGTCATCACAATTCTCTATGCACTTGTCATCGCAATGCTCCATGATCCCTGTCACAGCAAGCTCCATGTGATTGTCATCACAATGCTTCATGAACATGTCATCAAAATTCTCAATGGCCCTTGTTATCACAATGCTCCATGACCCTTGTCATCACAATGCTCCAAGCGCTTGTCATCAAAATGCTCCATTACCTTTGTCATCACAATCCTCCATGACACTTGGCATCACAATGCTCCATTCCATTGTCATCGCAATGGACCATGACATATGTCATCACAATTCTCCCTGACACCCTTCCTCAAAATACTCCATGACCTTCTCATCACAATGCGCCATGCCCACTGTCATCACAATAATGCCTGAAACTTGTCAAACCAATGCAACATGCCCCTGTCATCACAATGCTCCATGCCCTTTCATCACAATGTTCTATGACCCCTGTCATCACAATGCTCCGTGACTCCAGTCATCACAATGCTTCATGACCTTTGTCATCACAATGGTTCATGCCCTCATCATCACAAGGCTCTGTGACCTTTGTCACCACAGCGCTCCATGAACATTTCATCACAATGCTCGGTGACCCTTGTCATCCAAATGCTCAATGCCTTTGTTAGCACAATACTCCATGACCCATGGCATCACAATGTGCCATGCGCTTGTCATCACAATGCTCCACATCTTTGTCATCACAATGCTCCATAAACCTTGTCATCACACTGCTCCATGCACTTCTCATCAAAATGCTCTCTCACCACTGATATCACAATGTTCCATCACTAGTCAACACAATACTCCCTCACCCCTTTCATCACAATATTCCATGACCCTTGTCACAACAATGCTACATGCCTTTATCATCACAATGCTCCATTCCCCTGACAACACAATGTTCCATAACCCCTGTCATCACAATGCTCCCTGCCCTTCACAACAGAATGCACCACACCCTTGTCATCAAAATGCTCCATGACCTTTGTCATCACAAAGCTCAATGACCCTTGTCATCACAATGCTGCATGCCATTGTCATCACAATGCTCCATGAACCCTCTCATCACATTGTTCCATGCCCTTGTCATCACAGGCTCCATGATGCTTTTCATCACAATGCTCGATGCCATTCTTATCACAATGCTCCATGCGCTTGTGATTACAATCCTCCATGACCCATGTATCACAGTGTTCCATGCCCTTGTCATCACAATGCTCCTTGCCCCCTCTCATCACAATAATCCATGAAACTTTTCAGACCAATGCTCCATGCCCTTGTCATCACAATGCTCCATTACCCCTGTCATAACAATGCTCCATGACCCCTGCCATCACAATGTTCCACAGCCTTGTCATCACAAGGCTCCATGACCCTTGTCATCACAATGCTCCAAGACCCCTGTAATCACAATGCTCCATGCCCTTGTCATCACAAAGCTCCATGACGCATGTCAACAGAATGCTCCATGGCCTTCTCATTCACGATGTTCCATGCCTTTGTCATCACAATGCTCCAAGACTCCTGTAATCGCAATGCTCCATGCCCCTTTTCATCTCAATGCTCCATGAACCCTGTCATCACAATGCACCCTGCCCATCATCATAATGCTTCAGGCTATTGTCATCACAATGAAACCAAAATGCTCCATGACCTCTGTCATCACAATGCTCCAAATCCTTGAGATCAATATGTTCCATAACACTTATCATCACAACGCCCCATGACGCTCGTCATCACAATTATCCATGGTCTTCTCATCACAATGCTCCATGACCTTTGTCATCACAATACTCAATACCCTTGTCATCACAATGCTCCCTGACACTTGTTGTCAGTTTGCTCCTTGAACCCTGTCATGACAAGGCTCCATGTCTTTTTCATCACAATGATCCATGCCCTTTTCATCACAGTGCTCCAAGACCGCTGTAATCACAATGCTCCATGCCCTTGTCATCACAAAGCTCCATGATGCATGTGATCAGAATGCTCCATGGCCTTCTCATTCCAATGCTCCATGCCCTTGTCATCACAATGCTCCAAGACCCCTGTAATCACAATGCTCCATGGCACTTTTCATCAGAATGCTCCATGAGACTTGTCATCACAAGGCTCCATGGTCTTCTCATCACAGTGCTCCAGTACCTTGTCATCACAATGCTCCATGACCCCTGTCATCACAGTACTCCATGGACATTTTCAGCCCAATGCTCCATGACCTTCTCATCACAATGCGCCATGACCCCTGTCATCACAATGCTCCATGACCACTGTCATCACAACGCTCCATGAACCCTGACAACACGATGATCCGGGACACTTGTCATTAAAATGCTCCATGACCATTGTCATCACAATGATCCATGCGCTTGTCATCCCAATGCTCCATGACCCTTGTAATCACAATGCTCCGTGACGCTTGTCATCACAGTGCTCCATGAACCTTGTCATCATAATGCTCCTTGCCTTTGTCAACAAAATGGTACATAATCTTGTCATCACAATTCTCCATGCCCTTGTCATCACAATCCTCCATGACCATTGGGATCACATTGCTTCATGCCCTTGCCATCTCTCTCTTGCCTTTCTGTGTTTTACAGATATTCGGATGTCCCTTTTGACCGGTGGTAAGTGACAATTCTTTGTAGTGTGGATTTGTATTGCGCGCTTGCTTGATTGGCCAAAAAGGGCGTATGCGTTTTCTTCTGAATATATTCAGGAGAAAAGGCATACGCCCTTTTTGGCCAAGTGCATCTCTGTCCAAGTTGGGATGCTTTTCCTGTGCTTTAAAGGCAATTCCAATTTACCTCTTGAAATATGTTTTGTGCAATTCTGCCTCATTTTCAAGGCCGCTTCATTGCCTTCCCTCAACAGGTTTTTGGAAGAGAGTAGTCCTTTATAAGTCTGCAGGTTTGTGAATTGCTGTGCCCCTGAGCTCCAATTTTCAAATCCCATCTTTGTGAGCTGGCCGCAAATCCACAATTTTGCTTCAGGACCTATACTGGTTCCAGGGGTCGCTATATTGGTTCCCTGTGGGTGGTTGAGGCTTTGGTTAATTCTTCTTCCTGCCGGGAAATTAGAGTGACATGTGCCCGTCCAAATGCCTACATCTACTTTCTGATTGGTTCTCCCTCTTCCCTTTCATCCTCTGCACAATTAGCAAACTGTGCGAACCAGGAGGTTATAGGGGCTGACTCTCCTAAGTTGGGAGATTGATAGTAAAGCAGTTGGAATGCCAAAGTGGAGCACAAGGAGAGGAAAAATTAGGAGAGTTTTAGAAACCTTTCACCATCACAGGGTGTCCATTTTCTAGGTTTCCCATACATGTTATAATTGTAGTGATATTCCCTTCTACCTGGAGATTTGGGACACATGGAATGGTGGCATGCATTACTACTTTAAAAGGTCTGCATTTTCTCTCTCAATCTCACCAGTCCTCTCAGTCCCAAGTGTCCAGCCTTATGTCTCATCCAGCTGTCTTTGCAGATAGGGTCATTCCAGGTTTCATCAGAAACCCTGAAGGAATTGTGTAAGAATTTCGCTGTTTTTTGGGGTTTTTTTGAAATTCATTTTTATAATGGGGTTGAGCTGATTTTCACTGACGTGTTTATGCCAGTCTAGATACAATTGATTCCCTTACGGAGACATATCAATACATAGGTTTTAAGATTCTTAGTAGTCAGATATATTCCTCTGTGGGGCATAGGGGTGTTGAGTCCCGTTCACTGAGGAAGGTGTAGGTCTTGTCTATTCTGTATTTGGTTTATGGAATGGTACCTGTGCTAATATCAAACTCTGGTTTTATGCATCACCCACCTCTCCTTTCCCCTGAAGCAGGCATAAGAGATTTTTGCTAAATGTGAGACTCTGTTCTCTTTCCTAATTCAGTTCATGTGTTGTGATATTGACATTCCCTCTATAAGTGATATCTTATGATAAGATTCTTTTTCTGTGTGACTAATTTCCCTTAAAATCATCATACGTAAATCCACTCATTATGCTGCTACTGGCCTTATATACATTGATTTCATGTCTGAGTGATATTCCGTTGTACAAAATTACCACAAGTTCTTTATGCATTTCTCTTTTTCCTGGGATATTTTAGGTGTACCAAAGTTGAGGTTCTTGTATGCAGAGCAGCCCTAAACTTTGGGGTGCCTGTGTCTTATTGACATTTAGTCTTCCCAAGTTATATGTCCATGAGTTGAAGTCCCCTTGCTCCAGGGCTTTGTATTTTAGATGTTTTAAAAACAGCATACACTTCTTCAGAGTGGCTCTTGGATATTTATACCCCACCCATCAGCGTGACTAGGCTCCCTGTTTTCCATGGCCTCTCCTGCATTTCTGGTTTGTACACATTTTTTGGATGGCCTTTCTGAGCAGTGGAAATTGAGACTTCTTTGTTGTGCGGATTTGCATTTCCCTCTTGCTTGGTTGGGCAAAAACTCTTAATGTGTTTTTTTCCTGAAGATGTTCACGAAAAAAACGCATACACCCTTTTGCCCAACCGCATCATTTTAGAAATTCTGCTGCTTTTCATATGCTTTAAATGTGAGTACAATCTACCTTTTGAAATCTGTTTCCTGCAATTCTGCCTCTCATTCAGATCCTCTTCGTTACCTTACCTGAATATATTTTTGGACGTTGGTTATCATTTATATCTTTGCAGGTCTTTGAATTGTCTGCTCCTGAGCTCCATTTTGCAACTCGCTTTTTTTGTGAGCTGGCCGCCAAACCATTGGATTACTTCTGGCCCTATTCTGGTTCTGGGGAGGCAGGCTGAGCCTTTGGTTAATTCTTCTTCCTAATGGGAAATTAGAGTGACATGTGCCTGTCAACACTCCTACAGCTAATCTCTCATTGTTTCCCCCTCTTCCCATTTATCCTCTGCACAAATTGCAAACTGTGTGAAACAGGAGGTTAAAGGTGCTGATTCTCCAAGTGGGGAGATTGTTAGTAATGTGGCTGGAATGGCGAACCCCAGCACCAGGAGATCAAAAATGAGGTGCATTTTAGACACCTTTCCTGAGCACACGGTGTACATTCATCTCGGTTTCCCAGGCATGTTTTCGCTGTCAGAAGATTCCCTTGAACCTGCAGATTTGGGACCCATGGAATGGGTACCAGGCAGTATTACTTTAAAAGGTCTGCATTTCCTCACCCAGCCTCTCTAACATCTCTTAGCGTGCATAGCTTCCAGCCTTATATAATCATCCTGCTGTGGGTCTACATGTGTTCAATCCATGTTACATCGTAGCCCTTCAACAAAAGTTGTAAGAAGTTTTGTCTGTCTCACTGTTTTTATAAATAGTTTTAAATTTATTTTTATATTGGTTACAGCTGATTTTCAAAGCTCTGTTTTTTGCTGCTGTACATCCACTTGATTCATGTACTGTGAGACAACAATAACTTCTTTTTCAGATGCTTACCAGTCATATGTATTATTTTCCAGTGACTTGAGTGGGCTGAGTGCAGTTCTTTGAGGTACCGTGTAGGCCTTGTCAGTTATTCAATTTGGTACTTGGAATGGTATCTTTGCTAATTTCAACCTCCTGGATAATACCTCACCATTCCCCACCTTTCCCATTTAGCAGCCTTATGTCTATTTTCTACATATTTGACTATGTTTCTGTTTTGTAATTTATTTCATGTGTAGCCATTTTTGATTCCACCTTTAAGTGACATCTTATGATATGTGTCTTTTTCTTTCTGACATATGTCACTTAGAATGATCGTATGTAACTCCTCCAGAGTTGTTACAACTGGCCTTATTTCATTGATTTCTGGATGAGTAATATTCCACTCTACATAAGTACCCCATCTCTTTTATCCATTTTATCCTTCCAGGGACATTTAGGTTATATCCAAGTTGAGGCCCTTTTTAACAGAGAGGTGGTAAACGTTCGGGTGCCTGTTTTCTGTCGATTTTTGTTTTTCCCAAGGTACACGCCCATGAGTGCAAGTGCCCTATGCTCTGTAGCTCATTTTTTAGATGTTTTAGCAAACACAGTACACTTCTCCAGAGTGGCCGTTGGCAAATTACATTTCCACTATCAGCCTCACAGGGCTCCCTTGTCTCCTCGCCCTGTCCTGCATTTCTGGTGTTTACACTTTATGTGGATGGCCCTTCTGACTGATGTGAAGTGATACATTTTGTGATATTGATTTCCAGTGCCCACCTGTTTGGTTGGATAAAAAGTGTGTATGGCCTTTACTTGAATATATTCAGAAAAAATGCATACACCCTTTTTGGCCAACTGCATCATTGGCGATGTTCAGCCCCTTTTCTTGTGCTTTAATGGGGAGTCCTTTCTACCTCTTCAAATCTGTTTCCTGCCACTCTCCCTTGCTTACAAGTCCTTTTCTGTGACTTACCTCAAGACATTTTTCGACGATAGATATTTTCAACTCTGCAGTTTCATGAATTTTAGTGCCCGTGAGTTCCATTTTTCAACTTGTGCTTTTGGAAACTGGACACAAAACAGCGGGATTTCCTCTAGCTCTATTCTGTTTCCATGGACAATTCTAGCCTTTGATGAATTTGTCTTCTGGATTGGAAATTAGAGTGGCATGTGCCTGTCCGAACACCTAAGACTTGTCTCTAAATTTTTCTCATCCTTCCGCTTCATCCTCTGGACAAATTCCAAACTGTGTGCAACAGGATGCTGACGGTGCTGATATCCCCAAGTGAGGAGGTTGTTAGGAAAGATGCTGGAGGGTTGAACCCGAGCACCAGGCGATGAGATGAGGTGCCTTTTCCAAACTCTTTCCGATCAAATGGTGTACCATCCTCTAGGTGTGACAGGCATGTTTTAGCTGTAGGAAGGGTCCCGTGCATGTAAGGAGAACACCAGGGATTTTTCCAAATCAGTGCCTCCCCGAACCCCAAACTGGGGAATTTTTAAGCTACGGCTACACGTATGTCCTTTAAGGGCCTTGGGAAATAGGCAGAGCCCAAACTTTAGATGACTGAAATCTTCAGGGTCAGAAGCGCTCACCATCGGCCTTGCTTAGGTTACATTTTATCTGTCTTTGATAGATGATGTCAATAAAAATATCTATTCTTTTTCAGATTATTTCCCCTTATAGGTTATTGCAAAATATTCAGTGTAGTTCCCTGTGCTATACAGTAGTTCCTTGTTGATGATCTCTTTTATACATAGCAGTGTGTATGTGTTAATCCCAAACTGTTAATTTATCCCTTCTCCTACCTTTCCCCTTTGGTAATAATAAATTATAAGATTTTATACTTCTCAGAAATGGGGGAGCTGAAAGAGAGGTATCATTTTCAATGGAAAAGCATTCAAAACAAGATTGAAGCTTCAGCCAAGAGTATTCGATGTACATCCATGGAAATAAATCACTTCATTTCTCTAATGTTGACCTGACAAATAAGACAGACGTCTTCACTGAACTTGCTTATAGGAAAGTGATGGAAATATCAAATGTAAGTCTTAGAAACATCTTATTTTACCCGAGCATTATACACTGCTCTATGTTAACTACAGTTTGGCTCACACATCTGTTCATTGAAGTTACAATGTTCTCAACTTGTGTTACTGATCCTCCAGAGTGGACCCCAACAGGAGTCCCCATGCCCAGTGTCATTGGAGCCAATAGATCAAGACTGAGTTTGGTTCAGAAGCAAAGGAAACATTATTTTGAAAACAGAATGGAGAGGTGAGAGCGTGCACTCCCCCATGGGCTGTGGGCTGGGCTGCTGTGTAGGGTCCCCGGCAGCGTCAGTGGGAGGGAGGGGATGGAGCTCTCGAGGGCTGCGTTGGCTGCAGCTCAGGCTCTATGCCGCGGAGTCTGCATGGGACCCCGCTAGCTGAGGTGTCTACCCAGCAATTCTGCACTAGGAAATCGGGTCTGAAGTGCCGGGTGTGGGACCTCTGCATGCGGAACCCTAGGAGCACGTGAAATTAGACAAAGCACAAAGGAAAAACAGGTTAGACTTTATTTAATTGCCCAGATTCTCTTTTTATCTCCCAGGAATTTTTAATGAACGTTGCCGGAGACGAACACCTCCTCTGCTTTTTGTTCCGTTCCTTATTCTTGGGGTGTTGAGGGTGCAGACCCCTCTTTTGTAACTGCTTCATGCTGTGGTGGGAGCCCTGATACATGGGGGGAGGGGCAAAACGTCTCCCCACCAGCCTCCTGGTGAGGTTGATTGTCCCAAGGCCTCCTGCCTCACTTCTTGTCCGCCTGAGCACCAGCATTGGAAGTGTTACAGATTCTAATGACCTTTAAGGGTCCAGGAAAGAGAGGCGCAGAGATGCTGCGGTGGCAGGTTTCACCCCACCCCACATATGTTCGGCAACCTTAGGCTGACAGTTTTTGCCAGACTAGATGCTCTGACCAGTAGTTTGTGCTTTCTTTAATTAGGTCCCTGAATTAATGTACAAACAGCACCATGTGTCAGAGCCCTGCCCGCGCAACTCCCAGACAGTCCAGGGTCAGTGGTGATCCAGGGCCATGACGTCCACTGAGTCAATGGCCTTTAGAAGTAGCCAGCAGTCCAGCCGGTCATATTGGCCACCATCACCGCGGTGTCTGTAGGGTTTTCTATGGTGAAAGCGTGATATACGTTTCCCCCGCCAAGCTTATTAGCTCCCCTCTGGGTGCAGTAAGTCCTGCAAGCAGTAGTCTGCTCTTTCGGGGCACAGTCTTGTCGTTTTCTGAGAGAAACTCCAGGTCAAGTGATGGTCACACGAGTCATCTTGGGGGCCCGTTGCCCCCGTTTATCTCTCTGGAGGTTGGAGTTGGAGGGCCTCCTCACTCGAGGTCAGTGTGTCCACAGAGCGACCCCTGCAACTTCAGGGCATGATGGGTGGTTAGGATCACCACGAGGGGTCCTTTTCCCTTAGGAGGGAGCTGGCCTTGTGGGCTGCTGATTTCCAGCTTTTTAGATATCCCAGTATCCTGGCCTGATGAGTCGGTGGGCAAAGCCCTTGGTGACCATAGTTTATCATACCTGAAGGGCATTCTTGTGTTGCTCCATTTCAAGTGGTCCCAGTTTTTGCACTAAGGCTCCAAGGGCGATTAACCTTTGACCGGGTATGTAAAGGTCAAAGGGTTTAGCTAAATTAGGGAGTTCCTGGGCAAGGGTCTGTATTGACTGCTCTTTCCATTCTTGAAAGGCTGCTTCTGGATTCTATTCAAAAGGATCATCATCTTTTCGTGTCAGTGTTTCATGTAGAGGCCCAGCTATTAGACTGTAGTTAGGGATCCAGATGCAGAAAACCTTGGCCTCCCCAGGAACCCCTAAGCTGTCTTCTAGTTTTAGAAGAGGTAAGGCTGCAAATGGCTTCTTCCCTATCCTGGGATGCGTTTCTCCGAATATCTGTGAGAATGAAGCCCAGGCATGTCACCTTAGCCTGGGATATTTGAGCGTTTTTCTTGGACACCTTCTATCCTTTCTTGGCTAGGTAGTTCAGAGGCGTCTTTAGTAGGCCTGGCGATCAGAATGTCATCTGCATATTGAAGGAGGGTTCCCTTTTACAGAGGTTGAACTTTTAGGTCTTTAGAGGACATTTCCCCAATGATGGTGTGGGGATTTTTGAACCATTGGGGCAGGACGGCCCAGCATTATTGCTTTTGTTGCATGTTGTGTCCTGCCACTCACAAGCCAAAAATTCTTGTGACTCTGAGATGAATGGAATACAGAAGAAGGCATCATTGAAGTCTAATACAGAATGCCATGGCCTGGTGGAAGGTAGAATGACCAGCAGGGAGTAGGAAATAGGAGCTACTGGATGTATATCCTCGGTGGCTTCACTGACTGTCCTGATATCCTTTACCAAGTCTCCAGCAGCCCATGGGGCTCTCGTGGTCAGGCCCTTCCCAGGATACGGAGCTCCCCTGGGCAGGTACCCCAGCAGGGCTGGACACACAGGAACTCTGCACATAGCCCACATTGCAGAGAACCCCCAGCTCACCTGTCGCTCACAGCTGACACAGAATACCTCAGAGCAGGACTTGAACTAACAAACAGCAGCTCTGACAGGTCTGTGACCATGGCTATCACTCTCTGCAGGCTCTTTCTGCCTGGTCTTCCAGACACTTCCACTGCAGCCAGGGCACCAGGCCTCTGTCTCCACTCACCATCACTCCTCTCCCTGACTCCTGGGTTCCTCTCATTAGTATAGTGTCTTCTTGAAGTTGTTTTCCACTCATGGACCAGATAAAATGATAAGAAAACAAGCCGCAGCTGCAGCCCCTTGTCTATCCTGACTCTCAAGAGACCACACCTGTTCCTAGGGCCTGGCCCGTTTAGCAAGTTTCATTTTCTGCAACTGTGAGCCCCTGAGGGGTGAGGATTGGCTGATTTTGGTAGACTGAAACTGCCTGCCAGCCCTCCACAGGTGTGCCTGGGTTGAGGGCAATATAAACAGCTCTCCAGTGAGCGACAGCCCTTGTAGCTGTGACTGACGCCATATTCTCTACCCCGTAGGCGGTGCCGGGGCTGTGCTGGTGGGAGGGAGTGAGGGGCCGTGGCTTTGTGGGTGGCCCAGTGTGAGTGGGGCTCTGCTGGACTTTCTGCAGGAGTTGCCAGGCTGCCAACTGCTAAAGAAGAGGATGTGTCACCGATACCTGCCGCTGGAATTTCTCCCCAGGCAGAGGTGAGGAAGTAAAAAAGCAGTGGGGGCCGTGGCAGGAGGGGTATCTCAGGCAGGGAAATGGAAAGCTTCCAGAAGAGCATCTGGGGCCAGGACCATCCTGACTGGCCTGCAGGCACCAAGTCGGCCTGTGTGCTGTCGCTGGTTTGGCTCCACAGCCCTTCCTCTAAGCTTGCAAGTTCTTGTACATATTCAGGTGTTTTACCTGGAAAGGGTGGGAAGAATTCAGCTGCAGCAGGACTGGTGCTCAGCTCACGTTTACTCACAGATGCCATGGAACGGTCCCCCAGCTTTGCAATGAGGACCCTCCTTGCTTGGGGGGTGGGCTGCTGGCTGTATGGGAGATGATTCCCCACCTCTGACCAATTTCAGAATTGTTTACCGCTGGAGCAAGTGCCCTGATAGGGTTTTCCTCTGTCTAACTCGTGGGTTCAGGTTTTTTTTTTCTTTTTTTGTTCAAGTTAGATTTTATTCCTCTTTTATGTATTTATTGATATAAGCATGGAAATAATTCATTCATATAAATATATCTGTGTGAAGGGAAGAACTTTTTTTCTGTTTTATTTTTAAATTTTATTTTTTAAAATTTTGATATTTAATTTTATTTATTTTTTTATACAGCAGGTTATTATTAGTTATGTATTTTATGCATATACATGTATACAGGTCAATCCCAATCTCCCAACTCATCCCAACACCACCTCCCCATGGCTTCCCACACTTGGTGTCCATACGTGTGTTCTCTACCTCTGTGTCTCTATTTCTTCCCTGCAAACCAGTTCATCAGTTCCATTTTTCTAGGTTCCACGTATATTCATTAATATACAATATTTGTTTGTCTCTTTCTGACTTACTTCATTCTGTATGACAGTCTCTAGATCCATTGACGTCTCTACAAATGACCCAGTTTCATTCCTTCTTATGGCTGAGTAATATTCCATTTTATATATGTACCACATCTTTATCCATTCGTCTGTCTGTGGGTATTTAGGTTGCTTCCATTACCTGGCTATCGTAAATAGTGCTGAAATGAGCATTGTGGTGAATGTGCCTTTTTGATTTATGGTTTTCTCTGGGTATATGCCCAGAAGTGGGATTGCTGGATCATATGGTAATTCTATTTCTAGTTTTTTTAAGGAAACTCCATACTGTTCTCCATCGTGACTGTATCAATTTACATTTCCACCACTAGTGGAAGAGGGATCCTTTTGTCCACACCCTCCCCAGAATTCGTTGTTTGTAGATTTTCTGATGCTGCTGATTCTAACAGGTGTGAGGTGATACCTCATTGTAGTTTTGATTTGCATTTCTCTAATAATTAGTGATGTTGAGCAGCTTTTCATGTGCGTCTTGGCCATCTCTGTGTCTTCTTTGAAGAAACGTCTCTTTAGATCTTCTGCCCATTTTTGTATTGGGTTGTTTGTTGTTTTAATATTAAGCTGCATGAGCTCTTTATATATTTTGGAGATTAAACCTTTGTCCATTGATTCGTTTGCAAATATTTTCGCCCATTCTGAGGGATGCCTTATTCCATTCCCGTTTTTTTAACAAAAACAGAAAGAAAGAAAAAGAAGCAGAACACTAATGTGTGTAAAATATGCCTTTTGAAACTGTCATTTTGAAATATGGACGTCCTTTGAATTTTTTGGGCGATATATGAACCCAGGATTTGTTTTCAGGGCAGGTGTCATTTACAGGCCTGCAATGATTTTGAATATCAACTGACCATTAGCGCTGGGATTAAAGCTGCTGTTGTGTAAAACGGCCACAAGGTGGCAGCAGCTCTCCCTTACCAAATCTGGATACTGGGGCAACAGAGCGTCAATGGAAGTCGTGTTCTAGATTGTAATTTAGAATGGAATGTGCCAGGAGAAAGCCCCTCAAGTTTGTCTCACTACTTATTGTTCGTGTTTTTAATTTAATTTTTTATTATTTTTTATTACAGCAAATTTGATTACAATGTTTGGCTAGTTGTAGGTGTGGAAGATGTGGTTCTTTTACACATATACATATGTCAGTTCTTCCTGGGATCCTTTTCCCATGTACCTTATGACAGAATGTTGAGTAGTCTTCTCTTGGTATTCTCTAGGTCTTCGGTGATTATATATGTCACCTGTGTTTGTATATGTCTGTTAACCCCAATATCATAATGAAACCAATCCTCACACCTTTCCATTGGTGAACCATAAGTTTGTTGAATGAATCTGTGATTGCCCTACTCCGTGGAAATATCTGCCCTGGTATCCATTTTTCGGTCACACCTATAAGAGATATGATATGATATGTGTCTTTCACTTTCTGACTTACTACAAGTCACGTGATTACCTGTAGACACACCTACGGTGCTGCAAATGGCATTGTGTCCTTTTATTCCTTGGCTTCTATTCTGCCTTAGCGAGGTCCATTTTCAACAATGTGGTTCCCTGAGGGCTGAGGATTAGCTGACCTGTGTAGCCTGACCCTGCCGGCCGGCCCTCCCCAGGTGTGCCTGGGTTGAGGTCAATATAAACAGAGCTGCAGGCAGCAATAGCCCCTGAAGCTGTGCCTGACTCCATATTCTCTGCCCCGTCAGCAGTCTCGGGGCTGTGCTGGTGGGAGGGAGTGAGGGGCCACGGCTTTGTGGGTGGCCCGGTGTGAGTGGGTCTCTGCTGGACTTTCTGCAGGAGTTGCCAGGCTGCCACCTGTAAAGAAGAGGATGTGGCACCCATACCTTCCGCTGGAATTTCTCTCCGAACAGAGGTGAAAGGAAAAAATCAGTGGGGGCCGGGACAGGAGGGTTATCTCAGGCAGGGCAATGGAAAGCTTCCAGAAGAGCGCCCAGGGCCAGGACCATCCTGGCTGGCCTGCAGGCCCCAAGTTGGCCTGCGTGCTCTTGCTGGTGTGGCTCCATGGCCCTTCCTCTAGGCTTTCATGCCCTTGTACATATTCAGGTGTTTTACCTCGGAAGGGTGGGAAAAGTTCAAAGGCATCTGGCCTGTGGCTCAGGTCACGGTTACTCACAGATGCCTCGGAATGGCCCCCACCATTGCAATGAGGACGCTCTTTTCATAGGAGTGGGCTGCTGGCTGTATGGGAGATGATTGCCCACCTCTGACCAATTTCAGAATTGTTTACCGCTGGAGCAAGTGCCCTGATAGGGTTTTACTCTGTTTAACTGGAGGGTTAAGGTTTTTTTTTTTTCTTTTTTGGTTCAAGTTAGATTTTATTCCTCTTTTATGTATTTATAGATATAAGCATGGAAATAATTCATTCATATAAATACATCTGTGTGAAGGGAAGGACTTTTTTCTGTTTTATTTTTAAATTTTATTTTTTAAAATTTTGAAATTTAATTTTATTTATTTTTTTATACAGCAGGTTATTATTAGTTATGTATTTTATGCATATACATGTATACAGGTCAATCCCAATCCCCCAACTCATCCCACCACCACCAACCCATGGCTTCCCACACTTGGTGTCCATACGTGTGTTCTCTACCTCTGTGTCTCTATTTCTTCCCTGCAAACCAGTTCATCTGTACCATTTTTCTAGGTTCCACATATATGCATTAATATACAATATTTGTTTTTCTCTTTCTGACTTACTTCATTCTGTATGACAGTCTCTAGATCCATCGACGTCTCTACAAATGACCCACTTTCATTCCTTCTTATGGCTGAGTAATATTCCATTTCATATATGTACCACATCTTTATCCATTCGTCTGTCTGTGGGTATTTAGGTTGCTTCCATTACCTGGCTATCGTAAATAGTGCTGAAATGAGCATTGTGGTGAATGTGCCTTTTTGATTTATGGTTTTCTCTGGGTATATGCCCAGAAGTGGGATTGCTGGATCATATGGTAATTCTATTTCTAGTTTTTTTAAGGAAACTCCATACTGTTCTCCATCGTGACTGTATCAATTTACATTTCCACCACTAGTGGAAGAGGGATCCTTTTGTCCACACCCTCCCCAGATTTCGTTGATTGTAGATTTTCTGATGATGCCGATTCTAACAGGTGTGAGGTGATACCTCATTGTAGTTTTGATTTGCATTTCTCGAATAATTAGTGATGTTGAGCAGCTTTTCATGTGCGTCTTGGCCGTCTCTGTGTCTTCTTTGAAGTAATGTCTCTTTAGATCTTCTGCCCATTTTTGTATTGGGTTGTTTGTTTTTTTAATATTAAGCTGCATGAGCTCTTTATATATATTGGAGATTAATCCTTTGTCCATTGATTCGTTTGCAAATATTTTCGCCCATTCTGAGGGATGCTTTTTGCCATGCCCGTTTTTTTAACAAAAACAGAAAGAAAGAAAAAGAAGCAGAACACTAATGTGTGTAAAATATGCCTTTTGAAACTGTCGTTTTGAAATATGGACGTCCTTTGAATTTTTTGGTCGATATATGAACCCAGGATTAGTTTTCAAGGCAGGTGTCATTTACAGGCCTGCAATGATTTTGAATATCAACAGACCATTAGCCCCGGAATTAAAGCTGCTGTTGTGTGAAACGGCCACAAGGTGGCAGCAGTTCTCCCTTACCAAATCTCTTTACTAGGGCAACAGAGCCTCAATGGAAGTCCTGTTCTAGATTGGAATTTAGAATGCAATGTGCCAGGAGAAAGCCCCTCAAGTTTGTCTCACTACTTCTTGTTCGTGTTTTTAATTTAATTTTTTATTTTTTATTACAGCAAATTTGATTACAATGTTTGGCTTGTTGTAGGTGTGGAAGATGTGGTTCTTTTACACATATATATATGTCTGTTCTTCCTGGGATCCTTTTCCCATGTACCTTATGACAGCATGTTGAGTAGTCTTCTCTTGGTATTCTGTAGGTCTTTGGTGATTATATATGTCACCTGTGTTTGTATATGCTGTTAACCCCAATATCATAATGAAACCAACCCTCACACCTTTCCATTGGTGAACCATAAGTTTGTTGAATGAATCTGTGATTGCCCTTCTCCGTGGAAATATCTGTCCTTGTATCCATTTTTCGGTCACACCTATAAGAGATAAGATATCATATGTGTCTTTCACATTCTTACTTACTTCAAGTCACGTGATTACCTCTAGGCACATCTACGGTGCTGCAAATGTCATTGTGTCCTTTTATTCCTTGGCTTCTTTTCTGCGTTAGCGAGGTCCATTTTCAACAATGTGATTCCCTGAGGGATGAGGATTAGCTGACCTGTGTAGCCTGACCCTGCCGGCCTGCCCTCCCCAGGTGTGCCTGGGATGAGGTCAATAAAACAGTGTTGCAGGCAGCAATAGCCACTAAAGCTGTGCCTGACTCCATATTCTCTGCCCCATCAGCAGTCTCGGTGCTGTGCTGGTGGGAGGAAGTGAGGGGCCACGGCTTTGTGGGTGGGCCGTAGTGAGTGGTTCTCTGCTGGACTTTCTCCAGGAGTTGCCAGGCTGCCACCAGTAAACAGGAAGATATGTCACCCATACCTTCTGCTGGAATATCTCTCTGGACAAGGGTGAGGAAGGAAAAAAGCAGTGGGGGCCGGGACAGGAGGGGTATCTCAGGCAGGGCAATGGAAAGCTTTCAGAAGAGCGCCCAAGGCTAGGACCATCATGGCTGGCCTGCAGGCACCAAGTTGGTCTGCGTGCTGTCGCTGGTGTGGCTCCACGGCCCTTCCTCTAGGCTTTCAAGGCATTGTACATATTCAGGTGTTTTACCTGGGAAGGGTGGGAAAAGTTCAACAGCAGCTGGCCTGGGGCTCAGCTCACGGTTACTCACAGATGCCTCGGCATGGCCCGCAGCTTTGCAATGAGAACGCTCCTTGCGTAGGAGTGGGCTGCTGGCTCTATGAGAGATGATTCCCCACCTCTGCCCAATTTCAGAATTGTTTACCGCTGGAGCAAGTGCCCTGATAGGGTTTTCCTGTGTATAACTGGTGGGTTCAGGTTTTTTTTTTCTTTTTTGGTTCAAGTTAGATTTTATTCCTCTTTTATGTATTTATAGATATAAGCATGGAAATAATTCATTCATATAAATACATCTGTGTGAAGGGAAGAACTTTTTTCTGTTTTATTTTTAAATTTTATTTTTTAAAATTTTGAAATTTTATTTTATTTATTTTTTTATACAGCAGGTTATTATTAGTTATGTATTTTATGCATATACATGTATACAGGTCAATCCCAATCTCCCAACTCATCCCACCACCACCACCCCATGGCTTCCCACACTTGGTGTCCATACATGTGTTCTCTACCTCTGTGTCTCTATTTCTTCCCTGCAAACCAGTTCATCTGTACCATTTTTCTAGGTTCCACATATATGCATTAATATACCATATTTGTTTGTCTCTTTCTGACTTACTTCATTCTGTATGACAGTCTCTAGATCCATCGACGTCTCTACAAATGACCCAGTTTCATTCCTTCTTATGGCTGAGTAATATTCCATTTTATATATGTACCACATCTTTATCCATTCGTCTGTCTGTGGGTATTTAGGTTGCTTCCATTAACTGGCTATCGTAAATAGTGCTGAAATGCGCATTGTGGTGAATGTGCCTTTTTGATTTATGGTTTTCTCTGGGTATATGCCCAGAAGTGGGATTGCTGGATCATATGGTAATTCTATTTCTAGTTTTTTTAAGGAAACTCCATACTGTTCTCCATCGTGACTGTATCAATTTACATTTCCACCACTAGTGGAAGAGGGATCCTTTTGTCCACACCCTCCCCAGAATTCGTTGTTTGTAGATTTTCTGATGATGCCGATTCTAACAGGTGTGAGGGGATACCTCATTGTAGTTTTGATTTGCATTTCTCTAATAATTAGTGATGTTGAGCAGCTTTTCATGTGCGTCTTGGCCATCTCTGTGTCTTCTTTGAAGAAACGTCTCTTTAGATCTTCTGCCCATTTTTGTATTGGGTTGTTTGTTTTTTTTATATTAAGCTGCATGAGCTCTTTGTATATATTGGAGATTAAACCTTTTTCCATTGATTCGTTTGCAAATATTTTCGCCCATTCTGA
This sequence comes from Hyperoodon ampullatus, assembly GCF_949752795.1. NCBI lineage: Eukaryota > Metazoa > Chordata > Mammalia > Artiodactyla > Ziphiidae > Hyperoodon > Hyperoodon ampullatus. The sequence continues at coordinate 1,421,253 of NW_027640676.1, read as the reverse complement.
GGGATGCTTTTTGCCATTCCCGTTTTTTTAACAAAGAAAGAAAGAAAGAAAAAGAAGTAGAACACTAATGTGTGTAAAATATGCCTTTTGAAACTGTCGTTTTCAAATATGGACGCCCTTTGAAATTTTTGGTCGGTATATGAATCCAGGATTTGTTTTCAGGGCAGGTGTCATTTACAGGCCTGCAATGATTTTGAATATCAACTGACCATTAGCGCTGGGATTAAAGCTGCTGTTGTGTGAAACGGCCACAAGGTGGCAGCAGTTCTCCCTTACCAAATCTGGTTACTGGGGCAACAGAGCCTCAATGGAAGTTGTGTTCTAGATTGGAATTTAGAATGGAATGTGCCAGGAGAAAGCCCCTCAAGTTTGTCTCACTACTTATTGTTCGTGTTTTTAATTTAATTTTTTATTTTTTATTACAGCAAATTTGATTACAATGTTTGGCTTGTTGTAGGTGTGGAAGATGTGGTTCTTTTACACATATACATATGTCTGTTCTTCCTGGGATCCTTTTCCCATGTACCTTATGACAGAATGTTGAGTAGTCTTCTCTTGGTATTCTGTAGGTCTTCGGTGATTATATATGTCACCTGTGATTGTATATGTCTGTTAACCCCAATATCATAATGAAACCAATCCTCACACCTTTCCATTGGTGAACCATAAGTTTGTTTAATGAATCTGTGATTGCCCTTCTCCGTGGAAATATCTGCCCTGGTATCCATTTTTTGGTCACACCTATAAGAGATATGATATGATATGTGTCTTTCATTTTCTGACTTACTACAATTCACGTGATTACCTCTAGACACACCGAAGGTGCTGCAAATGGCATTGTGTCCTTTTATTCCTTGGCTTCTATTCTGCCTTAGCGAGGTCCATTTTCAACAATGTGATTCCCTGAGGGCTGAGGATTAGCTGACCTGGGTAGCCTGACCCTGCCGGCCGGTCCTCCCCTGGTGTGCCTGGGTTGAGGTCAATATAAACAGCACTGCAGGCAGCAATAGCCCCTGAAGCTGTGCCTGACTCCATATTCTCTGCCCCGTCAGCAGTCTCGGGGCTGTGCTGGTGGGAGGGAGTGTGGGGCCACGGTTTTGTGGGTGGCCCGGTGTGAGTGGGTCTCTGCTGGACTTTCTGCAGGAGTTGCCAGGATGCCACGTGTAAACAAGAAGATGTATCACCCACACCTTCCGTGGGAATTTCTCTCCGGACAGAGGTGAGGAAGGAAAAAAGCAGTGGGGGCAGGGACAGGAGGGGTATCTCAGGCAGGGCAATGGAAAGCTTCCAGAAGAGCGCCCAGGGACAGGACCATCCTGGCTGGCCTACAGGCATCATGTTGGCCGGCGTGCTGTCGCTGTTGTGGCTCCACGGCCCTTCCTCTAAGCTTTCAAGCCCTTGTACATATTCAGGAGTTGTTCCTGGGAAGGGTGGGTAAAGTTCAGTAGCAGCTGGCCTGGGGCTCAGCTCACGGTTACTCACATATGCCTCAAGTCCCATTCACTGAGGAAGGTGTAGGTCTTGTCTATTACATAGATGGTTTTTGGAACGGTACCTGTGCTTATATCAAACTCTGGTTTTATGCATCACCCCACCTCTCATTCCCTCTTAAGCAGGCATAAGAGTGTTTTCCAAAGGTGAGACTCTGTTCTCTTTCCTAACTGAGTTCAAGTGTAGCCATGTTTACAGGATATTCATAAGTGATATCTTAATATAAGTTTCTTTTTCTGTGTGACTTTTTTCACTTAGAAGCATCATACCTCAATCCACTCATTTTGCTGCTACTGGTCTTACGCCATTTATTGCATGGCTGAGGGATATTCCATCGTACGGAAGTACCACAATTTTTTGAACCATTTTTATATTTCCTGGGATATTTAAGGTGTACCCAAGTTGAGGTTTTTTTAAGCAGTGCAGCCCTAAATTTTGGGGTGGCTCTGTCTAATTGATTTTCAGGTTTCCCAAGGTATATTCCCTAGACTGGAAGTGCCCTTGGCTCTGTAGCTCTGTTGTTTACTTGTTTTAGGGAACACAATGCACTCCTCCAGAGAGGCAGGTGGCAATTTACATCCCGCCCATCAGCATAACAAGACTCCCTGTTCCCCAGGGCCTGTTTTGCCTTTCTGGTGTTTACACATTTTGTGGATGTCCCTTTTAGACCTGTGGAAAGTGATACTTCTTTGTAGTGCAGATTTTCATTGCCCGCCTGCTTGCTTGGCCAAAAAGGGCGTATGCGTTTTCTCCTGAATATATTCATGAGAAAACACATACGCTCTATTTGGCCAAGTGCATCATTTTTGAAATTTTGCCCCTCTTCCTGTGCTTCAAACGCGATTCCAACGTACCTCTTGAAATCTGTTTCCTGCTATTCTGCCTCACATTCATGTCCGCCTCGTTGCCTTCCCTCACCAGATTTTTGGACGATAGTTGTCCTTTATTACTCTGCCAGTTTGTGAATTGCTGTGCCCCTGAGCTCCATTATTCTACTCGTTTTTTGTGAGCTGACCGCAAGTCCAAAATTTTGGTTCAGGACCTATACTGGTTTCCAATGGGGCGCTGAGACTTTGGTTAATTCTTTTTCCTGCTGGGAAATTAGATTGACATTTGCCCGTCCAAATGCCTAACAGCTACTCTCTCATTGGTTCTCCCTCTTCCCTTTCATCCTCAGCCAAACTGGCATCCTGTCTGAACCAGTAGGTTAAAGGGGCTGTCTCTCCAAGTTGGGAGATTGATAGTACAGCAGTTGGAAAGTCAAATGGGAGCACCAGGACAGGGACTATTCGTTGAGTTTTAGAAACCTTTCGTATTCACAGTTTGTCCATGCTCTAGGTTTCCCGTACATGTTATAGCTGTAGTAATATTCCCTTCAACCTGGAGAATTGGGACCCATGGAATGGGTGCCACACATTATTGCTTTAAAGGGTCTGCATTTGTTCACCCAATCTCACCAATCGTCTCAGTCCCAAGTGTCCAGACTTATGCCACATCCAGCTGTCATTGTAGATAGGGTAATTCCAGGTTTAATCAGAGACCATTAAGGAATTGTAAAGAATTTCCCAGTTTTTTTGTTTAGTTTTTGAAATTCCTTTTTATAGTGGGTTTGAGCTGATTCTCGCTGCCATGTTTATGCCAGTCTAGACACACATGATTCCCTTACGGAGACATATCAATACATAGGTTTTAAGATTCTTACTAGTCAGATATATTCCTCTGCGGGAAATATGGGGTTTTGAGTCCCTTTCACTGAAGAAGGTGTAGGTCTTGTCTATTCCATAGTTGGTTTTTGGAAAGGTACCTGTGCTTATATCAAACTCTGGTTTTATGCATCACCCCACCTCTCCTTCCCCCTTAAGCAGGCATAAGAGTGTTTTCTAAATGTGAGACACTGTTCTCTTTCCTAACTCAGTTCAAGTGTAACCATGTTTACAGGATCTTCATAAGTGATATCTTATGATAAGTTTCTTTTTCTGTGTGACTTATTTCACTTAGAATCATCGTACCTGAATCCACCCATTTTGCTGCTACTGGTCTTATGACATTGATTTCATGGCTGATGGATATTCCATCGTACGTAAGTACCACAATTTTTTGAACCATTTTTATATTTCCTGGGATATTTAAGGTGTACCCAAGTTGAGGTCCTTGTAAGCAGTGCAGCCCTAAATTTTGGGGTGGCTCTGTCTTATTGATTTTCAGTTTTCCCAAGGTTTATTCCCTAGACTGGAAGTGCCCATGGCTCTGGTGATCTGTTGTTTACTTGTTTTAGGGAACACAATGCACTCCTCCAGAGAGGCAGTTGGCAACGTACATCCCGCCCATCAGCATAACAAGGCTCCCTGTTCTCCAGGGTCTGTCTTACATTTCTGGTTTTTACACATTTTGTGGATGTCCCTTTTGACCCGTGGGAAGTGATACTTCTTTGTAGTGCAGATTTGCATTGCCCGCTTGCTTGCTTGGCAAAATAGGGCGTATGCGTTTTCTCCTGAATATATTCAGGAGAAAACGCATACGCCCTTTTTGGCCAAGTGCATCATTGTCGAAGTTGTGCCCCTCTTCCTGTGCTTTAAGGGAGATTCCAACGTACCTCTTGAAATCTAATTCCTGCTATTCTGCCTCGCTTTCATGTCCACCTCGTTGCCTTCCCTCAACAGATTTTTGGACGATAGTTGTCCTTTATTACTCGGCCAGTTTGTGAATTGCTGTGCCCCTGATCTCCATTTTTCAACTCGTTTTTTGTGAGCTGACCCCAAGTCCAAAATTTTGGTTCAGGTCCTATGCTGGTTACCGGTGGGGGGCTGAGACTTTGGTTAATTCTTCTTTCTGCTGGGAAGTTAGTGTGATATGTGCCCGTCCAGATGCCTAACAGCTACTCTCTCATTGGTTCTCCCTCTTCCCTTTCATCCTCTGCCAAATTGGAAACCTGTGCGAACCAGGAGGTTAAAGGGGCTGTGTCTCCAAGTTGGGAGATTCATAGTAAAGCCGATGGAAAGTCAAACCGGAGCACCAGGAGAGGGAATATTCGTTGAGATTTAGAAAGCTTTCATATTCACAGTGTGTTCGTTCTCTAGGTTTCCCGTATATGTTATAGCTGTAGTAATATTCCCTTCAACCTGGAGAGTTGGGTCCAATGGAATGGGTGCCATGCATTATTGCATTAAAGGTTCTGCATTTGCTCACAAAATCTCACCAATCCTCTCAGTCCCAAGTGTCCAGCCTTATGCCACATCCAGCTGTCGTTGTACATAGGGTCATTCCAGGTTTCATCAGAGACCCTGAAGGAATTGTAAAGAATTTCCCGGTGTATTTGTTTTGTTTTTGAAATTCCTTTTTATAGTGGGTTTGAGATGATTATCACTGCCATGTTTATGCCAGTCTAGACACACTTGATTCCCTTATGGAGACATATCAATACATAGGTTTTAAGATTCTTACTAGTCAGATATATTCCTCTGTGGGAAATATGGGGTTTTGAGTCCCTTTCACTGAGGAATGTGTAGGTCTTGTCTATTCCATAGTTGGTTTTTGGAACGGTACCTGTGCTTATATCAAACTCTGGTCTTATGCATCACCGCACCTCTCCTTCCCCCTTAAGCAGGCATAAGAGTGTTTTCTAAATGTGAGACACTGTTCTCTTTCCTAACTCATTTCTAGTGTAGCCATGTTTACAGGATCTTCATAAGTGATATCTTATGATAAGTTTCTTTTTCTCTGTGACTTATTTCACTTAGAATCATCGTACCTGAATCCACCCATTTTGCTGCTACTGGTCTTATGACATTGATTTCATGGCTGAGGGATATTCCATCGTACGTAAGTACCTCATTTTTTTGAACCATTTTTATATATCCTGGGATAGTAATGTGTACCCAAGTTGAGGTCCTTGTAAGCACTGCAGACCTAAATATTGGGGTGGCTCTGACTTATTGATTTTCAGTTTTCCCAAGGTATATTCCCTAGACTGGAAGTGCCCTTGGCTCTGTAGCTCTGTTGTTTGCTTGTTTTAGGGAACACAATGCACTCCTCCAGAGAGGCAGTTTGCAATTTACATCCCGCCCATCAGCATAACAAGGCTCCCTGTTCTCCAGGGCCTGTCTTGCCTTTCTGGTTTTTACACATTTTGTGGATGTCCCTTTTGACCGGTGGGAAGTGATACTTCTTTGTAGTGCAGATTTGCATTGCCCGCTTGCTTGCTTGGCCAAAAAGGGAGTATGCGTTTTCTCCTGAATATATTCAGGAGAAAACGCATACGCCCTTTTTGGCCAAGTGCATCATTGTCGAAGTTGTGCCCCTCTTCCTGTGCTTTAAAGGTGATTCCAACGTACCTCTTGAAATCTGTTTCCTGCTATTCTGCCTCGCTTTCAAGTCGCCTCGTTGCCTTCCCTCAACAGATTTTTGGACGATAGTTTTCCTTTATTACTCGGCCAGTTTGTGAATTGCTGTGCCCCTGAGCTCCATTTTTCAACTCGTTTTTTTTTGAGCTGACCACCAGTCCAAAATTTTGGTTCAGGACCTATGTTGGTTCCCGGTGCGGGGCTGAGACTTTGGTTAATTCTTCTTCCTGCTAGGAATTTAGAGTGATATGTGCCAGTCCAAATGCCTAACAGCTACTCTCTCATTGGTTCTCCCTCTACCCTTTCATCCTCTGCCAAATTGGAAACCTGTGCAAACCAGGAGTTTAAAGGGGCTGTCTCTCCAAGTTGGGAGGTTGATAGTAAAGCAGATGGAAAATCAAACCAGAGCACCAGGAGACGGACTATTTGTTGAGTTTTAGAAACCTTTCGTATTCACAGTGTGTCCGTTCTCTAGGTTTCCCGTACATATTATAGCTGTAGTAATATTCCCTTCAACCTGGAGTGTTGGGACCCATGGAATGGGTGCCAGGCATTTGTGCTTTAAAGGGTCTGCATTTGTTCACCCAATCTCACCAATCGTCTCAGTGCCAAGTGTCCAGTCTTATGCCACATCCAGCTGTCGTTGTAGATAGGGTCATTCCAGGTTTCATCAGAGACCCTGAAGGAATTGTAAAGAATTTCCCAGTTTTTTTGTTTAGTTTTTAAAATTCCTTTTTATAGTGGGTTTGAGCTGATTCTCGCTGCCATGTTTATGCCAGTCTAGACACACTTGATTCCCTTACGGAGACATATCAATACATAGGTTTTAAGATTCTTACTAGTCAGATATATTCCTCTGCGGGAAATATGGGGTTTTGAGTCCCTTTCACTGAGGAAGGTGTAGGTCTTGTCTATTCCATTGTTGGTTTTTGGAATGGTACCTGTGCTTATATCAAACTCTGGTTTTATGTATCACCCCACCTCTCCTTCCCCCTTAAGCAGGCCTAAGAGTGTTTCCTAAATGTGAGACTCTGTTCTCTTTCCTAACTCAGTTCAAGTGTAGCCATGTGTACAGGATCTTCATAAGTGATATCTTATGATAAGTTTCTTTTTCTGTGTGACTTATTTCACTTAGAATCATCGTACCTGAATCCACCCATTTTGCTGCTACTGGTCTTATGACATTGATTTCATGGCTGAGGGATATTCCATCGTACGTAAGTACCACAATTTTTTGAACCATTTTTATAATTCCTGGGATATTTAAGGTGTACCCAAGTTGAGGTCCTTGTAAGCAGTGCAGCCCTAAATTTTTGGGTGGCTCTGGCTTATTGATTTTCAGTTTTCCCAAGGTATATTCCCTAGACTGGAAGTGCCCTTGGCTCTGTAGCTCTGTTCTTTACATGTTTTAGGGAACACAATGCACTCCTCCAGAGAGGCAGTTGGCAAGTTACATCCCCCCCATCAGCATAACAAGGCTCCCTGTTCTCCAGGGCCTGTCTTGCCTTTCTGGTTTTTAGACATCTTGTGGATGTCCCTTTTGAACGGTGGGAAGTGATACTTCTTTATAGTGCAGATTTGCATTGCCCGCATGCTTGCTTGGCCAAAAAGGGCGTATGCGTTTTCTCCTGAATATATTCAGGAGAAAACGCATACGCCCTTTTTGGCCAAGTGCATCATTGTCGAAGATGTGCCTCTCTTCCAGTGCTTAAAAGGCGATTCCAACGTACCTCTTGAAATCTGTCTCCTGCTATTCTGCCTCGCTTTCAAGTCCGCCTCGTTGCCTTCCCTTAACTGATTTTTGGACGATAGTTGTCCTTTATTACTCGGCCAGTTTGTGAATTGCTGTGCCCCTGAGCTCCATTTTTCAACTCGTTTTTTGTGAGCTGACCGCATTCCAAAATTTTGGTTCAGGAGTTATACTGGTTCCCGGTGAGTGGCTGAGACTTTGCTTAATTCTTTTTCAGGCCAGGAAATTAGAGTGATATGTGCCCGTCCAAATGCCTAACAGCTACTCTCTCATTGGTTCTCCCTCTTCCCTTTTATCCTCTGCCAAATTGGAAACCTGTGCGAACCAGGAGGTTAAAGGGGCTGTCTCTCCAAGTTGGGAGGTTGATAGTAAAGCAGATGGAAAGTCAAACCCGAGCACCAGGAGAGGGACTATTCGTTGAGTTTTAGAAACCTTTTGTATTCACAGTGTGTCCGTTCTCTAGGTTTCCCGTACATAATATAGCTGTAGTAATATTCCCTTTAATCTGGAGAGTTGGGACCCATGGAATGGGTGCCAGGCATTTGTACTTTAATGGGTCTGCATTTGCTCACACAATCTCACCAATCCTCTAAGTCCCAAGTGTCCAGGCTTATGCCATATCCAGCAGTCGTTGTACATAGGGTCATTCCAGGTTTCATCAGAGACCCTGAAGGAATTGTAAAGAATTTCCCAGATTTTTGTTTTGTTTTTGAAATTCCTTTTTATACTGGTTTGAGCTGATTCTCGCTGCCATGTTTATGCCAGTCTAGACACACTTGATTCCCTTACGGAGACATATCAATACATAGGTTTTAAGATTCTTACTAGTCAGATATATTCCTCTGCAGGAAATATGTGGTTTTGAGTCCCTTTCACTCAGCAAGGTGTAGGTCTTGTCTATTCCATAGTTGGTTTTTGGAACGGTACCTGTGCTTATATCAAACTCTGGTTTTATGCATCACCCCACCTCTCCTTCCCCCTTAAGCAGGCATAAGAGTGTTTTCTAAATGTGAGACACTGTTCTCTTTCCTAACTCAGTTCAATCGTTGCCATGTGTACAGGATCTTCATAAGTGATATCTTATGATAAGTTTCTTTTTCTGTGTGACTTATTTCACTTAGAATCATCGTACCTGAATCCACCCATTTTGCTGCTACTGGTCTTATGACATTGATTTCATGTCTGAGGGATATTCCATCGTATGAAAGTACCACAATTTTTTGAACCATTTTTATATTTCCTGGGATACTTAAGGTGTATCCAAGTTGAGGTCCTTGTAAGCAGTGCAGCCCTAAATTTTGGGGTGGCTCTGTCTCATTGATTTTCAGTTTTCCCAAGGTATATTCCCTAGACTGGAAGTGCCCTTGGCTCTGTAGCTCTGTTCTTTACTTGTTTTAGGGAACACAATGCACTCCTCCAGAGAGGCAGTTGGCAATTTACATCCCGCCCATCTGCATAACAAGGCTCCCTGTTCTCCAGGGCCTGTCTTCCTTTCTGGTTTTTACACATTTTTTGGATGTCCCTTTTGAACGGTTGGAAGTGATACTTCTTTGTAGTGCAGATTTGCATTGCCCGCTTGCTTGCTTGGCCAAAAAGTGCGTATCCATTTTCTCCTGAATATATTCAGGAGAAAACACATACAACCTGTTTGGCCAAGTGCATCATTGTCGAAGTTGTGCCCCTCTTCCTGTGCTTTAAAGGCGATTCCAACGTACCTCTTGAAATCTGTTTCCTGCTATTCTGCCTCGCTTTCAAGTCCGCCTCGTTGCCTTCCCTCAACAGATTTTTGGACGATAGTTGTCCTTTATTACTCGGCCAGTTTGTGAATTGCTGTGCCCCTGAGCTCCATTTTTCAACTCGTTTTTGGTGAGCTGACCGCAAGTCCAAAATTTTGGTTCAGGACCTCTACTGGATCCCGGTGGGTGGCTGAGACTTTGGTTAATTCTTCTTCCTGCCGGGAAATTACAGTGATATGTGCCCGTCCAAATGCCTAACAGCTACTCTCTCATTGGTTTTCCCTTTTCCCTTTCATCCTTGCCAAATTGGCATCCTGTGTGAACCAGGAGGTTAAAGGGGCTGTCTCTCCAAGATGGGAGGTTGATAGTAAAGCAGATGAAAAGTCAAACCGGAGCCCCAGGAGAGGGACTATTCGTTGAGTTTTAGAAACCTTTCGTATTCACAGTGTGTCCGTTCTCTAGGTTTCCCGTACATGTTATATCTGTAGTAATATTCCCTTCAACCTGGAGAGTTGGGACCCATGGAATGGGTGCCAGGCATTTGTGCTTTAAAGGGTCTGCATTTCCTCACCCAATCTCACCAATCGTCTCAGTCCCAAGTGTCCCTCCTTATACCACATCCAGCTGTCGTTGTAGATACGGTCTTTCCAGGTTTCATCAGAGACCCTGAAGGAATTGTAAAGAATTTCCCAGGTTTTCTGTTTTGTTTTTGAAATTCCTTTTTATAGTGGGTTTGAGCTGATTCTCGCTGACATGTTTATGCCAGTCTAGATACACTTGATTCCCTTATGGAGACATATCAATACATAGGTTTTAAGATTCTTACTAGTCAGATATATTCCTCTGCGGGAAATATGGTGTTTTGAGTCCCTTTCACTGAGGAAGGTTTAGGTCTTGTCTATTCCATAGTTGGTTTTTGGAACGGCACTTGTGCTTATATCAAACTCTGGTTTTATGCATCACCCCACCTCTCCTTCCCACTTAAGCAGGCATAAGTGTGTTTTCTAAATGTGAGACACTGTTCTCTTTCCTAACTAAGTTCAAGTGTAGCCATGTTTATAGGATCTTCATAAGTGATATCTTATGATAAGTTTCTTTTTCTGTGTGACTTATTTCACTTAGAATCATCGTACCTGAATCCACCCATTTTGCTGCTACTGGTCTTATGACATTGATTTCATGGCTGAGGGATATTCCATCGTACGTAAGTACCACAATTTTTTGAACCATTTTTATATTTCCTGGGATACTTAAGGTGTATCAAAGTTGAGGTCCTTGTAAGCAGTGCAGCCCTAAATTTTGGGGTGGCTCTGTCTTATTGATTTTCAGTTTTCCCAAGGTATATTCCCTAGACTGGAAGTGCCCTTGGCTCTGTAGCTCTGTTGTTTACTTGTTTTAGGGAACACAATGCACTCCTCCAGAGAGGCAGTTGGCAATTTACATCCCGCCCATCAGCATAACAAGGCTCCCTGTTCTCCAGGGCCTGTCTTGCCTTTCTGGTTTTTACACATTTTGTGGATGTCCCTTTTGACCGGTGGGAAGTGATACTTCTTTGTAGTGCAGATTTGCATTGCCCGCTTGCTTCCTTGGCCAAAAAGGGCGTATGCGTTTTCACCTGAATATATTCAGGAGAAAACGCATACGCCTTTTTTGGCCAAGGGCATCATTGTCGAAGTTGTGCCCCTCTTCCTGTGCTTTAAAGGCGATTCCAACGTACTTCTTGAAATCTCTTTCTATCTATTCTGCCTCGCTTTCAAGTCCGCCTCATTGACTTCCCTCAACCGATTTTTGGACGATAGTTGTCCGTTATTACTCGGCCAGTTTGTGAATTGCTGTGCCCCTGAGCTCCATTTTTCAACTCGTTTTTGGTGAGCTGACCGCAAGTCCAAAATTTTGGTTCATGACCTATACTGGTTCCCGGTGGGTGGCTGAGACTTTGGTTAATTCTTCTTCGTGCCGAGAAATTACAGTGATATGTGCCCGTCCAAATGCCTAACAGCTACTCTCTCATTGATTCTCCCTCTTTCCTTTTATCCTCTGCCAAATTGGCAACCTGTGCGAACCAGGAGGTTAAAGGGGCTGTCTCTCCAAGTTGGGAGGTTGATAGTAAAGCAGATGGAAAGTCAAACCGGAGCACCAGGAGAGGGACTATTCGTTGAGTTTTAGAAACTTTTCGTATTCACAGTGTGTCCGTTCTCTAGGTTTCCCGTACATGTTATAGCTGTAGTAATATTCCCTTCAACCTGGAGAGTTGGGACCCATGGAATGGGTGCCATGCATTATTGCTTTAAAGGGTCTGCATTTACTCACCCAATCTCACCAATTCACTCAGTCACAATTGTCCAGCCTTATGCCATATCCAGCTGTCGTTGTAGATAGGGTCATTCCAGGTTTCATCAGAGACCCTGAAGGAATTGTAAAGAATTTCCCAGTTTTTTTGATTTGTTTTTGAAATTCCTTTTTATAGTGGGTTTGAGCTGATTCTCGCTGACATGTTTATGCCAGTCTAGATACACTTGATTCCCTTATGGAGACATATCAATACATAGGTTTTAAGATTCTAACTAGTCAGATATATTCCTCTGCGGGAAATATGGGGTTTTGAGTCCCTTTCACTGAGGAAGGTTTAGGTCTTGTCTATTCCATAGTTGGTTTTTTGAACGGCACTTGTGCTTATATCAAACTCTGGTTTTATGCATCACCCCACCTCTCCTTCCCACTTAAGCAGGCATAAGTGTGTTTTCTAAATGTGAGACACTGTTCTCTTTCCTAACTAAGTTCAAGTGTAGCCATGTTTATAGGATCTTCATAAGTGATATCTTATGATAAGTTTCTTTTTCTGTGTGACTTATTTCACTTAGAATCATCGTACCTGAATCCACCCATTTTGCTGCTACTGGTCTTATGACATTGATTTCATGGCTGAGGGATATTCCATCGTACGTAAGTACCACAATTTTTTGAACCATTTTTATATTTCCTGGGATACTTAAGGTGTATCAAAGTTGAGGTCCTTGTAAGCAGTGCAGCCCTAAATTTTGGGGTGGCTCTGTCTTATTGATTTTCAGTTTTCCCAAGGTATATTCCCTAGACTGGAAGTGCCCTTGGCTCTGTAGCTCTGTTGTTTACTTGTTTTAGGGAACACAATGCACTCCTCCAGAGAGGCAGTTGGCAATTTACATTCCGCCCATCAGCATAACAAGGCTCCCTGTTCTCCAGGGCCTGTCTTGCCTTTCTGGTTTTTACACATTTTGTGGATGTCCCTTTTGACCGGTGGGAAGTGATACTTCTTTGTAGTGCAGATTTGCATTGCCCGCTTGCTTCCTTGGCCAAAAAGGGCGTATGCGTTTTCTCCTGAATATATTCAGGAGAAAACGCATACGCCTTTTTTGGCCAAGGGCATCATTGTCGAAGTTGTGCCCCTCTTCCTGTGCTTTAAAGGCGATTCCAACGTACTTCTTGAAATCTCTTTCTTGCTATTCTGCCTCGCTTTCAAGTCCGCGTCATTGACTTCCCTCAACAGATTTTTGGACGATAGTTGTCCTTTATTACTCGGCCAGTTTGTGAATTGCTGTGCCCCTGAGCTCCATTTTTCAACTCGTTTTTGGTGAGCTGACCGCAAGTCCAAAATTTTGGTTCATGACCTATACTGGTTCCCGGTGGGTGGCTGAGACTTTGGTTAATTCTTCTTCGTGCCGAGAAATTACAGTGATATGTGCCCGTCCAAATGCCTAACAGCTACTCTCTCATTGATTCTCCCTCTTCCCTTTTATCCTCTGCCAAATTGGCAACCTGTGCAAACCAGGAGGTTAAAGGGGCTGTCTCTCCAAGTTGGGAGGTTGATAGTAAAGCAGATGGAAAGTCAAACCGGAGCACCAGGAGAGGGACTATTCGTTGAGTTTTAGAAACTTTTCGTATTCACAGTGTGTCCGTTCTCTAGGTTTCCCGTACATGTTATAGCTGTAGTAATATTCCCTTCAACCTGGAGAGTTGGGACCCATGGAATGGGTGCCATGCATTATTGCTTTAAAGGGTCTGCATTTACTCACCCAATCTCACCAATTCACTCAGTCACAATTGTCCAGCCTTATGCCATATCCAGCTGTCGTTGTAGATAGGGTCATTCCAGGTTTCATCAGAGACCCTGAAGGAATTGTAAAGAATTTCCCAGTTTTTTTGTTTTGTTTTTGAAATTCCTTTTTATAGTGGGTTTGAGCTGATTCTCGCTGCCATGTTTATGACAGTCTAGACACACTTGTTTCCCTTTCGGAGACATATCAATACATAGGTTTTAATATTCTTAATAGTCAGATATAATCTTCTGCGGGAAATATGCGGTTTTGAGTCCCCTTCACTGAGGAAGGTGTAGGTCTTGTCTATTCCATAGTTGGTTTTTGGAACGGTACCTGTGCTTATATCAAACTCTGGTTTTATGCATCACCCCACCTCTCCTTCCCCCTTAAGCAGGCATAAGAGTGTTTTCTAAATGTGAGACACTCTTATCTTTCCTAACTCAGTTCAAGCGTAGCCATGTTTATAGGATCTTCATAAGTGATATCTTATGATATGTTTCTTTTTCTGTGTGACTTATTTCACTTAGAATCATCGTACCTGAATCCACCCATTTTGCTGCTACTGGTCTTATGACATTGATTTCATGGCTGAGGGATATTCCATCGTACGTAAGTACCACAATTTTTTGAACCATTTTTATATTTCCTGGGATACTTAATGTGTATCCAAGTTGAGGTCCTTGTAAGCAGTGCAGCCCTAAATTTTGGGGTGGCTCTGTCTTATTGATTTTCAGTTTTCCCAAGGTATATTCCCTAGACTGGAAGTGCCCTTGGCTCTCTAGGTCTGTTGTTTACTTGTTTTAGGGAACACAATGCACTCCTCCAGAGAGGCAGTTGGCAATTTACATCCCGCCCATCAGCATAACAAGGCTCCCTGTTCTCCAGGGCCTGTCTTGCCTTTCTGGTTTTTACACATTTTGTGGATGTCCCATTTGACCGGTGCGAAGTGATACTTCTTTGTAGTGCAGATTTGCATTGCCCGCTTGCTTGCTTGGCCAAAAAGGGCGTATGTGTTTTCTCCTGAATATATTCAGGAGAAAACACATACGCCCTTTTTGGCCAAGTGCATCATTGTCGAAGTTGTGCCCCTCTTCCTGTGCTTTAAAGGCGATTCCAACGTACCTCTTGAAATCTGTTTCCTGCTATTCTGCCTCGCTTTCAAGTCCACCTCGTTGCCTTCCCTCAACAGATTTTTGGACGATAGTTGTCCTTTATTACTCGGCCAGTTTGTGAATTGCTGTGCCCCTGAGCTCCATTTTTCAACTCGTTTTTGGTGATTTGACCGCAAGTCCAAAATTTTGGTTCAGGACCTATACTGGTTCCCGGTGGGTGGCTGAGACTTTGGTTAATTCTTCTTCCTGCCGGGAAATTACAGTGATATGTGCCCGTCCAAATGCCTAACAGCTACTCTCTCATTGGTTCTCCCTCTTCCCTTTCAACCTCTGCCAAATTGGCAACTTGTGTGATCCAGGAGGTTAAAGGGGCTGTCTCTTCAAGTTGGCAGGTTGATAGTAAAGCAGATGAAAAGTCAAACCGTTGCACCAGGAGAGGGACTATTCGTTGAGTTTTAGTAACCTTTCGTATTCACAGTGTGTCCGTTCTCTAGGTTTCCCGTACATGTTATAGCTGTAGTAATATTCCCTTCAACCTGGAGAGTTGGGGCCCATGGAATGGGTTCCAGGCATTTGTGCTTTAAAGTGTCTGCATTTGCTCACCCAATCTCACCAAACCTGTCAGTCCCAAGTGTCCTTCCTTATGCCACACCCAGCTGTCGTTGTAGATAGGGTCATTCCAGGTTTCATCAGGGACCCTGAATGAATTGTAAAGAATTTCCCAGTTTTTTTGTTTTGTTTTTGAAATTCCTTTTTATAGTGGGTTTGAGCTGATTCTCGCTGCCATGTTTATGCCAGTCTAGACACACTTGATTCCCTTACGGAGACATATCAATACATAGGTTTTAAGATTCTTACTAGTCATATATATTCCTCTGCGGGAAATATGGGGTTTTGAGTCCCTTTCACTGAGAAAGGTGTAGGTCTTGTCTATTCCATAGTTGGTTTTTGGAACGGTACGTGTGCTTATATCAAACTCTGGTTTTATGCATCACCCCACCAATCCTTCCCCCTTAAGCAAGCATAAGAGTGTTTTCTAAATGTGAGACACTGTTCTCTTTCCTAACTCAGTTCAAGTGTAGCCATGTTTACAGGATCTTCATAAGTGATATCTTATGATAAGTTTCTTTTCTGTGTGACTTATTTCACTTAGAATCATCGTACCTGAATCCACCCATTTTGCTGCTACTGGTCTTATGATATTGGTTTCATGGTTGAGGGATATTCCATCGTACGTAAGTACCACAATTTTTTGAACCACTTTTATATTTCCTGGGATACTTAATGTGTATCCAAGTTGAGCTCCTTGTAAGCAGTGGAGCCCTAAATTTTGGGGTGGCTCTGTCTTATTGATTTTCAGTTTTCCCAAGGTATATTCCCTAGACTGGAAGTGCCCTTGGCTCTGTAGCTCTGTTCTTTACTTGTTTTAGGGAACACAATGCACTCCTCCATAGAGGCAGTTGGCAATTTATATCCTGCCCATCAGCATAACAAGGCTCCCTGTTCTCCAGGGCCTGTCTTGTCTTTCTGGTTTTTACACATTTTGTGGATGTCCCTTTTGACCGGTGGGAAGTGATACTTCTTTGTAGTGCAGATTTGCATTGCCCGCTTGCTTGCTTGGCCAAAAAGGGCGTATGTGTTTTCTCCTGAATATATTCAGGAGAAAACGCATATGCACTTTTTGGCCAAGTGCATCATTGTCGAAGTTGTGCCTCTCTTCCTGTGCTTTAAAGGCGATTCCAAGGTACCTCTTGAAATCTGTTTCCTGCTATTCTGCCTCGCTTTCAAGTCCACCTCGTTGCCTTCCCTCAACAGATTTTTGGACGATAGTTGTCCTTTATTACTCGGCCAGTTTGCGAATTGCTGTGCCCCTGAGCTCCATTTTTCAACTCGTTTTTGGTGAGCTGACCGCAAGTCCAAAATTTTGGTTCAGGACCTATACTGTTTCCCGGTGGTTGGCTGAGACTTTGGTTAATTCTTCTTCCTGCTGGGAAATTACAGTGATATATGCCCGTCCAAATGCCTAACAGCTACTCTCTCATTGGTTCTCCCTCTTCCCTTTCATCCTCTGCCAAATTGGAAACCTGTGCGAACCAGGAGGTTAAAGGGGCTGTCTCTCCAAGTTGGGAGGTTGATAGTAAAGCAGATGGAAAGTCAAACCGGAGCACCAGGAGAGGGACTATTCTTTGAGTTTTAGAAACCTTTCGTATTCACAGTGTGTCCGTTCTCTAGGTTTCCCGTACATGTTATAGCTGTAGTAATATTCCCTTCAACTTGGAGAGTTGGGATTCATGGAGTGGGTGCCAAGCATTTGTGCTTTAAAGGGTCTGCATTTGCTCACCCAATCTCACCATTCGTCTCAGTCCCAAGTGTCCCTCCTTATGCCACATCCATCTTTCGTTGTAGATAGGGTCATTCCAGGTTTCATCAGAGACCCTGAAGGAATTGTAAAGAATTTCCCAGTTTTTTTGTTTTGTTTTTGAAATTCCTTTTTATAGTGGGCTTGAGCTGATTCTCGCTGCCATGTTTATGCCAGTCTAGACACACTTGATTCCCTTACGGAGACATATCAATACATAGGTTTTAAGATTCTTACTAGTCAGATATATTCCTCTGCGGGAAATATGTGGTTTTGAGTCCCTTTCACTGAGGAAGGTGTAGGTCTTCTCTATTCCATACTTGGTTTTTGGAACGGTAACTGTGCTTATATCAAACTCTGGTTGTATGCATCACCCCACCTCTCCTTCCCCCTTAAGCAGGCATAAGAGTGTTTTCTAAATGAGAGACCCTGTTCTCTTTCCTAACTCAGTTCAAGTGTAGCCATGTTTATAGGATCTTCATAAGTGATATCTTATGATAAGTTTCTTTTTCTGTGTGACTTATTTCACTTAGTATCATCGTACCTGAATCCACCCATTTTGCTGCTACTGGTCTTATGACATTGATTTCATGGCTGAGCGATATTCCATCGTACGTAAGTACCACAATTTTTTGAACCATTTTTATATTTCCTGGGATACTTAAGGTGTATCCAAGTTGAGGTCCTTGTAAGCAGTGCAGCCCTAAATTTTGGGGTGGCTCTGTCTTATTGATTTTCAGTTTTCCCAAGGTATATTCCCTAGAATGGAAGTGCCCTTGGCTCTGTAGCTCTGTTCTTTACTTCTTTTAGGGAACACAAGGCACTCCTCCAGAGAGGCAGTTGGCAATTTACATCCCGCCCATCAGCATAACAAGGCTCCCTGTTCTCCAGGGCCTGTCTTGCCTTTCTCGTTTTTACACATTTTGTGGATGTCCCTTTTGACCGGTGGAAAGTGATGCTTCTTTGTAGTGCAGATTTGCATTGCCCTCTTGCTTGCTTGGCCAAAAAGGGCGTATGCATTTTCTCCTGAATATATTCAGGAGAAAACGCATACGCCCTTTTTGGCCAAGTGCATCATTGTCGAAGTTGTGCCTCTCTTCCTGTGCTTTAAAGGCGATTCCAACGTACCTCTTGAAATCTGTTTCCTGCTATTCTGCCTCGCTTTCAAGTCCACCTCGTTGCCTTCCCTCAATAGATTTTTGGACGATAGTTGTCCTTTATTTCTCGGCCAGTTTGTGAATTGCTGTGCCCCTGAGCTCCTTTTTTCAACTCGTTTTTGGTGAGCTGACCGCAAGTCCAAAATTTTGGTTCAGGACCTATACTGGTTCCCGGTGGGTGGCTGAGACTTTGGTTAATACTCCTTCCTGCCGGGAAATTACAGTGATATGTGCCCGTCCAAATGCCTAAGAGCTACTCTATCATTGGTTCTCCCTCTTCCCTTTCATCCTCTGCCAAATTGGAAACCTGTGCGAACCAGGATGTTAAAGGGGCTGTCTCTCCAAGTTGGGAGATTGATAGTAAAGCAGATGGAAAGTCAAACCGGAGCACCAGGATAGGGTCTATTCGTTGAGATTTAGAAACCTTTCGTATTCACAGTGTGTCCGTTCTCTAGGTTTCCCGTACATGTTATAGCTGTAGTAATATTCCCTTCAACCTGGAGAGTTGGGACTCATGGAATGGGTGCCAAGCATTTGTGCTTTAAAGGGTCTGCATTTGCTCACCCAATCTCACCAATACTCTCAGTCCCAAGTGTCCCTCCTTATGCCACATCCAGCTCTCGTTGTAGATAGGGTCATTCCAGGTTTCATCAGAGACCCTGAAGGAATTGTAAAGAATTTCCCAGTTTTTTTGTTTTGTTTTTGAAATTCCTTTTTATAGTGGGTTTGAGCTGATTCTCGCTGCCATGTTTATGCCAGTCTAGACACACTTGATTCCCTTACAGAGACATATCAATACATAGGTTTTAAGATTCTTACTAGTCAGATATATTCCTCTGCGGGAAATATGGGGTTCTGAGTCCCTTTCACTGAGGAAGGTGTAGGTCTTGTCTATGCCATAGTTGGTTTTTGGAACGGTACGTGTGCTTATATCAAACTCTGGTTGTATGCATCACCCCACCTCTCCTTCCCCCTTAAGCAGGCATAAGAGTGTTTTCTAAAGGAGAGACACTGTTCTCTTTCCTAACTCAGTTCAAGTGTAGCCATGTTTATAGGATCTTCATAAGTGATATCTTATGATAAGTTTCTTTTTCTGTGTGACTTATTTCACTTAGTATCATCGTACCTGAATCCACCCATTTTGCTGCTACTGGTCTTATGACATTGATTTCATGGTTGAGGGATATTCCATCGTACGTAAGTACCACAATTTTTTGAACCATTTTTATATTTCCTGGGATACTTAAGGTGTATCCAAGTTGAGGTCCTTGTAAGCAGTGCAGCCCTAAATTTTGGGGTGGCTCTGTCTTATTGATTTTCAGTTTTCCCAAGGTATATTCCCTAGACTGGAAGTGCCCTTGGCTCTGTAGCTCTGTTCTTTACTTCTTTTAGGGAACACAAGGCACTCCTCCAGAGAGGCAGTTGGCAATTTACATCCCGCCCATCAGCATAACAAGGCTCCCTGTTCTCCAGGGCCTGTCTTGCCTTTCTCGTTTTTACACATTTTGTGGATGTCCCTTTTGACCGGTGGAAAGTGATGCTTCTTTGTAGTGCAGATTTGCATTGCCCTCTTGCTTGCTTGGCCAAAAAGGGCGTATGCATTTTCTCCTGAATATATTCAGGAGAAAACGCATACGCCCTTTTTGGCCAAGTGCATCATTGTCGAAGTTGTGCCTCTCTTCCTGTGCTTTAAAGGCGATTCCAACGTACCTCTTGAAATCTGTTTCCTGCTATTCTGCCTCGCTTTCAAGTCCACCTCGTTGCCTTCCCTCAATAGATTTTTGGACGATAGTTGTCCTTTATTTCTCGGCCAGTTTGTGAATTGCTGTGCCCCTGAGCTCCTTTTTTCAACTCGTTTTTGGTGAGCTGACCGCAAGTCCAAAATTTTGGTTCAGGACCTATACTGGTTCCCGGTGGGTGGCTGAGACTTTGGTTAATACTCCTTCCTGCCGGGAAATTACAGTGATATGTGCCCGTCCAAATGCCTAAGAGCTACTCTATCATTGGTTCTCCCTCTTCCCTTTCATCCTCTGCCAAATTGGAAACCTGTGCGAACCAGGATGTTAAAGGGGCTGTCTCTCCAAGTTGGGAGATTGATAGTAAAGCAGATGGAAAGTCAAACCGGAGCACCAGGATAGGGTCTATTCGTTGAGATTTAGAAACCTTTCGTATTCACAGTGTGTCCGTTCTCTAGGTTTCCCGTACATGTTATAGCTGTAGTAATATTCCCTTCAACCTGGAGAGTTGGGACTCATGGAATGGGTGCCAAGCATTTGTGCTTTAAAGGGTCTGCATTTGCTCACCCAATCTCACCAATACTCTCAGTCCCAAGTGTCCCTCCTTATGCCACATCCAGCTCTCGTTGTAGATAGGGTCATTCCAGGTTTCATCAGAGACCCTGAAGGAATTGTAAAGAATTTCCCAGTTTTTTTGTTTTGTTTTTGAAATTCCTTTTTATAGTGGGTTTGAGCTGATTCTCGCTGCCATGTTTATGCCAGTCTAGACACACTTGATTCCCTTACGGAGACATATCAATACATAGGTTTTAAGATTCTTACTAGTCAGATATATTCCTCTGCGGGAAATATGGGGTTCTGAGTCCCTTTCACTGAGGAAGGTGTAGGTCTTGTCTATGCCATAGTTGGTTTTTGGAACGGTACGTGTGCTTATATCAAACTCTGGTTGTATGCATCACCCCACCTCTCCTTCCCCCTTAAGCAGGCATAAGAGTGTTTTCTAAAGGAGAGACACTGTTCTCTTTCCTAACTCAGTTCAAGTGTAGCCATGTTTATAGGATCTTCATAAGTGATATCTTATGATAAGTTTCTTTTTCTGTGTGACTTATTTCACTTAGTATCATCGTACCTGAATCCACCCATTTTGCTGCTACTGGTCTTATGACATTGATTTCATGGTTGAGGGATATTCCATCGTACGTAAGTACCACAATTTTTTGAACCATTTTTATATTTCCTGGGATACTTAAGGTGTATCCAAGTTGAGGTCCTTGTAAGCAGTGCAGCCCTAAATTTTGGGGTGGCTCTGTCTTATTGATTTTCAGTTTTCCCAAGGTATATTCCCTAGACTGGAAGTGCCCTTGGCTCTGTAGCTCTGTTCTTTACTTCTTTTAGGGAACACAAGGCACTCCTCCAGAGAGGCAGTTGGCAATTTACATCCCGCCCATCAGCATAACAAGGCTCCCTGTTCTCCAGGGCCTGTCTTGCCTTTCTCGTTTTTACACATTTTGTGGATGTCCCTTTTGACCCGTGGGAAGTGATACTTCTTTGTAGTGCAGATTTGCATTGCCCTCTTGCTTGCTTGGCCAAAAAGGGCGTATGCATTTACTCCTGAATATATTCAGGAGAAAACGCATACGCCCTTTTTGGCCAAGTGCATCATTGTCGAAGTTGTGCCTCTCTTCCTGTGCTTTAAAGGCGATTCCAACGTACCTCTTGAAATCTGTTTCCTGCTATTCTGCCTCGCTTTCAAGTCCACCTCGTTGCCTTCCCTCAATAGATTTTTGGACGATAGTTGTCCTTTATTTCTCGGCCAGTTTGTGAATTGCTGTGCCCCTGAGCTCCTTTTTTCAACTCGTTTTTGGTGAGCTGACCGCAAGTCCAAAATTTTGGTTCAGGACCTATACTGGTTCCCGTTGGGTGGCTGAGACTTTGGTTAATACTCCTTCCTGCCGGGAAATTACAGTGATATGTGCCCGTCCAAATGCCTAAGAGCTACTCTATCATTGGTTCTCCCTCTTCCCTTTCATCCTCTGCCAAATTGGAAACCTGTGCGAACCAGGATGTTAAAGGGGCTGTCTCTCCAAGTTGGGAGATTGATAGTAAAGCAGATGGAAAGTCAAACCGGAGCACCAGGATAGGGTCTATTCGTTGATATTTAGAAACCTTTCGTATTCACAGTGTGTCCGTTCTCTAGGTTTCCGGTACATGTTATAGCTGTAGTAATATTCCCTTCAACCTGGAGAGTTGGGACTCATGGAATGGGTGCCAAGCATTTGTGCTTTAAAGGGCCTGCATTTGCTCACCCAATCTCACCAATCCTCTCAGTCCCAAGTGTCCCTCCTTATGCCACATCCAGCTCTCGTTGTAGATAGGGTCATTCCAGGTTTCATCAGAGACCCTGAAGGAATTGTAAAGAATTTCCCAGTTTTTTTGTTTTGTTTTTGAAATTCCTTTTTATAGTGGGTTTGAGCTGATTCTCGCTGCCATGTTTATGCCAGTCTAGACACACTTGATTCCCTTACGGAGACATATCAATACATAGGTTTTAAGATTCTTACTAGTCAGATATATTCCTCTGCGGGAAATATGGGGTTCTGAGTCCCTTTCACTGAGGAAGGTGTAGGTCTTGTCTATTCCATAGTTGGTTTTTGGAACGGTACGTGTGCTTATATCAAACTCTGGTTGTATGCATCACCCCACCTCTCCTTCCCCCTTAAGCAGGCATAAGAGTGTTTTCTAAATGAGAGACACTGTTCTCTTTCCTAACTCAGTTCAATTTTAGCCATGTTTACAGGATCTTCATAAGTGATATCTTATGATAAGTTTCTTTTTCTGTGTGACTTATTTCCCTTAGAATCAACGAACCTGAATCCACCCATTTTGCTGCTACTGGTCTTATGACATTGATTTCATGGCTGAGGGATATTCCATCGTACGTAAGTACCACAATTTTTTGAACCATTTTTATATTTCCTGGGATATTTAAGGTGTACCCAAGTTGAGGTCATTGTAAGCAGTGCAGCCCTAAATTTTGGGGTGGCTCTGTATTATTGATTTTCAGTTTTCCCAAGTTATATTCCCTAGACTGGAAGTGCCCTTGGCTCTGTAGCTCTGTTCTTTACTTGTTTTAGGGAACACAATGCACTCCTCCAGAGAGGCAGTTGGCAATTTACATCCCGCCAATCAGCATAAGAAGGCTCCCTGTTCTCCAGGGCCTGTCTTGCCTTTCTGGTTTTTACACATTTTGTGGATGTCCCTTTTGACCGGTGGGAAGTGATACTTCTTTGTAGTGCAGATTTGCATTGCCCACTTGCTTGCTTGGCCAAAAAGGGCGTATGCGTTTTCTCCTGAATATATTCAGGAGAAAACGCATACGCCCTTTTTGGCCAAGGGCATCATTGTAGAAGTTGTGCCCCTCTTCCTGTGCTTTAAAGGCGATTCCAACGTACCTCTTGAAATCTGTTTCCTGCTATTCTGCCTCGCTTTCAAGTCCGCCTCGTTGCCTTCCCTCAACAGATTTTTGGACGATACGTTTCCTTTATTACTCGGCCAGTTTGTGAATTGCTGTGCCCCTGAGCTCCATTTTTCAACTCGTTTTTCGTGAGCTGACCGCAAGTCCAAAATTTTGGTTCAGGACCTATACTGGTTCCCGGTGGGTGGCTGAGACTTTGGTTAATTCTTCTTCCTGCCGCGAAATTACAGTGATATGTGCCCGTCCAAATGCCTAACAGCTACTGTCTCATTGGTTCTCCCTTTTCCATTTCATCCTCTGCCAAATTGGCATCCTGTGTGAACCAGGAGGTTAAAGGGGCTGTCTCTCCAAGTTGGGAGGTTGATAGTAAAGCAGATGGAAAGTCAAACCGGAGCACCAGGAGAGGGACTATTCGTTGAGTTTTAGAAACCTTTCGTATTCACAGTGTGTCCGTTCTCTAGGTTTCCCGTACATGTTATAACTGTAGTAATATTCCCTTCAACCTGGAGAGTTGGGACCCATGGAATGGGTGCCATGTATTATTGCATTAAAGGGTCTGCATTTGCTCAACCAATCTCACCAATTCTCTCAGTCACAAGTGTCCAGCCTTATGCCACATCCAGCTGTCGTTGTAGATAGGGTCATTCCAGGTTTCATCAGATATCCTGAAGGAATTGTAAAGAATTTCCCAGTTTTTTTGTTTTGTTTTTGAAATTCCTTTTTATAGTGGGTTTGAGCTGATTCTCGCTGCCATGTTTATGCCAGACTAGACACACTTGTTTCCCTTACGGAGACATATCAATACATAGGTTTTAATATTCCTACTAGTCAGATATATTCCTCTGCGGGAAATATGGTGTTTTGAGTCCCTTTCACTGAGGAAGGTGTAGGTTTTGTCTATTCCATAGTTGGTTTTTGGAACGGTACCTGTGCTTATATCAAACTCTGGTTTTATGCATCACCCCACCTCTCCTTCCCCCTTAAGCAGGCATAAGTGTGTTTTCTAAATGTGAGACACTGTTCTCTTTCCTAACTCAGTTCAAGTGTAGCCAAGTTTATAGGATCTTCATAAGTGATATCTTATGATAAGTTTCTTTTTCTGTGTGACTTATTTCACTTAGAATCATCGTACCTGAATCCACCCATTTTGCTGCTACTGATCTTATGACATTGATTTCATGGCTGAGGGATATTCCATCGTATGTAAGTACCACAATTTTTTGAAACATTTTTATATTTCCTGGGATACTTAATGTGTATCCAACTTGAGGTCCTTGTAAGAAGTGCAGCCCTAAATTTTGGGGTCTCTCTGTCTTATTGATTTTCAGTTTTCCCAAGGTATATTCCCTAGACTGGAAGTGCCCTTGGCTCTGTAGCTCTGTTGTTTACTTGTTTTAGGGAACACAATGCACTCCTCCAGAGTGGCAGTTGGCAATTTACATCCCGCCCATCAGCATAACAAGGCTCCCTGTTCTCCAGGGCCTGTCTTGCCTTTCTGGTTTTTACACATTTTGTGGATGTCCCTTTTGACCGGTGGGAAGTGATACTTCTTTGTAGTGCAGATTTGCATTGCCCGCTTGCTTGCTTGGCCAAAAAGGGCGTATGCGTTTTCTCCTGAATATATTCAGGAGAAAACGCATACGCCCTTTTTGGCCAAGTGCATCATTGTCGAAGTTGTGCCCCTCTTCCTGTGCTTTAAAGGCGATTCCAACGTACCTCTTGGAATCCGTTTCCTGCTATTCTGCCTCGCTTTCAAGTCCACCTCGTTGCCTTTCCTCAACAGATTTTTGGACGATAGTTGTCCTTTATTACTCGGCCAGTTTGTGAATTGCTGTGCCCCTGAGCTCCATTTTTCAACTCGTTTTTGGTGAGCTGACCGCAAGTCCAAAATTTTGGTTCAGGACCTATACTGGTTCCCGGTAGGTGGCTGAGACTTTGGTTAATTCTTCTTCCTGCCGGGAAATTACAGTGATATGTGCCCGTCCAAATGACTAACAGCTACTCTCTCATTGGTTCTCCCTCTTCCCATTCATCCTCTGCCAAATTGGAAACCTGTGCGAACCAGGAGGTTAAAGGGGCTGTCTCTCCAAGTTGGGAGGTTGATAGTAAAGCAGATGGAAAGTCAAAGCGGAGCACCAGGAGAGGGACTATTCGTTGAGTTTTAGAAACCTTTCGTATTCACAGTGTGTCCGTTCTCTAGGTTTCCCGTACATGTTATAGCTGGAGTAATATTTACTTCAACCTGGAGAGTTGGGGCCCATGGAATGGGTGCCAGGCATTTGTGATTTAAAGGGTCTGCATTTGCTCACCCAATCTCACCAATACTCTCAGTCCCAAGTGTCCCTCCTTATGCCACATCCAGCTGTCATTGTAGATAGGGTATTCCAGGTTTCATCAGGGACCCTGAAGGAATTGTAAAGAATTTCCCAGTTTTTTTGTTTTGTTTTTGAAATTCCTTTTTATAGTGGGTTTGAGCTGATTCTCGCTGCCATGTTTATGCCAGTCTAGACACACTTGATTCCCTTACAGAGACATATCAATACATAGGTTTTAAGATTCTTACTAGTCAGATATATTCCTCTGCGGGAAATATGGGGTTCTGAGTCCCTTTCACTGAGGAAGGTGTAGGTCTTGTCTATGCCATAGTTGGTTTTTGGAACGGTACGTGTGCTTATATCAAACTCTGGTTGTATGCATCACCCCACCTCTCCTTCCCCCTTAAGCAGGCATAAGAGTGTTTTCTAAAGGAGAGACACTGTTCTCTTTCCTAACTCAGTTCAAGTGTAGCCATGTTTATAGGATCTTCATAAGTGATATCTTATGATAAGTTTCTTTTTCTGTGTGACTTATTTCACTTAGTATCATCGTACCTGAATCCACCCATTTTGCTGCTACTGGTCTTATGACATTGATTTCATGGTTGAGGGATATTCCATCGTACGTAAGTACCACAATTTTTTGAACCATTTTTATATTTCCTGGGATACTTAAGGTGTATCCAAGTTGAGGTCCTTGTAAGCAGTGCAGCCCTAAATTTTGGGGTGGCTCTGTCTTATTGATTTTCAGTTTTCCCAAGGTATATTCCCTAGACTGGAAGTGCCCTTGGCTCTGTAGCTCTGTTCTTTACTTCTTTTAGGGAACACAAGGCACTCCTCCAGAGAGGCAGTTGGCAATTTACATCCCGCCCATCAGCATAACAAGGCTCCCTGTTCTCCAGGGCCTGTCTTGCCTTTCTCGTTTTTACACATTTTGTGGATGTCCCTTTTGACCGGTGGAAAGTGATGCTTCTTTGTAGTGCAGATTTGCATTGCCCTCTTGCTTGCTTGGCCAAAAAGGGCGTATGCATTTTCTCCTGAATATATTCAGGAGAAAACGCATACGCCCTTTTTGGCCAAGTGCATCATTGTCGAAGTTGTGCCTCTCTTCCTGTGCTTTAAAGGCGATTCCAACGTACCTCTTGAAATCTGTTTCCTGCTATTCTGCCTCGCTTTCAAGTCCACCTCGTTGCCTTCCCTCAATAGATTTTTGGACGATAGTTGTCCTTTATTTCTCGGCCAGTTTGTGAATTGCTGTGCCCCTGAGCTCCTTTTTTCAACTCGTTTTTGGTGAGCTGACCGCAAGTCCAAAATTTTGGTTCAGGACCTATACTGGTTCCCGGTGGGTGGCTGAGACTTTGGTTAATACTCCTTCCTGCCGGGAAATTACAGTGATATGTGCCCGTCCAAATGCCTAAGAGCTACTCTATCATTGGTTCTCCCTCTTCCCTTTCATCCTCTGCCAAATTGGAAACCTGTGCGAACCAGGATGTTAAAGGGGCTGTCTCTCCAAGTTGGGAGATTGATAGTAAAGCAGATGGAAAGTCAAACCGGAGCACCAGGATAGGGTCTATTCGTTGAGATTTAGAAACCTTTCGTATTCACAGTGTGTCCGTTCTCTAGGTTTCCCGTACATGTTATAGCTGTAGTAATATTCCCTTCAACCTGGAGAGTTGGGACTCATGGAATGGGTGCCAAGCATTTGTGCTTTAAAGGGTCTGCATTTGCTCACCCAATCTCACCAATACTCTCAGTCCCAAGTGTCCCTCCTTATGCCACATCCAGCTCTCGTTGTAGATAGGGTCATTCCAGGTTTCATCAGAGACCCTGAAGGAATTGTAAAGAATTTCCCAGTTTTTTTGTTTTGTTTTTGAAATTCCTTTTTATAGTGGGTTTGAGCTGATTCTCGCTGCCATGTTTATGCCAGTCTAGACACACTTGATTCCCTTACGGAGACATATCAATACATAGGTTTTAAGATTCTTACTAGTCAGATATATTCCTCTGCGGGAAATATGGGGTTCTGAGTCCCTTTCACTGAGGAAGGTGTAGGTCTTGTCTATGCCATAGTTGGTTTTTGGAACGGTACGTGTGCTTATATCAAACTCTGGTTGTATGCATCACCCCACCTCTCCTTCCCCCTTAAGCAGGCATAAGAGTGTTTTCTAAAGGAGAGACACTGTTCTCTTTCCTAACTCAGTTCAAGTGTAGCCATGTTTATAGGATCTTCATAAGTGATATCTTATGATAAGTTTCTTTTTCTGTGTGACTTATTTCACTTAGTATCATCGTACCTGAATCCACCCATTTTGCTGCTACTGGTCTTATGACATTGATTTCATGGTTGAGGGATATTCCATCGTACGTAAGTACCACAATTTTTTGAACCATTTTTATATTTCCTGGGATACTTAAGGTGTATCCAAGTTGAGGTCCTTGTAAGCAGTGCAGCCCTAAATTTTGGGGTGGCTCTGTCTTATTGATTTTCAGTTTTCCCAAGGTATATTCCCTAGACTGGAAGTGCCCTTGGCTCTGTAGCTCTGTTCTTTACTTCTTTTAGGGAACACAAGGCACTCCTCCAGAGAGGCAGTTGGCAATTTACATCCCGCCCATCAGCATAACAAGGCTCCCTGTTCTCCAGGGCCTGTCTTGCCTTTCTCGTTTTTACACATTTTGTGGATGTCCCTTTTGACCCGTGGGAAGTGATACTTCTTTGTAGTGCAGATTTGCATTGCCCTCTTGCTTGCTTGGCCAAAAAGGGCGTATGCATTTACTCCTGAATATATTCAGGAGAAAACGCATACGCCCTTTTTGGCCAAGTGCATCATTGTCGAAGTTGTGCCTCTCTTCCTGTGCTTTAAAGGCGATTCCAACGTACCTCTTGAAATCTGTTTCCTGCTATTCTGCCTCGCTTTCAAGTCCACCTCGTTGCCTTCCCTCAATAGATTTTTGGACGATAGTTGTCCTTTATTTCTCGGCCAGTTTGTGAATTGCTGTGCCCCTGAGCTCCTTTTTTCAACTCGTTTTTGGTGAGCTGACCGCAAGTCCAAAATTTTGGTTCAGGACCTATACTGGTTCCCGTTGGGTGGCTGAGACTTTGGTTAATACTCCTTCCTGCCGGGAAATTACAGTGATATGTGCCCGTCCAAATGCCTAAGAGCTACTCTATCATTGGTTCTCCCTCTTCCCTTTCATCCTCTGCCAAATTGGAAACCTGTGCGAACCAGGATGTTAAAGGGGCTGTCTCTCCAAGTTGGGAGATTGATAGTAAAGCAGATGGAAAGTCAAACCGGAGCACCAGGATAGGGTCTATTCGTTGATATTTAGAAACCTTTCGTATTCACAGTGTGTCCGTTCTCTAGGTTTCCGGTACATGTTATAGCTGTAGTAATATTCCCTTCAACCTGGAGAGTTGGGACTCATGGAATGGGTGCCAAGCATTTGTGCTTTAAAGGGCCTGCATTTGCTCACCCAATCTCACCAATCCTCTCAGTCCCAAGTGTCCCTCCTTATGCCACATCCAGCTCTCGTTGTAGATAGGGTCATTCCAGGTTTCATCAGAGACCCTGAAGGAATTGTAAAGAATTTCCCAGTTTTTTTGTTTTGTTTTTGAAATTCCTTTTTATAGTGGGTTTGAGCTGATTCTCGCTGCCATGTTTATGCCAGTCTAGACACACTTGATTCCCTTACGGAGACATATCAATACATAGGTTTTAAGATTCTTACTAGTCAGATATATTCCTCTGCGGGAAATATGGGGTTCTGAGTCCCTTTCACTGAGGAAGGTGTAGGTCTTGTCTATTCCATAGTTGGTTTTTGGAACGGTACGTGTGCTTATATCAAACTCTGGTTGTATGCATCACCCCACCTCTCCTTCCCCCTTAAGCAGGCATAAGAGTGTTTTCTAAATGAGAGACACTGTTCTCTTTCCTAACTCAGTTCAATTTTAGCCATGTTTACAGGATCTTCATAAGTGATATCTTATGATAAGTTTCTTTTTCTGTGTGACTTATTTCCCTTAGAATCAACGAACCTGAATCCACCCATTTTGCTGCTACTGGTCTTATGACATTGATTTCATGGCTGAGGGATATTCCATCGTACGTAAGTACCACAATTTTTTGAACCATTTTTATATTTCCTGGGATATTTAAGGTGTACCCAAGTTGAGGTCATTGTAAGCAGTGCAGCCCTAAATTTTGGGGTGGCTCTGTATTATTGATTTTCAGTTTTCCCAAGTTATATTCCCTAGACTGGAAGTGCCCTTGGCTCTGTAGCTCTGTTCTTTACTTGTTTTAGGGAACACAATGCACTCCTCCAGAGAGGCAGTTGGCAATTTACATCCCGCCAATCAGCATAAGAAGGCTCCCTGTTCTCCAGGGCCTGTCTTGCCTTTCTGGTTTTTACACATTTTGTGGATGTCCCTTTTGACCGGTGGGAAGTGATACTTCTTTGTAGTGCAGATTTGCATTGCCCACTTGCTTGCTTGGCCAAAAAGGGTGTATGCGTTTTCTCCTGAATATATTCAGGAGAAAACGCATACGCCCTTTTTGGCCAAGGGCATCATTGTAGAAGTTGTGCCCCTCTTCCTGTGCTTTAAAGGCGATTCCAACGTACCTCTTGAAATCTGTTTCCTGCTATTCTGCCTCGCTTTCAAGTCCGCCTCGTTGCCTTCCCTCAACAGATTTTTGGACGATACGTTTCCTTTATTACTCGGCCAGTTTGTGAATTGCTGTGCCCCTGAGCTCCATTTTTCAACTCGTTTTTCGTGAGCTGACCGCAAGTCCAAAATTTTGGTTCAGGACCTATACTGGTTCCCGGTGGGTGGCTGAGACTTTGGTTAATTCTTCTTCCTGCCGCGAAATTACAGTGATATGTGCCCGTCCAAATGCCTAACAGCTACTGTCTCATTGGTTCTCCCTTTTCCATTTCATCCTCTGCCAAATTGGCATCCTGTGTGAACCAGGAGGTTAAAGGGGCTGTCTCTCCAAGTTGGGAGGTTGATAGTAAAGCAGATGGAAAGTCAAACCGGAGCACCAGGAGAGGGACTATTCGTTGAGTTTTAGAAACCTTTCGTATTCACAGTGTGTCCGTTCTCTAGGTTTCCCGTACATGTTATAACTGTAGTAATATTCCCTTCAACCTGGAGAGTTGGGACCCATGGAATGGGTGCCATGTATTATTGCATTAAAGGGTCTGCATTTGCTCAACCAATCTCACCAATTCTCTCAGTCACAAGTGTCCAGCCTTATGCCACATCCAGCTGTCGTTGTAGATAGGGTCATTCCAGGTTTCATCAGATATCCTGAAGGAATTGTAAAGAATTTCCCAGTTTTTTTTGTTTTGTTTTTGAAATTCCTTTTTATAGTGGGTTTGAGCTGATTCTCGCTGCCATGTTTATGCCAGACTAGACACACTTGTTTCCCTTACGGAGACATATCAATACATAGGTTTTAATATTCCTACTAGTCAGATATATTCCTCTGCGGGAAATATGGTGTTTTGAGTCCCTTTCACTGAGGAAGGTGTAGGTTTTGTCTATTCCATAGTTGGTTTTTGGAACGGTACCTGTGCTTATATCAAACTCTGGTTTTATGCATCACCCCACCTCTCCTTCCCCCTTAAGCAGGCATAAGTGTGTTTTCTAAATGTGAGACACTGTTCTCTTTCCTAACTCAGTTCAAGTGTAGCCAAGTTTATAGGATCTTCATAAGTGATATCTTATGATAAGTTTCTTTTTCTGTGTGACTTATTTCACTTAGAATCATCGTACCTGAATCCACCCATTTTGCTGCTACTGATCTTATGACATTGATTTCATGGCTGAGGGATATTCCATCGTATGTAAGTACCACAATTTTTTGAAACATTTTTATATTTCCTGGGATACTTAATGTGTATCCAACTTGAGGTCCTTGTAAGAAGTGCAGCCCTAAATTTTGGGGTCTCTCTGTCTTATTGATTTTCAGTTTTCCCAAGGTATATTCCCTAGACTGGAAGTGCCCTTGGCTCTGTAGCTCTGTTGTTTACTTGTTTTAGGGAACACAATGCACTCCTCCAGAGTGGCAGTTGGCAATTTACATCCCGCCCATCAGCATAACAAGGCTCCCTGTTCTCCAGGGCCTGTCTTGCCTTTCTGGTTTTTACACATTTTGTGGATGTCCCTTTTGACCGGTGGGAAGTGATACTTCTTTGTAGTGCAGATTTGCATTGCCCGCTTGCTTGCTTGGCCAAAAAGGGCGTATGCGTTTTCTCCTGAATATATTCAGGAGAAAACGCATACGCCCTTTTTGGCCAAGTGCATCATTGTCGAAGTTGTGCCCCTCTTCCTGTGCTTTAAAGGCGATTCCAACGTACCTCTTGGAATCCGTTTCCTGCTATTCTGCCTCGCTTTCAAGTCCACCTCGTTGCCTTTCCTCAACAGATTTTTGGACGATAGTTGTCCTTTATTACTCGGCCAGTTTGTGAATTGCTGTGCCCCTGAGCTCCATTTTTCAACTCGTTTTTGGTGAGCTGACCGCAAGTCCAAAATTTTGGTTCAGGACCTATACTGGTTCCCGGTAGGTGGCTGAGACTTTGGTTAATTCTTCTTCCTGCCGGGAAATTACAGTGATATGTGCCCGTCCAAATGACTAACAGCTACTCTCTCATTGGTTCTCCCTCTTCCCATTCATCCTCTGCCAAATTGGAAACCTGTGCGAACCAGGAGGTTAAAGGGGCTGTCTCTCCAAGTTGGGAGGTTGATAGTAAAGCAGATGGAAAGTCAAAGCGGAGCACCAGGAGAGGGACTATTCGTTGAGTTTTAGAAACCTTTCGTATTCACAGTGTGTCCGTTCTCTAGGTTTCCCGTACATGTTATAGCTGGAGTAATATTTACTTCAACCTGGAGAGTTGGGGCCCATGGAATGGGTGCCAGGCATTTGTGATTTAAAGGGTCTGCATTTGCTCACCCAATCTCACCAATACTCTCAGTCCCAAGTGTCCCTCCTTATGCCACATCCAGCTGTCATTGTAGATAGGGTATTCCAGGTTTCATCAGGGACCCTGAAGGAATTGTAAAGAATTTCCCAGTTTTTTTGTTTTGTTTTTGAAATTCCTTTTTATAGTGGGTTTGAGCTGATTCTCGCTGCCATGTTTATGCCAGTCTAGACACACTTGATTCCCTTACAGAGACATATCAATACATAGGTTTTAAGATTCTTACTAGTCAGATATATTCCTCTGCGGGAAATATGGGGTTCTGAGTCCCTTTCACTGAGGAAGGTGTAGGTCTTGTCTATGCCATAGTTGGTTTTTGGAACGGTACGTGTGCTTATATCAAACTCTGGTTGTATGCATCACCCCACCTCTCCTTCCCCCTTAAGCAGGCATAAGAGTGTTTTCTAAAGGAGAGACACTGTTCTCTTTCCTAACTCAGTTCAAGTGTAGCCATGTTTATAGGATCTTCATAAGTGATATCTTATGATAAGTTTCTTTTTCTGTGTGACTTATTTCACTTAGTATCATCGTACCTGAATCCACCCATTTTGCTGCTACTGGTCTTATGACATTGATTTCATGGTTGAGGGATATTCCATCGTACGTAAGTACCACAATTTTTTGAACCATTTTTATATTTCCTGGGATACTTAAGGTGTATCCAAGTTGAGGTCCTTGTAAGCAGTGCAGCCCTAAATTTTGGGGTGGCTCTGTCTTATTGATTTTCAGTTTTCCCAAGGTATATTCCCTAGACTGGAAGTGCCCTTGGCTCTGTAGCTCTGTTCTTTACTTCTTTTAGGGAACACAAGGCACTCCTCCAGAGAGGCAGTTGGCAATTTACATCCCGCCCATCAGCATAACAAGGCTCCCTGTTCTCCAGGGCCTGTCTTGCCTTTCTCGTTTTTACACATTTTGTGGATGTCCCTTTTGACCGGTGGAAAGTGATGCTTCTTTGTAGTGCAGATTTGCATTGCCCTCTTGCTTGCTTGGCCAAAAAGGGCGTATGCATTTTCTCCTGAATATATTCAGGAGAAAACGCATACGCCCTTTTTGGCCAAGTGCATCATTGTCGAAGTTGTGCCTCTCTTCCTGTGCTTTAAAGGCGATTCCAACGTACCTCTTGAAATCTGTTTCCTGCTATTCTGCCTCGCTTTCAAGTCCACCTCGTTGCCTTCCCTCAATAGATTTTTGGACGATAGTTGTCCTTTATTTCTCGGCCAGTTTGTGAATTGCTGTGCCCCTGAGCTCCTTTTTTCAACTCGTTTTTGGTGAGCTGACCGCAAGTCCAAAATTTTGGTTCAGGACCTATACTGGTTCCCGGTGGGTGGCTGAGACTTTGGTTAATACTCCTTCCTGCCGGGAAATTACAGTGATATGTGCCCGTCCAAATGCCTAAGAGCTACTCTATCATTGGTTCTCCCTCTTCCCTTTCATCCTCTGCCAAATTGGAAACCTGTGCGAACCAGGATGTTAAAGGGGCTGTCTCTCCAAGTTGGGAGATTGATAGTAAAGCAGATGGAAAGTCAAACCGGAGCACCAGGATAGGGTCTATTCGTTGAGATTTAGAAACCTTTCGTATTCACAGTGTGTCCGTTCTCTAGGTTTCCCGTACATGTTATAGCTGTAGTAATATTCCCTTCAACCTGGAGAGTTGGGACTCATGGAATGGGTGCCAAGCATTTGTGCTTTAAAGGGTCTGCATTTGCTCACCCAATCTCACCAATACTCTCAGTCCCAAGTGTCCCTCCTTATGCCACATCCAGCTCTCGTTGTAGATAGGGTCATTCCAGGTTTCATCAGAGACCCTGAAGGAATTGTAAAGAATTTCCCAGTTTTTTTGTTTTGTTTTTGAAATTCCTTTTTATAGTGGGTTTGAGCTGATTCTCGCTGCCATGTTTATGCCAGTCTAGACACACTTGATTCCCTTACGGAGACATATCAATACATAGGTTTTAAGATTCTTACTAGTCAGATATATTCCTCTGCGGGAAATATGGGGTTCTGAGTCCCTTTCACTGAGGAAGGTGTAGGTCTTGTCTATGCCATAGTTGGTTTTTGGAACGGTACGTGTGCTTATATCAAACTCTGGTTGTATGCATCACCCCACCTCTCCTTCCCCCTTAAGCAGGCATAAGAGTGTTTTCTAAAGGAGAGACACTGTTCTCTTTCCTAACTCAGTTCAAGTGTAGCCATGTTTATAGGATCTTCATAAGTGATATCTTATGATAAGTTTCTTTTTCTGTGTGACTTATTTCACTTAGTATCATCGTACCTGAATCCACCCATTTTGCTGCTACTGGTCTTATGACATTGATTTCATGGTTGAGGGATATTCCATCGTACGTAAGTACCACAATTTTTTGAACCATTTTTATATTTCCTGGGATACTTAAGGTGTATCCAAGTTGAGGTCCTTGTAAGCAGTGCAGCCCTAAATTTTGGGGTGGCTCTGTCTTATTGATTTTCAGTTTTCCCAAGGTATATTCCCTAGACTGGAAGTGCCCTTGGCTCTGTAGCTCTGTTCTTTACTTCTTTTAGGGAACACAAGGCACTCCTCCAGAGAGGCAGTTGGCAATTTACATCCCGCCCATCAGCATAACAAGGCTCCCTGTTCTCCAGGGCCTGTCTTGCCTTTCTGGTTTTTACACATTTTGTGGATGTCCCTTTTGACCCGTGGGAAGTGATACTCCTTTGTAGTGCAGATTTGCATTGCCCGCTTGCTTGCTTGGCCAAAAAGGGCGTATGTGTTTTCTCCTGAATATATTCAGGAGAAAACGCATACGCCCTTTTTGGCCAAGTGCATCATTGTCGAAGTTGTGCCCCTCTTCCTGTGCTTTAAAGGCGATTCCAACGTACCTCTTGAAATCTGTTTCCTGCTATTCTGCCTCGCTTTCAAGTCCACCTCGTTGCCTTCCCTCAACAGATTTTTGGACGATAGTTGTCCTTTATTACTCGGCCAGTTTGTGAATTGCTGTGCCCCTGAGCTCCATTTTTCAACTCGTTTTTGGTGATTTGACCGCAAGTCCAAAATTTTGGTTCAGGACCTATACTGGTTCCCGGTGGGTGGCTGAGACTTTGGTTAATTCTTCTTCCTGCCGGGAAATTACAGTG
This sequence comes from Hyperoodon ampullatus, assembly GCF_949752795.1. NCBI lineage: Eukaryota > Metazoa > Chordata > Mammalia > Artiodactyla > Ziphiidae > Hyperoodon > Hyperoodon ampullatus. The sequence continues at coordinate 1,385,620 of NW_027640676.1, read as the reverse complement.
ATATGTGCCCGTCCAAATGCCTAACAGCTACTCTCTCATTGGTTCTCCCTCTTCCCTTTCAACCTCTGCCAAATTGGCAACTTGTGTGATCCAGGAGGTTAAAGGGGCTGTCTCTTCAAGTTGGCAGGTTGATAGTAAAGCAGATGAAAAGTCAAACCGTTGCACCAGGAGAGGGACTATTCGTTGAGTTTTAGTAACCTTTCGTATTCACAGTGTGTCCGTTCTCTAGGTTTCCCGTACATGTTATAGCTGTAGTAATATTCCCTTCAACCTGGAGAGTTGGGGCCCATGGAATGGGTTCCAGGCATTTGTGCTTTAAAGTGTCTGCATTTGCTCACCCAATCTCACCAAACCTGTCAGTCCCAAGTGTCCTTCCTTATGCCACACCCAGCTGTCGTTGTAGATAGGGTCATTCCAGGTTTCATCAGGGACCCTGAATGAATTGTAAAGAATTTCCCAGTTTTTTTGTTTTGTTTTTGAAATTCCTTTTTATAGTGGGTTTGAGCTGATTCTCGCTGCCATGTTTATGCCAGTCTAGACACACTTGATTCCCTTACGGAGACATATCAATACATAGGTTTTAAGATTCTTACTAGTCATATATATTCCTCTGCGGGAAATATGGGGTTTTGAGTCCCTTTCACTGAGAAAGGTGTAGGTCTTGTCTATTCCATAGTTGGTTTTTGGAACGGTACGTGTGCTTATATCAAACTCTGGTTTTATGCATCACCCCACCAATCCTTCCCCCTTAAGCAAGCATAAGAGTGTTTTCTAAATGTGAGACACTGTTCTCTTTCCTAACTCAGTTCAAGTGTAGCCATGTTTACAGGATCTTCATAAGTGATATCTTATGATAAGTTTCTTTTCTGTGTGACTTATTTCACTTAGAATCATCGTACCTGAATCCACCCATTTTGCTGCTACTGGTCTTATGATATTGGTTTCATGGTTGAGGGATATTCCATCGTACGTAAGTACCACAATTTTTTGAACCACTTTTATATTTCCTGGGATACTTAATGTGTATCCAAGTTGAGCTCCTTGTAAGCAGTGGAGCCCTAAATTTTGGGGTGGCTCTGTCTTATTGATTTTCAGTTTTCCCAAGGTATATTCCCTAGACTGGAAGTGCCCTTGGCTCTGTAGCTCTGTTCTTTACTTGTTTTAGGGAACACAATGCACTCCTCCATAGAGGCAGTTGGCAATTTATATCCTGCCCATCAGCATAACAAGGCTCCCTGTTCTCCAGGGCCTGTCTTGTCTTTCTGGTTTTTACACATTTTGTGGATGTCCCTTTTGACCGGTGGGAAGTGATACTTCTTTGTAGTGCAGATTTGCATTGCCCGCTTGCTTGCTTGGCCAAAAAGGGCGTATGTGTTTTCTCCTGAATATATTCAGGAGAAAACGCATATGCACTTTTTGGCCAAGTGCATCATTGTCGAAGTTGTGCCTCTCTTCCTGTGCTTTAAAGGCGATTCCAAGGTACCTCTTGAAATCTGTTTCCTGCTATTCTGCCTCGCTTTCAAGTCCACCTCGTTGCCTTCCCTCAACAGATTTTTGGACGATAGTTGTCCTTTATTACTCTGCCAGTTTGCGAATTGCTGTGCCCCTGAGCTCCATTTTTCAACTCGTTTTTGGTGAGCTGACCGCAAGTCCAAAATTTTGGTTCAGGACCTATACTGTTTCCCGGTGGTTGGCTGAGACTTTGGTTAATTCTTCTTCCTGCTGGGAAATTACAGTGATATATGCCCGTCCAAATGCCTAACAGCTACTCTCTCATTGGTTCTCCCTCTTCCCTTTCATCCTCTGCCAAATTGGAAACCTGTGCGAACCAGGAGGTTAAAGGGGCTGTCTCTCCAAGTTGGGAGGTTGATAGTAAAGCAGATGGAAAGTCAAACCGGAGCACCAGGAGAGGGACTATTCTTTGAGTTTTAGAAACCTTTCGTATTCACAGTGTGTCCGTTCTCTAGGTTTCCCGTACATGTTATAGCTGTAGTAATATTCCCTTCAACTTGGAGAGTTGGGATTCATGGAGTGGGTGCCAAGCATTTGTGCTTTAAAGGGTCTGCATTTGCTCACCCAATCTCACCATTCGTCTCAGTCCCAAGTGTCCCTCCTTATGCCACATCCATCTTTCGTTGTAGATAGGGTCATTCCAGGTTTCATCAGAGACCCTGAAGGAATTGTAAAGAATTTCCCAGTTTTTTTGTTTTGTTTTTGAAATTCCTTTTTATAGTGGGCTTGAGCTGATTCTCGCTGCCATGTTTATGCCAGTCTAGACACACTTGATTCCCTTACGGAGACATATCAATACATAGGTTTTAAGATTCTTACTAGTCAGATATATTCCTCTGCGGGAAATATGTGGTTTTGAGTCCCTTTCACTGAGGAAGGTGTAGGTCTTCTCTATTCCATACTTGGTTTTTGGAACGGTAACTGTGCTTATATCAAACTCTGGTTGTATGCATCACCCCACCTCTCCTTCCCCCTTAAGCAGGCATAAGAGTGTTTTCTAAATGAGAGACCCTGTTCTCTTTCCTAACTCAGTTCAAGTGTAGCCATGTTTATAGGATCTTCATAAGTGATATCTTATGATAAGTTTCTTTTTCTGTGTGACTTATTTCACTTAGTATCATCGTACCTGAATCCACCCATTTTGCTGCTACTGGTCTTATGACATTGATTTCATGGCTGAGCGATATTCCATCGTACGTAAGTACCACAATTTTTTGAACCATTTTTATATTTCCTGGGATACTTAAGGTGTATCCAAGTTGAGGTCCTTGTAAGCAGTGCAGCCCTAAATTTTGGGGTGGCTCTGTCTTATTGATTTTCAGTTTTCCCAAGGTATATTCCCTAGAATGGAAGTGCCCTTGGCTCTGTAGCTCTGTTCTTTACTTCTTTTAGGGAACACAAGGCACTCCTCCAGAGAGGCAGTTGGCAATTTACATCCCGCCCATCAGCATAACAAGGCTCCCTGTTCTCCAGGGCCTGTCTTGCCTTTCTCGTTTTTACACATTTTGTGGATGTCCCTTTTGACCGGTGGAAAGTGATGCTTCTTTGTAGTGCAGATTTGCATTGCCCTCTTGCTTGCTTGGCCAAAAAGGGCGTATGCATTTTCTCCTGAATATATTCAGGAGAAAACGCATACGCCCTTTTTGGCCAAGTGCATCATTGTCGAAGTTGTGCCTCTCTTCCTGTGCTTTAAAGGCGATTCCAACGTACCTCTTGAAATCTGTTTCCTGCTATTCTGCCTCGCTTTCAAGTCCACCTCGTTGCCTTCCCTCAATAGATTTTTGGACGATAGTTGTCCTTTATTTCTCGGCCAGTTTGTGAATTGCTGTGCCCCTGAGCTCCTTTTTTCAACTCGTTTTTGGTGAGCTGACCGCAAGTCCAAAATTTTGGTTCAGGACCTATACTGGTTCCCGGTGGGTGGCTGAGACTTTGGTTAATACTCCTTCCTGCCGGGAAATTACAGTGATATGTGCCCGTCCAAATGCCTAAGAGCTACTCTATCATTGGTTCTCCCTCTTCCCTTTCATCCTCTGCCAAATTGGAAACCTGTGCGAACCAGGATGTTAAAGGGGCTGTCTCTCCAAGTTGGGAGATTGATAGTAAAGCAGATGGAAAGTCAAACCGGAGCACCAGGATAGGGTCTATTCGTTGAGATTTAGAAACCTTTCGTATTCACAGTGTGTCCGTTCTCTAGGTTTCCCGTACATGTTATAGCTGTAGTAATATTCCCTTCAACCTGGAGAGTTGGGACTCATGGAATGGGTGCCAAGCATTTGTGCTTTAAAGGGTCTGCATTTGCTCACCCAATCTCACCAATACTCTCAGTCCCAAGTGTCCCTCCTTATGCCACATCCAGCTCTCGTTGTAGATAGGGTCATTCCAGGTTTCATCAGAGACCCTGAAGGAATTGTAAAGAATTTCCCAGTTTTTTTGTTTTGTTTTTGAAATTCCTTTTTATAGTGGGTTTGAGCTGATTCTCGCTGCCATGTTTATGCCAGTCTAGACACACTTGATTCCCTTACAGAGACATATCAATACATAGGTTTTAAGATTCTTACTAGTCAGATATATTCCTCTGCGGGAAATATGGGGTTCTGAGTCCCTTTCACTGAGGAAGGTGTAGGTCTTGTCTATGCCATAGTTGGTTTTTGGAACGGTACGTGTGCTTATATCAAACTCTGGTTGTATGCATCACCCCACCTCTCCTTCCCCCTTAAGCAGGCATAAGAGTGTTTTCTAAAGGAGAGACACTGTTCTCTTTCCTAACTCAGTTCAAGTGTAGCCATGTTTATAGGATCTTCATAAGTGATATCTTATGATAAGTTTCTTTTTCTGTGTGACTTATTTCACTTAGTATCATCGTACCTGAATCCACCCATTTTGCTGCTACTGGTCTTATGACATTGATTTCATGGTTGAGGGATATTCCATCGTACGTAAGTACCACAATTTTTTGAACCATTTTTATATTTCCTGGGATACTTAAGGTGTATCCAAGTTGAGGTCCTTGTAAGCAGTGCAGCCCTAAATTTTGGGGTGGCTCTGTCTTATTGATTTTCAGTTTTCCCAAGGTATATTCCCTAGACTGGAAGTGCCCTTGGCTCTGTAGCTCTGTTCTTTACTTCTTTTAGGGAACACAAGGCACTCCTCCAGAGAGGCAGTTGGCAATTTACATCCCGCCCATCAGCATAACAAGGCTCCCTGTTCTCCAGGGCCTGTCTTGCCTTTCTCGTTTTTACACATTTTGTGGATGTCCCTTTTGACCGGTGGAAAGTGATGCTTCTTTGTAGTGCAGATTTGCATTGCCCTCTTGCTTGCTTGGCCAAAAAGGGCGTATGCATTTTCTCCTGAATATATTCAGGAGAAAACGCATACGCCCTTTTTGGCCAAGTGCATCATTGTCGAAGTTGTGCCTCTCTTCCTGTGCTTTAAAGGCGATTCCAACGTACCTCTTGAAATCTGTTTCCTGCTATTCTGCCTCGCTTTCAAGTCCACCTCGTTGCCTTCCCTCAATAGATTTTTGGACGATAGTTGTCCTTTATTTCTCGGCCAGTTTGTGAATTGCTGTGCCCCTGAGCTCCTTTTTTCAACTCGTTTTTGGTGAGCTGACCGCAAGTCCAAAATTTTGGTTCAGGACCTATACTGGTTCCCGGTGGGTGGCTGAGACTTTGGTTAATACTCCTTCCTGCCGGGAAATTACAGTGATATGTGCCCGTCCAAATGCCTAAGAGCTACTCTATCATTGGTTCTCCCTCTTCCCTTTCATCCTCTGCCAAATTGGAAACCTGTGCGAACCAGGATGTTAAAGGGGCTGTCTCTCCAAGTTGGGAGATTGATAGTAAAGCAGATGGAAAGTCAAACCGGAGCACCAGGATAGGGTCTATTCGTTGAGATTTAGAAACCTTTCGTATTCACAGTGTGTCCGTTCTCTAGGTTTCCCGTACATGTTATAGCTGTAGTAATATTCCCTTCAACCTGGAGAGTTGGGACTCATGGAATGGGTGCCAAGCATTTGTGCTTTAAAGGGTCTGCATTTGCTCACCCAATCTCACCAATACTCTCAGTCCCAAGTGTCCCTCCTTATGCCACATCCAGCTCTCGTTGTAGATAGGGTCATTCCAGGTTTCATCAGAGACCCTGAAGGAATTGTAAAGAATTTCCCAGTTTTTTTGTTTTGTTTTTGAAATTCCTTTTTATAGTGGGTTTGAGCTGATTCTCGCTGCCATGTTTATGCCAGTCTAGACACACTTGATTCCCTTACGGAGACATATCAATACATAGGTTTTAAGATTCTTACTAGTCAGATATATTCCTCTGCGGGAAATATGGGGTTCTGAGTCCCTTTCACTGAGGAAGGTGTAGGTCTTGTCTATGCCATAGTTGGTTTTTGGAACGGTACGTGTGCTTATATCAAACTCTGGTTGTATGCATCACCCCACCTCTCCTTCCCCCTTAAGCAGGCATAAGAGTGTTTTCTAAAGGAGAGACACTGTTCTCTTTCCTAACTCAGTTCAAGTGTAGCCATGTTTATAGGATCTTCATAAGTGATATCTTATGATAAGTTTCTTTTTCTGTGTGACTTATTTCACTTAGTATCATCGTACCTGAATCCACCCATTTTGCTGCTACTGGTCTTATGACATTGATTTCATGGTTGAGGGATATTCCATCGTACGTAAGTACCACAATTTTTTGAACCATTTTTATATTTCCTGGGATACTTAAGGTGTATCCAAGTTGAGGTCCTTGTAAGCAGTGCAGCCCTAAATTTTGGGGTGGCTCTGTCTTATTGATTTTCAGTTTTCCCAAGGTATATTCCCTAGACTGGAAGTGCCCTTGGCTCTGTAGCTCTGTTCTTTACTTCTTTTAGGGAACACAAGGCACTCCTCCAGAGAGGCAGTTGGCAATTTACATCCCGCCCATCAGCATAACAAGGCTCCCTGTTCTCCAGGGCCTGTCTTGCCTTTCTCGTTTTTACACATTTTGTGGATGTCCCTTTTGACCCGTGGGAAGTGATACTTCTTTGTAGTGCAGATTTGCATTGCCCTCTTGCTTGCTTGGCCAAAAAGGGCGTATGCATTTACTCCTGAATATATTCAGGAGAAAACGCATACGCCCTTTTTGGCCAAGTGCATCATTGTCGAAGTTGTGCCTCTCTTCCTGTGCTTTAAAGGCGATTCCAACGTACCTCTTGAAATCTGTTTCCTGCTATTCTGCCTCGCTTTCAAGTCCACCTCGTTGCCTTCCCTCAATAGATTTTTGGACGATAGTTGTCCTTTATTTCTCGGCCAGTTTGTGAATTGCTGTGCCCCTGAGCTCCTTTTTTCAACTCGTTTTTGGTGAGCTGACCGCAAGTCCAAAATTTTGGTTCAGGACCTATACTGGTTCCCGTTGGGTGGCTGAGACTTTGGTTAATACTCCTTCCTGCCGGGAAATTACAGTGATATGTGCCCGTCCAAATGCCTAAGAGCTACTCTATCATTGGTTCTCCCTCTTCCCTTTCATCCTCTGCCAAATTGGAAACCTGTGCGAACCAGGATGTTAAAGGGGCTGTCTCTCCAAGTTGGGAGATTGATAGTAAAGCAGATGGAAAGTCAAACCGGAGCACCAGGATAGGGTCTATTCGTTGATATTTAGAAACCTTTCGTATTCACAGTGTGTCCGTTCTCTAGGTTTCCGGTACATGTTATAGCTGTAGTAATATTCCCTTCAACCTGGAGAGTTGGGACTCATGGAATGGGTGCCAAGCATTTGTGCTTTAAAGGGCCTGCATTTGCTCACCCAATCTCACCAATCCTCTCAGTCCCAAGTGTCCCTCCTTATGCCACATCCAGCTCTCGTTGTAGATAGGGTCATTCCAGGTTTCATCAGAGACCCTGAAGGAATTGTAAAGAATTTCCCAGTTTTTTTGTTTTGTTTTTGAAATTCCTTTTTATAGTGGGTTTGAGCTGATTCTCGCTGCCATGTTTATGCCAGTCTAGACACACTTGATTCCCTTACGGAGACATATCAATACATAGGTTTTAAGATTCTTACTAGTCAGATATATTCCTCTGCGGGAAATATGGGGTTCTGAGTCCCTTTCACTGAGGAAGGTGTAGGTCTTGTCTATTCCATAGTTGGTTTTTGGAACGGTACGTGTGCTTATATCAAACTCTGGTTGTATGCATCACCCCACCTCTCCTTCCCCCTTAAGCAGGCATAAGAGTGTTTTCTAAATGAGAGACACTGTTCTCTTTCCTAACTCAGTTCAATTTTAGCCATGTTTACAGGATCTTCATAAGTGATATCTTATGATAAGTTTCTTTTTCTGTGTGACTTATTTCCCTTAGAATCAACGAACCTGAATCCACCCATTTTGCTGCTACTGGTCTTATGACATTGATTTCATGGCTGAGGGATATTCCATCGTACGTAAGTACCACAATTTTTTGAACCATTTTTATATTTCCTGGGATATTTAAGGTGTACCCAAGTTGAGGTCATTGTAAGCAGTGCAGCCCTAAATTTTGGGGTGGCTCTGTATTATTGATTTTCAGTTTTCCCAAGTTATATTCCCTAGACTGGAAGTGCCCTTGGCTCTGTAGCTCTGTTCTTTACTTGTTTTAGGGAACACAATGCACTCCTCCAGAGAGGCAGTTGGCAATTTACATCCCGCCAATCAGCATAAGAAGGCTCCCTGTTCTCCAGGGCCTGTCTTGCCTTTCTGGTTTTTACACATTTTGTGGATGTCCCTTTTGACCGGTGGGAAGTGATACTTCTTTGTAGTGCAGATTTGCATTGCCCACTTGCTTGCTTGGCCAAAAAGGGCGTATGCGTTTTCTCCTGAATATATTCAGGAGAAAACGCATACGCCCTTTTTGGCCAAGGGCATCATTGTAGAAGTTGTGCCCCTCTTCCTGTGCTTTAAAGGCGATTCCAACGTACCTCTTGAAATCTGTTTCCTGCTATTCTGCCTCGCTTTCAAGTCCGCCTCGTTGCCTTCCCTCAACAGATTTTTGGACGATACGTTTCCTTTATTACTCGGCCAGTTTGTGAATTGCTGTGCCCCTGAGCTCCATTTTTCAACTCGTTTTTCGTGAGCTGACCGCAAGTCCAAAATTTTGGTTCAGGACCTATACTGGTTCCCGGTGGGTGGCTGAGACTTTGGTTAATTCTTCTTCCTGCCGCGAAATTACAGTGATATGTGCCCGTCCAAATGCCTAACAGCTACTGTCTCATTGGTTCTCCCTTTTCCATTTCATCCTCTGCCAAATTGGCATCCTGTGTGAACCAGGAGGTTAAAGGGGCTGTCTCTCCAAGTTGGGAGGTTGATAGTAAAGCAGATGGAAAGTCAAACCGGAGCACCAGGAGAGGGACTATTCGTTGAGTTTTAGAAACCTTTCGTATTCACAGTGTGTCCGTTCTCTAGGTTTCCCGTACATGTTATAACTGTAGTAATATTCCCTTCAACCTGGAGAGTTGGGACCCATGGAATGGGTGCCATGTATTATTGCATTAAAGGGTCTGCATTTGCTCAACCAATCTCACCAATTCTCTCAGTCACAAGTGTCCAGCCTTATGCCACATCCAGCTGTCGTTGTAGATAGGGTCATTCCAGGTTTCATCAGATATCCTGAAGGAATTGTAAAGAATTTCCCAGTTTTTTTGTTTTGTTTTTGAAATTCCTTTTTATAGTGGGTTTGAGCTGATTCTCGCTGCCATGTTTATGCCAGACTAGACACACTTGTTTCCCTTACGGAGACATATCAATACATAGGTTTTAATATTCCTACTAGTCAGATATATTCCTCTGCGGGAAATATGGTGTTTTGAGTCCCTTTCACTGAGGAAGGTGTAGGTTTTGTCTATTCCATAGTTGGTTTTTGGAACGGTACCTGTGCTTATATCAAACTCTGGTTTTATGCATCACCCCACCTCTCCTTCCCCCTTAAGCAGGCATAAGTGTGTTTTCTAAATGTGAGACACTGTTCTCTTTCCTAACTCAGTTCAAGTGTAGCCAAGTTTATAGGATCTTCATAAGTGATATCTTATGATAAGTTTCTTTTTCTGTGTGACTTATTTCACTTAGAATCATCGTACCTGAATCCACCCATTTTGCTGCTACTGATCTTATGACATTGATTTCATGGCTGAGGGATATTCCATCGTATGTAAGTACCACAATTTTTTGAAACATTTTTATATTTCCTGGGATACTTAATGTGTATCCAACTTGAGGTCCTTGTAAGAAGTGCAGCCCTAAATTTTGGGGTCTCTCTGTCTTATTGATTTTCAGTTTTCCCAAGGTATATTCCCTAGACTGGAAGTGCCCTTGGCTCTGTAGCTCTGTTGTTTACTTGTTTTAGGGAACACAATGCACTCCTCCAGAGTGGCAGTTGGCAATTTACATCCCGCCCATCAGCATAACAAGGCTCCCTGTTCTCCAGGGCCTGTCTTGCCTTTCTGGTTTTTACACATTTTGTGGATGTCCCTTTTGACCGGTGGGAAGTGATACTTCTTTGTAGTGCAGATTTGCATTGCCCGCTTGCTTGCTTGGCCAAAAAGGGCGTATGCGTTTTCTCCTGAATATATTCAGGAGAAAACGCATACGCCCTTTTTGGCCAAGTGCATCATTGTCGAAGTTGTGCCCCTCTTCCTGTGCTTTAAAGGCGATTCCAACGTACCTCTTGGAATCCGTTTCCTGCTATTCTGCCTCGCTTTCAAGTCCACCTCGTTGCCTTTCCTCAACAGATTTTTGGACGATAGTTGTCCTTTATTACTCGGCCAGTTTGTGAATTGCTGTGCCCCTGAGCTCCATTTTTCAACTCGTTTTTGGTGAGCTGACCGCAAGTCCAAAATTTTGGTTCAGGACCTATACTGGTTCCCGGTAGGTGGCTGAGACTTTGGTTAATTCTTCTTCCTGCCGGGAAATTACAGTGATATGTGCCCGTCCAAATGACTAACAGCTACTCTCTCATTGGTTCTCCCTCTTCCCATTCATCCTCTGCCAAATTGGAAACCTGTGCGAACCAGGAGGTTAAAGGGGCTGTCTCTCCAAGTTGGGAGGTTGATAGTAAAGCAGATGGAAAGTCAAAGCGGAGCACCAGGAGAGGGACTATTCGTTGAGTTTTAGAAACCTTTCGTATTCACAGTGTGTCCGTTCTCTAGGTTTCCCGTACATGTTATAGCTGGAGTAATATTTACTTCAACCTGGAGAGTTGGGGCCCATGGAATGGGTGCCAGGCATTTGTGATTTAAAGGGTCTGCATTTGCTCACCCAATCTCACCAATACTCTCAGTCCCAAGTGTCCCTCCTTATGCCACATCCAGCTGTCATTGTAGATAGGGTATTCCAGGTTTCATCAGGGACCCTGAAGGAATTGTAAAGAATTTCCCAGTTTTTTTGTTTTGTTTTTGAAATTCCTTTTTATAGTGGGTTTGAGCTGATTCTCGCTGCCATGTTTATGCCAGTCTAGACACACTTGATTCCCTTACAGAGACATATCAATACATAGGTTTTAAGATTCTTACTAGTCAGATATATTCCTCTGCGGGAAATATGGGGTTCTGAGTCCCTTTCACTGAGGAAGGTGTAGGTCTTGTCTATGCCATAGTTGGTTTTTGGAACGGTACGTGTGCTTATATCAAACTCTGGTTGTATGCATCACCCCACCTCTCCTTCCCCCTTAAGCAGGCATAAGAGTGTTTTCTAAAGGAGAGACACTGTTCTCTTTCCTAACTCAGTTCAAGTGTAGCCATGTTTATAGGATCTTCATAAGTGATATCTTATGATAAGTTTCTTTTTCTGTGTGACTTATTTCACTTAGTATCATCGTACCTGAATCCACCCATTTTGCTGCTACTGGTCTTATGACATTGATTTCATGGTTGAGGGATATTCCATCGTACGTAAGTACCACAATTTTTTGAACCATTTTTATATTTCCTGGGATACTTAAGGTGTATCCAAGTTGAGGTCCTTGTAAGCAGTGCAGCCCTAAATTTTGGGGTGGCTCTGTCTTATTGATTTTCAGTTTTCCCAAGGTATATTCCCTAGACTGGAAGTGCCCTTGGCTCTGTAGCTCTGTTCTTTACTTCTTTTAGGGAACACAAGGCACTCCTCCAGAGAGGCAGTTGGCAATTTACATCCCGCCCATCAGCATAACAAGGCTCCCTGTTCTCCAGGGCCTGTCTTGCCTTTCTCGTTTTTACACATTTTGTGGATGTCCCTTTTGACCGGTGGAAAGTGATGCTTCTTTGTAGTGCAGATTTGCATTGCCCTCTTGCTTGCTTGGCCAAAAAGGGCGTATGCATTTTCTCCTGAATATATTCAGGAGAAAACGCATACGCCCTTTTTGGCCAAGTGCATCATTGTCGAAGTTGTGCCTCTCTTCCTGTGCTTTAAAGGCGATTCCAACGTACCTCTTGAAATCTGTTTCCTGCTATTCTGCCTCGCTTTCAAGTCCACCTCGTTGCCTTCCCTCAATAGATTTTTGGACGATAGTTGTCCTTTATTTCTCGGCCAGTTTGTGAATTGCTGTGCCCCTGAGCTCCTTTTTTCAACTCGTTTTTGGTGAGCTGACCGCAAGTCCAAAATTTTGGTTCAGGACCTATACTGGTTCCCGGTGGGTGGCTGAGACTTTGGTTAATACTCCTTCCTGCCGGGAAATTACAGTGATATGTGCCCGTCCAAATGCCTAAGAGCTACTCTATCATTGGTTCTCCCTCTTCCCTTTCATCCTCTGCCAAATTGGAAACCTGTGCGAACCAGGATGTTAAAGGGGCTGTCTCTCCAAGTTGGGAGATTGATAGTAAAGCAGATGGAAAGTCAAACCGGAGCACCAGGATAGGGTCTATTCGTTGAGATTTAGAAACCTTTCGTATTCACAGTGTGTCCGTTCTCTAGGTTTCCCGTACATGTTATAGCTGTAGTAATATTCCCTTCAACCTGGAGAGTTGGGACTCATGGAATGGGTGCCAAGCATTTGTGCTTTAAAGGGTCTGCATTTGCTCACCCAATCTCACCAATACTCTCAGTCCCAAGTGTCCCTCCTTATGCCACATCCAGCTCTCGTTGTAGATAGGGTCATTCCAGGTTTCATCAGAGACCCTGAAGGAATTGTAAAGAATTTCCCAGTTTTTTTGTTTTGTTTTTGAAATTCCTTTTTATAGTGGGTTTGAGCTGATTCTCGCTGCCATGTTTATGCCAGTCTAGACACACTTGATTCCCTTACGGAGACATATCAATACATAGGTTTTAAGATTCTTACTAGTCAGATATATTCCTCTGCGGGAAATATGGGGTTCTGAGTCCCTTTCACTGAGGAAGGTGTAGGTCTTGTCTATGCCATAGTTGGTTTTTGGAACGGTACGTGTGCTTATATCAAACTCTGGTTGTATGCATCACCCCACCTCTCCTTCCCCCTTAAGCAGGCATAAGAGTGTTTTCTAAAGGAGAGACACTGTTCTCTTTCCTAACTCAGTTCAAGTGTAGCCATGTTTATAGGATCTTCATAAGTGATATCTTATGATAAGTTTCTTTTTCTGTGTGACTTATTTCACTTAGTATCATCGTACCTGAATCCACCCATTTTGCTGCTACTGGTCTTATGACATTGATTTCATGGTTGAGGGATATTCCATCGTACGTAAGTACCACAATTTTTTGAACCATTTTTATATTTCCTGGGATACTTAAGGTGTATCCAAGTTGAGGTCCTTGTAAGCAGTGCAGCCCTAAATTTTGGGGTGGCTCTGTCTTATTGATTTTCAGTTTTCCCAAGGTATATTCCCTAGACTGGAAGTGCCCTTGGCTCTGTAGCTCTGTTCTTTACTTCTTTTAGGGAACACAAGGCACTCCTCCAGAGAGGCAGTTGGCAATTTACATCCCGCCCATCAGCATAACAAGGCTCCCTGTTCTCCAGGGCCTGTCTTGCCTTTCTCGTTTTTACACATTTTGTGGATGTCCCTTTTGACCCGTGGGAAGTGATACTTCTTTGTAGTGCAGATTTGCATTGCCCTCTTGCTTGCTTGGCCAAAAAGGGCGTATGCATTTACTCCTGAATATATTCAGGAGAAAACGCATACGCCCTTTTTGGCCAAGTGCATCATTGTCGAAGTTGTGCCTCTCTTCCTGTGCTTTAAAGGCGATTCCAACGTACCTCTTGAAATCTGTTTCCTGCTATTCTGCCTCGCTTTCAAGTCCACCTCGTTGCCTTCCCTCAATAGATTTTTGGACGATAGTTGTCCTTTATTTCTCGGCCAGTTTGTGAATTGCTGTGCCCCTGAGCTCCTTTTTTCAACTCGTTTTTGGTGAGCTGACCGCAAGTCCAAAATTTTGGTTCAGGACCTATACTGGTTCCCGTTGGGTGGCTGAGACTTTGGTTAATACTCCTTCCTGCCGGGAAATTACAGTGATATGTGCCCGTCCAAATGCCTAAGAGCTACTCTATCATTGGTTCTCCCTCTTCCCTTTCATCCTCTGCCAAATTGGAAACCTGTGCGAACCAGGATGTTAAAGGGGCTGTCTCTCCAAGTTGGGAGATTGATAGTAAAGCAGATGGAAAGTCAAACCGGAGCACCAGGATAGGGTCTATTCGTTGATATTTAGAAACCTTTCGTATTCACAGTGTGTCCGTTCTCTAGGTTTCCGGTACATGTTATAGCTGTAGTAATATTCCCTTCAACCTGGAGAGTTGGGACTCATGGAATGGGTGCCAAGCATTTGTGCTTTAAAGGGCCTGCATTTGCTCACCCAATCTCACCAATCCTCTCAGTCCCAAGTGTCCCTCCTTATGCCACATCCAGCTCTCGTTGTAGATAGGGTCATTCCAGGTTTCATCAGAGACCCTGAAGGAATTGTAAAGAATTTCCCAGTTTTTTTGTTTTGTTTTTGAAATTCCTTTTTATAGTGGGTTTGAGCTGATTCTCGCTGCCATGTTTATGCCAGTCTAGACACACTTGATTCCCTTACGGAGACATATCAATACATAGGTTTTAAGATTCTTACTAGTCAGATATATTCCTCTGCGGGAAATATGGGGTTCTGAGTCCCTTTCACTGAGGAAGGTGTAGGTCTTGTCTATTCCATAGTTGGTTTTTGGAACGGTACGTGTGCTTATATCAAACTCTGGTTGTATGCATCACCCCACCTCTCCTTCCCCCTTAAGCAGGCATAAGAGTGTTTTCTAAATGAGAGACACTGTTCTCTTTCCTAACTCAGTTCAATTTTAGCCATGTTTACAGGATCTTCATAAGTGATATCTTATGATAAGTTTCTTTTTCTGTGTGACTTATTTCCCTTAGAATCAACGAACCTGAATCCACCCATTTTGCTGCTACTGGTCTTATGACATTGATTTCATGGCTGAGGGATATTCCATCGTACGTAAGTACCACAATTTTTTGAACCATTTTTATATTTCCTGGGATATTTAAGGTGTACCCAAGTTGAGGTCATTGTAAGCAGTGCAGCCCTAAATTTTGGGGTGGCTCTGTATTATTGATTTTCAGTTTTCCCAAGTTATATTCCCTAGACTGGAAGTGCCCTTGGCTCTGTAGCTCTGTTCTTTACTTGTTTTAGGGAACACAATGCACTCCTCCAGAGAGGCAGTTGGCAATTTACATCCCGCCAATCAGCATAAGAAGGCTCCCTGTTCTCCAGGGCCTGTCTTGCCTTTCTGGTTTTTACACATTTTGTGGATGTCCCTTTTGACCGGTGGGAAGTGATACTTCTTTGTAGTGCAGATTTGCATTGCCCACTTGCTTGCTTGGCCAAAAAGGGCGTATGCGTTTTCTCCTGAATATATTCAGGAGAAAACGCATACGCCCTTTTTGGCCAAGGGCATCATTGTAGAAGTTGTGCCCCTCTTCCTGTGCTTTAAAGGCGATTCCAACGTACCTCTTGAAATCTGTTTCCTGCTATTCTGCCTCGCTTTCAAGTCCGCCTCGTTGCCTTCCCTCAACAGATTTTTGGACGATACGTTTCCTTTATTACTCGGCCAGTTTGTGAATTGCTGTGCCCCTGAGCTCCATTTTTCAACTCGTTTTTCGTGAGCTGACCGCAAGTCCAAAATTTTGGTTCAGGACCTATACTGGTTCCCGGTGGGTGGCTGAGACTTTGGTTAATTCTTCTTCCTGCCGCGAAATTACAGTGATATGTGCCCGTCCAAATGCCTAACAGCTACTGTCTCATTGGTTCTCCCTTTTCCATTTCATCCTCTGCCAAATTGGCATCCTGTGTGAACCAGGAGGTTAAAGGGGCTGTCTCTCCAAGTTGGGAGGTTGATAGTAAAGCAGATGGAAAGTCAAACCGGAGCACCAGGAGAGGGACTATTCGTTGAGTTTTAGAAACCTTTCGTATTCACAGTGTGTCCGTTCTCTAGGTTTCCCGTACATGTTATAACTGTAGTAATATTCCCTTCAACCTGGAGAGTTGGGACCCATGGAATGGGTGCCATGTATTATTGCATTAAAGGGTCTGCATTTGCTCAACCAATCTCACCAATTCTCTCAGTCACAAGTGTCCAGCCTTATGCCACATCCAGCTGTCGTTGTAGATAGGGTCATTCCAGGTTTCATCAGATATCCTGAAGGAATTGTAAAGAATTTCCCAGTTTTTTTGTTTTGTTTTTGAAATTCCTTTTTATAGTGGGTTTGAGCTGATTCTCGCTGCCATGTTTATGCCAGACTAGACACACTTGTTTCCCTTACGGAGACATATCAATACATAGGTTTTAATATTCCTACTAGTCAGATATATTCCTCTGCGGGAAATATGGTGTTTTGAGTCCCTTTCACTGAGGAAGGTGTAGGTTTTGTCTATTCCATAGTTGGTTTTTGGAACGGTACCTGTGCTTATATCAAACTCTGGTTTTATGCATCACCCCACCTCTCCTTCCCCCTTAAGCAGGCATAAGTGTGTTTTCTAAATGTGAGACACTGTTCTCTTTCCTAACTCAGTTCAAGTGTAGCCAAGTTTATAGGATCTTCATAAGTGATATCTTATGATAAGTTTCTTTTTCTGTGTGACTTATTTCACTTAGAATCATCGTACCTGAATCCACCCATTTTGCTGCTACTGATCTTATGACATTGATTTCATGGCTGAGGGATATTCCATCGTATGTAAGTACCACAATTTTTTGAAACATTTTTATATTTCCTGGGATACTTAATGTGTATCCAACTTGAGGTCCTTGTAAGAAGTGCAGCCCTAAATTTTGGGGTCTCTCTGTCTTATTGATTTTCAGTTTTCCCAAGGTATATTCCCTAGACTGGAAGTGCCCTTGGCTCTGTAGCTCTGTTGTTTACTTGTTTTAGGGAACACAATGCACTCCTCCAGAGTGGCAGTTGGCAATTTACATCCCGCCCATCAGCATAACAAGGCTCCCTGTTCTCCAGGGCCTGTCTTGCCTTTCTGGTTTTTACACATTTTGTGGATGTCCCTTTTGACCGGTGGGAAGTGATACTTCTTTGTAGTGCAGATTTGCATTGCCCGCTTGCTTGCTTGGCCAAAAAGGGCGTATGCGTTTTCTCCTGAATATATTCAGGAGAAAACGCATACGCCCTTTTTGGCCAAGTGCATCATTGTCGAAGTTGTGCCCCTCTTCCTGTGCTTTAAAGGCGATTCCAACGTACCTCTTGGAATCCGTTTCCTGCTATTCTGCCTCGCTTTCAAGTCCACCTCGTTGCCTTTCCTCAACAGATTTTTGGACGATAGTTGTCCTTTATTACTCGGCCAGTTTGTGAATTGCTGTGCCCCTGAGCTCCATTTTTCAACTCGTTTTTGGTGAGCTGACCGCAAGTCCAAAATTTTGGTTCAGGACCTATACTGGTTCCCGGTAGGTGGCTGAGACTTTGGTTAATTCTTCTTCCTGCCGGGAAATTACAGTGATATGTGCCCGTCCAAATGACTAACAGCTACTCTCTCATTGGTTCTCCCTCTTCCCATTCATCCTCTGCCAAATTGGAAACCTGTGCGAACCAGGAGGTTAAAGGGGCTGTCTCTCCAAGTTGGGAGGTTGATAGTAAAGCAGATGGAAAGTCAAAGCGGAGCACCAGGAGAGGGACTATTCGTTGAGTTTTAGAAACCTTTCGTATTCACAGTGTGTCCGTTCTCTAGGTTTCCCGTACATGTTATAGCTGGAGTAATATTTACTTCAACCTGGAGAGTTGGGGCCCATGGAATGGGTGCCAGGCATTTGTGATTTAAAGGGTCTGCATTTGCTCACCCAATCTCACCAATACTCTCAGTCCCAAGTGTCCCTCCTTATGCCACATCCAGCTGTCATTGTAGATAGGGTATTCCAGGTTTCATCAGGGACCCTGAAGGAATTGTAAAGAATTTCCCAGTTTTTTTGTTTTGTTTTTGAAATTCCTTTTTATAGTGGGCTTGAGCTGATTCTCGCTGCCATGTTTATGCCAGTCTAGACACACTTGATTCCCTTACGGAGACATATCAATACATAGGTTTTAGGATTCTTACTAGTCAGATATATTCCTCTGTGGGAAATATGGGGTTTTGAGTCCCTTTCACTGAGGAAGGTGTAGGTCTTGTCTATTCCATAGTTGGTTTTTGGAACGGTACCTGTGCTTATATCAAACTCTGGTTTTATGCATCACCCCACCTCTCCTTCCCCCTTAAGCTGGCATAAGTGTGTTTTCTAAATATGAGACACTGTTCTCTTTCCTAACTCAGTTCAAGTGTAGCCATGTTTATAGGATCTTCATAAGTGATATCTTATGATAAGTTTCTTTTTCTGTGTGACTTATTTCACTTAGAATCATCGTACCTGAATCCACCCATTTTGCTGCTACTGGTCTTATGACATTGATTTCATGGCTGAGGGATATTCCATCGTACGTAAGTACCACAATTTTTTGAACCATTTTTATATTTCCTGGGATACTTAAGGTGTATCCAAGTTGAGGTCCTTGTAAGCAGTGCAGCCCTAAATTTTGGGGTGGCTCTGTCTTATTGATTTTCAGTTTTCCCAAGGTATATTCCGTAGACTGGAAGTGCCCTTGGCTCTGTAGCTCTGTTCTTTACTTGTTTTAGGGAACACAATGCACTCCTCCAGAGAGGCAGTTGGCAATTTACATCCCGCCCATCAGCAAAACAAGTATCCCTGTTCTCCATGGCCTGTCTTGCCTTTCTGGTTTTTACACATTTTGTGGATGTCCCTTTTGACCAGTGGGAAGTGATACTTCTTTGTAGTGCAGATTTGCATTGCCCGCTTGCTTGCTTGGCGAAAAAGGGCGTATGCGTTTTCTCCTGAATATATTCAGGAGAAAACGCATACGCCCTTTTTGGCCAAGTGCATCATTGTCGAAATTGTGCCCCTCTTCCTTTGCTTTAAAGGCGATTCCAACGTACCTCTTGAAATCTGTTTCCTGCTATTCTGCCTCGCTTTCAAGTCCACCTCGTTGCCTTCCCTCAACAGATTTTTGGACGATAGTTGTCCTTTATTACTGGGCCAGTTTGTGAATTGCTGTGCCCCTGAGCTCCATTTTTCAACTCGTTTTTGGTGAGCTGACCGCAAGTCCAAAATTTTGGTTAAGGACCTATACTGGTTCCAGGTGGGTGGCTGAGACTTTGGTTAATTCTTCTTCCTGCCGGGAAATTACAGTGATATGTGCCCGTCCAAATGCATAACAGCTACTCTCTCATTGGTTCTCCCTCTTCCCTTTCATCCTCTGCCAAATTGGCAACCTGTGCGAACCAGGAGGTTAAAGCGGCTGTCTCTCCAAGTTGGGAGGTTGATAGTAAAGCAGATGTAAAGTCAAAGCGGAGCACCAGGTGAGGGACTATTCGTTGAGTTTTAGAAACCTTTCGTATTCACAGTGTGTCTGTTCTCTAGGTTTCCCGTACATGTTAGAGCTGTAGTAATATTCCCTTCAACCTGGAGAGTTGGGACCCATGGAATGGGTGCCAGGCATTTGTGCTTTAAAGGGTCTGCATTTGCTCACCCAATCTCACCAATCCTGTCAGTCGCAAGTGTCCAGCCTTATGCCACATCCAGCTGTCGTTGTAGATAGGGTCATTCCAGGTTTCATCAGAGACCCTGAAGGAATTGTAAAGAATTTCCCAGTTTTTTTGTTTTGTTTTTGAAATTCATTTTTATAGTGGGTTTGAGCTGATTCTCGCTGCCATGTTTATGCCAGTCTAGACACACTTGATTCCCTTACGGAGACATATCAATACATAGGTTTTAAGATTCTTACTAGTCAGATATATTCCTCTGCGGGAAATATGGGGTTTTGAGTCCCTTTCACTGAGGAAGGTGTAGGTCTTGGCTATTCCATAGTTGGTTTTTGGAACGGTACCTGTGCTTATATCAAACTCTGGTTTTATGCATCACCCCACCTCTCCTTCCCCCTTAAGCAGGCCTAAGAGTGTTTTCTAAATGTGAGACACTGTTCTCTTTCCTAACTCAGTTCAAGTGTAGCCATGTTTACAGGATCTTCATAAGTGATATCTTATGATAAGTTTCTTTTTCTCTGTCACTTATTTCACTTAGAATCATCGTACCTGAATCCACCCATTTTGCTCCTACTGGTCTTATGACATTGATTTCATGGCTGAGGGATATTCCATCGTACGTAAGTACCACAATTTTATGAACCATTTTTATATTTCCGGGATATTTAAGGTGTACCCAAGTTGAGGTCCTTGTAAGCAGTGCAGCCCTAAATTTTGGGGTGGCTCTGTCTTATTGATTTTCAGTTTTCTCAAGGTATATTCCCTAGACTGGAAGTGCCCTTGGCTCTGTAGCTCTGTTCTTTACTTGTTTTAGGGAACACAATGCACTCCTCCAGAGAGGCAGTTGGCAATTTACATCCCGCCCATCAGCATAAAAAGGCTCCCTGTTCTCCAGGGCCTGTCTTGCCTTTCTCGTTTTTAAATATTTTGTGGATGTCCCTTTTGACCGGAGGGAAGTGATACTTCTTTGTAGTGCAGATTTGCATTGCCCGCTTGCTTGCTTGGGCAAAATGGGCGTATGCGTTTTCTCCTGAATATATTCAGGAGAAAACACATACGCCCTTTTTGGCCAAGTGCATCATTGTTGAAATTGTGCCCCTCTTCCTGTGCTTTAAAGGCGATTCCAACGTACCTCTTGAAATCTGTTTCCTCCTATTCTGCCTCACTCTGAAGTCCGCCTCGTTGCCTTCCCTCAACAGATTTTTGGATGATAGTTGTCCTTTATTACTCGGCCAGTTTGTGAATTGCTGTGCCCCTGAGCTCCATTATTCAACTCGTTTTTGGTGAGCTGACCGCAAGTCCAAAATTTTGGTTCAGGACCTATACTGGTTCCCGGTGGGTGGCTGAGACTTTGGTTAATACTTCTTCGTGCCGGGAAATTACAGTGATATTTGCCCGTCCAAATGCCTAACAGCCACTCTCTCATTGGTTCTCCCTCTACCCTTTCATCCTCTGCCAAATTGGCAACCTGTGCGAACCAGGAGGTTAAAGGGGCTGTCTCTCCAAGTTGGGAGGTTAATAGTAAAGCAGATGGAAAGTCAAACCGGAGCACCAGGAGAGGGACTATTCGTTGAGTTTTAGAAACCTTTCATATTCACAGTGTGTCCGTTCTCTAGGTTTCCCGTATATGTTATAACTGTAGTAATATGCCCTTCAACCTGGAGAGTTGGGACCCATGGAATGGGTGCCATGCATTATTGCTTTAAAAAGTCTGCAATTGCTCACCCAATCTCACCAATCCTCTCA
Organism: Hyperoodon ampullatus; assembly: GCF_949752795.1. Taxonomy (NCBI): domain Eukaryota; kingdom Metazoa; phylum Chordata; class Mammalia; order Artiodactyla; family Ziphiidae; genus Hyperoodon; species Hyperoodon ampullatus. The sequence goes on along the minus strand of NW_027640676.1, from coordinate 1,364,397 downwards.
GTCTCAAGTGTCCAGCCTTATGCCATATCCAGCTGTCGTTGTAGATAGGGTAATTCCAGGTTTCATCAGAGACCCTGAAGGAATTGTAAAGAATTCCTCAGTTTTTTTGTGTTGTTTTTGAAATTCCTTTTTATAGTGGGTTTGAGCTGATTCTCGCTGCCATGTTTATGCCAGTCTAGAAACACTTGATTCCCTTACGGAGACATATCAATACATAGGTTTTAAGATTCTTACTATTCAGATATATTCCTCTGAGGGAAATATGGGGTTTTGAGGCCCTTTCACTGAGGAAGGTGTAGGTCTTGTCTATTCCATAGTTGGATTTGGAACGGTACCTGTGCTTATATCAAACTCTGGTTTTATGCATCACCCCCCTCTCCTTCCCCCTGAAGCAGGCATAAGAGTGTTTTCTAAATGTGAGACACTGTTCTTTTTCCTAACTCAGTTCAAGTGTAGCCATTTTTACAAGATATTCATAAGTGATCTCTTATGATATGTTTCTTTTTCTGTGTGACATATTTCACTTAGAATCATCGTACCTGAATCCACCCATTTTGCTGCTACTGGTCTTATGACATTGATTTCATGGCTGAGGGATATTCCATCGTACGTAAGTACCACAATTTTTTGAAGCATTTTTATATTTCCTGGGATATTTAAGGTGTACCCAAGTTGAGGTCCTTGTAAGCAGTGCAGCCCTAAATTTTGGGGTGGCTCTGTCTTATTGATTTTCAGTTTTCCAAAGGAATATTCCTTAGACTTGAAGTGCCCTTGGCTCTGTAGCTCTGTTGTTTACTTGTTTTAGGGAACACAATGCACTCCTCCAGAGAGGCAGCTGGCAATTTACATCCCGCCCATCAGCATAACAAGGCTCCCTGTTCTCCAGAGCCTGTCTTGCCTTTCTGGTTTTTACACATTTTGTGGATGTCCCTTTTGACCGGTGGGAAGTGATACGTCTTTGTAGTGCAGATTTGCATTGCCCGCTTGCTTGCTTGACCAAAAAGGGCGTATGCGTTTTCTCCTGAATATATTCAGGAGAAAACGCATACGCCCTTTTTGGCCAAGTGCATCATTGTCGAAGTTGTGCCCCTCTTCCTGTGCTTTAAAGGCGATGCCAACGTACCTCTTGAAATCTGTTTCCTGCTATTCTGCCTCGCTTTCAAGTCCGCCTCGTTGCCTTCCCTCAACAGATTTTTGGACGATAGTTGTCCTTTATTACTCGGCCAGTTTGTGAATTGCTGTGCCCCTGAGCTCCATTTTTCAACTCGTTTTTGGTGAGCTGAACGCAAGTCCAAAATTTTGGTTCAGGACCTATGCTGTTTCCTGGTGGGTGGCTGAGACTTTGGTTAATTCTTCTTCCTGCTGGGAAATTACAGTGATATGTGCCCGTCCAAATGCCTAACAGCTTCTCTCTCATTGGTTGTCCCTCCTCCCTTTCAACCTCTGCCAAATTGGCAACCTGTGCGAACCAGGAGGTTAAAGGGGCTGTCTCTCCAAGTTGGGAGGTTGATAGTAAAGCAGATGGAAAGTCAAACCGGAGCACCAGGAGAGGGACTATTCGTTGAGTTTTAGAAACCTTTCGATTTCACAGTGTGTCCGTTCTCTAGGTTTCCCATACATGTTATAGCTGTAGTAATATTCCCTTCAACCTGGAGAGTTGGGACCCATGGAATGGGTGCCATGCATTATTGCTTTAAAGGGTCTGCATTTGCTCAACCAATCTCACCAAACCTCTCAGTCACAAGTGTCCAGCCTTATGCCACATCCAGCTGTGGTTGTAGATTGGGTCATTCAAGGTTTCATCAGAGACCCTGAAGGAATTGTAAAGAATTTCCGAGGTTTTTGTTTTGTTTTTGAAATTCCTTTTTATACTGGGTTTGAGCTGATTTTCGCTGCCATGTTTATGCAAGTCTACACACACATGATTCCCTTACGGAGACATATCAATACATAGGTTTTAAGATTCTTACTAGTCAGATATATTCCTCTGAGGGAACTATGGGGTTTTGAGTCCCTTTCACTGAGGAAGGTGTAGGTCTTGTCTATTCCCTGGTTGGTTTTTGGAACGGTACCTGTGCTTATATCAAACTCTGGTTTTATGCATCACCCCACCTCTCCTTCCCCCTTAAGCAGGCATAAGAGTGTTTTCTAAATGTGAGACACTGTTCTCTTTCCTAACTCAGTTCAAGTGTAGCCATGTTTACAGGATCTTCATAAGTGATACCTTATGATAAGTTTCTTTTTCTGTGTGACTTATTTCACTTAGAATCATCGTACCTGAATCCACCCATTTTGCTGCTACTGGTCTTATGACATTGATTTCATGGCTGAGGGATATTCCATCGTACGTAAGTACAATTTTTTGAAGCATTTTTATATTTCCTGGGATATTTAAGGTGTACCCAAGTTGAGGTCCTTGTAAGCAGTGCAGCCCTAAATTTTGGGGTGGCTCTGTCTTATTGATTTTCAGTTTTCCCAAGGAATATTCCCTAGACTTGAAGTGCCCTTGGCTCTGTAGCTCTGTTGTTTACTTGTTTTAGGGAACTCAATGCACTCCTCCAGAGAGGCAGCTGGCAATTTACATCCCGCCCATCAGCATAACAAGGCTCCCTGTTCTCCAGAACCTGTCTTGCCTTTCTGGTTTTTACACATTTTGTGGATGTCCCTTTTGACCGGTGGGAAGTGATACTTCTTTGTAGTGCAGATTTGCATTGCCCGCTTGCTTGCTTGGCCAAAAAGGGCGTATGCGTTTTCTCCTGAATATATTCAGGAGAAAACGCATACGCCCTTTTTGGCCAAGTGCATCATTGTCGAAGTTGTGCCCCTCTTCCTGTGCTTTAAAGGCGATTCCAACGTACCTCTTGAAATCTGTTTCCTGCTATTCTGCCTCGCTTTCAAGTCCGCCTCGTTGCCTTCCCTCAACAGATTTTTGGACGAGAGTTGTCCTTTATTACTCGGCCAGTTTGTGAATTGCTGTGCCCCTGAGCTCCATTTTTCAACTCGTTTTTGGTGAGCTGACCGCAAGTCCAAAATTTTGGTTCAGGACCTATGCTGTTTCCCGGTGGGTGGCTGAGACTTTGGTTAATTCTTCTTACTGCCGGGAAATTACAGTGATATGTGCCCGTCCAAATGCCTAACAGCTTCTCTCTCATTGGTTGTCCCTCTTCCCTTTCAACCTCTGCCAAACTGGCAACCTGTGCGAACCAGGAGGTTAAAGGGGCTGTCTCTCCAAGTTGGGATGTTGATAGTAAAGCAGATGGAAAGTCAAACCGGAGCACCAGGAGAGGGACTATTCGTTGAGTTTTAGAAACCTTTCGATTTCACAGTGTGTCCGTTCTCTAGGTTTCCCATACATGTTATAGCTGTAGTAATATTCCCTTCAACCTGGAGAGTTGGGACCCATGGAATGGGTGCCATGCATTATTGCTTTAAAGCGTCTGCATTTGCTCAACCAATCTCACCAAACCTCTCAGTCACAAGTGTCCAGCCTTATGCCACATCCAGCTGTGGTTGTAGATAGGGTCATTCAAGGTTTCATCAGAGACCCTGAAGGAATTGCAAAGAATTTCCGAGGTTTTTGTTTTGTTTTTGAAATTCCTTTTTATACTGGGTTTGAGCTGATTTTCGCTGCCATGTTTATGCCAGTCTACACACACTTGATTCCCTTACGGAGACATATCAATTCATAGGTTTTAAGATTCTTACTAGTCAGATATATTCCTCTGAGGGAACTATGGGGTTTTGAGTCCCTTTCACTGAGGAAGGTGTAGGTCTTGTCTATTCCCTGGTTGGTTTTTGGAACGGTACCTGTGCTTATATCAAACTCTGGTTTTATGCATCACCCCACCTCTCCTTCCCCCTTAAGCAGGCATAAGAGTGTTTTCTAAATGTGAGACACTGTTCTCTTTCCTAACTCAGTTCAAGTGTAGCCATGTTTACAGGATCTTCATAAGTGATACCTTATGATAAGTTTCTTTTTCTGTGTGACTTATTTCACTTAGAATCATCGTACCTGAATCCACCCATTTTGCTGCTACTGGTCTTATGACATTGATTTCATGGCTGAGGGATATTCCATCGTACGTAAGTACAATTTTTTGAAGCATTTTTATATTTCCTGGGATATTTAAGGTGTACCCAAGTTGAGGTCCTTGTAAGCAGTGCAGCCCTAAATTTTGGGGTGGCTCTGTCTTATTGATTTTCAGTTTTCCCAAGGAATATTCCCTAGACTTGAAGTGCCCTTGGCTCTGTAGCTCTGTTGTTTACTTGTTTTAGGGAACACAATGCACTCCTCTAGAGAGGCAGCTGGCAATTTACATCCCGCCCATCAGCATAACAAGGCTCCATGTTCTCCAGGGCCTGTCTTGCCTTTCTGGCTTTTACACATTTTGTGGATGTCCCTTTTGACCGGTGGGAAGTGATACTTCTTTGTAGTGCAGATTTGCATTGCCCGCTTGCTTGCTTGGCCAAAAAGGGCGTATGCGTTTTCTCCTGAATATATTCAGGAAAAAACGCATACGCCCTTTTTGGCCAAGTGCATCATTGTCGAAGTTGTGCCCCTCTTCCTGTGCTTTAAAGGCGATTCCAACGTACCTCTTGAAATCTGTTTCCTGCTATTCTGCCTCGCTTTCAAATCCGCCTCGTTGCCTTCCCTCAACAGACTTTTGGACGATAGTTGTCCTTTATTACTCGGCCAGTTTGTGAATTGCTGTGCCCCTGAGCTCCATTTTTCAACTCGTTTTTGGTGAGCTGACCGCAAGTCCAAAATTTTGGTTCAGGACCTATACTGGTTCCCGGTGGGTGGCTGAGACTTTGGTTAATTCTTATTCCTGCCGGCAAATTACAGTGATATGTGCCCGTCCAAATGCCTAACAGTTACTCACTCATTGGTTCTCCCTCTTCCCTTTCATCCTCTGCCAAATTGGCAACCTGTGCGAACCAGGAGGTTAAAGGGGCTGTATCTCCAAGTTGGGAGGTTGATAGTAAAGCAGATGGAAAGTCAAACCGGAGCACCAGGAGAGGGACTATTCGTTGAGTTTTAGAAACCTTTCGTATTCACAGTGTGTCCGTTCTCTAGGTTTCCCGTACATGTTATAACTGTAGTAATATTCCCTTCAACCTGGAGAGTTGGGACCCATGGAATGGGTGCCATGCATTATTGCTTTAAAGGGTCTGCATTTGCTCACCCAATCTCACCAATCCTCTCAGTCCCAAGTGTCCAGCCTTATGCCACATCCAGCTGTCGTTGTAGATAGGGTCATTCCTGTTTTCATCAGAGACCCTGAAGGAATTGTAAAGAATTTCCCAGTTTTTTTGTTTTGTTTTTGAAATTCCTTTTTATAGTGGGTTTGAGCTGATTCTCGCTGCCATGTTTATGCCAGTCTAGACACACTTGATTCCCTTACGGAGACATATCAATACATAGGTTTTAAGATTCTTACTAGTCAGATATATTCCTCTGCGGGAAATATGGGGTTTTGAGTCCCTTTCACTGAGGAAGGTGTAGGTCTTGTCTATTCCATAGTTGGTTTTTGGAACGGTACCTGTGCTTATATCAAACTCTGGTTTCATGCATCACCCCACCTCTCCTTCCCCCTTAAGCAGGCATAAGAGTGTTTTCTAAATGTGAGACACTGTTCTCTTTCCTAACTCAGTTCAAGTGTAGCCATGTTTACAGGATCTTAATAAGTGATATCTTATGATAAGTTCCTTTTTCTGTGTGACTTATTTCACTAAGAATCATCGTACCTGAATCCACCCATTTTGCTGCTACTGGTCTTATGACATTGATTTCATGGCTGAGGGATATTCCATCGTACGTAAGTACCACAATTTTTTGAACCATTTTTATATTTCCTGGGATATTTAAGGTGTACCCAATTTGAGGTCCTTGTAAGCAGTGCAGCCCTAAATTTTGGGGTGGCTCTGTCTTATTGATTTTCAGTTTTCCCAAGGAATATTCCCTAGACTTGAAGTGCCCTTGGCTCTGTAGCTCTGTTGATTACTTGTTTTAGGGAACACAATGCACTCCTCCAGAGAGGCAGCTGGCAATTTACATCCCGCCCATCAGCATAACAAGGCTCCATGTTCTCCAGAGCCTGTCTTGCCTTTCTGGTTTTTACACATTTTGTGGATGTCCCTTTTGACCGGTGGGAAGTGATACTTCTTTGTAGTGCAGATTTGCATTGCCCGCTTGCTTGCTTGGCCAAAAAGGGCGTATGCGTTTTCTCCTGAATATATTCAGGAAAAAACGCATACGCCCTTTTTGGCCAAGTGCATCATTGTCGAAGTTGTGCCCCTCTTCCTGTGCTTTAAAGGCGATTCCAACGTACCTCTTGAAATCTGTTTCCTGCTATTCTGCCTCGTTTTCAAGTCCGCCTCGTTGCCTTCCCTCAACAGACTTTTGGACGATAGTTGTCCTTTATTACTCGGCCAGTTTGTGAATTGCTGTGCCCCTGAGCTCCATTTTTCAACTCGTTTTTGGTGAGCTGACCGCAAGTCCAAAATTTTGGTTCAGGACCTATGCTGTTTCCCGGTGGGAGGCTGAGACTTTTGTTAATTCTTCTTCCTGCTGGGAAATTACAGTGATATGTGCCCGTCCAAATGCCTAACAGCTACTCTCTCATTGGTTCTCCCTCTTCCCTTTTATCCTCTGCCAAATTGCAACCGGTGCGAACCAGGAGGTTAAAGGGGCTGTCTCTCCAAGTTGGGAGGTTGATAGTAAAGCAGATGGAAAGTCAAACCGGAGCACCAGGAGAGGGACTATTCGTTGAGTTTTAGAAACCTTTCGTATTCACAGTGTGTTCGTTCTCTAGATTTCCCGTACATGTTATAGTTGTAGTAATATTCCCTTCAAACAGGAGAGTTGGGACCCATGGAATGTGTGCCATGCATTATTGCTTTAATGGGTCTGCATTTGCTCACCCTATCTCACCAATCCTCTCAGTCCCAAGTGTCCAGCCTTATGCCACATCCAGCTGTCCTTGTAGATAGGGTCATTCCAGGTTTCACCAGAGACCCTGAAGGAATTGTAAAGAATTTCCCAGTTTTTTTGTTTTGTTTTTGAAATTCCTTTTTATAGTGGTTTTGAGCTGATTCTCGCTGCCATGTTTATGCCAGTCTAGACACACTTGATTCCCTTACGGAGACATATCAATACATAGGTTTTAAGATTCTTACTAGTCAGATATATTCCTCTGCGGGAAATATGGTGTTTTGAGTCCCTTTCACTGAGGAAGGTGTAGGGCTTGTCTATTCCATAGTTGGTTTTTGGAACGGTACCTGTGCTTATATCAAACTCTGGTTTTATGCATCACCCCACCTCTCCTTCCCCCTTAAGCAGGCATAAGAGTGTTTTCTAAATGTGAGACACTGTTCTCTTTCCTAACTCAGTTCAAGTGTAACCATGTTTACAGGATCTTCATAAGTGATATCTTATGATAAGTTTCTTTTTCTGTGTGACTTATTTCACTTAGAATCATCGTACCTGAATCCACCCATTTTGCTGCTACTGGTCTTATGACATTGATTTCACGGCTGAGGGATATTCCATCGTACGTAAGTACCACAATTTTTTGAACCATTTTTATATTTCCTGGGATATTTAAGGTGTACCCAAGTTGAGGTCCTTGTAAGCAGTGCAGCCCTAAATTTTGGGGTGGCTCTGTCTTATTGATTTTCAGTTTTCCCAAGGTATATTCCCTAGACTGGAAGTGCCCTTGGCTCTGTAGCTCTGTTGTTTACTTGTTTTAGGGAACACAATGCACTCCTCCAGAGAGGCAGTTGGCAATTTACATCCCGCCCATCAGCATAACAAGGCTCCCTGTTCTCCAGGGCCTGTCTTGCCTTTCTGGTTTTTACACATTTTGTGGATGTCCCTTTTGACCGGTGGGAAGTGATACTTCTTTGTAGTGCAGATTTGCATTGCCCGCTTGCTTGCTTGGCCAAAAAGGTCATATGCGTTTACTCCTGAATATATTCTGGAGAAAACGCATACGCCCTTTTTTGCCAAGTGCATCATTGTCGAAGTTGTGCCCCTCTTCCTGTGCTTTAAAGTGATTCCACCGTACCTCTTGAAATCTGTTTCCTACTATTCTGCCTCGCTTTCAAGTCCTCCTCGTTGCCTTCCCTCAAAAGATTTTTGGACGATAGTTGGCCTTTATTACTCGGCCAGTTTGTGAATTGCTGTGCCCCTGAGCTCCATTTTTCAACTCGTTTTTGGTGAGCTGACCACAAGTCCAAGATTTTGGTTCAGGACCTTTGCTGGTTCCCGGTGGTGGGCTGAGACTTGGTTAATTCTTCTTCCTGCCGGGAAATTACAGTGATATGTGCCCGTCCAAATACCTAACAGCTACCCTCTCATTGGTTCTCCCTCTTCCCTTTCATCCTTTGCCAAATTGGCAACCTTTGCGAACCAGGAGGTTAAACGGGCTGTCTCTCCAAGTTGGGAGGTTGATAGTAAAGCAGATGGAAAGTCAAACCGGAGCACCAGGAGAGGGACTATTCGTTGAGTTTTAGAAACCTTTCGTATTCACAGTGTGTCCATTCTCTAGGTTTCCCGTACATGTTATAGCTGTAGTAATATTCCCTTCAACCTGGAGAGTTGGGACCCATGGAATGGGTGCCAGGCATTTGTGCTTTAAAGGGTCTGCATTTGCTCACCCAATCTCACCAATCCTCTCAGTCCCAAGTGTCCCTCCTTATGCCACATCCAGCTGTCATTGTAGATAGGGTCATTCCAGGTTTCATGAGAGACACTGAAGGAATTGTAAAGAATTTCCCAGTTTTTTTGTTTTGTTTTTGAAATTCCATTTTATAGTGGGTTTGAGCTGATTCTCGCTGCCATGTTTATGCCAGTCTACACACACTTGATTCCCTTACGGAGACATATCAATACATAGGTTTTAAGATTCTTACTAGTCAGATATATTCCTCTGCGGGAAATATGTGGTTTTGAGTCCCTTTCACTGAGGGAGTTGTAGGTCTTGTCTATTCCTTAGTTGGTTTTTGGAACGGTACCTGTGCTTATATCAAACTCTGGTTTGATGCATCACCCCACTTCTCCTTCCCCTTTAAGCAGGCATAAGAGTGTTTTCTAAATGTGAGACACTGTGCTCTTTCCTAACTCAGTTCAAGTGTAGCCATGTTTACAGGATCTTCATAAGTGATATCTTATGATAAGTTTCTTTTTCTGTGTGACTTATTTAACTTAGAATCCTCGTACCTGAATCCACCCATTTTGCTGCTACTGGTCTTATGACATTGATTTCATGGCTAAGGGATATTCCATCGTACATAAGTACCACAATTTTTTGAACCATTTTTATATTTCCTGGGATATTTAAGGTGTACCCAAGTTCAGGTCCTTGTAAGCAGTGCAGCCCTAAATTTTGGTGTGGCTCTGTCTTATTGATTTTCAGTTTTCCCAAGGTATATTCCCTAGACTGGAAGTGCCCTTGGCTCTGTAGCTCTGTTCTTTACTTGTTTTAGGGAACACAATGTACTCCTCCAGAGAGGCAGTTGGCAATTTACATCCCTCCCATCAGCATAACAAGGATCCCTGTTCTCCAGGTCCTGTCTTGCCTTTCTGGTTTTTACACATTTTGTGGATGTCCCTTTTGACCGGTGGGAAGTGATACTTCTTTGTAGTGCAGATTTGCATTGCCCGCTTGCTTGCTTGGCCAAAAAGGGCGTATGCGTTTTCTCCTGAATATATTCAGGAGAAAACGCATACGCCCTTTTTGGCCAAGTGCATCATTGTCGAAGTTGTGCCCCTCTTCCTGTGCTTTAAAGGCGATGCCAACGTACCTCTTGAAATCTGTTTCCTGCTATTCTGCCTCGCTTTCAAGTCCGCCTCGTTGCCTTCCCTCAACAGATTTTTGGACGATAGTTGTCCTTTATTACTCGGCCAGTTTGTGAATTGCTGTGCCCCTGAGCTCCATTTTTCAACTCGTTTTTGGTGAGCTGACCGCAAGTCCAACATTTTGGTTCAGGACCTATGCTGGTTCCCGGAGGGAGGCTGAGACTTTGGTTAATTCTTCTTCCTGCCAGGAAGTTAGAGTGATATGTGCCCGTCCAAATGCCTAACAGCTACTCTCTCATTGGTCCTCCCTCTTCCCTTTCATCCTCTGCCAAATTGGAAACCTGTGCGAACCAGGAGGTTAAAGAGGCTGTCTCTCCAAGTTGGTAGGTTGATAGTAAAGCAGATGGAAAGTCAAACCGGAGCACCAGGAGAGGAACTATTCTTTGAGTTTTAGAAACCTTTTGTATTCACAGTGTGTCCGTTCTCTAGGTTTCCCGTACATGTTATAGCTGTAGTAATATTCTCTTCAACCTGGAGAGTTGGGACCCATGGAATGGGTGCCAGGCATTATTGCTTTAAAGGGTCTGCATTTGCTCACCCAATCTCACCAATCGTCTCAGTCCCAAGTGTCCCTCCTTATGCCACATCCAGCTGTCATTGTAGATAGGGTCATTCCAGGTTTCATCAGAGACCCTGAAGGAATTGTAAATAATTTCCCAGTGTTTTTGTTTTGTGTTTGAAATTCCTTTTTATAGTGGGTTTGACCTGATTCTCGCTGCCATGTTTATGCCAGTCTAGACACACTTGATTCCCTTATGGAGACATATCAATACATAGGTTTTAAGATTCTTACTAGTCAGATATATTCCTCTGCGGGAAATATGGGGTTTTGAGTCCCTTTCACTGAAGAAGGTGTAGGTCTTGTCTATTCCATAGTTGGTTTTTGGAACGGTACCTGTGCTTATATCAAACTCTGGTTTTATGCATCACCCCACCTCTCCTTCCCCCTTAAGCAGGCATAAGAGTGTTTTCTAAATGTGAGACACTGTTCTCTTTCCTAACTCAGTTCAAGTGTAGCCATGTTTACAGGATCTTCATAAGTGATATCTTATGATAAGTTTCTTTTTCTGTGTGACTCATTTCACTTAGAATCATCGTACCTGAATCCACCCATTTTGCTGCTACTGGTCTTATGACATTGATTTCATGGCTGAGGGATATTCCATCGTACGTAAGTACCACAATTTTTTGAACCATTTTTATATTTCCTGGGATATTTAAGGTGTACCCAAGTTGAGGTCCTTGTAAGCAGTACAGCCCTAAATTTTGGGGTGGCTCTCTCTTATTGATTTTCAGTTGTCCAAAGGTATATTCCCTAGACTGGAAGTGCCCTTGGCTCTGTAGCTCTGTTGTTTACTTGATTTAGGGAACACTATGCACTCTTCCAGAGAGGCAGTTGGCAATTTACATCCCGCTCATCAGCATAACAAGGCTCCCAGTTCTCCAGGGCCTGTCTTGCCTTTCTGGTTTTTACACATTTTGTGGATGTCCCTTTCGACCCGTGGGAAGTGATACTTCTTTGTAGTGCAGATTTGCATTGCCCACTTGCTTGCTTGGCCAAAAAGGGCGTATGCGTTTTCTCCTGAATATATTCAGGAGAAAACGCATACGCCCTTTTTGGCCAAGTGCATCATTGTCGAAGTTGTGCCCCTCTTCCTGTGCTTTAAAGGCGATGCCAACGTACCTCTTGAAATCTGTTTCCTGCTATTCTGCCTCGCTTTCAAGTCCGCCTCGTTGCCTTCCCTCAACAGATTTTTGGACGATAGTTGTCCTTTATTACTCGGCCAGTTTGTGAATTGCTGTGCCCCTGAGCTCCATTTTTCAACTCGTTTTTGGTGAGCTGACCGCAAGTCCAACATTTTGGTTCAGGACCTTTGCTGGTTCCCGGTGGTGGGCTGAGACTTTGGTTAATTCTTCTTCCTGCCGGGAAATTACAGTGATATGTGCCCGTCCAAATACCTAACAGCTACCCTCTCATTGGTTCTCCCTCTTCCCTTTCATCCTCTGCCAAATTGGCAACCTGTGTGAACCAGGAGGTTAAAGGGGCTGTCTCTCCAAGTTGGGAGGTTGATAGTAAAGCAGATGGAAAGTCAAACCGGAGCACCAGGAGAGGGACTATTCGTTGAGTTTTAGAAACCTTTCATATTCACAGTGTGTCCGTTCTCTAGGTTTCCCGTACATGTTATAGCTGTAGTAATATTCCCTTCAACCTGGAGAGTTGGGACCCATGGAATGGGTGCCAGGCATTTGTGCTTTAAAGGGTCTGCGTTTGCTCACCCAATCTCACCAATCCTCTCAGTCCCAAGTGTCCCTCCTTATGCCACATCCAGCTGTCATTGTAGATAGGGTCATTCCAGGTTTCATGAGAGACCCTGAAGGAATTGTAAAGAATTTCCCAGTTTTTTTGTTTTGTTTTTGAAATTCCTTTTTATAGTGGGTTTGAGCTGATTCTCGCTGCCATGTTTATGCCATTCTAGAAACACTTGATTCCCTTACGGAGACATATCAATACATAGGTTTTAAGATTCTTACTAGTCAGATATATTGCTCTGCGGGAAATATGGGGTTTTGAGTCCCTTCCACTGAGGGAGTTGTAGGTCTTGTCTATTCCATAGTTGGTTTTTGGAACGGTACCTGTGCTTATATCAAACTCTGGTTTTATGCATCACCCCACTTCTCCTTCCCCCTTAAGCAGGCATAAGAGTGTTTTCTAAATGTGAGACACTGTTCTCTTTCCTAACTCAGTTCAAGTGTAGCCATGTTTACAGGATCTTCATAAGTGATATCTTATGATAAGTTTCTTTTTCTGTGTGACTTATTTCACTTAGAATCCTCGTACCTGAATCCACCCATTTTGCTCCTACTGGTCTTATGACATTGATTTCATGGCTACGGGATATTCCATCGTACATAAGTACCACAATTTTTTGAACCATTTTTATATTTCCTAGGATATTTAAAGTGTACCCAAGTTGAGGTCCTTGTAAGCAGTGCAGCCCTAAATTTTGGGGTGGCTCTGTCTTATTGATTTTCAGTTTTCCCAAGGTATATTCCCTAGACTGGAAGTGCCCTTGGCTCTGTAGCTCTGTTCTTTACTTGTTTTAGGGAACACAATGTACTCCTCCAGAGAGGGAGTTGGCAATTTACATCCCTCCCATCAGCATAACAAGGCTCCCTGTTCTCCAGGACCTGTCTTGCCTTTCTTGTTTTTACACATTTTGTGGAAGTCCCTTTTGACTGGTGGGAAGTGATACTTCTTTGTAGTGCAGATTTGCATTGCCCGCTTGCTTGCTTGGGCAAAAAGGGCGTATGCGTTTTCTCCTGAATATATTCAGGAGAAAACGCATACGCCCTTTTTGGCGAAGTGCATCATTGTCGAAGTTGTGCGCCTCTTCCTGTGCTTTAAAGGCGATGCCAACGTACCTCTTGAAATCTGTTTCCTGCTATTCTGCCTCGCTTTCAAGTCCGCCTCGTTGCCTTCCCTCAACAGATTTTTGGACGATAGTTGTCCTTTATTACTCGGCCAGTTTGTGAATTGCTGTGCCCCTGAGCTCCATTTTTCAACTAGTTTTTGGTGAGCTGACCGCAAGTCCAACATTTTGGTTCAGGACCTATGCTGGTTCCCGGAGGGAGGCTGAGACTTTGGTTAATTCTTCTTCCTGCTAGGAAGTTAGAGTGATATGTGCCCGTCCAAATGCCTAACAGCTACTCTCTCATTGGTTCTCCCTCTTCCCTTTCATCCTCTGCCAAATTGGCAACCTGTGCGAACCAGGAGGTTAAAGAGCCTGTCTCTCCAAGTTGGGAGGTTGATAGTAAAGCAGATGGAAAGTCAAACCGGAGCACCAGGAGAGGGACTATTCGTTGAGTTTTAGAAACCTTTCGTATTCACAGTGTGTCCGTTCTCTAGGTTTCCTGTACATGTTATAGCTGTAGTAATATTCCCTTCAACCTGGAGAGTTGGGACCCATGGAATGGGTGCCAGGCATTTGTGCTTTAAAGGGTCTGCATTTGCTCACCCAATCTCACCAATCCTCTCAGTCCCAAGTGTCCCTCCTTATGCCACATCCAGCTGTCATTGTAGATAGGGTCATTCCAGGTTTCATGAGAGACCCTGAAGGAATTGTAAAGAATTTCCCAGTGTTTTTGTTTTGTTTTTGAAATTCCTTTTTATAGTGGGTTTGAGCTGATTCTAGCTGACATGATTATGCCAGTCTAGACACACTTGATTCCCTTATGGAGACATATCAATATATAGGTTTTAAGATTCTTACTAGTCAGATATTTTCCTCTGCGGGAAATATGGGGTTTTGAGTCCCTTTCACTGAGGAAGGTGTAGGTCTTGTCTATTCCATAGTTGGTTTTTGGAACGGTACCTGTGCTTATATCAAACTCTGGTTTTATGCATCACCCCACCTCTCCTTCCCCCTTAAGCAGGCATAAGAGTGTTTTCTAAATGTGAGACACTGTTCTCTTTCCTAACTCAGTTCAAGTGTAGCCATGTTTACAGGATCTTCATAAGTGATATCTTATGATAAGTTTCTTTTTCTGTGTGACACATTTCACTTAGAATCATCGTACCTGAATCCACCCATTTTGCTGCTACTGGTCTTATGACATTGATTTCATGGCTGAGGGATATTCCATCGTACGTAAGTACCACAATTTTTTGAACCATTTTAATATTTCCTAGGATATTTAAGGTGTACCCAAGTTGAGGTCCTTGTAAGCAGTACAGCCCTAAATTTTGGGGTTGCTCTGTCTTATTGATTTTCAGTTTTCCCAAGGTATATTCCCTAGACTGGAAGTGCCCTTGGCTCTGTAGCTCTGTTGTTTACTTGATTTAGGGAACACTATGCACTCCTCCAGAGAGGCAGTTGGCAATTTACATCCCGCCCATCAGCATAACAAGGCTCCCAGTTCTCCAGGGGCTGTCTTGCCTTTCTCGTTTTTACACATTTTGTGGATGTACCTTTCGACCCGTGGGAAGTGAAACTTCTTTGTAGTGCAGATTTGCATTGCCCACTTGCTTGATTGGCCAAAAAGGGCGTATGCGTTTTCTCCTGAATATATTCAGGAGAAAACGCATACGCCCTTTTTGGCCAAGTGCATCATTGTCGAAGTAGTGCCCCTCTTCCTGTGCTTTAAAGGCGATTCCAACGTACCTCTGGAAATCTGTTTCCTGCTATTCTGCCTCGCTTTCAAGTCCGCCTCGTTGCCTTCCCTCAACAGATTTTTGGACGATAGTTGTCCTTTATTACTCGGCCAGTTTGTGAATTGCTGTGTCCCTGAGCTCCATTTTTCAACTCGTTTTTGGTGAGCTGACCGCAAGTCCAACATTTTGGTTCAGGACCTTTGCTGGTTCCCGGTGGTGTGCTGAGACTTTGGTTAATTCTTCTTCCTGCCGGGAAATTACAGTGATATGTGCCCGTCCAAATGCCTAACAGCTACCCTCTCATTGGTTCTCCCTCTTCACTTTCATCCTCTGCGAAATTGGCAACGTGTGCGAACCAGGAGGTTAAAGGGGCTGTCTCTCCAAGTTGGGAGGTTGATAGTAAAGCAGATGGAAAGTCAAACCGGAGCACCAGGAGAGGGACTATTCGTTGAGTTTTAGAAACCTTTCGTATTCACAGTGTGTCCGTTCTCTAGGTTTCCCGTACATGTTATAGCTGTAGTAATATTCCCTTCAACCTGGAGAGTTGGGACCCATGGAATGGGTGCCAGGCATTTGTGCTTTAAAGGGTCTGCATTTGCTCACCCAATCTCAGCAATCCTCTCAGTCACAAGTGTCCCTCCTTATGCCACATCCAGCTGTCATTGTAGATAGGGTCATTCCAGGTTTCATGAGTGACCCTGAAGGAATTGTAAAGAATTTCCCAGTGTTTTTGTTTTGTTTTTGAAATTCCTTTTTATAGTGGGTTTGAGCTGATTCTCGCTGCCATGTTTATGCCAGTCTACACACACTTGATTCCCTTACGGAGACATATCAATACATAGGTTTTAAGATTCTTACTAGTCAGATATATTCCTCTGCGGGAAATATGGGGTTTTGAGTCCCTTTCACTGAGGGAGTTGTAGGTCTTGTCTTTCCATTGTTGGTTTTTGGAACGGTACCTGTGCTTATATCAAACTCTGGTTTTATGCATCACCCCACCTCTCCTTCCCCCTTAAGCAGGCATAAGAGTGTTTGCTAAATGTGAGACACTGTTCTCTTTCCTAACTCAGTTCAAGTGTAGCCATGTTTACAGGATCTTCATAAGTGACATCTTATGATAAGTTTCTTTTTCTGTGTGACTTATTTCACTTAGAATCCTCGTACCTGAATCCACCCATTTTGCTGCTACTGGTCTTATGACATTGATTTCATGGCTACGGGATATTCCATCGTACAAAAATACCACAATTTTTTGAACCATTTTTATATTTCCTGGGATATTTAAGGTGTACCCAAGTTGAGGTCCTTGTAAGCAGTGCAGCCCTAAATTTTGGGGTGGCTCTGTCTTATTGATTTTCAGTTTTCCCAAGGTATATTCCGTAGACTGGAAGTGCCCTTGGCTCTGTAGCTCTGTTCTTTACTTGTTTTAGGGAACACAATGTACTCCTCCAGAGAGGCAGTTGGCAATTTACATCCCGCCCATCAGCATAACAAGGCTCCCAGTTCTCCAGGGCCTGTCTTGCCTTTCTGGTTTTTACACATTTTGTGGATGTCCCTTTCGACCCGTGGGAAGTGAAACTTCTTTGTAGTGCAGATTTGCATTGCCCACTTGCTTGCTTGGCCAAAAAGGGCGTATGCGTTTTCTCCTGAATATATTCAGGAGAAAACGCATACGCCCTTTTTGGCCAAGTGCATCATTGTCGAAGTTGTGCCCCTCTTCCTGTGATTTAAAGGCGATTCCAACGTACCTCTGGAAATCTGTTTCCTCCTATTCTGCCTCGCTTTCAAGTCCGCCTCGTTGCCTTCCCTCAACAGATTTTTGGACGATAGTTGTCCTTTATTACTCGGCCAGTTTGTGAATTGCTGTGTCCCTGAGCTCCATTTTTCAACTCGTTTTTGGTGAGCTGACCGCAAGTCCAACATTTTGGTTCAGGACCTTTGCTGGTTCCCGGTGGTGGGATGAGACTTTGGTTAATTCTTCTTCCTGCCGGGAAATTACAGTGATATGTACCCGTCCAAATGCCTAACAGCTACTCTCTCATTGGTTCTCCCTCTTCCATTTCATCCTCTGCCAAATTGGCAACCTGTGCGAACCAGGAGGTTAAAGGGGCTGTCTCTCCAAGTTGGGAGGTTGATAGTAAAGCAGATGGAAAGTCAAACCGGAGCACCAGGAGAGGGACTATTCGTTGAGTTTTAGAAAACTTTCGTATTCACAGTGTGTCCGTTCTCTAGGTTTCCCGTACATGTTATAGCTGTAGTAATATTCCATTCAACATGGATAGTTGGGACCCATGGAATGGGTGCCAGGCATTTGTGCTTTAAAGGGTCTGAATTTGCTCACCCACCCTCACCAATCGTCTCAGTCCCAACTGTCCCTCCTTATGCCACATCCAGCTGTCATTGTAGATAGGGTCATTCCAGGTTTCATCAGAGACCCTGAAGGAATTGTAAAGAATTTCCCAGGTTTTTTGTTTTGTTTTTGAAATTCCTTTTTATAGTGGGTTTGAGCTGATTCTCGCTGCCATGTTTATGCCAGTCTAGACACTCTTGATCCCCTTACGGAGACATATCAATACATAGGTTTTAAGATTCTTACTAGTCAGATATATTCCTCTGCGGGAAATATGGGGTTTTGAGTCCCTTTCACTGAGGAAGGTGTAGGTCTTGTCTATTCCATAGTTGGTTTTTGGAACGGTACCTGTGCTTATATCAAACTCTGGGTTTATGCATCACCCCACCTCTCCTTCCCCCTTAAGCAGGCATAAGAGTGTTTTCTAAATGTGAGACACTGTTCTCTTTCCTAACTCAGTTCAAGTGTAGCCATGTTTACAGGATCTTCATAAGTGATATCTTTTGATAAGTTTATTTTTCTGTGTGACATATTTCGCTTAGAATCATCGTACCTGAATCCACTCATTTTGCTGCTACTGGTCTTATGACTTTTATTTCATGGTTGAGGGATATTCCATCGTACGTAAGTACCACAATATTTTGAACCATTTTTATATTTCCTGGGATATTTAATGTGTACCCAAGTTGAGGTTCTTGTAAGCAGTGCAGCCCTAAATTTTGAGGTGGCTCTTTCTTATTGATTTTCAGTTATCCCAAGGTATATTCCCTAGACTGGAAGTGCCCTTGGCTCTGTAGCTCTGTTGTTTACTTGTTTTAGGCCACACAATGCATTCCTCCAGAGAAGCAGTTGACAGTTTTTATCTCGCCCAACACCATAACAAGGCTCCCTGTTCTCCAGGGCCTGTCTTGCCTTTCTGGATTTTACACATTTTGTGGCTGTCCCTTTTGACCACTGGGAAGTGATACTTCTTTGTAGTGCAGATTTGCATTGCCCGCTTACTTGCTTTTCCAAGAAGGGCGTATGCGTTTTCTCCTGAATATATTCAGGAGAAAACGCATACGCCCTTGTTGGCCAAGTGCATTATTGTCAAAGTTGTGCCCCTGTTCCTGTGCTTTAAAGGCGATTCCAACGTACCTCTTGAAATCTGTTTCCTGCTATTCTGCCTGCCTTTCAAACCGCCTCGTTTCCTTCCCTCAACAGATTTTTGGACGATAGTTGTCCTTTATTACTCTGCCAGTTTTTAAATTGCTGTGCCCCTGAGCTGCATTTTTCAACTCGTTTTTTTTGAGCTGAACGCAAGTCCAAAATTTTGGTTCAGTACCTATACTGGTTCCCGGTGGGTGGCTGAGACTTTTGTTAATTCTTCTTCCTGCCGGGAAATTAGAGTGACATGTGCCCGTGCAAATCCCTAACAGCTACTCTCTCATTGGTTCTCCCTCTTCCCTTTCATCCTCTGCCAAATTGGCAACCTGTGCGAACCAGCATGTTAAAGTGGCTGTCTCTTCAAGTTGGAAGACTGACAATAAAGCAGTTGTAAAGTGAAACCGGAGCACCAGGAGAGGGACTATTCTTTGAGATTTAGAAACATTTCGTATTCACAGTGTGTCCGTTCTCTAGGTTTTCCGTACATGTTATAGCTGTAGTAATAGTTCCTTCAACCTGGAGAGTTGAGACCCATGGAATGGGGGCCACATATTATTGTTTTAAAGGGTCTGCATTTGCTCACCCTCTCTCACCAACCCTCTCAGTCCCAAGTGTCCAGCCTTATGCCACATCCCGGTGTCGTTGTAGATAGGGTCATTCCAGGTTTCATCAGAGACCCTGAAGGAATTGTAAAGAATTTCCCTGTTTTTTGTTTTGTTTTTGAAATTCCTTTTCTAGTGGGTTTGAGCCGATTCTCGCTGCTATGTTTATGCCAGTCTAGACACACTTGATTCCCTTACGGAGACATATCAATACATAGGTTTTAAGATTCTTACTAGTAAGATATATTCCTCTGCGGGAAATATGGGGTTTTGAGTCCCATTCACAGAGGAAGTAGTAGGTCTTGTCTATTCTGTATTTGGATTATGGAACCGTACCTGTGCTAATATCAAACTCTGGGTTTATTCATCACCCCACCTCTGCTTTCCCCTTAAGCATGCATAAGAGTGTTTTCTAAATATGAGACTCTGTTCCTTTTCCTAATTCATTCCATGTGTAGCCATGTTTATATACCCTTCATAAGTGATATCTTATGATAAGTTTATTTTTCTGTGTGACTTATTTCAGTTAGAATCATCGTACATGAATCCCGTCATTATGCTGCTACTGGCCTTATGACATTGACTTCATGGCTGAGGGATATTCCATCATACGTATGTACCACAATTTCTTTACCATTTTTGTCTTTCCTGGTATTTATAAGGTTTCCCGAAGTCGAGGTTCTTGTAAGCAGTGCTGCCATAAATTTTGGGGTGGCTGTGTCTTATTGATTTTCAATTTTCCCAAGGTATATTCCCGTGACTGGACCTGCCTTAGGTTGTGAAGCACTGTTGTTTACTTCTTTTTGGGAACACAATGCACTCCTCCAGAGTGGCTGTTGGCAATTTACATCCCACCCATCCGCATAACAAGGCTCCCTGTTCTCCAGATCCTGTCTTGCCTTTCTTGTTTATACACATTTTACGGATGTCCCTTTTGACCGGTTGGAAGTGACACTTCTTTGTAGTGCAGATTTGCATTGTGCGGTTGCTTGGTTGGCCAAAATTGGTGTATGCGTTTTCTCCTGAATATATTCAGGAGAAAACGCATGTGCCCTTTATGGACAATTCCATAATTGTCGAAGTTGTGATGCTTTTCCTGTGTTTAAAGGCGATTCCAATGTACTTCTGGAAATCTGTTTCGTGCACTTCTGCCTCATTTTCAAGTCCGCCTCATGGCTTTCTCTCAACAGAATTTTGGAAGAGAGTAGTCCTTTATAACTCTGCAAGTTAGTGAATTGCTGTGCCCCTGAGCTCCATTTTTCAACTCGCGTTTTTGTGAGCTGACTGCCAATCCACACTTTTGCTTCAGGACCTATACTGGTTCCATTGGGGGGGCTGGCTCAGAGTTTGTTAATTCTTCTTCGTGACGGGAATTTAGAGTGACATGTGGCCATCCAAATGTCTACAGCTACTCTCTAATTGTTTCTCCCTCTTCCCTTATATCCTCTACACAATGTGCCAACTGTGCGAACCAGGAGGTTATAGGTGCTGACTCTCCAATTTGGGAGATTGATACTAAAGCAGTTGGAATGTCAAACTGGTGCACAAGGAGAGAAAAAAATTAGTAGAGTTTTAGAAACCTTTCACCATCAGATGGTGTCCATTCTCTAGGTTTCCCATACATGTTATAACTGTAGTGATATTCCCTTCTACCTGGAGAGTTGGGACCCATGGAATGGGTGCCAGGTATTATTGCTTTAAACGGTCTGCATTTTCTCACCCAATCTCACCAATTCTCTCAGTCCCAAGTGACCAGCCTTATGCCACATCCAGCTGTCGTTGTAGATAGGGTCATTCTAAGTTTCATCAGAACCACTGAAGGTATTGTGTAACAATTTCACTGTTTATTTGTTTTGTTTTGAAATTCATTTTTATAGTGGGTATGAGCTGATTCTCTCTGCCGTGTTTATGTCATTCTAGACACACTTGGTTACCTTATGGAGACATATCAATACATAGGTTTTAAGATTCTTACTAGTCAGATATACTACTCTGCGGGGAATAGGGGTGTTGAGCCCCGTTCAGTGAGGAAAGAGTAGGTCTTGTCTATTTTGTATTTGGATTATGCAACCGTACCTGTGCTAATATCAAACTCTGGTTTTATGCATCACCCAACCTCTCCTTTCCTCTTGAGCAGGCATAAGAGTGTTTTCTAAATGTGAGACTCTTCTCTTTCCTAATTCAGTTCATGTGTAGCCATGTTTACAAGACCTTCATAAGTGATATCTTATGATAAGTTTCTTTTTCTGTGTGACTTATTTCAGTTAGAATCATCGTACATGAATCCACTCATTATGCTGCTACTGGCCTTATCACATTGATTTCATGGCTGAGGGATATTCCATCATACGTATGTACCACAATTTCTTTACTATTTTTGTCTTTACTGGGATATTTAAGGTGTCCCGAAGTCGAGGTTCTTGTAAGCAGTGCTGCCCTATATTTTGGGTTGGCTGTGTCTTATTGATTTTCAATTTCCCCAAGGTATATTCCCATGACTGGAAGTGCCTTTGGTTGTGAAGCTCTGTTGTTTAATTCTTTTAGGGAACACAATGCACTCCTCCAGAGTGGCTGTTGGCAATCTGCATCCCACCCATCAGCATAACAAGGCTCCCTGTTCTCTAGAGCCCCTCTTGCCTTTCTGGTTTTTACACATTTTACAGATATCCCTTTTGACTGGTGGGAAGTGATACTTCTTTGTAGTGCAGATTTGCATTGTGCGGTTGCTTGGTTGGCTAAAATGGGTGTATGCGTTTTCTCCTGAATATATTCAGGAGAAAACGCATGCGCCCTTTATGGACAATTCCCTAATTGTCGAAGTTGTGATGCTTTTCCTGTGTTTAAAGTCGATTCCAATGTACTTCTGGAAATCTGTTTCGTGCAAATCTCCCTCATTTTCAAGTCCGCCTCATGGCTTTTCCTCAACAGATTTTTGGAAGAGAGTAGTCCTGTATAACTCTGCAAGTTAGTGAATTGCTCTGCCCCTGAGCTCCATTTTTCAACTTGTGTTTTTGTGAGCTGACCTTAAACCCAAAATTTTGCTTCAGGACCTATACTAGTTATGGGGGTGGGGCAGGCTGAGAGTTTGGTTAATTCTTCTTCATGACGGGAAATTAGAGTGACATGTGGCCGTCCAAATGCCTACAGCTACTCTCACATTGGTTCTCCCTCTTCCCTTATATCCTCTGCACAATGTGCCAACTGTGCGAACCAGGAGGTTATAGGGGCTGACTCTCCAAGTTGGGAGATTGATATTAAAGCAGTTGGAATGTCAAGCTGCAGCACATGGAGAGAAAAAAATTAGTAGAGTTTTAGAAACCTTTCACCATCAGAGGGTGTCCATTCTCTAGGTTTCCCATACATGTTATAACTGTAGTGATATTCCCTTCTACCTGGAGAGTTGGGAACCATGGAATCAGTGGCAGGCATTATTGCTTTAAGGCGTCTGCATTTTCTCACCCAATCTCACCAATCCTCTCAGTCCCAGGTGAACAGCCTTATGCCACATCCAGCTGTTGTTGTAGATAGGGTCATTCCAAGTTTCATCAGAACCCCTGAAGGTGTTGTGTAAGAATTTCACTGTTTCTTTGTTTTGTTTTGAAATTCCTTTTTATAGTGGGTTTGAGCTGATTCTCACTGCCGTGTTTATGTCATTCTAGACACACTTGTTTCCCTTATGGAGACATATCAATACATAGGTTTTAAGATTCTTACTTGTCAGATATATTTCTCTGTGGGGAATAGGGGTGTTGAGTCCCATTCACTGAGGAAGGAGTCGGGCTTGTCTCTTCTGTATTTGCATTATGGAACGGTACCTGTGTTAATATCAAACTCTGGTTTTGTGTGTCTCCCCACCTCTCCTTCCCCCTTAAGCAAGCATAAGAGTGTTTTCTAAATCTGAGACTCTGTTCTCTTTCCTAATTCAGTTCATATGTAGCCAGGTTTACAGTCCCTTCATAAGTGATATCTTATATCAGAATGCACCATGGCCCTTGTCATAATAATGCTCCATGACGCCTGTCATCACAATGCTCCATTCCCTGGTTATCACAATGCTCCATGTCCCTTGTCATAACAATTCTCCACGTACTTGTCATCACAATGCTACATGACACTTCTCTTCACAAAGTTACATGCTCGTTTCATCATAATTCTCCATGCACTTGTCATTGCAATGTTCCATGACCCCTGTCATAGCAAGCTCCAAGTGTTTGTCATCACAATGATTCATGACTTTATCATCAAAATTCTCAATGGCACTTTTCATCACAATGTTCCGTACCATTGTCATCACAATGCTCCATGCCCTTGTCATCACAATGCTTCCTGACACCTGTCATCACAATGCTTCATGCCCCTTGTCATTACAGTGCTCCATGATGCTCGTCATCACAATTACCCATAGTCTTCTCATCACAATGCTCCACGGTTTTGCCATCACAATGCTCCATGCCCTGGTCATCTCAAAGCTCAATGTCCCTTGTCCTCACAATTCTCCACGTCCTTGTCATCACAATGCTCCATGGCACTTCTCATCACAATGTTATATGCTCTTGTCATAACAATACTCCATGCACTTGTCATCGCAATGCTCCATGAACCCTGTCATAGGAAGCTCCATGCGCTTGTCATCACAATGTTTCAGGACATGGACTTTAAAATTATCAATGGCCCTTGTCATCTCAATGCTCCATGCGCTTATCATCACAATGCTCCTTTACCTTTGTCACAACAATCCTCCATGACACTTGGCATCACAATGCTCCGTGCTATTGTCATCACAATGGAACATGACATAGGTCATCACAATGCTCCCTGACACCTGTCTTCACAATACTCCATGACCTTGTCATCACAATGCTCCATGCCCTTGTCATCACAATGTGCCATGCCCACTGTCATCAAAATAATCCATGAAACTTGTCAGACCAAAGCTCCATGCCACCTTTCATCACAATGCTCCATGAACCCTGTCATCACAATGCACCATGCCCATCATCATAATGCTTCATGCTCTTGTCATCACAATGAAATCAAAATGCTCCATGACCTCTGTCATCACAATGCTCCAAACCCTTGTGATCACAATGTTCCATAACACTTGTCATCACAATACCCCATGACGCTACAAATCACAATTATCCATGGACTTCTCATCACAATGCCCCATGACATTTGTCATCACAATGCGCAATACACATGTCATCACAATGCTCCCTGACTCTTGCCATCAGTATGCTCCCTGAACCCTTTCATGACAAGGCTCCATGCCTTTTTCATCACAATGATCCATGCCATTTTCATCACAATGCTCCAAGACCCCTGTAATCACAATGTTCCATGCCCTTGTCATCACAAAGCTCCATGATGCATGTCATCAGAATGCTCCATGGCCTTCTCATCACAATGCTCCATGCCCTTGTCATCACAATGCTCCAAGACCCCTGTAATCACAATGGTCCATGCCCCTTTTCATCAGAATGCTCCATGAGACTTGTCATCACAAGGCTCCATGGTCTGCTCCTCACAATGCTCCAGGACATTGTCATCAAAATTCTCCATTCCCTTATCATCACAATGCTCCATGACCCCTGTCATCACAATACTCCATGAACATTTTCAGCCCAATGCTCCATGACCTTCTCACCACAATGCTCCATGACCAATATCATCACAATGCTCCATGACCACAGTCATCACAACGCTCAATATCACCTGACAACACAATGATCCAGGACTCTTGTCATCACAATGCTCCATTCCCTAGTCATCACAATGCTCCATGACCCCTGTCATCACAATACTCCATGAACATTTTCAGCCCAATGCTCCATGACACTTGTCATCACAATGATGCATGCCCTTGTCATCCCAATGCTCCATGACCCCTGTAATCACAATGCTCCGTGACGCTTGTCATCACAGTGCTCCATGACACCTGTCATCAAAATGCTCCATGCCTTTGTCAGCAAAATGCTACATGACCTTGTCATTACAATGTTCTATGCACTTGTCATCTCAATACTCCATTACCATTGCCATCACAATCCTCCATGAAACTTGGGATCACATTGCTCCATGCCCTTGTCATCACAATGCTCCATGCTCCTTGAAATCAAAATGATCCATGACCTCTTGTCATCACAATGCTCCAAACCCTTGTGATCACAATGTTCCATAACACTTGTCATCACAATGCTCCATGATGCCTGTCATCACAATACTCCATGCCCTTTTCATCACAATGCTCCATGACCTTTGTCATCACAATTCTCGATACACACGTCATCACAATGCTCCCTGACACTTGTCATCAGAATGCTCCTTGAACCCTCTCACAAAAAGCCTCCATGCCTTTTTCATCAAAATGCACCATGCCATTTTCAACACAATGCTCCATGCCATTGTCATCAAAATACTCCACAAGCTTGTCATCAGAATGCTCCATGTCCCTTGTCATCACAATTTTCCATGCACTTGTCAGCACAATGCTCCCTTACCCTTGTCATCACAATGCTCCAAGACATTGTCATCACAATGCTCCATTACCTTTGTCATCAGAATCCTCCATGACACTTGGCATCACAATGCTCCATGGCATTGTCATCACAATGGGCCATTACATATGTCATCACAATGCTCCCTGACACCTGTCTTCACAATAATGAATGACCTGGTCATCACAATGCTCCATGCCCTTGTCATCACAATGCGCCATTCCAACTGTCATCGCAATAAGCCATGAAACTTATTAGACCAATGCTCCATGCCCTTGTCATCACAATGCCCCATGCACTTGTTATCACAATGCTCCATGACCCCTGTCATCACAATGCTCCGTGACTCCAGTCATCACAAGGCTTCATGACCTTTGTCATCACAATGGTCCATGCCCTTGTCATCAACAGTCTCTGTGACCTTTTTAAGCACAATGCTTCATGAACTTTTCATCACAATGCTCTTTGACCCTTGTCATCACAATGCTCTATGCCTTTCTCAGCACAATGCTCCATGACCCTTGTCATCACAATGCTCCATGCGCTTGTCAGCACAATGCGCCATGACCCATGTCATCACAATTCACCATGCGCTTGTCGTCACAGTGCTCCACAATCTTGTCATCACAATGCTCCATAAACCTTGTCATCACAAGGCTCCATGCACTTCAAATCAAAATGCTCTCTCACCACTGATATCACAATGTTACATCACTATTCATCACAATACTCCCTCAACCCTGTCATCACAATGTTCCATGACTCCTGTCATGGCAATGCTCCATGACTCCTGTCATCACAATGCTACATGCACTTATCATCACAATGTTCGATGATCCCTGACATCACAATGTTCCATAACCCCTGTCATCAAAATGCTCCATGACCCTTTTCATCAAAATGCTCCATGACCCCTGACATCACAATGTTACATAATGCCTCTCATCAAAATGTTCCATGACCCTTTTCATCAAATTGGTCCATGACAATGTCATCACAATGCTCCCTGCCCTTCTCATCACAATGCACCATGCCCTTGTCATCAAAATGCTCCATGACCTTTGTCATCACAAAGCTCCATGACCCTTGGCATCACAATGCTCCATGCCATTGTCATCACAATACTCCATGAAACCTCTCATCACATTGTTCCATGCAATTGTCATCAAAAAGCTCCATGGTGCTTGTCATCACACTGCTCGATGCCCTTCTCATCACAATGCTCCATGCCCTTGTCATTACAATCCTCCATGACCCATGTTTCACTGTGTTCCCTGCCCTTGTCATCACAATGCTCCATGCCCACTCTCATCACAATAATCCATGAAACTTTTCAGACAAATGTTCCATGCCCTTGTCATCACAATGCTCCATTACCCCTGTCATAACAATGCTCCATGACCCCTGCCATCACAACGTTCCACGGCCTTGTCATCACAAGGCTCCATGACCCTTGTCATCACAATGCTCCAAGAACCCTGTAATCACTGTGCTACATGCCCTTGTCATCACAAAGCTCCATGATGCATGTCATCAGAATGCTCCATGCCCTTGCCATCACAATGCTCCATTACCCCTGTCATAACAATGCTCCATGACCCCTGCCATCACAACGTTCCACGGCCTTGTCATCACATGGCTCCATGACCCTTGTCATCACAATGCTCCAAGACCCCTGTAATCACAGTGCTACATGCCCCTGTCATCACAAAGCTCCATGATGCATGTCATCACAATGCTCCATGCCCTTGCCATCACAATGCTCCATTACCCCTGTGATAACAATGCTCCATGACCCCTGCCATCACGATGTTCAATGGCCTTGTCATCACAAGGCTCCATGACCCTTCTCATCACAATGCTCCAAGACCCCTGTAATCACAATGCTCCATGTCCCTTTTTATCTCAATGATCCATGAACCCTGTCATCACAATGCA
Source organism: Hyperoodon ampullatus (assembly GCF_949752795.1). Lineage (NCBI taxonomy): Eukaryota > Metazoa > Chordata > Mammalia > Artiodactyla > Ziphiidae > Hyperoodon > Hyperoodon ampullatus. Next base: position 1,336,850 of record NW_027640676.1, on the reverse strand, counting down.
CCATGACCATCATCATAATGCTTCAGGCTATTGTCATCACAATGAAATCAAAATTCTCCATGACCTCTGTCATAACACTACTCCAAACCCTTGTGATCACAATATTCCATAACACTTGTCATCACAATGCCCCATGATGCTCGTCATCACAATTATCTATGGTCTTCTCATCACAATGCTTCATGACCTTTGTCATCACAATGCTCAATACACTTGTCATCAAAATGCTCCCAGACACTTGTTCTCTGTATGCTCCTTGAACTCTGTCATGACAAGGCTCCATGCCTTTTTCATCACAATGATCCATGCCTTTTTCATCACAATGCTCCAAGACACCTGTAATTACAATGCTCCATGCCCTTGTCATCACAAAGCTCAATGACGCATGTCATCAGACTGCTCCTTGGCCTTCTCATCACAATGCTCCATGCCCTTGTCATCACAATTTTCCAAGACACTCTAATCACAATGCTCCATGCCCCTTTTCATCAGTATGCTCCATGAGACTTGTCTCACAAGGCTCCATGGTTTTCTCATCACAATGCTCCAGCACCTTGTCATCACAATGCTTCACGACCTTGTCATGAAAATTTTCAATGGCACTTGTCAGCATAATGCTCCAAGCCCTAGTCATCACAATGCTCCATTATATTTGTCATCACAATCCTCCATTACATTTGGCATCACAATGCTCCATGCCATTGTCATCGCAATGGACCATGACATATGTCATCACAAGGCTCCCTGACACCTGTCTTCACAATACTCCATGACCTTCTCATCACAATGCCCCATGCCCTTGTCATCACAATGCCCCATGCCCACTGTCATCACAATAATCTATTAAACTTGTCAGGCCAATGCTCCATGCCCCTCTCATCACAATGCTCCATGCCCTTGTCATCACAATGCTCCATGACCCCTGTCATCACAATGCTCTGTGACTCCAGTCATCACAATGCTTCATAACATTTGTCATCACAGTGGTCCATGCCCACATCATCACAAGGCTCTGTGACCTTTGTAACCACAATACTCCATGAACTTTTCATCACAATGCTCCGTGACCCTTGTCATCACAATGCTCCATGCCTTTGTCAGAACAATGCTCCATGACCCTTGTCATCACAATGTGCCACGTGATTTTCATCACAACGGTCCACAACCTTGTCATCGTAATGCTCCATAAACCTTGTAATCACAATGCTCCATGCACTTCTCTTCAAAATGCTCTCTCAACAGAGATATCACAATGTTCCATCACTAGTCATCACAATACTCCCTCACCCCTGTAATCACAATATTCCATGACCCCTGTCATCACAATGCTACATCCCCTTATCATCACAATGTTCCATGACCCCTGACATCACAATGTTCCCTAACGCCTGTCATCAAAATGCTCCATGACCCTTTTCATCACAAAGCTCCATGACCCCTGACATCACAATGTTCTATAACCCCTGTCATCAAAATGTTCCATTACACTTTTCATCAAATTGCTGCATGACCCTGTCATCAAAATGCTCCCTGCCCTTCTCATCACAATGCACCACGCCCTTGACATCAAAATGCTCCATGACTTTTGTCATCACAAAGCTCCATAACCCTTGGAATCACAATGTTCCATGAACCCTCTCATCACATTGTTCCATGCCCTTGTCATCACAAAGCTCCATGACGCTTGTCAAAACAATGTTCGATGCCCTTCTCATCACAATGCTCCATGCCCTTGTCATTACAATCCTCCATGACCCATGGATCACAGTGTTCCGTGACCTTGTCATCACAATGCTCCATGCCCACTCTCATCACAATAATCCATGAAACTTTTCAGACCAATGCTCCATGCCCTTCTCATCACAATCCTCCATTACCCCTGTCATTACAATGCTCCATGACCACTGCCATCACAATGTTCCACACCATTGTCATCACAAGGCTCCATGACCCTTGTCATCACAATGCTCCATGCCCTTGTCATCACAAAGCTCAATGACGCATGTCATCAGAATGCTCCATGGCCTTCTCATCACAATGCTCCTTGCCCTTGTCATCACAATGCTCCAAGACCCCTGTAATCACAATGCTCCATGCCCCTTTTCATCTCAATGCTCCATGAACCCTGTCATCACAATGCACCATGCCCATCACCATAATGCTTCAGGCTATTGTCATCACAATGAAATCAAAATGCTCCATGACCTCTGTCATCACAATGCTCCAAAACCTTGTGATCACAGTGTTCCATAAAACTTATCATCACAACACCCCATGACGCTCATCATCACAATTATCCATGGTCTTCTCATCACAATGCTCCATGAACTTTGTCATCACAATGCTCAATACACTTGTCATCACAATGCTCCATGACACTTGTCGTCAGTATGCTCCTTGAACCCTGTCATGACAAGGCTCCATGCCTTTTTCATAACAAAGATCCATGCCATTTTCATCACAATACTCCATGCCCTTGTCAGCACAAAGCTCCATGACGCATGTCATCAGAATGCTCCATGGCCTTCTCATCACAATGCTCCAAGACCCCTGTAATCACAATGCTCCATGCCCCTTTTCATAAGAATGTTCCATGAGAATTGTCATCACAAGGCTCCATGGACTTCCCATCACAATGCTCCAGGACCTTGTCATCACAGTGCTCAATTCCCTTCTCATTACAATGCTCCATGACCCCTGTCATCACAATACTCCATGAATATTTTCAGCCCAATGCTTCATGACCTTCTCATCACAATGCTCCATGACCCATATCATCACAATCCTCCATGACCACTGTCATCACAACACTCCATGACCCCTGACAACACAATGATCCGGGACTCTTGTCATCACAATGCTCCATTCCCTTGTCATCACAATGCTCCATGAACATTTTCAGCCCAATGCTCCATGACACTTGTCATCACAATGATCCATGCCCTTGTCATCCCAATGCTCCATGACCCCTGTAATCACAATGCTCCATGACGCTTATCATCACAGTGCTCCATGACCATTATCATCACAATTCTCCATGCCTGTGTCATCAAAATCCTACATGACCTTGTCATCACAATGCTCCATGAGCTTGTCATCACAATACTCCATTACCATTTTCATCACAATCCTCCATGAACCTTGGGATCACATTGCTCCATGCCCTTGTCATCACAATGCTCCATGCTCCTTGAAATCAAAATGGTCCATGACCTCTGTCATCACAATGCTCCAACCCCTTGTGATCACAATGTTCCATAACACTTGTCATCACAACACTCCATGATGACTGTCATGACAATACTCCATGCACTTGTCGTCACAATGCTCCATGACCTTTGTCATCACAATTCTCAATACACTTGTCATCACAATGCTCCCTGACACTTGTCGTCAGAATACTCCTTGAACACTGTCATGAAAAGGCTCCATGCCTTTTTCATCAGAATGCTCCATGCCCTTTTCATCACAACGCTCCATGTCATTGTCATCACAATACTCCACAAGCTTGTCATCAGAATGCTCCCTGATCATTGTCTTCAGAATGCTCCAAGACCCCTGTCATCAAAATGCTCCATACCCCTTGTCATTACACTGTTCCATGACGCTCGTCATCACAATTATCCATGGTCTTCTCATCACAATCCTCCACGGTCTTGCCATCACAATGCTCCATGCCTTGGTCATCACGATGCTCCATGTCCTCAGTCATCACAATGCTGCATGACCACTGTCATCACAATGCTCCATACCCCTTGTCATTACAGTGCTCCATGACGCTCGTCATCACAATTATCCATGGTCTTCTCATGACAATGCTCCACGGTCTTGCCATCACAGTGCTCTATGCCCTGGTCATCACAATGCTCCATGTCCCCTGTCATCACAATTCTCCACGTTCTTGGCATCACTATGCTCCATGATACTTCTCATCACAGTGTTACATGTTTTGTCATCACAATTCTCTATGCACTTGTCATCGTAATGCTCCATGACCCCTGTCATAGCAAGCTCCATGTGATTGTCATCACAATGCTTCATGAACATGTCATCAAAATTCTCAATGGCCCTTGTTATCACAATGCGCCATGACCCTTGTCATCACAATGCTCCAAGCCCTTGTCATCAAAATGCTCCATTACCTTTGTCATCACAATCCTCCATGACACTTGGCATCACAATGCTACATTCCATTGTCATTGCAATAGACCATGACATATGTCATCACAATGCTCCCTGACACCCTTCTTCACAATACTCCATGACCTTCTCATCACAATGCTCCATGCCCTTGTCATCACAATGCGCCATGCCCACTGTCATCACAATAATCCATGAAACTTGTCAGAAAAATGATCCATGACCCTGTCATCACAAGGCTCCATGCCCTTTCATCAAAATGCTCTATGACCCCTGTCATCACAATGCTCCGTGATTCCAGTTATCACAATGCTTCATGACCTTTGTCATCACAATGGTCCATGACATCGTCATCACAAGGCTCTGTGACCTTTGTGACCACAACGCTCCATGAACATTTCATCACAATGCTCGGTGACCCTTGTCATCACAATGCTCCATGCCTTTGTCAGCACATTACTCCATGACACATGGCATCAAATGTGCCATGCGCTTGTCATCACAATGCTCCACATCGTTGTCATCACAATGCTCCATAAACCTTGTCATCACAATGCTCCATGCCTTTGTCAGCACAATGTTCCATGACCCATGTCATCACAATGTGCCCTGCGTTTCTCATCACAATGCTCCACAGCCTTGTCATCACAATGCTCCATGCACCTCTCATCAAAATGCTCTCTCACCACTGATATCACAATGTTCCATCACTAGTCAACACAATACTCCCTCCACCCTGTCATCCCAATGTTCCATGACCCTTGTCACAACAATGCTACATGCTCTTATCATCACAATGCTCCATGACCCCTGACATCACAATGTTCCATAACCCCTGTCATCACAATGCTCCATGACCCTTTTCATCACAATGCTCCATGACCCCTAACATCACAATGTTCCATAAACACTGTCATCAAAATGTTACATGACCCTTTTCATCCAATTGCTCCATGACCCTGTCATCACAATGCTCCCTGCCCTTCTCATCACAATGCACCACGCCCTTGTCATCAAAATGCTCCATGGCCTATGTCATCACAAAGCTCCATGACCCTTGGAATCACAATGCTCCATGCCATTGTCATCACAAACCTCCATGAAACCTCTCATCACATTGCTCCATGCCGTTGTCATCACAAAGCTCCATGACGCTTGTCATCACAATGCTCCATGCCCTTGTCATTGCAATCCTCCATGACACATGTATCACTGTGTTCCGTGCCCTTGTCATCACAATGCTCCATGCTCACTCTCATCACAATAATCCATGAAACTTTTCAGACCAATGCTCCATGCCCTTGTCATCACAATGCTCCCTTACACCTGTCATAACAATGCTCCATGACCCCTGCCATCACAATGTTCTACGGCCTTGTCATCACAAGACTCCATGGCCCTTGTCATCACAATGCTCCAAGACCCCTGTAATCACAATGCTCCATGCCCATGTCATCACAAAGCACCCTGACGCATGTCATCAGAATGCTCCATGGCCTTCTCATCACAATACTCCATGCCCTTGTCATCACAATGCTCCAAGACCCTTGTTATTACAATGATCCATGCCTCTTTGTATCTCAATGCTCCATGAACCCTGTCATCACAATGCACCATGCCCATCATCATAATGCTTCATGCTATTGTCATCACAATGAAATCAAAATTCTCCATGACCTCTCTCATCACAATGCTCCAAACCCTTGTGATCACAATGTTCCATAACACTTGTCATCACAACGCCCCATGACGTTGGTCATCACAATTATCCATGGACTTCTCATCACAATGCTCCATGACCTTTGTCATCACAATTCTCAATACACTTGTCATCACAATGCTCCCTGACACTTGTCATCAGTATGCTCATTGAACCCTGTCATGACAAGTCTCCATGCCTTTTTCATCACAATGATCCATGCCCTTTTCATCACAATGCTTCATGCGATTGTCATCACAATACTCCACAAGCTTGTCATCAGAATGCTCCGTGACCCTTGTCATCTCAATGGTCCATGACCCCTGTCATCACAATGCTCCATGACACCTGTCATCACAATGCTCCATGCCCCTTGTCATTACAGTGCTCCATGATGTTCGTCATCACAATTATCCACGGTCTTCTCATCACAGTGCTCCACGGTCTTGCCATCACAATGCTCCATGCTCTGGTCATCACAATGCTCCATGACCCCTGTCATCACAATGCTCCATACTGCTTGTCATTACAGTGCTCCATGACACTCGTAATCACAATTGTCCATGGTCTTCTCATCACAATGCTGCACGCCCTTGTCATCAAAATGCTCCATGACACTTGTCATCACAATGCTCCATGACCACTGTCATAACAATGCTCCATGACCCCTGTCATCACAAGGCTCCATACCACTTGTCATTACAGTGCTCCATGACGCTCCTCATCACAATTATCCATGGTCTTCTCATCACAGTGCTCCACGGTCTTGCCATCACAGTGCTCCATGCCTTGGGCATCACAATGCTCCATGTCCCCGGTCATCACAATGCTCCATGACCACTGTCATCACAGTGCTCTATACCCCTTGTCATTACAGTGCTCCATGACCCTCGTCATCACAATTATCCATGGTCTTCTCATCACAATGCTCCACGATCTTGCCATCGCAATGCTCCATGCCCTGGTCATCACAATGCTCCATGTCCCCTGTCATCACAATTCTCCACGATCTTGGCATCACTATGCTCCATGACACTTCTCATCACAGTGTTACATGCTTTGTCATCACAATTCTCTATGCACTTGTCATCGCAATGCTCCATGTCCCCGTCATAGCAAGCTCCATGTGCTTGTCATCACAATACTCCATGCCCTTGTCGTCACAATTCTCCATGACCTTTGTCATCACAATGCTCCCTGACACTTGTCGTCAGAATGCTCCCTGAAAACTGTCATGAAAACGCTCCATGTCTTTTTCATCACAATGCCCCATGCCATTTTCATCAAAATGCTCCATGTCATTGTCATCAAAATACTCCACAAGCTTGTCATCAGAATGCTCCATGAACCTTGTCATCACAATGCTCCATGACCCCTGTTATCACAATGCTCCATACACCTTGTCATTACAGTGCTCCATGACGCTCATCATCACAATTATCCATGGTCTTCTCATCACAATGCTCCACGGTCTTGCCATCACAATACTCCATGCCCTGGTCATCACAATGCTCCATGTCCCCTGTCATCACAATTCTCCACGTTCTTGGCATCACTGTGCTCCATGATGCTTTTCATCACAGTGTTACATGCTTTGTCATCACAATTCTCTATGCACTTGTCATCGCAATGCTCCATGATCCCTGTCACAGCAAGCTCCATGTGATTGTCATCACAATGCTTCATGAACATGTCATCAAAATTCTCAATGGCCCTTGTTATCACAATGCTCCATGACCCTTGTCATCACAATGCCCCAAGTGCTTGTCATCAAAATGCTCCATTACCTTTGTCATCACAATCCTCCATGACACTTGGCATCACAATGCTCCATTCCATTGTCATCGCAATGGACCATGACATATGTCATCACAATGCTCCCTGACACCCTTCTTCACAATACTCCATGACCTTCTCATCACAATGCTCCATGCCCTTGTCATCACAATGCGCCATGCCCACTGTCATCACAATAATCCCTGAAACTTGTCAAACCAATGCAACATGCCCCTGTCATCACAATGCTCCATGCCCTGTCATCACAATGCTCTATGACCCCTGTCATCACAATGCTCCGTGACTCCAGTCATCACAATGCTTCATGACATTTGTCATCACAATGGTCCATGCCCTCGTCATCACAAGGCTCTGTGACCTTTGTCACCACAGCGCTCCATGAACATTTCATCACAATGCTCGGTGACCCTTGTCCTCCCAATGCTCAATGCCTTTGTTAGCACAATACTCCATGACCCATGGCATCACAATGTGCCATGTGCTTGTCATCACAATGCTCCACATCTTTGTCATCACAATGCTCCATAAACCTTGGCATCACACTGCTCCATGCACTTCTCATCAAAATGCTCTCTCACCACTGATATCACAATGTTCCATCACTAGTCAGCACAATACTCCCTCACCCCTGTCATCACAATATACCATGACACTTGTCACAGCAATGCTACATGCCTTTATCATCACAATGCTCCATTCCCCTGACATCACAATGTTCCATAACCCCTGTCATCACAATGCTCCCTGCCCTTCACAACAGAATGCACCACACCCTTGTCATCAAAATGCTCCATGACCTTTGTCATCACAAAGCTCAATGACCCTTGTCATCACAATGCTGCATGCCATTGTCATCACAATGCTCCATGAACCCTCTCATCACATTGTTCCATGCCCTTGTCATCACAGGCTCCATGATGCTTTTCATCACAATGCTCGATGCCATTCTTATCACAATGCTCCATGCGCTTGTCATTACAATCCTCCATGACCCATGTATCACAGTGTTCCATGCCCTTGTCATCACAATGCTCCTTGCCCCCTCTCATCACAATAATCCATGAAACTTTTCAGACCAATGCTCCATGCCCTTGTCATCACAATGCTCCATTACCCCTGTCATAACAATGCTCCATGACCCCTGCCATCACAATGTTCCACAGCCTTGTCATCACAAGGCTCCATGACCCTTGTCATCACAATGCTCCAAGACCCCTGTAATCACAATGCTCCATGCCCTTGTCATCACAAAGCTCCATGACGCATGTCAACAGAATGCTCCATGGCCTTCTCATTCACGATGTTCCATGCCTTTGTCATCACAATGCTCCAAGACTCCTGTAATCGCAAGGCTCCATGCCCCTTTTCATCTCAATTCTCCATGAACCCTGTCATCACAATGCACCATGCCCATCATCATAATGCTTCAGGCTATTGTCATCACAATGAAACCAAAATGCTCCATGACCTCTGTCATCACAATTCTCCAAATCCTTGTGATCAATATGTTCCATAACACTTATCATCACAATGCCCCATGACGCTCGTCATCACAATTATCCATGGTCTTCTCATCACAATGCTCCATGACCTTTGTCATCACAATACTCAATACCCTTGTCATCACAATGCTCCCTGACACTTGTTGTCAGTTTGCTCCTTGAACCCTGTCATGACAAGGCTCCATGCCGTTTTCATCACAATGATCCATGCCCTTTTCATCACAGTGCTCCAAGACCACTTTAATCACAATGCTCCATGCCCTTGTCATCACAAAGCTCCATGATGCATGCCATCAGAACGCTCCATGGCCTTCTCATCCCAATGCTCCATGCCCTTGTCATCACAATGGTCCAAGACCCCTGTAATCACAATGCTCCATGGCACTTTTCATCAGAATGCTCCATGAGACTTGTCATCACAAGGCTCCATGGTCTTCTCATCACAGTGCTCCAGTACCTTGTCATCACAATGCTCCATGACCCCTGTCATCACAGTACTCCATGGACATTTTCAGCCCAATGCTCCATGACCTTCTCATCACAATGCGCCATGACCCCTGTCATCACAATGCTCCATGACCACTGTCATCACAACGCTCCATGAACCCTGACAACAAAATGATCCGGGACTCTTGTCATTAAAATGCTCCATGACCATTGTCATCACAATGATCCATGCGCTTGTCATCCCAATGCTCCATGACCCCTGTAATCACTATGCTCCGTGATGCTTGTCATCACAGTGCTCCATGAACCTTGTCATCATAATGCTCCTTGCCTTTGTCAACAAAATGGTACATAATCTTGTCATCACAATTCTCCATGCGCTTGTCATCACAATCCTCCATGACCATTGGGATCACATTGCTTCATGCCCTTGCCATCTCTCTCTTGCCTTTCTGGTTTTTACAGATATTCGGATGTCCCTTTTGACCGGTGGTAAGTGACAATTCTTTGTAGTGTGGATTTGTATTACGCGCTTGCTTGATTGGCCAAAAAGAGCGTATGCGTTTTCTTCTGAATATATTCAGGAGAAAAGGCATATGCCCTTTTTGGCCAAGTGCATCTCTGTCCAAGTTGGGATGCTTTTCCTGTGCTTTAAAGGCGATTCCAATTTACCTCTTGAAATATGTTTTGTGCAATTCTGCCTCATTTTCAAGGCCGCTTCATTGCCTTCCCTCAACAGATTTTTGGAAGAGAGTAGTCCTTTATAAGTCTGCAGGTTTGTGAATTGCTGTGCCCCTGAGCTCCAATTTTCAAATCCCATCTTTGTGAGCTGGCAGCAAATCCACAATTTTGCTTCAGGACCTATACTGGTTCCAGGGGTGGCTATATTGGTTCCCTGTGGGTGGCTGAGGCTTTGGTTAATTCTTCTTCCTGCCGGGAAATTAGAGTGACATGTGCCCGTCCAAATGCCTACATCTACTTTCTGATTGGTTCTCCCTCTTCCCTTTCATCCTCTGCACAATTAGCAAACTGTGCGAACCAGGAGGTTATAGGGGCTGACTCTCCTAAGTTGGGAGATTGATAGTAAAGCAGTTGGAATGCCAAGTGGAGCACAAGGAGAGGAAAAATTAGGAGAGTTTTAGAAACCTTTCACCATCACAGGGTGTCCATTTTCTAGGTTTCCCATACATGTTATAATTGTAGTGATATTCCCTTGTACCTGGATATTTGGGACACATGGAATGGGGGCATGCATTACTACTTTAAAAGGTCTGCATTTTCTCGCCCAATCTCACCAGTCCTCTCAGTCCCAAGTGTCCAGCCTTATGTCTCATCCAGATGTCTTTGCAGATAGGGTCATTCCAGGTTTCATCAGAGACCCTGAAGGAATTGTCAAGAATTTCCCAGTTTTTTTGTTTTGTTTTTGAAATTCCTTTTTATAGTGGGTTTGAGCTGATTCTCGCTGCCATGTTTATGCCAAGGTAGACACACTTGATTCCCTTACGGAGACATATCAATCCATAGGTTTTAAGATTCTTACTAGTCAGATATATTCCTCTGCGGGAAATATGGGGTTTTGAGTCCCTTTCACTGAGGAAGGTGTAGGTCATGTCTATTCCATAGTTGGTTTTTGGAACGGTACCTGTGCTTATATCAAACTCTGGTTTTATGCGTCACCCCACCTCTCCTTCCCCCTTAGGCAGGCATAGGAGTGTTTTCTAAAGGTGAGACACTGTTCTCTTTCCTAACTCAGTTCAAGTGTAGCCATGTTTACAGGATCTTCATAAGTGATATCTTATGATAAGTTTCTTTTTCTCTGTGCCTTATTTCACTTATAATCATCGGACCTGAATCCAACCATTTTGCTGATACTGGTCTTTTGACATTGATTTCATTCCTGAGGGATATTCCATCGTACGTAAGTACCACAATTTTTTGAACCATTTTTATATTTCCTGGGATATTTAAGGTGTACCCAAGTTGAGGTCCTTGTAAGCAGTGCAGCCCTAAATTTTGGGGTGGCTCTGTCTTATTGATTTTCAGTTTTCCCAAGGTATATTCCCTAGACTGGAAGTGCCCTTGGCTCTGTAGCTCTGTTCTTTACTTGTTTTAGGGAACACAATGCACTCCTCCAGAGAGGCAGTTGGCAATTTACATCCCGCCCATCAGCATAACAAGGCTCCCTGTTCTCCAGGGCCTGTCTTGCCTTTCTGGTTTTTACACATTTTGTGGATGTCCCTTTTGACCGGTGGGAAGTGATACTTCTCTGTAGTGCAGATTTGCATTGCCCGTTTGCTTGCTTGGCCAAAAAGGGCGTATGCGTTTTCTCCTGAATATATTCAGGAGAAAACGCACAGGCCCTTTTTGGCAAAGTGCATCATTGTCCAAGGTGTGCTCCTCTTCCTGTGCTTTAAAGGTGATTCCAACGTACCTATTGAAATCTGTTTCCTGCTATTCTGCCTCGCTTTCAAGTCTGCCTCGTTACCTTCCCTCAACAGATTTTTGGACGATAGTTGTCCTTTATTACTCGGCCTGTTTGTGAATTGCTGTGCCACTGAGCTCCATTTTTCAACTCGTTTTTTGTGAGCTGACCGCAAGTCCAAAATTTTGGTTCAGGACCTATGCTGGTTCCCGGTGGGTGGCTGAGACTTTGGTTAATTCTTCTTCCTGCCGGAAAATTACAGTGATATGTGCCCGTCCAAATGCCTAACAGCTACTCTCTCATTGGTTCTCCCTCTTCCCTTTCATCCTCTGCCAAATTGGAAACCTGTGCGAACCAGGAGGTTAAAGGGGCTGTCTCTCCAAGTTGGGAGGTTGAAAGTAAAGCAGATGGAAAGTCATACCCGAGCACCAGGAGAGGGAATATTCGTTGAGTTTTAGAAACCTTTCGTATTCACAGTGTGTCCGTTCTCTAGGTTTCCCGTACATGTTATAGCTGTAGTAATATTCCCTTCAACCTGGAGAGTTGGGACCCATGGAATGAGTGCCAGGCATTTGTGCTTTAAAGGGTCTGCATTTGCTCACCCAATCTCACCAATCGTCTCAGTCCCAAGTGTCCCTCGTTATGCCACATCCAGCTGTCATTGTAATTAGGGTCATTCCAGGTTTCATCAGAGACCCTGAAGGAATTGTAAAGAATTTCCCAGTTTTTTTGTTTTGTTTTTGAAATTCCTTTTTATAGTGGGTTTGAGCTGATTCTCGCTGCCATGTTTATGCCAGTCTAGACACACTTGATTCCCTTACGGAGACATATCAATACATAGGTTTTAAGATTCTTACTAGTCAGATATATTCCTCTGCGGGAAATATGGGGTTTTCAGTCCGTTTCGTTGAGGAAGGTGTAGGTCTTGTCTATTCCATAGTTGGTTTTTGGAAAGGTACCTGTGCTTATATCAAACTCTGGTTTTATGCATCACCCCACCTCTCCTTCCCCCTTAAGCAGGCATAAGAGTGTTTTCTAAATGTGAGACACTGTTCTCTTTCCTAACTCAGTTCAAGTGTAGCCATGTTTACAGGATTTTCATAAGTGATATCTTATGATAAGTTTCTTTTTCTGTGTGACTTATTTCACTTAGAATCATCGTACCTGAATCTACCCATTTTGCTGCTACTGGTCTTATGACATTGATTTCATGGCTGAGGGATATTCCATCGTACGTAAGTACCACAATTTTTTGAACCAGTTTTATATTTCCTGGGATATTTAAGGTGTACCCAAGTTGAGGTCCTTGTAAGCAGTGCAGCCCTAAATTTTGGGGTGGCTCTGTCTTATTGATTTTCAGTTTTCCCAAGGTATATTCTCTAGACTGGAAGTGCCCTTGGCTCTGTAGCTCTGTTGTTTGTTTGTTTTAGGGAACACAATGCACTCCTCCAGATAGGCAGTTGGCAATTTACATCCCGCCCATCAGCATAACAAGGCTCCCTGTTCTCCAGGGCCTGTCTTGCCTTTCTGGATTTTACACATTTTGTGGATGTCCCTTTGGACCGGTGGGAAGTGATACTTCTTTGTAGTGCAGATTTGCATTGCCCGCTTGCTTGCTTGGCCAAAAAGGGCGTATGCGTTTTCTCCTGAATATATTCAGGAGAAAACGCATACGCCCTTTTTGTCCAAGTGCATCATTGTCGAAGTTGTGCCCCTCTTCCTGTGCTTTAAAGGCGATTCCAACGTACCTCTTGAAATCTGTTTCCTGCTATTCTGCCTCGCTTTCAAATCCGCCTCGTTGCCTTCCCTCAACAGATTTTTGGACTATAGTTGTCCTTTATTACTTGGCCAGTTTTTGAATTGCTGTGCCCCTGAGCTACATTTTTCAACTCGTTTTTTGTGAGCTGACAGCAAGTCCAAAATTTCGTTTCAGGACCTATGCTGGTTCCCGGTGGGGGGCTGAGACTTTGGTTAATTCTTCTTCCTGCTGGGAAGTTAGAGTGATATGTGCCCGTCCTAATGCCTAACAGCTACTCTCTCATTGGTTCTCCCTCTTCCCTTTCATCCTCTGCCAAATTGGCAACCTGTGTGAGCCCGGAGGTTAAAGGGGCTGTCTCTCCAAGTTGGGAGATTGATAGTAAAGCAGATTGAAAGTCAAACCGGAGCACCAGGAGAGGGACTATTCGTTAGTTTTAGAAACCTTTCATATTCACAGTGTGTCCGTTCTCTAGGTTTACCGTACATGTTAGAGCTGTAGTAATATTCCCTTCATCCTGGAGAGTTGGGACCCATGAAATGGTTGCCAGGCATTTGTGCTTTAAAGGGTCTGCATTTGCTCACCCAATCTCACCAATCCTCTCAGTCCCAAGTGACCAGCCTTATGCCACATCCAGCTGTCATTGTAGATAGGGTCATTCCAGGTTTCATCAGAGACCCTGAAGGAATTGTAAAGAAATTCCCAGTTCTTTTGTTCTGTTTTTGAAATTCCTTTTTATAGTGGGTTTGAGCTGATTCTCGCTGCCATGTTTATGCCAGTCTAGACACACTTGATTCCCTTACGGAGACATATCAATACATAGGTTTTAAGATTCTTACTAGTCAGATATATTCCTCTGCGGGAAATTTGGGGTTTTGAGTCCCTTTCACTGAGGAAGGTGAAGGTCTTGTCTATTCCATAGTTGGTTTTTGGAACGGTACCTGTGCTTATATCAAACTCTGGTTTTATGCATCACCCCACCTCTCCTTCCCCCTTAAGCAGGCATAAGAGTGTTTTCTAAATGTGAGACACTGTTCTCTTTCCTAACTCAGTTCAAGTGTAGCCATGTTTACAGGATCTTCATAAGTGATATCTTATGATAAGTTTCTTTTTCTCTGTGACTTATTTCACTTAGAATCATCGTACCTGAATCTACCCATTTTGCTGCTACTGGTCTTATGACATTGATTTCATGGCTGAGGGATATTCCATCGTACGTAAGTAGCACAATTTTTTGAACCAGTTTTATATTTCCTGTGATATTTAAGGTGTACCCAAGTTGAGGTCCTTGTAAGCAGTGCATCCCTAAAATTTGGGGTGGCTCTGTCTTATTGATTTTCAGTTTTCCCAAGGTATATTCCCTAGACTGGAAGTGCCCTTGGCTCTGTAGCTCTGTTGTTTGTTTGTTTTAGGGAACACAATGTACTCCTCCAGATAGGCAGTTGGCAATTTACATTCCGCCTATCAGCATAACAATGCTCCCTGTTCTCCAGGGCCTGTCTTGCCTTTCTGGATTTTACACATTTTGTGGATGTCCCTTTGGACCGGTGGGAAGTGATACTTCTTTGTAGTGCAGATTTGCATTGCCCGCTTGCTTGCTTGGCCAAAAAGGGCGTATGCGTTTTCTCCTGAATATATTCAGGAGAAAACGCATACGCCCTTTTTGGCCAAGTGCATCATTGTCGAAGTTGTGCCCCTCTTCCTGTGCTTTAAAGGCGATTCCAACGTACCTCTTGAAATCTGTTTCCTGCTATTCTGCCTCGCTTTCAAATCCGCCTCGTTGCCTTCCCTCAACAGATTTTTGGACTATAGTTGTCCCTTATTACTCGGCCAGTTTGTGAATTGCTGTGCCCCTGAGCTACATTTTTCAACTCGTTTTTTGTGAGCTGACAGCAAGTCCAAAATTTCGGTTCAGGACCTATGCTGGTTCCCGGTGGGGGGCTGAGACTTTGGTTAATTCTTCTTCCTGCTGGGAAGTTAGAGTGATATGTGCCCGTCCTAATGCCTAACAGCTACTCTCTCATTGGTTCTCCCTCTTCCCTTTCATCCTCTGCCAAATTGGCAACCTGTGTGAGCCCGGAGGTTAAAGGGGCTGTCTCTCCAAGTTGGGAGATTGATAGTAAAGCAGATTGAAAGTCAAACCGGAGCACCAGGAGAGGGACTATTCGTTGAGTTTTAGAAACCTTTCGTATTCACAGTGTGTCCGTTCTCTAGGTTTACCGTACATGTTAGAGCTGTAGTAATATTCCCTTCATCCTGGAGAGATGGGACCCATGAAATGGTTGCCAGGCATTTGTGCTTTAAAGGGTCTGCATTTGCTCACCCAATCTCACCAATCGTCTCAGTCCCAAGTGTCCCTCGTTATGCCTCATCCAGCTGTCATTGTAATTAGGGTCATTCCAGTTTTCATCAGAGACCCTGAAGGAATTGTAAAGAATTTCCCAGTTTTTTTGTTTTGTTTCTGAAATTCCTTTTTATAGTGGGTTTGAGCTGATTCTCGCTGCCATGTTTATGCCAGTCTAGACACACTTGATTCCCTTACGGAGACATATCAATACATAGGTTTTAAGATTCTTACTAGTCAGATATATTCCTCTGCGGGAAATATGGGGTTTTGAGTCCCTTTCACTGAGGAAGGTGTAGGTCTTGTCTATTCCATAGTTGGTTTTTGGAACGGTACCTGTGCTTATATCAAACTCTGGTTTTATGCATCACCCCACCTCTCCTTCCCCCTTAAGCAGGCATAAGAGTGTTTTCTAAATGTGAGACAGTGTTCTCTTTCCTAACTCAGTTCAAGTGTAGCCATGTTTACAGGATCTTCATCAGTGATATCTTATGATAAGTTTCTTTTTCTGTGTGACTTATTTCACTTAGAATCATCGTACCTGAATCCACCCATTTTGCTGCTACTGGTCTTATGACATTGATTTCATGGCTGAGGGATATTCCATCGCAATTAAGTACCACAATTTTTTGAACCATTTTTATATTTCCTGGGATATTTCAGGTGTACCCAAGTTGATGTCCTTGTAAGCAGTGCAGCCCTAAATTTTGGGGTGGCTCTGTCTTATTAATTTTCAGTTTTCCCAAGGTATATTCCCTAGACTGGAAGTGCCCTTGGCTCTGTAGCTCTGTTCTTTACTTGTTTTAGGGAACACAATGCACTCCTCCAGAGAGGCAGTTGGCAATTTACATCCCGCCCATCAGCATATCAAGGCTCCCTGTTCTCCAGGGCCTGTCTTGCCTTTCTGGGTTTTACACATTTTGTGGATGTCCCTTTTGACCGGTGGGAAATGATACTTCTTTGTAGTGCATATCTGCATTGCCCGCTTTCTTGCTTGGCAAAAAAGGGCGTATGCGTTTTCTCCTGAATATATTCAGGAGAAAGCGCATACGCCCTTTTTGGCCAAGTGCATCACTGTCGAAGTAGTGCCCCTCTTCCTGTGCTTTAAAGGAGATTCCAACGGACCTCTTGAAATCTGTTTCCTGCTATTCTGCCTCGCTTTCAAGTCCGCCTCGTTGCCTTCCCCCAACAGATTTTTGGACGATAGTTGTCCTTTATTACTCGGCCGGTTTGTGAATTGTTGTGCCCCTGAGCTCCATTTTTCAACTCGTTTTTGGTGAGCTGATCGCAAGTCCAAAATTTTGGTTCAGAATCTATACTGGTTCCCAGTGGGTGGCTGAGACTTTGGTTAATTCTTCTTCCTGCCGGGAAATTACAGTGATATGTGCCCGTCCAAATGCCTAACAGCTACTCTCTCATTGGTTCTCCCTCTTCCCTTTCATCCTCTGTCAAATTGGAAACCTGTGCGAACCAGGAGGTTAAAGGGGCTGTCTCTCCAAGTTGGGAGGTTGATAGTAAAACAGATGGAAAGTCAAAACGGAGCACCAGGAGAGGGACTATTCGTTGAGTTTTAGAAACCTTTCGTATTCACAGTGTGTCCGTTCTCTAGGTTTCCCGTACATGTTATAACTGTAGTAATATTCCCTTCAACCTGGAGAGTTGGGACCCATGGAATGGGTGCCAGGCATTATTGCTTTAAAGGGTCTGCATTTGCTCACCCAATCTCACCAATCCTCTCAGTCCCAAGTGTCCAGCCTTATGCCACATCCAGCTGTCGTTGTAGATAGGGTCATTCCAGGATTCATCAGAGACCCTGAATGAATTGTAAAGAATTTCCCAGTTTTTTTGTTTTGTTTTTGAAATTCCTTTTTATAGTGGGTTTGAGCTGATTCTCGCTGCCATGTTTATGCCAGTCTAGACACACTTGATTCCCTTACGGAGACATATCAATACATAGGTTTTATGATTCTTACTAGTCAGATATATTCCTCTGCGGGAAATATGGGGTTTTGAGTCCCTTTCACTGAGGAAGGTGTAGGTCTTGTCTATTCCATAGTTGGTTTTTGGAACAGTACCTGTGCTTATATCAAACTCTGGTTTTATGCATCACCCCACCTCTCCTTCCTCCTTAAGCAGGCATAAGAGTGTTTTCTAAATGTGAGACACTGTTCTCTTTCCTAACTCAGCTCAAGTGTAGCCATGTTTACAGGATCTTCATAAGTGATATCTTATGATAAGTTTATTTTTCTGTGTGACTTATTTCACTTAGAATCATCGTACCTGAATCTACCCATTTTGCTGTTACTGGTCTTATGACATTGATTTCATGGCTGAGGGTTATTCCATCGTACGTAAATACCACAATTTTTTGAACCATTTTTATATTTCCTGGGATATTTAAGGTGTACCCAAGTTGAGGTCCTTGTAAGAAGTGCAGCCCTAAATTTTGGGGTGGCTCTGCCTTATTGATTTTCATTTTTCCCAAGGTATATTCCCTAGACTGGAAGTGACATTGGCTTGTAGCTCTTTTCTTTACTTGTTTTAGGGAACACAATGTACTCATCCAGAGAGGCAGTTGGCAATTTACATCCCGTCCATCAGCATAACAAGGCTCCCTGTTCTCCAGGGCCTGTCTTGCCTTTCTGGTTTTTACACATTTTGTGGATGTCCCTTTTGACCTGTGGGAAGTGATACTTCTTTGTAGTGCAGATTTGAATTGCCCGCTTGCTTGTTTGGCCAAAAAGGGCGTATGTGTTTTCTCCTGAATATATTCAGGAGAAAACGCATACGCCCTTTTTGACCAAGTGCATCATTGTCGAAGTTGTGCCCCTCTTCCTGTGCTTTAAATTCGATTCCAACGTACATATTGAAATCTGTTTCCTGCTATTCTGCCTCGCTTTCAAGTCCACCTCGTTGCCTTCCCTCAACAGATTTTTGGACTATAGTTGTCCTTTATTACTCGGCCAGTTTGTGAATTGCTGTGCCCCTGAGCTCCATTTTTCAACTCGTTTTTGGTAAGCTGACCGCAAGTCCAAAATTTTGGTTCAGGACCTATGCTGGTACCCGGTGGGGGGCTGAGACTTTGGTTAATTCTTCTTCCTGCCGGGAAATTACTGTGATATATGCCCGTTCAAATGCCTAACAGCTACTCTCTCATTGGTTCTCTCTCTTCCCTTTCATCCTCTGCCAAATTGGCAACCTGTGCGAACCAGGAGGTTAAAGGGGCTGTCTCTCCAAGTTGGGAGGTTGATAGTAAAACAGATGGAAAGTCAAACCGGAGCACCAGGAGAGGGACTATTCGTTGAGTTTTAGAAACCTTTCGTATTCACAGTGTGTCCGTTCTCTAGGTTTCTCGTACATGTTATAACTGTAGTAATATTCCCTTCAACCTGGAGAGTTGGGACCCATGGAATGGGTGCCATGCATTATTGCTTTAAAGGGTCTGCATTTGCTCACCCAATCTCACCAATCCTCTCAGTCCCAACTCTCCAGCCTTATGCCACATCCAGCTGTCGTTGTAGATAGGGTCATTCCAGGTTTCATCAGAGACCCTGAAGGAATTGTAAAGAATTTCCCAGTTTTTTTGTTTTGTTTTTGAAATTCCTTTTTATAGTGGGTTTGAGCTGATTCTCGCTGCCATGTTTATGCCAGTCTAGACACACTTGATTCCCTTATGGAGACATATCAATACATAGGTTTTAAGATTCTTACTAGTCAGATATATTCCTCTGTGGGAAATATGGGGTTTTGAGTCCCTTTCACTGAGGAAGGTGTAGGTCTTGTCTATTCCATAGTTGGTTTTTGGAACGGTACCTGTGCTTATATCAAACTCTGGTTTTATGCATCACCCCACCTCTGCTTCCCCCTTAAGCAGGCATAAGAGTGTTTTCTAAATGTGAGACACTGTTCTCTTTCCTAACTCATTTCAAGTGTAGCCATGTTTACAGGATCTTCATAAGTGATATCTTACGATAAGTTTCTTTTTCTGTGTGACTTATTTCACTTAGAATCATCATACCTGTATCCACCCATTTTGCTGCTACTGGTCTTATGACATTGATTTCATGGCTGAGGGATATTCCATCGTACGTAAGTACCACAATTTTTTGAACCATTTTTATATTTCCTTGGATATTTAAGGTGTACCCAAGTTGAGGTCCTTGTAAGCAGTGCAGCCCTAAATTTTGGGGTGGCTCTGTCTTATTGATTTTCAGTTTTCCAAGGTATATTCCCTAGACTGGAAGTGCCCTTGGCTCTGTAGCTCTGTTGTTTACTTGTTTTAGGGAACACAATGCACTCCTCCAGGGAGGCAGTTGGCAATTTACATCCCGCCCATCAGCATAACAAGGCTCCCTGTTCTCCAGGGCCTGTCTTGCCTTTCTGGTTTTTACACATTTTGTGGATGTCCCTTTTGCCCGGTGGGAAGTGATACTTCTTTGTAGTGCAGATTTGCATTGCCCGCTTGCTTGCTTGGCCAAAAAGGGCGTATGCGTTTTCTCCTGAATATATTCAGGAGAAAACGCATATGCCCTTTTTGGCCAAGTGCAAGATTGTTGAATTTGTGACCCTCTTCCTGTGCTTTAAAGGCGATTCCAACGTACCTCTTGAAATCTGTTTCCTGCTATTCTGCCTCGCTTTCAAGTCCGCCTCGTTGCCTTCCTTCAACAGATTTTTGGACTATAGTTGTCCTTTATTACTCGGCCAGTTTGTGAATTGCTGTGCCCCTGAGCTCCATTTTTCAACTCGTTTTGGTGAGCTGACCGCAAGTCCAAAATATTGGTTCAGGACCTATACTGGTTCCCGGTGGGTGGCTGAGACTTTGGTTAATTCTTCTCCCTGCCGGGAAATTAGAGTGATATGTGCCCGTCCAAATGCCTAACAGCTACTCTCTCATTGGTTCTCCCTCTTCCCTTTCATCCTCTGCCAAATTGGAAACCTGTGCGAACCAGGAGGTTAAAGGGGCTGTCTCTCCAAGTTGGGAGGTTGATAGTAAAGCAGATGGAAAGTCAAACCGGAGCACCAGGAGAGGGACTATTCGTTGAGTTTTAGAAACCTTTCGTATTCACAGTGTGTCCGTTCTCTTGGTTTCCCGTACATGTTATAACTGTAGTAATATTCCCTTCAACCTGGAGAGTTGGGACCCATGGAATGGGTGCCATGCATTATTGCTTTAAAGGGTCTGCATTTGCTCACCCAATCTCACCAATCCTCTCAGTCCCAAGTGTCCAGCCTTATGCCACATCCAGCTGTCGTTGTAGATAGGGTCATTCCAGGTTTCATCAGAGACCCTGAAGGAATTGTAAAGAATTTCCCAGTTTTTTTGTTTTGTTTTTGAAATTCCTTTTTATAGTGGGTTTGAGCTGATTCTCGCTGCCATGTTTATGCCAGTCTAGACACACTTGATTCCCTTACGGAGACATATCAATACATAGGTTTTAAGATTCTTACTAGTCAGATATATTCCTCTGCGGGAAATATGGTGTTTGGAGTCCCTTTCACTGAGGAAGGTGTAGGTCTTGTCTATTCCATAGTTGGTTTTTGGAACGGTACCTGTGCTTATATCAAACTCTGGTTTTATGCATCACCCCACCTCTCCTTCCCCCTTAAGCAGGCATAAGAGTGTTTTCTAAATGTGAGACACTGTTCTCTTTCCTAACTCAGTTCAAGTGTAGCCATGTTTACAGGATCTTCATAAGTGATATCTTATGATAAGTTTCTTTTTCTGTGTGACTTATTTCACTTAGAATCATCGTACCTGAATCCACCCATTTTGCTGCTACTGGTCTTATGACATTGATTTCATGGCTGAGGGATATTCCATCGTACGTAAGTACCACAATTTTTTGAACCATTTTTATATTTCCTGGGATATTTAAGGTGTACCCAAGTTGAGGTCCTTGTAAGCAGTGCAGCCCTAAATTTTGGGATGGTTCTGTCTTATTGATTTTCAGTTTGCCCAAGGAATATTCCCTAGACTTGAAGTGCCCTTGGCTCTGTAGCTCTGTTGTGTACTTGTGTTCGGGAACACAATATACTCCTCCAGAGAGGCAGTTGGCAATTTACATCCCGCCCATCAGCATAACAAAGCACCCTGTTCTCCAGGGCCTGTCTTGCCTTTCTGGTTTGTACATATTTTGTGGATGTACCTTTTGACCGGTGGGAAGTGATACTTCTTTGTAGTGCAGATTTGCATTGCCCGCTTGCTTGCTTGGCCAAAAAGGGCGTATGCGTTTTCTCCTGAATATATTCAGGAGAAAACGCATACGCCCTTTTTGGCCAAGTGCATCATTGTCGAAGTTGTGCCCCTCTTCCTGTGCTTTAAAGGCGATTCCAACGTACCTCTTGAAATCTGTTTCCTGCTATTCTGCCTCGCTTTCAAGTACGCCTCGTTGCCTTACCACAACAGATTTTTGGACGATAGTTGTCCTTTATTACTCGGCCATTTTGTGCATTGTTGTGACCCTGAGCTCCATTTTTCAACTCGTTTTTCGTGAGCTGACCGCATGTCCAAATTTTGGTTCAGGACCTATGCTGGTTCCCGGTGTGTGGCTGAGACTTTGGTTAATTCTTCTTCCTGCCGAGAAATTAGAGTGATATGTGCCCGTCTAAATGCCTAACAGCTACTCTCTCATTGGTTCTCCCTCTTCCCTTTCATCCTCTGCCAAATTGGCAACCTGTGCGAACCAGGAGATTAAAGGGGCTGTCTCTCCAAGTTGGGAGGTTGATAGTAAAGCAGATGGAAAGTCAAACCGGGGCACCAGGAGAGTGACTATTCGTTGAGTTTTAGAAACCTTTCGTATTCACAGTGTGTCCGTTCTGTAGGTTTCCCGTACATGTTATAGCTTTAGTAATATTCCCTTCAACCTGGAGAGTTGGGACCCATGGAATGGGTGCCAGGCATTTGTGCTTTAAAGGGTCTGCATTTGCTCACTCAGTCTCACCAATCGTCTCAGTCTCAAGTGTCCCTCATTATGCCAAATACAGCTGTCATTGTAGATAGGGTCATTCCAGGTTTCATCAGAGACCCTGAAGGAATTGTAAAGAATTTCCCAGGCTTTTTGTTTTGTTTTTCAAATTCCTTTTTATTGTGGGTATGAGCTGATTCTCGCTGCCATGTTTATGCCAGTCTAGACACACTTGATTCCCTTACGGAGACATATCAATATATAGGTTTTAAGATTCTTACTAGTCAGATATATTCCTCTGCGGGAAATATGTTTTTTTGAGTCCCTTTCACTGAGGAAGGTGTAGGTCTTGTCTATTCCATAGTTGGTTTTTGGAACGGTACCTGTGCTTATATCAAACTCTGGTTTTATGCATCACCCCACCTCTCCTTCCCCCTTAAGCAGGCATAAGAGTGTTTTCTAAATGTCAGACTCTGTTCTCTTTCCTAACTCAGTTCAAGTGTAGCCATGTTTACAGGAACTTCATAAGTGATATCTTATGATAAGTTTCTGTTTCTCTGTGACTTATTTCACTTAGAATCATCGTACCTGAATCCACCCATTTTGCTGCTACTGGTCTTATGACATTGATTTCATGGCTGAGGGATATTCCATCGTACGTAAGTACCACAATTTTTTGAACCATTTTTATATTTGCTGGGATATTTAAGGCGTACCCAAGTTGAGGTCCTTGTAAGCAGTGCAGCCCTAAATTTTGGGGTGGCTCTGTCTTATTGATTTTCTGTTTTCCCAAGGTACATTCCCTAGACTGGAAGTGCCATTGGCTCTGTAGCTCTGTTGTTTACTTGTTTTAGGGAACACAATGCACTCCTCCAGAGAGGCAGTTGGCAATTTACATCCCGCCCATCAGCATAACAAGGATCCCTGTTCTCAGGGCCTGTCTTGCCTTTCTGGTTTTTACACATTTTGTGGATGTCCCTTTTGACCGGTGGGAAGTGATACTTCTTTGTAGTGCAGATTTGCATTGCCCGCTTGTTTGCTTGGCCAAAAAGGGCGTATACGTTTTCCCTTGAATATATTCAGGAGAAAACGCATACGCCCTTTTTGCCGAAGTGCATCATTGTCGAAGTTGGGCCCATCTTCCTGTGCTTTAAAGGCGATTCCAACGTACCTCTTGAAATCTGTTTCCTGCTATTCTGCCTCGCTTTCAAGTCCGCCTCGTTGCCTTCCCTCAACAGATTATTGGACGATAGTTGACCTATATTACTCAGCCAGTTTGTGAATTGCTGTGCCCCTGAGCTCCATTTTTCAACTCGTTTTTGGTGAGCTGACCGCAAGTCCAAAATTTTGGTTCAGGACCTATGCTGGTTCCCGGTGGTGGGCTGAGACTTTGGTTAATTCTTCTTCCTGCCGGGAAGTTAGAGTGATATGTGCCCGTCCAAATGCCTAACAGCTACTCTCTCATTGGTTCTCCCTCTTCCCTTTCATCCTCTGCCAAAATGGCAACCTGTGTGAACCAGGAGGTTAAAGGGGCTGTCTCTGCAAGTTAGGAGATTGATAGTAAAGCAGATGGAAAGTCAAACCGGAGCACCAGGAGAGGGACTATTCGTTGAGTTTTAGAAACCTTTCGTGTTCACAGTGTGCCCATTCTCTAGGTTTCCCATACATGTTATAACTGTAGTAATATTCCCTTTAACCTGGAGAGTTGGGACCCATGGAATGGGTGCCAGGCATTTGTGCTTTAAAGGGTCTGCATTTGCTCACCCAATCTCACCAATCCTCTCAGTCCCAAGTGTCCAGCCTTATGCCACATCCAGCTGTCGTTGTACATAGGGTCATTCCAGGTTTCATCAGAGACCCTGAAGGAATTGTAAAAAATTTCCCAGTTTTTTTGTTTTGTTTTTGAAATTCCTTTTTATAGTGGGTTTGAGCTGATTCTCGCTGCCATGTTTATGCCAGTCTAGACACACTTGATTCCCTTACGGAGACATATCAATACATAGGTTTTAAGATTCTTACTAGTCAGATATATTCCTCTGCGGGAAATATGGGGTTTTGAGTCCCTTTCACTGAGGAAGGTGTAGGTCTTGTCTATTCCATAGTTGGTTTTTGGAACGGTACCTGTGCTTATATCAAACTCTGGTTTTATGCATCACCCCACCTCTCCTTCCCCCTTAAGCAGGCATAAGAGTGTTTTCTAAATGTGAGACAGTGTTCTCTTTCCTAACTCAGTTCAAGTGTAGCCATGTTTACAGGATCTTCATAAGTGATATCTTATGATAAGTTTCTTTTTCTGTGTGACTTATTTCACTTAGAATCATCGTACCTGAATCCACACATTTTGCTGCTACTGTTCTTACGACATTGATTTCATGGCTGAGGGATATTCCATCGTACGTAAGTACCACAATTTTTTGAACCATTTTTATATTTCCTGGGATATTTAAGGTGTACCCAAGTTGAGGTCCTTGTAAGCAGTGCAGCCCTAAATTTTGGGGTGGCTCTGTCTTATCGATATTCAGTTTTCCCAAGGTATATTCCCTAGACTGCAAGAGCCCTTGGCTCTGTAGCTCTGTTGTTTCTTTTTTTTAGGGAACACAATGCACACCTCCAGAGAGGCAGTAGGCAATTTACATCCCGCCTATCAGCATAACAAGGCTCCCTGTTCTCCAGGGCCTGTCTTGCCTTTCTGGTTTTTACACATTTTGTGGATATCCCTTTTGACCGGTGGGAAGTGATACTTCTTTGTAGTGCAGATTTGCATTGCCCGCTTGCTTGCTTGGCCAAAAAGCGCGTATGTGTTTTCTCCTGAATATATTCAGGAGAAAACGCATACGCCCTTTTTGGCCAAGTGTATCATTGTCGAAGTTGTGCCCCTCTTCCTGTGCTTTAAAGGCGATTCCAACGTACCTCTTGAAATCTGTTTACTGCTTTTCTGCCTCGCTTTCAAGTCCGCCTCGTTGCCTTCCCTCAACAGATTTTTGGACGATAGTTGTCCTTTATTACTCTGAAAGTTTGTGAATTGCTTAGCCCCTGAGCTCCATTTTTCAACACGTTTTTTGTGAGCTGAACGCATGTCCAAAACTTTGGTTCAGGACCTATGCTGGTTCCCAGTGGGTGGCTGAGACTTTGGTTAACTCTCCTTCCTTCCGGGAAATTAGAGCGATATGTGCCCGTACAAATGCCTAACAGCTACTCTCTCATTGGTTCTCCCTCTTCCCTTTCATCCTCTGCCAAATTGGCAACCTGTGCGAACAAGGAGGTTAAAGGGGCTGTCTCTCCAATTTGGGAGGTTGATAGTAAAGCAGATGGAAAGTCAAACAGGTGCACCAGGAGAGGGACTATTCGTTGAGCTTTAGAAACCTTTCGTATTCACAGTGTGTCCGTTCTCTAGGTTTCCCGTACATGTTATAGCTGTAGTAATATTCCCTTCAACATGGAGAGTTGGGACCCTTGGAATGGGTGCCAGGTATTTGTGCATAAAAGGGTCTGCGTTTGCTCACCCAATCTCACCAATCGTCTCAGTCCCAAGTGTCCAGCCTTATGCCACATCCAGCTGTCGTTGTAGATAGGGTCATTCCAGGTTTCATCAGAGACCCTGAAGGAATTGTAAAGAATTTCCCAGTTTTTTTGTTTTGTTTTTGAAATTCCTTTTTATAGTGGTTTTGAGCTGATTCTCGCTGCCATGTTTATGCCAGTCTAGATACACTTGATTCCCTTATGGAGACATATCAATACATAGGTTTTAAGATTCTTACTAGTCAGATATATTCTTCTGTGTGAAATATGGGGTTTTGCGTCCCTTTCACTGCCGAAGGTGTAGGTCTTGTCTATTCCATAGTTGGTTTTTGGAACGGTACCTGTGCTTATATCAAACTCTGGTTTTATGCGTCACCCCACCTCTCCTTCCCCCTTAAGCAGGCATAAGAGTGTTTTCTAAATGAGAGACATTGTTCTCTTTCCTAACTCAGTTCAAGTGTAGCCATGTTTACAGGATCCTCATAAGTGATATCTTATGATAAGTTTCTTTTTCTCTGTGACTTATTTCACTTAGCATCATCGTACCTGAATCCACCCATTTTGCTGCTACTGGTCACATGACATTGATTTCTTGGCTGAGGGATATCCCATCGTACGTAAGTACTACAATTTTTTGAACCATTTTTATATTTCCTGGGATATTTAAGGTGTACCCAAGTTGAGGTCCTTGTATGCAGTGCAGCCCTAAATTTTGGGGTGGCTCTGTCTTATTGATATTCAGTTTTCCCAAGGTATATACCCTAGACTGTAAGTGCCCTTGGCTCTGTAGCTGTGTTGTTTACTTGTTTTAGGGAACACAATGCACTCCTCCAGAGAGGCAGTTGGCAATTTACATCCCGCCCATCAGCATAACAAGGCGCCCTGTTCTCCAGGGCCTGTCTTGCCTTTCTGGTTTGTACACATTTTGTGGATGTACCTTTTGACCGGTGGGAAGTGATACTTCTTTGTAGTGCAGATTTGCATTGCCCGCTTGCTTGCTTGGCCAAAAAGGGCGTATGCGTTTTCTCCTGAATATATTCAGGAGAAAACGCATACGCCCTTTTTGGCCAAGTGCATCATTGTCGAAGTTGTGCCCCCTCTTCCAGTGCTTTAAAGGCGTTTCCAACTTACCTCTTGAAATCTGTTTCCTGCTATTCTGCCTCGCTTTCAAGTACGCTTCGTTGCCTTCCCACAGCAGATTTTTGGACGATAGTTGTCCTTTATTACTCGGCCATTTTGTGCATTGCTGTGACCCTGAGCTCCATTTTTCAACTCGTTTTTTATGAGCTGACCGCATGTCCAAATTTTGGTTCAGGACCTATGCTGGTTCCCGGTGGGTGGCTGAGACTTTGGTTAATTCTTCTTCCTCCCGAGTAATTAGAGTGATATGTGCCCGTCTAAATGCCTAACAGCTACTCTCTCATTGGTTCTCCCTCTTCCCTTTCATCCTCTGCCAAATTGGCAACCTGTGAGAACCAGGGGATTAAAGGGGCTGTCTCTCCAAGTTGGGAGGTTGATAGTAAAGCAGATGGAAAGTCAAACCGGAGCACCAGGAGAGGGACTATTCGTTTAGTTTTAGAATCCTTTCGTATTCACAGTGTGTCCTTTCTCTAGGTTTCCCATACATGTTATAGCTTTAGTAATATTCCCTTCAACCTGGAGAGTTGGGACCCATGGAATGGGTGCCAGGCATTTGTGCTTTAAAGGGTCTGCATTTGCTCACTCAGTCTCACCAATCGTCTCAGTCTCAAGTGTCCCTCTTTTTGCCAAATACAGCTGTCATTGTAGATAGGGTCATTCCAGGTTTCATCAGAGACCCTGAATGTATTGTAAAGAATTTCCCAGTTTTATTTTTTTGTTTTTGAAATTCCTTTTTATTGTGGGTATGAGCTGATTCTTGCTGACATGTTTATGCCAGTCTAGACACACTTGATTACCTTACGGAGACATATCAATATATAGGTTTTAAGATTCTTACTAGTCAGATATATTCCTCTGCGGGAAATATGGTGTTTTGAGTCCCTTTCACTGAGGAAGGTGTAGGTCTTGTCTATTCCATAGTTGGTTTTTGGAACGGTACCTGTGCTTATATCAAACTCTGGTTTTATGCATCACCCCACCTCTCCTTCTCCCTTAAGCAGGCATAAGAGTGTTTTCTAAATGTCAGACTCTGTTCTCTTTCCTAACTCAGTTCAAGTGTAGCCATGTTTACAGGATCTTCATAAGTGATATCTTATGATAAGTTTCTGTTTCTCTGTGACTTATTTCACTTAGAATCATCGTACCTGAATCCACCCATTTTGCTGCTACTGGTCTTCTGACATTGATTTCATGGCTGAGGGATATTCCATCGTACGTAAGTACCACAATTTTTTGAACCATTTTTATATTTCCTGGGATATTTACGGTGTACCCAAGTTGAGGTCCTTGTAAGCAGTGCAGCCCTAAATTTTGGGGTGGCTCTGTCTTATTGATTTTCAGTTTTCCCAAGGTATAATCCCTAGACTGGAAGTGCCCTTGGCCCTGTAGCTCTGTTGTTTACTTGTTTTAGGGAACACAATGCACTCCTCCAGAGAGGCAGTTGGCAATTTACATCCCGCCCATCAGCATAACAAGGCTCCCTGTTCTCCAGGGCCTGTCTTGCCTTTCTGGTTTTTACACATTTTGTGGATGTCCCTTTTGACCGGTGGGAAGTGATACTTCTTTGTAGTGCAGATTTGCATTGCCCGCTTGCTTGCTTGACCAAAAAGGGCGTATGCGTTTTCTCCTGAATATATTCAGGAGAATACCCATATGCCCTTTTTGGCCAAGTGCATCATTGTCGAAGTTGTGCCCCTCTTCCTGTGCTTTAAAGGCGATTCCAACGTACCTCTTGAAATCTGTTTCCTGCTATTCTGCCTCGCTTTCAAGTCCGCCTCATTGCCTTCCCTCAACAGATTTTTGGACGATAGTTTTCCTTTATTACTCTGCCAGTTTGTTTGTTGCTGTGACCTTGAGCTCCATTTTTCAACTCGTTTTTTGTGAGCTAACCGCATGTCCAAAATTTTGGTTCAGGACATATGCTGGTTCCTGGTGGGTGGCTGAGACTTTGGTTAATTCTTCTTCCTGCCGAGAAATTAGAGCAATATGTGCCCGTCCAAATGCCTAACAGCTACTCTCTCATTGGTTCTCCCTCTTCCCTTTCATCCTCTGACAAATTGGCAACATCTGCGAACCAGGAGGTTAAAGGGTCTGTCTCTCCAATTTGGGAGGTTTATAGTAAAGCAGATGGAAAATCAAACCGGAGCACCAGGAGAGGGACTATTCATTTAGTTTTAGAAACCTTTCGTATTCACAGTGTGTCCATTCTCTAGGTTTCCCATACATGTTATAGCTGTAGTAATATTCCCTTCAACCTGGAGAGTTGGGACCCATGGAATGGGTGCCAGGCATTTGTGCTTTAAAGGGTCTGCATTTGCTCACTCAATCTCACCAATCCTCTCAGTCTCAAGTGTCCCTCCTTATGCCACATCCAGCTGTCATTGTAGATATGGTCATTCCAGGTTTCATCAGAGACCCTGAAGGAATTGTAAAGAATTTCCCAGTTTTTTTGTTTTGTTTTTGAAATTCCATTTTATAGTGGGTTTGAGCTGATTCTCGCTGCCATGTTTTTGCCAGTCTAGACACACTTGATTCCCTTACGGAGACATATCAATACATAGGTTTTAAGACTCTTACTAGTCAGATATATTCCTCTGTGTGAAATATGGGGTTTTGAGTCCCTTTCACTGAGGAAGGTGTAGGTCTTGTCTATTCCATAGTTGGTTTTTGGAACGGTACCTGTGCTTATATCAAACTCTGGTTTTATGCATCACCCCACCTCTCCTTCCCCCTTAAGCAGGCATAAGAGTGTTTTCTAAATGTGAGACACTGTTCTCTTTCCTAACTCAGTTCAAGTGTAGCCATGTTTACAGGATCTTCATAAGTGATATCTTATGATAAGTTTCTTTTTCTGTGTGACTTATTTCACTTAAAATCATCGTACCTGAATCCACCCATTTTGCTGCTACTGGTCTTATGACATTGATTTCATGGCTGAGGGATATTCCATCGTACGTAAGTACCACAATTTTTTGAACCATTCTTATATTTCCTGGCATATTTATGGTGTACCCAAGTTGAGGTCCTTGTAAGCAGTGCAGCCCTAAATTTTGGGGTGGCTCTGTCTTATTGATTTTCGGTTTTCCCAAGGTATATTCCCTAGACTGGAAGTGCCCTTGGCTCTGTAGCTCTGTTGTTTACTTGTTTTGGGAACACAATGCACTACTCCAGAGAGGCAGTTGGCAATTTACATCCCGCCCATCAGCATAACAAGGCTCCCTTTTCTCCAGGGCCTGTCTTGCCTTTCTGCTTTTTACACATTTTGTGGATGTCGCTTTTGACCGGTGGGAAGTGATACTTCTTTCTAGTGCAGATTTGCATTGCCCGCTTGCTTACTTGGCCAAAAAGGGCGTATGCGTTTTCTCCTGAATATATTCAGGAGAAAACGCATACGCCCTTTTTGGCCAAGTGCATCATTGTCGAAGTTGGGCCCCTCTTCCTGTGCGTTAAAGGCGATTCCAACGTACCTCTTGAAATCTGTTTCCTGCTATTCTGCCTCGCTTTCAAGTCCGCCTCGTTGCCTTCCCTCAACAGATTTTTGGACGATAGTTGTCCTTTATTACTCGGCCAGTTTGTGAATTGCTGTGCCCCTGAGCTCCATTTTTCAACTCGTTTTTTGTGAGCTGACTGCAAGTCCAAAATTTTGGTTCAGGACCTATGCTGGTGCCCGGTGGGTGGCTGAGACTTTGGTTAATTCTTCTTCCTGCTGGAAAATTACAGTGATATGTGCCCGTCCAAATGCCTAACAGCTACTCTCTCATTGGTTCTCCCTCTTCCCTTTCATCCTCTGCCAAATTGGAAACCTGTGCGAACCAGGAGGTTAAAGGGGCTGTCTCTCCAAGTTGGGAGATTGATTGTAAAGCAGATGGAAAGTCAAACTGGAGAATCAGGAGAGGGAGTATTCGTTCAGTTTGAGAAAACTTTCATATTCACAGTGTGTCCGTTCTCTAGGTTTCCCGTATATGTTATAACTGTAGTAATATTCCCTTCAACCTGGAGAGTTGGGACCCATGGAATGGGTGCCATGCATTACTGCTTTAAAGGGTCTGCATTTGCTCACACAATCTCACCAATCCTCTCAGTCCCAAGTGTCCAGACTTAGGCCACATCCAGCTGTCGTTGTAGATAGGGTCATTCCAGGTTTCATCAGAGACCCTGAAGGAATTGTAAAGAATTTCCCAGTTTTTTTGTTTTGTTTTTGAAATTCCTTTTTATAGTGGGTTTGAGCTGATTCTCGCTGCCATGTTTCTGCCAGTCTAGACACACTTGATTCCCTTACGGAAACATATCAATATATAGGTTTTAAGATTCTAACTAGTCAGATATATTCCTCTGCGGGAAATATGGGGTTTTGAGTCCGTTTCACTGTGGAAGGTGTAGGTCTTGTCTATTCCATAGTTGGTTTTTGGAACGGTACCTGTGCTTATATCAAACTCTGGTTTTATGCATCACCCCACCTCTCCTTCGCCCTTAAGCAGGCATAAGAGTGTTTTCTAAATGTCAGACTCTGTTCTCTTTCCTAACTCAGTTCAAGTGTAGCCATGTTTACAGGATCTTCATAAGTGATATCTTATGATAAGTTTCTGTTTCTCTGTGACTTATTTCACTTAGAATCATCGTACCTGAATCCACCCATTTTGCTGCTACTGGTCTTCTGACATTGATTTCATGGCTGAGGGATATTCAATCGTACGTAAGTACCACAATTTTTTGAACCATTTTTATATTTCCTGGGATATTTAAGGTGTACCAAAGTTGAGGTCCTTGTAAGCAGTGCAGCCCTAAATTTTGGGGTGGCTCTGTCTTATTGATTTTCAGTTTTCCCAAGGTATATTCCCTAGACTGGAAGTGCCCTTGGCTCTGTAGCTCTGTTGTTTACTTGTTTTAGGGAACACAATGCACTCCTCCAGAGAGGCAGTTGGCAATTTACATCCCGCCCATCAGCATAACAAGGCTCCCTGTTCTCCAGGGCCTGTCTTGCCTTTCTGGTTTTTACACATTTTGTGGATGTCCCTTTTGACCGGTGGGAAGTGATACTTCTTTGTAGTGCAGATTTGCATTGCCTGCTTGCTTGCTTGACCGAAAAGGGCGTATGTGTTTTCTCCTGAATATATTCAGGAGAATACGCATACGCCCTTTTTGGCCAAGTGCATCATTGTCGAAGTTGTGCCCCTCTTCCTGTGCTTTAAAGGCGATTCCAACGTACCTCTTGAAATCTGTTTCCTGCTATTCTGCCTCGCTTTCAAGTCCGCCTCATTGCCTTCCCTCAACAGATTTTTGGACGATAGTTGTCCTTTATTACTCTGCCAGTTTGTGCATTGCTGTGACCTTGAGCTCCATTTTTGAACTCATTTTTTGTGAGCTAACCGCATGTCCAAAATTTTGGTTCAGGACATATGCTGGTTCCTGGTGGGTGGCTGAGACTTTGGTTAATTCTTCTTCCTGCCGAGAAATTAGAGTAATATGTGCCCGTACAAATGCCTAACAGCTACTCTCTCATTGGTTCTCCCTCTTCCCTTTCATCCTCTGACAAATTGGCAACATCTGCGAACCAGGAGGTTAAAGGGTCTGTCTCTCCAAGTTGGGAGGTTGATAGTAAAGCAGATGGAAAATCAAACCGGAGCACCAGGAGAGGGACTATTCATTTAGTTTTAGAAACCTTTCGTATTCACAGTGTGTCCATTCTCTAGGTTTCCCATACATGTTATAGCTGTAGTAATATTCCCTTCAACCTGGAGAGTTGGGACCCATGGAATGGGTGCCATGCATTATTGCTTTAAAGGGTCTGCATTTGCTCACTCAATCTCACCAATCCTCTCAGTCTCAAGTGTCCCTCCTTATGCCACATCCAGCTGTCATTGTAGATTGGGTCATTCCAGGTTTCATCAGAGACCCTGAAGGAATTGTAAAGAATTTCCCAGTTTTTTTGTTTTGTTTTTGAAATTCCTTTTTATAGTGGGTTTGAGCTGATTCTCGCTGCCATGTTTATGCCAGTCTAGACACACTTGATTCCCTTACGGAGACATATCAATACATAGGTTTTAAGATTCTTACTAGTCAGATATATTCCTCTGTGTGAAATATGGGGTTTTGAGTCCCTTTCACTGAGGAAGGTGTAGGTCTTGTCTATTCCATAGTTGGTTTTTGGAACGGTACCTGTGCTTATATCAAACTCTGGTTTTATGCATCACCCCACCTCTCCTTCCCCCTTAAGCAGGCATAAGAGTGTTTTCTAAATGTGAGAAACTGTTCTCTTTCCTAACTCAGTTCAAGTGTAGCCATGTTTACAGGATCTTCATAAGTGATATCTTATGATAAGTTTCATTTTCTGTGTGACTTATTTCACTTAGAATCATCGTACCTGAATCCACCCATTTTGCTGCTACTGGTCTTATGACATTGATTTCATGGCTGAGAGATATTCCATCGTACGTAAGTACCACAATTTTTTGAACCATTTTTATATTTCCGGGGAAATTTAAGGTGTACCCAAGTTGAGGTCCTTGTAAGAAGTGCAGACCTAAATTTAGGGGTGGCTCTGTCTTATTGATTTTCAGGTTTCCCAAGGTATATTCCATAGACTGGAAGTGCCCTTGGCTCTGTAGCTCTGTTGTTTACTTGTTTTAGGGAACACAATGCACTCCTTCAGTTAGGCAGTTGGCAATTTACATCCCGCCCATCAGCATAACAAGGCTCCCTGTTCTCCAGGACCTGTCTTGCCTTTCTGCTTTTTACATATTTTGTGGATGTCCCTTTTGACCGGTGGGAAGTGATACTTCTTTGTAGTGCAGATTTGCATTGCCCGCTTGCTTGCTTGGCCAAAAAGGGCATATGTGTTTTCTCCAGAATGGAGAAAACGCATATGCCCTTTTTGGCCAAGTGCATCATTGTCGATGTTGTGCCCCTCTTCCTGTGCTTTAAAGGCGATTACAACGTACCTCTTGAAATCTGTTTCCTGCTATTCTGCCTTGCTTTCAAGTCCGCCTCGTTGCCTTCCCTTAACAGATTTTTGGACGATAGTTGTCCTTTATTACTCGGCCAGTTTGTGAATTGCTGTGCCCCTGAGCTCCATTTTTCAACTCGTTATTTGTGAGCTGACCGCAAGTCCAAAATTTTGGTTCAGGACCTATGCTGGTTCCCGGTGGGGGGCTGAGACTTTGGTTAATTCTTCTTCCTGCCGGAAAATTACAGTGATATGTGCCCGTCCAAATGCCTAACAGCTACTCTCTCATTGGTTCTCCCTCTTCCCTTTCATCCTCTGCCAAATTGGAAACCTTTGCGAACCAGGTGGTTACAGGGGCTGTCTCTACAAGTTGGGAGGTTGATAGTAAAGCAGATGGAAAGCCAAACAGGAGCACCAGGAGAGGGAATTTTCGTTGAGTTTTAGAAACCTTTCGTATTCACAGTGTGTCCGTTCTCTAGGTTTCCCGTACATGTTATACCTGTAGTAATATTCCCTTCAACGTGGAGAGTTGGGACCCATGGAATGGGTGCCAGGCATTTGTGCTTTAAAGGGTCTGCATTTGCTCACCCAATCTCACCAGTCGTCTCAGTCCCAAGTATCCAACCTTATGCCACATCCAGCTGTCGTTGTAGATATGGTCATTCCAGGTTTCATCAGAGACCCAGAAGGAATTGTAAAGAATTTCCCAGTTTTTTTGTTTTGTTTTTGAAATTCATTTTTATAGTGGGTTTGAGCTGATTCTCGCTGCCATGTTTATGCCAGTCTAGACACACTTGATTCCCTTATGGAGACATATCAATACATAGGTTTTAAGATTCTTACTAGTCAGATATATTCCTCTGCGGGAAATATGGGGTTTTGAGTCCCTTTCACTCAGGAAGGTGTAGGTCTTGTCTATTCCATAGTTGGTTTTTGGAACGGTACCTGTGCTTATATCAAACTCTGGTTTTATGCATCACCCCACCTCTCCTTCCCCCTTAAGCAGGCATAAGAGTGTTTTCTAAATGTGAGACACTGTTCTCTTTCCTAACTCAGTTCAAGTTTAGCCATGTTTACAGGATGTTCATAAGTGATATCTTATGATAAGTTTCTTTTTCTGTGTGACTTATTTCACTTAGAATCATCGTACCTGAATCCACCCATTTTGCTGCTACTGGTCTTATGACATTGATTTCATGGCTGAGGGATATTCCATCGTACGTAAGTACCACAATTTTTTGAACCATGTTTATATTTCCTGGGAAATTTAAGGTGTACCCAAGTTGAGGTCCTTGTAAGAAGTGCAGCCCTAAATTTTGGGGTGGCTGTGTCTTATTGATTTTCAGGTTTCCCAAGGTATATTCCATAGACCGGAAGTGCCCTTGGCTCTGTAGCTCTGTTGTTTACTTGTTTTGGGAACACAATGCACTACTCCAGAGAGGCAGTTGGCAATTTACATCCCGCCCATCAGCATAACAAGGCTCCCTGTTCTCCAGGGCCTGTCTTGCCTTTCTGGTTTTTACACATTTTGTGGATGTCCCTTTTGACCGGTGGGAAGTGATACTTCTTTGTAGTGCAGATTTGCATTGCCTGCTTGCTTGCTTGACCGAAAAGGGCGTATGTGTTTTCTCCTGAATATATTCAGGAGAATACGCATACGCCCTTTTTGGCCAAGTGCATCATTGTCGAAGTTGTGCCCCTCTTCCTGTGCTTTAAAGGCGATTCCAACGTACCTCTTGAAATCTGTTTCCTGCTATTCTGCCTCGCTTTCAAGTCCGCCTCATTGCCTTCCCTCAACAGATTTTTGGACGATAGTTGTCCTTTATTACTCTGCCAGTTTGTGCATTGCTGTGACCTTGAGCTCCATTTTTGAACTCGTTTTTTGTGAGCTAACCGCATGTCCAAAATTTTGGTTCAGGACATATGCTGGTTCCTGGTGGGTGGCTGAGACTTTGGTTAATTCTTCTTCCTGCCGAGAAATTAGAGTAATATGTGCCCGTACAAATGCCTAACAGCTACTCTCTCATTGGTTCTCCCTCTTCCCTTTCATCCTCTGACAAATTGGCAACATCTGCGAACCAGGAGGTTAAAGGGTCTGTCTCTCCAAGTTGGGAGGTTGATAGTAAAGCAGATGGAAAATCAAACCGGAGCACCAGGAGAGGGACTATTCATTTAGTTTTAGAAACCTTTCGTATTCACAGTGTGTCCATTCTCTAGGTTTCCCATACATGTTATAGCTGTAGTAATATTCCCTTCAACCTGGAGAGTTGGGACCCATGGAATGGGTGCCATGCATTATTGCTTTAAAGGGTCTGCATTTGCTCACTCAATCTCACCAATCCTCTCAGTCTCAAGTGTCCCTCCTTATGCCACATCCAGCTGTCATTGTAGATTGGGTCATTCCAGGTTTCATCAGAGACCCTGAAGGAATTGTAAAGAATTTCCCAGTTTTTTTGTTTTGTTTTTGAAATTCCTTTTTATAGTGGGTTTGAGCTGATTCTCGCTGCCATGTTTATGCCAGTCTAGACACACTTGATTCCCTTACGGAGACATATCAATACATAGGTTTTAAGATTCTTACTAGTCAGATATATTCCTCTGTGTGAAATATGGGGTTTTGAGTCCCTTTCACTGAGGAAGGTGTAGGTCTTGTCTATTCCATAGTTGGTTTTTGGAACGGTACCTGTGCTTATATCAAACTCTGGTTTTATGCATCACCCCACCTCTCCTTCCCCCTTAAGCAGGCATAAGAGTGTTTTCTAAATGTGAGAAACTGTTCTCTTTCCTAACTCAGTTCAAGTGTAGCCATGTTTACAGGATCTTCATAAGTGATATCTTATGATAAGTTTCATTTTCTGTGTGACTTATTTCACTTAGAATCATCGTACCTGAATCCACCCATTTTGCTGCTACTGGTCTTATGACATTGATTTCATGGCTGAGAGATATTCCATCGTACGTAAGTACCACAATTTTTTGAACCATTTTTATATTTCCGGGGAAATTTAAGGTGTACCCAAGTTGAGGTCCTTGTAAGAAGTGCAGACCTAAATTTAGGGGTGGCTCTGTCTTATTGATTTTCAGGTTTCCCAAGGTATATTCCATAGACTGGAAGTGCCCTTGGCTCTGTAGCTCTGTTGTTTACTTGTTTTAGGGAACACAATGCACTCCTTCAGTTAGGCAGTTGGCAATTTACATCCCGCCCATCAGCATAACAAGGCTCCCTGTTCTCCAGGACCTGTCTTGCCTTTCTGCTTTTTACATATTTTGTGGATGTCCCTTTTGACCGGTGGGAAGTGATACTTCTTTGTAGTGCAGATTTGCATTGCCCGCTTGCTTGCTTGGCCAAAAAGGGCATATGTGTTTTCTCCAGAATGGAGAAAATGCATATGCCCTTTTTGGCCAAGTGCATCATTGTCGATGTTGTGCCCCTCTTCCTGTGCTTTAAAGGCGATTACAACGTACCTCTTGAAATCTGTTTCCTGCTATTCTGCCTTGCTTTCAAGTCCGCCTCGTTGCCTTCCCTTAACAGATTTTTGGACGATAGTTGTCCTTTATTACTCGGCCAGTTTGTGAATTGCTGTGCCCCTGAGCTCCATTTTTCAACTCGTTATTTGTGAGCTGACCGCAAGTCCAAAATTTTGGTTCAGGACCTATGCTGGTTCCCGGTGGGGGGCTGAGACTTTGGTTAATTCTTCTTCCTGCCGGAAAATTACAGTGATATGTGCCCGTCCAAATGCCTAACAGCTACTCTCTCATTGGTTCTCCCTCTTCCCTTTCATCCTCTGCCAAATTGGAAACCTTTGCGAACCAGGTGGTTACAGGGGCTGTCTCTACAAGTTGGGAGGTTGATAGTAAAGCAGATGGAAAGCCAAACAGGAGCACCAGGAGAGGGAATTTTCGTTGAGTTTTAGAAACCTTTCGTATTCACAGTGTGTCCGTTCTCTAGGTTTCCCGTACATGTTATACCTGTAGTAATATTCCCTTCAACGTGGAGAGTTGGGACCCATGGAATGGGTGCCAGGCATTTGTGCTTTAAAGGGTCTGCATTTGCTCACCCAATCTCACCAGTCGTCTCAGTCCCAAGTATCCAACCTTATGCCACATCCAGCTGTCGTTGTAGATATGGTCATTCCAGGTTTCATCAGAGACCCAGAAGGAATTGTAAAGAATTTCCCAGTTTTTTTGTTTTGTTTTTGAAATTCATTTTTATAGTGGGTTTGAGCTGATTCTCGCTGCCATGTTTATGCCAGTCTAGACACACTTGATTCCCTTATGGAGACATATCAATACATAGGTTTTAAGATTCTTACTAGTCAGATATATTCCTCTGCGGGAAATATGGGGTTTTGAGTCCCTTTCACTCAGGAAGGTGTAGGTCTTGTCTATTCCATAGTTGGTTTTTGGAACGGTACCTGTGCTTATATCAAACTCTGGTTTTATGCATCACCCCACCTCTCCTTCCCCCTTAAGCAGGCATAAGAGTGTTTTCTAAATGTGAGACACTGTTCTCTTTCCTAACTCAGTTCAAGTTTAGCCATGTTTACAGGATGTTCATAAGTGATATCTTATGATAAGTTTCTTTTTCTGTGTGACTTATTTCACTTAGAATCATCGTACCTGAATCCACCCATTTTGCTGCTACTGGTCTTATGACATTGATTTCATGGCTGAGGGATATTCCATCGTACGTAAGTACCACAATTTTTTGAACCATGTTTATATTTCCTGGGAAATTTAAGGTGTACCCAAGTTGAGGTCCTTGTAAGAAGTGCAGCCCTAAATTTTGGGGTGGCTGTGTCTTATTGATTTTCAGGTTTCCCAAGGTATATTCCATAGACCGGAAGTGCCCTTGGCTCTGTAGCTCTGTTGTTTACTTGTTTTAGGGAACACAATGCACTCCTCCAGAGAGGCAGTTGGCAATTTACATCCCGCCCATCAGCATAACAAGGCTCCCTGTTCTCCAGGACCTGTCTTGCCTTTCTGCTTTTTACACATTTTGTGGATGTCCCTTTTGACCGGTGGGAAGTGATACTTCTTTGTA
This sequence comes from Hyperoodon ampullatus, assembly GCF_949752795.1. Taxonomy (NCBI): domain Eukaryota; kingdom Metazoa; phylum Chordata; class Mammalia; order Artiodactyla; family Ziphiidae; genus Hyperoodon; species Hyperoodon ampullatus. Next base: position 1,297,192 of record NW_027640676.1, on the reverse strand, counting down.
GTGCAGATTTGCATTGCCCGCTTGCTTGCTTGGCCAAAAAGGGCGTATGCGTTTTCTCCTGAATGGAGAAAAAGCATACGCCCTTTTTGGCCAAGTGCATCATTGTCGAAGTTGTGCCCCTCTTCCTGTGCTTTAAAGGCAATTACACGTACCTCTTGAAATCTGTTTCCTGCTATTCTGCCTCGCTTTCAAGTCCGCCTCGTTGCTTTCCCTTAACAGATTTTGGGACGATAGTTGTCCTTTATTACTCGGCCAGTTTGTGAATTGCTGTGACCCTGAGCTCCATTTTTCAACTCGTTTTTTGTGAGCTGACCGCAAGTCCAAAATTTTGGTTCAGGACCTATGCTGGTTCCCGGTGGGGGGCTGAGACTTTCTTTAATACTTCTTCCTGCTGGAAAATTACAGTGATATGTGCCCGTCCAAATGCCTAACAGCTGCTCTCTCATTGGTTCTCCCTCTTCCCTTTCATCCTCTGCCAAATTGGAAACCTGTGCGAACCAGGAGGTTAAAGGGGCTGTCTCTCCAAGTTGGGAGATTGATAGTAAAGCAGATGGAAAGTCAACCTGGAGCACCAGGAGAGGGAGTATTCGTTGAGTTTTAGAAACCTTTCGTATTCACACTGTGTCCGTTCTCTAGGTTTCCCGTACATGTTATAACTGTAGTAATATTCCCTTCAACCTGGAGAGTTGGGACCCATGGAATGGGTGCCATTCATTACTGCTTTAAAAGTTCTGCATTTGCTCACACAATCTCACCAATCCTCTCAGTCCCAAGTGTCCAGCCTTATGCCACATCCAGCTGTCGTTGTAGATAGGGTCATTCCAGGTTTCATCAGAGACCCTGAAGGAATTGTAAAGAATTTCCCAGTTTTTTTGTTTTGTTTTTGAAATTCCTTTTTATAGTGGGTTTGAGCTGATTCTCGCTGCCATGTTTATGCCAGTCTAGACACACCTGATTCCCTTATGGAGACATATCAATACATAGGTTTTAAGATTCTTACTAGTCAGCTATATTCCTCTGCGGGAAATATGGGGTTTTGAGTCCCTTTCACTGAGGAAGGTGTAGGTCTTGTCTATTCCATAGTTGTTTTTTGGAATGGTACCTGTGCTTATATCAAACTCTGGTTTTATGCATCACCCCACCTCTCCTTCCCCCTTAAGCAGGCATAAGAATGTTTTCTAAATGTGAGACACTGTACTCTTTCCTAACTCAGTTCAGGTGTAGCCATGTTTACAGGATCTTCATAAGTGATATCTTATGATAAGTTTCTTTTTCTGTGTGACTTATTTCACTTAGAATCATAGTACATGAATCCACCCATTTTGCTGCTACTGGTCTTAATACATTGATTTCATGGCTGAGGGATATTCCATCGTACGTAAGTACCACAATTTTTTGAACCATTTTTATATTTCCTGGCATATTTAAGGTGTACCAAAGTTGAGGTCCTTGTAAGCAGTGCAGCCCTAAATTTTGGGGTGGCTCTGTCTTATTGATTTTCAGTTTTCCCAAGGTATGTTCCCTAGACTGGAAGTGCCCTTGGCTCTGTAGATCTGTTCTTTACTTGTTTTAGGGAACACAGTGTACTCCTCCAGGGAGGCAGTTGGCAATTTACATCCCGCCCATCAGCATAACAAGGCTCCCTGTTCTCCAGGGCCTGTCTTGCCTTTCTGGTTTTTACACATTTTGTGGATGTCCCTTTTGACCGGTGGGAAGTGATACTTCTTTGTAGTGCAGATTTGCATTGCCCGCTTGTTTGTTTGGCCAAAAAGGGCGTACGCGTTTTCCCCTGAATATATTCAGGAGAAAACGCATATGCCCTTTTTGGCCAAGTGCATCATTGTCGAAGTTGTGCCCCTCTTCCTGTGCTTTAAAGGCGATTCCAACGTACCTCTTGAAATCTGTTTCCTGCTATTCTGCCTCGCTTTCAAGTCCGCCTCGTTGCCTTCCCTCAACAGATTTTTGGACGATAGTTGTCCTTTATTACTCGGCCAGTTTGTGAATTGCTGTGCCCCTGAGCTCCATTTTTCAACTCGTTTTTGGTGAGCTGACCGCAAGTCCAAAATTTTGGTTCAGGACCTATGATGGTTCCCGGTGGGGGGCTGAGACTTTGGTTAATTCTTCTTCCTGCTGGGAAGTTAGAGTGATATGTGCCCGTCCAAATGCCTAACAGCTACTCTCTCATTGGTTCTCCCTCTTCCCTTTCATCCTCTGCCAAATTGGAAACCTGTGCGAACCAGGAGGTTAAAGGGGCTGTCTCTACAAGTTAGGAGATTGATAGTAAATCAGATGGAAAGTCATACCGGAGCACCAGGAGAGGGACTATTCGTTGAGTTTTAGAAACCTTTCGTGTTCACAGTGTGTCCGTTCTCTAGGTTTCCTGTACATGGTATAACTGTAGTAATATTCCCTTCAACCTGGAGAGTTCAGACCCATGGAATGGGTGCCATGCATTATTGCTTTAAAGGGTCTGCATTTGCTCACCCAATCTCACCAATCGTCTCAGTCCCAAGTGTCCCTCCTTATGCCACATCCAGCTGTCGTTGTAGATAGGGTCATTCCAGCTTTCATCAGAGACCCTGAAGGAATTGTAAAGAATTTCCCAGTTTTTTTGTTTTGTTTTTGAAATTCCTTTTTATACTGGGTTTGAGCTGATTCTCGCTGCCATGTTTATGCCAGTCTAGACACACTTGATTCCCTTACGGAGACATATCAATACATAGGTTTGAAGATTCTTACTAGTCAGATATTTTCCTCTGCGGGAAATATGGGGTTTTGAGTCCCTTTCACTGAGGACGGTGTAGGTCTTGTCTATTCCATAGTTGGTTTTTGGAACAGTACCTGTGCTTATATCAAACTCTGGTTTTATGCATCACCCCACCTCTCCTTCCCCCTTAAGCAGGTATAAGAGTGTTTTCTAAATGTGAGACACTGTTCTCTTTCCTAACTCAGTTCAAGTGTAGCCATGTTTACAGGATCTTCATAAGTGATATCTTATGATAAGTTTCTTTATCTGTGTGACTTATTTCACTTAGAATCATCGTACCTGAATCCACCCATTTTGCTGCTACTGGTCTTATGACATTGATTTCATGGCTGAGGGATATTCCATCGTACGTAAGTACCACAATTTTTTGAACCATGTTTATATTTTCTGGGATACTTAAGGTGTATCCAAGTTGAGGTCCTTGTATGCAGTGCAGCCCTAAATTTTGGGGTGGCTCTGTCTTATTGATTTTCAGTTTCCCCAAGGTATATTCCCTAGACTGGTAGTGCCCTTGGCTCTGTAGCTCTGTTCTTTACTTGTTTTAGGGAACAGAATGCACTCCTCCAGAGAGGCAGTTGGCAATTTACATCCCGCCCATCAGCATAACAAGGCTCCCTGTTCTCCAGGGCCTGTCTTGCCTTTCTTGTTCTTACACATTTTGTGGATGTCCCTTTTGACCGGTGGGAAGTGATACTTCTTTGTAGTGCAGATTTGCATTGCCCGCTTGCTTGCTTGGCCAAAAAGGGCGTATGCGTTTTCTCCTGAATATATTCAGGAGAAAACGCATACGCCCTTTTTGGCCAAGTGCATCATTGTCGAAGTTGTGCCCCTCTTCCTGTGCTTTAAAGGCGATTCCAACGTACCTCTTGAAATCTGTTTACTGCTTTTCTGCCTCGCTTTCAAGTCCGCCTCGTTGCCTTCCCTCAACAGATTTTTGGACGATAGTTGTCCTTTATTACTCTGAAAGTTTGTGAATTGCTTAGCCCCTGAGCTCCATTTTTCAACACGTTTTTTGTGAGCTGAACGCATGTCCAAAACTTTGGTTCAGGACCTATGCTGGTTCCCAGTGGGTGGCTGAGACTTTGGTTAACTCTCCTTCCTTCCAGGAAATTAGAGCGATATGTGCCCGTACAAATGCCTAACAGCTACTCTCTCATTGGTTCTCCCTCTTCCCTTTCATCCTCTGCCAAATTGGCAACCTGTGCGAACCAGGAGGTTAAAGGGGCTGTCTCTCCAATTTGGGAGGTTGATAGTAAAGCAGATGGAAAGTCAAACAGGCGCACCAGGAGAGGGACTATTCGTTGAGCTTTAGAAACCTTTCGTATTCACAGTGTATCCGTTCTCTAGGTTTCCCGTACATGTTATAGCTGTAGTAATATTCCCTTCAACATGGAGAGTTGGGAACCATGGAATGGGTGCCAGGTATTTGTGCATAAAAGGGTCTGCGTTTGCTCACCCAATCTCACCAATCGTCTCAGTCCCAAGTGTCCAGCCTTTTGCCACATCCAGCTGTCGTTGTAGATAGGGTCATTCCAGGTTTCATCAGAGACCCTGAAGGAATTGTAAAGAATTTCCCAGTTTTTTGTTTTGTTTTTGAAATTCCTTTTTATAGTGGTTTTGAGCTGATTCTCGCTGCCATGTTTATGCCAGTCTAGATACACTTGATTCCCTTACGGAGACATATCAATACATAGGTTTTAAGATTCTTACTAGTCAGATATATTCTTCTGTGTGAAATATGGGGTTTTGCGTCCCTTTCACTGACGAAGGTGTAGGTCTTGTCTATTCCATAGTTGGTTTTTGGAACGGTACCTGTGCTTATGTCAAACTCTGGTTTTATGCGTCACCCCACCTCTCCTTCCCCCTTAAGCAGGCATAAGAGTGTTTTCTAAATGAGAGACATTGTTCTCTTTCCTAACTCAGTTCAAGTGTAGCCATGTTTACAGGATCCTCATAAGTGATATCTTATGATAAGTTTCTTTTTCTCTGTGACTTATTTCACTTAGCATCATCGTACCTGAATCCACCCATTTTGCTGCTACTGGTCACATGACATTGATTTCTTGGCTGAGGGATATCCCATCATACGTAAGTACTACAATTTTTTGAACCATTTTTATATTTCCTGGGATATTTAAGGTGTACCCAAGTTGAGGTCCTTGTAAGCAGTGCAGCCCTAAATTTTGGGGTGGCTCTGTCTTATTGATATTCAGTTTTCCCAAGGTATATACCCTAGACTGTAAGTGCCCTTGGCTCTGTAGCTGTGTTGTTTACTTGTTTTAGGGAACACAATGCACTCCTCCAGAGAGGCAGTTGGCAATTTACATCCCGCCCATCAGCATAACAAGGCGCCCTGTTCTCCAGGGCCTGTCTTGCCTTTCTGGTTTGTACACATTTTGTGGATGTACCTTTTGACCGGTGGGAAGTGATACTTCTTTGTAGTGCAGATTTGCATTGCCCGCTTGCTTGCTTGGCCAAAAAGGGCGTATGCGTTTTCTCCTGAATATATTCAGGAGAAAACGCATACGCCCTTTTTGGCCAAGTGCATCATTGTCGAAGTTGTGCCCCTCTTCCAGTGCTTTAAAGGCGATTCCAACGTACCTCTTGAAATCTGTTTCCTGCTATTCTGCCTCGCTTTCAAGTACGCCTCATTGCCTTCCCTCAACAGATTTTTGGACGATAGTTGTCCTTTATTACTCGGCCAGTTTGTGCATTGCTGTGCCCCTGAGCTCCATTTTTCAACTCGTTTTTTGTGAGCTGACTGCAAGTCCAAAATTTTGGTTCAGGACCTATGCTGGTGCCCGGTGGGGGGCTGAGACTTTGGTTAATTCTTCTTCCTGCTGGAAAATTACAGTGATATGTGCCCGTCCAAATGCCTAACAGCTACTCTCTCATTGGTTCTCCCTCTTCCCTTTCATCCTCTGCCAAATTGGAAACCTGTGGGAACCAGGAGGTTAAAGGGGCTGTCTCTCCAAGTTGGGAGATTGATTGTAAAGCAGATGGAAAGTCAAACTGGAGCATCAGGAGAGGGAGTATTCGTTCAGTTTGAGAAAACTTTCATATTCACAGTGTGTCCGTTCTCTAGGTTTCCCGTATATGTTATAACTGTAGTAATATTCCCTTCACCCTGGAGAGTTGGGACCCATGGAATGGGTGCCATGCATTACTGCTTTAAAGGGTCTGCATTTGCTCACACAATCTCACCAATCCTCTCAGTCCCAAGTGTCCAGCCTTATGCCACATCCAGCTGTCGTTGTAGATAGGGTCATTCCAGGTTTCATCAGAGACCCTGAAGGAATTGTAAAGAATTTCCCAGTTTTTTTGTTTTGTTTTTGAAATTCCTTTTTATAGTGGGTTTGAGCTGATTCTCGCTGCCATGTATCTGCCAGTCTAGACACACTTGATTCCCTTACGGAAACATATCAATATATAGGTTTTAAGATTCTAACTAGTCAGATATATTCCTCTGCGGGAAATATGGGGTTTTGAGTCCGTTTCACTGTGGAAGGTGTAGGTCTTGTCTATTCCATAGTTGGTTTTTGGAACGGTACCTGTGCTTATATCAAACTCTGGTTTTATGCATCACCCCACCTCTCCTTCGCCCTTAAGCAGGCATAAGAGTGTTTTCTAAATGTCAGACTCTGTTCTCTTTCCTAACTCAGTTCAAGTGTAGCCATGTTTACAGGATCTTCATAAGTGATATCTTATGATAAGTTTCTGTTTCTCTGTGACTTATTTCACTTAGAGTCATCGTACCTGAATCCACCCATTTTGCTGCTACTGGTCTTCTGACATTGATTTCATGGCTGAGGGATATTCCATCGTACGTAAGTACCACAATTTTTTGAACCATTTTTATATTTCCTGGGATATTTAAGGTGTACCCAAGTTGAGGTCCTTGTAAGCAGTGCAGCCCTAAATTTTGGGGTGGCTCTGTCTTATTGATTTTCAGTTTTCCCAAGGTATATTCCCTAGACTGGAAGTGCCCTTGGCTCTGTAGCTCTGTTGTTTACTTGTTTTAGGGAACACAATGCACTCCTCCAGAGAGGCAGTTGGCAATTTACATCCCGCCCATCAGCATAACAAGGCTCCCTGTTCTCCAGGGCCTGTCTTGCCTTTCTGGTTTTTACACATTTTGTGGATGTCCCTTTTGACCGGTGGGAAGTGATACTTCTTTGTAGTGCAGATTTGCATTGCCTGCTTGCTTGCTTGACCGAAAAGGGCGTATGTGTTTTCTCCTGAATATATTCAGGAGAATACGCATACGCCCTTTTTGGCCAAGTGCATCATTGTCGAAGTTGTGCCCCTCTTCCTGTGCTTTAAAGGCGATTCCAACGTACCTCTTGAAATCTGTTTCCTGCTATTCTGCCTCGCTTTCAAGTCCGCCTCATTGCCTTCCCTCAACAGATTTTTGGACGATAGTTGTCCTTTATTACTCTGCCAGTTTGTGCATTGCTGTGACCTTGAGCTCCATTTTTGAACTCGTTTTTTGTGAGCTAACCGCATGTCCAAAATTTTGGTTCAGGACATATGCTGGTTCCTGGTGGGTGGCTGAGACTTTGGTTAATTCTTCTTCCTGCCGAGAAATTAGAGTAATATGTGCCCGTACAAATGCCTAACAGCTACTCTCTCATTGGTTCTCCCTCTTCCCTTTCATCCTCTGACAAATTGGCAACATCTGCGAACCAGGAGGTTAAAGGGTCTGTCTCTCCAAGTTGGGAGGTTGATAGTAAAGCAGATGGAAAATCAAACCGGAGCACCAGGAGAGGGACTATTCATTTAGTCTTAGAAACCTTTCGTATTCACAGTGTGTCCATTCTCTAGGTTTCCCATACATGTTATAGCTGTAGTAATATTCCCTTCAACCTGGACAGTTGGGACCCATGGAATGGGTGCCAGGCATTTGTGCTTTAAAGGGTCTGCATTTGCTCACTCAATCTCACCAATCCTCTCAGTCTCAAGTGTCCCTCCTTATGCCACATCCAGCTGTCATTGTAGATTGGGTCATTCCAGGTTTCATCAGAGACCCTGAAGGAATTGTAAAGAATTTCCCAGTTTTTTTGTTTTGTTTTTGAAATTCCTTTTTATAGTGGGTTTGAGCTGATTCTCGCTGCCATGTTTATGCCAGTCTAGACACACTTGATTCCCTTACGGAGACATATCAATACATAGGTTTTAAGATTCTTACTAGTCAGATATATTCCTCTGTGTGAAATATGGGGTTTTGAGTCCCTTTCACTGAGGAAGGTGTAGGTCTTGTCTATTCCATAGTTGGTTTTTGGAACGGTACCTGTGCTTATATCAAACTCTGGTTTTATGCATCACCCCACCTCTCCTTCCCCCTTAAGCAGGCATAAGAGTGTTTTCTAAATGTGAGAAACTGTTCTCTTTCCTAACTCAGTTCAAGTTTAGCCATGTTTACAGGATCTTCATAAGTGATATCTTATGATAAGTTTCATTTTCTGTGTGACTTATTTCACTTAGAATCATCGTACCTGAATCCACCCATTTTGCTGCTACTGGTCTTATGACATTGATTTCATGGCTGAGAGATATTCCATCGTACGTAAGTACCACAATTTTTTGAACCATTTTTATATTTCCGGGGAAATTTAAGGTGTACCCAAGTTGAGGTCCTTGTAAGAAGTGCAGCCCTAAATTTAGGAGTGGCTCTGTCTTATTGATTTTCAGGTTTCCCAAGGTATATTCCATAGACTGGAAGTGCCCTTGGCTCTGTAGCTCTGTTGTTTACTTGTTTTAGGGAACACAATGCACTCCTCCAGTTAGGCAGTTGGCAATTTACATCCCGCCCATCAGCATAACAAGGCTCCCTGTTCTCCAGGACCTGTCTTGCCTTTCTGCTTTTTACACATTTTGTGGATGTCCCTTTTGACCGGTGGGAAGTGATACTTCTTTGTAGTGCAGATTTGCATTGCCCGCTTGCTTGCTTGGCCAAAAAGGGCGTATGTGTTTTCTCCAGAATGGAGAAAACGCATATGCCCTTTTTGGCCAAGTGCATCATTGTCGATGTTGTGCCCCTCTTCCTGTGCCTTAAAGGCGATTACAACGTACCTCTTGAAATCTGTTTCCTGCTTTCTGCCTCGCTTTCAAGTCCGCCTCGTTGCCTTCCCTTAACAGATTTTTGGACGATAGTTGTCCTTTATTACTCGGCCAGTTTGTGAATTGCTGTGCCCCTGAGCTCCATTTTTCAACTCGTTATTTGTGAGCTGACCGCAAGTCCAAAATTTTGGTTCAGGACCTATGCTGTTTCCCGTTGGGGGGCTGAGACTTTGGTTAATTCTTCTTCCTGCCGGAAAATTACAGTGATATGTGCCCGTCCAAATGCCTAACAGCTACTCTCTCATTGGTTCTCCCTCTTCCCTTTCATCCTCTGCCAAATTGGAAACCTTTGCGAACCAGGAGGTTAAAGGGGCTGTCTCTCCAAGTTGGGAGGTTGATAGTAAAGCAGATGGAAAGCCAAATAGGAGCACCAGGAGAGGGAATTTTCGTTGAGTTTTAGAAACCTTTCGTATTCACAGTGTGTCCGTTCTCTAGGTTTCCCGTACATGTTATACCTGTAGTAATATTCCCTTCAACGTGGAGAGTTGGGACCCATGGAATGGGTGCCAGGCATTTGTGCTTTAAAGGGTCTGCATTTGCTCACCCAATCTCACCAGTCGTCTCAGTCCCAAGTATCCAACCTTATGCCACATCCAGCTGTCGTTGTAGATATGGTCATTCCAGGTTTCATCAGAGACCCTGAAGGAATTGTAAAGAATTTCCCAGTTTTTTTGTTTTGTTTTTGAAATTCCTTTTTATAGTGGGATTGAGCTGATTCTCGCTGCCATGTTTATGCCAGTCTAGACACACTTGATTCCCTTATGGAGACATATCAATACATAGGTTTTAAGATTCTTACTAGTCAGATATATTCCTCTGCGGGAAATATGGGGTTTTGAGTCCCTTTCACTCAGGACGGTGTAGGTCTTGTCTATTCCATAGTTGGTTTTTGGAACGGTACCTGTGTTTATATCAAACTCTGGTTTTATGCATCACCCCACCTCTCCTTCCCCCTTAAGCAGGCATAAGAGTGTTTTCTAAATGTGAGACACTGTTCTCTTTCCTAACTCATTTCAACTTTAGCCATGTTTACAGGATCTTCATAAGTGATATCTTATGATAAGTTTCTTTTTCTGTGTGACTTATTTCACTTAGAATCATCGTACCTGAATCCACCCATTTTGCTGCTACTGGTCTTATGACATTGATTTCATGGCTGAGGGATATTCCATCGTACGTAAGTACCACAATTTTTTGAACCATGTTTACATTTCCTGGGAAATTTAAGGTTTACCCAAGTTGAGGTCCTTGTAAGAAGTGCAGCCCTAAATTTTGGGGTGGCTGTGTCTTATTGATTTTCAGGTTTCCCAAGGTATATTCCATAGACCGGAAGTGCCCTTGGCTCTGTAGCTCTGTTGTTTACTTGTTTTAGGGAACACAATGCACTCCTCCAGAGAGGCAGTTGGCAATTTACATCCCGCCCATCATCATAACAAGGCTCCCTGTTCTCCAGGACCTGTCTTGCCTTTCTGCTTTTTACACATTTTGTGGATGTCCCTTTTGACCGGTGGGAAGTGATACTTCTTTGTAGTGCAGATTTGCATTGCCCGCTTGCTTGCTTGGCCAAAAAGGGCGTATGCGTTTGCTCCTGAATGGAGAAAAAGCATACGCCCTTTTTGGCCAAGTGCATCATTGTCGAAGTTGTGCCCCTCTTCCTGTGCTTTAAAGGCAATTACACGTACCTCTTGAAATCTGTTTCCTGCTATTCTGCCTCGCTTTCAAGTCCACCTCGTTGCCTTCCCTTAACAGATTTTTGGACGATAGTTGTCCTTTATTACTCGGCCAGTTTGTGAATTGCTGTGCCCCTGAGCTCCATTTTTCAACTCGTTTTTTGTGAGCTGACCGCAAGTCCAAAATTTTGGTTCAGGACCTATGCTGGTTCCCGGTGGGGGGCTGAGACTTTCTTTAATTCTTCTTCCTGCTGGAAAATTACAGTGATATGTGCCCGTCCAAATGCCTAACAGCTACTCTCTCATTGGTTCTCCCTCTTCCCTTTCATCCTCTGCCAAATTGGAAACCTGTGCGAACCAGGAGGTTAAAGGGGCTGTCTCTCCAAGTTGGGAGATTGATAGTAAAGCAGATGGAAAGTCAAACTGGAGCACCAGGAGAGGGAGTATTCGTTGAGTTTTAGAAACCTTTCATATTCACAGTGTGTCCGTTCTCTAGGATTCCCGTACATGTTATAACTGTAGTAATATTCCCTTCAACCTGGAGAGTTGGGACCCATGGAATGGGTGCCATTCATTACTGCTTTAAAGGTTCTGCATTTGCTCACACAATCTCACCAATCCTCTCAGTCCCAAGTGTCCAGCCTTATGCCACATCCAGCTGTCGTTGTAGATAGGGTCATTCCAGGTTTCATCAGAGACCCTGAAGGAATTGTAAAGAATTTCCCAGTTTTTTTGTTTTGTTTTTGAAATTCCTTTTTATAGTGGGTTTGAGCTGATTCTCGCTGCCATGTTTCTGCCAGTCTAGACACACTTGATTCCCTTACGGAGACATATAAATATATAGGTTTTAAGATTCTAAATAGTCAGATATATTCCTCTGCGGGAAATATGGGGTTTTGAGTCCGTTTCACTGTGGAAGGTGTAGGTCTTGTCTATTCCATAGTTGGTTTTTGGAACGGTACCTGTGCTTATATCAAACTCTGGTTTTATGCATCACCCCACCTCTCCTTCGCCCTTAAGCAGGCATAAGAGTGTTTTCTAAATGTCAGACTCTGTTCTCTTTCCTAACTCAGTTCAAGTGTAGCCATGTTTACAGGATCTTCATAAGTGATATCTTATGATAAGTTTCTGTTTCTCTGTGACTTATTTCACTTAGAATCATCGTACCTGAATCCACCCATTTTGCTGCTACTGGTCTTCTGACATTGATTTCATGGCTGAGGGATATTCAATCGTACGTAAGTATCACAATTTTTTGAACCATTTTTATATTTCCTGGGATATTTAAGGTGTACCCAAGTTGAGGTCCTTGTAAGCAGTGCAGCCCTAAATTTTGGGGTGGCTCTGTCTTATTGATTTTCAGTTTTCCCAAGGTATATTCCCTAGACTGGAAGTGCCCTTGGCTCTGTAGCTCTGTTGTTTACTTGTTTTAGGGAACACAATGCACTCCTCCAGAGAGGCAGTTGGCAATTTATATCCCGCCCATCAGCATAACAAGGCTCCCTGTTCTCCAGGGCCTGTCTTGCCTTTCTGGTTTTTACACATTTTGTGGATGTCCCTTTTGACCGGTGGGAAGTGATACTTCTTTGTAGTGCAGATTTGCATTGCCCGCTTGCTTGCTTGACCAAAAAGGGCATATGTGTTTTCTCCTGAATATATTCAGGAGAATACGCATACGCCCTTTTTGGCCAAGTGCATCATTGTCGAAGTTGTGCCCCTCTTCCTGTGCTTTAAAGGCGATTCCAACGTACCTCTTGAAATCTGTTTCCTGCTATTCTTCCTCGCTTTCAAGTCCGCCTCATTGCCTTCCCTCAACAGATTTTTGGACGATAGTTGTCCTTTATTACTCTGCCAGTTTGTGCATTGCTGTGACCTTGAGCTCCATTTTTGAACTCGTTTTTTGTGAGCTAACCGCATGTCCAAAATTTTGGTTCAGGACTTATGCTGGTTCCTGGTGGGTGGCTGAGACTTTGGTTAATTCTTCTTCCTGCCGAGAAATTAGAGTAATATGTGCCCGTACAAATGCCTAACAGCTACTCTCTCATTGGTTCTCCCTCTTCCCTTTCATCCTCTGACAAATTGGCAATATCTGCGAACCAGGAGGTTAAAGGGTCTGTCTCTCCAAGTTGGGAGGTTGATAGTAAAGCAGATGGAAAATCAAACCGGAGCACCAGGAGAGGGAGTATTCATTTAGTCTTAGAAACCTTTCGTATTCACAGTGTGTCCATTCTCTAGGTTTCCCATACATGTTATAGCTGTAGTAATATTCCCTTCAACCTGGAGAGTTGGGACCCATGGAATGGGTGCCAGGCATTTGTGCTTTAAAGGGTCTGCATTTGCTCACTCAATCTCACCAATCCTCTCAGTCTCAAGTGTCCCTCCTTATGCCACATCCAGCTGTCATTGTAGATTGGGTCATTCCAGGTTTCATCAGAGACCCTGAAGGAATTGTAAAGAATTTCCCAGTTTTTTTGTTTTGTTTTTGAAATTCCTTTTTATAGTGGGTTTGAGCTGATTCTCGCTGCCATGTTTATGCCAGTCTAGACACACTTGATTCCCTTACGGAGACATATCAATACATAGGTATTAAGATTCTTACTAGTCAGATATATTCCTCTGTGTGAAATATGGGGTTTTGAGTCCCTTTCACTGAGGAAGGTGTAGGTCTTGTCTATTCCATAGTTGGTTTTTGGAACGGTACCTGTGCTTATATCAAACTCTGGTTTTATGCATCACCCGACCTCTCCTTCCCCCTTAAGCAGGCATAAGAGTGTTTTATAAATGTGAGAAACTGTTCTCTTTCCTAACTCAGTTCAAGTTTAGCCATGTTTACAGGATCTTCACAAGTGATATCTTATGACAAGTTTCTTTTTCTGTGTGACATATTTCACTTAGAATCATCGTACCTGAATCCACCCATTTTGCTGCAACTGGTCTTATGACATTGATTTCATGGCTGAGGGATATTCCATCGTACGTAAGTACCACAATTTTTTGAACCATTTTTATATTTCCGGGGAAATTTAAGGAGTACCCATGTAGAGGTCCTTGTAAGAAGTGCAGCCCTAAATTTAGGGGTGGCTCTGTCTTATTGATTTTCAGGTTTCCCAAGGTATATTCCATAGACTGGAAGTGCCCTTGGCTCTGTAGCTCTGTTGTTTACTTGTTTTAGGGAACACAATGCACTCCTCCAGTTAGGCAGTTGGCAATTTACATCCCGCCCATCAGCATAACAAGGCTCCCTGTTCTCCAGGACCTGTCTTGCCTTTCTGCTTTTTACACATTTTGTGGATGTCCCTTTTGACCGGTGGGAAGTGATACTTCTTTGTAGTGCAGATTTGCATTGCCCGCTTGCTTGCTTGGCCAAAAAGGGCGTATGCGTTTTCTCCAGAATGGAGAAAACGCATATGCTCTTTTTGGCCAAGTGCATGATTGTCGACGTTGTGCCCCTCTTCCTGTGCTTTAAAGGCGATTACAACGTACCTCTTGAAATCTGTTTCCTGCTATTCTGCCTCGCTTTCAAGTCCGCCTCGTTGCCTTCCCTTAACAGATTTTTGGACGATAGTTGTCCTTTATTACTCGGCCAGTTTGTGAATTGCTGTGCCCCTGAGCTCCATTATTCAACTCGTTTTTTGTGAGCTGACCGCAAGTCCAAAATTTTGGTTCAGGACCTATGCTGGTTCCCGGTGGGGGGCTGAGACTTTGGTTAATTCTTCTTCCTGCCGGAAAATTACAGTGATATGTGCCCGTCCAAATGCCTAACAGCTACTCTCTCATTGGTTCTCCCTCTTCCCTTTCATCCTCTGCCAAATTGGAAACCTTTGCGAACCAGGAGGTTAAAGGGGCTGTCTCTCCAAGTTGGGAGGTTGATAGTAAAGCAGATGGAAAGCCAAACAGGAGCAACAGGAGAGGGAATTTTCGTTGAGTTTTAGAAACCTTTCGTATTCACAGTGTGTCCGTTCTCTAGGTTTCCCGTACATGTTATACCTGTAGTAATATTCCCTTCAACGTGGAGAGTTGGGACCCTTGGAATGGGTGCCAGGCATTTGTGCTTTAAAGGGTCTGCATTTGCTCACCCAATCTCACCAGTCGTCTCAGTCCCAAGTATCCAACCTTATGCCACATCCAGCTGTTGTTGTAGATATGGTCATTCCAGGTTTCATCAGAGACCCTGAAGGAATTGTAAAGAATTTCCCAGTTTTTTTGTTTTGTTTTTGAAATTCCTTTTTATAGTGGGTTTGAGCTGATTCTCGCTGCCATGTTTATGCCAGTCTAGACACACTTGATTCCCTTACGGAGACATATCAATACATAGGTTTGAAGATTCTTACTAGTCAGATATTTTCCTCTGCGGGAAATATGGGGTTTTGAGTCCCTTTCACTGAGGACGGTGTAGGTCTTGTCTATTCCATAGTTGGTTTTTGGAACGGTACCTGTGCTTATATCAAACTCTGGTTTTATGCATCACCCCACCTCTCCTTCCCCCTTAAGCAGGTATAAGAGTGTTTTCTAAATGTGAGACACTGTTCTCTTTCCTAACTCAGTTCAAGTGTAGCCATGTTTACAGGATCTTCATAAGTGATATCTTATGATAAGTTTCTTTTTCTGTGTGACTTATTTCACTTAGAATCATCGTACCTGAATGCACCCATTTTGCTGCTACTGGTCTTATGACATTGATTTCATGGCTGAGGGATATTCCATCGTACGTAAGTACCACAATTTTTTGAACCATTTTTATATTTCCTGGGAAATTTAAGGTGTACCCAAGTTGAGGTCCTTGTAAGAAGTGCAGCCCTAAATTTTGGGGTGGCTGTGTCTTATTGATTTTCAGGTTTCCCAAGGTATATTCCATAGACCAGAAGTGCCCTTGGCTCTGTAGCTCTGTTGTTTACTTGTTTTAGGGAACACAATGCACTCCTCCAGAGAGGCAGTTGGCAATTTACATCCCGCCCATCAGCATAACAAGGCTCCCTGTTCTCCAGGACCTGTCTTGCCTTTCTGCTTTTTACACATTTTGTGGATGTCCCTTTTGACCGGTGGGAAGTGATACTTCTTTGTAGTGCAGATTTGCATTGCCCGCTTGCTTGCTTGGCCAAAAAGGGCGTATGCGTTTTCTCCTGAATGGAGAAAACGCATACGCCCTTTTTGGCCAAGTGCATCATTGTCGAAGTTGTGCCCCTCTTCCTGTGCTTTAAAGGCGATTACACGTACCTCTTGAAATCTGTTTCCTGCTATTCTGCCTCGCTTTCAAGTCCGCCTCGTTGTCTTCCCTTAACAGATTTTTGGACGATAGTTGTCCTTTATTACTCGGCCAGTTTGTGAATTGCTGTGCCCCTGAGCTCCATTTTTCAACTCGTTTTTTGTGAGCTGACCGCAAGTCCAAAATTTTGGTTCAGGACCTATGCTGGTTCCCGGTGGGGGGCTGAGACTTTGGTTAATACTTCTTCCTGCCGGAAAATTAGAGTGATATGTGCCCGTCCAAATGCCTAACAGCTACTCTCTCATTGGTTCTCCCTCTTCCCTTTCATCCTCTGCCAAATTGGAAACCTGTGCGAACCAGGAGGTTAAAGGTGCTGTCTCTCCAAGTTGGGAGATTGATTGTAAAGCATATGGAAAGTCAACCTGGAGCACCAGGAGAGGGAGTATTCGTTGAGTTTTAGAAACCTTTCATATTCACATTGTGTCCGTTCTCTAGGTTTCCCGTACATGTTATAACTGTAGTAATATTCCCTTCAACCTGGAGAGTTGGGACCCATGGAATGGGTGCCATTCATTACTGCTTTAAAGGGTCTGCATTTGCTCACACAATCTCAACAATCCTCTCAGTCCCAAGTGTCCAGCCTTATGCCACATCCAGCTGTCGTTGTAGATAGGGTCATTCCAGGTTTCATCAGAGACCCTGAAGGAATTGTAAAGAATTTCCCAGTTTTTTTGTTTTGTTTTTGAAATTCCTTTTTATAGTGGGTTTGAGCTGATTCTCGCTGCCATGTTTATGCCAGTCTAGACACACTTGATTCCCTTACGGAGACATATCAGTATATAGGTTTTAAGATTCTAACTAGTCAGATATATTCCTCTGCGGGAAATATGGGGTTTTGAGTCCGTTTCACTGTGGAAGGTGTAGGTCTTGTCTATTCCATAGTTGGTTTTTGGAACGGTACCTGTGCTTATATCAAACTCTGGTTTTATGCATCAACCCACCTCTCCTTCCCCATTAAGCAGGCATAAGAGTGTTTTCTAAATGTCAGACTCTGTTCTCTTTCCTAACTCAGTTCAAGTGTAGCCATGTTTACAGGATCTTCATAAGTGATATGTTATGATAAGTTTCTGTTTCTCTGTGACTTATTTCACTTAGAATCATCGTACCTGAATCCACCCATTTTGCTGCTACTGGTCTTCTGACATTGATTTCATGGCTGAGGGATATTCCATCGTACGTATGTACCACAATTTTTTGAACCATTTTTATATTTCCTGGGATATTTAAGGTGTACCCAAGTTGAGGTCCTTGTAAGCAGTGCAGCCCTAAATTTTGGGGTAGCTCTGTCTTATTGATTTTCAGTTTTCCCAAGGTATATTCCCTAGACGGGAAGTGCCCTTGGCTCTGTAGCTCTGTTCTTTACTTGTTTTAGGGAACACAATGCACTCCTCCAGAGAGGCAGTTGGCAATTTACATCCCGCCCATCAGCATAACAAGGCTCCCTGTTCTCCAGGGCCTGTCTTGCCTTTCTGGTTTTTACACATTTTGTGGATGTCCCTTTTGACTGGTGGGAAGTGATACTTCTTTGTAGTGCAGATTTGCATTGCCCGCTTGCTTGCTTGACCAAAAAGGGCGTATGCGTTTTCTCCTGAATATATTCAGGAGAATACGCATACGCCCTTTTTGGCCAAGTGCATCATTGTCGAAGTTGTGCCCCTCTTCCTGTGCTTTAAAGGTGATTCCAACGTACCTCTTGAAATCTGTTTCCTGCTATTCTGCCTTGCTTTCAAGTCCGCCTCATTGCCTTCCCTCAACAGATTTTTGGACGATAGTTGTCCTTTATTACTCTGCCAGTATGTGCATTGCTGTGACCTTGAGCTCCATTTTTGAACTCGTTTTTTGTGAGCTAACCGCATGTCCAAAATTTTGGTTCAGGACATATGCTGGTTCCCGGTGGGTGGCTGAGACTTTGGTTAATTCTTCTTCCTGCCGAGAAATTAGAGTATTATGTGCCCGTCCAAATGCCTAACAGCTACTCTCTCATTGGTTCTCCCTCTTCCCTTTCATCCTCTGCCAAATTGGCAACATCTGCGAACCAGGAGGTTAAAGGGGCTGTCTCTTCAAGTTGGGAGTTTGATAGTAAAGCAGATGGAAAGTAAAACCGGAGCACCAGGAGAGGGACTATTCGTTGAGATTTAGAAACCTTTCGTATTCACAGTGTGTCCGTTCTCTAGGTTTCCCGTACATGTTATAACTGTAGTAATATTCCCTTCAACCTGGAGAGTTGTGACACATGGAATGGGTGTCATGCATTATTGCTTTAAAGGGTCTGCATTTGCTCACCCAATCTCACCAATCGTCTCAGTCCCAAGTGTCCCTCCTTATGCCACATCCAGCTGTCGTTGTAGATAGGGTCATTCCAGATTTCATCAGAGACCCTGAAGGAATTGTAAAGAATTTCCCAGTTTTTTTGTTTTGTTTTTGAAATTCCTTTTTATAGTGGGTTTGAGCTGATTCTCGCTGCCATGTTTATGCCAGTCTAGACACACTTGATTCCCTTACGGAGACATATCAATACATAGGTTTGAAGATTCTTACTAGTCAGATATTTTCCTCTGCGGGAAATATGGGGTTTTGAGTCCCTTTCACTGAGGATGGTGTAGGTCTTGTCTATTCCATAGTTGGTTTTTGGAACGGTACCTGTGCTTATATCAAACTCTGGTTTTATGCATCACCCCACCTCTCCTTCCCCCTTAAGCAGGTATAAGAGTGTTTTCTAAATGTGAGACACTGTTCTCTTTCCTAACTCAGTTCAAGTGTAGCCATGTTTACAGGATCTTCATAAGTGATATCTTATGATAAGTTTCTTTTTCTCTGTGACTTATTTCACTTAGAATCATCGTACCTGAATCTACCCATTTTGCTGCTACTGGTCTTATGACATTGATTTCATGGCTGAGGGATATTCCATCGTACGTAAGTACCACAATTTTTTGAACCATGTTTATATTTTCTGGGATACTTAAGGTGTATCCAAGTTGAGGTCCTTGTATGCAGTGCAGCCCTAAATTTTGGGGTGGCTCTGTCTTATTGATTTTCAGTTTTCCCAAGGTATATTCCCTAGACTGGTAGTGCCCTTGGCTCTGTAGCTCTGTTCTTTACTTGTTTTAGGGAACAGAATGCACTCCTCCAGAGAGGCAGTTGGCAATTTACATCCCGCCCATCAGCATAACAAGGCTCCCTGTTCTCCAGGGCCTGTCTTGCCTTTCTTGTTCTTACACATTTTGTGGATGTCCCTTTTGACCGGTGGGAAGTGATACTTCTTTGTAGTGCAGATTTGCATTGCCCGCTTGCTTGCTTGGCCAAAAAGGGCGTATGCGTTTTCTCCTGAATATATTCAGGAGAAAACGCATACGCCCTTTTTGGCCAAGTGCATCATTGTCGAAGTTGTGCCCCTCTTCCTGTGCTTTAAAGGCGATTCCAACGTACCTCTTGAAATCTGTTTCCTGCTATTCTGCCTCGCTTTCAAGTCCGCCTCGTTGCCTGCCCTCAACAGATTTTTGGACGATAGTTGTCCTTTATTACTCGGCCAGTTTGTGAATTGCTGTGCCCCTGAGCTCCATTATTCAACTCGTTTTTGGTGAGCTGACCGCAAGTCCAAAATTTTGGTTCAGGACCTATACTGGTTCCCGGTGGGTGGCTGAGAATTTGGTTAATTCTTCTTCCTGCCGGGAAATTACAGTGATATGTGCCCGTCCAAATGCCTAACAGCTACTCTCTCATTGGTTCTCCCTCTTCCCTTTCATCCTCTGCCAAATTGGCAACCTGTGCAAACCAAGAGGTTAAAGGGGCTGTCTCTCCAAGTTGGGAGGTTGATAGTAAAGCAGACGGAAAGTCAAACCGGAGCACCAGGAGAGGGACTATTCGTTGAGTTTTAGAAACCTTTCGTATTCACAGTGTGTCCGTTCTCTAGGTTTCCCGCACATGTTATAGCTGTAGTAATATTCCCTTCAACCTGGAGAGTTCGGACCCATGGAATGGGTGCCATGCATTATTGCTTTAAAGGGTCTGCATTTGCTCACCCAATCTCACCAATCGTCTCAGTCCCAAGTGTCCCTACTTATGCCACATCCAGCTGTCGTTGTAGATAGGGTCATTCCAGCTTTCATCAGAGACCCTGAAGGAATTGTAAAGAATTTCCCAGTTTTTTTGTTTTGGTTTTGAAATTCCTTTTTATAGTGGGTTTGAGCTGATTCTCGTTGCCATGTTTATGCCAGTCTAGACACACTTGATTCCCTTACGGAGACATATCAATACATAGGTTTGAAGATTCTTACTAGTCAGATATTTTCCTCTGTGGGAAATATGGGGTTTTGAGTCCCTTTCGCTGAGGACGGCGTAGGTCTTGTCTATTCCATAGTTGGTTTTTGGAACGGTACCTGTGCTTATATCAAACTCTGGTTTTATGCATCACCCCACCTCTCCTTCCCCCTTAAGCACGTATAAGAGTGTTTTCTAAATGTGAGACACTGTTCTCTTTCCTAACTCAGTTCAAGTGTAGCCATGTTTACAGGATCTTCATAAGTGATATCTTATGATAAGTTTCTTTTTCTGTGTGACTTATTTCACTTAGAATCATCATACCTGAATCCACCCATTTTGCTGCTACTGGTCTTATGACATTGATTTCATGGCTGAGGGATATTCCATCGTACGTAAGTACCACAATTTTTTGAACCATGTTTATATTTTCTGCGATACTTAAGGTGTATCCAAGTTGAGGTCCTTGTATGCAGTGCAGCCCTAAATTTTGGGGTGGCTCTGTCTTATTGATTTTCAGTTTTCCCAAGGTATATTCCCTAGACTGGTAGTGCCCTTGGCTCTGTAGCTCTGTTCTTTACTTGTTTTAGGGAACAGAAGGCACTCCTCCAGAGAGGCAGTTGGCAATTTACATCCCGCCCATCAGCATAACAAGGCTCCCTGTTCTCCAGGGCCTGTCTTGCCTTTCTTGTTCTTACACATTTTGTGGATGTCCCTTTTGACCGGTGGGAAGTGATACTTCTTTGTAGTGCAGATTTGCATTGCCCGCTTGCTTGCTTGGCCAAAAAGGGCGTATGCGTTTTCTCCTGAATATATTCAGGAGAAAACGCCTACGCCCTTTTTGGCCAAGTGCATCATTGTCGAAGTTGTGCCCCTCTTCCTGTGCTTTAAAGGCGATTCCAACGTACCTCTTGAAATCTGTTTCCTGCTATTCTGCCTCGCTTTCAAGTCCGCCTCGTTGCCTTCCCTCAACAGATTTTTGGACGATAGTTGTCCGTTATTACTCGGCCAGTTTGTGAATTGCTGTGCCCCTGAGCTCCATTTTTCAACTCGTTTTTGGTGAGCTGACCGGAAGTCCAAAATTTTGGTTCAGGACCTATACTGGTTCCCGGTGGGTGGCTGAGAATTTGGTTAATTCTTCTTCCTGCCGGGAAATTACAGTGATATGTGCCCGTCCACATGCCTAACAGCTACTCTCTCATTGGTTCTCCCTCTTCCCTTTCATCCTCTGCCAAATTGGCAACCTGTGCGAACCAAAAGGTTAAAGGGGCTGTCTCTCCAAGTTGGGAGGTTGATAGTAAAGCAGACGGAAAGTCAAACCGGAGCACCAGGAGAGGGACTATTCGTTGAGTTTTAGAAACCTTTCATATTCACAGTGTGTCCGTTCCCTAGGTTTCCTTCACATGTTATAGCTGTAGTAATATTCCCTTCAACCTGGAGAGTTCGGACCCATGGAATGGGTGCCATGCATTATTGCTTTAAAGGGTCTGCATTTGCTCACCCAATCTCACCAATCATCTCAGTCCCAAGTGTCCCTCCTTATGCCACATCCAGCTGTCGTTGTAGATAGGGTCATTCCAGCTTTCATCAGAGACCCTGAAGGAATTGTAAAGAATTTCTCAGTTTTTTTGTTTTGTTTTTGAAATTCCTTTTTATAGTGGGTTTGAGCTGATTCTCGCTGCCATGTTTATGCCAGTCTAGACACACTTGATTCCCTTACGGAGACATATCAATACATAGGTTTGAAGATTCTTACTAGTCAGATATTTTCCTCTGCGGGAAATATGGGGTTTTGAGTCCCTTTCGCTGAGGACGGTGTAGGTCTTGTCTATTCCATAGTTGGTTTTTGGAACGGTACCTGTGCTTATATCAAACTCTGGTTTTATGCATCACCCCACCTCTCCTTCCCCCTTAAGCAGGTATAAGAGTGTTTTCTAAATGTGAGACACTGTTCTCTTTCCTAACTCAGTTCAAGTGTAGCCATGTTTACAGGGTCTTCATAAGTGATATCTTATGATAAGTTTCTTTTTCTGTGTGACTTATTTCACTTAGAATCATCGTACCTGAATCCACCCATTTTGTTGCTACTGGTCTTATGACATTGATTTCATGGCTGAGGGATATTCCATCGTACGTAAGTACAACAATTTTTTGAACCATGTTTATATTTTCTGGGATACTTAAGGTGTATCCAAGTTGAGGTCCTTGTATGCAGTGCAGCCCTAAATTTTGGGGTGGCTCTGTCTTATTGATTTTCAGTTTTCCCAAGGTATATTCCCTAGACTGGAAGTGCCCTTGGCTCTGTAGCTCTGTTCTTTACTTGTTTTAGGGAACAGAATGCACTCCTCCAGAGAGGCAGTTGGCAATTTACATCCCGCCCATCAGCATAACAAGGCTCCCTGTTCTCCAGGGCCTGTCTTGCCTTTCTTGTTCTTACACATTTTGTGGATGTCCCTTTTGACCGGTGGGAAGTGATACTTCTTTGTAGTGCAGATTTGCATTGCCCGCTTGCTTGCTTAGCCAAAAAGGGCGTATGCGTTTTCTCCTGAATATATTCAGGAGAAAACGCATACGCCCTTTTTGGCCAAGTGCATCATTGTCGAAGTTGTGCCCCTCTTCCTGTGCTTTAAAGGCGATTCCAACGTACCTCTTGAAATCTGTTTCTTGCTATTCTGCCTCGCATTCAAGTCCGCCTCGTTGCCTTCCCTCAACAGATTTTTGGACGATAGTTGTCTTTTATTACTCGGCCAGTTTGTGAATTGCTGTGCCCCTGAGCTCCACTTTTCAACTCGTTTTTGGTGAGCTGACCGCAAGTCCAAAATTTTGGTTGAGGACCTATACTGGTTCCCGGTGGGTGGCTGAGAATTTGGTTAATTCTTCTTCCTGCCGGGAAATTACAGTGATATGTGCCCGTCCAAATGCCTAACAGCTACTCTCTCATTGGTTCTCCCTCTTCCCTTTCATCCTCTGCCAAATTGGCAACCTGTGCGAACCAAGAGGTTAAAGGGGCTGTCTCTCCAAGTTGGGAGGTTGATAGGAAAGCAGACGGAAAGTCAAACCGGAGCAGCAGGAGAGGGACTATTCGTTGAGTTTTAGAAACCTTTCGTATTCACAGTGTGTCCGTTCTCTAGGTTTCCCGCACATGTTATAGCTGTAGTAATATTCCCTTCAACCTGGAGAGTTCGGACCCATGGAATGGGTGCCATGCATTATTGCTTTAAAGGGTCTGCATTTGCTCACCCAATGTCACCAATCGTCTCAGTCCCAAGTGTCCCTCCTTATGCCACATCCAGCTGTCGTTGTAGATAGGGTCATTCCAGCTTTCATCAGAGACCCTGAAGGAATTGTAAAGAATTTCCCAGTTTTTTTGTTTTGTTTTTGAAATTCCTTTTTATAGTGGGTTTGAGCTGGTTCTCGCTGCCATGTTTATGCCAGTCTAGACACACTTGATTCCCTTACGGAGACATATCAATACATAGGTTTGAAGATTCTTACTAGTCAGATATTTTCCTCTGCGGGAAATATGGGGTTTTGAGTCCCTTTCACTGAGGACGGTGTAGGTCTTGTCTATTCCATAGTTGGTTTTTGGAACGGTACCTGTGCTTATATCAAACTCTGGTTTTATGCATCACCCCACCTCTCCTTCCCCCTTAAGCAGGTATAAGAGTGTTTTCTAAATGTGAGACACTGTTCTCTTTCCTAACTCAGTTCAAGTGTAGCCATGTTTACAGGATCTTCATAAGTGATATCTTATGATAAGTTTCTTTTTCTGTGTGACTTATTTCACTTAGAATCATCGTACCTGAATCCACCCATTTTGCTGCTACTGGTCTTATGACATTGATTTCATGGCTGAGAGATATTCCATCGTACGTAAGTACCACAATTTTTTGAACCATATTTATATTTTCTGGGATACTTAAGGTGTATCCAAGTTGAGGTCCTTGTATGCAGTGCAGCCCTAAATTTTGGGGTGGCTCTGTCTTATTGATTTTCAGTTTTCCCAAGGTATATTCCCTAGACTGGAAGTGCCCTTGGCTCTGTAGCTCTGTTCTTTACTTGTTTTAGGGAACAGAATGCACTCCTCCAGAGAGGCAGTTGGCAATTTACATCCCGCCCATCAGCATAACAAGGCTCCCTGTTCTCCAGGGCCTGTCTTGACTTTCTTGTTCTTACACATTTTGTGGATGTCCCTTTTGACCGGTGGGAAGTGATACTTCTTTGTAGTGCAGATTTGCATTGCCCGCTTGCTTGCTTGGCCAAAAAGGGCGTATGCGTTTTCTCCTGAATGGAGAAAACGCATACGCCCTTTTTGGCCAAGTGCATCATTGTCGAAGTTGTGCCCCTCTTCCTGTGCTTTAAAGGCGATTACACGTACCTCTTGAAATCTGTTTCCTGCTATTCTGCCTCGCTTTCAAGTCCGCCTCGTTGTCTTCCCTTAACAGATTTTTGGACGATAGTTGTCCTTTATTACTCGGCCAGTTTGTGAATTGCTGTGCCCCTGAGCTCCATTTTTCAACTCGTTTTTTGTGAGCTGACCGCAAGTCCAAAATTTTGGTTCAGGACCTATGCTGGTTCCCGGTGGGGGGCTGAGACTTTGGTTAATACTTCTTCCTGCCGGAAAATTAGAGTGATATGTGCCCGTCCAAATGCCTAACAGCTACTCTCTCATTGGTTCTCCCTCTTCCCTTTCATCCTCTGCCAAATTGGAAACCTGTGCGAACCAGGAGGTTAAAGGTGCTGTCTCTCCAAGTTGGGAGATTGATTGTAAAGCATATGGAAAGTCAACCTGGAGCACCAGGAGAGGGAGTATTCGTTGAGTTTTAGAAACCTTTCATATTCACATTGTGTCCGTTCTCTAGGTTTCCCGTACATGTTATAACTGTAGTAATATTCCCTTCAACCTGGAGAGTTGGGACCCATGGAATGGGTGCCATTCATTACTGCTTTAAAGGGTCTGCATTTGCTCACACAATCTCAACAATCCTCTCAGTCCCAAGTGTCCAGCCTTATGCCACATCCAGCTGTCGTTGTAGATAGGGTCATTCCAGGTTTCATCAGAGACCCTGAAGGAATTGTAAAGAATTTCCCAGTTTTTTTGTTTTGTTTTTGAAATTCCTTTTTATAGTGGGTTTGAGCTGATTCTCGCTGCCATGTTTATGCCAGTCTAGACACACTTGATTCCCTTACGGAGACATATCAGTATATAGGTTTTAAGATTCTAACTAGTCAGATATATTCCTCTGCGGGAAATATGGGGTTTTGAGTCCGTTTCACTGTGGAAGGTGTAGGTCTTGTCTATTCCATAGTTGGTTTTTGGAACGGTACCTGTGCTTATATCAAACTCTGGTTTTATGCATCAACCCACCTCTCCTTCCCCATTAAGCAGGCATAAGAGTGTTTTCTAAATGTCAGACTCTGTTCTCTTTCCTAACTCAGTTCAAGTGTAGCCATGTTTACAGGATCTTCATAAGTGATATGTTATGATAAGTTTCTGTTTCTCTGTGACTTATTTCACTTAGAATCATCGTACCTGAATCCACCCATTTTGCTGCTACTGGTCTTCTGACATTGATTTCATGGCTGAGGGATATTCCATCGTACGTATGTACCACAATTTTTTGAACCATTTTTATATTTCCTGGGATATTTAAGGTGTACCCAAGTTGAGGTCCTTGTAAGCAGTGCAGCCCTAAATTTTGGGGTAGCTCTGTCTTATTGATTTTCAGTTTTCCCAAGGTATATTCCCTAGACGGGAAGTGCCCTTGGCTCTGTAGCTCTGTTCTTTACTTGTTTTAGGGAACACAATGCACTCCTCCAGAGAGGCAGTTGGCAATTTACATCCCGCCCATCAGCATAACAAGGCTCCCTGTTCTCCAGGGCCTGTCTTGCCTTTCTGGTTTTTACACATTTTGTGGATGTCCCTTTTGACTGGTGGGAAGTGATACTTCTTTGTAGTGCAGATTTGCATTGCCCGCTTGCTTGCTTGACCAAAAAGGGCGTATGCGTTTTCTCCTGAATATATTCAGGAGAATACGCATACGCCCTTTTTGGCCAAGTGCATCATTGTCGAAGTTGTGCCCCTCTTCCTGTGCTTTAAAGGTGATTCCAACGTACCTCTTGAAATCTGTTTCCTGCTATTCTGCCTTGCTTTCAAGTCCGCCTCATTGCCTTCCCTCAACAGATTTTTGGACGATAGTTGTCCTTTATTACTCTGCCAGTATGTGCATTGCTGTGACCTTGAGCTCCATTTTTGAACTCGTTTTTTGTGAGCTAACCGCATGTCCAAAATTTTGGTTCAGGACATATGCTGGTTCCCGGTGGGTGGCTGAGACTTTGGTTAATTCTTCTTCCTGCCGAGAAATTAGAGTATTATGTGCCCGTCCAAATGCCTAACAGCTACTCTCTCATTGGTTCTCCCTCTTCCCTTTCATCCTCTGCCAAATTGGCAACATCTGCGAACCAGGAGGTTAAAGGGGCTGTCTCTTCAAGTTGGGAGTTTGATAGTAAAGCAGATGGAAAGTAAAACCGGAGCACCAGGAGAGGGACTATTCGTTGAGATTTAGAAACCTTTCGTATTCACAGTGTGTCCGTTCTCTAGGTTTCCCGTACATGTTATAACTGTAGTAATATTCCCTTCAACCTGGAGAGTTGTGACACATGGAATGGGTGTCATGCATTATTGCTTTAAAGGGTCTGCATTTGCTCACCCAATCTCACCAATCGTCTCAGTCCCAAGTGTCCCTCCTTATGCCACATCCAGCTGTCGTTGTAGATAGGGTCATTCCAGATTTCATCAGAGACCCTGAAGGAATTGTAAAGAATTTCCCAGTTTTTTTGTTTTGTTTTTGAAATTCCTTTTTATAGTGGGTTTGAGCTGATTCTCGCTGCCATGTTTATGCCAGTCTAGACACACTTGATTCCCTTACGGAGACATATCAATACATAGGTTTGAAGATTCTTACTAGTCAGATATTTTCCTCTGCGGGAAATATGGGGTTTTGAGTCCCTTTCACTGAGGATGGTGTAGGTCTTGTCTATTCCATAGTTGGTTTTTGGAACGGTACCTGTGCTTATATCAAACTCTGGTTTTATGCATCACCCCACCTCTCCTTCCCCCTTAAGCAGGTATAAGAGTGTTTTCTAAATGTGAGACACTGTTCTCTTTCCTAACTCAGTTCAAGTGTAGCCATGTTTACAGGATCTTCATAAGTGATATCTTATGATAAGTTTCTTTTTCTCTGTGACTTATTTCACTTAGAATCATCGTACCTGAATCTACCCATTTTGCTGCTACTGGTCTTATGACATTGATTTCATGGCTGAGGGATATTCCATCGTACGTAAGTACCACAATTTTTTGAACCATGTTTATATTTTCTGGGATACTTAAGGTGTATCCAAGTTGAGGTCCTTGTATGCAGTGCAGCCCTAAATTTTGGGGTGGCTCTGTCTTATTGATTTTCAGTTTTCCCAAGGTATATTCCCTAGACTGGTAGTGCCCTTGGCTCTGTAGCTCTGTTCTTTACTTGTTTTAGGGAACAGAATGCACTCCTCCAGAGAGGCAGTTGGCAATTTACATCCCGCCCATCAGCATAACAAGGCTCCCTGTTCTCCAGGGCCTGTCTTGCCTTTCTTGTTCTTACACATTTTGTGGATGTCCCTTTTGACCGGTGGGAAGTGATACTTCTTTGTAGTGCAGATTTGCATTGCCCGCTTGCTTGCTTGGCCAAAAAGGGCGTATGCGTTTTCTCCTGAATATATTCAGGAGAAAACGCATACGCCCTTTTTGGCCAAGTGCATCATTGTCGAAGTTGTGCCCCTCTTCCTGTGCTTTAAAGGCGATTCCAACGTACCTCTTGAAATCTGTTTCCTGCTATTCTGCCTCGCTTTCAAGTCCGCCTCGTTGCCTGCCCTCAACAGATTTTTGGACGATAGTTGTCCTTTATTACTCGGCCAGTTTGTGAATTGCTGTGCCCCTGAGCTCCATTATTCAACTCGTTTTTGGTGAGCTGACCGCAAGTCCAAAATTTTGGTTCAGGACCTATACTGGTTCCCGGTGGGTGGCTGAGAATTTGGTTAATTCTTCTTCCTGCCGGGAAATTACAGTGATATGTGCCCGTCCAAATGCCTAACAGCTACTCTCTCATTGGTTCTCCCTCTTCCCTTTCATCCTCTGCCAAATTGGCAACCTGTGCAAACCAAGAGGTTAAAGGGGCTGTCTCTCCAAGTTGGGAGGTTGATAGTAAAGCAGACGGAAAGTCAAACCGGAGCACCAGGAGAGGGACTATTCGTTGAGTTTTAGAAACCTTTCGTATTCACAGTGTGTCCGTTCTCTAGGTTTCCCGCACATGTTATAGCTGTAGTAATATTCCCTTCAACCTGGAGAGTTCGGACCCATGGAATGGGTGCCATGCATTATTGCTTTAAAGGGTCTGCATTTGCTCACCCAATCTCACCAATCGTCTCAGTCCCAAGTGTCCCTACTTATGCCACATCCAGCTGTCGTTGTAGATAGGGTCATTCCAGCTTTCATCAGAGACCCTGAAGGAATTGTAAAGAATTTCCCAGTTTTTTTGTTTTGGTTTTGAAATTCCTTTTTATAGTGGGTTTGAGCTGATTCTCGTTGCCATGTTTATGCCAGTCTAGACACACTTGATTCCCTTACGGAGACATATCAATACATAGGTTTGAAGATTCTTACTAGTCAGATATTTTCCTCTGTGGGAAATATGGGGTTTTGAGTCCCTTTCGCTGAGGACGGCGTAGGTCTTGTCTATTCCATAGTTGGTTTTTGGAACGGTACCTGTGCTTATATCAAACTCTGGTTTTATGCATCACCCCACCTCTCCTTCCCCCTTAAGCACGTATAAGAGTGTTTTCTAAATGTGAGACACTGTTCTCTTTCCTAACTCAGTTCAAGTGTAGCCATGTTTACAGGATCTTCATAAGTGATATCTTATGATAAGTTTCTTTTTCTGTGTGACTTATTTCACTTAGAATCATCATACCTGAATCCACCCATTTTGCTGCTACTGGTCTTATGACATTGATTTCATGGCTGAGGGATATTCCATCGTACGTAAGTACCACAATTTTTTGAACCATGTTTATATTTTCTGCGATACTTAAGGTGTATCCAAGTTGAGGTCCTTGTATGCAGTGCAGCCCTAAATTTTGGGGTGGCTCTGTCTTATTGATTTTCAGTTTTCCCAAGGTATATTCCCTAGACTGGTAGTGCCCTTGGCTCTGTAGCTCTGTTCTTTACTTGTTTTAGGGAACAGAAGGCACTCCTCCAGAGAGGCAGTTGGCAATTTACATCCCGCCCATCAGCATAACAAGGCTCCCTGTTCTCCAGGGCCTGTCTTGCCTTTCTTGTTCTTACACATTTTGTGGATGTCCCTTTTGACCGGTGGGAAGTGATACTTCTTTGTAGTGCAGATTTGCATTGCCCGCTTGCTTGCTTGGCCAAAAAGGGCGTATGCGTTTTCTCCTGAATATATTCAGGAGAAAACGCCTACGCCCTTTTTGGCCAAGTGCATCATTGTCGAAGTTGTGCCCCTCTTCCTGTGCTTTAAAGGCGATTCCAACGTACCTCTTGAAATCTGTTTCCTGCTATTCTGCCTCGCTTTCAAGTCCGCCTCGTTGCCTTCCCTCAACAGATTTTTGGACGATAGTTGTCCGTTATTACTCGGCCAGTTTGTGAATTGCTGTGCCCCTGAGCTCCATTTTTCAACTCGTTTTTGGTGAGCTGACCGGAAGTCCAAAATTTTGGTTCAGGACCTATACTGGTTCCCGGTGGGTGGCTGAGAATTTGGTTAATTCTTCTTCCTGCCGGGAAATTACAGTGATATGTGCCCGTCCACATGCCTAACAGCTACTCTCTCATTGGTTCTCCCTCTTCCCTTTCATCCTCTGCCAAATTGGCAACCTGTGCGAACCAAAAGGTTAAAGGGGCTGTCTCTCCAAGTTGGGAGGTTGATAGTAAAGCAGACGGAAAGTCAAACCGGAGCACCAGGAGAGGGACTATTCGTTGAGTTTTAGAAACCTTTCATATTCACAGTGTGTCCGTTCCCTAGGTTTCCTTCACATGTTATAGCTGTAGTAATATTCCCTTCAACCTGGAGAGTTCGGACCCATGGAATGGGTGCCATGCATTATTGCTTTAAAGGGTCTGCATTTGCTCACCCAATCTCACCAATCATCTCAGTCCCAAGTGTCCCTCCTTATGCCACATCCAGCTGTCGTTGTAGATAGGGTCATTCCAGCTTTCATCAGAGACCCTGAAGGAATTGTAAAGAATTTCTCAGTTTTTTTGTTTTGTTTTTGAAATTCCTTTTTATAGTGGGTTTGAGCTGATTCTCGCTGCCATGTTTATGCCAGTCTAGACACACTTGATTCCCTTACGGAGACATATCAATACATAGGTTTGAAGATTCTTACTAGTCAGATATTTTCCTCTGCGGGAAATATGGGGTTTTGAGTCCCTTTCGCTGAGGACGGTGTAGGTCTTGTCTATTCCATAGTTGGTTTTTGGAACGGTACCTGTGCTTATATCAAACTCTGGTTTTATGCATCACCCCACCTCTCCTTCCCCCTTAAGCAGGTATAAGAGTGTTTTCTAAATGTGAGACACTGTTCTCTTTCCTAACTCAGTTCAAGTGTAGCCATGTTTACAGGGTCTTCATAAGTGATATCTTATGATAAGTTTCTTTTTCTGTGTGACTTATTTCACTTAGAATCATCGTACCTGAATCCACCCATTTTGTTGCTACTGGTCTTATGACATTGATTTCATGGCTGAGGGATATTCCATCGTACGTAAGTACAACAATTTTTTGAACCATGTTTATATTTTCTGGGATACTTAAGGTGTATCCAAGTTGAGGTCCTTGTATGCAGTGCAGCCCTAAATTTTGGGGTGGCTCTGTCTTATTGATTTTCAGTTTTCCCAAGGTATATTCCCTAGACTGGAAGTGCCCTTGGCTCTGTAGCTCTGTTCTTTACTTGTTTTAGGGAACAGAATGCACTCCTCCAGAGAGGCAGTTGGCAATTTACATCCCGCCCATCAGCATAACAAGGCTCCCTGTTCTCCAGGGCCTGTCTTGCCTTTCTTGTTCTTACACATTTTGTGGATGTCCCTTTTGACCGGTGGGAAGTGATACTTCTTTGTAGTGCAGATTTGCATTGCCCGCTTGCTTGCTTAGCCAAAAAGGGCGTATGCGTTTTCTCCTGAATATATTCAGGAGAAAACGCATACGCCCTTTTTGGCCAAGTGCATCATTGTCGAAGTTGTGCCCCTCTTCCTGTGCTTTAAAGGCGATTCCAACGTACCTCTTGAAATCTGTTTCTTGCTATTCTGCCTCGCATTCAAGTCCGCCTCGTTGCCTTCCCTCAACAGATTTTTGGACGATAGTTGTCTTTTATTACTCGGCCAGTTTGTGAATTGCTGTGCCCCTGAGCTCCACTTTTCAACTCGTTTTTGGTGAGCTGACCGCAAGTCCAAAATTTTGGTTGAGGACCTATACTGGTTCCCGGTGGGTGGCTGAGAATTTGGTTAATTCTTCTTCCTGCCGGGAAATTACAGTGATATGTGCCCGTCCAAATGCCTAACAGCTACTCTCTCATTGGTTCTCCCTCTTCCCTTTCATCCTCTGCCAAATTGGCAACCTGTGCGAACCAAGAGGTTAAAGGGGCTGTCTCTCCAAGTTGGGAGGTTGATAGGAAAGCAGACGGAAAGTCAAACCGGAGCAGCAGGAGAGGGACTATTCGTTGAGTTTTAGAAACCTTTCGTATTCACAGTGTGTCCGTTCTCTAGGTTTCCCGCACATGTTATAGCTGTAGTAATATTCCCTTCAACCTGGAGAGTTCGGACCCATGGAATGGGTGCCATGCATTATTGCTTTAAAGGGTCTGCATTTGCTCACCCAATGTCACCAATCGTCTCAGTCCCAAGTGTCCCTCCTTATGCCACATCCAGCTGTCGTTGTAGATAGGGTCATTCCAGCTTTCATCAGAGACCCTGAAGGAATTGTAAAGAATTTCCCAGTTTTTTTGTTTTGTTTTTGAAATTCCTTTTTATAGTGGGTTTGAGCTGGTTCTCGCTGCCATGTTTATGCCAGTCTAGACACACTTGATTCCCTTACGGAGACATATCAATACATAGGTTTGAAGATTCTTACTAGTCAGATATTTTCCTCTGCGGGAAATATGGGGTTTTGAGTCCCTTTCACTGAGGACGGTGTAGGTCTTGTCTATTCCATAGTTGGTTTTTGGAACGGTACCTGTGCTTATATCAAACTCTGGTTTTATGCATCACCCCACCTCTCCTTCCCCCTTAAGCAGGTATAAGAGTGTTTTCTAAATGTGAGACACTGTTCTCTTTCCTAACTCAGTTCAAGTGTAGCCATGTTTACAGGATCTTCATAAGTGATATCTTATGATAAGTTTCTTTTTCTGTGTGACTTATTTCACTTAGAATCATCGTACCTGAATCCACCCATTTTGCTGCTACTGGTCTTATGACATTGATTTCATGGCTGAGAGATATTCCATCGTACGTAAGTACCACAATTTTTTGAACCATATTTATATTTTCTGGGATACTTAAGGTGTATCCAAGTTGAGGTCCTTGTATGCAGTGCAGCCCTAAATTTTGGGGTGGCTCTGTCTTATTGATTTTCAGTTTTCCCAAGGTATATTCCCTAGACTGGAAGTGCCCTTGGCTCTGTAGCTCTGTTCTTTACTTGTTTTAGGGAACAGAATGCACTCCTCCAGAGAGGCAGTTGGCAATTTACATCCCGCCCATCAGCATAACAAGGCTCCCTGTTCTCCAGGGCCTGTCTTGACTTTCTTGTTCTTACACATTTTGTGGATGTCCCTTTTGACCGGTGGGAAGTGATACTTCTTTGTAGTGCAGATTTGCATTGCCCGCTTGCTTGCTTGGCCAAAAAGGGCGTATGCGTTTTCTCCTGAATATATTCAGGAGAAAACGCATACGCCCTTTTTGGCCAAGTGCATCTTTGTCGAAGTTGTGCCCCTCTTCCTGTGCTTTAAAGGTGATTCCAACGTACCTCTTGAAATCTGTTTCCTGCTATTCTGCCTCGCTTTCAAGTCCGCCTCGTTGCCTTCCCTCTACAGATTTTTGGACGATAGTTGTCCTTTATTACTCGGCCAGTTTGTGAATTGCTGTGTCCCTGAGCTCCATTTTTCAACTCGTTTTTGGTGAGCTGACCGCAAGTCCAAAATTTTGGTTCAGGACCTATACTGGTTCCCGGTGGGGGGCTGAGAATTTGGTTAATGCTTCTTCCTGCCGGGAAATTACAGTGATATGTGCCCATCCAAATGCTTAACAGCTACTCTCTCATTGGTTCTCCCTCTTCCCTTTCATCCTCTGCCAAATTGGCAACCTGTGCGAACCAAGAGGTTAAAGGGGCTGTCTCTCCAAGTTGGGAGGTTGATAGTAAAGCAGACGGAAAGTCAAACCGGAGCACCAGGAGAAGGACAATTCGTTGAGCTTTAGAAACCTTTCGTATTCACAGTGTGTCCGTTCTCTAGGTTTCCCGCACATGTTATAGCTGTAGTAATATTCCCTTCAACTTGGAGAGTTCGGAACCATGGAATGGGTGCCATGCATTATTGCTTTAAAGGGTCTGCATTTGCTCACCCAATCTCACCAATCGTCTCAGTCCCAACTGTCCCTCCTTATGCCACATCCAGCTGTCATTATAGATAGGGTCATTCCAGCTTTCATCAGAGACCCTGAAGGAATTGTAAAGAATTTCCCAGTTTTTTTGTTTTGTTTTTGAAATTCCTTTTTATAGTGGGTTTGAGCTGATTCTCGCTGCCATGTTTATGCCAGTCTAGACACACTTGATTCCCTTACGGAGACATATCAATACATAGGTTTGAAGATTCTTACTAGTCAGATATTTTCCTCTGCGGGAAATATGGGGTTTTGAGTCCCTTTCACTGAGG
Source organism: Hyperoodon ampullatus (assembly GCF_949752795.1). NCBI lineage: Eukaryota > Metazoa > Chordata > Mammalia > Artiodactyla > Ziphiidae > Hyperoodon > Hyperoodon ampullatus. The sequence continues at coordinate 1,263,135 of NW_027640676.1, read as the reverse complement.
ACGGTGTAGGTCTTGTCTATTCCATAGTTGGTTTTTGGAACAGTACCTGTGCTTATATCAAACTCTGGTTTTATGCATCACCCCACCTCTCCTTCCCCCTTAAGCAGGTATAAGAGTGTTTTCTAAATGTGAGACACTGTTCTCTTTCCTAACTCAGTTCAAGTGTAGCCATGTTTACAGGATCTTCATAAGTGATATCTTATGATAAGTTTCTTTTTCTGTGTGACTTATTTCACTTAGAATCATCGTACCTGAATCCACCCATTTTGCTGCTACTGGTCTTATGACATTGATTTCATGGCTGAGGGATATTCCATCGTATGTAAGTACCACAATTTTTTAACCATGTTTATATTTTCTGGGATACTTAAGGTGTATCCAAGTTGAGGTCCTTGTATGCAGTGCAGCCCTAAATTTTGGGGTGGCTCTGTCTTATTGATTTTCAGTTTTCCCAAGGTATATTCCCTAGACTGGTAGTGCCCTTGGCTCTGTAGCTCTGTTCTTTACTTGTTTTAGGGAACAGAAGGCACTCCTCCAGAGAGGCAGTTGGCAATTTACATCCCGCCCATCAGCATAACAAGGCTCCCTGTTCTCCAGGGCCTGTCTTGCCTTTCTTGTTCTTACACATTTTGTGGATGTCCCTTTTGACCGGTGGGAAGTGATACTTCTTTGTAGTGCAGATTTGCATTGCCCGCTTGCTTGCTTGGCCAAAAAGGGCATATGCGTTTTCTCCTGAATATATTCAGGAGAAAACGCATATGCCCTTTTTGGCCAAGTGCATCATTGTCGAAGTTGTGCCCCTCTTCCTGTGCTTTAAAGGCGATTCCAACGTACCTCTTGAAATCTGTTTCCTGCTATTCTGCCTCGCTTTCAAGTCCGCCTCGTTGCCTTCCCTCAACAGATTTTTGGACGATAGTTGTCCTTTATTACTCGGCCAGTTTGTGAATTGCTGTGTCCCTGAGCTCCATTTTTCAACTCGTTTTTGGTGAGCTGACCGCAAGTCCAAAATTTTGGTTCAGGACCTATACTGGTTCCCGTTGGGTTGCTGAGAGTTTGGTTAATTCTTCTTCCTGCCGGGAAATTACAGTGATATGTGCCCGTCCAAATGCCTAACAGCTACTCTCTCATTGGTTCTCCCTCTTCCCTTTCATCCTCTGCCAAATTGGCAACCTGTGCGAACCAAGAGGTTAAAGGGGCTGTCTCTCCAAGTTGGGAGTTTGATAGGAAAGCAGACGGAAAGTCAAACCGGAGCACCAGGAGAGGGACTATTCGTTGAGTTTTAGAAACCTTTCGTATTCACACTGTGTCCGTTCTCTAGGTTTCCCGCACATGTTATAGCTGTAGTAATATTCCCTTCAACCTGGAGAGTTCGGACCCATGGAATGGGTGCCATGCATTATTGCTTTAAAGGGTCTGTATTTGCTCACCCAATCTCACCAATCGTCTCAGTCCCAAGTGTCCCTCCTTATGCCACATCCAGCTGTCGTTGTAGATAGGGTCATTCCAGCTTTCATCAGAGACCCTGAAGGAATTGTAAAGAATTTCCCAGTTTTTTTGTTTTGGTTTTGAAATTCCTTTTTATAGTGGGTTTGAGCTGATTCTCGTTGCCATGTTTATGCCAGTCTAGACACACTTGATTCCCTTACGGAGACATATCAATACATAGGTTTGAAGATTCTTACTAGTCAGATATTTTCCTCTGTGGGAAATATGGGGTTTTGAGTCCCTTTCGCTGAGGACGGCGTAGGTCTTGTCTATTCCATAGTTGGTTTTTGGAACGGTACCTGTGCTTATATCAAACTCTGGTTTTATGCATCACCCCACCTCTCCTTCCCCCTTAAGCACGTATAAGAGTGTTTTCTAAATGTGAGACACTGTTCTCTTTCCTAACTCAGTTCAAGTGTAGCCATGTTTACAGGATCTTCATAAGTGATATCTTATGATAAGTTTCTTTTTCTGTGTGACTTATTTCACTTAGAATCATCATACCTGAATCCACCCATTTTGCTGCTACTGGTCTTATGACATTGATTTCATGGCTGAGGGATATTCCATCGTACGTAAGTACCACAATTTTTTGAACCATGTTTATATTTTCTGCGATACTTAAGGTGTATCCAAGTTGAGGTCCTTGTATGCAGTGCAGCCCTAAATTTTGGGGTGGCTCTGTCTTATTGATTTTCAGTTTTCCCAAGGTATATTCCCTAGACTGGTAGTGCCCTTGGCTCTGTAGCTCTGTTCTTTACTTGTTTTAGGGAACAGAAGGCACTCCTCCAGAGAGGCAGTTGGCAATTTACATCCCGCCCATCAGCATAACAAGGCTCCCTGTTCTCCAGGGCCTGTCTTGCCTTTCTTGTTCTTACACATTTTGTGGATGTCCCTTTTGACCGGTGGGAAGTGATACTTCTTTGTAGTGCAGATTTGCATTGCCCGCTTGCTTGCTTGGCCAAAAAGGGCGTATGCGTTTTCTCCTGAATATATTCAGGAGAAAACGCCTACGCCCTTTTTGGCCAAGTGCATCATTGTCGAAGTTGTGCCCCTCTTCCTGTGCTTTAAAGGCGATTCCAACGTACCTCTTGAAATCTGTTTCCTGCTATTCTGCCTCGCTTTCAAGTCCGCCTCGTTGCCTTCCCTCAACAGATTTTTGGACGATAGTTGTCCGTTATTACTCGGCCAGTTTGTGAATTGCTGTGCCCCTGAGCTCCATTTTTCAACTCGTTTTTGGTGAGCTGACCGGAAGTCCAAAATTTTGGTTCAGGACCTATACTGGTTCCCGGTGGGTGGCTGAGAATTTGGTTAATTCTTCTTCCTGCCGGGAAATTACAGTGATATGTGCCCGTCCACATGCCTAACAGCTACTCTCTCATTGGTTCTCCCTCTTCCCTTTCATCCTCTGCCAAATTGGCAACCTGTGCGAACCAAAAGGTTAAAGGGGCTGTCTCTCCAAGTTGGGAGGTTGATAGTAAAGCAGACGGAAAGTCAAACCGGAGCACCAGGAGAGGGACTATTCGTTGAGTTTTAGAAACCTTTCATATTCACAGTGTGTCCGTTCCCTAGGTTTCCTTCACATGTTATAGCTGTAGTAATATTCCCTTCAACCTGGAGAGTTCGGACCCATGGAATGGGTGCCATGCATTATTGCTTTAAAGGGTCTGCATTTGCTCACCCAATCTCACCAATCATCTCAGTCCCAAGTGTCCCTCCTTATGCCACATCCAGCTGTCGTTGTAGATAGGGTCATTCCAGCTTTCATCAGAGACCCTGAAGGAATTGTAAAGAATTTCTCAGTTTTTTTGTTTTGTTTTTGAAATTCCTTTTTATAGTGGGTTTGAGCTGATTCTCGCTGCCATGTTTATGCCAGTCTAGACACACTTGATTCCCTTACGGAGACATATCAATACATAGGTTTGAAGATTCTTACTAGTCAGATATTTTCCTCTGCGGGAAATATGGGGTTTTGAGTCCCTTTCGCTGAGGACGGTGTAGGTCTTGTCTATTCCATAGTTGGTTTTTGGAACGGTACCTGTGCTTATATCAAACTCTGGTTTTATGCATCACCCCACCTCTCCTTCCCCCTTAAGCAGGTATAAGAGTGTTTTCTAAATGTGAGACACTGTTCTCTTTCCTAACTCAGTTCAAGTGTAGCCATGTTTACAGGGTCTTCATAAGTGATATCTTATGATAAGTTTCTTTTTCTGTGTGACTTATTTCACTTAGAATCATCGTACCTGAATCCACCCATTTTGTTGCTACTGGTCTTATGACATTGATTTCATGGCTGAGGGATATTCCATCGTACGTAAGTACAACAATTTTTTGAACCATGTTTATATTTTCTGGGATACTTAAGGTGTATCCAAGTTGAGGTCCTTGTATGCAGTGCAGCCCTAAATTTTGGGGTGGCTCTGTCTTATTGATTTTCAGTTTTCCCAAGGTATATTCCCTAGACTGGAAGTGCCCTTGGCTCTGTAGCTCTGTTCTTTACTTGTTTTAGGGAACAGAATGCACTCCTCCAGAGAGGCAGTTGGCAATTTACATCCCGCCCATCAGCATAACAAGGCTCCCTGTTCTCCAGGGCCTGTCTTGCCTTTCTTGTTCTTACACATTTTGTGGATGTCCCTTTTGACCGGTGGGAAGTGATACTTCTTTGTAGTGCAGATTTGCATTGCCCGCTTGCTTGCTTGGCCAAAAAGGGCGTATGCGTTTTCTCCTGAATATATTCAGGAGAAAACGCATACGCCCTTTTTGGCCAAGTGCATCATTGTCGAAGTTGTGCCCCTCTTCCTGTGCTTTAAAGACGATTCCAACGTACCTCTTGAAATCTGTTTCTTGCTATTCTGCCTCGCATTCAAGTCCGCCTCGTTGCCTTCCCTCAACAGATTTTTGGACGATAGTTGTCTTTTATTACTCGGCCAGTTTGTGAATTGCTGTGCCCCTGAGCTCCATTTTTCAACTCGTTTTTGGTGAGCTGACCTCAAGTCCAAAATTTTGGTTGAGGACCTATACTGGTTCCCGGTGGGTGGCTGAGAATTTGGTTAATTCTTCTTCCTGCCGGGAAATTACAGTGATATGTGCCCGTCCAAATGCCTAACAGCTACTCTCTCATTGGTTCTCCCTCTTCCCTTTCATCCTCTGCCAAATTGGCAACCTGTGCGAACCAAGAGGTTAAAGGGGCTGTCTCTCCAAGTTGGGAGGTTGATAGGAAAGCAGACGGAAAGTCAAACCGGAGCAGCAGGAGAGGGACTATTCGTTGAGTTTTAGAAACCTTTCGTATTCACAGTGTGTCCGTTCTCTAGGTTTCCCGCACATGTTATAGCTGTAGTAATATTCCCTTCAACCTGGAGAGTTCGGACCCATGGAATGGGTGCCATGCATTATTGCTTTAAAGGGTCTGCATTTGCTCACCCAATGTCACCAATCGTCTCAGTCCCAAGTGTCCCTCCTTATGCCACATCCAGCTGTCGTTGTAGATAGGGTCATTCCAGCTTTCATCAGAGACCCTGAAGGAATTGTAAAGAATTTCCCAGTTTTTTTGTTTTGTTTTTGAAATTCCTTTTTATAGTGGGTTTGAGCTGGTTCTCGCTGCCATGTTTATGCCAGTCTAGACACACTTGATTCCCTTACGGAGACATATCAATACATAGGTTTGAAGATTCTTACTAGTCAGATATTTTCCTCTGCGGGAAATATGGGGTTTTGAGTCCCTTTCACTGAGGACGGTGTAGGTCTTGTCTATTCCATAGTTGGTTTTTGGAACGGTACCTGTGCTTATATCAAACTCTGGTTTTATGCATCACCCCACCTCTCCTTCCCCCTTAAGCAGGTATAAGAGTGTTTTCTAAATGTGAGACACTGTTCTCTTTCCTAACTCAGTTCAAGTGTAGCCATGTTTACAGGATCTTCATAAGTGATATCTTATGATAAGTTTCTTTTTCTGTGTGACTTATTTCACTTAGAATCATCGTACCTGAATCCACCCATTTTGCTGCTACTGGTCTTATGACATTGATTTCATGGCTGAGGGATATTCCATCGTACGTAAGTACCACAATTTTTTGAACCATGTTTATATTTTCTGGGATACTTAAGGTGTATCCAAGTTGAGGTCCTTGTATGCAGTGCAGCCCTAAATTTTGGGGTGGCTCTGTCTTATTGATTTTCAGTTTTCCCAAGGTATATTCCCTAGACTGGAAGTGCCCTTGGCTCTGTAGCTCTGTTCTTTACTTGTTTTAGGGAACAGAATGCACTCCTCCAGAGAGGCAGTTGGCAATTTACATCCCGCCCATCAGCATAACAAGGCTCCCTGTTCTCCAGGGCCTGTCTTGCCTTTCTTGTTCTTACACATTTTGTGGATGTCCCTTTTGACCGGTGGGAAGTGATACTTCTTTGTAGTGCAGATTTGCATTGCCCGCTTGCTTGCTTGGCCAAAAAGGGCATATGCGTTTTCTCCTGAATATATTCAGGAGAAAACGCATATGCCCTTTTTGGCCAAGTGCATCATTGTCGAAGTTGTGCCCCTCTTCCTGTGCTTTAAAGGCGATTCCAACGTACCTCTTGAAATCTGTTTCCTGCTATTCTGCCTCGCTTTCAAGTCCGCCTCGTTGCCTTCCCTCAACAGATTTTTGGACGATAGTTGTCCTTTATTACTCGGCCAGTTTGTGAATTGCTGTGTCCCTGAGCTCCATTTTTCAACTCGTTTTTGGTGAGCTGACCACAAGTCCAAAATTTTGGTTCAGGACCTATACTGTTTCCCGTTGGGTTGCTGAGAGTTTGGTTAATTCTTCTTCCTGCCGGGAAATTACAGTGATATGTGCCCGTCCAAATGCCTAACAGCTACTCTCTCATTGGTTCTCCCTCTTCCCTTTCATCCTCTGCCAAATTGGCAACCTGTGCGAACCAAGAGGTTAAAGGGGCTGTCTCTCCAAGTTGGGAGTTTGATAGGAAAGCAGACGGAAAGTCAAACCGGAGCACCAGGAGAGGGACTATTCGTTGAGTTTTAGAAACCTTTCGTATTCACACTGTGTCCGTTCTCTAGGTTTCCCGCACATGTTATAGCTGTAGTAATATTCCCTTCAACCTGGAGAGTTCGGACCCATGGAATGGGTGCCATGCATTATTGCTTTAAAGGGTCTGTATTTGCTCACCCAATCTCACCAATCGTCTCAGTCCCAAGTGTCCCTCCTTATGCCACATCCAGCTGTCGTTGTAGATAGGGTCATTCCAGCTTTCATCAGAGACCCTGAAGGAATTGTAAAGAATTTCCCAGTTTTTTTGTTTTGTTTTTGAAATTCCTTTTTATAGTGGGTTTGAGTTGATTCTCGCTGCCATGTTTATGCCAGTCTAGACACACTTGATTCCCTTACGGAGACATATCAATACATAGGTTTTAAGATTCTTACTCGTCAGATATTTTCCTCTGCGGGAAATATGGGGTTTTGAGTCCCTTTCAGTGAGGACGGTGTAGGTCTTGTCTATTCCATAGTTGGTTTTTGGAACAGTACCTGTGCTTATATCAAACTCTGGTTTTATGCATCACCCCACCTCTCCTTCCCCCTTAAGCAGGTATAAGAGTGTTTTCTAAATGTGAGACACTGTTCTCTTTCCTAACTCAGTTCAAGTGTAGCCATGTTTACAGGATCTTCATAAGTGATATCTTATGATAAGTTTCTTTTTCTGTGTGACTTATTTCACTTAGAATCATCGTACCTGAATCCACCCATTTTGCTGCTACTGGTCTTATGACATTGATTTCATGGCTGAGGGATATTCCATCGTACGTAAGTACCACAATTTTTTGAACCATGTTTATATTTTCTGGGATACTTAAGGTGTATCCAAGTTGAGGTCCTTGTATGCAGTGCAGCCCTAAATTTTGGGGTGGCTCTGTCTTATTGATTTTCAGTTTTCCCAAGGTATATTCCCTAGACTGGTAGTGCCTTTGGCTCTGTAGCTCTGTTCTTTACTTGTTTTAGGGAACACAATGCACTCCTCCAGAGAGGCAGTTGGCAATTTACATCCCGCCCATCAGCATAACAAGGCTCCCTGTTCTCCAAGGCCTGTCTTGCCTTTCTTGTTCTTACACATTTTGTGGATGTCCCTTTTGACCGGTGGGAAGTGATACTTCTTTGTAGTGCAGATTTGCATTGCCCGCTTGCTTGCTTGGCCAAAAAGGGCGTATGCGTTTTCTCCTGAATATATTCAGGAGAAAACGCATACGCCCTTTTTGGCCAAGTGCATCATTGTCGAAGTTGTGCCCCTCTTCCTGTGCTTTAAAGGCGATTCCAACGTACCTCTTGAAATCTGTTTCCTGCTATTCTGCCTCGCTTTCAAGTCCGCCTCGTTGCCTTCCCTCAACAGATTTTTGGACGATAGTTGTCCTTTATTACTCGGCCAGTTTGTGAATTGCTGTGTCCCTGAGCTCCATTTTTCAACTCGTTTTTGGTGAGCTGACCGCAAGTCCAAAATTTTGGTTCAGGACCTATACTGGTTCCCGGTGGGGGGCTGAGAATTTGGTTAATGCTTCTTCCTGCCGGGAAATTACAGTGATATGTGCCCGTCCAAATGCTTAACAGCTACTCTCTCATTGGTTCTCCCTCTTCCCTTTCATCCTCTGCCAAATTGGCAACCTGTGCGAACCAAGAGGTTAAAGGGGCTGTCTCTCCAAGTTGGGAGGTTGATAGTAAAGCAGACGGAAAGTCAAACCGGAGCACCAGGAGAAGGACAATTCGTTGAGCTTTAGAAACCTTTCGTATTCACAGTGTGTCCGTTCTCTAGGTTTCCCGCACATGTTATAGCTGTAGTAATATTCCCTTCAACTTGGAGAGTTCGGAACCATGGAATGGGTGCCATGCATTATTGCTTTAAAGGGTCTGCATTTGCTCACCCAATCTCACCAATCGTCTCAGTCCCAACTGTCCCTCCTTATGCCACATCCAGCTGTCATTATAGATAGGGTCATTCCAGCTTTCATCAGAGACCCTGAAGGAATTGTAAAGAATTTCCCAGTTTTTTTGTTTTGTTTTTGAAATTCCTTTTTATAGTGGGTTTGAGCTGATTCTCGCTGCCATGTTTATGCCAGTCTAGACACACTTGATTCCCTTACGGAGACATATCAATACATAGGTTTGAAGATTCTTACTAGTCAGATATTTTCCTCTGCGGGAAATATGGGGTTTTGAGTCCCTTTCACTGAGGACGGTGTAGGTCTTGTCTATTCCATAGTTGGTTTTTGGAACAGTACCTGTGCTTATATCAAACTCTGGTTTTATGCATCACCCCACCTCTCCTTCCCCCTTAAGCAGGTATAAGAGTGTTTTCTAAATGTGAGACACTGTTCTCTTTCCTAACTCAGTTCAAGTGTAGCCATGTTTACAGGATCTTCATAAGTGATATCTTATGATAAGTTTCTTTTTCTGTGTGACTTATTTCACTTAGAATCATCGTACCTGAATCCACCCATTTTGCTGCTACTGGTCTTATGACATTGATTTCATGGCTGAGGGATATTCCATCGTATGTAAGTACCACAATTTTTTAACCATGTTTATATTTTCTGGGATACTTAAGGTGTATCCAAGTTGAGGTCCTTGTATGCAGTGCAGCCCTAAATTTTGGGGTGGCTCTGTCTTATTGATTTTCAGTTTTCCCAAGGTATATTCCCTAGACTGGTAGTGCCCTTGGCTCTGTAGCTCTGTTCTTTACTTGTTTTAGGGAACAGAAGGCACTCCTCCAGAGAGGCAGTTGGCAATTTACATCCCGCCCATCAGCATAACAAGGCTCCCTGTTCTCCAGGGCCTGTCTTGCCTTTCTTGTTCTTACACATTTTGTGGATGTCCCTTTTGACCGGTGGGAAGTGATACTTCTTTGTAGTGCAGATTTGCATTGCCCGCTTGCTTGCTTGGCCAAAAAGGGCATATGCGTTTTCTCCTGAATATATTCAGGAGAAAACGCATATGCCCTTTTTGGCCAAGTGCATCATTGTCGAAGTTGTGCCCCTCTTCATGTGCTTTAAAGGCGATTCCAACGTACCTCTTGAAATCTGTTTCCTGCTATTCTGCCTCGCTTTCAAGTCCGCCTCGTTGCCTTCCCTCAACAGATTTTTGGACGATAGTTGTCCTTTATTACTCGGCCAGTTTGTGAATTGCTGTGTCCCTGAGCTCCATTTTTCAACTCGTTTTTGGTGAGCTGACCACAAGTCCAAAATTTTGGTTCAGGACCTATACTGGTTCCCGTTGGGTTGCTGAGAGTTTGGTTAATTCTTCTTCCTGCCGGGAAATTACAGTGATATGTGCCCGTCCAAATGCCTAACAGCTACTCTCTCATTGGTTCTCCCTCTTCCCTTTCATCCTCTGCCAAATTGGCAACCTGTGCGAACCAAGAGGTTAAAGGGGCTGTCTCTCCAAGTTGGGAGTTTGATAGGAAAGCAGACGGAAAGTCAAACCGGAGCACCAGGAGAGGGACTATTCGTTGAGTTTTAGAAACCTTTCGTATTCACACTGTGTCCGTTCTCTAGGTTTCCCGTACATGTTATAGCTGTAGTAATATTCCCTTCAACCTGGAGAGTTCGGACCCATGGAATGGGTGCCATGCATTATTGCTTTAAAGGGTCTGTATTTGCTCACCCAATCTCACCAATCGTCTCAGTCCCAAGTGTCCCTCCTTATGCCACATCCAGCTGTCGTTGTAGATAGGGTCATTCCAGCTTTCATCAGAGACCCTGAAGGAATTGTAAAGAATTTCCCAGTTTTTTTGTTTTGTTTTTGAAATTCCTTTTTATAGTGGGTTTGAGTTGATTCTCGCTGCCATGTTTATGCCAGTCTAGACACACTTGATTCCCTTACGGAGACATATCAATACATAGGTTTGAAGATTCTTACTCGTCAGATATTTTCCTCTGCGGGAAATATGGGGTTTTGAGTCCCTTTCAGTGAGGACGGTGTAGGTCTTGTCTATTCCATAGTTGGTTTTTGGAACAGTACCTGTGCTTATATCAAACTCTGGTTTTATGCATCACCCCACCTCTCCTTCCCCCTTAAGCAGGTATAAGAGTGTTTTCTAAATGTGAGACACTGTTCTCTTTCCTAACTCAGTTCAAGTGTAGCCATGTTTACAGGATCTTCATAAGTGATATCTTATGATAAGTTTCTTTTTCTGTGTGACTTATTTCACTTAGAATCATCGTACCTGAATCCACCCATTTTGCTGCTACTGGTCTTATGACATTGATTTCATGGCTGAGGGATATTCCATCGTACGTAAGTACCACAATTTTTTGAACCATGTTTATATTTTCTGGGATACTTAAGGTGTATCCAAGTTGAGGTCCTTGTATGCAGTGCAGCCCTAAATTTTGGGGTGGCTCTGTCTTATTGATTTTCAGTTTTCCCAAGGTATATTCCCTAGACTGGTAGTGCCTTTGGCTCTGTAGCTCTGTTCTTTACTTGTTTTAGGGAACACAATGCACTCCTCCAGAGAGGCAGTTGGCAATTTACATCCCGCCCATCAGCATAACAAGGCTCCCTGTTCTCCAAGGCCTGTCTTGCCTTTCTTGTTCTTACACATTTTGTGGATGTCCCTTTTGACCGGTGGGAAGTGATACTTCTTTGTAGTGCAGATTTGCATTGCCCGCTTGCTTGCTTGGCCAAAAAGGGCGTATGCGTTTTCTCCTGAATATATTCAGGAGAAAACGCATACGCCCTTTTTGGCCAAGTGCATCATTGTCGAAGTTGTGCCCCTCTTCCTGTGCTTTAAAGGCGATTCCAACGTACCTCTTGAAATCTGTTTCCTGCTATTCTGCCTCGCTTTCAAGTCCGCCTCGTTGCCTTCCCTCAACAGATTTTTGGACGATAGTTGTCCTTTATTACTCGGCCAGTTTGTGAATTGCTGTGTCCCTGAGCTCCATTTTTCAACTCGTTTTTGGTGAGCTGACCGCAAGTCCAAAATTTTGGTTCAGGACCTATACTGGTTCCCGGTGGGGGGCTGAGAATTTGGTTAATGCTTCTTCCTGCCGGGAAATTACAGTGATATTTGCCCGTCCAAATGCCTAACAGCTACTCTCTCATTGGTTCTCCCTCTTCCCTTTCATCCTCTGCCAAATTGGCAACCTGTGCGAACCAAGAGGTTAAAGGGGCTGTCTCTCCAAGTTGGGAGGTTGATAGTAAAGCAGACGGAAAGTCAAACCGGAGCACCAGGAGAGGGACTATTCGTTGAGCTTTAGAAACCTTTCGTATTCACTGTGTGTCCGTTCTCTAGGTTTCCCGCACATGTTATAGCTGTAGTAATATTCCCTTCAACTTGGAGAGTTCGGAATCATGGAATGGGTGCCATGCATTATTGCTTTAAAGGGTCTGCATTTGCTCACCCAATCTCACCAATCGTCTCAGTCCCAACTGTCCCTCCTTATGCCACATCAAGCTGTCATTGTAGATAGGGTCATTCCAGCTTTCATCAGAGACCCTGAAGGATTTGTAAAGAATTTCCCAGTTTATTTGTTTTGTTTTTGAAATTCCTTTTTATAGTGGGTTTGAGCTGATTCTCGCTGCCATGTTTATGCCAGTCTAGACACACTTGATTCCCTTACGGAGACATATCAATACATAGGTTTTAAGATTCTTACTAGTCAGATATTTTCCTCTGCGGGAAATATGGGGTTTTGAGTCCCTTTCACTGAGGACGGTGTAGGTCTTGTCTATTCCATAGTTGGTTTTTGGAACAGTACCTGTGCTTATATCAAACTCTGGTTTTATGCATCACCCCACCTCTCCTTCCCCCTTAAGCAGGTATAAGAGTGTTTTCTAAATGTGAGACACTGTTCTCTTTCCTAACTCAGTTCAAGTGTAGCCATGTTTACAGGATCTTCATAAGTGATATCTTATGATAAGTTTCTTTTTCTGTGTGACTTATTTCACTTAGATTCATCGTACCTGAATCCACCCATTTTGCTGCTACTGGTCTTATGACATTGATTTCATGGCTGAGGGATATTCCATCGTATGTAAGTACCACAATTTTTTGAACCATGTTTATATTTTCTGGGATACTTAAGGTGTATCCAAGTTGAGGTCCTTGTATGCAGTGCAGCCCTAAATTTTGGGGTGGCTCTGTCTTATTGATTTTCAGTTTTCCCAAGGTATATTCCCTAGACTTGTAGTGCCCTTGGCTCTGTAGCTCTGTTCTTTACTTGTTTTAGGGAACAGAAGGCACTCCTCCAGAGAGGCAGTTGGCAATTTACATCCCGCCCATCAGCATAACAAGGCTCCCTGTTCTCCAGGGCCTGTCTTGCCTTTCTGGTTTTTACACATTTTGTGGATGTCCCTTTTGCCCGGTGGGAAGTGATACTTCTTTGTAGTGCAGATTTGCATTGCCCGCTTGCTTGCTTGGCCAAAAAGGGCGTATGCGTTTTCTCCTGAATATATTCAGGAGAAAACGCATACGCCCTTTTTGGCCAAGTACAAGATTGTTGAATTTGTGACCCTCTTCCTGTGCTTTAAGGGTGATTCCAACGTACCTCTTGAAATCTGTTTCCTGCTATTCTGCCTCGCTTTCAAGTCCACCTCGTTGCCTTCCTTCAACAGATTTTTGGACTATAGTTGTCCTTTATTACTCGGCCAGTTTGTGAATTGCTGTGCCCCTGAGCTCCATTTTTCAACTCGTTTTGGTGAGCTGACCGCAAGTCCAAAATATTGGTTCAGGACCTATACTGTTTCCCGGTGGGTGGCTGAGACTTTGGTTAATTATTCTCCCTGCCGGGAAATTAGAGTGATATGTGCCCGTCCAAATGCCTAACAGCTACTCTCTCATTGGTTCTCCCTCTTCCCTTTCATCCTCTGCCAAATTGGCAACCTGTGCGAACCAGGAGGTTAAAGGGGCTGTCTCTCCAAGTTGGGAGGTTGATAGTAAAGCAGATGGAAAGTCAAACCGGAGCACCAGGAGAGTGACTATTCGTTGAGTTTTAGAAACCTTTCGTATTCACAGTGTGTCCGTTCTCTTGGTTTCCCGTACATGTTATAACTGTAGTAATATTCCCTTCAACCTGGAGAGTTGGGACCCATGGAATGGGTGCCATGCATTATTGCTTTAAAGGGTCTGCATTTGCTCACCCAATCTCACCAATCCTCTCAGTCCCAAGTGTCCAGACTTATGCCACATCCAGCTGTCGTTGTAGATAGGGTCATTCCAGGTTTCATCAGAGACCCTGAAGGAATTGTAAAGAATTTCCCAGTTTTTTTGTTTTGTTTTTGAAATTCCTTTTTATAGTGGGTTTGAGCTGATTCTCGCTGCCATGTTTATGCCAGTCTAGACACACTTGATTCCCTTACGGAGACATATCAATACATAGGTTTTAAGATTCTTACTAGTCAGATATATTCCTCTGCGGGAAATATGGTGTTTGGAGTCCCTTTCACTGAGGAAAGTGTAGGTCTTGTCTATTCCATAGTTGGTTTTTGGAACGGTACCTGTGCTTGTATCAAACTCTGGTTTTATGCATCACCCCACCTCTCCTTCCCCCTTAAGCAGGCATAAGAGTGTTTTCTAAATGTGAGACACTGTTCTCTTTCCTAACTCAGTTCAAGTGTAGCCATGTTTACAGGATCTTCATAAGTGATATCTTATGATAAGTTTCTTTTTCTGTGTGACTTATTTCACTTAGAATCATCGTACCTGAATCCACCCATTTTGCTGCTACTGGTCTTATGACATTGATTTCATGGCTGAGGGATATTCCATCGTACGTAAGTACCACAATTTTTTGAACCATTTTTATATTTCCTGGTATATTTAAGGTGTACCCAAGTTGAGGTCCTTGTAAGCAGTGCAGCACTAAATTTTGGGATGGTTCTGTCTTATTGATTTTCAGTTTGCCCAAGGAATATTCCCTAGACTTGAAGTGCCCTTGGCTCTGTAGCTCTGTTGTTTACTTGTTTTCGGGAACACAATATACTCCTCCAGAGAGGCAGTTGGCAATTTACATCCCACCCATCAGCATAACAAAGCACCCTGTTCTCAGGGCCTGTCTTGCCTTTCTGGTTTGTACATATTTTGTGGATGTACCTTTTGACCGGTGGGAAGTGATACTTCTTTGTAGTGCAGATTTGCATTGCCCGCTTGCTTGCTTGGCCAAAAAGGGCGTATGCGTTTTCTCCTGAATATATTCAGGAGAAAACGCATACGCCCTTTTTGGCCAAGTGCATCATTGTCGAAGTTGTGCCCCTCTTCCTGTGCTTTAAAGGTGATTCCAACGTACCTCTTGAAATCTGTTTCCTGCTATTCTGCCTCGCTTTCAAGTACGCCTCGTTGCCTTCCCACAACAGATTTTTGGACGATAGTTGTCCTTTATTACTCGGCCATTTTGTGCATTGCTGTGACCCTGAGCTCCATTTTTCAACTCGTTTTTCGTGAGCTGACCGCATGTCCAAATTTTGGTTCAGGACCTATGCTGGTTCCCGGTGGGTGGCTGAGATTTTGGTTAATTCTTCTTCCTGCCGAGAAATTAGAGTGATATGTGCCCGTCTAAATGCCTAACAGCTACTCTCTCATTGGTTCTCCCTCTTCCCTTTCATCCTCTGCCAAATTGGCAACCTGTGCGAACCAGGAGATTAAAGGCGCTGTCTCTCCAAGTTGGGAGGTTGATAGTAAAGCAGATGGAAAGTCAAACCGGGGCAGCAGGAGAGGGACTATTCGTTGAGTTTTAGAATCCTTTCGTATTCACAGTGTGTCCGTTCTCTAGGTTTCCCGTACATGTTATAGCTTTAGTAATATTCCCTTCAACCTGGAGAGTTGGGACCCATGGAATGGGTGCCAGGCATTTGTGCTTTAAAGGGTCTGCATTTGCTCACTCAGTCTCACCAATCGTCTCAGTCTCAAGTGTCCCTCATTATGCCAAATACAGCTGTCATTGTAGATAGGGTCATTCCAGGTTTCATCAGAGACCCTGAAGGAATTGTAAAGAATTTCCCAGGTTTTTTGTTTTGTTTTTGAAATTCCTTTTTATTGTGGGTATGAGCTGATTCTCGCTGCCATGTTTATGCCAGTCTAGACACACTTGATTCCCTTACGGAGACATATGAATATATAGGTTTTAAGATTCTTACTAGTCAGATATATTCCTCTGCGGGAAATATGTTTTTTTGAGTCCCTTTCACTGAGGAAGGTGTAGGTCTTGTCTATTCCATAGTTGGTTTTTGGAACGGTACCTGTGCTTATATCAAACTCTGGTTTTATGCATCACCCCACCTCTCCTTCCCCCTTAAGCAGGTATAAGAGTGTTTTCTAAATGTCAGACTCTGTTCTCTTTCCTAACTCAGTTCAAGTGTAGCCATGTTTACAGGATCTTCATAAGTGATATCTTATGATAAGTTTCTGTTTCTCTGTGACTTATTTCACTTAGAATCATCGTACCTGAATCCACCCATTTTGCTGCTACTGGTCTTATGACATTGATTTCATGGCTGAGGGATATTCCATCGTACGCAAGTACCACAATTTTTTGAACCATTTTTATATTTCCTGGGATATTTAAGGTGTACCCAAGTTGAGGTCCTTGTAAGCAGTGCAGCCCTAAATTTTGGGGTGGCTCTGTCTTATTGATTTTCAGTTTTCCCAAGGTATATTCCCTAGACTGGAAGTGCCCTTGGCTCTGTAGCTCTGTTGTTTAATTATTTTAGGGAACACAATGCACTCCTCCAGGGAGGCAGTTGGCAATTTACATCCCGCCCATCAGCATAACAAGGCGCCCTGTTCTCCAGGGCCTGTCTTGCCTTTCTGGTTTGTACACATTTTTTGGATGTCCCTTTTGACCGGTGGGAAGTGATACTTCTTTGTAGTGCAGATTTGCATTGCCCGCTTGTTTGCTTGGCCAAAAAGGGCGTATACGTTTTCCCTTGAATATATTCAGGAGAAAACGCATACGCCCTTTTTGCCGAAGTGCATCATTGTCGAAATTGGGCCCATCTTCCTGTGCTTTAAAGGCGATTCCAACGTACCTCTTGAAATCTGTTTCCTGCTATTCTGCCTCGCTTTCAAGTCCGCCTCGTTGCCTTCCCTCAACAGATTATTGGACGATAGTTGACCTTTATTACTCAGCCAGTTTGTGAATTGCTGTGCCCCTGAGCTCCATTTTTCAACTCGTTTTTGGTGAGCTGACCGCAAGTCCAAAATTTTGGTTCAGGACCTATGCTGGTTCCCGGTGGTGGGCTGAGACTTTGTTTAATTCTTCTTCCTGCCGGGAAGTTAGAGTGATATGTGCCCGTCCAAATGCCTAACAGCTACTCTCTCATTGGTTCTCCCTCTTCCCTTTCATCCTCTGCCAAAATGGCAACCTGTGCGAACCAGGAGGTTAAAGGGGCTGTCTCTACAAGTTAGGAGATTGATAGTAAAGCAGATGGAAAGTCAAACCGGAGCACCAGGAGAGGGACTATTCGCTTAGTTTTAGAAACCTTTCGTGTTCACAGTGTGTCCATTCTCTAGGTTTCCCATACATGTTATAACTGTAGTAATATTCCCTTTAACCTGGAGAGTTGGGACCCATGGAATGGGTGCCAGGCATTTGTGCTTTAAAGGGTCTGCATTTGCTCACCCAATCTCACCAATCCTCTCAGTCCCAAGTGTCCAGCCTTATGCCACATCCAGCTGTCGTTGTACATAGGGTCATTCCAGGTTTCATCAGAGACCCTGAAGGAATTGTAAAAAATTTCCCAGTTTTTTTGTTTTGTTTTTGAAATTCCTTTTTATAGTGGGTTTGAGCTGATTCTCGCTGCCATGTTTATGCCAGTCTACACACACTTGATTCCCTTACGGAGACATATCAATACATAGGTTTTAAGATTCTTACTAGTCAGATATATTCCTCTGCGGGAAATATGGGGTTTTGAGTCCCTTTCACTGAGGAAGGTGTAGGTCTTGTCTATTCCATAGTTGGTTTTTGGAACGGTACCTGTTCTTATATCAAACTCTGGTTTTATGCATCACCCAACCTCTCCTTCCCCCTTAAGCAGGCATAAGAGTGTTTTCTAAATGTGAGACAGTGTTCTCTTTCCTAACTCAGTTCAAGTGTAGCCATGTTTACAGGATCTTCATAAGTGATATCTTATGATAAGTTTCTTTTTCTGTGTGACTTATTTCACTTAGAATCATCGTACCTGAATCCACACATTTTGCTGCTACTGTTCTTATGACATTGATTTCAAGGCTGAGGGATATTCCGTCGTTCGTAAGTACCACAATTTTTTGATCCATTTTTATATTTCCTGGGATATATAAGGTGTACCCAAGTTGAGGTCCTTGTAAGCAGTGCAGCCCTAAATTTTGGGGTGGCTCTGTCTTATCGATATTCAGTTTTCCCAAGGTATATTCCCTAGACTGCAAGAGCCCTTGGCTCTGTAGCTCAGTTGTTTCTTTGTTTTGGGAACACAAAGCACACCTCCAGAGAGGCAGTAGGCAATTTACATCCCACCTATCAGCATAATAAGGCTCCCTGTTCTCCAGGGCCTGTCTTGCCTTTCTGCTTTTAACACATTTTGTGGATGTCCCTTTTGACCGGTGGGAAGTGATACTTCTTTGTAGTGCAGATTTGCATTGCCCACTTGCTTGCTTGGCCAAAAAGGGCGTATGCGTTTTCTCCTGAATGGAGAAAACGCATACGCCCTTTTTGGCCAAGTGCATCATTGTCGAAGTTGTGCCCCTCTTCCTGTGCTTTAAAGGCAATTACACGTACCTCTTGAAATCTGTTTCCTGCTATTCTGCCTCGCTTTCAAGTCCGCCTCGTTGCTTTCCCTTAACAGATTTTTGGACGATAGTTGTCCTTTATTACTCGGCCAGTTTGTGAATTGCTGTGCCCCTGAGCTCCATTTTTCAACTCGTTTTTTGTGAGCTGACCGCAAGTCCAAAATTTTGGTTCAGGACCTATGCTGGTTCCCGGTGGGTGGCTGAGAATTTGGTTAATTCTTCTTCCTGCCGGGAAATTACAGTGATATGTGCCCGTCCAAATGCCTAACAGCTACTCTCTCATTGGTTCTCCCTCTTCCCTTTCATCCTCTGCCAAATTGGAAACCTGTGCGAACCAGGAGGTTAAAGGGGCTGTCTCTCCAAGTTGGGAGATTGATAGTAAAGCAGATGGAAAGTCAAACTGGAGAACCAGGAGTGGGAGTACTCGTTGAGTTTTAGAAACCTTTCATATTCACAGTGTGTCCGTTCTCTAGGTTTCCCGTACATGTTATAACTGTAGTAATATTCCCTTCAACCTGGAGAGTTGGGACCCATGGAATGGGTGCCATTCATTACTGCTTTAAAGGTTCTGCATTTGCTCACACAATCTCACCAATCCTCTCAGTCCCAAGTGGCCAGCCTTATGCCACATCCAGCTGTCGTTGTAGATAGGGTCATTCCAGGTTTCATCAGAGACCCTGAAGGAATTGTAAAGAATTTCCCAGTTTTTTTGTTTTGTTTTTGAAATTCCTTTTTATAGTGGGTTTGAGCTGATTCTCGCTGCCATGTTTCTGCCAGTCTAGACACACTTGATTCCCTTACGGAGACATATCAATATATAGGTTTTAAGATTCTAACTAGTCAGATATATTCCTCTGCGGGAAATATGGGGTCTTGAGTCCGTTTCACTGTGGAAGGTGTAGGTCTTGTCTATTCCATAGTTGGTTTTTGGAACGGTACCTGTGCTTATATCAAACTCTGGTTTTATGCATCACCCCACCTCTCCTTCGCCCTTAAGCAGGCATAAGAGTGTTTTCTAAATGTCAGACTCTGTTCTCTTTCCTAACTCAGTTCAAGTGTAGCCATGTTTACAGGATCTTCATAAGTGATATCTTATGATAAGTTTCTGTTTCTCTGTGACTTATTTCACTTAGAATCATCGTACCTGAATCCACCCATTTTGCTGCTACTGGTCTTCTGACATTGATTTCATGGCTGAGGGATATTCAATCGTACGTAAGTACCACAATTTTTTGAACCATTTTTATATTTCCTGGGATATTTAAGGTGTACCCAAGTTGAGGTCCTTGTAAGCAGTGTAGCCCTAAATTTTGGGGTGGCTCTGTCTTATTGATTTTCAGTTTTCCCAAGGTATATTCCCTAGACTGGAAGTGCCCTTGGCTCTGTAGCTCTGTTGTTTACTTGTTTTAAGGAACACAATGCACTCCTCCAGAGAGGCAGTTGGCAATTTACATCCCGCCCATCAGCATAACAAGGCGCCCTGTTCTCCAGGGCCTGTCTTGCCTTTCTGGTTTTTACACATTTTGTGGATGTCCCTTTTGACCGGTGGGAAGTGATACTTCCTTGTAGTGCAGATTTGCATTGCCCGCTTGCTTGCTTGACCAAAAAGGGCGTATGTGTTTTCTCCTGAATATATTCAGGAGAATACGCATACGCCCTTTTTGGCCAAGTGCATCATTGTCGAAGTTGTGCCCCTCTTCCTGTGCTTTAAAGGTGATTCCAACGTACCTCTTGAAATCGGTTTCCTGCTATTCTGCCTCGCTTTCAAGTCCGCCTCATTGCCTTCCCTCAACAGATTTTTGGACGATAGTTGTCCTTTATTACTCTGCCCGTTTGTGCATTGCTGTGACCTTGAGCTCCATTTTTGAACTCGTTTTTTGTGAGCTAACCGCATGTCCAAAATTTTGGTTCAGGACATATGCTGGTTCCTGGTGGGTGGCTGAGACTTTGGTTAATTCTTCTTCCTGCCGAGAAATTACAGTGATATGTGCCCGTCCAAATGCCTAACAGCTACTCTCTCATTGGTTCTCCCTCTTCCCTTTCATCCTCTGACAAATTGGCAATATCTGCGAACCAGGAGGTTAAAGGGTCTGTCTCTCCAAGTTGGGAGGTTGATAGTAAAGCAGATGGAAAATCAAACCGGAGAACCAGGAGAGGGACTATTCATTTAGTTTTAGAAACCTTTCGTATTCACAGTGTGTCCATTCTCTAGGTTTCCCATACATGTTATAGCTGTAGTAATATTCCCTTCAACCTGGAGAGTTGGGACCCATGGAATGGGTGCCAGGCATTTGTGCTTTAAAGGGTCTGCATTTGCTCACTCAATCTCACCAATCCTCTCAGTCTCAAGTGTCCCTCCTTATGCCACATCCAGCTGTCATTGTAGATTGGGTCATTCCAGGTTTCATCAGAGACCCTGAAGGAATTGTAAAGAATTTCCCAGTTTTTTTGTTTTGTTTTTGAAATTCCTTTTTATAGTGGGTTTGAGCTGATTCTCGCTGCCATGTTTATGCCAGTCTAGACACACTTGATTCCCTTACGGAGACATATCAATACATAGGTTTTAAGATTCTTACTAGTCAGATATATTCCTCTGTGTGAAATATGGGGTTTTGAGTCCCTTTCACTGAGGAAGGTGTAGGTCTTGTCTATTCCATAGTTGGTTTTTGGAACGGTACCTGTGCTTATATCAAACTCTGGTTTTATGCATCACCCCACCTCTCCTTCCCCCTTAAGCAGGCATAAGAGTGTTTTCTAAATGTGAGAAACTGTTCTCTTTCCTAACTCAGTTCAAGATTAGCCATGTTTACAGGATCTTCATAAGTGATATCTTATGATAAGTTTCTTTTTCTGTGTGACTTATTTCACTTAGAATCATCGTACCTGAATCCACCCATTTTGCTGCTACTGGTCTTATGACATTGATTTCATGGCTGAGGGATATTCCATCGTACGTAAGTACCACAATTTTTTGAACCATTTTTATATTTCCGGGGAAATTTAAGGTGTACCCAAGTAGAGGTCCTTGTAAGAAGTGCAGCCCTAAATTTAGGGGTGGCTCTGTCTTATTGATTTTCAGGTTTCCCAAGGTATATTCCATAGACTGGAAGTGCACTAGGCTCTGTAGCTCTGTTGTTTCCTTGTTTTAGGGAACACAATGCACTCCTCCAGTTAGGCAGTTGGCAATTTACATCCCGCCCATCAGCATAACAAGGCTCCCTGTTCTCCAGGACCTGTCTTGCCTTTCTGGTTTTTACACATTTTGTGGATGTCCCTTTTGACCGGTGGGAAGTGATACTTCTTTGTAGTGCAGATTTGCATTGCCCGCTTGCTTGCTTGGCCAAAAAGGGCGTATGCGTTTTCTCCTGAATATATTCAGGAGAAAACGCATACGCCCTTTTTGGCCAAGTGCATCATTGTCGAAGTTGTGCCCCTCTTCCTGTGCTTTAAAGGCGATTCCAACGTACCTCTTGAAATCTGTTTCCTGCTATTCTGCCTCGCTTTCAAGTCCGCCTCGTTGCCGTCCCTCAACAGATTTTTGGACGATAGTTGTCCTTTATTACTCGGCCAGTTTGTGAATTGCTGTGCCCCTGAGCTCCATTTTTCAACTCCTTTTTGGTGAGCTGACCGCAAGTCCAAAATTTTGGTTCAGGACCTATACTGGGTCCCGGTGGGGGGCTGAGAATTTGGTTAATTCTTCTTCCTGCCGGGAAATTACAGTGATATGTGCCCGTCCAAATGCCTAACAGCTACTCTCTCATTGGTTCTCCCTCTTCCCTTTCATCCTCTGCCAAATTGGCAACCTGTGTGAACCAAGAGGTTAAAGGGGCTGTCTCTCCAAGTTGGGAGGTTGATAGTAAAGCAGCCGGAAAGTCAAACCGGAGCACCAGGAGAGGGACTATTCGTTGAGTTTTAGAAACCTTTCGTATTCACAGTGTGTCCGTTCTCTAGGATTCCCGTACATTTTATATCTGTAGTAATATTCCCTTCAACCTGGAGAGTTGGGACCCATGGAATGGGTGCCATGCATTATTGCTTTAAAGGGTCTGCATTTGCTCACCCAATCTCACCAATCGTCTCTGTCCCAAGTGTCCCTCCTTATGCCACATCCAGCTGTCGTTGTAGATAGGGTCATTCCAGCTTTCATCAGAGACCCTGAAGGAATTGTAAAGAATTTCCCAGTTTTTTTGTTTTGTTTTTGAAATTCCTTTTTATAGTGGGTTTGAGCTGATTCTCGCTGCCATGTTTATGCCTGTCTAGACACACTTGATTCCCTTACGGAGACATATCAATACATAGGTTTTAAGATTCTTACTAGTCAGATATTTTCCTCTGTGGGAAATATGGGGTTTTGAGTCCCTTTCACTGAGGACGGTGTAGGTCTTGTCTATTCCATAGTTGGTTTTTGGAACGGTACCTGTGCTTATATCAAACTCTGGTTTTATGCATCATCCCACCTCTCCTTCCCCCTTAAGCAGGTATAAGAGTGTTTTCTAAATGTGAGACACTGTTCTCTTTCCTAACTCAGTTCAAGTGTAGCCATGTTTACAGGATCTTCATAAGTGATATCTTATGATAAGTTTCTTTTTCTGTGTGTCTTATTTCACTTAGAATCATCGTACCTGAATCCACCCATTTTGCTGCTACTGGTCTTATGACATTGATTTCATGGCTGAGGGATATTCCATCGTACGTAAGTACCACAATTTTTTGAACCATGTTTATATTTTCTGGGATACTTAAGGTGTATCCAAGTTGAGGTCCTTGTATGCAGTGCAGCCCTAAATTTTGGGGTGGCTCTGTCTTATTGATTTTCAGTTTTCCCAAGGTATATTCCCTAGACTGGAAGTGCCCTTGGCTCTGTAGCTCTGTTCTTTACTTGTTTTAGGGAACAGAATGCACTCCTCCAGAGAGGCAGTTGGCAATTTACATCCCGCCCATCAGCATAACAAGGCTCCCTGTTCTCCAGGGCCTGTCTTGCCTTTCTTGTTCTTACACATTTTGTGGATGTCCCTTTTGACCGGTGGGAAGTGATACTTCTTTGTAGTGCAGATTTGCATTGCCCGCTTGCTTGCTTGGCCAAAAAGGGCGTATGCGTTTTCTCCTGAATATATTCAGGAGAAAACGCATACGCCCTTTTTGGCCAAGTTCATCATTGTCGAAGTTGTGCCCCTCTTCCTGTGCTTTAAAGGCGATTCCAACGTACCTCTTGAAATCTGTTTCCTGCTATTCTGCCTCGCTTTCAAGTCCGCCTCGTTGCCTTCCCTCAACAGATTTTTGGACGATAGTTGTCTTTTATTACTCGGCCAGTTTGTGAATTGCTGTGTCCCTGAGCTCCATTTTTCAACTCGTTTTTGGTGAGCTGACCGCAAGTCCAAAATTTTGGTTCAGGACCTTTACTGGTTCCCGGTGGGGGGCTGAGAATTTGGTTAATGCTTCTTCCTGCCGGGAAATTACAGTGATATTTGCCCGTCCAAATGCCTAACAGCTACTCTCTCATTGGTTCTCCCTCTTCCCTTTCATCCTCTGCCAAATTGGCAACCTGTGCGACCCAAGAGGTTAAAGGGGCTGTCTCTCCAATTTGGGAGGTTGATAGTAAAGCAGACGGAAAGTCAAACCGGAGCACCAGGAGAGGGACTATTCGTTGAGTTTTAGAAACCTTTCGTATTCACAGTGTGTCCGTTCTCTAGGTTTCCCGCACATGTTATAGCTGTAGTAATATTCCCTTCAACCTGGAGAGTTCGGAACCATGGAATGGGTGCCATGCATTATTGCTTTAAAGGGTCTGCATTTGCTCACCCAATCTCACCAATCGTCTCAGTCCCAAGTGTCCCTCCTTATGCCACATCCAGCTGTCATTGTAGATAGGGTCATTCCAGCTTTCATCAGAGACCCTGAAGGAATTGTAAAGAATTTCCCAGTTTTTTTGTTTTGTTTTTGAAATTCCTTTTTATAGTGGGTTTGAGCTGATTCTCGCTGCCATGTTTATGCCAGTCTAGACACACTTGATTCCCTTACGGAGACATATCAATACATAGGTTTGAAGATTCTTACTAGTCAGATATTTTCCTCTGCGGGAAATATGGGGTTTTGAGTCCCTTTCACTGAGGACGGTGTAGGTCTTGTCTATTCCATAGTTGGTTTTTGGAACGGTACCTGTGCTTATATCAAACTCTGGTTTTATGCATCACCCCACCTCTCCTTCCCCCTTAAGCATGTATAAGAGTGTTTTCTAAATGTGAGACACTGTTCTCTTTCCTAACTCAGTTCAAGTGTAGCCATGTTTACAGGATCTTCATAAGTGATATCTTATGATAAGTTTCTTTTTCTGTGTGACTTATTTCACTTAGAATCATCGTACCTGAATCCACCCATTTTGCTGCTACTGGTCTTATGACATTGATTTCATGGCTGAGGGATATTCCATCGTATGTAAGTACCACAATTTTTTGAACCATGTTTATATTTTCTGGGATACTTAAGGTGTATCCAAGTTGAGGTCCTTGTATGCAGTGCAGCCCTAAATTTTGGGTTGGCTCTCTCTTATTGATTTTCAGTTTTCCCAAGGTATATTCCCTAGACTGGTAGTGCCCTTGGCTCTGTAGCTCTGTTCTTTACTTGTTTTAGGGAACAGAATGCACTCCTCCAGAGAGGCAGTTGGCAATTTACATCCCGCCCATCAGCATAACAAGGCTCCCTGTTCTCCAGGGCCTGTCTTGCCTTTCTTGTTCTTACACATTTTGTGGATGTCCCTTTTGACCGGTGGGAAGTGATACTTCTTTGTAGTGCAGATTTGCATTGCCCGCTTGCTTGCTTGGCCAAAAAGGGCGTATGCGTTTTCTCCTGAATATATTCAGGAGAAAACGCATACGCCCTTTGTGGCCAAGTGCATCATTGTCGAAGTTGTGCCCCTCTTCCTGTGCTTTAAAGGCGATTCCAACGTACCTCTTGAAATCTGTTTCCTGCTATTCTGCCTCGCTTTCAAGTCCGCCTCGTTGCCTTCCCTCAACAGATTTTTGGACGATAGTTGTCCTTTATTACTCGGCCAGTTTGTGAATTGCTGTGCCCCTGAGCTCCATTTTTCAACTCGTTTTTGGTGAGCTGACCGCAAGTCCAAAATTTTGGTTCAGGACCTATACTGGTTCCCGGTGGGTGGCTGAGAATTTGGTTAATTCTTCTTCCTGCCGGGAAATTACAGTGATATGTGCCCGTCCAAATGCCTAACAGCTACTCTCTCATTGGTTCTCCCTCTTCCCTTTCATCCTCTGCCAAATTGGCAACCTGTGCGAACCAAGAGGTTAAAGGGGCTGTCTCTCCAAGTTGGGAGGTTGATAGTAAAGCAGACGGAAAGTGAAACCGGAGCACCAGGAGAGGGACTATTCGTTGAGTTTTAGAAACCTTTCGTATTCACAGTGTGTCCGTTCTCTAGGTTTCCCGCACATGTTATAGCTGTAGTAATATTCCCTTCAACCTGGAGAGTTCGGACCCATGGAATGGGTGCCATGCATTATTGCTTTAAAGGGTCTGCATTTGCTCACCCAATCTCACCAATCGTCTCAGTCCCAAGTGTCCCTACTTATGCCACATCAAGCTGTCGTTGTAGATAGGGTCATTCCAGCTTTCATCAGAGACCCTGAAGGAATTGTAAAGAATTTCCCAGTTTTTTTGTTTTGGTTTTGAAATTCCTTTTTATAGTGGGTTTGAGCTGATTCTCGCTGCCATGTTTATGCCAGTCTAGACACACTTGATTCCCTTAAGGAGACATATCAATACATAGGTTTGAAGATTCTTACTAGTCAGATATTTTCCTCTGCGGGAAATATGGGGTTTTGAGTCCCTTTCGCTGAGGACGGTGTAGGTCTTGTCTATTCCATAGTTGGTTGTTGGAACGGTACCTGTGCTTATATCAAACTCTGGTTTTATGCATCACCCCACCTCTCCTTCCCCCTTAAGCAGGTATAAGATTGTTTTCTAAATGTGAGACACTGTTCTCTTTCCTAACTCAGTTCAAGTGTAGCCATGTTTACAGGATCTTCATAAGTGATATCTTATGATAAGTTTCTTTTTCTGTGTGACTTATTTCACTTAGAAACATCATACCTGAATCCACCCATTTTGCTGCTACTGGTCTTATGACATTGATTTAATGGCTGAGGGATATTCCATCGTACGTAAGTACCACAATTTTTTGAACCATGTTTATATTTTCTGGGATACTTAAGGTGTATCCAAGTTGAGGTCCTTGTATGCAATGCAGCCCTAATTTTTGGGGTGGCTCTGTCTTATTGATTTTCAGTTTTCCCAAGGTATATTCCCTAGACTGGTAGTGCCCTTGGCTCTGTAGCTCTGTTCTTTACTTGTTTTAGGGAACAGAAGGCAATACTCCAGAGAGGCAGTTGGCAATTTACATCCCGCCCATCAGCATAACAAGGCTCCCTGTTCTCCAGGGCCTGTCTTGCCTTTCTTGTTCTTACACATTTTGTGGATGTCCCTTTTGACCGGTGGGAAGTGATACTTCTTTGTAGTGCAGATTTGCATTGCCCGCTTGCTTGCTTGGCCAAAAAGGGCGTATGCGTTTTCTCCTGAATATATTCAGGAGAAAACGCATACGCCCTTTTTGGCCAAGTGCATCATTGTCGAAGTTGTGCCCCTCTTCCTGTGCTTTAAAGGCGATTCCAACGTACCTCTTGAAATCTGTTTCCTGCTATTCTGCCTCGCTTTCAAGTCCGCCTCGTTGCCTTCCCTCAACAGATTTTTGGACGATAGTTGTCTTTTATTACTCGGCCAGCTTGTGAATTGCTGTGTCCCTGAGCTCCATTTTTCAACTCGTTTTTGGTGAGCTGACCGCAAGTCCAAAATTTTGGTTCAGGACCTTTACTGGTTCCCGGTGGGGGGCTGAGAATTTGGTTAATGCTTCTTCCTGCCGGGAAATTACAGTGATATGTGCCCGTCCAAATGCCTAACAGCTACTCTCTCATTGGTTCTCCCTCTTCCCTTTCATCCTCTGCCAAATTGGCAACCTGTGCGAACCAAGAGGTTAAAGGGGCTGTCTCTCCAAGTTGGGAGGTTGATAGTAAAGCAGACGGAAAGTCAAACCGGAGCACCAGGAGAGGGACTATTCGTTGAGTTTTAGAAACCTTTCGTATTCACAGTGTGTCCGTTCCCTAGGTTTCCCGCACATGTTATAGCTGTAGTAATATTCCCTTCAATCTGGAGAGTTCGGACCCATGGAATGGGTGCCATGCATTATTGCTTTAAAGGGTCTGCATTTGCTCACCCAATCTCACCAATCGTCTCAGTCCCAAGTGTCCCTCCTTATGCCACATCCAGCTGTCATTGTAGATAGGGTCATTCCAGCTTTCATCAGAGACCCTGAAGGAATTGTAAAGAAATTCCCAGTTTTTTTGTTTTGTTTTTGAAATTCCTTTTTATAGTGGGTTTGAGCTGGTTCTCGCTGCCATGTTTATGCCAGGCTAGACACACTTGATTCCCTTACGGAGACATATCAATACATAGGTTTGAAGATTCTTACTAGTCAGATATTTTCCTCTGCGGGAAATATGGGGTTTTGAGTCCCTTTCACTGAGGACGGTGTAGGTCTTGTCTATTCCATAGTTGGTTTTTGGAACGGTACCTGTGCTTATATCAAACTCTGGTTTTATGCATCACCTTACCTCTCCTTCCCCCTTAAGCAGGTATAAGAGTGTTTTCTAAATGTGAGACACTGTTCTCTTTCCTAACTCAGTTCAAGTGTAGCCATGTTTACAGGATCTTCATAAGTGATATCTTATGATAAGTTTCTTTTTCTGTGTGACTTATTTCACTTAGAATCATCGTACCTGAATCCACCCATTTTGCTGCTACTGGTCTTATGACATTGATTTCATGGCTGAGGGATATTCCATCGTACGTAAGTACCACAATTTTTTGAACCATGTTTATATTTTCTGGGATACTTAAGGTGTATCCAAGTTGAGGTCCTTGTATGCAGTGCAGCCCTAAATTTTGGGGTGGCTCTGTCTTATTGATTTTCAGTTTTCCCAAGGTATATTCCCTAGACTGGAAGTGCCCTTGGCTCTGTAGCTCTGTTCTTTACTTGTGTTAGGGAACAGAATGCACTCCTCCAGAGAGGCAGTTGGCAATTTACATCCAGCCCATCAGCATAACAAGGCTCCCTGTTCTCCAGGGCCTGTCTTGACTTTCTTGTTCTTACACATTTTGTGGATGTCCCTTTTGACCGGTGGGAAGTGATACTTCTTTGTAGTGCAGATTTGCATTGCCCGCTTGCTTGCTTGGCCAAAAAGGGCGTATGCGTTTTCTCCTGAATATATTCAGGAGAAAACGCATACGCCCTTTTTGGCCAAGTGCATCATTGTCGAAGTTGTGCCCCTCTTCCTGTGCTTTAAAGGCGATTCCAACGTACCTCTTGAAATCTGTTTCCTGCTATTCTGCCTCGCTTTCAAGTCCGCCTCGTTGCCTTCCCTCAACAGATTTTTGGACGATAGTTGTCCTTTATTACTCGGCCAGTTTGTGAATTGCTGTGTCCCTGAGCTCCATTTTTCAACTCGTTTTTGGTGAGCTGACCGCAAGTCCAAAATTTTGGTTCAGGACCTATACTGGTTCCCGGTGGGTGGCTGAGAATTTGGTTAATTCTTCTTCCTGCCGGGAAATTACAGTGATATGTGCCCGTCCAAATGCCTAACAGCTACTCTCTCATTGGTTCTCCCTCTTCCCTTTCATCCTCTGCCAAATTGGCAACCTGTGCGAACCAAGAGGTTAAAGGGGCTGTCTCTCCAAGTTGGGAGGTTGATAGGAAAGCAGACGGAAAGTCAAACCGGAGCACCAGGAGAGGGACTATTCGTTGAGTTTTAGAAACCTTTCGTATTCACACTGTGTCCGTTCTCTAGGTTTCCCGCACATGTTATAGCTGTAGTAATATTCCCTTCAACCTGGAGAGTTCGGACCCATGGAATGGGTGCCATGCATTATTGCTTTAAAGGGTCTGCATTTGCTCACCCAATCTCACCAATCGTCTCAGTCCCAAGTGTACCTCCTTATGCCACATCCAGCTGTCGTTGTAGATAGGGTCATTCCAGCTTTCATCAGAGACCCTGAAGGAATTGTAAAGAATTTCCCAGTTTTTTTGTTTTGATTTTGAAATTCCTTTTTATAGTGGGTTTGAGCTGATTCTCGCTGCCATGTTTATGCCAGTTTAGACACACTTGATTCCCTTACGGAGACATATCAATACATAGGTTTTAAGATTCTTACTAGTCAGATATTTTCCTCTGCGGGAAATATGGGGTTTTGAGTCCCTTTCACTGAGGATGGTGTAGGTCTTGTCTATTCCATAGTTGGTTTTTGGAACGGTACCTGTGCTTATATCAAACTCTGGTTTTATGCATCACCCCACCTCTCCTTCCCCCTTAAGCAGGTATAAGAGTGTTTTCTAAATGTGAGACACTGTTCTCTTTCCTAACTCAGTTCAAGTGTAGCCATGTTTACAGGATCTTCATAAGTGATATCTTATGATAAGTTTCTTTTTCTGTGTGACTTATTTCACTTAGAATCATCGTACCTGAATCCACCCATTTTGCTGCTACTGGTCTTATGACATTGATTTCATGGCTGAGGGATATTCCATCGTACGTAAGTACCACAATTTTTTGAACCATGTTTATATTTTCTGGGATACTTAAGGTGTATCCAAGTTGAGGTCCTTGTATGCAGTGCAGCCCTAAATTTTGGGGTGGCTCTGTCTTATTGATTTTCAGTTTTCCCAAGGTATATTCCCTAGACTGGTAGTGCCCTTGGCTCTGTAGCTCTGTTCTTTACTTGTTTTAGGGAACAGAATGCACTCCTCCAGAGAGGCAGTTGGCAATTTACATCCCGCCCATCAGCATAACAAGGCTCCCTGTTCTCCAGGGCCTGTGTTGCCTTTCTTGTTCTTACACATTTTGTGGATGTCCCTTTTGACCGGTGGGAAGTGATACTTCTTTGTAGTGCAGATTTGCATTGCCCGCTTGCTTGCTTGGCCAAAAAGGGCGTATGCGTTTTCTCCTGAATATATTCAGGAGAAAACGCATACGCCCTTTTTGGCCAAGTGCATCATTGTCGAAGTTGTGCCCCTCTTCCTGTGCTTTAAAGGCGATTCCAACGTACCTCTTGAAATCTGTTTCTTGCTATTCTGCCTCGCATTCAAGTCCGCCTCGTTGCCTTCCCTCAACAGATTTTTGGACGATAGTTGTCTTTTGTTACTCGGCCAGTTTGTGAATTGCTGTGCCCCTGAGCTCCATTTTTCAACTCGTTTTTGGTGAGCTGACCGCAAGTCCAAAATTTTGGTTGAGGACCTATACTGGTTCCCGGTGGGTGGCTGAGAATTTAGTTAATTCTTCTTCCTGCCGGGAAATTACAGTGATATGTGCCCGTCCAAATGCCTAACAGCTACTCTCTCATTGGTTCTCCCTCTTCCCTTTCATCCTCTGCCAAATTGGCAACCTGTGCGAACCAAGAGGTTAAAGGGGCTGTCTCTCCAAGTTGGGAGGTTGATAGTAAAGCAGCCGGAAAGTCAAACTGGAGCACCAGGAGAGGGACTATTCGTTGAGTTTTAGAAACCTTTCGTATTCACAGTGTGTCCGTTCTCTAGGTTTCCCGCACATGTTATAGCTGTAGTAATATTCCCTTCAACCTGGAGAGTTCGGACCCATGGAATGGGTGCCATGCATTATTGCTTTAAAGGGTCTGCATTTGCTCACCCAATCTCACCAATCGTCTCAGTCCCAAGTGTCCCTCCTTATGCCACATCCAGCTGTCGTTGTAGATAGGGTCATTCCAGCTTTCATCAGAGACCCTGAAGGAATTGTAAAGAATTTCCCAGTTTTTTTGTTTTGTTTTTGAAATTCCTTTTTATAGTGGGTTTGAGCTGGTTCTCGCTGCCATGTTTATGCCAGTCTAGACACACTTGATTCCCTTACGGAGACATATCAATACATAGGTTTGAAGATTCTTACTAGTCAGATATTTTCCTCTGCGGGAAATATGGGGTTTTGAGTCCCTTTCACTGAGGACGGTGTAGGTCTTGTCTATTCCATAGTTGGTTTTTGGAACGGTACCTGTGCTTATATCAAACTCTGGTTTTATGCATCACCCTACCTCTCCTTCCCCCTTAAGCAGGTATAAGAGTGTTTTCTAAATGTGAGACACTGTTCTCTTTCCTAACTCAGTTCAAGTGTAGCCATGTTTACAGGATGTTCATAAGTGATATCTTATGATAAGTTTCTTTTTCTGTGTGACTTATTTCACTTAGAATCATCGTACCTGAATCCACCCATTTTGCTGCTACTGGTCTTATGACATTGATTTCATGGCTGAGGGATATTCCATCGTACGTAAGTACCACAATTTTTTGAACCATGTTTATATTTTCTGGGATACTTAAGGTGTATCCAAGTTGAGGTCCTTGTATGCAGTGCAGCCCTAAATTTTGGGGTGGCTCTGTCTTATTGATTTTCAGTTTTCCCAAGGTATATTCCCTAGACTGGAAGTGCCCTTGGCTCTGTAGCTCTATTCTTTACTTGTTTTAGGGAACAGAATGCACTCCTCCAGAGAGGCAGTTGGCAATTTACATCCCGCCCATCAGCATAACAAGGCTCCCTGTTCTCCAGGGCCTGTCTTGCCTTTCTTGTTCTTACACATTTTGTGGATGTCCCTTTTGACCGGTGGGAAGTGATACTTCTTTGTAGTGCAGATTTGCATTGCCCGCTTGCTTGCTTGGCCAAAAAGGGCGTATGCGTTTTCTCCTGAATATATTCAGGAGAAAACGCATACGCCCTTTTTGGCCAAGTGCATCATTGTCGAAGTTGTGCCCCTCTTCCTGTGCTTTAAAGGCGATTCCAACGTACCTCTTGAAATCTGTTTCCTGCTATTCTGCCTCGCTTTCAAGTCCGCCTCGTTGCCTTCCCTCAACAGATTTTTGGACGAATGTTGTCCTTTATTACTCGGCCAGTTTGTGAATTGCTGTGCCCCTGAGCTCCATTTTTCAACTCGTTTTTGGTGAGCTGACCGCAAGTCCAAAATTTTGGTTCAGGACCTATACTGGTTCCCGGTGGGTGGCTGAGAATTTGGTTAATTCTTCTTCCTGCCGGGAAATTACAGTGATATGTGCCCGTCCAAATGCCTAACAGCTACTCTCTCATTGGTTCTCCCTCTTCCCTTTCATCCTCTGCCAAATTGGCAACCTGTGCGAACCAAGAGGTTAAAGGGGCTGTCTCTCCAAGTTGGGAGGTTGATAGGAAAGCAGACGGAAAGTCAAACCGGAGCACCAGGAGAGGGACTATTCGTTGAGTTTTAGAAACCTTTCGTATTCACAGTGTGTCCGTTCTCTAGGTTTCCCGCACATGTTATAGCTGTAGTAATATTCCCTTCAACCTGGAGAGTTCGGACCCATGGAATGGGTGCCATGCATTATTGCTTTAAAGGGTCTGTATTTGCTCACCCAATCTCACCAATCGTCTCAGTCCCAAGTGTCCCTCCTTATGCCACATCCAGCTGTCGTGGTAGATAGGGTCATTCCAGCTTTCATCAGAGACCCTGAAGGAATTGTAAAGAATTTCCCAGTTTTTTTGTTTTGTTTTTGAAATTCCTTTTTATAGTGGGTTTGAGCTGGTTCTCGCTGCCATGTTTATGCCAGTCTAGACACACTTGATTCCCTTACGGAGACATATCAATACATAGGTTTGAAGATTCTTACTAGTCAGATATTTTCCTCTGCGGGAAATATGGGGTTTTGAGTCCCTTTCACTGAGGACGGTGTAGGTCTTGTCTATTCCATAGTTGGTTTTTGGAACGGTACCTGTGCTTATATCAAACTCTGGTTTTATGCATCACCCTACCTCTCCTTCCCCCTTAAGCAGGTATAAGAGTGTTTTCTAAATGTGAGACACTGTTCTCTTTCCTAACTCAGTTCAAGTGTAGCCATGTTTACAGGATCTTCATAAGTGATATCTTATGATAAGTTTCTTTTTCTGTGTGACTTATTTCACTTAGAATCATCGTACCTGAATCCACCCATTTTGCTGCTACTGGTCTTATGACATTGATTTCATGGCTGAGGGATATTCCATCGTACGTAAGTACCACAATTTTTTGAACCATGTTTATATTTTCTGGGGTACTTAAGGTGTATCCAAGTTGAGGTCCTTCTATGCAGTGCAGCCCTAAATTTTGGGGTGGCTCTGTCTTATTGATTTTCAGTTTTCCCAAGGTATATTCCCTAGACTGGAAGTGCCCTTGGCTCTGTAGCTCTGTTCTTTACTTGTTTTAGGGAACAGAATGCACTCCTCCAGAGAGGCTGTTGGCAATTTACATCCCGCCCATCAGCATAACAAGGCTCCCTGTTCTCCAGGGCCTGTCTTGACTTTCTTGTTCTTACACATTTTGTGGATGTCCCTTTTGACCGGTGGGAAGTGATACTTCTTTGTAGTGCAGATTTGCATTGCCCGCTTGCTTGCTTGGCCAAAAAGGGCGTATGCGTTTTCTCCTGAATATATTCAGGAGAAAACGCATACGCCCTTTTTGGCCAAGTGCATCATTGTCGAAGTTGTGCCCCTCTTCCTGTGCTTTAAAGGCGATTCCAACGTACCTCTTGAAATCTGTTTCCTGCTATTCTGCCTCGCTTTCAAGTCCGCCTCGTTGCCTTCCCTCAACAGATTTTTGGACGATAGTTGTCCTTTATTACTCGGCCAGTTTGTGAATTGCTGTGTCCCTGAGCTCCATTTTTCAACTCGTTTTTGGTGAGCTGACCGCAAGTCCAAAATTTTGGTTCAGGACCTATACTGTTTCCCGGTGGGTGGCTGAGAATTTGGTTAATTCTTCTTCCTGCCGGGAAATTACAGTGATATGTGCCCGTCCAAATGCCTAACAGCTACTCTCTCATTGGTTCTCCCTCTTCCCTTTCATCCTCTGCCAAATTGGCAACCTGTGCGAACCAAGAGGTTAAAGGGGCTGTCTCTCCAAGTTGGGAGGTTGATAGGAAAGCAGACGGAAAGTCAAATCGGAGCACCAGGAGAGGGACTATTCGTTGAGCTTTAGAAACCTTTCGTATTCACACTGTGTCCGTTCTCTAGGTTTCCCGCACATGTTATAGCTGTAGTAATATTCCCTTCAACCTGGAGAGTTCGGACCCATGGAATGGGTGCCATGCATTATTGCTTTAAAGGGTCTGTATTTGCTCATCCAATCTCACCAATCGTCTCAGTCCCAAGTGTCCCTCCTTATGCCACATCCAGCTGTCGTTGTAGATAGGGTCATTCCAGCTTTCATCAGAGACCCTGAAGGAATTGTAAAGAATTTCCCAGTTTTTTTGTTTTGTTTTTGAAATTCCTTTTTATAGTGGGTTTGAGCTGATTCTCGCTGCCATGTTTATGCCTGTCTAGACACACTTGATTCCCTTACGGAGACATATCAATACATAGGTTTTAAGATTCTTACTAGTCAGATATTTTCCTCTGCGGGAAATATGGGGTTTTGAGTCCCTTTCACTGAGGACGGTGTAGGTCTTGTCTATTCCACAGTTGGTTTTTGGAACGGTACCTGTGCTTATATCAAACTCTGGTTTTATGCATCACCCCACCTCTCCTTCCCCCTTAAGCAGGTATAAGAGTGTTTTCTAAATGTGAGACACTGTTCTCTTTCCTAACTCAGTTCAAGTGTAGCCATGTTTACAGGATCTTCATAGGTGATATCTTATGATAAGTATCTTTTTCTGTGTGACTTATTTCACTTAGAATCATCGTACCTGAATCCACCCATTTTGCTGCTACTGGTCTTATGACATTGATTTCATGGCTGAGGGATATTCCATCGTACGTAAGTACCACAATTTTTTGAACCATGTTTGTATTTTCTGGGATACTTAAGGTGTATCCAAGTTGAGGTCCTTGTATGCAGTGCAGCCCTAAATTTTGGGGTGGCTCTGTCTTATTGATTTTCAGTTTTCCCAAGGTATATTCCCTAGACTGGTAGTGCCCTTGGCTCTGTAGCTCTGTTCTTTACTTGTTTTAGGGAACAGAATGCACTCCTCCAGAGAGGCAGTTGGCAATTTACATCCCGCCCATCAGCATAACAAGGCTCCCTGTTCTCCAGGGCCTGTCTTGCCTTTCTTGTTCTTGCACATTTTGTGGATGTCCCTTTTGACCGGTGGGAAGTGATACTTCTTTGTAGTGCAGATTTGCATTGCCCGCTTGCTTGCTTGGCCAAAAAGGGCGTATGCGTTTTCTCCTGAATATATTCAGGAGAAAACGCATACGCCCTTTTTGGCCAAGTGCATCATTGTCGAAGTTGTGCCCCTCTTCCTGTGCTTTAAAGGCGATTCCAACGTACCTCTTGAAATCTGTTTCCTGCTATTCTGCCTCGCTTTCAAGTCCGCCTCGTTGCCTTCCCTCAACAGATTTTTGGACGATAGTTGTCCTTTATTACTCGGCCAGTTTGTGAATTGTTGTGCCCCTGAGATCCATTTTTCAACTCGTTTTTGGTGAGCTGACCGCAAGTCTAAAATTTTGGTTCAGGACCTATACTGGTTCCCGGTGGGTGGCTGAGAATTTGGTTAATTCTTCTTCCTGCCGGGAAATTACAGTGATATGTGCCCGTCCAAATGCCTAACAGCTACTCTCTCATTGGTTCTCCCTCTTCCCTTTCATCCTCTGCCAAATTGGCAACCTGTGCGAACCAAGAGGTTAAAGGGGCTGTCTCTCCAAGTTGGGAGGTTGATAGTAAAGCAGATGGAAAGTCAAACCGGAGCACCAGGAGAGGGACTATTCGTTGAGTTTTAGAAACCTTTCGTATTCACAGTTTGTCCGTTCCCTAGGTTTCCCGCACATGTTATAGCTGTAGTAATATTCCCTTCAACCTGGAGAGTTCGGACCCATGGAATGGGTGCCATGCATTATTGCTTTAAAGGGTCTGCATTTGCTCACCCAATCTCACCAATCGTCTCAGTCCCAAGT
Organism: Hyperoodon ampullatus; assembly: GCF_949752795.1. NCBI lineage: Eukaryota > Metazoa > Chordata > Mammalia > Artiodactyla > Ziphiidae > Hyperoodon > Hyperoodon ampullatus. The sequence goes on along the minus strand of NW_027640676.1, from coordinate 1,226,911 downwards.
GTCCCTCCTTATGCCACATCCAGCTGTCGTTGTAGATAGGGTCATTCCAGCTTTCATCAGAGACCCTGAAGGAATTGTAAAGAATTTCCCAGTTTTTTTGTTTTGTTTTTGAAATTCCTTTTTATAGTGGGTTTGAGCTGATTCTCGCTGCCATGTTTATGCCAGTCTAGACACACTTGATTCCCTTACGGAGACATATCAATACATAGGTTTGAAGATTCTTACTAGTCAGATATTTTCCTCTGCGGAAAATATGGGGTTTTGAGTCCCTTTCACTGAGGACGGTGTAGGTCTTGTCTATTCCATAGTTGGTTTTTGGAACGGTACCTGTGCTTATATCAAACTCTGGTTTTATGCATCACCCCACCTCTCCTTCCCCCTTAAGCAGGTATAAGAGTGTTTTCTAAATTTGAGACACTGTTCTCTTTCCTAACTCAGTTCAAGTGTAGCCATGTTTACAGGATCTTCATAAGTGATATCTTATGATAAGTTTCTTTTTCTGTGTGACTTATTTCACTTAGAATCATCGTACCTGAATCCACCCATTTTGCTGCTACTGGTCTTATGACATTGATTTCATGGCTGAGGGATATTCCATCGTATGTAAGTACCACAATTTTTTGAACCATGTTTATATTTTCTGGGATACTTAAGGTGTATCCAAGTTGAGGTCCTTGTATGCAGTGCAGCCCTAAACTTTGGGGTGGCTCTGTCTTATTGATTTTCAGTTTTCCCAAGGTATATTCCCTAGACTGGTAGTGCCCTTGGCTCTGTAGCTCTGTTCTTTACTTGTTTTAGGGAACAGAATGCACTCCTCCAGAGAGGCAGTTGGCAATTTACATCCCGCCCATCAGCATAACAAGGCTCCCTGTTCTCCAGGGCCTGTCTTGCCTTTCTTGTTCTTACACATTTTGTGGATGTCCCTTTTGACCGGTGGGAAGTGATACTTCTTTGTAGTGCAGATTTGCATTGCCCGCTTGCTTGCTTGGCCAAAAAGGGCGTATGCGTTTTCTCCTGAATATATTCAGGAGAAAACGCATACGCCCTTTTTGGCCAAGTGCATCATTGTCGAAGTTGTGCCCCTCTTCCTGTGCTTTAAAGGCGATTCCAACGTACCTCTTGAAATCTGTTTCCTGCTATTCTGCCTCGCTTTCAAGTCCGCCTCGTTGCCTTCCCTCAACAGATTTTTGGACGAATGTTGTCCTTTATTACTCGGCCAGTTTGTGAATTGCTGTGCCCCTGAGCTCCATTTTTCAACTCGTTTTTGGTGAGCTGACCGCAAGTCCAAAATTTTGGTTCAGGACCTATACTGGTTCCCGGTGGGTGGCTGAGAATTTGGTTAATTCTTCTTCCTGCCGGGAAATTACAGTGATATGTGCCCGTCCAAATGCCTAACAGCTACTCTCTCATTGGTTCTCCCTCTTCCCTTTCATCCTCTGCCAAATTGGCAACCTGTGCGAACCAAGAGGTTAAAGGGGCTGTCTCTCCAAGTTGGGAGGTTGATAGTAAAGCAGACGGAAAGTCAAACCGGAGCACCAGGAGAGGGACTATTCGTTGAGTTTTAGAAACCTTTCGTATTCACAGTTTGTCCGTTCCCTAGGTTTCCCGCACATGTTATAGCTGTAGTAATATTCCCTTCAACCTGGAGAGTTCGGACCAATGGAATGGGTGCCATGCATTATTGCTTTAAAGGGTCTGCATTTGCTCACCCAATCTCACCAATCGTCTCAGTCCCAAGTGTCCCTCCTTATGCCACATCCAGCTGTCGTTGTAGATAGGGTCATTCCAGCTTTCATCAGAGACCCTGAAGGAATTGTAAAGAATTTCCCAGTTTTTTTGTTTTGTTTTTGAAATTCCTTTTTATAGTGGGTTTGAGCTGATTCTCGCTGCCATGTTTCTGCCAGTCTAGACACACTTGATTCCCTTATGGAGACATATCAATACATAGGTTTTAAGATTCTTACTAGTCAGATATTTTCCTCTGCGGGAAATATGGGGTTTTGAGTCCCTTTCACTGAGGAAGGTGTAGGTCTTGTCTATTCCATAGTTGGTTTTTGGAACGGTACCTGTGCTTATATCAAACTCTGGTTTTATGCATCACCCCACCTCTCCTTCCCCCTTAAGCAGGTATAAGAGTGTTTTCTAAATGTGAGACACTGTTCTCTTTCCTAACTCAGTTCAAGTGTAGCCATGTTTACAGGATCTTCATAAGTGATATCTTATGATAAGTATCTTTTTCTGTGTGACTTATTTCACTTAGAATCATCGTACCTGAATCCACCCATTTTGCTGCTACTGGTCTTATGACATTGATTTCATGGCTGAGGGATATTCCATCGTACGTAAGTACCACAATTTTTTGAACCATGTTTATATTTTCTGGGATACTTAAGGTGTATCCAAGTTGAGGTCCTTGTATGCAGTGCAGCCCTAAATTTTGGGGTGGCTCTGTCTTATTGATTTTCAGTTTTCCCAAGGTATATTCCCTAGACTGGTAGTGCCCTTGGCTCTGTAGCTCTGTTCTTTACTTGTTTTAGGGAACAGAATGCACTCCTCCAGAGAGGCAGTTGGCAATTTACATCCCGCCCATCAGCATAACAATGCTCCCTGTTCTCCAGGGCCTGTCTTGCCTTTCTTGTTCTTGCACATTTTGTGGATGTCCCTTTTGACCGGTGGGAAGTGATACTTCTTTGTAGTGCAGATTTGCATTGCCCGCTTGCTTGCTTGGCCAAAAAGGGCGTATGCGTTTTCTCCTGAATATATTCAGGAGAAAACGCATACGCACTTTTTGGCCAAGTGCATCATTGTCGAAGTTGTGCCCCTCTTCCTGTGCTTTAAAGGCGATTCCAACGTACCTCTTGAAATCTGTTTCCTGCTATTCTGCCTCGCTTTCAAGTCCGCCTCGTTGCCTTCCCTCAACAGATTTTTGGACGATAGTTGTCCTTTATTACTCGGCCAGTTTGTGAATTGTTGTGCCCCTGAGCTCCATTTTTCAACTCGTTTTTGGTGAGCTGACCGCAAGTCCAAAATTTTGGTTCAGGACCTATACTGGTTCCCGGTGGGTGGCTGAGAATTTGGTTAATTCTTCTTCCTGCCGGGAAATTACAGTGATATGTGCCCGTCCAAATGCCTAACAGCTACTCTCTTTGGTTCTCCCTCTTCCCTTTCATCCTCTGCCAAATTGGCAACCTGTGCGAACCAAGAGGTTAAAGGGGCTGTCTCTCCAAGTTGGGAGGTTGATAGTAAAGCAGACGGAAAGTCAAACCGGAGCACCAGGAGAGGGACTATTCGTTGAGTTTTAGAAACCTTTCGTATTCACAGTGTGTCCGTTCTCTAGGTTTCCCGCACATGTTATAGCTGTAGTAATATTCCCTTCAACCTGGAGAGTTCGTACCCATGGAATGGGTGCCATGCATTATTGCTTTAAAGGGTCTGCATTTGCTCACCCAATCTCACCAATCGTCTCAGTCCCAAGTGTCCCTCCTTATGCCACATCCAGCTGTCGTTGTAGATAGGGTCATTACAGGTTTCATCAGAGACCCTGAAGGAATTGTAAAGAATTTCCCAGTTTTTTTGTTTTGATTTTGAAATTCCTTTTTATAGTGGGTTTGAGCTGATTCTCGCTGCCATGTTTATGCCAGTTTAGACACACTTGATTCCCTTACGGAGACATATCAATACATAGGTTTTAAGATTCTTACTAGTCAGATATTTTCCTCTGCGGGAAATATGGGGTTTTGAGTCCCTTTCACTGAGGACGGTGTAGGTCTTGTCTATTCCATAGTTGGTTTTTGGAACGGTACCTGTGCTTATATCAAACTCTGGTTTTATGCATCACCCCACCTCTCCTTCCCCCTTAAGCAGGTATAAGAGTGTTTTCTAAATGTGAGACACTGTTCTCTTTCCTAACTCAGTTCAAGTGTAGCCATGTTTACAGGATCTTCATAAGTGATATCTTATGATAAGTTTCTTTTTCTGTGTGACTTATTTCACTTAGAATCATCGTACCTGAATCCACCCATTTTGCTGCTACTGGTCTTATGACATTGATTTCATGGCTGAGGGATATTCCATCGTACGTAAGTACCACAATTTTTTGAACCATGTTTATATTTTCTGGGATACTTAAGGTGTATCCAAGTTGAGGTCCTTGTATGCAGTGCAGCCCTAAATTTTGGGGTGGCTCTGTCTTATTGATTTTCAGTTTTCCCAAGGTATATTCCCTAGACTGGTAGTGCCCTTGGCTCTGTAGCTCTGTTCTTTACTTGTTTTAGGGAACAGAATGCACTCCTCCAGAGAGGCAGTTGGCAATTTACATCCCGCCCATCAGCATAACAAGGCTCCCTGTTCTCCAGGGCCTGTGTTGCCTTTCTTGTTCTTACACATTTTGTGGATGTCCCTTTTGACCGGTGGGAAGTGATACTTCTTTGTAGTGCAGATTTGCATTGCCCGCTTGCTTGCTTGGCCAAAAAGGGCGTATGCGTTTTCTCCTGAATATATTCAGGAGAAAACGCATACGCCCTTTTTGGCCAAGTGCATCATTGTCGAAGTTGTGCCCCTCTTCCTGTGCTTTAAAGGCGATTCCAACGTACCTCTTGAAATCTGTTTCTTGCTATTCTGCCTCGCATTCAAGTCCGCCTCGTTGCCTTCCCTCAACAGATTTTTGGACGATAGTTGTCTTTTGTTACTCGGCCAGTTTGTGAATTGCTGTGCCCCTGAGCTCCATTTTTCAACTCGTTTTTGGTGAGCTGACCGCAAGTCCAAAATTTTGGTTGAGGACCTATACTGGTTCCCGGTGGGTGGCTGAGAATTTAGTTAATTCTTCTTCCTGCCGGGAAATTACAGTGATATGTGCCCGTCCAAATGCCTAACAGCTACTCTCTCATTGGTTCTCCCTCTTCCCTTTCATCCTCTGCCAAATTGGCAACCTGTGCGAACCAAGAGGTTAAAGGGGCTGTCTCTCCAAGTTGGGAGGTTGATAGTAAAGCAGCCGGAAAGTCAAACTGGAGCACCAGGAGAGGGACTATTCGTTGAGTTTTAGAAACCTTTCGTATTCACAGTGTGTCCGTTCTCTAGGTTTCCCGCACATGTTATAGCTGTAGTAATATTCCCTTCAACCTGGAGAGTTCGGACCCATGGAATGGGTGCCATGCATTATTGCTTTAAAGGGTCTGCATTTGCTCACCCAATCTCACCAATCGTCTCAGTCCCAAGTGTCCCTCCTTATGCCACATCCAGCTGTCGTTGTAGATAGGGTCATTCCAGCTTTCATCAGAGACCCTGAAGGAATTGTAAAGAATTTCCCAGTTTTTTTGTTTTGTTTTTGAAATTCCTTTTTATAGTGGGTTTGAGCTGGTTCTCGCTGCCATGTTTATGCCAGTCTAGACACACTTGATTCCCTTACGGAGACATATCAATACATAGGTTTGAAGATTCTTACTAGTCAGATATTTTCCTCTGCGGGAAATATGGGGTTTTGAGTCCCTTTCACTGAGGACGGTGTAGGTCTTGTCTATTCCATAGTTGGTTTTTGGAACGGTACCTGTGCTTATATCAAACTCTGGTTTTATGCATCACCCTACCTCTCCTTCCCCCTTAAGCAGGTATAAGAGTGTTTTCTAAATGTGAGACACTGTTCTCTTTCCTAACTCAGTTCAAGTGTAGCCATGTTTACAGGATGTTCATAAGTGATATCTTATGATAAGTTTCTTTTTCTGTGTGACTTATTTCACTTAGAATCATCGTACCTGAATCCACCCATTTTGCTGCTACTGGTCTTATGACATTGATTTCATGGCTGAGGGATATTCCATCGTACGTAAGTACCACAATTTTTTGAACCATGTTTATATTTTCTGGGATACTTAAGGTGTATCCAAGTTGAGGTCCTTGTATGCAGTGCAGCCCTAAATTTTGGGGTGGCTCTGTCTTATTGATTTTCAGTTTTCCCAAGGTATATTCCCTAGACTGGAAGTGCCCTTGGCTCTGTAGCTCTGTTCTTTACTTGTTTTAGGGAACAGAATGCACTCCTCCAGAGAGGCAGTTGGCAATTTACATCCCGCCCATCAGCATAAAAAGGCTCCCTGTTCTCCAGGGCCTGTCTTGCCTTTCTTGTTCTTACACATTTTGTGGATGTCCCTTTTGACCGGTGGGAAGTGATACTTCTTTGTAGTGCAGATTTGCATTGCCCGCTTGCTTGCTTGGCCAAAAAGGGCGTATGCGTTTTCTCCTGAATATATTCAGGAGAAAACGCATACGCCCTTTTTGGCCAAGTGCATCATTGTCGAAGTTGTGCCCCTCTTCCTGTGCTTTAAAGGTGATTCCAACGTACCTCTTGAAATCTGTTTCCTGCTATTCTGCCTCGCTTTCAAGTCCGCCTCGTTGCCTTCCCTCAACAGATTTTTGGACGATAGTTGTCCTTTATTACTCGGCCAGTTTGTGAATTGCTGTGTCCCTGAGCTCCATTTTTCAACTCGTTTTTGGTGAGCTGACCGCAAGTCCAAAATTTTGGTTCAGGACCTATACTGGTTCCCGGTGGGTGGCTGAGAATTTGGTTAATTCTTCTTCCTGCCGGGAAATTACAGTGATATGTGCCCGTCCAAATGCCTAACAGCTACTCTCTCATTGGTTCTCCCTCTTCCCTTTCATCCTCTGCCAAATTGGCAACCTGTGCGAACCAAGAGGTTAAAGGGGCTGTCTCTCCAAGTTGGGAGGTTGATAGGAAAGCAGACGGAAAGTCAAACCGGAGCACCAGGAGAGGGACTATTCGTTGAGTTTTAGAAACCTTTCGTATTCACAGTGTGTCCGTTCCCTAGGTTTCCCGCACATGTTATAGCTGTAGTAATATTCCCTTCAACCTGGAGAGTTCGGACCCATGGAATGGGTGCCATGCATTATTGCTTTAAAGGGTCTGTATTTGCTCACCCAATCTCACCAATCGTCTCAGTCCCAAGTGTCCCTCCTTATGCCACATCCAGCTGTCGTGGTAGATAGGGTCATTCCAGCTTTCATCAGAGACCCTGAAGGAATTGTAAAGAATTTCCCAGTTTTTTTGTTTTGTTTTTGAAATTCCTTTTTATAGTGGGTTTGAGCTGGTTCTCGCTGCCATGTTTATGCCAGTCTAGACACACTTGATTCCCTTACGGAGACATATCAATACATAGGTTTGAAGATTCTTACTAGTCAGATATTTTCCTCTGCGGGAAATATGGGGTTTTGAGTCCCTTTCACTGAGGACGGTGTAGGTCTTGTCTATTCCATAGTTGGTTTTTGGAACGGTACCTGTGCTTATATCAAACTCTGGTTTTATGCATCACCCCACCTCTCCTTCCCCCTTAAGCAGGTATAAGAGTGTTTTCTAAATGTGAGACACTGTTCTCTTTCCTAACTCAGTTCAAGTGTAGCCATGTTTACAGGATCTTCATAAGTGATATCTTATGATAAGTTTCTTTTTCTGTGTGACTTATTTCACTTAGAATCATCGTACCTGAATCCACCCATTTTGCTGCTACTGGTCTTATGACATTGATTTCATGGCTGAGGGATATTCCATCGTACGTAAGTACCACAATTTTTTGAACCATGTTTATATTTTCTGGGGTACTTAAGGTGTATCCAAGTTGAGGTCCTTCTATGCAGTGCAGCCCTAAATTTTGGGGTGGCTCTGTCTTATTGATTTTCAGTTTTCCCAAGGTATATTCCCTAGACTGGAAGTGCCCTTGGCTCTGTAGCTCTGTTCTTTACTTGTTTTAGGGAACAGAATGCACTCCTCCAGAGAGGCTGTTGGCAATTTACATCCCGCCCATCAGCATAACAAGGCTCCCTGTTCTCCAGGGCCTGTCTTGACTTTCTTGTTCTTACACATTTTGTGGATGTCCCTTTTGACCGGTGGGAAGTGATACTTCTTTGTAGTGCAGATTTGCATTGCCCGCTTGCTTGCTTGGCCAAAAAGGGCGTATGCGTTTTCTCCTGAATATATTCAGGAGAAAACGCATACGCCCTTTTTGGCCAAGTGCATCATTGTCGAAGTTGTGCCCCTCTTCCTGTGCTTTAAAGGCGATTCCAACGTACCTCTTGAAATCTGTTTCCTGCTATTCTGCCTCGCTTTCAAGTCCGCCTCGTTGCCTTCCCTCAACAGATTTTTGGACGATAGTTGTCCTTTATTACTCGGCCAGTTTGTGAATTGCTGTGTCCCTGAGCTCCATTTTTCAACTCGTTTTTGGTGAGCTGACCGCAAGTCCAAAATTTTGGTTCAGGACCTATACTGTTTCCCGGTGGGTGGCTGAGAATTTGGTTAATTCTTCTTCCTGCCGGGAAATTACAGTGATATGTGCCCGTCCAAATGCCTAACAGCTACTCTCTCATTGGTTCTCCCTCTTCCCTTTCATCCTCTGCCAAATTGGCAACCTGTGCGAACCAAGAGGTTAAAGGGGCTGTCTCTCCAAGTTGGGAGGTTGATAGGAAAGCAGACGGAAAGTCAAATCGGAGCACCAGGAGAGGGACTATTCGTTGAGCTTTAGAAACCTTTCGTATTCACACTGTGTCCGTTCTCTAAGTTTCCCGCACATGTTATAGCTGTAGTAATATTCCCTTCAACCTGGAGAGTTCGGACCCATGGAATGGGTGCCATGCATTATTGCTTTAAAGGGTCTGTATTTGCTCATCCAATCTCACCAATCGTCTCAGTCCCAAGTGTCCCTCCTTATGCCACATCCAGCTGTCGTTGTAGATAGGGTCATTCCAGCTTTCATCAGAGACCCTGAAGGAATTGTAAAGAATTTCCCAGTTTTTTTGTTTTGTTTTTGAAATTCCTTTTTATAGTGGGTTTGAGCTGATTCTCGCTGCCATGTTTATGCCTGTCTAGACACACTTGATTCCCTTACGGAGACATATCAATACATAGGTTTTAAGATTCTTACTAGTCAGATATTTTCCTCTGCGGGAAATATGGGGTTTTGAGTCCCTTTCACTGAGGACGGTGTAGGTCTTGTCTATTCCACAGTTGGTTTTTGGAACGGTACCTGTGCTTATATCAAACTCTGGTTTTATGCATCACCCCACCTCTCCTTCCCCCTTAAGCAGGTATAAGAGTGTTTTCTAAATGTGAGACACTGTTCTCTTTCCTAACTCAGTTCAAGTGTAGCCATGTTTACAGGATCTTCATAGGTGATATCTTATGATAAGTATCTTTTTCTGTGTGACTTATTTCACTTAGAATCATCGTACCTGAATCCACCCATTTTGCTGCTACTGGTCTTATGACATTGATTTCATGGCTGAGGGATATTCCATCGTACGTAAGTACCACAATTTTTTGAACCATGTTTGTATTTTCTGGGATACTTAAGGTGTATCCAAGTTGAGGTCCTTGTATGCAGTGCAGCCCTAAATTTTGGGGTGGCTCTGTCTTATTGATTTTCAGTTTTCCCAAGGTATATTCCCTAGACTGGTAGTGCCCTTGGCTCTGTAGCTCTGTTCTTTACTTGTTTTAGGGAACAGAATGCACTCCTCCAGAGAGGCAGTTGGCAATTTACATCCCGCCCATCAGCATAACAAGGCTCCCTGTTCTCCAGGGCCTGTCTTGCCTTTCTTGTTCTTGCACATTTTGTGGATGTCCCTTTTGACCGGTGGGAAGTGATACTTCTTTGTAGTGCAGATTTGCATTGCCCGCTTGCTTGCTTGGCCAAAAAGGGCGTATGCGTTTTCTCCTGAATATATTCAGGAGAAAACGCATACGCCCTTTTTGGCCAAGTGCATCATTGTCGAAGTTGTGCCCCTCTTCCTGTGCTTTAAAGGCGATTCCAACGTACCTCTTGAAATCTGTTTCCTGCTATTCTGCCTCGCTTTCAAGTCCGCCTCGTTGCCTTCCCTCAACAGATTTTTGGACGATAGTTGTCCTTTATTACTCGGCCAGTTTGTGAATTGTTGTGCCCCTGAGATCCATTTTTCAACTCGTTTTTGGTGAGCTGACCGCAAGTCTAAAATTTTGGTTCAGGACCTATACTGGTTCCCGGTGGGTGGCTGAGAATTTGGTTAATTCTTCTTCCTGCCGGGAAATTACAGTGATATGTGCCCGTCCAAATGCCTAACAGCTACTCTCTCATTGGTTCTCCCTCTTCCCTTTCATCCTCTGCCAAATTGGCAACCTGTGCGAACCAAGAGGTTAAAGGGGCTGTCTCTCCAAGTTGGGAGGTTGATAGTAAAGCAGATGGAAAGTCAAACCGGAGCACCAGGAGAGGGACTATTCGTTGAGTTTTAGAAACCTTTCGTATTCACAGTTTGTCCGTTCCCTAGGTTTCCCGCACATGTTATAGCTGTAGTAATATTCCCTTCAACCTGGAGAGTTCGGACCCATGGAATGGGTGCCATGCATTATTGCTTTAAAGGGTCTGCATTTGCTCACCCAATCTCACCAATCGTCTCAGTCCCAAGTGTCCCTCCTTATGCCACATCCAGCTGTCGTTGTAGATAGGGTCATTCCAGCTTTCATCAGAGACCCTGAAGGAATTGTAAAGAATTTCCCAGTTTTTTTGTTTTGTTTTTGAAATTCCTTTTTATAGTGGGTTTGAGCTGATTCTCGCTGCCATGTTTATGCCAGTCTAGACACACTTGATTCCCTTACGGAGACATATCAATACATAGGTTTGAAGATTCTTACTAGTCAGATATTTTCCTCTGCGGAAAATATGGGGTTTTGAGTCCCTTTCACTGAGGACGGTGTAGGTCTTGTCTATTCCATAGTTGGTTTTTGGAACGGTACCTGTGCTTATATCAAACTCTGGTTTTATGCATCACCCCACCTCTCCTTCCCCCTTAAGCAGGTATAAGAGTGTTTTCTAAATTTGAGACACTGTTCTCTTTCCTAACTCAGTTCAAGTGTAGCCATGTTTACAGGATCTTCATAAGTGATATCTTATGATAAGTTTCTTTTTCTGTGTGACTTATTTCACTTAGAATCATCGTACCTGAATCCACCCATTTTGCTGCTACTGGTCTTATGACATTGATTTCATGGCTGAGGGATATTCCATCGTATGTAAGTACCACAATTTTTTGAACCATGTTTATATTTTCTGGGATACTTAAGGTGTATCCAAGTTGAGGTCCTTGTATGCAGTGCAGCCCTAAACTTTGGGGTGGCTCTGTCTTATTGATTTTCAGTTTTCCCAAGGTATATTCCCTAGACTGGTAGTGCCCTTGGCTCTGTAGCTCTGTTCTTTACTTGTTTTAGGGAACAGAATGCACTCCTCCAGAGAGGCAGTTGGCAATTTACATCCCGCCCATCAGCATAACAAGGCTCCCTGTTCTCCAGGGCCTGTCTTGCCTTTCTTGTTCTTACACATTTTGTGGATGTCCCTTTTGACCGGTGGGAAGTGATACTTCTTTGTAGTGCAGATTTGCATTGCCCGCTTGCTTGCTTGGCCAAAAAGGGCGTATGCGTTTTCTCCTGAATATATTCAGGAGAAAACGCATACGCCCTTTTTGGCCAAGTGCATCATTGTCGAAGTTGTGCCCCTCTTCCTGTGCTTTAAAGGCGATTCCAACGTACCTCTTGAAATCTGTTTCCTGCTATTCTGCCTCGCTTTCAAGTCCGCCTCGTTGCCTTCCCTCAACAGATTTTTGGACGAATGTTGTCCTTTATTACTCGGCCAGTTTGTGAATTGCTGTGCCCCTGAGCTCCATTTTTCAACTCATTTTTGGTGAGCTGACCGCAAGTCCAAAATTTTGGTTCAGGACCTATACTGGTTCCCGGTGGGTGGCTGAGAATTTGGTTAATTCTTCTTCCTGCCGGGAAATTACAGTGATATGTGCCCGTCCAAATGCCTAACAGCTACTCTCTCATTGGTTCTCCCTCTTCCCTTTCATCCTCTGCCAAATTGGCAACCTGTGCGAACCAAGAGGTTAAAGGGGCTGTCTCTCCAAGTTGGGAGGTTGATAGTAAAGCAGACGGAAAGTCAAACCGGAGCACCAGGAGAGGGACTATTCGTTGAGTTTTAGAAACCTTTCGTATTCACAGTTTGTCCGTTCCCTAGGTTTCCCGCACATGTTATAGCTGTAGTAATATTCCCTTCAACCTGGAGAGTTCGGACCAATGGAATGGGTGCCATGCATTATTGCTTTAAAGGGTCTGCATTTGCTCACCCAATCTCACCAATCGTCTCAGTCCCAAGTGTCCCTCCTTATGCCACATCCAGCTGTCGTTGTAGATAGGGTCATTCCAGCTTTCATCAGAGACCCTGAAGGAATTGTAAAGAATTTCCCAGTTTTTTTGTTTTGTTTTTGAAATTCCTTTTTATAGTGGGTTTGAGCTGATTCTCGCTGCCATGTTTCTGCCAGTCTAGACACACTTGATTCCCTTATGGAGACATATCAATACATAGGTTTTAAGATTCTTACTAGTCAGATATTTTCCTCTGCGGGAAATATGGGGTTTTGAGTCCCTTTCACTGAGGAAGGTGTAGGTCTTGTCTATTCCATAGTTGGTTTTTGGAACGGTACCTGTGCTTATATCAAACTCTGGTTTTATGCATCACCCCACCTCTCCTTCCCCCTTAAGCAGGTATAAGAGTGTTTTCTAAATGTGAGACACTGTTCTCTTTCCTAACTCAGTTCAAGTGTAGCCATGTTTACAGGATCTTCATAAGTGATATCTTATGATAAGTATCTTTTTCTGTGTGACTTATTTCACTTAGAATCATCGTACCTGAATCCACCCATTTTGCTGCTACTGGTCTTATGACATTGATTTCATGGCTGAGGGATATTCCATCGTACGTAAGTACCACAATTTTTTGAACCATGTTTATATTTTCTGGGATACTTAAGGTGTATCCAAGTTGAGGTCCTTGTATGCAGTGCAGCCCTAAATTTTGGGGTGGCTCTGTCTTATTGATTTTCAGTTTTCCCAAGGTATATTCCCTAGACTGGTAGTGCCCTTGGCTCTGTAGCTCTGTTCTTTACTTGTTTTAGGGAACAGAATGCACTCCTCCAGAGAGGCAGTTGGCAATTTACATCCCGCCCATCAGCATAACAATGCTCCCTGTTCTCCAGGGCCTGTCTTGCCTTTCTTGTTCTTGCACATTTTGTGGATGTCCCTTTTGACCGGTGGGAAGTGATACTTCTTTGTAGTGCAGATTTGCATTGCCCGCTTGCTTGCTTGGCCAAAAAGGGCGTATGCGTTTTCTCCTGAATATATTCAGGAGAAAACGCATACGCACTTTTTGGCCAAGTGCATCATTGTCGAAGTTGTGCCCCTCTTCCTGTGCTTTAAAGGCGATTCCAACGTACCTCTTGAAATCTGTTTCCTGCTATTCTGCCTCGCTTTCAAGTCCGCCTCGTTGCCTTCCCTCAACAGATTTTTGGACGATAGTTGTCCTTTATTACTCGGCCAGTTTGTGAATTGTTGTGCCCCTGAGCTCCATTTTTCAACTCGTTTTTGGTGAGCTGACCGCAAGTCCAAAATTTTGGTTCAGGACCTATACTGGTTCCCGGTGGGTGGCTGAGAATTTGGTTAATTCTTCTTCCTGCCGGGAAATTACAGTGATATGTGCCCGTCCAAATGCCTAACAGCTACTCTCTTTGGTTCTCCCTCTTCCCTTTCATCCTCTGCCAAATTGGCAACCTGTGCGAACCAAGAGGTTAAAGGGGCTGTCTCTCCAAGTTGGGAGGTTGATAGTAAAGCAGACGGAAAGTCAAACCGGAGCACCAGGAGAGGGACTATTCGTTGAGTTTTAGAAACCTTTCGTATTCACAGTGTGTCCGTTCTCTAGGTTTCCCGCACATGTTATAGCTGTAGTAATATTCCCTTCAACCTGGAGAGTTCGTACCCATGGAATGGGTGCCATGCATTATTGCTTTAAAGGGTCTGCATTTGCTCACCCAATCTCACCAATCGTCTCAGTCCCAAGTGTCCCTCCTTATGCCACATCCAGCTGTCGTTGTAGATAGGGTCATTACAGGTTTCATCAGAGACCCTGAAGGAATTGTAAAGAATTTCCCAGTTTTTTTGTTTTGTTTTTGAAATTCCTTTTTATACTGGGTTTGAGCTGATTCTCGCTGCCATGTTTATGCCAGTCTAGACACACTTGATTCCCTTACGGAGACATATCAATACATAGGTTTGAAGATTCTTACTAGTCAGATATTTTCCTCTGCGGGAAATATGGGGCTTTGAGTCCCTTTCACTGAGGACGGTGTAGGTCTTGTCTATTCCATAGTTGGTTTTTGGAACGGTACCTGTGCTTATATCAAACTCTGGTTTTATGCATCACCCCACCTCTCCTTCCCCCTTAAGCAGGTATAAGAGTGTTTTCTAAATTTGAGACACTGTTCTCTTTCCTAACTCAGTTCAAGTGTAGCCATGTTTACAGGATCTTCATAAGTGATATCTTATGATAAGTTTCTTTTTCTGTGTGACTTATTTCACTTAGAATCATCGTACCTGAATCCACCCATTTTGCTGCTACTGGTCTTATGACATTGATTTCATGGCTGAGGGATATTCCATCGTATGTAAGTACCACAATTTTTTGAACCATGTTTATATTTTCTGGGATACTTAAGGTGTATCCAAGTTGAGGTCCTTGTATGCAGTGCAGCCCTAAACTTTGGGGTGGCTCTGTCTTATTGATTTTCAGTTTTCCCAAGGTATATTCCCTAGACTGGTAGTGCCCTTGGCTCTGTAGCTCTGTTCTTTACTTGTTTTAGGGAACAGAATGCACTCCTCCAGAGAGGCAGTTGGCAATTTACATCCCGCCCATCAGCATAACAAGGCTCCCTGTTCTCCAGGGCCTGTCTTGCCTTTCTTGTTCTTACACATTTTGTGGATGTCCCTTTTGACCGGTGGGAAGTGATACTTCTTTGTAGTGCAGATTTGCATTGCCCGCTTGCTTGCTTGGCCAAAAAGGGCGTATGCGTTTTCTCCTGAATATATTCAGGAGAAAACGCATACGCCCTTTTTGGCCAAGTGCATCATTGTCGAAGTTGTGCCCCTCTTCCTGTGCTTTAAAGGCGATTCCAACGTACCTCTTGAAATCTGTTTCCTGCTATTCTGCCTCGCTTTCAAGTCCGCCTCGTTGCCTTCCCTCAACAGATTTTTGGACGAATGTTGTCCTTTATTACTCGGCCAGTTTGTGAATTGCTGTGCCCCTGAGCTCCATTTTTCAACTCGTTTTTGGTGAGCTGACCGCAAGTCCAAAATTTTGGTTCAGGACCTATACTGGTTCCCGGTGGGTGGCTGAGAATTTGGTTAATTCTTCTTCCTGCCGGGAAATTACAGTGATATGTGCCCGTCCAAATGCCTAACAGCTACTCTCTCATTGGTTCTCCCTCTTCCCTTTCATCCTCTGCCAAATTGGCAACCTGTTCACACCAAGAGGTTAAAGGGGCTGTCTCTCCAAGTTGGGAGGTTGATAGTAAAGCAGACGGAAAGTCAAACCGGAGCACCAGGAGAGGGACTATTCGTTGAGTTTTAGAAACCTTTCGTATTCACAGTGTGTCCGTTCTCTAGGTTTCCCGCACATGTTATAGCTGTAGTAATATTCCCTTCAACCTGGAGAGTTGGGACCCATGGAATGGGTGCCATGCATTATTGCTTTAAAGGGTCTGCATTTGCTCACCCAATCTCACCAATCGTCTCAGTGCCAAGTGTCTCTCCTTATGCCACATCCAGCTGTCGTTGTAGATAGGGTCATTCCAGCTTTCATCAGAGACCCTGAAGGAATTGTAAAGAATTTCCCAGTTTTTTTGTTTTGTTTTTGAAATTCCTTTTTATAGTGGGTTTGAGCTGATTCTCGCTGCCATGTTTATGCCAGTCTAGACACACTTGATTCCCTTACGGAGACATATCAATACATAGGTTTTAAGATTCTTACTAGTCAGATATATTCCTCTCCTGGAAATATGGGATTTTGAGTCCCTTTCACTGAGGAAGGTGTAGGTCTTGTCTATTCCATAGTTGGTTTTTGGAAGGGTACCTGTGTTTATATCAAACTCTGGTTTTATGCATCACCCCACCTCTCCTTCCCCCTTAAGCAGGCATAAGAGTGTTTTCTAAATGTGAGACACTGTTCTCTTTCCTAACTCAGTTCAAGTGTAGCCATGTTTACAGGATCTTCATAAGTGATATCTTATGATAAGTTTCTTTTTCTGTGTGACTTATTTCACTAGGAATCATCGTACCTTAATCCACCCATTTTGCTGCTACTGGTCTTATGACATTGATTTCATGGCTGAGGGATATTCCATCGTATGTAAGTACCACAATTTTTTGAACCATTTTTATATTTCCTGGGATATTTAAGGTGTACCCAAGTTGAGGTCCTTGTAAGCAGTGCAGCCCTAAATTTTGGGGTGGCTCTGTCTTTTTGATTTGCAGTTTTCCCAAGGAATATTCCCTAGACTTGAAGTGCCCTTGGCTTTGTAGCTCTGTTGTTTAATTGTTTTAGGGAACACAATGCACTCCTCCAGAGAGGCAGTTGGCAATTTACATCCCGCCCATCAGCATAACAAGGCTCCCTGTTCTCCAGAGCCTGTCTTGCCTTTCTGGTTTTTACACATTTTGTGGATGTCCCTTTTGACCGGTGGGAAGTGATACTTCTTTGTAGTGCAGATTTGCATTGCCCGCTTGCTTGCTTGGCCAAAAAGGGCGTATGCGTTTTCTCCTGAATATATTCAGGAGAAAACGCATACGCCCTTTTTGGCCAAGTGCATCATTGTCGAAGTTGTGCCCCTCTTCCTGTGCTTTAAAGGCGATTCCAACGTACCTCTTGAAATCTGCTTCCTGCTATTCTGCCTCGCTTTCAAGTCCGCCTCGTTGCCTTCCCTCAACAGATTTTTGGACGATAGTTGTCCTTTATTACTCGGCCAGTTTGTGAATTGCTGTGCCCCTGAGCTCCATTTTTCAACTCGTTTTTGGTGAGCTGACCACAAGTCCAAAATTTTGGTTCAGGACCTATACTGGTTCCCAGTGGGTGGCAGAGACTTTGGTTAGTTCTTCTTCCTGCCGGGAAATTACAGTGATATGTGCCCGTCCAAATGCCTAACAGCTTCTCTCTCATTGGTTGTCCCTCTTCCCTTTCAACCTCTGCCAAATTGGCAACCTGTGCGAACCAGGAGGTTAAAGGGTCTGTCTCTCCAAGGTGGGAGGCTGATAGTAAAGCAGATGGAAAGTAAAACCGGAGCACCAGGAAAGGGACTATTCGTTGAGTTTTAGATAGCTTTCGATTTCACAGTGTGTCCGTTCTCTAGGTTTCCCATACATGTTATAGCTGTAGTAATATTCCCTTCAACCTGGAGAGTTGGGACCCATGGAATGGGTGCCATGCATTATTGCTTTAAAGGGTCTGCATTTGCTCAACCAATCTCACCAAACCTCTCAGTCACAAGTGTCCAGCCTTATGCCACATCCAGCTGTCATTGTAGATAGGGTCATTCCAGGTTTCATCAGAGACCCTGAAGGAATTGTAAAGAATTTCCCAGTTTTTTTGTTTTGTTTTTGAAATTCCTTTTTATAGTGGGTTTGAGCTGATTCTCGCTGCCATGTTTATGCCAGTCTAGACACACTTGATTCCCTTATGGAGACATATCAATACATAGGTTTTAAGATTCTTACTAGTCAGATATATTCCTCTGCGGGAAATATGGGGTTTTGAGTCCCTTTCACTGAGGAAGGTGTAGGTCTTGTCTATTCCATAGTTGGTTTTTGGAACGGTACCTGTGCTTATATCAAACTCTGGTTTTATGCATCACCCCACCTCTCCTTCCCACTTAAGCAGGCATAAGAGTGTTTTCTAAATGTGAGACTCTGTTCTCTTTCCTAACTCATTTCAAGTGTAGCCATGTTTACAGGATCTTCATAAGTGATATCTTATGATAAGTTTCTTTTTCTGTGTGACTTATTTCACTTAGAATCATCGTACCTGAATCCACCCATTTTGCTGCTACTGGTCTTATGACATTGATTTCGTGGCTGAGGGATATTCCATCGTACGTAAGTACCACAATTTTTTGAACCATTTTTATATTTCCTGGGATATTTAAGGTGTACCCAAGTTGAGGTCCTTGTAAGCAGTGCAGCCCTAAATTTTTTGGTGGCTCTGTCTTATTGATTTTCAGTTTTCCAAAGGTATATTCCCTAGACTGGAAGTGCCCTTCTGCTCTGTAGCTCTGTTCTTTACTTGTTTTAGGGAACACAATGCACTCCTCCAGAGAGGCAGTTGGCAATTTACATGCTGCCAATCAGCATAACAAGGCTCCCTGTTCTCCAGGACCTGTCTTGCCTTTCTGGTTTTTACACATTTTGTGGATGTCCCTTTTGACCGGTGGGAAGTGATACTTCTTTGTAGTGCAGATTTGCATTGCCCGCTTGCTTGCTTGGCCAAAAAGGGCGTATGCGTTTTCTCCTGAATATATTCAGGAGAAAACGCATACGCCCTTTTTGGCCAAGTGCATCATTGTCGAAGTTGTGCCCCTCTTCCTGTGCTTTAAAGGCGATTCCAATGTACCTCTTGAAATCTCTTTCCTGCTATTCTGCCTCGCTTTCAAGTCCGCCTCATTGCCTTCCCTCAACAGATTTTTGGACGATAGTTGTCGTTTATTACTCGGCCAGTTTGTGAATTGCTGTGCCCCTGAGCTCCATTTTTCAACTCGTATTTGGTGAGCTGACCGCAAGTCCAAAATTTTGGTTCAGGACCCATACTGGTTCCCGGTGGGTGTCTGAGACTTTGGTTAATTCTTCTTCCTGCCGGGAAATTACAGTGATATGTGCCCGTCCAAATGCCTAACAGCTACTCTCTCATTGGTTCTCCCTCTTCCCTTTCATCCTCTGCCAAATTGGAAACCTGTGCGAACCAGGAGGTTAAAGGGGCTGTCTCTCCAAGTTGGGAGGTTGATAGTAAAGCAGATGGAAAGTCAAACCGGAGCACCAGGAGAGGGACTATTCGTTGAGTTTTAGAAACCTTTCGTATTCACAGTGTGTCCGTTCTCTAGGTTTCCCGTACATGTTATAAGTGTAGTAATATTCCCTTCAACCTGGAGAGTTGGGACCCATGGAATGGGTGCCATGCATTATTGCTTTAAAGGGTCTGCATTTGCTCACCCAATCTCACCAATCGTCTCAGTCCCAAGTGTCCAGCCTTATGCCACATCCAGCTGTCGTTGTAGATAGGGTCATTCCAGGTTTCATCAGAGACCCTGAAGGAATTGTAAAGAATTTCCCAGTTTTTTTGTTTTGTTTTTTAAATTCCTTTTTATAGTGGGTTTGAGCTGATTCTCGCTGCCATGTTTATGCCAGTCTAGACACACTTGATTCCCTTACGGAGACATATCAATACATAGGTTTTAAGATTCTTACTAGTCAGATATATTCCTCTGCGGGAAATATGGGGTTTTGAGTCCCTTTCACTGAGGAAGGTGTATGTCTTGTCTATTCCATAGTTGGTTTTTGGAACGGTACCTGTGCTTATATCAAACTCTGGTTTTATGCATCACCCCACCTCTCCTTCCCCCTTAAGCAGGCATAAGAGTGTTTTCTAAATGTGAGACACTGTTCTCTTTCCTAACTCAGTTCAAGTGTAGCCATGTTTACAGGATCTTCATAAGTGATATCTTATGATAAGTTTCTTTTTCTCTGTGACTTATTTCACTTAGAATCATCGTACCTGAATCCACCCATTTTGCTGCTACTGGTCTTATGACATTGACGTCATGGCTGAGGGATATTCCATCGTACGTGAGTACCACAATTTTTGAACCATTTTTATATTTCCTGGGATATTTACGGTGTACCCAAGTTGAGGTCCTTGTAAGCAGTGCAGCCCTAAATTTTGGGGTGGCTCTGTCTTATTGATTTTCAGTTTTCCCAAGGTATATTCCCTAGACTGGAAGTGCCCTTGGCTCTGTAGCTCTGTTCTTTACTTATTTTAGGGAACACAATGCACTCCTCCAGAGAGGCAGTTGGCAATTTACATCCCGCCCATCAGCATAACAAGGCTCCCTGTTCTCCAGGGCCTGTCTTGCCTTTCTGGTTTTTACATATTTTGTGGATGTCCCTTTTGACCGGTGGGAAGTGATACTTCTTTGTAGTGCAGATTTGCATTGCCCGCTTGCTTGCTTGGCCAAAAAGGGCGTATGCGTTTTCTCCTGAATATATATAGGAGAAAACGCATACGCCCTTTTTGGCCAAGTGCATCATTGTCGAAGTTGTGCCCCTCTTCCTGTGCTTTAAAGGCGATTCCAACGTACCTCTTGAAATCTGTTTCCTGCTATTCTGCCTCGCTTTCAAGTCCGCCTCGTTGCCTTCCCTCAACAGATTTTTGGACGATAGTTGTCCTTTATTACTCGGCCAGTTTGTGAATTGCTGTGCCCCTGAGCTCCATTTTTCAACTCGTTTTTGGTGAGCTGACCGCAAGTCCAAAATTTTGGTTCAGGACCTATACTGGTTCCCGGTGGGTGGCAGAGACATTGGTTAGTTCTTCTTCCTGCCGGGAAATTACAGTGATATGTGCCCGTCCAAATGCCTAACAGCTTTTCTCTCATTGGTTGTCCCTCTTCCCTTTCAACCTCTGCCAAATTGGCAACCTGTGCGAACCAGGAGGTTAAAGGGGCTGTCTCTCCAAGGTGGGAGGCTGATAGTAAAGCAGATGGAAAGTCAAACCAGAGCACCAGGAGAGGGACTATTCGTTGAGTTTTAGAAACCTTTCGATTTCACAGTGTGTCTGTTCTCTAGGTTTCCCATACATGTTATAGCTGTAGTAATATTCCCTTCAACCTGGAGAGTTGGGACCCATGGAATGGGTGCCATGCATTATTGCTTTAAAGTGTCTGCATTTGCTCAACCAATCTCACCAAACCTCTCAGTCACAAGTGTCCAGCCTTATGCCACATCCAGCTGTCGTTGTAGATAGGGTCATTCCAGGTTTCATCAGAGACCCTGAAGGAATTGTAAAGAATTTCCCAGTTTTTTTGTTTTGTTTTTGAAATTCCTTTTTATAGTGGGTTTGAGCTGATTCTCGCTGCCATGTTTATGCCAGCCTAGACACACTTGATTCCCTTACGGAGACATATCAATACATAGGTTTTAAGATTCTTACTAGTCAGATATATTCCTCTCCTGGAAATATGGGGTTTTGAGACCCTTTCACTGAGGAAGCTGTTTGTCTTGTCTATTCCATAGTTGGTTTTTGCAACGGTACCTGTGCTTATATCAAACTCTGGTTTTATGCATCACCCCACCTCTCCTTCCCCCTTAAGCAGGCATAGGAGTGTTTTCTAAATGTGAGACACTGTTCTCTTTCCTAACTCAGTTCAAGTGTAGCCATGTTTACAGGATCTTCATAAGTGATATCTTATGATAAGTTTCTTTTTCTCTGTGACTTATTTCACTTAGAATCATCGTACCTGAATCCACCCATTTTGCTGCTACTGGTCTTATGACATTGACGTCATGGCTGAGGGATATTCCATCGTACGTGAGTACCACAATTTTTTGAACCATTTTTATATTTCCTGGGATATTTAAGGTGTACCCAAGTTGAGGTCCTTGTAAGCAGTGCAGCCATAAATTTTGGGGTGGCTCTGTCTTATTGATTTTCAGTTTTCCCAAGGTATATTTCCTAGACTGGAAGTGCCCTTGGCTCTGTAGCTCTGTTCTTTACTTATTTTAGGGAACACAATGCACTCCTCCAGAGAGGCAGTTGGCAATTTACATCCCGCCCATCAGCATAACAATGCTCCCTGTTCTCCAGGGCCTGTCTTGCCTTTCTGGTTTTTACATATTTTGTGGATGTCCCTTTTGACCGGTGGGAAGTGATACTTCATTGTAGTGCAGATTTGCATTGCCCGCTTGCTTGCTTGGCCAAAAAGGGCGTATGCGTTTTCTCCTGAATATATTCAGGAGAAAACGCATACGCCCTTTTTGGCAAAGTGCATCATTGTCGAAGTTGTGCCCCTCTTCCTGTGCTTTAAAGGCTATTCCAACGTACCTCTTGAAATCTGTTTCCTGCTATTCTGCCTCGCTTTCAAGTCCGCCTCGTTGCCTTCCCTCAACAGATTTTTGGACGATAGTTGCCCTTTATTACTCGGCCAGTTTGTGAATTGCTGTGCCCCTGAGCTCCATTTTTCAACTCGTTTTTGGTGAGCTGACCGCAAGTCCAAAATTTTGGTTCAGGGCCTATACTGGTTCCCGGTGGGTGGCTGAGACTTTGGTTAATTCTTCTTCCTGCCAGGAAATTACTGTGATATATGCCCGTCCAAATGCCTAACAGCTACGCACTCATTGGTTCTCCCTCTTCCTTTTCATCCACTGCCAAATTGGCAACCTGTGCGAACCAGGAGGTTAAAGGGGCTGTCTCTCCAATTTGGGAGGTTGATAGTAAAGCAGATGGAAAGTCAAATCCGAGCACCAGGAGAGGGACTATTTGTTGAGTTTTAGAAACCTTTCATATTCACAGTGTGTCCGTTCTCTAGGTTTCCCGTACATGTTATAACTGTAGTAATATTCCCTTCAACCTGGAGAGTTGGGACCCATGGAATGGGTGCCATGCATTATTGCTTTAAAGGGTCTGCATTTGCTCAACCAATCTCACCAATCGTCTCAGTCCCAAATGAGCAGCATTATGCCACATCCAGCTGTCATTGTAGATAGGGTCATTCCAGGTTTCATCAGAGACCCTGAAGGAATTGTAAAGAATTTCCCAGTTTTTTTGTTTTGTTTTTGAAATTCCTTTTTATAGTGGGTTTGAGCTGATTCTCGCTGCAATGGTTATGCCAGTCTAGAAACACTTGATTCCCTTACGGAGACATATCAATACATAGGTTTTAAGATTCTTTCTAGTCAGATATATTCCTCTCCTGGAAATATGGGGTTTTGAGTCCCTTTCACTGAGGAAGGTGTAGGTCTTGTCTATTCCATACTTGGTTTTTGGAAGGGTACCTGTGCTTATATCAAACTCTGGTTTTATGCATCACCCCACCTCTCCTTCCCCCTTAAGCAGGCATAAGAGTGTTTTCTAAATGTGACACACTGTTCTCTTTCCTAACTCAGTTCATGTGTAGCCATGTTTACAGGATCTTCATAAGTGATATCTTATGATAAGTTTCTTTTTCTGTGTGACTTATTTCACTAGGAATCATCGTACCTTAATCCACCCATTTTGCTGCTACTGGTCTTATGACATTGATTTCATGGCTGAGGGATATTCCATCGTACGTAAGTACCACAATTTTTTGAACCATTTTTATATTTCCTGGGATATTTAAGGTGTACCCAAGTTGAGGTCCTTGTAAGCAGTGCAGCCCTAAATTTTGGGGTGGATCTTTCTTTTTGATTTGCAGTTTTCCCAAGGAATATTCCCTAGACTTGAAGTGCCCTTGGCTTTGTAGCTCTGTTGTTTAATTGTTTTAGGGAACACAATGCACTCCTCCAGAGAGGCAGTTGGCAATTTACATCCCGCCCATCAGCATATCAAGGCTCCATTTTCTCCAGAGCCTGTCTTGCCTTTCTGGTTTTTACACATTTTGTGGATGTCCCTTTTGACCGGTGGGAAGTGATACTTCTTTGTAGTGCAGATTTGCATTGCCCGCTTGCTTGCTTGGCCAAAAAGGGCGTATGCGTTTTCTCCTGAATATATTCAGGAGAAAACGCATACGCCCATTTTGGACAAGTGCATCTTTGTCGAAGTTGTGCCCCTCTTCCTGTGCTTTAAAGGCGATTCCAACGTACCTCTTGAAATCTGTTTCCTGCTCTTCTGCCTCGCTTTCAGGTCCGCCTCATTGCCTTCCCTCAACAGATTTTTGGATGATAGTTTTCTTTTATTACTCGGCCAGTTTGTGAATTGCTGTGCCCCTGAGCTCCATTATTCAACTCGTTTTTGGTGAGCTGACCGCAAGTCCAAAATTTTGGTTCAGGACCTATACTGGTTCCCGGTGGGTGGCTGAGACTTTGGTTAATTCTTCTTCCTGCCGGGAAATTACAGTGATATGTGCCCGTCCAAAGGCCTAACAGCTACTCTCTCATTGGTTCTCCCACTTCCCTTTCATCCTCTGCCAAATTGGCAACCTGTGCGAACCAGGAGGTTAAAGGGGCTGTCTCTCCAAGTTGGGAGGTTGATAGTAAAGCAGATGGAAAGTCAAACCGGAGAACCAGGAGAGGGACTATTCGTTGAGTTTTAGAAACCTTTCGTATTCACAGTGTGTCCGTTCTCTAGGTTTCCCGTACATGTTATAACTGTAGTAATATTCCCTTCAACCTGGAGAGTTGGGACCCATGGAATGGGTGCCATGCATTATTGCTTTAAAGGGTCTGCATTTGCTCACCCAATCTCACCAATCCTCTCAGTCCCAAGTGTCCAGCCTTATGCCACATCCAGCTGTCATTGTAGATAGGGTCATTCCAGGATTCATCAGAGACCCTGAAGGAATTGTAAAGAATTTCCAAGTTTTTTTGTTTTGTTTTTGAAATTCCTTTTTATAGTGGGTTTGAGCTGATTCTCGCTGCCATGTTTATGCCAGTCTAGACACACTTGATTCCCTTACAGAGACATATCAATACATAGGTTTTAAGATTCTTACTAGTCAGATATATTCCTCTGCGGGGAATATGTGGTTTTGAGTCCCTTTCACTGAGGAAGGTGTAGGTCTTGTCTATTCCATAGTTGGTTTTTGGAACGGTACCTGTGCTTATATCAAACTCTGGTTTTATGCATCACCCCACCTCTCCTTCCCCCTTAAG
The DNA here is from genome assembly GCF_949752795.1 of Hyperoodon ampullatus. Lineage (NCBI taxonomy): Eukaryota > Metazoa > Chordata > Mammalia > Artiodactyla > Ziphiidae > Hyperoodon > Hyperoodon ampullatus. The sequence goes on along the minus strand of NW_027640676.1, from coordinate 1,202,184 downwards.
CAGGCATAAGAGTGTTTTCTAAATGTGAGACACTGTTCTCTTTCCCAACTCAGTTCAAGTGTAGCCATGTTTACAGGATCTTCATAAGTGATATCTTATGATAAGTTTCTTTTTCTGTGTGACTTATTTCACTTAGAATCATCATACCTGAATCCACCCATTTTGCTGCTACTGGTCTTATGACATTGATTTCATGGCTGAGGGATATTCCATCGTACGTAAGTACGACAATTTTTTGAACCATTTTTATATTTCCTGGGATATTTAAGGTGAACCAAAGTTGAGGTCCTTGTAAGCAGTGCAGCCCTAATTTTGGGGTGGCTCTGTCTTATTGATTTTCAGTTTTCCCAAGGTATATTCCGTAGACTGGAAGTGCCCTTGCCTCTGTAGCTCTGTTCTTTTCTTGTTTTAGGGAACACAATGCACTCCTCCAGAGAGGGAGTTGGCAGTTTACATCCCGCCTATCAGCAAAACAAGGTTCCCTGTTCTCCAGGGCCTGTCTTGCCTTTCTGGTTTTTACACATTTTGTGGATGTCCCTTTTGACCGGTGGGAAGTGATACTTCTTTGTAGTGCAGATTTGCATTGCCCGCTTGCTTGCTTGGCCAATAAGGGCGTATGCTTTTTCTCCTGAATATATTCAGGAGAAAACGCATACGCCCTTTTTGCCCAAGTGCATCATTGTCGAAGTTGTGCCCCTCTTCCTGTGCTTTAAAGGCGATTCCAACGTACCTCTTGAAATCTGTTTCCTGCTCTTCTGCCTCGCTTTCAGGTCCGCCTCATTGCCTTCCCTCAACAGATTTTTGGATGATAGTTGTCCTTTATTACTCAGCCAGTTTGTGAATTGCTGTGCCCCTGAGCTCCATTATTCAACTCGTTTTTGGTGAGCTGACCGCAAGTCCAAAATTTTGGTTCAGGACCTATACTGGTTCCCAGTGGGTGGCAGAGACTTTGGTTAGTTCTTCTTCATGCCGGGAAATTACAGTGATATGTGCCCGTCCAAATGCCTAACAGCTTCTCTCTCATTGGTTGTCCCTCTTCCCTTTCAACCTCTGCCAAATTGGCAACCTGTGCAAACCAGGAGGTTAAAGGGGCTGTCTCTCCAAGGTGGGAGGCTGATAGTAAAGCAGATGGAAAGTCAAACCGGAGCACCAGGAGAGGGACTATTCGTTGAGTTTTAGAAACCTTTCGATTTCACAGTGTGTCCGTTCTCTAGGTTTCCCATACATGTTATAGCTGTAGTAATATTCCCTTCAACCTCGAGAGTTGGGACCCATGGAATGGGTGCCATGCATTATTGCTTTAAAGGGTCTGCATTTGCTCAACCAATCTCACCAAACCTCTCAGTCACAAGTGTCCAGCCTTATGCCACATCCAGCTGTCGTTGTAGATAGGGTCATTCCAGGTTTCATCAGAGACCCTGAAGGAATTGTAAAGAATTTCCCAGTTTTTTTGTTTTGTTTTTGAAATTCCTTTTTATAGTGGGTTTGAGCTGATTCTCGCTGCCATGTTTATGCCAGTCTAGACACACTTGATTCCCTTACGGAGACATATCAATACATAGGTTTTAAGATTCTTACTACTCAGATATATTCCTCTGCGGGAAATATGGGGTTTTGAGTCCCTTTCACTGAGGAAGGTGTAGGTCTTGTCTATTCCATAGTTGGTTTTTGGAACGGTACCTGTGCTTATATCAAACTCTGGTTTTATGCATCACCCCACCTCTCCTTCCCCCTTAAGCAGGCATAAGAGTGTTTTCTAAATGTGAAACACTGTTCTCTTTCCTAACTCAGTTCAAGTGTAGCCATGTTTACAGGATCTTCATAAGTGATATCTTATGATAAGTTTCTTTTTCTCTGTGACTTATTTCACTTAGAATCATCGTACCTGAATCCACCCATTTTGCTGCTACTGGTCTTATGACATTGATTTCATGGCTGAGGGATATTCCATCGTACGTAAGTACCACAATTTTTTGAACCATTTTTATATTTCCTGGGATATTTAAGGTGAACCAAAGTTGAGGTCCTTGTAAGCAGTGCAGCCCTAAATTTGGGGTGGCTCTGTCTTATTGATTTTCAGTTTTCCCAAGGTATATTCCCTAGACTGGAAGTGCCCTTGGCTCTGTAGCTTTGTTCTTTTCTTGTTTTAGGGAACACAATGCACTCCTCCAGAGAGGGAGTTGGCAGTTTACATCCCGCCCATCAGCATAACAAGGCTCCCTGTTCTCCAGGGCCTGTCTTGCCTTTCTGGTTTTTACACATTTTGTGGATGTCCCTTTTGACCGGTGGGAAGTGATACTTGTTTGTAGTGCAGATTTGCATTGCCCGCTTGCTTGCTTGGCCAAAAAGGGGGTATGCGTTTTCTCCTGAATATATTCAGGAGAAAACGCATACGCCCATTTTGGCCAAGTGCATCATTGTCGAAGTTGTGCCCCTCTTCCTGTGCTTTAAAGGCGATTCCAACGTACCTCTTGAAATCTGTTTCCTGCTCTTCTGCCTCGCTTTCAGGTCCGCCTCATTGCCTTCCCTCAACAGATTTTTGGATGATAGTTGTCCTTTATTACTCAGCCAGTTTGTGAATTGCTGTGCCCCTGAGCTCCATTATTCAACTCGTTCTTGGTGAGCTGACCGCAAGTCCAAAATTTTGGTTCAGGACCTATACTGGTTCCCAGTGGGTGGCAGAGACTTTGGTTAGTTCTTCTTCCTGCCGGGAAATTACAGTGATATGTGCCCGTCCAAATGCCTAACAGCTTCTCTCTCATTGGTTGTCCCTCTTCCCTTTCAACCTCTGCCAAATTGGCAACCTGTGCAAACCAGGAGGTTAAAGGGGCTGTCTCTCCAAGGTGGGAGGCTGATAGTAAAGCAGATGGAAAGTCAAACCGGAGCACCAGGAGAGGGACTATTCGTTGAGTTTTAGAAACCTTTCGATTTCACAGTGTGTCCGTTCTCTAGGTTTCCCATACATGTTATAGCTGTAGTAATATTCCCTTCAACCTGGAGAGTTGGGACCCATGGAATGGGTGCCATGCATTATTGCTTTAAAGGGTCTGCATTTGCTCAACCAATCTCACCAAACCTCTCAGTCACAAGTGTCCAGCCTTATGCCACATCCAGCTGTCGTTGTAGATAGGGTCATTCCAGGTTTCATCAGAGACCCTGAAGGAATTGTAAAGAATTTCCCAGTGTTTTTGTTTTGTTTTTGAAATTCCTTTTTATAGTGGGTTTGAGCTGATTCTCGCTGCCATGTTTATGCCAGTCTAGACACACTTGATTCCCTTACGGAGACATATCAACACATAGGTTTTAAGATTCTTACTAGTCAGATATATTCCTCTGCGGGAAATATGGGGTTTTGAGTCCCTTTCACTGAGGAAGGTGTAGGTCTTGTCTATTCCATAGTTGGTTTTTGGAACGGTACCTGTGCTTATATCAAACTCTGGTTTTATGCATCACCCCACCTCTCCTTCCCCCTTAAGCAGGCATAAGAGTGTTTTCTAAATGTGAGACACTGTTCTCTTTCCTAACTCAGTTCAAGTGTAGCCATGTTTACAGGATCTTCATAAGTGATATCTTATGATAAGTTTCTTTTTCTGTGTGACTTATTTCACTTAGAATCATCGTACTTGAATCCACCCATTTTGCTGCTACTGGTCTTATGACATTGATTTCATGGCTGAGGGATATTCCATCGTACGTAAGTACCACAATTTTCTGAACCATTTTTATATTTCCTGGGATATTTAAGGTATACCCAAGTTGAGGTCCTTGTAAGCAGTGCAGCCCTAAATTTTGGGGTGGCTCTGTCTTATTGATTTTCAGTTTTCCCAAGGTATATTCCCTAGACTGGAAGTGCCCTTGGCTCTGTATCTCTGTTCATTACTTGTTTTAGGGAACACAATGCACTCCTCCAGAGAGGCAGTTGGCAATTTACATCCCGCCCATCAGCATAACAAGGCTCCCTGTTCTCCAGGGCATGTCTTGCCTTTCTGGTTTTTACACATTTTGTGGATGTCCCTTTTGACCGGTGGGAAGTGATACTTCTTTGTAGTGAAGATTTGCATTGCCCGCTTGCTTGCTTGGCCAAAAATGGCGTATGCGTTTTCTCCTGAATATATTCAGGAGAAAACACATACGCTCTTTTTGGACAAGTGCATCATTGTCAAAGTTTTGCCCCTCTTCCTGTGCTTTAAAGGCGATTCCAACGTACCTCTTGAAATATGTTTCCTGCTATTCTGCCTCGCATTCAAGTCTGCCTCGTTGCCTTCCCTCAACAGATTTTTGGACGATAGTTGTCCTTTATTACTCGCCAGTTTGGGAATAGCTGTGCCCCCGAGCTCCATTTTTCAACTCGTTTTTGGTGAGCTGACGGCAAGTCCAAAATTTTGGTTCAAGACCTATACTGATTCCCGGAGTGGGGCTGAGATTTTGGTTAATTCTTCTTCCTGCCGAGAAGTTAGAGTGATATGTTCAAGTCCAAATGCCTAACAGCTACTCTCTCATTGGTTCTCCCACTTCCCTTTCATCCTCTGCCAAATTGGCAACCTGTGTGAACCAGGAGGTTAAAGGGGCTGTCTCTCCAAGTTAGGAGGTTGATAGTAAAGCAGATGGAAAGTCAAACTGGAGCACCAGGAGAGGGACTATTCGTTGAGTTTTAGAAACCTTTCGTATTCACAGTGTGTCCGTTCTCTAGGTTTCCCGTACATGTTATAGCTGTAGTAATATTCCCTTCAACCTGGAGAGTTGGGACCCATGGAATGGGTGCCAGGCATTTGTGCTTTAAAGGGTCTGCATTTGCTCACTCAATCTCACCAATCGTCTCAGTCCCAAGTGTCCCTCCTTATGCCACATCCAGCTGTCATTGTAGATAGGGTCATTCCAGGTTTCATCAGAGACCCTGAAGGAATTGTAAAGAATTTCCCAGTTTTTTTGTTTTGTTTTTGGAATTCCTTTTTATAGTGGGTTTGAGCTGATTCTCGCTGCCATGTTTATGCCAGTCTAGACACACTTGTTTCCCTTACGGAGACATATCAATACATAGGTTTTAAGATTCTTACCAGTCAGATATATTCCTCTGTGGGAAATATGGGGTTTTGAGTCCCTTTCACTGAGGAAGGTGTAGGTCTTGTCTATTCCATAGTTGGTTTTTGGAATGGTACCTGTTCTTATATCAAACTCTGGTTTTATGCATCACCCCACCTCTCCTTCCCCCTTAAGCAGGCATAAGAGTGTTTTCTAAATGTGAGACACTGTTCTCTTTCCTAACTCAGTTCAAGTGTAGCCATGTTTACAGGATCTTCATAAGTGATATCTTATGATAAGTTTCTTTTTCTGTGTGACTTATTTCACTTAGAATCATCGTACTTGAATCCACCCATTTTGCTGCTACTGGTCTTTTGACATTGATTTCATGGCTGAGGGATATTCCATCGTACGTAAGTACCACAATTTTTTGAAGCATTTTTATATTTCCTGGGATATTTAAGGTATACCCAAGTTGAGGTCCTTGTAAGCAGTGCAGCCCTAAATTTTGGGGTGGCTCTGTCTTATTGATTTTCAGTTTTCCCAAGGAATATTCCCTAGACTGGAATTGCCCTTGGCTCTGTAGCTCTGTTGTTTACCTGTATTAGGGAACACAATGCACTCCTCCAGAGAGGCAGTTGGCAATTTACATCCCGCCCATCAGCATAACAAGGCTCTCTGTTCTCCAGGGCCTGTCTTGTCTTCCTGGTTTTTACACATTTTGTGGATGTCCCTTTTGACCGGTGGGAAGTGATACTTCTTTGTAGTGCAGACTTGCATTGCCCGCTTGCTTGCTTGGCCAAAAAGGGCGTATGCGTTTTCTCCTGAATATATTCAGGAGAAAACGCATACGCCCTTTTTGGCCAAGTGCATCATTGTCGAAGTTGTGCCCCTCTTCCTGTGCTTTAAAGGCGATTCCAACGTACCTCTTGAAATCTGTTTCCTGCTATTCTGCCTCGCTTTCAAGTCCGCCTCGTTGCCTTCCCTCAACAGATTTTAGGACGATATTTGTCCTTTATTACTCGGCCAGTTTGTGAATTGCTGTGCCCCTGAGCTCCATTTTTCAACTCGTTTTTTGTGAGCTGACCGCAAGTCCAAAATTTTGGTTCAGGACCTATGCTGCTTCCAGGTGGGGGGCTGAGACTTTGGTTAATTCTTCTTCCTGCCGGGATATTACAGTGATATGTGCCCGTCCAAATGCCTAACAGCTACTCTCTCATTGGTTCTTCCTCTTCCCTTTCATCCTCTGCCAAATTGGAAACCTGTGCGAACCAGGAGGTTAAAGGGGCTGTCTCTCCAAGTTGGGAGGTTGATAGTAAAGCAGATGGAAAGTCAAACCGGAGCACCAGGAGAGGGACTATTCGTTGAGTTTTAGAAACCTTTCGTATTCACAGTGTGTCCGTTCTCTAGGTTTCCCGTACATGTTATAGCTGTAGTAATATTCCCTTCAACCTGGAGACTTGGGACCCATGGATTGGGTGCCATGCATTATTGCTTTAAAGGGTCTGCATTTGTTCACCCAATCTCACCAATCCTCTCAGTCCCAAGTGTCCAGCCTTATGCCACATCCAGCTGTCGTTGTAGATAGGGTCATTCCAGGTTTCATCAGAGACCCTGAAGGAATTGTAAAGAATTTCCCAGTGTTTTTGTTTTGTTTTTGAAATTCCTTTTTATAGTGGGTTTGAGCTGATTCTCGCTGCCATGTTTATGCCAGTCTAGACACACTTGATTCCCTTACGGAGACATATCAATACATAGGTTTTAAGATTCTTACTAGTCAGATATATTCCTCTGCGGGAAATATGGGGTTTTGAGTCCCTTTCACTGAGGAAGGTGTAGGTCTTGTCTATTCCATAGTTGGTTTTTGGAACGGTACCTGTGCTTATATCAAACTCTGGTTTTATGCATCACCCCACCTCTCCTTCCCCCTTAAGCAGGCATAAGAGTGTTTTCTAAATGTGAGACACTGTTCTCTTTCCTAACTCAGTTCAAGTGTAGCCATGTTTACAGGATCTTCATAAGTGATATCTTATGACAAGTTTCTTTTTCTGTGTGACTTATTTCACTTAGAATCATCGTACTTGAATCCACCCATTTTGCTGCTACTGGTCTTATGACATTGATTTCATGGCTGAGGGATATTCCATCGTACGTAAGTACCACAATTTTCTGAACCATTTTTATATTTCCTGGGATATTTAAGGTATACCCAAGTTGAGGTCCTTGTAAGCAGTGCAGCCCTAAATTTTGGGGTGGCTCTGTCTTATTGATTTTCAGTTTTCCCAAGGTATATTCCCTAGACTGGAAGTGCCCTTGGCTCTGTATCTCTGTTCATTACTTGTTTTAGGGAACACAATGCACTCCTCCAGAGAGGCAGTTGGCAATTTACATCCCGCCCATCAGCATAACAAGGCTCCCTGTTCTCCAGGGCATGTCTTGCCTTTCTGGTTTTTACACATTTTGTGGATGTCCCTTTTGACCGGTGGGAAGTGATACTTCTTTGTAGTGAAGATTTGCATTGCCCGCTTGCTTGCTTGGCCAAAAATGGCGTATGCGTTTTCTCCTGAATATATTCAGGAGAAAACACATACGCTCTTTTTGGACAAGTGCATCATTGTCAAAGTTTTGCCCCTCTTCCTGTGCTTTAAAGGTGATTCCAACGTACCTCTTGAAATATGTTTCCTGCTATTCTGCCTCGCATTCAAGTCTGCCTCGTTGCCTTCCCTCAACAGATTTTTGGACGATAGTTGTCCTTTATTACTCGCCAGTTTGGGAATAGCTGTGCCCCCGAGCTCCATTTTTCAACTCGTTTTTGGTGAGCTGACGGCAAGTCCAAAATTTTGGTTCAAGACCTATACTGATTCCCGGAGTGGGGCTGAGATTTTGGTTAATTCTTCTTCCTGCCGAGAAGTTAGAGTGATATGTTCAAGTCCAAATGCCTAACAGCTACTCTCTCATTGGTTCTCCCACTTCCCTTTCATCCTCTGCCAAATTGGCAACCTGTGTGAACCAGGAGGTTAAAGGGGCTGTCTCTCCAAGTTGGGAGGTTGATAGTAAAGCAGATGGAAAGTCAAACTGGAGCACCAGGAGAGGGACTATTCGTTGAGTTTTAGAAACCTTTCGTATTCACAGTGTGTCCGTTCTCTAGGTTTCCCGTACATGTTATAGCTGTAGTAATATTCCCTTCAACCTGGAGAGTTGGGACCCATGGAATGGGTGCCAGGCATTTGTGCTTTAAAGGGTCTGCATTTGCTCACTCAATCTCACCAATCGTCTCAGTCCCAAGTGTCCCTCCTTATGCCACATCCAGCTGTCGTTGTAGATAGGGTCATTCCAGGTTTCATCAGAGACCCTGAAGGAATTGTAAAGAATTTCCCAGTTTTTTTGTTTTGTTTTTGGAATTCCTTTTTATAGTGGGTTTGAGCTGATTCTCGCTGCCATGTTTATGCCAGTCTAGACACACTTGTTTCCCTTACGGAGACATATCAATACATAGGTTTTAAGATTCTTACCAGTCAGATATATTCCTCTGTGGGAAATATGGGGTTTTGAGTCCCTTTCACTGAGGAAGGTGTAGGTCTTGTCTATTCCATTTTTGGTTTTTGGAATGGTACCTGTTCTTATATCAAACTCTGGTTTTATGCATCACCCCACCTCTCCTTCCCCCTTAAGCAGGCATAAGAGTGTTTTCTAAATGTGAGACACTGTTCTCTTTCCTAACTCAGTTCAAGTGTAGCCATGTTTACAGGATCTTCATAAGTGATATCTTATGATAAGTTTCTTTTTCTGTGTGACTTATTTCACTTAGAATCATCGTACTTGAATCCACCCATTTTGCTGCTACTGGTCTTTTGACATTGATTTCATGGCTGAGGGATATTCCATCGTACGTAAGTACCACAATTTTTTGAAGCATTTTTATATTTCCTGGGATATTTAAGGTATACCCAAGTTGAGGTCCTTGTAAGCAGTGCAGCCCTAAATTTTGGGGTGGCTCTGTCTTATTGATTTTCAGTTTTCCCAAGGAATATTCCCTAGACTGGAATTGCCCTTGGCTCTGTAGCTCTGTTGTTTACCTGTATTAGGGAACACAATGCACTCCTCCAGAGAGGCAGTTGGCAATTTACATCCCGCCCATCAGCATAACAAGGCTCCCTGTTCTCCAGGGCCTGTCTTGTCTTCCTGGTTTTTACACATTTTGTGGATGTCCCTTTTGACCGGTGGGAAGTGATACTTCTTTGTAGTGCAGACTTGCATTGCCCGCTTGCTTGCTTGGCCAAAAAGGGCGTATGCGTTTTCTCCTGAATATATTCAGGAGAAAACGCATACGCCCTTTTTGGCCAAGTGCATCATTGTCGAAGTTGTGCCCCTCTTCCTGTGCTTTAAAGGCGATTCCAACGTACCTCTTGAAATCTGTTTCCTGCTATTCTGCCTCGCTTTCAAGTCCGCCTCGTTGCCTTCCCTCAACAGATTTTAGGACGATAGTTGTCCTTTATTACTCGGCCAGTTTGTGAATTGCTGTGCCCTTGAGCTCCATTTTTCAACTCGTTTTTTGTGAGCTGACCGCAAGTCCAAAATTTTGGTTCAGGACCTATGCTGCTTCCAGGTGGGGGGCTGAGACTTTGGTTAATTCTTCTTCCTGCCGGGAAATTAGAGTGATATGTGCCCGTACAAATGCTTAACAACTATTCTCTCATTGGTTCTCCCTCTTCCCTTTCATCCTCTGCTAATTTGGCAACCTGTGGGAACCAGGAGATTAAAGAGGCTGTCTCTCCAAGTTGGGAGATTGATAGTAAAGCAGATGGAAACTCAAACCGGAGCACCAGGAGAGGGACTATTCGTTGAGTTTTAGAACCCTTTCGTATTCACAGTTTGTCCGTTCTCTAGGTTTCCTGTACATGTTATAGCTGTAGTAATATTCCCTTCAACCTGGAGAGTTGGGAACCATGGAATGGGTGCCAGGCATTTGTGATTTAAAAGGTCTGCATTTGCTCACCCAATCTCACCAATCCTCTCAGTCCCAAGTGTCCAGCCTTATGCCATATCCAGCTGTCGTTTTAGATAGGGTCATTCCAGGTTTCATCAGAGACCCTGAAGGAAATGTAAAGAATTTCCCAGGTTTTTTGTTTTGTTTTTGAAATTCCTTTTTATAGTGGGTTTGAGCTGATCCTCGCTGCCATGTTTATGCCAGTCTAGACACACTTGATTCCCTTATGGAGACATATCAATACATAGGTTTTAAGATTCTTACTAGTCAGATATATTCCTCTGCGGGAAATATGGGGTTTTGAGTCCCTTTCACTGAGGAAGGTGTAGGTCTTGTCTATTCCATAGTTGGTTTTTGGAACGGTACCTGTGCTTATATCAAACTCTGGTTTTATGCATCACCCCACCTCTCCTTCCCCCTTAAGCAGGCAAAAGAGTGTTTTCTAAATGTGTGACACTGTTCTCTTTCCTAACTCAGTTCAAGTGTAGCCATGTTTACAGGATCTTCATAAGTGATATCTTATGATAAGTTTCTTTTTCTGTGTGACTTATTTCACTTAGAATCATCGTACCTGAATCCACCCATTTTGCTGCTACTGGTCTTATGACATTGATTTCATGGCTGAGGGATATTCCATCGTACGTATATACCACAATTTTCTGAACCATTTTTATATTTCCTGGGATATTTAAGGTGTACCCAAGTTGAGGTCCTTGTAAGCAGTGCAGCCCTAAATTTTGGGGTGGCTCTGTCTTATTGATTTTCAGTTTTCCCAAGGTATATTCCCTAGACTGGAAGTGCCCTTGGCTCTGTAGCTCTGTTGTTTACTTGTTTTAGGGAACACAATGCACTCCTCCAGAGAGGCAGATGGCAATTTACATCCCGCCCATCAGCATAACAAGGCTTCCTGTTCTCCAGGGCCTGTCTTGCCTTTCTGGTTTTTACACATGTTGTGGATATCCCTTTTGACTGGTGGGAAGTGATACTTCTTTGCAGTGCAGATTTGCATTGCCCACTTGCTTGCTTGGCCAAAAAGGGCGTATGCGTTTTCTCCTGAATATATTCAGGAGAAAACGCATACGCCCTTTTTGGCCAAGTGCATCATGGTCGAAATTGTGCCCCACTTCCTGTGCTTTAAAGGTGATTCCAAGGTACCCCTTGAAATCTGTTTCCTGCTATTCTGCCTCGCTTTCAAGTCCGCCTTGTTGCCTTCCCTCAACAGATTTTTGGACGATAGTTGTCCTTTATTACTCGGCCAGTTTGTGAATTTCTGTGCCCCTGAGCTCCATTTTTCAACTCATTTTTTGTTTGCTGACCGCATATCCAAAATTTTGGTTCAGGACCTATGCTGGTTCCCGTTGGGTGGATGAGAGTTTGGTTAATTCTTTTTCCTGCCGGGAAATTAGAGTGATATGTGCCCGTCCAAATGCCTAACAGCTACTCTCTCATTGGTTCTCCCTCTTCCCTTTCATCCTCTGCCAAATTGGCAACCTGTGTGAACCAGGAGGTTAAAGGGGCTGTCTCTCCAAGTTGGGAGATTGATAGTAAAGCAGATGGAAAGTCAAACCGGAGCACCAGGAGAGGGACTATTCGTTGAGTTTTAGAAACCTTTCGTATTCACAGTGTGTGCGTTCTCTAGGTTTCCTGTACATGTTATAGCTGTAGTAATATTCCCTTCAACCTGGAGAGTTGGGACCCTTGGAATGGGTGCCAGGCATTTGTGCTTTAAAGTGTCTGCATTTGCTCACCCAATCTCACCAACCCTCTCAGTCCCAAGTGTCCAGCCTTATGCCACATCCAGTTGTCGTTGTAGATAGGGTCATTCCAGGTTTCATCAGAGACCCTGAAGGAATTGTAAAGAATTTCCCAGTTTTTTTGTTTTGTTTTTGAAATTCCTTTTTATCGTGGGTTTGAGCTCACTCTTCCTGCCATGTTTACGGCAGTCTAGACACAGTTGATTCCCTACGGAGACATATCAATACATGGGTTTTAAGATTCTTACTAGTCAGATATATTCCTCTGTGGGAAATATGGGATTTTGAGTCCCTTTCACTGAGGAAGGTGTAGGTCTTGTCTATTCCATAGTTGGTTTTTGGAACGGTACCTGTGCTTATATCAAACTCTGGTTTTATGCATCACCCCACCTCTCCTTCCCCCTTAAGCAGGCATAAGAGTGTTTTCTAAATGTGAGACACTGTTCTCTTTCCTAACTCAGTTCAAGTGTAGACATGTTTACAGGATCTTCATAAGTGATATCTTATGATAAATTTCTGTTTCTGTGTGACTTATTTCACTTAGAATCATCGTACCTGAATCCACCCATTTTGCTGCTACTGGTCTTATGACATTGATTTCATGGCTGAGGGATATTCCATCATACATAAGTCCCACAATTTTTTGAACCATTTTTATATTTCCTGGGATATTTAAGGTGTACCCAAGTTGAGGTCCTTGTAAGCAGTGCAGCCCTAAATTTTGGGGTGGCTCTGTCTTATTGATTTTCAGTTTTCCCAAGGTATATTCCCTAGACTGGAAGTGCCCTTGGCTCTGTAGCTCTGTTCTTTACTTGTTTTAGGGAACACAGTGTACTCCTCCAGAGAGGCAGTTGGCAATTTTCATCCCGCCCATCAGCATAACAAGGCTCCCTGTTCTCCAGGGCATGTCTTGCCTTTCTGGTTTTTACACATTTTGTGGATGTCCCTTTTGACCGGTGGGAAGTGATACTTCTTTGTAGTGAAGATTTGCATTGCCCGCTTCCTTGCTTGGCCAAAAATGGCGTATGCGTTTTCTCCTGAATATATTCAGGAGAAAACACATACGCTCTTTTTGGACAAGTGCATCATTGTCAAAGTTTTGCCCCTCTTCCTGTGCTTTAAAGGCGATTCCAACGTACCTCTTGAAATCTGTTTCCTGCTATTCTGCCTCGCATTCAAGTCTGCCTCGTTGCCTTCCCTCAACAGATTTTTGGACGATAGTTGTCCCTTATTACTCGCCAGTTTGGGAATAGCTGTGCCCCCGAGCTCCATTTTTCAACTCGTTTTTGGTGAGCTGACGGCAAGTCCAAAATTTTGGTTCAAGACCTATACTGATTCCCGGAGTGGGGCTGAGATTTTGGTTAATTCTTCTTCCTGCCGAGAAGTTAGAGTGATATGTTCAAGTCCAAATGCCTAACAGCTACTCTCTCATTGGTTCTCCCACTTCCCTTTCATCCTCTGCCAAATTGGCAACCTGTGTGAACCAGGAGGTTAAAGGGGCTGTCTCTCCAAGTTGGGAGGTTGATAGTAAAGCACATGGAAAGTCAAACTGGAGCACCAGGAGAGGGACTATTCGTTGAGTTTTAGAAACCTTTCGTATTCACAGTGTGTCCGTTCTCTAGGTTTCCCGTACATGTTATAGCTGTAGTAATATTCCCTTCAACCTGGAGAGTTGGGACACATGGAATGGGTGCCAGGCATTTGTGCTTTAAAGGGTCTGCATTTGCTCACTCAATCTCACCAATCGTCTCAGTCCCAAGTGTCCCTCCTTATGCCACATCCAGCTGTCGTTGTAGATAGGGTCATTCCAGGTTTCATCAGAGACCCTGAAGGAATTTTAAAGAATTTCCCAGTTTTTTTGTTTTGTTTTTGAAATTCCTTTTTATAGTGGGTTTGAGCTGATTCTCGCTGCCATGTTTATGCCAGTCTAGACACACTTGTTTCCCTTACGGAGACATATCAATACATAGGTTTTAAGATTCTTACTAGTCAGATATATTCCTCTGCGGGAAATATGGGGTTTTGAGTCCCCTTCACTGAGGAAGGTGTAGGTCTTGTCTATTCCATAGTTGGTTTTTGGAACGGTACCTGTGCTTATATCAAACTCTGGTTTTATGCATCACCCCACCTCTCCTTCCCCCTTAAACAGGCATAAGAGTGTTTTCTAAAGGTGAGACACTGTTCTCTTTCCTAACTCAGTTCAAGTGTAGCCATGTTTACAGGATCTTCATAAGTGACATCTTATGATAAGTTTCTTTTTCTCTGTGACTTATTTCACTTAGAATCATCGTACCTGAATCCACCCATTTTGCTGCTACTGGTCTTATGACATTGATTTCATGGCTGAGGGATATTCCATCGTACGTAAGTACCACAATTTTTTGAACCATTTTTATATTTCCTGGGATATTTAAGGTGTACCCAATTTGAGGTCCTTGTAAGCAGTGCAGCCCTAAATTTTGGGGTGGCTCTGTCTTATTGATTTTCAGTTTTCCCAAGGTATATTCCCTAGACTGGAAGTGCCCTTGGCTCTGTAGCTCTGTTGTTTACTTGTTTTAGGGAACACAATGCACTCCTCCAGAGAGGCAGTTGGCAATTTACATCCCGCCCATCAGCATAACAAGGCTCCCTGTTCTCCAGGGCCTGTCTTGCCTTTCTGGTTTTTACACATTTTGTGGATGTCCCTTTTGACCGGTGGGAAGTGATACTTCTTTGTAGTGCAGATTTGCATTGCCCGCTTGCTTGCTTGGCCAAAAATGGCGTATGCGTTTTCTCCTGAATATATTCAGGAGAAAACTCATACGCCCTTTTTGCCCAAGTGCATCATTGTCGAAGTTGTGCCCCTCTTCCTGTGCTTTAAAGGCGATTCCAAAGTACCTCTTGAAATCTGTTTACTGCTATTCTGCCTCGCTTTCAAGTCTGCCTCGTTGCCTTCCCTCAACAGATTTTTGGACGATAGTTGTCCTTTATTACTCGGCCAGTTTGTGAATTGCTGTGCCCCTGAGCTCCATTTTTCAACTCGTTTTTGGTGAGCTGACCGCAAGTCCAAAATTTTGGTTCAGGACCTATACTGGTTCCCGGTGGGTGGCTGAGACTTTGCTTAATTCTTCTTCCTGCCGGGAAATTACAGTGATATGTGCCCGTCCAAATGCCTAACAGCTACTCTCTCATTGGTTCTCCCTCTTCCCTTTCATCCTCTGCCAAATAGGCAACCTGCGTGAACCAGGAGGTTAAAGGTGCTGTCTCTGCATGTTGGGAGGTTGATAGTAAAGCAGATGGAAAGTCAAACCGGAGCACCAGGAGAGGGACGATTCGTTGAGTTTTAGAAACCTTTCATATTCACAGTGTGTCTGTTCTCTAGGTTTCCCGTACATGTTATAACTGTAGTAATATTCCCTTTAACCTGGAGAGTTGGGACCCATGGAATGGGTGCCATGCATTATTGCTTTAAAGGGTCTGCATTTGATCACTCAATCTCACCAATCCTCTCAGTCCCAAGTGTCCAGCCTTATGCCACATCCAGCTGTTGTTGTAAAGAGGGTCATTCCAGGTTTCATCAGAGACTCTGAAGGAATTGTAAAGAATTTCCCAGTTTTTTTTGTTTTGTTTTTGAAATTCCTTTTTATAGTGGGTTTGAGCTGATTCTCGCTGCCATGTTTATGACAGTCTAGACACACTTGATTCCCTTACGGAGACATATCAATACATAGGTTTTAAGATTCTTACTAGTCAGATATATTCCTCTGCGGGAAATATGGGGTTTTGAGTCCCTTTCACTGAGGAAGGTGTAGGTCTTGTCTATTCCATAGTTGGTTTTTGGAACGGTACCTGTGCTTATATCAAACTCTGGTTTTATGCATCACCCCACCTCTCCTTCCCCCTTAAGCAGGCATAAGAGTGTTTTCTAAATGTGAGACACTGTTCTCTTTCCTAACTCAGTTCAAGTGTAGCCATGTTTACAGGATCTTCATAAATGATATCTTATGATAAGTTTCTTTTTCTGTGTGACTTATTTCACTTAGAATCATCGTACCTGAATCCACCCATTTTGTTGCTACTGGTCTTATGACATTGATTTCATTGCTGAGGGATATTCCATCGTACGTAAGTACCACAATTTTTGGAACCATTTTTATATTTCCTGGGATATTTAAGGTGTACCCAAGTTGAGGTCCTTGTAAGCAGTGCAGCCCTAAATTTTGGGGTGGCTCTGTCTTATTGATTTTCAGTTTTCCCAAGGTATATTCCCTAGACTGGAAGTGCCCTTGGCTCTGTAGCTCTGTTGTTTACTTGTTTTAGGGAACACAATGCACTCCTCCAGGGAGGCAGTTGTCAATTTACATCCCGCCAATCAGCATAACAAGGCTCCCTGTTCTCCAGGTCCTGTCTTGCCTTTCTGGTTTTTACACATTTTGTGGATGTCGCTTTTGACCGGTGGGAAGTGATACTTCTTTGTAGTGCAGATTTGCATTGCTGGCTTGCTTGCTTGGCCAAAAAGGGCGTATGCGTTTTCTCCTGAATATATTCAGGAGAAAACGCATACGCCCTTTTTGGCCACGTGCATCATTGTCGAAGTTGTGCCCCTCTTCCTGTGCTTTAAAGGCGATTCCAACGTACCTCTTTAATCTGTTTCCTGCTATTCTGCCTCGCTTTCAAGTCCGCCTCGTTGCCTTCCCTCAACAGATTTTTGGACGATAGTTGTCCTTTATTACTCGGCCAGTTTGTGAATTGCTGTGCCCCTGAGCTCCATTTTTCAACTCGTATTTGGTGAGCTGACCGCAAGTCCAAAATTTTGGTTCAGGACCCATACTGGTTCCCGGTGGGTGTCTGAGACTTTGGTTAATTCTTCTTCCTGCCGGGAAATTACAGTGATATGTGCCCGTCCAAATGCCTAACAGCTACTCTCTCATTGGTTCTCCCTCTTCCCTTTCATCCTCTGCCAAATTGGAAACCTGTGCGAACCAGGAGGTTAAAGGGGCTGTCTCTCCAAGTTGGGAGGTTGATAGTAAAGCAGATGGAAAGTCAAACCGGAGCACCAGGAGAGGGACTATTCGTTGAGTTTTAGAAACCTTTCGTATTCACAGTGTGTCCATTCTCTAGGTTTCCCGTACATGTTATAGCTGTAGTAATATTCCCTTCAACCTGGAGAGTTGGGACCCATGGAATGGGTGCCAGGCATTTGTGCTTTAAAGGGTCTGCATTTGCTAACCCAATCTCACCAATCGTCTCAATCCCAATTGTCCCTTCTTATGTCACATCCAGCTGTCATTGTAGATAGGGTCATTCCAGGTTTCATCAGAGACCCTGAGGAATTGTAAAGAATTTCCCAGTTTTTTTGTTTTGTTTTTGAAATTCCTTTTTATAGTGGGTTTGAGCTGATTCTCGCTTCCATGTTTATGCCAGTCTAGGCACACTTGATATCCTTACGGAGACATATCAATACATAGGTTTTAAGATTCTTACTAGTCAGATATATTCCTCTGCGGGAAATATGGAGTTTTGAGTCCCTTTCCCTGAGGAAGTTGTAGGTCTTGTCTATTCCATAGTTGGTTTTTGGAACGGTACCTGTGCTTATATCAAACTCTGGTTTTATGCATCACCCCACCTCTCCTTCCCCCTTAAGCAGGCATAAGAGTGTTTTCTAAATATGAGACACTTTTCTCTTTCCTAACTCAGTTCAAGTGTAGCCATGTTTACAGGATCTTCATAAGTGATATCTTATGATAAGTTTCTTTTTCTGTGTGACTTATTTCACTTAGAATCATCGTACCTGAATCCACACATTTTGCTGCTACTGGTCTTAGGACATTGATTTCATGGCTGAAGGATATTCCATCGTACGTAAGTACCACAATTTTTTGAACCATTTTTATATTTCCTGGGATATTTTAGGTGTACCCAAGTTTAGGTCCTTGTAAGCAGTGCAGCCCTAAATTTTGGGGTGGCTCTGTCTTATTGATTTTCAGTTTTCCCAAGGTATATTCCCTAGACTGGAAGTGCCCTTGGCTCTGTAGCTCTGTTCTTTACTTGTTTTAGGGAACACAATGCACTCCTCCAGAGAGGCAGTTGGCAATTTACATCCCGCCCATCAGCATAACAAGGCTCCCTGTTCTCCAGGGCCTGTCTTGCCTTTCTGGTTTTTACACATTTTGTGGATGTCCCTTTTGACCAGTGGGAAGTGGTACTTCTTTGTAGTGCAGATTTGCATTGCCCGCTTGCTTGCTTGGCCAAAATGGGTGTATGCGTTTTCTCTTGAATATATTCAGGAGAGAACGCATGCGCCCTTTATGGACAATTCCATAATTGTCGAAGTTGTGATGCTTTTCCTGTGTTTAAAGGCGATTCCAATGTACTTCTGGAAATCTGTTTCGTGCACTTCTGCCTCATTTTCAATTCCGCCTCATTTCTTTATCTCAACAGATTTTTGGAAGAGAGTAGACCTTTATAACTCTGCAAGTTAGTGAATTTCTGTGCCCCTGAGCTCCATTTTTCAACTCGCGTTTTTGTGAGCTTACTGCCAATCCACAATTTTGCTTCAGGACCTATACTGGTTCCATTGGGGGGGCTGGCTCAGAGTTGGTTAATTCTTCTTCGTGACGGGAATTTAGAGTGACATGTGGCCATCCAAATGCCTACAGCTACTCCCTAATTGTTTCTCCCTCTTCCCTTATATCCTCTGCACAACGTGCCAACTGTGTGAACCAGGAGGTTAAATGTGCTGACTCTCCAATTTGGGAGATTGATACTAAAGCAGTTGGAATGTCAAACTGGTGCACAAGATGAGAAAAAAATTAGTAGAGTTTTAGAAACCTTTCACCATCAGATGGTGTCCATTCTCTAGGTTTCCCATACATGTTATAACTGTACTGATATTCCCTTCTACCTGGAGAGTTGGGAACCATGGAATGGGTGCCAGGTATTATTGCTTTAAACGGTGTGCATTTTCTCACCCAATCTCACCAATCCTCTCAGTCCCAAGTGACCAGCCTTATGCCACATCCAGCTGTCGTTGTAGATAGGGTCATTCTAAGTTTCATCAGAACCCCTGAAGGTATTGTGTAAGAATTTCACTGTTTATTTGTTTTGTTTTGAAATTCATTTTTATAGTGGATTTGAGCTGATTCTCACTGCCGTGTTTTTGTCGTTCTAGACACACTTGCTTACCTTATGGAGACATATCAATACATAGGTTTTAAGATTCTTACTAGTCAGATATACTACTCTGCGGGGAATAGGGGTGTTGAGCCCCATTCAGTGACGAAAGAGTAGGTCTTGTCTATTCTGTATTTGGATTATGCAACCGTACCTGTGCTAATATCAAACTCTGGTTTTATGCATCACCCCACCTCTCCTTTCCTCTTGAGCAGGCATAAGAGTGTTTTCTAAATGTGAGACTCTTCTCTTTCCTAATTCAGTTCATGTTTAGCCATGTTTACAAGATCTTCATAAGTGATATCTTATGATAAGTTTCTTTTTCTGTGTGACTTATTTCAGTTAGAATCATCGTACATGAATCCACTCATTATGCTGCTACTGGCCTTATGACATTGATTTCATGGCTGAGGGATATTCCATTGTACGTATGTACCACAATTTCTTTACTATTTTTGTCTTTCCTGGGATATTTAAGGTGTCCCGAATTCGAGGTTCTTGTAAGCAGTGCTGCCCTATATTTTGGGTTAGCTGTGTCTTATTGATTTTCAATTTTCCCAAGGTATATTCCCATGACTGGAAGTGCCTTAGGTTGTGAAGCTCTGTTGTTTAATTTTTTTAGGGAACACAATGCACTCCTCCAGAGTGGCTGTTGGCAATCTACATCCCACCCATCAGCATAACAAGGCTCCCTGTTCTCCAGAGCCCCTCTTGCCTTTCTGCTTTTTACACATTTTACGGATATCCCTTTTGACTGGTGGGAAGTGATACTTCTTTGTAGTGCAGATTTGCATTGTGCGGTTGCTTGGTTGGCCAAAATGGGTGTATGCGTTTTCTCCTGAATATATTCAGGAGAAAACACATGCGCCCTTTAGGGACAATTCCATAATTGTCGAAGTTGTGATGCTTTTCCTGTGTTTAAAGGCGATTCCAATGTACTTCTGGAAATCTGTTTCGTGCAAATCTCCCTCATTTTCAAGTCCGCCTCATGGCTTTTCCTCAACAGATTTTTGGAAGAGAGTAGTCCTGTATAACTCTGAAAGTTAGTGAATTGCTGTGCCCCTGAGCTCCATTTTTCATCTTGTGTTTTTGTGAGCTGACCGCAAACCCACAATTTTGCTTCAGGACCTATACTAGTTATCGGGGTGGGGCAGGCTGAGAGTTTGGTTAATTCTTCTTCGTGACGGGAAATTAGAGTGACATGTGGCCGTCCAAATGCCTACAGCTACACTCTCATTGGTTCTCCCTCTTCCCTTATATCCTCTGCACAATGTGCCAACTGTGCGAATCAGGAGGTTATAGCGGCTGACTCTCCAAGTTGGGAGATTGATATTAAAGCAGTTGGAATGTCAAGCTGGAGCACATGGAGAGATAAAAATTAGTAGAGTTTTAGAAACCTTTCACCATCAGAGGGTGTCCATTCTCTAGGTTTCCCATATATGTTATAACTGTAGTGATATTCCCTTCTACCTGGAGAGTTGGGAACCATGGAATTAGTGGCAGGCATTATTGCTTTAAAGCGTCTGCATTTTCACACCCAATCTCACCAATCCTCTCAGTCCGAAGTGAACAGCCTTATGCCACATCCAGCTGTTGTTGTAGATAGGGTCATTCCAAGTTTCATCAGAACCCCTGAAGGTGTTGTGTAAGAATTTCACTGTTTCTTTGTTTTGTTTTGAAATTCCTTTCTATAGTGGGTTTGAGCTGATTCTCACTGCCGTGTTTATGTCATTCTAGACACACTTGGTTCCCTTATGGAGACATATCAATACATAGGTTTTAAGATCCTTACTAGTCAGATATATTTCTCTTTGGGGAATAGGGGTGTTGAGTCCCATTCACTGAGGAAGGAGTCGGGCTTGTCTCTTCTGTATTTGGATTATGGAACGGTACCTGTGCTAATATCAAACTCTGGTTTTGTGTGTCTCCCCACCTCTCCTTCCCCCTTAAGCAAGCATAAGTGTGTTTTCTAAATCTGAGACTCTGTTCTTTTTCCTAATTCAGCTCATATGTAGCCAGGTTTACATTCCCTTCATAAGTGATATCTTATATCAGAATGCACCATGGCCCTTGTCATAATAATGCTCCATGACCCCTGTCATCACAATGCTCCATGCACTGGTTATCACAATGCTCCATGTCCCTTGTCATAACAATTCTCCACGTACTTGTCATCACAATGCTACATGACACTTCTCATCACAAAGTTACATGCTCGTGTCATCACAGTTCTCCATGCACTTGTCATTGCAATGTTCCATGACCCCTGTCAGAGCAAGCTCCAAGTGTTTGTCATCACAATGCTTCACGACTTTATCATCAAAATTCTCAATGGCACTTTTCATCACAATGTTCCGTACCCCTGTCATCACAATGCTCCTTGCCCTTGTCATCACAATGCTCCATGACCCCTGTCATCACAATGCTCCCTGACACCTGTCATCACAATGCTTCATGCCCCTTGTCATTACAGTGCTCCATGATGTTCGTCATCACAATTACCCAAGGTCTTCTCATCACAATGCTCCACGGTTTTGCCATCACAATGCTCCATGCCCTGGTCATCTCAAAGCTCAATGTCCCTTGTCCTCACAATTCTCCACGTCCTTGTCATCACAATGCTCCATGGCACTTCTCATCACAATGTTATATGCTCTTGTCATAACAATACTACATGCACTTGTCATCGCAATGCTCCATGACCCCTGTCATAGGAAGCTCCATGCGCTTGTCATCAAAATGTTTCACGACATGGACATTAAAATTATCAATGGCCCTTGTCATCTCAATGCTCCATGCGCTTATCATCACAATGCTCCTTTACCTTTGTCACAACAATCCTCCATGACACTTGGCATCACAATGCTCCGTGCTATTGTCATCACAATGGAACATGAACATATGTCATCACAATGCTCCCTGACACCTGTCTTCACAATACTCCATGACCTTGTCATCACAATGCTCCATGCCCTTGTCATCACAATGTGCCATGCCCACTGTCATCAAAATAATCCATGAAACTTGTCAGACCAAAGCTCCATGCCAACTTTCATCACAATACTCCATGAACCCTGTCATCACAATGCACCATGCCCATCATCATAATGCTTCATGCTCTTGTCATCACAATGAAATCAAAATGCTCCATGACCTCTGTCATCACAATGCTCCAAACCTTTGTGATCACAATGTTCCATAACACTTGTCATCACAATACCCCATGACGCTACTCATCACAATTATCCATGGACTTCTCATCACAATGCCCCATGACATTTGTCATCACAATGCGCAATACACATGTCATCACAATGCTCCCTGACTCTTGCCATCAGTATGCTCCCTGAACCCTTTCATGACAAGGCTCCATGCCATTTTCATCACAATGATCCATGCCATTTTCATCACAATGCTCCAAGACCCCTGTAATCACAATGCTCCATGCCCTTGTCATCACAAAGCTCCATGATGCATGTCATCAGAATGCTCCATGGCCTTCTCATCACAATGCTCCATGCCCTTGTCATCACAATGCTCCAAGACCCCTGTAATCACAATGGTCCATGCCACTTTTCATCAGAATGCTCCATGAGACTTGTCATCACAAGGCTCCATGGTCTTCTCATCACAATGCTCCAGGACATTGTCATCAAAATGCCCCATTCCCTTATCATCACAATGCTCCATGACCCCTGTCATCACAATACTCCATGAACATTTTCAGCCCAATGCTCCATGACCTTCACATCACAATGCTCCATGACCAATATCATCACAATGCTCCATGACCACAGTCATCACAACGCTCAATATCACCTGACAACACAATGATCCGGGACTCTTGTCATCACAATGCTTCATTCCCTAGTCATCACAATGCTCCATGACCCCTGTCATCACAATACTCCATGAACATTTTCAGCCCAATGCTCCATGACACTTGTCATCACAATGATGCATGCCCTTGTCATCCCAATGCTCCATGACCCCTGTAATCACAATGCTCCGTGACGCTTGTCATCACAGTGCTCCATGACATCTGTCATCACAATGCTCCATGACCTTTGTCATCACAATTCTCGATACACTTGTCATCACAATGCTCCCTGACACTTGTCGTCAGAATGCTCCTTGAACCCTGTCACAAAAAGGCTCCATGCCTTTTTCATCAAAATGCACCATGCCATTTTCAACACAATGCTCCATGCCATTGTCATCAAAATACTCCACAAGCTTGTCATCAGAATGCTCCATGTCCCTTGTCATCACAATTTTCCATGCACTTGTCAGCACAATGCTCCCTGACCCTTGTCATCACAATGCTCCAAGCCATTGTCATCACAATGCTCCATTACCTTTGTCATCAGAATCCTCCATGACACTTGGCATCACAATGCTCCATGGCATTGTCATCACAATGGGCCATTACATATGTCATCACAATGCTCCCTGACACCTGTCTTCACAATAATGAATGACCTGGTCATCACAATGCTCCATGCCCTTGTCATCACAATGCGCCATTCCAACTGTCATCGCAATAAGCCATGAAACTTATTAGACTAATGCTCCATGCCCTTGTCATCACAATGCCCCATGCCCTTGTTATCACAATGTTCCATGACCCCTGTCATCACAATGCTCCGTGACTCCAGTCATCACAAGGCTTCATGACCTTGTCATCACAATGGTCCCTGCCCTTGTCATCAACAGTCTCTGTGACCTTTTTAACCACAATGCTTCATGAACTTTTCATCACAATGCTCTTTGACACTTGTCTCACAATGCTCTATGCCTTTCTCAGCACAATGCTCCATGACCCTTGTCATCACAATGCTCCATGCGCTTGTCAGCACAATGCTCCATGACCCATGTCATCACAATTCACCATGCGCTTGTCATCACAGTGCTCCACAATCTTGTCATCACAATGCTCCATAAACCTTGTCATCACAATCCTCCATGCACTTCAAATCAAAATGCTCCCTCACCACTGATATCACAATGTTACATAACTATTCATCACAATACTCCCTCAACCCTGTCATCACAATGTTCCATGACTCCTGTCATCACAATGCTACATGCACTTATCATCACAATGTTTGATGATCCCTGACATCACAATGTTCCATAACCCCTGTCATCAAAATGCTCCATGACCCTTATCATCAAAATGCTCCATGACCCCTAACATCACAATGTTACATAACGCCTCTCATCAAAATGTTCCATGACACTTTTCATCAAATTGGTCCATGACAATGTCATCACAATGTTCCCTGCCCTTCTCATCACAATGCACCACGCCCTTGTCATCAAAATGCTCCATGACCTTTGTCATCACAAAGCTCCATGACCCTTGGCATCACAATGCTCCATGCCATTGTCATCACAATACTCCATGAAACCTCTCATCACATTGTTCCATGCAATTGTCATCAAAAAGCTCCGTGGTGCTTGTCATCACACTGCTCGATGCCCTTCTCATCACAATGCTCCATGCCCTTGTCATTACAATCCTCCATGACCCATGCATCACTGTGTTCCGTGCCCTTGTCATCACAATGCTCCATGCCCACTCTCATCACAATAATCCATGAAACTTTTCAGACAAATGTTCCATGCCCTTGTCATCACAATGCTCCATTACCCCTGTCATAACAATGCTCCATGACCCCTGCCATCACAACGTTCCACGGCCTTGTCATCACAAGGCTCCATGACCCATGTCATCACAATGCTCCAAGACCCCTGTAATCACAGTGCTACATGCCCTTGTCATCACAAAGCTCCATGATGCATGTCATCAGAATGCTCCATGCCCTTGCCATCACAATGCTCCATTACCCCTGTGATAACAATGCTCCATGACCACTGCCATCACGATGTTCCATGGCCTTGTCATCACAAGGCTCCATGACCCTTCTCATCACAATGCTCCAAGACACCTGTAATCACAATGCTCCATGTCCCTTTTTATCTCAATGATCCATGAACCCTGTCATCACAATGCACCATGCCCATCATCATAATGCTTCAGGCTATTGTCATCACAATGAAATCAAAATGCTCCATGACCTCTGTCATAACACTGCTCCAAACCCTTGTGATCACAATATTCCATAACACTTGTCATCACAATGCCCCATGACGCTCGTCATCACAATTATCTATGGTCTTCTCATCACAATGCTCCATGCCCTTGTCATCACAATTTTCCAAGACACTCTAATCGCAATGCTCCATGCCCCTTTTCATCAGTATGCTCCATGAGACTTGTCTCACAAGGCTCCATGGTTTTCTCATCACAATGCTCCAGCACCTTGTCATCACAATGCTTCACGACCTTGTCATGAAAATTTTCAATGGCCCTTGTCATCATAATGCTCCAAGCCCTAGTCATCACAATGCTCCATTATATTTATCATCACAATCCTCCATTACATTTGGCATCACAATGCTCCATGCCATTGTCATCGCAATGGACCATGTCATATGTCATCACAGTGCTCCCTGACACCTGTCTTCACAATACTCCATGACCTTCTCATCACAATGCCCCATGCCCTTGTCATCACAATGCCCCATGCCCACTGTCATCACAATAATCTATTAAACTTGTCAGACCAATGCTCCATGCCCCTGTCATCACAATGCTCCATGCCCTTGTCATCACAATGCTCCATGACCCCTGTCATCACAATGCTCTGTGACTCCAGTCATCACAATGCTTCATAACATTTGTCATCACAGTGGTCCACGCCCACATCATCACAAGGCTCTGTGACCTTTGTAACCACAATACTCCATGAACTTTTCATCACAATGCTCCGTGACCCTTGTCATCACAATGCTCCATGCCTTTGTCAGAACAATGCTCCATGACCCTTGTCATCACAGTGTGCCACGTGATTTTCTTCACAACTGTCCACAGCCTTGTCATCGTAATGCTCCATAAACCTTGTAATCACAATGCTCCATGCACTTCTCATCAAAATGCTCTCTCAACAGAGATATCACAATGTTCCATCACTAGTCATCACAATACACCCTCACCCCTGTAATCACAATGTTCCATGACCCCTCTCATCACAATGCTACATCCCCTTATCATCACAATGTTCCATGACCCCTGACATCACAATGTTCCATAACCCCTGTCATCAAAATGCTCCATGACCCTTTTCATCCCAAAGCTCCATGACCCCTGACATCACAATGTTCTATAACCCCTGTCATCAAAATGTTCCATTACACTTTTCATCAAATTGCTGCATGACCCTGTCATCAAAATGCTCCCTGCCCTTCTCATCACAATGCACGACGCCCTTGACATCAAAATGCTCCATGACTTTTGTCATCACAAAGCTCCATAACCCTTGGAATCACAATGTTCCATGAACCCTCTCATCACATTGTTCCATGCCCTTGTCATCACAAAGCTCCATGACGCTTGTCAAAACAATGTACGATGCCCTTCTCATCACAATGCTCCATGCCCTTGTCATTACAATCCTCCATGACCCATGGATCACAGTGTTCTGTGACCTTGTCATCACAATGCTCCATGCCCACTCTCATCACAATAATCCATGAAACTTTTCAGACCAGTGCTCCATGCCCTTCTCATCACAATGCTCCATTAACCCTGTCATAACAATGCTCCATGACCCCTGCCATCACAATGTTCCACACCATTGTCATCACAAGGCTCCATGACCCTTGTCATCACAATGCTCCAAGACCCCTGTAATCACAATGCTCCATGCCCTTGTCATCACAAAGCTCAATGACGCATGTCATCAGAATGCTCCATGGCCTTCTCATCACAATGCTCCTTGCCCTTGTCATCACAATGCTCCAAGACCCTTGTAATCACAATGCTCCATGCCCCTTTTCATCTCAATGCTCCATGAACGCTGTCATCACAATGCACCATGCCCATCACCATAATGCTTCAGGCAATTGTCATCACAATGAAATCAAAATGCTCCATGACCTCTGTCATCACAATGCTCCAAACCCTTGTGATCACAATGTTCCATAAAACTTATCATCACAACACCCCATGACGCTCATCATCAAAATTATCCATGGTCTTCTCATCACAATGCTCCATGAACTTTGTCATCACAATGCTCAATACACTTGTCATCACAATGCTCCATGACACTTGTCGTCAGTATGCTCCTAGAACCCTGTCATGACAAGGCTTCATGCCTTTTTCATAACAATGATCCATGCCATTTTCATCACAATACTCCATGCCCTTGTCAGCACAAATCTCCATGACACATGTCATCAGAATGTTCCATGGCCTTCTCATCACAATACTCCATGCCCTTGTCATCACAATGCTCCAAGACCACTGTAATCACAATGCTCCATGCCCCTTTTCATCAGAATGTTCCATGAGAATTGTCATCACAAGGCTCCATGGACTTCCCATCACAATGCTCCAGGACCTTGTCATCACAGTGCTCAATTCCCTTCTCATTACAATGCTCCATGACCCCTGTCATCACAATACTCCATGAACATTTTCAGCCCAATGCTTCATGACCTTCTCATCACAATGCTCCATGACCCATATCATCACAATCCTCCTTGACCACTGTCATCACAACACTCCATGACCCCTGACAACACAATGATCCGGGACTCTTGTCATCACAATGCTCCATTCCCTTGTCATCACAATGCTCCATGAACATTTTCAGCCCAATGCTCCATGACACTTGTCATCACAATGATCCATGCCCTTGTCATCCCAATGCTCCATGACCCCTGTAATCACAATGCTCCGTGACGCTTATCATCACAGTGCTCCATGACCCTTATCATCACAATTCTCCATGCCTGTGTCATCAAAATCCTACATGACCTTGTCATCACAATGCTCCATTGCCATTTTCATCACAATCCTCCATGAACCTTGGGATCACATTGCTCCATGCCCTTGTCATCACAATGCTCCATGCTCCTTGAAATCAAAATGGTCCATGACCTCTGTCATCACAATGCTCCAACCCCTTGTGATCACAATGTTCCATAACGCTTGTCATCACAACAGTCCATGATGACTGTCATGAAAATACTCCATGCACTTGTCGTCACAATGCTCCATGACCTTTGTCATCACAATTCTCAATACACTTGTCATCACAATGCTCCCTGACACTTCTCGTCAGAATACTCCTTGAACACTGTCATGAAAATGCTCCATGCCTTTTTCATAAGAATGCTCCATGCACTTTTCATCACAACGCTCCATGTCATTGTCATCACAATACTCCACAAGCTTGTCATCAGAATGCTCCCTGATCATTGTCTTCAGAATTCTCCATGACCCCTGTCATCAAAATGCTCCATACCCCTTGTGATTACAGTGTTCCATGACGCTCGTCATCACAATTATCCATGGTCTTCTCATCACAATGCTCCACGGTCTTGCCATCACAATGCTCCATGCCTTGGTCATCACGATGCTCCATGTCCTCAGTCATCACAATGCTCCATGACCCCTGTCATCACAATGCTCCATACCCCTTGTAATTACAGTGCTCCATGACGCTCGTCATCACAATTATCCATGGTCTTCTCATCACAATGCTCCACGGTCTTGCCATCACAATGCTCTATGCCCTGGTCATCACAATGCTCCATGTCCCCTGTCATCACAATTCTCCACGTTCATGTCATCACTATGCTCCATGATACTTCTCATCACAGTGTTACATGTTTTGTCATCACAATTCTCTATGCAATTGTCATCGTAATGCTCCATGACCAGTGTCATAGCAAGCTCCATGTGATTGTCATCACAATGCTTCATGAACATGTCATCAAAATTCTCAATGGCCCTTGTTATCACAATGCGCCATGACTCTTGTCATCACAATGCTCCAAGCCCTTGTCATCAAAATGCTCCATTACCTTTGTCATCACAATCCTCCATGACACTTGGCATCACAATGCTACATTCCATTGTCATTGCATTAGACCATGACATATGTCATCACAATGCTCCCTGACACCTTTCTTCACAATACTCCATGACCTTCTCATCACAATGCTCCATGCCCTTTTCATCACAATGCGCCATGCCCACTGTCATCACAATAATCCATGAAACTTGTCAGAAAAATGCTCCATGACCCTGTCATCACAATGCTCCATGCCCTTTCATCACAATGCTCTATGACCCCTGTCATCACAATGCTCCGTGACTCCAGTTATCACAATGCTTCATGACCTTTGTCATCACAATGGTCCATGCCCTCGTCATCACAAGGCTCTGTGACCTTTGTGACCACAACACTCCATGAACATTTCATCACAATGCTCGGTGACCCTTGTCATCACAATGCTCCATGCCTTTGTCAGCACATTACTCCATGACACATGGCATCAAATGTGCCATGCACTTGTCATCACAATGCTCCACATCGTTGTCATCACAATGCTCCATAAACCTTGTCATCACAATGCTCCATGCGTTTGTCAGCACAATGTTCCATGACCCATGTCATCACAATGTGCCCTGCGTTTCTCATCACAATGCTCCACAGCCTTGTCATCACAATGCTCCATGCACCTCTCATCAAAATGCTCTCTCACCACTGATATCACAATGTTCCATCACTAGTCAACACAATACTCCCTCCACCCTGTCATCCCAATGTTCCATGACCCTGGTCACAACAATGCTACATGCTCTTATCATCACAATGCTCCATGACCCCTGACATCACAATGTTCCATAACCCCTGTCATCACAATGCTCCATGACCCTTTTCATCACAATGCTCCATGACCACTAACATCACAATGTTCCATAAACACTGTCATCAAAATGTTCCATGACCCTTTTCATCCAATTGCTCCATGACCCTGTCATCACAATGCTCCCTGCCCTTCTCATCACAATGCACCATGCCATTGTCATCAAAATGTTCCATGGCCTATGTCATCACAAAGCTCCATGACCCTTGGAATCACAATGCTCCATGCCATTGTCATCACAAAGCTCCATGAAACCTGTCATCACATTGCTATATGCCATTGTAATCACAAAGCTCCATGACGCTTCTCATCACAATGCTCCATGCCCTTGTCATTGCAATCCTCCATGACACATGTATCACTGTGTTCCGTGCCCTTGTCATCACAATGCTCCATGCTCACTCTCATCACAATAATCCATGAAACATTTCAGACCAATGCTCCATGCCCTTGTCATCACAATGCTCCATTACACCTGTCATAACAATGCTCCATGACCCCTGCCATCACAATGTTCTACGGCCTTGTCATCACAAGACTCCAAGGCCCTTGTCATCACAATGCTCCAAGACCCCTGTAATCACAATGCTCCATGCCCATGTCATCACAAAGCTCCCTGACGCATGTCATCAGAATGCTCCATGGCCTTCTCATCACAATACTCCATGCCCTTGTCATCACAATGCTCCAAGACCCTTGTTATTACAATGATCCATGCCTCTTTTCATCTCAATGCTCCATGAACCCTGTCATCACAATGCACCATGCCCATCATCATAATGCTTCATGCTATTGTCATCACAATGAAATCAAAATTCTCCATTACCTCTCTCATCACAATGCTCCAAACCCTTGTGATCACAATGTTCCATAACACTTGTCATCACAACGCCCCATGACGTTGGTCATCACAATTATCAATGGACTTCTCATCACAATGCTCCATGACCTTTGTTATCACAATTCTCAATACACTTGTCATCACAATGCTCCCTGACACTTGTCATCAGTATGCTCATTGAACCCTGTCATGACAAGTCTCCATGCCTTTTTCATCACAATGATCCATGCCCTTTTCATCACAATGCTTCATGCCATTGTCATCACAATACTCCACAAGCTTGTCATCAGAATGCTCCGTGACCCTTGTCATCTCAATGATCCATGACCCCTGTATTCACAATGCTCCATGACACCTGTCAACACAATGCTCCATGCCCCTTGTCATTACAGTGCTCAATGATGTTCGTCATCACAATTATCCATGGTCTTCTCATCACAGTGCTCCACGGTCTTGCCATCACAATGCTCCATGCCCTGGTCATCACAATGCTCCATGTCCCCAGTCATCACAATGCTCCATGACCCTGTCATCACAATGCTCCATACTGCTTGTCATTACAGTGCTCCATGACACTCGTAATCACAAGTGTCCATGGTATTCTCATCACAATGCTCCACGCCCTTGTCATCAAAATGCTCCATGACACTTGTCATCACAATACTCCATGACCACTGTCATAACAATGCTCCATGACCCCTGTCATCACAAGGCTCCATACCACTTGTCATTACAGTGCTCCATGACGCTCCTCATCACAATTATCCATGGTCTTCTCATCACAATGCTCCACGGTCTTGCCATCACAGTGCTCCATGCCTTGGGCATCACAATGCTCCATGTCCCCGGTCATCACAATGCTCCATGACCACTGTCATCACAGTGCTCCATACACCCTGTCATTACAGTGCTCCATTACACTCGTCATCACAATTATCCATGATCTTCTCATCACAGTGCTCCACGATCTTGCCATCACAAGGCTCCATGCCCTGGTCATCACAATGCTCCATGTCCCCAGTCATCACAATGCTCCATGACCCCTGTCATCACAATGCTCCATACCCCTTGTCATTACAGTGCTCCATGACGCTCGTCATCACAATTATCCATGGTCTTCTCATCACAGTGCTCCACGGTCTTGCCATCACAATGCTCCATGCCCTGGTCATCACAATGCTCCATGTCCCCTGTCATCACAATTCTCCACGTTCTTGGCATCACTATGCTCCATGATACTTCTCATCACAGTGTTACATGTTTTGTCATCACAATTGTCTATGCACTTGTCATCGCAATGCTCCATGACCCCTGTCATAGCAAGCTCCATGTGATTGTCATCACAGTGCTTCATGAACATGTCATCAAAATTCTCAATGGCCCTTGTTATCACAATGCGCCATGACCCTTGTCATCACAATGCTCCAAGCCCTTGTCATCAAAATGCTCCATTACGTTTGTCATCACAATCCTCCATGACACTTGGCATCACAATGCTCCATTCCATTGTCATTGCAATAGACCATGACATATGTCATCACAATGCTCCCTGACACCCTTCTTCACAATACTCCATGACCTTCTCATCACAATGCTCCATGCCCTTGTCATCACAATGCGCCATGCCCACTGTCATCACAATAATCCCTGAAACTTGTCAAACCAATGCAACATGCCCCTGTCATCACAATGCTCCATGCCCTTTCATCACAATGCTCTATGACCCCTGTCATCACAATGCTCCGTGACTCCAGTCATCACAATGTTCCATAAACACTGTCATCAAAATGTTCCATGACCCTTTTCATCCAATTGCTCCATGATCCTGTCATCACAATGATCCCTGCCCTTCTCATCACAATGCACCACGCCCTTGTCATCAAAATGCTCCATGGCCTATGTCATCACAAAGCTCCATGACCCTTGGAATCACAATGCTCCATTTCATTGTCATCACAAACCTCCATGAAACCTCTCATCACATTGCTCCATGCCGTTGTCATCACAAAGCTCCATGACGCTTGTCATCACAATTCTCCATGCCCTTGTCATTGTAATCCTCCAAGACACATGTATCACTGTGTTCCGTGCCCTTGTCATCACAATGCTCCATGCACACTCTCATCACAATAATCCATGAAACTTTTCAGACCAATGCTCCATGCCCTTGTCATCACAATGCTCCATTACACCAGTCATAACAATGCTCCATGACCCCTGCCATCACAATGTTCTACGGCCTTGTCATCACAAGACTCCATGGCCCTTGTCATCACAATGCTCCAAGACCCCTGTAATCACAATGCTCCATGCACATGTCATCACAAAGCTCCCTGACGCATGTCATCAGAATGCTCCATGGCCTTCTCATCACAAAACTCCATGCCCTTGTCATCACAATGCTCCAAGACCCTTGTTATTACAATGATCCATGCCTCTTTTCATCTCAATGCTCCATGAACCCTGTCATCACAATGCACCATGCCCATCATCATAATGCTTCATGCTATTGTCATCACAATGAAATCAAAATTCTCCATGACCTCTCTCATCACAATGCTCCAAACCCTTGTGATCACAATGTTCCATAACACTTGTCATCACAACGCCCCATGACGCTGGTCATCACAATTATCCATGGACTTCTCATCACAATGCTCCATGACCTTTGTCATCACAATTCTCAATACACTTGTCATCACAATGCTCCCTGACACTTGTCATCACTATGCTCATTGAACCCTGTCATGACAAGTCTCCATGCCTTTTTCATCACAATGATCCATGCCCTTTTCATCACAATGCTTCATGCCATTGTCATCACAATACTCCACAAGCTTGTCATCAGAATGCTCCGTGACCCTTGTCATCTAGATGATCCATGACCCCTGTCATCACAATGCTCCATGACACCTGTCATCACAATGCTCCATGCCCCTTGTCATTACAGTGCTCCATGATGTTCGTCATCACAATTATCCATGGTCTTCTCATCACAGTGCTCCACGGTCTTGCCATCACAATGCTCCATGCCCTGGTCATCACAATGCTCCATGCCCTGGTCATCACAATGCTCCATGTCCCCAGTCATCACAATGCTCCACGATCTTGGCATCACTATGCTCCATGACACTTCTCATCACAGTGTTACATGCTTTGTCATCACAATTCTCTATGCACTTGTCATCGCAATGCTCCATGACCCCGTCATAGCAAGCTCCATGTGCTTGTCATCACAATACTCCATGCCCTTGTCGTCCAAATTCTCCATGACCTTTGTCATCACAATGCTCCCTGACACTTGTCGTCAGAATGCTCCCTGAAAATTGTCATGAAAAGGCTCCATGTCTTTTTCATCACAATGCCCCATGCCATTTTCATCAAAATGCTCCATGTCATTGTCATCAAAATACTCCACAAGCTTGTCATCAGAATGCTCCATGAAACTTGTCATCACAATGCTCCATGACCCCTGTTATCACAATGCTCCATACACCTTGTCATTACAGTGCTCCATGACGCTCATCATCACAATTATCCATGGTCTTCTCATCACAATGCTCCACGGTCTTGCCATCACAATACTCCATGCCCTGGTCATCACAATGCTCCATGTCCCCTGTCATCACAATTCTCCACGTTCTTGGCATCACTGTGCTCCATGATGCTTTTCATCACAGTGTTACATTCTTTGTCATCACAATTCTCTATGCACTTGTCATCGCAATGCTCCATGATCCCTGTCACAGCAAGCTCCATGTGATTGTCATCACAATGCTTCATGAATATGTCATCAAAATTCTCAATGGCCCTTGTTATCACAATGCTCCATGACCCTTGTCATCACAATGCCCCAAGCGCTTGTCATCAAAATGCTCCATTACAATTGTCATCACAATCCTCCATGACACTTGGCATCACAATGCTCCATTCCATTGTCATCGCAATGGACCATGACATATGTCATCACAATGCTCCCTGACACCCTTCTTCACAATACTCCATGACCTTCTCATCACAATGCTCCATGCCCTTGTCATCACAATGCGCCATGCCCACTGTCATCACAATAATCCCTGAAACTTGTCAAACCAATGCAACATGCCCCTGTCATCACAATGCTCCATGCCCTTTCATCACAATGCTCTATGACCCCTGTCATCACAATGCTCCGTGACTCCAGTCATCACAATGTTTCATGACCTTTGTCATCACAATGGTCCATGCCCTCGTCATCACAAGGCTCTGTGACCTTTGTCACCACAGCGCTCCATGAACATTTCATCACAATGCTCGGTGACCCTTGTCATCCCAATGCTCAATGCCTTTGTTAGCACAATACTCCATGACCCATGGCATCACAATGTGCCATGCGCTTGTCATCACAATGCTCCACATCTTTGTCATCACAATGCTCCATAAACCTTGTCATCACACTGCTCCATGCACTTCTCATCAAAATGCTCTCAAACCACTGATATCACAATGTTCCATCACTAGTCAACACAATACTCCCTCACCCCTGTCATCACAATATTCCATGACCCTTGTCACAAAAATGCTACATGCCTTTATCATCACAATGCTCCATTCCCCTGAAATCAAAATGTTCCATAACCCCTGTCATCACAATGCTCCCTGCCCTTCACAACAGAATGCACCACACCCTTGTCATCAAAATGCTCCATGACCTTTGTCATCACAAAGCTCAATGACCCTTGTCATCACAATGCTGCATGCCATTGTCATCACAATGCTCCATGAACCCTCTCATCACATTGTTCCATGCCCTTGTCATCACAGGCTCCATGATGCTTTTCATCACAATGCTCGATGCCATTCTTATCACAATGCTCCATGCGCTTCTCATTACAATCCTCCATGACCCATGTATCACAGTGTTCCATGCCCTTGTCATCACAATGCTCCTTGCCCCCTCTCATCACAATAATCCATGAAACTTTTCAGAACAATGCTCCATGCCCTTGTCATCACAATGCTCCATTACCCCTGTCATAACAATGCTCCATGACCCCTGCCATCACAATGTTCCACAGCCTTGTCATCACAAGTCTCCATGACCCTTGTCATCACAATGCTCCAAGACCCCTGTAATCACAATGCTCCATGCCCTTGTCATCACAAAGCTCCATGACGCATGTCAACAGAATGCTCCATGGCCTTCTCATTCACGATGTTCCATGCCTTTGTCATCACAATGCTCCAAGACTCCTGTAATCGCAATGCTCCATGCCCCTTTTCATCTCAATGCTCCATGAACCCTGTCATCACAATGCACCATGCCCATCATCATAATGCTTCAGTCTATTGTCATCACAATGAAACCAAAATGCTCCATGACCTCTGTCATCACAATGCTCCAAATCCTTGTGATCAATATGTTCCATAACACTTATCATCACAACGCCCCATGACGCTCATCATCACAATTATCCATGGTCTTCTCATCACAATGCTCCATGACCTTTGTCATCACAATACTCAATACACTTGTCATCAAAATGCTCCCTGACACTTGTTCTCTGTATGCTCCTTGAACCCTGTCATGACAAGGCTCCATGCCTTTTTCATCACAATGATCCATGCCCTTTTCATCACAGTGCTCCAAGACCGCTGTAATCACAATGCTCCATGCCCTTGTCATCACAAAGCTCCATGATGCATGTCATCAGAACGCTCCATGGCCTTCTCATCCCAATGCTCCATGCCCTTGTCATCACAATGCTCCAAGACCCCTGTAATCACAATGCTCCATGGCACTTTTCATCAGAATGCTCCATGAGACTTGTCATCAGAAGGCTCCATGGTCTTCTCATCACAGTGCTCCAGTACCTTGTCATCACAATGCTCCATGACCCCTGTCATCACAGTACTCCATGGACATTTTCAGCCCAATGCTCCATGACCTTCTCATCACAATGCGCCATGACCCCTGTCATCACAATGCTCCATGACCACTGTCATCACAACGCTCCATGAACCCTGACAACACAATGATCCGGGACTCTTGTCATTAATATGCACAATGACCATTGTCATCACAATGATCCATGCGCTTGTCATCCCAATGCTCCATGACCCCTGTAATCACTATGCTCCCTGATGCTTGTCATCACAGTGCTCCATGAACCTTGTCATCATAATGCTCCTTGCCTTTGCCAACAAAATGGTACATAATCTTCTCATCACAATTCTCCATGCGCTTGTCATCACAATCCTCCATGACCATTGGGATCACATTGCTTCATGCCCTTGCCATCTCTCTCTTGCCTTTCTGGTTTTTACAGATATTCGGATGTCCCTTTTGACCGGTGGTAAGTGACAATTCTTTGTAGTGTGGATTTGTATTGCACGCTTGCTTGATTGGCCAAAAAGGGTGTATGCGTTTTCTTCTGAATATATTCAGGAGAAAAGGCATACGCCCTTTTTGGCCAAGTGAATCTCTGTCCAAGTTGGGATGCTTTTCCTGTGCTTTAAAGGCGATTCCAATTTACCTCTTGAAATATGTTTGTGCAATTCTGCCTCATTTTCAAGGCCGCTTCATTGCCTTCCCTCAACAGATTTTTGGAAGACAGTAGTCCTTTATAAGTCTGCAGGTTTGTGAATTGCTGTGCCCCTGAGCTCCAATTTTCAAATCCCATCTTTGTGAGCTGGCCGCAAATCCACAATTTTGCTTCAGGACCTATACTGGTTCCAGGGGTGGCTATATTGGTTCCCTGTGGGTGGCTGAGGCTTTGGTTAATTCTTCTTCCTGCCGGGAAATTAGAGTGACATGTGCCCGTCAAAATGCCTACATCTACTCTCTGATTGGTTCTCCCTCTTCCCTTTCATCCTCTGCACAATTAGCAAGCTGTGCGAACCAGGAGGTTATAGGGCCTGACTCTCCTAAGTTGGGAGATTGATAGTAAAGCAGTTGGAATGCCAAAGTGGAGCACAAGGAGAGGAAAAATTAGGAGAGTTTTAGAAACCTTTCGCCATCACAGGGTGTCCATTTTCTAGGTTTCCCATACATGTTATAATTGTAGGGATATTCCCTTCTACCTGGAGATTTGGGACACATGGAATGGTGGCATGCATTACTACTTTAAAAGGTCTGCATTTTCTCTCCCAATCTCACCAGTCCTCTCAGTCCCAAGTGTCCAGCCTTATGTCTCATCCAGCTGTCTTTGCAGATAGGGTCATTCCAGGCTTCATCAGAACCCCTGAAGGAATTGTGTAAGAATTTCGCTGTTTTTTGGGGGTTTTTTGAAATTCATTTTTATAATGGGGTTGAGCTGATTTTCACTGACGTGTTTATGCCAGTCTAGACACAATTGATTCCCTTACGGAGACATATCAATACATAGGTTTTAAGATTCTTAGTAGTCAGATATATTCCTCTGTGGGGCATAGGGGTGTTGAGTCCCGTTCACTGAGGAAGTTGTAGGTCTTGTCTATTCTGTATTTGGTTTATGGAATGGTACCTGTGCTAATATCAAACTCTGGTTTTATGCATCACCCCACCTCTCCTTTCCCCTGAAGCAGGCATAAGAGATTTTTGCTAAATGTGAGACTCTGTTCTCTTTCCTAATTCAGTTCATGTGTTGTGATATTGACATTCCCTCTATAAGTCATATCTTATGATAAGATTCTTTTTCTGTGTGACTAATTTCCCTTAAAATCATCATACGTAAATCCACTCATTATGCTGCTACTTGCCTTATATACATTGATTTCACGTCTGAGTGATATTCCGTTGTACAAAATTACCACAAGTTCTTTATGCATTTCTCTTTTTCCTGGGATATTTTAGGTGTACCAAAGTTGAGGTTCTTGTATGCAGAGCAGCCCTAAACGTTGGGGTGCCTGTGTCTTATTGACATTTAGTCTTCCCAAGTTATATGTCCATGAGTTGAAGTCCCCTTGCTCCGGGGCTTTGTAATTTAGATGTTTTAAAAACAGCCTACACTTCTTCAGAGTGGCTCTTGGATATTTATACCCCACCCATCAGCGTGACTAGGCTCCCTGTTTTCCATGGCCTCTCCTGCATTTCTGGTTTGTACACATTTTTTGGATGGCCTTTCTGAGCAGTGGAAATTGAGACTTCTTTGTTGTGCGGATTTGCATTTCCCTCTTGCTTGGTTGGCCAAAAACTCTGCATGTGTTTTTTTCCTGAAGATATTCACGAAAAAAACGCATACACCCTTTTGCCCAACTGCATCATTTTAGAAATTCTGCTGCTTTTCATATGCTTTAAATGTGAGTACAATCTACCTTTTGAAATCTGTTTCCTGCAATTCTGCCTCTCATTCATATCCTCTTCGTTGCCTTACCTGAATATATTTTTGGACGTTGGTTATCATTTATATCTTTGCAGGTCTTTGAATTGTCTGCTCCTGAGCTCCATTTTGCAACTCGCTTTTTTTGTGAGCTGGCCGCCAAACCATTGGATTACTTCTGGCCCTATTCTGGTTCTGGGGAGGCAGGCTGAGCCTTTGGTTAATTCTTCTTCCTAATGGGAAATTAGCGTGACATGTGCCTGTCAAAAGTCCTACAGCTAATCTCTCATTGGTTCCCCCTCTTCCCATTTATCCTCTGCACAAATTGCAAACTGTGTGAAACAGGAGGTTAAAGGTGCTGATTCTCCAAGTGGGGAGATTGTTAGTAATGTGGCTGGAATGGCGAACCCCAGCACCAGGAGATCAAAAATGAGGTGCATTTTAGACACCTTTCCTGAGCACACGGTGTACATTCATCTCGGTTTCCCAGGCATGTTTTCGCTGTCAGAAGATTCCCTTGAACCTGCAGATTTGGGACCCATGGAATGGGTACCAGGCAGTATTACTTTAAAAGGTCTGCATTTCCTCACCCAGCCTCTCTAACATCTCTTAGCGTGCATAGCTTCCAGCCTTATATAATCATCCTGCTGTGGGTCTACATGTGTTCAATCCATGTTACATCATAGCCCTTCAACAAAAGTTGTAAGAATTTTTGTCTGTCTCACTGTTTTTATAAATAGTTTTAAATTTATTTTTATATTGGTTACAGCTGATTTTCAAAGCTCTGTTTTTTGCTGCTGTACATCCACTTGATTCATGTACTGTGAGACAACAATAACTTCTTTTTCAGATGCTTACCAGTCATATGTATTATTTTCCAGTGACTTGAGTGGGCTGAGTGCAGTTCTTTGAGGTACCGTGTAGGCCTTGTCAGTTATTCAATTTGGTACTTGGAATGGTATCTTTGCTAATTTCAACCTCCTGGATAA
The DNA here is from genome assembly GCF_949752795.1 of Hyperoodon ampullatus. NCBI lineage: Eukaryota > Metazoa > Chordata > Mammalia > Artiodactyla > Ziphiidae > Hyperoodon > Hyperoodon ampullatus. Next base: position 1,162,372 of record NW_027640676.1, on the reverse strand, counting down.
TACCTCACCATTCCCCACCTTTCCCATTTAGCAGCCTTATGTCTATTTTCTACATATTTGACTATGTTTCTGTTTTGTAATTTATTTCATGTGTAGCCATTTTTGATTCCACCTTTAAGTGACATCTTATGATATGTGTCTTTTTCTTTCTCACATATGTCACTTAGAATGATCGTATGTAACTCCTCCAGAGTTGTTACAACTGGCCTTATTTCATTGATTTCTAGATGAGTAATATTCCACTCTACATAAGTACCCCATCTCTTTTATCCATTTTATCCTTCCAGGGACATTTAGGTTATATCCAAGTTGAGGCCCTTTTTAACAGAGAGGTGGTAAACGTTCGGGTGCCTGTTTTCTGTCGATTTTTGTTTTTCCCAAGGTACACGCCCATGAGTGCAAGTGCCCTATGCTCTGTAGCTCATTTTTTAGATGTTTTAGCAAACACAATACACTTCTCCAGAGTGGCCGTTGGCAAATTACATTTCCACTATCAGCCTCACAGGGCTCCCTTTTCTCCTCGCCCTGTCCTGCATTTCTGGTGTTTACACTTTATGTGGATGGCCCTTCTGACTGATGTGAAGTGATACATTTTGTGATATTGATTTCCAGTGCCCACCTGTTTGGTTGGATTAAAAGTGTGTATGGCCTTTACTTGAATATATTCAGAAAAAATGCATACACCCTTTTTGGCCAACTGCATCATTGGCGATGTTCAGCCCCTTTTCTTGTGCTTTAATGGGGAGTCCTTTCTACCTCTTCAAATCTGTTTCTTGCCACTCTCCCTTGCTTACAAGTCCTTTTCTGTGACTTACCTCAAGACATTTTTCGACGATAGATATTTTCAACTCTGCAGTTTCATGAATTTTAGTGCCCCTGAGTTCCATTTTTCAACTTGTGTTTTTGGAAACTGGACACAAAACAGCGGGATTTCCTCTAGCCCTATTCTGTTTCCGTGGGCAATTCTAGCCTTTGATGAATTTGTCTTCTGGATTGGAAATTAGAGTGGCATGTGCCTGTCCGAACACCTAAGACTTGTCTCTAAATTTTTCTCATCCTTCCGCTTCATCCTCTGGACAAATTCCAAACTGTGTGCAACAGGATGTTGATGGTGCTGATATCCCCAAGTGAGGAGATTGTTAGGAAAGATGCTGGAGGGTTGAATCCGAGCACCAGGCGATGAGGAGGTGAGGTGCCTTTTCCAAACTCTTTCCGATCAAACGGTGTACCATCCTCTAGGTGTGACAGGCATGTTTTAGCTGTAGGAAGGGTCCCGTGCATGTAAGGAGAACACCAGGGATTTTTCCAAATCAGTGCCTCCCCGAACCCCAAACTGGGGAATTTTTAAGCTACGGCTACACGTATGTCCTTTAAGGGCCTTGGGAAATAGGCAGAGCCCAAACTTTAGATGACTGAAATCTTCAGGGTCAGAAGCGCTCACCATCGGCCTTGCTTAGGTTACATTTTATCTGTCATTGATAGATGATGTCAATAAAAATATCTATTCTTTTTCAGATTATTTCCCCTTATAGGTTATTGCAAAATATTCAGTGTAGTTCCCTGTGCTATACAGTAGTTCCTTGTTGATGATCTCTTTTATACATAGCAGTGTGTATGTGTTAATCCCAAACTGTTAATTTATCCCTTCTCCTACCTTTCCCCTTTGGTAATAATAAATTATAAGATTTTATACTTCTCAGAAATGGAGGAGCTGAAAGAGAGGTATCATTTTCAATGGAAAAGCATTCAAAACAAGATTGAAGCTTCAGCCAAGAGTATTCGATGTACATCCATGGAAATAAATCACTTCATTTCTCTAATGTTGACCTGACAAATAAGACAGACGTCTTCACTGAACTTGCTTATAGGAAAGTGATGGAAATATCAAATGTAAGTCTTAGAAACATCTTATTTTACCCGAGCATTATACACTGCTCTATGTTAAGTACAGTTTGGCTCACACATCTGTTCATTGAAGTTACAATGTTCTCAATTTCTGTTACTGATCCTCCAGAGTGGACCCCAACAGGAGTCCCCGTGCCCAGTGTCATTGGAGCCAACAGATCAAGACTGAGTTTGGTTCAGAAGCAAAGGAAACATTATTTTGAAAACAGAATGGAGAGGTGAGAGCGTGCGCTCCCCCATGGGCTGTGAGCTGGGCTGCTGTGTAGGGTCCCCGGCAGCGTCAGTGGGAGGGAGGGGATGGAGCTCTCGAGGGCTGCGTTGGCTGCAGCTAAGGCTCTATGCCGCGGAGTCTGCATGGGACCCCGCTAGCTGAGGTGTCGACCCAGCCATTCTGCACTAGGAAATCGGGTCTGAAGTGCCGGGTGTGGGACCTCTGCATGCGGAAACCTAGGAGCACGTGAAATTAGACAAAGCACAAAGGAAAAACAGGTTAGACTTTATTTTATTGCCCAGATTCTCTTTTTATCTCCCAGGAATTTTTAATGAACGTTGCCGGAGACGAACACCTCCTCTGCTTTTTGTTCCGTTCCTTATTCTTGGGGTGTTGAGGGTGCAGACCCCTCTTTTGTAACTGCTTCATGCTGTGGTGGGAGCCCTGATACATGTGGGGACGGGCAAAACGTCTCCCCACCAGCCTCCTGGTGAGGTTGATTGTCCCAAGGCCTCCTGCCTCACTTCTCGTCCGCCTGAGCACCAGCATTGGAAGTGTTACAGATTCTAATGACCTTTAAGGGTCCAGGAAAGAGAGGCGCAGAGATGCTGCGGTGGCAGGTTTCACCCCACCCCACATATGTTCGGCGACCTTAGGCTGACAGTTTTTGTCAGACTAGATGCTCTGACCAGTAGTCTGTGCTTTCTTTAATTAGGTCCCTGAATTAATGTAAAAACAGCACCATGTGTCAGAGCCCTGCCCGCGCAACTCCCAGACAGTCCAGGGTCAGTGGTGATCCAGGACCATGACGTCCACTGAGTCAACGGCCTTTAGAAGTAGCCAGCAGTCCAGCCGGTCATATTGGCCACCATCACCGCGGTGTCTGTAGGGTTTTCTATGGTGAAAGCGTGATATACGTTTCCCCCGCCAAGCTTATTAGCTCCCCTCTGGGTGCAGTAAGTCCTGCAAGCAGTAGTCTGCTCTTTCGTGGCACAGTCTTGTCGTTTTCTGAGAGAAACTCCAGGTCAAGTGATGGTCACACGAGTCATCTTGGGGGCCCGTTGCCCCCGTTTATCTCTCTGGAGGTTGGAGTTGGAGGGCCTCCTCACTCGAGGTCAGTGTGTCCACAGAGCGACCCCTGCAACTTCAGGGCATTATGGGTGGTTAGGATCACCACGTGGGGTCCTTTTCCCTTAGGAGGGAGCTGGCCTTGCGGGCTGCTGATTTCCAGCTTTTTAGATACCCCAGTATCCTGGCCTGATGAGTCGGTGGGCAAAGCCCTTGGTGACCATAGTTTATCATACCTGAAGAGCATTCTTGTGTTGCTCCATTTCAAGTGGTCCCAGTTTTTGCACTAAGGCTCCAAGGGCGATTAACCTTTGACCGGGTATGTAAAGGTCAAAGGGTTTAGCTAAATTAGGGAGTTCCTGGGCAAGGGTCTGTATTGACTGCTCTTTCCATTCTTGAAAGGCTGCTTCTGGATTCTATTCAAAAGGATCATCATCTTTTCGTGTCAGTGTTTCATGTAGAGGCCCAGCTATTAGACTGTACTTAGGTATCCAGATGCATAAAACCTTGGCCTCCCCAGGAACCCCTAAGCTGTCTTCTAGTTTTAGAAGAGGTAAGGCTGCAAATGGCTTCTTCCCTATCCTGGGATGCGTTTCTCCGAATATCTGTGAGAATGAAGCCCAGGCATGTCACCTTAGCCTGGGATATTTGAGCGTTTTTCTTGGACACCTTCTATCCTTTCTTGGCTAGGTAGTTCAAAGGCGTCTTTAGTAGGCCTGGCGATCAGAATGTCATCTGCATATTGAAGGAGGATTCCCTTTTACAGAGGTTGAACTTTAAGGTCTTTAGAGGACATTTCCCCAATGATGGTGTGGGGATTTTTGAACCATTGGGGCAGGACGGCCCAGCATTATTGCTTTTGTTGCATGTTGTGTCCTGCCACTCACAAGCCAAAAATTCTTGTGACTCTGAGATGAATGGAATACAGAAGAAGGCATCATTGAAATCTGATACGGAATGCCATGGCCTGGTGGAAGGTAGAATGACCAGCAGGGAGTAGGAAATAGGAGCTACTGGATGTATATCCTCGGTGGCTTCACTGACTGTCCTGATATACTTTACCAGGTCTCCAGCAGCCCATGGGGCTCTCGTGGTCAGGCCAATCCCAGGATATGGAGCTCACCTGGGCTGCACCCCTACCCCACAGCCCACGGGGCTCTCGTGGTCAAGTCCCTCCCAGGGTATGGAGCTCACCTCTGCAGCTACCCAGCAGCCCATGGGGCTCTCCTACTCAGGCCCTTCCCAGGATACGGAGCTCCCCTGGGCAGGTACCCCAGCAGGGCTGGACACACAGGAACTGTGCACATAGCCCACCTTGCAGAGAACCCCCAGCTCACCTGTCGCTCACACCTGACACAGAATACCTCAGAGCAGGACTTGAACTAACAAACAGCAGCTCTGACAGGTCTGTGACCATGGCTATCACTCTCTGCAGGCTCTTTCTGCCTGGTCTTCCAGACACTTCCACTGCAGCCAGTGCACCAGGCCTCTGTCTCCACCCACCATCACTCCTCTCCCTGACTCCTGGGTTCCTCTCATTAGGATAGGGTCTTCTTGAAGTTGTTTTCCACTCATGGACCAGATAAAATGATAAGAAAACAAGCCGCAGCTGCAGCCCCTTGTCTATCCTGACTCTCAAGAGCCCACACCTGTTCCTAGGGCCTGGCCCATTTAGCAAGTTTCATTTTCTGCAACTGTGAGCCCCTGAGGGGTGAGGATTGGCTGATTTTGGCAGCCTGAAACTGCCTGCCAGCCCTCCACAGGTGTGCCTGGGTTGAGGGCAATATAAACAGCTCTCCAGTGAGCGACAGCCCTTGTAGCTGTGACTGACGCCATATTCACTGCCCCGTAGGCAGTGCCGGGGCTGTGCTGGTGGGAGGGAGTGAGGGGCCACGGCTTTGTGGGTGGCCCAGTGTGAGTGGGTCTCTGCTGGACTTTCTGCAGGAGTTGCCAGGCTTCCACCTGTAAAGAAGAGGATGTGTCACCCATACCTTCCGCTGGAATTTCTCTCCGGACAGAGGTTTGGAAGGAAAAAAGCAGTGGGGTCCGGGACAGGAGGGGTATCTCAGGCAGGGCAATGGAAAGCTTCCAGAAGAGCGCCCAGGGCCAGGACCAACCTGGCTGGCCTGCAGTCACCAAGTTGGCCTGCGTGCTGTCGCTGGTGTGGCTCCACGGCCCTTCCTCTAGGCTTTCAAGCCCTTGTACATATTCAGGTGTTTTACCTGGGAAGGGTGGGAAAAGTTCAACAGCAGCTGGCCTGGGGCTCAGCTCACGGTTACTCACAGATGCGTCGTCATGGCCCCCAGCTTTGCAATGAGGACGCTCCTTGCGTAGGAGTGGGCTGCTGGCTCTATGGGAGATGATTCCCCACCTCTGACCAATTTCAGAATTGTTTACCGCTGGAGCAAGTGCCCTGATAGGGTTTTCCTCTGTCTAACTCGTGGGTTCAGGTTTTTTTTTTTTCTTTTTTGGTTCAAGTAAGATTTTATTCCTCTTTTATGTATTTATAGATATAAGCATGGAAATAATTCATTCATATAAATACATCTGTGTGAAGGGAAGAACTTTTTTTTGTTTTATCTTTAAATTTTATTTTTTAAAATTTTGAAATTTAATTTTATTTATTTTTTTATACGGCAGGTTATTATTAGTTATGTATTTTATGCATATACATGTATACAGGTCAATCCCAATCTCCCAACTCATCCCACCACCACCACCCCACGGCTTCCCACACTTGGTGTCCATACGTTTGTTCTCTACCTCTGTGTCTCTATTTCTTCCCTGCAAACCAGTTCATCTGTACCATTTTTCTAGGTTCCACATATATGCATTAATATACAATATTTGTTTTTCTCTTTCTGACTTACTTCATTCTGTATGACAGTCTCTAGATCCATCGACGTCTCTACAAATGACCCAGTTTCATTCCTTCTTATGGCTGAGTAATATTCCATTTTATATATGTACCACATCTTTATCCATTCGTCTGTCTGTGGGTATTCAGGTTGCTTCCATTACCTGGCTATTGTAAATAGTTCTGAAATGAGCATTGTGGTGAATGTGCCTTTTTGATTTATGGTTTTCTCTGGGTATATGCCCAGAAGTGGGATTGCTGGATCATATGGTAATTCTATTTTTGTTTTTTTAAGGAAACTCCATACTCTTCTCCATCGTGACTGTATCAATTTACATTTCCACCACTAGTGGAAGAGGGATCCTTTTGTCCACACCCTCCCCAGAATTCGTTGTTTGTAGATTTTCTGATGATGCCGATTCTAACAGGTGTGAGGTGATACCTCATTGTAGTTTTGATTTGCATTTCTCTAATAATTAGTGATGTTGAGCAGCTTTTCATGTGCGTCTTGGCCATCTCTGTGTCTTCTTTGAAGAAACGTCTCTTTAGATCTTCTGCCCATTTTTGTATTGGGTTGTTTGTTTTTTTAATATTAAGCTGCATGAGCTCTTTATATATATTGGAGATTAAACCTTTGTCCATTGATTCGTTTGCAAATATTTTCGCCCATTCTGAGGGACGCCTTATTCCATTCCCGTTTTTTTAACAAAAAAAGAAAGAAAGAAAAAGAAGCAGAACACTAATGTGTGTAAAATATGCCTTTTGAAACTGTCGTTTTGAAATATGGACGTCCTTTGAATTTTTTGGTCGATATATGAACCGAGGATTTGTTTTCAGGGCAGGTGTCATTTACAGGCCTGCAATGATTTTGAATATCAACTGACCATTAGCGCTGGGATTAAAGCTGCTGTTGTGTGAAACGGCCAAAAGGTGGCAGCAGTTCTCCCTTACCAAATCTGGTTACTGGGGCAACAGAGCCTCAATGGAAGTCGTGTTCTAGATTGGAATTTAGAATGGAATGTTCCAGGAGAAAGCCCCTCAAGTTTGTCTCACTACTTCTTGTTCGTGTTTTTAATTTAGTATTTTATTTTTTATTACAGCAAATTTGATTACAATGTTTGGCTTGTTGTAGGTGTGGAAGATGTGGTTCTTTTACACATACACATATGTCTGTTCTTCCTGGGATCCTTTTCCCATGTACCTTATGACAGAATGTTGAGTAGTCTTCTCTTGGTATTCTGTAGGTCTTTGGTGATTATATATGTCACCTGTGTTTGTATATGTCTGTTAAACCCAATATCATAATGAAACCAATCCTCACACCTTTCCATTGGTGAACCATAAGTTTGTTGAATGAATCTGTGATTGCCCTTCTGCGTGGAAATATCTGTCCTGGTATCTATTTTTCGGTCACACCTATAAGAGATATGATATGATATGTGTCTTTCATTTTCGGACTTACTACAAGTCACGTGATTACCTCTAGACACACCGACGGTGCTGCAAATGGCATTGTGTCGTTTTATTCCTTGGCTTCTATTCTGCCTTAGCGAGGTCCATTTTCAACAATGTGATTCCCTGAGGGCTGAGGATTAGCTGACCTGGATAGCCTGACACTGCCGGCTGGCCTCCACTGGTGTGCCTGGGTTGAGGTCAATATAAACAGCGCTGCAGGCAGCAATAGCCCCTGAAGCTGTGCCTGACTCCATATTCTCTGCCCCGTCAGCAGTCTCGGGGCTGTGCTGGTGGGAGGGAGTGAGGGGCCACGGCTTTGTGTGTGGCCCGGTGTGAGTGGGTCTCTGCTGGACTTTCTGCAGGAGTTGCCAGGCTGCCACCTGTAAAGAAGAGGATGTGTCACACATACCTTCCGCTGGAATTTCTCTCCGGACAGAGGTGAGGAAGGAAAAAAGCAGTGGGGGCAGGGACAGGAGGGGTATCTCAGGCAGGGCTATGGAAAGCTTCCAGAAGAGCGCCCAGGGCCAGGACCTTCCCGGTTGGCCTGCAGGCACTAAGTTGTCCTGCGTGCTGTCGCTGGTGTGGCTCCACGGCCCTTCCTCTAGGCTTTCAAGCCCTTGTACATATTCAGGTGTTTTACCTGGGAAGGGTGGGAAAAGTTCAACAGCAGCTGGCCTGGGGCTCAGCTCACGGTTACTCACAGATGCGTCGTCATGGCCCCCAGCTTTGCAATGAGGACGCTCCTTGCGTAGGAGTGGGCTGCTGGCTCTATGGGAGATGATTCCCCACCTCTGACCAATTTCAGAATTGTTTACCGCTGGAGCAAGTGCCCTGATAGGGTTTTCCTCTGTCTAACTCGTGGGTTCAGGTTTTCTTTTTTTCTTTTTTGGTTCAAGTTAGATTTTATTCCTCTTTTATGTATTTATAGATATAAGCATGGAAATAATTCATTCATATAAATACATCTGTGTGAAGGGAAGAATTTTTTCTGTTTTATTTTTAAATTTTATTTTTTTAAAATTTTGAAATTTAATTTTATTTATTTTTTATACAGCAGGTTATTATTAGTTATGTATTTTATGCATATAAATGTATACAGGTCAATCCCAATCTCCCAACTCATCCCAACACCACCTCCCCATGGCTTCCCACACTTGGTGTCCATACGTGTGTTCTCTACCACTGTGTCTCTATTTCTTCCCTGCAAACCAGTTCATCTGTACCATTTTTCTAGGTTCCACATATATGCATTAATATACAATATTTGTTTGTCTCTTTCTGACTTACTTCATTCTGTATGACAGTCTCTAGATCCATTGACGTCTCTACAAATGACCCAGTTTCATTCCTTCTTATGGCTGAGTAATAATCCATTTTATATATGTACCACATCTTTATCCATTCGTCTGTCTGTGGGTATTTAGGTTGCTTCCATTACCTGGCTATCGTAAATAGTGCTGAAATGAGCATTGTGGTGAATGTGCCTTTTTGATTTATGGTTTTCTCTGGGTATATACCCAGAAGTGGGATTGCTGGATCATATGGTAATTCTATTTCTAGTTTTTTTAAGGAAACTCCATACTGTTCTCCATCGTGACTGTATCAATTTACATTTCCACCACTAGTGGAAGAGGGATCCTTTTGTCCACACCCTCCCCAGAATTCGTTGTTTGTAGATTTTCTGATGATGCCGATTCTAACAGGTGTGAGGTGATACCTCATTGTAGTTTTGATTTGCATTTCTCTAATAATTAGTGATGTTGAGCAGCTTTTCATGTGCGTCTTGGCCATCTCTGTGTCTTCTTTGAAGAAACGTCTCTTTAGATCTTCTGCCCATTTTTGTATTGGGATGTTCGTTTTTTTAATATTAAGCTGCATGAGCTCTTTATATATATTGGAGATTAAACCTTTGTCCATTGTATCGTTTGCAAATATTTTCGCCCATTCTGAGGGATGCCTTATTCCATTCCCGTTTTTTTAACAAAAAAAGAAAGAAAGAAAAAGAAGCAGAACACTAATGTGTGTAAAATATGCCTTTTGAAACTGTCGTTTTGAAATATGGACGTCCTTTGAATTTTTTGGTAGATATATGAACCCAGGAATTGTTTTCAGGGCAGGTGTCATTTACAGGCCTGCAATGATTTTGAATATCAACAGACCATTAGCGCTGGAATTAAAGCTGCTGTTGTGTGAAACGGCCAAAAGGTGGCAGCAGTTATCCCTTACCAAATCTGGTTACTAGGGCAACAGAGCCTCAATGGAAGTCCTGTTCTAGATTGGAATTTAGAATGCAATGTGCCAGGAGAAAGCCCCTCAAGTTTGTCTCACTACTTCTTGTTCGTGTTTTTAATTTAATTTTTTATTTTTTATTACAGCAAATTTGATTACAATGTTTGGCTTGTTGTAGGTGTGGACGATGTGGTTCTTTTACACATATACATATGTCTGTTCTTCCTGGGATCCTTTTCCCATGTACCTTATGACAGAATGTTGAGTAGTCTTCTCTTGGTATTCTGTAGGTCTTTGGTGATTATATATGTCACCTGTGTTTGTATATGTCTGTTAACCCCAATATCATAATGAAACCAACCCTCACACGTTTCCATTGGTGAACCATAAGTTTGTTTAATGAATCTGTGATTGCCCTTCTCCGTGGAAATATCTGTCCTGGTATCCATTTTTCGGTCACACCTATAAGAGATAAGATATCATGTGTGTCTTTCACTTTCTGACTTACTTCAAGTCACGTGATTACCTCTAGACACACCTACGGTGTTGCAAATGGCATTGTGTCCTTTTATTCCTTGGCTTCTATTCTGCCTTAGCGAGGTCCATTTTCAACAATGTGGTTCCCTGAGGGCTGAGGATTAGCTGACCTGTGTAGCCTGACCCTGCCGGCCGGCCCTCCCCAGGTGTGCCTGGGATGAGGTCAATATAAACAGCGCTGCAGGCAGCAATAGCCCCTGAAGCTGTGCCTGACTCCATGATCTGTGCCCCGTCAGCAGTCTCGGGGCTGTGCTGGTGGGAGGGAGTGAGGGGCCACGGCTTTGTGGGTGGCCCGGTGTGAGTGGGTCTCTGCTGGTCTTTCTGCAGTAGTTGCCAGGATGCCACGTGTAACAAGTGGATGTATCACCCACACCTTCCGTTGGAATTTCTCTCCAGACAGAGGTGAGGAAGGAAAAAAGCAGTGGTGGCAGGGACAGGAGGGGTATCTCAGGCAGGCCAATGGAAAGCTTCCAGAAGAGCGCCCAGGACCATTACCATCCTGGCTGGCCTGTAGGCACCAAGTTGGCCTGCATGCTGTCGCTGGTGTGGCTCCACGGCCCTTCCTCTAAGCTTTCAAGCCCTTGTACATATTCAGGTGTTTTACCTGGGAAGGGTGGGAAAAGTTCAGCAGCAGCTGGCCTGGGGCTCAGCTCACGGTTACTCACAGATGCTTCGGGCCCCTTTCACTGAGGAAGGTGTAGGTCTTGTCTATTCCATAGTTTGTGTTTGGAACGGTACCTGTGCTTATATCAAACTCTGGTTTTATGCATCACCCCACCTCTCATTCCCCCTTCAGAAGGCATAAGAGTGCTTTCCAAAGGTGAGACACTGTTCTCTTTCCTAACTGAGTTCAAGTGTAGCCATGTTTACAGGATCTTCATCAGTGATATCTCATGATAAGTTTCTTTTTCTTTGTGTCTTATTTCACTTAGAATCATCGTACCTCAATCCACCCATTTTGCTGCTACTGGTCTTTTGACATTGATTTCATGGCTGAGGGATATTCCATCGTACGTAAGTACCACAATTTTTTGAACCATTTTTATATTTCCTGGGATATTAAAGGTGTACCCAAGTTGAGGTCCTTGTAAGCAGTGCAGCCCTAAATTTTGGGGTGGCTCTGTCTTATTGATTTTCAGTTTTCCCAAGGTATATTCCCTAGACTGGAAGTGCCCTTGGCTCTGTAGCTCTGTTGTTTAATTGTTTTAGGGAACACAATGCACTCATCCAGAGAGGCAGTTGGCAATTTACATCCCGCCCATCAGCATAACAAGGCTCCCTGTTCTCCAGGTCCTGTCTTGCCTTTCTGGGTTTACACATTTTGTGGATGTCCCTTTTGACCGGTGGGAAGTGATACTTCTTTGTAGTGCAGATTTGCATTGCCCGCTTGCTTGCTTGGCCAAAAAGGGCATATGCGTTTTCTCCTGAATATATTTAGGAGAAAACGCATACGTCCTTTTTGGCCAACTGCATCATTGTCGAAGTTGTGCCCCTCTTCCTGTGCTTTAAAGGCGATTCCAACGTACCTCTTGAAATCTGTTTCCTGCTATTCTACCTCGCTTTCAAATCCGCCTCGTTGCCTTCCCTCAACAGATTTTTGGACGATAGTTGTCCCTTATTACTTGGCCAGTTTGTGAATCGCTGTGCCCCTGAGCTCCTTTTTTCAACTCGTTTTTTGTGAGCTGACCTCAAGTCCAAAATTTTGGTTCAGGAACTATACTGGTTCCCGGTGGGTGGCTGAGACTTTGGTTAATTCTTCTTCCTGCCGGGAAGTTAGAGTGATATGTGCCCGTCCAAATGCCTAACAGCTACTCTCTCATTGGTTCTCCCTCTTCCCTTTCATCCTCTGCCAAATTGGAAACCTGTGTGAACCAGGAGGTTAAAGGGTCTGTCTCTCCAAGTTGGGAGATTGATAGTAAAGCAGATGGAAAGTCAAACCGGAGCACCAGGAGAGGGACTATTCGTTGAGTTTTAGAAACCTTTCGTATTCACAGTGTGTCCGTTCTCTAGGTTTCCCGTACATGTTATAAATCTAGTAATATTCCCTTCAACCTGGAGAGTTGGGACCCATGGAATGGGTGCCATGCATTATTGCTTTAAAGGGTCTGCATTTGCTCACCCAATCTCACCAATCATCTCAGTCCCAAGTGTCCAGCCTTATGCCACATCCAGCTGTCGTTGTAGATAGCGTCATTCCAGGTTTCATCAGAGACCCTGAAGGAATTGTAAAGAATTTCCCAGATTTTTTAGTTTTGTTTTTGAAATTCCTTTTTATAGTGGGTTTGAGCTGATTCTCGCTGCCATGTTTATGCCAGTCTAGACACACTTGATTCCCTTACGGAGACATATCAATCCATAGGTTTTTAGATTCTTACTAGTCAGATATATTCCTCTGCGGGAAATATGGGGTTTTGAGTCCCTTTCACTCAGGAAGGTGTAGGTCTTGTCTATTCCATAGTTGGTTTTTGGAACGGTACCTGTGCTTATATCAAACTCTGGTTTTATGCATCACCCCACCTCTCCTTCCCCCTTAAGCAGGCATAAGAGTGTTTTCTAAATGTGAGACACTGTTCTCTTTCATAACTCAGTTCAAGTGTAGCCATGTTTACAGGATCTCCATAAGTGATATCTTATGATAAGTTTCTTTTTCTCTGTGACTTATTTCACTTAGAATCATCGTACCTGAATCCACCCATTTTGCTGCTACTGGTCTTATGACATTGATTTCATGGCTGAGGGATATTCCATCGTACGTAGGTACCACAATTTTTTGAACCATTTTTATATTTCCTGGGATATTTAAGGTGTACCCAAGTTGACGTCCTTGTAAGCAGTGCAGCCCTAAATTTTGGGGTGGCTCTGTCTTATTGATTTTCAGTTTTCCCAAGGTATATTCCCTAGACAGGAAGTGCCCTTGGCTCTGTAGCTCTGATCTTTACTTGTTTTAGGGAACACAATGTACTCCTCCAGAGAGGCAGTTGGCAATTTACATCCCGCCCATCAGCATAACACGGCTCCCTGTTCTCCAGGGCCTGTCTTGCCTTTCTGGTTTTTACACATTTTGTGGATGTCCCCTTTGACCGGTGGGAATTGATTCTTCTTTGTAGTGCAGATTTGCATTGCCCACTTGCTTGCTTGGCCAAAACGGGCGTATGTGTTTTCTCCTGAAAACGCATACGCCCTTTATGGCCAAGTGCCTCATTGTCGAAGTTGTGCCCCTCTTCCTGTGCTTTAAAGGCGATTCCAACGTACCTCTTGAAATCTGTTTCCTGCTATTCTGCCTCGCTTTCAAGTCCGCCTCGTTGCCTTCCCTCAACAGATTTTTGGACGATAGTTGTCCTTTATTACTCGGCCAGTTTGTGAACTGCTGTGCCCCTGAGCTCCATTTTTCAACTCGTTTTTGGTGAGCTGACCGCAAGTCCAAAATTTTGATTCAGGACCTATACTGGTTGTTTGTGGGTGGCTGAGACTTTGGTTTATTTTTCTTCCTACCGGGATATTACAGTGATATGTGCCCGTCCAAATGCCTAACAGCTACTCTCTCATTGGTTCTCCCTCTTCCCTTTCATCCTCTGCCAAATTGGCAACCTGTGCGAACCAGGAGGTTAAAGGGGCTGTCTCTCCAAGTTGGGAGGTTGATAGTAAAGCAGATGGAAAGTCAAACCGGAGCACCAGGAGAGGGACTATTCGTTGAGTTTTAGAAACCTTTCGTATTCACAGTGTGTACGTTCTCTAGGAATCCCGTACATGTTATAACTGTAGTAATATTCCCTTCAACCTGGAGAGTTGGGTCCCATGGAATAGGTGCCATGCATTATTGCTTTAAAGGGTCTGCATTTGCTCACCCAATCTCACCAATCGTGTAAGTCCCAAGTGTCCCTCCTTATGCCACATCCAGCTGTCATTGTAGATAGGGTCATTCCAGGTTTCATCAGAGACCCTGAAGGAATTGTAAAGAATTTCCCAGTTTTTTTGTTTTGTTTTTGAAATTCCTTTTTATAGTGGGTTTGAGCTGATTCTCGCTGCCATGTTTATGCCAGTCTTGGCACACTTGATTCCCTTATGGAAACATATCATTACATAGGTTTTAAGATTCTTACTAGTCAGATATATTCCTCTGCGGGAAATATGGGGTTTTGAGTCCCTTTCACTGAGGAAGGTGTAGGTCTTGTCTATTCCATAGTTGGTTTTTGGAACGGTACCTGTGCTTATATCAAACTCTGGTTTTATGCATCACCCCACATCTCCATCCCCCTTAAGCAGGCATAAGAGTGTTTTCTAAATGTGAGACACTGTTCTCTTTCCTAACTCAGTTCAAGTGTAGCCATGTTTACAGGATCTTCATAAGTGATATCTTATGATAAGTTTCTTTTTCTCTGTGACTTATTTCACTTAGAATCATCGTACCTGAATCCACCCATTTTGCTGCTACTGGTCTTATGACATTGATTTCATGGCTGAGGGATATTCCATCGTACGTAAGTACCACAATTTTTTGAACCATTTTTATATTTCCTGGGATAATTAATGTGTACACAATTTGAGGTCCTTGTAAGCGGTGCGGCCCTAAATTTTGGGGTGGCTCTGTCTTATTGATTTTCAGTTTTCCCAAGGAATATTCCCTAGACTGGAAGTGCCCTTGGCTCTGTAGCTCTGTTGTTTACTTGTTTTAGGGAACACAATGCACTCCTTCAGAGGGGCAGTTGGCAATTTACATTCCGCCCATCAGCATAACAAGGCTCCCTGTTCTCCAGGGCCTGTCTTGCCTTTCTGGTTTTTACACATTTTGTGGATGTCCCTTTTGACCGGTGGGAAGTGATACTTCTTTGTAGTGCAGATTTGCATTGCCCGCTTGCTTGCTTGGCCAAAAAGGGCGTATGCGTTTTCTCCTGAATATATTCAGGAGAAAACGCATACGCCCTTTTTGGCCAAGTGCATCATTGTCGAAGTTGTGCCCCTCTTCCTGTGCTTTAAAGGCGATTCCAACGTACCTCTTGAAATCTGTTTCCTGCTACTCTGCCTCGCTTTCAAGTCCGCCTCGTTGCCTTCCCTCAACAGATTTTTGGACGATAGTTGTCCTTTATTACTCGGCCAGTTTGTGAATTGCTGTGCCCCTGAGCTCCATTTCTCAACTCGTTTTTCGTGAGCTGATCGCAAGTCCAAAATTTTGGTTCAGGAACTATGCTGTTTCCCGGTGGGTGGCTGAGACTTTGGTTAATTCTTCTTCCTGCCGGAAGTTAGAGTGATATGTGCCCGTCCAAATGCCTAACAGCTACTCTCTCAGTGGTTCTCCCTCTTCCCTTTCATCCTCTGCCAAATTGGAAACCTGTGCGAACCAGGAGGTTAAAGGGGCTGTCTCTCCAAGTTGGGAGGTTGATAGTAAAGCAGATGGAAAGTCAAACCAGAGCACCAGGAGAGGGACTATTCATTGAGTTTTAGAAACCTTTCATATTCACAGTGTGTCCGTTCTCTAGGTTTCCCGTACATGTTATAACTGTAGTAATATTCCCTTCAACCTGGAGAGTTGGGACCCATGGAATAGGTGACATGCATTATTGCTTTAAAGGGTCTGCATTTGCTCACCCAATCTCACCAATCCTCTCAGTCCCAAATGTCCAGCCTTATGTCACATCCAGCTGTCGTTTTAGATAGGGTCATTCCAGGTTTCATCAGAGACCCTGAAGGAATTTTAAAGAATTTCCCAGTTTTTTTGTTTTGTTTTTGAAATTCCTTTCTATAGTGGGTTTGAGCTGATTGTCGCTGCCATGTTTATGCCAGTCTAGACACACTTGATTCCCTTACAGAGACATATCAATACATAGGTTTTAAGATTCTTACTAGTCAGATATATTCCTCTGCGGGAAATATGGGGTTTTGAGTCCCTTTCACTGAGGAAGGTGTAGGTCTTGTCTATTCCATAGTTGGTTTTTGGAACGGTACCTGTGCTTATATCAAACTCTGGTTTTATGCATCACCCCACCTCTCCTTCCCCCTTAAGCAGGCATAAGAGTGTTTTCTAAATGTGAGACACTGTTCTCTTTCCTAACTCAGTTCAAGTGTAGCCATGTTTACAGGATCTTCATAAGTGATATCTTATGATAAGTTTCTTTTGCTGTGTGACTTATTTCACTTAGAATCATCGTACCTGAATCCACACATTTTGCTGCTACTGGTCTTATGACATTGATTTCATGGCTGAGGGATATTCCATCGTACATAAGTACCACAATTTTTTGAACCATTTTTATATTTCCTGGGATATTTAAGGTGTACCCAAGTTGAGGTCCTTGTAAGCGGTGCAGCCCTAAATTTTGGGGTGGCTCTGTCTTATTGATTTTCAGTTTTCCCCAGGTATACTCCCTAGACTGGAAGTCCCCTTGGCTCTGTAGCTCTGTTGTTTACTTGTTTTAGGGAACACAATGTACTCCTCCAGAGAAGCAGTTGGCAATTTACATCCCGCCCATCAGCATAACAAGGCTCCCTGTTCTCCAGGGCCTGTCCTGCCTTTCTGGTTTTCACACATTTTGTGGATGTCCCTTTTGACCGTTGGGAAGTGATACTTCTTTGTAGTGCAGATTTGCATTGCCCGCTTGCTTGCTTGGCCAAAAAGGGCGTATGCGTTTTCTCCTGAATATATTCAGGAGAAAACACATACGCCCTTTTTGGCCAAGTGCATCATTGTCGAAGTTGTGCCCCTCTTCCTGTGCTTTAAAGGCGATTCCAACGTACCTCTTGAAATCTGTTTCCTGCTATTCTGCCTCGCTTTCAAGTCCGCCTCGTTGCCTTCCCTCAACAGATTTTTGGACGATAGTTGTCCTTTATTACTCGGCCAGTTTGTGAATTGCTGTGCCCCTGAGCTCCATTTCTCAACTCGTTTTTCGTGAGCTGATCGCAAGTCCAAAATTTTGGTTCAGGAACTATGCTGTTTCCCGGTGGGTGGCTGAGACTTTGGTTAATTCTTCTTCCTGCCGGAAGTTAGAGTGATATGTGCCCGTCCAAATGCCTAACAGCTACTCTCTCAGTGGTTCTCCCTCTTCCCTTTCATCCTCTGCCAAATTGGAAACCTGTGCGAACCAGGAGGTTAAAGGGGCTGTCTCTCCAAGTTGGGAGGTTGATAGTAAAGCAGATGGAAAGTCAAACCAGAGCACCAGGAGAGGGACTATTCATTGAGTTTTAGAAACCTTTCATATTCACAGTGTGTCCGTTCTCTAGGTTTCCCGTACATGTTATAACTGTAGTAATATTCCCTTCAACCTGGAGAGTTGGGACCCATGGAATAGGTGACATGCATTATTGCTTTAAAGGGTCTGCATTTGCTCACCCAATCTCACCAATCCTCTCAGTCCCAAATGTCCAGCCTTATGTCACATCCAGCTGTCGTTTTAGATAGGGTCATTCCAGGTTTCATCAGAGACCCTGAAGGAATTTTAAAGAATTTCCCAGTTTTTTTGTTTTGTTTTTGAAATTCCTTTCTATAGTGGGTTTGAGCTGATTGTCGCTGCCATGTTTATGCCAGTCTAGACACACTTGATTCCCTTACAGAGACATATCAATACATAGGTTTTAAGATTCTTACTAGTCAGATATATTCCTCTGCGGGAAATATGGGGTTTTGAGTCCCTTTCACTGAGGAAGGTGTAGGTCTTGTCTATTCCATAGTTGGTTTTTGGAACGGTACCTGTGCTTATATCAAACTCTGGTTTTATGCATCACCCCACCTCTCCTTCCCCCTTAAGCAGGCATAAGAGTGTTTTCTAAATGTGAGACACTGTTCTCTTTCCTAACTCAGTTCAAGTGTAGCCATGTTTACAGGATCTTCATAAGTGATATCTTATGATAAGTTTCTTTTGCTGTGTGACTTATTTCACTTAGAATCATCGTACCTGAATCCACACATTTTGCTGCTACTGGTCTTATGACATTGATTTCATGGCTGAGGGATATTCCATCGTACATAAGTACCACAATTTTTTGAACCATTTTTATATTTCCTGGGATATTTAAGGTGTACCCAAGTTGAGGTCCTTGTAAGCGGTGCAGCCCTAAATTTTGGGGTGGCTCTGTCTTATTGATTTTCAGTTTTCCCCAGGTATACTCCCTAGACTGGAAGTCCCCTTGGCTCTGTAGCTCTGTTGTTTACTTGTTTTAGGGAACACAATGTACTCCTCCAGAGAAGCAGTTGGCAATTTACATCCCGCCCATCAGCATAACAAGGCTCCCTGTTCTCCAGGGCCTGTCCTGCCTTTCTGGTTTTCACACATTTTGTGGATGTCCCTTTTGACCGTTGGGAAGTGATACTTCTTTGTAGTGCAGATTTGCATTGCCCGCTTGCTTGCTTGGCCAAAAAGGGCGTATGCGTTTTCTCCTGAATATATTCAGGAGAAAACACATACGCCCTTTTTGGCCAAGTGCATCATTGTCGAAGTTGTGCCCCTCTTCCTGTGCTTTAAAGGCGATTCCAACGTACCTCTTGAAATCTGTTTCCTGCTATTCTGCCTCGCTTTCAAGTCCGCCTCGTTGCCTTCCCTCAACAGATTTTTGGACGATAGTTGTCCTTTATTACTCGGCCAGTTTGTGAATTGCTGTGCCCCTGAGCTCCATTTCTCAACTCGTTTTTCGTGAGCTGATCGCAAGTCCAAAATTTTGGTTCAGGAACTATGCTGTTTCCCGGTGGGTGGCTGAGACTTTGGTTAATTCTTCTTCCTGCCGGAAGTTAGAGTGATATGTGCCCGTCCAAATGCCTAACAGCTACTCTCTCAGTGGTTCTCCCTCTTCCCTTTCATCCTCTGCCAAATTGGAAACCTGTGCGAACCAGGAGGTTAAAGGGGCTGTCTCTCCAAGTTGGGAGGTTGATAGTAAAGCAGATGGAAAGTCAAACCAGAGCACCAGGAGAGGGACTATTCATTGAGTTTTAGAAACCTTTCATATTCACAGTGTGTCCGTTCTCTAGGTTTCCCGTACATGTTATAACTGTAGTAATATTCCCTTCAACCTGGAGAGTTGGGACCCATGGAATAGGTGACATGCATTATTGCTTTAAAGGGTCTGCATTTGCTCACCCAATCTCACCAATCCTCTCAGTCCCAAATGTCCAGCCTTATGTCACATCCAGCTGTCGTTTTAGATAGGGTCATTCCAGGTTTCATCAGAGACCCTGAAGGAATTTTAAAGAATTTCCCAGTTTTTTTGTTTTGTTTTTGAAATTCCTTTCTATAGTGGGTTTGAGCTGATTGTCGCTGCCATGTTTATGCCAGTCTAGACACACTTGATTCCCTTACAGAGACATATCAATACATAGGTTTTAAGATTCTTACTAGTCAGATATATTCCTCTGCGGGAAATATGGGGTTTTGAGTCCCTTTCACTGAGGAAGGTGTAGGTCTTGTCTATTCCATAGTTGGTTTTTGGAACGGTACCTGTGCTTATATCAAACTCTGGTTTTATGCATCACCCCACCTCTCCTTCCCCCTTAAGCAGGCATAAGAGTGTTTTCTAAATGTGAGACACTGTTCTCTTTCCTAACTCAGTTCAAGTGTAGCCATGTTTACAGGATCTTCATAAGTGATATCTTATGATAAGTTTCTTTTGCTGTGTGACTTATTTCACTTAGAATCATCGTACCTGAATCCACACATTTTGCTGCTACTGGTCTTATGACATTGATTTCATGGCTGAGGGATATTCCATCGTACATAAGTACCACAATTTTTTGAACCATTTTTATATTTCCTGGGATATTTAAGGTGTACCCAAGTTGAGGTCCTTGTAAGCGGTGCAGCCCTAAATTTTGGGGTGGCTCTGTCTTATTGATTTTCAGTTTTCCCCAGGTATACTCCCTAGACTGGAAGTCCCCTTGGCTCTGTAGCTCTGTTGTTTACTTGTTTTAGGGAACACAATGTACTCCTCCAGAGAAGCAGTTGGCAATTTACATCCCGCCCATCAGCATAACAAGGCTCCCTGTTCTCCAGGGCCTGTCCTGCCTTTCTGGTTTTCACACATTTTGTGGATGTCCCTTTTGACCGTTGGGAAGTGATACTTCTTTGTAGTGCAGATTTGCATTGCCCGCTTGCTTGCTTGGCCAAAAAGGGCGTATGCGTTTTCTCCTGAATATATTCAGGAGAAAACACATACGCCCTTTTTGGCCAAGTGCATCATTGTCGAAGTTGTGCCCCTCTTCCTGTGCTTTAAAGGCGATTCCAACGTACCTCTTGAAATCTGTTTCCTGCTATTCTGCCTCGCTTTCAAGTCCGCCTCGTTGCCTTCCCTCAACAGATTTTTGGACAATAGTTGTCCTTTATTACTCGGCCAGTTTGTGAATTGCTGTGCCCCTGAGCTCCATTTCTCAACTCGTTTTTCGTGAGCTGATCGCAAGTCCAAAATTTTGGTTCAGGAACTATGCTGTTTCCCGGTGGGTGGCTGAGACTTTGGTTAATTCTTCTTCCTGCCGGAAGTTAGAGTGATATGTGCCCGTCCAAATGCCTAACAGCTACTCTCTCAGTGGTTCTCCCTCTTCCCTTTCATCCTCTGCCAAATTGGAAACCTGTGCGAACCAGGAGGTTAAAGGGGCTGTCTCTCCAAGTTGGGAGGTTGATAGTAAAGCAGATGGAAAGTCAAACCAGAGCACCAGGAGAGGGACTATTCATTGAGTTTTAGAAACCTTTCATATTCACAGTGTGTCCGTTCTCTAGGTTTCCCGTACATGTTATAACTGTAGTAATATTCCCTTCAACCTGGAGAGTTGGGACCCATGGAATAGGTGACATGCATTATTGCTTTAAAGGGTCTGCATTTGCTCACCCAATCTCACCAATCCTCTCAGTCCCAAATGTCCAGCCTTATGTCACATCCAGCTGTCGTTTTAGATAGGGTCATTCCAGGTTTCATCAGAGACCCTGAAGGAATTTTAAAGAATTTCCCAGTTTTTTTGTTTTGTTTTTGAAATTCCTTTGTATAGTGGGTTTGAGCTGATTGTCGCTGCCATGTTTATGCCAGTCTAGACACACTTGATTCCCTTACGGAGACATATCAATACATAGGTTTTAAGATTCTTACTAGTCAGATATATTCCTCTGCGGGAAATATGGGGTTTTGAGTCCCTTTCACTGAGGAAGGTGTAGGTCTTGTCTATTCCATAGTTGGTTTTTGGAACGGTACCTGTGCTTATATCAAACTCTGGTTTTATGCATCACCCCACCTCTCCTTCCCCCTTAAGCAGGCATAAGAGTGTTTTCTAAATGTGAGACACTGTTCTCTTTCCTAACTCAGTTCAAGTGTAGCCATGTTTACAGGATCTTCATAAGTGATATCTTATGATAAGTTTCTTTTGCTGTGTGACTTATTTCACTTAGAATCATCGTACCTGAATCCACACATTTTGCTGCTACTGGTCTTATGACATTGATTTCATGGCTGAGGGATATTCCATCGTACATAAGTACCACAATTTTTTGAACCATTTTTATATTTCCTGGGATATTTAAGGTGTACCCAAGTTGAGGTCCTTGTAAGCGGTGCAGCCCTAAATTTTGGGGTGGCTCTGTCTTATTGATTTTCAGTTTTCCCCAGGTATACTCCCTAGACTGGAAGTCCCCTTGGCTCTGTAGCTCTGTTGTTTAATTGTTTTAGGGAACACAATGTACTCCTCCAGAGAAGCAGTTGGCAATTTACATCCCGCCCATCAGCATAACAAGGCTCCCTGTTCTCCAGGGCCTGTCCTGCCTTTCTGGTTTTCACACATTTTGTGGATGTCCCTTTTGACCGTTGGGAAGTGATACTTCTTTGTAGTGCAGATTTGCATTGCCCGCTTGCTTGCTTGGCCAAAAAGGGCGTATGCGTTTTCTCCTGAATATATTCAGGAGAAAACACATACGCCCTTTTTGGCCAAGTGCATCATTGTCGAAGTTGTGCCCCTCTTCCTGTGCTTTAAAGGCGATTCCAACGTACCTCTTGAAATCTGTTTCCTGCTATTCTGCCTCGCTTTCAAGTCCGCCTCGTTGCCTTCCCTCAACAGATTTTTGGACGATAGTTGTCCTTTATTACTCGGCCAGTTTGTGAATTGCTGTGCCCCTGAGCTCCATTTCTCAACTCGTTTTTCGTGAGCTGATCGCAAGTCCAAAATTTTGGTTCAGGAACTATGCTGTTTCCCGGTGGGTGGCTGAGACTTTGGTTAATTCTTCTTCCTGCCGGAAGTTAGAGTGATATGTGCCCGTCCAAATGCCTAACAGCTACTCTCTCAGTGGTTCTCCCTCTTCCCTTTCATCCTCTGCCAAATTGGAAACCTGTGCGAACCAGGAGGTTAAAGGGGCTGTCTCTCCAAGTTGGGAGGTTGATAGTAAAGCAGATGGAAAGTCAAACCAGAGCACCAGGAGAGGGACTATTCATTGAGTTTTAGAAACCTTTCATATTCACAGTGTGTCCGTTCTCTAGGTTTCCCGTACATGTTATAACTGTAGTAATATTCCCTTCAACCTGGAGAGTTGGGACCCATGGAATAGGTGACATGCATTATTGCTTTAAAGGGTCTGCATTTGCTCACCCAATCTCACCAATCCTCTCAGTCCCAAATGTCCAGCCTTATGTCACATCCAGCTGTCGTTTTAGATAGGGTCATTCCAGGTTTCATCAGAGACCCTGAAGGAATTTTAAAGAATTTCCCAGTTTTTTTGTTTTGTTTTTGAAATTCCTTTGTATAGTGGGTTTGAGCTGATTGTCGCTGCCATGTTTATGCCAGTCTAGACACACTTGATTCCCTTACGGAGACATATCAATACATAGGTTTTAAGATTCTTACTAGTCAGATATATTCCTCTGCGGGAAATATGGGGTTTTGAGTCCCTTTCACTGAGGAAGGTGTAGGTCTTGTCTATTCCATAGTTGGTTTTTGGAACGGTACCTGTGCTTATATCAAACTCTGGTTTTATGCATCACCCCACCTCTCCTTCCCCCTTAAGCAGGCATAAGAGTGTTTTCTAAATGTGAGACACTGTTCTCTTTCCTAACTCAGTTCAAGTGTAGCCATGTTTACAGGATCTTCATAAGTGATATCTTATGATAAGTTTCTTTTGCTGTGTGACTTATTTCACTTAGAATCATCGTACCTGAATCCACACATTTTGCTGCTACTGGTCTTATGACATTGATTTCATGGCTGAGGGATATTCCATCGTACATAAGTACCACAATTTTTTGAACCATTTTTATATTTCCTGGGATATTTAAGGTGTACCCAAGTTGAGGTCCTTGTAAGCGGTGCAGCCCTAAATTTTGGGTGGCTCTGTCTTATTGATTTTCAGTTTTCCCCAGGTATACTCCCTAGACTGGAAGTCCCCTTGGCTCTGTAGCTCTGTTGTTTACTTGTTTTAGGGAACACAATGTACTCCTCCAGAGAAGCAGTTGGCAATTTACATCCCGCCCATCAGCATAACAAGGCTCCCTGTTCTCCAGGGCCTGTCCTGCCTTTCTGGTTTTCACACATTTTGTGGATGTCCCTTTTGACCGTTGGGAAGTGATACTTCTTTGTAGTGCAGATTTGCATTGCCCGCTTGCTTGCTTGGCCAAAAAGGGCGTATGCGTTTTCTCCTGAATATATTCAGGAGAAAACACATACGCCCTTTTTGGCCAAGTGCATCATTGTCGAAGTTGTGCCCCTCTTCCTGTGCTTTAAAGGCGATTCCAACGTACCTCTTGAAATCTGTTTCCTGCTATTCTGCCTCGCTTTCAAGTCCGCCTCGTTGCCTTCCCTCAACAGATTTTTGGACAATAGTTGTCCTTTATTACTCGGCCAGTTTGTGAATTGCTGTGCCCCTGAGCTCCATTTCTCAACTCGTTTTTCGTGAGCTGATCGCAAGTCCAAAATTTTGGTTCAGGAACTATGCTGTTTCCCGGTGGGTGGCTGAGACTTTGGTTAATTCTTCTTCCTGCCGGAAGTTAGAGTGATATGTGCCCGTCCAAATGCCTAACAGCTACTCTCTCAGTGGTTCTCCCTCTTCCCTTTCATCCTCTGCCAAATTGGAAACCTGTGCGAACCAGGAGGTTAAAGGGGCTGTCTCTCCAAGTTGGGAGGTTGATAGTAAAGCAGATGGAAAGTCAAACCAGAGCACCAGGAGAGGGACTATTCATTGAGTTTTAGAAACCTTTCATATTCACAGTGTGTCCGTTCTCTAGGTTTCCCGTACATGTTATAACTGTAGTAATATTCCCTTCAACCTGGAGAGTTGGGACCCATGGAATAGGTGACATGCATTATTGCTTTAAAGGGTCTGCATTTGCTCACCCAATCTCACCAATCCTCTCAGTCCCAAATGTCCAGCCTTATGTCACATCCAGCTGTCGTTTTAGATAGGGTCATTCCAGGTTTCATCAGAGACCCTGAAGGAATTTTAAAGAATTTCCCAGTTTTTTTGTTTTGTTTTTGAAATTCCTTTGTATAGTGGGTTTGAGCTGATTGTCGCTGCCATGTTTATGCCAGTCTAGACACACTTGATTCCCTTACGGAGACATATCAATACATAGGTTTTAAGATTCTTACTAGTCAGATATATTCCTCTGCGGGAAATATGGGGTTTTGAGTCCCTTTCACTGAGGAAGGTGTAGGTCTTGTCTATTCCATAGTTGGTTTTTGGAACGGTACCTGTGCTTATATCAAACTCTGGTTTTATGCATCACCCCACCTCTCCTTCCCCCTTAAGCAGGCATAAGAGTGTTTTCTAAATGTGAGACACTGTTCTCTTTCCTAACTCAGTTCAAGTGTAGCCATGTTTACAGGATCTTCATAAGTGATATCTTATGATAAGTTTCTTTTGCTGTGTGACTTATTTCACTTAGAATCATCGTACCTGAATCCACACATTTTGCTGCTACTGGTCTTATGACATTGATTTCATGGCTGAGGGATATTCCATCGTACATAAGTACCACAATTTTTTGAACCATTTTTATATTTCCTGGGATATTTAAGGTGTACCCAAGTTGAGGTCCTTGTAAGCGGTGCAGCCCTAAATTTTGGGGTGGCTCTGTCTTATTGATTTTCAGTTTTCCCAAGGTATACTCCCTAGACTGGAAGTCCCCTTGGCTCTGTAGCTCTGTTGTTTACTTGTTTTAGGGAACACAATGTACTCCTCCAGAGAAGCAGTTGGCAATTTACATCCCGCCCATCAGCATAACAAGGCTCCCTGTTCTCCAGGGCCTGTCCTGCCTTTCTGGTTTTCACACATTTTGTGGATGTCCCTTTTGACCGTTGGGAAGTGATACTTCTTTGTAGTGCAGATTTGCATTGCCCGCTTGCTTGCTTGGCCAAAAAGGGCGTATGCGTTTTCTCCTGAATATATTCAGGAGAAAACACATACGCCCTTTTTGGCCAAGTGCATCATTGTCGAAGTTGTGCCCCTCTTCCTGTGCTTTAAAGGCGATTCCAACGTACCTCTTGAAATCTGTTTCCTGCTATTCTGCCTCGCTTTCAAGTCCGCCTCGTTGCCTTCCCTCAACAGATTTTTGGACGATAGTTGTCCTTTATTACTCGGCCAGTTTGTGAATTGCTGTGCCCCTGAGCTCCATTTCTCAACTCGTTTTTCGTGAGCTGATCGCAAGTCCAAAATTTTGGTTCAGGAACTATGCTGTTTCCCGGTGGGTGGCTGAGACTTTGGTTAATTCTTCTTCCTGCCGGAAGTTAGAGTGATATGTGCCCGTCCAAATGCCTAACAGCTACTCTCTCAGTGGTTCTCCCTCTTCCCTTTCATCCTCTGCCAAATTGGAAACCTGTGCGAACCAGGAGGTTAAAGGGGCTGTCTCTCCAAGTTGGGAGGTTGATAGTAAAGCAGATGGAAAGTCAAACCAGAGCACCAGGAGAGGGACTATTCATTGAGTTTTAGAAACCTTTCATATTCACAGTGTGTCCGTTCTCTAGGTTTCCCGTACATGTTATAACTGTAGTAATATTCCCTTCAACCTGGAGAGTTGGGACCCATGGAATAGGTGACATGCATTATTGCTTTAAAGGGTCTGCATTTGCTCACCCAATCTCACCAATCCTCTCAGTCCCAAATGTCCAGCCTTATGTCACATCCAGCTGTCGTTTTAGATAGGGTCATTCCAGGTTTCATCAGAGACCCTGAAGGAATTTTAAAGAATTTCCCAGTTTTTTTGTTTTGTTTTTGAAATTCCTTTGTATAGTGGGTTTGAGCTGATTGTCGCTGCCATGTTTATGCCAGTCTAGACACACTTGATTCCCTTACGGAGACATATCAATACATAGGTTTTAAGATTCTTACTAGTCAGATATATTCCTCTGCGGGAAATATGGGGTTTTGAGTCCCTTTCACTGAGGAAGGTGTAGGTCTTGTCTATTCCATAGTTGGTTTTTGGAACGGTACCTGTGCTTATATCAAACTCTGGTTTTATGCATCACCCCACCTCTCCTTCCCCCTTAAGCAGGCATAAGAGTGTTTTCTAAATGTGAGACACTGTTCTCTTTCCTAACTCAGTTCAAGTGTAGCCATGTTTACAGGATCTTCATAAGTGATATCTTATGATAAGTTTCTTTTGCTGTGTGACTTATTTCACTTAGAATCATCGTACCTGAATCCACACATTTTGCTGCTACTGGTCTTATGACATTGATTTCATGGCTGAGGGATATTCCATCGTACATAAGTACCACAATTTTTTGAACCATTTTTATATTTCCTGGGATATTTAAGGTGTACCCAAGTTGAGGTCCTTGTAAGCAGTGCAGCCCTAAATTTTGGGGTGGCTCTGTCTTATTGATTTTCAGTTTTCCCAAGGTATACTCCCTAGACTGGAAGTCCCCTTGGCTCTGTAGCTCTGTTGTTTACTTGTTTTAGGGAACACAATGTACTCCTCCAGAGAAGCAGTTGGCAATTTACATCCCGCCCATCAGCATAACAAGGCTCCCTGTTCTCCAGGGCCTGTCCTGCCTTTCTGGTTTTCACACATTTTGTGGATGTCCCTTTTGACCGTTGGGAAGTGATACTTCTTTGTAGTGCAGATTTGCATTGCCCGCTTGCTTGCTTGGCCAAAAAGGGCGTATGCGTTTTCTCCTGAATATATTCAGGAGAAAACACATACGCCCTTTTTGGCCAAGTGCATCATTGTCGAAGTTGTGCCCCTCTTCCTGTGCTTTAAAGGCGATTCCAACGTACCTCTTGAAATCTGTTTCCTGCTATTCTGCCTCGCTTTCAAGTCCGCCTCGTTGCCTTCCCTCAACAGATTTTTGGACGATAGTTGTCCTTTATTACTCGGCCAGTTTGTGAATTGCTGTGCCCCTGAGCTCCATTTCTCAACTCGTTTTTCGTGAGCTGATCGCAAGTCCAAAATTTTGGTTCAGGAACTATGCTGTTTCCCGGTGGGTGGCTGAGACTTTGGTTAATTCTTCTTCCTGCCGGAAGTTAGAGTGATATGTGCCCGTCCAAATGCCTAACAGCTACTCTCTCAGTGGTTCTCCCTCTTCCCTTTCATCCTCTGCCAAATTGGAAACCTGTGCGAACCAGGAGGTTAAAGGGGCTGTCTCTCCAAGTTGGGAGGTTGATAGTAAAGCAGATGGAAAGTCAAACCAGAGCACCAGGAGAGGGACTATTCATTGAGTTTTAGAAACCTTTCATATTCACAGTGTGTCCGTTCTCTAGGTTTCCCGTACATGTTATAACTGTAGTAATATTCCCTTCAACCTGGAGAGTTGGGACCCATGGAATAGGTGACATGCATTATTGCTTTAAAGGGTCTGCATTTGCTCACCCAATCTCACCAATCCTCTCAGTCCCAAATGTCCAGCCTTATGTCACATCCAGCTGTCGTTTTAGATAGGGTCATTCCAGGTTTCATCAGAGACCCTGAAGGAATTTTAAAGAATTTCCCAGTTTTTTTGTTTTGTTTTTGAAATTCCTTTGTATAGTGGGTTTGAGCTGATTGTCGCTGCCATGTTTATGCCAGTCTAGACACACTTGATTCCCTTACGGAGACATATCAATACATAGGTTTTAAGATTCTTACTAGTCAGATATATTCCTCTGCGGGAAATATGGGGTTTTGAGTCCCTTTCACTGAGGAAGGTGTAGGTCTTGTCTATTCCATAGTTGGTTTTTGGAACGGTACCTGTGCTTATATCAAACTCTGGTTTTATGCATCACCCCACCTCTCCTTCCCCCTTAAGCAGGCATAAGAGTGTTTTCTAAATGTGAGACACTGTTCTCTTTCCTAACTCAGTTCAAGTGTAGCCATGTTTACAGGATCTTCATAAGTGATATCTTATGATAAGTTTCTTTTGCTGTGTGACTTATTTCACTTAGAATCATCGTACCTGAATCCACACATTTTGCTGCTACTGGTCTTATGACATTGATTTCATGGCTGAGGGATATTCCATCGTACATAAGTACCACAATTTTTTGAACCATTTTTATATTTCCTGGGATATTTAAGGTGTACCCAAGTTGAGGTCCTTGTAAGCAGTGCAGCCCTAAATTTTGGGGTGGCTCTGTCTTATTGATTTTCAGTTTTCCCAAGGTATACTCCCTAGACTGGAAGTCCCCTTGGCTCTGTAGCTCTGTTGTTTACTTGTTTTAGGGAACACAATGTACTCCTCCAGAGAAGCAGTTGGCAATTTACATCCCGCCCATCAGCATAACAAGGCTCCCTGTTCTCCAGGGCCTGTCCTGCCTTTCTGCTTTTCACACATTTTGTGGATGTCCCTTTTGACCGTTGGGAAGTGATACTTCTTTGTAGTGCAGATTTGCATTGCCCGCTTGCTTGCTTGGCCAAAAAGGGCGTATGAATTTTCTCCTGAATATATTCAGGAGAAAACACATACGCCCTTTTTGGCCAAGTGCATCATTGTCGAAGTTGTGCCCCTCTTCCTGTGCTTTAAAGGCGATTCCAACGTACCTCTTGAAATCTGTTTCCTGCTATTCTGCCTCGCTTTCAAGTCCGCCTCGTTGCCTTCCCTCAACAGATTTTTGGACGATAGTTGTCCTTTATTACTCGGCCAGTTTGTGAATTGCTGTGCCCCTGAGCTCCATTTCTCAACTCGTTTTTCGTGAGCTGATCGCAAGTCCAAAATTTTGGTTCAGGAACTATGCTGTTTCCCGGTGGGTGGCTGAGACTTTGGTTAATTCTTCTTCCTGCCGGAAGTTAGAGTGATATGTGCCCGTCCAAATGCCTAACAGCTACTCTCTCAGTGGTTCTCCCTCTTCCCTTTCATCCTCTGCCAAATTGGAAACCTGTGCGAACCAGGAGGTTAAAGGGGCTGTCTCTCCAAGTTGGGAGGTTGATAGTAAAGCAGATGGAAAGTCAAACCAGAGCACCAGGAGAGGGACTATTCATTGAGTTTTAGAAACCTTTCATATTCACAGTGTGTCCGTTCTCTAGGTTTCCCGTACATGTTATAACTGTAGTAATATTCCCTTCAACCTGGAGAGTTGGGACCCATGGAATAGGTGACATGCATTATTGCTTTAAAGGGTCTGCATTTGCTCACCCAATCTCACCAATCCTCTCAGTCCCAAATGTCCAGCCTTATGTCACATCCAGCTGTCGTTTTAGATAGGGTCATTCCAGGTTTCATCAGAGACCCTGAAGGAATTTTAAAGAATTTCCCAGTTTTTTTGTTTTGTTTTTGAAATTCCTTTGTATAGTGGGTTTGAGCTGATTGTCGCTGCCATGTTTATGCCAGTCTAGACACACTTGATTCCCTTACGGAGACATATCAATACATAGGTTTTAAGATTCTTACTAGTCAGATATATTCCTCTGCGGGAAATATGGGGTTTTGAGTCCCTTTCACTGAGGAAGGTGTAGGTCTTGTCTATTCCATAGTTGGTTTTTGGAACGGTACCTGTGCTTATATCAAACTCTGGTTTTATGCATCACCCCACCTCTCCTTCCCCCTTAAGCAGGCATAAGAGTGTTTTCTAAGTGTGAGACACTGTTCTCTTTCCTAACTCAGTTCAAGTGTAGCCATGTTTACAGGATCTTCATAAGTGATATGCTATGATAAGTTTCTTTTTCTGTGTGACTTATTTCACTAAGAATCATCGTACCTGAATCCACCCATTTTGCTGCTACTGGTCTTATGGCATTGATTTCATGGCTGAGGGATATTCCATCGTACGTAAGTACCACAATTTTTTGAACCATTTTTATATTTCCTGGGATATTTAAGGTGTACCCAAGTTGAGGTCCTTGTAAGCAGTGCAGCCCTAAATTTTGGGGTGGCTCTGTCTTATTGATTTTCAGTTTTCCCAAGGTATATTCCCTAGACTGGAAGTGCCCTTGGTTCTGTAGCTCTGTTGTTTACTTTTTTTACGGAACACAATGCACTCCTCCAGAGAGGCAGTTGGCAATTTACATCCCGCCCATCAGCATAACAAGGCTCCCTGTTCTCCAGGGCCTGTCTTGCCTTTCTGGTTTTTACACATTTTGTGGATGTCCCTTTTGACCGGTGGGAAGTGATACTTCTTTGTAGTGCAGATTTGCATTGCCCGCTTGCTTGCTTGGCCAAAAAGGGCGTATGAATTTTCTCCTGAATATATTCAGGAGAAAACGCATACACCCTTTTTGGCCTAGTGCATTATTGTCGAAGTTGTGCCACTGTTCCTGTGCTTTAAAGGCGATTCCAACGTACCTCTTGAAATCTGTTTCCTGCTATTCTGCCTGCCTTTCAAATCCACCTCGTTTCCTTCCCTCAACAGATTTTTGGACGATAGTTGTCCTTTATTACTCTGCCAGTTTTTGAATTCCTGTGCCCCTGAGCTCCATTTTTCAACTCATTTTTTGTGAGCTGAACGCAAGTCCAAAATTTTGGTTCAGGACGTATACTGGTTCCCGGTGGGTGGCTGAGACTTTTGTTAATTCTTCTTCCTACCGGGAAATTAGAGTGACATGTGCCCGTCCAAATACCTAACAGCTACTCTCTCATTGTTTCTCCCTCTTCCCTTTCATCCTCTGCCAAATTGGCAACCTGTGTGAACCAGCAGGTTAAAGTGGCTGTCTCTTCAAGTTGGGAGACTGATAATAAAGCAGTTGGAAAGTCAAACCGGAGCACCAGGAGAGGGACTATTCTTTGAGTTTTAGAAAACTTTCGTATTCACAGTGTGTCCGTTCTCTAGGTTTTCCGTACATGTTATAGCTGTAGTAATAGTTCCTTCAACCTGCAGAGTTGAGACCCATGGAATGGGTTTCACATATTTTTGTTTTAAAGGGTCTGCATTTGCTCACCCACTCTCACCAAGCCTCTCAGTCCCAAGTGTCCAGCCTTATGACACATCCAGCTGTCGTTGTAGATAGGGTCATTCCAGGTTTCATCAGAGACCCTGAAGGAATTGTAAAGAATTTCCCTGTTTTTTGTTTTGTTTTTGAATTTCCTTTTCTAGTGGGTTTGAGCTGATTCTCGCTGCCATGTTTATGCCAGTCTAGACACACTTGATTCCCTTACAGAGACATATCAATACATAGGTTTTAAGATTATTACTAGTAAGATATATTCCTCTGCAGGAAATATGGGGTTTTGAGTCCCGTTCACAGAGGAAGTAGTAGGTCTTGTCTATTCTGTATTTGGATTATGGAACCGTACCTGTGCTAATATCAAACTCTTGTTTTATTCATCACCCCACCTCTGCTTTCCCCTTAAGCATGCATAAGAGTGTTTTCTAAATATGAGACTCTGCTCCCTTTCCTATTTCCTTCCATGTGTAGCCATGTTTATATACCCTCATAAGTGATATCTTATGATAAGTTTATTTTTCTGTGTGATTTTTTCAGTTAGAATCATCGTACATGAATCCCGTCATTATGCTGCTACTGGCCTTATGACATTGACTTCATGGCTGAGGGATATTCCATCATACGTATGTACCACAATTTCTTTACCATTTTTGTCTCTCCTGGTATTTATAAGGTGTCCGAAGTCGAGGTTCTTGTAAGCAGTGCTGCCATAAATTTTGAGGTGGCTGTGTCTTATTGATTTTCAATTTTCCCAAGGTATATTCCCGTGACTGGAAGTGCCTTAGGTTGTGAAGCACTGTTCTTTACTTCTTTTTGGGAACACAATGCACTCCTCCAGAGTGGCTGTCGGCAATTTACATCCCACCCATCCGCATAACAAGGCTCCCTGTTCTCCAGATCCTGTCTTGCCTTTCTTGTTTTTACACATTTTACGGATGTCCCTTTTGACCGGTTGGAAGTGATACTTCTTTGTAGTGCAGATTTGCATTGTGCGGTTGCTTGGTTGGCCAAAATGAGCGTATCCGTTTTCTCCTGAATATATTCAGGAGAAATGCATGCGCCCTTTATGGACAATTCCATAATTGTCGAAGTTGTGAAGCTTTTCCTGTGTTTAAAGGCGATTCCAATGTACTTCTGGAAATCTGTTTCGTGCACTTCTGCCTCATTTTCAAGTCCGCCTCATGGCTTTCTCTCAACAGATTTTTGGAAGAGAGTAGTCCTTTATAACTCTGCAAGTTAGTGAATTGCTGTGCCCCTGAGCTCCATTTCTCAACTCGCGTTTTTGTGAGCTGACTGCCAATCCACAATTTTGCTTCAGGACCTATACTGGTTCCATTGGGGGGGCTGGCTCAGAGTTTGTTAATTCGTCTTTGTGACGGGAATTTAGAGTGACATGTGGCCATCCAAATGCCTACTGCTACTCTCTAATTGTTTCTCCCTCTTCCCTTATATCCTCTACACAACGTGCCAAATGTGCGAACCAGGAGGTTATAGGTGCTGACTCTCCAATTTGGGAGATTGATACTAAAGCAGTTGGAATGTCAAACTGGTGCACAAGGAGAGAAAAAAATTAGTAGAGTTTTAGAAACCTTTCACCATCAGATGGTGTCCATTCTCTAGGTTTCCCATACATGTTATAACTGTAGTGATATTCCCTTCTACCTGGAGAGTTGGGACCCATGGAATGGGTGCCAGGTATTATTGCTTTAAACAGTCTGCATTTTCTCACCCAATCTCACCAATCCTCTCAGTACCAAGTGACCAGCCTTATGCCACATCCAGCTGTCATTGTAGATAGTGTCATTCTAAGTTTCATCAGAACCCCTGAAGGTATTGTGTAAGAATTTCACTGTTTATTTGTTTTGTTTTGAAATTCATTTTTATAGTGGGTTTGAGCTGATTCTCTCTGCCGTGTTTATGTCATTCTATACACACTTGGTTACCTTATGGAGACATATCAATACATAGGTTTTAAGATTCTTACTAGTCAGATATACTACTCTGAGGGGAATAGGGGTGTTGAGCCCCGTTCAGTGAGGAAAGAGTAGGTCTTGTCTATTTTGTATTTGGATTATGCAACCGTACCTGTGCTAATATCAAACTCTGGTTTTATGCATCACCCCACCTCTCCTTTCCTCTTGAGCAGGCATAAGAGTGTTTTCTAAATGTGAGACTCTTCTCTTTCCTAATTCAGTTCATGTGTAGCCATGTTTACAAGACCTTCATAAGTGATATCTTATGATAAGTTTCTTTTTCTGTGTGACTTATTTCAGTTACAATCATCGTACATGAATCCACTCATTATGCTGCTACTGGCCTTATGACATTGATTTCATGGCTGAGGGATATTCCATCGTACGTATGTACCACAATTTCTTTACTATTTTTGTCTTTCCTGGGATATTTAAGGTGCCCCGAAGTCGAGGTTCTTGTAAGCAGTGCTGCCCTATATTTTGGGTTGGCTGTGTCTTATTGATTTTCAATTTCCCCAAGGTATATTCCCATGACTGGAAGTGCCTTAGGTTGTGAAGCTCTGTTGTTTAATTCTTTTAGGGAACACAATGCACTGCTCCAGAATGGCTGTTGGCAATCTGCATCCCACCCATCAGCAAAACAAGGCTCCCTGTTCTCTAGAGCCCCTCTTACCTTTCTGGTTTTTAGACATTTTACGGATATCCCTTTTGACTGGTGGGAAGTGATACTTCTTTGTAGTGCAGATTTGCATTGTGCGGTTGCTTGGTTGGCCAAAATGGGTGTATGCGTTTTCTCCTGAATATATTCAGGAGAAAACGCATGCGCCCTTTATGGACAATTCCATAATTGTCGAAGTTGTGATGCTTTTCCTGTGTTTAAAGGCGATTCCAATGTACTTCTGGAAATCTGTTTCGTGCAAATCTCCCTCATTTTCAAGTCCGCCTCATGGCTTTTCCTCAACAGATTTTTGGAAGAGAGTAGTCCTGTATAACTCCGCAAGTTAGTGAATTGCTGTGCCCCTGAGCTCCATTTTTCAACTTGTGTTTTTGTGAGCTGACCGCAAACCCACAATTTTGCTTCAGGACCTATACTAGTTATGGGGGTGGGGCAGGCTGAGAGTTTGGTTAATTCTTCTTCGTGACGGGAAATTAGAGTGACATGTGGCCGTCCAAATGCCTACAGCTACTCTCTCATTGGTTCTCCCTCTTCCCTTATATCGTCTGCACAATGTGCCAACTGTGCAAACCAGGAGGTTATAGGGGCTGACTCTCCAATTTGGGAGATTGATATTAAAGCAGTTGGAATGTCAAGCTGCAGCACATGGAGGGAAAAAAATTAGTAGAGTTTTAGAAACCTTTCACCATCAGAGGGTGTCCATTCTCTAGGTTTCCCATACATGTTATAACTGTAGTGATATTCCCTTCCACCTGGAGAGTTGGGAACCATGGAATCAGTGGCAGGCATTATTGCTTTAAAGCGTCTGCATTTTCTCACCCAATCTCACCAATCCTCTCAGTCCCAGGTGAACAGCCTTATGCCACATCCAGCTGTTGTTGTAGATAGGGTCATTCCAAGTTTCATCAGAACCCCTGAAGGTGTTGTGTAAGAATTTCACTGTTTCTTTGTTTTGTTTTGAAATTCCTTTCTATAGTGGGTTTGAGCTGATTCTCACTGCCGTGTTTATGTCATTCTAGACACACTTGGTTCCCTTATGGAGACATATCAATACATAGGTTTTAAGATCCTTACTAGTCAGATATATTTCTCTGTGGGGAATAGGGGTGTTGAGTCCCATTCACTGAGGAAGGAGTCGGGCTTGTCTCTTCTGTATTTGGATTATGGAATGGTACCTGTGTTAATATCAAACTCTGGTTTTGTGTGTCTCCCCACCTCTCCTTCCCCCTTAAGCAAGCATAAGAGTGTTTTCTAAATCTGAGACTCTGTTCTCTTTCCTAATTCAGATCATATGTAGCCAGGTTTACATTCCCTTCATAAGTGATATCTTATATCAGAATGCACCATGACCCTTGTCATAATAATGCTCCATGACCCCTGTCATCACAATGCTCCATTCCCTGGTTATCACAATGCTCCATGTCCCTTGTCATAACAATTCTCCACGTAATTGTCATCACAATGCTACATGACACTTCTCATCACAAAGTTACATGCTCGTTTCATCACAATTCTCCATGCACTTGTCATTGCAATGTTCCATGACCCCTGTCATAGCAAGCTCCAAGTGTTTGTCATCACAATGCTTCACGACTTTATCATCAAAATTCTCAATGGCACTTTTCATCACAATGTTCCGTACCCTTGTCATCACAATGCTCCATGCCCTTGTCATCACAATGCTCCATGACCCCTGTCATCACAATGCTCCCTGACACCTATCATCCAATGCTTCATGCCCCTTGTCATTACAGTGCTCCATGATGCTCGTCATCACAATTACCCATGGTCTTCTCATCACAATGCTCCACGGTTTTGCCATCACAATGCTCCATGCCCTGGTCATCTCAAAGCTCAATGTCCCTTGTCCTCACAATTCTCCACGTCCTTGTCATCACAATGCTCCATGGCACTTCTCATCAAAAAGTTATATGCTCTTGTCATAACAATACTCCATGCACTTGTCATCGCAATGCTCCATGACCCCTGTCATAGGAAGCTCCATGCACTTGTCATCACAATGTTTCAGGACATGGACATTAAAATTATCAATGGCCCTTGTCATCTCAATGCTCCATGTGCTTATCATCACAATGCTCCTTTACCTTTGTCACAACAATCCTCCATGACACTTGGCATCACAATGCTCCGTGCTATTGTCATCACAATGGAACATGACATATGTCATCACAATGCTCCCTGACACCTGTCTTCACAATACTCCATGACCTTGTCATCACAATGCTCCATGCCCTTGTCATCACAATGTGCCATGCCCACTGTCATCAAAATAATCCATGAAACTTGTCAGACCAAAGCTCCATGCCACCTTTCATCACAATGCTCCATGAAACCTGTCATCACAATGCACCATGCCCATCATCATAATGCTTCATGCTCTTGTCATCACAATGAAATCAAAATGCTCTATGACATCTGTCATCACAATGCTCCAAACCCTTGTGATCACAATGTTCCATAACACTTGTCATCACAATACCCCATGACGCTAGTCATCACAATTATCCATGGACTTCTCATCACAATGCCCCATGACATTTGTCATCACAATGCGCAATACACATGTCATCACAATGCTCCCTGACTCTTGCCATCAGTATGCTCCCTGAACCCTTTCATGACAAGGCTCCATGCCTTTATCATCACAATTATCCATGCCATTTTCATCACAATGCTCCAAGACCCCTGTAATCACAATGCTCCATGCCCTTGTCATCACAAAGCTCCATGATGCATGTCATCAGAATGCTCCATGCCCTTCTCATCACAATGCTCCATGCCCTTGTGATCACAATGCTCCAAGACCCCTGTAATCACAATGGTCCATGCCCCTTTTCATCAGAATGCTCCATGAGACTTGTCATCACAAGGCTCCATGGTCTTCTCATCACAATGCTCCAGGACTTTGTCATCAAAATGCTCCATTCCCTTATCATCACAATGCTCCATGACCCCTGTCATCACAATACTCCATGAACATTTTCAGCCCAATGCTCCATGACCTTCTCATCACAATGCTCCATGACAAATATCATCACAATACTCCATGACCACAGTCATCACAACGCTCAATATCACCTGACAACACAATGATCCGGGACTCTTGTCATCACAATGCTCCATTCCCTAGTCATCCCAATGCTCCATGACCCCTGTAATCACAATGCTCCGTGACGCTTGTCATCACAGTGCTCCATGACACCTGTCATCACAATGCTCCATGCCTTTGTCACCAAAATGCTACATGACCTTGTCATTACAACGTTCTATGCACTTGTCATCACAATACTCCATTACCATTGCCATCACAATCCTCCATGAACCTTGGGATCACATTGCTCCATGCCCTTGTCATCACAATGCTCCATGCTCCTTGAAATCAAAATGATCCATGACCGCTGTCATCACAATGCTCCAAACCCTTGTGATCACAATGTTCCATAACACTTGTCATCACAATGCTCCATGATGCCTGTCATCACAATACTCCATGCCCTTTTCATCACAATGCTCCATGACCTTTGTCATCACAATGCTCGATACACTTGTCATCACAATGCTCCCTGACACTTGTCGTCAGAATGCTCCTTGAACCCTGTCACAAAAAGGCTCCATGCCTTTTTCATCAAAAGGCACCATGCCGTTTTCATCACAATGCTCCATGCCATTGTCATCAAAATACTCCACAAGCTTGTCATCAGAATGCTCCATGTCCCTTGTCATCACAATTTTCCATGCACTTGTCAGCACAATGCTCCCTGACCCTTGTCATCACAATGCTCCAAGCCATTGTCATCACAATGCTCCATTACCTTTGTCATCAGAATCCTCCATGACACTTGGCATCACAATGCTCCATGGCATTGTCATCACAATGGGCCATTACATATGTCATCACAATGCTCCCTGACACCTGTCTTCACAATAATGAATGACCTGGTCATCACAATGCTCCATGCCCTTGTCATCACAATGCGCCATTCCAACTGTCATCGCAATAAGCCATGAAACTTATTAGACCAAAGCTCCATGCCCTTGTCATCACAATGCCCCATGCCCTTGTTATCACAATGCTCCATGACCCCTGTCATGACAATGCTCCGTGACTCCAGTCATCACAAGGCTTCATGACCTTTGTCATCACAATGGTCCATGCCCTTGTCATCAACAGTCTCTGTGACCTTTTTAACCACAATGCTTCATGAACTTTTCATCACAATGCTCTTTGACCCTTGTCATCACAATGCTCTATGCCTTTCTCAGCACAATGCTCCATGACCCTTGTCATCACAATGCTCCATGCGCTTGTCAGCACAATGCTCCATGACCCATGTCATCACAATGCACCATGCGCTTGTCATCACAGTGCTCCACAATCTTGTCATCACAATGCTCCATAAACCTTGTCATCACAATGCTCCATGCACTTCAAATCAAAATGCTCTCTCACCACTGATATCACAATGGTACATCACTATTCATCACAATACTCCCTCAACTCTGTCATCACAATGTTCCATGACTCCTGTCATCACAATGCTACATGCACTTATCATCACAATGTTCGATGATCCCTGACATCACAATGTTCCATAACCCCTGTCATCAAAATGCTCCATGACCCTTTTCATCAAAATGCTCCATGACCCCTGACATCACAATGTTACATAACGCCTCTCATCAAAATGTTCCATGACCCTTTTCATCAAATTGGTCCATGACAATGTCATCACAATGCTTCCTGCCCTTCTCATCACAATGCACCACGCCCTTGTCATCAAAATGCTCCATGACCTTTGTCATCACAAAGCTCCATGACCCTTGGCATCACAATGCTCCATGCCATTGTCATCACAATACTCCATGAAACCTCTCATCACATTGTTCCATGCAATTGTCATCAAAAAGCTCCATGGTGCTTGTCATCACACTGCTCGATGCCCTTCTCATCACAATGCTCCATGCCCTTGTCATTTCAATCCTCCATGACACATGTATCACTGTGTTCCGTGCCCTTGTCATCACAATGCTCCATGCTCACTCTCATCACAATAATCCATGAAACTTTTCAGACCAATGCTCCATGCCCTTGTCATCACAATGCTCCATTACATCTATCATAACAATGCTCCATGACCCCTGCCATCACAATGTTCTACGGCCTTGTCATCACAAGACTCCATGACCCTTGTCATCACAATGCTCCAAGACCACTGTAATCGCAATGCTCCATGCCCATGTCATCACAAAGCTCCCTGACGCATGTCATCAGAATGCTCCATGGCCTTCTCATCACAATGCTCCATGCCCTTGTCATCACAATGCTCCAAGACCCTTGTTATTACAATGATCCATGCCTCTTTTCATCTCAATGCTCCATGAACCCTGTCATCACAATGCACCATGCCCATCATCATAATGCTTCATGCTATTGTCATCACAATGAAATCAAAATTCTCCATGACCTCTCTCATCACAATGCTCCAAACCCTTGTGATCACAATGTTCCATAACACTTGTCATCACAACGCCCCATGACGCTGGTCATCACAATTATCCATGGACTTCTCATCACAATGCTCCATGACCTTTGTCATCACAATTCTCAATACACTTGTCATCAAAATGCTCCCTGATACTTGTCATCAGTTTGCTCATTGAAACCTGTCATGACAAGTCTCCATGCCTTTATCATCACAATGATCCATGCCCTTTTCATCACAATGCTCCATGCCATTGTCATCACAATACTCCACAAGCTTGTCATCAGAATGCTCCGTGACCCTTGTCATCTCAATGATCCATGACCCCTGTCATCACAATGCTCCATGACACCTGTCATCACAATGCTCCATGACCCTTGTCATTACAGTGCTCCATGATGTTCGTCATCACAATTATCCATGGTCTTCTCATCACAGTGCTCCACGGTCTTGCCATCACAATGCTCCATGCCCTGGTCATCACAATGCTCCATGTCCCCAGTCATCACAATGCTCCATGACCCTGTCATCACAATGCTCCATACCGCTTGTCATTACAGTGCTCCATGACACTCGTAATCACAATTGTCCATGGTCTTCTCATCACAATGCTCCACGAACTTGTCATCAAAATGCTCCATGACCCTTATCATCACAATGCTCCATGACCACTGTCATAACAATGCTCCATGACCCCTGTCATCACAAGGCTCCATACCACTTGTCATTACAGTGCTCCATGACGCTCCTCATCACAATTATCCATGGTCTTCTCATCACAATGCTCCATGGTCTTGCCATCACAGTGCTCCATGCCTTGGGCATCACAATGCTCCATGTCCCCGGTCATCACAATGCTCCATGATCACTGTCATCACAATGCTCTATACCCCTTGTCATTACAGTACTCCATGACACTCGTCATCATAATTATCCATGATCTTCTCATCACAGTGCTCCATGATCTTGCCATCACAAGGCTCCATGCCCTGGTCATCACAATGCTCCATGTCCCCTGTCATCACAATGCTCCATGACCCCTGTCATCACAATGCTCCATACCCTTTGTCATTACAGTGCTCCATGACGCTCGTCATCACAATTATCCATGGTCTTCTCATCACAGTGCTCCACGGTCTTGCCATCACAATGCTCTATGCCCTGGTCATCACAATGCTCCATGTCCCCTGTCATCACAATTCTCCACGTTCTTGGCATCACTATGCTCCATGATACTTCTCATCACAGTGTTACATGTTTTGTCATCACAATTCTCTATGCACTTGTCATCGCAATGCTCCATGACCCCTGTCATAGCAAGCTCCATGTGATTGTCATCACAATGCTTCATGAACATGTCTTCAAAATTCTCAATGGCCCTTGTTATCACAATGCTCCATGACTCTTGTCATCACAATGCTCCAAGCCCTTGTCATCAAAATGCTCCATTACCTTTGTCATCACAATCCTCCATGACACTTGGCATCACAATGCTCCATTCCATTGTCATTGCAATAGACCATGACATATGTCATCACAATGCTCCCTGACACCCTTCTTCACAATACTCCATGACCTTCTCATCACAATGCTCCATGCCCTTGTAATCACAATGCGCCATGCCCACTGTCATCACAATAATCCCTGAAACTTGTCAAACCAATGCAACATGCCCCTGTCATCACAATGCTCCATGCCCTTTCATCACAATGCTCTATGACCCCTGTCATCACAATGCTCCGTGACTCCAGTCATCACAATGCTTCATGACCTTTGTCATCACAATGGTCCATGCCCTCGTCATCACAAGGCTCTGTAACCTTTGTGACCACAACACTCCATGAACATTTCATCACAATGCTCGGTGACCCTTGTCATCACAATGCTCCATGCCTTTGTCAGCACATTACTCCATGACACATGGCATCAAATGTGCCATGCGCTTGTCATCACAATGCTCCACATCGTTGTCATCACAATGCTCCACAAACCTTGTCATCACAATGCTCCATGCGTTTGTCAGCACAATGATCCGTGACCCATGTCATCACAATGTGCCCTGCGTTTCTCATCACAATGCTCCACAGCCTTGTCATCACAATGCTCCATGCACCTTTTATTAAAATGCTCTCTCACCACTGATATCACAATGTTCCATCACTAGTCAACACAATACTCCCTCCACCCTGTCATCCCAATGTTCCATGACCCTTGTCACAACAATGCTACATGCTCTTATCATCACAATGCTCCATGACCCCTGACATCACAATGTTCCATAACCCCTGTCATCACAATGCTCCATGACCCTTTTCATCACAATGATCCATGACCCCTAACATCACAATGTTCCATAAACACTGTCATCAAAATATTCCATGACCATTTTCATCCAATTGCTCCATGACCCTGTCATCACAATTCTCCCTGCCCTTCTCATCACAATGCACCACGCTCTTGTCATCAAAATGCTCCATGGCCTATGTCATCACAAAGCTCCATGACGCTTGGAATCACAATGCTCCATGTCATTGTCATCACAAAGCTCCATGAAACCTCTCATCACATTGCTCCATGCCGTTGTCATCACAAAGCTCCATGACGCTTGTCAACACAATGCTCCATGCCCTTGTCATTTCAATCCTCCATGACACATGTATCACTGTGTTCCGTGCCCTTGTCATCACAATGCTCCA
Source organism: Hyperoodon ampullatus (assembly GCF_949752795.1). Lineage (NCBI taxonomy): Eukaryota > Metazoa > Chordata > Mammalia > Artiodactyla > Ziphiidae > Hyperoodon > Hyperoodon ampullatus. Next base: position 1,120,030 of record NW_027640676.1, on the reverse strand, counting down.
TGCTCACTCTCATCACAATAATCCATGAAACTTTTCAGACCAATGCTCCATGCCCTTGTCATCACAATGCTCCATTACACCTGTCATAACAATGCTCCATGACCCCTGCCATCACAATGTTCTACGGCCTTGTCATCACAAGACTCCATGGCCCTTGTCATCACAATGCTCCAAGACCCCTGTAATCACAATGCTCCATGCCCATGTCATCACAAAGCTCCCTGACACATATCATCAGAATGCTCCATGGCCTTCTCATCACAATACTCCATGCCCTTGTCATCACAATGCTCCAAGACCCTTGTTATTACAATGATCCATGCCTCTTTTCATCTCAATGCTCCATGAACCCTGTCATCACAATGCACCATGCCCATCATCATAATGCTTCATGCTATTGTCATCACAATGAAATCAAAATTCTCCATGACCTCTCTCATCACAATGCTCCAAACCCTTGGGAACACAATGTTCCATAACACTTGTCATCACAACGCCCCATGACGCTGGTCATCACAATTATCCATGGACTTCTCATCACAATGCTCCATGACCTTTATCATAACAATTCTCAATACACTTGTCATCACAATGTTCCCTGACACTTGTCATCAGTATGCTCATTGAAACCTGTCATGACAAGTCTCCATGCCTTTTTCATCACAATGATCCATGCCCTTTTCATCACAATGCTCCATGCCATTGTCATCACAATACTCCACAAGCTTGTCATCAGAATGCTCCGTGACACTTTTCATCACAATGCTCCATGACACCTGTCATCACAATGCTCCATGACACCTCTCATCACAATGCTCTATACCCCTTGTCATTACAGTGCTCCATGACGCTCATCATCACAATTATCCATGGTCTTCTCATCACAGTGCTCCACGGTCTTGCCATCACAATGCTCCATGCCCTGGTCATCACAATGCTCCAAGTCCCCTGTCATCACAATTCTCCACGTTCTTGGCATCACTATGCTCCATGATACTTCTCATAACAGTGTTACATGTTTTGTCATCACAATTCTCTATGCACTTGTCATCGCAATGCTCCATGACCCCTGTCATAGCAAGCTCCATGTGATTGTCATCACAATGCTTCATGAACATGTCATCAAAATTCTCAATGGCCCTTGTTATCACAATGCTCCATGACCCTTGTCATCACAATGCTCCAAGCCCTTGTCATCAAAATGCTCCATTACCTTTGTCATCACAATCCTCCATGACACTTGGCATCACAATGCTACATTCCATTGTCATTGCAATAGACCATGACATATGTCATCACAATGCTCCCTGACACCCTTCTTCACAATGCTCCATGACCCTGTCATCACAATGCTCCATGCCCTTTCATCACAATGCTCTATGACCCCTGTCATCACAATGCTCCGTGACTCCAGTCATCACAATGCTTCATGACCTTTGTCATCACAATGGTCCATGACCTCGTCATCACAAGGCTCTGTGACCTTTGTGACCACAACACTCCATGAACATTTCATCACAATGCTCGGTGACCCTTGTCATCACAATGCTCCATGCCTTTGTCAGCACATTACTCCATGACACATGGCATCAAATGTGCCATGCGCTTGTCATCACAATGCTCCACATCGTTGTCATCACAATGCTCCATAAACCTTGTCAACACAATGCTCCATGCGTTTGTCAGCACAATGTTCCATGACCCATGTCATCACAATGTGCCCTGCGTTTCTCATCACAATGCTTCACAGCCTTGTCATCACAATGCTCCATGCACCTCTCATCAAAATGCTCTCTCACCACTGATATCACAGTGTTCCATCACTAGTCAACACAAAACTCCCTCCACCCTGTCATCCCAATGTTCCATGACCCTTGTCACAACAATGCTACATGCTCTTATCATCACAATGCTCCATGACCCCTGACATCACAATGTTCCATAACCCCTGTCATCACAATGCTCCATGACCCTTTTCATCACAATGCTCCATGACCCCTAACATCACAATGTTCCATAAACACTGTCATCAAAATGTTCCATGACCCTTTTCATCCAATTGCTCCATGACCCTGTCATCACAATTCTCCCTGCCCTTCTCATCACAATGCACCATGCCCTTGTCATCAAAATGCTCCATGGCCTATGTCATCACAAAGCTCCATGACCCTTGGAATCACAATGCTCCATGCCATTGTCATCACAAAGCTCCATGAAACCTCTCATCACATTGCTCCATGCCGTTGTCATCACAAAGCTCCATGACGCTTGTCATCACAATGTTCCATACCCTTGTCATTGCAATTCTCCATGGCACATGTATCACTGTGTTCCGTGCCCTTGTCATCAAAATGCTCCATGCTCACTCTCATCACAATAATCCATGAAACTTTTCAGACCAATGCTCCATGCCCTTGTCATCACAATGCTCCATTACACCTGTCATAACAATGCTCCATGACCCCTGCCATCACAATGTTCTACGGCCTTGTCATCACAAGACTCCATGACCCTTGTCATCACAATGCTCCAAGACCACTGTAATCACAATGCTCCATGCCCATGTCATCACAAAGCTCCCTGACGCATGTCATCAGAATGCTCCATGGCCTTCTCATCACAATACTCCATGCCCTTGTCATCACAATGCTCCAAGACCCTTGTTATTACAATGATCCATGCCTCTTTTCATCTCAATGCTCCATGAACCCTGTCATCACAATGCACCATGCCCATCATCATAATGCTTCATGCTATTGTCATCACAATGAAATCAAAATTCTCCATGACCTCTCTCATCACAATGCTCCAAACCCTTGTGATCACAATGTTCCATAACACTTGTCATCACAACGCCCCATGACGCTGGTCATCACAATTATCCATGGACTTCTAATCACAATGCTCCATGACCTTTGTCATCACAATTCTCAATACACTTGTCATCACAATGCTCCCTGACACTTGTCATCACTATGCTCATTGAACCCTGTCATGACAAGTCTCCATGCCTTTTTCATCACAATGATCCGTGCCCTTTTCATCACAATGCTTCATGCCATTGTCATCACAATACTCCACAAGCTTGTCATCAGAATGCTCCGTGACCCTTGTCATCTCAATGATCCATGACCCCTGTCATCACAATGCTCCATGACACCTGTCATCACAATGCTTGATGCCCCTTGTCAATACAGTGCTCCATGATGTTCGTCATCACAATTATCCATGGTCTTCTCATCACAGTGCTCCACGGTCTTGCCATCACAATGCTCCATGCCCTGGTCATCACAATGCTCCATGTCCCCAGTCATCACAATGCTCCATGACCCCTGTCATCACAATGCTCCATACTGCTTGTCATTACAGTGCTCCATGACACTCGTAATCACAATTGTCCATGGTCTTCTCATCACAATGCTCCACGCCCTTGTCATCAAAATTCTCCATGACCCTTGTCATTACAATGCTCCATGACCACTGTCATAACAATGCTCCATGACCCCTGTCATCACAAGGCTCCATACCACTTGTCATTACAGTGTTCCATGATGCTCCTCATCACAATTATCCATGGTCTTCTCATCACAAAGCTCCACGGTCTTGCCATCACTGTGCTCCATGCCTTGGGCATCACAATGCTCCATGTCCCCGGTCATCACAATGCTCCATGACCACTGTCATCACAATGCTCTATACCCCTTGTCATTACAGTGCTCCATGACCCTCGTCATCACAATTATCCATGGTCTTCTCATCACAGTGCTCCACGATCTTGCCATCGCAATGCTCCATACCCTGGTCATCATAATGCTCCATGTTCCCTGTCATCACAATTGTCCACGATCTTGGCATCACTATGCTCCATGACACTTCTCATCACAGTGTTACATGCTTTGTCATCACAATTCTCTATGCACTTGTCATCGCAATGCTCCATGACCCCGTCATAGCAAGCTCCATGTACTTGTCATCACAATACTCCATGCCCTTGTCGTCACAATTCTCCATGACCTTTGTCATCACAATGCTCCCTGACACTTGTCGTCAGAATGCTCCCTGAAAACTGTCATGAAAAGGCTCCATGTCTTTTTCATCACAATGCCCCATGCCATTTTCATCAAAATGCTCCATGTCATTGTCATCAAAATACTCCACAAGCTTGTCATCAGAATGCTCCATGAAACTTGTCATCACAATGCTCCATGACCCCTGTTATCACAATGCTCCATACCCCTTGTCATTACAGTGCTCCATGACGCTCATCATCACAATTATCCATGGTCTTCTCATCACAATGCTCCACGGTCTTGCCATCTCAATACTCCATGCCCTGGTCATTACAATGCTCCATGTCCCCTGTCATCACAATTCTCCACGTTCTTGGCATCACTGTGATCCATGATGCTTTTCATCACAGTGTTACATGCTTTGTCATCACAATTCTCTATGCACTTGTCATCGCAATGCTCCATGATCCCTGTCACAGCAAGCTCCATGTGATTGTCATCACAATGCTTCATGAACATGTCATCAAAATTCTCAATGGCCCTTGTTATCACAATGCTCCATGACCCTTGTCATCACAATGCTCCAAGCGCTTGTCATCAAAATGCTCCATTACCTTTGTCATCACAATCCTCCATGACACTTGGCATCACAATGCTCCATTCCATTGTCATCGCAATGGACCATGACATATGTCATCACAATGCTCCCTGACACCCTTCTTCACAATACTCCATGACCTTCTCATCACAATGCTCCATGCCCTTGTCATCACAATGCGCCATGCCCACTGTCATCACAATAATCCCTGAAACTTGTCAAACCAATGCAACATGCCCCTGTCATCACAATGCTCCATGCCCTTTCATCACAATGCTCTATGACCCCTGTCATCACAATGCTCCGTGACTCCAGTCATCACAATGCTTCATGACCTTTGTCATCACAATGGTTCATGCCCTCATCATCACAAGGCTCTGTGACCTTTGTCACCACAGCGCTCCATGAACATTTCATCACAATGCTCGGTGACCCTTGTCATCCCAATGCTCAATGCCTTTGTTAGCACAATACTCCATGACCCATGGCATCACAATGTGCCATGCGCTTGTCATCACAATGCTCCACATCTTTATCATCACAATGCTCCATAAACCTTGTCATCACACTGCTCCATGCACTTCTCATCAAAATGCTCTCTCACCACTGATATCACAATGTTCCATCACTAGTCAACACAATACTCCCTCACCCCTGTCATCACAATATTCCATGACCCTTGTCACAACAATGCTACATGCCTTTATCATCACAATGCTCCATTCCCCTGACATCACAATGTTCCATAACCCCTGTCATCACAATGCTCCCTGCCCTTCACAACAGAATGCACCACACCCTTGTCATCAAAATGCTCCATGACATTTGTCATCACAAAGCTCAATGACCTTGTCATCACAATGCTGCATGCCATTGTCATCACAATGCTCCATGAACCCTCTCATCACATTGTTCCATGCCCTTGTCATCACAGGCTCCATGATGCTTTTCATCACAATGCTCGATGCCATTCTTATCACAATGCTCCATGCGCTTCTCATTACAATCCTCCATGACCCATGTATCACAGTGTTCCATGCCCTTGTCATCACAATGCTCCTTGCCCCGTCTCATCACAATAATCCATGAAACTTTTCAGACCAATGCTCCATGCCCTTGTCATCACAATGCTCCATTACCCCTGTCATAACAATTCTCCATGACCCCTGCCATCACAATGTTCCACAGCCTTGTCATCACAAGGCTCCATGACCCTTGTCATCACAATGCTCCAAGACCCCTGTAATCACAATGCTCCATGCCCTTGTCATCACAAAACTCCATGATGCATGCCAACAGAATGCTCCATGGCCTTCTCATTCACGATGTTCCATGCCCTTGTCATCACAATGCTCCAAGACCCCTGTAATCACAATGCTCCATGGCACTTTTCATCAGAATGCTCCATGAGACTTGTCATCACAAGGCTCCATGGTCTTCTCATCACAGTGCTCCAGTACCTTGTCATCACAATGCTCCATGACCCCTGTCATCACAGTACTCCATGGACATTTTCAGCCCAATGCTCCATGACCTTCTCATCACAATGCGCCATGACCCCTGTCATCACAATGCTCCATGACCACTGTCATCACAACGCTCCATGAACCCTGACAACACAATGATCCGGGACTCTTGTCATTAAAATGCTCCATGACCATTGTCATCACAATGATCCATGCGCTTGTCATCCCAATGCTCCATGACCCCTGTAATCACAATGCGCTGTGATTCTTGTCATCACAGTGCTCCATGAACCTTGTCATCATAATGCTCCTTGCCTTTGTCAACAAAATGGTACATAATCTTGTCATCACAATTCTCCATGCGCTTGTCATCACAATCCTCCATGACCATTGGGATCACATTGCTTCATGCCCTTGCCATCTCTCTCTTGCCTTTCTGGTTTTTACAGATATTCGGATGTCCCTTTTGACCGGTGGTAAGTGACAATTCTTTGTAGTGTGGATTTGTATTGCGCGCTTGCTTGATTGGCCAAAAAGGGCGTATGCGTTTTCTTCTGAATATATTCAGGAGAAAAGGCATACGCCCTTTTTGGCCAAGTGCATCTCTGTCCAAGTTGGGATGCTTTTCCTGTGCTTTAAAGGCAATTCCAATTTACCTCTTGAAATATGTTTTGTGCAATTCTGCCTCATTTTCAAGGCCGCTTCATTGCCTTCCCTCAACAGATTTTTGGAAGAGAATAGTCTTTATAAGTCTGCAGGTTTGTGAATTGCTGTGCCCCTGAGCTCCAATTTTCAAATCCCATCTTTGTGAGCTGGCCGCAAATCCACAATTTTGCTTCAGGACCTATACTGGTTCCAGGGGTCGCTATATTGGTCCCCTGTGGGTGGTTGAGGCTTTGGTTAATTCTTCTTCCTGCCGGGAATTTAGAGTGACATGTGCCCGTCCAAATGCCTACATCTACTCTCTGATTGGTTCTCCCTCTTCCCTTTCATCCTCTGCACAATTAGCAAACTGTGCGAACCAGGAGGTTATAGGGGCTGACTCTCCTAAGTTGGGAGATTGATAGTAAAGCAGTTGGAATGCCAAAGTGGAGCACAAGGAGAGGAAAAATTAGGAGAGTTTTAGAAACCTTTCGCCATCAAAGGGTGTCCATTTTCTAGGTTTCCCATACATGTTATAATTGTAGTGATATACCCTTCTACCTGGAGATTTGGGACACATGGAATGGTGGCATGCATTACTACTTTAAAAGGTCTGCATTTTCTCTCCCAATCTCACCAGTCCTCTCAGTCCCAAGTGTCCAGGCTTATGTCTCATCCAGCTGTCTTTGCAGATAAGGTCATTCCAGGTTTCATCAGAAACCCTGAAGGAATTGTGTAAGAATTTCGCTGTTTTTTGGGGTTTTTTTGAAATTCATTTTTATAATGGGGTTGAGCTGATTTTCACTGACTTGTTTATGCCAGTCTAGACACAATTGATTCCCTTACGGAGACATATCAATACATAGGTTTTAAGATTCTTAGTAGTCAGATATATTCCTCTGTGGGGCATAGGGGTGTTGAGTCCCGTTCACTGAGGAAGGTGTAGGTCTTGTCTATTCTGTATTTGGTTTATGGAATGGTACCTGTGCTAATATCAAACTCTGGTTTTATGCATCACCCCACCTCTCCTTTCCCCTGAAGCAGGCATAAGAGATTTTTGCTAAATGTGAGACTCTGTTCTCTTTCCTAATTCAGTTCATGTGTTGTGATATTGACATTCCCTCTATAAGTCATATCTTATGATAAGATTCTTTTTCTGTGTGACTAATTTCCCTTAAAATCATCATACCTAAATCCACTCTTTATGCTGCTACTGGCCTTATATACATTGATTTCACGTCTGAGTGATATTCCGTTGTACAAAATTACCACAAGTTCTTTATGCATTTCTCTTTTTCCTGGGATATTTTAGGTGTACCAAAGTTGAGGTTCTTGTATGCAGAGCAACCCGAAACTTTGGGGTGCCTGTGTCTTATTGACATTTAATCTTGCCAAGTTATATGTCCATGAGTTGAAGTCCCCTTGCTCCGGGGCTTTGTATTTTAGATGTTTTAAAAACAGCCTACACTTCTTCAGAGTGGCTCTTGGATATTTATACCCCACCCATCAGCGTGACTAGGCTCCCTGTTTTCCGTGGCCTCTCCTGCATTTCTGGTTTGTACACATTTTTTGGATGGCCTTTCTGAGCAGTGGAAATTGAGACTTCTTTGTTGTGCGGATTTGCATTTCCCTCTTGCTTGGTTGGCCAAAAACTCTGCATGTGTTTTTTTCCTGAAGATATTCACGAAAAAAACGTATACACCCTTTTGCCCAACCGCATCATTTTAGAAATTCTGCTGCTTTTCATATGCTTTAAATGTGAGTACAATCTACCTTTTGAAATCTGTTTCCTGCAATTCTGCCTCTCATTCAGATCCTCTTCGTTACCTTACCTGAATATATTTTTGGACGTTGGTTATCATTTATATCTTTGCAGGTCTTGGAATTGTCTGCTCCTGAGCTCCATTTTGCAACTCGCTTTTTTTGTGAGCTGGCCGCCAAACCATTGGATTACTTTTGGCCCTATTCTGGTTCTTGGGAGGCAGGCTGAGCCTTTGGTTAATTCTTCTTCCTAATGGGAAATTAGAGTGACATGTGCCTGTCAAAAGTCCTACAGCTAATCTCTCATTGGTTCACCCGCTTCCCATTTATCCTCTGCACAAATTGCCAACTGTGTGAAACAGGAGGTTAAAGGTGCTGATTCTCCAAGTGGGGAGATTGTTAGTAATGTGGCTGGAATGGCGAACCCCAGCACCAGGAGATCAAAAATGAGGTGCATTTTAGACACCTTTCCTGAGCACACGGTGTACATTCTTCTCGGTTTCCCAGGCATGTTTTCGCAGTCAGAAGATTCCCTTGAACCTGCAGATTTGGGACCCATTCCATGGGTCCCAGGCAGTATTACTTTAAAAGGTCTGCATTTCCTCACCCAGCCTCTCTAACATCTCTTAGCGTGCATAGCTTCCAGCCTTATATAATCATCCTGCTGTGGGTCTACATGTGTTCAATCCATGTTACATCGTAGCCCTTCAACAAAAGTTGTAAGAAGTTTTGTCTGTCTCACTGTTTTTATAAATAGTTTTAAATTTATTTTTATATTGGTTACAGCTGATTTTCAAAGCTCTGTTTTTTGCTGCTGTACATCCACTTGATTCATGTACTGTGAGACAACAATAACTTCTTTTTCAGATGCTTACCAGTCATATGTATTATTTTCCAGTGACTTGAGTGGGCTGAGTGCAGTTCTTTGAGGTACCGTGTAGGCCTTGTCAGTTATTCAGTTTGGTACTTGGAATGGTATCTTTGCTAATTTCAACCTCCTGGATAATACCTCACCATTCCCCACCTTTCCCATTTAGCAGCCTTATGTCTATTTTCTACATATTTGACTATGTTTCTGTTTTGTAATTTATTTCATGTGTAGCTATTTTTGATTCCACCTTTAAGTGACATCTTATGATATGTGTCTTTTTCTTTCTGACATATGTCACTTAGAATGATCGTATGTAACTCCTCCAGAGTTGTTACAACTGGCCTTATTTCATTGATTTCTGGATGAGTAATATTCCACTCTACATAAGTACCCCATCTCTTTTATTCATTTTATCCTTCCAGGGACATTTAGGTTATATCCAAGTTGAGGCCCTTTTTAACAGAGAGGTGGTAAACGTTCGGGTGCCTGTTTTCTGTCGATTTTTGTTTTTCCCAAGGTACACGCCCATGAGTGCAAGTGCCCTATGCTCTGTAGCTCATTTTTTAGATGTTTTAGCAAACACAATACACTTCTCCAGAGTGGCCGTTGGCAAATTACATTTCCACTATCAGCCTCACAGGGCTCCCTTTTCTCCTCGCCCTGTCCTGCATTTCTGGTGTTTACACTTTATGTGGATGGCCCTTCTGACTGATGTGAAGTGATACATTTTGTGATATTGATTTCCAGTGCCCACCTGTTTGGTTGGATAAAAAGTGTGTATGGCCTTTACTTGAATATATTCAGAATAAATGCATACACCCTTTTTGGCCATCTGCATCATTGTCGATGTTCAGCCCCTTTTCTTGTGCTTTAATGGGGAGTCCTTTCTACCTCTTCAAATCTGTTTCCTGCCACTCTCCCTTGCTTACAAGTCCTTTTCTGTGACTTACCTCAAGACATTTTTCGACGATAGATATTTTCAACTCTGCAGTTTCATGAATTTTAGTGCCCCTGAGTTCCATTTTTCAAATTGTGTTTTTGGAAACTGGACACAAAACAGCGGGATTTCCTCTAGCCCTATTCTGTTTCCGTTGGCAATTCTAGCCTTTGATGAATTTGTCTTCTGGATTGGAAATTAGAGTGGCATGTGCCTGTCCGAACACCTAAGACTTGTCTCTAAATTTTTCTCATCCTTCTGCTTCATCCTCTGGACAAATTCCAAACTGTGCGCAACAAGATGTTGACGGTGCTGATATCCCCAAGTGAGGAGATTGTTAGGAAAGATGCTGGAGGGTTGAACCCGAGCACCAGGCGATGAGGAGATGAGGTGTCTTTTCCAAACGCTTTCCGATCAAACGGTGTACCATCCTCTAGGTGTGACAGGCATGTTTTAGCTGTAGGAAGGGTCCCGTGCATGTAAGGAGAACACCAGGGATTTTTCCAAATCAGTGCCTCCCCGAACCCCAAACTGGGGAATTTTTAAGCTACGGCTACACGTATGTCCTTTAAGGGCCTTGGGAAATAGGCAGAGCCCAAACTTTAGATGACTGAAATCTTCAGGGTCAGAAGCGCTCACCATCGGCCTTGCTTAGGTTACATTTTATCTGTCATTGATAGATGATGTCAATAAAAATATCTATTCTTTTTCAGATTATTTCCCCTTATAGGTTATTGCAAAATATTCAGTGTAGTTCCCTGTGCTATACAGTAGTTCCTTGTTGATGATCTATTTTATACATAGCAGTGTGTATGTGTTAATCCCAAACTGTTAATTTATCCCTTCTCCTACCTTTCCCCTTTGGTAATAATAAATTATAAGATTTTATACTTCTCAGAAATGGGGGAGCTGAAAGAGAGGTATCATTTTCAATGGAAAAGCATTCAAAACAAGATTGAAGCTTCAGCCAAGAGTATTCGATGTACATCCATGGAAATAAATCACTTCATTTCTCTAATGTTGACCTGACAAATAAGACAGACGTCTTCACTGAACTTGCTTATAGGAAAGTGATGGAAATATCAAATGTAAGTCTTAGAAACATCTTATTTTACCCGAGCATTATACACTGCTCTATGTTAACTACAGTTTGGCTCACACATCTGTTCATTGAAGTTACAATGTTCTCAATTTCTGTTACTGATCCTCCAGAGTGGACCCCAACAGGAGTCCCCGTGCCCAGTGTCATTGGAGCCAACAGATCAAGACTGAGTTTGGTTCAGAAGCAAAGGAAACATTATTTTGAAAACAGAATGGAGAGGTGAGAGCGTGCACTCCCCAATGGGCTGTGGGCTGGGCTGCTGTGTAGGGTCCCCGCCAGCGTCAGTGGGAGGGAGGGGATGGAGCTCTCGAGGGCTGCGTTGGCTGCAGCTCAGGCTCTATGCCGCGGAGTCTGCATGGGACCCCGCTAGCTGAGGTGTCGACCCAGCCATTCTGCACTAGGAAATCGGGTCTGAAGTGCCGGGTGTGGGACCTCTGCATGCGGAAACCTAGGAGCACGTGAAATTAGACAAAGCACAAAGGAAAAACAGGTTGGACTTTATTTTATTGCCCAGATTCTCTTTTTATCTCCCAGGAATTTTTAATGAACGTTGCCGGAGACGAACACCTCCTCTGCTTTTTGTTCCGTTCCTTATTCTTGGGGTGTTGAGGGTGCAGACCCCTCTTTTGTAACTGCTTCATGCTGTGGTGGGAGCCCTGATACATGGGGGGAGGGGCAAAACGTCTCCCCACCAGCCTCCTGGTGAGGTTGATTGTCCCAAGGCCTCCTGCCTCACTTCTCGTCCGCCTGAGCACCAGCATTGGAAGTGTTACAGATTTTAATGACCTTTAAGGGTCCAGGAAAGAGAGGCGCAGAGATGCTGCGGTGGAAAGTTTCACCCCACCCCACATATGTTCGGCGACCTTAGGCTGACAGTTTTTGCCAGACTAGATGCTCTGACCAGTAGTCTGTGCTTTCTTTAATTAGGTCCCTGAATTAATGTACAAACAGCACCATGTGTCAGAGCCCTGCCCGCGCAACTCCCAGACAGTCCAGGGTCAGTGGTGATCCAGGACCATGACGTCCACTGAGTCAATGACCTTTAGAAGTAGCCAGCAGTCCAGCCGGTCATAATGGCCACCATCACCGCGGTGTCTGTAGGGTTTTCTATGGTGAAAGCGTGATATACGTTTCCCCCGCCAAGCTTATTAGCTCCCCTCTGGGTGCAGTAAGTCCTGCAAGCAGTAGTCTGCTCTTTCGGGGCACAGTCTTGTCGTTTTCTGAGAGAAACTCCAGGTCAAGTGATGGTCACACGAGTCATCTTGGGGGCCCGTTGCCCCCGTTTATCTCTCTGGAGGTTGGAGTTGGAGGGCCTCCTCACTCGAGGTCAGTGTGTCCACAGAGCGACCCCTGCAACTTCAGGGCATGATGGGTGGTTAGGATCACCACGTGGGGTCCTTTTCCCTTAGGAGGGAGCTGGCCTTGCGGGCTGCTGATTTCCAGCTTTTTAGATACCCCAGTATCCTGGCCTGATGAGTCGGTGGGCAAAGCCCTTGGTGACCATAGTTTATCATACCTGAAGGGCATTCTTGTGTTGCTCCATTTCAAGTGGTCCCAGTTTTTGCACTAAGGCTCCAAGGGCGATTAACCTTTGACCGGGTATGTAAAGGTCAAAGGGTTTAGCTAAATTAGGGAGTTCCTGGGCAACGGTCTGTATTGACTGCTCTTTCCATTCTTGAAAGGCTGCTTCTGGATTCTATTCAAAAGGATCATCATCTTTTCGTGTCAGTGTTTCATGTAGAGGCCCAGCTATTACACTGTAGTTAGGGATCCAGATGCAGAAAACCTTGGCCTCCCCAGGAACCCCTAAGCTGTCTTCTAGTTTTAGAAGAGGTAAGGCTGCAAATGGATTCTTCCCTATCCTGGGATGCGTTTCTCCAAATATCTGTGAGAATGAAGCCCAGGCATGTCACCTTAGCCTGGGATATTTGAGCGTTTTTCTTGGACACCTTCTATCCTTTCTTGGCTAGGTAGTTCAGAGGCGTCTTTAGTAGGCCTGGCGATCAGAATGTCATCTGCATATTGAAGGAGGGTTCCCTTTTACAGAGGTTGAACTTTTAGGTCTTTAGAGGACATTTCCCCAATGATGGTGTGGGGATTTTTGAACCATTGGGGCAGGACGGCCCAGCATTATTGCTTTTGTTGCATGTTGTGTCCTGTCACTCACAAGCCAAAAATTCTTGTCACTCTGAGATGAATGGAATACAGAAGAAGGCATCATTGAAGTCTAATACAGAATGTCATGGCCTGGTGGAAGGTAGAATGACCAGGAGGGAGTAGGAAATAGGAGCTACTGGATGTATATCCTTGGTGGCTTCACTGACTGTCCTGATATCCTTTACCAGGTCTCCAGCAGCCCATGGGGCTCTCGTGGTCAGGTCAATCCCAGGATATGGAGCTCACCTGGGCTGCACCCCTACCCCACAGCCCACGGGGCTCTCGTGGTCAAGTCCCTCCCAGGGTATGGAGCTCACCTCTGCAGCTACCCAGCAGCCCATGGGGCTCTCCTACTCAGGCCCTTCCCAGGATACGGAGCTCCCCTGGGCAGGTACCCCAGCAGGGCTGGACATACAGTAACTGTGCACATAGCCCACCTTGCAGAGAACCCCCAGCTCACCTGTTGCTCACAGCTGACACAGAACACCTCAGAGCAGGACTTGAACTAACAAACAACAGCTCTGACAGGTCTGTGACCATGGCTATCACTCTCTGCAGGCTCTCTCTGCCTCGTCTTCCAGACACTTCCACTGCAGCCAGGGCACCAGGCCTCTGTCTCCACCCACCATCACTCCTCTCCCTGACTCCTTGGTTCCTCTCATTAGGATAGTGTCTTCTTGAAGTTGTTTTCCACTCATGGACCAGATAAAATGATAAGAAAACAAGCCGCAGCTGCAGCCCCTTGTCTATCCTGACTCTCAAGAGCCCACACCTGTTCCTAGGGCCTGGCCCGTTTAGCAAGTTTCATTTTCTGCAACTGTGAGCCCCTTAGGGGTGAGGATTGGCTGATTTTGGTAGCCTGAAACTGCCTGCCAGCCCTCCACAGGTTTGCCTGGGTTGAGGGCAATATAAACAGCTCTCCAGTGAGCGACAGCCCTTGTAGCTGTGACTGACGCCATATTCTCTGCCCCGTAGGCAGTGCCGGGGCTGTGCTGGTGGGAGGGAGTGAGGGGCCGTGGCTTTGTGGGTTGCCCAGTGTGAGTGGGGCTCTGCTGGACTTTCTGCAGGAGTTGCCAGGCTGCCACCTGCTAAAGAAGAGGATGTGTCACCGATACCTGCTGCTGGAATTTCTCCCCAGGCAGAGGTGAGGAAGTAAAAAAGCAGTGGGGGCCATGGCAGGAGGGGTATCTCAGGCAGGGAAATGGAAAGCTTCCAGAAGAGCATCTGGGGCCAGGACCATCCTGACTGGCCAGCAGGCACCAAGTCGGCCTGTGTGCTGTAGCTGGTGTGGCTCCACAGCCCTTCCTCTAAGCTTGCAAGCTCTTGTACATATTCAGGTGTTTTACCTGGAAAGGGTGGGAAGAGTTCAGCTGCAGCAGGACTGGGGCTCAGCTCACGTTTACTCACAAATGCCTTGGAACGGTCCCCCAGCTTTGCAATGAGGACCCTCCTTGCTTGGGGGGTGGGCTGCTGGCTGTATGGGAGATGATTCCCCACCTCTGACCAATTTCAGAATTGTTTACCGCTGGAGCAAGTGCCCTGATAGGGTTTTCCTCTGTATAACTGGTGGGTACAGGTTTTTTTTCCTTTTTTGGTTCAAGTTAGATTTTATTCCTCTTTTATGTATTTATTGATATAAGCATGGAAATAATTCATTCATATAAATACATCTGTGTGAAGGGAAGAACTTTTTTCTGTTTTATTTTTAAATTTTATTTTTTTTAATTTTAAAATTTAATTTTATTTATATTTTTATACAGCAGGTTATTATTAGTTCTGTATTTTATGCATATACATGTATACAGGTCAATCCCAATCTCCCAACATATGCCACCACCACCACCCCATGGCTTCCCACACTTGGTGTCCATACGTGTGTTCTCTACCTCTGTGTCTCTATTTCTTCCCTGCAAACCAGTTCATCTATACCATTTTTCTAGGTTCCACATATATGCATTAATATACAATATATGTTTTTCTCTTTCTGACTTACTTCATTCTGTATGACAGTCTCTAGATCCATCGACGTCTCTACAAATGACCCAGTTTCATTCCTTCTTATGGCTGAGTAATATTCCATTTTATATATGTACCACATCTTTATCCATTCGTCTGTCTGTGGGTATTTAGGTTGCTTCCATTAACTGGCTATCGTAAATAGTGCTGAAATGAGCATTGTGGTGAATGTGCTTTTTTGATTTATGGTTTTCTCTGGGTATATGCCCAGAAGTGCGATTGCTGGATCATATGGTAATTCTATTTCTAGTTTTTTTAAGGAAACTCCATACTGTTCTCCATCGTGACTGTAGCAATTTACATTTCCACCACTAGTGGAAGAGGGATCCTTTTGTCCACACCCTCCCCAGGATTTGTTGTTTGTCGATTTTCTGATAATGACGATTCTAACAGGTGTGAGGTGATACCTCATTGTAGTTTTGATTTGCATTTCTCTAATAATTAGTGATGTTGAGCAGCTTTTCATGTTGGTCTTGGCCATCTCTGTGTCTTCTTTGAAGAAACGTCTCTTTAGATCTTCTGCCCAATTTTGTATTGGGTTGTTTGTTGTTTTAATATTAAGCTGCATGAGCTCTTTATATATATTGGAGATTAAACCTTTGTCCATTGATTCGTTTGCAAATATTTTCGCACATTCTGAGGGATGCTTTTTGCCATTCCCGTTTTTTGAACAAAAAAAGAAAGAAAGAAAAAGAAGCAGAACACTAATGTGTGTAAAATATGCCTTTTGAAACTGTCGTTTTGAAATATGGACGTCCTTTGAATTTTTTGGTCGATATATGACCCCAGGATTTGTTTTCAGGGCAGGTGTCATTTACAGGCCTGCAATGATTTTGAATATCAACTGACCATTAGCGCTGGGATTAAAGCTGCTGTTTTGTGAAAAGGCCACAATGTGGCAGCAGTTCTCCCTTACCAAATCTGGTTACTGGGGCAACAGAGCCTCAATGGAAGTCGTGTTCTAGATTGGAATGTAGAATGGAATGTACCAGGAGAAAGCCCCTCAAGTTTGTTTCACTACTTCTTGTTCGTGTTTGTAGTTCAATTTTTTATTTTTTATTACAGCAAATTTGATTACAATGTTTGGCTTGTTGTAGGTGTGGAAGATGTGGTTCTTTTACACATATACATATATCTGTTCTTCCTGGGATCCTTTTCCCATGTACCTTATGACAGAATGTTGAGTAGTCTTCTCTTGGTATTCTGTAGGTCTTTGGTGATTATATATGTCACCTGTGTTTGTATATGTCTGTTAACCCCAATATCAAAATGAAACCAATCCTCACACCTTTCCATTGGTGAACCATTAGTTTGTTTAATGAATCTGTGATTGCCCTTCTCCGTGGAAATATCTGCCCTGGTATCCATTTTTCGGTCACACCTATAAGAGATATGATATGATATGTGTCTTTCACTTTCTGACTTACTACAAGTCAGGTGATTACCTCTAGACACACCTACGGTGCTGCAAATGGCATTGTGTCCTTTTATTCCTTGGCTTCTATTCTGCCTTAGCGAGGTCCATTTTCAACAATGTGATTCCCTGAGGGCTGAGGATTAGCTGCCCTGTGTAGCCTGACCCTGCAGGCCGGCCCTCCCCTGGTGTGCCTGGGTTGAGGTCAATATAAACAGCGCTGCAGGCAGCAATAGCCCCTGAAGCTGTGCCTGACTCCATATTCTCTGCCCCGTCAGCAGTCTCGGGGCTGTGCTGGTGGGAGGGAGTGAGGGGCCACGGCTTTGTGGGTGGCCCGGTGTGAGTGGGTCTCTGCTGGACTTTCTGCAGGAGTTGCCAGGCTTCCACCTGTAAAGAAGCGGATGTGTCACCCATACTTTCAGCTGGAATTTCTCTCTGGACATAGCTGAGGAAGGAAAAAAGCAGTGGGTGCCGGGACAGGAGGGGTATCTCAGGCAGGGCAATGGAAAGCTTCCAGAAGAGCGCCCAGGGCCAGGACCATCCTGGCTGGTCTGCAGGCACCAAGTTGGCCTGCGTGCTGTCGCTGGTGTGGCTCCACGGCCCTTCCTCTAGGCTTTCAAGCCCTTGTACATATTCAGGTGTTTTACCTGGAAAGGGTGGGAAAAGTTCAACAGCAGGTGGCCTGGGGTTCAGCTCACCGTTACTCACAGATGCCTCGGCATGGCCCCCAACTTTGAAATGAGGACGCTCCTTGCGTAGGAGTGGGCTGCTGGCTCTATGCGAGATGATTCCCCACCTCTGACCAATTTCAGAATTGTTTACCGCTGGAGCAAGTGCCCTGATAGGGTTTTCCTTTGTCTAACTGGAGGGTTCAGTTTTTTTTTTTTCTTTTTTGGTTCAAGTTAGATATTATTCCTCTTTTATGTATTTATAGATATAAGCATGGAAATAATTCTTTCATATAAATACATCTGTGTGAAGGGAAGACATTTTTTCTGTTTTATTTTTAAATTTTATTTTTTCAAACTTTGAAATTTAATTTTATTTATTTTTTTAGACAGCAGGTTATTTTAGTTATGTATTTTATGCATATACATGTATACATGTCAATCCCAATCTCCCAACTCATCCCACCACCACCACCCCATGGCTTCCCACACTTGGTGTCCATACGTGTGTTCTCTACCTCTGTGTCTCTATTTTTTCCCTGCAAACCAGTTCATCTGTACCATTTTTCTAGGTTCCACATATATGCATTAATATACAATATTTGTTTGTCTCTTTCTGACTTACTTCATTCTGTATGACAGTCTCTAGATCCACCGACATCTCTGCAAATGACCCAGTTTCATTCCTTCTTATGGCTGAGTAATATTCCATTTTATATATGTACCACATCTTTATCCATTCGTCTGTCTGTGGGTATTTAGGTTGCTTCCATTACCTGGCTATCGTAAATAGTGCTGAAATGAGAATTGTGGTGAATGTGCCTTTTTGATTTATGGTTTTCTCTGGGTATATGCCCAGAAGTGGGATTGCTGGATCATATCGTAATTCTATTTCTAGTTTTTTTAAGGAAACTCCATACTGTTCTCCATCGTGACTGTATCAATTTACATTTCCACCACTAGTGGAAGAGGGATCCTTTTGTCCACACCCTCCCCAGAATTTGTTGTTTGTAGATTTTCTGATGATGCCGATTCTAACAGGTGTGAGGTGATACCTCATTGTAGTTTTGATTTGCATTTCTCTAATAATTAGTGATGCTGAGCAGCTTTTCATGTGCGTCTTGGCCATCTCTGTGTCTTCTTTGAAGAAACGTCTCTTTAGATCTTCTGCCCATTTTTGTATTGGGTTGTTTGTTTTTTTAATATTAAGCTGCATGAGCTCTTTATATATATTGGAGATTAAACCTTTGTCCATTGATTCGTTTGCAAATATTTTCGCCCATTCTGAGTGATGCTTTTTGCCATTCCCGTTTTTTGAACAAAAAAAGAAAGAAAGAAAAAGAAGCAGAACACTAATGTGTGTAAAATATGCCTTTTGAAACTGTCGTTTTGAAATATGGACGTCCTTTGAATTTTTTGGTCCATATATGAACCCAGGATTTGTTTTCAGGGCAGGTGTCATTTACAGGCCTGCAATGATTTTGAATATCAACTGACCATTAGCGCTGGGCTTAAAGCTGCTGTTGTGTGAAATGGCCACAAGGTGGCAGCAGTTCTCCCTTACCAAATCTGGTTACTGGGGCAACAGAGCCTCAATGGAAGTTGTGTTCTAGATTGGAATTTAGAATGGAATGTGCCAGGAGAAAGCCCCTCAAGTTTGTCTCACTACTTCTTGTTCGTGTTTTTAATTTAATTTTTTTATTTTTTATTACAGCAATTTGGATTACAATGTTTGGCTTGTTGTAGGTGTGGAAGATGTGGTTCTTTTACACATATACATATGTCTGTTCTTCCTGGGATCCTTTTCCCATGTACCTTATGACAGAATGTTGAGTAGTCTTCTCTTGGTATTCTGTAGGTCTTTGGTGATTATATATGTCACCTGTGTTTGTATATGTCTGTGAACCCCAATATCATAATGAAACCAATCCTCACACCTTTCCATTGGTGAACCATAAGTTTATTTAATGAATCTGTGATTGCCCTTCTCCGTGGAAATATCTGCCCTGGTATCCATTTTTCGGTCACACCTATAAGAGATATGATATGATATGTGTCTTTCACTTTCTGACTTACTACAAGTCACGTGATTACCTCTAGACACAAATACGGTGCTGCAAATGGCATTGTGTCCTTTTATTCCTTAGCTTCTATTCTGCCTTAGCGAGGTCCATTTTCAACAATGTGATTCCCTGAGGGCTGAGGATTAGCTGACCTTGGTAGCCTGACACTGCCGGCCAGCCCTCCCCAGGTGTGCCTGGGTTGAGGTCAATATAAACAGCGCTGAAGGCAGCAATAGCCCCTGAAGCTGTGCCTGACTCCATATTCTCTGCCCCGTCAGCAGTCTCGGGGCTGTGCTGGTGGGAGGAAGTGAGGGGCCACGGCTTTGTGGGTGGCCCGGTGTGAGTGGGTCTCTGCTGGACTTTCTGCAAGAGTTGCCAGGCTTCCACCTGTAAAGAAGAGGATGTGTCACCCATACATTCTGCTGGAATTTCACTCCGGACATAGGTGAGGAAAGATAAAAGCAGTGGGGACCGGGACAGGAGGGGTATCTCAGGCAGGGTAATGGAAAGTTTCCAGAAGAGCGCCCAGGGCCAGGACCATCCTGGCTGGCCTGCAGGCACCAAGTGGGCCTGCGTGCTGTCGCTGATGTGGCTCCATGACCCTTCCTCTAGGCTTTCAAGCCCTTGTACATATTCAGGGGTTTTTGCTGGGAAGGGTGGGAAAAGTTCAACAGCAGCTGGCCTGGGGCTCAGCTCACGGTTACTCACAGATGCCTCGGCATGGCCCCCAGCTTTGCAATGAGGACGCTCCTTGCGTAGGAGTGGGCTGCTGGCTCTATGGGAGATGATTCCCCACCTCTGACCAATTTCAGAATTGTTGACCGCTGGAGCAAGTGCCCTGATAGGGTTTTCCTCTGTATAACAGGTGGGTTCAGGTTTTTTTTTTTCTTTTTTGGTTCAAGTTAGATTTTATTCCTCTTTTATGTATTTATAGATATAAGCATGGAAATAATTCATTCATATAAATACATCTGTGTGAAGGGAAGAACTTTTTTCTGTTTTATTTTTAAATTTTATTTTTAAAAATTTTGAAATTTAATTTTTTAGACACCAGGTTATTATTAGTTATGTGTTTTATGCATATACATGTATACAGGTCAATCCCAATCTCCCAACTCATCCCACCACCACCACCCCATGGCTTCCCACACTTGGTGTCCATACATGTGTTCTCTACCTCTGTGTCTCTATTTCTTCCCTGCAAACCAGTTCATCTGTACCATTTTTCTAGGTTCCACATATATGCATTAATATACAATATTTGTTTGTCTCTTTCTGACTTACTTCATTCTGTATGACAGTCTCTAGATCCATCGACATCTCTACAAATTACCCAGTTTCATTCCTTCTTATGGCTGAGTAATATTCCATTTTATATATGTACCACATCTTTATCCATTCGTCTGTCTGTGGGTACTTAGGTTGCTTCCATTACCTGGCTATTGTAAATAGTGCTGAAATGAGAATTGTGGTGAATGTGCCTTTTTGATTTATGGTTTTCTCTGGGTATATGCCCAGAAGTGGGATTGCTGGATCATATCGTAATTCTATTTCTAGTTTTTTAAGGAAACTTCATACTGTTCTCCATCGTGACTGTATCAATTTACATTTCCACCACTAGTGGAAGAGGGATCCTTTTGTCCACACCCTCCCCAGAATTTGTTGTTTGTAGATTTTCTGATGATGCCGATTCTAACAGGTGTGAGGTGATACCTCATTGTAGTTTTGATTTGCATTTCTCTAATTATTAGTGATGTTGAGCAGCTTTTCATGTGCGTCTTGGCCATCTCTGTGTCTTCTTTGAAGAAACGTCTCTTTAGATCTTCTGCCCATTTTTGTATTGGGTTGTTTGTTTTTTTAATATTAAGCTGCATGAGCACTTTATATATATTGGAGATTAAACCTTTGTCCATTGATTCGTTTGCAAATATTTTCGCCCATTCTGAGGGATGCTTTTTGCCATTCCCGTTTTTTGAACAAAAAAAGAAAGAAAGAAAAAGAAGCAGAACACTAATGTGTGTAAAATATGCCTTTTGAAACACTCGTTTTGAAATATGGACGCCCTTTGAATTTTTTGGTCGATATATGAACCCAGGATTTGTTTTCAGGGCAGGTGTCATTTACAGGCCTGCAATGATTTTGAATATCAACTGACAATTAGCGCTGGGATTAAAGCTGCTGTTGTGTGAAACGGCCACAAGGTGGCAGCAGTTCTCCCTTACCAAATCTGGTTACTGGGGCAACAGAGCCTCAATGGAAGTCGTGTTCTAGATTGGAATTTAGAATGGAATGTGCCAGGAGAAAGCCCCTCAAGTTTGTCTCACTACTTCTTGTTCGTGTTTTTAATTTAATTTTTTATTTTTTATTACAGCAAATTTGATTACAATGTTTGGCTTGTTGTAGGTGTGGAAGATGTGGTTCTTTTACACATATACATATGTCTGTTCTTCCTGGGATCCTTTTCCCATGTACCTTATGACAGAATGTTGAGTAGTCTTCTCTTGGTATTCTGTAGGTCTTTGGTGATTATATATGTCACCTGTGTTTGTATATGTCTGTTAACCCCAATATCATAATGAAACCAATCCTCACACCTTTCCATTGGGAACCATAAGTTTGTTGAATGAATCTGTGATTGCCCTTCTCCGTGGAAATATCTGCCCTGGTATCCATTTTTCGGTCACACCTATAAGAGATATGATATGATATGTGTCTTTCATTTTCTGGGTTACTACAAGTCACGTGATTACCTCTAGACACAAATACGGTGCTGCAAATGGCATTGTGTCCTTTTATTCCTTGGCTTCTATTCTGCCTTAGCGAGGTCCATTTTCAACAATGTGATTCCCTGAGGGCTGAGGATTAGCTGACCTGTGTAGCCTGACACTGCCGGCCAGCCCTCCCGAGGTGTGCCTGATTTGAGGTCAATATAAACAGCGCTGCAGGCAGCAATAGCCCCTGAAGCTGTGCCTGACACCATATTCTCGTCCCCGTCAGCAGTCTCGGTGCTGTGCTGGTGGGAGGGAGTGAGGGTCCACGGCTTTTTGGGTGGCCCGGTGTGAGTGGGTCTCTGCTGGTCTTTCTGCAGGATTTGCCAGGCTTCCACCTGTAAAGAAGAGGATGTGTCACCCATACCTTCCGCTGGAATTTCTCTCCGGACAGAGGTGAGGAAGGAAAAAAGCAGTGGTGGCCGGGACAGGAGGGGTATCTCAGGCAGGGCAATGGAAAGCTTCCAGAAGAGCGCCCAGGGCCAGGACCATCCTGGCTGTCCTGCAGGCACCTAGTTGGCCTGCGTGCTGTCGCTGATGTGGCTCCATGGCCCTTCCTCTAGGCTTTCAAGCCCTTGTACATATTCAGGTGTTTTACCTGGAAAGGGTGGGAAAAGTTCAACAGCAGCTGGCCTGGGTCTCAGCTCACGGTTACTCACAGATGCCTCGGCATGAACCCCAGCTTTGCAATGAGGATGCTCCTTCCGTAGGAGTGGGCTGCTGGCTCTATGGGAGATGATTCCCCACCTCTGACCAATTTCAGAATTGTTTACTGCTGGAGCAAGTGCCCTGATAGGGTTTTCCTCTGTATAACTGGTGGGTTCAGGTTTTTTTTTTTTTCTTTTTTGGTTCAAGTTAGATTTTATTCCTCTTTTATGTATTTATAGATATAAGCATGGATATAATTCATTCATATAAATACATCTGTGTGAAGGGAAGAACTTTTTTCTGTTTTATTTTTAAATTTTATTTTTTCAAATTTTGAAATTTAATTTTATTTATTTTTTTAGACAGCAGGTTATTATTAGTTATGTATTTTATGCATATACATGTATACAGGTCAATCCCAATCTCCCAACTCATCCCACCACCACCACCCCATGGCTTCCCACACTTGGTGTCCATACATGTGTTCTCTACCTCTGTGTCTCTATTTCTTCCCTGCAAACCAGTTCATCTGTACCATTTTTCTAGGTTCCACATATATGCATTAATATACAATATTTGTTTGTCTCTTTCTGACTTACTTCATTCTGTATGACAGTCTCTAGATCCATCGACGTCTCTACAAATGACCCAGTTTCATTCCTTCTTATGGCTGAGTAATATTCCATTTTATATATGTACCACATCTTTATCCATTCGTCTGTCTGTGGGTATTTTGGTTGCTTCCATTACCTGCCTATCGTAAATAGTGCTGAAATGAGCATTGTGGTGAATGTGCCTTTTTGATTTATGGTTTTCTCTGGGTATATGCCCAGAAGTGGGATTGCTGGATCATATGGTAATTCTATTTCTAGTTTTTTTTAAGGAAACTCCATACTCTTCTCCATCGTGACTGTATCAATTTACATTTCCACCACTAGTGGAAGAGGGATCCTTTTGTCACACCCTCCCCAGAATTCGTTGTTTGTAGATTTTCTGATGATGCCAATTGTAACAGGTGTGACGTGATACCTCATTGTAGTTTTGATTTGCATTTCTCTAATAATTAGTGATGTTGAGCAGCTTTTCATGTGCGTCTTGGCCATCTCTGTGTCTTCTTTGAAGAAACGTCTCTTTAGATCTTCTGCCCATTTTTGTATTGGGTTGTTTGTTTTTTTAATATTAAGCTGCATGAGCTCTTTATATATATTGGAGATTAAACCTTTGTCCATTGATTCGTTTGCAAATATTTTCGCCCATTCTGAGTGATGCTTTTTGCCATTCCCGTTTTTTGAACAAAAAAAGAAAGAAAGAAAAAGAAGCAGAACACTAATGTGTGTAAAATATGCCTTTTGAAACTGTCGTTTTGAAATATGGACGTCCTTTGAATTTTTTGGTCCATATATGAACCCAGGATTTGTTTTCAGGGCAGGTGTCATTTACAGGCCTGCAATGATTTTGAATATCAACTGACCATTAGCGCTGGGCTTAAAGCTGCTGTTGTGTGAAATGGCCACAAGGTGGCAGCAGTTCTCCCTTACCAAATCTGGTTACTGGGGCAACAGAGCCTCAATGGAAGTTGTGTTCTAGATTGGAATTTAGAATGGAATGTGCCAGGAGAAAGCCCCTCAAGTTTGTCTCACTACTTCTTGTTCGTGTTTTTAATTTAATTTTTTTATTTTTTATTACAGCAATTTGGATTACAATGTTTGGCTTGTTGTAGGTGTGGAAGATGTGGTTCTTTTACACATATACATATGTCTGTTCTTCCTGGGATCCTTTTCCCATGTACCTTATGACAAAATGTTGAGTAGTCTTCTCTTGGTATTCTGTAGGTCTTTGGTGATTATATATGTCACCTGTGTTTGTATATGTCTGTGAACCCCAATATCATAATGAAACCAATCCTCACACCTTTCCATTGGTGAACCATAAGTTTGTTTAATGAATCTGTGATTGCCCTTCTCCGTGGAAATATCTGCCCTGGTATCCATTTTTCGGTCACACCTATAAGAGATATGATATGATATGTGTCTTTCACTTTCTGACTTACTACAAGTCACGTGATTACCTCTAGACACAAATACGGTGCTGCAAATGGCATTGTGTCCTTTTATTCCTTAGCTTCTATTCTGCCTTAGCGAGGTCCATTTTCAACAATGTGATTCCCTGAGGGCTGAGGATTAGCTGACCTTGGTAGCCTGACACTGCCGGCCAGCCCTCCCCAGGTGTGCCTGGGTTGAGGTCAATATAAACAGCGCTGAAGGCAGCAATAGCCCCTGAAGCTGTGCCTGACTCCATATTCTCTGCCCCGTCAGCAGTCTCGGGGCTGTGCTGGTGGGAGGGAGTGAGGGGCCACGGCTTTGTGGGTGGCCCGGTGTGAGTGGGTCTCTGCTGGACTTTCTGCAAGAGTTGCCAGGCTTCCACCTGTAAAGAAGAGGATGTGTCACCCATACATTCTGCTGGAATTTCACTCCGGACATAGGTGAGGAAAGATAAAAGCAGTGGGGACCGGGACAGGAGGGGTATCTCAGGCAGGGTAATGGAAAGTTTCCAGAAGAGCGCCCAGGGCCAGGACCATCCTGGCTGGCCTGCAGGCACCAAGTGGGCCTGCGTGCTGTCGCTGATGTGGCTCCATGACCCTTCCTCTAGGCTTTCAAGCCCTTGTACATATTCAGGGGTTTTTGCTGGGAAGGGTGGGAAAAGTTCAACAGCAGCTGGCCTGGGGCTCAGCTCACGGTTACTCACAGATGCCTCGGCATGGCCCCCAGCTTTGCAATGAGGACGCTCCTTGCGTAGGAGTGGGCTGCTGGCTCTATGGGAGATGATTCCCCACCTCTGACCAATTTCAGAATTGTTGACCGCTGGAGCAAGTGCCCTGATAGGGTTTTCCTCTGTATAACAGGTGGGTTCAGGTTTTTTTTTTCTTTTTTGGTTCAAGTTAGATTTTATTCCTCTTTTATGTATTTATAGATATAAGCATGGAAATAATTCATTCATATAAATACATCTGTGTGAAGGGAAGAACTTTTTTCTGTTTTATTTTTAAATTTTATTTTTAAAAATTTTGAAATTTAATTTTTTAGACACCAGGTTATTATTAGTTATGTGTTTTATGCATATACATGTATACAGGTCAATCCCAATCTCCCAACTCATCCCACCACCACCACCCCATGGCTTCCCACACTTGGTGTCCATACATGTGTTCTCTACCTCTGTGTCTCTATTTCTTCCCTGCAAACCAGTTCATCTGTACCATTTTTCTAGGTTCCACATATATGCATTAATATACAATATTTGTTTGTCTCTTTCTGACTTACTTCATTCTGTATGACAGTCTCTAGATCCATCGACATCTCTACAAATTACCCAGTTTCATTCCTTCTTATGGCTGAGTAATATTCCATTTTATATATGTACCACATCTTTATCCATTCGTCTGTCTGTGGGTACTTAGGTTGCTTCCATTACCTGGCTATCGTAAATAGTGCTGAAATGAGAATTGTGGTGAATGTGCCTTTTTGATTTATGGTTTTCTCTGGGTATATGCCCAGAAGTGGGATTGCTGGATCATATCGTAATTCTATTTCTAGTTTTTTAAGGAAACTCCATACTGTTCTCCATCGTGACTGTATCAATTTACATTTCCACCACTAGTGGAAGAGGGATCCTTTTGTCCACACCCTCCCCAGAATTTGTTGTTTGTAGATTTTCTGATGATGCCGATTCTAACAGGTGTGAGGTGATACCTCATTGTAGTTTTGATTTGCATTTCTCTAATTATTAGTGATGTTGAGCAGCTTTTCATGTGCGTCTTGGCCATCTCTGTGTCTTCTTTGAAGAAACGTCTCTTTAGATCTTCTGCCCATTTTTGTATTGGGTTGTTTGTTTTTTTAATATTAAGCTGCATGAGCACTTTATATATATTGGAGATTAAACCTTTGTCCATTGATTCGTTTGCAAATATTTTCGCCCATTCTGAGGGATGCTTTTTGCCATTCCCGTTTTTTGAACAAAAAAAGAAAGAAAGAAAAAGAAGCAGAACACTAATGTGTGTAAAATATGCCTTTTGAAACACTCGTTTTGAAATATGGACGCCCTTTGAATTTTTTGGTCGATATATGAACCCAGGATTTGTTTTCAGGGCAGGTGTCATTTACAGGCCTGCAATGATTTTGAATATCAACTGACAATTAGCGCTGGGATTAAAGCTGCTGTTGTGTGAAACGGCCACAAGGTGGCAGCAGTTCTCCCTTACCAAATCTGGTTACTGGGGCAACAGAGCCTCAATGGAAGTCGTGTTCTAGATTGGAATTTAGAATGGAATGTGCCAGGAGAAAGCCCCTCAAGTTTGTCTCACTACTTCTTGTTCGTGTTTTTAATTTAATTTTTTATTTTTTATTACAGCAAATTTGATTACAATGTTTGGCTTGTTGTAGGTGTGGAAGATGTGGTTCTTTTACACATATACATATGTCTGTTCTTCCTGGGATCCTTTTCCCATGTACCTTATGACAGAATGTTGAGTAGTCTTCTCTTGGTATTCTGTAGGTCTTTGGTGATTATATATGTCACCTGTGTTTGTATATGTCTGTTAACCCCAATATCATAATGAAACCAATCCTCACACCTTTCCATTGGGAACCATAAGTTTGTTGAATGAATCTGTGATTGCCCTTCTCCGTGGAAATATCTGCCCTGGTATCCATTTTTCGGTCACACCTATAAGAGATATGATATGATATGTGTCTTTCATTTTCTGGGTTACTACAAGTCACGTGATTACCTCTAGACACAAATACGGTGCTGCAAATGGCATTGTGTCCTTTTATTCCTTGGCTTCTATTCTGCCTTAGCGAGGTCCATTTTCAACAATGTGATTCCCTGAGGGCTGAGGATTAGCTGACCTGTGTAGCCTGACACTGCCGGCCAGCCCTCCCGAGGTGTGCCTGATTTGAGGTCAATATAAACAGCGCTGCAGGCAGCAATAGCCCCTGAAGCTGTGCCTGACACCATATTCTCGTCCCCGTCAGCAGTCTCGGTGCTGTGCTGGTGGGAGGGAGTGAGGGTCCACGGCTTTTTGGGTGGCCCGGTGTGAGTGGGTCTCTGCTGGTCTTTCTGCAGGATTTGCCAGGCTTCCACCTGTAAAGAAGAGGATGTGTCACCCATACCTTCCGCTGGAATTTCTCTCCGGACAGAGGTGAGGAAGGAAAAAAGCAGTGGTGGCCGGGACAGGAGGGGTATCTCAGGCAGGGCAATGGAAAGCTTCCAGAAGAGCGCCCAGGGCCAGGACCATCCTGGCTGTCCTGCAGGCACCTAGTTGGCCTGCGTGCTGTCGCTGATGTGGCTCCACGGCCCTTCCTCTAGGCTTTCAAGCCCTTGTACATATTCAGGTGTTTTACCTGGAAAGGGTGGGAAAAGTTCAACAGCAGCTGGCCTGGGTCTCAGCTCACGGTTACTCACAGATGCCTCGGCATGAACCCCAGCTTTGCAATGAGGATGCTCCTTCCGTAGGAGTGGGCTGCTGGCTCTATGGGAGATGATTCCCCACCTCTGACCAATTTCAGAATTGTTTACTGCTGGAGCAAGTGCCCTGATAGGGTTTTCCTCTGTATAACTGGTGGGTTCAGGTTTTTTTTTTTTTCTTTTTTGGTTCAAGTTAGATTTTATTCCTCTTTTATGTATTTATAGATATAAGCATGGATATAATTCATTCATATAAATACATCTGTGTGAAGGGAAGAACTTTTTTCTGTTTTATTTTTAAATTTTATTTTTTCAAATTTTGAAATTTAATTTTATTTATTTTTTTAGACAGCAGGTTATTATTAGTTATGTATTTTATGCATATACATGTATACAGGTCAATCCCAATCTCCCAACTCATCCCACCACCACCACCCCATGGCTTCCCACACTTGGTGTCCATACATGTGTTCTCTACCTCTGTGTCTCTATTTCTTCCCTGCAAACCAGTTCATCTGTACCATTTTTCTAGGTTCCACATATATGCATTAATATACAATATTTGTTTGTCTCTTTCTGACTTACTTCATTCTGTATGACAGTCTCTAGATCCATCGACGTCTCTACAAATGACCCAGTTTCATTCCTTCTTATGGCTGAGTAATATTCCATTTTATATATGTACCACATCTTTATCCATTCGTCTGTCTGTGGGTATTTTGGTTGCTTCCATTACCTGCCTATCGTAAATAGTGCTGAAATGAGCATTGTGGTGAATGTGCCTTTTTGATTTATGGTTTTCTCTGGGTATATGCCCAGAAGTGGGATTGCTGGATCATATGGTAATTCTATTTCTAGTTTTTTTTAAGGAAACTCCATACTCTTCTCCATCGTGACTGTATCAATTTACATTTCCACCACTAGTGGAAGAGGGATCCTTTTGTCCACACCCTCCCCAGAATTCGTTGTTTGTAGATTTTCTGATGATGCCAATTGTAACAGGTGTGACGTGATACCTCATTGTAGTTTTGATTTGCATTTCTCTAATAATTAGTGATGTTGAGCAGCTTTTCATGTGCGTCTTGGCCATCTCTGTGTCTTCTTTGAAGAAACGTCTCTTTAGATCTTCTGCCCATTTTTGTATTGGGTTGTTTGTTTTTTTAATATTAAGCTGCATGAGCTCTTTATATATATTGGAGATTAAACCTTTGTCCATTGATTCGTTTGCAAATATTTTCGCCCATTCTGAGTGATGCTTTTTGCCATTCCCGTTTTTTGAACAAAAAAAGAAAGAAAGAAAAAGAAGCAGAACACTAATGTGTGTAAAATATGCCTTTTGAAACTGTCGTTTTGAAATATGGACGTCCTTTGAATTTTTTGGTCCATATATGAACCCAGGATTTGTTTTCAGGGCAGGTGTCATTTACAGGCCTGCAATGATTTTGAATATCAACTGACCATTAGCGCTGGGCTTAAAGCTGCTGTTGTGTGAAATGGCCACAAGGTGGCAGCAGTTCTCCCTTACCAAATCTGGTTACTGGGGCAACAGAGCCTCAATGGAAGTTGTGTTCTAGATTGGAATTTAGAATGGAATGTGCCAGGAGAAAGCCCCTCAAGTTTGTCTCACTACTTCTTGTTCGTGTTTTTAATTTAATTTTTTTATTTTTTATTACAGCAATTTGGATTACAATGTTTGGCTTGTTGTAGGTGTGGAAGATGTGGTTCTTTTACACATATACATATGTCTGTTCTTCCTGGGATCCTTTTCCCATGTACCTTATGACAAAATGTTGAGTAGTCTTCTCTTGGTATTCTGTAGGTCTTTGGTGATTATATATGTCACCTGTGTTTGTATATGTCTGTGAACCCCAATATCATAATGAAACCAATCCTCACACCTTTCCATTGGTGAACCATAAGTTTGTTTAATGAATCTGTGATTGCCCTTCTCCGTGGAAATATCTGCCCTGGTATCCATTTTTCGGTCACACCTATAAGAGATATGATATGATATGTGTCTTTCACTTTCTGACTTACTACAAGTCACGTGATTACCTCTAGACACAAATACGGTGCTGCAAATGGCATTGTGTCCTTTTATTCCTTAGCTTCTATTCTGCCTTAGCGAGGTCCATTTTCAACAATGTGATTCCCTGAGGGCTGAGGATTAGCTGACCTTGGTAGCCTGACACTGCCGGCCAGCCCTCCCCAGGTGTGCCTGGGTTGAGGTCAATATAAACAGCGCTGAAGGCAGCAATAGCCCCTGAAGCTGTGCCTGACTCCATATTCTCTGCCCCGTCAGCAGTCTCGGGGCTGTGCTGGTGGGAGGGAGTGAGGGGCCACGGCTTTGTGGGTGGCCCGGTGTGAGTGGGTCTCTGCTGGACTTTCTGCAAGAGTTGCCAGGCTTCCACCTGTAAAGAAGAGGATGTGTCACCCATACATTCTGCTGGAATTTAACTCCGGACAGAGGTGAGGAAAGATAAAAGCAGTGGGGACCGGGACAGGAGGGGTATCTCAGGCAGGGTAATGGAAAGCTTCCAGAAGAGCGCCCAGGGCCAGGACCATCCTGGCTGGCCTGCAGGCACCAAGTGGGCCTGCGTGCTGTCGCTGATGTGGCTCCACGGCCCTTCCTCTAGGCTTTCAAGCCCTTGTACATATTCAGGTGTTTTTGCTGGGAAGGGTGGGAAAAGTTCAACAGCAGCTGGCCTGGGGCTCAGCTCACGGTTACTCACAGATGCCTCGGCATGGCCCCCAGCTTTGCAATGAGGACGCTCCTTGCGTAGGAGTGGGCTGCTGGCTCTATGGGAGATGATTCCCCACCTCTGACCAATTTCAGAATTGTTGACCGCTGGAGCAAGTGCCCTGATAGGGTTTTCCTCTGTATAACAGGTGGGTTCAGGTTTTTTTTTTTCTTTTTTGGTTCAAGTTAGATTTTATTCCTCTTTTATGTATTTATAGATATAAGCATGGAAATAATTCATTCATATAAATACATCTGTGTGAAGGGAAGAACTTTTTTCTGTTTTATTTTTAAATTGTATTTTTTCAAATTTTGAAATTTAATTTTATTTATTTTTTTAGACAGCAGGTTATTATTAGTTATGTATTTTATGCATATACATGTATACAGGTCAATCCCAATCTCCCAACTCATCCCACCACCACCACCCCATGGCTTCCCACACTTGGTGTCCATACATGTGTTCTCTACCTCTGTGTCTCTATTTCTTCCCTGCAAACCAGTTCATCTGTACCATTTTTCTAGGTTCCACATATATGCATTAATATACAATATTTGTTTGTCTCTTTCTGACTTACTTCATTCTGTATGACAGTCTCTAGATCCATCGACGTCTCTACAAATGACCCAGTTTCATTCCTTCTTATGGCTGAGTAATATTCCATTTTATATATGTACCACATCTTTATCCATTCGTCTGTCTGTGGGTATTTAGGTTGCTTCCATTACCTGGCTATCGTAAATAGTGCTGAAATGAGCATTGTGGTGAATGTGCCTTTTTGATTTATGGTTTTCTCTGGGTATATGCCCAGAAGTGGGATTGCTGGATCATATGGTAATTCTATTTCTAGTTTTTTTTAAGGAAACTCCATACTCTTCTCCATCGTGACTGTATCAATTTACATTTCCACCACTAGTGGAAGAGGGATCCTTTTGACCACACCCTCCCCAGAATTCGTTGTTTGTAGATTTTCTGATGATGCCAATTGTAACAGGTGTGACGTGATACCTCATTGTAGTTTTGATTTGCATTTCTCTAATAATTAGTGATGTTGAGCAGCTTTTCATGTGCGTCTTGGCCATCTCTGTGTCTTCTTTGAAGAAACGTCTCTTTAGATCTTCTGCCCATTTTTGTATTGGGTTGTTTGTTTTTTTAATATTAAACTGCATGAGCTCTTTATATATATTGGAGATTAAACCTTTGTCCATTGATTCGTTTGCAAATATTTTCGCCCATTCTGAGGGATGCTT
Organism: Hyperoodon ampullatus; assembly: GCF_949752795.1. Taxonomy (NCBI): domain Eukaryota; kingdom Metazoa; phylum Chordata; class Mammalia; order Artiodactyla; family Ziphiidae; genus Hyperoodon; species Hyperoodon ampullatus. Next base: position 1,087,452 of record NW_027640676.1, on the reverse strand, counting down.
TTTGCCATTCCCGTTTTTTGAACAAAAAAAGAAAGAAAGAAAAAGAAGCAGAACACTAATGTGTGTAAAATATGCCTTTTGAAACTGTCGTTTTGAAATATGGACGTCCTTTGAATTTTTTGGTCGATATATGAACCCAGGATTTGTTTTCAGGGCAGGTGTCATTTACAGGCCTGCAATGATTTTGAATATCAACTGACCATTAGGGCTGGGATTAAATCTGCTGTTGTGTGAAACGGCCACAAGGTGGCAGCAGTTCTCCCTTACCAAATCTGGTTACTGGGGCAACAGAGCCTCAATGGAAGTCGTGTTCTAGATTGGAATTTAGAATGGAATGTGCCAGGAGAAAGCCCCTCAAGTTTGTCTCACTACTTCTTGTTCGTGTTTTTAATTTAATTTTTTTATTTTTTATTACAGCAAATTTGATTACAATGTTTGGCTTGTTGTAGGTGTGGAAGATGTGGTTCTTTTACACATACACATATGTCTGTTCTTCCTGGGATCCTTTTCCCATGTACCTTATGACAGAATGTTGAGTAGTCTTCTCTTGGTATTCTGTAGGTCTTTGGTGATTATATATGTCACCTGTGTTTGTATATGTCTGTTAACCCCAATATCATAATGAAACCAATCCTCACACCTTTCCATTGGTGAACCATAAGTTTGTTGAATGAATCTGTGATTGCCCTTCTCCGTGGAAATATCAGCCCTGGTATCCATTTTTCGGTCACACCTATAAGAGATGTGATATGATATGTATCTTTCACTTTCTGACTTACAACAACTCACGTGATTACCTCTAGACACACCTACGGTGCTACAAATGGCATAGTGTCCGTTTATTCCTTGGCTTCTATTCTGCCTTAGCGAGGTCCATTTTCAACAATGTGATTCCCTGAGGGCTGAGGATTAGCTGACCTGGGTAGCCTGACCCTGCCGGCCGGCCCTCCCCAGGTGTGCCTGGGTTGAGGTCAATATAAACAGCGCTGCAGGCAGCAATAGCCCCTGAAGCTGTGCCTGACTCCATATTCTCTGCCCCGTCAGCAGTCTCGGGGCTGTGCTGGTGGGAGGGAGTGAGGGGCCACGGCTTTGTGGGTGGCCCGGTGTGAGTGGGTCTCTGCTGGACTTTCTGGAGGAGTTGCCAGGCTTCCACCTGTAAAGAAGAGGATGTGTCACCCATACCTTCCGCTGGAATTTCTCTCCGGACATTGGTGAGGAAGGAAAAAAGCCGTGGTGGCCGGGACAGGAGGGTTATCTCAGGCAGGGCAATGGAAAGCTTCCAGAAGAGCGCCCAGGGCCAGGACCATCCTGACTGGCCTGCAGGCACCAAGTTGGCCTGCGTGCTGTCGCTGGTGTGGCTCCACGGCCCTTCCTCTAGGCTTTCAAGCCCTTGTACATATTCAGGTGTTTTACCTGGGAAGGGTGGTAAAAGTTCAACAGCAGCTGGCCTGGGGCTCAGCTCACGGTTACTCACAGATGCCTCAGCATGGCCCCCCGCTTTGCAATGAGGACGCTACTTGTGTAGGAGTGGGCTGCTGGCACTATGGGAGATGATTCCCCACCTCTGACCAATTTCAGAATTGTTTACCGATGGAGCATGTGCCCTGATAGTGTTTTCCTCTGTCTAACTCGTGGGTTCAGGTTTTTTTTTTTCTTTTTTGGTTCAAGTTAGATTTTATTCCTCTTTTATGTATTTATAGATATAAGCATGGAAATAATTCATTCATATAAATACATCTGTGTGAAGGGAAGAACTTTTTTCTGTTTTATTTTTAAATTTTATTTTTTAAAATTTTGAAATTTAATTTTATTTATTTTTTTATACAGCAGGTTATTATTAGTTATGTATTTTATGCATATACATGTATACAGGTCAATCCCAATCTCCCAACTCATCCCAACACCACCTACCCATGGCTTCCCACACTTGGTGTCCATACGTGTGTTCTCTACCTCTGTGTCTCTATTTCTTCCCTGCAAACCAGTTCATCTGTACCATTTTTCTAGGTTCCACATATATGCATTAATATACAATATTTGTTTGTCTCTTTCTGACTTACTTCATTCTGTATGACAGTCTCTAGATCCATCGACGTCTCTACAAATGACCCAGTTTCATTCCTTCTTATGGCTGAGTAATATTCCATTTTATATATGTACCACATCTTTATCCATTCGTCTGTCTGTGGGTATTTAGGTTGCTTCCATTACCTGGCTATCGTAAATAGTGCTGAAATGAGCATTGTGGTGAATGTGCCTTTTTCATTTATGGTTTTCTCTGGGTATATGCCCAGAAGTGGGATTGCTGGATCATATGGTAATTCTATTTCTAGTTTTTTTAAGGAAACTCCATATTGTTCTCCATCGTGACTGTATCAATTTACATTTCCACCACTAGTGGAAGAGGGATCCTTTTGTCCACACCCTCCCCAGAATTTGTTGTTTGTAGATTTTCTGATGATGCCGATTCTAACAGGTGTGAGGTGATACCTCATTGTAGTTTTGATTTGCATTTCTCTAATAATTAGTGATGTTGAGCAGCTTTTCATGTGCGTCTTGGCCATCTCTGTGTCTTCTTTGAAGAAACGTCTCTTTAGATCTTCTGCCCATTTTTGTATTGGGTTGTTTGTTTTTTTAATATTAAGCTGCATGAGCTCTTTATATATATTGGAGATTAAACCTTTGTCCATTGATTCGTTTGCAAATATTTTCGCCCATTCTGAGGGACGCCTTATTCCATTCCCGTTTTTTTAACAAAAAAAGAAAGAAAGAAAAAGAAGCAGAACACTAATGTGTGTAAAATATGCCTTTTGAAACTGTCGTTTTGAAATATGGACATCCTTTGAATTTTTTGGGCGATATATGAACCCAGGATTTGTTTTCAGGGCAGGTGTCATTTACAGGCCTGCAATGATTTTGAATATCAACAGACCATTAGCGCTGAAATTAAATCTGCTGTTGTGTGAAACGGCCACAAAGTGGCAGCAGTTCTCCCTTACCAAATCTGGTTCCTGGGGCAACAGAGCCTCAATGGAAGTCCTGTTCTAGATTGGAATTTAGAATGCAATGTGCCAGGAGAAAGACCCTCAAGTTTGTCTCACTACTTCTTGTTCGTGTTTTTAATTTAATTTTTTTATTTTTTATTACAGCAAATTTGATTACAATGTTTGGCTTGTTGTAGGTGTGGAAGATGTGGTTCTTTTACACATATACATATGTCTGTTCTTCCTGGGATCCTTTTCCCATGTGCCTTATGACAGAATGTTGAGTAGTCTTCTCTTGGTATTCTGTAGGTCTTTGGTGATTATATATGTCACCTGTGTTTGTATATGTCTGTTAACCACAATATCATAATGAAACCAACACTCACACCTTTCCATTGGTGAACCATAAGTTTGTTTGATGAATCTGTGATTGCCCTTCTCCGTGGAAATATCTGTCCTGGTATCCATTTTTCGGTCACACCTATAAGAGATAATATATCATATGTGTCTTTCACTTTCTGACTTATTTCAAGTCACGTGATTACCTCTAGACACACCTACGGTGCTGCAAATGGCATTGTGTCCTTTTATACCTTGGCTTCTATTCTGCCTTAGCGAGGTCCATTTTCAACAATGTGATTCCCTGAGGGCTGAGGATTAGCTGACCTGGGTAGCCTGACCCTGCCGGCCGGCCCTCCCCAGGTGTGCCTGGGTTGAGGTCAATATAAACAGCGCTGCAGGCAGCAATAGCCCCTGAAGCTGTGCCTGACTCCATATTCTCGTCCCCGTCAGCAGTCTCGGGGCTGTGCTGGTGGGAGGGAGTGAGGGGCCACGGCTTTGTGGGTGGCCCGGTGTGAGTGGGTCTCTGCTGGACTTTCTGCAGGATTTGCCAGGCTTCCACCTGTAAAGAAGAGGATGTGTCACCCATACCTTCCGCTGGAATTTCTCTCCGGACAGAGGTGAGGAAGGAAAAAAGCAGTGGGGGCCGGGACAGGAGGGGTATCTCAGGCAGGTCAATGGAAAGCTTCCAGAAGAGCGCCCAGGGCCAGGATCATCCTGGCTGTCCTGCAGGCACCTAGTTGGCCTGCGTGCTGTCGCTGATGTGGCTCCACAGCCCTTCCTCTAGGCTTTCAAGCCCTTGTACATATTCAGGTGTTTTACCTGGAAAGGGTGGGAAAAGTTCAACAGCAGCGGGCCTGGGGCTCAGCTCACGGTTACTCACAGATGCCTCGGCATGAACCCCAGCTTTGCAATGAGGATGCTCCTTCCGTAGGAGTGGGCTGCTGGCTCTATGGGAGATGATTCCCCACCTCTGACCAATTTCAGAATTGTTTACTGCTGGAGCAAGTGCCCTGATAGGGTTTTCCTCTGTATAACTGGTGGGTTCAGGTTTTTTTTTTTTTCTTTTTTGGTTCAAGTTAGATTTTATTCCTCTTTTATGTATTTATAGATATAAGCATGGATATAATTCATTCATATAAATACATCTGTGTGAAGGGAAGAACTTTTTTCTGTTTTATTTTTAAATTTTATTTTTTCAAATTTTGAAATTTAATTTTATTTATTTTTTTAGACAGCAGGTTATTATTAGTTATGTATTTTATGCATATACATGTATACAGGTCAATCCCAATCTCCCAACTCATCCCACCACCACCACCCCATGGCTTCCCACACTTGGTGTCCATACATGTGTTCTCTACCTCTGTGTCTCTATTTCTTCCCTGCAAACCAGTACATCTGTACCATTTTTCTAGGTTCCACATATATGCATTAATATACAATATTTGTTTGTCTCTTTCTGACTTATTTCATTCTGTATGACAGTCTCTAGATCCATCGACGTCTCTACAAATGACCCAGTTTCATTCCTTCTTATGGCTGAGTAATATTCCATTTTATATATGTACCACATCTTTATCCATTCGTCTGTCTGTGGGTATTTAGGTTGCTTCCATTACCTGGCTATCGTAAATAGTGCTGAAATGAGCATTGTGGTGAATGTGCCTTTTTGATTTATGGTTTTCTCTGGGTATATGCCCAGAAGTGGGATTGCTGGATCATATGGTAATTCTATTTCTAGTTTTTTAAGGAAACTCCATACTGTTCTCCATCGTGACTGTATCAATTTACATTTCCACCACTAGTGGAAGAGGGATCCTTTTGTCCACACCCTCCCCAGAATTTGCTGTTTGTAGATTTTCTGATGATGCCGACTCTAACGGGTGTGAGGTGATACCTCATTGTAGTTTTGATTTGCATTTCTCTAATAATTAGTGATGTTGAGCAGCTTTTCATGTGCGTCTTGGCCATCTCTGTGTCTTCTTTGAAGAAACGTCTCTTTAGATCTTCTGCCCAATTTTGTATTGGGTTGTTTGTTTTTTTAATATTAAGCTGCATGAGCTCTTTATATATATTGGAGATTAAACCTTTGTCCATTGATTCGTTTGCAAATATTTTCGCCCATTCTGAGGGATGGTTTTTGCCATTCCCATTTTTTTAACAAAAAAAGAAAGAAAGAAAAAGAAGCAGAACACTAATGTGCGTAAAATATGCCTTTTGAAACTGTCGTTATGAAATATGGACGTCCTTTGAATTTTTGGGTCGATATATGAACCCAGGATTTGTTTTCAGGGCAGGTGTCATTTACAGGCCTGCAATGATTTTGAATATCAACTGACCATTAGCGCTGGGATTAAAGCTGCTGTTTTGTGAAACGGCCACAAGGTGGCAGCAGTTCTCCCTTACCAAATCTGGTTACTGGGGAAACAGAGCCTCAATGGAAGTCGTGTTCTAGATTGGAATTTAGATTGGAATGTGCCAGGAGAAAGCCCCTCAAGTTTGTCTCACTACTTCTTGTTCGTGTTTTTAATTTAATTTTTTATTTTTTATTACAGCAAATTTGATTACAATGTTTGGCTTGTTGTAGGTGTGGAAGATGTGGTTCTTTTACACATATACATATGTCTGTTCTTCCTGGGATACTTTCCCCATGTACCTTATGACAGAATGTTGAGTAGTCTTCTCTTGGTGTTCTGTAGGTCTTTGGTGATTATATATGTCACCTGTGCTTGTATATGTCTCTTAACCCCAATATCATAATGAAACCTATCCTCACACCTTTCCATTGGTGAACCATAAGTTTGTTTAATGAATGTGTGATTGCCCTTCTCCATGGAAATATCTGCCCCGGTATCCATTTTTTGGTCACACCTATAAGAGATATGATATGATATGTGTCTTTCACTTTCTGACTTACTACAAGTCACGTGATTACCTCTAGACACACCTACGGTGCTGCAAATGGCATAGTGTCCGTTTATTCCTTAGCTTCTATTCTGCCTTAGCGAGGTCCATTTTCAACAATGTGATTCCCTGAGGGCTGAGGATTAGCTGACCTGGGTAGCCTGACCCTGCCGGCCGGCCCTCCCCAAGTGTGCCTGGGTTGAGGTCAATATAAACAGCGCTGCAGGCAGCAATAGCCCCTGAAGCTGTGCCTGACTCCATATTCTCTGCCCCGTCAGCAGTGTCGGGGCTGTGCTGGTGGGAGGGAGTGAGGGGCCACGGCTTTGTGGGTGGCCCGGTGTGAGTGGGTCTCTGCTGGACTTTCTGCAGTAGTTGCCAGGCTTCCACCTGTAAAGAAGAGGATGTGTCACCCATACCTTCCGCTGGAATTTCTCTCCGGACAGAGGTGAGGAAGGAAAAAAGCAGTGGGGGCCGGGACAGGAGGGGTATCTCAGGCAGGGCAATGGAAAGCTTCCAGAAGAGCGCCCAGGGCCAGGACAATCCTGGCTGGCCTGCAGGCACCAAGTTGGCCTGCGTGCTGTCGCTGGTGTGGCTCCACGGCCCTTCCTCTAGTCTTTCAAGTCCTTGTACATATTCAGGTGTTTTACCTGGGAAGGGTGGGAAAAGTTCAACAGCAGCTGGCCAGGGCCTCAGCTCACGGTTACTCACAGATTCCTCGGCATGGCCCCCAGCTTTGCAAAGAGGACGCTCCTTGCGTAGGAGTGGGCTGCTGGCTCTATGGGAGATGATTCCCCACCTCTGACCAATTTCAGAATTGTTTACCGCTGGAGCAAGTGACCTGATAGGGTTTTCCTTTGTCTAACTGGTGGGTTCAGTTTTTTTTTTTTCTTTTTTGGTTCAAGTTAGATTTTATTCCTCTTTTATGTATTTATAGATATAAGCATGGAAATAATTCAGTCATATAAATACATCTGTGTGAAGGGAAGACATTTTTTCTGTTTTATTTTTAAATTTTATTTTTTCAAACTTTGAAATTTAATTTTATTTATTTTTTTAGACAGCAGGTTATTTTAGTTATGTATTTTATGCATATACATGTATACATGTCAATCCCAATCTCCCAACTCATCCCACCACCACCACCCCATGGCTTACCACACTTGGTGTCCATACGTGTGTTCTCTACCTCTGTGTCTCTATTTTTTCCCTGCAAACCAGTTCATCTGTACCATTTTTCTAGGTTCCACATATATGCATTAATATACAATATTTGTTTGTCTCTTTCTGACTTACTTCATTCTGTATGACAGTCTCTAGATCCATCGACGTCTCTGCAAATGACCCAGTTTCATTCCTTCTTATGGCTGAGTAATATTCCATTTTATATATGTACCACATCTTTATCCATTCGTCTGTCTGTGGGTATTTAGGTTGCTTCCATTACCTGGCTATCGTAAATAGTGCTGAAATGAGCATTGTGGTGAATGTGCCTTTTTGATTTATGGTTTTCTCTGGGTATATGCCCAGAAGTGGGATTGCTGGATCATATCGTAATTCTATTTCTAGTTTTTTTAAGGAAACTCCATACTGTTCTCCATCGTGACTGTATCAATTTACATTTCCACCACTAGTGGAAGAGGGATCCTTTTGTCCACACCCTCCCCAGAATTTGTTGTTTGTAGATTTTCTGATGATGCCGATTCTAACAGGTGTGAGGTGATACCTCATTGTAGTTTTGATTTGCATTTCTGTAATAATTAGTGATGCTGAGCAGCTTTTCATGTGCGTCTTGGCCATCTCTGTGTCTTCTTTGAAGAAACGTCTCTTTAGATCTTCTGCCCATTTTTGTATTGGGTTGTTTGTTTTTTTAATATTAAGCTGCATGAGCTCTTTATATATATTGGAGATTAAACCTTTGTCCATTGATTCGTTTGCAAATATTTTCGCCCATTCTGAGGGATGCTTTTTGCCATTCCCGTTTTTTGAACAAAAAAAGAAAGAAAGAAAAAGAAGCAGAACACTAATGTGTGTAAAATATGCCTTTTGAAACTGTCGTTTTGAAATATGGACGTCCTTTGAATATTTTGGTCCATATATGAACCCAGGATTTGTTTTCAGGGCAGGTGTCATTTACAGGCCTGCAATGATTTTGAATATCAACTGACCATTAGCGCTGGGATTAAAGCTGCTGTTGTGTGAAATGGCCACAAGGTGGCAGCAGTTCTCCCTTACCAAATCTGGTTACTGGGGCAACAGAGCCTCAATGGAAGTCGTGTTCTAGATTGGAATTTAGAATGGAATGTGCCAGGAAAAAGCCCCTCAAGTTTGTCTCACTACTTCTTGTTCGTGTTTTTAATTTAATTTTTTATTTTTTATTACAGCAATTTGGATTACAATGTTTGGCTTGTTGTAGGTGTGGAAGATGTGGTTCTTTTACACATATACATATGTCTGTTCTTCCTGGGATCCTTTTCCCATGTACCTTATGACAGAATGTTGAGTAGTCTTCTCTTGGTATTCTGTAGGTCTTTGGTGATTATATATGTCACCTGTGTTTGTATATGTCTGTGAACCCCAATATCATAATGAAACCAATCCTCACACCTTTCCATTGGTGAACCATAAGTTTGTTTAATGAATGTGTGATTGCCCTTCTCCGTGGAAATATCTGCCCTGGTATCCATTTTTCGGTCACACCTATAAGAGATATGATATGATATGTGTCTTTCACTTTCTGACTTACTACAAGTCACGTGATTACCTCTAGACACAAATACGGTGCTGCAAATGGCATTGTGTCCTTTTATTCCTTAGCTTCTATTCTGCCTTAGCGAGGTCCATTTTCAACAATGTGATTCCCTGAGGGCTGAGGATTAGCTGACCTGGGTAGCCTGACACTGCCGGCCAGCCCTCCCCAGGTGTGCCTGGGTTGAGGTCAATATAAACAGCGCTGAAGGCAGCAATAGCCCCTGAAGCTGTGCCTGACTCCATATTCTCTGCCCCGTCAGCAGTCTCGGGGCTGTGCTGGTGGGAGGGAGTGAGGGGCCACAGCTTTGTGGGTGGCCCGGTGTGAGTGGGTCTCTGCTGGACTTTCTGCAAGAGTTGCCAGGCTTCCACCTGTAAAGAAGAGGATATGTCACCCATACATTCTGCTGGAATTTAACTCCGGACAGAGGTGAGGAAAGATAAAAGCAGTGGGGACCGGGACAGGAGGGGTATCTCAGGCAGGGTAATGGAAAGTTTCCAGAAGAGCGCCCAGGGCCAGGACCATCCTGGCTGGCCTGCAGGCACCAAGTGGGCCTGCGTGCTGTCGCTGATGTGGCTCCACGGCCCTTTCTCTAGGCTTTCAAGCCCTTGTACATATTCAGGTGTTTTTGCTGGAAAGGGTGGGAAAAGTTCAACAGCAGCTGGCCTGGGGCTCAGCTCACGGTTACTCACAGATGCCTCGGCATGGACCCCAGCTTTGCAATGAGGACGCTCCTTGCGTAGGAGTGGGCTGCTGGCTCTATGGGAGATGATTCCCAACCTCTGACCACTTTCAGAATTGTTGACCGCTGGAGCAAGTGCCCTGATAGGGTTTTCCTCTGTATAACAGGTGGGTTCAGGTTTTTTTTTTCTTTTTTGGTTCAAGTTAGATTTTATTCCTCTTTTATGTATTTATAGATATAAGCATGGAAATAATTCATTCATATAAATACATCTGTGTGAAGGGAAGAACTTTTTTCTGTTTTATTTTTAAATTTTATTTTTAAAAATTTTGAAATTTAATTTTATTTAATTTTTTAGACAGCAGGTTATTATTAGTTATGTGTTTTATGCATATACATGTATACAGGTCCATCCCAATCTCCCAACTCATCCCACCACCACCACCCCATGGCTTCCCACACTTGGCGTCCATACATGTGTTCTCTACCTCTATGTCTCTATTTCTTCCCTGCAAACCAGTTCATCTGTACCATTTTTCTAGGTTCCACATATATGCATTAATATACAATATTTGTTTGTCTCTTTCTGACTTACTTCATTCTGTATGACAGTCTCTAGATCCATTGACGTCTATGCAAATGACCCAGTTTCATTCCTTCTTATGGCTGAGTAATATTCCATTTTATATATGTACCACATCTTTATCCATTCGTCTGTCTGTGGGTATTTAGGTTGCTTCCATTACCTGGCTATCGTAAATAGTGCTGAAATGAGCATTGTGGTGAATGTGCCTTTTTGATTTATGGTTTTCTCTGGGTATATGCCCAGAAGTGGGATTGCTGGATCATATCGTAATTCTATTTCTAGTTTTTTTAAGGAAACTCCATACTGTTCTCCATCGTGACTGTATCAATTTACATTTCCACCACTAGTGGAAGAGGGATCCTTTTGTCCACACCCTCCCCAGAATTTGTTGTTTGTAGATTTTCTGATGATGCCGATTCTAACAGGTGTGAGGTGATACCTCATTGTAGTTTTGATTTGCATTTCTGTAATAATTAGTGATGCTGAGCAGCTTTTCATGTGCGTCTTGGCCATCTCTGTGTCTTCTTTGAAGAAACGTCTCTTTAGATCTTCTGCCCATTTTTGTATTGGGTTGTTTGTTTTTTTAATATTAAGCTGCATGAGCTCTTTATATATATTGGAGATTAAACCTTTGTCCATTGATTCGTTTGCAAATATTTTCGCCCATTCTGAGGGATGCTTTTTGCCATTCCCGTTTTTTGAACAAAAAAAGAAAGAAAGAAAAAGAAGCAGAACACTAATGTGTGTAAAATATGCCTTTTGAAACTGTCGTTTTGAAATATGGACGTCCTTTGAATTTTTTGGTCCATATATGAACCCAGGATTTGTTTTCAGGGCAGGTGTCATTTACAGGCCTGCAATGATTTTGAATATCAACTGACCATTAGCGCTGGGCTTAAAGCTGCTGTTGTGTGAAATGGCCACAAGGTGGCAGCAGTTCTCCCTTACCAAATCTGGTTACTGGGGCAACAGAGCCTCAATGGAGGTCGTGTTCTAGATTGGAATTTAGAATGGAATGTGCCAGGAGAAAGCTCCTCAAGTTTGTCTCACTACTTCTTGTTCGTGTTTTTAATTTAATTTTTTATTTTTTATTACAGCAAATTTGATTACAATGTTTGGCTTGTTGTAGGTGTGGAAGATGTGGTTCTTTTACACATATACATATGTCTGTTCTTCCTGGGATACTTTCCCCATGTACCTTATGACAAAATGTTGAGTAGTCTTCTCTTGGTGTTCTGTAGGTCTTTGGTGATTATATATGTCACCTGTGTTTGTATATGTCTCTTAACCCCAATATCATAATGAAACCTATCCTCACACCTTTCCATTGGTGAACCATAAGTTTGTTTAATGAATGTGTGATTGCCCTTCTCCATGGAAATATCTGCCCCGGTATCCATTTTTTGGTCACACCTATAAGAGATATGATATTATATGTGTCTTTCACTTTCTGACTTACTACAAGTCACGTGATTTCCTCTAGACACACCTACGGTGCTGCAAATGGCATAGTGTCCGTTTATTCCTTAGCTTCTATTCTGCCTTAGCGAGGTCCATTTTCAACAATGTGATTCCCTGAGGGCTGAGGATTAGCTGACCTGGGTAGCCTGACCCTGCCGGCCGGCCCTCCCCAGGTGTGCCTGGGTTGAGGTCAATATAAACAGCGCTGCAGGCAGCAATAGCCCCTGAAGCTGTGCCTGACTCCATATTCTCTGCCCCGTCAGCAGTCTCGGTGCTGTGCTGGTGGGAGGGAGTGAGCGGCCACAGCTTTGTGGGTGGCCCGGTGTGAGTGGGTCTCTGCTGGACTTTCTGCAGTAGTTGCCAGGCTTCCACCTGTAAAGAAGAGGATGTGTCACCCATACCTTCCGCTGGAATTTCTCTCCGGACAGAGGTGAGGAAGGAAAAAAGCAGTGGGGGCCGGGACAGGAGGGGTATCTCAGGCAGGGCAATGGAAAGCTTCCAGAAGAGCGCCCAGGGCCAGGACAATCCTGGCTGGCCTGCAGGCACCAAGTTGGCCTGCGTGCTGTCGCTGGTGTGGCTCCACGGCCCTTCCTCTAGGCTTTCAAGTCCTTGTACATATTCAGGTGTTTTACCTGGGAAGGGTGGGAAAAGTTCAACAGCAGCTGGCCAGGGGCTCAGCTCACGGATACTCACAGATGCCTCAGCATGGCCCCCAGCTTTGCAAAGAGGACGCTCCTTGCGTAGGAGTGGGCTGCTGGCTCTATGGGAGATGATTCCCCACCTCTGACCAATTTCAGAATTGTTTACCGCTGGAGCAAGTGACCTGATAGGGTTTTCCTTTGTCTAACTGGTGGGTTCAGTTTTTTTTTTTTTCTTTTTTGGTTCAAGTTAGATTTTATTCCTCTTTTATGTATTTATAGATATAAGCATGGAAATAATTCATTCATATAAATACATCTGTGTGAAGGGAAGAACTTTTTTCTGTTTTATTTTTAAATTTTATTTTTTCAAATTTTGAAATTTAATTTTATTTATTTTTTTAGACAGCAGGTTATTATTAGTTATGTATTTTATGCATATACATGTATACAGGTCAATCCCAATCTCCCAACTCATCCCACCACCACCACCCCATGGCTTCCCACACTTGGTGTCCATACATGTGTTCTCTACCTCTGTGTTTCTATTTCTTCCCTGCAAACCAGTTCATCTGTACCATTTTTCTAGGTTCCACATATATGCATTAATATACAATATTTGTTTGTCTCTTTCTGACTTACTTCATTCTGTATGACAGTCTCTAGATCCATCGACGTCTCTACAAATGACCCAGTTTCATTCCTTCTTATGGCTGAGTAATATTCCATTTTATATATGTACCACATCTTTATCCATTCGTCTGTCTGTGGGTATTTAGGTTGCTTCCATTACCTGGCTATCGTAAATAGTGCTGAAATGAGCATTGTGGTGAATGTGCCTTTTTGATGTATGGTTTTCTCTGGGTATATGCCCAGAAGTGGGATTGCTGGATCATATGGTAATTCTATTTCTAGTTTTTTTAAGGAAACTCCATACTCTTCTCCATCGTGACTGTATCAATTTACATTTCCACCACTAGTGGAAGAGGGATCCTTTTGTCCACACCCTCCCCAGAATTCGTTGTTTGTAGATTTTCTGATGATGCCAATTGTAACAGGTGTGACGTGATACCTCATTGTAGTTTTGATTTGCATTTCTCTAATAATTAGTGATGTTGAGCAGCTTTTCATGTGCGTCTTGGCCCTCTCTGTGTCTTCTTTGAAGAAACGTCTCTTTAGATCTTCTGCCCATTTTTGTATTGGGTTGTTTGTTTTTTTAATATTAAACTGCATGAGCTTTTTATATATATTGGAGATTAAACCTTTGTCCATTGATTCGTTTGCAAATATTTTCGCCCATTCTGAGGGATGCTTTTTGCCATTCCCGTTTTTTGAACAAAAAAAGAAAGAAAGAAAAAGAAGCAGAACACTAATGTGTGTAAAATATGCCTTTTGAAACTGTCGTTTTGAAATATGGACGTCCTTTGAATTTTTTGGTCGATATATGAACCCAGGATTTGTTTTCAGGGCAGGTGTCATTTACAGGCCTGCAATGATTTTGAATATCAACTGACCATTAGGGCTGGGATTAAATCTGCTGTTGTGTGAAACGGCCACAAGGTGGCAGCAGTTCTCCCTTACCAAATCTGGTTACTGGGGCAACAGAGCCTCAGTGGAAGTCGTGTTCTAGATTGGAATTTAGAATGGAATGTGCCAGGAGAAAGCCCCTCAAGTTTGTCTCACTACTTCTTGTTCGTGTTTTTAATTTAATTTTTTTATTTTTTATTACAGCAAATTTGATTACAATGTTTGGCTTGTTGTAGGTGTGGAAGATGTGGTTCTTTTACACATACACATATGTCTGTTCTTCCTGGGATCCTTTTCCCATGTACCTTATGACAGAATGTTGAGTAGTCTTCTCTTGGTATTCTGTAGGTCTTTGGTGATTATATATGTCACCTGTGTTTGTATATGTCTGTTAACCCCAATATCATAATGAAACCAATCCTCACACCTTTCCATTGGTGAACCATAAGTTTGTTGAATGAATCTGTGATTGCCCTTCTCCGTGGAAATATCAGCCCTGGTATCCATTTTTCGGTCACACCTATAAGAGATGTGATATGATATGTATCTTTCACTTTCTGACTTACAACAACTCACGTGATTACCTCTAGACACACCTACGGTGCTACAAATGGCATAGTGTCCTTTTATTCCTTGGCTTCTATTCTGCCTTAGCGAGGTCCATTTTCAACAATGTGATTCCCTGAGGGCTGAGGATTAGCTGACCTGGGTAGCCTGACCCTGCCGGCCGGCCCTCCCCAGGTGTGCCTGGGTTGAGGTCAATATAAACAGCACTGCAGGCAGCAATAGCCCCTGAAGCTGTGCCTGACTCCATATTCTCTGCCCCGTCAGCAGTGTCGGGGCTGTGCTGGTGGGAGGGAGTGAGGGGCCACGGCTTTATGGGTGGCCCGGTGTGAGTGGGTCTCTGCTGGACTTTCTGCAGGATTTGCCAGGCTTCCACCTGTAAAGAAGAGGATGTGTCACCCATACCTTCCGCTGGAATTTCTCTCCGGACAGAGGTGAGGAAGGAAAAAAGCAGTGGGGGCCGGGACAGGAGGGGTATCTCAGGCAGGGCAATGGAAAGCTTCCAGAAGAGCGCCCAGGGCCAGGATCATCCTGGCTGTCCTGCAGGCACCTAGTTGGCCTGCGTGCTGTCGCTGATGTGGCTCCACAGCCCTTCCTCTAGGCTTTCAAGCCCTTGTACATATTCAGGTGTTTTACCTGGAAAGGGTGGGAAAAGTTCAACAGCAGCGGGCCTGGGGCTCAGCTCACGGTTACTCACAGATGCCTCGGCATGAACCCCAGCTTTGCAATGAGGATGCTCCTTCCGTAGGAGTGGGCTGCTGGCTCTATGGGAGATGATTCCCCACCTCTGACCAATTTCAGAATTGTTTACTGCTGGAGCAAGTGCCCTGATAGGGTTTTCCTCTGTATAACTGGTGGGTTCAGGTTTTTTTTTTTTTTTTCTTTTTTGGTTCAAGTTAGATTTTATTCCTCTTTTATGTATTTATAGATATAAGCATGGATATAATTCATTCATATAAATACATCTGTGTGAAGGGAAGAACTTTTTTCTGTTTTATTTTTAAATTTTATTTTTTCAAATTTTGAAATTTAATTTTATTTATTTTTTTAGACAGCAGGTTATTATTAGTTATGTATTTTATGCATATACATGTATACAGGTCAATCCCAATCTCCCAACTCATCCCACCACCACCACCCCATGGCTTCCCACACTTGGTGTCCATACATGTGTTCTCTACCTCTGTGTTTCTATTTCTTCCCTGCAAACCAGTTCATCTGTACCATTTTTCTAGGTTCCACATATATGCATTAATATACAATATTTGTTTGTCTCTTTCTGACTTACTTCATTCTGTATGACAGTCTCTAGATCCATCGACGTCTCTACAAATGACCCAGTTTCATTCCTTCTTATGGCTGAGTAATATTCCATTTTATATATGTACCACATCTTTATCCATTCGTCTGTCTGTGGGTATTTAGGTTGCTTCCATTACCTGGCTATCGTAAATAGTGCTGAAATGAGCATTGTGGTGAATGTGCCTTTTTGATGTATGGTTTTCTCTGGGTATATGCCCAGAAGTGGGATTGCTGGATCATATGGTAATTCTATTTCTAGTTTTTTTAAGGAAACTCCATACTCTTCTCCATCGTGACTGTATCAATTTACATTTCCACCACTAGTGGAAGAGGGATCCTTTTGTCCACACCCTCCCTAGAATTCGTTGTTTGTAGATTTTCTGATGATGCCAATTGTAACAGGTGTGACGTGATACCTCATTGTAGTTTTGATTTGCATTTCTCTAATAATTAGTGATGTTGAGCAGCTTTTCATGTGCGTCTTGGCCCTCTCTGTGTCTTCTTTGAAGAAACGTCTCTTTAGATCTTCTGCCCATTTTTGTATTGGGTTGTTTGTTTTTTTAATATTAAACTGCATGAGCTTTTTATATATATTGGAGATTAAACCTTTGTCCATTGATTCGTTTGCAAATATTTTCGCCCATTCTGAGGGATGCTTTTTGCCATTCCCGTTTTTTGAACAAAAAAAGAAAGAAAGAAAAAGAAGCAGAACACTAATGTGTGTAAAATATGCCTTTTGAAACTGTCGTTTTGAAATATGGACGTCCTTTGAATTTTTTGGTCGATATATGAACCCAGGATTTGTTTTCAGGGCAGGTGTCATTTACAGGCCTGCAATGATTTTGAATATCAACTGACCATTAGGGCTGGGATTAAATCTGCTGTTGTGTGAAACGGCCACAAGGTGGCAGCAGTTCTCCCTTACCAAATCTGGTTACTGGGGCAACAGAGCCTCAGTGGAAGTCGTGTTCTAGATTGGAATTTAGAATGGAATGTGCCAGGAGAAAGCCCCTCAAGTTTGTCTCACTACTTCTTGTTCGTGTTTTTAATTTAATTTTTTTATTTTTTATTACAGCAAATTTGATTACAATGTTTGGCTTGTTGTAGGTGTGGAAGATGTGGTTCTTTTACACATACACATATGTCTGTTCTTCCTGGGATCCTTTTCCCATGTACCTTATGACAGAATGTTGAGTAGTCTTCTCTTGGTATTCTGTAGGTCTTTGGTGATTATATATGTCACCTGTGTTTGTATATGTCTGTTAACCCCAATATCATAATGAAACCAATCCTCACACCTTTCCATTGGTGAACCATAAGTTTGTTGAATGAATCTGTGATTGCCCTTCTCCGTGGAAATATCAGCCCTGGTATCCATTTTTCGGTCACACCTATAAGAGATGTGATATGATATGTATCTTTCACTTTCTGACTTACAACAACTCACGTGATTACCTCTAGACACACCTACGGTGCTACAAATGGCATAGTGTCCTTTTATTCCTTGGCTTCTATTCTGCCTTAGCGAGGTCCATTTTCAACAATGTGATTCCCTGAGGGCTGAGGATTAGCTGACCTGGGTAGCCTGACCCTGCCGGCCGGCCCTCCCCAGGTGTGCCTGGGTTGAGGTCAATATAAACAGCGCTGCAGGCAGCAATAGCCCCTGAAGCTGTGCCTGACTCCATATTCTCTGCCCCGTCAGCAGTGTCGGGGCTGTGCTGGTGGGAGGGAGTGAGGGGCCACGGCTTTATGGGTGGCCCGGTGTGAGTGGGTCTCTGCTGGACTTTCTGCAGGAGTTGCCAGGCTTCCACCTGTAAAGAAGAGGATGTGTCACCCATACCTTCCGCTGGAATTTCTCTCCGGACAGAGGTGAGGAAGGAAAAAAGCAGTGGGGGCCGGGACAGGAGGGGTATCTCAGGCAGGGCAATGGAAAGCTTCCAGAAGAGCGCCCAGGGCCAGGACCATCCTGGCTGGCCTGCAGGCACCAAGTTGGCCTGCGTGCTGTCGCTGGTGTGGCTCCACGGCCCTTCCTCTAGGCTTTCAAGCCCTTGTACATATTCAGGTGTTTTACCTGGGAAGGGTGGGAAAAGTTCAACAGCAGCTGTCCTGGGGCTCAGCTCACGGTTACTCACAGATGCCTCGGCATGGCCCCCCGCTTTTCAATGAGGACACTCCTTGCATAGGAGTGGGCTGCTGGCTCTATGGGAGATGATTCCCCACCTCTGACCAATTTCAGAATTGTTTACCGCTGGAGCAAGTGCCCTGATAGGGTTTTCCTGTGTCTAACTCGTGGGTTCAGGATTTTTTTTTTCTTTTTTGGTTCAAGTTAGATTTTATTCCTCTTTTATGTATTTATAGATATAAGCATGGAAATAATTCATTCATATAAATACATGTGTGTGAAGGGAAAAACTTTTTTCTGTTTTATTTTTAAATTTTATTTTTTAAAATTTTGAAATTTAATTTTATTTATTTTTTATACAGCAGGTTATTCTTAGTTATGTATTTTATGCATATACATGTATAAAGGTCAATCCCAGTCTCCCAACTCATCCCAACACCACCTCCCCATGGCTTCCCACACTTGGTGTCCATACGTGTGTTCTCTACCTCTGTGTCTCTAGTTCTTCCCTGCAAACCAGTTCATCTGTACCATTTTTCTAGGCTCCACATATATGCATTAACATACAATATCTGTTTTTCTCTTTCTGACTTACTTCATTCTGTATGACAGTCTCTAGATCCATCGACGTCTCTACAAATGACCCTGTTTCATTCCTTCTTATGGCTGAGTAATATTCCATTTTATATATGTACCACATCTTTATCCATTCGTCTGTCTGTGGGTATTTAGGTTGCTTCCATTACCTGGCTTTCGTAAATAGTGCTGAAATGAGAATTGTGGTGAATGTGCCTTTTTGATGTATGGTTTTCTCTGGGTATATGCCCAGAAGTGGGATTGCTGGATCATATGGTAATTCTATTTCTAGTTTTTTTAAGGAAACTCCATACTGGTCTCCATCGTGACTGTATCAATTTACATTTCCACCACTAGTAGGAAGAGGGATCCTTTTGTCCACATCCTCCCCAGAATTCGTTGTTTGTAGATTTTCTGATGATGCCAATTGTAACAGGTGTGAGGTGATACCTCATTGTAGTTTTGATTTGCATTTCTCTAATAATTAGTGATGTTGAGCAGCTTTTCATGTGCGTCTTGGCCATCTCTGTGTCGTCTTTGAAGAAACGTCTCTTTAGATCTTCTGCCCATTTTTGTATTGGGTTGTTTGTTTTTTTAATATTAAGCTGCATGAGCTCTTTATATACATTGGAGATTAAACTTTTGTCCATTGATTCGTTTGCAAATATTTTCGCCCATTCTGAGGGATGCTTTTTGCCATTCCTGTTTTTTTAACAAAAAAAGAAAGAAAGAAAAAGAAGCAGAACACTAATGTGTGTAAAATATGCCTTTTGAAACTGTCGTTTTGAAATATGGACGTCCTTTGAATTTTTTGGTCGATATATGAACCCAGGATTTGGTTTCAGGGCAGGTGTCATTTACAGGCCTGCAATGATTTTGAATATCAACTGACCATTAGCGCTGGGATTAAAGCTGCTGTTGTGTGAAACGGCCACAAGGTGGCAGCACGTCTCCCTTACCAAATCTGGTTACTGGGGCACCAGAGCCTCAAAGGAAGTCATGTTCTAGATTGGAATTTAGAATGGAATGTGCCAGGAGAAAGCCCCTCAAGTTTGTCTCACTACTTCTTGTTCGTGTTTTTAATTTAATTTTTTATTTTTTATTACAGCAAATTTGATTACAATGTTTGGTTTGTTGTAAGTGTGGAAGATGTGGTTCTTTTACACATACACATATGTCTGTTCTTCCTGGGATCCTTTTCCCATGTACCTTATGACAGAATGTTGAGTAGTCTTCTCTTGGTATTCTGTAGGTCTTTGGTGATTCTATATGTCACCTGTGTTTGTATATGTCTGTTAACCCCAATATCATAATGAAACCAACCCTCACACCTTTCCATTGGTGAACCATAAGTTTGTTGAATGAATCTGTGATTGCCCTTCTCCGTGGAAATATCTGCCCTGGTATCCATTTTTCGGTCACACCTATAAGAGATATGATATGATATGTGTCTTTCCCTTTCTGACTTACTACAAGTCACGTGATTACCTCTAGACACACCTACGGTGCTGCAAATGGCATTGTGTCCTTTTATTCCTTGGCTTCTATTCTGCCTTAGCGAGGTCCATTTTCAACAATGTGATTCCCTGAGGGCTGAGTTTTAGCTGACCTGTGTAGCCTGACCCTGCCGGCCGGCCCTCCCCAGGTGTGCCTGGGATGAGGTCAATATAAACAGCGCTGCAGGCAGCAATAGCCCCTGAAGCTGTGCCTGACTCCATGATCTCTGCCCCGTTCAGCAGTCTCGGGGCTGTGCTGGTGGGAGGGAGTGAGGGGCCAAGGCTTTGTGGGTGGCCCGGTGTGAGTGGGACTCAGCTGGACTTTCTGCAGGAGTTGCCAGGATGCCACGTGTAAACAAGAGGATTTATCACCCACACCTTCCGTTGGAATTTCTCTCCGCACAGAGGTGAGGAAGGAAAAAAGCAGTGGGGGCAGGGACAGGAGGGGTATCTCAGGCAGGGCTATGGAAAGCTTACAGAAGAGCGCCCAGGGCCAGGACCATCCTGGCTGGCCTGTAGGCACCACGTTGGCCTGCGTGCTGTCGCTGGTGTGGATCCACGGCCCTTCATCTAAGCTTTCAAGCCCTTGTACATATTCAGGTGTTTTACCAGGGAAGGGTGGGAAAAGTTCAGCAGCAGCTGGCCTGGGGCTCAGCTCACGGTTACTCACAGATGTCTCGGGTCCCATTCACTGACGAAGGTGTAGGTCTTGTCTATTCCATAGTTTGTGTTTGGAACAGTACCTGTGCTTATATCAAACTCCGGTTTTATGCATCACCCCACCTCTCCTTCCCCCTTATGTAGGCATAAGAGTGCTTTCTAAATGTGAGACTCTGTTCTCTTTCCTACCTCAGTTCAAGTGTAGCCATGTTTACAGGATCTTCATAAGTGATATCTTATGATAAGTTTCTTTTTCTGTGTGACTTATTTCACTTAGAATCATCGTACTTGTATATACTCATTTTGCTGCTACTGGTCTTATGACACTGACTTCATGGCTGAGGCATATTCCATCGTATGTAAGTACCACAATTTTTTGAACCATTTTCATATTTCCTGGAATATTTAAGGTGTACCCAAGTTGAGATTCTTGTAATCAGTGCAGCCCTAAATTTTGGGTTGGGTCTGTCTTATTGATTTTCAGTTTTCCCAAGGAATATTCCCTAGACTGGAAGTGCCCTGGGCTCCGTAGTTCTGTTGTTTACATATTTTTGGGAACACAATGCACTCCTCCAGAAATGCAGGTGGCAATTTACATACCACCCATCAGCATAACAAGACTCCCTGTTCTCCAGGGCCTGTCTTGCCTTTCTGGTTTTTACACATTTCGTGGATGTCCCTTTTAGACCTGTGGAAAGTGATACTTCTTTGTAGTGCAGATTTTCATTGCCTGCCTGCTTGCTTGGCCAAAAAGGGCGTATGCGTTTTCTCCTGAATATATTCATGAGAAAACGCATACGCTCTAATTGGCCAAGTGCATCATTTTTGAAATTTTGCCCCACTTTCTGTGCTTTAAACGCGATTACAACGTACCTCTTGAAATCTGTTTCCTGCTATTCTGCCTCGCTTTCATGTCCGCCTCGTTGCCTTCCCTCACCAGATTTTTGGACGATAGTTGTCCTTTATTACTCTGCCAGTTTGTGAATTGCTATGCCCCTGAGCTCCATTATTCTACTCGTTTTTTGTGAGCTGACCCCAAGTCCAAAATTTTGGTTCAGGACCTATACTGGTTTCCGATGGTGTGCTGAGATTTTGGTTAATTCTTCTTCCTGCTGGGAAATTAGATAGATATGTGCCCGTCCAAATGCCTAACAGCTACTCTCTCATTGGTTCTCCCTCTTCACTTTCATCCTCAGCCAAACTGGCATCCTGTGCGAACCAGTAGGTTAAAGGGGCTGTCTCTCCAAGTTGGGAGATTGATAGTAAAGCAGATGGAAAGTCAAACGAGAGCACCAGGTGAGGGACTATTCGTTGAGTTTTAGAAACCATTCGTATTCACAGTGTGTCCATTCTCTAGGTTTCCCGTACATGTTATAGCTGTAGTAATATTCCCATCAACCTGGAGAATTGAGACCCATGGAATGGGTGCCATGCATTATTGCTTTAAAGGGTCTGCATTAGCTCACCCAATCTCACCAATCTTCTCATTCCCAAGTGTCCCTCCTTATGCCACATCCAGCTGTCACTGTAGATAGGGTCATTACAGGTTTCATCAGAGACCTTGAAGGAATTGTGAAGAATTTCCTTTTTTGTTTTGTTTTGTTTTTGTAATTCCTTTTCATAGTGGGTTTGAGCTGATTCTCGCTGCCATGTTTATGCCAGTCTAGACACACTTGATTCCCTTACGGAGAGATATCAATACATAGGTTTTAAGATTCTTACTCGTCAGATATATTCCTCTGTGGGAAATATGGGGTTTTGAGTCCCTTTCTCTGAGGAAGGTATAGGTCTTTTCTATTCCTTAGTTGGTTTTTGAAACGGTACCTGTGCTTATATCCAACTCTGGTTTTATGCATCACCCCACCTCTCCTTCCCCTTTAAGCAGGCATGAGAGTGTTTTCCAAATGTGAGACTCTGTTCTCTTTCCTAACTCATTTCAAGTGTAGCCATGTTTACAGGATCTTCATAAGTGATATCTTATGATAAGTTTCTGTTTCTGTGTGACTTATTTCACTTAGAATCATCGTACCTGAATCCACTCATTTTGCTGCTACTGGTCTTGTGACATTGATTGTATGGCTGAGGGATATTCCATCGTATGTAAGTACCACAATTTTTTGAACCATTTTTATATTTCCTGGGATATTTAAGGTGTACCCAAGTTGAGGTTCTTATAAGCAGTGCAGCCCTATATATTGGGGTGGCTGTGTCTTATTGATTTTCAGTTTTCCCAAGGTATATTCCCTAGACTGCAGGTGCCCTTGGTTCTGTAGCTCTGTTGTTTACTTGTTTTAGGGAACACAATGAACTACACCAGAGAGGCAGTTGGCAATTTACATCCGGCCCTGCAGCAAAACAAGGCTCCCGGTTGTCCAGGGCCTGTCTTGCCTCTTTGGATTTTACACATTTTTGGGATGTCCCTTTTGAATGGTCGGAAGTGATACTTCTTTGTAGTGCAGATTTTCATTGCCCGCTTGCTTGCTTGGTCAAAAAGGGCCTATGCGTTTTCTCCTGAATATATTCAGGAGAAAACGCATAGGCCCTTTTTGGCCAAGTGGATCATTGTTGAAGTTGTGCCCCTCTTCCTGTGCTTTAAAGGCAATTCCAGCGTACCTCTCGAAATCTGTTTCCTGCTATTTTGCCTGGCTTTCAAGTCCGCCTCGTTGCCTTCCCTCAACAGATTTTTGGATGATAGTTGTCTTTTATTTTTTATTTTTTTTTTTTATTTTTTTTTTTTTTTGCGGTACGCGGGCCTCTCACTGTTGTGGCCTCTCCCGTTGCGGAGCACAGGCTCCGGACGCGCAGGCTCAGCGGCCATGGCGCACAGGCTCAGCCGCTCTGCGGCATGTGGGATCTTCCCAGACCGGGGCACGAACCCGCGTCCCTTGCATCGGCAGGCGGACTCTCAACCACTGCGCCACCAGGGAAGCCCCGATAGTTGTCTTTTATTACTCTGCCAGTTTGTGAATTGCTGTGCCCCTGTGCTCCATTATTCAACTCGTTTTTCGTGAGCTGACCGCAAGTCCAAATGTTTGGTTCAGGACCTATACTGGTTCCCGGGGGGTGGCTGAGGCTTTAGTTAATTCTTCTTCCTGCCGGGAAATTAGAGTGTCATGTACCCGTCCAAATGCCTAAGAGCTACTCTCTCATTGGTTCTCCCTCTTCCCTTTCATCCTCTGCCAAATTGGCAACCTGTGCGAACCAGGAGGTTAAAGGGGCTGTCTCTCCAAGTTGAGAGATTGACACTAAAGCAGTGGACATTCAAACCAGAGCACCATGAGAGGGACTATTTGTTGAGTTTTAGAAACCTTTCATTTTCATAGTGTGTCCATGCTCTAAGTTTCCCATACATGTTATATCTATAGCAATATTCCCTTCAACCTGGAGAGTTGGGACCCATGGAATGGGTGCCATGCATTATTGCTTTAAAGGGTCTGCATTTGCTCAACCAATCACACCAATCCTCTCAGTCCCAAGTGTCCAGCCATATGCCACATCCAGCTGTCATTGTAGAAATGGTCATTCCAGGTTTCATCAGAGACCCTGAAGGATTTGAAAATAATTTTCCTGTTTTTTTGTTTTGTTTTCGAAATTCCTTTTCATAGTGGGTTTGAGCTGATTCTCGGTGACATGTTTATGCAAATCTAGACACACTTGATTCCCTTATGGAGACATATCAATACATAGGTTTTAAGATTCTTACTAGTCAGATATATTCCTCTGTGGGAAATATGTGGTTTTGAATCCCTTTCACTGAGGAAGGTGTAGGTCTTGTCTATTCCATAGTTGGTTTTTGGAACGGTACCTGTGCTTGTATCAAACTCTGGTTTTATGCATCACCCCTCCTCTCCTTCCCCCTTAAGCAGGCATAAGAGTGTTTTCCAAATGTGAGACTCTGTTCTCTTTCCTAACTCAGTTCAAGTGTAGCCATGTTTATAGGATCTTCAAAAGTGATATCTTATGATAAGTTTCTATTTCTGTGTGACTTATTTCACTTAGAATCATCGTACCTGAATCCACCCATTTTGCTGCTACTGGTCTTATGACATTGATTTCATGGCTGAGGGATATTCCATTATACGTAAGTACCACAATTTTTTGAACCATTTTTATATTTCCTGGGATATTTAAGGTGTACCCAAGTTGAGGTCCTTGTAAGCAGTGCAGCCCTAAATTTTGCGGTGGCTCTGTCTTATTGATTTTCAGTTTTCCCAAGGTATATTCCCTAGACTGGAAGTGCCCTTGGCTCTGTAGCTCTGTTGTTTGCTTGTTTTGGGGAACACAATGCACTCCTCCAGAGAGGCAGTTGGCAATTTACATCCCGCCCATCAGCATAACAAGGCTCCCTGTTCTCCAGGGCCTGTCTTGCCTTTCTGGTTTTTACACATTTTGTGGATGTCCCTTTTGACTGCTGGGAAGTGATACTTCTTTGTAGTGCAGATTTGCATTGCCCGCTTGCTTGCTTGGCCAAAAAGGGCGTATGCGTTTTCTCCTGAATATATTCAGGAGAAAACGCATACGCCCTTTTTGGCCAAGTGCATCATTGTCGAAGTTGTTCCCCTCTTCCTGTGCTTTAAAGGTGATTCCAACGTACCTCTTGAAATCTGTTTCCTGCTATTCTGCCTCGCTTTCAAGTCCGCCTCGTTGCCTTCCCTCAACAGATTTTTGGACGATAGTTGTCCTTTATTACTCGGCCACTTTGTGAATTGCTGTGCCCCTGAGATCCATTTTTCAACTCGTTTTTTTGTGAGCTGACCGCATGTCCAAGCTTTTGGTTCAGGACCTATGATGGTGCCCGGTGGGAGGCTGCGACTTTGGTTAATTTTAATTCCTGCTGGGAAATTAGAGTGATATGTGCACGTCCAAATGCCTAACAGCTACTCTCTCATTGGTTCTCCCTCTTCCCTTTCATCCTCTGCCAAATTGGCCACCTGTGCGAACCAGGAGGTTAAAGGGGCTGTCTCTCCAAGTTGGGAGATTGATAGTAAAGAAGATGGCAAGTCAATCCAGAGCACCAGGAGAGGGACTATTCGTTGAGTATTAGAAACCTTTCGTATTCACAGTGTGTCTGTTCTCTAGGCTTCCTGTACATGTTATAGCTGTAGTAATATTCCCTTCAACCTGGAGAGTTGGGACCCATGGAATGTGTGCCAGGCATTTGTGATTTAAAGGGTGTGCATTTTCTCACCCAATCTCACCAATCCTCTCAGACCCAAGTGTCCAGCCTTATGCCATATCCAGCTGTCATTGTAGATAGGGTCATTCCAGGTTTCATCAGAGACCCTGAAGGAATTGTAAAGAATTTCCCTGTTTTTTTGTTTTGTTTTTGAAATTCCTTTTTATAGTGGGTTTGAGCTGATTCTCGCTGCCATGTTTATTTCAGTCTTGACACACTTGATTCCCTTATGGAGACATATCAATACATAGGTTTTAAGATTCTTACTAGTCAGATATATTCCTCTGCGGGAAATATGGGGTTTTGAGTCCCTTTCACTGAGGAAGGTGTTGGTCTTGTCTATTCCATAGTTGGTTTTTGGAACGGTACCTGTGCTTATATCAAACTCTGGATTTATGCATCACCCCACCTCTCCTTCTCCCTTAAGCAGGCATAAGAGTGTTTTCCAAATGTGAGACACTGCTCTCTTTCCTAACTCAGTTCAAGTGTAGCCATGTTTACAGGATCTTCATAAGTGATATCTTATGAT
This sequence comes from Hyperoodon ampullatus, assembly GCF_949752795.1. NCBI lineage: Eukaryota > Metazoa > Chordata > Mammalia > Artiodactyla > Ziphiidae > Hyperoodon > Hyperoodon ampullatus. The sequence goes on along the minus strand of NW_027640676.1, from coordinate 1,061,157 downwards.
AAGTTTCTTTTTCTGTGTGACTTATTTCACTTAGATTCATCGTACATGAATGCACCCATTTTGCTGCTACTGGTCTTATGACATTGATTTCATGGCTGAGGGATATTCCATCATACGTAAGTACCACAATTTTTTGAACCATTTTTATATTTCCTGGGATATTTAAGGTGTACCCAAGTTGAGGTCCTTGTAGGCAGTGCAGCCCTAAATTTTGGGGTGGCTCTGTCTTATTGATTTTCAGTTTTCCCAATGTATATTCCCTACACTGGAAGTGCCCTTGGCTCTGTAGCTCTGTTGTTTACTTGTTTTAGGGAACACAATGCACTCCTCCAGAGAGGCAGTTGTCAATTTACATCCCGCCCATCAGCATAACAAGGCTCCCTGTTCTGCAGGGCCTGTCTTGCCTTTCCGGTTTTTACACATTTTGTGGATCTCCCTTTTGACCGGTGGGAAGTGATACTTCTTTGTAGTGCAGATTTGCATTGCCCGCTTGCTTGCTTGGCCAAAAAGGGCGTATGCGTTTTCCCCTGAATATATTCAGGAGAAAACGCATACGCCGTTTTTGTCCAAGTGCATGATTGTCGAAGTTGTGCCCCGCTTCCTGTGCTTTAAAGGTGATTGCAACGTACCTCTTGAAATCTGTTTCCTGCTATTCTGCCTCACTTTCAAGTCCGCCTCGTTGCCTTCCCTCAACAGATTTTTGGATGATAGTTGTCCTTTATTACTCGGCCACTTTGTGAATTGCTGTGCCCCTGACCTCCATTTTTCAACTCGTTTTCTGTGAGCTGACCGCAAGTCCAAAATTTTGGTTCAGGACATATACTGGTTCCCGGGGGGTGGCTGAGACTTTGGTTAATTCTTCTTTCTTCCAGGAAATTAGAGTGATATGTGCCCGTGCAAATGCCTAACAGCTAATCTCTCATTGTTTCTCCCTCTTCCCTTTCATCCTCTGCCAAATTGACAACCTGTGCGTACCAGGAAGTTAAAGGGGCTGTCTCTCCAAGTTGGGAGGTTAATAGTAAAGCAGATGGAAAGTCAAACCCGAGCACCAGGAGAGAGACTATTCGTTGAGTTTTAGAAACCTTTCATATTCACAGTGTGTCCGTTCTCTAGGTTTCCCGTCCATGTTATAGTTGTAGTAATATTCCCTTTAACCTGGAGAGTTGGGACCCATGGAATGGAAGCCAGGCATTTGTGCTTTAAAGGGTCTGCATTTGCTCACCCAATCTCACCAATCCTCTCAGTCCCAAGTGTCCAGCCTTATGCCTCATCCAGCTGTCGTTGTACATAGGGTCATTCCAGGTTTCATCAGAGAACCTGAAGGAATTGTCAAGAATTTCCCTGTTTTTTTGTTTTGTTTTTTAAATTCCTTTTTATAGTGGGTTTGAGCTGATTCTCGCTGCCATGTTTATTTCAGTCTAGACACACTTGATTCCCTTACGGAGACATATCAATACATAGGTTTTAAGATTCTTACTAGTCAGATATATTCCTCTGCAGGAAATATGGGGTTTTGAGTCCCTTTCACTGAGGAAGGTGTAGGTCTTGTCTATTCCATAGTTGGTTTTTGGAATGGTCCTGTGCTTATATCAAACTCTGGTTTTATGCATCACCCCATCTCTCCTTCCCCCTTAAGCAGGCATAAGAGTGTTTCCTAAATGTGAGACTCTGTTCTCTTTCCTAACTCAGTTCATGTGTAGCCATGTTTACAGGATCTTCATAAGTGATATCTTATGATAAGTTTCTTTTTTTGTGTGACTTATTTCACTTAGAATCATCGTACCTGAATCCACCCATTTTGCTGCTACTGGTCTTATGACATTGATTTCATGGCTGAGGGATATTCCATCGTACGTAAGTACCACAATTTTTTGAACCATTTTTATATTTCCTGGGATATTTAAGGTGTACCCAAGTTGAGGTCCTTGTAAGCAGTGCAGCCCTAAATTTTGGGGTGGCTCTGTCTTATTGATTTTCAGTTTTCCCAAGGTATATTCCCTAGACTGGAAGTGCCCTTGGCTCTGTAGCTCTGTTCTTTACTTGTTTTAGGGAACACAATGCACTCCTCCAGAGAGGCAGTTGGCAATTTACATCCCGCCCATCAGCATATCAAGGCTCCCTGTTCTCCAGGGCCTGTCCTGCCTTTCTGGTTTTTACACATTTTGTGGATGTCCCTTTTGACCGGTGGGAAGTGATACTTGTTTGTAGTGCAGATTTGCATTGCCCGCTTGCTTGCTTGGCCGAAAAGGGCGTATGCGTTTTCTCCTGAATATATTCAGGAGAAAACACATACGCCCTTTTTGGCCAAGTGCATCTTTGTCGTAGTTGTGCCCCTCTTCCTGTGCTTTAAAGGCGATTCCAACGTACCTCTTGAAATCTGTTTCCTGCTATTCTGCCTCACTTTCAAGTCCGCCTCGTTGCCTTCCCTCAACAGATTTTTGGACGATAGTTGTCCTTTATTACTCGGCCAGTTTGTGAATTACTGTGCCCCTTAGCTCCATTTTTTAGCTCGTTATGTGTGAGCTGACCGCAAGTCCAAAATTTTGGTTCAGGACCTATGCTGGTTCCCGGTGGGGGGCTGAGACTTTGGTTAATTCTTCTTCCTGCCGGGACGTTAGAGTGATATGTGCCCGTCCAAATACCTAACAGCTACTCTCTCATTGGTTCTCCCTCGTCCCTTTCATACTCTGCCAAATTGGAAACCTGTGCGAACCAGGAGGTTAAAGGGGCTGTCTCTCCAATTTGGGACATTGATAGTAAAGCAGATGGAAAGTCAAACCGGAGCACCAGGAGAGGGATTATTCGTTGAGTTTTAGAAACCTTTCGTATTCACAGTGTACCCGTTCTCTAGGTTTCCGGTACATATTATAACTGTAGTAATATTCCCTTCAACCTGGAGAGTTGGGACCCATGGAATGCGTGCCAGGCTTTATTGCTTTAAAGGGTCTGGCTTTGCTCACCCAATCTCACCAATCCTCTCAGTCCCAAGTGTCCCTCCTTATGCCACATCCAGCTGTCGTTGTAGATAGGGTCATTCCAGGTTTCATCAGAGACCCTGAAGGAATTGTAAAGAATTTCCCAGTTTTTTTGTTTTGTTTTTGAAATTCCTTTTTATAGTGGGTTTGAGCTGATTCTCACTGCCATGTTTATGCCAGTCTAGACACACTTGATTCCCTTACGGAGACATATCAATACATAGGTTTTAAGATTCTTACTAGTCTGATATATTCCTCTGTGGGAAATATGGTGTTTTGAGTCCCTTTCACTGAGGAACGTGTAGGTCTTGTCTATTCCATAGTTGGTTTTTGGAACGGTACCAGTGCTTATATGAAACTCTGGGTTTAGGCATCACCCCACCTCTCCTTCCCCCTTAAGCAGGCATAAGAGTGTTTTCTAAATGTGAGACACTGTTCTCTTTCCTAACTCAGTTCAAGTGTAGCCATGTTTACAGGATCTTCATAAGTGATATCTTATGATAAGTTTCTTTTTCTCAGTGACTTATTTCACTTAGAATCATCGTACCTGAATCTACCCATTTTGCTGCTACTGGTCTTATGACATTGGTTTCATGGCTGAGGGATATTCCATCGTACGTAAGTACCACAATTTTTTGAACCATTTTTATATTTCCTGGGATATTTAAGGTGTACCCAAGTTGAGGTCCTTGTAAGCAGTGCAGCCCTAAATTTTGGGGTGGCTCTGTCTTATTGATTTTCAGTTTTCCCAAGGTATATTCCCTAGACGGGAAGTGCCCTTGGCTCTGTAGCTCTGTTGTTTACTTGTTTTAGGGAACACAATGCACTCCTCCAGAGAGGCAGTTGGCAATTTACATCCCGCCCATCAGCATAACAAGGCTCCCTGTTCTCCAGGGCCTGTCTTGCCTTTCTGGTTTTTACACATTTTGTGGATGTCCCTTTTGACTGGTGGGAAGTGATACTTCTTTGTAGTGCAGATTTGCATTGCCCGCTTGCTTGCTTGGCCAAAAAGGGCGTATGCGTTTTCTCCTGAATATATTCAGGAGAAAACGCATACGCCCTTTTTGGCCAAGTGCATCATTGTCGAAGTTGTGCCCCTCTTCCTGTGCTTTAAAGGCGATTCCAACGTACCTCTTGAAATCTGTTTCCTGCAATTCTGCCTCGCTTTCAAGTCCGCCTCGATGCCTTCCCTCAACAGATTTTTGGACGATAGTTGTCCTTTATTACTCGGCCAGTTTGTGAATTGCTGTGCCCCTGAGCTCCATGTTTCAACTCGTTTTAGGTGAGCTGACCGCAAGTCCAAAATTTTGGTACAGGACCTATACTGGTTCCCGGTGGGTGGCTGAGACTTTGGTTAATACTTCTTCCTGCTGGGAAATTACAGTGATATGTGCCCGTCCAAATGCCTAACAGCTACTCTCTCATTGGTTCTCCCTCTTCCCTTTCATCCTCTGCCAAATTGGCAACCTGTGTGAACCACGAGGTTAATGGGGCTGTCTCTCCAAGTTGGGAGGTTGATAGTAAAGCAGATGGAAAGTCAAACCGGAGCACCAGGAGAGGGACTATTCGTTGAGATTCAGAAAACTTTCGTATTCACAGTGTGTCTGTTCTCTAGGATTCCGGTACATGTTATAACTGTAGTAATATTCCCTTCAACCTGGAGAGTTGGGACCCATGGAATGGGTGCCAGGCATTATTGCTTTAAAGGGTCTGCATTTGCTCACCCAATCTCACCAATCCTCTCAGTCCCAAGTGTCCAGCCTTATGCCACATCCAGCTGTAGTTGTAGATATTGTCATTCCATGTTTCATCAGAGACCCTGAAGGAATTGTAAAGAATTTCCCAGTTTTTTTGTTTTGTTTATGAAATTCCTTTTTATAGTGGTTTTGAGCTGATTCTCGCTGCCATGTTTATGCCAGTCTAGACACACTTGATTCCCTTACGGCGACATATCAATACATAGGTTTTAAGCTTCTTACTAGTCAGATATATTCCTCTGCGGGAAATATGGGGTTTTGAGTCCCTTTCACTGAGGAAGGTGTAGGTCTTGTCTATTCCATAGTTGGTTTTTGGAACGGTACCTGTGCTTATATCAGACTCTGGTTTTATGCATCACCCCACCTCTCCTTCCCCCTAAAGCAGGCATAAGAGTGTTTTCTAAATGTGAGACATTCTTCTCTTTCCTAACTCAGTTCAAGTGTAGCCATGTTTACAGGATCTTCATAAGTGATATCTTATGATAAGTTTCTTTTTCTCTGTGACTTATTTCACTAAGAATCATCGTACCTGAATCCACCGATTTTGCTGCTACTGGTCTTATGACATTGATTTCATGGCTGAGGGATATTCCATCGTACGTAAGTACCACAATTTTTTGAACCATTTTTATATTTCCTGGGATATTTAAGGTGTACCCAAGTTGAGGTCCTTGTAAGCAGTGCAGCCCTAAATTTTGGGGTGGCTCTGTCTTATTGATTTTCAGTTTCCCCAAGGTATAATCCCTAGACTGGAAGTGCCCTTGGCTCTGTAGCTCTGTTGTTTACTTGTTTTAGGGAACACAATGCACTCCTCCAGAGAGGCAGTTGGCAATTTACATCCCACACATCAGCATAACAAGGCTCCCTGTTCTCCAGGGCCTGTCTTGCCTTTCTGGTTTTTACAAATTTTGTGGATGTCCCTTTTGACCGGTGGGAAGTGATACTTCTTTGTAGTGCAGATTTGCATTGCCCACTTGCTTGCTTGGCCAAAAAGGGCGTATGCGTTTTCTCCTGAATATATTCAGGAGAAAACGCATACGCCCTTTTTGGCCAAGTGCATCATTGTCAAAGTTGTGCCCCTCTTCCTGTGCTTTAAAGGCGATTCCAACGTACCTCTTGAAATCTGTTTCCTGCTATTCTGCCTCGCTTTCAAGTCCGCCTCGTTGCCTTCCCTCAACAGATTTTTGGACGATAGTTGTCCTTTATTACTCGGCCAGTTTGTGAATTGCTGTGCCCCTGAGCTCCATTTTTCAACTCGTTTTTGGTGAGCTGACCGCAAGTCCAAAATTTTGGTTCAGGACCTATATGGGTTCCCGGTGGTTGGCTGAGACTTTGGTTAATTCTTCTTCCTGCCGGGAAATTACAGTGATATGTGCCCGTCCAAATGCCTAACAGCTACTCTCTCATTGGTTCTCCCTCTTCCCTTTCATCCTCTGCCAAATTGGAAACCTGTGTGAACCAGGAGGTTAAATGGGCTGTCTCTCCAAGTTGGGAGGTTGATAGTAAAGCAGATGGAAAGTCAAACCGGAGCACCAGGAGAGGGACTATTCGTTGAGTTTTAGAAACCTTTCGTATTCACAGTGTGTCCGTTCTCTAGGTTTCCAGTACATGTTATAACTGTAGTAATATTCCCTTCAACCTGGAGAGTTGGGACCCATGGAATGGGTGCCATGCATTATTGCTTTAAAGGGTCTGCATTTGCTCACCCAATCTCACCAATCCTCTCAGTCCCAAGTTTCCAGCCTTTTGCCACATCCAGCTGTCGTTGTAGATAGGGTCATTCCAGGTTTCATCAGAGACCCTGAAGGAATTGTAAATAATTTCCCAGTTTTTTTGTTTTGTTCTTGAAATTCCTTTTTATAGTGGGTTTGAGCTTATTTTCGCTGCCATGTTTATGCCAGTCTAGACACACTTGATTCCCTTACGGAGACATATCAATACAATGGTTTTAAGATTCTTCCTAGTCAGATATATTCCTCTGCGGGAAATCTGGGGTTTTGAGTCCCTTTCACTGAGGAAGGTATAGGTCTTGTCTATTCCATAGTTGGTTTTTGGAACGGTACCTGTGCTTATATCAAACTCTGGTGTTATGCATCACCCCACCTCTCCTTCCCCTGAAGCAGGCATAAGAGTGTTTTCTAAATGTGAGACATTCTTCTCTTTCGTAACTCAGTTCAAGTGTAGCCATGTTTACAGGATCTTCATAAGTGATATCTTATGATAAGTTTCTTTTTCTGTGTGACTTATTTCACTTAGAATCATCGTACCTGAATCCACCCATTTTGCTGCTACTGGTCTTATGACATTGATTTCATGCCTGAGGGATATTCCATTGTACGTAAGTACCACAATTTTTTGAACCATTTTTATATTTCCTGGGATATTTAAGGTGTACCTAAGTTGAGGTCCTTGTAAGCAGTGCTGCCTTAAATTTTGGGGTGGCTCTGTCTTATTGATTTTCAGTTTTCTCAAGGAATAATCCCTAGACTGGAAGTGCCCTTGGCTCTGTAGCTCTGTTTTTTACTTGTTTTAGGGAACACAATGCACTCCTCCAGAGAGGCAGTTGGCAATTTACATCCCGCCCATCAGCATAACAAGGCTCCCTGTTCTCCAGGGCCTGTCTTGCCTTTCTGGTTTTTACACATTTTGTGGATGTCCCTTTTGACCGGTGGGAAGTGATACTTCTTTGTAGTGCAGATTTGCATTCCCCGCTTGCTTGCTTGGCCAAAAAGGGTGTATGCGTTTTCTCCTGAATATATTCAGGAGAAAACGCATACACCCTTTTTGGCCAAGTGCATCATTGTCGAAGTTGTGCCCCTCTTCCTGTGCTTTAAAGGCGATTCCAACGTACCTCTTGAAATCTGTTTCCTGCTATTCTGCCTCGCTTTCAAGTCCGCCTCGTTGCCTTCCCTCAACAGATTTTTGGACGATAGTTGTCCTTTATTACTCGGCCAGTTTGTGAATTGCTGTGCCCCTGAGCTCCATGTTTCAACTCGTTTTTGGTGAGCTGACCGGAAGTCCAAAATTTTGGTTCAGGACCTATACTGGTTCCCGGTGGGTGGCTGAGACTTTGGTTAATTCTTCTTCCTTTTTGGAAATTACAGTGATATGTGCCCGTCCAAATGCCTAACAGCTACTCTCTCATTGGTTCTCCCTCTTCCCTTTCATCCTCTGCCAAATTGGAAATCTGTGTGAAACAGGAGGTTTAAGGGGCTGTCTCTCCAAGTTGGGAGGTTGATAGTAAAGCAGATGGAAAGTCAAACCGGAGCACCAGGAGAGGGACTATTCGTTGAGTTTTAGAAACCTTTCGTATTCACAGTGTGTCCGTTCTCTAGGATTCCGGTACATGTTATAACTGTAGTAATATTCCCTTCAACCTGGAGAGTTGGGACCCATGGAAAGGGTGCCATGCATTATTGCTTTAAAGGGTCTGCAATTGCTCACCCAATCTCACCAATCCTCTCAGTCCCAACTTTCCAGCCTTTTGCCACATGCAGCTGTCATTGTAAATAGGGTCATTCCAGGTTTCATCAGAGACCCTGAAGGAATTGTAAAGAATTTCCCAGATTTTTTGTTTTGTTTTTGAAATTCCTTTTTATAGTGGGTTTGAGCTGATTCTCGCTGCCATGTTTATGCCAGTCTACACACACTTGATTCCCTTATGGAGACATATCAATACATAGGTTTTAAGATTCTTACTAGTCAGATATATTCCTCTGCGGGAAATATGGGGTTTTGAGTCCTTTTCACTGAGGAAGGTGTAGGTCTTGTCTATTCCATAGTTGGTTTTTGGAACGGTACCTGTGCTTATATCAAACTCTGGTTTTATGCATCACCCCACCTCTCCTTCCCCCTTAAGCAGGCATAAGAGTGTTTTCTAAATGTGAGACACTGTTCTCTTTCCTAACTCAGTTCAAGAGTAGCCATGTTTACAGGATCTTCATAAGTGATATCTTATGATAAGTTTCTTTTTCTCTGTGACTTATTTCACTTAGAATCATCGTACCTGAATCTACCCATTTTGCTGCTACTGGTCTTATGACATTGATTTCATGGCTGAGGGATATTCCATCGTACGTAAGTACCACAATTTTTTGAACCATTTTTATATTTCCTGAGATATTTAAGGTGTACCCAAGTTGAGGTCCTTGTAAGCAGTGCAGCCCTAAATATTGGGGTGGCTCTGTCTTACTGATTTTTAGTTTTCCCAAGGAATATTCCCTAGACTGGAAGCGCCCTTGGCTCTGTAGCTCTGTTGTTTACTTGTTTTAGGGAACACAATGCACTCCTCCAGAGAGGCAGTTGGCAATTTACATCCCGCCCATCAGCATAACAATGCTCCTTGTTCTCCAGGGCCTGTCTTGCCTTTCTGGTTTTTACACATTTTGTGGATGTCCCTTTTGACCGGTGGGAAGTGATACTTCTTTGTAGTGCAGATTTGCATTGCCCGCTTGCTTGCTTGGCCAAAAAGGGTGTATGCGTTTTCTCCTGAATATATTCAGGAGAAAACGCATACGCCCTTTTTGGTCAAGTGCATCATTGTCGAAGTTGTGCCCCTCTTCCTGTGCTTTAAAGGCGATTCCAACGTACCTCTTGAAATCTGTTTCCTGCTATTCTGCCTCGCTTTCAAGTCCGCCTCGTTGCCTTCCCTCAACAGATTTTTGGATGATAGTTGTCCATTATTACTCGGCCAGTTTGTGAATTGCTGTGCCCCTGAGCTCCATTTTTCAACTCATTTTTGGTGAGCTGACCGCAAGTCCAAAATTTTGGTTCAGGACCTATACTGGTTCCCGGTGGGTGGCTGAGACTTTGGTTAATTCTTCTTCCTGCCGGGAAATTACAGTTATATGTGCCCGTCCAAGTGCCTAACAGCTACTCTCTCATTGGTTCTAACTCTTCCCTTTCATCCTCTGCCAAATTGGAAACCTGTGCGAACCAGGAGGTTAAAGGGGCTGTCTCTCCAAGTTGGGAGGATGATAGTAAAGCAGATGGAAAATCAAACCGGAGCACCAGGAGAGGGACTATTCGTTGAGTTTTAGAAACCTTTCGTATTAACAGTGTGTCCGTTCTCTAGGTTTCCGGTACATGTTATAACTGTAGTAATATTCCCTTCAACCTGGAGAGTTGGGACCCATGGAAAGGGTGCCATGCATTATTGCTTTAAAGGGTCTGCATTTGCTCACCGAATCTCACCAATCCTCTCAGTCCCAAGTTTCCAGCCTTTTGCCATATCCAGCTGTCGTTGTAAAGATGGTCATTCCAGGTTTCATCAGAGAGCCTGAAGGAATTGTAAAGAATTTCCCAGTTTTTTTGTTTTGTTTTTGAAATTCCTTTTTATAGTGGGTTTGAGCTGATTCTCGCTGCCATGTTTATGCCAGTCTAGACACACTTGATTCCCTACGGAGACATATCAATCCATAGGTTTTTAGATTCTTACTAGTCAGATATATTCCTCTGCGGGAAATATGGGGTTTTGAGTCCCTTTCACTGAGGAAGGTGTAGGTCTTGTCTATTCCATAGTTGGTTTTTGGAACGGTACCTGTGCTTATATCAAACTCTGGTTTTATGCATCACCCCACCTCTCCTTCCCCCTTAAGCAGGCATAAGAGTGTTTTCTAATTGTGAGACACTGTTCTCTTTCCTAACTCAGTTCAAGTGTAGCCATGTTTACAGGATCTTCGTAAGTGATATCTTATGATAAGTTTCTTTTTCTGTGTGACTTATTTCACTTAGAATCATCGTACCTGAATCCACCCATTTTGCTGCTACTGGTCTTATGACATTGATTTCATGGCTGAGGGATATTCCATCGTACGTAAGTACCCCAATTTTTTGAACCATTTTTATATTTCCTGGGATATTTAAGGTGTACCCAAGTTGAGGTCCTTGTAAGCAGTGCAGCCCTAAATTTTGGGGTGGCTCTGTCTTATTGATTTTCAGTTTTCCCATGGAATATTCCCTATACTGGAAGGCCCTTGGCTCTGTAGCTCTGTTCTTTACTTGTTTTAGGGAACACAATGCACTCCTCCAGAGAGGCAGTTGGCAATTTACATCCCGCCCATCAGCATAACAAGTCTCCCTGTTCTCCAGGGCCTGTCTTGCCTTTCTGGTTTTTACACATTTTGTGGATGTCCCTTTTGACCGGTGGGATGTGATACTTCTTTGTAGTGCAGATTTGCATTTCCCGCTTCATTGCTTGGCCAAAAAGGGCGTATGCGTTTTCTCCTGAATATATTCAGGAGAAAACGCATACGCCCTTTTTGGCCAAGTGCATCATTGTCGAAGTTGTGCCCCTCTTCCTGTGCTTTAAAGGCGATTCCAACGTACCTCTTGAAATCTGTTTCCTGCTATTCTGCCTCGCTTTCAAGTCCGCCTCGTTGCCTTCCCTCAACAGATTTTTGGACGATAGTTTTCCTTTATTACTCGGCCAGTTTGTGAATTGCTGTGCCCCTGAGCTCCATTTTTCAACTCGTTTTTGGTGAGCTGAGCGCAAGTCCAAAATTTTGGTTCAGGACCTATACTGGTTCCCGGTGGGGGGCTGAGACTTTGGTTAATTCTTCTTCCTGCCGGGAAATTACAGTGCTATGTGCCCGTCCAAATGCCTAACAGCTACTCTCTCATTGGTTCTCCCTCTTCCCTTTCATCCTCTGCCAAATTGGCAACCTGTGTGAACCAGGAGGTTAAAGGGGCTGTCTCTCCAAGTTGGGAGGTTGATAGGAAAGCAGATGGAAATTCAAACCGGAGCACCAGGAGAGGGACTATTCGCTGACTTTTAGAAACCTTTCGTATTCACAGTGTGTCCGTTCTCTAGGTTTCCGGTACATGTTATAACTGTAGTAATATTCCCTTCAACCTGGAGAGTTGGGACCCATGGAATGGGTGCCATGCATTATTGCTTTAAAGGGTCTGCATTTGCTCACCCAATCTCACCAATCCTCTCAGTCCCAAGTTTCCATCCTTATGCCACATCCAGCTGTCGTTGTAAATAGGGTCATTCCAGGTTTCATCAGATTCCCTGAAGGAATTGTAAAGAATTTCCCAGTTTTTTTGTTTTGTTTTTGAAATTCCTTTTTATAGTGGGTTTGAGCTGATTCTCGCTGCCATGTTTATGCTAGTCTAGACACACTTGATGCCCTTATGGAGACATATCAATACATAGGTTTTAAGATTCTTACTGGTCAGATATATTCCTCTGCGGGAAATATGGGGTGTTGAGTCCCTTTCACTGAGGAAGGTGTAGGTCTTGTCTATTCCATAGTTGGTTTTTGGAACGGTACCTGTGCTTATATCAAACTCTGGTTTTATGCATCACCCCACCTCTCCTTCCCCCTTAAGCAGGCATAAGAGTGTTTTCTAAATGTGAGACACTGTTCTCTTTCCTAACTCAGTTCAAGTGTAGCCATGTTTACAGGATCTTCATAAGTGATATCTTATGATAAGTTTCCTTTTCTCTGTGACTTATTTCACTTAGAATCATCGTATGTGAATCCACCCATTTTGCTGCTACTGGTCTTATGACATTGATTTCATGGCTGAGGGATATTCCATCGTACGTAAGTACCCCAATTTTTTGAACCATTTTTATATTTCCTGGGATATTTAAGGTGTACCCAAGTTGAGGTCTTTGTAAGCAGTGCTGCCCTATATTTTGGGGTGGCTCTGTCTTATTGATTTTCAGTTTTCCCAAGGTATATTCCCTATACTGGAAGTGCCCTTGGCTCTGTAGCTCTGTTCTTTACTTGTTTTAGGGAACACAATGCACTCCTCCAGAGAGGCAGTTGGCAATTTACATCCCGCCCATCAGCATAACAAGGCTCCCTGTTCTCCAGGGCCTGTCTTGCCTTTCTGGTTTTTACACATTTTGTGGATGTCCCTTTTGACCGGTGGGAAGTGATACTTCTTTGTAGTGCAGATTTGCATTGCCCGCTTGCTTGCTTGGCCAAAAAGGGCGTATGCGTTTTCTCCTGAATATATTCAGGAGAAAACGCATACGCCGTTTTTGGCCAAGTGCATCATTGTCGAAGTTGTGCCCCTCTTCCTGTGCTTTAAAGGCGATTCCAACGTACCTCTTGAAATCAGTTTCCTGCTATTCTGCCTCGCTTTCAAGTCCGCCTCGTTGCCTTCCCTCAACAGATTTTTGGACGATAGTTGTCCTTTATTACTCGGCCAGTTTGTGAATTGCTGTGCCCCTGAGCTCCATTTTTCAACTCGTTTTTGGTGAGCTGACCGCAAGTCCAAAATTTTGGTTCAGGAACTATACTGGTTCCCGGTGGGGGGCTGAGACTTTGGTTAATTCTTCTTCCTGCCAGGAAATTACAGTGCTATGTGCCTGTCCAAATGCCTAACAGCTACTCTCTCATTGGTTCTCCCTCTTCCCTTTCATCCTCTGCCAAATTGGCAACCTGTGTGAACCAGGAGGTTAAAGGGGCTGTCTCTCCAAGTTGGGAGGTTGATAGGAAAGCAGATGGAAATTCAAACCGGAGCACCAGGAGAGGGACTATTCGTTGAGTTTTAGAAAGCTTTCGTATTCACAGTGTGTCCGTTCTCTAGGTTTCCGGTACATGTTATAACTGTAGTAATATTCCCTTCAACCTGGAGAGTTGGGACCCATGGAAAGGGTGCCATGCATTATTGCTTTAAAGGGTCTGCATTTGCTCACCCAATCTCACCAATCCTTTCATTCCCAGGTTTCCATCCTTTTGCCACATCCAGCTGTCGTTGTAAAGAGGGTCATTCCAGGTTTCATCAGAGAGCCTGAAGGAATTGTAAAGAATTTCCCAGTTTTTTTGTTTTGTTTTTGAAATTCCTTTTTATAGTGGGTTTGAGCTGATTCTCGCTGCCATGTTTATGCCAGTCTAGACACACTTGATTCCCTACGGAGACATATCAATCCATAGGTTTTTAGATTCTTACTAGTCAGATATATTCCTCTGCGGGAAATATGGGGTGTTGAGTCCCTTTCACTGAGGAAGGTGTAGGTCTTGTCTATTCCATAGTTGGTTTTTGGAACGGTACCTGTGCTTATATCAAACTCTGGTTTTATGCATCACCCCACCTCTCCTTCCCCCTTAAGCAGGCATAAGAGTGTTTTCTAATTGTGAGACACTGTTCTCTTTCCTAACTCAGTTCAAGTGTAGCCATGTTTACAGTATCTTCGTAATTGATATCTTATGATAAGTTTCTTTTTCTGTGTGACTTATTTCACTTAGAATCATCGTACCTGAATCCACCCATTTTGCTGCTACTGGTCTTATGACATTGATTTCATGGCTGAGGGATATTCCATCGTACGTAAGTATCCCACTTTTTTGAACCATTTTTATATTTCCTGGGATATTTAAGGTGTACCCAAGTTGAGGTCTTTGTAAGCAGTGCTGCCCTATATTTTGGGGTGGCTCTGTCTTATTGATTTTCAGTTTTCCCAAGGAATATTCCCTAGACTGGAAGTGCCCTTGGCTCTGTAGCTCTGTTCTTTACTTGTTTTAGGGAACACAATGCACTCCTCCAGAGAGGCAGTTGGCAATTTACATCCCGCCCATCAGCATAACAAGGCTCCCTGTTCTCCAGGGCCTGTCTTGCCTTTCTGGTTTTTACACATTTTGTGGATGTCCCTTTTGACCGCTGGGAAGTGATACTTCTTTGTAGTGCAGATTTGCATTGCCTGCTTGCTTGCTTGGCCAAAAAGGGCGTATGCGTTTTCTCCTGAATATATTCAGGAGAAAACGCATACGCCCTTTTTGGCCAAGTGCATCATTGTCGAAGTTGTGCCCCTCTTCCTTTTCTTTAAAGGAGATTCCAACGTACCTCTTGAAATCTGTTTCCGGCTATTCTGCCTCGCTTTCAAGTCTGCCTCGCTGCCTTCCCTCAACAGATTTTTGGACGATAGTTGTCCTTTATTACTCGGCAGTTTGTGAATTGCTGTGCCCCTGAGCTCCATGTTTCAACTCGTTTTTGGTGAGCGGACCGCAAGTCCAAAATTTTGGTTCAGGACCTATACTAGTTCCCGGAGGCTTTGAGACTTTGGTTAATTCTTCTTCCTGCCGGGAAATTACAGTGATATGTGCCCGTCCAAATGCCTAACAGCTACTCTCTCATTGGTTCTAACTCTTCCCTTTCATCCTCTGCCAAATTGGCAACCTGTGCGAACCAGGAGGTTAAAGGGGCAGTCTCTCCAAGTTGGGAGGTTGATAGTAAAGCAGATGGAAAGTCAAACCGGAGCACCAGGAGAGGGACTATTCGTAGAGTTTTAGAAACCTTTCGTATTCACAGTGTGTCCGTTCTCTAGGTTTCCCGTACATGTTATAGCTGTAGTAATATTCCCTTCAACCTGGAGAGTTGGGACCCATGGAATGGGTGCCAGGCATTTGTGCTTTAAAGGGTCTGCATTTGCTCACCCAATCTCACCAATCGTCTCAGTCCCAAGTGTCCCTCCTTATGCCACATCCAGCTGTCATTGTAGATAGGGTCATTCCAGGTTTCATCAGAGACCCTGAAGGAATTGTAAAGAATTTCCCAGTTTTTTTGTTTTGTTTTTGAAATTCATTTTTATAGTGGGTTTGAGCTGATTCTCGCTGCCATGTTTATGCCAGTCTAGACACACTTGATTCCCTTACGGAGATATATCAAGCCATAGGTTTTAAGATTCTTACTAGTCAGATATATTCCACTGCGGGAAATATGGGGTTTTGAGTCCCTTTCACTGAGGAATGTGTAGGTCTTGTCTATTACATAGTTGGTTTTTGGAACGGTACCTGTGCTTATATCAAACTCTGGTTTTATGCATCACCCCACCTCTCCTTCCCCCTTAAGCAGGCATAAGAGTGTTTTCTAAATGTGAGACACTGTTCTCTTTCCTAACTCAGTTCAAGTGTAGCCATGTTTACAGGATCTTCATAAGTGATATCTTATGATATGTTTCTTTTTCTCTTTGACTTATTTCACTTAGAATCATCATACCTGAATCCACCCATTTTGCTGCTACTGGTCTTATGACATTGATTTCATGGCTGAGGGATATTCCATCGTACGTAAGTACCCCAATTTTTTGAACCATTTTTATATTTCCTGTGATATTTAAGGTGTACCCAAGTTGAGGTCTTTGTAAGCAGTGCTGCCCTATATTTTGGGGTGGATCTGTCTTATTGATTTTCAGTTTTCCCAAGGTATATTCCCTATACTGGAAGTGCCCTTGGCTCTGTAGCTCTGTTCTTTACTTGTTTTAGGGAACACAATGCACTCCTCCAGAGAGGCAGTTGGCAATTTACATCCCGCCCATCAGCATAACAAGGCTCCCTGTTCTCCAGGGCCTGTCTTGCCTTTCTGGTTTTTACACATTTTGTGGATGTCCCTTTTGACCGGTGGGAAGTGATACTTCTTTGTAGTGCAGATTTGCATTGCCCGCTTGCTTGCTTGGCCAAAAAGGGCGTATGCGTTTTCTCCTGAATATATTCAGGAGAAAACGCATACGCCCTTTTTGGCCAAGTGCATCATTGTCGAAGATGTGCCCCTCTTCCTGTGCTTTAAAGGCGATTCCAACGTACCTCTTGAAATCTGTTTCCTGCTATTCTGCCTCGCTTTCAAGTCCGCCTCGTTGCCTTCCCTCAAGAGATTTTTGGACGATAGCTGTCCTTTATTACTCAGCCAGTTTGTGCATTGCTGTGCCCCTGAGCTCCATTTTTCAACTCGTTTTTGGTGAGGTGACCGCAAGTCCAAAATTTTGGTTCAGGACCTATACTGGTTCCCGGTGGGTGGCTGAGACTTTGGTTAATTCTTCTTCCTGCCGGGAAATTACAGTGATATGTGCCCGTCCAAATGCCTAACAGCTACTCTCTCATTGGTTCTAACTCTTCCCTTTCATCCTCTGCCAAATTGGCAACCTGTGCGAACCAGGAGGTTAAAGGGGCAGTCTCTCCAAGTTGGGAGGTTGATAGTAAAGCAGATGGAAAGTCAAACCGGAGCACCAGGAGAGGGACTATTCGTTGAGTTTTAGAAACCTTTCGTATTCACAGTGGGTCCGTTCTCTAGGTTTCCCGTACATGTTATAGCTGTAGTAATATTCCCTTCAACCTGGAGAGTTGGGACCCATGGAATGGGTGTCAGCCATTTGTGCTTTAAAGGGTCTGCATTTGCTCACCCAATCTCACCAATCGTCTCAGTCCCAAGTGTCCCTCTTTTGCCACATCCAGCTGTCATTGTAGATAGGGTCATTCCAGGTTTCATCAGAGACCCTGAAGGAATTGTAAAGAATTTCCCAGTTTTTTTGTTTCGTTTTTGAAATTCCTTTTTATAGTGGGTTTGAGCTGATTCTCGCTGCCATGTTTATGCCAGTGTAGACACACTTGATTCCCTTACGGAGACATATCAATACATAGGTTTTAAGATTCTTACTAGTCAGATATATTCCTCTGCGGGAAATATGGGGTTTTGAGTCCCTTTCACTGAGGAAGGTGTAGGTCTTGTCTATTCCATAGTTGGTTTTTGGAACGGTACCTGTGCTTATAGCAAACTCTGGTTTTATGCATCACCCCACCTCTCCTTCCCCCTTAAGCAGGCATAAGAGTGTTTTCTAAATGTGAGACACTGTTCTCTTTCCTAACTCAGTTCAAGTGTAGCCATGTTTACAGGATCTTCATAAGTGATATCTTATAAGTTTCTTTTTCTGTGTGACTTATTTCACTTAGAATCATCGTACCTGAATCCACCCATTTTGCTGCTACTGGTCTTATGACATTGATTTCATGGATGAGGGATATTCCGTCGTACGTAAGTACCACAATTTTTTGAACCATTTTTATATTTCCTGGGATATTTAAGGTGTACCCAAGTTGAGGTCCTTGTAAGCAGTGCAGCCCTAAATTTTGGGGTGGCTCTGTCTTATTGATTTTCAGTTTTCCCAAGGAATATTCCCTAGACTGGAAGTGCCCTTGGCTCTGTAGCTCTGTTCTTTACTTGTTTCAGGGAACACAATGTACTCCTGAAGAGAGGCAGTTGGCAATTTACATCCCGCCCATCAGCATAACAAGGCTCCCTGTTCTCCAGGGCCTGTCTTGCCTTTCTGGTTTTTACACATTTTGTGGATGTCCCTTTTGACCGGTGGGAAGTGATACTTCTTTGTAGTGCGGATTTACATTGCTCGCTTGCTTGCTTGGCCAAAAAGGGCGTATGCGTTGTCTCCTGAATATATTCAGGAGAAAACACATATGCACTTTTTGGCCAAGTGCATCATTGTCGAAGTTGTGCCCCTCTTCCTGTGCTTTAAAGGCGATTCCAACGTACCTCTTGAAATCTGTTTCCTGCTATTCTGCCTCGCTTTCAAGTCCGCCTCGTTGCCTTCCCTCAACAGATTTTTGGACGATAGTTGTCCTTTATTACTCAGCCAGTTTGTGAATTGCTGTGCCCCTGAGCTCCATTTTTCAACTCGTTTCTGGTGAGCTGACCGCAAGTCCAAAATGTTTGTTCAGGACCTATGCTGGTTCCGGTGGGTGGCTGAGACTTTGGTTAATTCTTCTTCCTGCCGGGAAATTACAGTGATATGTTCCCGTCCAAATGCCTAACAGCTACTCTCTCATTGGTTCTCCCTCTTCCCTTTCATCCTCTGCCAAATTGGCAACCTGTGCGAACCAGGAGGTTAAAGGGGCTGTCTCTCCAAGTTCGGAGGTTGATAGTAAAGCAGATGGAAAGTCAAACCGGAGCGCCAGGAGAGGGACTATTCGTTGAGTTTTAGAAACCTTTCGTATTCACAGTGTGTCCGTTCTCTAGGTTTCCCGTACATGTTATAGCTGTAGTAATATTCCCTTCAACCTGGAGAGTTGGGACCCATGGAATGGGTGCCAGGTATTTGTGTTTTAAAGTGTCTGCATTTGCTCACCCAATCTCACCAATCCTCTCAGTCCCAAGTGTCCCTCCTTATGCCACATCCAGCTGTCATTGTAGATAGGGTCATTACAGGTTTCATCAGAGACCCTGAAGGAATTGTAAAGAATTTCCCAGTTTCTGTGTTTTGTTTTTGAAATTCCTTTTTATAGTGGGTTTGAGCTGATTCTCGCTGCCATGTTTATGCCAGTCTAGACACACTTGACTCCCTCACGGAGACATATCAATCCATAGGTTTTAAGATTCTTACTAGCCAGATATATTCCTCTGGGGGAAATATGGGGTTTTGAGTCCCTTTCACTGAGGAAGGTGTAGGTCTTGTCTATTCCATAGTTGGTTTTTGGAACGGTACCTGTGCTTATATCAAACTCTGGTTTTATGCATCACCCCACCTCTCCTTCCCCCTTAAGCAGGCATAAGAGTGTTTTCTAAATGTGAGACACTGTTCTCTTTCCTAACTCAGTTCAAGTGTAGCCATGTTTACAGGATCTTCATAAGTGATATCTTATAAGTTTCTTTTTCTGTGTGACTTATTTCACTTAGAATCATCGTACCTGAATCCACCCATTTTGCTGCTACTGGTCTTATGACATTGATTTCATGGATGAGGGATATTCCGTCGTACGTAAGTACCACAATTTTTTGAACCATTTTTATATTTCCTGGGATATTTAAGGTGTACCCAAGTTGAGGTCCTTGTAAGCAGTGCAGCCCTAAATTTTGGGGTGGCTCTGTCTTATTGATTTTCAGTTTTCCCAAGGAATATTCCCTAGACTGGAAGTGCCCTTGGCTCTGTAGCTCTGTTCTTTACTTGTTTCAGGGAACACAATGTACTCCTGAAGAGAGGCAGTTGGCAATTTACATCCCGCCCATCAGCATAACAAGGCTCCCTGTTCTCCAGGGCCTGTCTTGCCTTTCTGGTTTTTACACATTTTGTGGATGTCCCTTTTGACCGGTGGGAAGTGATACTTCTTTGTAGTGCGGATTTACATTGCTCGCTTGCTTGCTTGGCCAAAAAGGGCGTATGCGTTGTCTCCTGAATATATTCAGGAGAAAACACATATGCACTTTTTGGCCAAGTGCATCATTGTCGAAGTTGTGCCCCTCTTCCTGTGCTTTAAAGGCGATTCCAACGTACCTCTTGAAATCTGTTTCCTGCTATTCTGCCTCGCTTTCAAGTCCGCCTCGTTGCCTTCCCTCAACAGATTTTTGGACGATAGTTGTCCTTTATTACTCAGCCAGTTTGTGAATTGCTGTGCCCCTGAGCTCCATTTTTCAACTCGTTTCTGGTGAGCTGACCGCAAGTCCAAAATGTTTGTTCAGGACCTATGCTGGTTCAGGTGGGTGGCTGAGACTTTGGTTAATTCTTCTTCCTGCCGGGAAATTACAGTGATATGTTCCCGTCCAAATGCCTAACAGCTACTCTCTCATTGGTTCTCCCTCTTCCCTTTCATCCTCTGCCAAATTGGCAACCTGTGCGAACCAGGAGGTTAAAGGGGCTGTCTCTCCAAGTTCGGAGGTTGATAGTAAAGCAGATGGAAAGTCAAACCGGAGCGCCAGGAGAGGGACTATTCGTTGAGTTTTAGAAACCTTTCGTATTCACAGTGTGTCCGTTCTCTAGGTTTCCCGTACATGTTATAGCTGTAGTAATATTCCCTTCAACCTGGAGAGTTGGGACCCATGGAATGGGTGCCAGGTATTTGTGTTTTAAAGTGTCTGCATTTGCTCACCCAATCTCACCAATCCTCTCAGTCCCAAGTGTCCCTCCTTATGCCACATCCAGCTGTCATTGTAGATAGGGTCATTACAGGTTTCATCAGAGACCCTGAAGGAATTGTAAAGAATTTCCCAGTTTCTGTGTTTTGTTTTTGAAATTCCTTTTTATAGTGGGTTTGAGCTGATTCTCGCTGCCATGTTTATGCCAGTCTAGACACACTTGACTCCCTCACGGAGACATATCAATCCATAGGTTTTAAGATTCTTACTAGCCAGATATATTCCTCTGGGGGAAATATGGGGTTTTGAGTCCCTTTCACTGAGGAAGGTGTAGGTCTTGTCTATTCCATAGTTGGTTTTTGGAACGGTACCTGTGCTTATATCAAACTCTGGTTTTATGCATCACCCCACCTCTCCTTCCCCCTTAAGCAGGCATAAGAGTGTTTTCTAAATGTGAGACACTGTTCTCTTTCCTAACTCAGTTCAAGTGTAGCCATGTTTACAGGATCTTCATAAGTGATATCTTATGATAAGTTTCTTTTTCTCTTTGACTTATTTCATATAGAATCATCGTACCTGAATCCACCCATTTTGCTGCTACTGGTCTTATGACATGGATTTCATGGCTGAGGGATATTCCATCGTACGAAAGTACCACAATTTTTTGAACCATTTTTATATTTCCTGCGATATTTAAGGTGTACCCAAGTTGATGTCCTTGTAAGCAGTGCAGCCCTAAATTTTGGGGTGGCTCTGTCTTATTGATTTTCAGTTTTCCCAACGTATATTCCCTAGACTGGAAGTGCCCTTGGCTCTGTAGCTCTGTTCTTTACTTGTTTTAGGGAACACAATGTACTCCTCCAGAGCGGCAGTTGGCAATTTACATCCCGCCCATCAGCATAACAAGGCTCCCTGTTCTCCAGGGCCTGTCTTGCCTTTCTGGTTTTTACACATTTTGTGGATGTCCCTTTTGACCGGTGGGAAGTGATACTTCTTTGTAGTGCCGATTTGCATTGCCCGCTTGCTTGCTTGGCCAAAAAGGGCGTATGCGTTTTCTCCTGAATATATTCAGGAGAAAACGCATACGCCCTTTTTGGCCAAGTGCATCATTGTCGAAGTTGTGCCCCTCTTCCTGTGCTTTAAAGGCGATTCCAACGTACCTCTTGAAATCTGTTTCCTGCTATTCTGCCTCGCTTTCAAGTCCGCCTCGTTGCTTTCCCTCAACAGATTTTTGGAGGATAGTTGTCCTTTATTACTCGGCCAGTTTGTGAATTGCTGTTCCCCTGAGCTCCATTTTTCAACTCGTTTTTGGTGAGCTGACCGCAAGTCCAAAATTTTGGTTCAGGACCTATGCTGGTTCCCGGTGGGGGGCTGAGTCTTTGGATAATTCTTCTTCCTGCCGGGAAATTACAGTGATATATGCCCGTCCAAGTGCCTAACAGCTACTCTCTCATTGGTTCTCCCTCTTCCCTTTCATCCTCTGCCAAATTGGCAACCTGTTCGAACCAGGAGGTTAAAGGGGCTGTCTCTCCAAGTTGGGAGATTGATAGTAAAGCAGATGGAAAGTCAAACCGGAACACCAGGAGAGGGACTATTCGTTGAGTTTTAGAAACCTTTCGTATTCACAGTGTGTCCGTTCTCTAGGTTTCCCGTACATGTTATAGCTGTAGTAATATTCCCTTCAACCTGGAGAGTTGGGACCCATGGAATGGGTGCCAGGCATTATTGCTTTAAAGGGTCTGCATTTGCTCACCCAATCTCACCAATCTTCTCAGTCCCAAGTGTCCCTCCTTATGCCACATCCAGCTGTCATTTTAGATAGGGTCATTCCAGGTTTCATCAGAGACCCTGAAGGAATTGTAAAGAATTTCCCAGTTTTTTTGTTTTGTGTTTGAAATTCCTTTTTATAGTGGGTTTGAGCTGATTCTAGCTGCCATGTTTATGCCAGTCTAGACACACTTGATTCCCTTACGGAGACATATCAATACATAGGTTTTAAGATTCTTACTAGTCAGATATATTCCTCTGCGGGAAATATGGGGTTTTGAGTCCCTTTCACTGACGAAGGTGTAGGTCTTGTCTATTCCATAGTTGGTTTTTGGAACGTTACCTGTGCTTATAGCAAACTCTGGTTTAATGCATCACACCACCTCTCCTTCCCCCTTAAGCAGGCATAAGAGTGTTTTCTAAATGTGAGACACTGTTCTCTTTCCTAACTCAGTTCAAGTGTAGCCATGTTTACAGGATCTTCATAAGTGATATCTTATGATAAGTTTCTTTTTCTGTGTGACTTATTTCACTTAGAATCATCGTACCTGAATCCACCCATTTTGCTGCTACTGGTCTTATGACATTGATTTCATGGCTGAGGGATATTCCATTGTACGTAAGTACCACAATTTTTTGAACCATTTTTATATTTCCTGGGATATTTAAGGTGTACCCAAGTTGAGGTCCTTGTAAGCAGTGCAGCCCTAAATTTTGGGGTGGCTCTGTCTTATTGATTTTCAGTTTTCCAAAGGTATATTCCCTAGACTGGAAGTGCCCTTGGCTCTGTAGCTCTGTTCTTTACTTGTTTTAGGGAACACAATGTACTCCTGAAGAGAGGCAGTTGGCAATTTACATCCCGCCCATCAGCATAACAAGGCTCCCTGTTCTCCAGGGCCTGTCTTGCCTTTCTGGTTTTTACACATTTTGTGGATGTCCCTTTTGACCGGTGGGAAGTGATACTTATTTGTAGTGCGGATTTACATTGCCCGCTTTCTTGCTTGGCCAAAAAGGGCGTATGCGTTGTCTCCTGAATATATTCAGGAGACAACGCATACGCCCTTTTTGGCCAAGTGCATCATATTCGAGGTTGTGTCCCTCTTCCTGTGCTTTAAAGGCGATTCCAACGTACCTCTTGAAATCTGTTTCCTGCTCTTCTGCCTCTCTTTCAAGTCCGCCTCGTTGCCTTCCCTCAACAGATTTTTGGACGATAGTTGTCCTTTATTACTCGGCCAGTTTGTGAATTGCTGTGCCCCTGAGCTCCATTTTTCAACTCGTTTTTGGTTAGCTGACCGCAAGTCCAACATTTTGGTTCAGGACCTCTGCTGGTTCCCGGTGGCGGTTGAGACTTTGGTTAATTCTTCTTCCTGCCGAGAAATTACAGTGATATGTGCCCGTCCAAATGCCTAACAGCTACTCTCTCATTGGTTCTCCCTCTTCCCTTTCATCCTCTGCCAAATTGGAAACCTGTGCGAACCAGGAGGTTAAAGGGGCTGTCTCTCCAAGTTGGGAGGTTGATAGTAAAGCAGATGGAAAGTCAAACCGGAGCACCAGGAGAGGGACTATTCGTTGAGTTTTAGAAACCTTTCGTATTCACAGTGTGTCCGTTCTCTAGGTTTCCCGTACATGTTATATCTGTAGTAATATTCCCTTCAACTTGGAGAGTTGCGACCCATGGAATGGGTGCCAGGCATTTGTGCTTTAATGGGTCTGCATTTGCTCACCCAATCTCACCAATCGTCTCAGTCCCAAGTGTCCCTCCTTATGCCACATCCAGCTGTCATTGTAGATAGGGTCATTCCAGGTTTCATCAGAGACCCTGAAGGAATTGCAAAGAATTTCCCAGTTTTTTTGTTTTGTTTTTCAAATTCCTTTTTATAGTGGGTATGAGCTGATTCTCGCTGCCATGCTTATGCCAGTCTAGACACACTTGATTCCCTTCCGGAGACATATCAATACATAGGTTTTAAGATTCTTACTAGTCAGATATATTCCTCTGCGGGAAATATGGGGTTTTGAATCCCTTTCACTGAGGAAGGTGTAGGTCTTGTCTATTCCATAGTTGGTTTTTGGAACGGTACCTGTGCTTATATCAAACTCTGGTTTTATGCATCATCCCACCTCACCTTCCCCATTAAGCAGGCATAAGAGTGTTTTCTAAATGTGAGACACTGTTCACTTTCCTAACTCAGTTCAAATATAGCCATGTTTACAGGATCTTCATAAGTGATATCTTATGATAAGTTTCTTTTTCTGTGTGACTTATTTCACTTAGAATCATCGTACCTGAATGCACCCATTTTGCTGCTACTTGTCTTATGACATTGATTTCATGGCTGAGGGATATTCCATCGTACGTAAGTACTACAATTTTTTGAACCATTTTTATATTTCCTGGGATATTTAAGGTGTACCCAAGTTGAGGTCCTTGTAAGTAGTGCAGCCCTAAATTTTGGGGTGGCTCTGTCTTATTGATTTTCAGTTTTCCCAAGGTATATTTCCTAGACTGGAAGTGCCCTTGACTCTGTAGCTCTGTTGTTTATTTGTTTTAGGGAACACAATACACTCCTCCAGAGAGGCAGTTGGCAATTTACATCCCGCCCATCAGCATAACAAGGCTCCCTGTTCTCCAGGGCCTGTCTTGCCTGGTTTTTACACATTTTGTGGATGTCCCTTTTGACCGGTGGGAAGTGATACTTCTTTGTAGTGCAGATTTGCATTGCCCGCTTGCTTGCTTTGCCAAAAAGGGCGTATGCGTTTTCTCCTGAATATATTCAGGAGAAAACGCATACGCCCTTTTTGGCCAAGTGCATCATTGTCGAAGTTGTGCCCCTCTTCCTGTGCTTTAAAGGCGATTCCAACGTACCTCTTGAAATCTGTTTCCTGCTATTCTGCCTCGCTTTCAAGTCCACCTCGTTGCCTTCCCTCAACAGATTTTTGGACGATAGTTGTCCTTTATTACTCGGCCAGTTTTTGAATTGCTGTGCCCCTGAGCTCCATTTTTCAACTCGTTTTTTGTGAGCTGACCGCAAGTCCAAAATTTTGGTTCAGGACTTATGCTGGTTCCCGGTGGGGGTCTGAGACTTTGGTTAACTTCTTCCTGCCGGGAAATTACAGTTATATGTGCCCGTCCAAATGCCTAACAGCTACTCTCTCATTGGTTCTCCCTCTTCCGTTTCATCCTCTGCCCAATTGGAAACCTGTGAGAACCAGGAGATTAAAGGGGCTGTCTCTCCAAGTTGGGAGGTTGATAGTAAAGCAGATGGAAAGTCAAACCGGAGCACCAGGAGAGGGACTATACGTTGTGTTTTAGAAACCTTTCGTATTCACAGTGTGTCCGTTCTCTAGGTTTCCCGTACATGTTATAGCTGTAGTAATATTCCCTTAAACCTGGAGAGTTTGGACCCATGTAATGGGTGCCAGGTATTTGTGCCCTAAAGTGTCTGCATTTGCTCACCCAATCTCACCAATCCTCTCAGTCCCAAGTGTCCCTCCTTATGCCACATCCAGCTGTCATTGTAGATAGGGTCATTCCAGGTTTCATCAGAGACCCTGAAGGAATTGTAAAGATTTTCCCAGTTTTTTTGTTTTGTTTTTGAAATTCCTTTTTATAGTGGGTTTGAGCTGATTCTCGCTGCCATATTTATGCCAGTCTAGACACACTTGATTCCCTCACGGAGACATATCAATACATAGGTTTTAAGATTCTTACTAGCCAGATATATTCCTCTGCGGGAAATATGGGGTTTTGAGTCCCTTTCACTGACGAAGGTGTAGGTCTTGTCTATTCCATAGTTGGTTTTTGGAACGGTGCCTCTGCTTATAGCAAACTCTGGTTTTATGCATCACCCCACCTCACCTTCCCCATTAAGCAGGCATAAGAGTGTTTTCTAAATGTGAGACACTGTTCTCTTTCCTAACTCAGTTCAAGTGTAGCCATGTTTACAGGATCTTCATAAGTGATATCTTATGATAAGTTTCTTTTTCTGTGTGACTTATTTCACTTAGAATCATCGTACCTGAATCCACCCATTTTGCTGCTACTGGTCTTATGACATTGATTTCATGGCTGAGGGATATTCCATTGTACGTAAGTACCACAATTTTTTGAACCATTTTTATATTTCCTGGGATATTTAAGGTGTACCCAAGTTGAGGTCCTTGTAAGCAGTGCTGCCCTAAATTTTGGGGTGGCTCTGTCTTATTGATTTTCAGTTTTCCCAAGGTATATTCCCTAGACTGGAAGTGCCCTTGGCTCTGTAGCTCTCTTCTTTACTTGTTTTAGGGAACACAATACACTCCTCCAGAGAGGCAGTTGGCAATTTACATCCCGCCCATCAGCATAACAAGGCTCCCTGTTCTCCAGGGCCTGTCTTGCCTTTCTGGTTTTTACACATTTTGTGGATGTCCCTTTTGACCGGTGGGAAGTGATACTTCTTTGTAGTGCAGATTTGCATTGCCCGCTTGCTTGCTTGGCCAAAAAGGACGTAGGCGTTTTCTCCTGAATATATTCAGGAGACAACGCATACGCCCTTTTTGGCCAAGTGCATCATTGTCGAAGTTGTGCCCCTCTTCCTGTGCTTTAAAGGTGATTCCAAGGTACCTCTTGAAATCTGTTTCCTGCTATTCTGCCTCGCTTTCAAGTCCGCCTCGTTGCCTTCCCTCAACAGATTTTTGGACGATAGTTGTCCTTTATTACTCGGCCAGTTTGTGAATTGCTGTGCCCCTGAGCTCCATTTTTCAACTCGTTTTTGGTGAGCTGACCGCAAGACAAAAATTTTGGTTCAGGACCTATGCTGGTTCCCGGTGGGGTGCTGAGACTTTGGATAATTCTTCTTCCTGCCGGGAAATTACAGTGATATATGCCCGTCCAAGTGCCTAACAGCTACTCTCTCATTGGTTCTCCCTCTTCCCTTTCATCTTCTGCCAAATTGGCAACCTGTGCGAACCAGGAGGTTAAAGGGGCTGTCTCTCCAAGTTGGGAGGTTGATAGTAAAGCAGATGGAAAGTCAAACCGGAGCACCAGGAGAGGGACTATTCGTTGAGTTTTAGAAACCTTTCGTATTCACAGTGTGTCCGTTCTCTAGGTTTCCCGTACATGTTATAGCTGTAGTAATATTCCCTTCAACCTGGAGAGTTGGGACACATGGAATGGGTGCCAGGCATTATTGCTTTAAAGGGTCTGCATTTGCTCACCCAATCTCACCAATCGTCTCAGTCCCAAGTGTCCCTCCTTATGCCACATCCAGCTGTCATTGTAGTTAGGGTCATTCCAGGTTTCATCAGAGACCCTGAAGGAATTGTAAAGAATTTCCGAGTTTTTTTGTTTTGTTTTTGAAATTCCTTTTTATAGTGGGTTTGAGCTGATTCTCGCTGCCATGTTTATGCCAGTCTAGACACACTTGATTCCCTCACGGAGACATATCAATCCATAGGTTTTAAGATTCTTACTAGTCAGATATATTCTTCTGCGGGAAATATGGGGTTTTGAGTCCCTTTCACTGAGGAAGGTGTAGGTCTTGTCTATTCCATAGTTGGTTTTTGGAACGGTACCTGTGCTTATATCAAACTCTGGTTTTATGCATCACCCCACCTCTCCTTCCCCCTTAAGCAGGCATAAGAGTGTTTTCTAAATGTGAGACACTGTTCTCTTTCCTAACTCAGTTCAAGTGTAGCCATGTTTACAGGATCTTCATAAGTGATATCTTATGATAAGTTTCTTTTTCTGTGTGACTTATTTCACTTAGAATCATCGTACCTGAATCCACCCATTTTGCTGCTACTGGTCTTATGACATTGATTTCATGGCTGAGGGATATTCCATTGTACGTAAGTACCACAATTTTTTGAACCATTTTTATATTTCCTGGGATATTTAAGGTGTACCCAAGTTGAGGTCCTTGTAAGCAGTGCAGCCCTAAATTTTGGGGTGGCTCTGTCTTATTGATTTTCAGTTTTCCCAAGGTATATTCCCTAGACTGGAAGTGCCCTTGGCTCTGTAGCTCTCTTCTTTACTTGTTTTAGGGAACACAATACACTCCTCCAGAGAGGCAGTTGGCAATTTACATCCCGCCCATCAGCACAACAAGGCTCCCTGTTCTCCAGGGCCTGTCTTGCCTTTCTGGGTTTTACACATTTTGTGGATGTCCCTTTTGACCGGTGGGAAGTGATACTTCTTTGTAGTGCAGATTTGCATTGCCCGCTTGCTTGCTTGGCCAAAAAGGGCGTATGCGTTTTCTCCTGAATATATTCAGGAGAAAACGCATACGCCCTTTTTGGCCAAGTGCATCATTGTCGAAGTTGTGCCCCTCTTCCTGTGCTTTAAAGGCGATTCCAACGTACCTCTTGAAATCTGTTTCCTGCTATTCTGCCTCGCTTTCAAGTCCGCCTCGTTGCCTTCCCTCAACAGATTTTTGGTCGATAGTTGTCCTTTATTACTCGGCCAGTTTGTGAATTGCTGTGCCCCTGAGCTCCATTTTTCAACTCGTTTTTGGTGAGCTGACCGCAAGACAAAAATTTTGGTTCAGGACCTATGCTGGTTCCCGGTGTGGGGCTGAGACTTTGGATAATTCTTCTTCCTGCCGGGAAATTAGAGTGATATATGCCCGTCCAAGTGCCTAACAGCTACTCTCTCATTGGTTCTCCCTCTTCCCTTTCATCCTCTGCCAAATTGGCAACCTGTGAGAACCAGGAGGTTAAAGGGGCTGTCTCTCCAAGTTGGGAGGTTGATAGTAAAGCAGATGGAAAGTCAAACCGGAGCACAAGGAGAGGGACTATTCGTTGAGTTTTAGAAACCTTTCGTATTCACAGTGTGTCCGTTCTCTAGGTTTCCCGTACATGTTATAGCTGTAGTAATATTCCCTTCAACCTGGAGAGTTGGGACCCATGGAATGGGTGCCAGGTGTTTGTGCTTTAAAGTGTCTGCATTTGCTCACCCAATCTCACAAATCCTCTCAGTCCCAAGTGTCCCTCCTTATGCCACTTCCAGCTGTCATTGTAGATAGGGTCATTCCAGGTTTCATCAGAGACCCTGAAGGAATTGAAAAGAATTTCCCAGTTTTTTTGTTTTGTTTTTGAAATTCCTTTTTATAGTGGGTTTGAGCTGATTCTCGCTGCCATGTTTATGCCAGTCTAGACACACTTGATTCCCTCACGGAGACATATCAATCCATAGGTTTTAAGATTCTTACTAGTCAGATATATTCTTCTGCGGGAAATATGGGGTTTTGAGTCCCTTTCACTGAGGAAGGTGTAGGTCTTGTCTATTCCATAGTTGGTTTTTGGAACGGTACCTGTGCTTATATCAAACTCTGGTTTTATGCATCACCCCACCTCTCCTTCCCCCTTAAGCAGGCATAAGAGTGTTTTCTAAATGTGAGACACTGTTCTCTTTCCTAACTCAGTTCAAGTGTAGCCATGTTTACAGGATCTTCATAAGTGATATCTTATGATAAGTTTCTTTTTCTGTGTGACTTATTTCACTTAGAATCATCGTACCTGAATCCACCCATTTTGCTGCTACTGGTCTTATGACATTGATTTCATGGCTGAGGGATATTCCATTGTACGTAAGTACCACAATATTTTGAACCATTTTTATATTTCCTGGGATATTTAAGGTGTACCCAAGTTGAGGTCCTTGTAAGCAGAGCAGCCCTAAATTTTGGGGTGGCTCTGTCTTATTGATTTTCAGTTTTCCCAAGGTATATTCCCTAGACTGGAAGTGCCCTTGGCTCTGTAGCTCTCTTCTTTACTTGTTTTAGGGAACACAATACACTCCTCCAGAGAGGCAGTTGGCAATTTACATCCCGCCCATCAGCATAACAAGGCTCCCTGTTCTCCAGGGCCTGTCTTGCCTTTCTGGTTTTTACACATTTTGTGGATGTCCCTTTTGACCGGTGGGAAGTGATACTTCTTTGTAGTGCAGATTTGCATTGCCCGCTTGCTTGCTTGGCCAAAAAGGGCGTATGCGTTTTCTCCTGAATATATTCAGGAGAAAACGCATACGCCCTTTTTGGCCAAGTGCATCATTGTCGAAGTTGTGCCCCTCTTCCTGTGCTTTAAAGGCGATTCCAACGTACCTCTTGAAATCTGTTTCCTGCTATTCTGCCTCGCTTTCAAGTCCGCCTCGTTGCCTTCCCTCAACAGATTTTTGGACGATAGTTGTCCTTTATTACTCGGCCAGTTTGTGAATTGCTGTGCCCCTGAGCTCCATTTTTCAACTCGTTTTTGGTGAGCTGACCGCAAGACAAAAATTTTGGTTCAGGACCTCTGCTGGTTCCCGGTGGCGGTTGAGACTTTGGTTAATTCTTCTTCCTGCCGGGAAATTACAGTGATATGTGCCCGTCCAAATGCCTAACAGCTATTCTCTCATTGGTTCTCCCTCTTCCCTTTCATCCTCTGCAAATTGGAAACCTGTGCGAACCAGGAGGTTAAACGGGCTGTCTCTCCAAGTTGGGAGGTTGATAGTAAAGCAGATGGAAAATCAAACGGAACACCAGGAGAGGGACTATTCGTTGAGTTTTAGAAACCTTTCGTATTCACAGTGTGTCCGTTCTCTAGGTTTCCCGTACATGTTATAGCTGTAGTAATATTCCCTTCAACCTGGAGAGTTGGGACACATGGAATGGGTGCCAGGCATTATTGCTTTAAAGGGTCTGCATTTGCTCACCCAATCTCACCAATCGTCTCAGTCCCAAGTGTCCCTCCTTAAGCCACATCCAGCTGTCATTGTAGATAGGGTCATTCCAGGTTTCATCAGAGACCCTGAAGGAATTGTAAAGAATTTCCCAGTTTTTTTGTTTTGTTTTTGAAATTCCTTTTTATAGTGGGTTTGAGCTGATTCTCGCTGCCATGTTTATGCCAGTCTAGACACACTTGATTCCCTTACGGAGACATATCAATACATAGGTTTTAAGATTCTTACTAGTCAGATATATTCCTCTGCGGGAAATATGGGGTTTTGAGTCCCTTTCACTGAGGAAGGTGTAGGTCTTGTCTATTCCATAGTTGGTTTTTGGAATGGTACCTGTGCTTATATCAAACTCTGGTTTTATGCATCACCCCACCTCTCCTTCCCCCTTAAGCAGGCATAAGAGTGTTTTCTAAATGTGAGACACTGTTCTCTTTCCTAATTCAGTTCAAGTGTAGCCAAGTTTACAGGATCTTCATAAGTGATATCTTATGATAAGTTTCTTTTTCTGTGTGACTTATTTCACTTAGAATCATTGTACCTGAATCCACCCATTTTGCTGCTACTGGTCTTATGACATTGATTTCATGGCTGAGGGATATTCCATCGTACGTAAGTACCACAATTTTTTGAACCATTTTTATATTTCCTGGGATATTTAAGGTGTACCCAATTTGAGGTCCTTGTAAGCAGTGCAGCCCTAAATTTTGGGGTGGCTCTGTCTTATTGATTTTCAGTTTTCCCAAGGTATATTCCCTAGACTGGAAGTGCCCTTGGCTCTGTAGCTCTGTTCTTTACTTGTTTTAGGGAACACAATATACTCCTCCAGAGCGGCAGTTGGCAATTTACATCCCGCCCATCAGCATAACAAGGCTCCCTGTTCTCCAGGGCCTGTCTTGCCTTTCTGTTTTTTACACATTTTGTGGATGTCCCTTTTGACCGGTGGGAAGTGATACTTCTTTGTAGTGCAGATTTGCATTGCCCGCTTGCTTGCTTGGCCAAAAAGGGCGTATGCGTTTTCTCCTGAATATATTCAGGGGAAAACACATACGCCCTTTTTGGCCAAGTGCATCATTGTCGAAGTTGTGCCCCTCTTCCTGTGCTTTAAAGGCGATTCTAACGTACCTCTTGAAATCTGTTTCCTGCTATTCTGCCTCGCTCTGAAGTCCGCCTCGTTGCCTTCCCTCAACAGATTTTTGGACGATAGTTGTCCTTTATTACTCGGCCAGTTTGTGAATTGCTGTGCCCCTGAGCTCCATTTTTCAACTCGTTTGTGGTGAGCTGACCGAAAGTCCAACATTTTGGTTCAGGACCTATGCTGGTTCCCGGTGGGGGACTGAGACTTTGGTTAATTCTTCTTCCTGCCGGGAAATTACAGTGATATGTGCCCGTCCAAATGCCTAACAGCTACTCTCTCATTGGTTCTCCCTCTTCCCTTTCATCCTCTGCCAAATTGGAAATCTGTGCGAACCAGGAGGTTAAAGGGGCTGTCTCTCCAAGTTGGGAGGTTGATAGTAAAGCAGATGGAAAGTCAAACCGGAGCACCAGGAGAGGGACTATTCGTTGAGTTTTAGAAACCTTTCATATTCACAGTGTGTCCGTTCTCTAGGATTCCCGTACATGTTATAGCTGTAGTAATATTCCCTTCAACCTGGAGAGTTGGGACCCATGGAATGGGTGCCAGGCATTTGTGCTTTAAAGGGTCTGCATTTGCTCACCCAATCTCACCAATCGTCTCAGTCCCAAGTGTCCCTCCTTATGCCACATCCAGGTGTCATTGTAGATAGTGTCATTCCAGGTTTCATCAGAGACCCTGAAGGAATTGTAAAGAATTTCCCAGTTTTTTTGTTTTATTTTTGAAATTCGTTTTTATAGTGGGTTTGAGCTGATTCTCGCTGCCATGTTTATGCCAGTCTAGACACACTTGATTCCCTTACGGAGACATATCAATACATAGGTTTTAAGATTCTTACTAGTCAGATATATTCCTCTGCGGGAAATATGGGGTTTTGAGTCCCTTTCACTGAGGAAGGTGTAGGTCTTGTCTATTCCATAGTTGGTTTTTGGAACGGTACCTGTGCTTATATCAAACTCTTGTTTTATGCATCATCCCACCTCACCTTCCGCATTAAGCAGGTATAAGAGTGTTTTCTAAATGTGAGACACTGTTCACTTTCCTAAATCAGTTCAAGTGTAGCCATGTTTACAGGATCATCATAAGTGATATCTTATGATAAGTTTCTTTTTCTGTGTGACTTATTTCACTTAGAATCATCGTACCTGAATCCACCCATTTTGCTGCTACTGGGCTTATGACATTGATTTCATGGCTGAGGGATATACCATCGTACGTAATTACCACAATTTTTTGAACCATTTTTATATTTCCTGGGATATTTTAGGTGTACCCAAGTTGAGGTCCTTGTAAGTAGTGCAGCCCTAAATTTTGGGGTTGCTCTGTCTTATTGATTTTCAGTTTTCCCAAGGTATATTCCCTAGACTGGAAGTGCCCTTGGCTCTGTAGCTCTGTTGTTTACTTGTTTTAGGGAACACAATACACTCCTCCAGAGAGGCAGTTGGCAATTTACATCCCGGCCATCAGCATAACAAGGCTCCCTGTTCTCCAGGGCCTGTCTTGCCTTTCTGGTTTTTACACATTTTGTGGATGTCCCTTTTGACCGGTGGGAAGTGATACTTCTTTGTAGTGCAGATTTGCATTGCCCGCTTGCTTGCTTGGCCAAAAAGGGCGTATGTGTTTTCTCCTGAATATATTCAGGAGAAAACACATACGCCCTTTTTGGCCAAGTGCATCATTGTCGAAGTTGTGCCCCTCTTCCTGTGCTTTAAAGGCGATTCCAACGTACCTCTTGAAATCTGTTTCCTGCTATTCTCCCTCGCTTTCAAGTCTGCCTCGTTGCCTTCCCTCAACAGATTTTTGGATGATAGTTGTCCTTTATTACTCGGCCTGTTTGTGAATTGCTGTGCCCCTGTGCTCCATTTTTCAACTCGTTTTTTGTGAGCTGACCGCAAGTCCAAAATTTTGGTTATGGACTTATGCTGGTTCCCGGTGGGGGTCTGAGACTTTGGTTAACTTCTTCCTACCGCGAAATTACAGTGATATGTGCCCGTCCAAATGCCTAACAGCTACTCTCTCATTGGTTCTCCCTCTTCCGTTTCATCCTCTGCCCAATTGGAAACCTGTGAGAACCAGGAGGTTACAGGGGCTGTCTCTCCAAGTTGGGAGGTTGATAGTAAAGCAGATGGAAAGTGAAACCGGAGCACCAGGAGAGGGACTATTCGTTGAGTTTTAGAAACCTTTCGTATTCACAGTGTGTCCGTTCTCTAGGTTTCCCGTACATGTTATAGCTGTAGTAATATTCCCTTCAACCTGGAGAGTTTGGACCCATGGAATGGGTGCCAGGTATTTGTGCTTTAAAGTGTCTGCATTTGCTCACCCAATCTCACCAATCCTCTCAGTCCCAAGTGTCCCTCCTTTTGCCACATCCAGCTGTCATTGTAGATAGGGTCATTCCAGGTTTCATCAGAGACCCTGAAGGAATTGTAAAGAATTTCCCAGTTTTTTTGTTTTATTTTTGAAATTCGTTTTTATAGTGGGTTTGAGCTGATTCTCGCTGCCATGTTTATGCCAGTCTAGACACACTTGATTCTCTCACGGAGACATATCAATACATAGGTTTTAAGATTCTTACTAGCCAGATATATTCCTCTGCGGGAAATATGGGGTTTTGAGTCCCTTTCACTGAGGAAGGTGTAGGTCTTGTCTATTCCATAGTTGGTTTTTGGAACGGTACCTGTGCTTATATCAAACTCTTGTTTTATGCATCATCCCACCTCACCTTCCCCATTAAGCAGGCATAAGAGTGTTTTCTAAATGTGAGACACTGTTCACTTTCCTAACTCAGTTCAAGTGTAGCCATGTTTACAGGATCTTCATAAGTGATATCTTATGATAAGTTTCTTTTTCTGTGTGACTTATTTCACTTAGAATCATCGTACCTGAATCCACCCATTTTGCTGCTACTGGTCTTATGACATTGATTTCATGGCTGAGGGATATTCCATCGTACGTAAGTACCACAATTTTTTGAACCATTTTTATATTTCCTGGGATATTTAAGGTGTACCCAAGTTGAGGTCCTTGTAAGCAGTGCAGCCCTAAATTTTGGGGTGGCTCTGTCTTATTGATTTTCAGTTTTCCCAAGGTATATTCCCTAGACTGGAAGTGCCCTTGGCTCTGTAGCTCTGTTCTTTACTTGTTTTAGGGAACACAATACACTCCTCCAGAGAGGCAGTTGGCAATTTACATCCCGCCCATCAGCATAACAAGGCTCCCTGTTCTCCAGGGCCTGTCTTGCCTTTCTGTTTTTTACACATTTTGTGGATGTCCCTTTTGACCGGTGGGAAGTGATACTTCTTTGTAGTGCAGATTTGCATTGCCCGCTTGCTTGCTTGGCCAAAAAGGGCGTATGCGTTTTCTCCTGAATATATTCAGGAGAAAACGCCTACGCCCTTTTTGGCCAAGTGCATCATTGTCGAAGTTGTGCCCCTCTTCCTGTGCTTTAAAGGCGATTCCAACGTACCTCTTGAAATCTGTTTCCTGCTATTCTGCCTCGCTTTCAAGTCCGCCTCGTTGCCTTCCCTCAACAGATTTTTGGACGATAGTTGTCCTTTATTACTCGGCCAGTTTGTGAATTGCTGTGCCCCTGAGCTCCATTTTTCAACACGTTTTTTGTGAGCTGACCGCAAGTCCAACATTTTGGTTCAGGACCTCTGCTGGTTCCCAGTGGGGGGCTGAGACTTTGGATAATTCTTCTTCCTGCCGGGAAATTACAGTGATATGTGCCCGTCCATGTGCCTAACAGCTACTCTCTCATTGGTTCTCCCTCTTCCCTTTCATCCTCTGCCAAATTGGAAATCTGTGCGAACCAGGAGGTTAAAGGGGCTGTCTCTCCAAGTTGGGAGGTTGATAGTAAAGCAGATGGAAAGTCAAACCGGAGCACCAGGAGAGGGACTATTCGTTGAGTTTTAGAAACCTTTCATATTCACAGTGTGTCCGTTCTCTAGGATTCCCATACATGTTATAGCTGTAGTAATATTCCCTTCAACCTGGAGAGTTGGGACCCATGGAATGGGTGCCAGGCATTTGTGCTTTAAAGGGTCTGCATTTGCTCACCCAATCTCACCAATCGTCTCAGTCCCAAGTGTCCCTCCTTATGCCACATCCAGCTGTCATTGTAGATAGGGTCATTCCAGGTTTCATCAGAGACCCTGAAGGAATTGTAAAGAATTTCCCAGTTTTTTTGTTTTATTTTTGAAATTCGTTTTTATAGTGGGTTTGAGCTGATTCTCGCTGCCATGTTTATGCCAGTCTAGACACACTTGATTCCCTTACGG
The DNA here is from genome assembly GCF_949752795.1 of Hyperoodon ampullatus. Classification (NCBI taxonomy): domain Eukaryota; kingdom Metazoa; phylum Chordata; class Mammalia; order Artiodactyla; family Ziphiidae; genus Hyperoodon; species Hyperoodon ampullatus. Next base: position 1,024,963 of record NW_027640676.1, on the reverse strand, counting down.
AGACATATCAATACATAGGTTTTAAGATTCTTACTAGTCAGATATATTCCTCTGCGGGAAATATGGGGTTTTGAGTCCCTTTCAGTGAGGAAGGTGTAGGTCTTGTCTATTCCATACTTGGTTTTTGGAACGGTACCTGTGCTTATATCAAATTCTTGTTTTATGCATCATCCCACCTCACCTTCCCCATTAAGCAGGCATAAGAGTGTTTTCTAAATGTGAGACACTGTTCACTTTCCTAACTCAGTTCAAGTGTAGCCATGTTTACAGGATCTTCATAAGTGATATCTTATGATAAGTTTCTTTTTCTGTGTGACTTATTTCACTTAGAATCATCGTACCTGAATCCACCCATTTTGCTGCTACTGGTCTTATGACATTGATTTCATGGCTGAGGGATATTCCATCGTACGTAAGTACCACAATTTTTTGAACCATTTTTATATTTCCTGGGATATTTAAGGTGTACCCAAGTTGAGGTCCTTGTAAGTAGTGCAGCCCTAAATTTTGGGGTGGCTCTGTCTTATTGATTTTCAGTTTTCCCAAGGTATATTCCCTAGACTGGAAGTGCCCTTGGCTCTGTAGCTCTGTTCTTTACTTGTTTTAGGGAACACAATACACTCCTCCAGAGAGGCAGTTGGCAATTTACATCCCGCCCATCAGCATAACAGGGCTCCCTCTTCTCCAGGGCCTGTCTTGCCTTTCTGGTTTTTACACATTTTGTGGATGTCCCTTTTGACCGGTGGGAAGTGATACTTCTTTTTAGTGCAGATTTGCATTGCCCGCTTGCTTGCTTGGCCAAAAAGGGCGTATGCGTTTTCTCCTGAATATATTCAGGGGAAAACACATACGCCCTTTTTGGCCAAGTGCATCATTGTCGAAGTTGTGCCCCTCTTCCTGTGCTTTAAAGGCGATTCCAACGTACCTCTTGAAATCTGTTTCCTGCTATTCTGCCTCGCTCTCAAGTCCGCCTCGTTGCCTTCCCTCAACAGATTTTTGGACGATAGTTGTCCTTTATTACTCGGCCAGTTTGTGAATTGCTGTGCCCCTGAGCTCCATTTTTCAACTCGTTTGTGGTGAGCTGACCGAAAGTCCAACATTTTGGTTCAGGACCTATGCTGGTTCCCGGTGGGGAACTGAGACTTTGGTTAATTCTTCTTCCTGCCGGGAAATTACAGTGATATGTGCCCGTCCAAATGCCTAACAGCTACTCTCTCATTGGTTCTCCCTCTTCCCTTTCATCCTCTGCCAAATTGGAAATCTGTGCGAACCAGGAGGTTAAAGGGGCTGTCTCTCCAAGTTGGGAGGTTGATAGTAAAGCAGATGGAAAGTCAAACCGGAGCACCAGGAGAGGGACTATTCGTTGAGTTTTAGAAACCTTTCATATTCACAGTGTGTCCGTTCTCTAGGATTCCCGTACATGTTATAGCTGTAGTAATATTCCCTTCAACCTGGAGAGTTGGGACCCATGGAATGGGTGCCAGGCATTTGTGCTTTAAAGGGTCTGCATTTGCTCACCCAATCTCACCAATCGTCTCAGTCCCAAGTGTCCCTCCTTATGCCACATCCAGCTGTCATTGTAGATAGGGTCATTCCAGGTTTCATCAGAGACCCTGAAGGAATTGTAAAGAATTTCCCAGTTTTTTTGTTTTATTTTTGAAATTCGTTTTTATAGTGGGTTTGAGCTGATTCTCGCTGCCATGTTTATGCCAGTCTAGACACACTTGATTCCCTTACGGAGACATATCAATACATAGGTTTTAAGATTCTTACTAGTCAGATATATTCCTCTGCGGAAAATATGGGGTTTTGAGTCCCTTTCACTGAGGAAGGTGTAGGTCTTGTCTATTCCATACTTGGTTTTTGGAACGGTACCTGTGCTTATATCAAACTCTTGTTTTATGCATCATCCCACCTCACCTTCCCCATTAAGCAGGCATAAGAGTGTTTTCTAAATGTGAGACACTGTTCACTTTCCTAACTCAGTTCAAGTGTAGCCATGTTTACAGGATCTTCATAAGTGATATCTTATGATAAGTTTCTTTTTCTGTGTGACTTATTTCACTTAGAATCATCGTACCTGAATCCACCCATTTTGCTGTTACTGGTCTTATGACATTGATTTCATGGCTGAGGGATATTCCATCGTACGTAATTACCACAATTTTTTGAACCATTTTTATATTTCCTGGGATATTTAAGGTGTACCCAAGTTGAGGTCCTTGTAAGTAGTGCAGCCCTAAATTTTGGGGTGGCTCTGTCTTATTGATTTTCAGTTTTCCCAAGGTATATTCCCTAGACTGGAAGTGCCCTTGGCTCTGTAGCTCTCTTCTTTACTTGTTTTAGGGAACACAATACACTCCTCCAGAGAGGCAGTTGGCAATTTACATCCCGCCCATCAGCATAACAAGGCTCCCTGTTCTCCAGGGCCTGTCTTGCCTTTCTGGTTTTTACACATTTTGTGGATGTCCCTTTTGACCGGTGGGAAGTGATACTTCTTTGTAGTGCAGATTTGCATTGCCCGCTTGCTTGCTTGGCCAAAAAGGGCGTATGCGTTTTCTCCTGAATATATTCAGGAGAAAACGCATACGCCCTTTTTGGCCAAGTGCATCATTGTCGAAGTTGTGCCCCTCTTCCTGTGCTTTAAAGGCGATTCCAACGTACCTCTTGAAATCTGTTTCCTGCTATTCTGCCTCGCTTTCAAGTCCGCCTCGTTGCCTTCCCTCAACAGATTTTTGGACGATAGTTGTCCTTTATTACTCGGCCAGTTTGTGAATTGCTGTGCCCCTGAGCTCCATTTTTCAACTCGTTTTTTGTGAGCTGACCGCAAGTCCAAAATTTGGTTCAGGACTTATGCTGGTTCCCGGTAGGGGTCTGAGACTTTGGTTAACTTCTTCCTGCTGGGAAATTACAGTGATATGTGCCCGTCCAAATGCCTAACAGCTACTCTCTAATTGGTTCTCCCTCTTCCCTTTCATCCTCTGCCAAATTGGAAACCTGTGCGAACCAGGAGGTTAAAGAGGCTGTCTCTCCAAGTTGGGAGGTTGATAGTAAAGCAGATGGAAAGTCAAACCGGAGCACCAGGAGAGGGACTATTCGTTGAGTTTTAGAAACCTTTCGTATTCACAGTGTGTCCGTTCTCTAGGTTTCCCGTACATGTTATAGCTGTAGTAATATTCCCTTCAACCTGGAGAGTTGAGACCCATGGAATGGGTGCCAGGCATTTGTGCTTTAATGGGTCTGCATTTGCTCACCCAATCTCACCAATCGTCTCAGTCCCAAGTGTCCCTCCTTATGCCACATCCAGCTGTCATTGTAGATAGGGTCATTCCAGGTTTCATCAGAGACCCTGAAGTAATTGTAAAGAATTTCCCAGTTTTTTTGTTTTGTTTTTGAAATTCCTTTTTATAGTGGGTTTGAGATGATTCTCGCTGCCATGTTTATGCCAGTCTAGACACACTTGACTCCCTCACGGAGACATATCAATACATAGGTTTTAAGATTCTTACTAGCCAGATATATTCCTCTGCGGGAAATATGGGGTTTTGAGTCCCTTTCACTGAGGAAGGTGTAGGTCTTGTCTATTCCATAGTTGGTTTTTGGAACGGTACCTGTGCTTATATCAAACTCTGGTTTTATGCATCACCCCACCTCTCCTTCCCCCTTAAGCAGGCATAAGAGTGTTTTCTAAATGTGAGACACTGTTCTCTTTCCTAACTCAGTTCAAGTGTAGCCATGTTTACAGAATCTTCATAAGTGATATCTTATGATAAGTTTCTTTTTCTGTGTGACTTATTTCACTTAGAATCATCGTACCTGAATCCACCCATTTTGCTGCTACTGGTCTTATGACATTGATTTCATGGCTGAGGGATATTCCATCGTTCGTAAGTACCACAATTTTTTGAACCATTTTTATATTTCCTGGGATATTTAAGGTGTACCCAAGTTGAGGTCCTTGTAAGCAGTGCAGCCCTAAATTTTGGGGTGGCTCTGTCTTATTGATTTTCAGTTTTCCCAAGGTATATTCCCTAGACTGGAAGTGCCCTTGGCTCTGTAGCTCTCTTGTTTACTTGTTTTAGGGAACACAATACACTCCTCCAGAGAGGCAGTTGGCAATTTACATCCCGCCCATCAGCATAACAAGGCTCCCTGTTCTCCAGGGCCTGTCTTGCCTTTCTGGTTTTTACACATTTTGTGGATGTCCCTTTTGACCGGTGGGAAGTGATACTTCTTTGTAGTGCAGATTTGCTTTGCCCGCTTGCTTGCTTGGCCAAAAAGGGCGTATGTGTTTTCTCCTGAATATATTCAGGAGAAAACGCATACGCCCTTTTTGGCCAAGTGCATCATTGTCGAAGTTGTGCCCCTCTTCCTGTGCTTTAAAGGCGATTCCAACGTACCTCTTGAAATCTGTTTCCTGCTATTCTGCCTCGCTTTCAAGTCCGCCTCGTTGCCTTCCCTCAACAGATTTTTGGATGATAGTTGTCCTTTATTACTCGGCCAGTTTGTGAATTGCTGTGCCCCTGAGCTCCATTTTTCAACTCGTTTTTGGTGAGCTGACCGCAAGTCCCACATTTTGGTTCAGGACCTCTGCTGGTTCCCGGTGGGGGTTGAGACTTTGGTTAATGCTTCTTCCTGCTGGGAAATTACAGTGATATGTGCCTGTCCAAATGCCTAACAGCTACTCTCTAATTGGTTCTCCCTCTTCCCTTTCATCCTCTGCCAAATTGGAAACCTGTGCGAACCAGGAGGTTAAAGGGGCTGTCTCTCCAAGTTGGGAGGTTGATAGTAAAGCAGATGGAAAGTCAAACTGGAGCACCAGGAGAGGGACTATTCGTTGAGTTTTAGAAACATTTCGTATTCACAGTGCGTCCGTTCTCTAGGTTTCCCGTACATGTTATAGCTGTAGTAATATTCCCTTCAACCTGGAGAGTTGAGACCCATGGAATCGGAGCCAGGCATTTGTGCTTTAATGGGTCTGCATTTGCTCACCCAATCTCACCAATCCTCTCAGTCCCAAGTGTCCCTCCTTATGCCACATCCAGCTGTCATTGTAGATAGTGTCATTCCAGGTTTCATCAGAGACCCTGAAGGAATTGTAAAGAATTTCCCAGTTTTTTTGTTTTGTTTTTGAAATTCCTTTTTATAGTGGGTTTGAGCTGACTCTCGCTGCCATGTTTATGCCAGTCTAGACACACTTGATTCCCTTACGGAGACATATCAATCCATAGGTTTTAAGATTCTTACTAGTCAGATATATTCCTCTGCGGGAAATATGGGGTTTTGAGTCCCTTTCACTGAGGAAGGTGTAGGTCTTGTCTATTCCATAGTTGGTTTTTGGAACGGTACCTGTGCTTATATCAAACTCTGGTTTTATGCATCACCCCACCTCTCCTTCCCCCTTAAGCAGGCATAAGAGTGTTTTCTAAATGTGAGACACTGTTCTCTTTCCTAACTCAGTTCAAGTGTAGCCATGTTTACAGGATCTTCATAAGTGATATCTTATGATAAGTTTCTTTTTCTGTGTGACTTATTTCACTTAGAATCATTGTACCTGAATCCACCCATTTTGCTGCTACTGGTCTTATGACATTGATTTCATGGCTGAGGGATATTCCATCGTACGTAAGTACAACAATTTTTTGAACCATTTTTATATTTCCTGGGATATTTAAGGTGTACCCAAGTTGAGGTCCTTGTAAGCAGTGCAGCCCTAAATTTTGGGGTGGCTCTGTCTTATTGATTTTCAGTTTTCCCAAGGTATATTCCCTAGACTGGAAGTGCCCTTGGCTCTGTAGCTCTGTTCTTTACTTGTTTTAGGGAACACAATACACTCCTCCAGAGAGGCAGTTGGCAATTTACATCCCGCCCATCAGCATAACAGGGCTCCCTGTTCTCCAGGGCCTGTCTTGCCTTTCTGGTTTTTACACATTTTGTGGATGTCCCTTTTGACCGGTGGGAAGTGATACTTCTTTTTAGTGCAGATTTGCATTGCCCGCTTGCTTGCTTGGCCAAAAAGGGCGTATGCGTTTTCTCCTGAATATATTCAGGGGAAAACACATACGCCCTTTTTGGCCAAGTGCATCATTGTCGAAGTTGTGCCCCTCTTCCTGTGCTTTAAAGGCGATTCCAACGTACCTCTTGAAATCTGTTTCCTGCTATTCTGCCTCGCTCTCAAGTCCGCCTCGTTGCCTTCCCTCAACAGATTTTTGGACGATAGTTGTCCTTTATTACTCGGCCAGTTTGTGAATTGCTGTGCCCCTGAGCTCCATTTTTCAACTCGTTTGTGGTGAGCTGACCGAAAGTCCAACATTTTGGTTCAGGACCTATGCTGGTTCCCGGTGGGGAACTGAGACTTTGGTTAATTCTTCTTCCTGCCGGGAAATTACAGTGATATGTGCCCGTCCAAATGCCTAACAGCTACTCTCTCATTGGTTCTCCCTCTTCCCTTTCATCCTCTGCCAAATTGGAAATCTGTGCGAACCAGGAGGTTAAAGGGGCTGTCTCTCCAAGTTGGGAGGTTGATAGTAAAGCAGATGGAAAGTCAAACCGGAGCACCAGGAGAGGGACTATTCGTTGAGTTTTAGAAACCTTTCATATTCACAGTGTGTCCGTTCTCTAGGATTCCCGTACATGTTATAGCTGTAGTAATATTCCCTTCAACCTGGAGAGTTGGGACCCATGGAATGGGTGCCAGGCATTTGTGCTTTAAAGGGTCTGCATTTGCTCACCCAATCTCACCAATCGTCTCAGTCCCAAGTGTCCCTCCTTATGCCACATCCAGCTGTCATTGTAGATAGGGTCATTCCAGGTTTCATCAGAGACCCTGAAGGAATTGTAAAGAATTTCCCAGTTTTTTTGTTTTATTTTTGAAATTCGTTTTTATAGTGGGTTTGAGCTGATTCTCGCTGCCATGTTTATGCCAGTCTAGACACACTTGATTCCCTTACGGAGACATATCAATACATAGGTTTTAAGATTCTTACTAGTCAGATATATTCCTCTGCGGAAAATATGGGGTTTTGAGTCCCTTTCACTGAGGAAGGTGTAGGTCTTGGCTATTCCATACTTGGTTTTTGGAACGGTACCTGTGCTTATATCAAACTCTTGTTTTATGCATCATCCCACCTCACCTTCCCCATTAAGCAGGCATAAGAGTGTTTTCTAAATGTGAGACACTGTTCACTTTCCTAACTCAGTTCAAGTGTAGCCATGTTTACAGGATCTTCATAAGTGATATCTTATGATAAGTTTCTTTTTCTGTGTGACTTATTTCACTTAGAATCATCGTACCTGAATCCACCCATTTTGCTGTTACTGGTCTTATGACATTGATTTCATGGCTGAGGGATATTCCATCGTACGTAATTACCACAATTTTTTGAACCATTTTTATATTTCCTGGGATATTTAAGGTGTACCCAAGTTGAGGTCCTTGTAAGTAGTGCAGCCCTAAATTTTGGGGTGGCTCTGTCTTATTGATTTTCAGTTTTCCCAAGGTATATTCCCTAGACTGGAAGTGCCCTTGGCTCTGTAGCTCTCTTCTTTACTTGTTTTAGGGAACACAATACACTCCTCCAGAGAGGCAGTTGGCAATTTACATCCCGCCCATCAGCATAACAAGGCTCCCTGTTCTCCAGGGCCTGTCTTGCCTTTCTGGTTTTTACACATTTTGTGGATGTCCCTTTTGACCGGTGGGAAGTGATACTTCTTTGTAGTGCAGATTTGCATTGCCCGCTTGCTTGCTTGGCCAAAAAGGGCGTATGCGTTTTCTCCTGAATATATTCAGGAGAAAACACATACGCCCTTTTTGGCCAAGTGCATCATTGTCGAAGTTGTGCCCCTCTTCCTGTGCTTTAAAGGCGATTCCAACGTACCTCTTGAAATCTGTTTCCTGCTATTCTGCCTCGCTTTCAAGTCCGCCTCGTTGCCTTCCCTCAAGAGATTTTTGGACGATAGTTGTCCTTTATTACTCGGCCAGTTTGTGAATTGCTGTGCCCCTGAGCTCCATTTTTCAACTCGTTTTTTGTGAGCTGACCGCAAGTCCAAAATTTGGTTCAGGACTTATGCTGGTTCCCGGTAGGGGTCTGAGACTTTGGTTAACTTCTTCCTGCTGGGAAATTACAGTGATATGTGCCCGTCCAAATGCCTAACAGCTACTCTCTAATTGGTTCTCCCTCTTCCCTTTCATCCTCTGCCAAATTGGAAACCTGTGCGAACCAGGAGGTTAAAGAGGCTGTCTCTCCAAGTTGGGAGGTTGATAGTAAAGCAGATGGAAAGTCAAACCGGAGCACCAGGAGAGGGACTATTCGTTGAGTTTTAGAAACCTTTCGTATTCACAGTGTGTCCGTTCTCTAGGTTTCCCGTACATGTTATAGCTGTAGTAATATTCCCTTCAACCTGGAGAGTTGAGACCCATGGAATGGGTGCCAGGCATTTGTGCTTTAATGGGTCTGCATTTGCTCACCCAATCTCACCAATCGTCTCAGTCCCAAGTGTCCCTCCTTATGCCACATCCAGCTGTCATTGTAGATAGGGTCATTCCAGGTTTCATCAGAGACCCTGAAGTAATTGTAAAGAATTTCCCAGTTTTTTTGTTTTGTTTTTGAAATTCCTTTTTATAGTGGGTTTGAGATGATTCTCGCTGCCATGTTTATGCCAGTCTAGACACACTTGACTCCCTCACGGAGACATATCAATACATAGGTTTTAAGATTCTTACTAGCCAGATATATTCCTCTGCGGGAAATATGGGGTTTTGAGTCCCTTTCACTGAGGAAGGTGTAGGTCTTGTCTATTCCATAGTTGGTTTTTGGAACGGTACCTGTGCTTATATCAAACTCTGGTTTTATGCATCACCCCACCTCTCCTTCCCCCTTAAGCAGGCATAAGAGTGTTTTCTAAATGTGAGACACTGTTCTCTTTCCTAACTCAGTTCAAGTGTAGCCATGTTTACAGAATCTTCATAAGTGATATCTTATGATAAGTTTCTTTTTCTGTGTGACTTATTTCACTTAGAATCATCGTACCTGAATCCACCCATTTTGCTGCTACTGGTCTTATGACATTGATTTCATGGCTGAGGGATATTCCATCGTTCGTAAGTACCACAATTTTTTGAACCATTTTTATATTTCCTGGGATATTTAAGGTGTACCCAAGTTGAGGTCCTTGTAAGCAGTGCAGCCCTAAATTTTGGGGTGGCTCTGTCTTATTGATTTTCAGTTTTCCCAAGGTATATTCCCTAGACTGGAAGTGCCCTTGGCTCTGTAGCTCTCTTGTTTACTTGTTTTAGGGAACACAATACACTCCTCCAGAGAGGCAGTTGGCAATTTACATCCCGCCCATCAGCATAACAAGGCTCCCTGTTCTCCAGGGCCTGTCTTGCCTTTCTGGTTTTTACACATTTTGTGGATGTCCCTTTTGACCGGTGGGAAGTGATACTTCTTTGTAGTGCAGATTTGCTTTGCCCGCTTGCTTGCTTGGCCAAAAAGGGCGTATGTGTTTTCTCCTGAATATATTCAGGAGAAAACGCATACGCCCTTTTTGGCCAAGTGCATCATTGTCGAAGTTGTGCCCCTCTTCCTGTGCTTTAAAGGCGATTCCAACGTACCTCTTGAAATCTGTTTCCTGCTATTCTGCCTCGCTTTCAAGTCCGCCTCGTTGCCTTCCCTCAACAGATTTTTGGATGATAGTTGTCCTTTATTACTCGGCCAGTTTGTGAATTGCTGTGCCCCTGAGCTCCATTTTTCATCTCGTTTTTGGTGAGCTGACCGCAAGTCCCACATTTTGGTTCAGGACCTCTGCTGGTTCCCGGTGGGGGTTGAGACTTTGGTTAATGCTTCTTCCTGCTGGGAAATTACAGTGATATGTGCCTGTCCAAATGCCTAACAGCTACTCTCTAATTGGTTCTCCCTCTTCCCTTTCATCCTCTGCCAAATTGGAAACCTGTGCGAACCAGGAGGTTAAAGGGGCTGTCTCTCCAAGTTGGGAGGTTGATAGTAAAGCAGATGGAAAGTCAAACTGGAGCACCAGGAGAGGGACTATTCGTTGAGTTTTAGAAACATTTCGTATTCACAGTGCGTCCGTTCTCTAGGTTTCCCGTACATGTTATAGCTGTAGTAATATTCCCTTCAACCTGGAGAGTTGAGACCCATGGAATCGGAGCCAGGCATTTGTGCTTTAATGGGTCTGCATTTGCTCACCCAATCTCACCAATCCTCTCAGTCCCAAGTGTCCCTCCTTATGCCACATCCAGCTGTCATTGTAGATAGTGTCATTCCAGGTTTCATCAGAGACCCTGAAGGAATTGTAAAGAATTTCCCAGTTTTTTTGTTTTGTTTTTGAAATTCCTTTTTATAGTGGGTTTGAGCTGACTCTCGCTGCCATGTTTATTCCAGTCTAGACACACTTGATTCCCTTACGGAGACATATCAATCCATAGGTTTTAAGATTCTTACTAGTCAGATATATTCCTCTGCGGGAAATATGGGGTTTTGAGTCCCTTTCACTGAGGAAGGTGTAGGTCTTGTCTATTCCATAGTTGGTTTTTGGAACGGTACCTGTGCTTATATCAAACTCTGGTTTTATGCATCACCCCACCTCTCCTTCCCCCTTAAGCAGGCATAAGAGTGTTTTCTAAATGTGAGACACTGTTCTCTTTCCTAACTCAGTTCAAGTGTAGCCATGTTTACAGGATCTTCATAAGTGATATCTTATGATAAGTTTCTTTTTCTGTGTGACTTATTTCACTTAGAATCATTCTACCTGAATCCACCCATTTTGCTGCTACTGGTCTTATGACATTGATTTCATGGCTGAGGGATATTCCATCGTACGTAAGTACAACAATTTTTTGAACCATTTTTATATTTCCTGGGATATTTAAGGTGTACCCAAGTTGAGGTCCTTGTAAGCAGTGCAGCCCTAAATTTTGGGGTGGCTCTGTCTTATTGATTTTCAGTTTTCCCAAGGTATATTCCCTAGACTGGAAGTGCCCTTGGCTCTGTAGCTCTGTTCTTTACTTGTTTTAGGGAACACAATGTACTCCTCCAGAGCGGCAGTTGGCAATTTACATCCCGCCCATCAGCATAACAAGGCTCCCTGTTCTCCAGGGCCTGTCTTGCCTTTCTGGTTTTTACACATTTTGTGGATGTCCCTTTTGACCGGTGGGAAGTGATACTTCTTTGTAGTGCAGATTTGCATTGCCCGCTTGCTTGCTTGGCCAAAAAGGGCGTATGCGTTTTCTCCTGAATATATTCAGGAGAAAACGCATACGCCCTTTTTGGCCAAGTGCATCATTGTCGAAGTTGTGCCCCTCTTCCTGTGCTTTAAAGGCGATTCCAACGTACCTCTTGAAATCTGTTTCCTGCTATTCTGCCTCGCTTTCAAGTCCGCCTCGTTGCTTTCCCTCAACAGATTTTTGGAGGATAGTTGTCCTTTATTACTCGTCCAGTTTGTGAATTGCTGTGCCCCTGAGCTCCATTTTTCAACTCGTTTTTGGTGAGCTGACCGCAAGTCCAAAATTTTGGTTCAGGACCTATGCTGGTTCCCGGTGGGGGGCTGAGACTTTGGATAATTCTTCTTCCTGCCGGGAAATTACAGTGATATGTGCCCGTCCAAGTGCCTAACAGCTACTCTCTCATTGGTTCTCCCCCTTCCCTTTCATCCTCTGCCAAATTGGCAACCTGTGCGAACCAGGAGGTTAAAGGGGCTGTCTCTCCAAGTTGGGAGGTTGATAGTAAAGCAGATGGAAAGTCAAACCGGAACACCAGGAGAGGGACTATTCGTTGAGTTTTAGAAACCTTTCGTATTCACAGTGTGTCCGTTCTCTAGGTTTCCAGTACATGTTATAGCTGTAGTAATATTCCCTTCAACCTGGAGAGTTGGGACCCATGTAATGGGTGCAAGGCATTATTGCTTTAAAGGGTCTGCATTTGCTCACCCAATCTCACCAATCGTCTCAGTCCCAAGTGTCCCTCCTTATGCCACATCCAGCTGTCATTGTAGATAGGGTCATTCCAGGTTTCATCAGAGACCCTGAAGTAATTGTAAAGAATTTCCCAGTTTTTTTGTTTTGTTTTTGAAATTCCTTTTTATAGTGGGTTTGAGATGATTCTCGCTGCCATGTTTATGCCAGTCTAGACACACTTGACTCCCTCACGGAGACATATCAATACATAGGTTTTAAGATTCTTACTAGCCAGATATATTCCTCTGCGGGAAATATGGGGTTTTGAGTCCCTTTCACTGAGGAAGGTGTAGGTCTTGTCTATTCCATAGTTGGTTTTTGGAACGGTACCTGTGCTTATATCAAACTCTGGTTTTATGCATCACCCCACCTCTCCTTCCCCCTTAAGCAGGCATAAGAGTGTTTTCTAAATGTGAGACACTGTTCTCTTTCCTAACTCAGTTCAAGTGTAGCCATGTTTACAGAATCTTCATAAGTGATATCTTATGATAAGTTTCTTTTTCTGTGTGACTTATTTCACTTAGAATCATCGTACCTGAATCCACCCATTTTGCTGCTACTGGTCTTATGACATTGATTTCATGGCTGAGGGATATTCCATCGTTCGTAAGTACCACAATTTTTTGAACCATTTTTATATTTCCTGGGATATTTAAGGTGTACCCAAGTTGAGGTCCTTGTAAGCAGTGCAGCCCTAAATTTTGGGGTGGCTCTGTCTTATTGATTTTCAGTTTTCCCAAGGTATATTCCCTAGACTGGAAGTGCCCTTGGCTCTGTAGCTCTCTTGTTTACTTGTTTTAGGGAACACAATACACTCCTCCAGAGAGGCAGTTGGCAATTTACATCCCGCCCATCAGCATAACAAGGCTCCCTGTTCTCCAGGGCCTGTCTTGCCTTTCTGGTTTTTACACATTTTGTGGATGTCCCTTTTGACCGGTGGGAAGTGATACTTCTTTGTAGTGCAGATTTGCTTTGCCCGCTTGCTTGCTTGGCCAAAAAGGGCGTATGTGTTTTCTCCTGAATATATTCAGGAGAAAACGCATACGCCCTTTTTGGCCAAGTGCATCATTGTCGAAGTTGTGCCCCTCTTCCTGTGCTTTAAAGGCGATTCCAACGTACCTCTTGAAATCTGTTTCCTGCTATTCTGCCTCGCTTTCAAGTCCGCCTCGTTGCCTTCCCTCAACAGATTTTTGGATGATAGTTGTCCTTTATTACTCGGCCAGTTTGTGAATTGCTGTGCCCCTGAGCTCCATTTTTCATCTCGTTTTTGGTGAGCTGACCGCAAGTCCCACATTTTGGTTCAGGACCTCTGCTGGTTCCCGGTGGGGGTTGAGACTTTGGTTAATGCTTCTTCCTGCTGGGAAATTACAGTGATATGTGCCTGTCCAAATGCCTAACAGCTACTCTCTAATTGGTTCTCCCTCTTCCCTTTCATCCTCTGCCAAATTGGAAACCTGTGCGAACCAGGAGGTTAAAGGGGCTGTCTCTCCAAGTTGGGAGGTTGATAGTAAAGCAGATGGAAAGTCAAACTGGAGCACCAGGAGAGGGACTATTCGTTGAGTTTTAGAAACATTTCGTATTCACAGTGCGTCCGTTCTCTAGGTTTCCCGTACATGTTATAGCTGTAGTAATATTCCCTTCAACCTGGAGAGTTGAGACCCATGGAATCGGAGCCAGGCATTTGTGCTTTAATGGGTCTGCATTTGCTCACCCAATCTCACCAATCCTCTCAGTCCCAAGTGTCCCTCCTTATGCCACATCCAGCTGTCATTGTAGATAGTGTCATTCCAGGTTTCATCAGAGACCCTGAAGGAATTGTAAAGAATTTCCCAGTTTTTTTGTTTTGTTTTTGAAATTCCTTTTTATAGTGGGTTTGAGCTGACTCTCGCTGCCATGTTTATTCCAGTCTAGACACACTTGATTCCCTTACGGAGACATATCAATCCATAGGTTTTAAGATTCTTACTAGTCAGATATATTCCTCTGCGGGAAATATGGGGTTTTGAGTCCCTTTCACTGAGGAAGGTGTAGGTCTTGTCTATTCCATAGTTGGTTTTTGGAACGGTACCTGTGCTTATATCAAACTCTGGTTTTATGCATCACCCCACCTCTCCTTCCCCCTTAAGCAGGCATAAGAGTGTTTTCTAAATGTGAGACACTGTTCTCTTTCCTAACTCAGTTCAAGTGTAGCCATGTTTACAGGATCTTCATAAGTGATATCTTATGATAAGTTTCTTTTTCTGTGTGACTTATTTCACTTAGAATCATTCTACCTGAATCCACCCATTTTGCTGCTACTGGTCTTATGACATTGATTTCATGGCTGAGGGATATTCCATCGTACGTAAGTACAACAATTTTTTGAACCATTTTTATATTTCCTGGGATATTTAAGGTGTACCCAAGTTGAGGTCCTTGTAAGCAGTGCAGCCCTAAATTTTGGGGTGGCTCTGTCTTATTGATTTTCAGTTTTCCCAAGGTATATTCCCTAGACTGGAAGTGCCCTTGGCTCTGTAGCTCTGTTCTTTACTTGTTTTAGGGAACACAATGTACTCCTCCAGAGCGGCAGTTGGCAATTTACATCCCGCCCATCAGCATAACAAGGCTCCCTGTTCTCCAGGGCCTGTCTTGCCTTTCTGGTTTTTACACATTTTGTGGATGTCCCTTTTGACCGGTGGGAAGTGATACTTCTTTGTAGTGCAGATTTGCATTGCCCGCTTGCTTGCTTGGCCAAAAAGGGCGTATGCGTTTTCTCCTGAATATATTCAGGAGAAAACGCATACGCCCTTTTTGGCCAAGTGCATCATTGTCGAAGTTGTGCCCCTCTTCCTGTGCTTTAAAGGCGATTCCAACGTACCTCTTGAAATCTGTTTCCTGCTATTCTGCCTCGCTTTCAAGTCCGCCTCGTTGCTTTCCCTCAACAGATTTTTGGAGGATAGTTGTCCTTTATTACTCGTCCAGTTTGTGAATTGCTGTGCCCCTGAGCTCCATTTTTCAACTCGTTTTTGGTGAGCTGACCGCAAGTCCAAAATTTTGGTTCAGGACCTATGCTGGTTCCCGGTGGGGGGCTGAGACTTTGGATAATTCTTCTTCCTGCCGGGAAATTACAGTGATATGTGCCCGTCCAAGTGCCTAACAGCTACTCTCTCATTGGTTCTCCCCCTTCCCTTTCATCCTCTGCCAAATTGGCAACCTGTGCGAACCAGGAGGTTAAAGGGGCTGTCTCTCCAAGTTGGGAGGTTGATAGTAAAGCAGATGGAAAGTCAAACCGGAACACCAGGAGAGGGACTATTCGTTGAGTTTTAGAAACCTTTCGTATTCACAGTGTGTCCGTTCTCTAGGTTTCCAGTACATGTTATAGCTGTAGTAATATTCCCTTCAACCTGGAGAGTTGGGACCCATGTAATGGGTGCAAGGCATTATTGCTTTAAAGGGTCTGCATTTGCTCACCCAATCTCACCAATCGTCTCAGTCCCAAGTGTCCCTCCTTATGCCACATCCAGCTGTCATTGTAGATAGGGTCATTCCAGGTTTCATCAGAGACCCTGAAGTAATTGTAAAGAATTTCCCAGTTTTTTTGTTTTGTTTTTGAAATTCCTTTTTATAGTGGGTTTGAGATGATTCTCGCTGCCATGTTTATGCCAGTCTAGACACACTTGACTCCCTCACGGAGACATATCAATACATAGGTTTTAAGATTCTTACTAGCCAGATATATTCCTCTGCGGGAAATATGGGGTTTTGAGTCCCTTTCACTGAGGAAGGTGTAGGTCTTGTCTATTCCATAGTTGGTTTTTGGAACGGTACCTGTGCTTATATCAAACTCTGGTTTTATGCATCACCCCACCTCTCCTTCCCCCTTAAGCAGGCATAAGAGTGTTTTCTAAATGTGAGACACTGTTCTCTTTCCTAACTCAGTTCAAGTGTAGCCATGTTTACAGAATCTTCATAAGTGATATCTTATGATAAGTTTCTTTTTCTGTGTGACTTATTTCACTTAGAATCATCGTACCTGAATCCACCCATTTTGCTGCTACTGGTCTTATGACATTGATTTCATGGCTGAGGGATATTCCATCGTTCGTAAGTACCACAATTTTTTGAACCATTTTTATATTTCCTGGGATATTTAAGGTGTACCCAAGTTGAGGTCCTTGTAAGCAGTGCAGCCCTAAATTTTGGGGTGGCTCTGTCTTATTGATTTTCAGTTTTCCCAAGGTATATTCCCTAGACTGGAAGTGCCCTTGGCTCTGTAGCTCTCTTGTTTACTTGTTTTAGGGAACACAATACACTCCTCCAGAGAGGCAGTTGGCAATTTACATCCCGCCCATCAGCATAACAAGGCTCCCTGTTCTCCAGGGCCTGTCTTGCCTTTCTGGTTTTTACACATTTTGTGGATGTCCCTTTTGACCGGTGGGAAGTGATACTTCTTTGTAGTGCAGATTTGCTTTGCCCGCTTGCTTGCTTGGCCAAAAAGGGCGTATGTGTTTTCTCCTGAATATATTCAGGAGAAAACGCATACGCCCTTTTTGGCCAAGTGCATCATTGTCGAAGTTGTGCCCCTCTTCCTGTGCTTTAAAGGCGATTCCAACGTACCTCTTGAAATCTGTTTCCTGCTATTCTGCCTCGCTTTCAAGTCCGCCTCGTTGCCTTCCCTCAACAGATTTTTGGATGATAGTTGTCCTTTATTACTCGGCCAGTTTGTGAATTGCTGTGCCCCTGAGCTCCATTTTTCATCTCGTTTTTGGTGAGCTGACCGCAAGTCCCACATTTTGGTTCAGGACCTCTGCTGGTTCCCGGTGGGGGTTGAGACTTTGGTTAATGCTTCTTCCTGCTGGGAAATTACAGTGATATGTGCCTGTCCAAATGCCTAACAGCTACTCTCTAATTGGTTCTCCCTCTTCCCTTTCATCCTCTGCCAAATTGGAAACCTGTGCGAACCAGGAGGTTAAAGGGGCTGTCTCTCCAAGTTGGGAGGTTGATAGTAAAGCAGATGGAAAGTCAAACTGGAGCACCAGGAGAGGGACTATTCGTTGAGTTTTAGAAACATTTCGTATTCACAGTGCGTCCGTTCTCTAGGTTTCCCGTACATGTTATAGCTGTAGTAATATTCCCTTCAACCTGGAGAGTTGAGACCCATGGAATCGGAGCCAGGCATTTGTGCTTTAATGGGTCTGCATTTGCTCACCCAATCTCACCAATCCTCTCAGTCCCAAGTGTCCCTCCTTATGCCACATCCAGCTGTCATTGTAGATAGTGTCATTCCAGGTTTCATCAGAGACCCTGAAGGAATTGTAAAGAATTTCCCAGTTTTTTTGTTTTGTTTTTGAAATTCCTTTTTATAGTGGGTTTGAGCTGACTCTCGCTGCCATGTTTATTCCAGTCTAGACACACTTGATTCCCTTACGGAGACATATCAATCCATAGGTTTTAAGATTCTTACTAGTCAGATATATTCCTCTGCGGGAAATATGGGGTTTTGAGTCCCTTTCACTGAGGAAGGTGTAGGTCTTGTCTATTCCATAGTTGGTTTTTGGAACGGTACCTGTGCTTATATCAAACTCTGGTTTTATGCATCACCCCACCTCTCCTTCCCCCTTAAGCAGGCATAAGAGTGTTTTCTAAATGTGAGACACTGTTCTCTTTCCTAACTCAGTTCAAGTGTAGCCATGTTTACAGGATCTTCATAAGTGATATCTTATGATAAGTTTCTTTTTCTGTGTGACTTATTTCACTTAGAATCATTCTACCTGAATCCACCCATTTTGCTGCTACTGGTCTTATGACATTGATTTCATGGCTGAGGGATATTCCATCGTACGTAAGTACAACAATTTTTTGAACCATTTTTATATTTCCTGGGATATTTAAGGTGTACCCAAGTTGAGGTCCTTGTAAGCAGTGCAGCCCTAAATTTTGGGGTGGCTCTGTCTTATTGATTTTCAGTTTTCCCAAGGTATATTCCCTAGACTGGAAGTGCCCTTGGCTCTGTAGCTCTGTTCTTTACTTGTTTTAGGGAACACAATGTACTCCTCCAGAGCGGCAGTTGGCAATTTACATCCCGCCCATCAGCATAACAAGGCTCCCTGTTCTCCAGGGCCTGTCTTGCCTTTCTGGTTTTTACACATTTTGTGGATGTCCCTTTTGACCGGTGGGAAGTGATACTTCTTTGTAGTGCAGATTTGCATTGCCCGCTTGCTTGCTTGGCCAAAAAGGGCGTATGCGTTTTCTCCTGAATATATTCAGGAGAAAACGCATACGCCCTTTTTGGCCAAGTGCATCATTGTCGAAGTTGTGCCCCTCTTCCTGTGCTTTAAAGGCGATTCCAACGTACCTCTTGAAATCTGTTTCCTGCTATTCTGCCTCGCTTTCAAGTCCGCCTCGTTGCTTTCCCTCAACAGATTTTTGGAGGATAGTTGTCCTTTATTACTCGTCCAGTTTGTGAATTGCTGTGCCCCTGAGCTCCATTTTTCAACTCGTTTTTGGTGAGCTGACCGCAAGTCCAAAATTTTGGTTCAGGACCTATGCTGGTTCCCGGTGGGGGGCTGAGACTTTGGATAATTCTTCTTCCTGCCGGGAAATTACAGTGATATGTGCCCGTCCAAGTGCCTAACAGCTACTCTCTCATTGGTTCTCCCCCTTCCCTTTCATCCTCTGCCAAATTGGCAACCTGTGCGAACCAGGAGGTTAAAGGGGCTGTCTCTCCAAGTTGGGAGGTTGATAGTAAAGCAGATGGAAAGTCAAACCGGAACACCAGGAGAGGGACTATTCGTTGAGTTTTAGAAACCTTTCGTATTCACAGTGTGTCCGTTCTCTAGGTTTCCAGTACATGTTATAGCTGTAGTAATATTCCCTTCAACCTGGAGAGTTGGGACCCATGTAATGGGTGCAAGGCATTATTGCTTTAAAGGGTCTGCATTTGCTCACCCAATCTCACCAATCGTCTCAGTCCCAAGTGTCCCTCCTTATGCCACATCCAGCTGTCATTGTAGATAGGGTCATTCCAGGTTTCATCAGAGACCCTGAAGGAATTGTAAAGAATTTCCCAGTTTTTTTGTTTTGTTTTTGAAATTCCTTTTTATAGTGGGTTTGAGCTGATTCTCGCTGCCATGTTTATGCCAGTCTAGACACACTTGATTCCCTTACAGAGACATATCAATACATAGGTTTTAAGATTCTTACTAGTCAGATATATTCCTCTGCGGGAAATATGGGGTTTTGAGTCCCTTTCACTGAGGAAGGTGTAGGTCTTGTCTATTCCATAGTTGGTTTTTGGAACGGTACCTGTGCTTATAGCAAACTCTGGTTTTATGCATCACCCCACCTCTCCTTGCCCCTTAAGCAGGCATAAGAGTGTTTTCTAAATGTGAGACACTGTTCTCTTTCCTAACTCAGTTCAAGTGTAGCCATGTTTACAGGATCTTCATAAGTGATATCTTATGATAAGTTTCTTTTTCTGTGTGACTTATTTCACTTAGAATCATCGTACCTGAATCCACCCATTTTGCTGCTACTGGTCTTATGACATTGATTTCATGGCTGAGGGATATTCCATCGTACGTAAGTACCACAATTTTTTGAACCATTTTTATATTTCCTGGGATATTTAAGGTGTACCCAAGTTGAGGTCCTTGTAAGCAGTGCAGCCCTAAATTTTGGGGTGGCTCTGTCTTATTGATTTTCAGTTTTCCCAAGGTATATTCCCTATACTGGAAGTGCCCTTGGCTCTGTAGCTCTGTTCTTTACTTGTTTTAGGGAACACAATGTACTCCTCCAGAGAGGCAGTTGGCAATTTACATCCCGCCCATCAGCATAACAAGGCTCCCTGTTCTCCAGGGCCTGTCTTGCCTTTCTGGTTTTTACACATTTTGTGGATGTCCCTTTTGACCGGTGGGAAGTGATACTCCTTTGTAGTGCGGATTTACATTGCCCGCTTGCTTGCTTGGCCAAAAAGGGCGTATGCGTTGTCTCCTGAATATATTCAGGAGAAAACGCATACGCCCTTTTTGGCCAAGTGCATCATATTCGAAGTTGTGTCCCTCTTCCTGTGCTTTAAAGGCGATTCCAACGTACCTCTTGAAATCTGTTTCCTGCTCTTCTGCCTCGCTTTCAAGTCCGCCTCGTTGCCTTCCCTCAACAGATTTTTGGACGATAGTTGTCCTTTATTACTCGGCCAGTTTGTGAATTGCTGTGCCCCTGAGCTCCATTTTTCAACTCGTTTTTGGTGAGCTGACCGCAAGTCCAACATTTTGGTTCAGGACCTCTGCTGGTTCCCGGTGGCGGATGAGACTTTGGTTAATTCTTTTTCCTGCCGGGAAATTACAGTGATATGTGCCCGTCCAAATGCCTAACAGCTACTCTCTCATTGGATCTCCCTCTTCCCTTTCATCCTCTGCAAAATTGGAAACCTGTGCGAACCAGGAGGTTAAAGGGGCTGTCTCTCCAAGTTGGGAGGTTGATAGTAAAGCAGATGGAAAGTCAAACTGGAGCACCAGGAGAGGGACTATTCGTTGAGTTTTAGAAACCTTTCGTATTCACAGTGTGTCCGTTCTCTAGGTTTCCCGTACATGTTATAGCTGTAGTAATATTCCCTTCAACCTGGAGAGTTGGGACCCATGGAATGGGTGCCAGGCATTTGTGCTTTAATGGGTCTGCATTTGCTCACCCAATCTCACCAATCGTCTCAGTCCCAAGTGTCCCTCCTTATGCCACATCCAGCTGTCATTGTAGATAGGGTCATTCCAGGTTTCATCAGAGACCCTGAAGGAATTGTAAAGAATTTCCCAGTTTTTTTGTTTTGTTTTTGAAATTCCTTTTTATAGTGGGTTTGAGCTGATTCTCGCTGCCATGTTTATGCCAGTGTAGACACACTTGATTCCCTTATGGAGACATATCAATACATAGGTTTTAAGATCCTTACTAGTCAGATATATTCCTCTGTGGGAAATATGGGGTTTTGAGACCCTTTCACTGAGGAATGTGTAGGTCTTGTCTATTCCATAGTTGGTTTTTGGAACGGTACCTGTGCTTATATCAAACTTTGGTTTTATGCATCACCCCATCTCTCCTTCCCCCTTAAGCAGGCATAAGAGTGTTTTCTAAATGTGAGACTCTGTTCTCTTTCCTAACTCAGTTCAAGTGTAGCCATGTTTACAGGATCTTCATAAGTGATATCTTATGATAAGTTTCTTTTTCTGTGTGACTTATTTCACTTAGAATCATCGTACCTGAATCCACCCATTTTGCTGCTACTGGTCTTCTGACATTGATTTCATGGCTGAGGGATATTCCATCGTACGTAAGTACCACAATTTTTTGAACCATTTTTATATTTCCTGGGATATTTAATGTGTACCCAAGTTGAGGTCCTTGTAAGCAGTGCAGCCCTAAATTTTTGGGTGGCTCTGTCTTATTGATTTTCAGTTTTCCCAAGGTATATTCCCTAGACTGGAAGTGCCCTTGGCTCTGTAGCTCTGTTCTTTACTTGTTTTAGGGAACACAATGTACTCCTCCAGAGCGGCAGTTGGCAATTTACATCCCGCCCATCAGCATAACAAGGCTCCCTGTTCTCCAGGGCCTGTCTTGCCTTTCTGGTTTTTACACATTTTGTGGATGTCCCTTTTGACCGGTGGGAAGTGATACTTCTTTGTAGTGCAGATTTGCATTGCCCGCTTGCTTGCTTGGCCAAAAAGGGCGTATGCGTTTTCTCCTGAATATATTCAGGAGAAAACGCATACGCCCTTTTTGGCCAAGTGCATCATTGTCGAAGTTGTGCCCCTTTTCCTGTGCTTTAAAGGCGATTCCAACGTACCTCTTGAAATCTGTTTCCTGCTATTCTGCCTCGCTTTCAAGTCCGCCTCGTTGCCTTCCCTCAACAGATTTTTGGACGATAGTTGTCCTTTATTACTCGGCCAGTTTGTGAATTGCTGTGCCCCTGAGCTCCATTTTTCAACTCGTTTTTTGTGAGCTGACCGCAAGTCCAAAATTTTGGTTCAGGACCTATGCTGGTTCCCGGTAGGGGGCTGAGACTTTGGATAATTCTTCTTCCTGCCGGGAAATTACAGTGATATGTGCCCGTCCAAGTGCCTAACAGCTACTCTCTCATTGGTTCTCCCTCTTCCCTTTCATCCTCTGCCAAATTGGCAACCTGTGCGAACCAGGAGGTTAAAGGGGCTGTCTCTCCAAGTTGGGAGGTTGATAGGAAAGCAGATGGAAAGTCAAACCGGAGCACCAGGAGAGGGACTATTCGTTGAGTTTTAGAAACCTTTCGTATTCACAGTGTGTCCGTTCTCTAGGTTTCCCGTACATGTTATAGCTGTAGTAATATTCCCTTCAACCTGGAGAGTTGGGACCCATGGAATGGGTGCCAGGCATTATTGCTTTAAAGGGTCTGCATTTGCTCACCCAATCTCACCAATCGTCTCAGTCCCAAGTGTCCCTCCTTATGCCACATCCAGCTGTCATTGTAGATAGGGTCATTCCAGGTTTCATCAGAGACCCTGAAGGAATTGTAAAGAATTTCCCAGTTTTTTTGTTTTATTTTTGAAATTCGTTTTTATAGTGGGTTTGAGCTGATTCTCGCTGCCATGTTTATGCCAGTTTAGACACACTTGATTCCCTCACGGACACATATCAATACATAGGTTTTAAGATTCTTACTAGTCAGATATATTCCTCTGCGGGAAATATGGGGTTTTGAGTCCCTTTCACTGAGGAAGGTGTAGGTCTTGTCTATTCCATAGTTGGTTTTTGGAACGGTACCTGTGCTTATATCAAACTCTTGTTTTATGCATCATCCCACCTCACCTTCCCCATTAAGCAGGCATAAGAATGTTTTCTAAATGTGAGACACTGTTCACTTTCCTAACTCAGTTCAAGTGTAGCCATGTTTACAGGATCTTCATAAGTGATATCTTATGATAAGTTTCTTTTTCTGTGTGACTTATTTCACTTAGAATCATCGTACCTGAATCCACCCATTTTGCTGCTACTGGTCTTATGACATTGATTTCATGGCTGAGGGATATTCCATCGTACGTAATTACCACAATTTTTTGAACCATTTTTATATTTCCTGGGATATTTAAGGTGTACCCAAGTTGAGGTCCTTGTAAGTAGTGCAGCCCTAAATTTTGGGGTGGCTCTGTCTTATTGATTTTCAGTTTTCCCAAGGTATATTCCCTAGACTGGAAGTGCCCTTGGCTCTGTAGCTCTGTTGTTTACTTGTTTTAGGGAACACAATACACTCTTCCAGAGAGGCAGTTGGCAATTTACATCCCGCCCATCAGCATAACAAGGCTCCCTGTTCTCCAGGGCCTGTCTTGCCTTTCAGGTTTTTACACATTTTGTGGATGTCCCTTTTGACCGGTGGGAAGTGATACTTCTTTGTAGTGCAGATTTGCATTGCCCGCTTGCTTGCTTGGCCAAAAAGGGCGTATGCGTTTTCTCCTGAATATATTCAGGAGAAAACGCATACGCCCTTTTTGGCCAAGTGCATCATTGTCGAAGTTGTGCCCCTCTTCCTGTGCTTTAAAGGCGATTCCAACGTACCTCTTGAAATCTCTTTCCTGCTATTCTGCCTCGCTTTCAAGTCCGCCTCGTTGCCTTCCCTCAACAGATTTTTGGACGATAGTTGTCCTTTATTACTCGGCCAGTTTGTGAATTGCTGTGCCCCTGAGCTCCACTTTTCAACTCGTTTTTGGTGAGCTGACCGCAAGTCCAACATTTTGGTTCAGGACCTCTGCTGGTCCCCAGTGGGGGTTGAGACTTTGGTTAATTCTTCTTCCTGCCGGGAAATTACAGTGATATGTGCCCGTCCAAATGCCTAACAGCTACTCTCTCATTGGTTCTCCCTCTTCCCTTTCATCCTCTGCCAAATTGGCAACCTGTGCGAACCAGGAGGTTAAAGGGGCTGCCTCTCCAAGTTGGGAGGTTGATAGTAAAGCAGATGGAAAGTCAAACTGGAGCACCAGGAGAGCGACTATTCGTTGAGTTTTAGAAACCTTTCGTATTCACAGTGTGTCCGTTCTCTAGGTTTCCAGTACATGTTATAGCTGTAGTAATATTCCCTTCAACCTGGAGAGTTGGGACCCATGGAATGGGTGCCAGGCATTTGTGCTTTAATGGGTCTGCATTTGCTCACCCAATCTCACAAATCCTCTCAGTCCCAAGTGTCCCTCCTTATGCCACATCCAGCTGTCATTGTAGATAGGGTCATTCCAGGTTTCATCAGAGACCCTGAAGGAATTGTAAAGAATTTCCCAGTTTTTTTGTTTTGTTTTTGAAATTCCTTTTTATACTGGGTTTGAGCTGATTCTCGCTGCCATGTTTATGCCAGTGTAGACACACTTGATTCCCTTACGGAGACATATCAATACATAGGTTTTAAGATCCTTACTAGTCAGATATATTCCTCTGCGGGAAATATGGAGTTTTGAGTCCCTTTCACTGAGGAAGGTGTAGGTCTTGTCTATTCAATAGTTGGTTTTTGGAACGGTACCTGTGCTCATATCAAACTCTGGTTTTATGCATCACCCAACCTCTCCTTCCCCCTTAAGCAGGCATAAGAGTGTTTTCTAAATGTGAGACTCTGTTCTCTTTCCTAACTCAGTTCAAGTGTAGCCATGTTTACAGGATCTTCATAAGTGATATCTTATGATAAGTTTCTTTTTATGTGTGACTTATTTCACTTAGAATCATCGTACCTGAATCCACCCATTTTGCTGCTACTGGTCTTATGACATTGATTTCATGGCTGAGGGATATTCCATCGTACGTAAGTACCACAATTTTTTGAACCATTTTTATATTTCCTGGGATATTTAAGGTGTACCCAAGTTGAGGTCCTTGTAAGTAGTGCAGCCCTAAATTTTGGGGTGGCTCTGTCTTATTGATTTTCAGTTTTCCCAAGGTATATTCCCTAGACTGGAAGTGCCCTTGGCTCTGTAGCTCTGTTGTTTACTTGTTTTAGGGAACACAATACACTCCTCCAGAGAGGCAGTTGGCAATTTACATCCCGCCCATCAGCATAACAAGGCTCCCTGTTCTCCAGGGCCTGGCTTGCCTTTCTGGTTTTTACACATTTTGTGGATGTCCCTTTTGACCGGTGGGAAGTGATACTTCTTTGTAGTGCAGATTTGCATTGCCCGCTTGCTTGCTTGGCCAAAAAGGGCGTATGCGTTTTCTCCTGAATATATTCAGGAGAAAACGCATACGCGCTTTTTGGCCAAGTGCATCATTGTCGAAGTTGTGCCCCTCTTCCTGTGCTTTAAAGGCGATTCCAACGTACCTCTTGAAATCTGTTTCCTGCTATTCTGCCTCGCTTTCAAGTCCGCCTCGTTGCCTTCCCTCAACAGATTTTTGGACGATAGTTGTCCTTTATTACTCGGCCAGTTTGTGAATTGCTGTGCCCCTGAGCTCCATTTTTCAACTCGTTTTTTGTGAGCTGACCGCAAGTCCAAAATTTTGGTTCAGGACTTATGCTGGTTCCCGGTGGGCGTCTGAGACTTTGGTTAACTTCTTCCTGCCGCGAAATTACAGTTATATGTGCCCGTCCAAATGCCTAACAGCTACTCTCTCATTGGTTCTCCCTCTTCCGTTTAATCCTCTGCCCAATTGGAAACCTGTGAGAACCAGGAGGTTACAGGGGCTGTCTCTCCAAGTTGGGAGGTTGATAGTAAAGCAGATGGAAAGTCAAACCAGAGCACCAGGAGAGGGACTATTCGTTGAGTTTTAGAAACCTTTCGTATTCACAGTGTGTCCGTTCTCTAGGTTTCCCGTACATGTTATAGCTGTAGTAATATTCCCTTCAACCTGGAGAGTTTGGACCCATGGAATGGGTGCCAGGTAATTGTGCTTTAAAGTGTCTGCATTTGCTCACCCAATCTCACCAATTCCCTCAGTCCCAAGTGTCCCTCCTTACGCCACATCCAGCTGTCATTGTAGATAGGGTCATTCCAGGTTTCATCAGAGACCCTGAAGGAATTGTAAAGAATTTCCCAGTTTTTTTGTTTTGTTTTTGAAATTCCTTTTTATAGTGGGTTTGAGCTGATTCTCGCTGCCATATTTATGCCAGTCTAGACACCCTTGCTTCCCTCACGGAGACATATCAATACATAGGTTTTAAGATTCTTACTAGTCAGATATATTCCTCTGCGGGAAATATGGGGTTTTGAGTCCCTTTCACTGAGGAAGGTGTAGGTCTTGTCTATTCCATAGTTGGTTTTTGGAACGGTACCTCTGCTTATAGCAAACTCTGGTTTTATGCATCACCCCAACTCTCCTTCCCCCTTAAGCAGGCATAAGAGTGTTTTCTAAATGTGAGACACTGTTCTCTTTCCTAACTCAGTTCAAGTGTAGCCATGTTTACAGGATCTTCATAAGTGATATCTTATGATAAGTTTCTTTTTCTGTGTGACTTATTTCACTTAGAATCATCGTACCTGAATCCACCCATTTTGCTGCTACTGGTCTTATGACATTGATTTCATGGCTGAGGGATATTCCATCGTACGTAAGTACCACAATTTTTTGAACCATTTTTATATTTCCTGGGATATTTAAGGTGTACCCAAGTTGAGGTCCTTGTAAGCAGTGCAGCCCTAAATTTTGGGGTGGCTCTGTCTTATTGATTTTCAGTTTTCCCAAGGTATATTCCCTAGACTGGAAGTGCCCTTGGCTCTGTAGCTCTGTTCTTTACTTGTTTTAGGGAACACAATGTACTCCTCCGGAGAGGCAGTTGGCAATTTACATCCCGCCCATCAGCATAACAAGGCTCCCTGTTCTCCAGGGCCTGTCTTGCCTTTCTGGTTTTTACACATTTTGTGGATGTCCCTTTTGACCGGTGGGAAGTGCAACTTCTTTATAGTGCAGATTTGCATTGCCCGCTTCCTTGCTTGGCCAAAAAGGGCGTATGCGTTTTCTCCTGAATATATTCAGGAGAAAACGCATACGCCCTTTTTGGCCAAGTTCATCATTGTCGAAGTTGTGCCCCTCTTCCTGTGCTTTAAAGGCGATTCCAACGTACCTCTTGAAATCTGTTTCCTGCTATTCTGCCTCGCTTTCAAGTCCGCCTCGTTGCCTTCCCTCAACAGATTTTTGGACGATAGTTGTCCTTTATTACTCGGCCAGTTTGTGAATTGCTGTGCCCCTGAGCTCCATTTTTCAACTCGTTTTTGGTGAGCTGACCGCAAGTCCAAAATTTTGGTTCAGGATCTATGCTGGTTCCCGGTGGGGGGCTGAGACTTTGGATAATTCTTCTTCCTGCCGGGAAATTACAGTGATATGTGCCCGTCCAAGTGCCTAACAGCTACTCTCTCATTGGTTCTCCCTCTTCCCTTTCATCCACTGCCAAATTGGCAACCTGTGCGAGCCAGGAGGTTAAAGGGGCTGTCTCTCCAAGTTGGGAGGTTGATAGCAAAGCAGATGGAAAGTCAAACTGGAGCACCAGGAGAGCGACTATTCGTTGAGTTTTAGAAACCTTTCGTATTCACAGTGTGTCCGTTCTCTAGGTTTCCCGTACATGTTATAGCTGTAGTAATATTCCCTTCAACCTCGAGAGTTGGGACCCATGGAATGGGTGCCAGGTATTTGTGCTTTAAAGTGTCTGCATTTGCTCACCCAATCTCACAAATCCTCTCAGTCCCAAGTGTCCCTCCTTATGCCACATCAAGCTGTCATTGTAGATAGGGTCATTCCAGGTTTCATCAGAGACCCTGAAGGAATTGTAAAGAATTTCCCAGTTTTATTGTTTTGTTTTTGAAATTCCTTTTTATAGTGGGTTTGAGCTGATTCTCGCTGCCATGTTTATGCCAGTCTAGACACACTTGATTCCCTCACGGAGACATATCAATCCATAGGTTTTAAGATTCTTACTAGTCAGATATATTCCTCTGCGGGAAATATGTGGTTTTGAGTCCCTTTCACTGAGGAAGGTGTAGGTCTTGTCTATTCCATAGTTGGTTTTTGGAACGGTACCTGTGCTTATATCAAACTCTGGTTTTATGCATCACCCCACCTCTCCTTCCCCCTTAAGCAGGCATAAGAGTGTTTTCTAAATGTGAGACACTGTTCTCTTTCCTAACTCAGTTCAAATGTAGCCATGTTTACAGTATCTTCATAAGTGATATATTATGATAAGTTTCTTTTTCTGTGTGACTTATTTCACTTAGAATCATCGTACCTGAATCCACCCATTTTGCTGCTACTGGTCTTATGACATTGATTTCATGGCTGAGGGATATTCCATCGTACGTAAGTACCACAATTTTTTGAACCATTTTTATATTTCCTGGGATATTTAAGGTGTACCCAAGTTGAGGTCCTTGTAAGCAGTGCAACCCTAAATTTTGGGGTGGCTCTGTCTTATTGATTTTCAATTTTCCCAAGGTATATTCCCTAGACTGGAAGTGCCCTTGGCTCTGTAGCTCTGTTCTTTACTTGTTTTTGGGAACACAATGTACTCCTCCAGAGAGGCAGTTGGCAATTTACATCCCGCCCATCAGCATAACAAGGCTCCCTGTTCTCCAGGGCCTGTCTTGCCTTTCTGGTTTTTACACATTTTGTGGATGTCCCTTTTGACCAGTGGGAGGTGATACTACTTTGTAGTGCGGATTTGCATTGCCCGCTTGCTTGCTTGGCCAAAAAGGGCGTATGCGTTTTCTCCTGAATATATTCAGGAGAAAACACATACGCCCTTTTTGGCCAAGTGCATCATTGTCGAAGTTGTGCCCCTCTTCCTGTGCTTTAAAGGCGATTCCAACGTACCTCTTGAAATCTGTTTCCTGCTCTTCTGCTTCGCTTTCAAGTCTGCCTCGTTGCCTTCCCTCAACAGATTTTTGGACGATAGTTGTCCTTTATTTCTCAGCCAGTTTGTGAATTGCTGTGCCCCTGAGCTCCATTATTCAACTCATTTTTGGTGAGCTAACCGCACGTCCAAAATTTTGGTTCAGGACCTATGCTGGTTCCCGGTGGGGGGCTGAGACTTTGGTTAATTCTTCTTCCTGCTGGGAAGTTAGAGTGATATGTGCCCGTCCAACTGCCTAACAGTTACTCTATCATTAGTTATCACTCTTCCCTTTCATCCTCTGCCAAATTGGCAACCTGTTCAAACCAGGAGGTTATAGGGGCTGTCGCTCCAAGTTGGGAGATTGATAGTAAAGCGGATGGAAAGTCAAACCGGAGCACCAGGTGAGGGAATATTCGTTGAGTTTTAGAAACCTTTCGTATTCACAGTGTGTCCGTTCTCTAGGTTTCCCGTACATGTTATAACTGTAGTAATATTCCCTTCAACCTGGAGAGTTGGGTCCCATGGAATGGGTGCCATGCATTATTGCTTTAAAGGGTCTGCATTTGCTCACCCAATCTCACCAATCCTCTCAGCCCCAAGTGTCCAGCCTTATGCCACATCCAGCTGTCGTTGTAGATAGGGTCATTCCAAGTTTCATCAGAGACCCTGAAGGAATTGTAAAGAATTTCCCAGTTTTTTTGTTTTGTTTTTAAATTCCTTTTTATAGTGGGTTTGAGCTGATTCTCGCTGCCATGTTTCTGCCAGTCTAGACACACTTGATTCCCTTACGGAGACATATCAGTACATAGGTTTTAAGATTCTTACTAGTCAGATATATTCCTCTTCGTGAAATATGGGGTTTTGAGTCCCTTTCACTGAGGAAGGTGTAGGTCTTGTCTATTCCATAGTTGGTTTTTGGAACGGTACCTGTGCTTATATCAAACTCTGGTTTTATGCTTCACCCCACCTCTCCTTCCTCCTTAAGCAGGCATAAGAGTGTTTTCTAAATGTGAGACACTGTTCTCTTTCCTAACTCAGTTCAAGTGTAGCCATGTTTACAGGATCTTCATAAGTGATATCTTATGATAAGTTTCTTTTTCTGTGTGATTTATTTCACTTAGAATCATCGTACCTGAATCCACCCATTTTGCTGCTACTGGTCTTATGACATTGATTTCATGGCTGAGGGATATTCCATCGTATGTAAGTACCACAATTTTTTGAACCATTTTTATATTTCCTGGGATATTTAAGGTGTACCCAAGTTGAGGTCCTTGTAAGCAGTGCAGCCCTAAATTTTGGGGTGGCTCTGTCTTATTGATTTTCGGTTTACCCAAGGTATATTCCCTAGACTGGAAGTGCCCTTGGCTCTGTAGCTCTGTTCTTTACTTGTTTTAGGGAACAAAATGTACTCCTCCAGAGAGGCAGTTGGCAATTTACATCCCGCCCATCAGCATAACAAGGCTCCCTGTTCTCCAGGGCCTGTCTTGCCTTTCTGGTTTTTACACATTTTGTGGATGTCCCTTTTGACCTGTGGGAAGTGCTACTTCTCTGTAGTGCAGATTTGCATTGCCCGCTTGCTTGCTTGGCCAAAATGTGCGTATGCGTTTTCTCCTGAATATATTCAGGAGAAAACGCATACGCCCTTTTTGGCCAAGTGCATCATTGTCGAAGTTGTGCCCCTCTTCCTGTGCTTTAAAGGCGATTCCAACGTACCTCATTAAATCTGTTTCCTGCTATTCTGCCTCGCTTTCAAGTCCGCCTCGTTGCCTTCCCTCAACAGATTTTTGGACGATAGTTGTCCTTTATTACTCGGCCAGTTTTTGAATTGCTGTGCCCCTGAGCTCCATTTTTCAACTCGTTTTTTGTGAGCTGACCGCAAGTCCAAAATTTTGGTTCAGGACCTATACTGGTTCCCGGAGTGTGGCTGAGAATTTGGTAAATTCTTCTTCCTGCCAGGAAATTAGAGTGAAATGTGCCCGTCCAAATGCCTAACAGCTACGCTCTCATTGGTTCTCCCTCTTCTCTTTCATCCTCTGCCAAATTGGAAAGCTGTGCGAACCAGGAGGTTAAAGGGGCTGTCTCTCCAAGTTGGGAGATTGATAGTAAAGCAGATGGAAAATCAAACTGGAGCACAAGGAGAGGGACTATTCTTTGAGTTTTAGAAACCTTTTGTATACACAGTGTGTCCGTTCTCTAGGTTTCCCGTACATGTTATAGCTGTAGAAATAGTTCCTTCAACCTGGAGAGTTGGGACTCATAGAATGGGTGCCACATATTATTGTTTTAAATTGTCTGCATTTGCTCACCCAATCTCACCAATCCTCTCAGTCCCAAGTGTCCAGCCTTATGCCACATCCAGCTGTCGTTGTTTATAGTGTCATTCCATGTTTCATCAGAGACCCTGAAGGAATTCTAAAGAATTTCCCTGTCTTTTGTTTTGTTTTTGAATTTCCTTTTCTAGTGGGTTTGAGCTGATTCTCGCTGCCATGTTTATGCCAGTCTAGACACACTTGATTCCCTTACAGAGACATATCAATACATAGGTTTTAAGATTCTTACTAGTAAGATATATTCCTCTGCGGAAAATATGGGGTTTTGAGTTCCGTTCACAGAGGAAGTAGTAGGTCCTGTCTATTCTGTATTTGGATTATGGAACCGTACCTGTGCTAAGATCAAACTCTGGTTTTATTCATCACCCCACCTCTGCTTTCCCCTTAAGCATGCATAAGAGTGTTTTCTAAATATGAGACTCTGTTCCCTTTCCTAATTCATTCCATGTGTAGCCATGTTTATATACCCTTCATAAGTGATATCTTATGATAAATTTCTTTTTCTGTGTGATTTTTTCAGTTAGAATCATCGTACATGAATCCCGTCATTATGCTGCTACTGGCCTTATGACATTGACTTCATGGCTGAGGGATATTCCATCATACGTATGTACCACAATTTCTTTACCATTTTTGTCTTTCCTGGGATATATAAGGTGTCCCGAAGTCGAGGTTCTTGTAAGCAGTGCTGCCATAAATTTTCGGGTGGCTGTGTCTTATTGATTTTCAATTTTCCCAAGGTATATGCCCGTGACTGGAAGTGCCTTAGGTTGTGAAGCACTGTTGTTTTCTTCTTTTTGGGAACACAATGCACTCCTCCAGAGTGGCTGTTGGCAATTTACATCCCACCCATCCGCATAACAAGGCTCCCTCTTCTCCAGATCCTGTCTTGCCTTTCTTGTTTTTACACATTTTACGGATGTCCCTTTTGACCGGTTGGAAGTGATACTTCTTTGTAGTGCAGATTTGCATTGTGCGGTTGCTTGGTTGGCCAAAATGGGCGTATGCGTTTTCTCCTGAATATATTCAGGAGAAAACGCATGCGCCCTTTATGGACAATTCCATAATTGTCGAAGTTGTGATGCTTTTCCTGTGTTTAAAGGCGATTCCAATGTACTTCTGGAAATCTGTTTCGTGCACTTCTGCCTCATTTTCAAGTCCGCCTCATGGCTTTATCTCAACAGATTTTTGGAAGAGAGTAGTCCTTTATAACTCTGCAAGTCAGTGAATTTCTGTGCCCCTGAGTTCCATTTTTCAACTCGCGTTTTTGTGAGCTGACTGCCAATCCACAACTTTGCTTCAGGACCTATACTGGTTCCATTGGGGGGGCTGGCTCAGAGTTTGTTAATTCTTCTTCGTGACGGGAATTTAGAGTGACATGTGGCCATCCAAATGCCTACAGCTACTCTCTAATTGTTTCTCCCTCTTCCCTTATATCCTCTGCACAACGTGCCAACTGTCTGAACCAGGAGGTTAAAGGTGCTGACTCTCCAATTTGGGAGATTGATACTAAAGCAGTTGGAATGTCAAACTGGTGCACAAGGAGAGAAAAAAATTAGTAGAGTTTTAGAAACCTTTCACCATCAGATGGTGTCCATTCTCTAGGTTTCCCATACATGTTGTAACTGTAGTGATATTCCCTTCTACCTGGAGAGTTGGGAACCATGGAATGGGTGCAAGGTATTATTGCTTTAAATGGTCTGCATTTTCTCACTCAATCTCACCAATCCTCTCAGTCCCAAGTGACCAGCCTTATGCCACATCCAGCTGTCGTTGTAGATAGGGTCATTCTAAGTTTCATCAGAACCCCTGAAGGTATTGTGTAAGAATTTCACTGTTTATTTGTTTTGTTTTGAAATTCATTTTTATAGTGGGTTTGAGCTGATTCTCACTGCCGTGTTTATGTCGTTCTAGACACACTTGGTTACCTTAAGGAGACATATCAATACATAGGTTTTAAGATTCTTACTAGTCAGATATACTACTCTGCGGGGAATAGGGGTGTTGAGCCCCATTCACTGAGGAAAGAGTAGGTCTTGTCTATTCTGTATTTGGATTATGCAACCGTACCTGTGCTAATATCAAACTCTGGTTTTATGCATCACCCCACCTCTCCTTTCCTCTTGAGCAGGCATAAGAGTGTTTTCTAAATGTGAGACTCTTCTCTTTCCTAATTCAGTTCATGTGTAGCCATGTTTACAAGACCTTCATAAGTGATATCTTATGATAAGTTTCTTTTTCTGTGTGACTTATTTCAGTTAGAATCATCGTACATGAATCCACTCACTATGCTGCTACTGGCCTTATGACATTGATTTCATGGCTGAGGGATATTCCATCGTACGTATGTACCACAATTTCTTTACTTTTTTTGTCTTTCCTGGGATATTTAAGGTGTCTCGAAGTCGATGTTCTTGTAAGCAGTGCTGCACTATATTTTGGGTTGGCTGTGTCTTATTGATTTTCAATTTTCCCAAGGTATATTCCCATGACTGGAAGTGCCTTAGGTTGTGAAGCTCTGTTGTTTAATTCTTTTAGGGAACACAGTGCAATCCTCCAGAGTGGCTGTTGGCAATCTACATCCCACCCATCAGCATAACAAGGCTCCCTGTTCTCCAGAGACCCTCTTGCTTTTCTGGTTTTTACACATTTTACGGATATCCCTTTTGACTGGTGGGAAGTGATACTTCTTTGTAGTGCAGATTTGCATTGTGCGGTTGCTTGGTTGGCCAAAATGGGTGTATGTGTTTTCTCCTGAATATATTCAGGAGAAAACGCATGCACCCTTTATGGACAATTCCATAATTGTCGAAGTTGTGATGCTTTTCCTGTGTTTAAAGGCGATTCCAATGTACTTCTGGAAATCTGTTTCGTGCAAATCTCCCTCATTTTCAAGTCCGCCTCATGGCTTTTCCTCAACAGATTTTTGGAAGAGAGTAGTCCTGTATAACTCTGCAAGTTCGTGAATTGCTGTGCCCCTGAGCTCCATTTTTCATCTTGTGTTTTTGTGAGCTGACCGCAAACCCACAATTTTGCTTCAGGACCTATACTAGTTATGCGGGTGGGGCAGGCTGAGAGTTTGGTTAATTCTTCTTCGTGACGGGAAATTAGAGTGACATGTGGCCGTCCAAATGCCTACAGCTACTCTCTCATTGGTTCTCCCTCTTCCCTTATATCCTCTGCAAAATGTGCCAACTTTGCGACCCAGGAGGTTATAGGGGCTGACTCTCCAAGTTGGGAGATTGATATTAAAGCAGTTGGAATGTCAAGCTGGAGCACATGGAGAGAAAAAAATTAGTAGAGTTTTAGAAACCTTTCACCATCAGAGGGTGTCCATTCTCTAGGTTTCCCATACATGTTATAACTGTAGTGATATTCCCTTCTACCTGGAGAGTTGGGAACCATGGAATGGGTGCCAGGTATTATTGCTTTAAACGGTCTGCATTTTCTCACCCAATCTCACCAATCCTCTCAGTCCCAAGTGAACAGCCTTATGCCACATCCAGCTGTCGTTGTAGATAGGGTCATTCCAAGTTTCATCAGAACCCCTGAAGGTATTGTGTAAGAATTTCACTGTTTCTTTGTTTTGTTTTGAAATTCCTTTTTATAGTGGGTTTGAGCTCATTCTCACTTCCGTGTTTATGTCATTCTAGACACACTTGGTTCCCTTATGGAGACATATCAATACATAGGTTTTAAGATCCTTACTAGTCAGATATATTTCTCTGTGGGGAATAGGGGTGTTGAGTCCCATTCACTGAGGAAGGAGTTGGGCTTGTCTCTTCTGTATTTGGATTATGGAACGGTACCTGTGTTAATATCAAACTCTGGTTTTGTGTGTCTCCCCACCTCTCCTTCCCCCTTAAGCAAGCATAAGAGTGTTTTCTAAATCTGAGACTCTGTTCTCTTTCCTAATTCAGTTCATATGTAGCCAGGTTTACATTCCCTTCATAAGTGATATCTTATATCAGAATGCACCATGGCCCTTGTCATAATAATGCTCCATGACCCCTGTCATCACAATGCTCCATTCCCTGGTTATCACAATGCTCCATGTCCCTTGTCATAACAATTCTCCACGTACTTGTCATCACAATGCTACATGACACTTCTCATCACAAAGTTACATGCTCGTTTCATCACAATTCTCCATGCACTTGTCATTGCAATGTTCCATGACCCCTGTCATAGGAAGCTCCAAGTGTTTGTCATCACAATGCTTCACGATTTTATCATCAAAATTCTCAATGGCACTTTTCATCACAATGTTCCGTACCCTTGTCATCACAATGCTCCTTGCCCTTGTCATCACAATGCTCCATGACCCCTGTCATCACAATGCTTCATGCCCCTTGTCATTACAGTGCTCCATGATGCTCGTCATCACAATTACCCAAGGTCTTCTCATCACAATGCTCCACGGCTTTGCCATCACAATGCTCCATGCCCTGGTCATCTCAAAGCTCAATGTCCCTTGTCCTCACAATTCTCCACTTCCTTGTCATCACAATGCTCCATGGCACTTCTCATCACAAAGTTATATGCTCTTGTCATAACAATACTCCATGCACTTGTCATCACAATGCTCCATGACCCCTGTCATAGGAAGCTCCATGTGCTTGTCATCAAAATGTTTCACGACATGGACATTAAAATTATCAATGGCCCTTGTTATCTCAATGCTCCATGCGCTTATCATCACAATGCTCCTTTACCTTTGTCACAACAATCCTCCATGACACTTGGCATCACAATGCTCCGTGCTATTGTCATCACAGTGGAACATGACATATGTCATCACAATGCTCCCTGACACCTGTCTTCACAATACTCCATGCCCTTGTCATCACAAAGTGCCATGCCCACTGTCATCAAAATAATCCATGAAACTTGTCAGACCAAAGCTCCATGCCACCTTTCATCACAATGCTCCATGAACCCTGTCATCTCAATGCACCATGCCCATCATCATAATGCTTCATGCTCTTGTCATCACAATGAAATCAAAATGCTCCATGACCTCTGTCATCACAATGCTCCAAACCCTTGTGATCACAATGTTCCATAACACTTGTCATCACAATACCCCATGACGCTACTCATCACAATTATCCATGGACTTCTCATCACAATGCCCCATGACATTTGTCATCACAATGCGCAATACACATGTCATCACAATGCTCCCTGACTCTTGCCATCAGTATGCTCCCTGAACCCTTTCATGACAAGGCTCCATGCCTTTTTCA
This sequence comes from Hyperoodon ampullatus, assembly GCF_949752795.1. Taxonomy (NCBI): domain Eukaryota; kingdom Metazoa; phylum Chordata; class Mammalia; order Artiodactyla; family Ziphiidae; genus Hyperoodon; species Hyperoodon ampullatus. The sequence goes on along the minus strand of NW_027640676.1, from coordinate 988,624 downwards.
TCACAATGATCCATGCCATTTTCATCACAATGCTCCAAGACCCCTGTAATCACAATGTTCCATGCCCTTGTCATCACAAAGCTCCATGATGCATGTCATCAGAATGCTCCATGGCCTTCTCATCACAATGCTCCATGCCCTTGTGATCACAATGCTCCAAGACCCCTGTAATCACAATGGTCCATGCCCCTTTTCATCAGAATGCTCCATGAGACTTGTCATCACAAGGCTCCATGGTCTTCTCATCACAATGCTCCAGGACATTGTCATCAAAATGCCCCATTCCCTTATCATCACAATGCTCCATGACCCCTGTCATCACAATACTCCATGAACATTTTCAGCCCAATGCTCCATGACCTTCTCATCACAATGCTCCATGACCAATATCATCACAATGCTCCATGACCACAGTCATCACAACGCTCAATATCACCTGACAACACAATGATCCGGGACTCTTGTCATCACAATGCTCCATTCCCTAGTCATCCCAATGCTCCATGACCCCTGTCATCACAATACTCCATGAACATTTTCAGCCCAATGCTCCATGACACTTGTCATCACAATGATGCATGCCCTTGTCATCCCAATGCTCCATGACCCCTGTAATCACAATGCTCTGTGACGCTTGTCATCACAGTGCTCCATGACACCTGTCATCACAATGCTCCATGCCTTTGTCGGCAAAATGCTACATGACCTTGTCATTACAATGTTCTATGCACTTGTCATCACAATACTCCATTACCATTGCCATCACAATCCTCCATGAACCTTGGGATCACATTGCTCCATGCCCTTGTCATCACAATGCTCCATGCTCCTTGAAATCAAAATGATCCATGACCTCTGTCATCACAATGCTCCAAACCCTTGTGATCACAATGTTCCATAACACTTGTCATCACAATGCTCCATGATGCCTGTCATCACAATACTCCATGCCCTTTTCATCACAATGCTCCATGACCTTTGTCATCACAATTCTCGATACACTTGTCATCACAATGCTCCCTGACACTTGTCGTCAGAATGCTCCTTGAACCCTGTCACAAAAAGGCTCCATGCCTTTTTCATCAAAATGCACCATGCCGTTTTCATCCCAATGCTCCATGCCATTGTCATCAAAATACTCCACAAGCTTGTCATCAGAATGCTCCATGTCCCTTGTCATCACAATTTTCCATGCACTTGTCAGCACAATGCTCCCTGACCCTTGTCATCACAATGCTCCAAGCCATTGTCATCACAATGCTCCATTACCTTTGTCATCAGAATCCTCCATGACACTTGGCATCACAATGCTCCATGGCATTGTCATCACAATGGGCCATTACATATGTCATCACAATGCTCCCTGACACCTGTCTTCACAATAATGAATGACCTGGTCATCGCAATGCTCCATGCCCTTGTCATCACAATGCGCCATTCCAACTGTCATCGCAATAAGCCATGAAACTTATTAGACCAATGCTCCATGCCCTTGTCATCACAATGCCCCATGCCCTTGTTATCACAATGCTCCATGACCCCTGTCATGACAATGCTCCGTGACTCCAGTCATCACAAGGCTTCATGACCTTTGTCATCACAATGGTCCATGCCCTTGTCATCACAATGCTCTATGCCTTTCTCAGCACAATGCTCCATGACCCTTGTCATCACAATGCTCCATGCGCTTGTCAGCACAATGCTCCATGACCCATGTCATCACAATGCACCATGCGCTTGTCGTCACAGTGCTCCACAATCTTGTCATCACAATGCTCCATAAACATTGTCATCACAATGCTCCATGCACTTCAAATCAAAATGCTCTCTCACCACTGATATCACAATGTTACATCACTATTCATCACAATACTCCCTCAACCCTGTCATCACAATGTTCCATGACTCCTGTCATCACAATGCTACATGCACTTATCATCACAATGTTTGATGATCCCTGACATCACAATGTTCCATAACCCCTGTCATCAAAATGCTCCATGAGCCTTTTCATCAAAATGCTCCATGACCCCTAACATCACAATGTTACATAACGCCTCTCATCAAAATGTTCCATGACACTTTTCATTAAATTGGTCCATGACAATGTCATCACAATGTTCCCTGCCCTTCTTATCACAATGCACCACGCCCTTGTCATCAAAATGCTCCATGACCTTTGTCATCACAAAGCTCCATGACCCTTGGCATCACAATGCTCCATGCCATTGTCATCACAATACTCCATGAAACCTCTCATCACATTGTTCCATGCAATTGTCATCAAAAAGCTCCATGGTGCTTTTCATCACACTGCTCGATGCCCTTCTCATCACAATGCTCCATGCCCTTGTCATTACAAACCTCCATGACCCATGTATCACTGTGTTCCGTGCCCTTGTCATCACAATGCTCCATGCCCACTCTCATCACAATAATCCATGAAACTTTTCAGACAAATGTTCCATGCCCTTGTCATCACAATGCTCCATTACCCCTGTCATAACAATGCTCCATGACCCCTGCCATCACAACGTTCCACGACCTTGTCATCACAAGGCTCCATGACCCTTGTCATCACAATGCTCCAAGACCCCTGTAATCACAATGCTCCATGCCCTTGTCATCACAAAGCTCAATGACTCATGTCATCAGAATGCTCCATGGCCTTCTCATCACAATGCTCCTTGCCCTTGTCATCACAATGCTCCAAGACCCCTGTAATCACAATGCTCCATGCCTCTTTTCATCTCAATGCTCCATGAACGCTGTCATCACAATGCACCATGCCCATCACCATAATGCTTCAGGCTATTGTCATCACAATGAAATCAAAATGCTCCATGACCTCTGTCATCACAATGCTCCAAACCCTTGTGATCACAATGTTCCATAAAACTTATCATCACAACACCCCATGACGCTCATCATCAAAATTATCCATGGTCTTCTCATCACAATGCTCCATGAACTTTGTCATCACAATGCTCAATACACTTGTCATCACAATGCTCCATGACACTTGTCGTCAGTATGCTCCTAGAACCCTGTCATGACAAGGCTTCATGCCTTTTTCATAACAATGATCCATGCCATTTTCATCACAATACTCCATGCCCTTGTCAGCACAAATCTCCATGACGCATGTCATCAGAATGCTCCATGGTCTTCTCATCACAATACTCCATGCCCTTGTCATCACAATGCTCCAAGACCCCTGTAATCACAATGCTCCATGCCACTTTTCATCAGAATGCTCCATGAGAATTGTCATCACAAGGCTCCATGGACTTCCCATCACAATGCTCCAGGACCTTGTCATCACAGTGCTCAATTCCCTTCTCATTACAATGCTCCATGACCCCTGTCATCACAATACTCCATGAACATTTTCAGCCCAATGCTTCATGACCTTCTCATCACAATGCTCCATGACCCATATCATCACAATCCTCCATGACCACTGTCATCACAACACTCCATGACCCCTGACAACACAATGATCCGGGACTCTTGTCATCACAATGCTCCATTCCCTAGTCATCACAATGCTCCATGACCCCTGTCATCACAATACTCCATGAATATTTTCAGCCCAATGCTCCATGACACTTGTCATCACAATGATGCATGCCCTTGTCATCCCAATGCTCCATGACCCCTGTAATCACAATGCTCCGTGACGCCTATCATCACAGTGCTCCATGACCCTTATCATCACAATTCTCCATGCCTGTGTCATCAAAATCCTACATGACCTTGTCATCACAATGCTCCATGAGCTTGTCATCACAATACTCCATTACCATTTTCATCACAATCCTCCATGAACCTTGGGATCACATTGCTCCATGCCCTTGTCATCACAAAGTGCCATGCCCACTGTCATCAAAATAATCCATGAAACTTGTCAGACCAAAGCTCCATGCCACCTTTCATCACAATGCTCCATGAACCCTGTCATCTCAATGCACCATGCCCATCATCATAATGCTTCATGCTCTTGTCATCACAATGAAATCAAAATGCTCCATGACCTCTGTCATCACAATGCTCCAAACCCTTGTGATCACAATGTTCCATAACACTTGTCATCACAATACCCCATGACGCTACTCATCACAATTATCCATGGACTTCTCATCACAATGCCCCATGACATTTGTCATCACAATGCGCAATACACATGTCATCACAATGCTCCCTGACTCTTGCCATCAGTATGCTCCCTGAACCCTTTCATGACAAGGCTCCATGCCTTTTTCATCACAATGATCCATGCCATTTTCATCACAATGCTCCAAGACCCCTGTAATCACAATGTTCCATGCCCTTGTCATCACAAAGCTCCATGATGCATGTCATCAGAATGCTCCATGGCCTTCTCATCACAATGCTCCATGCCCTTGTGATCACAATGCTCCAAGACCCCTGTAATCACAATGGTCCATGCCCCTTTTCATCAGAATGCTCCATGAGACTTGTCATCACAAGGCTCCATGGTCTTCTCATCACAATGCTCCAGGACATTGTCATCAAAATGCCCCATTCCCTTATCATCACAATGCTCCATGACCCCTGTCATCACAATACTCCATGAACATTTTCAGCCCAATGCTCCATGACCTTCTCATCACAATGCTCCATGACCAATATCATCACAATGCTCCATGACCACAGTCATCACAACGCTCAATATCACCTGACAACACAATGATCCGGGACTCTTGTCATCACAATGCTCCATTCCCTAGTCATCCCAATGCTCCATGACCCCTGTCATCACAATACTCCATGAACATTTTCAGCCCAATGCTCCATGACACTTGTCATCACAATGATGCATGCCCTTGTCATCCCAATGCTCCATGACCCCTGTAATCACAATGCTCTGTGACGCTTGTCATCACAGTGCTCCATGACACCTGTCATCACAATGCTCCATGCCTTTGTCGGCAAAATGCTACATGACCTTGTCATTACAATGTTCTATGCACTTGTCATCACAATACTCCATTACCATTGCCATCACAATCCTCCATGAACCTTGGGATCACATTGCTCCATGCCCTTGTCATCACAATGCTCCATGCTCCTTGAAATCAAAATGATCCATGACCTCTGTCATCACAATGCTCCAAACCCTTGTGATCACAATGTTCCATAACACTTGTCATCACAATGCTCCATGATGCCTGTCATCACAATACTCCATGCCCTTTTCATCACAATGCTCCATGACCTTTGTCATCACAATTCTCGATACACTTGTCATCACAATGCTCCCTGACACTTGTCGTCAGAATGCTCCTTGAACCCTGTCACAAAAAGGCTCCATGCCTTTTTCATCAAAATGCACCATGCCGTTTTCATCCCAATGCTCCATGCCATTGTCATCAAAATACTCCACAAGCTTGTCATCAGAATGCTCCATGTCCCTTGTCATCACAATTTTCCATGCACTTGTCAGCACAATGCTCCCTGACCCTTGTCATCACAATGCTCCAAGCCATTGTCATCACAATGCTCCATTACCTTTGTCATCAGAATCCTCCATGACACTTGGCATCACAATGCTCCATGGCATTGTCATCACAATGGGCCATTACATATGTCATCACAATGCTCCCTGACACCTGTCTTCACAATAATGAATGACCTGGTCATCGCAATGCTCCATGCCCTTGTCATCACAATGCGCCATTCCAACTGTCATCGCAATAAGCCATGAAACTTATTAGACCAATGCTCCATGCCCTTGTCATCACAATGCCCCATGCCCTTGTTATCACAATGCTCCATGACCCCTGTCATGACAATGCTCCGTGACTCCAGTCATCACAAGGCTTCATGACCTTTGTCATCACAATGGTCCATGCCCTTGTCATCACAATGCTCTATGCCTTTCTCAGCACAATGCTCCATGACCCTTGTCATCACAATGCTCCATGCGCTTGTCAGCACAATGCTCCATGACCCATGTCATCACAATGCACCATGCGCTTGTCGTCACAGTGCTCCACAATCTTGTCATCACAATGCTCCATAAACATTGTCATCACAATGCTCCATGCACTTCAAATCAAAATGCTCTCTCACCACTGATATCACAATGTTACATCACTATTCATCACAATACTCCCTCAACCCTGTCATCACAATGTTCCATGACTCCTGTCATCACAATGCTACATGCACTTATCATCACAATGTTTGATGATCCCTGACATCACAATGTTCCATAACCCCTGTCATCAAAATGCTCCATGAGCCTTTTCATCAAAATGCTCCATGACCCCTAACATCACAATGTTACATAACGCCTCTCATCAAAATGTTCCATGACACTTTTCATTAAATTGGTCCATGACAATGTCATCACAATGTTCCCTGCCCTTCTTATCACAATGCACCACGCCCTTGTCATCAAAATGCTCCATGACCTTTGTCATCACAAAGCTCCATGACCCTTGGCATCACAATGCTCCATGCCATTGTCATCACAATACTCCATGAAACCTCTCATCACATTGTTCCATGCAATTGTCATCAAAAAGCTCCATGGTGCTTTTCATCACACTGCTCGATGCCCTTCTCATCACAATGCTCCATGCCCTTGTCATTACAAACCTCCATGACCCATGTATCACTGTGTTCCGTGCCCTTGTCATCACAATGCTCCATGCCCACTCTCATCACAATAATCCATGAAACTTTTCAGACAAATGTTCCATGCCCTTGTCATCACAATGCTCCATTACCCCTGTCATAACAATGCTCCATGACCCCTGCCATCACAACGTTCCACGACCTTGTCATCACAAGGCTCCATGACCCTTGTCATCACAATGCTCCAAGACCCCTGTAATCACAATGCTCCATGCCCTTGTCATCACAAAGCTCAATGACTCATGTCATCAGAATGCTCCATGGCCTTCTCATCACAATGCTCCTTGCCCTTGTCATCACAATGCTCCAAGACCCCTGTAATCACAATGCTCCATGCCTCTTTTCATCTCAATGCTCCATGAACGCTGTCATCACAATGCACCATGCCCATCACCATAATGCTTCAGGCTATTGTCATCACAATGAAATCAAAATGCTCCATGACCTCTGTCATCACAATGCTCCAAACCCTTGTGATCACAATGTTCCATAAAACTTATCATCACAACACCCCATGACGCTCATCATCAAAATTATCCATGGTCTTCTCATCACAATGCTCCATGAACTTTGTCATCACAATGCTCAATACACTTGTCATCACAATGCTCCATGACACTTGTCGTCAGTATGCTCCTAGAACCCTGTCATGACAAGGCTTCATGCCTTTTTCATAACAATGATCCATGCCATTTTCATCACAATACTCCATGCCCTTGTCAGCACAAATCTCCATGACGCATGTCATCAGAATGCTCCATGGTCTTCTCATCACAATACTCCATGCCCTTGTCATCACAATGCTCCAAGACCCCTGTAATCACAATGCTCCATGCCACTTTTCATCAGAATGCTCCATGAGAATTGTCATCACAAGGCTCCATGGACTTCCCATCACAATGCTCCAGGACCTTGTCATCACAGTGCTCAATTCCCTTCTCATTACAATGCTCCATGACCCCTGTCATCACAATACTCCATGAACATTTTCAGCCCAATGCTTCATGACCTTCTCATCACAATGCTCCATGACCCATATCATCACAATCCTCCATGACCACTGTCATCACAACACTCCATGACCCCTGACAACACAATGATCCGGGACTCTTGTCATCACAATGCTCCATTCCCTAGTCATCACAATGCTCCATGACCCCTGTCATCACAATACTCCATGAATATTTTCAGCCCAATGCTCCATGACACTTGTCATCACAATGATGCATGCCCTTGTCATCCCAATGCTCCATGACCCCTGTAATCACAATGCTCCGTGACGCCTATCATCACAGTGCTCCATGACCCTTATCATCACAATTCTCCATGCCTGTGTCATCAAAATCCTACATGACCTTGTCATCACAATGCTCCATGAGCTTGTCATCACAATACTCCATTACCATTTTCATCACAATCCTCCATGAACCTTGGGATCACATTGCTCCATGCCCTTGTCATCACAATGCTCCATGCTCCTTGAAATCAAAATGGTCCATGACCTCTGTCATCACAATGCTCCAACCCCTTGTGATCACAATGTTCCATAACACTTGTCATCACAACACTCCATGATGACTGTCATGACAATACTCCATGCACTTGTCGTCACAATGCTCCATGACCTTTGTCATCACAATTTTCAATACACTTGTCATCACAATGCTCCCTGACACTTGTCGTCAGAATACTCCTTGAACACTGTCATGAAAATGCTCCATGCCTTTTTCATAAGAATGCTCCATGCCCTTTTCATCACAACGCTCCATGTCATTGTCATCACAATACTCCACAAGCTTGTCATCAGAATGCTCCCTGATCATTGTCTTCAGAATGCTCCATGACCCCTGTCATCAAAATGCTCCATACCCCTTGTCATTACAGTGTTCCATGACGCTCGTCATCACAATTATCCATGGTCTTCTCATCACAATGCTCCACGGTCCTGCCATCAAAATGCTCCATGCCTTGGTCATCACGATGCTCCATGTCCTCAGTCATCACAATGTTCCATGACCCCTGTCATCACAATGCTCCATACCCCTTGTAATTACAGTGCTCCATGACGCTCGTCATCACAATTATCCATGGTCTTCTCATCACAATGCTCCACGGTCTTGCCATCACAATGCTCTATGCCCTGGTCATCACAATGCTCCATGTCCCCTGTCATCACAATTCTCCACGTTCTTGGCATCACTATGCTCCATGATACTTCTCCTCACAGTGTTACATGTTTTGTCATCACAATTCTCTATGCACTTGTCATCGTAATGCTCCATGACCCCTGTCATAGCAAGCTCCATGTGATTGTCATCACAATGCTTCATGAACATGTCATCAAAATTCTCAATGGCCCTTGTTATCACAATGCGCCATGACCCTTGTCATCACAATGCTCCAAGCCCTTGTCATCAAAATGCTCCATTACCTTTGTCATCACAATCCTCCATGACACTTGGCATCACAATGCTACATTCCATTGTCATTGCAATAGACCATGACATATGTCATCACAATGCTCCCTGACACCCTTCTTCACAATACTCCATGACCTTCTCATCACAATGCTCCATGCCATTGTCATCACAATGCGCCATGCCCACTGTCATCACAATAATCTATGAAACTTGTCAGAAAAATGCTCCATGACCCTGTCATCACAATGATCCATGCCCTTTCATCACAATGCTCTATGACCCCTGTCATCACAATGCTCCGTGACTACAGTCATCACAATGCTTCATGACCTTTGTCATCACAATGGTCCATGCCCTCGTCATCACAAGGCTCTGTGACCTTTGTGACCACAACACTCCATGAACATTTCATCACAATGCTCGGTGACCCTTGTCATCACAATGCTCCATGCCTTTGTCAGCACATTACTCCATGACACATGGCATCAAATGTGCCATGCACTTGTCATCACAATGCTCCACATCGTTGTCATCACAATGCTCCATAAACCTTGTCATCACAATGCTCCATGCGTTTGTCAGCACAATGTTCCATGACCCATGTCATCACAATGTGCCCTGTGTTTCTCATCACAATGCTCCACAGCCTTGTCATCACAATGCTCCATGCACCTCTCATCAAAATGCTCTCTCACCACTGATATCACAATGTTCCATCACTAGTCAACACAATACTCCCTCCACCCTGTCATCCCAATGTTCCATGACCCTTGTCACAACAATGCTACATGCTCTTATCATCACAATGCTCCATGACCCCTGACATCACAATGTTCCATAACCCCTGTCATCACAATGCTCCATGACCCTTTTCATCACAATGCTCCATGACCCCTAACATCACAATGTTCCATAAACACTGTCATCAAAATGTTCCATGACCCTTTTCATCCAATTGCTCCATGACACTGTCATCACAATGCTCCCTGCCCTTCTCATCACAATGCACCACGCCCTTGTCATCAAAATGCTTCATGGCCTATGTCATCACAAAGCTCCATGACCCTTGGAATCACAATGTTCCATGCCATTGTCATCACAAACCTCCATGAAACCTCTCATCACATTGCTCCATGCCGTGGTCATCACAAAGCTCCATGACGCTTGTCATCACAATGCTCCATGCCCTTGTCATTGAAATCCTCCATGACACATGTATCACTGTGTTCCGTGCCCTTGCCTTCACAATGCTCCATGCTCACTCTCATCACAATAATCCATGAAACTTTTCAGACCAATGCTCCATGCCCTTGTCATCACAATGCTCCATTACACCTGTCATAACAATGCTCCATGACCCCTGCCATCACAATGTTCTACGGCCTTGTCATCACAAGACTCCATGGCCCTTGTCATCACAATGCTCCAAGACCCCTGTAATCACAATGCTCCATGCCCATGTCATCACAAAGCTCCCTGACGCATGTCATCAGAATGCTCCATGGCCTTCTCATCACAATATTCCTTGCCCTTGTCATCACAATGCTCCAAGACCCTTGTTATTACAATGATCCATGCCTCTTTTCATCTCAATGCTCCATGAACCCTGTCATCACAATGCACCATGCCCATCATCATAATGCTTCATGCTATTGTCATCACAATGAAATCAAAATTCTCCATGACCTCTCTCATCACAATGCTCCAAACCCTTGTGATCACAATGTTCCATAACACTTGTCATCACAACGCCCCATGACGTTGGTCATCACAATTATCCATGGACTTCTCATCACAATGCTCCATGACCTTTGTCATCACAATTCTCAATACACTTGTCATCACAATGCTCCCTGACACTTGTCATCAGTATGCTCATTGAACCCTGTCATGACAAGTCTCCATGCCTTTTTCATCACAATGATCCATGCCCTTTTCATCACAATGCTCCATGCCATTGTCATCACAATACTCCACAAGCTTGTCATCAGAATGCTCCCTGACCCATGTCATCTCAATGATCCATGACCCCTGTCATCACAATGCTCCATGACACCTGTCAACACAATGCTCCATGCCCCTTGTCCTTACAGTGCTCCATGATGTTCGTCATCACAATTATCCATGGTCTTCTCATCACAGTGCTCCACGCTCTTGCCATCACAATGCTCCATGCCCTGGTTATCACAATGATCCATGTCCCCAGTCATCACAATGCTCCTTGACCCTGTCATCACAATGCTCCATACCGCTTGTCATTACAGTGCTCCATGACACTCGTAATCACAATTGTCCATGGTCTTCTCATCACAGTGCTCCACGCCCTTCTCATCAAAATGCTCCATGACCCTTGTCATCACAATGCTCCATGACCACTGTCATAACAATGCTCCATGACCCCTGTTATCACAAGGCTCCATACCACTTGTCATTACAGTGCTCCATGACGCTCCTAATCACAATTATCCATGGTCTTCTCATCACAATGCTCCACGGTCTTGCCATCACAGTGCTCCATGCCTTGGGCATCACAATGCTCCATGTCCCCGGTCATCACAATGCTCCATGACCACTGTCATCACAGTGCTCTATACCCCCTGTCATTACAGTGCTCCATGACACTCGTCATCACAATTATCCATGATCTTCTCATCACAGTGCTCCACGATCTTGCCATCACAAGGCTCCATGCCCTGGTCATCACAATGCTCCATGTCCCCAGTCATCACAATGCTCCATGACCCCTCTCATCACAATGCTCCATACCCCTTGTCATTACAGTGCTCCATGACGCTCGTCATCACAATTATCCATGGTCTTCTCATCACAGTACTCCACGGTCTTGCCATCACAATGCTCCAAGCTCTGGTCATCACAATGCTCCATGTCCCCTGTCATCACCATTCTCCACGTTCTTGGCATCACTATGCTCCATGATACTTCTCATCACAGTGTTACATATTTTGTCATCACAATTCTCTATGCACTTGTCATCGCAATGCTCCATGACCCCTGTCATAGCAAGCTCCATGTGATTGTCATCACAATGCTTCATGAACATGTCATCAAAATTCTCAATGGCCCTTGTTATCACAATGCTCCATGACCCTTGTCATCACAATGCTCCAAGCCCTTGTCATCAAAATGCTCCATTACGTTTGTCATCACAATCCTCCATGACACTTGGCATCACAATGCTACATTCCATTGTCATTGCAATAGACCATGACATATGTCATCACAATGCTCCCTGACACCCTTCTTCACAATACTCCATGACCTTCTCATCACAATGCTCCATGCCCTTGTCATCACAATGCACCATGCCCACTGTCATCACAATAATCCCTGAAACTTGTCAAACCAATGCAACATGCCCCTGTCATCACAATGCTCCATGCCCTTTCATCACAATGCTCTATGACCCCTGTCATCACAATGCTCCGTGACTACAGTCATCACAATGCTTCATGACCTTTGTCATCACAATGGTCCATGCCCTCGTCATCACAAGGCTCTGTGACCTTTGTGACCACAACACTCCATGAACATTTCATCACAATGCTCGGTGACCCTTGTCATCACAATGCTCCATGCCTTTGTCAGCACATTACTCCATGACACATGGCATCAAATGTGCCATGCACTTGTCATCACAATGCTCCACATCGTTGTCATCACAATGCTCCATAAACCTTGTCATCACAATGCTCCATGCGTTTGTCAGCACAATGTTCCATGACCCATGTCATCACAATGTGCCCTGCGTTTCTCATCACAATGCTCCACAGCCTTGTTATCACAATGCTCCATGCACCTCTCATCAAAATGCTCTCTCACCACTGATATCACAATGTTCCATCACTAGTCAACACAATACTCCCTCCACCCTGTCATCCCAATGTTCCATGACCCTTGTCACAACAATGCTACATGCTCTTATCATCACAATGCTCCATGACCCCTGACATCACAATGTTCCATAACCCCTGTCATCACAATGCTCCATGACCCTTTTCATCACAATGCTCCATGACCCCTAACATCACAATGTTCCATAAACACTGTCATCAAAATGTTCCATGACCCTTTTCATCCAATTGCTCCATGACCCTGTCATCACAATGCTCCCTGCCCTTCTCATCACAATGCACCACACCCTTGTCTTCAAAATGCTCCATGGCCTATGTCATCACAAAGCTCCATGACCCTTGGAATCACAATGCTCCATGCCATTGTCATCACAAACCTCCATGAAACCTCTCATCACATTGCTCCATGCCGTTGTCATCACAAAGCTCCATGACGCTTGTCATCACAATGTTCCATGCCCTTGTCATTGCAATCCTCCATGACACATGTATCACAGTGTTCCGTGCCCTTGCCATCACAATGCTCCATGCTCACTCTCATCACAATAATCCATGAAACTTTTCAGACCAATGTTCCATGCCCTTGTCATCACAATGCTCCATTACACCTGTCATAACAATGCTCCATGACCCCTGCCATCACAATGTTCTACGGCCTTGTCATCACAAGACTCCATGGCCCTTGTCATCACAATGCTCCAAGACCCCTGTAATCACAATGCTCCATGCCCATGTCATCACAAAGCTCCCTGACGCATGTCATCAGAATGCTCCATGGCCTTCTCATCACAATACTCCATGCCCTTGTCATCACAATGCTCCAAGACCCTTGTTATTACAATGATCCATGCCTCTTTTCATCTCAATGCTCCATGAACCCTGTCATCACAATGCACCATGCCCATCATCATAATGCTTCATGCTATTGTCATCACAATGAAATCAAAATTCTCCATGACCTCTCTCATCACAATGCTCCAAACCCTTGTGATCACAATGTTCCATAACACTTGTCATCACAACGCCCCATGACGCTGGTCATCACAATTATCCATGGACTTCTCATCACAATGCTCCATGACCTTTGTCATCACAATTCTCAATACACTTGTCATCACAATGCTCCCTGACACTTGTCATCAGTATGCTCATTGAACCCTGTCATGACAAGTCTCCATGCCTTTTTCATCACAATGATCCATGCCCTTTTCATCACAATGCTTCATGCCATTGTCATCACAATACTCCACAAGCTTGTCATCAGAATGCTCCGTGACCCTTGTCATCTCAATGATCCATGACCCCTGTCATCACAATGCTCCATGACACCTGTCATCACAATGCTCCATGCCCCTTGTCATTACAGTGCTCCATGATGTTCGTCATCACAATTATCCATGGTCTTCTCATCACAGTGCTCCACGGTCTTGCCATCACAATGCTCCATGCTCTGGTCATCACAATGCTCCATGACCCCTGTCATCACAATGCTCCATACTGCTTGTCATTACAGTGCTCCATGACACTCGTAATCACAATTGTCCATGGTCTTCTCATCACAATGCTCCACGCCCTTGTCATCAAAATGCTCCATGACACTTGTCATCACAATGCTCCATGACCACTGTCATAACAATGCTCCATGACCCCTGTCATCACAAGGCTCCATACCACTTGTCATTACAGTGCTCCATGACGCTCCTCATCACAATTATCCATGGTCTTCTCATCACAATGCTCCACGGTCTTGCCATCACAGTGCTCCATGCCTTGGGCATCACAATGCTCCATGTCCCCGGTCATCACAATGCTCCATGACCACTGTCATCACAGTGCTCTATACCCCTTGTCATTACAGTGCTCCATGACCCTCGTCATCACAATTATCCATGGTCTTCTCATCACAATGCTCCACGATCTTGCCATCGCAATGCTCCATGACCTGGTCATCACAATGCTCCATGTCCTCTGTCATCACAATTCTCCACGATCTTGGCATCACTATGCTCCATGACACTTCTCATCACAGTGTTACATGCTTTGTTATCACAATTCTATATGCACTTGTCATCGCAATGCTCCATGACCCCGTCATAGCAAGCTCCATGTGCTTGTCATCACAATACTCCATGCCCTTGTCGTCCAAATTCTCCATGACCTTTGTCATCACAATGCTCCCTGACACTTGTCGTCAGAATGCTCCCTGAAAATTGTCATGAAAAGGCTCCATGTCTTTTTCATCACAATGCCCCATGCCATTTTCATCAAAATGCTCCATGTCATTGTCATCAAAATATTCCACAAGCTTGTCATCAGAATGCTCCATGAACCTTGTCATCACAATGCTCCATGACCCCTGTTATCACAATGCTCCATACACCTTGTCATTACAGTTCTCCATGACGCTCATCATCACAATTATCCATGGTCTTCTCATCACAATGCTCCACGGTCTTGCCATCACAATACTCCATGCCCTGGTCATCACAATGCTCCATGTCCCCTGTCATCACAATTCTCCACGTTCTTGGCATCACTGTGCTCCATGATGCTTTTAATCACAGTGTTACATGCTTTGTCATCACAATTCTCTATGCACTTGTCATCGCAATGCTCCATGATCCCTGTCACAGCAAGCTCCATGTGATTGTCATCACAATGCTTCATGAACATGTCATCAAAATTCTCAATGGCCCTTGTTATCACAATGCTCCCTGACCCTTGTCATCACAATGCCCCAAGCGCTTGTCATCAAAATGCTCCATTACCTTTGTGATCACAATCCTCCATGACACTTGGCATCACAATGCTCCATTCCATTGTCATCGCAATGGACCATGACATATGTCATCACAATGCTCCCTGACACCCTTCTTCACAATACTCCATGACCTTCTCATCACAATGCTCCATGCCCTTGTCATCACAATGCGCCATGCCCACTGTCATCACAATAATCCCTGAAACTTGTCAAACCAATGCAACATGCCCCTGTCCTCACAATGCTCCATGCCCTTTCATCACAATGCTCTATGACCCCTGTCATCACAATGCTCCGTGACTCCAGTCATCACAATGCTTCATGACCTTTGTCATCACAATGGTCCATGCCCTCGTCATCACAAGGCTCTGTGACCTTTGTCACCACAGCGCTCCATGAACATTTCATCACAATGCTCGGTGACCCTTGTCATCCCAATGCTCAATGCCTTTGTTAGCACAATACTCCATGACCCATGGCATCACAATGTGCCATGCGCTTGTCATCACAATGCTCCACATCTTTGTCATCACAATGCTCCATAAACCTTGTCATCACACTGCTCCATGCACTTCTCATCAAAATTCTCTCTCACCACTGATATCACAATGTTCCATCACTAGTCAACACAATACTCCCTCACCCCTGTCATCACAATATTCCATGACCCTTGTCACAACAATGCTACATGCCTTTATCATCACAATGCTCCATTCCCCTGAAATCACAATGTTCCATAACCCCTGTCATCACAATGCTCCCTGCCCTTCACAACAGAATGCACCACACCCTTGTCATCAAAATGCTCCATGACCTTTGTCATCACAAAGCTCAATGACCCTTGTCATCACAGTGCTGCATGCCATTGTCATCACAATGCTCCATGAACCCTCTCATCACATTGTTCCATGCCCTTGTCATCACAGGCTCCATGATGCTTTTCATCACAATGCTCGATGCCATTCTTATCACAATGCTCCATGCGCTTGTCATTACAATCCTCCATGACCCATGTATCACAGTGTTCCATGCCCTTGTCATCACAATGCTCCTTGCCCCCTCTCATCACAATAATCCATGAAACTTTTCAGACCAATGCTCCATGCCCTTGTCATCACAATGCTCCATTACCCCTGTCATAACAATGCTCCATGACCCCTGCCATCACAATGTTCCACAGCCTTGTCATCACAAGGCTCCATGACCCTTGTCATCACAATGCTCCAAGACCCCTGTAATCACAATGCTCCATGCCCTTGTCATGACAAAGCTCCATGACGCATGTCAACAGAATGCTCCATGGCCTTCTCATTCACGATGTTCCATGCCTTTGTCATCACAATGCTCCAAGACTCCTGTAATCACAATGCTCCATGCCCCTTTTCATCTCAATGCTCCATGAACCCTGTCATCACAATGCACCATGCCCATCATCATAATGCTTCAGGCTATTGTCATCACAATGAAACCAAAATGCTCCATGACCTCTGTCATCACAATGCTCCAAATCCTTGTGATCAATATGTTCCATAACACTTATCATCACAACGCCCCATGACGCTCGTCATCACAATTATCCATGGTCTTCTCATCACAATGCTCCATGACCTTTGTCATCACAATACTCAATACCCTTGTCATCACAATGCTCCCTGACACTTGTTGTCAGTTTTCTCCTTGAACCCTGTCATGACAAGGCTCCATGCCTTTTTCATCACAATGATCCATGCCCTTTTCATCACAGTGCTCCAAGACCGCTGTAATCACAATGCTCCATGCCCTTGTCATCACAAAGCTCCATGATGCATGTCATCAGAACGCTCCATGGCCTTCTCATCCCAATGCTCCATGCCCTTGTCATCACAATGCTCCAAGACCCCTGTAATCACAATGCTCCATGGCACTTTTCATCAGAATGCTCCATGAGACTTGTCATCACAAGGCTCCATGGTCTTCTCATCACAGTGCTCCAGTACCTTGTCATCACAATGCTCCATGACCCCTGTCATCACAGTACTCCATGGACATTTTCAGCCCAATGCTCCATGACCTTCTCATCACAATGCGCCATGACCCCTGTCATCACAATGCTCCATGACCACTGTCATCACAACGCTCCATGAACCCTGACAACACAATGATCCGGGACTCTTGTCATTAAAATGCTCCATGACCATTGTCATCACAATGATCCATGCGCTTGTCATCCCAATGCTCCATGACCCGTGTAATCACTATGCTCCATGATGCTTGTCATCACAGTGCTCCATGAACCTTGTCATCATAATGCTCCTTGCCTTTGTCAACAAAATGGTAAATAATCTTGTCATCACAATTCTCCATGCACTTGTCATCACAATCCTCCATGACAATTGGGATCACATTGCTTCATGCCCTTGCCATCTCTCTCTTGCCTTTCTGGTTTTTACAGATATTCGGATGTCCCTTTTGACCGGTGGTAAGTGACAATTCTTTGTTGTGTGGATTTGTATTGCGCGCTTGCTTGATTGGCCAAAAAGGGTGTATTCATTTTCTTCTGAATATATTCAGGAGAAAAGGCATACGCCCTTTTTGGCCAAGTGCATCTCTGTCCAAGTTGGGATGCTTTTCCTGTGCTTTAAAGGCGATTCCAATTTACCTCTTGAAATATGTTTTGTGCAATTCTGGCTCATTTTCAAGGCCGCTTCATTGCCTTCCCTCAACAGATTTTTGGAAGAGAGTAGTCCTTTATAAGTCTGCAGGTTTGTGAATTGCTGTGCCCCTGAGCTCCAATTTTCAAATCCCATCTTTGTGAGCTGGCCGCAAATCCACAATTTTGCTTCAGGACCTATACAGGTTCCAGGGGTGGCTATATTGGTTCCCTGTGGGTGGCTGAGGCTTTGGTTAATTCTTCTTCCTGCCGGGAAATTAGAGTGACATGTGCCCGTCCAAATGCCTACATCTACTCTCTGATTGGTTCTCCCTCTTCCCTTTCATCCTCTGCACAATTAGCAAACTGTGCGAACCAGGAGGTTATAGGGGCTGACTCTCCTAAGTTGGGACATTGATAGTAAAGCAGTTGGAATGCCAAAGTGGAGCACAAGGAGAGGAAAAATTAGGAGAGTTTTAGAAACCTTTCGCCATCACAGGGTGTCCATTTTCTAGGTTTCCCATACATGTTATAATTGTAGTGATATTCCCTTCTACCTGGAGATTTCGGACACATGGAATGGTGGCATGCATTACTACTTTAAAAGGTCTGCATTTTCTCTCCCAATCTCACCAGTCCTCTCAGTCCCAAGTGTCCAGCCTTATGTCTCATCCAGCTGTCTTTGCAGATAGGGTCATTCCAGGTTTCATCAGAACCCCTGAAGGAATTGTGTAAGAATTTCGCTGTTTTTGGGGTTTTTTTGAAATTCATTTTTATAATGGGGTTGAGCTGATTTTCACTGACGTGTTTATGCCAGTCTAGACACAATTGATTCCCTTACAGAGACATATCAATACATAGGTTTTAAGATTCTTAGTAGTCAGATATATTCCTCTGTGGGGCATAGGGGTGTTGAGTCCCGTTCACTGAGGAAGGTGTAGGTCTTGTCTATTCTGTATTTGGTTTATGGAATGGTACCTGTGCTAATATCAAACTCTGGTTTTATGCATCACCCCACCTCTCCTTTCCCCTGAAGCAGGCATAAGAGATTTTTGCTAAATGTGAGACTCTGTTCTCTTTCCTAATTCAGTTCATGTGTTGTGATATTGACATTCCCTCTATAAGTCATATCTTATGATAAGATTCTTTTTCTGCGTGACTAATTTCCCTTAAAATCATCATACGTAAATCCACTCATTATGCTGCTACTGGCCTTATATACATTGATTTCACGTCTGAGTGATATTCCGTTGTACAAAATTACCACAAGTTCTTTATGCATTTCTCTTTTTCCTGGGATATTTTAGGTGTACCAAAGTTGAGGTTCTTGTATGCAGAGCAGCCCTAAACTTTGGGGTGCCTGTGTCTTATTGACATTTAGTCTTCCCAAGTTATATGTCCATGAGTTGAAGTCCCCTTGCTCCGGGGCTTTGTATTTTAGATGTTTTAAAAGCAGCATACACTTCTTCAGAGTGCCTCTTGGATATTTATACCCCACCCATCAGCGTGACTAGGCTCCCTGTTTTCCATGGCCTCTCCTGCATTTCTGGTTTGTACACATTTTTTGGATGGCCTTTCTGAGCAGTGGAAATTGAGACTTCTTTGTTGTGCGGATTTGCATTTCCCTCTTGCTTGGTTGGCCAAGAACTCTGCATGTGTTTTTTTCCTGAAGATATTCACGAAAAAAACGCATACACCCTTTTGCCCAACCGCATCATTTTAGAAATTCTGCTGCTTTTCATATGCTTTAAATGTGAGTACAATCTACCTTTTGAAATCTGTTTCCTGCAATTCTGCCTCTCATTCAGATCCTCTTCGTTACCTTACCTGAATATATTTTTGGACGTTGGTTATCATTTATATCTTTGCAGGTCTTTGAATTGTCTGCTCCTGAGCTCCATTTTGCAACTCGCTTTTTTTGTGAGCTGGCCGCCAAACCATTGGATTACTTCTGGCCCTATTCTGGTTCTGGGGAGGCAGGCTGAGCCTTTGGTTAATTCTTCTTCCTAATGGGAAATTAGAGTGACATGTGCCTGTCAAAAGTCCTACAGCTAATCTCTCATTGGTTCCCCCTCTTCCCATTTATCCTCTGCACAAATTGCAAACTGTGTGAAACAGGAGGTTAAAAGTGCTGATTCTCCAAGTGGGGAGATTGTTAGTAATGTGGCTGGAATGGCGAACCCCAGCACCAGGAGATCAAAAATGAGGTGCATTTTAGACACCTTTCCTGAGCACACGGTGTACATTCATCTCGGTTTCCCAGGCATGTTTTCGCTGTCAGAAGATTCCCTTGAACCTGCAGATTTGGGACCCATGGAATGGGTACCAGGCAGTATTACTTTAAAAGGTCTGCATTTCCTCACCCAGCCTCTCTAACATCTCTTAGCGTGCATAGCTTCCAGCCTTATATAATCATCCTGCTGTGGGTCTACATGTGTTCAATCCATGTTACATCGTAGCCCTTCAACAAAAGTTGTAAGAATTTTTGTCTGTCTCACTGTTTTTATAAATAGTTTTAAATTTATTTTTATATTGGTTACAGCTGATTTTCAAAGCTCTGTTTTTTGCTGCTGTACATCCACTTGATTCATGTACTGTGAGACAACAATAACTTCTTTTTCAGATGCTTACCAGTCATATGTATTATTTTCCAGTGACTTGAGTGGGCTGAGTGCAGTTCTTTGAGGTACCGTGTAGGCCTTGTCAGTTATTCAATTTGGTACTTGGAATGGTATCTTTGCTAATTTCAACCTCCTGGATAATACCTCACTATTCCCCACCTTTCCCATTTAGCAGCCTTATGTCTATTTTCTACATATTTGACTATGTTTCTGTTTTGTAATTTATTTCATGTGTAGCCATTTTTGATTCCACCTTTAAGTGACATCTTATGATATGTGTCTTTTTCTTTCTGACATATGTCACTTAGAATGATCTTATGTAACTCCTCCAGAGTTGTTACAACTGGCCTTATTTCATTGATTTCTGGATGAGTAATATTCCACTCTACATAAGTACCCCATCTCTTTTATCCATTTTATCCTTCCAGGGACATTTAGGTTATATCCAAGTTGAGGCCCTTTTTAACAGAGAGGTGGTAAACGTTCGGGTGCCTGTTTTCTGTTGATTTTTGTTTTTCCCAAGGTACACGCCCATGAGTGCAAGTGCCCTATGTTCTGTAGCTCATTTTTTAGATGTTTTAGCAAACACAGTACACTTCTCCAGAGTGGCCGTTGGCAAATTACATTTCCACTATCAGCCTCACAGGGCTCCCTTTTCTCCTCGCCCTGTCCTGCATTTCTGGTGTTTACACTTTATGTGGATGGCCCTTCTGACTGATGTGAAGTGATACATTTTGTGATATTGATTTCCAGTGCCCACCTGTTTGGTTGGATAAAAAGTGTGTATGGCCTTTACTTGAATATATTCAGAAAAAATGCATACACCCTTTTTGGCCAACTGCATCATTGGCGATGTTCAGCCCCTTTTCTTTTGCTTTAATGGGGAGTCCTTTCTACCTCTTCAAATCTGTTTCCTGCCACTCTCCCTTGCTTACAATTCCTTTTCTGTGACTTACCTCAAGACATTTTTCGACGATAGATATTTTCAACTCTGCAGTTTCATGAATTTTAGTGCCCCTGAGTTCCATTTTTCAACTTGTGTTTTTGGAAACTGGACACAAAACAGCGGGATTTCCTCTAGCCCTATTCTGTTTCCATGGGCAATTCTAGCCTTTGATGAATTTGTCTTCTGGATTGGAAATTAGAGTGGCATGTGCCTGTCCGAACACCTAAGACTTGTCTCTAAATTTTTCTCATCCTTCCGCTTCATCCTCTGGACAAATTCCAAACTGTGTGCAACAGGATGTTGACGGTGCTGATATCTCCAAGTGAGGAGATTGTTAGGAAAGATGCTGGAGGGTTGAACCCGAGCACCAGGCGATGAGGAGATGAGGTGCCTTTTCCAAACTCTTTCCGATCAAATGGTGTACCATCCTCTAGGTGTGACAGGCATGTTTTAGCTGTAGGAAGGGTCCCGTGCATGTAAGGAGAACACCAGGGATTTTTCCAATTCAGTGCCTCCCCGAACCCCAAACTGGGGAATTTTTAAGCTACGGCTACACGTATGTCCTTTAAGGGCCTTGGGAAATAGGCAGAGCCCAAACTTTAGATGACTGAAATCTTCAGGGTCAGAAGCGCTCACCATCGGCCTTGCTTAGGTTACATTTTATCTGTCATTGATAGATGATGTCAATAAAAATATCTATTCTTTTTCAGATTATTTCCCCTTATAGGTTATTGCAAAATATTCAGTGTAGTTCCCTGTGCTATACAGTAGTTCATTGTTGATGATCTATTTTATACATAGCAGTGTGTATGTGTTAATCCCAAACTGTTAATTTATCCCTTCTCTTACCTTTCCCCTTTGGTAATAATAAATTATTAGGTTTTATACTTCTCAGAAACGGG
The DNA here is from genome assembly GCF_949752795.1 of Hyperoodon ampullatus. Taxonomy (NCBI): domain Eukaryota; kingdom Metazoa; phylum Chordata; class Mammalia; order Artiodactyla; family Ziphiidae; genus Hyperoodon; species Hyperoodon ampullatus. Next base: position 965,804 of record NW_027640676.1, on the reverse strand, counting down.
GGAGCTGAAAGAGAGGTATCATTTTCAATGGAAAAGCATTCAAAACAAGATTGAAGCTTCAGCCAAGAGTATTCGATGTACATCCATGGAAATAAATCACTTCATTTCTCTAATGTTGACCTGACAAATAAGACAGACGTCTTCACTGAACTTGCTTATAGGAAAGTGATGGAAATATCAAATGTAAGTCTTAGAAACATCTTATTTTACCCGAGCATTATACACTGCTCTATGTTAACTACAGTTTGGCTCACACATCTGTTCATTGAAGTTACAATGTTCTCAATTTCTGTTACTGATCGTCCAGAGTGGACCCCAACAGGAGTCCCCGTGCCCAGTGTCATTGGAGCCAACAGATCAAGACTGAGTTTGGTTCAGAAGCAAAGGAAACATTATTTTGAAAACAGAATGGAGAGGTGAGAGCGTGCACTCCCCCATGGGCTGTGGGCTGGGCTGCTGTGTAGGGTCCCCGGCAGCGTCAGTGGGAGGGAGGTGATGGAGCTCTCGAGGGCTGCATTGGCTGCAGCTCAGGCTCTATGCCGCGGAGTCTGCATGGGACCCCGCTAGCTGAGGTGTCAACCCAGCCATTCTGCACTAGGAAATCGGGTCTGAAGTGCCGGGTGTGGGACCTCTGCATGCGGAACCCTAGGAGCACGTGAAATTAGACAAAGCACAAAGGAAAAACAGGTTAGACTTTATTTTATTGCCCAGATTCTCTTTTTATCTCCCAGGAATTTTTAATGAACGTTGCCGGAGACGAACACCTCCTCTGCTTTTTGTTCCGTTCCTTATTCTTGGGGTGTTGAGGGTGAAGACCCCTCTTTTGTAACTGCTTCATGCTGTGGTGGGAGCCCTGATACATGGGGGTAGGGGCAAAACGTCTCCCCACCAGCCTCCTGGTGAGGTTGATTGTCCCAAGGCCTCCTGCCTCACTTCTCGTCCGCCTAAGCACCAGCATTGGAAGTGTTACAGATTCTAATGACCTTTAAGGGTCCAGGAAAGAGAGGCACAGAGATGCTGCGGTGGCAGGTTTCACCCCACCCCACATATGTTCGGCGACCTTAGGCTGACAGTTTTTGCCAGACTAGATGCTCTGACCAGTAGTCTGTGCTTTCTTTAATTAGGTCCCTGAATTAATGTACAAACAGCACCATGTGTCAGAGCCCTGCCCGCGCAACTCCCAGACAGTCCAGTGTCAGTGGTGATCCAGGACCATGACGTCCACTGAGTCAACGGCCTTTAGAAGTAGCCAGCAGTCCAGCCGGTCATATTGGCCACCATCACCGCGGTGTCTGTAGGGTTTTCTATGGTGAAAGCATGATATACGTTTCCCCCGCCAAGCTTATTAGCTCCCCTCTGGGTGCAGTAAGTCCTGCAAGCAGTAGTCTGCTCTTTCGGGGCACAGTCTTGTCGTTTTCTGAGAGAAACTCCAGGTCAAGTGATGGTCACACGAGTCATCTTGGGGGCCCGTTGCCCCCGTTTATCTCTCTGGAGGTTGGAGTTGGAGGGCCTCCTCACTCGAGGTCAGTGTGTCCACAGAGCGACCCCTGCAACTTCAGGGCATGATGGGTGGTTAGGATCACCACGTGGGGTCCTTTTCCCTTAGGAGGGAGCTGGCCTTGTGGGCTGCTGATTTCCAGCTTTTTAGATACCCCAGTATCCTGGCCTGATGAGTCGGTGGGCAAAGCCCTTGGTGACCATAGTTTATCATACCTGAAGGGCATTCTTGTGTTGCTCCATTTCAAGTGGTCCCAGTTTTTGCACTAAGGCTCCAAGGGCGATTAACCTTTGACCGGGTATGTAAAGGTCAAAGGGTTTAGCTAAATTAGGGAGTTCCTGGGCAAGGGTCTGTATTGACTGCTCTTTCCATTCTTGAAAGGCTGCTTCTGGATTCTATTCAAAAGGATCATCATCTTTTCGTGTCAGTGTTTCATGTAGAGGCCCAGCTATTAGACTGTAGTTAGGGATCCAGATGCAGAAAACCTTGGCCTCCCCAGGAACCCCTAAGCTGTCTTCTAGTTTTAGAAGAGGTAAGGCTGCAAATGGCTTCTTCCCTATCCTGGGATGCGTTTCTCCGAATATCTGTGAGAATGAAGCCCAGGCATGTCACCTTAGCCTGGGATATTTGAGCGTTTTTCTTGGACACCTTCTATCCTTTCTTGGCTAGGTAGTTCAGAGGCGTCTTTAGTAGGCCTGGCGATCAGAATGTCATCTGCATATTGAAGGAGGGTTCCCTTTTACAGAGGTTGAACTTTTAGGTCTTTAGAGGACATTTCCCCAATGATGGTGTGGGGATTTTTGAACCATTGGGGCAGGACGGCCCAGCATTACTGCTTTTGTTGCATGTTGTGTCCTGCCACTCACAAGCCAAAAATTCTTGTGACTCTGAGATGAATGGAATACAGAAGAAGGCATCATTGAGGTCTAATACAGAATGCCATGGCCTGGTGGAAGGTAGAATGACCAGCAGGGAGTAGGAAATAGGAGCTACTGGATGTATATCCTCGGTGGCTTCACTGACTGTCCTGATATCCTTTACCAGGTCTCCAGCAGCCCATGGGGCTCTCATGGTCAGGCCAATCCCAGGATATGGAGGTCACCTGGGCTGCACCCCTACCCCACAGCCCACGGGGCTCTCGTGGTCAAGTCCCTCCCAGGGTATGGAGCTCACCTCTGCAGCTACCCAGCCGCCCATGGGGCTCTCCTACTCAGGCCCTTCCCAGGATACGGAGCTCCCCTGGGCAGGTACCCCAGCAGGGCTGGACATACAGGAACTGTGCACATAGCCCACCTTGCAGAGAACCCCCAGCTCACCTGTCGCTCACAGCTGACACAGAATACCTCAGAGCAGGACTTGAACTACCAAACAGCAGCTCTGACAGGTCTGTGACCATGGCTATCACTCTCTGCAGGCTCTTTCTGCCTGGTCTTCCAGACACTTCCACTGCAGCCAGGGCACCAGGCCTCTGTCTCCACCCACCATCACTCCTCTCCCTGACTCCTGGGTTCCTCTCATTAGGATAGTGTCTTCTTGAAGTTGTTTTCCACTCATGGACCAGATAAAATGATAAGAAAACAAGCCGTAGCTGCAGCCCCTTGTCTATCCTGACTCTCAAGAGCCCACTCCTGTTCCTAGGGCCTGGCCCGTTTAGCAAGTTTCATTTTCTGCAACTGTGAGCCCCTGAGGGGTGAGGATTGGCTGATTTTGGTAGCCTGAAACTGCCTGCCAGCCCTCCACAGGTGTGCCTGGGTTGAGGGCAATATAAACAGCTCTCCAGTGAGCGACAGCCCTTGTAGCTGTGACTGACGCCATATTCTCTGCCCCGTAGGCAGTGCCGGGGCTGTGCTGGTGGGAGGGAGTGAGGGGCCGTGGCTTTGTGGGTGGCCAGGTGTGAGTGGGGCTCTGCTGGACTTTCTGCAGGAGTTGTCAGGCTGCCACCTGCTAAAGAAGAAGATGTGTCACCGATACCTGCCGCTGGAATTTCTCCCCAGGCAGAGGTGAGGAAGTAAAAAAGCAGTGGGGGCCGTGGCAGGAGGGGTATCTCAGGCAGGGAAATGGAAAGCTTCCAGAAGAGCATCTGGGGCCAGGACCATCCTGACTGGCCTGCAGGCACCAAGTTGGCCTGTGTGCTGTCGCTGGTGTGGCTCCACAGCCCTTCCTCTAAGCTTGCAAGTTCTTGTACATATTCAGGTGTTTTACCTGGAAAGGGTGGGAAGAGTTCAGCTGCCGCAGGACTGGGGCTCAGCTCACGTTTACTCACAGATGCCTTGGCTTGGTCCCCCAGCTTTGCAATGAGGACCCTCCTTGCTTGGGGGGTGGGCTGCTGGCTGTATGGGTGATGATTCCCCACCTATGACCAATTTCAGAATTGTTTACTGCTGGAGCAAGTTCCCTGATAGGGTTTTCCTCTGTATAACTGGTGGGTTCAGGTTTTTTTTCCTTTTTTGGTTCAAGTTATATTTTATTCCTCTTTTATGTATTTATTGATATAAGCATGGAAATAATTCATTCATATAAATACATCTGTGTGAAGGGAAGAACTTTTTTCTGTTTTATTTTTAAATTTTATTTTTTTAAATTTTAAAATTTAATTTTATTTATATTTTTATACAGCAGGTTATTATTAGTTATGTATTTTATGCATATACATGTATACAGGTCAATCCCAATCTCTCAACATATGCCACCACCACCACCCCATGGCTTCCCACACTTGGTGTCCATACGTGTGTTCTCTACCTCTGTGTCTCTTTTTCTTCCCTGCAAACCAGTTCATCTGTACCATTTTTCTAGGTTCCACGTATATGCATTAATATACAATATTTGTTTTTCTCTTTCTGACTTACTTCATTCTGTATGACAGTCTCTAGATCCATCGACGTCTCTACAAATGACCCAGTTTCATTCCTTCTTATGGCTGAGTAATATTCCATTTTATATATGTACCACATCTTTATCCAATCGTCTGTCTGTGGGTATTTAGGTTGCTTCCATTACCTGGCTATCGTAAATAGTGCTGAAATGAGCATTGTGGTGAATGTGCCTTTTTGATTTATGGTTTTCTCTGGGTATATGCCCAGAAGTGGGATTGCTGGATCATATGGTAATTCTATTTCTAGTTTTTTTAAGGAAACTCCATACTGTTCTCCATCGTGACTGTATCAATTTACATTTCCACCACTAGTGGAAGAGGGATCCTTTTGTCCACCCCCTCCCCAGAATTTGTTGTTTGTAGATTTTCTGATGATGCCGATTCTAACAGGTGTGAGGTGATACCTCATTGGAGTTTTGATTTGCATTTCTCTAATAATTAGTGATGTTGAGCAGCTTTTCATGTTGGTCTTGGCCATCTCTGTGTCTTCTTTGAAGAAACGTGTCTTTAGATCTTCTGCCCAATTTTGTATTGGGTTGTTTGTTTTTTTAATATTAAGCTGCATGAGCTCTTTATATATATTGGAGATTAAACCTTTGTCCATTGATTCGTTTGCAAATATTTTCGCCCATTCTGAGGGATGCTTTTTGCCATTCCCGTTTTTTTAACAAAAAAAGAAAGAAAGAAAAAGAAGCAGAACACTAATGTGTGTACAATATCCCTTTTGAAACTGTCGTTTTGAAATATGGACGTCCTTTGAATTTTTTGGTCGATATATGAACCCAGGATTTGTTTTCAGGGCAGGTGTCATTTACAGGCCTGCAATGATTTTGAATATCAACTGACCATTAGCGCTGTGATTAAAGCTGCTCTTTTGTGACACGGCCACAATGTGGCAGCAGTTCTCCCTTACCAAATCTGGTTACTGGGGCAACAGAGCGTCAATGGAAGTTGTGTTCTAGATTGGAATGTAGAATGGAATGTACCAGGAGAAAGCCCCTCAAGTTTGTCTCACTACTTCTTGTTCGTGTTTTTAATTTAATTTTTTATTTTTTATTACAGCAAATTTGATTACAATGTTTGGCTTGTTGTAGGTGTGGAAGATGTGGTTCTTTTACACATATACATATGTCTGTTCTTCCTGGGATCCTTTTCCCATGTACCTTATGACAGAATGTTGAGTAGTCTTCTCTTGGTATTCTGTAGGCCTTTGGTGATTATATATGTCACCTGTGTTTGTATATGTCTGTTAACCCCAATATCATAATGAAACCAATCCTCACACCTTTTCATTGGTGAACCATAAGTTTGTTGAATGAATCTGTGATAGCCCTTCTCCGTGGAAATATCTGCCCTGGTATCCATTTTTCGGTCACACCTATAAGAGATATGATATGATATGTATCTTTAACTTTCTGACTTACTACAAGTCACGTGATTACCTCTAGAAACACCTACGGTGCTGCAAATGGCATTGTGTCCTTTTATTCCTTGGCTTCTATTCTGCCTTAGCGAGGTCCATTTTCAACAATGTGATTCCCTGAGTGCTGAGGATTAGCTGACCTGGGTAGCCTGACCCTGCCGGCCGGCCCTCCCCAGGTGTGCCTGGGTTGAGGTCAATATAAACAGCGCTGCAGGCAGCAATAGCCCCTGAAGCTGTGCCTGACTCCATATTCTCTGCCCCGTCAGCAGTGTCGGGGCTGTGCTGGTGGGAGGGAGTGAGGGGCCACGGCTTTGTGGGTGGCCCCGTGTAAGTGGGTCTCTGCTGGACTTTCTGCAGTAGTTGCCAGGCTGCCACCTGTAAAGAAGAGGATATGTCACCCATACCTTCCGCTGGAATTTCTCTCCGGACATAGGTGAGGAAGGAAAAAAGCAGTGGGTGCCGGGACAGGAGGGGTATCTCAGGCAGGGCAATGGAAACCTTCCAGAAGAGCGCCCAGGGCCAGGACAATCCTGACTGGCCTGCAGGCACCAAGTTGGCCTGTGTGCTGTCGCTGGTGTGGCTCCACGGCCCTTCCTCTAGGCTTTCAAGCCCTTGTACATATTCAGGGGTTTTACCTGGGAAGGGTGGGAAAAGTTCAACAGCAGCTGGCGTGGGGCTCAGCTCACCGTTACTCACAGATGCCTCGGCATGGACCCCAGTTTGAAATGAGGACGCTCCTTGCGTAGGAGTGGGATGCTGGCTCTATGGGAGATGATTCCCCACCTCTGACCAATTTCAGAATTGTTTACCGCTGGAGCAAGTGCCCTGATAGGGTTTTCCTCTGTCTAACTCGTGGGTTCAGGTTTTTTTTTTCTTTTTTGGTTCAAGTTAGATTTTATTCCTCTTTCATGTATTTATAGATATAAGCATGGAAATAATTCATTCATATAAATACATCTGTGTGAAGGGAAGAACTTTTTTCTGTTTTATTTTTAAATTTTATTTTTAAAAATTTTGAAATTTAATTTTATTTATTTTTTTATACAGCAGGTTATTATTAGTTATGTATTTTATGCATATACATGTATACATGTCAATCCCAGTCTCCCAACTCATTCCAACACCACATCCCCATGGCTTCCCACACTTGGTGTCCATACGTGTGTTCTCTACCTCTGTTTCTCTATTTCTTCACTGCAAAGCAGTTCATCTGTACCATTTTTCTAGGTTCCACGTATATGCATTAATATACAATATTTGTTTTTCTCTTTCTGACTTACTTCATTCTGTATCACAGTCTCTAGATCCATCGACGTCTCTACAAATGACCCAGTTTCATTCCTTCTTATGGCTGAGTAATATTCCATTTTATATATGTACCACATCTTTATCTATTCGTCTGTCTGTGGGTATTTAGGTTGCTTCCATTACCTGGCTATCATAAATAGTGCTGAAATGAGCATTGTGGTGAATGTGCCTTTTTGATTTATGGTTTTCTCTGGGTATATGCCCAGAAGTGGGATTGCTGGATCATATGGTAATTCTATTTCTAGTTTTTTTAAGGAAACTCCATACTGTTCTCCATCGTGACTGTATCAATTTACATTTCCACCACTAGTGGAAGAGGGATCCTTTTGTCCACAACCTACCCAGAATTCGTTGTTTGTAGATTTTCTGATGATGCCGATTCTAACAGGTGTGAGGTGATACCTCATTGTAGTTTTGATTTGCATTTCTCTAATAATTAGTGATGTTGAGCAGGTTTTCATGTGCGTCTTGGCCATCTCTGTGTCTTCTTTGAAGAAACGTCTCTTTAGATCTTCGGCCCATTTTTGTATTGGGTTGTTTGCTGTTTTAATATTAAGCTGAATGAGCGCTTTATATATATTGGAGATTAAACCTTTGTCCATTGATTCGTTTGCAAATATTTTCGCCCATTCTGAGGGATGCTTTTTGCCATTCCCGTTTTTTTAACAAAAAAAGAAAGAAAGAAAAAGAAGCAGAAGACTAATGTGTGTAAAATATGTCTTTTGAAACTGTCGTTTTGATATATGGACGTCCTTTGAATTTTTTGGTCGTTATATGACCCCAGGATTTGTTTTCAGGGCAGGTGTCATTTACAGGCCTGCAATGATTTTGAATATCAACTGACCATTAGCGCTGGGATTAAAGCTGCTGTTGTGTGAAATGACCACAAGGTGGCAGCAGTTCTCCCTTACCAAATCTGGTGTCAGGGGCAACAGAGCCTCAATGGAAGTCGTGTTCTAGATTGGAATTTAGAATGGAATGTTCCAGGAGAAAGCCCCTCAAGTTCGTCTCACTACTTCTTGTTCGTGTTTTTAATTTAATTTTTTATTTTTTATTACAGCAAATTTGATTACAATGTTTGGCTCGTTGTAGGTGTGGAAGATGTGGTTCTTTTACACATATAAATAAGTCTGTTCTTCCTGGGATCCTTTTCCCATGTACCTTATGACAGAATGTTGAGTAGTCTTCTCTTGGTATTCTGTAGGTCTTTGGTGATTCTATATGTCACCTGTGTTTGTATATGTCTGTTAACCCCAATATCATAATGAAACCAATCCTCACACCTTTCCATTGGTGAACCATAAGTTTGTTGAATGAATCTGTGATAGCCCTTCTCCGTGGAAATATCTGCGCTGGTATCCATTTTTTGGTCACACCTATAAGAGATATGATACGCTATGTGTCTTTCACTTTCTGACTTACTACAAGTCATGTGATTACCTCTAGACACACCTACGGTGCTGCAAATGGCATTGTGTCCTTTTATTCCTTGGCTTCTATTCTGCCTTAGCGAGGTCCATTTTCAACAATGTGATTCCCTGAGGGCTGAGGATTAGCTGACCTGTGTAGCCTGACCCTGCCAGCCGGCCCTCCCCTGGTGTGCCTGTGTTGAGGTCAATATAAACAGCGCTGCAGGCAGCAATAGCCCCTGAAGCAGTTCCTGACTCCATATTCTCTGCCCCGTCAGCAGTCTCGGGGCTGTGCTGGTGGGAGGGAGTGAGGGGCCACGGCTTTGTGGGTGGCCCATTGTGAGTGGGTCTCTGCTGGACTTTCTGCAGGAGATGCCAGGCTTCCACCTGTAAAGAAGAGGATGTGTCAACCATACCTTCCGCTGGAATTTCTCTCCGGACAGAGGTGAGGAAGGAAAAAAGCAGTGGGGGCCGGGACAGGAGGGGTATCTCAGGCAGGGCAATGGAAAGTTTTCAGAAGAGCGCCCAGGTCCAGGACCATCCTGGCTGGCCTGCAGGCACCAAGTTTTCCTGCGTGCTGTCGCTGGTGTGGCTCCACGGCCCTTCCTCTAGGTTTTCAAGCCCTTGTACATATTCAGGTGTTTTACCTGGGAAGGGTGGGAAAAGTTCAGCAGCAGCTGGCCTCGGGCTCAGCTCACGGTTACTCACAGATGCCTCGGGTCCCCTTCACTGAGGAAAGTGTAGGTCTTGTCTGTTCCATAGTTGGTTTTTGGAACGGTACCTGTGCTTATATCAAACTCTGCTTTTATGCATCACCCCACCTCTCCTTCCCCCTTAAGCAGGCATAAGAGTGTTTTCTAAATGTGAGACACTGTTCTCTTTCCTAACTCAGTTCAAGTGTAGCCATGTTTACAGGATCTTCATAAGTGATATCTTATGATAAGTTTCTTTTTCTGTGTGATTTATTTCACTTAGAATCATCGTACCTGAATCCACCCATTTTGCTATTACTGGTCTTATGACATTGATTTCATGGCTGAAGGTTATTCTATCGTACCTAAGTACCACAATTTTTTGAACCATTTTTATATTTCCTGGGATATTTAAGGTGTACCCAAGTTGAGGTCCTTGTAAGCACTGCAGCCATAAATATTGGGGTGGCTCTCTCTTATTGATTTTCAGTTTTCCCAAGGTATATTCCCTAGACTGGAAGTGCCCTTGGCTCTGTAGCTCTGTTGTTTACTTGTTTTAGGGATCACAATGCACTCCTCCAGAGAGGCAGTTGGCAATTTACATCCCGCCTATCAGCATAACAAGGCTCCCTGTTCTCCAGGGCCTGTCTTACCTTTCTGGCTTTTACACATTTTGTGGATGTCCCTTTTGACCGGTGGGAAGTGATACTTCTTTGTAGTGCAGATTAGCATTGCCTGCTTGCTTGCTTGGCCAAAAAGGGCGTATGCGTTTTCTCCTGAATATATTCAGGAGAAAACGCATACGCCCTTTTTGGCCAAGTGCATCATTGTCGAAGTTGTGCCCCTCTTCCTGTGCTGTAAAGGCGATTCCAACGTACCTCTTGAAATCTATTTCCTGCTATTCTGCCTCGCTTTAAAGTCTGCCTCGTTGCCTTCCCTTAACAAATTTTGGACGATAGTTTTCCTTTATTACTCTGCCATTTTGTGAATTGCTGTGCCCTTGAGCTCAATTTTTCAACTCGTTTTTTGTGAGCTGACCGCAAGTCCAAAATTTTGGTTCAAGACCTATGCTGTTTCCCGTTGGGGGGTTGAGACTTTGGTTAATTCTTCTTCCTGCTGGGAAGTTAGAGTGATATGTGCCCGTCCAAATGCCTAACAGCTACTCTCTCACTGGTTCTCCCTCTTCCCTTTCATCCTCTGCCAAATTGGAAACCTGTGCGAACCAGGAGGTTAAATGGGCTGTCTCTCCAAGTTCGGAGATTGATAGTAAAGCAGATGGAAAGTCAAACCGGAGCACCAGGAGAGGGACTATTCGTTGAGTTTTAGAATCCTTTCGTATTCACAGTGGGTCCGTTCTCTAGGTTTCCCGTACATGTTATAGCTGTAGTAATATTCCCTTCAACCTGGAGAGTTGTGACCCATGGAATGGGTGCTAGGCATTTGTGCTTTAAAGGGTCTGCATTTGCTCACCCAATCTCACCAATCCTCTCAGTCCCAAGTGTCCAGCCTTATGCCACATCCAGCTGTCGCTGTAGATAGGGTCTTTCCAGGTTTCATCAGAGTCCCTGAAGGAATTGTTAAGAATTTTCCAGTTTTTTGTTTTGTTTTTGATATTCCTTTTTATAGTGGGTTTGAGCTGATTCTCGCTGCCATGTTTATGCCAGTCTAGACACACTTGATTCCCTTACGGAGACATATCAATACATAGGTTTTAAGATTCTTACTAGTCAGATATATTCCTCTGCGGGAAATATGGGGTTTTGAGTCCCTTTCACTGAGGAAGGTGTAGGTCTTCTCCATTCCATAGTTGGTTTTTGGAACGGTACCTGTGCTTATATCAAACTCTGGTTTTATACATCACCCCACCTCTCCTTCCCCCTTAAGCAGGCATAAGAGTGTTTTCTAAATGTGAGACACTGTTCTCTTTCCTAACTCAGTTCAAGTGTAGCCATGTTTACAGGATCTTCATAAGTGATATCTTATGATAAGTTTCTTTTTCTGTGTGACTTATTTCATTTAGAATCATCGTACCTGAATCCACCCATTTTGCTGCTACTGGTCTTATGACATTGATTTCATGGCTGAGGGATATTCCATCGTACGTAAGTGCCACAATTTTTTGAACCATTTTTGTATTTCCTGGGATATTTAAGGTGTACCCAAGTTGAGGTCCTTGTAAGCACTGCAGCCCTAAATTTTGGGGTGGCTCTGTCTTATTGATCTTCAGTTTTCCAAAGGTATATTCCCTAGACTGGAAGTGCCCTTGGCTCTGTAGCTTTGTTGTTTACTTGTTTTAGCAAACACAATGCACTCCTCCAGAGAGGCAGTTGGCAGTGTATATCCCGCCCATCAGGATAACAAGGCTCCCTGTTCTCCAGGGCCTGTCTTACCTTTCTGGTTTTTACACATTTTGTGGATGTCCCTCTTGACTGTTGGGAAGTGATACTTCTTTGTAGTGCAGATTGGCATGGCCCGCTTGCTTGCTTGGCCAAAAAGGGCGTATGCGTTTTCTCCTGAATATATTCAGGAGAAAACGCATACGCCCTTTTTGGCCATGTGCATCATTGTCGAAGTTGTGCCCCTCTTCCTGTGCTTTAAATGCGATTCCAACGTACCTCTTGAAATATATTTCCTGCTATTCTGCCTAGCTTTCAAGTCCGCCTCGTTGCCTTCTCTTAACAGATTTTGGACGAGTGTTGTCCTTTATTACTCTGCCAGTTTGTGAATTGCTGTGCCCTTGAGCTCCATTTTTCAACTCGTTTTTTGTGAGCTGACCGCAAGTCCAAAATTTTGGTTCAGGACCTATGCTGGTTCCCGTTGGGGGGCTGAGACTTTGGTTAATTCTTCTTCCTGCTGGGAAGTTAGGGTGATATGTGCCCGTCCAAATGCTTAACAGCTACTCTCTCATTGGTTCTCCCTCTTCCCTTTCATCCTCTGCCAAATTGGAAACCTGTGCGAACCAGGAGGTTAAATGGGCTGTCTCTCCAAGTTGGGAGATTGATAGTAAAGCAGATGGAAAGTCAAACCGGAGCACCAGGAGAGGGACGATTCATTGAGTTTTAGAAACCTTTCGTATTCACAGTGGGTCCGTTCTCTAGGTTTCCCGTACATGTTATAGCTGTAGTAATATTCCCTTCAACCTGGAGAGTTGTGACCCATGGAATGGGTGCCAGGCATTTGTGCTTTAAAGGTTCTGCATTTGCTCACCGAATCTCACCTATCCTCTCAGTCCCAAGTGTCCAGACTTATGCCACATCCAGCTGTCATTGTAGATAGGGTCATTTCAGGTTTCATCAGAGACCCTGAAGGAATTGTAAAGAATTTCCCAGTTTTTTTGTTTTGTTTTTGAAATTCCTTTTTATAGTGGGCTTGAGCTGATTCTCGCTGCCATGTTTATGCCAGTCTAGACACACTTGACTCCCTTATGGAGACATACCAATACATAGGTATTAAGATTCTTACTAGTCAGATATATTCCTCTGCGGGAAATATGGGGTTTTGAGTCCCTTTCACTGAGGAAGGTGTAGGTCTTGTCTATTCCATAGTTGGTTTTTGGAACGGTACCTGTGCTTATATCAAACTCTGGTCTTATGCATCACCCCACCTCTCCTTCCACCTTAAGCAGGCATCAGAGTATTTTCTAAATGTGAGACTGTGCTCTCTTTCCTAACTCAGTTCAAGTGTAGCCATGTTTACAGGATCTTCATAAGTGATATCTTATGATAAGATTCTTTTTCTGTGTGACTTATTACACTTAGAATCATCGTACCTGAATCCACCCATTTTGCTGCTACTGGTCTTATGACATTGATTTCATGGCTGAGGGATATTCCATCGTATGTAAGTACCACAATTTTTTGAACCATTTATATATTTCCTGGGATATTTAAGGTGTACCCAAGTTGAGGTCCTTGTAAGCACTGCAGCCCTAAATTTTGGGGTGGCTCTGTCTTATTGATTTTCTGTTTTCCCAAGGTATATTCCCTAGACTGGAAGTGCCCTTGGCTCTGTAGCTCTGTTCTTTACTTGTTTTAGGGAACACAATGTACTCCTCCAGAGAGACAGTTGGCAATTTATATCCCGCCCATCAGAATAACAAGGCTCCCTGTTCTCCAGGGCCTGTCTTTCCTTTCTGGTTTTTACACATTTTGTGGATGTCCCTTTAGACCGGTGGGAAGTGATACTTCTTTGTAGTGCAGATTTGCATTGCCCGCTTGCTTGCTTGGCCAAAAAGGGCGTATGCGTTTTCTCCTGAATATATTCAGGAGAAAACGCATACGCCCTTTTTGGCCAAGTGCATCATTGTCGAAGTTGTGCCCCTCTTCCTGTGCTTTAAAGGCGATTCCAACGTAACTCTTGAAATCTGTTTCCTGCTATTCTGCCTCACTTTCAAGTCCGCCTCGTTGCCTTCCCTCAACAGATTTTTGGACGATAGTTGTCGTTTATTACTCGGCCAGGTTGTGAATTGCTGTGCCCCTGAGCTCCATTTTTCAACTCGTTTTTGGTGAGCTGACCGCAAGTCCAACATTTTGGTTCAGGACCTATGCTGGTTCCCGGTGGGGGGCTGAGACTTTGGTTAATTCTTCTTCCTGCCTGGAAGTTAGAGTGATATGTGCCCGTCCAAATGCCTAACAGCTACTCTTTCATTGGTTCTCCCTATTCCCTTTCATCCTCTGCCAAATTGGAAACCTGTGTGAACCAGGAGGTTAAAGGGGCTGTCTCTCCAAGTTGGGAGGTTGATAGTAAAGCAGATGGAAAGTCAAACCGGAGGACCAGGAGAGGGACTATTCGTTGAGTTTTAGAAACCTTTCGTATTCACAGTGTGTCCGTTCTCTACGTTTCCCGTACATGTTATAGCTGTAGTAATATTCCCTTCAACCAGGAGAGTTGGGACCCATGGAATGGGTGCCAGGCATTTGTGCTTTAAAGGGTCTGCATTTGCTCACCCAATCTCACCAATCGTCTCAGTCCCAAGTGTCCCTCCTTATGCCACATCCAGCTGTCATTGCAGATAGGGTCATTCCAGGTTTCATCAGAGACCCTGAAGGAATTGTTAAGAATTTCCCAGTTTTTTTGTTTTGTTTTTGAAATTCCTTTTTATAGTGGGTTTGAGCTGATTCTCGCTGCCATGTTTATGCCAGTCTAGACACACTTGATTCCCTTACAGAGACATATCAATACATAGGTTTTAAGATTCTTACTAGTCAGATATATTCCTCTGTGGGAATTATGGGGTTTTGAGTCCCTTTCACTGAGGAAGGTATAGGTCTTGTCTATTCCATAGTTGGTTTTTGGAACGGTACCTGTGCTTATATCAAACTCTGGTTTTATGCATCACCCCACCTCTCCTTCCCCCTTAAGCAGGCATAAGAGTGTTTTCTAAATGTGAGACACTGTTCTCTTTCCTAACTCAGTTCAAGTGTAGCCATGTTTACAGGATCTTCATAAGTGATATCTTATGATAAGTTTCTTTTTCGGTGTGACTTATTTCACTTAGAACCATCGTACCTGAATCCACCCATTTTGCTGCTACTGGTCTTATGACATTGAGTTCATGGCTGAGTGGTATTCCATCGTACGTAAGTACCACAATTTTTTGAACCATTTTTATATTTCCTGGGATATTTAAGGTGTACCCAAGTTGAGGTCCTTGTTAGCAGTGCAGCCCTAAATTTTGGGGTGGCTCTGTCTTATTGATTTTCAGTTTTCCCAAGGTATATTCCCTAGACTGGAAGTGTCCTTGGCTCTGTAGCTGTGTTGTTTACTTGTTTTAGGGAACACAATGCACTCCTCCAGAGAGGCAGTTGGCAATTTACATCCCGCCCATCAGCATAACAAGGCTCCCTGTTCTCCAGGGCCTGTCTTGCCTTTCTGGTTTTTACATATTTTGTGGATGTCCCTTTTGACCAGTGGGAAGAGATACTTCTTTGTAGTGCAGATTTGCATTGACCCCTTGCTTGCTTGGCCAAAATGGGCGTATGCGTTTTCTCCTGAATATATTCAGGAGAAAACGCATACGCCCTTTTTGGCCAAGTGCATCATTGTCGAAGTTGTGCCCCTCTTCCTGTGCTTTAAAGGCGATTCCAACGTACCTCTTGAAATCTGCTTCCTGCTATTCTGCCTCGCATTCAAGTCCACCTCGTTGCCTTCCCTCAACAGATTTTTGGACGATAGTTGTCCTGTATTACTCGGCCAGTTTGTGAATTGCTGTGCCCCTGAGCTCCATTTTTCAACTCGTTTTTGGTGAGCTGACCGCAAGTCCAAAATTTTGGTTCAGGACCTAAACTGGTTCATGGTGGGGGTCTGAGACTTTGGTTAATTCTTCTTCCTGCCGGGAAATTACAGTGATATGTGCCCGTCCAAATGCCTATCAGCTACTCTCTCATTGGTTCTCCCTCTTCCCTTTCATCCTCTGCCAAATTGGCAACCTGTGCGAACCAGGAGGTTAAAGGGGCTGTCTCTCCAAGTTGGGAGGTTGATAGTAAAGCAGATGGAAAGTCAAACCGGAGCACCAGGAGAGGGACTATTCGTTGAGTTTTAGAAACCTTTCGTATTCACAGTGTGTCCGTTTTCTAGGATTCCTGTACATGTTATATCTGTAATAATATTCCCTTCAACCTGGAGAGTTGGGACCCATGGAATGTGTGCCATGCATGATTGCTTTAAAGGGTCTGCATTTGCTCACCAAATCTCACCAATCCTCTCAGTCCCAAGTGTCCAGCCTTATGCCACATCCAGCTGTCATTGTAGATAGGGTCATTCCAGGTTTCATCAGAGACCCTGAAGGAATTGTAAAGAATTTCCCAGTTTTTTTTGTTTTATTTTTGAAATTCCTTTTAATAGTGGGTTTCAGCTGATTCTCGCTGCCATATTTATGCCAGTCTAGACACACTTGATTCCCTTACGGAGACATATCAATACATAGGTTTTAAGATTCTTACTAGTCAGATATATTCCTCTGCGGGAAATATGGGGTTTTGAGTCCCTTTCACTGAGGAAGGTGTAGGTCTTGTCTATTCCATAGTTGGTTTTTGGAATGGTACCTGTGCTTATATCAAACTCTGGTTTTATGCATCACCCCACCTCTCCTTCCCCCTTAAGCAGGCATAAGAATGTTTTCTAAATGTGAGACACTGTTCTCTGTCCTAACTCAGTTCAAGTGTAGCCATGTTTACAGGATCTTCATAAGTGATATCTTATGATAAGTTTCTTTTTCTGTGTGACTTATTTCACTTAGAATCATCGTACCTGAATCCACCCATTTTGCTGCTACTGGTCTTATGACATTGATTTTATGGCTGAGGGATATTCCATCGTACGTAAGTACCACAATTTTTTGAACCATTTTTATATTTCCTGGGATATTTAAGGTGTACCCAAGTTGAGGTCCTTGTAAGCAGTGCAGCCCTAAATTTTGGGGTGGCTGTGCCTTTTTGATTTTCAGTTTTCCACAGGTATATTCCGTAGACTGGAAGTACCCTTGGCTCTGTAGCTCTGTTGTTTACTTGTTTTAGGGAACACAATGCACTCCTCCAGAGAGGCAGTTGGCAATTTACATACCACCCATCTGCATAACAAGGCTCCCAGTTCTCCAGGGCCTGTCTTGCCTTTCCGGTTTTTATACATTTTGTGGATGTCCCTTTTGACCGGTGGGAAGTGATACTTCTTTGTAGTGCAGATTTGCATTGCCCGCTTGCTTGCTTGGCCAAAAAGGGCGTATCCGTTTTCTCCTGAATATATTCAGGAGAAAACGCATACGCCCTTTTTGGCCAAGTGCATCATTGTCGAAGTTGTGCCCCTCTTCCTGTGCTTTAAAGGCAATTCCAACGTACCTCTTGAAATCTGTTTCCTGCTATTCTGCCTCGCTTTCAAGTCCGCCTCGTTGCCATCCCTCAACAGATTCTTGGACGATAGTTGTCCTTTATTACTCAGCCAGTTTGTGAATTGCTGTGCCCCTGAGCTCCATTTTTCAACTCGTTTTAGGTGAGCTGACAGCAAGTCCAAAATTTTGTTTCAGGACCTATACTGGTTCCTGGTGGGGGGCTGAGACTTTAGTTAATTCTTTTTCCTGCCGGGAAATTACAGTGATATGTGCACGTCCAAATGCCTAACAGCTACTCTCTCATTGGTTCTCCCTCTTCCCTTTCATCCTCTGCCAAATTGGCAACATGTGCGAACCAGGAGGTTAAAGGGGCTGTCTCTCCAAGTTGGGAGGTTGATAGTAAAGCAGATGGAAAGTCAAACTGGAGCACCAGGAGAGGGACTATTCGTTGAGTTTTAGAAACCTTTCGTATTCACAGTGTGTCCGTTCTCTAGGTTTCCCGTACATGTTATAACTGTAGTAATATTCCCTTCAACCTGGAGAGTTGGGACCCATGGAATGGGTGCCATGCATTATTGCTTTAAAGGGTCTGCATTTGCTCACCCAATCTCACCAATCCTCTCAGTCCCAAGTGTCCAGCCTTATGCCACATCCAGCTGTCGTTGTAGATAGGGTCATTACAGGTTTCATCGGAGACTCGGAAGGAATTGTAAAGAATTTCCCAGTTTTTTTGTTTTGTTTTTGAAATTCCTTTTTATAGTGGGTTTGAGCTCATTCTCGCTGCCATGTTTATGCCAGTCTAGACACACTTGATTCCCTTATGGAGACATATCAATAAATAGGTTTTAAGATTCTTACTAGTCAGATATATTCCTCTGCGGGAAATATTGGGTTTTGAGTCCCTTTCACTGAGGAAGGTGTAGGTTTTGTCTATTCCATAGTTGGTTTTTGGAACGGTACCTGTGCTTATATCATATTCTGGTTTTATGCATCACCCCACCTCTCCTTCCCCCTTAAGCAGGCATAAGAGTGTTTTCTAAATGTGAGACACTGTTCTCTTTCCTAACTCAGTTCAAGTGTAGCCATGTTTACAGGATCTTCATAAGTGATATCTTATGATAAGTTTCTTTTTCTGTGTGACTTATTTCACTTAGAACCATCATACCTGAATCCACCCATTTTGCTGCTACTGGTCTTATGACATTGATTTCATGCCTGACGGATATTCCATCGTACGTAAGTACCACAATTTTTTGAACCATTTTTATATTTCCTGGGATATTTAAGGTGTACCCAAGTTGAGGTCCTTGTAAGCAGTGCAGCCCTAAATTTTGGGGTGGCTCTGACTTATTGATTTTCAGTTTTCCCAAGGTATATTCCCTAGACTGGAAGTGCCCTTGGCTCTGTAGCTCTGTTCTTTACTTGTTTTAGGGAACACAATGCACTCCTCCAGAGAGGCAGTTGGCAATTTACATCCCGCCCATCAGCATAACAAGGCTCCCTGTTCTCCAGGGCCTGTCTTGCCTTTCTGGTTTTTACACTTTTTGTTGATGTCCCTTTTGACCGGTGGGAAGTGATACTTCTTTGTAGTGCAGATTTGCATTGCCCACTTGCTTTCTTGGCCAAAAAGGGCGTATGAGTTTTCTCCTGAATATATTCAGGAGAAAACACATACGCCCTTTTTGGCCAAGTGCATCATTGTCGAAGTTGTGCCCCTCTTCCTGTGCTTTAAAGGCGATTCCAACGTACCTGTTGAAATCTGTTTCCTGCTATTCTGCCTCGCTTTCAAGTCTGCCTCGTTGCCTTCCCTCAAAAGATTTTTGGACGATAGTTGTCCTTTTTTACTCGGCCAGTTTGTGAATTGCTGTGCCCCTGAGCTCCATTTTTCAACTCGTTTTTGGTGAGCTGACCGCAAGTCCAAAATTTTGGTTCAGGACCTCTGCTGGTTCCCGGTGCTGGGCTGAGACTTTGGTTAATTCTTCTTCCTGCCGGGAAGTTAGAGTGATATGTGCCCGTCCAAATACCTAACAGCTACTCTCTCATTGGTTCTCCCTCTTCCCTTTCATCCTCTGCCAAATTGGAAACCTGTACGAACCAGGAGGTTAAATGGGCTGTCTCTCCAACTTGGGAGATTGATAGTAAAGCAGATGGAATGTAAAACCGGAGCATCAGGGGAGGGACTATTCCTTGAGTTTTAGAAACCTTTCGTATTCACCGTGTGTCCGTTCTCTAGGTTTCCCGTACATGTTATAACTGTAGTAATATTCCCTTCAACCAGGAGATTTGGGACCCATGGAATGGGTGCCATGCATTTTTGCTTTAAAGGGTCTGCATTTACTCACCCAATCTCACCAATCCTCTCAGTCCCAAGTGTCCAGCCTTATGCCACATCCAGCTGTCATTGTATATAGCGTCATTCCAGGTTTCATCAGAGACCCTGAAGGAATTGTAAAGATTTTCCCAGTTTTTTTGTTTTGTATTTGAAATTCCTTTTTATAGTGGGTTTGAGCTGATTCTCGCTGCCATGTTTATGCCAGTCTAGACACACTTGATTCCCTTACGGATACATATCAATACATAGGTTTTAAGATTCTTACTAGTCAGATATATTCCTCTGCGGGTAATATGGTGTTTTGAGTACCTTTCCCTGAGGAAGGTATAGGTCTTGACTATTCCATAGTTGGTTTTTGGAACGGTACCTGTGCTTATATCAAACTCTGGTTTTATGCATCACCCCACCTCTCCTTCCCCCTTAAGCAGGCATAAGAGTGTTTTCTAAATGTGAGACACTGTTCTCTTTCCTAACTCAGTTCAAGTGTAGCCATGTTTACAGGATCTTCATAAGTGATATCTTATGATAAGTTTCTGATTCTGTGTGACTTATTTCTCTTATAACAATCGTACCTGAATCCACCAATTTTGCTGCTTCTGGTCTTATGACATTGATTTCATGGCTGAGAGATATTCCATCATAGGAAAGTGCCACAATTTTTTGAACCATTTTTATATTTCCTGGGATATTTATGGTGTACCCAAGTTGAGGTCCTTGTAAGCACTGCAGCCCTAAATTTTGGGGTGGCTCTGTCTTATTGACTTTCAATTTTCCCAAGGTATATTCCCTAGACTGGAAGTGCCCTTGGCTCTGTAGCTCTGTTGTTTACTTGTTTTAGGGAACACAATGCACTCCTCCAGAGAGGCAGTTGGCAATTTACATCCCGCCCATCAGCATAACATGGCTCCCGGTTCTCCAGGGCCTGTCTTACCTTTCTGGATTTTACACATTTTGTGTGTGTCCCTTTTGACCGGTGGGAAGTGATACTTCTTTGTAGAGCAGATTTGCATTGCCCGCTTGCTTGCTTGCTTGGCCAAGAAGGGCGTATGCGTTTTCTCCTGAATATATTCAGGAGAAAATGCATACGCCCTTCTTGGCCAAGTGCATCATTGTCGAAGTTGTGCCCCTCTTCCTGTGCTTTAAAGGCGATTCCAACGTACCTCTTGAAATCTGTTTCCCGCTATTCTGCCTCGCATTCAAGTCCGCCTCGTGGCCTTCCCTCAACAGATTTTTGTACGATAGTTGTCCTTTTTTACTTGGCCAGTTTGTGAATTGCTGTGCCCCTGAGCTCCATTTTTCAACTCGTTTTTGGTGAGCTGACCGCAAGTCCAAAATTTTGGTTCAGGACGTATACTCGTTCCCGGTGGGTGGCTGAGACTTTGGTTAATTCTTCTTCCTGCTGGGAAATTACAGTGATATGTGCCCGTCCAAATGCCTAACAGCTACTCTCTCATTGGTTCTCCCTCTTTCCTTTCATCCTCTGCCAAATTGGCAACCTGTGCGAACCAGGAGGTTAAAGGGGTTGTCTCTCCAAGTTGGGAGGTTGATAGTAAATCAGATGGAAAGTCAAACTGGAGCACCAGGAGAGGGACTATTCGTTGAGTTTTAGAAACCTTTCGTATTCACAGTGTGTCCGTTCTCTAGGTTTCCCGTACATGTTATAACTTCAGTAATATTCCCTTCAACCAGGAGAGTGGGGACCCATGGAATGGGTGCCATGCATTATTGCTTTAAAGGGTCTGCATTTGCTCACCCAATCTCACCAATCGTCTCAGTCCCAAGTCTCCCTCCTTATGCCACATCCAGCTGTCGTTGTAGATACGGTCATTCCAGGTTTCATCAGAGACCCTGAAGGAATTGTAAAGAATTTCCAAGTTTTTTTGTTTTGTTATTGAAATTCCTTTTTTTAGAGGGTTTGAGCTGATTCTCGCTGCCATGTTTATGCCAGTGTAGACACACTTGATTCCCTTACGGAGACATATCAATACATAGGTTTTAAGATTCTTACTAGTCAGATATATTCCTCTGTGGGAATTATGGGGTTTTGAGTCCCTTTCACTGAGGAAGGTATAGGTCTTGTCTATTCCATAGTTGGTTTTTGGAACGGTACCTGTGCTTATATCAAACTCTGGTTTTATGCATCACCCCACCTCTCCTTCCCCCTTAAGCAGGCATAAGAGTGATTTCTAAATGTGAGACACTGTTCTCTTTCCTAACTCAGTTCAAGTGTAGCCATGTTTACAGCATCTTCATAAGTGATATCTTATGATAAGTTTCTTTTTCTCTGTGACTTATTTCACTTAGAATCATCGTACCTGAATCCACCCATTTTGCTGCTACTGGTCTTATGACATTGATTTCATGGCTGAGGGATATTCCATCGTATGTAAGTACCACAATTTTTTGAACCATTTTTATATTTCCTTGGATATTTAAGGTGTACCCAAGTTGAGGTCCTTGTAAGAAGTGCAGCCCTAAATTTTGGGGTGGCTCTGTCTTATTGATTTTCAGTTTTCCCAAGGTATATTCCCTAGACTGGAAATGCCCTTGGCTCTGTAGCTCTGTTCTTTACTTGTTTTAGGGAACACAATGCACTCCTCCAGAGAGGCAGTTGGCAATTTACATCCCGCCCATCAGCATAACAAGGCTCCCTGTTCTGCAGGGCCTGTCTTGCCTTTCTGGTTTTTACACATTTTGTGGATGTCCCTTTTGACCGGTGGGAAGTGATACTTCTTTGTAGTGCAGATTTGCATTGCCCGCTTGCTTGCTTGGCCAAAAAGGGCGTATGCGTTTTCTCCTGAATATATTCAGGTGAAAACGCATACGCCCTTTTTGGCCAAGTGCATCATTGTCAAAGTTGTGACCCTCTTCCTGTGCTTTAAAGGCGATTCCAAAGTACCTCTTGAAATCTGTTTCCTGCTATTTTGCCTCGATTTCAAGTCTGCCTCGTTGCCTTCCTTCAAAAGATTTTTGGACGATAGTTGACCTTTTTTACACGGCCAGTTTGTGAATTGCTGTTCCCCTGAGCTCCATTTTTCAACTCGTTTTTGTTGAGCTGACCGCAAGTCCAAAATTTTGGATCAGGACCTATGCTGGTTCCCGGTGGGTGGCTGAGACTTTGGTTAATTCTTTTGCTGCTGGGAAGTTAGAGTGATATGTGCCCGTCCAAATGCCTAACAGCTACTCTCTCATTGGTTCTCCCTCTTCCCTTTCATCCTCTGCTAAATTGGAAACCTGTGCGAACCAGGAGGTTAAGGGGCTGTCTCTCCAAGGTGGGACGTTGATAGTAAAGCAGATGGAAAGTCAAACCGGAGCACCAGGAGATTGACAATTCATTGAGTTTTAGAAACCTTTCGTATTCACAGAGTGTCCGTTCTCTAGGTTTCCCATACATGTTATAGCGGTAGTAATATTCCCTTCAACCTGGAGAGTTGGGACCCATGGAATGGGTGCCAGGCATTATTGCTTTAACGGGTCTGCATTTGCTCACACAATCTCACCAATCCTCTCAGTCCCAAGTGTCCAGCCTTATGCCACATCCAGCTGTCGTTGTAGATAGGGTCATTCCAGGTTTCATCAGAGACCCTGAAGGAATTGTAAAGAATTTACAAGTTTTTTTGGTTTGTTTTTGAAATTCCTTTTTATAGTGGGTTTGAGCTGATTTTCGCTGCCATGTGTTTGCCAGTCTAGACACACTTGATTCCCTTACGGAGACATATCAATACATAGGTTTTAAGATTCTTACTAGTCAGATATATTCCTCTGCGGGAAATATGGGGTTTTGAGTCCCTTTCACTGAGGAAGGTATAGGTCTTGTCTATTCCATAGTTGGTTTTTGGAACGGTACCTGTGCTTATATCAAACTCTGGTTTTATGCATCACCCCACCTCTCCTTCCCCCTTAAGCAGGCATAAGAGTGTTTTCTAAATGTGAGACACTGTTCTCTTTCCTAACTCAGTTCAAGTGTAGCCATGTTTACAGGATCTTCATAAGTGATATCTTATGATAAGTTTCTTTTTTTGTGTGACTTATTTCACTTAGAATCATCGTACCTGAATCCACCCATTTTGCTGCTACTGGTCTTATGACATTGATTTCATGGCTGAGGGATATTCCATCGTACGTAAGTACCACAATTTTTTGAACCATTTTTATATTTCCTGGGATATTTAAGGTGTACCCAAGTTGAGGT
Source organism: Hyperoodon ampullatus (assembly GCF_949752795.1). Taxonomy (NCBI): domain Eukaryota; kingdom Metazoa; phylum Chordata; class Mammalia; order Artiodactyla; family Ziphiidae; genus Hyperoodon; species Hyperoodon ampullatus. The sequence continues at coordinate 942,253 of NW_027640676.1, read as the reverse complement.
CCTTGAAAGCAGTGCAGCCCTAAATTTTGGGGTGGCTCTGTCTTATTGATTTTCAGTTTTCCTAAGGTATATTCCCTAGACTGGAAGTGCCCTTGGCTCTGTAGCTCTGTTGTTTACTTGTTTTAGGGAAAACAATGCACTCCTCCAGAGAGGCAGTTGGCAATTTACATGCCGCCCATCAGCATAACAAGGCTCCCTGTTCTCCAGGGCCTGTCTTGCCTTTCTGGTTTTTACACATTTTGTGGATGTCCCTTTTGACCGGTGGGAAGTGATACTTCTTTGTAGTGCAGATTTGCATTGCCCGCTTGCTTGCTTGGCCAAAAAGGGCGTATGCGTTTTCTCCTGAATATATTCAGGAGAAAAGGCATACACTCTTTTTGGCCAGGTGAATCATTCTCGAAGTTGTGCCCCTCTTCCTGTGCTTTAAAGGCGATTCCAACGTACCTCTTGAAATCTGTTTCCTGCTATTCTGCCTCGCTTTCAAGTCCGCCTCGTTGCCTTCCTTCAACTGATTTTTGGACGATAGTTGTCCTTTATTACTCAGCCAGTTTGTGAATTGCTGTGCCCCTGAGCTCCATTTTTCAATTCGTTTTTGGTGAGTTGACCGCAAGTCCAAAATTTTGGATCAGGACCTATGCTGGTTCCCGGTGGGTGGCTGAGACTTTGGTTAATTCTTTTGCTGCTGGGAAGTTAGAGTGATATGTGCCCGTCCAAATGCCTAACAGCTACTCTCTCATTGGTTCTCCCTCTTCCCTTTCATCCTCTGCTAAATTGGAAACCTGTGCGAACCAGGAGGTTAAGGGGCTGTCTCTCCAAGGTGGGACGTTGATAGTAAAGCAGATGGAAAGTCAAACCGGAGCACCAGGAGATTGACAATTCATTGAGTTTTAGAAACCTTTCGTATTCACAGAGTGTCCGTTCTCTAGGTTTCCCATACATGTTATAGCGGTAGTAATATTCCCTTCAACCTGGAGAGTTGGGACCCATGGAATGGGTGCCAGGCATTATTGCTTTAACGGGTCTGCATTTGCTCACACAATCTCACCAATCCTCTCAGTCCCAAGTGTCCAGCCTTATGCCACATCCAGCTGTCGTTGTAGATAGGGTCATTCCAGGTTTCATCAGAGACCCTGAAGGAATTGTAAAGAATTTACAAGTTTTTTTGGTTTGTTTTTGAAATTCCTTTTTATAGTGGGTTTGAGCTGATTTTCGCTGCCATGTGTTTGCCAGTCTAGACACACTTGATTCCCTTACGGAGACATATCAATACATAGGTTTTAAGATTCTTACTAGTCAGATATATTCCTCTGCGGGAAATATGGGGTTTTGAGTCCCTTTCACTGAGGAAGGTATAGGTCTTGTCTATTCCATAGTTGGTTTTTGGAACGGTACCTGTGCTTATATCAAACTCTGGTTTTATGCATCACCCCACCTCTCCTTCCCCCTTAAGCAGGCATAAGAGTGTTTTCTAAATGTGAGACACTGTTCTCTTTCCTAACTCAGTTCAAGTGTAGCCATGTTTACAGGATCTTCATAAGTGATATCTTATGATAAGTTTCTTTTTTTGTGTGACTTATTTCACTTAGAATCATCGTACCTGAATCCACCCATTTTGCTGCTACTGGTCTTATGACATTGATTTCATGGCTGAGGGATATTCCATCGTACGTAAGTACCACAATTTTTTGAACCATTTTTATATTTCCTGGGATATTTAAGGTGTACCCAAGTTGAGGTCCTTGAAAGCAGTGCAGCCCTAAATTTTGGGGTGGCTCTGTCTTATTGATTTTCAGTTTTCCTAAGGTATATTCCCTAGACTGGAAGTGCCCTTGGCTCTGTAGCTCTGTTGTTTACTTGTTTTAGGGAAAACAATGCACTCCTCCAGAGAGGCAGTTGGCAATTTACATGCCGCCCATCAGCATAACAAGGCTCCCTGTTCTCCAGGGCCTGTCTTGCCTTTCTGGTTTTTACACATTTTGTGGATGTCCCTTTTGACCGGTGGGAAGTGATACTTCTTTGTAGTGCAGATTTGCATTGCCCGCTTGCTTGCTTGGCCAAAAAGGGCGTATGCGTTTTCTCCTGAATATATTCAGGAGAAAAGGCATACACTCTTTTTGGCCAGGTGAATCATTCTCGAAGTTGTGCCCCTCTTCCTGTGCTTTAAAGGCGATTCCAACGTACCTCTTGAAATCTGTTTCCTGCTATTCTGCCTCGCTTTCAAGTCCGCCTCGTTGCCTTCCTTCAACTGATTTTTGGACGATAGTTGTCCTTTATTACTCAGCCAGTTTGTGAATTGCTGTGCCCCTGAGCTCCATTTTTCAATTCGTTTTTGGTGAGTTGACCGCAAGTCCAAAATTTTGGTTCAGGACCTATGCTGGTTCCCGGTGGGTGGCTGAGACTTTGGTTAATTCTTCTTCCTGCCGGGAAATTACAGTGATATGTGCCCGTTCAAATGCCTAACAGCTACTCTCTCATTGGTTCTCCCTCTTCCCTTTCATCCTCTGCCAAATTGGCAACCTGTGCGAACCAGGAGGTTTAATGGGCTGTCTCTCCAAGTTGGGAGGTTGATAGTAAAGCAGATGGAAAGTCAAACCGGAGCACCAGGAGAGGGACTATTCGTTGAGTTTTAGAAAGCTTTCGTATTCACAGTGTGTCCGTTCTCTAGGTTTCCCGTACATGTTATTGCTGTAGTAATATTCCCTTCAACCTGGAAAGTTGGGACCCATGGAATGGGTGCCATGCATTATTGCTTTAAAGGGTCTGCATTTGCTCTCCCAATCTCACCAGTCGTCTCAGTCCCATGTGTCCCTCCTTATGCCACATCCAGCTGTCATTGTAGATAGGGTCATTCCAGGTTTCATCAGAGACCCTGAAGGAATTGTAGAGAATTTCCCAGTTTTTTTGTTTTGTTTTTGAAATTCCTTTTCATAGTGGGTTTGAGCTGATTCTCGCTGCCATGTTTATGCCAGTCTAGACACACTTGATTCCCTTACGGAGACATATCAATACATAGGTTTTAAGATTCTTACTAGTCAGATATATTCCTCTGCGGGAAATATGGGGTTTTGACTCCCTTTCACTGAGGAAGGTGTAGGTCTTGTCTATTCCATAGTTGGTTTTTGGAACGGTACCTGTGCTTATATCAAACTCTGTTTTTATGCATCACCCCACCTCTCCTTCCTGCTTGAGCAGGCATAAGAGTGTTTTCTAAATGTGAGACACTGTTCTCTATCCTAACTCAGTTCAAGTCTAGCCATGTTTACAGGATCTTCATAAGTGATATCTTATGATAAATTTCTTTTTCTGTGTGACTTATTTCACTTAGAATCATCGTACCTGAATCCACCCATTTTGCTGCTACTGGTCTTATGACATTGATTTCATGGCTGAGGGATATTCCATCGTTCGTAAGTACCACAATTTTTTGAACCATTTTTATATTTCCTGGGATATTTAAGGTGTACCCAAGTTGAGGTCCTTGTAAGCAGTGCAGCCCTAAATTTTGGGGTGGGTCTGTCTTATTGATTTTCAGTTTTCCCAAGTTATATTCCCTAGCCGGGAAGTGCCCTTGGCTCTGTAGCTCTGTTCTTTACTTGTTTTAGGGAAAACAATGTACTCCTCCAGAGAGGCAGTTGGCAATTTACATCCCTCCCATCAGCATTACAAGGCTCCCTGTTCTCCAGGGCCTGTCTTGCCTTTCTGGTTTTTACACATTTTGTGGATGTCCGTTCTGACCGGTGGGAAGTGATACTTCTTTGTAGTGCAGATTTGCCTTGCCCGCTTGCTTGCTTGGCCAAAAAGGGCGTATGCGTTTTCGCCTGAATATATTCAGGAGAAAACGCATACGCCCTTTTTGGCCAACTGCATCATTGTCGAAGTTGTGCCCCTCTTCCTGTGCTTTAAAGGCGATTCCAACGTACCTCTTGAAATCTGTTTCCTGCTATTCTGCCTCGCTTTCACGTCCGCCTCGTTGCCTTCCCTCAACAGATTTTTGGATGATAGTTGTCCTTTATTTCTCTGCAAGTTTGTGAATTGCTGTGCCCTTGAGCTCCATTTTTCAACTCGTTTTTTGTGAGCTGACCGCATGTCCAAAATTTTGGTTCAGGACCTATGCTGGTTCCCGTTGGGTGGCTGAGACTTTGGTTAATACTTCTTCCTGTGGGAAATTACAGTGATATGTGCCCGTACAAATGCCTAACAGCTACTCTCTCATTGGTTCTCCCTCTTCCCTTTCATCCTCTGCCAAACTGGAAACCTGTCCGAAAGAGGAAGTTAAAGGGGCTGTCACTCCAAGTTGGGAGATTGATAGTAAAGCAGATGGAAAGTCAAACCGGAGCACCAGGAGAGGGACTATTCGTTGAGTTTTAGAAACCTATCGTATTCACAGTGTGTCCGTTCTCTAGGTTTCCCGTACATGTTATAACTGTAGTAATATTCCCTTCAACCTGGAGAGTTGGGACCCATGGAATGGGTGCCATGCATTATTGCTTTAAAGGGTCTGCATTTGCTCACACAATCTCACCAATCCTCTCAGTCCCAAGTGTCCAGCCTTATGCCACATCCAGCTGTCATTGTAGATAGGGTCATTACAGGTTTCATCGGAGACCAGGAAGGAATTGTAAAGAATTTCCCAGTTTTTTTGTTTTGTTTTTGAAATTCCTTTTTATAGTGGGTTTGAGCTCATTCTCACTGCCATGTTTATGCCTGTCTAGACACACTTGATTCCCTTATGGAGACATATCAATACATAGGTTTTAAGATTCTTACTAGTCAGATATATTCCTCTGCGGGAAATACTGGGTTTTGAGTCCCTTTCACTGAGGAAGGTGTAGGTTTTGTCTATTCCATAGTTGGTTTTTGGAACGGTACCTGTGCTTATATCAAACTCTGGTTTTATGCATCACCCCACCTCTGCTTCCCCCTTAAGCAGGCATAAGAGTGTTTTCTAAATGTGAGACACTGTTCTCTTTCCTAACTCAGTTCAAGTGTAGCCATGTTTACAGGATCTTCATAAGTGATATCTTATGATAAGTTTCTTTTTCTGTGTGACTTATTTCACTTAGAACCATCGTACCTGAATCCAACCATTTTGCTGCTACTGGTCTTATGACATTGATTTCACGCCTGACGGATATTCCATCGTACGTAAGTACCACAATTTTTTGAACCATTTTTATATTTCCTGGGATATTTAAGGTGTACCCAAGTTGAGGTCCTTGTAAGCAGTGCAGCCCTAAATTTTGGGGTGGCTCTGACTTATTGATTTTCAGTTTTCCCAAGGTATATTCCCTAGACTGGAAGTGCCCTTGGCTCTGTAGCTCTGTTCTTTACTTGTTTTAGGGAACACAATGCACTCCTCCAGAGAGGCAGTTGGCAATTTACATCCCGCCCATCAGCATAAAAAGGCTCCCTGTTCTCCAGGGCCTGTCTTGCCTTTCTGGTTTTTACACTTTTTGTTGATGTCCCTTTTCACCGGTGGGAAGTGATACTTCTTTGTAGTGCAGATTTGCATTGCCCGCTTGCTTGCTTGGCCAAAAAGGGCGTATGAGTTTTCTCCTGAATATATTCAGGAGAAAACGCATACGCCCTTTTTGGCCAAGTGCATCATTGTCGAAGTTGTGCCCCTCTTCCTGTGCTTTAAAGGCGATTCCAACGTACCTGTTGAAATCTGTTTCCTGCTATTCTGCCTCGCTTTCAAGTCTGCCTCGTTGCCTTCCCTCATCAGATTTTTGGACGATAGTTGTCCTTTTTTACTCGGCCAGTTTGTGAATTGCTGTGCCCCTGAGCTCCATTTTTCAACTCGTTTTTGGTGAGCTGACCGCAAGTCCAAAATTTTGGATCAGGACCTCTGCTGGTTCCCGGTGGGGGGCTGAGACTTTGGTTAATTCTTCTTCCTGCCGGGAAGTTAGAGTGATATGTGCCAGTCCAAATACCTAACAGCTACTCTCTCATTGGTTCTCCCTCTTCCCTTTCATCCTCTGCCAAATTGGAAACCTGTACGAACCAGGAGGTTGAATTGGCTGTCTCTCCAACTTGGGAGATTGATAGTAAAGCAGATGGAAAGTCAAACCAGAGCATCAGGGGAGGGACTGTTCGTTGAGTTTTAGAAACCTTTCGTATTCACAGTGTGTCCGTTCTCTAGGTTTCCCGTACATGTTATAACTGTAGTAATATTCCCTTCAACCAGGAGAGTTGGGACCCATGGAATGGGTGCCATGCATTATTGCTTTAAAGGGTCTGCATTTACTCACCCAATCTCACCAATCCTCTCAGTCCCAAGTGTCCAGCCTTATGCCACATACAGCTGTCATTGTATATAGCGTCATTCCAGGTTTCATCAGAGACCCTGAAGGAATTGTAAAGATTTTCCGAGTTTTTTGTTTTGTTTTTGAAATTCCTTTTTATAGTGGGTTTGAGCTGATTCTCGCTGCCATGTTTATGCCAGTCTAGACACACTTGATTCCCTTACGGAGACATATCAATACATAGGTTTTAAGATTCTAACTAGTCAGATATATTCCTCTGCGGGAAATATGGTGTTTTGAGTACCTTTCCCTGAGGAAGGTATAGGTTTTGTCTATTCCATAGTTGGTTTTTGGAACGGTACTTGTGCTTATATCAAACTCTGGTTTTATTCATCACCCCACCTCTCCTTCCCCCTTAAGCAGGCATAAGAGTGTTTTCTAAATGTGAGACACTGTTCTCTTTCCTAACTCAGTTCAAGTGTAGCCATGTTTACAGGATCTTCATAAGTGAAATCTTATGATAAGTTTCTGATTCTGTGTGACTTATTTCTCTTATAACAATCGTACCTGAATCCACCCATTTTGCTGCTTCTGGTCTTATGACATTGATTTCATGGCTGAGAGATATTCCATCATAGTAAAGTGCCACAATTTTTTGAACCATTTTTATATTTCCTGGGATATTTATGGTGTACCCAAGTTGAGGTCCTTGTAAGCACTGCAGCCCTAAATTTTGGGGTGGCTCTCTCTTATTGATTTTCAATTTTCCCAAGGTATATTCCCTAGACTGGAAGTGCCCTTGGCTCTGTAGCTCTGTTGTTTACTTGTTTTAGGGAACACAATGCACTCCTCCAGAGAGGCAGTTGGCAATTTACATCCCGCCCATCAGCATAACAAGGCTCCCGGTTCTCCAGGGCCTGTCTTAACTTTCTAGATTTTACACATTTTGTGTGTGTCCCTTTTGACCAGTGGGAAGTGATACTTCTTTGTAGAGCAGATTTGCATTGCCCGCGTGCTTGCTTGCTTGGCCAAGAAGGGCGTATGTGTTTTCTCCTGAATATATTCAGGAGAAAACGCATACGCCCTTTTTGGCCAACTGCATCATTGTCGAAGTTCTGCCCCTCTTCCTGTGCTTTAAAGGCGATTCCAACGTACCTCTTGAAATCTGTTTCCTGCTATTCTGCCTCGCTTTCCCGTCCGCCTCGTTGCCTTCCCTCAACAGATTTTTGGATGATAGTTGTCCTTTATTTCTCTGCAAGTTTGTGAATTGCTGTGCCCTTGAGCTCCATTTTTCAACTCGTTTTTTGTGAGCTGACCGCATGTCCAAAATTTTGGTTCAGGACCTATGCTGGTTCCCGGTGGGTGGCTGAGACTTTGGTTAATACTTCTTCCTGTGGGAAATTACAGTGATATGTGCCCATACAAATGCCTAACAGCTACTCTCTCATTGGTTCTCCCTCTTCCCTTTCATCCTCTGCCAAACTGGAAACCTGTCCGAAAGAGGAGGTTAAAGGGGCTGTCTCTCCAAGTTGGGAGATTGATAGTAAAGCAGATGGAAAGCAAACCGGAGCACCAGGAGAGGGACTATTCGTTGAGTTTTAGAAACCTTTCGTATTCACAGTGTGTCCGTTCTCTAGGTTTCCTGTGCATGTTATAGCTGTAGTAATATTCCCTTCAACCTGGAGAGTTGGGACCCATGGAATGGGTGCCAGTCATTTGTGCTTTAAAGGGTCTGCATTTGCTCACCCAATCTCACCATTCCTCTCTGTCCCAAGTGTCCAGCCTTATGCCACATCCAGCTGTCGTTGTAGATAGGGTCATTCCAGGTTTCATCAGAGACCCAGAAGGAATTGTAAAGAATTTCCCAGATTTTTTGTTTTGTTTTTGAAATTCCTTTTTATAGTGGGTTTGAGCTGATTCTCACTGCCATGTTTATGCCAGTCTAGACACACTTGATTCCCTTACGGAGACATATCAATACATAGGTTTTAAGATTCTTACTAGTCAGATATATTCCTCTGCGGGAAATATGGGGTTTTGAGTTCCTTTCACTGAGGAAGGTGTAGGTCTTGTCTATTCCATAGTTGGTTTTTGGAACGGTACCTGTGCTTATATCAAACTCTGGTTTTATGCATCACCCCACCTCTCCTTCCCCCTTAAGCAGGCATAAGAGTGTTTTCTAAATGTGAGACACTGTTCTCTTTCCTAACTCAGTTCTAGTGTAGCCATGTTTACAGGATCTTCATAAGTGATATCTTATGATAAGTTTCTTTTTCTGTGTGACTTATTTCACTTAGAATCATCGTACCTGAATCCACCCATTTTGCTGCTACTGGTCTTATGACATTGATTTCATGGCTGAGGGATATTCCATCGTACGTAAGTACCACAGTATTTTGAACCGTTGTTATATTTCCTGGGATATTTAAGGTGTACCCAAGTTGAGGTCCTTGTAAGCACTGCAACCCTAAATTTTGGGGTGGCTCTGTCTTATTGATTTTCAGTTTTCCCAAGGTATATTCCCTAGACTGGAAGTGCCCTTGGCTCTGTAGCTCTGTTGTTTACTTGTTTTAGGGAACACAGTACACTCCTCCAGAGAGGCAGTTGGCAATTTACATCCCGCCCATCAGCATAACAAGGCTCCCTGTTCTCCAGGGCCTGTCTTGCCTTTCTGGTTTTTACACATTTTGTGGATGTCCCTTTTGACCGGTGGGAAGTGATACTTCTTTGTAGTGCAGATTTGCATTGCCCGCTTGCTTGCTTGGCCAAAAAGGGTGTATGCGTTTTCTCCTGAATATATTCAGGAGAAAACGCATACGCACTTTATGGCCAAGTGCATCATTGTCGAAGTTGTGCCCCTCTTCCTGTGCTTTAAAGGCGATTCCAACGTACGTCTTGAAATCTGTTTCCTGCTATTCTGCCTCGCTTTCAAGTCCGCCTCGTTGCCTTCCCTCAACAAATTTTTGGACGATAGTTGTCCTTTATTACTCGGCCAGTTTGTGAATTGCTGTGCCACTGAGCTCTATTTTTCAACTCGTTTTTGGTGAGCTGACCGCAAGTCCAAAATTTTGGCTCAGGACTTATGCTGGTTCACGGGGGGTGGCTGAGACTTTGGTTAATTCTTCTTCCTGCCGGGAAATTACAGTGATATGTGCCCGTTCAAATGTCTAACAGCTACTCTCTCATTGGTTCTCCCTCTTCCCTTTCATCCTCTGCCAAATTGGCAACCTGTGCGAACCAGGAAGTTAAAGGGGCTGTCTCTCCAAGTTGGGAGGTTGATAGTAAAGCAGATGGAAAGTCAAACCGGAGCACCAGGAGAGGCACTATTCATTGAGTTTTAGAAGCCTTTCGTATTCACAGTGTGTACGTTCTATAGGTTTCCCGTACATGTTATAGCTGTAGTAATATTCCCTTCAACCTGGAGAGTTGGGACCCTTGGAATGGGTGCCAGGTATTTGTGCTTTAAAGGGTCTGCATTTGCTCACCCAATCTCACCAATCGTCTCAGTCCCAAGTGTCCCTCCTTATGCCACATCCAGCTGTCATTGTAGATAGGGTCATTCCAGGTTTCATCAGAGACCCTGAAGGAATTGTAAAGAATTTTCCAGTTTTTTTGTTTTGTTTTTGAAATTCCTTTTTATAGTGGGTTTGAGCTGATTTTTGCTGCCATGTTTATGCCAGTCTAGACACACTTGATTCCCTTACGGAGACATATCAATACATAGGTTTTAAGATTCTTACTAGTCAGATATATTCCTCTGCGGGAAATATGGAGTTTTGAGTCCCTTTCACTGAGGAAGGTGTAGGTCTTGTCTATTCCATAGATGGTTTTTGGAACGGTACCTGTGCTTATATCAAACTCTGGTTTTATGCATCACCCCACCTCTCCTTCCCCCTTAAGCAGGCATAAGAGTGTTTTCTAAATGTGAGACACTGTTCTCTTTCCTAACTCAGTTCAAGTGTAGCCATGTTTACAGGATCTTCATAAGTGATATCTTATGATAAGTTTCTTTTTCTGTGTGACTTATTTCACTTAGAATCATCGTACCTGAATCCACCCATTTTGCTGCTACTGGTCTTATGACATTGATTTCATGGCTGAGGGATATTCCATCGTACGTAAGTACCACAATTTTTTGAACCATTTTTATATTTTCTGGGATATTTAAGGTGTACCCAATTTGAGGTCCTTGTAAGCAGTGCAGCCCTAAATTTTGGGGTGGCTCTGTCTTATTGATTTTCAGTTTTCCCAAGGTATATTCCCTAGACTGTAAGTGTCCTTGGCTCTGTAGCTCTATTCTTTACTTGTTTTAGGGAACACAATACACTCCTCCAGAGAGGCAGTTGGCAATTTACATCCCGCCCATCAGCATAACAAGGCTCCCTGTTCTCCAGGGCCTGTCTTGCCTTTCTGGTTTTTACACATTTTGTGGATGTCCCTTTTGACCGGTGGGAAGTGATACTTCTTTGTAGTGCAGATTTGCATTGCCCGCTTGCTTGCTTGGCCAAAAAGGGCGTATGCGTATTCTCCTGAATATATTCAGGAGAAAACGCATACGCCCTTTTTGGCCAAGTGCATCATTGTCAAAGTTGTGCCCCTCTTCCTGTGCTTTAAAGGCGATTCCAACGTACCTCTTGAAATCTGTTTCCTGCTATTCTGCCTCGCTTTCAAGTCCGCCTCGTTGCCTTCCCTCAACAGATTATTGGACGATAGTTGTCCTTTATTACTCGGCCAGTTTGTGAATTGCTGTGCCCCTGAGCTCCATTTTTCAACTCGTTTTTGGTGAGCTGACCGTAAGTCCAAAATTTTGGTTCAAGACCTATGCTGCTTCCCGGTGGGTGGCTGAGACTTTGGTTAATTCTTCCTACTGCCGGGAAATTACAGTGATATGTGCCCGTTCAAATGCCTAACAGCTACTCTCTCTTTGGTTCTCCCTCTTCCCTTTCATCCTCTGCCATATTGGCAACCTGTGCAAACCAGGAGGTTAAATGGTCTGTCTCCCCAAGTTGGGATGTTGATAGTAAAGCAGATGCAAAGTCAAACCGGAGCACCAGGAGAGGGACTATTCGTTGAGTTTTAGAAACCTTTCGTATTCACAGTGTGTCCGTTCTCTAGGTTTCCCGTACATGTTATAGCTGTAGTAATATTCCCTTCAACCTGGAGAGTTGGGACCCATGGAATGGGTGCCAGTCATTTGTGCTTCAAAGGGTCTGCATTTGCTCACCCAATCTCACCAATCGTCTCAGTCCCAAGTGTCCCTCCTTATGCCACATCCAGCTGTCATTGTAGATAGGGTCATTCCAGGTTTCATCAGAGACCCTGAAGGAATTGTAAAGAATTTCCCATTTTTTTTGTTTTGTTTTTGAAATTCCTTTTTATAGTGGGTTTGAGCTGATTCTCCCTGCCATGTTTATGCCAGTCTAGACAGATTTGACTCCCTTACGGAGACATATCAATACATAGGTTTTAAGATTCTTACTAGTGAGATATATTCCTCTGCGGGAAATATGGGGTTTTGAGTCCCTTTCACTGAGGAAGGTGTAGGACTTGTCTATTCCATAGTTGGTTTATGGAACGGTACCTGTGCTTATATCAAACTCTGGTTTTATGCATCACCCCACCTCTCCTTCCCCCTTAAGCAGGCATAAGAGTGTTTGCTAAATGTGAGACACTGTTCTCTTTCCTAACTCAGTTCAAGTGTAGCCATGTTTACAGGATCTTCATAAGTGATATCTTATTAAAAGTTTCTTTTTCTGTGTGACTTATTTCACTTAGAATCATCGTACCTGAATCCACCCATTTTGCTGCTACTGGTCTTATGACATTGATTTCATGGCTGAGGGATATTCCATCGTACATAAGTACCACAATTTTTTGAACCATTTTTATATTTCCTGGGATATTTAAGGTGTAACCAAGTTGAGATCCTTGTAAGCAGTGCAGCCGTAAATTTTGGGGTGGCTCTGTCTTATTGATTTTCAGTTATCCCAAGGTATATTCCCTAGACTGGAAGTGCCCTTGGCTCTGTAGCTCTGTTGTTTACTTGTTTTAGGGAACACAATGCACTCCTCCAGAGAGGCAGTTGGCAATTTACATCCCGCCCATCAGCATAACAAGGCTCCTTGTTCTCCAGGGCCTGTCTTGCCTTTCTGGTTTTTACACATTTTGTGGATGTCCCTTTTGACCGGTGGGAAGTGATACTTCTTTGTGGTGCAGATTTGCATTGCCCGATTGCTTGCTTGGCCAAAAAGGGCGTATGCGTTTTCTCCTGAATATATTCAGGAGAAAACGCATACGCCCTTTTTGGCCAAGTGCATCATTGTCGAAGTTGTGCCCCTCTTCCTGTGCTTTAAAGGCGATTCCAACGTACCCCTTGAAATCAGTTTCCTGCTATTCTGCCTCGCTTTCAAGTCCGCCTCGTTGCCTTCACTCATCAGATTTTTGGACGATAGTTGTCCTTTATTACTCGGCCAGTTTGTGAATTGCTGTGCGCCTGAGCTCCATTTTTCACCTCGTTTTTGGTGAGCTGACCGCAAGTCCAAAATTTTGGTTCAGGACCTATGCTGGTTCCCGGTGGGTGGCTGAGACGTTGGTTAATTCTTCTTCCTGCCGGGAAATTACAGTGATATGTGCCCGTTCAAATGCCTAACAGCTACTCTCTCATTGGTTCTCCGTCTTCCCTTTCATCCTCTGCCAAATTGGCAAACTGTGCAAACCAGGAGGTTAAAGGGGCTGTCTCTCTAAGTTCGGAGGTTGATAGTAAAGCAGATGGAAAGTCAAACCGGAGCGCCAGGAGAGGGACTATTCCTTGAGTTTTAGAAACCTTTCGTATTCACAGTGTGTCCGTTCTATAGGTTTCCCGTACATGTTATAGCTGTAGTAATATTCCCTTCAACCTGGAGAGTTGGGACCCATGGAATGGGTGCCAGGCATTTGTGCTTTAAAGGGTCTGCATTTGCTCACCCAATCTCACCAATCGTCTCAGTCCCAAGTGTCCCTCCTTATGCCACATCCAGCTGTCATTGTAGATAGGGTCATTCCAGGTTTCATCAGAGACCCTGAAGGAATTGTAAAGAATGTCCAGGTTTTTTTGTTTTGTTTTTAAAATTGCTTTTTATAGTGGGTTTGAGCTGATTCTGGCTGTCATGTTTATGCCAGTCTAGACACACTTGATTCCCTTACGGAGACATATCAATACATAGGTTTTAAGATTCTTACTAGTCAGATATATTCCTCTGCGGGAAATATGGGGTTTTGAGTCCCTTTCACTGAGGAAGGTGTAGGTCTTGTCTATTCCATAGTTGGTTTTCGGAACGGTACCTGTGCTTATATCAAACTCTGGTTTTATGCATCACCCCACCTCTCCTTCCCCCTTAAGCAGGCATAAGAGTGTTTTCTAAATGTGAGACACTGTTCTCTTTCCTAACTCAGTTCAAGTGTAGCCATGTTTACAGGATCTTCATAAGTGATATATTATGATAAGTTTCTTTTTCTGTGTGACTTATTTCACTTAGAATCATCGTACCTGAATCCACCCATTTTGCTGCTACTGGTCTTATGACATTGAGTTCATGGCTGAGGGATATTCCATCGTAGGTAAGTACCACAATTTTTTGAACCATTTTTATATTTCCTGGGATATTTAAGGTGTACCCATGTTGAGGTCCTTGTAAGCAGTGCAGCCCTAAATTTTTGGGTGGCACTGTCTTATTGATTTTCAGTTTTCCCAAGGTATATTCCCTAGAATGGAATTGCCCTTGGCTCTGTAGCTCTGTTCTTTACTTGTTTTAGGGAACACAATGCACTCCTCCAGAGAGGCAGTTGGCAATTTACATCCCGCCCATCAGCATAGCAAGGTTCCCTGTTCTCCAGGGCCTGTCTTGCCTTTCTGGTTTTTACACATTTTGTGGATGTCCCTTTTGACCGGTGGGAAGTGATACTTCTTTGTAGTGCAGATTTGCATTGCCCGCTTGCTTGCTTGGCCAAAAAGGGCGTATGCGTTTTCTCCTGAATATATTCAGGAGAAAACACATACGCCCTTTTTGGCCAAGTGCATCATTGTCGAAGTTGTGCCCATCTTCCTCTGCTTTAAAGGCGATTCCAACGTACCTCTTGAAATCTGTTTCCTGCTATTCTGCCTCGCTTTCAAGTCCGCCTCGTTGCCTTCCCTCAACAGATTTTTGGACGATAGTTGTCCTTTAGTACTCGGCCAGTTTGTGAATTGCTGTGCCCCTGAGCTCCATTTTTCAACTCGTTTTTGGTGAGCTGACCGCAAGTCCAAAATTTTGGTTCAGGACCTATACTGGTTCGCGGTGGGTGGCTGAGACTTTGGTTAATTCTTCTTCCTGCCGGGAAATTACAGTGATATGTGCCTGTTCAAATGCCTAACAGCTACTCTCTCATTGGTTCTCCCTCTTCCCTTTCATCCTCTGCCAAATTGGCAACCTGTGCGAACCAGGAGGTTAAATGGTCTGTCTCCCCAAGTTGGGATGTTGATAGTAAAGCAGATGGAAAGTCAAACCGGAGCACCAGGAGAGGGACTATTCGTTGAGTTTTAGAAGCCTTTCGTATTCACAGTGTGTCCGTTCTCTAGGTTTCCCGTACATGTTATAGCTGTAGTAATATTCCATTCAACCTGGAGAGTTGGGACCCATGGAATGGGTGCCAGTCATTTGTGCTTCAAAGGGTCTCCATTTGCTCACCCAATCTCACCAATCGTCTCAGTCCCAAGTGTCCCTCCTTATGACACATCCAGCTGTCATTGTAGATAGGGTCATTCCAGGTTTCATCAGAGACCCTGAAGGAATTGTAAAGAATTTCCCATTTTTTTTGTTTTGTTTTTGAAATTCCTTTTTATAGTGGGTTTGAGCTGATTCTCGCTGCCATGTTTATGCCAGTCTAGACAGATTTGACTCCCTTACGGAGACATATCAATACATAGGTTTTAAGATTCTTACTAGTGAGATATATTCCTCTGCGGGAAATATGGGGTTTTGAGTCCCTTTCACTGAAGAAGGTGTAGGACTTGTCTATTCCATAGTTGGTTTATGGAACGGTACCTGTGCTTATATCAAACTCTGGTTTTATGCATCACCCCACCTCTCCTTCCCCCTTAAGCAGGCATAAGAGTGTTTTCTAAATGTGAGACACTGTTCCCTTTCCTAACTCAGTTCAAGTGTAGCCATGTTTACAGGATCTTCATAAGTGATATCTTATTAAAAGTTTCTTTTTCTGTGTGACTTATTTCACTTAGAATCATCGTACCTGAATCCACCCATTTTGCTGCTACTGGTCTTATGACATTGATTTCATGGCTGAGGGATATTCCATCGTACATAAGTACCACAATTTTTTGAACCATTTTTATATTTCCTGGGATATTTAAGGTGTACCCAAGTTGAGGTCCTTGTAAGCAGTGCAGCCCTAAATTTTGGGGTGGCTCTGTCTTATTGATTTTCAGTTTTCCCAAGGTATATTCCCTAGACTGGAAGTGCCCTTGGCTCTGTAGCTCTGTTGTTTACTTGTTTTAGGGAACACAATGCACTCCTCCAGAGAGGCAGTTGGCAATTTACATCCCGCCCATCGGCATAACAAGGCTCCCTGTTCTCCAGGGCCTGTCTTGCCTTTCTGGTTTTTACACATTTTGTGGATGTCCCTTTTGACCGGTGGGAAGTGATACTTCTTTGTAGTGCAGATTTGCATTGCCCGCTTGCTTGCTTGGCCAAAAAGGGCGTATGCGTTTTCTCCTGAATATATTCAGGAGAAAACGCATACGCCCTTTTTGGCCAAGTGCATCATTGTCGAAGTTGTGCCCCTCTTCCTGTGCTTTAAAGGCGATTCCAACGTACCTCTTGAAATCTGTTTCCTGCTATTCTGCCTCGCTTTCAAGTCCGCCTCGTTGCCTTCCCTCATCAGATTTTTGGACGATAGTTGTCCTTTATTACTCGGCCAGTTTGTGAATTACTGTGCCCCTGAGCTCCATTTTTCAACTCGTTTTTGGTGAGCTGACCGCAAGTCCAAAATTTTGGTTCAGGACCTATGCTGGTTCCCAGTGGGTGGCTGAGACGTTGGTTAATTCTTCTTCCTTCCGGGAAATTACAGTGATATATGCCCGTGCAAATGCCTAACAGCTACTCTCTCATTGGTTCTCCCTCTTCCCTTTCATCCTCTGCCAAATTGGCAACCTGTGCAAACCAGGAGGTTAAAGGGGCTGTCTCTCCAAGTTGGGAGGTTGATAGTAAAGCAGCCGGAAAGTCAAACTGGAGCACCAGGAGAGGGACTATTCGTTGAGTTTTAGAAACCTTGCATATTCACAGTGTGTCCGTTCTCTAGGTTTCCCGTACATGTTATAGCTGTAGTAATATTCCCTTCAACCTGGAGAGTTGGGACGAATGGAATGGGTGCCATGCATTATTGCTTTAAGGGTCTGCATTTGCTCACCCAATCTCACCAATCCTCTCAGTCCCAAGTGTCCAGCCTTATGCCACATCCAGGTGTCGTTGTAGATAGGGCCATTCCAGGTTTCATCAGAGACCCTGAAGGAATTGTAAAGAATTTCCCAGTTTTTTTGTTTGTTTTTGAAATTCCTTTTTATAGTGGGTTTGAGCTGATTCTCGCTGACATGTTTATGCCAGTCTAGACACACTTGATTCCCTTATGGAGACATATCAATACATAGGTTTTAAGATTCTTACTAGTCAGATATATTCCTCTGCGGGAAATATGGGGTTTTGAGTCCCTTTCACTGAGGAAGGTGTAGGTCTTGACTATTCCATAGTTGGTTTTTGGAACGGTACCTGTGCTTATATCAAACTCTGGTTTTATGCATCACCCCACCTCTCCTTCCACCTTAAGCAGGCATAAGAGTGTTTTCTAAATGTGAGACTCTGTTCTCTTTCCTAACTCAGTTCAAGTTTAGCCATGTTTACAGGATCTTCATAAGTGATATCTTATGATAAGTTTCTTTTTCTCTGTGACTTATTTCACTTAGAATCATCGTACCTGAATCCACCCATTTTGCTGCTACTGGTCTTATGACATTGATTTCATGGCTGAGGGATATTCCATCGTACGTAAGTACCACAATTTTTTGAACCATTTTTATATTTCCTGGGATATTTAAGGTGTACCCAAGTTGAGGTCCTTGTAAGCAGTGCAGCCCTAATTTTGGGGTGGCTCTGTCTTATTGATTTTCAGTTTTCCCAAGGTATATTCCCTAGACTGGAAGTGCCCTTGGCTCTGTAGCTCTGTTGTTTACTTGTTTTAGGGAACACAATGCACTCCTCCAGAGAGGCAGTTGGCAATTTACATCCCGCCCATCAGCATAACAAGGCTCCCTGTTCTCCAGGGCCTGTCCTGCCTTTCTGGTTTTTACACATTTTGTGGATGTCCCTTTTGACCGGTGGGAAGTGATACTTCTTTGTAGTGCAGATTTGCATTGCCCGCTTGCTTGCTTGGCCAAAAAGGGCGTATGCGTTTTCTCCTGAATATATTCAGTAGAAAACGCATATGCCCTTTTTGGCCAAGTTCATCATTGTCGAAGTTGTGCCCCTCTTCCTGTGCTTTAAAGGCTATTCCAACGTACCTCTTGAAATCTGTTTCATGCTATTCTGCCTCGCTTTCAAGTCCGCCTCGTTGCCTTCCCTCAACAGATTTTTGGAGGATAGTTGTCCTTTATTACTCGGCCAGTTTGTGAATTGCTGTGCGCCTGAGCTCCATTTTTCAACTCGTTTTTTGTGAGCTGACCACATATCCAAAATTTTGTTTCACGACCTATGCTGGTTCCCGGTGGGTGGCTGAGACTTTGGTTAATTCTTCTTCCTGCCGGGAAATTAGAGTGATATGTGCCCGTCCAAATGCCTAACAGCTACTCTCTCATTAGTTCTCCCTCTTCCCTTTCATCCTCTGCCAAATTGGCAACCTGTGCGAACCAGGAGGTTAAAGGGGCTGTCTCTCCAAGTTGGGAGGTTGATAGTAAAGAAGATGGCAAGACAAACCGGAGCACCAGGAGAGGGACTATTCGTTGAGTTTTAGAAACCTTTCGTATTCACAGTGTGTCTGTTCTCTAGGTTTCCTGTACATGTTATAGCTGTAGTAATATTCCCTTCAAACTGGAGAGTTGGGACCCATGGAATGTGTGCCAGGCATTTGTGATTCAAAGGGTCTGAATTTTCTCACCCAATCTCACCAATCGTCTCAGACCCAAGTGTCCAGCCTTATGCCACATCCAGCTGTCGTTGTAGATAGGGTCATTCCAGGTTTCATCAGAGACCCTGAAGGAATTGTAAAGAATTTCCCAGTTTTCTTGTTTTGTTTGTGAAATTCCTTTTTATAGTGGGTTTGAGCTGATTCTCGCTGCCATGTTTATGCCAGTCTAGAGACACTTGATTCCCTTACGGAGACATATCAATACATAGGTTTTAAGATTCTTACTAGTCAGATATATTCCTCTGCGCGTAATATGGGGTTTTGAGTCCCTTTCACTGAGGAAGGTGTAGGTCTTGTCTATTCCATAGTTGGTTTTTGGAACGGTACCTGTGCTTATATTAAACTCTGGTTTTATGCATCACCTCACCTCTCCTTCCCCCTTAAGCAGGAATAAGAGTGTTTTCTAAATGTGAGACACTGTTCTCTTTCCTAACTCAGTTCAAATGTAGCCATGTTTACAGGATCTTCATAAGTGATATCTTATGATAAGTTTCTTTTTCTGTGTGACTTATTTCACTTAGAATCATCGTACCTGAATCCACCCGTTTTGCTGCTACTCGTCTTATGACATTGATTTCATGGCTGAGGGATATTCCATCGTACGTAAGTACCACAATATTTTGAACCATTTTTATATTTCCTGGGATATTTAAGGTGTACGCAATTTGAGGTCCTTGTAAGCAGTGCAGCCCTAAATTTTGGGGTGGCTCTTTCTTATTGATTTTCAGTTTTCCCAAGGTATATTCCCTAGACTGGAAGTGCCCTTGGCTCTGTAGCTCTGTTGTTTACTTGTTTTAGGGAACACAATGCACTCCTCCAGAGAGGCAGTTGGCAATTTACATCCCGCCCATCAGCATAACAAGGCTCCCTGTTCTCCAGGGCCTGTCTTGCCTTTCTGGTTTTTACACATTTTGTTGATGTCCCTTTTGACCGGTGGGACGTGATAGTTCTTTGTAGTGCAGATTTGCATTGCCCGCTTGCTTGCTTGGCCAAAAAGGGCGTATGCGTTTTCTCTTGAATATATTCAGGAGAAAACGCATACGCCCTTTTTGGCCAAGTGCAACATGGTCGAAGTTGTGTCCCTCTTCCTGTGCTTTAAAGGTGATTCCAACGTACCTCTTGAAATCTGTTTCCTGCTATTCTGCCTCGCTTTCAAGTCCGCCTCGTTGCCTTCCCTCAACAGATTTTTGGATGATAGTTGTCCTTTATTACTCGGCCAGTTTGTGAATTGCTGTGCCCCTGAGCTCCATTTTTCAACTCGTTTTTTGTGAGCTGACCGCATGTCCAAAATTTTGGTTCAGGACCTATGCTGGTTCCCGGTGGGTGGCTGAGACTTTGGTTAATTCTTCTTCCTGCCGGGAAATTAAAGTGATATGAGACCGTCCAAATGCCTAACAGCTACTCTCTCATTGGTTCTCCCTCTTCCCTTTCATCCTCTGCCAAATTGGAAACCTGTGTGAACCAGTAGGTTAAAGGGGCTGTCTCTCCAAGTTGGGAGGTTGATAGTAAAGCAGATGGAAAGTCAAACAGGAGCACCAGGAGAGGGACAATTCGTTGAGTTTTAGAAAACTTTCGTATTCACAGTGTGTCCTTTTTCTAGGTTTCCCGAACATGTTATAGCTGTAGTAATATTCCCTTCAACCTGGAGAGTTGGGACCCATGGAATGGGTGCCAGGCATTTGTGCTTTAAAGGGTCTGCATTTGCTCACCAAATCTCACCAATCCTCTCAGCCCCAAGTGTCCAGCCTTATGTCTCATCCAGCTGTCATTGTACATAGGGTCATTCCAGGTTTCATCAGTGACCCTGAAGTAATTGTAAAGAATTTCCCAGTTTTCTTGTTTTGTTTGTGAAATTCCTTTTTATAGTGGGTTTGAGCTGATTCTCGCTGCCATGTTTATGCCAGTCTAGAGACACTTGATTCCCTTACGGAGACATATCAATACATAGGTTTTAAGATTATTACTAGTCAGATATATTCCTCTGCGCGTAATATGGGGTTTTGAGTCCCTTTCACTGAGGAAGGTGTAGGTCTTGTCTATTCCATAGTTGGTTTTTGGAACGGTACCTCTGCTTATATCAAACTCTGGTTTTATGCATCACCTCACCTCTCCTTCCCCCTTAAGCAGGCATAAGAGTGTTTTCTAAATGTGAGACACTGTTCTCTTTCCTAACTCAGTTCAAGTGTAGCCATGTTTACAGGATCTTCATAAGTGATATCTTATGATAAGTTTCTTTTTCTGTGTGACTTATTTCACTTAGAATCATCGTACCTGAATCCACCCATTTTGCTGCTACTGGTCTTATGACATTGATTTCATGGCTGAGGGATATACCATCGTACGTAAGTACCACAATTTTTTGAACCATTTTTATATTTCCTGGGATATTTAAGGTGTACCCAAGTTGAGGTCCTTGTAAGCAGTGCAGCCCTAAATTTTGGGGTGACTCTGTCTTATTGATTTTCAGTTTTCCCAAGGTATATTCCCTAGACTGGAAGTGCCCTTGGCTCTGTAGCTCTGTTGTTTACTTGTTTTAGGGAACACAATGCACTCCTCCAGAGACGCAGTTGGCAATTTACATCCCGCCCATCAGCATAACAAGGCTCCCTGTTCTCCAGGGCCTGTCTTGCCTTTCTGGTTTTTACACATTTTGTGCATGACCCTTTTGACCGGTGGGAAGTGATACTTCTTTGTAGTGCAGATTTGCATTGTCCGCTTGCTTGCTTGGCCAAAAAGGGCGTATGCGTTTTCTCCTGAATATATTCAGGAGAAAACGCATACGCCCATTTTGGCCAAGTGCATCATTGTCGAAGTTGTGCCCCTCTTCCTGTGCTTTAAAGGCGATTCCAACATACCTCTTGAAATCTGTTTCTTGCTATTCTGCCTCGCTTTCAAGTCCGCCTCGTAGCCTTCCCTCAACAGATTTTTGGACGATAGTTGTCCTTTATTACTCGGCCAGTTTGTGAATTGTTGTGCCCCTGAGCTCCATTTTTCAACTCGTTTTTGGTGAGCTGACCGCATGTCCATAATTTTTGTTCAGGACCTATGCTGGTTCCCGGTGGGTGGCTGAGACTTGGTTAATTCTTCTTCCTGCCGGGAAATTAAAGTGATATGTGACCGTCCAAATGCCTAACATCTACTCTCTCATTGGTGCTCCAGCTTCCCTTTCATCCTCTGCCAAATTGGCAACCTGTGCGAACCAGGAGGTTAAAGGGGCTGTCTCTCCAAGTTGGGCGGTTGATAGTAAAGTACATGGAAAGCCAAACCGGAGCACCAGGAGAGGGACTATTCATTGAGTTTTAGAAACCTTTCGTATTCACAGTGTGTCTGTTCTCTAGGTTTCCTGTACATGTTATAGCTGTAGTAATATTCCCTGCAAACGGGAGAGTTGGGACCCATGGAATGTGTGCCAGGCATTTCTGATTCAAAGGGTCTGAATTTTCTCACCCAATCTCACCAATCGTCTCAGACCCAAGTGTCCAACCTTATGCCATATCCAGCTGTCGTTGTAGATAGGGTCATTCCAGGTTTCATCAGTGACCCTGAAGGAATTGTAAAGAATTTCCTAGTTTTCTTGTTTTGTTTGTGAAATTCCTTTTTATAGTGGGTTTGAGCTGATTCTCGCTGCCATGTTTATGCCAGTCTAGAGACACTTGATTCCCTTACGGAGACATATCAATACATAGGTTTTAAGATTATTACTAGTCAGATATATTCCTCTGCGGGAAATATGGGGTTTTGAGTCCCTTTCACTGAGGAAGGTGTAGGTCTTGTCTATTCCATAGTTGGTTTTTGGAACGGTACCTGTGCTTATATCAAACTCTGGTTTTATGCATCACCTCACCTCTCCTTCCCCCTTAAGCAGGCATAAGAGTGTTTTCTAAATGTGAGACACTGTTCTCTTTCCTAACTCAGTTCAAGTGTAGCCATGTTTACAGGATCTTCATAAGTGATATCTTATGATAAGTTTCTTTTTCTGTGTGACTTATTTCACTTAGAATCATCGTACCTGAATCCACCCATTTTGCTGCTACTGGTCTTATGACATTGATTTCATGGCTGAGGGATATTCCATCGTACGTAAGTACCACAATTTTTTGAACCCTTTTTATATTTCCTGGGATATTTAAGGTGTACCCAAGTTGAGGTCCTTGTAAGCAGTGCAGCCCTAAATTTTGTGGTGACTCTGTCTTATTGATTTTCAGTTTTCCCAAGGTATATTCCCTAGACTGGAAGTGCCCTTGGCTCTGAGGCTCTGTTCTTTACTTGTTTTAGGGAACACAATATACTCCTCCAGAGAGGCAGTTGGCAATTTACATCCCGCCCATCAGCATAACAAGGCTCCCTGTTCTCCACGGCCTGTCTTGCCTTTCTGGTTTTTACACATTTTGTGGATGTCCCTTTTGACTGGTGGGAAGTGATTCTTCTTTGTAGTGCAGATTTGCATTGCCCGCTTGCTTGCTTGGCCAAAAAGGGCGTATGCTTTTTCTCCTGAATATATTCAGGAGAAAACGCATACGCCCTTTTTGGCCAAGTGCATCATTGTCGAAGTTGTGCCCCTCTTCCTGTGCTTTAAAGGCGATTCCAACGTACCTCTTGAAATCTGTTTCCTGCTATTCTGCCTCGCTTTCAAGTCCGCCTCGCTGCCTTCCCTCAACAGATTTTTGGACGATAGTTGTCTTTTATTACTCGGCCAGTTTGTGCATTGCTGTGCCCCTGAGCTCCATTTTTCAACTCGTTTTTTGTGAGCTGACCGCAAGTCCAAAATTTTGGTTCAGGTCCTATGCTGGTTCCCGGTGGGGGGCTGAGAATTTGGTTAATTCTTCTTCCGGCCGGGAAGTTAGAGTTATATGTGCCCGTCCAAATGCCTATCAGCTACTCTCTCATTGGTTCTCCCTCTTCCCTTTCATCCTCTGCCAAACTGGCAACCTGTGCGAACCAAGAGGTTAAAGGGGCTGTCTCTCCAAGTTGGGAAGCTGATAGTAAAGCAGATGGAAAGTCAAACCAGAGCACCAGGAGAGGGACTATTCGTTGAGTTTTAGTAACCTTTCATATTCACAGTGTGTACATTCTTTCGGTTTCCCGTACATGTTATAGCTGTAGTAATATTCCCTTCAACCTGTAGAGTTGGGACCCATGGAATGGGTGCCAGGCATTTGTGCTTTAAAGGGTCTGCATTTGCTCACCCAATATCACCAATCCTGTCAGTCCCAAGTGTCCAGCCTTATGCCACATCCAGCTGTCGTTGTAGATAGGGTCATTCCAGGTTTCATCAGAGACCCTGAAGGAATTGTAAAGAATTTCCCAGTTTTTTTGTTTTGTTTTTGAATTTCTTTTTTATAGTGGGTTTGAGCTGATTCTCGCTGCCATGGTTATGCCTGTCTAGACACACTTGATTCCCTTACGGAGACATATCAATACATAGGTTTTAAGATTCTTACTAGTCAGATATATTCCTCTGCAGGAAATATGGGGTTTTGAGTCCCTTTCACTGAGGAAGGTGTAGGTCTTGTCTATTCCATAGTTGGTTTTTGGAACGGTACCTGTGCTTATATCAAACTCTGGTTTTATGCATCACCCCACCTCTCCTTCCCCCTTAAGCAGGCATAAGAGTGTTTTCTAAATGAGAGACACTGTTCACTTTCCTAACTCAGTTCCAGTGTAGCCATGTTTACAGGATCTTCATAAGTGATATCTTATGATAAGTTTCTTTTTCTCTGTGACTTATTTCACTTAGAATCATCGTACCCTAATCCACCCATTTTGCTGCTACTGGTCTCATGACATTGATTTCGAGGCTGAGGGATATCCCATCGTACGTAAGTACCACAATATTTTGAACCATTTTTATATTTCCTGGGATATTTAAGGTGTACCCAAGTTGAGGTCCTTGTAAGCAGTGCAGCCCTAAATTTTAGGGTGGCTCTGTCTTATTGATTTTCAGTTTTCCCAAGGTATATTCCCTAGACTGGAAGTGCCCTTGGCTCTGTAGCTCTGTTCTTTACTTGTTTTAGGGAACACAATGCACTCCTCCAGAGAGGCAGTTGGCAATTTACATCTCGCCCATCAGCATAACAAGGCTCCCTGTTCTCCAGGGCCTGTCTTGCCTTTCTGGTTTTTACACATTTTGTGGATGTCCCTTTTGACCGGTGGGAAGTGATACTTCTTTGTAGTGCAGATTTGCATTGCCCGATTGCTTGCATGGCCAAAAAGGGCGTATGCGTTTTCTCCTGAATATATTCAGGAGAAAACGCATACGCCCTTTTTGGCCAAGTGCATCATTGTCGAAGTTGTGCCCCTCTTCCTGTGCTTTAAAGGCGATTCCAACGTACCTCTTGAAATCTGTTTCCTGCTATTCTGCCTCGCTTTCAAGTCCGCCTCGTTGCCTTCCCTCAACAGATTTTTGGACGATAGTTGTCGTTTATTACTCGGCCAGTTTGTGAATTGCTGTACCCCTGAGCTCCATTTTTCAACTCGTTTTTTGTGAGCTGACCGCAAGTCCAAAATTTTGGTTCAGGACCTATGCTGGTTCCCGGTGGGTGGCTGAGACTTTGGTTAATTCTTCTTCCTGCCGGGAAGTTATAGTGATATGTGCCCGTCCAAATTCCCAACAGCTACTCTCTCATTGGTTCTCCCTCTTCCCTTTCATCCTCTGCCAAATTGGCAACCTGTGCGAACCAGGAGGTTAAAGGGGCTGTCTCCCCAAGTTAGGGGGTTGATAGTAAAGCAGATGGAAAGTCAAACCGGAGCACCAGGAGAGGGACTATTCGTTGAGTTTTAGAAACCTTTCGTACTCACAGTGTGTCCATTCTCTAGGATTCCCGTACATGTTATATCTGTAGTAATATTCCCTTCAACCTTGAGATTTGGGACCCATGGAATGTGTGCCATGCATTATTGCTTTAAAGGGTCTGCATTTGCTCACCCAATCTCACCAATCCTCTCAGGCCCAAGTGTCCAGCCTTATGCCACATCCAGCTGTCATTGTAGATAGGGTCATTCCAGGTTTCATCATTGACCCTGAAGGAATTGTAAAGAATTTCCCAGTTTTTTTGTTTTGTTTTTGAAATTCCTTTTTATAGTGGGTTTGAGCTGATCCCGCTGCCATGTTTATGCCAGTCTAGACACACTTGATTCCCTTACGGAGACATATCAATACATAGGTTTTAAGATTCTTACTAGTCAGATATATTCCTCTGTGGGAAATATGGGTTTTGAATCCCTTTCACTGAGGAAGGTGTAGGTCTTGTCTATTCCATAGTTGGTTTTTGGAACGGTACCTGTGCTTATATCAAACTCTGGTTTTATGCATCACCCCACCTCTCCTTCCACCTTAAGCAGGCATAAGATTGTTTTCTAAATGTGAGACATGGTTCTCTTTCCTAACTCAGTTCACGTGTAGCCATGTTTACAGGATCTTCATAAGTGATATCTTATGATAAGTTTCTTTTTCTCTGTGACTTATTTCACTTAGAATCATCGTACCTGAATCCACCCATTTTGCTGCTACTGGTCTTATGACATTGATTTCATGGCTGAGGGATATTCCATCGTACGTAAGTACCACAATTTTTTGAACCATTCTTATATTTCCTGGGATATTTAAGGTGTACCCAAGTTGAGGTCCTTGTAAGCAGTGCAGCCCTAAGTTTTGGGGTGGCTCTGTCTTATTGATTTTCAGTTTTCCCAAGGTATATTCCCTAGACTGGAAGTGCCCTTGGCTCTGTAGCTCTGTTCTTTACTTGTTTTAGGGAACACAATGCACTCCTCCAGAGAGGCAGTTGGCAATTTACATCCCGCCCATCAGCATAACAAGGCTCCCTGTTCTCCAGGGCCTGTCTTGCCTTTCTGGTTTTTACACATTTTGTGGATGTCCCTTTTGACCGGTGGGAAGTGATACTTCTTTGTAGTGCAGATTTGCATTGCCCGCTTGCTTGATTGGCCAAAAAGGGCGTATGCGTTTTCTCCTGAATATATTCAGGAGAAAACGCATACACCCTTTTTGGCCAAGTGCATCATTGTCGAAGTTGTGCCCCTCTTCCTGTGCTTTAAAGGCGATTCCAACGTACCTCTTGAAATCTGTTTCCTGCTATTCTGCCTCGCTTTCAAGTCCGCCTCTTTGCCTTCCCTCAACAGATTTTTGGACGATAGTTCTCCTTTATTACTCGGCAAGTTTGTGAATTGCTGTGCCCCTGAGCTCCATTTTTTAACTCGTTTTAAGTGAGCTGACCGCAAGTCCAAAATTTTGGTTCAGGACCTATACTGGTTCCCGGTGGGGGGCTGAGACTTTGGTTAATTCTTCTTCCTGCCGGGAAATTACAGTGATATGTGCCCGTCCAAATGCCTAACAGCTACTCTCTCATTGGTTCTCCCTCTTCCCTTTCAACCTCTGCCAAATTGGCAACCTGTGCGAACCAGGAGGTTAAAGGGGCTGTCTCTCCAAGTTGGGAGGTTGATAGTAAAGCAGATGGAAAGTCAAACCGGAGCACCAGGAGAGGGACTATTCGTTGAGTTTTTGAAACCTTTCGTATTCACAGTGTGTCCGTACTCTAGGTTTCCCGTACATGTTATAACTGTAGTAATATTCCCTTCAACCTGGAGATTTGGGACCCATGGAATGTGTGCCATGAATTATTGCTTTAAATGGTCTGCATTTGTTCACCCAATCTCACCAATCCTCTCAGTCCCAAGTGTCCAGCCTTATGCCACATCCAGCTGTCGTTGTAGATAGGGTCATTCCAGGTTTCATCAGAGACCCTGAAGGAATTGTAAAGAATTTCCCAGTTTTTTTGTTTTGTTTTTGAAATTCCTTTTTATAGTGGGTTTGAGCTGATTCTCGCTGCCATGTTTATGCCAGGCTAGACACACTTGATTCCCTTACAGAGACATATCAATACATAGGTTTTAAGATTCTTACTAGTCAGATATATTCCTCTGCGGGAAATATGGGGCATTGAATCCCTTTCACTGAGGAAGGTGTAGGTCTTGTCTATTCCATAGTTGGTTTTTGGAACGGTACCTGTGCTTATATCAAACTCTGGTTTTATGCATCACCCCACCTCTCCTTCCACCTTAAGCAGGCATAAGAGTGTTTTCTAAATGTGAGACATGGTTCTCTTTCCTAACTCACTTCAAGTGTAGCCATGTTTACAGGATCTTCATAAGTGATATCTTATGATAAGTTTCTTTTTCTCTGTGACTTATTTCACTTAGAATCATCGTACCTGAATCCACCCGTTTTGCTGCTACTCGTCTTATGACATTGATTTCATGGCTGAGGGATATTCCATCGTACGTAAGTACCACAATTTTTTGAACCATTTTTATATTTCCTGGGATATTTAAGGTGTACCCAAGTTGAGGTCCTTGTAAGCAGTGCAGCCCTAAGTTTTGGGGTGGCTCTGTCTTATTGATTTTCAGTTTTCCCAAGGTATATTCCCTTGACTGGAAGTGCCCTTGGCTCTGTAGCTCTGTTATTTTCTTGTTTTAGGGAACACAATGCACTCCTCCAGAGAGGCAGTTGGCAATTTACATCCCGCCCATCAGCATAACAAGGCTCCCTGTTCTCCAGGGCCTGTCTTGCCTTTCTGGTTTTTACACATTTTGTGGATGTCCCTTTTGACCGGTGGGAAGTGATACTTCTTTGTAGTGCAGATTTGCATTGCCCGCTTGCTTGCTTGGCCAAAAAGGGTGTATGCGTTTTCTCCTGAATATATTCAGGAGAAAGCGCATACGCCCTTTTTGGCCAAGTGCATCATTGTCGAAGTTGTGCCCCTCTTCCTGTGCTTTAAAGGCGATTCCAACGTACCTCTTGAAATCTGTTTCCTGCTATTCTGCCTCACTTTCAAGTCCGCCTCGTTGCCTTCCCTCAACAGATTATTGGACGATAGTTGTCCTTTATTACTCGGCCAGTTTGTGAATTGCTGTGCCCCTGAGCTCCATTTTTCAACTCGTTTTAGGTGAGCTGACCGCAAGTCCAAAATTTTGGTTCAGGACCTATGCTGGTTCCCGGTGGGGGGCTGAGACTTTGGTTAATTCTTCTTCCTGCCGGGAAATTACAGTGATATGTGCCCGTCCAAATGCCTAACAGCTACTCTCTCATTGGTTCTCCCTCTTCCCTTTCATCCTCTGCCAAATTGGCAACCTGTGCGAACCAGGAGGTTAAAGGGGCTGTCTCTCCAAGTTGGGAGGTTGAGAGTAAAGCAGATGGAAAGTCAAACCGGAGCACCAAGAGAGGGACTATTCGTTGAGTTTTAGAAACATTTCGTATTCACTGTGTTTCCGTTCTCTAGGTTTCCCGTACATGTTATAGCTGTAGTAATATTCCCTTCAACCTGGAGAGTTGGGACCCATGGAATGTGTTCCATGCATTATTGCTTTAAAGGGTCTGCATTTGCTCACCCAATCTCACCAATCCTCTCAGTCCCAAGTGTCCAGCCTTATGCCACATCCAGCTGTCGTTGTAGATAGGGTCATTCCAGGTTTCATCAGAGACCCTGAAGGAATTGTAAAGAATTTCCCAGTTGTTTTGTTTTATTTTTGAAATTCCTTTTTATAGTGGGTTTGAGCTGATTCTCGCTGCCATATTTATGCCAGTCTAGACACACTTGATTCCCTTATGCAGACATATCAATACATAGGTTTTAAGACTCTTACTAGTCAGATATATTCCTCTGCGGGAAATATGGGGTTTTGAGTCCCTTTCACTGAGGAAGGTGTAGGTCTTGTCTATTCCATAGTTGGTTTTTGGAACGGTACCTGTGCTTATATCAAGCTCTGGTTTTATGCATCACCCCACCTCTTCTTCCCCCTTAAGCAGGCATAAGAGTGTTTTCTAAATGTGAGACACTGTTCTCTTTCCTAACTCAGTTCAAGTGTAGCCATGTTTACAGGATCTTCATAAGTGACATCTTCTGATATGTTTCTTTTTCTGTGTGACTTATTTCACTTAGAATCATCGTACCTGAATCCACCCATTTTGCTGCTACTGGTCTTATGACATTGATTTCATGGCTGAGGGATATTCCATCGTACGTAAGTACCACAATTTTTTGAACCATTTTTATATTTCCTGGGATATTTAAGGTGTACCCAAGTGGAGGTCCTTGTAAGCAGTGCAGCACTAAATTTTAGGGTGGCTGTGTCTTTTTGATTTTCAGTTTTCCCAAGGTATATTCCCTAGACTGGAAGTGCCCTTGGCTCTGTAGCTCTGTTGTTTACTTGTTTTAGGGAACACAATGCACTCCTCCAGAGAGGCAGTTGGCAATTTACATCCCACCCATCAGCATAAAAAGGCTCCATGTTCTCCAGGGCCTGTCTTGCCTTTCCGGTTTTTACACATTTTGTGGATGTCCCTTTTGACCGGTGGGAAGTGATACTTCTTTGTAGTGCAAATTTGCATTGCCCGCTTGCTTGCTTGGCCAAAAAGGGCGTATGCTTTTTCTCCTGAATATATTCAGGAGAAAACGCATACGCCCTTTTTGGCCAAGTGCATCATTGTCGAAGTTGTGCCCCTCTTCCTGTGCTTTAAAGGCGATTCCAACGTACCTCTTGAAATCTGTTTCTTGCTATTCTGCCTCGCTTTCAAGTCTGCCTCGTTGCCTTCCCTCAACAGATTTTTGGACGATAGTTGTCCTTTATTACTCGGCCAGTTTGTGAATTGCTGTGCCCCTGAGCTCCATTTTTCAACTCGTTTTAGGTGAGCTGACCGCAAGTCCAAAATTTAGGTTCAGGACCTATACTGGTTCCCGGTGGGGGGCTGAGACTTTGATTAATTCTTCTTCCTGCCGGGAAATTACAGTGATATGTTCCCATCCAAATGCCTAACAGCTACTCTCTCATTGGTTCTCCCACTTCCCTTTCATCCTCTGCCAAATTGGCAACCTGTGCGAACCAGGAGGTTAAAGGGGCTGTCTCTCCAATTTGGGAGGTTCATAGTAAAGCAGAAGGAAAGTCAAACCGGAGCACCAGGAGAGGGACTATTCGTTGAGTTTTAGAAACATTTCGTATTCACAGTGTGTCCGTTCTCTAGGTTTCCCGTACATGTTATAACTGTAGTAATATTCCCTTCAACCTGGAGAGTTGGGACCCATGGAATGTGTGCCATGCATTATTGCTTTAAAGGGTCTGCATTTGTTCACCCAATCTCACCAATCCTCTCAGTCCCAAGTGTCCAGCCTTATGCCACATCCAGCTGTCGTTGTAGATAGGGTCATTCCAGGTTTCATCAGAGACCCTGAAGGAATTGTAAAGAATTTCCCAGTTTTTTTGTTTTGTTTTTGAAATTCCTTTTTATAGTGGGTTTGAGCTGATTCTCGCTGCCATGTTTATGCCAGTCTAGACACACTTGATTCCCTTACGGAGACATATCAATACATAGGTTTTAAATTCTTACTAGTCAGATATATTCCTCTGCGGGAAATATGGGGTTTTGAGTCCCTTTCACTGAGGAAGGTGTAGGTCTTGTCTATTCCATAGTTGGTTTTTGGAATGGTACCTGTGCTTATATCAAACTCTGGTTTTATGCATCACCCCACCTCTCCTTCCCCCTTAAGCAGGCATAAGAGTGTTTTCTAAGTGTGAGACACTGTTCTCTATCCTAACTCACTTCAAGTGTAGCCATGTTTACAGGATCTTCATAAGTGATATCTTATGATAAGTTTCTTTTTCTGTGTGACTTATTTCACTTAGAATCATCGTACCTGAATCCACCCATTTTGCTGCTACTGGTCTTATGACATTGATTTCATGGCTGAGGGATATTCCATCGTACGTAAGTACCACAATTTTTTGAACCATTTTTATATTTCCTGGGATATTTAAGGTGTACCCAAGTTGAGGTCCTTGTAAGCAGTGGAGCCCTAAATTTTGGGGTGGCTCTGTCTTATTGATCTTCAATTTTCCCAAGGTTTATTCCCTAGACTGGAAGTGCCCTTGCCTCTGTAGCTCTGTTCTTTACTTGTTTTAGGGAACACAATATACTCCTCCAGAGAGGCAGTTGGCAATTTACATCCCGCCCATCAGCATAACAAGGCTCCCTGTTCTCCAGGGCCTGTCTTGCCTTTCTGGTTTTTACACATTTTGTGGATGTCCCTTTTGACCGGTGGGAAGTGATACTTCTTTGTAGTGCAGATTTGCATTGCCCGCTTGCTTGCTTGGCCAAAAAGGGCGTATGCGTTTTCTCCTGAATATATTCAGGAGAAAATGCATACGCCCTTTTTGGCCAAGTGCATCATTGTCGAAGTTGTGCCTCTCTTCCTGTGCTTTAAAGGGGATTCCAACGTACCTCTTGAAATCTGT
This sequence comes from Hyperoodon ampullatus, assembly GCF_949752795.1. NCBI lineage: Eukaryota > Metazoa > Chordata > Mammalia > Artiodactyla > Ziphiidae > Hyperoodon > Hyperoodon ampullatus. Next base: position 910,502 of record NW_027640676.1, on the reverse strand, counting down.
TTCCTGCTATTCTGCCTCGCTTTCAAGTCCGCCTCGTTGCCTTCCCTCAACAGATTTTTGGTCGATAGTTGTCCTTTATTACTCGGCCAGTTTGTGAATTGCTGTGCCCCTGAGCTCCATTTTTCAACTCGTTTTTGGTGAGCTGACCGCAAGTCCAAAATTTTGGTTCAGGACCTATACTGGTTCCCGGTGGGGGGCTGAGACTTTGGTTAATTCTTCTTCCTGCCGGGAAATTACAGTGATATGTGCCCGTCCAAATGCCTATCAGCTACTCTCTCATTGGTTCTCCCTCTTCCCTTTCATCCTCTGCCAAATTCGCAACCTGTGCGAACCAGGAGGTTAAAGGGGCTGTCTCTCCAAGTTGGGAGGTTGATAGTAAAGCAGATGGAAAGTCAAACCGGAGCACCAGGAGAGGGACTATTCGTTGAGTTTTAGAAACCTTTCGTATTCACAGTGTGTCCGTTCTCTAGGATTCCCGTACATGTTATATCTGTAGTAATATTCCCTTCAACCTGGAGAGTTGGGACCCATGGAATGTGTGCCATGCGTTATTGCTTTAAAGGGTCTGCATTTGCTCACCCAATCTCACCAATCCTCTCAGTCCCAAGTGTCCAGCCTTATGCCACATCCAGCTGTCGTTGTAGATAGGGTCATTCCAGGTTTCATCAGAGACCCTGAAGGAATTGTAAAGAATTTCCCACTTTTTTTTTTTTTTATTATTGAAATTCCTTTTAATAGTGGCTTTGAGATGATTCTCGCTGCATATTTATGCCAGTCTAGACACACTTGTTTCCCTTACGGAGACATATCAATACATAGGTTTTAAGATTCTTACTAGTCAGATATATTCCTCTGCGGGAAATATGGGGTTTTGAGTCCCTTTCTCTGAGGAAGGTGTAGGTCTTGTCTATTCCATAGTTGGTTTTTGGAATGGTACCTGTGCTTATATCAAACTCTGGTTTTATGCATCACCCCACCTCTCCTTCCCCCTTAAGCAGGCATAAGATTGTTTTCTAAATGTGAGACACTGTTCTCTTTCCTAACTCAGTTCAAGTATAGCCATGTTTACAGGATCTTCATAAGTGATATCTTATGATAAGTTTCTTTTTCTGTGTGACTTATTTCACTTAGAATCATCGTACCTGAATCCACCCATTTTGCTGCTACTGGTCTTATGACATTGATTTCATGGCTGAGGGATATTCCACCGTACGTAAGTTCCACAATTTTTTGAACCATTTTTATATTTCCTGGGATATTTAAGGTGTACCCAAGTTGAGGTCCTTGTAAGCAGTGCAGCCCTAAATTTTGGGGTGGCTCTGTCTTATTGATTTTCAGTTTTCACAAGGTATATTCCCTAGACTGGAAGTACCCTTGGCTCTGTAGCTCTGTTGTTTACTTGTTTTAGGGAACACAATGCACTCCTCCAGAGAGGCAGTTGGCAATTTACATCCCGCCCATCAGCATAACAAGGCTCCCTGTTCTCCAGGGCCTGTCTTGCCTTTCTGGTTTTTACACATTTTGTGGATGTCCCTTTTGACCGGTGGGAAGTGATACTTCTTTGTAGTGCAGATTTGCATTGCCCGCTTGCTTGCTTGGCCAAAAAGGGCGTATGCGTTTTCTCCTGAATATATTCAGGAGAAAACGCATACGCCCTTTTTGGCCAAGTGCATCATTGTCGAAGTTGTGGCCCTCTTCCTGTGCTTTAAAGGCGATTCCAACGTACCTCTTGAAATCTGTTTCCTGCTATACTGCCTCGCTTTCAAGTCCGCGTCTTTGCCTTCCCTCAACAGATTTTTGGACGATAGTTGTCCTTTATTACTCGGCAAGTTTGTGAATTGCTGTGCCCCTGAGCTCCATTTTTTAACTCGTTTTAGGTGAGCTGACCGCAAGTCCAAAATTTTGGTTCAGGACCTATACTGGTTCCAGGTGGGGGGCTGAGACTTTGGTTAATTCTTCTTCCTGCCGGGAAATTACAGTGATATGTGCCCGTCCAAATGCCTAACAGCTACTCTCTCATTGGTTCTCCCTCTTCCCTTTCAACCTCTGCCAAATTGGCAACCTGTGCGAACCAGGAGGTTAAAGGGGCTGTCTCTCCAAGTTGGGAGGTTGATAGTAAAGCAGTTGGAAAGTCAAACCGGAGCACCAGGAGAGGGACTATTCGTTGAGTTTTAGAAACCTTTCGTATTCACAGTGTGTCCGTACTCTAGGTTCCCCGTACATGTTATAACTGTAGTAATATTCCCTTCAACCTTGAGATTTGGGACCCATGGAATGTGTGCCATGAATTATTGCTTTAAATGGTCTGCATTTGTTCACCCAATCTCACCAATCCTCTCAGTCCCAAGTGTCCAGCCTTATGCCACATCCAGCTGTCGTTGTAGATAGGGTCATTCCAGCTTTCATCAGAGACCCTGAAGGAATTGTAAAGAATTTCCCAGTTTTTTTGTTTTGTTTTTGAAATTCCTTTTTATAGTGGGTTTGAGCTGATTCTCGCTGCCATGTTTATGCCAGGCTAGACACACTTGATTCCCTTACAGAGACATATCAATACATAGGTTTTAAGATTCTTACTAGTCAGATATATTCCTCTGCGGGAAATATGGGGCATTGAATCCCTTTCACTGAGGAAGGTGTAGGTCTTGTCTATTCCATAGTTGGTTTTTGGAACGGTACCTGTGCTTATATCAAACTCTGGTTTTATGCATCACCCCACCTCTCCTTCCACCTTAAGCAGGCATAAGAGTGTTTTCTAAATGTGAGACATGGTTCTCTTTCCTAACTCACTTCAAGTGTAGCCATGTTTACAGGATCTTCATAAGTGATATCTTATGATAAGTTTCTTTTTCTCTGTGACTTATTTCACTTAGAATCATCGTACCTGAATCCACCCATTTTGCTGCTACTGGTCTTATGACATTGATTTCATGGCTGAGGGATATTCCATCATACGTAAGTACCACAATTTTTTGAACCATTTTTATATTTCCTGGGATATTTAAGGTGTACCCAAGTTGAGGTCCTTGTAAGCAGTGCAGCCCTAAGTTTTGGGGTGGCTCTGTCTTATTGATTTTCAGTTTTCCCAAGGTATATTCCCTTGACTGGAAGTGCCCTTGGCTCTGTAGCTCTGTTATTTACTTGTTTTAGGGAACACAATGCACTCCTCCAGAGAGGCAGTTGGCAATTTACATCCCGCCCATCAGCATAACAAGGCTCCCTGTTCTCCAGGGCCTGTCTTGCCTTTCTGGTTTTTACACATTTTGTGGATGTCCCTTTTGACCGGTGGGAAGTGATACTTCTTTGTAGTGCAGATTTGCATTGCCCGCTTGCTTGCTTGGCCAAAAAGGGTGTATGCGTTTTCTCCTGAATATATTCAGGAGAAAACGCATACGCCCTTTTTGGCCAAGTGCATCATTGTCGAAGTTGTGCCTCTCTTCCTGTGCTTTAAAGGCGATTCCAACGTACCTCTTGAAATCTGTTTCCTGCTATTCTGCCTCGCTTTCAAGTCCGCCTCGTTGCCTTCCCTCAACAGATTATTGGACGATAGTTGTCCTTTATTACTCGGCCAGTTTGTGAATTGCTGTGCCCCTGAGCTCCATTTTTCAACTCCTTTTAGGTGAGCTGACCGCAAGTCCAAAATTTTGGTTCAGGACCTATGCTGGTTCCCGGTGGGGGGCTGAGACTTTGGTTAATTCTTCTTCCTGCCGGGAAATTACAGTGATATGTGCCCGTCCAAATGCCTAACAGCTACTCTCTCATTGGTTCTCCCTCTTCCCTTTCATCCTCTGCCAAATTGGCAACCTGTGCGAACCAGGAGGTTAAAGGGGCTGTCTCTCCAAGTTGGGAGGTTGAGAGTAAAGCAGATGGAAAGTCAAACCGGAGCACCAGGAGAGGGACTATTCGTTGAGTTTTAGAAACCTTTCGTATTCACAGTGTGTCCGTTCTCTAGGATTCCCGTACATGTTATATCTGTAGTAATATTCCCTTCAACCTGGAGAGTTGGGACCCATGGAATGTGTGCCATGCATTATTGCTTTAAAGGGTCTGCATTTGTTCACCCAATCTCACCAATCCTCTCAGTCCCAAGTGTCCAGCCTTATGCCACATCCAGCTGTCGTTGTAGATAGGGTCATTCCAGGTTTCATCAGAGACCCTGAAGGAATTGTAAAGAATTTCCCAGTTGTTTTGTTTTATTTTTGAAATTCCTTTTTATAGTGGGTTTGAGCTGATTCTCGCTGCCATGTTTATGCCAGTCTAGACACACTTGATTCCATTACGGAGACATATCAATACATAGGTTTTAAGATTCTTACTATTCAGATATATTCCTCTGCGGGAAATATGGGGTTTTGAGTCCCTTTCACTGAGGAAGGTGTAGGTCTTGTCTATTCCATAGTTGGTTTTTGGAATGGTACCTGTGCTTATATCAAACTCTGGTTTTATGCATCACCCCACCTCTCCTTCCCCCTTAAGCAGGCATAAGAGTGTTTTCTAAATGTGAGACACTGTTCTCTTTCCTAACTCACTTCAAGTGTAGCCATGTTTACAGGATCTTCATAAGTGATATCTTATGATAAGTTTCTTTTTCTGTGTGACTTATTTCACTTAGAATCATCGTACCTGAATCCACCCATTTTGCTGCTACTGGTCTTATGACATTGATTTCATGGCTGAGGGATATTCCATCGTACGTAAGTACCACAATTTTTTGAACCATTTTTATATTTCCTGGGATATTTAAGGTGTACCCAAGTTGAGGTCCTTGTAAGCAGTGCAGCCCTAAGTTTTGGGGTGGCTCTGTCTTATTGATTTTCAGTTTTCCCAAGGTATATTCCCTTGACTGGAAGTGCCCTTGGCTCTGTAGCTCTGTTATTTACTTGTTTTAGGGAACACAATGCACTCCTCCAGAGAGGCAGTTGGCAATTTACATCCCGCCCATCAGCATAACAAGGCTCCCTGTTCTCCAGGGCCTGTCTTGCCTTTCTGGTTTTTACACATTTTGTGGATGTCCCTTTTGACCGGTGGGAAGTGATACTTCTTTGTAGTGCAGATTTGCATTGCCCGCTTGCTTGCTTGGCCAAAAAGGGCGTATGCGTTTTCTCCTGAATATATTCAGGAGAAAACGCATACGCCCTTTTTGGCCAAGTGCATCATTGTCGAAGTTGTGCCTCTCTTCCTGTGCTTTAAAGGCGATTCCAACGTACCTCTTGAAATCTGTTTCCTGCTATTCTGCCTCGCTTTCAAGTCCGCCTCGTTGCCTTCCCTCAACAGATTATTGGACGATAGTTGTCCTTTATTACTCGGCCAGTTTGTGAATTGCTGTGCCCCTGAGCTCCATTTTTCAACTCCTTTTAGGTGAGCTGACCGCAAGTCCAAAATTTTGGTTCAGGACCTATGCTGGTTCCCGGTGGGGGGCTGAGACTTTGGTTAATTCTTCTTCCTGCCGGGAAATTACAGTGATATGTGCCCGTCCAAATGCCTAACAGCTACTCTCTCATTGGTTCTCCCTCTTCCCTTTCATCCTCTGCCAAATTGGCAACCTGTGCGAACCAGGAGGTTAAAGGGGCTGTCTCTCCAAGTTGGGAGGTTGAGAGTAAAGCAGATGGAAAGTCAAACCGGAGCACCAGGAGAGGGACTATTCGTTGAGTTTTAGAAACCTTTCGTATTCACAGTGTGTCCGTTCTCTAGGATTCCCGTACATGTTATATCTGTAGTAATATTCCCTTCAACCTGGAGAGTTGGGACCCATGGAATGTGTGCCATGCATTATTGCTTTAAAGGGTCTGCATTTGTTCACCCAATCTCACCAATCCTCTCAGTCCCAAGTGTCCAGCCTTATGCCACATCCAGCTGTCGTTGTAGATAGGGTCATTCCAGGTTTCATCAGAGACCCTGAAGGAATTGTAAAGAATTTCCCAGTTGTTTTGTTTTATTTTTGAAATTCCTTTTTATAGTGGGTTTGAGCTGATTCTCGCTGCCATGTTTATGCCAGTCTAGACACACTTGATTCCATTACGGAGACATATCAATACATAGGTTTTAAGATTCTTACTATTCAGATATATTCCTCTGCGGGAAATATGGGGTTTTGAGTCCCTTTCACTGAGGAAGGTGTAGGTCTTGTCTATTCCATAGTTGGTTTTTGGAATGGTACCTGTGCTTATATCAAACTCTGGTTTTATGCATCACCCCACCTCTCCTTCCCCCTTAAGCAGGCATAAGAGTGTTTTCTAAATGTGAGACACTGTTCTCTTTCCTAACTCACTTCAAGTGTAGCCATGTTTACAGGATCTTCATAAGTGATATCTTATGATAAGTTTCTTTTTCTGTGTGACTTATTTCACTTAGAATCATCGTACCTGAATCCACCCATTTTGCTGCTACTGGTCTTATGACATTGATTTCATGGCTGAGGGATATTCCATCGTACGTAAGTACCACAATTTTTTGAACCATTTTTATATTTCCTGGGATATTTAAGGTGTACCCAAGTTGAGGTCCTTGTAAGCAGTGGAGCCCTAAATATTGGGGTGGCTCTGTCTTATTGATCTTCAATTTTCCCAAGGTTTATTCCCTAGACTGGAAGTGCCCTTGCCTCTGTAGCTCTGTTCTTTACTTGTTTTAGGGAACACAATGTACTCCTCCAGAGAGGCAGTTGGCAATTTACATCCCGCCCATCAGCATAACAAGGCTCCCTGTTCTCCAGGGCCTGTCTTGCCTTTCTGGTTTTTACACATTTTGTGGATGTCCCTTTTGACCGGTGGGAAGTGATACTTCTTTGTAGTGCAGATTTGCATTGCCCGCTTGCTTGCTTGGCCAAAAAGGGCGTATGCGTTTTCTCCTGAATATATTCAGGAGAAAATGCATACGCCCTTTTTGGCCAAGTGCATCATTGTCGAAGTTGTGCCTCTCTTCCTGTGCTTTAAAGGGGATTCCAACGTACCTCTTGAAATCTGTTTCCTGCTATTCTGCCTCGCTTTCAAGTCCGCCTCGTTGCCTTCCCTCAACAGATTTTTGGTCGATAGTTGTCCTTTATTACTCGGCCAGTTTGTGAATTGCTGTGCCCCTGAGCTCCATTTTTCAACTCGTTTTTGGTGAGCTGACCGCAAGTCCAAAATTTTGGTTCAGGACCTATACTGGTTCCCGGTGGGGGGCTGAGACTTTGGTTAATTCTTCTTCCTGCCGGGAAATTACAGTGATATGTGCCCGTCCAAATGCCTATCAGCTACTCTCTCATTGGTTCTCCCTCTTCCCTTTCATCCTCTGCCAAATTGGCAACCTGTGCGAACCAGGAGGTTAAAGGGGCTGTCTCTCCAAGTTGGGAGGTTGATAGTAAAGCAGATGGAAAGTCAAACCGGAGCACCAGGAGAGGGACTATTCGTTGAGTTTTAGAAACCTTTCGTATTCACAGTGTGTCCGTTCTCTAGGATTCCCGTACATGTTATATCTGTAGTAATATTCCCTTCAACCTGGAGAGTTGGGACCCATGGAATGTGTGCCATGCATTATTGCTTTAAAGGGTCTGCATTTGCTCACCCAATCTCACCAATCCTCTCAGTCCCAAGTGTCCAGCCTTATGCCACATCCAGCTGTCGTTGTAGATAGGGTCATTCCAGGTTTCATCAGAGACCCTGAAGGAATTGTAAAGAATTTCCCACTTTTTTTTTTTTATTATTGAAATTCCTTTTAATAGTGGCTTTGAGCTGATTCTCGCTGCATATTTATGCCAGTCTAGACACACTTGATTCCCTTACGGAGACATATCAATACATAGGTTTTAAGATTCTTACTATTCAGATATATTCCTCTGCGGGAAATATGGGGTTTTGTGTCCCTTTCACTGAGGAAGGTGTAGGTCTTGTCTATTCCATAGTTGGTTTTTGGAATGGTACCTGTGCTTATATCAAACTCTGGTTTTATGCATCACCCCACCTCTCCTTCCCCCTTAAGCAGGCATAAGAGTGTTTTCTAAATGTGAGACACTGTTCTCTTTCCTAACTCAGTTCAAGTATAGCCATGTTTACAGGATCTTCATAAGTGATATCTTATGATAAGTTTCTTTTTCTGTGTGACTTATTTCACTTAGAATCATCGTACCTGAATCCACCCATTTTGCTGCTACTGGTCTTATGACATTGATTTCATGGCTGAGGGATATTCCACCTTACGTAAGTTCCACAATTTTTTGAACCATTTTTATATTTCCTGGGATATTTAAGGTGTACCCAAGTTGAGGTCCTTGTAAGCAGTGCAGCCCTAAATTTTGGGGTGGCTCTGTCTTATTGATTTTCAGTTTTCACAAGGTATATTCCCTAGACTGGAAGTACCCTTGGCTCTGTAGCTCTGTTGTTTACTTGTTTTAGGGAACACAATGCACTCCTCCAGAGAGGCAGTTGGCAATTTACATCCCGCCCATCAGCATAACAAGGCTCCCTGTTCTCCAGGGCCTGTCTTGCCTTTCCGGTTTTTACACATTTTGTGGATGTCCCTTTTGACCGGTGGGAAGTGATACTTCTTTGTAGTGCAGATTTGCATTGCCCGCTTGCTTGCTTGGCCAAAAAGGGCGTATGCGTTTTCTCCTGAATATATTCAGGAGAAAACGCATACGCCCTTTTTGGCCAAGTGCATCATTGTCGAAGTTGTGCCTCTCTTCCTGTGCTTTAAGGGTGATTCCAACGTACCTCTTGAAATCTGTTTCCTGCTATTCTGCCTCGCTTTCAAGTCCGCCTCGTTGCCTTCCCTCAACAGATTTTTGGACGATAGTTGTCCTTTATTACGCGGCCAGTTTGTGAATTGCTGTACCCCTGAGCTCCATTTTTCAACTCGTTTTTGGTGAGCTGACCGCAAGTCCAAAATTTTGGTTCAGGACCTATGCTGGTTCCCGGTTGGGCGCTGAGACTTTGGGTAATTCTTCTTCCTGCCGGGAAATTACAGTGATATGTGCCCGTCCAAATGCCTAACAGCTACTCTCTCATTGGTTCTCCCTCTTCCCTTTCATCCTCTGCCAAATTGGCAACCTGTGCGAACCAGGAGGTTAAAGGGTCTGTCTCTCCAAGTTGGGAGGTTGATAGTAAAGCAGGTGGAAAGTCAAACCGGAGCACCAGGAGAGGGACTTTTCGTTGAGTTTTAGAAACCTTTCGTATTCACAGTGTGTCCGTTCTCTAGGTTTCCCGTACATGTTATAACTGTACTAATATCCCCTTCAACCTGGAGAGTTGGGACCCATGGAATGGGTGCCATGCATTATTGCTTTAAAGGGTCTGCATTTGCTCACCCAATCTCACCAATCCTCTCAGTCCCAAGTGTCCAGCCTTATGTCACATCCAGCTGTCGTTGTAGATAGGGTCATTCCAGGTTTCATCAGAGATTCTGAAGGAATTGTAAAGAATTTCCCAGTTTTTTTGTTTTGTTTTTGAAATTCCATTTTATACTGGGTTTGAGCTGATTCTCACTGCCATGTTTATGCCAGTCTAGACACACTTGATTCCCTTACGGAGACATATCAATACATAGGTTTTAAGATTCTTACTAGTCAGATATATTCCTCTGCGGGAAATATGGGGTTTTGAGTCCCTTTCACTGAGGAAGGTGTAGGTCTTGTCTAATCCATAGTTGGTTTTTGGAATTGTACCTGTGCTTATATCAAACTCTGGTTTTATGCATCACCCCACCTCTCCTTCCCCCTTAAGCAGGGATAAGAGTGTTTTCTAAATGTGAGACACTATTCTCTTTCCTAACTCAGTTCAAGTGTAGCCATGTTTACAGGATCTTCATAAGTGATATCTTATGATAAGTTTCTTTTTCTGTTTGACTTATTTCACTTAGAATCATCGTACCTGAATCCACCCATTTTGCTGCTACTGGTCTTATGACATTGATTTCACCGCTGAGGGATATTCCATCGTACGTAAGTACCACAATTTTTTGAACCATTTTTATATTTCCTGGGATATTTAAGGTGTACCCAAGTTGAGGTCCTTGTAAGCAGTGCAGCCCTAAATTTTGGGGCGGCTCTGTCTTATTGATTTTCAGTTTTCCCAAGGTATATTCCCTAGACTTGAAGTGCCCATGCTCTGTAGCTCTGTTCTTTACTTGTTTTAGGGACCACAATGTACTCCTCCAGAGAGGCAGTTGGCAATTTACATCCCGCCCATCAGCATAACAAGGCTCCCTGTTCTCCAGGGCCTGTCTTGCCTTTCTGGTTTTTACACATTTTGTGAATGTCCCTTTTGACCGGTGGGAAGTGATACTTCTTTGTAGTGCAGATTTGCATTGCCCGCTTGCTTGCTTGGCCAAAAAGGGCATATAAGTTTTCTCCTGAATATATTCAGGAGAAAACGCATACGCCCTTTTTGGCCAAGTGCATCATTGTCGAAGTTGTGCCCCTCTGCCTGTGCTTTAAAGGCGATTCCAACGTACCTCTGGAAATCTGTTTCCTGCTATTGTGCCTCGCATTCAAGTCCGCCTCGTTGCCTTCCCTCAACAGATTTTTGGACGATAGTTGTCCTTTATTACTCGGCCAGTTTGTGAATTGCTGTGCCCCTGAGCTCCATTTTTCAACTCGTTTTTGGTGAGCTGACCGCAAGTCCAAAATTTTGGTCCAGGACCTATACCGGTTCCCAGTGGGTGGCTGTGACTTTGGTTAATTCTTCTTCCTGCCGGGAAATTACAGTGATATGTGCCGGTCCAAATGCCTAACAGCTACTCTCTCATTGGTTCTCCCTCTTCCCTTTAATCCTCTGCCAAATTGGCAACCTGTGTGAACCAGGAGGTTAAAGGGGCTGTGTCTCCAAGTTGGGAGATTTATAGTAAATCAGATGGAAAGTCGAACCGGAGCACCAGGAGAGGGACAATTCGTTGAGCTTTAGAAACCTTTCGTATTCACAGTGTGTCCGTTCTCTAGGTTTCCTGTACATGTTATAGCTGTAGTAATATTCCCTTCAACCTGGAGAGTTGGGACCCATGGAAAGGGTGACAGGCATTTGTGCTTTAAAGGGTCTGCATTTGCTCACCCAATCTCACCAATCGTCTCAGTCCCAAGTGTCCCTCCTTATGCCACATCCAGCTGTCATTGTAGATAGGGTCATTCCACGTTTCATCAGAGACCCTGAAGGAATTGTAAAGAATTTCCCAGTTTTTTTGTATTGTTTTTGAAATTCCTTTTTATAGTGGGTTTGAGCTGATTCTCGCTGCCATGTTTATGCCAGTCTAGACACACTTGATTCCCTTACGGAGACATATCAATACATAGGTTTTAAGATTCTTACTTGTCAGATATATTCCTCTGCGGGAAATATGGGGTATTGAGTCCCTTTCACTGAGGAAGGTGTAGGTCTTGTCTATTCCATAGTTGGTTTTTGGAACGGTACCTGTGCTTATATCAAACTCTGGTTTTATGCATCACCCCACCTCTTCTTCCCCCTTAAGCAGGCATAAGTGTTTATTCTAAATGTAACACACTGTTCTCTTTCCTAACTCAGTTCAAGTGTAGCCATGTTTACAGGATCTTCATAAGTGATATCTTATGATAAGTTTCTTTTCCTGTGTGACTTATTTCACTTAGAATCATCGTACCTGAATCCTCCCATTTTGCTGCTACTGGTCTTATGACATTGACTTCATGGCTGAGGGATATTCCATCGTACGTAAGTACCACAATTTTTTGAACCATTTTTATATTTCCTGGGATATTTAATGTGTACCAAAGTTGAGGTCCTCGTAAGCAGTGCAGCCCTAAATTTTGGGGTGGCTCTGTCTTATTGATTTTCAGTTTTCCCAAGGTATATTCCCTAGACTGGAAGTGCCCTTGGCTCTGTAGCTCTGTTCTTTACTTGTTTTAGGGAACACAATGCACTCCTCCAGAGAGGCAGTTGGCAATTTACATCCCGCCCATCAGCATAACAAGGCTCCCTGTTCTCCAGGGCCTGTCTTGCCTTTCTGGTTTTTACACATTTTGTGGATGTCCCTTTTGACCGGTGGGAAGTGATACTTCTTTATAGTGCAGACTTGCATTGCCCGCTTGCTTGCTTGGCCAAAAAGGGCGTATGCGTTTTCACCTGAATATATTCAGGAGAAAATGCAAACGCCGTTTTTGGCCAATGCATCATTGTCGAAATTGTGCTCCACTTCCTGTGCTTTAAAGGCGATTCCAACGTACCTCTTGAAATCTGTTACCTGCTATTCTGCCTCGCTTTCAAGTCCGACTCGTTGCCTTCCCTCAACAGATTTTTGGACGAGAGTTGTCCATTATTACTCGGCCAGTTTGTGAATTGCTGGGCCCCTGAGCTCCATTTTTCAACTCGTTTTTGGTGAGCTGACCGCAAGTCCAAAATTTTGGTTCAGGACCTATACTGGTTCCCGGTGGGTGGCTGAGACTTTGGTTAATTCTTCTTCCTGCCGGAAAGTTAGAGTGATATGTGCCCATCCAAATGCCTAACAGCTACTCTCTCATTGGTTCTCCCTCTTCCCTTTCATCCTCTGCCAAATTGGCAACCTGTGTGAACCAGGAGGTAAAAGGGGATGTGTCTCCAAGTTGGGAGATTGATAGTAAAGCACATGGAAAGTCAAATCGGAGCCCCAGGAGAGGGACTATTCGTTGAGTTTTAGAAACCTTTCGTATTCACAGTGTGTCCGTTCTCTAGGTTTCCCGTACATGTTATAGCTGTAGTAATATTCCCTTCAACCTGGAGAGTTCGGACCCATGGAATGGGTGCCAGGCATTTGTGCTTTAAAGGGTCTGCCTTTGCTCAACCAATCTCACGAATCGTCTCAGTCCCAAGTGTCCCTCCTTATGCCACATCCAGCTGTCGTTGTAGATAGTGTTATTCCAGGTTGCATCAGAGACCCTGAAGGAATTGTAAAGAATTTCCCAGTTTTTTCTTTTGTTTTTGAAATTCCTTTTTATAGTGGGTTTGAGCTGATTCTCACTGCCATGTTAATGCCAGTCTAGACAAACTTGATTCCCTTATAGAGACATATCAATACATAGGTTTTAAGATTCTTACTAGTCAGATATATTCCTCTGCGGGAAATATGGTGTTTTGAGTCCCTTTCACTGAGGAAGGTGTAAGTCTTGTCTATTCCATAGTTGGTTTTTGGAACGGTACCTGTGCTTATATCAAACTCTTCTTTTATGCATCACCCCACCTCTCCTTCCCCCTTAAGCAGGCATAAGAGTGTTTTCTAAATGTGAGACACTGTTCTCGTGCCTAACTCAGTTCAAGAGCAGCCATGTTTACAGGATCTTCATAAGTGATATCTTATGATAAGTTTCTTTTTCTGTGTGACTTATTTCACTTAGAATCATCGTACCTGAAACCACCCATTTTGCTGCTACTGGTCTTATGACATTGATTTCATGGCTGAGGGATATTCCATCGTACGTAAGTACCACAATTTTTTGAACTATTTTTATATTTCCTGGGATATTTAAGGTGTACCCAAGTTGAGGTCCTTGTAAGCAGTTCAGCCTTAAATTTTGGGGTGGCTCTGTCTTATTGATTTTCAGTTTTCCCAAGGTATATTCCCTAGACTTGAAGTGCCCTTGGCTCTGTAGCTCTGTTCTTTACTTGTTTTAGGGAACACAATGTACTCCTCCAGAGAGGCAGTTGGCAATTTACATCCCGCCCATCAGCATAACAAGGCTCCCTGTTCTCCAGGGCCTGTCTTGCCTTTTTGGTTTTTACACATTTTGTGGATGTCCATTTTGACCGGTGGGAAGTGATACTTCTTTGTAGTGCAGGTTTTCATTGCCCGTTTGCTTGCTTGGCCAAAAAGGGCGTATGCGTTTTCTCCTGAATATATTCAGGAGAAAACGCATACGCCCTTTTTGGCCAAGTGCATCATTGTCGAAGTTGTGCCCCTCTTCCTGTGCTTTAAAGGCGATTCCAACGTACCTCTTGAAATCTGTTTCCTGCTATTCTGCCTCGCTTTCAAGTCCGCCTCGTTGCCTTCCCTCTACAGATTTTTGGACGATAGTTGTCCTTTATTACTTGGCCAGTTTGTGAATTGCTGTGCCCCTGAGCTCCATTTTTCAACTCTTTTTTTGTGAGCTGACCGCAAGTACAAAATTTTGGTTCAGGACATATGCTGGTTCCCGGTGGGGGCCTGAGACTTTGGTTAATTCTTCTTCCTGCCGGGAAGTTAGAGTGATATGTGCCCGTCCAAATGCCTAACAGCTACTCTCTCATTGGTTCTCCCTCTTCCCTTTCATCCTCTGCCAAATTGGAAACCTGTGCGAACCAGGAGGTTAAAGGAGCTGTCTCTCCAATTTGGGAGATTGATAGTAAAGCAGGTGGAAAGTCAAACCAGAGCACCAGGAGAGGGACAATTCGTTGAGTTTTAGAAACCTTTCGTATTCACAGTGTGTCCGTTCTCTAGGTTTCCCGTACATGTTATAACTGTAGTAATATTCCCTTCAACCTGGAGAGTTGGGACCCATGGAATGGGTGCCATGCATTATTGCTTTAAAGGGTCTGCATTTGCTCACCCAATCTCACCATTCCTCTCAGTCCCAAGTGTCCAGCCTTATGCCACATCCAGCTGTCATTGTAGATAGGGTCATTCCAGATTTCATCAGAGATCCTGAAGGAATTGTAAAGAATTTCCCAGGTTTTTTGTTTTGTTTTTGAAATTTCTTTTTATAGTGGGTTTGAGCTGATTCTCGCTGCCATGTTTATGCCAGTCTAGAAACAATTGATTCCCTTACGGAGACATATCAATACATAGGTTTTAAGATTCTTACTAGTCAGATATATTCCTCTGCGGGAAATATGGGGTTTTGAGTCCCTTTCACTGAGGACGGTGTAGGTCTTGTCTATTCCATAGTTGGTTTTTGGAACGGTACCTGTGCTTATATCAAACTCTGGTTTTATGCATCACCCCACCTCTCCTTCCCCCTTAAGCAGGCATAAGAGTGTTTTCTAAATGTGAGACACTGTTCTCTTTCCTAACTCAGTTCAAGTGTAGCCATGTTTACAGGATCTTCATAAGTGATATCTTATGATAAGTTTCTATTTCTGTGTGACTTATTTCACTTAGAATCATCGTACCTGAATCCACCCATTTTGCTGCTACTGGTCTTATGACATTGATTTCATGGCTGAGGGATATTCTATCGTACGTAAGTACCACAATTTTTTGAACCATTTTTACATTTCCTGGTATATTTAAGGTGTACCCAAGTTGAGGTCCTTGTAAGCAGTGCAGCCCTAAATTTTGGGGCGGCACTGTGTTTTTGATTTTCAGTTTTCCCAAGGTATATTCCCTAGACGGGAAGTGCCCTTGGCTCTGTAGCTCTGTTCTTTACTTGTTTTAGGGAACACAATGAACTCCTCCAGAGAGGCAGTTGGCAATTTACATCCCGCCCATCAGCATAACAAGGCTCCCTGTTCTCCAGGGCCTGTCTTGCCTTTCTGGTTTTTACACATTTTGTGGATGTCCCTTTTGACCGGCGGGAAGTGATACTTCTTTGTATTGCAGATTTGCATTGCCCGCTTGCTTGCTAGTTCAAAAAGGGCATATGCGTTTTCTCCTGAATATATTCAGGAGAAAACGCATACGCCCTTTTTGGCCAAGTGCATCATTGTCGAAGTTGTGCCCCTCTTCCTGTGCTTTAAAGGCGATTCCAACGTACCTCTTGAAATCTGTTTCCTGCTATTCTGCCTCGCTTTCAAGTCCGCCTCGTTGCCTTTCCTCATCAGATTTTTGGACGATAGTTGTCCTTTATTACTCGGCCCGTTTGTGAATTGCTGTGCCCCTGAGCTCCATTTTTCAACTCGTTTTTGGTGAGCTGACCGCAAGTCCAAAATTTTGGTTCAGGACCTATACTGGTTCCCGGTGGGTGGCTGAGACTTTGGTTAATTCTTCTTCCTGCCGGGAAATTACAGTGATATGTGCCCGTCCAAATGCCTAACAGCTACTCTCTCATTGGTTCTCCCTCTTCCCTTTCATCCTCTGCCAAATTGGCAACCTGTGCGAACCAAGAGGTTAAAGGGGCTGTCTCTCCAAGTTGGGAGGTTGATAGTAAAGCAGACGGAAAGTCAAACCGGAGCACCAGGAGAGGGACTATTCGTTGAGTTTTAGAAACCTTTCGTATTCACAGTGTGTCCGTTCTCTAGGTTTCCCGCACATGTTATAGCTGTAGTAATATTCCCTTCAACCTGGAGAGTTTGACCCATGGAATGGGTGCCATGCATTATTGCTTTAAAGGGTCTGCATTTGCTCACCCAATCTCACCAATCGTCTCAGTCCCAAGTCTCCCTCCTTATGCCACATCCAGCTGTCGTTGTAGATAGGGTCATTCCAGGTTTCATCAGAGACCCTGAAGGAATTGTAAAGAATTTCCCAGTTTTTTTGTTTTGTTTTTGAAATTCCTTTTTATAGTGGGTTTGAGCTGATTCTCGCTGCCATGTTTATGCCAGTCTAGACACACTTGATTCCCTTACGGAGACATATCAATACATAGGTTTTAAGATTCTTACTTGTCAGATATTTTCCTCTGCGGGAAATATGGGGTTTTGAGTCCCTTTCACTGAGGACGGTGTAGGTCTTGTCTATTCCATAGTTGGTTTTTGGAACGGTACCTGTGCTTATATCAAACTCTGGTTTTATGCATCACCCCACTTCTCCTTCCCCCTTAAGCAGGCATAAGAGTGTTTTCTAAATGTGAGACACTGTTCTCTTTCCTAACTCAGTTCAAGTGTAGCCATGTTTACAGGATCTTCATAAGTGATATCTTATGATAAGTTTCTTTTTCTGTGTGACTTATTTCACTTAGAATCATCGTACCTGAATCCACCCATTTTGCTGCTACTGGTCCTATGACATGGATTTCATGGCTGAGGGATATTCCATCGTACATAAGTACCACAATTTTTTGAACCATGTTTATATTTTCTGGGATACTTAAGGTGTATCCAAGTTGAGGTCCTTGTAAGCAGTGCAGCCCTAAATTTTGGGGTGGCTCTGTCTTATTGATTTTCAGTTTTCCCAAGGTATATTCCCTAGACTGGTAGTGCCCTTGGCTCTGTAGCTCTGTTCTTTACTTGTTTTAGGGAACAGAATGCACTCCTCCAGAGAGGCAGTTGGCAATTTACATCCCGCCCATCAGCATAACAAGGCTCCCTGTTGTCCAGGGCCTGTCTTGCCTTTATTGTTCTTACACATTTTGTGGATGTCCCTTTTGACCGGTGGGAAGTGATACTTCTTTGTAGTGCAGATTTGCATTGCCCGCTTGCTTGCTTGGCCAAAAAGGGCGTATGCGTTTTCTCCTGAATATATTCAGGAGAAAACGCATACGCCCTTTTTGGCCTAGTGCGTCATTGTCGAAGTTGTGCCCCTCTTCCTGTGCTTTAAAGGCAATTCCAACGTACCTCTTGAAATCTGTTTCCTGCTATTCTGCCTCACTTTCAAGTCCGCCTCGTTGCCTTCCCTCAACAGATTTTTGCACGAGAGTTGTCCTTTATTACTCGGCCAGTTTGTGAATTGCTGTGCCCCTGAGCTCCATTTTTCAACTCGTTTTTGGTGAGCTGACCGCAAGTCCAAAATTTTGGTTCAGGACCTATACTGGTTCCCGGTGGGTGGCTGAGAATTTGGTTAATTCTTCTTCCTGCCGGGAAATTACAGTGATATGTGCCCGTCCAAATGCCTAACAGCTACTCTCTCATTGGTTCTCCCTCTTCCCTTTCATCCTCTGCCAAATTGGCAACCTGTGCGAACCAAGAGGTTAAAGGGGCTGTCTCTCCAAGTTGGGAGGTTGATAGTAAAGCAGACGGAAAGTCAAACCGGAGCACCAGGAGAGGGACTATTCGTTGAGTTTTAGAAACCTTTCGTATTCACAGTGTGTCCGTTCTCTAGGTTTCCCGCACATGTTATAGCTGTAGTAATATTCCCTTCAACCTGGAGAGTTCGGACCCATGGAATGGGTGCCATGCATTATTGCTTTAAAGGGTCTGCATTTGCTCACCCAATCTCACCAATCGTCTCAGTCCCAAGTGTCCCTCATTATGCCACATCCAGCTGTCATTGTAGATAGGGTCATTCCAGCTTTCATCAGAGACCCTGAAGGAATTGTAAAGAATTTCCCAGTTTTTTTGTTTTGTTTTTGAAATTCCTTTTTATAGTGGGTTTGAGCTGATTCTCGCTGCCATGTTTATGCCAGTCTAGACACACTTGATTCCCTTACGGAGACATATCAATACATAGGTTTTAAGATTCTTACTAGTCAGATATTTTCCTCTGCGGGAAATATGGGGTTTTGAGTCCCTTTCACTGAGGACGGTGTAGGTCTTGTCTATTCCATAGTTGGTTTTTGGAACGGTACCTGTGCTTATATCAAACTCTGGTTTTATGCATCACCCCACCTCTCCTTCCCCCTTAAGCAGGCATAAGAGTGTTTTCTAAATGTGAGACACTGTTCTCTTTCCTAACTCAGTTCAAGTGTAGCCATGTTTACAGGATCTTCAAAAGTGATATCTTATGATAAGTTTCTTTTTCTGTGTGACTTATTTCACTTAGAATCATCGTACCTGAATCCACCCATTTTGCTGCTACTGGTCTTATGACATTGATTTCATGGCTGAGGGATATTCCATCGTACGTAAGTACCACAATTTTTTGAACCATGTTTATATTTTCTGGGATACTTAAGGTGTATCCAAGTTGAGGTCCTTGTATGCAGTGCAGCCCTAAATTTCGGGGTGGCTCTGTCTTATTGATTTTCAGTTTTCCCAAGGTATATTCCCTAGACTGGTAGTGCCCTTGGCTCTGTAGCTCTGTTCTTTACTTGTTTTAGGGAACAGAATGCACTCCTCCAGAGAGGCAGTTGGCAATTTACATCCCGCCCATCAGCATAACAAGGCTCCCTGTTCTCCAGGGCCTGTCTTGCCTTTATTGTTCTTACACATTTTGTGGATGTCCCTTTTGACCGGTGGGAAGTGATACTTCTTTGTAGTGCAGATTTGCATTGCCCGCTTGCTTGCTTGGCCAAAAAGGGCGTATGCGTTTTCTCCTGAATATATTCAGGAGAAAACGCATACGCCCTTTTTGGCCAAGTGCGTCATTGTCGAAGTTGTGCCCCTCTTCCTGTGCTTTAAAGGCGATTCCAACGTACCTCTTGAAATCTGTTTCCTGCTATTCTGCCTCACTTTCAAGTCCGCCTCGTTGCCTTCCCTCAACAGATTTTTGCACGAGAGTTGTCCTTTATTACTCGGCCAGTTTGTGAATTGCTGTGCCCCTGAGCTCCATTTTTCAACTCGTTTTTGGTGAGCTGACCGCAAGTCCAAAATTTTGGTTCAGGACCTATACTGGTTCCCGGTGGGTGGCTGAGAATTTGGTTAATTCTTCTTCCTGCCGAGAAATTACAGTGATATGTGCCCGTCCAAATGCCTAACAGCTACTCTCTCATTGGTTCTCCCTCTTCCCTTTCATCCTCTGCCAAATTGGCAACCTGTGCGAACCAAGAGGTTAAAGGGGCTGTCTCTCCAAGTTGGGAGGTTGATAGTAAAGCAGACGGAAAGTCAAACCGGAGCACCAGGAGAGGGACTATTCGTTGAGTTTTAGAAACCTTTCGTATTCACAGTGTGTCCGTTCTCTAGGTTTCCCGCACATGTTATAGCTGTAGTAATATTCCCTTCAACCTGGAGAGTTCGGACCCATGGAATGGGTGCCATGCATTATTGCTTTAAAGGGTCTGCATTTGCTCACCCAATCTCACCAATCGTCTCAGTCCCAAGTGTCCCTCATTATGCCACATCCAGCTGTCATTGTAGATAGGGTCATTCCAGCTTTCATCAGAGACCCTGAAGGAATTGTAAAGAATTTCCCAGTTTTTTTGTTTTGTTTTTGAAATTCCTTTTTATAGTGGGTTTGAGCTGATTCTCGCTGCCATGTTTATGCCAGTCTAGACACACTTGATTCCCTTACGGAGACATATCAATACATAGGTTTTAAGATTCTTACTAGTCAGATATTTTCCTCTGCGGGAAATATGGGGTTTTGAGTCCCTTTCACTGAGGACGGTGTAGGTCTTGTCTATTCCATAGTTGGTTTTTGGAACGGTACCTGTGCTTATATCAAACTCTGGTTTTATGCATCACCCCACCTCTCCTTCCCCCTTAAGCAGGCATAAGAGTGTTTTCTAAATGTGAGACACTGTTCTCTTTCCTAACTCAGTTCAAGTGTAGCCATGTTTACAGGATCTTCATAAGTGATATCTTATGATAAGTTTCTTTTTCTGTGTGACTTATTTCACTTAGAATCATCGTACCTGAATCCACCCATTTTGCTGCTACTGGTCTTATGACATTGATTTCATGGCTGAGGGATATTCCATCGTACGTAAGTACCACAATTTTTTGAACCATGTTTATATTTTCTGGGATACTTAAGGTGTATCCAAGTTGAGGTCCTTGTATGCAGTGCAGCCCTAAATTTCGGGGTGGCTCTGTCTTATTGATTTTCAGTTTTCCCAAGGTATATTCCCTAGACTGGTAGTGCCCTTGGCTCTGTAGCTCTGTTCTTTACTTGTTTTAGGGAACAGAATGCACTCCTCCAGAGAGGCAGTTGGCAATTTACATCCCGCCCATCAGCATAACAAGGCTCCCTGTTCTCCAGGGCCTGTCTTGCCTTTATTGTTCTTACACATTTTGTGGATGTCCCTTTTGACCGGTGGGAAGTGATACTTCTTTGTAGTGCAGATTTGCATTGCCCGCTTGCTTGCTTGGCCAAAAAGGGCGTATGCGTTTTCTCCTGAATATATTCAGGAGAAAACGCATACGCCCTTTTTGGCCAAGTGCGTCATTGTCGAAGTTGTGCCCCTCTTCCTGTGCTTTAAAGGCGATTCCAACGTACCTCTTGAAATCTGTTTCCTGCTATTCTGCCTCACTTTCAAGTCCGCCTCGTTGCCTTCCCTCAACAGATTTTTGCACGAGAGTTGTCCTTTATTACTCGGCCAGTTTGTGAATTGCTGTGCCCCTGAGCTCCATTTTTCAACTCGTTTTTGGTGAGCTGACCGCAAGTCCAAAATTTTGGTTCAGGACCTATACTGGTTCCCGGTGGGTGGCTGAGAATTTGGTTAATTCTTCTTCCTGCCGGGAAATTACAGTGATATGTGCCCGTCCAAATGCCTAACAGCTACTCTCTCATTGGTTCTCCCTCTTCCCTTTCATCCTCTGCCAAATTGGCAACCTGTGCGAACCAAGAGGTTAAAGGGGCTGTCTCTCCAAGTTGGGAGGTTGATAGTAAAGCAGACGGAAAGTCAAACCGGAGCACCAGGAGAGGGACTATTCGTTGAGTTTTAGAAACCTTTCGTATTCACAGTGTGTCCGTTCTCTAGGTTTCCCGCACATGTTATAGCTGTAGTAATATTCCCTTCAACCTGGAGAGTTTGGACCCATGGAATGGGTGCCATGCATTATTGCTTTAAAGGGTCTGCATTTGCTCACCCAATCTCACCAATCGTCTCAGTCCCAAGTGTCCCTCCTTATGCCACATCCAGCTGTCGTTGTAGATAGGGTCATTCCAGGTTTCATCAGAGACCCTGAAGGAATTGTAAAGAATTTCCCAGTTTTTTTGTTTTGTTTTTGAAATTCCTTTTTATAGTGGGTTTGAGCTGATTCTCGCTGCCATGTTTATGCCAGTCTAGACACACTTGATTCCCTTACGGAGACATATCAATACATAGGTTTTAAGATTCTTACTAGTCAGATATTTTCCTCTGCGGGAAATATGGGGTTTTGAGTCCCTTTCACTGAGGACGGTGTAGGTCTTGTCTATTCCATAGTTGGTTTTTGGAACGGTACCTGTGCTTATATCAAACTCTGGTTTTATGCATCACCCCACCTCTCCTTCCCCCTTAAGCAGGCATAAGAGTGTTTTCTAAATGTGAGACACTGTTCTCTTTCCTAACTCAGTTCAAGTGTAGCCATGTTTACAGGATCTTCATAAGTGATATCTTATGATAAGTTTCTTTTTCTGTGTGACTTATTTCACTTAGAATCATCGTACCTGAATCCACCCATTTTGCTGCTACTTGTCTTATGACATGGATTTCATGGCTGAGGGATATTCCATCGTACGTAAGTACCACAATTTTTTGAACCATGTTTATATTTTCTGGGATACTTAAGGTGTATCCAAGTTGAGGTCCTTGCATGCAGTGCAACCCTAAATTTTGGGGTGGCTCTGTCTTATTGATTTTCAGTTTTCCCAAGGTATATTCCCTAGACTGGTAGTGCCCTTGGCTCTGTAGCTCTGTTCTTTACTTGTTTTAGGGAACAGAATGCACTCCTCCAGAGAGGCAGTTGGCAATTTACATCCCGCCCATCAGCATAACAAGGCTCCCTGTTCTCCAGGGCCTGTCTTGCCTTTCTTGTTCTTACACATTTTGTGGATGTCCCTTTTGACCGGTGGGAAGTGATACTTCTTTGTAGTGCAGATTTGCATTGCCCGCTTGCTTGCTTGGCCAAAAAGGGCGTATGCGTTTTCTCCTGAATATATTCAGGAGAAAACGCATACGCCCTTTTTGGCCAAGTGCGTCATTGTCGAAGTTGTGCCCCTCTTCCTGTGCTTTAAAGGCGATTCCAACGTACCTCTTGAAATCTGTTTCCTGCTATTCTGCCTCACTATCAAGTCCGCCTCGTTGCCTTCCCTCAACAGATTTTTGCACGAGAGTTGTCCTTTATTACTCTGCCAGTTTGTGAATTGCTGTGCCCCTGAGCTCCATTTTTCAACTCGTTTTTGGTGAGCTGACCGCAAGTCCAAAATTTTGGTTCAGGACCTATACTGGTTCCCGGTGGGTGGCTGAGAATTTGGTTAATTCTTCTTCCTGCCGGGAAATTACAGTGATATGTGCCCGTCCAAATGCCTATCAGCTACTCTCTCATTGGTTCTCCCTCTTCCCTTTCATCCTCTGCCAAATTGGCAACCTGTGCGAACCAAGAGGTTAAAGGGGCTGTCTCTCCAAGTTGGGAGGTTGATAGTAAAGCAGACGGAAAGTCAAACCGGAGCACCAGGAGAGGGACTATTCGTTGAGTTTTAGAAACCTTTCGTATTCACAGTGTGTCCGTTCTCTAGGTTTCCCGCACATGTTATAGCTGTAGTAATATTCCCTTCAACCTGGAGAGTTCGGACCCATGGAATGGGTGCCATGCATTATTGCTTTAAAGGGTCTGCATTTGCTCACCCAATCTCACCAATCGTCTCAGTCCCAAGTGTCCCTCCTTATGCCACATCCAGCTGTCGTTGTAGATAGGGTCATTCCAGGTTTCATCAGAGACCCTGAAGGAATTGTAAAGAATTTCCCAGTTTTTTTGTTTTGTTTTTGAAATTCCTTTTTATAGTGGGTTTGAGCTGATTCTCGCTGCCATGTTTATGCCAGTCTAGACACACTTGATTCCCTTACGGAGACATATCAATACATAGGTTTTAAGATTCTTACTAGTCAGATATTTTCCTCTGCGGGAAATATGGGGTTTTGAGTCCCTTTCACTGAGGACGGTGTAGGTCTTGTCTATTCCATAGTTGGTTTTTGGAACGGTACCTGTGCTTATATCAAACTCTGGTTTTATGCATCACCCCACCTCTCCTTCCCCCTTAAGCAGGCATAAGAGTGTTTTATAAATGTGAGACACTGTTCTCTTTCCTAACTCAGTTCAAGTGTAGCCATGTTTACAGGATCTTCATAAGTGATATCTTATGATAAGTTTCTTTTTCTGTGTGACTTATTTCACTTAGAATCATCGTACCTGAATCCACCCATTTTGCTGCTACTGGTCTTATGACATTGATTTCATGGCTGAGGGATATTCCATCGTACGTAAGTACCACAATTTTTTGAACCATGTTTATATTTTCTGGGATACTTAAGGTGTATCCAAGTTGAGGTCCTTGTATGCAGTGCAGCCCTAAATTTCGGGGTGGCTCTGTCTTATTGATTTTCAGTTTTCCCAAGGTATATTCCCTAGACTGGTAGTGCCCTTGGCTCTGTAGCTCTGTTCTTTACTTGTTTTAGGGAACAGAATGCACTCCTCCAGAGAGGCAGTTGGCAATTTACATCCCGCCCATCAGCATAACAAGGCTCCCTGTTCTCCAGGGCCTGTCTTGCCTTTCTTGTTCTTACACATTTTGTGGATGTCCCTTTTGACCAGTGGGAAGTGATACTTCTTTGTAGTGCAGATTTGCATTGCCCGCTTGCTTGCTTGGCCAAAAAGGGCGTATGCGTTTTCTCCTGAATATATTCAGGAGAAAACGCATACGCCCTTTTTGGCCAAGTGCGTCATTGTCGAAGTTGTACCCCTCTTCCTGTGCTTTAAAGGCGATTCCAACGTACCTCTTGAAATCTGTTTCCTGCTATTCTGCCTCGCTTTCAAGTCCGCCTCGTTGCCTTCCCTCAACAGATTTTTGGACGATAGTTGTCCTTTATTACTCGGCCAGTTTGTGAATTGCTGTGCCCCTGAGCTCCATTTTTCAACTCGTTTTTGGTGAGCTGACCGCAAGTCCAAAATTTTGGTTCAGGACCTATACTGGTTCCCGGTGGGTGGCTGAGAATTTGGTTAATTCTTCTTCCTGCCGGGAAATTACAGTGATATGTGCCCGTCCAAATGCCTAACAGCTACTCTCTCATTGGTTCTCCCTCTTCCCTTTCATCCTCTGCCAAATTGGCAACCTGTGCGAACCAAGAGGTTAAAGGGGCTGTCTCTCCAAGTTGGGAGGTTGATAGTAAAGCAGACGGAAAGTCAAACCGGAGCACCAGGAGAGGGACTATGCGTTGAGTTTTAGAAACCTTTCGTATTCACAGTGTGTCCGTTCTCTAGGTTTCCCGCACATGTTATAGCTGTAGTAATATTCCCTTCAACCTGGAGAGTTCGGACCCATGGAATGGGTGCCATGCATTATTGCTTTAAAGGGTCTGCATTTGCTCACCCAATCTCACCAATCGTCTCAGTCCCAAGTGACCCTCCTTATGCCACATCCAGCTGTCATTGTAGATAGGGTCATTCCAGGTTTCATCAGAGACCCTGAAGGAATTGTAAAGAATTTCCCAGTTTTTTTGTTTTGTTTTTGAAATTCCTTTTTATAGTGGGTTTGAGCTGATTCTCGCTGCCATGTTTATGCCAGTCTAGACACACTTGATTCCCTTACGGAGACATATCAATACATAGGTTTTAAGATTCTTACTAGTCAGATATTTTCCTCTGCGGGAAATATGGGGTTTTGAGTCCCTTTCACTGAGGACGGTGTAGGTCTTGTCTATTCCATAGTTGGTTTTTGGAACGGTACCTGTGCTTATATCAAACACTGGTTTTATGCATCACCCCACCTCTCCTTCCCCCTTAAGCAGGTATAAGAGTGTTTTCTAAATGTGAGACACTGTTCTCTTTCCTAACTCAGTTCAAGTGTAGCCATGTTACAGGATCTTCATAAGTGATATCTTATGATAAGTTTCTTTTTCTGTGTGACTTATTTCACTTAGAATCATCGTACCTGAATCCACCCATTTTGCTGCTACTGGTCTTATGACATTGATTTCATGGCTGAGGGGTATTCCATCGTACGTAAGTACCACAATTTTTTGAACCATGTTTATATTTTCTGGGATACTTAAGGTGTATCCAAGTTGAGGTCCTTGTATGCAGTGCAGCCCTAAATTTTTGGGTGGCTCTGTCTTATTGATTTTCAGTTTTCCCAAGGTATATTCCCTAGACTGGTAGTGCCCTTGGCTCTGTAGCTCTGTTCTTTACTTGTTTTAGGGAACAGAATGCACTCCTCCAGAGAGGCAGTTGGCAATTTACATCCCGCCCATCAGCATAACAAGGCTCCCTGTTCTCCAGGGCCTGTCTTGCCTTTCTTGTTCTTACACATTTTGTGGATGTCCCTTTTGACCGGTGGGAAGTGATACTTCTTTGTAGTGCAGATTTGCATTGCCCGCTTGCTTGCTTGGCCAAAAAGGGTGTATGCGTTTTCTCCTGAATATATTCAGGAGAAAACGCATACGCCCTTTTTGGCCAAGTGCATCATTGTCGAAGTTGTGCCCCTCTTCCTGTGCTTTAAAGGCGATTCCAACGTACCTCTTGAAATCTGTTTCCTGCTATTCTGCCTCGCTTTCAAGTCCGCCTCGTTGCCTTCCCTCAACAGATTTTTGGACGATAGTTGTCCTTTATTACTCGGCCAGTTTGTGAATTGCTGTGCCCCTGAGCTCCATTTTTCAACTCGTTTTTGGTGAGCTGACAGCAAGTCCAAAATTTTGGTTCAGGACCTATACTGGTTCCCGGTGGGTGGCTGAGAATTTGGTTAATTCTTCTTCCTGCTGGGAAATTACAGTGATATGTGCCCGTCCAAATGCCTAACAGCTACTCTCTCATTGGTTCTCCCTCTTCCCTTTCATCCTCTGCCAAATTGGCAACCTGTGCAAACCAAGAGGTTAAAGGGGCTGTCTCTCCAAGTTGGGAGGTTGATAGTAAAGCAGACGGAAAGTCAAACCGGAGCACCAGGAGAGGGACTATGCGTTGAGTTTTAGAAACCTTTCGTATTCACAGTGTGTCCGTTCTCTAGGTTTCCCGCACATGTTATAGCCGTAGTAATATTCCCTTCAACCTGGAGAGTTCGGACCCATGGAATGGGTGCCATGCATTATTGCTTTAAAGGGTCTGCATTTGCTCACCCAATCTCACCAATCGTCTCAGTCCCAAGTGTCCCTCCTTATGCCACATCCAGCTGTCGTTGTAGATAGGGTCATTCCAGCTTTCATCAGAGACCTTGAAGGAATTGTAAAGAATTTCCCAGTTTTTTTGTTTTGTTTTTGAAATTCCTTTTTACAGTGGGTTTGAGCTGATTCTCGCTGCCATGTTTATGCCAGTCTAGACACACTTGATTCCCTTACGGAGACATATCAATACATAGGTTTTAAGATTCTTACTAGTCAGATATTTTCCTCTGCGGGAAATATGGGGTTTTGAGTCCCTTTCGCTGAGGACGGTGTAGGTCTTGTCTATTCCATAGTTGGTTTTTGGAACGGTACCTGTGCTTATATCAAACTCTGGTTTTATGCATCACCCCACCTCTCCTTCCCCCTTAAGCAGGTATAAGAGTGTTTTCTAAATGTGAGACACTGTTCTCTTTCCTAACTCAGTTCAAGTGTAGCCATGTTTACAGGATCTTCATAAGTGATATCTTATGATAAGTTTCTTTTTCTGTGTGACTTATTTCACTTAGAATCATCGTACCTGAATCCACCCATTTTGCTGCTACTGGTCTTATGACATTGATTTCATGGCTGAGGGGTATTCCATCGTACGTAAGTACCACAATTTTTTGAACCATGTTTATATTTTCTGGGATACTTAAGGTGTATCCAAGTTGAGGTCCTTGTATGCAGTGCAGCCCTAAATTTTGGGGTGGCTCTGTCTTATTGATTTTCAGTTTTCCCAAGGTATATTCCCTAGACTGGTAGTGCCCTTGGCTCTGTAGCTCTGTTCTTTACTTGTTTTAGGGAACAGAATGCACTCCTCCAGAGAGGCAGTTGGCAATTTACATCCCGCCCATCAGCATAACAAGGCTCCCTGTTGTCCAGGGCCTGTCTTGCCTTTCTTGTTCTTACACATTTTGTGGATGTCCCTTTTGACCGGTGGGAAGTGATACTTCTTTGTAGTGCAGATTTGCATTGCCCGCTTGCTTGCTTGGCCAAAAAGGGCGTATGCGTTTTCTCCTGAATATATTCAGGAGAAAACGCATACGCCCTTTTTGGCCAAGTGCATCATTGTCGAAGTTGTGCCCCTCTTCCTGTGCTTTAAATGCGATTCCAACGTACCTCTTGAAATCTGTTTCCTGCTATTCTGCCTCGCTTTCAAGTCCTCCTCGTAGCCTTCCCTCAACAGATTTTTGGACGATAGTTGTCCTTTATTACTCGGCCAGTTTGTGAATTGCTGTGCCCCTGAGCTCCATTTTTCAACTCGTTTTTGGTGAGCTGACCGCAAGTCCAAAATTTTGGTTCAGGACCTATACTGGTTCCCGGTGGGTGGCTGAGAATTTGGTTAATTCTTCTTCCTGCCGGGAAATTACAGTGATATGTGCCCGTCCAAATGCCTAACAGCTACTCTCTCATTGGTTCTCCCTCTTCCCTTTCATCCTCTGCCAAATTGGCAACCTGTGCGAACCAAGAGGTTAAAGGGGCTGTCTCTCCAAGTTGGGAGGTTGATAGTAAAGCAGCCGGAAAGTCAAACCAGAGCACCAGGAGAGGGTTTATTCTTTGAGTTTTAGAAACGTTTCGTATTCACAGTGTGTCCGTTCTCTAGGTTTCCCGCTCATGTTATAGCTGTAGTAATATTCCCTTCAACCTGGAGAGTTCGGACCCATGGAATGGGTGCCATGCATTATTGCTTTAAAGGGTCTGCATTTGCTCACCCAATCTCACCAATCGTCTCAGTCCCAAGTGTCCCTCCTTATGCCACATCCAGCTGTCGTTGTAGATAGGGTCATTCCAGCTTTCATCAGAGACCCTGAAGGAATTGTAAAGAATTTCCCAGTTTTTATGTTTTGTTTTTGAAATTCCTTTTTATAGTGGGTTTGAGCTGATTCTCGCTGCCATGTTTATGCCAGTCTAGACACACTTGATTCCCTTATGGAGACATATCAGTACATAGGTTTTAAGATTCTTACTAGTCAGATATTTTCCTCTGTGGGAAATATGGGGTTTTGAGTCCCTTTCGCTGAGGACGGTGTAGGTCTTGTCTATTCCATAGTTGGTTTTTGGAACGGTACCTGTGCTTATATCAAACTCTGGTTTTATGCATCACCCCACCTCTCCTTCCCCCTGAAGCAGGTATAAGAGTGTTTTCTAAATGTGAGACACTGTTCTCTTTCCTAACTCAGTTCAAGTGTAGCCATGTTTACAGGATCTTCATAAGTGATATCTTATGATAAGTTTCTTTTTCTGTGTGACTTATTTCACTTAGAATCATCGTACCTGAATCCACCCATTTTGCTGCTACTGGTCTTATGACATTGATTTCATGGTTGAGGGATATTCCATCGTACGTAAGTACCACAATTTTTTGAACCATGTTTATATTTTCTGGGATACTTAAGGTGTATCCAAGTTGAGGTCCTTGTATGCAGTGCAGCCCTAAATTTTGGGGTGGCTCTGTCTTATTGATTTTCAGTTTTCCCAAGGTATATTCCCTAGACTGGTAGTGCCCTTGGCTCTGTAGCTCTGTTCTTTACTTGTTTTAGGGAACAGAATGCACTCCTCCAGAGAGGCAGTTGGCAATTTACATCCCGCCCATCAGCATAACAAGGCTCCCTGTTCTCCAGGGCCTGTCTTGCCTTTCTTGTTCTTACACATTTTGTGGATGTCCCTTTTGACCGGTGGGAAGTGATACTTCTTTGTAGTGCAGATTTGCATTGCCCGCTTGCTTGCTTGGCCAAAAAGGGCGTATGCGTTTTCTCCTGAATATATTCAGGAGAAAACGCATACGCCCTTTTTGGCCAAGTGCATCATTGTCGAAGTTGTGCCCCTCTTCCTGTGCTTTAAATGCGATTCCAACGTACCTCTTGAAATCTGTTTCCTGCTATTCTGCCTCGCTTTCAAGTCCGCCTCGTAGCCTTCCCTCAACAGATTTTTGGACGATAGTTGTCCTTTATTACTCGGCCAGTTTGTGAATTGCTGTGCCCCTGAGCTCCATTTTTCAACTCGTTTTTGGTGAGCTGACCGCAAGTCCAAAATTTTGGTTCAGGACCTATACTGGTTCCCGGTGGGTGGCTGAGAATTTGGTTAATTCTTCTTCCTGCCGGGAAATTACAGCGATATGTGCCCGTCCAAATGCCTAACAGCTACTCTCTCATTGGTTCTCCCTCTTCCCTTTCATCCTCTGCCAAATTGGCAACCTGTGCGAACCAAGAGGTTAAAGGGGCTGTCTCTCCAAGTTGGGAGGTTGATAGTAAAGCAGACGGAAAGTCAAACCGGAGCACCAGGAGAGGGACTATTCGTTGAGTTTTAGAAACCTTTCGTATTCACAGTGTGTCCGTTCTCTAGGTTTCCCGCACATGTTATAGCTGTAGTAATATTCCCTTCAACCTGGAAAGTTCAGACCCATGGAATGGGTGCCATGCATTATTGCTTTAAAGGGTCTGCATTTGCTCACCCAATCTCACCAATCGTCTCAGTCCCAAGTGTCCCTCCTTATGCCACATCCAGCTGTCGTTTTAGATAGGGTCATTCCAGCTTTCATCAGAGACCTTGAAGGAATTGTAAAGAATTTCCCAGTTTTTTGGTTTTGTTTTTGAAATTCCTTTTTATAGTGGGTTTGAGCTGATTCTCGCTGCCATGTTTATGCCAGTCTAGACACACTTGATTCCCTTACGGAGACATATCAATACATAGGTTTTAAGATTCTTACTAGTCAGATATTTTCCTCTGCGGGAAATATGGGGTTTTGAGTCCCTTTCGCTGAGGACGGTGTAGGTCTTGTCTATTCCATAGTTGGTTTTTGGAACGGTACCTGTGCTTATATCAAACTCTGGTTTTATGCATCACCCCACCTCTCCTTCCCCCTTAAGCAGGTATAAGAGTGTTTTCTAAAAGTGAGACACTGTTCTCTTTCCTAACTCAGTTCAAGTGTAGCCATGTTTACAGGATCTTCATAAGTGATATCTTATGATAAGTTTCTTTTTCTGTGTGACTTATTTCACTTAGAATCATCGTACCTGAATCCACCCATTTTGCTGCTACTGGTCTTATGACATTGATTTCATGGTTGAGGGATATTCCATCGTACGTAAGTACCACAATTTTTTGAACCATGTTTATATTTTCTGGGATACTTAAGGTGTATCCAAGTTGAGGTCCTTGTATGCAGTGCAGCCCTAAATTTCGGGGTGGCTCTGTCTTATTGATTTTCAGTTTTCCCAAGGTATATTCCCTAGGCTGGTAGTGCCCTTGGCTCTGTAGCTCTGTTCTTTACTTGTTTTAGGGAACAGAATGCACTCCTCCAGAGAGGCAGTTGGCAATTTACATCCCGCCCATCAGCATAACAAGGCTCCCTGTTCTCCAGGGCCTGTCTTGCCTTTCTTGTTCTTACACATTTTGTGGATGTCCCTTTTGACCGGTGGGAAGTGATACTTCTTTGTAGTGCAGATTTGCATTGCCCGCTTGCTTGCTTGGCCAAAAAGGGCGTATGCGTTTTCTCCTGAATATATTCAGGAGAAAACGCATACGCCCTTTTTGGCCAAGTGCATCATTGTCGAAGTTGTGCCCCTCTTCGTGTGCTTTAAAGGCGATTCCAACGTACCTCTTGAAATCTGTTTCCTGCTATTCTGCCTCGCTTTCAAGTCCGCCTCGTTGCCTTCCCTCAACAGATTTTTGGACAATAGTTGTCCTTTATTACTCGGCCAGTTTGTGAATTGCTGTGCCCCTGAGCTCCATTTTTCAACTCGTTTTTGGTGAGCTGACCGCAAGTCCAAAATTTTGGTTCAGGACCTATACCGGTTCCCGGTGGGTGGCTGAGAATTTGGTTAATTCTTCTTCCTGCCGGGAAATTACAGTGATATGTGCCCGTCCAAATGCCTAACAGCTACTCTCTCATTGGTTCTCCCTCTTCCCTTTCATCCTCTGCCAAATTGGCAACCTGTGCGAACCAAGAGGTTAAAGGGGCTGTCTCTCCAAGTTGGGAGGTTGATAGTAAAGCAGACGGAAAGTCAAACCGGAGCACCAGGAGAGGGACTATTCGTTGAGTTTTAGAAACCTTTCGTATTCACAGTGTGTCCGTTCTCTAGGTTTCCCGCACATGTTATAGCTGTAGTAATATTCCCTTCAACCTGGAGAGTTCGGACCCATGGAATGGGTGCCATGCATTATTGCTTTAAAGGGTCTGCATTTGCTCACCCAATCTCACCAATCGTCTCAGTCCCAAGTGTCCCTCCTTATGCCACATCCAGCTGTCGTTTTAGATAGGGTCATTCCAGCTTTCATCAGAGACGTTGAAGGAATTGTAAAGAATTTCGCAGTTTTTTGGGTTTGTTTTTGAAATTCCTTTTTATAGTGGGTTTGAGCTGATTCTCGCTGCCATGTTTATGCCAGTCTAGACACACTTGATTCCCTTACGGAGACATATCAATACATAGGTTTTAAGATTCTTACTAGTCAGATATTTTCCTCTGCGGGAAATATGGGGTTTTGAGTCCCTTTCGCTGAGGACGGTGTAGGTCTTGTCTATTCCATAGTTGGTTTTTGGAACGGTACCTGTGCTTATATCAAACTCTGGTTTTATGCATCACCCCACCTCTCCTTCCCCCTTAAGCAGGTATAAGAGTGTTTTCTAAAAGTGAGACACTGACCTCTTTCCTAACTCAGTTCAAGTGTAGCCATGTTTACAGGATCTTCATAAGTGATATCTTATGATAAGTTTCTTTTTCTGTGTGACTTATTTCACTTAGAATCATCGTACCTGAATCCACCCATTTTGCTGCTACTGGTCTTATGACATTGATTTCATGGCTGAGGGATATTCCATCGTACGTAAGTACCACAATTTTTTGAACCATGTTTATATTTTCTGGGATACTTAAGGTGTATCCAAGTTGAGGCCCTTGTATGCAGTGCAGCCCTAAATTTTGGGGTGGCTCTGTCTTATTGATTTTCAGTTTTCCCAAGGTATATTCCCTAGACTGGTAGTGCCCTTGGCTCTGTAGCTCTGTTCTTTACTTGTTTTAGGGAACAGAATGCACTCCTCCAGAGAGGCAGTTGGCAATTTACATCCTGCCCATCAGCATAACAAGGCTCCCTGTTCTCCAGGGCCTGTCTTGCCTTTCTTGTTCTTACACATTTTGTGGATGTCCCTTTTGACCGGTGGGAAGTGATACTTCTTTGTAGTGCAGATTTGCATTGCCCGCTTGCTTGCTTGGCCAAAAAGGGCGTATGCGTTTTCTCCTGAATATATTCAGGAGAAAACGCATACGCCCTTTTTGGCCAAGTGCATCATTGTCGAAGTTGTGCCCCTCTTCCTGTGCTTTAAAGGCGATTCCAACGTACCTCTTGAAATCTGTTTCCTGCTATTCTGCCTCGCTTTCAAGTCTGCCTCGTTGCCTTCCCTCAACAGATTTTTGCACGAGAGTTGTCCTTTATTACTCGGTCAGTTTGTGAATTGCTGTGCCCCTGAGCTCCATTTTTCAACTCGTTTTTGGTGAGCTGACCGCAAGTCCAAAATTTTGGTTCAGGACCTATACTGGTTCCCGGTGGGTGGCTGAGAATTTGGTTAATTCTTCTTCCTGCCGGGATATTACAGTGATATGTGCCCGTCCAAATGCCTAACAGCTACTCTCTCATTGGTTCTCCCTCTTCCCTTTCATCCTCTGCCAAATTGGCAACCTGTGCGAACCAAGAGGTTAAAGGGGCTGTCTCTCCAAGTTGGGAGGTTGATAGTAAAGCAGACGGAAAGTCAAACCGGAGCACCAGGAGAGGGACTATGCGTTGAGTTTTAGAAACCTTTCGTATTCACTGTGTGTCCGTTCTCTAGGTTTCCCGCACATGTTATAGCTGTAGTAATATTCCCTTCAACCTGGAGAGTTCGGACCCATGGAATGGGTGCCATGCATTATTGCTTTAAAGGGTCTGCATTTGCTCACCCAATCTCACCAATCGTCTCAGTCCCAAGTGTCCCTCCTTATGCCACATCCAGCTGTCGTTGTAGATAGGGTCATTCCAGCTTTCATCAGAGACCCTGAAGGAATTGTAAAGAATTTCCCAGTTTTTTTGTTTTGTTTTTGAAATTCCTTTTTATAGTGGGTTTGAGCTGATTCTCGCTGCCATGTTTATGCCAGTCTAGACACACTTGATTCCCTTACGGAGACATATCAATACATAGGTTTTAAGATTCTTACTAGTCAGATATTTTCCTCTGCGGGAAATATGGGGTTTTGAGTCCCTTTCGCTGAGGACGGTGTAGGTCTTGTCTATTCCATAGTTGGTTTTTGGAACGGTACCTGTGCTTATATCAAACTCTGGTTTTATGTATCACCCCACCTCTCCTTCCCCCTTAAGCAGGTATAAGAGTGTTTTCTAAATGTGAGACACTGTTCTCTTTCCTAACTCAGTTCAAGTGTAGCCATGTTTACAGGATCTTCATAAGTGATATCTTATGATAAGTTTCTTTTTCTGTGTGACTTATTTCACTTAGAATCATCGTACCTGAATCCACCCATTTTGCTGCTACTGGTCTTATGACATTGATTTCATGGCTGAGGGATATTCCATCGTACGTAAGTACCACAATTTTTTGAACCATGTTTATATTTTCTGGGATACTTAAGGTGTATCCTAGTTGAGGCCCTTGTATGCAGTGCAGCCCTAAATTTTGGGGTGGCTCTGTCTTATTGATTTTCAGTTTTCCCAAGGTATATTCCCTAGACTGGTAGTGCCCTTGGCTCTGTAGCTCTGTTCTTTACTTGTTTTAGGGAACAGAATGCACTCCTCCAGAGAGGCAGTTGGCAATTTACATCCCGCCCATCAGCATAACAAGGCTCCCTGTTCTCCAGGGCCTGTCTTGCCTTTCTTGTTCTTACACATTTTGTGGATGTCCCTTTTGACCGGTGGGAAGTGATACTTCTTTGTAGTGCAGATTTGCATTGCCCGCTTGCTTGCTTGGCCAAAAAGGGCGTATGCGTTTTCTCCTGAATATATTCAGGAGAAAACGCATACGCCCTTTTTGGCCAAGTGCATCATTGTCGAAGTTGTGCCCCTCTTCCTGTGCTTTAAAGGCGATTCCAACGTACCTCTTGAAATCTGTTTCCTGCTATTCTGCCTCGCTTTCAAGTCCGCCTCGTTGCCTTCCCTCAACAGATTTTTGGACGATAGTTGCCCTTTATTACTCGGCCAGTTTGTGAATTGCTGTGCCCCTGAGCTCCATTTTTCAACTCGTTTTTGGTGAGCTGACCGCAAGTCCAAAATTTTGGTTCAGGACCTATACTGGTTCCCGGTGGGTGGCTGAGAATTTGGTTAATTCTTCTTCCTGCCGGGAAATTACAGTGATATGTGCCCGTCCAAATGCCTAACAGCTACTCTCTCATTGGTTCTCCCTCTTCCCTTTCATCCTCTGCCAAATTGGCAACCTGTGCGAACCAAGAGGTTAAAGGGGCTGTCTCTCCAAGTTGGGAGGTTGATAGTAAAGCAGATGGAAAGTCAAACCGGAGCACCAGGAGAGGGACTATGCGTTGAGTTTTAGAAACCTTTCGTATTCACAGTGTGTCCGTTCTCTAGGTTTCCCGCACATGTTATAGCTGTAGTAATATTCCCTTCAACCTGGAGAGTTCGGACCCATGGAATGGGTGCCATGCATTATTGCTTTAAAGGGTCTGCATTTGCTCACCCAATCTCACCAATCGTCTCAGTCCCAAGTGTCCCTCCTTATGCCACATCCAGCTGTCGTTGTAGATAGGGTCATTCCAGGTTTCATCAGAGACCCTGAAGGAATTGTAAAGAATTTCCCAGTTTTTATGTTTTGTTTTTGAAATTCCTTTTTATAGTGGGTTTGAGCTGATTCTCGCTGCCATGTTTATGCCAGTCTAGACACACTTGATTCCCTTATGGAGACATATCAATACATAGGTTTTAAGATTCTTACTAGTCAGATATTTTCCTCTGTGGGAAATATGGGGTTTTGAGTCCCTTTCGCTGAGGACGGTGTAGGTCTTGTCTATTCCATAGTTGGTTTTTGGAACGGTACCTGTGCTTATATCAAACTCTGGTTTTATGCATCACCCCACCTCTCCTTCCCCCTTAAGCAGGTATAAGAGTGTTTTCTAAATGTGAGACACTGTTCTCTTTCCTAACTCAGTTCAAGTGTAGCCATGTTTACAGGATCTTCATAAGTGATATCTTATGATAAGTTTCTTTTTCTCTGTGACTTATTTCACTTAGAATCATCGTACCTGAATCCACCCATTTTGCTGCTACTGGTCTTATGACATTGATTTCATGGCTGAGGGATATTCCATCGTACGTAAGTACCACAATTTTTTGAACCATGTTTATATTTTCTGGGATACTTAAGGTGTATCCAAGTTGAGGTCCTTGTATGCAGTGCAGCCCTAAATTTTGGGGTGGCTCTGTCTTATTGATTTTCAGTTTTCCCAAGGTATATTCCCTAGACTGGTAGTGCCCTTGGCTCTGTAGCTCTGTTCTTTACTTGTTTTAGGGAACAGAATGCACTCCTCCAGAGAGGCAGTTGGCAATTTACATCCCGCCCATCAGCATAACAAGGCTCCCTGTTGTCCAGGGCCTGTCTTGCCTTTCTTGTTCTTACACATTTTTTGGATGTCCCTTTTGACCGGTGGGAAGTGATACTTCTTTGTAGTGCAGATTTGCATTGCCCGCTTGCTTGCTTGGCCAAATAGGGCGTATGCGTTTTCTCCTGAATATATTCAGGAGAAAACGCATACGCCCTTTATGGCCAAGTGCATCATTGTCGAAGTTGTGCCCCTCTTCCTGTGCTTTAAAGGCGATTCCAACGTACCTCTTGAAATCTGTTTCCTGCTATTCTGCCTCGCTTTCAAGTCCGCCTCGTTGCCTTCCCTCAACAGATTTTTGGACGATAGTTGTCCTTTATTACTCGGCCAGTTTGTGAATTGCTGTGCCCCTGAGCTCCATTTTTCAACTCGTTTTTGGTGAGCTGACCGCAAGTCCAAAATTTTGGTTCAGGACCTATACTGGTTCCCGGTGGGTGGCTGAGAATTTGGTTAATTCTTCTTCCTGCCGGGAAATTACAGTGATATGTGCCCGTCCAAATGCCTAACAGCTACTCTCTCATTGGTTCTCCCTCTTCCCTTTCATCCTCTGCCAAATTGGCAACCTGTGCGAACCAAGAGGTTAAAGGGGCTGTCTCTCCAAGTTGGGAGGTTGATAGTAAAGCAGATGGAAAGTCAAACCGGAGCACCAGGAGAGGGACTATGCGTTGAGTTTTAGAAACCTTTCGTATTCACAGTGTGTCCGTTCTCTAGGTTTCCCGCACATGTTATAGCTGTAGTAATATTCCCTTCATCCTGGAGAGTTCGGACCCATGGAATGGGTGCCATGCATTATTGCTTTAAAGGGTCTGCATTTGCTCACCCAATCTCACCAATCGTCTCAGTCCCAAGTGTCCCTCCTTATGCCACATCCAGCTGTCGTTGTAGATAGGGTCATTCCAGCTTTCATCAGAGACCCTGAAGGAATTGTAAAGAATTTCCCAGTTTTTTTGTTTTGTTTTTGAAATTCCTTTTTATAGTGGGTTTGAGCTGATTCTCGCTGCCATGTTTATGCCAGTCTAGACACACTTGATTCCCTTATGGAGACATATCAATACATAGGTTTTAAGATTCTTACTAGTCAGATATTTTCCTCTGTGGGAAATATGGGGTTTTGAGTCCCTTTCGCTGAGGACGGTGTAGGTCTTGTCTATTCCATAGTTGGTTTTTGGAACGGTACCTGTGCTTATATCAAACTCTGGTTTTATGCATCACCCCACCTCTCCTTCCCCCTGAAGCAGGTATAAGAGTGTTTTCTAAATGTGAGACACTGTTCTCTTTCCTAACTCAGTTCAAGTGTAGCCATGTTTACAGGATCTTCATAAGTGATATCTTATGATAAGTTTCTTTTTCTGTGTGACTTATTTCACTTAGAATCATCGTACCTGAATCCTCCCATTTTGCTGCTACTGGTCTTATGACATTGATTTCATGGCTGAGGGATATTCCATCGTACGTAAGTACCACAATTTTTTGAACCATGTTTATATTTTCTGGGATACTTAAGGTGTATCCAAGTTGAGGTCCTTGTATGCAGTGCAGCCCTAAATTTTGGGGTGGCTCTGTCTTATTGATTTTCAGTTTTCCCAAGGTATATTCCCTAGACTGGTAGTGCCCTTGGCTCTGTAGCTCTGTTCTTTACTTGTTTTAGGGAACAGAATGCACTCCTCCAGAGAGGCAGTTGGCAATTTACATCCCGCCCATCAGCATAACAAGGCTCCCTGTTCTCCAGGGCCTGTCTTGCCTTTCTTGTTCTTACACATTTTTTGGATGTCCCTTTTGACCGGTGGGAAGTGATACTTCTTTGTAGTGCAGATTTGCATTGCCCGCTTGCTTGCTTGGCCAAATAGGGCGTATGCGTTTTCTCCTGAATATATTCAGGAGAAAACGCATACGCCCTTTTTGGCCATGTGCATCATTGTCGAAGTTGTGCCCCTCTTCCTGTGCTTTAAAGGCGATTCCAACGTACCTCTTGAAATCTGTTTCCTGCTATTCTGCCTCGCTTTCAAGTCCGCCTCGTTGCCTTCCCTCAACAGATTTTTGGACGATAGTTGTCCTTTATTACTCGGTCAGTTTGTGAATTGCTGTGCCCCTGAGCTCCATTTTTCAACTCGTTTTTGGTGAGCTGACCGCAAGTCCAAAATTTTGGTTCAGGACCTATACTGGTTCCCGGTGGGTGGCTGAGAATTTGGTTAATTCTTCTTCCTGCCGGGATATTACAGTGATATGTGCCCGTCCAAATGCCTAACAGCTACTCTCTCATTGGTTCTCCCTCTTCCCTTTCATCCTCTGCCAAATTGGCAACCTGTGCGAACCAAGAGGTTAAAGGGGCTGTCTCTCCAAGTTGGGAGGTTGATAGTAAAGCAGACGGAAAGTCAAACCGGAGCACCAGGAGAGGGACTATGCGTTGAGTTTTAGAAACCTTTCGTATTCACAGTGTGTCCGTTCTCTAGGTTTCCCGCACATGTTATAGCTGTAGTAATATTCCCTTCAACCTGGAGAGTTCGGACCCATGGAATGGGTGCCATGCATTATTGCTTTAAAGGGTCTGCATTTGCTCACCCAAACTCACCAATCGTCTCAGTCCCAAGTGTCCCTCCTTATGCCACATCCAGCTGTCGTTGTAGATAGGGTCATTCCAGCTTTCATCAGAGACCCTGAAGGAATTGTAAAGAATTTCCCAGTTTTTTTGTTTTGTTTTTGAAATTCCTTTTTATAGTGGGTTTGAGCTGATTCTCGCTGCCATGTTTATGCCAGTCTAGACACACTTGATTCCCTTACGGAGACATATCAATACATAGGTTTTAAGATTCTTACTAGTCAGATATTTTCCTCTGCGGGAAATATGGGGTTTTGAGTCCCTTTCGCTGAGGACGGTGTAGGTCTTGTCTATTCCATAGTTGGTTTTTGGAACGGTACCTGTGCTTATATCAAACTCTGGTTTTATGCATCACCCCACCTCTCCTTCCCCCTTAAGCAGGTATAAGAGTGTTTT
Organism: Hyperoodon ampullatus; assembly: GCF_949752795.1. NCBI lineage: Eukaryota > Metazoa > Chordata > Mammalia > Artiodactyla > Ziphiidae > Hyperoodon > Hyperoodon ampullatus. The sequence continues at coordinate 871,237 of NW_027640676.1, read as the reverse complement.
CTAAATGTGAGACACTGTTCTCTTTCCTAACTCAGTTCAAGTGTAGCCATGTTTACAGGATCTTCATAAGTGATATCTTATGATAAGTTTCTTTTTCTGTGTGACTTATTTCACTTAGAATCATCGTACCTGAATCCACCCATTTTGCTGCTACTGGTCTTATGACATTGATTTCATGGCTGAGGGATATTCCATCGTACGTAAGTACCACAATTTTTTGAACCATGTTTATATTTTCTGGGATACTTAAGGTGTATCCTAGTTGAGGCCCTTGTATGCAGTGCAGCCCTAAATTTTGGGGTGGCTCTGTCTTATTGATTTTCAGTTTTCCCAAGGTATATTCCCTAGACTGGTAGTGCCCTTGGCTCTGTAGCTCTGTTCTTTACTTGTTTTAGGGAACAGAATGCACTCCTCCAGAGAGGCAGTTGGCAATTTACATCCCGCCCATCAGCATAACAAGGCTCCCTGTTCTCCAGGGCCTGTCTTGCCTTTCTTGTTCTTACACATTTTGTGGATGTCCCTTTTGACCGGTGGGAAGTGATACTTCTTTGTAGTGCAGATTTGCATTGCCCGCTTGCTTGCTTGGCCAAAAAGGGCGTATGCGTTTTCTCCTGAATATATTCAGGAGAAAACGCATACGCCCTTTTTGGCCAAGTGCATCATTGTCGAAGTTGTGCCCCTCTTCCTGTGCTTTAAAGGCGATTCCAACGTACCTCTTGAAATCTGTTTCCTGCTATTCTGCCTCGCTTTCAAGTCCGCCTCGTTGCCTTCCCTCAACAGATTTTTGGACGATAGTTGTCCTTTATTACTCGGCCAGTTTGTGAATTGCTGTGCCCCTGAGCTCCATTTTTCAACTCGTTTTTGGTGAGCTGACCGCAAGTCCAAAATTTTGGTTCAGGACCTATACTGGTTCCCGGTGGGTGGCTGAGAATTTGGTTAATTCTTCTTCCTGCCGGGAAATTACAGTGATATATGCCCGTCCAAATGCCTAACAGCTACTCTCTCATTGGTTCTCCCTCTTCCCTTTCATCCTCTGCCAAATTGGCAACCTGTGCGAACCAAGAGGTTAAAGGGGCTGTCTCTCCAAGTTGGGAGGTTGATAGTAAAGCAGATGGAAAGTCAAACCGGAGCACCAGGAGAGGGACTATGCGTTGAGTTTTAGAAACCTTTCGTATTCACAGTGTGTCCGTTCTCTAGGTTTCCTGCACATGTTATAGCTGTAGTAATATTCCCTTCATCCTGGAGAGTTCGGACCCATGGAATGGGTGCCATGTATTATTGCTTTAAAGGGTCTGCATTTGCTCACCCAATCTCACCAATCGTCTCAGTCCCAAGTGTCCCTCCTTATGCCACATCCAGCTGTCGTTGTAGATAGGGTCATTCCAGCTTTCATCAGAGACCCTGAAGGAATTGTAAAGAATTTCCCAGTTTTTTTGTTTTGTTTTTGAAATTCCTTTTTATAGTGGGTTTGAGCTGATTCTCGCTGCCATGTTTATGCCAGTCTAGACACACTTGATTCCCTTATGGAGACATATCAATACATAGGTTTTAAGATTCTTACTAGTCAGATATTTTCCTCTGTGGGAAATATGGGGTTTTGAGTCCCTTTCGCTGAGGACGGTGTAGGTCTTGTCTATTCCATAGTTGGTTTTTGGAACGGTACCTGTGCTTATATCAATCTCTGGTTTTATGCATAACCCCACCTCTCCTTCCCCCTGAAGCAGGTATAAGAGTGTTTTCTAAATGTGAGACACTGTTCTCTTTCCTAACTCAGTTCAAGTGTAGCCATGTTTACAGGATCTTCATAAGTGATATCTTATGATAAGTTTCTTTTTCTGTGTGACTTATTTCACTTAGAATCATCGTACCTGAATCCTCCCATTTTGCTGCTACTGGTCTTATGACATTGATTTCATGGCTGAGGGATATTCCATCGTACGTAAGTACCACAATTTTTTGAACCATGTTTATATTTTCTGGGATACTTAAGGTGTATCCAAGTTGAGGTCCTTGTATGCAGTGCAGCCCTAAATTTTGGGGTGGCTCTGTCTTATTGATTTTCAGTTTTCCCAAGGTATATTCCCTAGACTGGTAGTGCCCTTGGCTCTGTAGCTCTGTTCTTTACTTGTTTTAGGGAACAGAATGCACTCCTCCAGAGAGGCAGTTGGCAATTTACATCCCGCCCATCAGCATAACAAGGTTCCCTGTTCTCCAGGGCCTGTCTTGCCTTTCTTGTTCTTACACATTTTTTGGATGTCCCTTTTGACCGGTGGGAAGTGATACTTCTTTGTAGTGCAGATTTGCATTGCCCGCTTGCTTGCTTGGCCAAATAGGGCGTATGCGTTTTCTCCTGAATATATTCAGGAGAAAACGCATACGCCCTTTTTGGCCAAGTGCATCATTGTCGAAGTTGTGCCCCTCTTCCTGTGCTTTAAAGGCGATTCCAACGTACCTCTTGAAATCTGTTTCCTGCTATTCTGCCTCGCTTTCAAGTCCGCCTCGTTGCCTTCCCTCAACAGATTTTTGGACGATAGTTGTCCTTTATTACTCGGTCAGTTTGTGAATTGCTGTGCCCCTGAGCTCCATTTTTCAACTCGTTTTTGGTGAGCTGACCGCAAGTCCAAAATTTTGGTTCAGGACCTATACTGGTTCCCGGTGGGTGGTTGAGAATTTGGTTAATTCTTCTTCCTGCCGGGAAATTACAGTGATATGTGCCCGTCCAAATGCCTAACAGCTACTCTCTCATTGGTTCTCCCTCTTCCCTTTCATCCTCTGCCAAATTGGCAACCTGTGCGAACCAAGAGGTTAAAGGGGCTGTCTCTCCAAGTTGGGAGGTTGATAGTAAAGCAGACAGAAAGTCAAACCGGAGCACCAGGAGAGGGACTATGCGTTGAGTTTTAGAAACCTTTCGTATTCACAGTGTGTCCGTTCTCTAGGTTTCCCGCACATGTTATAGCTGTAGTAATATTCCCTTCAACCTGGAGAGTTCGGACCCATGGAATGGGTGCCATGCATTATTGCTTTAAAGGGTCTGCATTTGCTCACCCAATCTCACCTATCGTCTCAGTCCCAAGTGTCCCTCCTTATGCCACATCCAGCTGTCGTTGTAGATAGGGTCATTCCAGCTTTCATCAGAGACCCTGAAGGAATTGTAAAGAATTTCCCAGTTTTTTTGTTTTGTTTTTGAAATTCCTTTTTATAGTGGGTTTGAGCTGATTCTCGCTGCCATGTTTATGCCAGTCTAGACACACTTGATTCCCTTACGGAGACATATCAATACATAGGTTTTAAGATTCTTACTAGTCAGATATTTTCCTCTGCGGGAAATATGGGGTTTTGAGTCCCTTTCGCTGAGGACGGTGTAGGTCTTGTATATTCCATAGTTGGTTTTTGGAACGGTACCTGTGCTTATATCAAACTCTGGTTTTATGTATCACCCCACCTCTCCTTCCCCCTTAAGCAGGTATAAGAGTGTTTTCTAAATGTGAGACACTGTTCTCTTTCCTAACTCAGTTCAAGTGTAGCCATGTTTACAGGATCTTCATAAGTGATATCTTATGATAAGTTTCTTTTTCTGTGTGACTTATTTCACTTAGAATCATCGTACCTGAATCCACCCATTTTGCTGCTACTGGTCTTATGACATTGATTTCATGGCTGAGGGATATTCCATCGTACGTAAGTACCACAATTTTTTGAACCATGTTTATATTTTCTGGGATACTTAAGGTGTATCCTAGTTGAGGCCCTTGTATGCAGTGCAGCCCTAAATTTTGGGGTGGCTCTGTCTTATTGATTTTCAGTTTTCCCAAGGTATATTCCCTAGACTGGTAGTGCCCTTGGCTCTGTAGCTCTGTTCTTTACTTGTTTTAGGGAACAGAATGCACTCCTCCAGAGAGGCAGTTGGCAATTTACATCCCGCCCATCAGCATAACAAGGCTCCCTGTTCTCCAGGGCCTGTCTTGCCTTTCTTGTTCTTACACATTGTGTGGATGTCCCTTTTGACCGGTGGGAAGTGATACTTCTTTGTAGTGCAGATTTGCATTGCCCGCTTGCTTGCTTGGCCAAAAAGGGCGTATGCGTTTTCTCCTGAATATATTCAGGAGAAAACGCATACGCCCTTTTTGGCCAAGTGCATCATTGTCGAAGTTGTGCCCCTCTTCCTGTGCTTTAAAGGCGATTCCAACGTACCTCTTGAAATCTGTTTCCTGCTATTCTGCCTCGCTTTCAAGTCCGCCTCGTTGCCTTCCCTCAACAGATTTTTGGACGATAGTTGTCCTTTATTACTCGGCCAGTTTGTGAATTGCTGTGCCCCTGAGCTCCATTTTTCAACTCGTTTTTGGTGAGCTGACCGCAAGTCCAAAATTTTGGTTCAGGACCTATACTGGTTCCCGGTGGGTGGCTGAGAATTTGGTTAATTCTTCTTCCTGCCGGGAAATTACAGTGATATGTGCCCGTCCAAATGCCTAACAGCTACTCTCTCATTGGTTCTCCCTCTTCCCTTTCATCCTCTGCCAAATTGGCAACCTGTGCGAACCAAGAGGTTAAAGGGGCTGTCTCTCCAAGTTGGGAGGTTGATAGTAAAGCAGACGGAAAGTCAAAACGGAGCACCAGGAGAGGGACTATTCGTTGAGTTTTAGAAACCTTTCGTATTCACAGTGTGTCCGTTCTCTAGGTTTCCCGCACATGTTATAGCTGTAGTAATATTCCCTTCAACCTGGAGAGTTCGGACCCATGGAATGGGTGCCATGCATTATTGCTTTAAAGGGTCTGCATTTGCTCACCCAATCTCACCAATCGTCTCAGTCCCAAGTGTCCCTCCTTATGCCACATCCAGCTGTCGTTGTAGATAGGGTCATTCCAGGTTTCATCAGAGACCCTGAAGGAATTGTAAAGAATTTCCCAGTTTTTTTGTTTTGTTTTTGAAATTCCTTTTTATAGTGGGTTTGAGCTGATTCTCGCTGCCATGTTTATGCCAGTCTAGACACACTTGATTCCCTTACGGAGACATATCAATACATAGGTTTTAAGATTCTTACTAGTCAGATATTTTCCTCTGCGGGAAATATGGGGTTTTGAGTCCCTTTCGCTGAGGACGGTGTAGGTCTTGTGTATTCCATAGTTGGTTTTTGGAACGGTACCTGTGCTTATATCAAACTCTGGTTTTATGCATCACCCCACCTCTCCTTCCCCCTTAAGCAGGTATAAGAGTGTTTTCTAAATGTGAGACACTGTTCTCTTTCCTAACTCAGTTCAAGTGTAGCCATGTTTACAGGATCTTCATAAGTGATATCTTATCATAAGTTTCTTTTTCTGTGTGACTTATTTCACTTAGAATCATCGTACCTGAATCCACCCATTTTGCTGCTACTGGTCTTATGACATTGATTTCATGGCTGAGGGGTATTCCATCGTACGTAAGTACCACAATTTTTTGAACCATGTTTATATTTTCTGGGATACTTAAGGTGTATCCAAGTTGAGGCCCTTGTATGCAGTGCAGCCCTAAATTTTTGGGTGGCTCTGTCTTATTGATTTTCAGTTTTCCCAAGGTATATTCCCTAGACTGGTAGTGCCCTTGGCTCTGTAGCTCTGTTCTTTACTTGTTTTAGGGAACAGAATGCACTCCTCCAGAGAGGCAGTTGGCAATTTACATCCCGCCCATCAGCATAACAAGGCTCCCTGTTCTCCAGGGCCTGTCTTGCCTTTCTTGTTCTTACACATTTTGTGGATGTCCCTTTTGACCGGTGGGAAGTGATACTTCTTTGTAGTGCAGATTTGCATTGCCCGCTTGCTTGCTTGGCCAAAAAGGGTGTATGCGTTTTCTCCTGAATATATTCAGGAGAAAACGCATACGCCCTTTTTGGCCAAGTGCATCATTGTCGAAGTTGTGCCCCTCTTCCTGTGCTTTAAAGGCGATTCCAACGTACCTCTTGAAATCTGTTTCCTGCTATTCTGCCTCGCTTTCAAGTCCGCCTCGTTGCCTTCCCTCAACAGATTTTTGGACGATAGTTGTCCTTTATTACTCGGCCAGTTTGTGAATTGCTGTGCCCCTGAGCTCCATTTTTCAACTCGTTTTTGGTGAGCTGACAGCAAGTCCAAAATTTTGGTTCAGGACCTATACTGGTTCCCGGTGGGTGGCTGAGAATTTGGTTAATTCTTCTTCCTGCTGGGAAATTACAGTGATATGTGCCCGTCCAAATGCCTAACAGCTACTCTCTCATTGGTTCTCCCTCTTCCCTTTCATCCTCTGCCAAATTGGCAACCTGTGCAAACCAAGAGGTTAAAGGGGCTGTCTCTCCAAGTTGGGAGGTTGATAGTAAAGCAGACGGAAAGTCAAACCGGAGCACCAGGAGAGGGACTATGCGTTGAGTTTTAGAAACCTTTCGTATTCACAGTGTGTCCGTTCTCTAGGTTTCCCGCACATGTTATAGCCGTAGTAATATTCCCTTCAACCTGGAGAGTTCGGACCCATGGAATGGGTGCCATGCATTATTGCTTTAAAGGGTCTGCATTTGCTCACCCAATCTCACCAATCGTCTCAGTCCCAAGTGTCCCTCCTTATGCCACATCCAGCTGTCGTTGTAGATAGGGTCATTCCAGCTTTCATCAGAGACCTTGAAGGAATTGTAAAGAATTTCCCAGTTTTTTTGTTTTGTTTTTGAAATTCCTTTTTACAGTGGGTTTGAGCTGATTCTCGCTGCCATGTTTATGCCAGTCTAGACACACTTGATTCCCTTACGGAGACATATCAATACATAGGTTTTAAGATTCTTACTAGTCAGATATTTTCCTCTGCGGGAAATATGGGGTTTTGAGTCCCTTTCGCTGAGGACGGTGTAGGTCTTGTCTATTCCATAGTTGGTTTTTGGAACGGTACCTGTGCTTATATCAAACTCTGGTTTTATGCATCACCCCACCTCTCCTTCCCCCTTAAGCAGGTATAAGAGTGTTTTCTAAATGTGAGACACTGTTCTCTTTCCTAACTCAGTTCAAGTGTAGCCATGTTTACAGGATCTTCATAAGTGATATCTTATGATAAGTTTCTTTTTCTGTGTGACTTATTTCACTTAGAATCATCGTACCTGAATCCACCCATTTTGCTGCTACTGGTCTTATGACATTGATTTCATGGCTGAGGGGTATTCCATCGTACGTAAGTACCACAATTTTTTGAACCATGTTTATATTTTCTGGGATACTTAAGGTGTATCCAAGTTGAGGTCCTTGTATGCAGTGCAGCCCTAAATTTTGGGGTGGCTCTGTCTTATTGATTTTCAGTTTTCCCAAGGTATATTCCCTAGACTGGTAGTGCCCTTGGCTCTGTAGCTCTGTTCTTTACTTGTTTTAGGGAACAGAATGCACTCCTCCAGAGAGGCAGTTGGCAATTTACATCCCGCCCATCAGCATAACAAGGCTCCCTGTTGTCCAGGGCCTGTCTTGCCTTTCTTGTTCTTACACATTTTGTGGATGTCCCTTTTGACCGGTGGGAAGTGATACTTCTTTGTAGTGCAGATTTGCATTGCCCGCTTGCTTGCTTGGCCAAAAAGGGCGTATGCGTTTTCTCCTGAATATATTCAGGAGAAAACGCATACGCCCTTTTTGGCCAAGTGCATCATTGTCGAAGTTGTGCCCCTCTTCCTGTGCTTTAAATGCGATTCCAACGTACCTCTTGAAATCTGTTTCCTGCTATTCTGCCTCGCTTTCAAGTCCTCCTCGTAGCCTTCCCTCAACAGATTTTTGGACGATAGTTGTCCTTTATTACTCGGCCAGTTTGTGAATTGCTGTGCCCCTGAGCTCCATTTTTCAACTCGTTTTTGGTGAGCTGACCGCAAGTCCAAAATTTTGGTTCAGGACCTATACTGGTTCCCGGTGGGTGGCTGAGAATTTGGTTAATTCTTCTTCCTGCCGGGAAATTACAGTGATATGTGCCCGTCCAAATGCCTAACAGCTACTCTCTCATTGGTTCTCCCTCTTCCCTTTCATCCTCTGCCAAATTGGCAACCTGTGCGAACCAAGAGGTTAAAGGGGCTGTCTCTCCAAGTTGGGAGGTTGATAGTAAAGCAGCCGGAAAGTCAAACCAGAGCACCAGGAGAGGGTTTATTCTTTGAGTTTTAGAAACGTTTCGTATTCACAGTGTGTCCGTTCTCTAGGTTTCCCGCTCATGTTATAGCTGTAGTAATATTCCCTTCAACCTGGAGAGTTCGGACCCATGGAATGGGTGCCATGCATTATTGCTTTAAAGGGTCTGCATTTGCTCACCCAATCTCACCAATCGTCTCAGTCCCAAGTGTCCCTCCTTATGCCACATCCAGCTGTCGTTGTAGATAGGGTCATTCCAGCTTTCATCAGAGACCCTGAAGGAATTGTAAAGAATTTCCCAGTTTTTATGTTTTGTTTTTGAAATTCCTTTTTATAGTGGGTTTGAGCTGATTCTCGCTGCCATGTTTATGCCAGTCTAGACACACTTGATTCCCTTATGGAGACATATCAGTACATAGGTTTTAAGATTCTTACTAGTCAGATATTTTCCTCTGTGGGAAATATGGGGTTTTGAGTCCCTTTCGCTGAGGACGGTGTAGGTCTTGTCTATTCCATAGTTGGTTTTTGGAACGGTACCTGTGCTTATATCAAACTCTGGTTTTATGCATCACCCCACCTCTCCTTCCCCCTGAAGCAGGTATAAGAGTGTTTTCTAAATGTGAGACACTGTTCTCTTTCCTAACTCAGTTCAAGTGTAGCCATGTTTACAGGATCTTCATAAGTGATATCTTATGATAAGTTTCTTTTTCTGTGTGACTTATTTCACTTAGAATCATCGTACCTGAATCCACCCATTTTGCTGCTACTGGTCTTATGACATTGATTTCATGGTTGAGGGATATTCCATCGTACGTAAGTACCACAATTTTTTGAACCATGTTTATATTTTCTGGGATACTTAAGGTGTATCCAAGTTGAGGTCCTTGTATGCAGTGCAGCCCTAAATTTTGGGGTGGCTCTGTCTTATTGATTTTCAGTTTTCCCAAGGTATATTCCCTAGACTGGTAGTGCCCTTGGCTCTGTAGCTCTGTTCTTTACTTGTTTTAGGGAACAGAATGCACTCCTCCAGAGAGGCAGTTGGCAATTTACATCCCGCCCATCAGCATAACAAGGCTCCCTGTTCTCCAGGGCCTGTCTTGCCTTTCTTGTTCTTACACATTTTGTGGATGTCCCTTTTGACCGGTGGGAAGTGATACTTCTTTGTAGTGCAGATTTGCATTGCCCGCTTGCTTGCTTGGCCAAAAAGGGCGTATGCGTTTTCTCCTGAATATATTCAGGAGAAAACGCATACGCCCTTTTTGGCCAAGTGCATCATTGTCGAAGTTGTGCCCCTCTTCCTGTGCTTTAAATGCGATTCCAACGTACCTCTTGAAATCTGTTTCCTGCTATTCTGCCTCGCTTTCAAGTCCGCCTCGTAGCCTTCCCTCAACAGATTTTTGGACGATAGTTGTCCTTTATTACTCGGCCAGTTTGTGAATTGCTGTGCCCCTGAGCTCCATTTTTCAACTCGTTTTTGGTGAGCTGACCGCAAGTCCAAAATTTTGGTTCAGGACCTATACTGGTTCCCGGTGGGTGGCTGAGAATTTGGTTAATTCTTCTTCCTGCCGGGAAATTACAGCGATATGTGCCCGTCCAAATGCCTAACAGCTACTCTCTCATTGGTTCTCCCTCTTCCCTTTCATCCTCTGCCAAATTGGCAACCTGTGCGAACCAAGAGGTTAAAGGGGCTGTCTCTCCAAGTTGGGAGGTTGATAGTAAAGCAGACGGAAAGTCAAACCGGAGCACCAGGAGAGGGACTATTCGTTGAGTTTTAGAAACCTTTCGTATTCACAGTGTGTCCGTTCTCTAGGTTTCCCGCACATGTTATAGCTGTAGTAATATTCCCTTCAACCTGGAAAGTTCAGACCCATGGAATGGGTGCCATGCATTATTGCTTTAAAGGGTCTGCATTTGCTCACCCAATCTCACCAATCGTCTCAGTCCCAAGTGTCCCTCCTTATGCCACATCCAGCTGTCGTTTTAGATAGGGTCATTCCAGCTTTCATCAGAGACCTTGAAGGAATTGTAAAGAATTTCCCAGTTTTTTGGTTTTGTTTTTGAAATTCCTTTTTATAGTGGGTTTGAGCTGATTCTCGCTGCCATGTTTATGCCAGTCTAGACACACTTGATTCCCTTACGGAGACATATCAATACATAGGTTTTAAGATTCTTACTAGTCAGATATTTTCCTCTGCGGGAAATATGGGGTTTTGAGTCCCTTTCGCTGAGGACGGTGTAGGTCTTGTCTATTCCATAGTTGGTTTTTGGAACGGTACCTGTGCTTATATCAAACTCTGGTTTTATGCATCACCCCACCTCTCCTTCCCCCTTAAGCAGGTATAAGAGTGTTTTCTAAAAGTGAGACACTGTTCTCTTTCCTAACTCAGTTCAAGTGTAGCCATGTTTACAGGATCTTCATAAGTGATATCTTATGATAAGTTTCTTTTTCTGTGTGACTTATTTCACTTAGAATCATCGTACCTGAATCCACCCATTTTGCTGCTACTGGTCTTATGACATTGATTTCATGGCTGAGGGATATTCCATCGTACGTAAGTACCACAATTTTTTGAACCATGTTTATATTTTCTGGGATACTTAAGGTGTATCCAAGTTGAGGCCCTTGTATGCAGTGCAGCCCTAAATTTTGGGGTGGCTCTGTCTTATTGATTTTCAGTTTTCCCAAGGTATATTCCCTAGACTGGTAGTGCCCTTGGCTCTGTAGCTCTGTTCTTTACTTGTTTTAGGGAACAGAATGCACTCCTCCAGAGAGGCAGTTGGCAATTTACATCCTGCCCATCAGCATAACAAGGCTCCCTGTTCTCCAGGGCCTGTCTTGCCTTTCTTGTTCTTACACATTTTGTGGATGTCCCTTTTGACCGGTGGGAAGTGATACTTCTTTGTAGTGCAGATTTGCATTGCCCGCTTGCTTGCTTGGCCAAAAAGGGCGTATGCGTTTTCTCCTGAATATATTCAGGAGAAAACGCATACGCCCTTTTTGGCCAAGTGCATCATTGTCGAAGTTGTGCCCCTCTTCCTGTGCTTTAAAGGCGATTCCAACGTACCTCTTGAAATCTGTTTCCTGCTATTCTGCCTCGCTTTCAAGTCTGCCTCGTTGCCTTCCCTCAACAGATTTTTGCACGAGAGTTGTCCTTTATTACTCGGTCAGTTTGTGAATTGCTGTGCCCCTGAGCTCCATTTTTCAACTCGTTTTTGGTGAGCTGACCGCAAGTCCAAAATTTTGGTTCAGGACCTATACTGGTTCCCGGTGGGTGGCTGAGAATTTGGTTAATTCTTCTTCCTGCCGGGATATTACAGTGATATGTGCCCGTCCAAATGCCTAACAGCTACTCTCTCATTGGTTCTCCCTCTTCCCTTTCATCCTCTGCCAAATTGGCAACCTGTGCGAACCAAGAGGTTAAAGGGGCTGTCTCTCCAAGTTGGGAGGTTGATAGTAAAGCAGACGGAAAGTCAAACCGGAGCACCAGGAGAGGGACTATGCGTTGAGTTTTAGAAACCTTTCGTATTCACTGTGTGTCCGTTCTCTAGGTTTCCCGCACATGTTATAGCTGTAGTAATATTCCCTTCAACCTGGAGAGTTCGGACCCATGGAATGGGTGCCATGCATTATTGCTTTAAAGGGTCTGCATTTGCTCACCCAATCTCACCAATCGTCTCAGTCCCAAGTGTCCCTCCTTATGCCACATCCAGCTGTCGTTGTAGATAGGGTCATTCCAGCTTTCATCAGAGACCCTGAAGGAATTGTAAAGAATTTCCCAGTTTTTTTGTTTTGTTTTTGAAATTCCTTTTTATAGTGGGTTTGAGCTGATTCTCGCTGCCATGTTTATGCCAGTCTAGACACACTTGATTCCCTTACGGAGACATATCAATACATAGGTTTTAAGATTCTTACTAGTCAGATATTTTCCTCTGCGGGAAATATGGGGTTTTGAGTCCCTTTCGCTGAGGACGGTGTAGGTCTTGTCTATTCCATAGTTGGTTTTTGGAACGGTACCTGTGCTTATATCAAACTCTGGTTTTATGTATCACCCCACCTCTCCTTCCCCCTTAAGCAGGTATAAGAGTGTTTTCTAAATGTGAGACACTGTTCTCTTTCCTAACTCAGTTCAAGTGTAGCCATGTTTACAGGATCTTCATAAGTGATATCTTATGATAAGTTTCTTTTTCTGTGTGACTTATTTCACTTAGAATCATCGTACCTGAATCCACCCATTTTGCTGCTACTGGTCTTATGACATTGATTTCATGGCTGAGGGATATTCCATCGTACGTAAGTACCACAATTTTTTGAACCATGTTTATATTTTCTGGGATACTTAAGGTGTATCCTAGTTGAGGCCCTTGTATGCAGTGCAGCCCTAAATTTTGGGGTGGCTCTGTCTTATTGATTTTCAGTTTTCCCAAGGTATATTCCCTAGACTGGTAGTGCCCTTGGCTCTGTAGCTCTGTTCTTTACTTGTTTTAGGGAACAGAATGCACTCCTCCAGAGAGGCAGTTGGCAATTTACATCCCGCCCATCAGCATAACAAGGCTCCCTGTTCTCCAGGGCCTGTCTTGCCTTTCTTGTTCTTACACATTTTGTGGATGTCCCTTTTGACCGGTGGGAAGTGATACTTCTTTGTAGTGCAGATTTGCATTGCCCGCTTGCTTGCTTGGCCAAAAAGGGCGTATGCGTTTTCTCCTGAATATATTCAGGAGAAAACGCATACGCCCTTTTTGGCCAAGTGCATCATTGTCGAAGTTGTGCCCCTCTTCCTGTGCTTTAAAGGCGATTCCAACGTACCTCTTGAAATCTGTTTCCTGCTATTCTGCCTCGCTTTCAAGTCCGCCTCGTTGCCTTCCCTCAACAGATTTTTGGACGATAGTTGCCCTTTATTACTCGGCCAGTTTGTGAATTGCTGTGCCCCTGAGCTCCATTTTTCAACTCGTTTTTGGTGAGCTGACCGCAAGTCCAAAATTTTGGTTCAGGACCTATACTGGTTCCCGGTGGGTGGCTGAGAATTTGGTTAATTCTTCTTCCTGCCGGGAAATTACAGTGATATGTGCCCGTCCAAATGCCTAACAGCTACTCTCTCATTGGTTCTCCCTCTTCCCTTTCATCCTCTGCCAAATTGGCAACCTGTGCGAACCAAGAGGTTAAAGGGGCTGTCTCTCCAAGTTGGGAGGTTGATAGTAAAGCAGATGGAAAGTCAAACCGGAGCACCAGGAGAGGGACTATGCGTTGAGTTTTAGAAACCTTTCGTATTCACAGTGTGTCCGTTCTCTAGGTTTCCCGCACATGTTATAGCTGTAGTAATATTCCCTTCAACCTGGAGAGTTCGGACCCATGGAATGGGTGCCATGCATTATTGCTTTAAAGGGTCTGCATTTGCTCACCCAATCTCACCAATCGTCTCAGTCCCAAGTGTCCCTCCTTATGCCACATCCAGCTGTCGTTGTAGATAGGGTCATTCCAGGTTTCATCAGAGACCCTGAAGGAATTGTAAAGAATTTCCCAGTTTTTATGTTTTGTTTTTGAAATTCCTTTTTATAGTGGGTTTGAGCTGATTCTCGCTGCCATGTTTATGCCAGTCTAGACACACTTGATTCCCTTATGGAGACATATCAATACATAGGTTTTAAGATTCTTACTAGTCAGATATTTTCCTCTGTGGGAAATATGGGGTTTTGAGTCCCTTTCGCTGAGGACGGTGTAGGTCTTGTCTATTCCATAGTTGGTTTTTGGAACGGTACCTGTGCTTATATCAAACTCTGGTTTTATGCATCACCCCACCTCTCCTTCCCCCTTAAGCAGGTATAAGAGTGTTTTCTAAATGTGAGACACTGTTCTCTTTCCTAACTCAGTTCAAGTGTAGCCATGTTTACAGGATCTTCATAAGTGATATCTTATGATAAGTTTCTTTTTCTCTGTGACTTATTTCACTTAGAATCATCGTACCTGAATCCACCCATTTTGCTGCTACTGGTCTTATGACATTGATTTCATGGCTGAGGGATATTCCATCGTACGTAAGTACCACAATTTTTTGAACCATGTTTATATTTTCTGGGATACTTAAGGTGTATCCAAGTTGAGGTCCTTGTATGCAGTGCAGCCCTAAATTTTGGGGTGGCTCTGTCTTATTGATTTTCAGTTTTCCCAAGGTATATTCCCTAGACTGGTAGTGCCCTTGGCTCTGTAGCTCTGTTCTTTACTTGTTTTAGGGAACAGAATGCACTCCTCCAGAGAGGCAGTTGGCAATTTACATCCCGCCCATCAGCATAACAAGGCTCCCTGTTCTCCAGGGCCTGTCTTGCCTTTCTTGTTCTTACACATTTTTTGGATGTCCCTTTTGACCGGTGGGAAGTGATACTTCTTTGTAGTGCAGATTTGCATTGCCCGCTTGCTTGCTTGGCCAAATAGGGCGTATGCGTTTTCTCCTGAATATATTCAGGAGAAAACGCATACGCCCTTTATGGCCAAGTGCATCATTGTCGAAGTTGTGCCCCTCTTCCTGTGCTTTAAAGGCGATTCCAACGTACCTCTTGAAATCTGTTTCCTGCTATTCTGCCTCGCTTTCAAGTCCGCCTCGTTGCCTTCCCTCAACAGATTTTTGGACGATAGTTGTCCTTTATTACTCGGCCAGTTTGTGAATTGCTGTGCCCCTGAGCTCCATTTTTCAACTCGTTTTTGGTGAGCTGACCGCAAGTCCAAAATTTTGGTTCAGGACCTATACTGGTTCCCGGTGGGTGGCTGAGAATTTGGTTAATTCTTCTTCCTGCCGGGAAATTACAGTGATATGTGCCCGTCCAAATGCCTAACAGCTACTCTCTCATTGGTTCTCCCTCTTCCCTTTCATCCTCTGCCAAATTGGCAACCTGTGCGAACCAAGAGGTTAAAGGGGCTGTCTCTCCAAGTTGGGAGGTTGATAGTAAAGCAGATGGAAAGTCAAACCGGAGCACCAGGAGAGGGACTATGCGTTGAGTTTTAGAAACCTTTCGTATTCACAGTGTGTCCGTTCTCTAGGTTTCCCGCACATGTTATAGCTGTAGTAATATTCCCTTCATCCTGGAGAGTTCGGACCCATGGAATGGGTGCCATGCATTATTGCTTTAAAGGGTCTGCATTTGCTCACCCAATCTCACCAATCGTCTCAGTCCCAAGTGTCCCTCCTTATGCCACATCCAGCTGTCGTTGTAGATAGGGTCATTCCAGCTTTCATCAGAGACCCTGAAGGAATTGTAAAGAATTTCCCAGTTTTTTTGTTTTGTTTTTGAAATTCCTTTTTATAGTGGGTTTGAGCTGATTCTCGCTGCCATGTTTATGCCAGTCTAGACACACTTGATTCCCTTATGGAGACATATCAATACATAGGTTTTAAGATTCTTACTAGTCAGATATTTTCCTCTGTGGGAAATATGGGGTTTTGAGTCCCTTTCGCTGAGGACGGTGTAGGTCTTGTCTATTCCATAGTTGGTTTTTGGAACGGTACCTGTGCTTATATCAAACTCTGGTTTTATGCATCACCCCACCTCTCCTTCCCCCTGAAGCAGGTATAAGAGTGTTTTCTAAATGTGAGACACTGTTCTCTTTCCTAACTCAGTTCAAGTGTAGCCATGTTTACAGGATCTTCATAAGTGATATCTTATGATAAGTTTCTTTTTCTGTGTGACTTATTTCACTTAGAATCATCGTACCTGAATCCTCCCATTTTGCTGCTACTGGTCTTATGACATTGATTTCATGGCTGAGGGATATTCCATCGTACGTAAGTACCACAATTTTTTGAACCATGTTTATATTTTCTGGGATACTTAAGGTGTATCCAAGTTGAGGTCCTTGTATGCAGTGCAGCCCTAAATTTTGGGGTGGCTCTGTCTTATTGATTTTCAGTTTTCCCAAGGTATATTCCCTAGACTGGTAGTGCCCTTGGCTCTGTAGCTCTGTTCTTTACTTGTTTTAGGGAACAGAATGCACTCCTCCAGAGAGGCAGTTGGCAATTTACATCCCGCCCATCAGCATAACAAGGCTCCCTGTTCTCCAGGGCCTGTCTTGCCTTTCTTGTTCTTACACATTTTTTGGATGTCCCTTTTGACCGGTGGGAAGTGATACTTCTTTGTAGTGCAGATTTGCATTGCCCGCTTGCTTGCTTGGCCAAATAGGGCGTATGCGTTTTCTCCTGAATATATTCAGGAGAAAACGCATACGCCCTTTTTGGCCATGTGCATCATTGTCGAAGTTGTGCCCCTCTTCCTGTGCTTTAAAGGCGATTCCAACGTACCTCTTGAAATCTGTTTCCTGCTATTCTGCCTCGCTTTCAAGTCCGCCTCGTTGCCTTCCCTCAACAGATTTTTGGACGATAGTTGTCCTTTATTACTCGGTCAGTTTGTGAATTGCTGTGCCCCTGAGCTCCATTTTTCAACTCGTTTTTGGTGAGCTGACCGCAAGTCCAAAATTTTGGTTCAGGACCTATACTGGTTCCCGGTGGGTGGCTGAGAATTTGGTTAATTCTTCTTCCTGCCGGGATATTACAGTGATATGTGCCCGTCCAAATGCCTAACAGCTACTCTCTCATTGGTTCTCCCTATTCCCTTTCATCCTCTGCCAAATTGGCAACCTGTGCGAACCAAGAGGTTAAAGGGGCTGTCTCTCCAAGTTGGGAGGTTGATAGTAAAGCAGACGGAAAGTCAAACCGGAGCACCAGGAGAGGGACTATGCGTTGAGTTTTAGAAACCTTTCGTATTCACAGTGTGTCCGTTCTCTAGGTTTCCCGCACATGTTATAGCTGTAGTAATATTCCCTTCAACCTGGAGAGTTCGGACCCATGGAATGGGTGCCATGCATTATTGCTTTAAAGGGTCTGCATTTGCTCACCCAAACTCACCAATCGTCTCAGTCCCAAGTGTCCCTCCTTATGCCACATCCAGCTGTCGTTGTAGATAGGGTCATTCCAGCTTTCATCAGAGACCCTGAAGGAATTGTAAAGAATTTCCCAGTTTTTTTGTTTTGTTTTTGAAATTCCTTTTTATAGTGGGTTTGAGCTGATTCTCGCTGCCATGTTTATGCCAGTCTAGACACACTTGATTCCCTTACGGAGACATATCAATACATAGGTTTTAAGATTCTTACTAGTCAGATATTTTCCTCTGCGGGAAATATGGGGTTTTGAGTCCCTTTCGCTGAGGACGGTGTAGGTCTTGTCTATTCCATAGTTGGTTTTTGGAACGGTACCTGTGCTTATATCAAACTCTGGTTTTATGCATCACCCCACCTCTCCTTCCCCCTTAAGCAGGTATAAGAGTGTTTTCTAAATGTGAGACACTGTTCTCTTTCCTAACTCAGTTCAAGTGTAGCCATGTTTACAGGATCTTCATAAGTGATATCTTATGATAAGTTTCTTTTTCTGTGTGACTTATTTCACTTAGAATCATCGTACCTGAATCCACCCATTTTGCTGCTACTGGTCTTATGACATTGATTTCATGGCTGAGGGATATTCCATCGTACGTAAGTACCACAATTTTTTGAACCATGTTTATATTTTCTGGGATACTTAAGGTGTATCCTAGTTGAGGCCCTTGTATGCAGTGCAGCCCTAAATTTTGGGGTGGCTCTGTCTTATTGATTTTCAGTTTTCCCAAGGTATATTCCCTAGACTGGTAGTGCCCTTGGCTCTGTAGCTCTGTTCTTTACTTGTTTTAGGGAACAGAATGCACTCCTCCAGAGAGGCAGTTGGCAATTTACATCCCGCCCATCAGCATAACAAGGCTCCCTGTTCTCCAGGGCCTGTCTTGCCTTTCTTGTTCTTACACATTTTGTGGATGTCCCTTTTGACCGGTGGGAAGTGATACTTCTTTGTAGTGCAGATTTGCATTGCCCGCTTGCTTGCTTGGCCAAAAAGGGCGTATGCGTTTTCTCCTGAATATATTCAGGAGAAAACGCATACGCCCTTTTTGGCCAAGTGCATCATTGTCGAAGTTGTGCCCCTCTTCCTGTGCTTTAAAGGCGATTCCAACGTACCTCTTGAAATCTGTTTCCTGCTATTCTGCCTCGCTTTCAAGTCCGCCTCGTTGCCTTCCCTCAACAGATTTTTGGACGATAGTTGTCCTTTATTACTCGGCCAGTTTGTGAATTGCTGTGCCCCTGAGCTCCATTTTTCAACTCGTTTTTGGTGAGCTGACCGCAAGTCCAAAATTTTGGTTCAGGACCTATACTGGTTCCCGGTGGGTGGCTGAGAATTTGGTTAATTCTTCTTCCTGCCGGGAAATTACAGTGATATATGCCCGTCCAAATGCCTAACAGCTACTCTCTCATTGGTTCTCCCTCTTCCCTTTCATCCTCTGCCAAATTGGCAACCTGTGCGAACCAAGAGGTTAAAGGGGCTGTCTCTCCAAGTTGGGAGGTTGATAGTAAAGCAGATGGAAAGTCAAACCGGAGCACCAGGAGAGGGACTATGCGTTGAGTTTTAGAAACCTTTCGTATTCACAGTGTGTCCGTTCTCTAGGTTTCCCGCACATGTTATAGCTGTAGTAATATTCCCTTCATCCTGGAGAGTTCGGACCCATGGAATGGGTGCCATGTATTATTGCTTTAAAGGGTCTGCATTTGCTCACCCAATCTCACCAATCGTCTCAGTCCCAAGTGTCCCTCCTTATGCCACATCCAGCTGTCGTTGTAGATAGGGTCATTCCAGCTTTCATCAGAGACCCTGAAGGAATTGTAAAGAATTTCCCAGTTTTTTTGTTTTGTTTTTGAAATTCCTTTTTATAGTGGGTTTGAGCTGATTCTCGCTGCCATGTTTATGCCAGTCTAGACACACTTGATTCCCTTATGGAGACATATCAATACATAGGTTTTAAGATTCTTACTAGTCAGATATTTTCCTCTGTGGGAAATATGGGGTTTTGAGTCCCTTTCGCTGAGGACGGTGTAGGTCTTGTCTATTCCATAGTTGGTTTTTGGAACGGTACCTGTGCTTATATCAATCTCTGGTTTTATGCATAACCCCACCTCTCCTTCCCCCTGAAGCAGGTATAAGAGTGTTTTCTAAATGTGAGACACTGTTCTCTTTCCTAACTCAGTTCAAGTGTAGCCATGTTTACAGGATCTTCATAAGTGATATCTTATGATAAGTTTCTTTTTCTGTGTGACTTATTTCACTTAGAATCATCGTACCTGAATCCTCCCATTTTGCTGCTACTGGTCTTATGACATTGATTTCATGGCTGAGGGATATTCCATCGTACGTAAGTACCACAATTTTTTGAACCATGTTTATATTTTCTGGGATACTTAAGGTGTATCCAAGTTGAGGTCCTTGTATGCAGTGCAGCCCTAAATTTTGGGGTGGCTCTGTCTTATTGATTTTCAGTTTTCCCAAGGTATATTCCCTAGACTGGTAGTGCCCTTGGCTCTGTAGCTCTGTTCTTTACTTGTTTTAGGGAACAGAATGCACTCCTCCAGAGAGGCAGTTGGCAATTTACATCCCGCCCATCAGCATAACAAGGTTCCCTGTTCTCCAGGGCCTGTCTTGCCTTTCTTGTTCTTACACATTTTTTGGATGTCCCTTTTGACCGGTGGGAAGTGATACTTCTTTGTAGTGCAGATTTGCATTGCCCGCTTGCTTGCTTGGCCAAATAGGGCGTATGCGTTTTCTCCTGAATATATTCAGGAGAAAACGCATACGCCCTTTTTGGCCAAGTGCATCATTGTCGAAGTTGTGCCCCTCTTCCTGTGCTTTAAAGGCGATTCCAACGTACCTCTTGAAATCTGTTTCCTGCTATTCTGCCTCGCTTTCAAGTCCGCCTCGTTGCCTTCCCTCAACAGATTTTTGGACGATAGTTGTCCTTTATTACTCGGTCAGTTTGTGAATTGCTGTGCCCCTGAGCTCCATTTTTCAACTCGTTTTTGGTGAGCTGACCGCAAGTCCAAAATTTTGGTTCAGGACCTATACTGGTTCCCGGTGGGTGGTTGAGAATTTGGTTAATTCTTCTTCCTGCCGGGAAATTACAGTGATATGTGCCCGTCCAAATGCCTAACAGCTACTCTCTCATTGGTTCTCCCTCTTCCCTTTCATCCTCTGCCAAATTGGCAACCTGTGCGAACCAAGAGGTTAAAGGGGCTGTCTCTCCAAGTTGGGAGGTTGATAGTAAAGCAGACAGAAAGTCAAACCGGAGCACCAGGAGAGGGACTATGCGTTGAGTTTTAGAAACCTTTCGTATTCACAGTGTGTCCGTTCTCTAGGTTTCCCGCACATGTTATAGCTGTAGTAATATTCCCTTCAACCTGGAGAGTTCGGACCCATGGAATGGGTGCCATGCATTATTGCTTTAAAGGGTCTGCATTTGCTCACCCAATCTCACCTATCGTCTCAGTCCCAAGTGTCCCTCCTTATGCCACATCCAGCTGTCGTTGTAGATAGGGTCATTCCAGCTTTCATCAGAGACCCTGAAGGAATTGTAAAGAATTTCCCAGTTTTTTTGTTTTGTTTTTGAAATTCCTTTTTATAGTGGGTTTGAGCTGATTCTCGCTGCCATGTTTATGCCAGTCTAGACACACTTGATTCCCTTACGGAGACATATCAATACATAGGTTTTAAGATTCTTACTAGTCAGATATTTTCCTCTGCGGGAAATATGGGGTTTTGAGTCCCTTTCGCTGAGGACGGTGTAGGTCTTGTATATTCCATAGTTGGTTTTTGGAACGGTACCTGTGCTTATATCAAACTCTGGTTTTATGTATCACCCCACCTCTCCTTCCCCCTTAAGCAGGTATAAGAGTGTTTTCTAAATGTGAGACACTGTTCTCTTTCCTAACTCAGTTCAAGTGTAGCCATGTTTACAGGATCTTCATAAGTGATATCTTATGATAAGTTTCTTTTTCTGTGTGACTTATTTCACTTAGAATCATCGTACCTGAATCCACCCATTTTGCTGCTACTGGTCTTATGACATTGATTTCATGGCTGAGGGATATTCCATCGTACGTAAGTACCACAATTTTTTGAACCATGTTTATATTTTCTGGGATACTTAAGGTGTATCCTAGTTGAGGCCCTTGTATGCAGTGCAGCCCTAAATTTTGGGGTGGCTCTGTCTTATTGATTTTCAGTTTTCCCAAGGTATATTCCCTAGACTGGTAGTGCCCTTGGCTCTGTAGCTCTGTTCTTTACTTGTTTTAGGGAACAGAATGCACTCCTCCAGAGAGGCAGTTGGCAATTTACATCCCGCCCATCAGCATAACAAGGCTCCCTGTTCTCCAGGGCCTGTCTTGCCTTTCTTGTTCTTACACATTTTGTGGATGTCCCTTTTGACCGGTGGGAAGTGATACTTCTTTGTAGTGCAGATTTGCATTGCCCGCTTGCTTGCTTGGCCAAAAAGGGCGTATGCGTTTTCTCCTGAATATATTCAGGAGAAAACGCATACGCCCTTTTTGGCCAAGTGCATCATTGTCGAAGTTGTGCCCCTCTTCGTGTGCTTTAAAGGCGATTCCAACGTACCTCTTGAAATCTGTTTCCTGCTATTCTGCCTCGCTTTCAAGTCCGCCTCGTTGCCTTCCCTCAACAGATTTTTGGACGATAGTTGTCCTTTATTACTCGGCCAGTTTGTGAATTGCTGTGCCCCTGAGCTCCATTTTTCAACTCGTTTTTGGTGAGCTGACTGCAAGTCCAAAATTTTGGTTCAGGACCTATACTGGTTCCCGGTGGGTGGCTGAGAATTTGGTTAATTCTTCTTCCTGCCGGGAAATTACAGTGATATATGCCCGTCCAAATGCCTAACAGCTACTCTCTCATTGGTTCTCCCTCTTCCCTTTCATCCTCTGCCAAATTGGAAACCTGTGCGAACCAAGAGGTTAAAGGGGCTGTCTCTCCAAGTTGGGAGGTTGATAGTAAAGCAGACGGAAAGTCAAACCGGAGCACCAGGAGAGGGACTATGCGTTGAGTTTTAGAAACCTTTCGTATTCACAGTGTGTCCGTTCTCTAGGTTTCCCGCACATGTTATAGCTGTAGTAATATTCCCTTCAACCTGGAGAGTTCGGACCCATGGAATGGGTGCCATGCATTATTGCTTTAAAGGGTCTGCATTTGCTCACCCAATCTCACCAATCGTCTCAGTCCCAAGTGTCCCTCCTTATGCCACATCCAGCTGTCGTTGTAGATAGGGTCATTCCAGCTTTCATCAGAGACCCTGAAGGAATTGTAAAGAATTTCCCAGTTTTTTTGTTTTGTTTTTGAAATTCCTTTTTATAGTGGGTTTGAGCTGATTCTCGCTGCCATGTTTATGCCAGTCTAGACACACTTGATTCCCTTACGGAGACATATCAATACATAGGTTTTAAGATTCTTACTAGTCAGATATTTTCCTCTGCGGGAAATATGGGGTTTTGAGTCCCTTTCGCTGAGGACGGTGTAGGTCTTGTCTATTCCATAGTTGGTTTTTGGAACGGTACCTGTGCTTATATCAAACTCTGGTTTTATGCATCACCCCACCTCTCCTTCCCCCTTAAGCAGGTATAAGAGTGTTTTCTAAATGTGAGACACTGTTCTCTTTCCTAACTCAGTTCAAGTGTAGCCATGTTTACAGGATCTTCATAAGTGATATCTTATGATAAGTTTCTTTTTCTGTGTGACTTATTTCACTTAGAATCATCATACCTGAATCCACCCATTTTGCTGCTACTGGTCTTATGACATTGATTTCATGGCTGACGGATATTCCATCGTACGTAGGTACCACAATTTTTTGAACCATGTTTATATTTTCTGGGATACTTAAGGTGTATCCAAGTTGAGGCCCTTGTATGCAGTGCAGCCCTAAATTTTGGGGTGGCTCTGTCTTATTGATTTTCAGTTTTCCCAAGGTATATTCCCTAGACTGGTAGTGCCCTTGGCTCTGTAGCTCTGTTCTTTACTTGTTTTAGGGAACAGAATGCACTCCTCCAGAGAGGCAGTTGGCAATTTACATCGCGCCCATCAGCATAACAAGGCTCCCTGTTCTCCAGGGCCTGTCTTGCCTTTCTTGTTCTTACACATTTTGTGGATGTCCCTTTTGACCGGTGGGAAGTGATACTTCTTTGTAGTGCAGATTTGCATTGCCCGCTTGCTGGCTTGGCCAAAAAGGGCGTATGCGTTTTCTCCTGAATATATTCAGGAGAAAACGCATACGCCCTTTTTGGCCAAGTGCATCATTGTCGAAGTTGTGCCCCTCTTCCTGTGCTTTAAAGGCGATTCCAACGTACCTCTTGAAATCTGTTTCCTGCTATTCTGCCTCGCTTTCAAGTCCGCCTCATTGCCTTCCCTCAACAGATTTTTGGACGATAGTTGTCCTTTATTACTCGGCCAGTTTGTGAATTGCTGTGCCCCTGAGCTCCATTTTTCAACTCGTTTTTGGTGAGCTGACCGCAAGTCCAAAATTTTGGTTCAGGACCTATACTGGTTCCCGGTGGGTGGCTGAGAATTTGGTTAATTCTTCTTCCTGCCGGGAAATTACAGTGATATGTGCCCGTCCAAATGCCTAACAGCTACTCTCTCATTGGTTCTCCCTCTTCCCTTTCATCCTCTGCCAAATTGGCAACCTGTGCGAACCAAGAGGTTAAAGGGGCTGTCTCTCCAAGTTGGGAGGTTGATAGTAAAGCAGACAGAAAGTCAAACCGGAGCACCAGGAGAGGGACTATTCGTTGAGTTTTAGAAACCTTTCGTATTCACAGTGTGTCCGTTCTCTAGGTTTCCCGCACATGTTATAGCTGTAGTAATATTCCCTTCAACCTGGAGAGTTCGGACCCATGGAATGGGTGCCATGCATTATTGCTTTAAAGGGTCTGCATTTGCTCACCCAATCTCACCAATCGTCTCAGTCCCAAGTGTCCCTCCTTATGCCACATCCAGCTGTCGTTGTAGATAGGGTCATTCCAGGTTTCATCAGAGACCCTGAAGGAATTGTAAAGAATTTCCCAGTTTTTTTGTTTTGTTTTTGAAATTCCTTTTTATAGTGGGTTTGAGCTGATTCTCGCTGCCATGTTTATGCCAGTCTAGACACACTTGATTCCCTTACGGAGACATATCAATACATAGGTTTTAAGATTCTTACTAGTCAGATATTTTCTTCTGCGGGAAATATGGGGTTTTGAGTCCCTTTCGCTGAGGACGGTGTAGGTCTTGTCTATTCCATAGTTGGTTTTTGGAACGGTACCTGTGCTTATATCAAACTCTGGTTTTATGCATCACCCCACCTCTCCTTCCCCCTTAAGCAGGTATAAGAGTGTTTTCTAAATGTGAGACACTGTTCTCTTTCCTAACTCAGTTCAAGTGTAGCCATGTTTACAGGATCTTCATAAGTGATATCTTATGATAAGTTTCTTTTTCTGTGTGACTTATTTCACTTAGAATCATCGTACCTGAATCCACCCATTTTGCTGCTACTGGTCTTATGACATTGATTTCATGGCTGAGGGATATTCCATCGTACGTAAGTACCACAATTTTTTGAACCATGTTTATATTTTCTGGGATACTTAAGGTGTATCCAAGTTGAGGTCCTTGTATGCAGTGCAGCCCTAAATTTTGGGGTGGCTCTGTCTTATTGATTTTCAGTTTTCCCAAGGTATATTCCCTAGACTGGTAGTGCCCTTGGCTCTGTAGCTCTGTTCTTTACTTGTTTTAGGGAACAGAATGCACTCCTCCAGAGAGGCAGTTGGCAATTTACATCCCGCCCATCAGCATAACAAGGCTCCCTGTTCTCCAGGGCCTGTCTTGCCTTTCTTGTTCTTACACATTGTGTGGATGTCCCTTTTGACCGGTGGGAAGTGATACTTCTTTGTAGTGCAGATTTGCATTGCCCGCTTGCTTGCTTGGCCAAAAAGGGCGTATGCGTTTTCTCCTGAATATATTCAGGAGAAAACGCATACGCCCTTTTTGGCCAAGTGCATCATTGTCGAAGTTGTGCCCCTCTTCCTGTGCTTTAAAGGCGATTCCAACGTACCTCTTGAAATCTGTTTCCTGCTATTCTGCCTCGCTTTCAAGTCCGCCTCGTTGCCTTCCCTCAACAGATTTTTGGACGATAGTTGTCCTTTATTACTCGGCCAGTTTGTGAATTGCTGTGCCCCTGAGCTCCATTTTTCAACTCGTTTTTGGTGAGCTGACCGCAAGTCCAAAATTTTGGTTCAGGACCTATACTGGTTCCCGGTGGGTGGCTGAGAATTTGGTTAATTCTTCTTCCTGCCGGGAAATTACAGTGATATGTGCCCGTCCAAATGCCTAACAGCTACTCTCTCATTGGTTCTCCCTCTTCCCTTTCATCCTCTGCCAAATTGGCAACCTGTGCGAACCAAGAGGTTAAAGGGGCTGTCTCTCCAAGTTGGGAGGTTGATAGTAAAGCAGACGGAAAGTCAAAACGGAGCACCAGGAGAGGGACTATTCGTTGAGTTTTAGAAACCTTTCGTATTCACAGTGTGTCCGTTCTCTAGGTTTCCCGCACATGTTATAGCTGTAGTAATATTCCCTTCAACCTGGAGAGTTCGGACCCATGGAATGGGTGCCATGCATTATTGCTTTAAAGGGTCTGCATTTGCTCACCCAATCTCACCAATCGTCTCAGTCCCAAGTGTCCCTCCTTATGCCACATCCAGCTGTCGTTGTAGATAGGGTCATTCCAGGTTTCATCAGAGACCCTGAAGGAATTGTAAAGAATTTCCCAGTTTTTTTGTTTTGTTTTTGAAATTCCTTTTTATAGTGGGTTTGAGCTGATTCTCGCTGCCATGTTTATGCCAGTCTAGACACACTTGATTCCCTTACGGAGACATATCAATACATAGGTTTTAAGATTCTTACTAGTCAGATATTTTCCTCTGCGGGAAATATGGGGTTTTGAGTCCCTTTCGCTGAGGACGGTGTAGGTCTTGTGTATTCCATAGTTGGTTTTTGGAACGGTACCTGTGCTTATATCAAACTCTGGTTTTATGCATCACCCCACCTCTCCTTCCCCCTTAAGCAGGTATAAGAGTGTTTTCTAAATGTGAGACACTGTTCTCTTTCCTAACTCAGTTCAAGTGTAGCCATGTTTACAGGATCTTCATAAGTGATATCTTATGATAAGTTTCTTTTTCTGTGTGACTTATTTCACTTAGAATCATCGTACCTGAATCCACCCATTTTGCTGCTACTGGTCTTATGACATTGATTTCATGGCTGAGGGGTATTCCATCGTACGTAAGTACCACAATTTTTTGAACCATGTTTATATTTTCTGGGATACTTAAGGTGTATCCAAGTTGAGGTCCTTGTATGCAGTGCAGCCCTAAATTTTGGGGTGGCTCTGTCTTATTGATTTTCAGTTTTCCCAAGGTATATTCCCTAGACTGGTAGTGCCCTTGGCTCTGTAGCTCTGTTCTTTACTTGTTTTAGGGAACAGAATGCACTCCTCCAGAGAGGCAGTTGGCAATTTACATCCCGCCCATCAGCATAACAAGGCTCCCTGTTGTCCAGGGCCTGTCTTGCCTTTCTTGTTCTTACACATTTTGTGGATGTCCCTTTTGACCGGTGGGAAGTGATACTTCTTTGTAGTGCAGATTTGCATTGCCCGCTTGCTTGCTTGGCCAAAAAGGGTGTATGCGTTTTCTCCTGAATATATTCAGGAGAAAACGCATACGCCCTTTTTGGCCAAGTGCATCATTGTCGAAGTTGTGCCCCTCTTCCTGTGCTTTAAAGGCGATTCCAACGTACCTCTTGAAATCTGTTTCCTGCTATTCTGCCTCGCTTTCAAGTCCGCCTCGTTGCCTTCCCTCAACAGATTTTTGGACGATAGTTGTCCTTTATTACTCGGCCAGTTTGTGAATTGCTGTGCCCCTGAGCTCCATTTTTCAACTCGTTTTTGGTGAGCTGACAGCAAGTCCAAAATTTTGGTTCAGGACCTATACTGGTTCCCGGTGGGTGGCTGAGAATTTGGTTAATTCTTCTTCCTGCTGGGAAATTACAGTGATATGTGCCCGTCCAAATGCCTAACAGCTACTCTCTCATTGGTTCTCCCTCTTCCCTTTCATCCTCTGCCAAATTGGCAACCTGTGCAAACCAAGAGGTTAAAGGGGCTGTCTCTCCAAGTTGGGAGGTTGATAGTAAAGCAGACGGAAAGTCAAACCGGAGCACCAGGAGAGGGACTATGCGTTGAGTTTTAGAAACCTTTCGTATTCACAGTGTGTCCGTTCTCTAGGTTTCCCGCACATGTTATAGCCGTAGTAATATTCCCTTCAACCTGGAGAGTTCGGACCCATGGAATGGGTGCCATGCATTATTGCTTTAAAGGGTCTGCATTTGCTCACCCAATCTCACCAATCGTCTCAGTCCCAAGTGTCCCTCCTTATGCCACATCCAGCTGTCGTTGTAGATAGGGTCATTCCAGCTTTCATCAGAGACCTTGAAGGAATTGTAAAGAATTTCCCAGTTTTTTTGTTTTGTTTTTGAAATTCCTTTTTACAGTGGGTTTGAGCTGATTCTCGCTGCCATGTTTATGCCAGTCTAGACACACTTGATTCCCTTACGGAGACATATCAATACATAGGTTTTAAGATTCTTACTAGTCAGATATTTTCCTCTGCGGGAAATATGGGGTTTTGAGTCCCTTTCGCTGAGGACGGTGTAGGTCTTGTCTATTCCATAGTTGGTTTTTGGAACGGTACCTGTGCTTATATCAAACTCTGGTTTTATGCATCACCCCACCTCTCCTTCCCCCTTAAGCAGGTATAAGAGTGTTTTCTAAATGTGAGACACTGTTCTCTTTCCTAACTCAGTTCAAGTGTAGCCATGTTTACAGGATCTTCATAAGTGATATCTTATGATAAGTTTCTTTTTCTGTGTGACTTATTTCACTTAGAATCATCGTACCTGAATCCACCCATTTTGCTGCTACTGGTCTTATGACATTGATTTCATGGCTGAGGGGTATTCCATCGTACGTAAGTACCACAATTTTTTGAACCATGTTTATATTTTCTGGGATACTTAAGGTGTATCCAAGTTGAGGTCCTTGTATGCAGTGCAGCCCTAAATTTTGGGGTGGCTCTGTCTTATTGATTTTCAGTTTTCCCAAGGTATATTCCCTAGACTGGTAGTGCCCTTGGCTCTGTAGCTCTGTTCTTTACTTGTTTTAGGGAACAGAATGCACTCCTCCAGAGAGGCAGTTGGCAATTTACATCCCGCCCATCAGCATAACAAGGCTCCCTGTTGTCCAGGGCCTGTCTTGCCTTTCTTGTTCTTACACATTTTGTGGATGTCCCTTTTGACCGGTGGGAAGTGATACTTCTTTGTAGTGCAGATTTGCATTGCCCGCTTGCTTGCTTGGCCAAAAAGGGCGTATGCGTTTTCTCCTGAATATATTCAGGAGAAAACGCATACGCCCTTTTTGGCCAAGTGCATCATTGTCGAAGTTGTGCCCCTCTTCCTGTGCTTTAAATGCGATTCCAACGTACCTCTTGAAATCTGTTTCCTGCTATTCTGCCTCGCTTTCAAGTCCTCCTCGTAGCCTTCCCTCAACAGATTTTTGGACGATAGTTGTCCTTTATTACTCGGCCAGTTTGTGAATTGCTGTGCCCCTGAGCTCCATTTTTCAACTCGTTTTTGGTGAGCTGACCGCAAGTCCAAAATTTTGGTTCAGGACCTATACTGGTTCCCGGTGGGTGGCTGAGAATTTGGTTAATTCTTCTTCCTGCCGGGAAATTACAGTGATATGTGCCCGTCCAAATGCCTAACAGCTACTCTCTCATTGGTTCTCCCTCTTCCCTTTCATCCTCTGCCAAATTGGCAACCTGTGCGAACCAAGAGGTTAAAGGGGCTGTCTCTCCAAGTTGGGAGGTTGATAGTAAAGCAGCCGGAAAGTCAAACCAGAGCACCAGGAGAGGGACTATGCGTTGAGTTTTAGAAACCTTTCGTATTCACAGTGTGTCCGTTCTCTAGGTTTCCCGCTCATGTTATAGCTGTAGTAATATTCCCTTCAACCTGGAGAGTTCGGACCCATGGAATGGGTGCCATGCATTATTGCTTTAAAGGGTCTGCATTTGCTCACCCAATCTCACCAATCGTCTCAGTCCCAAGTGTCCCTCCTTATGCCACATCCAGCTGTCGTTGTAGATAGGGTCATTCCAGCTTTCATCAGAGACCCTGAAGGAATTGTAAAGAATTTCCCAGTTTTTATGTTTTGTTTTTGAAATTCCTTTTTATAGTGGGTTTGAGCTGATTCTCGCTGCCATGTTTATGCCAGTCTAGACACACTTGATTCCCTTATGGAGACATATCAGTACATAGGTTTTAAGATTCTTACTAGTCAGATATTTTCCTCTGTGGGAAATATGGGGTTTTGAGTCCCTTTCGCTGAGGACGGTGTAGGTCTTGTCTATTCCATAGTTGGTTTTTGGAACGGTACCTGTGCTTATATCAAACTCTGGTTTTATGCATCACCCCACCTCTCCTTCCCCCTGAAGCAGGTATAAGAGTGTTTTCTAAATGTGAGACACTGTTCTCTTTCCTAACTCAGTTCAAGTGTAGCCATGTTTACAGGATCTTCATAAGTGATATCTTATGATAAGTTTCTTTTTCTGTGTGACTTATTTCACTTAGAATCATCGTACCTGAATCCACCCATTTTGCTGCTACTGGTCTTATGACATTGATTTCATGGTTGAGGGATATTCCATCGTACGTAAGTACCACAATTTTTTGAACCATGTTTATATTTTCTGGGATACTTAAGGTGTATCCAAGTTGAGGTCCTTGTATGCAGTGCAGCCCTAAATTTTGGGGTGGCTCTGTCTTATTGATTTTCAGTTTTCCCAAGGTATATTCCCTAGACTGGTAGTGCCCTTGGCTCTGTAGCTCTGTTCTTTACTTGTTTTAGGGAACAGAATGCACTCCTCCAGAGAGGCAGTTGGCAATTTACATCCCGCCCATCAGCATAACAAGGCTCCCTGTTCTCCAGGGCCTGTCTTGCCTTTCTTGTTCTTACACATTTTGTGGATGTCCCTTTTGACCGGTGGGAAGTGATACTTCTTTGTAGTGCAGATTTGCATTGCCCGCTTGCTTGCTTGGCCAAAAAGGGCGTATGCGTTTTCTCCTGAATATATTCAGGAGAAAACGCATACGCCCTTTTTGGCCAAGTGCATCATTGTCGAAGTTGTGCCCCTCTTCCTGTGCTTTAAATGCGATTCCAACGTACCTCTTGAAATCTGTTTCCTGCTATTCTGCCTCGCTTTCAAGTCCGCCTCGTAGCCTTCCCTCAACAGATTTTTGGACGATAGTTGTCCTTTATTACTCGGCCAGTTTGTGAATTGCTGTGCCCCTGAGCTCCATTTTTCAACTCGTTTTTGGTGAGCTGACCGCAAGTCCAAAATTTTGGTTCAGGACCTATACTGGTTCCCGGTGGGTGGCTGAGAATTTGGTTAATTCTTCTTCCTGCCGGGAAATTACAGCGATATGTGCCCGTCCAAATGCCTAACAGCTACTCTCTCATTGGTTCTCCCTCTTCCCTTTCATCCTC
This sequence comes from Hyperoodon ampullatus, assembly GCF_949752795.1. NCBI lineage: Eukaryota > Metazoa > Chordata > Mammalia > Artiodactyla > Ziphiidae > Hyperoodon > Hyperoodon ampullatus. Next base: position 840,640 of record NW_027640676.1, on the reverse strand, counting down.
TGCCAAATTGGCAACCTGTGCGAACCAAGAGGTTAAAGGGGCTGTCTCTCCAAGTTGGGAGGTTGATAGTAAAGCAGACGGAAAGTCAAACCGGAGCACCAGGAGAGGGACTATTCGTTGAGTTTTAGAAACCTTTCGTATTCACAGTGTGTCCGTTCTCTAGGTTTCCCGCACATGTTATAGCTGTAGTAATATTCCCTTCAACCTGGAAAGTTCAGACCCATGGAATGGGTGCCATGCATTATTGCTTTAAAGGGTCTGCATTTGCTCACCCAATCTCACCAATCGTCTCAGTCCCAAGTGTCCCTCCTTATGCCACATCCAGCTGTCGTTTTAGATAGGGTCATTCCAGCTTTCATCAGAGACCTTGAAGGAATTGTAAAGAATTTCCCAGTTTTTTGGTTTTGTTTTTGAAATTCCTTTTTATAGTGGGTTTGAGCTGATTCTCGCTGCCATGTTTATGCCAGTCTAGACACACTTGATTCCCTTACGGAGACATATCAATACATAGGTTTTAAGATTCTTACTAGTCAGATATTTTCCTCTGCGGGAAATATGGGGTTTTGAGTCCCTTTCGCTGAGGACGGTGTAGGTCTTGTCTATTCCATAGTTGGTTTTTGGAACGGTACCTGTGCTTATATCAAACTCTGGTTTTATGCATCACCCCACCTCTCCTTCCCCCTTAAGCAGGTATAAGAGTGTTTTCTAAAAGTGAGACACTGTTCTCTTTCCTAACTCAGTTCAAGTGTAGCCATGTTTACAGGATCTTCATAAGTGATATCTTATGATAAGTTTCTTTTTCTGTGTGACTTATTTCACTTAGAATCATCGTACCTGAATCCACCCATTTTGCTGCTACTGGTCTTATGACATTGATTTCATGGCTGAGGGATATTCCATCGTACGTAAGTACCACAATTTTTTGAACCATGTTTATATTTTCTGGGATACTTAAGGTGTATCCAAGTTGAGGCCCTTGTATGCAGTGCAGCCCTAAATTTTGGGGTGGCTCTGTCTTATTGATTTTCAGTTTTCCCAAGGTATATTCCCTAGACTGGTAGTGCCCTTGGCTCTGTAGCTCTGTTCTTTACTTGTTTTAGGGAACAGAATGCACTCCTCCAGAGAGGCAGTTGGCAATTTACATCCTGCCCATCAGCATAACAAGGCTCCCTGTTCTCCAGGGCCTGTCTTGCCTTTCTTGTTCTTACACATTTTGTGGATGTCCCTTTTGACCGGTGGGAAGTGATACTTCTTTGTAGTGCAGATTTGCATTGCCCGCTTGCTTGCTTGGCCAAAAAGGGCGTATGCGTTTTCTCCTGAATATATTCAGGAGAAAACGCATACGCCCTTTTTGGCCAAGTGCATCATTGTCGAAGTTGTGCCCCTCTTCCTGTGCTTTAAAGGCGATTCCAACGTACCTCTTGAAATCTGTTTCCTGCTATTCTGCCTCGCTTTCAAGTCTGCCTCGTTGCCTTCCCTCAACAGATTTTTGCACGAGAGTTGTCCTTTATTACTCGGTCAGTTTGTGAATTGCTGTGCCCCTGAGCTCCATTTTTCAACTCGTTTTTGGTGAGCTGACCGCAAGTCCAAAATTTTGGTTCAGGACCTATACTGGTTCCCGGTGGGTGGCTGAGAATTTGGTTAATTCTTCTTCCTGCCGGGATATTACAGTGATATGTGCCCGTCCAAATGCCTAACAGCTACTCTCTCATTGGTTCTCCCTCTTCCCTTTCATCCTCTGCCAAATTGGCAACCTGTGCGAACCAAGAGGTTAAAGGGGCTGTCTCTCCAAGTTGGGAGGTTGATAGTAAAGCAGACGGAAAGTCAAACCGGAGCACCAGGAGAGGGACTATGCGTTGAGTTTTAGAAACCTTTCGTATTCACTGTGTGTCCGTTCTCTAGGTTTCCCGCACATGTTATAGCTGTAGTAATATTCCCTTCAACCTGGAGAGTTCGGACCCATGGAATGGGTGCCATGCATTATTGCTTTAAAGGGTCTGCATTTGCTCACCCAATCTCACCAATCGTCTCAGTCCCAAGTGTCCCTCCTTATGCCACATCCAGCTGTCGTTGTAGATAGGGTCATTCCAGCTTTCATCAGAGACCCTGAAGGAATTGTAAAGAATTTCCCAGTTTTTTTGTTTTGTTTTTGAAATTCCTTTTTATAGTGGGTTTGAGCTGATTCTCGCTGCCATGTTTATGCCAGTCTAGACACACTTGATTCCCTTACGGAGACATATCAATACATAGGTTTTAAGATTCTTACTAGTCAGATATTTTCCTCTGCGGGAAATATGGGGTTTTGAGTCCCTTTCGCTGAGGACGGTGTAGGTCTTGTCTATTCCATAGTTGGTTTTTGGAACGGTACCTGTGCTTATATCAAACTCTGGTTTTATGTATCACCCCACCTCTCCTTCCCCCTTAAGCAGGTATAAGAGTGTTTTCTAAATGTGAGACACTGTTCTCTTTCCTAACTCAGTTCAAGTGTAGCCATGTTTACAGGATCTTCATAAGTGATATCTTATGATAAGTTTCTTTTTCTGTGTGACTTATTTCACTTAGAATCATCGTACCTGAATCCACCCATTTTGCTGCTACTGGTCTTATGACATTGATTTCATGGCTGAGGGATATTCCATCGTACGTAAGTACCACAATTTTTTGAACCATGTTTATATTTTCTGGGATACTTAAGGTGTATCCTAGTTGAGGCCCTTGTATGCAGTGCAGCCCTAAATTTTGGGGTGGCTCTGTCTTATTGATTTTCAGTTTTCCCAAGGTATATTCCCTAGACTGGTAGTGCCCTTGGCTCTGTAGCTCTGTTCTTTACTTGTTTTAGGGAACAGAATGCACTCCTCCAGAGAGGCAGTTGGCAATTTACATCCCGCCCATCAGCATAACAAGGCTCCCTGTTCTCCAGGGCCTGTCTTGCCTTTCTTGTTCTTACACATTTTGTGGATGTCCCTTTTGACCGGTGGGAAGTGATACTTCTTTGTAGTGCAGATTTGCATTGCCCGCTTGCTTGCTTGGCCAAAAAGGGCGTATGCGTTTTCTCCTGAATATATTCAGGAGAAAACGCATACGCCCTTTTTGGCCAAGTGCATCATTGTCGAAGTTGTGCCCCTCTTCCTGTGCTTTAAAGGCGATTCCAACGTACCTCTTGAAATCTGTTTCCTGCTATTCTGCCTCGCTTTCAAGTCCGCCTCGTTGCCTTCCCTCAACAGATTTTTGGACGATAGTTGCCCTTTATTACTCGGCCAGTTTGTGAATTGCTGTGCCCCTGAGCTCCATTTTTCAACTCGTTTTTGGTGAGCTGACCGCAAGTCCAAAATTTTGGTTCAGGACCTATACTGGTTCCCGGTGGGTGGCTGAGAATTTGGTTAATTCTTCTTCCTGCCGGGAAATTACAGTGATATGTGCCCGTCCAAATGCCTAACAGCTACTCTCTCATTGGTTCTCCCTCTTCCCTTTCATCCTCTGCCAAATTGGCAACCTGTGCGAACCAAGAGGTTAAAGGGGCTGTCTCTCCAAGTTGGGAGGTTGATAGTAAAGCAGATGGAAAGTCAAACCGGAGCACCAGGAGAGGGACTATGCGTTGAGTTTTAGAAACCTTTCGTATTCACAGTGTGTCCGTTCTCTAGGTTTCCCGCACATGTTATAGCTGTAGTAATATTCCCTTCAACCTGGAGAGTTCGGACCCATGGAATGGGTGCCATGCATTATTGCTTTAAAGGGTCTGCATTTGCTCACCCAATCTCACCAATCGTCTCAGTCCCAAGTGTCCCTCCTTATGCCACATCCAGCTGTCGTTGTAGATAGGGTCATTCCAGGTTTCATCAGAGACCCTGAAGGAATTGTAAAGAATTTCCCAGTTTTTATGTTTTGTTTTTGAAATTCCTTTTTATAGTGGGTTTGAGCTGATTCTCGCTGCCATGTTTATGCCAGTCTAGACACACTTGATTCCCTTATGGAGACATATCAATACATAGGTTTTAAGATTCTTACTAGTCAGATATTTTCCTCTGTGGGAAATATGGGGTTTTGAGTCCCTTTCGCTGAGGACGGTGTAGGTCTTGTCTATTCCATAGTTGGTTTTTGGAACGGTACCTGTGCTTATATCAAACTCTGGTTTTATGCATCACCCCACCTCTCCTTCCCCCTTAAGCAGGTATAAGAGTGTTTTCTAAATGTGAGACACTGTTCTCTTTCCTAACTCAGTTCAAGTGTAGCCATGTTTACAGGATCTTCATAAGTGATATCTTATGATAAGTTTCTTTTTCTCTGTGACTTATTTCACTTAGAATCATCGTACCTGAATCCACCCATTTTGCTGCTACTGGTCTTATGACATTGATTTCATGGCTGAGGGATATTCCATCGTACGTAAGTACCACAATTTTTTGAACCATGTTTATATTTTCTGGGATACTTAAGGTGTATCCAAGTTGAGGTCCTTGTATGCAGTGCAGCCCTAAATTTTGGGGTGGCTCTGTCTTATTGATTTTCAGTTTTCCCAAGGTATATTCCCTAGACTGGTAGTGCCCTTGGCTCTGTAGCTCTGTTCTTTACTTGTTTTAGGGAACAGAATGCACTCCTCCAGAGAGGCAGTTGGCAATTTACATCCCGCCCATCAGCATAACAAGGCTCCCTGTTCTCCAGGGCCTGTCTTGCCTTTCTTGTTCTTACACATTTTTTGGATGTCCCTTTTGACCGGTGGGAAGTGATACTTCTTTGTAGTGCAGATTTGCATTGCCCGCTTGCTTGCTTGGCCAAATAGGGCGTATGCGTTTTCTCCTGAATATATTCAGGAGAAAACGCATACGCCCTTTATGGCCAAGTGCATCATTGTCGAAGTTGTGCCCCTCTTCCTGTGCTTTAAAGGCGATTCCAACGTACCTCTTGAAATCTGTTTCCTGCTATTCTGCCTCGCTTTCAAGTCCGCCTCGTTGCCTTCCCTCAACAGATTTTTGGACGATAGTTGTCCTTTATTACTCGGCCAGTTTGTGAATTGCTGTGCCCCTGAGCTCCATTTTTCAACTCGTTTTTGGTGAGCTGACCGCAAGTCCAAAATTTTGGTTCAGGACCTATACTGGTTCCCGGTGGGTGGCTGAGAATTTGGTTAATTCTTCTTCCTGCCGGGAAATTACAGTGATATGTGCCCGTCCAAATGCCTAACAGCTACTCTCTCATTGGTTCTCCCTCTTCCCTTTCATCCTCTGCCAAATTGGCAACCTGTGCGAACCAAGAGGTTAAAGGGGCTGTCTCTCCAAGTTGGGAGGTTGATAGTAAAGCAGATGGAAAGTCAAACCGGAGCACCAGGAGAGGGACTATGCGTTGAGTTTTAGAAACCTTTCGTATTCACAGTGTGTCCGTTCTCTAGGTTTCCCGCACATGTTATAGCTGTAGTAATATTCCCTTCATCCTGGAGAGTTCGGACCCATGGAATGGGTGCCATGCATTATTGCTTTAAAGGGTCTGCATTTGCTCACCCAATCTCACCAATCGTCTCAGTCCCAAGTGTCCCTCCTTATGCCACATCCAGCTGTCGTTGTAGATAGGGTCATTCCAGCTTTCATCAGAGACCCTGAAGGAATTGTAAAGAATTTCCCAGTTTTTTTGTTTTGTTTTTGAAATTCCTTTTTATAGTGGGTTTGAGCTGATTCTCGCTGCCATGTTTATGCCAGTCTAGACACACTTGATTCCCTTATGGAGACATATCAATACATAGGTTTTAAGATTCTTACTAGTCAGATATTTTCCTCTGTGGGAAATATGGGGTTTTGAGTCCCTTTCGCTGAGGACGGTGTAGGTCTTGTCTATTCCATAGTTGGTTTTTGGAACGGTACCTGTGCTTATATCAAACTCTGGTTTTATGCATCACCCCACCTCTCCTTCCCCCTGAAGCAGGTATAAGAGTGTTTTCTAAATGTGAGACACTGTTCTCTTTCCTAACTCAGTTCAAGTGTAGCCATGTTTACAGGATCTTCATAAGTGATATCTTATGATAAGTTTCTTTTTCTGTGTGACTTATTTCACTTAGAATCATCGTACCTGAATCCTCCCATTTTGCTGCTACTGGTCTTATGACATTGATTTCATGGCTGAGGGATATTCCATCGTACGTAAGTACCACAATTTTTTGAACCATGTTTATATTTTCTGGGATACTTAAGGTGTATCCAAGTTGAGGTCCTTGTATGCAGTGCAGCCCTAAATTTTGGGGTGGCTCTGTCTTATTGATTTTCAGTTTTCCCAAGGTATATTCCCTAGACTGGTAGTGCCCTTGGCTCTGTAGCTCTGTTCTTTACTTGTTTTAGGGAACAGAATGCACTCCTCCAGAGAGGCAGTTGGCAATTTACATCCCGCCCATCAGCATAACAAGGCTCCCTGTTCTCCAGGGCCTGTCTTGCCTTTCTTGTTCTTACACATTTTTTGGATGTCCCTTTTGACCGGTGGGAAGTGATACTTCTTTGTAGTGCAGATTTGCATTGCCCGCTTGCTTGCTTGGCCAAATAGGGCGTATGCGTTTTCTCCTGAATATATTCAGGAGAAAACGCATACGCCCTTTTTGGCCATGTGCATCATTGTCGAAGTTGTGCCCCTCTTCCTGTGCTTTAAAGGCGATTCCAACGTACCTCTTGAAATCTGTTTCCTGCTATTCTGCCTCGCTTTCAAGTCCGCCTCGTTGCCTTCCCTCAACAGATTTTTGGACGATAGTTGTCCTTTATTACTCGGTCAGTTTGTGAATTGCTGTGCCCCTGAGCTCCATTTTTCAACTCGTTTTTGGTGAGCTGACCGCAAGTCCAAAATTTTGGTTCAGGACCTATACTGGTTCCCGGTGGGTGGCTGAGAATTTGGTTAATTCTTCTTCCTGCCGGGATATTACAGTGATATGTGCCCGTCCAAATGCCTAACAGCTACTCTCTCATTGGTTCTCCCTATTCCCTTTCATCCTCTGCCAAATTGGCAACCTGTGCGAACCAAGAGGTTAAAGGGGCTGTCTCTCCAAGTTGGGAGGTTGATAGTAAAGCAGACGGAAAGTCAAACCGGAGCACCAGGAGAGGGACTATGCGTTGAGTTTTAGAAACCTTTCGTATTCACAGTGTGTCCGTTCTCTAGGTTTCCCGCACATGTTATAGCTGTAGTAATATTCCCTTCAACCTGGAGAGTTCGGACCCATGGAATGGGTGCCATGCATTATTGCTTTAAAGGGTCTGCATTTGCTCACCCAAACTCACCAATCGTCTCAGTCCCAAGTGTCCCTCCTTATGCCACATCCAGCTGTCGTTGTAGATAGGGTCATTCCAGCTTTCATCAGAGACCCTGAAGGAATTGTAAAGAATTTCCCAGTTTTTTTGTTTTGTTTTTGAAATTCCTTTTTATAGTGGGTTTGAGCTGATTCTCGCTGCCATGTTTATGCCAGTCTAGACACACTTGATTCCCTTACGGAGACATATCAATACATAGGTTTTAAGATTCTTACTAGTCAGATATTTTCCTCTGCGGGAAATATGGGGTTTTGAGTCCCTTTCGCTGAGGACGGTGTAGGTCTTGTCTATTCCATAGTTGGTTTTTGGAACGGTACCTGTGCTTATATCAAACTCTGGTTTTATGCATCACCCCACCTCTCCTTCCCCCTTAAGCAGGTATAAGAGTGTTTTCTAAATGTGAGACACTGTTCTCTTTCCTAACTCAGTTCAAGTGTAGCCATGTTTACAGGATCTTCATAAGTGATATCTTATGATAAGTTTCTTTTTCTGTGTGACTTATTTCACTTAGAATCATCGTACCTGAATCCACCCATTTTGCTGCTACTGGTCTTATGACATTGATTTCATGGCTGAGGGATATTCCATCGTACGTAAGTACCACAATTTTTTGAACCATGTTTATATTTTCTGGGATACTTAAGGTGTATCCTAGTTGAGGCCCTTGTATGCAGTGCAGCCCTAAATTTTGGGGTGGCTCTGTCTTATTGATTTTCAGTTTTCCCAAGGTATATTCCCTAGACTGGTAGTGCCCTTGGCTCTGTAGCTCTGTTCTTTACTTGTTTTAGGGAACAGAATGCACTCCTCCAGAGAGGCAGTTGGCAATTTACATCCCGCCCATCAGCATAACAAGGCTCCCTGTTCTCCAGGGCCTGTCTTGCCTTTCTTGTTCTTACACATTTTGTGGATGTCCCTTTTGACCGGTGGGAAGTGATACTTCTTTGTAGTGCAGATTTGCATTGCCCGCTTGCTTGCTTGGCCAAAAAGGGCGTATGCGTTTTCTCCTGAATATATTCAGGAGAAAACGCATACGCCCTTTTTGGCCAAGTGCATCATTGTCGAAGTTGTGCCCCTCTTCCTGTGCTTTAAAGGCGATTCCAACGTACCTCTTGAAATCTGTTTCCTGCTATTCTGCCTCGCTTTCAAGTCCGCCTCGTTGCCTTCCCTCAACAGATTTTTGGACGATAGTTGTCCTTTATTACTCGGCCAGTTTGTGAATTGCTGTGCCCCTGAGCTCCATTTTTCAACTCGTTTTTGGTGAGCTGACCGCAAGTCCAAAATTTTGGTTCAGGACCTATACTGGTTCCCGGTGGGTGGCTGAGAATTTGGTTAATTCTTCTTCCTGCCGGGAAATTACAGTGATATATGCCCGTCCAAATGCCTAACAGCTACTCTCTCATTGGTTCTCCCTCTTCCCTTTCATCCTCTGCCAAATTGGCAACCTGTGCGAACCAAGAGGTTAAAGGGGCTGTCTCTCCAAGTTGGGAGGTTGATAGTAAAGCAGATGGAAAGTCAAACCGGAGCACCAGGAGAGGGACTATGCGTTGAGTTTTAGAAACCTTTCGTATTCACAGTGTGTCCGTTCTCTAGGTTTCCCGCACATGTTATAGCTGTAGTAATATTCCCTTCATCCTGGAGAGTTCGGACCCATGGAATGGGTGCCATGTATTATTGCTTTAAAGGGTCTGCATTTGCTCACCCAATCTCACCAATCGTCTCAGTCCCAAGTGTCCCTCCTTATGCCACATCCAGCTGTCGTTGTAGATAGGGTCATTCCAGCTTTCATCAGAGACCCTGAAGGAATTGTAAAGAATTTCCCAGTTTTTTTGTTTTGTTTTTGAAATTCCTTTTTATAGTGGGTTTGAGCTGATTCTCGCTGCCATGTTTATGCCAGTCTAGACACACTTGATTCCCTTATGGAGACATATCAATACATAGGTTTTAAGATTCTTACTAGTCAGATATTTTCCTCTGTGGGAAATATGGGGTTTTGAGTCCCTTTCGCTGAGGACGGTGTAGGTCTTGTCTATTCCATAGTTGGTTTTTGGAACGGTACCTGTGCTTATATCAATCTCTGGTTTTATGCATAACCCCACCTCTCCTTCCCCCTGAAGCAGGTATAAGAGTGTTTTCTAAATGTGAGACACTGTTCTCTTTCCTAACTCAGTTCAAGTGTAGCCATGTTTACAGGATCTTCATAAGTGATATCTTATGATAAGTTTCTTTTTCTGTGTGACTTATTTCACTTAGAATCATCGTACCTGAATCCTCCCATTTTGCTGCTACTGGTCTTATGACATTGATTTCATGGCTGAGGGATATTCCATCGTACGTAAGTACCACAATTTTTTGAACCATGTTTATATTTTCTGGGATACTTAAGGTGTATCCAAGTTGAGGTCCTTGTATGCAGTGCAGCCCTAAATTTTGGGGTGGCTCTGTCTTATTGATTTTCAGTTTTCCCAAGGTATATTCCCTAGACTGGTAGTGCCCTTGGCTCTGTAGCTCTGTTCTTTACTTGTTTTAGGGAACAGAATGCACTCCTCCAGAGAGGCAGTTGGCAATTTACATCCCGCCCATCAGCATAACAAGGTTCCCTGTTCTCCAGGGCCTGTCTTGCCTTTCTTGTTCTTACACATTTTTTGGATGTCCCTTTTGACCGGTGGGAAGTGATACTTCTTTGTAGTGCAGATTTGCATTGCCCGCTTGCTTGCTTGGCCAAATAGGGCGTATGCGTTTTCTCCTGAATATATTCAGGAGAAAACGCATACGCCCTTTTTGGCCAAGTGCATCATTGTCGAAGTTGTGCCCCTCTTCCTGTGCTTTAAAGGCGATTCCAACGTACCTCTTGAAATCTGTTTCCTGCTATTCTGCCTCGCTTTCAAGTCCGCCTCGTTGCCTTCCCTCAACAGATTTTTGGACGATAGTTGTCCTTTATTACTCGGTCAGTTTGTGAATTGCTGTGCCCCTGAGCTCCATTTTTCAACTCGTTTTTGGTGAGCTGACCGCAAGTCCAAAATTTTGGTTCAGGACCTATACTGGTTCCCGGTGGGTGGTTGAGAATTTGGTTAATTCTTCTTCCTGCCGGGAAATTACAGTGATATGTGCCCGTCCAAATGCCTAACAGCTACTCTCTCATTGGTTCTCCCTCTTCCCTTTCATCCTCTGCCAAATTGGCAACCTGTGCGAACCAAGAGGTTAAAGGGGCTGTCTCTCCAAGTTGGGAGGTTGATAGTAAAGCAGACAGAAAGTCAAACCGGAGCACCAGGAGAGGGACTATGCGTTGAGTTTTAGAAACCTTTCGTATTCACAGTGTGTCCGTTCTCTAGGTTTCCCGCACATGTTATAGCTGTAGTAATATTCCCTTCAACCTGGAGAGTTCGGACCCATGGAATGGGTGCCATGCATTATTGCTTTAAAGGGTCTGCATTTGCTCACCCAATCTCACCTATCGTCTCAGTCCCAAGTGTCCCTCCTTATGCCACATCCAGCTGTCGTTGTAGATAGGGTCATTCCAGCTTTCATCAGAGACCCTGAAGGAATTGTAAAGAATTTCCCAGTTTTTTTGTTTTGTTTTTGAAATTCCTTTTTATAGTGGGTTTGAGCTGATTCTCGCTGCCATGTTTATGCCAGTCTAGACACACTTGATTCCCTTACGGAGACATATCAATACATAGGTTTTAAGATTCTTACTAGTCAGATATTTTCCTCTGCGGGAAATATGGGGTTTTGAGTCCCTTTCGCTGAGGACGGTGTAGGTCTTGTATATTCCATAGTTGGTTTTTGGAACGGTACCTGTGCTTATATCAAACTCTGGTTTTATGTATCACCCCACCTCTCCTTCCCCCTTAAGCAGGTATAAGAGTGTTTTCTAAATGTGAGACACTGTTCTCTTTCCTAACTCAGTTCAAGTGTAGCCATGTTTACAGGATCTTCATAAGTGATATCTTATGATAAGTTTCTTTTTCTGTGTGACTTATTTCACTTAGAATCATCGTACCTGAATCCACCCATTTTGCTGCTACTGGTCTTATGACATTGATTTCATGGCTGAGGGATATTCCATCGTACGTAAGTACCACAATTTTTTGAACCATGTTTATATTTTCTGGGATACTTAAGGTGTATCCTAGTTGAGGCCCTTGTATGCAGTGCAGCCCTAAATTTTGGGGTGGCTCTGTCTTATTGATTTTCAGTTTTCCCAAGGTATATTCCCTAGACTGGTAGTGCCCTTGGCTCTGTAGCTCTGTTCTTTACTTGTTTTAGGGAACAGAATGCACTCCTCCAGAGAGGCAGTTGGCAATTTACATCCCGCCCATCAGCATAACAAGGCTCCCTGTTCTCCAGGGCCTGTCTTGCCTTTCTTGTTCTTACACATTTTGTGGATGTCCCTTTTGACCGGTGGGAAGTGATACTTCTTTGTAGTGCAGATTTGCATTGCCCGCTTGCTTGCTTGGCCAAAAAGGGCGTATGCGTTTTCTCCTGAATATATTCAGGAGAAAACGCATACGCCCTTTTTGGCCAAGTGCATCATTGTCGAAGTTGTGCCCCTCTTCGTGTGCTTTAAAGGCGATTCCAACGTACCTCTTGAAATCTGTTTCCTGCTATTCTGCCTCGCTTTCAAGTCCGCCTCGTTGCCTTCCCTCAACAGATTTTTGGACGATAGTTGTCCTTTATTACTCGGCCAGTTTGTGAATTGCTGTGCCCCTGAGCTCCATTTTTCAACTCGTTTTTGGTGAGCTGACTGCAAGTCCAAAATTTTGGTTCAGGACCTATACTGGTTCCCGGTGGGTGGCTGAGAATTTGGTTAATTCTTCTTCCTGCCGGGAAATTACAGTGATATATGCCCGTCCAAATGCCTAACAGCTACTCTCTCATTGGTTCTCCCTCTTCCCTTTCATCCTCTGCCAAATTGGAAACCTGTGCGAACCAAGAGGTTAAAGGGGCTGTCTCTCCAAGTTGGGAGGTTGATAGTAAAGCAGACGGAAAGTCAAACCGGAGCACCAGGAGAGGGACTATGCGTTGAGTTTTAGAAACCTTTCGTATTCACAGTGTGTCCGTTCTCTAGGTTTCCCGCACATGTTATAGCTGTAGTAATATTCCCTTCAACCTGGAGAGTTCGGACCCATGGAATGGGTGCCATGCATTATTGCTTTAAAGGGTCTGCATTTGCTCACCCAATCTCACCAATCGTCTCAGTCCCAAGTGTCCCTCCTTATGCCACATCCAGCTGTCGTTGTAGATAGGGTCATTCCAGCTTTCATCAGAGACCCTGAAGGAATTGTAAAGAATTTCCCAGTTTTTTTGTTTTGTTTTTGAAATTCCTTTTTATAGTGGGTTTGAGCTGATTCTCGCTGCCATGTTTATGCCAGTCTAGACACACTTGATTCCCTTACGGAGACATATCAATACATAGGTTTTAAGATTCTTACTAGTCAGATATTTTCCTCTGCGGGAAATATGGGGTTTTGAGTCCCTTTCGCTGAGGACGGTGTAGGTCTTGTCTATTCCATAGTTGGTTTTTGGAACGGTACCTGTGCTTATATCAAACTCTGGTTTTATGCATCACCCCACCTCTCCTTCCCCCTTAAGCAGGTATAAGAGTGTTTTCTAAATGTGAGACACTGTTCTCTTTCCTAACTCAGTTCAAGTGTAGCCATGTTTACAGGATCTTCATAAGTGATATCTTATGATAAGTTTCTTTTTCTGTGTGACTTATTTCACTTAGAATCATCATACCTGAATCCACCCATTTTGCTGCTACTGGTCTTATGACATTGATTTCATGGCTGACGGATATTCCATCGTACGTAGGTACCACAATTTTTTGAACCATGTTTATATTTTCTGGGATACTTAAGGTGTATCCAAGTTGAGGCCCTTGTATGCAGTGCAGCCCTAAATTTTGGGGTGGCTCTGTCTTATTGATTTTCAGTTTTCCCAAGGTATATTCCCTAGACTGGTAGTGCCCTTGGCTCTGTAGCTCTGTTCTTTACTTGTTTTAGGGAACAGAATGCACTCCTCCAGAGAGGCAGTTGGCAATTTACATCGCGCCCATCAGCATAACAAGGCTCCCTGTTCTCCAGGGCCTGTCTTGCCTTTCTTGTTCTTACACATTTTGTGGATGTCCCTTTTGACCGGTGGGAAGTGATACTTCTTTGTAGTGCAGATTTGCATTGCCCGCTTGCTGGCTTGGCCAAAAAGGGCGTATGCGTTTTCTCCTGAATATATTCAGGAGAAAACGCATACGCCCTTTTTGGCCAAGTGCATCATTGTCGAAGTTGTGCCCCTCTTCCTGTGCTTTAAAGGCGATTCCAACGTACCTCTTGAAATCTGTTTCCTGCTATTCTGCCTCGCTTTCAAGTCCGCCTCATTGCCTTCCCTCAACAGATTTTTGGACGATAGTTGTCCTTTATTACTCGGCCAGTTTGTGAATTGCTGTGCCCCTGAGCTCCATTTTTCAACTCGTTTTTGGTGAGCTGACCGCAAGTCCAAAATTTTGGTTCAGGACCTATACTGGTTCCCGGTGGGTGGCTGAGAATTTGGTTAATTCTTCTTCCTGCCGGGAAATTACAGTGATATGTGCCCGTCCAAATGCCTAACAGCTACTCTCTCATTGGTTCTCCCTCTTCCCTTTCATCCTCTGCCAAATTGGCAACCTGTGCGAACCAAGAGGTTAAAGGGGCTGTCTCTCCAAGTTGGGAGGTTGATAGTAAAGCAGACAGAAAGTCAAACCGGAGCACCAGGAGAGGGACTATTCGTTGAGTTTTAGAAACCTTTCGTATTCACAGTGTGTCCGTTCTCTAGGTTTCCCGCACATGTTATAGCTGTAGTAATATTCCCTTCAACCTGGAGAGTTCGGACCCATGGAATGGGTGCCATGCATTATTGCTTTAAAGGGTCTGCATTTGCTCACCCAATCTCACCAATCGTCTCAGTCCCAAGTGTCCCTCCTTATGCCACATCCAGCTGTCGTTGTAGATAGGGTCATTCCAGGTTTCATCAGAGACCCTGAAGGAATTGTAAAGAATTTCCCAGTTTTTTTGTTTTGTTTTTGAAATTCCTTTTTATAGTGGGTTTGAGCTGATTCTCGCTGCCATGTTTATGCCAGTCTAGACACACTTGATTCCCTTACGGAGACATATCAATACATAGGTTTTAAGATTCTTACTAGTCAGATATTTTCTTCTGCGGGAAATATGGGGTTTTGAGTCCCTTTCGCTGAGGACGGTGTAGGTCTTGTCTATTCCATAGTTGGTTTTTGGAACGGTACCTGTGCTTATATCAAACTCTGGTTTTATGCATCACCCCACCTCTCCTTCCCCCTTAAGCAGGTATAAGAGTGTTTTCTAAATGTGAGACACTGTTCTCTTTCCTAACTCAGTTCAAGTGTAGCCATGTTTACAGGATCTTCATAAGTGATATCTTATGATAAGTTTCTTTTTCTGTGTGACTTATTTCACTTAGAATCATCGTACCTGAATCCACCCATTTTGCTGCTACTGGTCTTATGACATTGATTTCATGGCTGAGGGATATTCCATCGTACGTAAGTACCACAATTTTTTGAACCATGTTTATATTTTCTGGGATACTTAAGGTGTATCCAAGTTGAGGTCCTTGTATGCAGTGCAGCCCTAAATTTTGGGGTGGCTCTGTCTTATTGATTTTCAGTTTTCCCAAGGTATATTCCCTAGACTGGTAGTGCCCTTGGCTCTGTAGCTCTGTTCTTTACTTGTTTTAGGGAACAGAATGCACTCCTCCAGAGAGGCAGTTGGCAATTTACATCCCGCCCATCAGCATAACAAGGCTCCCTGTTCTCCAGGGCCTGTCTTGCCTTTCTTGTTCTTACACATTGTGTGGATGTCCCTTTTGACCGGTGGGAAGTGATACTTCTTTGTAGTGCAGATTTGCATTGCCCGCTTGCTTGCTTGGCCAAAAAGGGCGTATGCGTTTTCTCCTGAATATATTCAGGAGAAAACGCATACGCCCTTTTTGGCCAAGTGCATCATTGTCGAAGTTGTGCCCCTCTTCCTGTGCTTTAAAGGCGATTCCAACGTACCTCTTGAAATCTGTTTCCTGCTATTCTGCCTCGCTTTCAAGTCCGCCTCGTTGCCTTCCCTCAACAGATTTTTGGACGATAGTTGTCCTTTATTACTCGGCCAGTTTGTGAATTGCTGTGCCCCTGAGCTCCATTTTTCAACTCGTTTTTGGTGAGCTGACCGCAAGTCCAAAATTTTGGTTCAGGACCTATACTGGTTCCCGGTGGGTGGCTGAGAATTTGGTTAATTCTTCTTCCTGCCGGGAAATTACAGTGATATGTGCCCGTCCAAATGCCTAACAGCTACTCTCTCATTGGTTCTCCCTCTTCCCTTTCATCCTCTGCCAAATTGGCAACCTGTGCGAACCAAGAGGTTAAAGGGGCTGTCTCTCCAAGTTGGGAGGTTGATAGTAAAGCAGACGGAAAGTCAAAACGGAGCACCAGGAGAGGGACTATTCGTTGAGTTTTAGAAACCTTTCGTATTCACAGTGTGTCCGTTCTCTAGGTTTCCCGCACATGTTATAGCTGTAGTAATATTCCCTTCAACCTGGAGAGTTCGGACCCATGGAATGGGTGCCATGCATTATTGCTTTAAAGGGTCTGCATTTGCTCACCCAATCTCACCAATCGTCTCAGTCCCAAGTGTCCCTCCTTATGCCACATCCAGCTGTCGTTGTAGATAGGGTCATTCCAGGTTTCATCAGAGACCCTGAAGGAATTGTAAAGAATTTCCCAGTTTTTTTGTTTTGTTTTTGAAATTCCTTTTTATAGTGGGTTTGAGCTGATTCTCGCTGCCATGTTTATGCCAGTCTAGACACACTTGATTCCCTTACGGAGACATATCAATACATAGGTTTTAAGATTCTTACTAGTCAGATATTTTCCTCTGCGGGAAATATGGGGTTTTGAGTCCCTTTCGCTGAGGACGGTGTAGGTCTTGTGTATTCCATAGTTGGTTTTTGGAACGGTACCTGTGCTTATATCAAACTCTGGTTTTATGCATCACCCCACCTCTCCTTCCCCCTTAAGCAGGTATAAGAGTGTTTTCTAAATGTGAGACACTGTTCTCTTTCCTAACTCAGTTCAAGTGTAGCCATGTTTACAGGATCTTCATAAGTGATATCTTATGATAAGTTTCTTTTTCTGTGTGACTTATTTCACTTAGAATCATCGTACCTGAATCCACCCATTTTGCTGCTACTGGTCTTATGACATTGATTTCATGGCTGAGGGATATTCCATCGTACGTAAGTACCACAATTTTTTGAACCATGTTTATATTTTCTGGGATACTTAAGGTGTATCCAAGTTGAGGTCCTTGTATGCAGTGCAGCCCTAAATTTTGGGGTGGCTCTGTCTTATTGATTTTCAGTTTTCCCAAGGTATATTCCCTAGACTGGTAGTGCCCTTGGCTCTGTAGCTCTGTTCTTTACTTGTTTTAGGGAACAGAATGCACTCCTCCAGAGAGGCAGTTGGCAATTTACATCCCGCCCATCAGCATAACAAGGCTCCCTGTTCTCCAGGGCCTGTCTTGCCTTTCTTGTTCTTACACATTGTGTGGATGTCCCTTTTGACCGCTGGGAAGTGATACTTCTTTGTAGTGCAGATTTGCATTGCCCGCTTGCTTGCTTGGCCAAAAAGGGCGTATGCGTTTTCTCCTGAATATATTCAGGAGAAAACACATACGCCCTTTTTGGCCAAGTGCATCATTGTCGAAGTTGTGCCCCTCTTCCTGTGCTTTAAAGGCGATTCCAACGTACCTCTTGAAATCTGTTTCCTGCTATTCTGCCTCGCTTTCAAGTCCGCCTCGTTGCCTTCCCTCAACAGATTTTTGGACGATAGTTGTCCTTTATTACTCGGCCAGTTTGTGAATTGCTGTGCCCCTGAGCTCCATTTTTCAACTCGTTTTTGGTGAGCTGACCGCAAGTCCAAAATTTTGGTTCAGGACCTATACTGGTTCCCGGTGGGTGGCTGAGAATTTGGTTAATTCTTCTTCCTGCCGGGAAATTACAGTGATATGTGCCCGTCCAAATGCTTAACAGCTACTCTCTCATTGGTTCTCCCTCTTCCCTTTCATCCTCTGCCAAATTGGCAACCTGTGCGAACCAAGAGGTTAAAGGGGCTGTCTCTCCAAGTTGGGAGGTTGATAGTAAAGCAGACGGAAAGTCAAACCGGAGCACCAGGAGAGGGACTATTCGTTGAGTTTTAGAAACCTTTCGTATTCACAGTGTGTCCGTTCTCTAGGTTTCCCGCACATGTTATAGCTGTAGTAATATTCCCTTCAACCTGGAGAGGTCGGACCCATGGAATGGGTGCCATGCATTATTGCTTTAAAGGGTCTGCATTTGCTCACCCAATCTCACCAATCGTCTCAGTCCCAAGTGTCCATCCTTATGCCACAACCAGCTGTCGTTGTAGATAGGGTCATTCCAGCTTTCATCAGAGACCTTGAAGGAATTGTAAAGAATTTCCCAGTTTTTTTGTTTTGTTTTTGAAATTCCTTTTTATAGTGGGTTTGAGCTGATTCTCGCTGCCATGTTTATGCCAGTCTAGACACACTTGATTCCCTTACGGAGACATATCAATACATAGGTTTTAAGATTCTTACTAGTCAGATATTTTCCTCTGCGGGAAATATGGGGTTTTGAGTCCCTTTCGCTGAGGACGGTGTAGGTCTTGTCTATTCCATAGTTGGTTTTTGGAACGGTACCTGTGCTTATATCAAACTCTGGTTTTATGCATCACCCCACCTCTCCTTCCCCCTTAAGCAGGTATAAGAGTGTTTTCTAAATGTGAGACACTGTTCTCTTTCCTAACTCAGTTCAAGTGTAGCCATGTTTACAGGATTTTCATAAGTGATATGTTATCATAAGTTTCTTTTTCTGTGTGACTTATTTCACTTAGAATCATCGTACCTGAATCCACCCATTTTGCTGCTACTGGTCTTATGACATTGATTTCATGGCTGAGGGATATTCCATCGTACGTAAGTACCACAATTTTTTGAACCATGTTTATATTTTCTGGGATACTTAAGGTGTATCCAAGTTGAGGTCCTTGTATGCAGTGCAGCCCTAAATTTTGGGGTGGCTCTGTCTTATTGATTTTCAGTTTTCCCAAGGTATATTCCCTAGACTGGTAGTGCCCTTGGCTCTGTAACTCTGTTCTTTACTTGTTTTAGGGAACAGAATGCACTCCTCCAGAGAGGCAGTTGGCAATATACATCCCGCCCATCAGCATAACAAGGCTCCCTGTTCTCCAGGGCCTGTCTTGCCTTTCTGGTTTTTACACATTTTGTGGATGTCCCTTTTGACCGGTGGGAAGTGATACTTCTTTGTAGTGCAGATTTGCATTGCCCGCTTGCTTGCTTGGCCAAAAAGGGCGTATGCGTTTTCTCCTGAATATATTCAGTAGAAAACGCATACGCCATTTTTGGCCAAGTGCATCATTGTCGAAGTTGTGCCCCTCTTCCTGTGCTTTAAAGGCGATTCCAACGTACCTCTTGAAATCTGTTTCCTGCTATTCTGCCTCGCTTTCAAGTCCGCCTCGTTGCCTTCCCTCAACAGATTTTTGGACGATAGTTGTCCTTTATTACTCGGCCAGTTTGTGAATTCCTGTGCCCCTGAGCTCCATTTTTCAACTCGTTTTTGGTGAGCTGACCGCAAGTCCAAAATTTTGGTTCAGGACCTATACTGGTTCCCGGTGGGTGGCTGAGAATTTGGTTAATTCTTCTTCCTGCCGGGAAATTACAGTGATATGTGACCGTCCAAATGCCTAACAGCTACTCTCTCATTGGTTCTCCCTCTTCCCTTTCATCCTCTGCCAAATTGGCAACCTGTGCGAACCAAGAGGTTAAAGGGGCTGTCTATCCAAGTTGGGAGGTTGATAGTAAAGCAGACGGAAAGTCAAACCGGAGCACCAGGAGAGGGACTATGCGTTGAGTTTTAGAAACCTTTCGTATTCACAGTGTGTCCGTTCTCTAGGTTTCCCGCACATGTTATAGCTGTAGTAATATTCCCTTCAACCTGGAGAGTTCGGACCCATGGAATGGGTGCCATGCATTATTGCTTTAAAGGGTCTGCATTTGCTCACCCAATCTCACCAATCGTCTCAGTCCCAAGTGTCCCTCCTTATGCCACATCCAGCTGTCGTTGTAGATAGGGTCATTCCAGCTTTCATCAGAGACCCTGAAGGAATTGCAAAGAATTTCCCAGTTTTTTTGTTTTGTTTTTGAAATTCCTTTTTATAGTGGGTTTGAGCTGATTCTCGCTGCCATGTTTATGCCAGTCTAGACACACTTGATTCCCTTACGGAGACATATCAATACATAGGTTTTAAGATTCTTACTAGTCAGATATTTTCCTCTGCGGGAAATATGGGGTTTTGAGTCCCTTTCGCTGAGGACGGTGTAGGTCTTGTCTATTCCATAGTTGGTTTTTGGAACGGTACCTGTGCTTATATCAAACTCTGGTTTTATGCAACACCCCACCTCTCCTTCCCCCTTAAGCAGGTATAAGAGTGTTTTCTAAATGTGATACACTGTTCTCTTTCCTAACTCAGTTCAAGTGTAGCCATGTTTACAGGATCTTCATAAGTGATATCTTATGATAAGTTTCTTTTTCTGTGTGACTTATTTCACTTAGAATCATCGTACCTGAATCCACCCATTTTGCTGCTACTGGTCTTATGACATTGATTTCATGGCTGAGGGATATTCCATCGTACGTAAGTACCACAATTTTTTGAACCATGTTTATATTTTCTGGGATACTTAAGGTGTATCCAAGTTGAGGTCCTTGTATGCAGTGCAGCCTTAAATTTTGGGGTGGCTCTGTCTTATTGATTTTCAGTTTTCCCAAGATATATTCCCTAGACTGGTAGTGCCCTTGGCTCTGTAGCTCTGTTCTTTACTTGTTTTAGGGAACAGAATGCACTCCTCCAGAGAGGCAGTTGGCAATTTACATCCCGCCCATCAGCATAACAAGGCTCCCTGTTCTCCAGGGCCTGTCTTGCCTTTCTTGTTCTTACACATTGTGTGGATGTCCCTTTTGACCGGTGGGAAGTGATACTTCTTTGTAGTGCAGATTTGCATTGCCCGCTTGCTTGCTTGGCCAAAAAGGGCGTATGCGTTTTCTCCTGAATATATTCAGGAGAAAACGCATACGCCCTTTTTGGCCAAGTGCATCATTGTCGAAGTTGTGCCCCTCTTCCTGTGCTTTAAAGGCGATTCCAACGTACCTCTTGAAATCTGTTTCCTGCTATTCTGCCTCACTTTCAAGTCCGCCTCATTGCCTTCCCTCAACAGATTTTTGGACGATAGTTGTCCTTTATTACTCGGCCAGTTTGTGAATTGCTGTGCCCCTGAGCTCCATTTTTCAACTCGTTTTTGGTGAGCTGACCGCAAGTCCAAAATTTTGGTTCAGGACCTATACTGGTTCACGGTGGGTGGCTGAGAATTTGGTTAATTCTTCTTCCTGCCGGGAAATTACAGCGATATGTGCCCGTCCAAATGCCTAACAGCTACTCTCTCATTGGTTCTCCCTCTTCCCTTTCATCCTCTGCCAAATTGGCAACCTGTGGAAACCAGGTGGTTAAAGTGGCTGTCTCTCCAAGTTGGGAGATTGATAGTACAGCATATGGAAAGTCAAACTGGGGCTCCAGGAGAGGGACTATTCGTTGAGTTTTAGAAACCTTTCATATTCACAGTGTGTCCGTTCTCTAGGTTTCCCTTACATGTTATAACTGTAGTAATATTCCCTCTAACCTGGAGAGTTGGGAACCATGGAATGGGTGCCAGGCATTTGTGCTTTAAAGGGTCTGCATTTGCTCACCCAATCTCACCAATCGTCTCAGTGTCAAGTGTCCCTCCTTATGCCACATCCAGCTGTCATTGTAGATAGGGTCATTCCAGGTTTCATCAGAGACCCTGAAGGAATTTTAAAGAATTATGCAGTTTTTTCGTTTTGTTTTTGAAATTCCTTTTTATAATGGGTTTGAGCTGATTCTCACTGCCATGTTTATGCCAGTCTAGACACACTTGATTCCCTTACGGAGACATATCAATACATAGGTTTTAAGATTCTTACTAGTCAGATATATTTCTCTGCAGGAAATATGGGGTTATGAGACCCTTTCACTGAGGAAGGTGTAGGTCTTGTGTATTCCATAGTTGGTTTTTGGAACGGTACCTGTGCTTATATCAAACTCTGGTTTTATGCATCACGCCACCTCTCCTTCCCCCTTAAGCAGGCATAAGAGTGTTTTCTAAATGTGAGACACTGTTCTCTTTCCTAACTCAGTTCAAGTGTAGCCATGTTTACAGAATCTTCATAAGTGATATCTTATGATAAGTTTCTTTTTCTGTGTGACTTATTTCACTTAGAATCATCGTACCTGAATCCACCCATGTTGCTGCTACTGGTCTTATGACATTGATTTCATGGCTGAGGGATATTCCATCGTACGTAAGTACCACAATTTTTTGAACCATTTTTATATTTCCTGGGATATTTAATGTGTACCCAAGTTGAGGTCCTTGTAAGCAGTGCAGCCCTAAATTTTTTGGTGGCTCTGTCTTATTGATTTTCAGTTTTCCCAAGGTATATTCCCTAGACTGGAAGTGCCCTTGCCTCTGTAGCTCTGTTCTTTACTTGTTTTAGGGAACACAATGTACTCCTCCAGAGAGGCAGTTGGCAATTTACATCCCGCCCATCAGCATAACAAGGCTCCCTGTTCTCCATGGCCTGTCTTGCCTTTCTAGTTTTTACACATTTTGTGGTTGTCGCTTTTGACCGGTGGGAAGTGATACATCTTTGTAGTGCAGATTTGCATTGTCCGCTTGCTTGCTTGGTCAAAAATGCCGTATGCGTTTTCTCCTGAATATATTCAGGAGAAAACTCATACACCCTTTTTGGCCAAGTGCATCATTGTCGAAGTTGTGCCCCTCTTCCTGTGCTTTAAAGGCGATTCCAACATACCTCTTGAAATCTGTTTCCTGCTATTCTGCCTCGCTTTCAAGTCCGCCTCGTTGCCTTCCCTCAACAGATTTTTGGACGATAGTTGTCCTTTATTACTCGGCCAATTTGTGTATTGCTGTGCCCCTGAGCTCCATTTTTCAACTCGTTTTCGGTGAGCTGATAGCAAGTCCAAAATTTTGGTTCAGGATCTATGCTGGTTCCCAGTGCGGGGCTGAGACTTTTTTTAATTCTTCTTCCTGCCGGGAAGTTAGAGTGATATGTGCCCGTCCAAATGCCTAACAGCTACTCTCTCATTGGTTCTCCCTCTTCCCTTTCATCCTCTGCCAAATTGGAAACCTGTGCGAACCAGGAGGTTAAAGGGGCTGTCTCTCCAAGTTGGGAGATTGATAGTAAAGCAGATGGAAAGTCAAACCGGAGCACCATGGGAGGGTCTATTCGTTGAGTTTTAGAAACCTTTCGTATTCACAGTGTGTCCGTTCTTTAGGTTTCCCGTACATGTTATAGCTGTAGTAATATTCCCTTCAACCTGGAGAGTTGGGACCCATGGAATGGGTGCCATGCATTATTGCTTTAAAGGGACTGCATTTCCTCACCCAATCTCACCAATCCTCTCAGTCCCAAGTGTCCAGCCTTATGCCACCTCCAGCTGTCGTTGTAGAAAGGGTCATTCCAGGTTTCATCAGAGACCCTGAAGGAATTGTAAAGAATTTCCCAGTTTTTTTGTTTTGTTTTTGAAATTCCTTTTTATAGTGGGTTTGAGCTGATTCTCGCTGCCATGTTTATGCCAGTCTAGACACACTTGATTCCCTTACGGAGACATATCAATACATAGGTTTTAAGATTTTTACTAGTCAGATATATTCCTCTGCGGGAAATATGGGGTTTTGAGTCCCTTTCACTGAGGAAGGTGTAGGTCTGACTATTACATAGTTGGTTTTTGGAACGGTATCTGTGCTTATATCAAATTCTGGTTTTATGCATCACCTCACCTCTCCTTCCGCCTTAAGCATGCATAAGAGTGTTTTCTAAATGTGAGACACTGTTCTCTTTCCTAACTCAGTTCAAGTGTAGCCATGTTTACAGGATCTTCATAAGTGATATCTTATGATAAGTTTCTTTATCTGTTTGACTTATTTCACTTAGAATCATCGTACCTGAATCCAGCTATTTTGCTGCTACTGCTCTTATGCCATTGATTTCATAGCTGAGGGATATTCCATCGTACGTAAGTACCACAATTTTTTGAACCATTTTTATATTTCCCGTGATATTTAAGGCGTACCCAGCTTGAGGTCCTTGTAAGCAGTGCAGCCCTAAATTTTGGGGTGGCTCTGTCTTATTGATTTTCAGTTTTCCCAAGGTATATTCCCTAGACTGGAAGTGCCCTTGGCTCTGTAGCTCTGTTCTTTACTTGTTTTAGGGAACACAATGCACTCTTCCAGAGAGGCAGTTGGCAATTTACATCCCGCCCATCAGCATAACAAGGCTCCCTGTTCTCCAGGGCCTGTCTTGCCTTTCTGGTTTTTACACATTTTGTGGATGTCCCTTTTTTCCGGTGGGAAGTGATACTTCTTTGTAGTGCAGATTTATATTGCCCGCTTGCTTGCTTGGCCAAAAAGGGCGTATGCGTTTTCTCCTGAATATATTCAGGAGAAAACGCATACGCCCTTTTTGGCCAAGTGCATCATTGTCGAAGTTGTGCCCCTCTTCCTGTGCTTTAAAGGTGATTCCAACGTACCTCTTGAAATCTGTTTCCTGCTATTCTGCCTCGCTTTCAAGTCCGCCTCGTTGCCTTCCCTCAACAGATTTTTGGACGATAGTTGTCCTTTATTACTCGGCCAGTTTGTGAATTGCTGTGCCCCTGAGCTCCATTTTTCCACTCGGTTTTGGTGAGCTGACCGCAAGTCCAAAATTTTGGTTCAGGACATATATTGGTTCCCGGTGGGTGGCTGAGAATTTGGTTAATTCTTCTCCCTGCCGGGAAGTTAGAGTGATATCTGCCCGTCCAAATGCCTAACAGCTACTCTCTCATTGGTTCTCCCTCTTCCCTTTCATCCTCTGCCAAATTGGAAACCTTTGCGTACCAAGAGGTTAAAGGGGCTGTCTCTCCAAGTTGGTACGTTGATAGTAAAGCAGATGGAAAGTCAAACCGGAGAACCAGGAGAGGGAATATTCCTTGAGTTTTAGAAACCTTTCATATTCACAGTGTGTCCGTTCTCTAGGTTTCCCGTACATGTTATAACTGTAGTAATATTCCCTTCAACCTGGAGAGTTGGGACCCATGGAATGGGTGCCAGGAATTTGTGCTTTAAAGGGTCTGCATTTGTTCACTCAATCTCACCAATCGTCTCAGTCCCAAGTGTCCCTCCTCATGCCACATCCAGCTGTCATTGTAGATAGGGTCAATCCAGGTTTCATCAGAGACCCTGACGGAATTGTAAAGAATTTCCTAGTTTTCTTGTTTTGTTTGTGAAATTCCTTTTTATAGTGGGTTTGAGCTGATTCTCGCTGCCATGTTTATGCCAGTCTAGACAAACTTGATTCCCTTACGGAGACATATCAATACATAGGTTTTAAGATTCTTACTAGTCAGATATATTCCTCTGCGGGAAATATGGGGTTTTGAGTCCCTTTCACTGAGGAAGGTGTAGGTCTTGTGTATTCCATATTTGGTTTTTGGAACGGTACCTGTGCTTATATCAAACTCTGGTTTTATGCATCACCCCACCTCTCCTTCACCCTTAAGCAGGCATAAGAGTGTTTTCTAAATGTGAGACACTGTTCTCTTTCCTAACTCAGTTCAAGTGTAGCCATGTTGACAGGATCTTCATAAGTGATTTCTTATGATAAGTTGCTTTTTCTCTGTGACTTATTTCACTTAGAATCATCGTATCTGAATCCACCCATTTTGCTGCTACTGGTCTTATGACATTGATTTCATGGCTGAAGAATATTCCATCGTACGTAAGTACCACAATTTTTGGATCCATTTTTATATTTCCTGGGATATTATGGTGAACCCAAGTTGAGGTCCTTGTAAGCAGTGCAGCCCTAAATTTTGGGGTGGCTCTGTCTTATTGATTTTCAGTTTTTCCAAGGTATATTCCCTAGACTGGTAGTGCCCTTGGCTCTGTAGCTCTGTTCTTTACTGGTTTTAGAGAACACAATGCACTCCTCCAGAGAGGCAGTTGGCAATTTACATCCCGCCCATCAGCATAACAAGGCTCCCTGTTCTCCAGGGCCTGGCTTGCCTTTCTGGTTTTTACACATTTTGTGGATGTCCCTTTTGACCGGTGGGAAGTGACACTTCTTTGTAGTGCAGATTTTCATTGCCCGCTTGCTTGCTTGGCCAAAAAGGGCGTATGCCTTTTCTCCTGAATATATTCAGGAGAAAACGCATATGCCCTTTTTGGCCAAGTGCATCATTGTCGAATTTGTGCCCCTATTCCTGTGCTTTAAAGGCGATTCCAAAGTACCTCTTGAAACCTGTTTCCGGCTATTCTGCCTCACTTTCAATCTGCCTTGTTGCCTTTCCTCAACAGATTTTTGGACGATAGTTGTCCTTTATTACTCGGCCAGTTTGTGAATTGCTGTGCCCCTGAGCTCCATTTTTCAACTCGTTTTTTGTGAGCTGACTGCAAGTCCAAAATTTTGGTGCAGGACCTATACTGGTTCCCGGTGGGTGGCTGAGACTTTGGTTAATTCTTCTTCCTGCCGGGAAATTACAGTGACATGTGCCCGTCCAAATGCCTAACAGATACTCTCTCATTGGTTCTCCCTCTTCCCTTTCATCCTCTGCCAAATTGGCAACCTGTGCGAACCAGGAGGTTAAAGGGGTTGTCTCTCCAAGTTTGGAGGTTGAGAGTATAGCAGATGGAAAGTCAAACCGGAGAACCAGGAGAGGGACTATTCGTTGAGTTTTAGAAACCTTTCGTATTCACATTCTGTCCGTTCTCTATGTTTCCCGTACATGTTATAGCTGTAGTAATATTCCCTTCAACCTGGAGAGTTGGGACCCATGGAATGGGTGCCAGGCAATTGTGCTTTAAAGGGTCTGCATTTGCTCACCCAATCTCACCAATCCTCTCAGTCCCAAGTGTCCAGCCTTATGCCACATCCAGCTGTCATTGTAGATAGGGTCATTCCAAGTTTCATCAGAGACCCTGAAGGAATTGTAAAGAATTTCCCAGTTTTTTTGTTTTGTTTTTGAAATTCCTTTTTATAGTGGGTTTGAGCTGATTCTCGCTGACATGTTTATGCCAGTCTAGACACACTTGATTCCCTTATGGAGACCTATCAATACATAGGTTTTAAGATTCTTACTAGTCAGATATATTCCTCTGCGGGAAATATGGGGTTTTGAGTCCCTTTCACTGAGGAAGGTATAGGACTTGTGTATTCCATATTTGGTTTTTGGAACGGTACCTGTGCTTATATCAAACTCTGGTTTTATGCATCACCCCACCTCTCCTTCCCCCTTAAGCAGGCATAAGAGTGTTTTCTAAATTTGAGACTCTGTTCTCTATCCTAACTCAGTTCAAGTGTAGCCATGTTTACAGGATCTTCATAAGTGATATCTTATGATAAGTTTCTTTTTCTGTGTAACTTATTTCACTTAGAATCATCGTACCTGAATCCACCCATTTTGCTGCTACTGGTCTTATGACATTGATTCCATGGCTGAGGGATATTCCATCGTACGTAAGTACCACAATTTTTTGAACCATTTTTATATTTCCTTGGATAATTAAGGTGTACCCAAGTTGAGGTCCTTGTAAGCAGTGCAGCCCTAAATTTTGGGGTGGCTCTGTCTTATTGATTTTCAATTTTCCCAAGGTATATTCCCTAGACTGGAAGTGCCCTTGGCTCTGTAGCTCTGTTGTTTACTTGTTTTAGGGAACACAATGCACTCCTCCAGAGAAGCAGTTGGCAATTTACATCCCGCCCATCAGCATAACAAGGCTCCCTGTTCTCCAGGGCCTGTCTTGCCTTTCTGGTTTTTACAAATTTTGTGGATGTCCCTTTTGACCAGTGGGAAGTGATACTTCTTTGTAGTGCAGATTTGCATTGCCCGCTTCCTTGCTTGGCCAAAAAGGGCGTATGCGTTTTCTCCTGAATATATTCAGGAGAAAACGCGTACGCCCTTTTTGGCCAAGTGCATCTTTGTCGAAGTTGTGTCCCTCTTCCTGTGCTTTAAAGGCGATTCCAACGTACCTCTTGAAATCTGTTTCCTGCTATTCTGCCTCACTTTCAAGTCCGCCTCGATGTCTTCCCTCAACAGATTTTTGGACGATAGTTCTCCTTTATTGCTCTGCCAGTTTGAAAATTGCTGTGCCCCTGAGATCCATTTTTCAACTCGTTTTTTGTGAGCTGACCGCAAGTCCAAAATTTTGGTTCAGGATTTATGCTGGTTCCCGGTGGGTGGCTGAGACTTTGGTTAATTCTTCTTCCTGCCGGGAAATTAGAGTGATATGTGCCCGTCCAAATGCCTAACAGCTACTCTCTCATTGGTTCTCCCTCTTCCCTTTCATCCTCTGCCAAATTGGCAACCTGTGCGAACCAGGAGGTTAAATGGGCTGTCTCTCCAAGTTTGGAGGTTGATAGTAAAGCAGATGGAAAGTCAAACCCGAGCACCAGGATAGGGACTATTCGTTGAGTTTTAGAAATCATTCGTATTCACAGTGTGTCCGTTCTCTAGGTTTCCTGTACATGTTATAGCTGTAGTAATATTCCCTTCAACCTGGAGAGTTGGGACCCATGGAATGGGTGCCAGGCATTTGTGCTTTAAAGGGCCTGCATTTGCTCACCCAATCTCAGCAATCCTCTCAGTCCCAAGTTTCCAGCCTTATGCCACATCCAGCTGTCGTTGTAGATATGGTCATTCCAGCTTTCACCAGAAACCCTGAAGGAATTGTAAAGAATTTCCCAGTTTTTTTGTTTTGTTTTTGAAATTCCTTTTTATAGTGGGTTTGAGCTGATTCTCGCTGCCATGTTTATGCCAGTCTGACACACTTGATTCCCTTATGGAGACATATCAATACATACGTTTTAAGATTCTTACTAGTCAGATATATTCCTCTGCAGGAAATACGGGGTTTTGAGTCCCTTTCCCTGAGGAAGGTCTAGGTCTTGTCTATTCCATAGTTCATTTTTGGAACGGTACCTGTGCTTATATCAAACTCTGGTTTTATGCATCACCCAACTCTCCTTCCCCCTTAAGCAGGCATAAGAGTGTTTTCTAAATGTGAGACACTGTTCTCTTTCCTAACTCACTTCAAGTGTAGCCATGTTTACAGGATCTTCATAAGTGATATCTTATGATAAGTTTCTTTTTCTGTGTGACTTATTTCACTTAGAATCATCGTACCTGAATCTACCCATTTTGCTGCTACTTGTCTTATGACATTGATTTCATGGCTGAGGGATATTCCATCGTACGTAAGTACCACATGTTTTTGAACCATTTTTATATTTCCTGGGATATTTAAGGTGTACCCAAGTTGAGGTCCTTGTAAGCAGTGCTGCCCTAAATTTTGGAGTGGCTCTGTCTTATTGATTTTCAGTTTTCCCAAGGTATATTCCCTAGACTGGAAGTGGCCTTGGCTCTGTAGCTCTGTTGTTTACTTGTTTTAGGGAACACAATGCACTCCTCCAGAGAGGCAGTTGGCAATTTACATCCCGCCCATCAGCATAACAAGGCTCCCTGTTCTCCAGGGCCTGTCTTGCCTTTCTTGTTCTTACACATTTTTTGGATGTCCCTTTTGATCGGTGGGAAGTGATACTTCTTTGTAGTGCAGATTTGCATTGCCCGCTTGCTTGCTTGGCCAAAAAGGGCGTATGCGTTTTCTCCTGAATATATTCAGGAGAAAACGCATACGCCCTTTTTGGCCAAGTGCATCATTGTCGAAGTTGTGCCCCTCTTCCTGTGCTTTAAAGGCGATTCCAACGTACCTCTTGAAATCTGTTTCCTGCTATTCTGCCTCGCTTTCAAGTCCGCCTCGTTGCCTTCCCTCAACAGATTTTTGGACGATAGTTGTCCTTTATTACTCGGTCAGTTTGTGAATTGCTGTGCCCCTGAGCTCCATTTTTCAACTCGTTTTTGGTGAGCTGACCGCAAGTCCAAAATTTTGGTTCAGGACCTATACTGGTTCCCGGTGGGTGGCTGAGAATTTGGTTAATTCTTCTTCCTGCCGGGAAATTACAGTGATATGTGCCCGTCCAAATGCCTAACAGCTACTCTCTCATTGGTTCTCCCTCTTCCCTTTCATCCTCTGCCAAATTGGCATCCTGTGCGAACCAAGAGGTTAAAGGGGCTGTCTCTCCAAGTTGGGAGGTTGATAGTAAAGCAGACGGAAAGTCAAACCGGAGCACCAGGAGTGGGACTATGCGTTGAGTTTTAGAAACCTTTCGTATTCACAGTGTGTCCGTTCTCTAGGTTTCCCGCACATGTTATAGCTGTAGTAATATTCCCTTCAACCTGGAGAGTTCGGACCCATGGAATGGGTGCCATGCATTATTGCTTTAAAGGGTCTGCATTTGCTCACCCAATCTCACCAATCGTCTCAGTCCCAAGTGTCCCTCATTATGCCACATCCAGCTTTCGTTGTAGATGGGGTCATTCCAGCCTTCATCAGAGACCCTGAAGGAATTGTAAAGAATTTCCCAGTTTTTTTGGTTTGTTTTTGAAATTCCTTTTTATAGTGGGTTTGAGCTGATTCTCGCTGCCATGTTTATGCCAGTCTAGACACACTTGATTCCCTTACGGAGACATATCAATACATAGGTTTTAAGATTCTTACTAGTCAGATATTTTCCTCTGCGGGAAATATGGGGTTTTGAGTCCCTTTCGCTGAGGACGGTGTAGGTCTTGTCTATTCCATAGTTGGTTTTTGGAACGGTACCTGTGCTTATATCAAACTCTGGTTTTATGCATCACCCCACCTCTCCTTCCCCCTTAAGCAGGTATAAGAGTGTTTTCTAAATGTGAGACACTGTTCTCTTTCCTAACTCAGTTCAAGTGTAGCCATGTTTACAGGATCTTCATAAGTGATATCTTATGATAAGTTTCTTTTTCTGTGTGACTTATTTCACTTAGAATCATCGTACCTGAATCCACCCATTTTGCTGCTACTGGTCTTATGACATTGATTTCATGGCTGAGGGATATTCCATCGTACGTAAGTACCACAAATTTTTGAACCATGTTTATATTTTCTGGGATACTTAAGGTGTATCCAAGTTGAGGTCCTTGTGTGCAGTGCAGCCCTAAATTTTGGGGTGGCTCTGTCTTATTGATTTTCAGTTTTCCCAAGGTATATTCCCTAGACTGGTAGTGCCCTTGGCTCTGTAGCTCTGTTCTTTACTTGTTTTAGGGAACAGAATGCACTCCTCCAGAGAGGCAGTTGGCAATTTACATCCCGCCCATCAGCATAACAAGGCTCTCTGTTCTCCAGGGCCTGTCTTGCCTTTCTTGTTCTTACACATTTTGTGGATGTCCCTTTTGACCGGTGGGAAGTGATACTTCTTTGTAGTGCAGATTTGCATTGCCCGCTTGCTTGCTTGGCCAAAAAGGGCGTATGCGTTTTCTCCTGAATATATTCAGGAGAAAACGCATACGCCCTTTTTGGCCAAGTGCATCATTGTCGAAGTTGTGCCCCTCTTCCTGTGCTTTAAAGGCGATTCCAACGTACCTCTTGAAATCTGTTTCCTGCTATTCTGCCTCGCTTTCAAGTCCGCCTCGTTGCCTTCCCTCAACAGATTTTTGGACGATAGTTGTCCTTTATTACTCGGCCAGTTTGTGAATTGCTGTGCCCTGAGCTCCATTTTTCAACTCGTTTTTGGTGATCTGACCGCAAGTCCAAAATTTTGGTTCAGGACCTATACTGGTTCCAGGTGGGTGGCTGAGACTTTGGTTAATTCTTCTTCCTGCCGGGAAATTACAGTGATATGTGCCCGTCCAAATGCCTAACAGCTACTCTCTCATTGGTTCTCCCTCTTCCCTTTCATCCTCTGCCAAATTGGCAACCTGTGCGAACCAAGAGGTTAAAGGGGCTGTCTCTCCAAGTTGGGAGGTTGATAGTAAAGCAGACGGAAAGTCAAACCGGAGCACCAGGAGAGGGACTATTCGTTGAGTTTTAGAAACCTTTCGTATTCACAGTGTGTCCGTTCTCTAGGTTTCCCGCACATGTTATAGCTGTAGTAATATTCCCTTCAACCTGGAGAGTTCGGACCCATGGAATGGGTGCCATGCATTATTGCTTTAAAGGGTCTGCATTTGCTCACCCAATCTCACCAATCGTCTCAGTCCCAAGTGTCCCTCCTTATGCCACATCCAGCTGTCGTTGTAGATAGAGTCATTCCAGCTTTCATCAGAGACCCTGAAGGAATTGCAAAGAATTTCCCAGTTTTTTTGTTTTGTTTTTGAAATTCCTTTTTATAGTGGGTTTGAGCTGATTCTCGCTGCCATGTTTATGCCAGTCTAGACACACTTGATTCCCTTACGGAGACATATCAATACATAGGTTTTAAGATTCTTACTAGTCAGATATATTCCTCTGCGGGAAATATGGGGTTTTGAGTCCCTTTCGCTGAGGACGGTGTAGGTCTTGTCTATTCCATAGTTGGTTTTTGGAACGGTACCTGTGCTTATATCAAACTCTGGTTTTATGCATCACCCCACCTCTCCTTCCCCCTTAAGCAGGTATAAGAGTGTTTTCTAAATGTGAGACACTGTTCTCTTTCCTAACTCAGTTCAAGTGTAGCCATGTTTACAGGACCTTCATAAGTGATATCTTATGATAAGTTTCTTTTTCTGTGTGACTTATTTCAGTTAGAATCATCGTACCTGAATCCACCCATTTTGCTGCTACTGGTCTTATGACATTGATTTCATGGCTGAGGGATATTCCATCGTACGTAAGTACCACAATTTTTTGAACCATGTTTATATTTTCTGGTATACTTAAGGTGTATCCAAGTTGAGGTCCTTGTATGCAGTGCAGCCCTAAATTTTGGGGTGGCTCTGTCTTATTGATTTTCAGTTTTCCCAAGGTATATTCCCTAGTCTGGTAGTGCCCTTGGCTCTGTAGCTCTGTTCTTTACTTGTTTTAGGGAACAGAATGCACTCCTCCAGAGAGGCAGTTGGCAATTTACATCCCGCCCATCAGCATAACAAGGCTCCCTGTTCTCCAGGGCCTGTCTTGCCTTTCTTGTTCTTACACATTGTGTGGATGTCCCTTTTGACCGGTGGGAAGTGATACTTCTTTGTAGTGCAGATTTGCATTGCCCGCTTGCTTGCTTGGCCAAAAAGGGCGTATGCGTTTTCTCCTGAATATATTCAGGAGAAAACGCATACGCCCTTTTTGGCCAAGTGCATCATTGTCGAAGTTGTGCCCCTCTTCCTGTGCTTTAAAGGCGATTCCAACGTACCTCTTGAAATCTGTTTCCTGCTATTCTGCCTCGCTTTCAAGTCCGCCTCGTTGCCTTCCCTCAACAGATTTTTGGACGATAGTTGTCCTTTATTACTCGGCCAGTTTGTGAATTGCTGTGCCCTGAGCTCCATTTTTCAACTCGTTTTTGGTGATCTGACCGCAAGTCCAAAATTTTGGTTCAGGACCTATACTGGTTCCAGGTGGGTGGCTGAGACTTTGGTTAATTCTTCTTCCTGCCGGGAAATTACAGTGATATGTGCCCGTCCAAATGCCTAACAGCTACTCTCTCATTGGTTCTCCCTCTTCCCTTTCATCCTCTGCCAAATTGGCAACCTGTGCGAACCAAGAGGTTAAAGGGGCTGTCTCTCCAAGTTGGGAGGTTGATAGTAAAGCAGACGGAAAGTCAAACCGGAGCACCAGGAGAGGGACTATTCGTTGAGTTTTAGAAACCTTTCGTATTCACAGTGTGTCCGTTCTCTAGGTTTCCCGCACATGTTATAGCTGTAGTAATATTCCCTTCAACCTGGAGAGTTCGGACCCATGGAATGGGTGCCATGCATTATTGCTTTAAAGGGTCTGCATTTGCTCACCCAATCTCACCAATCGTCTCAGTCCCAAGTGTCCCTCCTTATGCCACATCCAGCTGTCGTTGTAGATAGAGTCATTCCAGCTTTCATCAGAGACCCTGAAGGAATTGCAAAGAATTTCCCAGTTTTTTTGTTTTGTTTTTGAAATTCCTTTTTATAGTGGGTTTGAGCTGATTCTCGCTGCCATGTTTATGCCAGTCTAGACACACTTGATTCCCTTACGGAGACATATCAATACATAGGTTTTAAGATTCTTACTAGTCAGATATATTCCTCTGCGGGAAATATGGGGTTTTGAGTCCCTTTCGCTGAGGACGGTGTAGGTCTTGTCTATTCCATAGTTGGTTTTTGGAACGGTACCTGTGCTTATATCAAACTCTGGTTTTATGCATCACCCCACCTCTCCTTCCCCCTTAAGCAGGTATAAGAGTGTTTTCTAAATGTGAGACACTGTTCTCTTTCCTAACTCAGTTCAAGTGTAGCCATGTTTACAGGACCTTCATAAGTGATATCTTATGATAAGTTTCTTTTTCTGTGTGACTTATTTCAGTTAGAATCATCGTACCTGAATCCACCCATTTTGCTGCTACTGGTCTTATGACATTGATTTCATGGCTGAGGGATATTCCATCGTACGTAAGTACCACAATTTTTTGAACCATGTTTATATTTTCTGGTATACTTAAGGTGTATCCAAGTTGAGGTCCTTGTATGCAGTGCAGCCCTAAATTTTGGGGTGGCTCTGTCTTATTGATTTTCAGTTTTCCCAAGGTATATTCCCTAGACTGGTAGTGCCCTTGGCTCTGTAGCTCTGTTCTTTACTTGTTTTAGGGAACAGAATGCACTCCTCCAGAGAGGCAGTTGGCAATTTACATCCCGCCCATCAGCATAACAAGGCTCCCTGTTCTCCAGGGCCTGTCTTGCCTTTCTTGTTCTTACACATTGTGTGGATGTCCCTTTTGACCGGTGGGAAGTGATACTTCTTTGTAGTGCAGATTTGCATTGCCCGCTTGCTTGCTTGGCCAAAAAGGGCGTATGCATTTTCTCCTGAATATATTCAGGAGAAAACGCATACGCCCTTTTTGGCCAAGTGCATCATTGTCGAAGTTGTGCCCCTCTTCCTGTGCTTTAAAGGCGATTCCAACGTACCTCTTGAAATCTGTTTCCTGCTATTCTGCCTCGCTTTCAAGTCCGCCTTGTTGCCTTCCCTCAACAGATTTTTGGACGATAGTTGTCCTTTATTACTCGGCCAGTTTGTGAATTGCTGTGCCCCGGAGCTCCATTTTTCAACTCGTTTTTGGTGAGCTGACCGCAAGTCCAAAATTTTGGTTCAGGACCTATACTGGTTCCCGGTGGGTGGCTGAGAATTTGGTTAATTCTTCTTCCTGCCGGGAAATTACAGTGATATGTGACCGTCCAAATGCCTAACAGCTACTCTCTCATTGGTTCTCCCTCTTCCCTTTCATCCTCTGCCAAATTGGCAACCTGTGCGAACCAAGAGGTTAAAGGGGCTGTCTATCCAAGTTGGGAGGTTGATAGTAAAGCAGACAGAAAGTCAAACCGGAGCACCAGGAGAGGGACTATGCGTTGAGTTTTAGAAACCTTTCATATTCACAGTGTGTCCGTTCTCTAGGTTTCCCGCACATGTTATAGCTGTAGTAATATTCCCTTCAACCTGGAGAGTTCGGACGCATGGAATGGGTGCCATGCATTATTGCTTTAAAGGGTCTGCATTTGCTCACCCAATCTCACCAATCGTCTCAGTCCCAAGTGTCCCTCCTTATGCCACATCCAGCTGTCGTTGTAGATAGGGTCATTCCAGCTTTCATCAGAGACCCTGAAGGAATTGCAAAGAATTTCCTAGTTTTCTTGTTTTGTTTTTGAAATTCCTTTTTATAGTGGGTTTGAGCTGATTCTCGCTGCCATGTTTATGCCAGTCTAGACACACTTGATTCCCTTACGGAGACATATCAATACATAGGTTTTAAGATTCTTACTAGTCAGATATTTTCCTCTGCGGGAAATATGGGGTTTTGAGTCCCTTTCGCTGAGGACGGTGTAGGTCTTGTCTATTCCATAGTTGGTTTTTGGAACGGTACCTGTGCTTATATCAAACTCTGGTTTTATGCATCACCCCACCTCTCCTTCTCCCTTAAGCAGGTATAAGAGTGTTTTCTAAATGTGAGACACTGTTCTCTTTCCTAACTCAGTTCAAGTGTAGCCATGTTTACAGGATCTTCATAAGTGATATCTTATGATAAGTTTCTTTTTCTGTGTGACTTATTTCACTTAAAATCATCGTACCTGAATCCACCCATTTTGCTGCTACTGGTCTTATGACATTGATTTCATGGCTGAGGGATATTCCATCGTACGTAAGTACCACAATTTTTTGAACCATGTTTATATTTTCTGGGATACTTAAGGTGTATCCAAGTTGAGGCCCTTGTATGCAGTGCAGCCCTAAATTTTGGGGTGGCTCTGTCTTATTGATTTTCAGTTTTCCCAAGGTATATTCCCTAGACTGGTAGTGCCCTTGGCTCTGTAGCTCTGTTCTTTACTTGTTTTAGGGAACAGAATGCACTCCTCCAGAGAGGCAGTTGGCAATTTACATCCCGCCCATCAGCATAACAAGGCTCCCTGTTCTCCAGGGCCTGTCTTGCCTTTCTTGTTCTTACACATTTTGTGGATGTCCCTTTTGACCGGTGGGAAGTGATACTTCTTTGTAGTGCAGATTTGCATTGCCCGCTTGCTTGCTTGGCCAAAAAGGGCGTATGCGTTTTCTCCTGAATATATTCAGGAGAAAACGCATACGCCCTTTTTGGCCAAGTGCATCATTGTCGAAGTTGTGCCCCTCTTCCTGTGCTTTAAAGGCGATTCCAATGTACCTCTTGAAATCTGTTTCCTGCTATTCTGCCTCGCTTTCAAGTCTGCCTCGTTGCCTTCCCTCAACAGAATTTTGGACGATAGTTGTCCTTTATTACTTGGCCAGTTTGTGAATTGCTGTGCCCCTGAGCTCCATTTTTCAACTCGTTTTTGGTGAGCTGACCGCAAGTCCAAAATTTTGGTTCAGGACCTATACTGGTTCCCGGTGGGTGGCTGAGAATTTGGTTAATTCTTCTTCCTCCCGGGAAATTACAGTGATACGTGCCCGTCCAAATGCCTAACAGCTACTCTCTCATTGGTTCTCCCTCTTCCCTTTCATCCTCTGCCAAATTGGCAACCTGTGCGAACCAGGAGGTTAAAGGGGCTGTCTCTCCAAGTTGGGAGGTTGATAGTACAGCATATGGAAAGTCAAACTGGGGCTCCAGGAGAGGGACTATTCGTTGAGTTTTAGAAACCTTTCATATTCACAGTGTGTCCGTTCTCTAGGTTTCCCTTACATGTTATAACTGTAGTAATATTCCCTCTAACCTGGAGAGTTGGGAACCATGGAATGGGTGCCAGGCATTTGTGCTTTAAAGGGTCTGCATTTGCTCACCCAATCTCACCAATCGTCTCAGTGTCAAGTGTCCCTCCTTATGCCACATCCAGCTGTCATTGTAGATAGGGTCATTCCAGGTTTCATCAGAGACCCTGAAGGAATTTTAAAGAATTATGCAGTTTTTTCGTTTTGTTTTTGAAATTCCTTTTTATAA
This sequence comes from Hyperoodon ampullatus, assembly GCF_949752795.1. NCBI lineage: Eukaryota > Metazoa > Chordata > Mammalia > Artiodactyla > Ziphiidae > Hyperoodon > Hyperoodon ampullatus. The sequence goes on along the minus strand of NW_027640676.1, from coordinate 803,699 downwards.
TGGGTTTGAGCTGATTCTCGCTGCCATGTTTATGCCAGTCTAGACACACTTGATTCCCTTACGGAGACATATCAATACACAGGTTTTAAGATTCTTACTAGTCAGATATATTTCTCTGCAGGAAATATGGGGTAATGAGACCCTTTCACTGAGGAAGGTGTAGGTCTTGTCTATTCCATAGTTGGTTTTTGGAACGGTACCTGTGCTTATATCAAACTCTGGTTTTATGCATCACGCCACCTCTCCTTCCCCCTTAAGCAGGCATAAGAGTGTTTTCTAAATGTGAGACACTGTTCTCTTTCCTAACTCAGTTCAAGTGTAGCCATGTTTATAGAATCTTCATAAGTGATATCTTATGATAAGTTTCTTTTTCTGTGTGACTTATTTCACTTAGAATCATCGTACCTGAAACCACCCATTTTGCTGCTACTGGTCTTATGACATTGATTTCATGGCTGAGGGATATTCCATCGTACGTAAGTACCACAATTTTTTGAACCATTTTTATATTTCCTGGGATATTTAATGTGTACCCAAGTTGAGGTCCTTGTAAGCAGTGCAGCCCTAAATTTTTTGGTGGCTCTGTCTTATTGATTTTCAGTTTTCCCAAGGTATATTCCCTAGACTGGAAGTGCCCTTGCCTCTGTAGCTCTGTTCTTTACTTGTTTTAGGGAACACAATGTACTCCTCCAGAGAGGCAGTTGGCAATTTACATCCCGCCCATCAGCATAACAAGGCTCCCTGTTCTCCATGGCCTGTCTTGCCTTTCTAGTTTTTACTCATTTTGTGGTTGTCCCTTTTGACCGGTGGGAAGTGATACATCTTTGTAGTGCAGATTTGCAATGTCCGCTTGCTTGCTTGGTCAAAAATGCCGTATGCGTTTTCTCCTGAATATATTCAGGAGAAAACTCATACACCCTTTTTGGCCAAGTGCATCATTGTCGAAGTTTTGCCCCTCTTCCTGTGCTTTAAAGGCGATTCCAACATACCTCTTGAAATCTGTTTCCTGCTATTCTGCCTCGCTTTCAAGTCCGCCTCGTTGCCTTCCCTCAACAGATTTTTGGACGATAGTTGTTCTTTATTACTCGGCCAATTTGTGAATTGCTGTGCCCCTGAGCTCCATTTTTCAACTCGTTTTCGGTGAGCTGATAGCAAGTCCAAAATTTTGGTTCAGGACCTATGCTGGTTCCCAGTGCGGGGCTGAGACTTTGGTTAATTCTTCTTCCTGCCGGGAAGTTAGAGTGATATGTGCCCGTCCAAATGCCTAACAGCTACTCTCTCATTGGTTCTCCCTCTTCCCTTTCATCCGCTGCCAAATTGGAAACCTGTGCGAACCAGGAGGTTAAAGGGGCTGTCTCTCCAAGTTGGGAGATTGATAGTAAAGCAGATGGAAAGTCAAACCGGAGCACCATGGGAGGGTCTATTCGTTGAGTTTTAGAAACCTTTCGTATTCACAGTGTGTCCGTTCTCTAGGTTTCCCGTACATGTTATAGCTGTAGTAATATTCCCTTCAACCTGGAGAGTTGGGACCCATGGAATGGGTGCCAGGCATTATTGCTTTAAAGGGACTGCATTTCCTCACCCAATCTCACCAATCCTCTCAGTCCCAAGTGTCCAGCCTTATGCCACCTCCAGCTGTCGTTGTAGAAAGGGTCATTCCAGGTTTCATCAGAGACCCTGAAGGAATTGTAAAGAATTTCCCAGTTTTTTTGTTTTGTTTTTGAAATTCCTTTTTATAGTGGGTTTGAGCTGATTCTCGCTGCCATGTTTATGCCAGTCTAGACACACTTGATTCCCTTACGGAGACATATCAATACATAGGTTTTAAGATTTTTACTAGTCAGATATATTCCTCTGCGGGAAATATGGGGTTTTGAGTCCCTTTCACTGAGGAAGGTGTAGGTCTGACTATTACATAGTTGGTTTTTGGAATGGTATCTGTGCTTATATCAAATTCTGGTTTTATGCATCACCTCACCTCTCCTTCCGCCTTAAGCAGGCATAAGAGTGTTTTCTAAATGTGAGACACTGTTCTCTTTCCTAACTCAGTTCAAGTGTAGCCATGTTTACAGGATCTTCATAAGTGATATCTTATGATAAGTTTCTTTTTCTGTTTGACTTATTTCACTTAGAATCATCGTACCTGAATCCAGCTATTTTGCTGCTACTGCTCTTATGCCATTGATTTCATAGCTGAGGGATATTCCATCGTACGTAAGTACCACAATTTTTTGAACCATTTTTATATTTCCCGTGATATTTAAGGCGTACCCAGCTTGAGGTCCTTGTAAGCAGTGCAGCCCTAAATTTTGGGGTGGCTCTGTCTTATTGATTTTCAGTTTTCCCAAGGTATATTCCCTAGACTGGAAGTGCCCTTGGCTCTGTAGCTCTGTTCTTTACTGGTTTTAGAGAACACAATGCACTGCTCCAGAGAGGCAGTTGGCAATTTACATCCCGCCCATCAGCATAACAAGGCTCCCTGTTCTCCAGGGCCTGTCTTGCCTTTCTTGTTCTTACACATTTTGTGGATGTCCCTTTTGACCGGTGGGAAGTGATACTTCTTTGTAGTCCAGATTTGCATTGCCCGCTTGCTTGCTTGGCCAAAAAGGGCGTATGCGTTTTCTCCTGAATATATTCAGGAGATAACGCATACGCCCTTTTTGGCCAAGTGCATCATTGTCGAAGTTGTGCCCCTCTTCCTGTGCTTTAAAGGCGATTCCAACGTACCTCTTGAAATCTGTTTCCTGCTATTCTGCCTCGCTTTCAAGTCCGCCTCGTTGCCTTCCCTCAACAGATTTTTGGACGATAGTTGTCCTTTATTACTCGGCCAGTTTGTGAATTGCTGTGCCCCTGAGCTCCATTTTTCAACTCGTTTTTGGTGAGCTGACCGCAAGTCCAAAATTTTGGTTCAGGACCTATACTGGTTCCCGTGGGTGGCTGAGACATTGGTTAATTCTTCTTCCTGCCGTGAAATTACAGTGATATGTGCCCGTCCAAATGCCTACCAGCTAATCTCTCATTGGTTCTCCCTCTTCCCTTTCATCCTCTGCCAAATTGGCAACCTGTGCGAACCAGGAGGTTAAAGGGGCTGTCTCTCCAAGTTGGGAGGTTGATAGTAAAGCAGATGGAAAGTCAAACCGGAGCACCAGGAGAGGGACTATTCGTTGAGTTTTAGAAACCTTTCGTATTCACAGTGTATCCGCTCTCTAGGTTTCCCGTACACGTTATAACTGTAGTAATATTCCCTTCAACCTGGAGAGTTGGGACCCATGGAATGTGTGCCATGCATTATTGCTTTAAAGGGTCTGCATTTGCTCACCCAATCTCACCAATCGTCTCAGTCCCAAGTGTCCCTCGTTATGCCACATCCAGCTGTCATTGTAGATAGGGTCATTCCAGGTTTCATCAGAGACCCTGAAGGAATTGTAAAGAATTTCCCAGTTTTTTGTTTTGTTTTTGAAACTCCTTTTTATAGTGGGTTTGAGCTGATTCTCGCTGCCATGTTTATGCCCGTCTAGACACACTTGATTCCCTTACGGAGACATATCAATATATAGGTTTTAAGATTATTACTAGTCAGATATATTCCTCTGCGGGAAATATGGGGTTTTGAGTCCCTTTCACTGAGGAAGGTGTAGGTCTTGTCTATTCCATAGTTGGTTTTTGGAACGGTACCTGTGCTTATATCAAACTCTGGTTTTATGCATCACCCCACCTCTGCTTCCCTCTTTAGCAGGCATAAGAGTGTTTTCTAAATGTGAGACACTGTTCGCTTTCCTAACTCAGTTCAAGTATAGCCATGTTTACAGGATCTTCATAAGTGATATCTTATGATAAGTTTCTTTTTCTGTGTGACTTATTTCACTTAGGATCATCGTACCTGAATCCACCCATTTTGCTGCTACTGGTCTTAAGACATTGTTTTCATGGCTGAGGGATATTCCATCGTACGTAAGTACCACAATTTTCTGAACCATTTTTACATTTCCTGGGATATTTAAGGTGTACCCAAGTTGAGGTCCTTGTAAGCAGTGCAGCCCTAAATTTTGGGGTGGCTCTGTCTTATTGATTTTCAGTTTTCCCAAGGTATATTCCCTAGACTGGAAGTGCCCTTGGCTCTGTAGCTCCGTTTTTTACTTGTTTTAGGTAACACAATGCACACCTCCAGAGAGGCAGTTGGCAATTTACATCCCGCCCATCAGCATAACAAGGTTCCCTGTTCTCCAGGGCCTGTCTTGCCTTTCTGGTTTTTACACATTTTGTGGATGTCCCTTTTGACCGGTGGGAAGTGATACTTCTTTGTAGTGCAGATTTGCATTGCCCGCTTGCTTGCTTGGCCAAAAAGGGCATATGCGTTTTCTCCTGAATATATTCAGGAGAAAACGCATACGCCCTTTTTGGCCAAGTGCATCATTGTCGAAGTTGTGCCCCTCTTCCTGTGCTTTAAAGGCGATTCCAACGTACCTCTTGAAATCTGTTTCCTGCTATTCTGCCTCGCTTTCAAGTCCACCTCGTTGCCTTCCCTCAACAGATTTTTGGACGATAGTTATCCTTTATTACTCGGCCAGTTTGGGAATGGCTGTGCCCCTGAGCTCCATTTTTCAACTCGTTTTTGGTGAGCTGACCGCAAGTCCAAAATTTTGGTTCAGGACCTATACTGGTTCCCAGTGGGGGGCTGAGACTTTGGTTAATTCTTCTTCGTGCCAGGAAATTACAGTGATATGTGCCCTTCCAAATGCCTAACAGCTACTCTCTCATTGGTTCTCCCTCTTCCCTTTCATCCCCTGCCAAATTGGCAACCTGTGCGAACCAGGAGCTTAAATGGGCTGTCTCTCCAAGTTGGGAGGTTGATAGTAAAGCAGATGGAAAGTCAAACCGGAGCACCAGGAGAGGGAATATTCGTTGAGTTTTAGAAACCTTTCGTATTCACAGTGTGTCCGTTCTCTAGGTTTCCCGTACATGTTATAGCAGTAGTAATATTCCCTTCAACCTGGAGAGTTGGGACCCATGGAATGGGGGCCAGGCATTTGTGCTTTAAAGGGTCTGCATTTGCTCACCCAATCTCACCAATCGTCTCAGTCCCAAGTGTCCCTCGTTATGCCACATCCAGCTGTCATTGTAGATAGGGTCATTCCAGGTTTCATCAGAGACCCTGAAGGAATTGTAAAGAATTTCCCAGTTTTTTGTTTTGTTTTTGAATCTCCTTTTTATAGTGGGTTTGAGCTGATTCTCGCTGCCATGTTTATGCCAGTCTAGACACACTTGATTCCCTTACGGAAACATATCAATACATAGGTTTTAAGATTCTTACTAGTCAGATATATTCCTCTGTGGGAAATATGGGGTTTTGAGTCCCTTTCACTGAGGAAGGTGTAGGTCTTGTCTATTCCATAGTTGGTTTTTGGAACAGTACCTGTGCTTATATTAAACTCTGGTTTTATGCAGCACCCCACCTCTCCTTCCCCCTGAAGCAGGCATAAGTGTGTTTTCTAAATGTGAGACCCTGTTCTCTTTCCTAACTCAGTTCAAGTGTAGCCATGTTTACAGGATCTTCATAAGTGATATCTTATGATAAGTTTCTTTTTCTGTGTGACTTATTTCACTTAGGATCATCGTACCGGAATCCACCCATTTTGCTGCTACTGGTCTTATGACATTGATTTCATGGCTGAGGGATATTCCATCGTACGTAAGTACCACAATTTTCTGAACAATTTTTATATTTCCTCGGATATTTAAGGTGTACCCTAGTTGAGGTCCTTGTAAGCAGTGCAGCCCTAAATTTTGGGGTGGCTCTGTCTTATTGATTTTCAGTTTTCCCAAGGTATATTCCCTAGACTGGAAGTGCCCTTGGCTCTGTAGCTCTGTTCTTTACTGGTTTTAGGTTACACAATGCACTCCTCCAGAGAGGCAGTTGGCAATTTACATCCCGCCCATCAGCATAACAAGGCTCCCTGTTCTCCAGGGCCTGTCTTGCCTTTCAGGTTTTTACACATTTTGTGGATGTCCCTTTTGACCGGTGGGAAGTGATACTTCTTTGTAGTCCAGATTTGCATTGCCCGCTTGTTTGCTTGGCCAAAAAGGGCGTATGCGTTTTCTCCTGAATATATTCAGGAGAAAACGCATACGCCCTTTTTGGCCAAGTGCATCATTGTCGAAGTTGCGCCCCTCTTCCTGTGCTTTAAAGGTGATTCCAACGTACCTCTTGAAATCTGTTTCCTGCTATTCTTCCTCGCATTCAAGTCCGCCTCGTTGCCTTCCCTCAACAGATTTTTGGACGATAGTTGTCTTTTATTACTCGGCCAGTTTGTGAATTGCTGTGCCCCTGAGCTCCATTTTTCAACTCTTTTTTGGTGAGCTGAGCGCAAGTCCAAAACTTTGGTTCAGGACCTATACTGGTTCCCGGTGGGTGGCTGAGACTTTGGTTAATTCTTCTTCCTGCCGGAAAATTACAGTGATATGTGCCCGTCCAAATGCCTAACAGCTAATCACTCATTGGTTCTCCCTCTTCCCTTTCATCCTCTGCCAAATTGGCAACCTGTGCGAAACAGGATGTAAAAGGGGCTGTCTCTCCAAGCTGGGAGGTTGATAGTAAAGCAGATGGAATGTCAAACCGGAGCACCAGGAGAGGGACTGTTCGTTGAGTTTTAGAAACCTTTCGTATTCACTGTGTGTCCGTACTCTAGGTTTCCCGTACATGTTATAGCTGTAGTAATATTCCCCTCAACCTGGAGAGTTGGGACCCATGGAATGGGTGCCAGGCATTTGTGCTTTAAAGGGTCTGCATTTGCTCACCCAATCTCACCAATCCTCTCAGTCCCAAGTGTCCCTCCTTATGCCACATCCAGCTGTCATTGTAGATAAGGTCATTCCAGGTTTCATCAGAGACGCTGAAGGAATTGTAAAGAATTTCCTAGTTTTCTTGTTTTGTTTTTGAAATTCCTTTTTATAGTGGGTTTGAGCTGATTCTCGCTGCCATGTTTATGCCAGTCTAGACACCCTTGATTCCCTTACGGAGACATATCAATACATAGGTTTTAAGATTCTTACTAGTCAGATATATTCCTGTGCGGGAAATATGGGGTTTTGAGTCCCTTTGACTGAGGAAGGTGTAGGTCTTGTCTATTCCATAGTTGGTTTTTGGAACGGTACCTGTGCTTATATCAAACTCTGGTTTTATGCATCACCCCATCTCTCCTTCCCCCTTAAGCAGGCATAAAAGTGTTTTCTAAATGTGAGACACTGTTCTCTTTCCTAACTCAGTTCAAGTGTAGCCATGTTTACAGGATCTTCATAAGTGATATCTTATGATAAATTTCTTTTTCTGTGTGACTTATTTCACTTAGAATCATCGTACCTGAATCCACCCATTTTGCTGCTACTGGTCTTATGACATTGATTTCATGGCTGAGGGATATTCCATCGTACTTAAGTACCGCAATTTTCTGAACCATTTTTATATTTCCTGTGATATTTAAGGTGTACTCAAATTGAGGTCCTTGTAAGCAGTACAGCCCTAAATTTTGGGGTGGCTCTGTCTTATTGATTTTCAGTTTTCCCAAGGTATATTCCCTAGACTGGAAGTGCCCTTGGCTCTGTAGCTCTGTTGTTTACTTGTTTTAGGGAACACAATGCACTCCTCCAGAGAGGCAGTTGGCAATTTACATCCCGCCCATCAGCATAACAAGGCTCCCTGTTCTCCAGGGCCTGTCTTGTCTTTCTGGTTTTTACACATTTTGTGGATGTCGCTTTTGACCGGTGGGAAGTGATACTTCTTTGTAGTACAGATTTGCATTGCCCGCTTGCTTGCTTGGCCAAAAAGGGCGTATGCGTTTTCTCCTGAATATATTCAGGAGATAACGCATACGCCCTTTTTGGCCAAGTGCATCATTGTCGAAGTTGGGCCCCTCTTCCTGTGCTTTAAAGGCGATTCCAACGTACCTCTTGAAATCTGTTTCCTGCTATTCTGCCTCGCTTTCAAGTCCGCCTCGTTGCCTTCCCTCAACAGATTTTTGGACGATAGTTGTCCTTTATTACTCGGCCAGTTTGTGAATTGCTGTGCCCCTGAGCTCCATTTTTCAACTCGTTTTGGGTGAGCTGACCGCAAGTCCAAAATTTTGGTTCAGGACCTATACTGGTTCCCGTGGGTGGCTGAGACATTGGTTAATTCTTCTTCCTGCCGTGAAATTACAGTGATATGTGCCCGTCCAAATGCCTACCAGCTAATCTCTCATTGGTTCTCCCTCTTCCCTTTCATCCTCTGCCAAATTGGCAACCTGTGCGAACCAGGAGGTTAAAGGGGCTGTCTCTCCAAGTTGGGAGGTTGATAGTAAAGCAGATGGAAAGTCAAACCGGAGCACCAGGAGAGGGACTATTCGTTTAGTTTTAGAAACCTTTCGTATTCACAGTGTGTCCGCTCTCTAGGTTTCCCGTACATGTTATAACTGTAGTAATATTCCCTTCAACCTGGAGAGTTGGGACCCATGGAATGTGTGCCATGCATTATTGCTTTAAAGGGTCTGCATTTGCTCACCCAATCTCACCAATCCTCTCAGTCCCAAGTGTCCCTCCTTATGCCACATCCAGCTGTCGTTGTAGATAGGGTCATTCCAGGTTTCATCAGAGACCCTGAAGGAATTGTAAAGAATTTCCCAGTTTTTTTGTTTTGTTTTTGAAATTCCTTTTTATAGTGGGTTTGAGCTGATTCTCTCTGCCATGTTTATGCCAGTCTAGACACACTTGATTCCCTTACGGAGACATATCAATACATAGGTTTTAAGATTCTTACTAGTCAGATATATTCCTCTGCGGGAAATATGGGGTTTTGAGTCCCTTTCACTGAGGAAGGTGTAGGTCTTGTCTATTCCATAGTTGGTTTTTGGAACGGTACCTGAGCTTATATCAAACTCTGGTTTTATTCATCACCCCACATCTGCTTTCCCCTTTAGCATGCATAAGAGTGTTTTCTAAATATGAGACTCTGTTCCCTTTCCTAATTCCTTCCATGTGTAGCCATGTTTATATACCCTTCATAAGTGATATCTTATGATAAGTTTATTTTTCTGTGTGTTTTTTTCAGTTAGAGTCATCGTACTTGAATCCCGTCATTATGTTGCTACTGGCCTTATTACATTGACTTCATTGCTGAGGGATATTCCATCATACGTATTTACCACAATTTCTTTACTATTTTTGTCTTTCCTGGGATATATAAGGTGTCCCGAAGTCGAGGTTCTTGTAAGCAGTGCTGCCATAAATTTTGGGGTGGCTGTGTCTTATTGATTTTCAATTTTACCAAGGTATATTCCCATGACTGGAAGTGCCTTAGGTTGTGAAGCACTGTTGTTTACTGCTTTTTGGGAACACAATGCACTCCTCCAGAGTGGCTGTTGGCAAATTACAACCCACCCATCCGCATAACAAGGCTCCCTCTTCTCCAGATCCTGTCTTGCCTTTCTTGTTTTTACACATTTTACGGATGTCCCTTTTGACCGGTTGGAAGTGATACTTCTTGGTAGTGCAGATTTGCATTGTGCGGTTGCTTGGTTGGCCAAAAAGGGCGTATGCGTTTTCTCCTGAATATATTCAGGAGAAAATGCATGCGCCCTTTATGGACAATTCCATAATTGTCGAAGTTGTGATGCTTTTCCTGTGTTTAAAGGCGATTCCAATGTACTTCTGGAAATCTGTTTCGTGCACTTCTGCCTCATTTTCAAGTCCGCCTCATGGCTTTCTCTCAACAGATTTTTGGAAGAGAGTAGTCCTTTATAACTCTGCAAGTTAGTGAATTGCTGTGCCCCTGAGCTCCATTTTTCAACTCGCGTTTTTGTGAGCTGACTACCAATCCACAATTTTGCTTCAGGACCTATACTGGTTCCATTGGGGGGGCTGGCTCTGAGTTTGTTAATTCTTCTTCGTGACGGGAATTTAGAGTGACATATGGCCATCCAAATGCCTACAGCTACTCTCTAATTGTTTCTCCCTCTTCCCTTATATCCTCTACACAACGTGCCAACTGTGCGAACCAGGAGGTTATAGGTGCTGACTCTCCAACTTGGGAGATTAATACTAAAGCAGTTGGAATGTCAAACTGGTGCACAAGGAGAGAAAAAAAATTAGTAGAGTTTTAGAAACCTTTCACCATCAGATGGTGTCCATTCTCTAGGTTTCCCATACATGTTATAACTGTAGTGATATTCCCTTCTACCTGGAGAGTTGGGACCCATGGAATGGGTGCCAGGTATTATTGCTTTAAACGGTCTGCATTTTCTCACCCAATCTCACCAATCCTCTCAGTCCCAAGTGACCAGCCTTATGCCACATCCAGCTGTCGTTGTAGGTAGGGTCATTCTAAGTTTCATCAGAACCCCTGAAGGTATTGTGTAAGAATTTCACTGTTTATTTGTTTTGTTTTGAAATTCATTTTTATAGTGGGTTTGAGCTGATTCTCTCTGCCGTGTTTATGTCATTCTAGACACACTTGGTTCCCTTATGGAGACATATCAATACATAGGTTTTAAGATTCTTACTAGTCAGATATACTACTCTGCGGGGAATAGGGGTGTTGAGGCCCGTTCAGTGAGGAAAGTGTAGGTCTTGTCTATTTTGTATTTGGTTTATGCAACCGTACCTGTTCTAATATCAAACTCTGGTTTTATGCATAACCCCACCTCTCCTTTCCTCTTGAGCAGGCATAAGAGTGTTTTCTAAATGTGAGACTCTTCTCTTTCCTAATTCAGTTCATGTGTATCCATGTTTACAAGACCTTCATAAGTGATATCTTATGATAAGTTTCTTTTTCTGTGTGACTTATTTCAGTTAGAATCATTGTACATGAATTCACTCATTATGCTGCTACTGGTCTTATGACATTGATTTCATGGCTGAGGGATATTCCATCGTACATATGTACCACAATTTCTTTACTATTTTTGTCTTTACTGGGATATTTAATGTGTCCCGAAGTCGAGGTTCTTGTAAGCAGTGCTGCCCTATATTTTGGGTTGGCTGTGTCTTATTGATTTTCAATTTCCCCAAGGTATATTCCCATGACTGGAAGTGCCTTAGGTTGTGAAGCTCTGTTGTTTAATTCTTTTAGGGAACACAATGCACTCCTCCAGAGTGGCTGTTGGCAATCTGCATCCCACCCATCAGCATAACAAGGCTCCCTGTTCTCTAGAGCCCCTCTTGCCTTTCTGGTTTTTACACATTTTACGGATATCCCTTTTGACTGGTGGGAAGTGATACTTCTTTGTAGTGCAGATTTGCATTGTGCGGTTGCTTGGTTGGCCAATATGGGTGTATGCGTTTTCTCCTGAATATATTCAGGAGAAAACGCATGCGCCCTTTATGGACAATTCCATAATTGTCGAAGTTGTGATGCTTTTCCTGTGTTTAAAGGTGATTCCAATGTACTTCTGGAAATCTGTTTCATGCAAATCTCCCTCATTTTCAAGTCCGCCTCATGGCTTTTCCTCAACAGATTTTTGGAAGAGAGTAGTCCTGTATAACTCTGCAAGTTAGTGAATTGCTGTGCCCCTGAGCTCCATTTTTCAACTTGTGTTTTTGTGAGCTCACCGCAAACCCACAATTTTGCTTCAGGACCTATACTAGTTATGGGGGTGGGGCAGGCTGAGAGTTTGGTTAATTCTTCTTCGTGACGGGAAATTAGAGTGACATGTGGCCGTCCAAATGCCTACAGCTACTCTCTCATTGGTTCTCCCTCTTCCCTTATATCCTCTGCACAATGTGCCAACTGTGCGAACCAGGAGGTTATAGGGGCTGACTCTCCAAGTTGGAAGATTGATATTAAAGCAGTTGGAATGTCAAGCTGCAGCACATGGAGGGAAAAAAATTAGTAGAGTTTTAGAAACCTTTCACCATCAGAGGGTGTCCATTCTCTAGGTTTCCCATACATGTTATAACTGTAGTGATATTCCCTTCTACCTGGAGAGTTGGGAACCATGGAATCAGTGGCAGGCATTATTGATTTAAAGCGTCTGCATTTTCTCACCCAATCTCACCAATCCTCTCAGTCCCAGGTGAACAGCCTTATGCCACGTCCAGCTGTTGTTGTAGATAGGGTCATTCCAAGTTTCATCAGAACCCCTGAAGGTGTTGTGTAAGAATTTCACTGTTTCTTTGTTTTGTTTTGAAATTCCTTTTTATAGTGGGTTTGAGCTGATTCTCACTGCCGTGTTTATGTCATTCTAGACACACTTGGTTCCCTTATGGAGACATATCAATACATAGGTTTTAAGATCCTTACTAGTCAGATATATTTCTCTGTGGGGAATAGGGGTGGTGAGTCCCATTCACTGAGGAAGGAGTTGGGCTTGTCTCTTCTGTATTTGGATTATGGAACGGTACCTGTGTTAATATCAAACTCTGGTTTTGTGTGTCTCCCCACCTCTCCTTCCCCCTTAAGCAAGCATAAGAGTGTTTTCTAAATCTGAGACTCTGTTCTCTTTCCTAATTCAGTTCATATGTAGCCAGGTTTACATTCCCTTCATAAGTGATATCTTATATCAGAATGTACCATGGCCCTTGTCATAATAATGCTCCATGACCCCTGTCATCACAATGCTCCATTCCCTGGTTATCACAATGCTCCATGTCCCTTGTCATAACAATTCTCCATGTACTTGTCATCACAATGCTACATGACACTTCTCATCACAAAGTTACATGCTCGTTTCATCACAATTCCCCATGCACTTGTCATTGCAATGTTCCATGACCCCTGTCATAGCAAGCTCCAAGTGTTTGTCATCACAATGCTTCACGACTTTATCATCTAAATTCTCAATGGCACTTTTCATCACAATGTTCCGTACCCTTGTCATCACAATGCTCCATGCCCTTGTCATCACAATGCTCCATGACCCCTGTCATCACAATGCTCCCTGACACCTGTCATCACAATGCTTCATGCCCCTTGTCATTACAGTGCTCCATGATGCTCGTCATCACAATTACCCATGGTCTTCTCATCACAATGCTCCACGGTTTTGCCATCACAATGCTCCATGCCCTGGTCATCTCAAAGCTCAATGTCCCTTGTCCTCACAATTCTCCACGTCCTTGTCATCACAATGCTCCATGGCACTTCTCATCACAATGTTATATGCTCTTGTCATAACAATACTCCATGCACTTGTCATCTCAATGCTCCATGACCCCTGTCATAGGAAGCTCCATGCGCTTGTCATCACAATGTTTCAGGACATGGACATTAAAATTATCAATGGCCCTTGTCATCTCAATGCTCCATGCGCTTATCATCACAATGCTCCTTTACCTTTGTCACAACAATCCTCCATGACACTCGGCATCACAATGCTCCGTGCTATTGTCATCACAATGGAACATGACATATGTCATCACAATGCTCCCTGACACCTGTCTTCACAATACTCCATGACCTTGTCATCACAATGCTCCATGCCCTTGTCATCACAATGTGCCATGCCCACTGTCATCAAAATAATCCATGAAACTTGTCAGACCAAAGCTCCATGCCACCTTTCATCACAATGCTCCATGAACACTGTCATCACAATGCACCATGCCCATCATCATAATGCTTCATGCTCTTGTCATCACAGTGAAATCAAAATGCTCCATGACCTCTGTCATCACAATGCTCCAAACCCTTGTGATCACAATGTTCCATAACACTTGTCATCACAATACCCCATGACGCTAGTCATCACAATTATCCATGGACTTCTCATCACAATGCCCCATGACATTTGTCATCACAATGCGCAATACACATGTCATCACAATGCTCCCTGACTCTTGCCATCAGTATGCTCCCTGAACCCTTTCATGACAAGGCTCCATGCCTTTTTCATCACAATGATCCATGGCATTTTCAGCCCAATGCTCCATGACACTTGTCATCACAATGACGCATGCACTTGTCATCCCAATTCTCCATGACCCCTGTAATCACAATGCTCCATGACGCTTGTCATCACAGTGCTCCATGACACCTGTCATCACAATGCTCCATGCCTTTGTCAGCAAAATGCTACATGACCTTGTCATTACCATGTTCTATGCACTTGTCATCACAATACTCCATTACTATTGCCATCAAAATCCTCCATGAACCTTGGGATCACATTGCTCCATGCCCTTGTCATCACAATGCTCCATGCTCCTTGAAATCAAAATGATCCATGACCTCTGTCATCACAATGCTCCAAACCCTTGCGATCACAATGTTCCATAACACTTGTCATCACAATGCTCCATGATGCCTGTCATCACAATACTCCATGCCCTTTTCATCACAATGCTCCATGACCTTTGTCATCACAATTCTCGATACACTTGTCATCACAATGCTCCCTGACACTTGTCATCAGAATGCTCCTTGAACCCTGTCACAAAAAGGCGCCATGCCTTTTTCATCAAAATGCACCATGCCGTTTTCATCCCAATGCTCCATGCCATTGTCATCAAAATACTCCACAAGCTTGTCATCAGAATGCTCCATGTCCCTTGTCATCACAATTTTCCATGCACTTGTCAGCACAATGCTCCCTGACCCTTGTCATCACAATGCTCCAAGCCATTGTCATCACAATGCTCCATTACCTTTGTCATCAGAATCCTCCACGACCCTTGGCATCACAATGCTCCATGGCATTGTCATCACAATGGGCCATTACATATGTCATCACAATGCTCCCTGACACCTGTCTTCACAATAATGAATGACCTGGTCATCACAATGCTCCATGCCCTTGTCATCACAATGCGCCATTCCAACTGTCATCGCAATAAGCCATGAAACATATTAGACCAATGCTCCATGCCCTTGTCATCACAATGCCCCATGCCCTTGTTATCACAATGCTCCATGACCCCTGTCATCACAATGCTCCATGACTCCAGTCATCACAAGGCTTCATGACCTATGTCATCACAATGGTCCATGCCCTTGTCATCAACAGTCTCTGTGACCTTTTTAACCACAATGCTTCATGAACTTTTCATCACAATGCTCTTTGACCCTTGTCATCACAATGCTCTATGCCTTTCTCAGCACAATGCTCCATGACCCTTGTCATCACAATGCTCCATGCGCTTGTCAGCACAATGCTCCATGACCCATGTCATCACAATGCACCATGCGCTTGTCGTCACAGTGCTCCACAATCTTGTCATCACAATGCTCCATAAACCTTGTCATCACAATGCTCCATGCACTTCAAATCAAAATGCTCTCTCACCACTGATAACACAATGTTACATCACTATTCATCACAATACTCCCTCAACCCTGTCATCACTATGTTCCATGACTCCTGTCATCACAATGCTACATGCACTTATCATCACAATGTTCGATGATCCCTGACATCACAATGTTCCATAACCCCTGTCATCAAAATGCTCCATGACCATTTTCATCAAAATGCTCCATGACCCCTGACATCACAATGTTACATAACGCCTCTCATCAGAATGTTCCATGACACTTTTCATCAAATTGGTCCATGACAATGTCATCACAATGCTCCCTGCCCTTCTCATCACAATGCACCACGCCCTTGTCATCAAAATGCTCCATGACCTTTGTCATCACAAAGCTCCATGACCCTTGGCATCACAATGCTCCATGCCATTGTCATCACAATACCCCATGAAACCTCTCATCACATTGTTCCATGCAATTGTCATCAAAAAGCTCCATGGTGCTTGTCATCACACTGCTCGATGCCCTTCTCATCACAATGCTCCATGCCCTTGTCATTACAATCCTCCATGACCCATGTATCACTGTGTTCCGTGCCCTTGTCATCACAATGCTCCATGCCCACTCTCATCACAATAATCCATGAAACTTTTCAGACAAATGTTCCATGCCCTTGTCATCACAATGCTCCATTACCCCTGTCATAACAATGCTCCATGACCCCTGCCATCACAACGTTCCACGGCCTTGTCATAACAAGGCTCCATGACCCTTGTCACCACAATGCTCCAAGACCCCTGTAATCACAGTGCTACATGCCCTTGTCATCACAAAGCTCCATGATGCATGTCATCAGAATGCTCCATGCCCTTGCCATCACAATGCTCCATTACCCCTGTGATAACAATGCCCCATGACCCCTGCCATCACGATGTTCCATGGCCTTGTCATCACAAGGCTCCATGACCCTTCTCATCACAATGCTCCAAGACACCTGTAATCACAATGCTCCATGTCCCTTTTTATCTCAATGATCCATGAACCCTGTCATCACAATGCACCATGCCCATCATCATAATGCTTCAGGCTATTGTCATCACAATGAAATCAAAATGCTCCATGACCTCTGTCATAACACTGCTCCAAACCCTTGTGATCACAATATTCCATAACACCTGTCATCACAATGCCCCATGACGCTCGTCATCACAATTATCTATGGTCTTCTCATCACAATGCTCCATGACCTTTGTCATCACAATGCTCAATACACTTGTCATCAAAATGCTCCCAGACACTTGTTCTCTGTATGCTCCTTGAACCCTGTCATGACAAGGCTTCATGCCTTTTTCATCACAATGATCCATGCGTTTTTCATCACAATGCTCCAAGACACCTGTAATTACAATGCTCCATGCCCTTGTCATCACAAAGCTCAACGACGCATGTCATCAGACTGCTTCTTGGCCTTCTCATCACAATGCTCCAGCACCTTGTCATCACAATTTTCCAAGACACTCTAATCACAATGCTCCATGCCCCTTTTCATCAGTATGCTCCATGAGACTTGTCTCACAAGGCTCCATGGTTTTCTCATCACAATGCTCCAGCACCTTGTCATCACAATGCTTCACGACCTTGTCATGAAAATTTTCAATGGCCCTTGTCATCATAATGCTCCAAGCCCTAGTCATCACAATGCTCCATTATATTTGTCATCACAATCCTCCATTACATTTGGCATCACAATGCTCCATGCCATTGTCATCGCAATGGACCATGACATATGTCATCACAATGCTCCCTGACACCTGTCTTCACAATACTCCATGACCTTCTCATCACAATGCCCTATGCCCTTGTCATCACAATGCCCCATGCCCACTGTCATCACAATAATCTATTAAACTTGTCAGACCAATGCTCCATGCCCCTGTCATCACAATGCTCCATGCCCTTGTCATCACAATGCTCCATGACCCCTGTCATCACAATGCTCTGTGACTCCAGTCATCACAATGCTTCATAACATTTGTCATCACAGTGGTCCATGCCCACATCATCACAAAGCTCTGTGACCTTTGTAACCACAATACTCCATGAACTTTTCATCACAATGCTCCCTGACCCTTGTCATCACAATGCTCCATGCCTTTGTCAGAACAATGCTCCATGACCCTTGTCATCACAATGTGCCACGTGATTTTCATCACAACGGTCCACAACATTGTCATCGTAATGCTCCATAAACCTTGTAATCACAATGCTCCATGCACTTCTCATCAAAATGCTCTCTCAACAGAGATATCACAATGTTCCATCACTAGTCATCACAATACTCCCTCACCCCTGTAATCACAATGTTCCATGACCCCTGTCATCACAATGCTACATCCCCTTATCATCACAATGTTCCATGACCCCTGACATCACAATGTTCCATAACCCCTGTCATCAAAATGCTCCATGACCCTTTTCATCCCAAAGCTCCATGACCCCTGACATCACAATGTTCTATAACCCCTGTCATCAAAATGTTCCATTACACTTTTCATCAAATTGCTGCATGACCCTGTCATCAAAATGCTCCCTGCCCTTCTCAACACAATGCACCACGCCCTTGACATCAAAATGCTCCATGACTTTTGTCATCACAAAGCTCCATAACCCTTGGAATCACAATGTTCCATGAACCCTCTCATCACATTGTTCCATGCCCTTGTCATCACAAAGCTCCATGACGCTTGTCAAAACAATGTTCGATGCCCTTCTCATCACAATGCTCCATGCCCTTGTCATTACAATCCTCCATGGCCCATGGATCACAGTGTTCCGTGACCTTGTCATCACAATGCTCCATGCCCACTCTCATCACAATAATCCATGAAACTTTTCAGACCAATGCTCCATGCCCTTCTCATCACAATGCTCCATTACCCCTGTCATAACAATACTCCATGACAACTGCCATCACAATGTTCCACACAATTGTCATCACAAGGCTCCATGACCCTTGTCATCACAATGCTCCAAGACCCCTGTAATCACAATGCTCCATGCCCTTGTCATCACAAAGCTCAATGACGCATGTCATCAGAATGCTCCATGGCCTTCTCATCACAATGCTCCTTGCCCTTGTCATCACAATGCTCCAAGACCCCTGTAATCACAATGCTCCATGCCCCTTTTCATCTCAATGCTCCATGAACGCTGTCATCACAATGCACCATGCCCATCACCATAATGCTTCAGGCTATTGTCATCACAATGAAATCAAAATGCTCCATGACCTCTCTCATCACAATGCTCCAAACCCTTGTGATCACAATGTTCCCTAAAACTTATCATCACAACACCCCATGACGCTCATCATCACAATTATCCATGGTCTTCTCATCACAATGCTCCATGAACTTTGTCATCACAATGCTCAATACACTTGTCATCACAATGCTCCGTGACACTTGTCGTCAGTATGCTCCTAGAACCCTGTCATGACAAGGCTCCATGCCTTTTTCATAACAATGATCCATGCCATTTTCATCACAATGCTCCATGCCCTTGTCAGCACAAAGCTCCATGACACATGTCATGAGAATGCTCCATGGCCTTCTCATCACAATGCTCCATGCCCTTGTCATCACAATGCTCCAAGACCCCTGTAATCACAATGCTCCATGCCCCTTTTCATCAGAATGTTCCATGAGAATTGTCATCACAAGGCTCCATGGACTTCCCATCACAATGCTCCAGGACCTTGTCATCACAGTGCTCAATTCCCTTCTCATTACAATGCTCCATGACCCCTGTCATCATAATACTCCATGAACATTTTCAGCCCAATGCTTCATGACCTTCTCATCACAATGCTCCATGACCCATATCATCACAGTCCTCCATGACCACTTTCATCACAACACTCCATGACCCCTGACAACACAATGATCCGGGACTCTTGTCATCACAATGCTCCATTTCCTTGTCATCACAATGCTCCATGAACATTTTCAGCCCAATGCTCCATGACAATTGTCATCACAATGATCCATGCCCTTGTCATCCCAACGCTCCATGACCCCTGTAATCACAATGCTCCGTGACGCTTATCATCACAGTGCTCCATGACCCTTATCATCACAATTCTCCATGCCTGTGTCATCAAAATCCTACATGACCTTGTCATCACAATGCTCCATGAGCTTGTCATCACAATACTCCTTTACCATTTTCATCACAATCCTCCATGAACCTTGGGATCACATTGCTCCATGCCCTTGTCATCACAATGCTCCATGCTCCTTGAAATCAAAATGGTCCATGACCTCTGTCATCACAATGCTCCAACCCCTTGTGATCACAATGTTCCATAACACTTGTCATCACAACACTGCATGATGACTGTCATGACAATACTCCATGCACTTGTCGTCACAATGCTCCATGACCTTTGTCATCACAATTCTCAATACACTTGTCATCACAATGCTCCCTGACACTTGTCGTCAGAATACTCCTTGAACACTGTCATGAAAAGGCTCCATGCCTTTTTCATCAGAATACTCCATGCCCTTTTCATCACAACGCTCCACGTCATTGTCATCACAATACTCCACAAGCTTGTCATCAGAATGCTCCATGATCATTGTCTTCAGAATGCTCCATGACCCCTGTCATCACAATGCTCCATACCCCTTGTCATTACAGTGTTCCATGACGCTCGTCATCACAATTATCCATGGTCTTCTCATCACAATGCCCCACGGTCTTGCCATCACAATGCTCTATGCCCTGGTCATCACAATGCTCCATGTCCCGTGTCATCACAATTCTCCACGTTCTTGGCATCACTATGCTCCATGATACTTCTCATCACAGTGTTACATGTTTTGTCATCACAATTCTCTATGCACTTGTCATCATAATGCTCCATGACCCCTGTCATAGCAAGCTCCATGTGATTGTCATCACAATGCTTCATGAACATGTCATCAAAATTCTCAATGGCCCTTGTTATCACAATGCGCCATGACCCTTGTCATCACAATGCTCCAAGCCCTTGTCATCAAAATGCTCCATTACCTTTGTCATCACAATCCTCCATGACACTTGGCATCACAATGCTACATTCCATTGTCATTGCCATAGACCATGACATATGTTTTCACAATGCTCCCTGACACCCTTCTTCACAATACTCCATGACCTTCTCATCACAATGCTCCATGCCCTTGTCATCACAATGCGCCATGCCCACTGTCATCACAATAATCCATGAAACTTGTCAGAAAAATGCTCCATGACCCTGTCATCACAATGCTCCATGCCCTTTCATCACAATGCTCTATGACCCCTGTCATCACAATGCTCCGTGACTCCAGTCATCACAATGCTTCATGACCTTTGTCATCACAATGGTCCAAGCCCTCGTCATCACAAGGCTCTGTGACCTTTGTGACCACAACACTCCATGAACATTTCATCACAATGCTCTGTGACCCTTGTCATCACAATGCTCCATGCCTTTGTCAGCACATTACTCCATGACACATGGCATCAAATGTGCCATGCGCTTGTCATCACAATGCTCCACATCGTTGTCATCACAATGCTCCATAAACCTTGTCATCACAATGCTCCATGCGTTTGTCAGCACAATGTTCCATGAC
This sequence comes from Hyperoodon ampullatus, assembly GCF_949752795.1. Lineage (NCBI taxonomy): Eukaryota > Metazoa > Chordata > Mammalia > Artiodactyla > Ziphiidae > Hyperoodon > Hyperoodon ampullatus. The sequence continues at coordinate 782,819 of NW_027640676.1, read as the reverse complement.
CCATGTCATCACAATGTGCCCTGCGTTTCTCATCACAATGCTCCACAGCCTTGTCATCACAATGCTCCATGCACCTCTCATCAAAATGCTCTCTCAGCACTGATATCACAATGTTCCATCACTAGTCAACACAATACTCCCTCCACCCTGTCATCCCAATGTTCCATGACCCTTGTCACAACAATGCTACATGCTCTTATCATCACAATGCTCCATGACCCCTGACATCTCAATGTTCCATAACCCCTGTCATCACAATGCTCCATGACCCTTTTCATCACAATGTTCCATGACCCCTAACATCACAATGATCCATAAACACTGTCATCAAAATGTTCCATGACCCTTTTCATCCAATTGCTCCATGACCCTGTCATCACAATGCTCCCTGCCCTTCTCATCACAATGCACCACGCCCTTGTCATAAAAATGCTCCATGGCCTATGTCATCACAAAGCTCCATGACCCTTGGAATCACAATGCTCCATGCCATTGTCATCACAAAGCTCCATGAAACCTCTCATCACATTGCTCCATGCCGTTGTCATCACAAAGCTCCATGACGCTTGTCATCACAATGCTCCATGCCCTTGTCATTGCAATCCTCCATGACACATGTATCACTGTGTTCCGTGCCCTTGTCATCACAATGCTCCATGCTCACTCTCATCACAATAATCCATGAAACTTTTCAGACCAATGCTCCATGCCCTTGTCATCACAATGCTCCATTACACCTGTCATAACAATGCTCCATGACCCCTGCCATCACAATGTTCTACGGCCTTGTCATCACAAGACTCCATGACCCTTGTCATCACAATGCTCCAAGACCCCTGTAATCACAATGCTCCATGCCCATGTCATCACAAAGCTCCCTGACGCATGTCATCAGAATGCTCCATGGCCTTCTCATCACAATACTCCATGCCCTTGTCATCACAATGCTCCAAGACCGTTGTTATTACAATGATCCATGCCTCTTTGCATCTCAATGCTCCATGAACCCTGTCATCACAATGCACCATGCCCATCATCATAATGCTTCATGCTATTGTCATCACAATGAAATCAAAATTCTCCATGACCTCTCTCATCACAATGCTCCAAACCCTTGTGATCACAATGTTCCATAACACTTGTCATCACAACGCCCCATGACGCTGGTCATCACAATTATCCACGGAATTCTCATCACAATGCTCCATGACCTTTGTCATCACAATTCTCAATACACTTGTCATCACAATGCTCCCTGACACTTGTCATCAGTATGCTCATTGAACCCTGTCATGACAAGTCTCCATGCCTTTTTCATCACAATGATCCATGCCCTTTTCATCACAATGCTTCATGCCATTGTCATCACAATACTCCACAAGCTTGTCATCAGAATGCTCCGTGACCCTTGTCATCTCAATGATCCATGACCCCTGTCATCACAATGCTCCATGACACCTGTCATCACAATGCTCCATGCCCCTTGTCATTACAGTGTTCCATGATGCTCCTCATCACAATTATCCATGGTCTTCTCATCACAATGCTCCACGGTCTTGCCATCACAGTGCTCCATGCCTTGGACATCACAATACTCCATGTCCCCGGTCATCACAATGCTCCATGACCACTGTCATCACAATGCTCTATACCCCTTGTCATTACAGTGCTCCATGACCCTCGTCATCACAATTATCCATGGTCTTCTCATCACAATGCTCCACGATCTTGCCATCGCAATGCTCCATGCCCTGGTCATCACAATGCTCCATTTCCCCTGTCATCACAATTCTCCACGATCTTGGCATCACTATGCTTCATGACACTTCTCATCACAGTGTTACATGCTTTGTCATCACAATTCTCTATGCACTTGTCATCGCAATGCTCCATGACCCCGTCATAGCAAGCTCCATGTGCTTGTCATCACAATACTCCATGCCCTTGTCGTCACAATTCTCCATGACCTTTGTCATCACAATGGACCCTGACACTTGTCGTCAGAATGCTCCCTGAAAACTGTCATGAAAAGGCTCCATGTCTTTTTCATCACAATGCCCCATGCCATTTTCATCAAAATGCTCCATGTCATTGTCATCAAAATACTCCACAAGCTTGTCATCAGAATGCTCCATGAAACTTGTCATCACAATGCTCCATGACCCCTGTTATCACAATGCTCCATACCCCTTGTCATTACAGTGCTCCATGACGCTCATCATCACAATTATCCATGGTCTTCTCATCACAATGCTCCACGGTCTTGGCATCACAATACTCCATGCCCTGGTCATTACAATGCTCCATGTCCCCTGTCATCACAATTCTCCACGTTCTTGGCATCACTGTGCTCCATGATGCTTTTCATCACAGTGTTACATGCTTTGTCATCACAATTCTCTATGCACTTGTCATCGCAATGCTCCATGATCCCTGTCACAGCAAGCTCCATATGATTGTCATCACAATGCTTCATGAACATGTCATCAAAATTCTCAATGGCCCTTGTTATCACAATGCTCCATGACCCTTGTCATCACAATGCTCCAAGCGCTTGTCATCAAAATGCTCCATTACCTTTGTCATCACAATCCTCCATGACACTTGGCATCACAATGCTCCATTCCATTGTCATCGCAATGGACCATGACATATGTCATCACAATGCTCCCTGACACCCTTCTTCACAATACTCCATGACCTTCTCATCACAATGCTCCATGCCCTTGTCATCACAATGCGCCATGCCCACTGTCATCACAATAATCCCTGAAACTTGTCAAACCAATGCAACATGCCCCTGTCATCACAATGCTCCATGCCCTTTCATCACAATGCTCTATGACCCCTGTCATCACAATGCTCCCTGACTCCAGTCATCACAATGCTTCATGACCTTTGTCATCACAATGGTTCATGCCCTCATCATCACAAGGCTCTGTGACCTTTGTCACCACAGCGCTCCATGAACATTTCATCACAATGCTAGGTGACCCTTGTCATCCCAATGCTCAATGCCTTTGTTAGCACAATACTCCATGACCCATGGCATCACAATGTGCCATGCACTTGTCATTACAATGCTCCACATCTTTGTCATCACAATGCTCCATAAACCTTGTCATCACACTGCTCCATGCACTTCTCATCAAAATGCTCTCTCACCACTGATATCACAATGTTCCATCACTAGTCAACACAATACTCCCTCACCCCTGTCATCACAATATTCCATGACCCTTGTCACAACAATGCTACATGCCTTTATCATCACAATGCTCCATTCCCCTGACATCACAATGTTCCATAACCCCTGTCATCACAATGCTCCCTGCCCTTCACAACAGAATGCACCACACCCTTGTCATCAAAATGCTCCATGACCTTTGTCATCACAAAGCTCAATGACCCTTGTCATCACAATGCTGCATGCCATTGTCATCACAATGCTCCATGAACCCTCTCATCACATTGTTCCATGCCCTTGTCATCACAGGCTCCATGATGCTTTTCATCACAATGCTCGATGCCATTCTTATCACAATGCTCCATGCGCTTCTCATTACAATCCTCCATGACCCATGTATCACAGTGTTCCATGCCCTTGTCATCACAATGCTCCTTGCCCCCTCTCATCACAATAATCCATGAAACTTTTCAGACCAATGCTCCATGCCCTTGTCATCACAATGCTCCATTACCCCTGTCATAACAATGCTCCCTGACCCCTGCCATCACAATGTTCCACAGCCTTGTCATCACAAGGCTCCATGACCCTTGTCATCACAATGCTCCAAGACCCCTGTAATCACAATGCTCCATGCCCTTGTCATCACAAAGCTCCATGACGCATGTCAACAGAATGCTCCATGGCCTTCTCATTCACGATGTTCCATGCCTTTGTCATCACAATGCTCCAAGACTCCTGTAATCGCAATGCTCCATGCCCCTTTTCATCTCAATGCTCCATGAACCCTGTCATCACAATGCACCATGCCCATCATCATAATGCTTCAGGCTATTGTCATCACAATGAAACCACAATGCTCCATGACCTCTGTCATCACAATGCTCCAAATCCTTGTGATCAATATGTTCCATAACACTTATCATCACAACGCCCCATGACGCTCGTCATCACAGTTATCCATGGTCTTCTCATCACAATGCTCCATGACCTTTGTCATCACAATACTCAATACCTTTGTCATCACAATGCTCCCTGACACTTGTTGTCAGTTTGCTCCTTGAACCCTGTCATGACAAGGCTCCATGCCTTTTTCATAAAAATGATCCATGCCCTTTTCATCACAGTGCTCCAAGACCACTGTAATCACAATGCTCCATGCCCTTGTCCTCACAAAGCTCCATGATGCATGTCATCAGAACGGTCCATGGCCTTCTCATCCCAATGCTCCATGCCCTTGTCATCATAATGCTCCAAGACCCCTGTAATCACAATGCTCCATGGCACTTTTCATCAGAATGCTCCATGAGACTTGTCATCACAAAGCTCCATGGTCTTCTCATCACAGTGCTCCAGTACCTTGTCATCACAATGCTCCATGACCACTGTCATCACAACGCTCCATGAACCCTGACAACACAATGATCCGGGACTCTTGTCATTAAAATGCTCCATGACCATTGTCATCACAATGATCCATGCGCTTGTCATCCCAATGCTCCATGACCCCTGTAATCACAATGCTCCGTGATGCTTGTCATCACAGTGCTCCATGAAGCTTGTCATCATAATGGTCCTTGCCTTTGTCAACAAAATGGTACATAATCTTGTCATCACAATTCTCCATGCGCTTGTCATCACAATCCTCCATGACCACTGGGATCACATTGCTTCATGCCCTTGCCATCTCTCTCTTGCCTTTCTGGTTTTTACAGATATTCGGATGTCCCTTTTGACCGGTGGTAAGTGACAATTCTTTGTAGTGTGGATTTGTATTGCACGCTTGCTTGATTGGCCAAAAAGGGCGTATGCGTTTTCTTCTGAATATATTCAGGAGAAAAGGCATACGCCCTTTTTGGCCAAGTGCATCTCTGTCCAAGTTGGGATGTTTTTCCTATGCTTTAAAGGCGATTCCAATTTACCTCTTGAAATATGTTTTGTGCAATTCTGCCTCATTTTCAAGTCCGCTTCATTGCCTTCCCTCAACAGATTTTTGGAAGAGAGTAGTCCTTTATAAGTCTGCAGGTTTGTGAATTGCTGTGCCCCTGAGCTCCAATTTTCAAATCCCATCTTTGTGAGCTGGCCGCAAATCCACAATTTTGCTTCAGGACCAATACTGGTTCCAGGGGTCGCTATATTGGTTCCCTGTGGGTGGTTGAGGCTTTGGTTAATTCTTCTTCCTGCCGGGAACTTAGAGTGACATGTGACCTTCCAAATGCCTACATCTACTCTCTGATTGGTTCTCCCTCTTCCCTTTCATCCTCTGCACAATTAGCAAACTGTGCGAACCAGGAGGTTATAGGGGCTGACTCTCCTACGTTGGGAGATTGATAGTAAAGCAGTTGGAATGCCAAAGTGGAGCACAAGGAGAGGAAAAATTAGGAGAGTTTTAGAAACCTTTCGCCATCACAGGGTGTCCATTTTCTAGGTTTCCCATACATGTTATAATTGTAGTGATATACCCTTCTACCTGGAGATTTGGGACACATGGAATGGTGGCATGCATTACTACTTTAAAAGGTCTGCATTTTCTCTCCCAATCTCACCAGTCCTCTCAGTCCCAAGTGTCCAGCCTTATGTCTCATCCAGCTGTCTTTGCAGATAGGGTCATTCCAGGTTTCATCAGAAACCCTGAAGGAATTGTGTAAGAATTTCGCTGTTTTTTTGGGGTTTTTTGAAATTCATTTTTATAATGGGGTTGAGCTGATTTTCACTGATGTGTTTATGCCAGTCTAGACACAATTGATTCCCTTACGGAGACATATCAATACATAGGTTATAAGATTCTTAGTAGTCAGATATATTCCTCTGTGGGGCATAGGGGTGTTGAGTCCCGTTCACTGAGGAAGGTGTAGGTCTTGTCTATTCTGTATTTGGTTTATGGAATGGTACCTGTGCTAATATCAAACTCTGGTTTTATGCATCACCCCACCTCTCCTTTCCCCTGAAGCAGGCATAAGAGATTTTTGCTAAATGTGAGACTCTGTTCTCTTTCCTAATTCAGTTCATGTGTTGTGATATTGACATTCCCTCTATAAGTGATATCTTATGATAAGATTCTTTTTCTGTGTGACTAATTTCCCTTAAAATCATCATACCTAAATCCACTCTTTATGCTGCTACTGGCCTTGTATACATTGATTTCACGTCTGAGTGATATTCCGTTGTACAAAATTACCACAAGTTCTTTATGCATTTCTCTTTTTCCTGGGATATTTTAGGTGTACCAAAGTTGAGGTTCTTGTATGCAGAGCAGCCCTAAACTTTGGGGTGCCTGTGTCTTATTGACATTTAGTCTTCCCAAGTTATATGTCCATGAGTTGAAGTCCCCTTGCTCCGGGGCTTTGTATTTTAGATGTTTTAAAAACAGCATACACTTCTTCAGAGTGGCTCTTGGATATTTATACCCCACCCATCAGCGTGACTAGGCTCCCTGTTTTCCATGGCCTCTCCTGCATTTCTGGTTTGTACACATTTTTTGGATGGCCTTTCTGAGCAGTGGAAATTGAGACTTCTTTGTTGTGCGGATTTGCATTTCCCTCTTGCTTGGTTGGACAAAAACTCTGCATGTGTTTTTTTTCCTGAAGATATTCACGAAAAAAATGCATAAACCCTTTTGCCCAACCGCCTCATTTTAGAAATTCTGCTGCTTTTCATATGCTTTAAATGTGAGTACAATCTACCTTTTGAAATCTGTTTCCTGCAATTCTGCCTCTCATTCAGATCCTCTTCGTTACCTTACCTGAATATATTTTTGGACGTTGGTTATCATTTATATCTTTGCAGGTCTTTGAATTGTCTGCTCCTGAGCTCCATTTTGCAACTCGCTTTTTTTGTGAGCTGGCCGCCAAACCATTGGATTACTTCTGGCCCTATTCTGGTTCTGGGGAGGCAGGCTGAGCCTTTGGTTAATTCTTCTTCCTAATGGGAAATTAGAGTGACATGTGCCTGTCAAAAGTCCTACAGCTAATCTCTCATTGGTTCCCCCTCTTCCCATTTATCCTCTGCACAAATTGCAAACTGTGTAAAAGAGGAGGTTAAAGGTGCTGATCCTCCAACTGGGGAAATTGTTATTAATGTGGCTGGAATGGCGAACCCCAGCACCAGGAGATCAAAAATGAGGTGCATTTTAGACACCTTTCCTGAGCACACGGTGTACATTCATCTCGGTTTCCCAGGCATGTTTTCGCTGTCAGAAGATTCCCTTGAACCTGCAGATTTGGGACCCATGGAATGGGTACCAGGCAGTATTACTTTAAAAGGTCTGCATTTCCTCACCCAGCCTCTCTAACATCTCTTAGCGTGCATAGCTTCCAGCCTTATATAATCATCCTGCTGTGGGTCTACATGTGTTCAATCCATGTTACATCGTAGCCCTTCAACAAAAGTTGTAAGAATTTTTGTCTGTCTCACTGTTTTTATAAATAGTTTTAAATTTATTTTTATATTGGTTACAGCTGATTTTCAAAGCTCTGTTTTTTGCTGCTGTACATCCACTTGATTCATGTACTGTGAGACAACAATAACTTCTTTTTCAGATGCTTACCAGTCATATGTATTATTTTCCAGTGACTTGAGTGGGCTGAGTGCAGTTCTTTGAGGTACCGTGTAGGCCTTGTCAGTTATTCAATTTGGTACTTGGAATGGTATCTTTGCTAATTTCAACCTCCTGGATAATACCTCACCATTCCCCACCTTTCCCATTTAGCAGCCTTATGTCTATTTTCTACATATTTGACTATGTTTCTGTTTTGTAATTTATTTCATGTGTAGCCATTTTTGATTCCACCTTTAAGTGACATCTTATGATATGTGTCTTTTTCTTTCTGACATATGTCACTTAGAATGATCGTATGTAACTCCTCCAGAGTTGTTACAACTGGCCTTATTTCATTGATTTCTGGATGAGTAATATTCCACTCTACATAAGTACCCCATCTCTTTTATCCATTTTATCCTTCCAGGGACATTTAGGTTATATCCAAGTTGAGGCCCTTTTTAACAGAGAGGTGGTAAACGTTCGGGTGCCTGTTTTCTGTCGATTTTTGTTTTTCCCAAGGTACACGCCCATGAGTGCAAGTGCCCTATGCTCTGTAGCTCATTTTTTAGATGTTTTAGCAAACACAATACACTTCTCCAGAGTGGCCGTTGGCAAATTACATTTCCACTATCAGCCTCACAGGGCTCCCTTTTCTCCTCGCCCTGTCCTGCATTTCTGGTGTTTACACTTTATGTGGATGGCCCTTCTGACTGATGTGAAGTGATACATTTTGTGATATTGATTTCCAGTGCCCACCTGTTTGGTTGGATAAAAAGTGTGTATGGCCTTTACTTGAATATATTCAGAAAAAATGCATACACCCTTTTTGGCCAACTGCATCATTGGCGATGTTCAGCCCCTTTTCTTGTGCTTTAATGGGGAGTCCTTTCTACCTCTTCAAATCTGTTTCCTGCCACTCTCCCTTGCTTACAAGTCCTTTTCTGTGACTTACCTCAAGACATTTTTCGACGATATATATTTTCAACTCTGCAGTTTCATGAATTTTAGTGCCCCTGAGTTCCATTTTTCAACTTGTGTTTTTGGAAACTGGACACAAAACAGCGGGATTTCCTCTAGCCCTATTCTGTTTCCGTGGGCAATTCTAGCCTTTGATGAATTTGTATTCTGGATTGGAAATTAGAGTGGCATGTGCCTGTCCGAACACCTAAGACTTGTCTCTAAATTTTTCTCATCCTTCCGCTTCCTCCTCTGGACAAATTCCAAACTGTGTGCAACAGGATGTTGACGGTGCTGATATCCCCAAGTGAGGAGATTGTTAGGAAAGATGCTGGAGGGTTGAACCCGAGTACCAGGCGATGAGGAGATGAGGTGCCTTTTCCAAACTCTTTCCGATCAAACGGTGTACCATCCTCTAGGTGTGACAGGCATGTTTTAGCTGTAGGAAGGGTCCCGTGCATGTAAGGAGAACACAAGGGATTTTTCCAAATCAGTGCCTCCCCGAAACCCAAACTGGGGAATTTTTAAGCTACGGTTACACATATGTCCTTTAAGGGCCTTGGGAAATAGGCAGAGCCCAAACTTTAGATGACTGAAATCTTCAGGGTCAGAAGCGCTCACCATCGGCCTTGCTTAGGTTACATTTTATCTGTCATTGATAGATGATGTCAATAAAAATATCTATTGTTTTTCAGATTATTTCCCCTTATAGGTTATTGCAAAATATTCAGTGTAGTTCCCTGTGCTATACAGTAGTTCCTTGTTGATGATCTATTTTATACATAGCAGTGTGTATGTGTTAATCCCAAACTGTTAATTTATCCCTTCTCCTACCTTTCCCCTTTGGTAATAATAAATTATAAGATTTTATACTTCTCAGAAATGGGGGAGCTGAAAGAGAGGTATCATTTTCAATGGAAAAGCATTCAAAACAAGATTGAAGCTTCAGCCAAGAGTATTCGATGTACATGGAAATAAATCACTTCATTTCTCTAATGTTGACCTGACAAATAAGACAGACGTCTTCACTGAACTTGCTTATAGGAAAGTGATGGAAATATCAAATGTAAGTCTTAGAAACATCTTATTTTACCCGAGCATTATACACTGCTCTATGTTAACTACAGTTTGGCTCACACATCTGTTCATTGAAGTTACAATGTTCTCAATTTCTGTTACTGGTCCTCCAGAGTGGACCCCAGCAGGAGTCCCCGTGACCAGTGTCATTGGAGCCAACAGATCAAGACTGAGTTTGGTTCAGAAGCAAAGGAAACAGTATTTTGAATACAGAATGGAGAGGTGAGAGCGTGCACTCCCCCATGGGCTGTGGGCTGGGCTGCTGTGTAGGGTCCCCGGCAGCGTCAGTGGGAGGGAGGGGATGGAGCTCTCGAGGGCTGCGTTGGCTGCAGCTCAGGCTGCATGCCGCGGAGTCTGCATGGGACCCCGCTAGCTGAGGTGTCGACCCAGCCATTCTGCACTAGGAAATCGGGTCTGAAGTGCCGGGTGTGGGACCTCTGCATACGGAACCCTAGGAGCACGTGAAATTAGACAAAGCACAAAGGAAATACAGGTTAGACCTTATTTTATTGCGCAGATTCTCTTTTTATCTCCCAGGAATTTTTTTTTTTTTTTTTTTTTTTTTTTTTTTTTTTTTTTTTTTTTTGCGGTACGCGGGCCTCTCACTGCTGTGGTCTCTCCCGTTGCGGAGCACAGGCTCCGGATGCGCAGGCTCAGCGGCCATGGCTCACGGGCCCAGCCGCTCCGCGGCATATGGGATCCTCCCAGACCGGGGCACGAACCCGTATCCCCTGCATCGGCAGGCGGACTCTCAACCACTGCGCCACCAGGGAGGCCCTCTCCCAGGAATTTTTAATGAACGTTGCCGGAGACGAACACCTCCTCTGCTTTTTGTTCCGTTCCTTATTCTTGGGGTGTTGAGGGTGCAGACCCCTCTTTTGTAACTGCTTCATGCTGTGGTGGGAGCCCTGATACATGGGGGGAGGTGCAAAACGTCTCCCCACCAGCCTCCTGGTGAGGTTGATTGTCCCAAGGCCTCCTGCCTCACTTCTCGTCCGCCTGAGCACCAGCATTGGAAGTGTTACAGATTCTAATGACCTTTAAGGGTCCAGGAAAGAGAGGCGCAGAGATGCTGAGGTGGCAGGTTTCACCCCACCCCACATATGTTCGGCGACCTTAGGCTGACAGTTTTTGCCAGACTAGATGCTCTGACCAGTAGTCTGTGCTTTCTTTAATTAGGTCCCTGAAATAATGTACAAACAGCACCATGTGTCAGAGCCCTGCCCGCGCAACTCCCAGAAAGTCCAGGGTCAGTGGTGATCCAGGACCATGACGTCCACTGAGTCAATGGCCTTTAGAAGTAGCCAGCAGTCCAGCCGGTCATATTGGCCACCATCACCGTGGTGTCTGTAGGGTTTTCTATGGTGAAAGCGTGATATACGTTTCCCCAGCCAAGCTTATTAGCTCCCCTCTGGGTGCAGTAAGTCCTGCAAGCAGTAGTCTGCTCTTTCGGGGCACAGTCTTGTCGTTTTCTGAGAGAAACTCCAGGTCAAGTGATGGTCACACGAGTCATCTTGGGGGCCCGTTGCCCCCGTTTATCTCTCTGGAGGTTGGAGTTGGAGGTCCTCCTCACTCGGGGTCAGTGTGTCCACAGAGTGACCCCTGCAACTTCAGGGCATGATGGGTGGTTAGGATCACCACGTGGGGTCCTTTTCCCTTAGGAGGGAGCTGGCCTTGCGGGCTGCTGATTTCCAGCTTTTTAGATACCCCAGTATCCTGGCCTGATGAGTCGGTGGGCAAAGCCCTTGGTGACCATAGTTTATCATACCTGAAGGGCATTCTTGTGTTGCTCCATTTCAAGTGGTCCCAGTTTTTGCACTAAGGCTCCAAGGGCGATTAACCTTTGACCGGGTATGTAAAGGTCAAAGGGTTTAGCTAAATTAGGGAGTTCCTGGGCAAGGGTCTGTATTGACTGCTCTTTCCATTCTTGAAAGGCTGCTTCTGGATTCTATTCAAAAGGATCATCATCTTTTCGTGTCAGTGTTTCATGTAGAGGCCCAGCTATTACACTGTAGTTAGGGATCCAGATGCAGAAAACCTTGGCCTCCCCAGGAACCCCTAAGCTGTCTTCTAGTTTTAGAAGAGGTGAGGCTGCAAATGGCTTCTTCCCTATCCTGGGATGTGTTTCTCCGAATATCTGTGAGAATGAAGCCCAGGCATGTCACCTTAGCCTGGGATATTTGAGCGTTTTTCTTGGACACCTTCTATCCTTTCTTGGCTAGGTAGTTCAGAGGCGTCTTTAGTAGGCCTGGCGATCAGAATGTCATCTGCATATTGAAGGAGGGTTCCCTTTTACAGAGGTTGAACTTTTAGGTCTTTAGAGGACATTTCCCCAATGATGGTGTGGGGATTTTTGAACCATTGGGGCAGGACGGCCCAGCATTATTGCTTTTGTTGCATGTTGTGTCCTGCCACTCACAAGCCAAAAATTCTTGTGACTCTGAGATGAATGGAATACAGAAGAAGGCATCACTGAAGTCTAATACAGAATGCCATGGCCTGGTGGAAGGTAGAATGACCAGCAGGTAGTAGGAAATAGGAGCTACTGGATGTATATCCTCGGTGGCTTCACTGACTGTCCTGATATCCTTTACCAGGTCTCCAGCAGCCCATGGGGCTCTCGTGGTCAGGCCAATCCCAGGATATGGAGCTCACCTGGGCTGCACCCCTACCCCACAGCCCACGGGGCTCTCGTGGTCAAGTCCCTCCCAGGTTATGGAGCTCACCTCTGCAGCTACCCAGCAGCCCATGGGGCTCTCCTACTCAGGCCCTTCCCAGGATACGGAGCTCCCCTGGGCAGGTACCCCAGCAGGGCTGGGCACACAGGAACTGTGCACATAGCCCACCTTGCAGAGAACCCCCAGCTCACCTGTGGCTCACAGCTGACACAGAATTCCTCAGAGCAGGACTTGAACTAACAAACAGCAGCTCTGACAGGTCTGTGACCATGGCTATCACTCTCTGCAGGCTCTTTCTGCCTGGTCTTCCAGACACTTCCACTGCAGCCAGGGCACCAGGCCTCTGTCTCCACCCACCATCACTCCTCTCCCTGACTCCTTGGTTCCTCTCATTAGGATAGGGTCTTCTTGAAGTTGTTTTCCACTCATGGACCAGATAAAATGATAAGAAAACAAGCCGCAGCTGCAGCCCCTTGTCTATCCTGACTCTCAAGAGCCCACACCTGTTCCTAGGGCCTGGCCCGTTTAGCAAGTTTCATTTTCTGCAACTGTGAGCCCCTGAGGGGTGAGGATTGGCTGATTTTGGCAGCCTGAAACTGCCTGCCAGCCCTCCACAGGTGTGCCTGGGTTGAGGGCAATATAAACAGCTCTCCAGTGAGCGACAGCCCTTGTAGCTGTGACTGACGCCATATTCTCTGCCCCGTAGGCAGTGCCGGTGCAGTGCTGGTGGGAGGGAGTGAGGGGCCGTGGCTTTGTGGGTGGCCCAGTGTGAGTGGGGCTCTGCTGGACTTTCTGCAGGAGTTGCCAGGCTGCCACCTGCTAAAGAAGAGGATGTGTCACCGATACCTGCCGCTGGAATTTCTCCCCAGGCAGAGGTGAGGAAGTAAAAAAGCAGTGGGGGCCGTGGCAGGAGGAGTATCTCAGGCAGGGAAATCGAAAGCTTCCAGAAGAACATCTGGGGAGAGGACCATCCTGACTGGCCTGCAGGCACCAAGTTGGCCTGCGTGCTGTCGCTGGTGTGGCTCCGCGGCCCTTCCTCTAGGCTTTCAAGCCCTTGTACATATTCAGGTGTTTTACCTGGGAAGGGTGGGAAAAGTTCAGCAGCAGCTGGCCTGGGGCTCAGCTCACGGTTACTCACAGATGCCTCGGCATGGCCCCCCGCTTTGCAATGAGGACGCTCCTTGCGTAGGAGTGGGCTGCTGGCTCTATGGGAGATGATTCCCCACCTCTGACCAATTTCAGAATTGTTTACCGCTGGAGCAAGTGCCCTGATAGTGTTTTCCTCTGTCTAACTCGTGGGTTCAGGTTTTTATTTTTTCTTTTTTGGTTCAAGTTAGATTTTATTCCTCTTTTATGTATTTATAGATATAAGAATGGAAATAATTCATTCATATAAATACATCTGTGTGAAGGGAAGAACTTTTCTCTGTTTTATATTTAATTTTTTTTTAAAATTCTGAAATTTAATTTTATTTATTTTTTTATACAGCAGGTTATTATTAGTTATCTATTTTATGCATATACATGTATACAGGTCAATCCCAATATCCCAACTCATCCCAACACCACCTCCCCATGGCTTCCCACACTTGGTGTCCATACGTGTGTTCTCTACCTCTGTGTCTCTATTTCTTCCCTGCAAACCAGTTCATCTGTACGATTTTTCTAGGTTCCACATATATGCATTAATATACAATATTTGTTTGTCTCTTTCTGACTTACTTCATTCTGTATGACAGTCTCTAGATCCATCGACGTCTCTACAAATGACCCAGTTTCATTCCTTCTTATGGCTGAGTAATATTCCATTTTATATATGTACCACATCTTTATCCATTCGTCTGTCTGTGGGTATTTAGGTTGCTTCCATTACCTGGCTATCGTAAATAGTGCTGAAATGAGCATTGTGGTGAATGTGCCTTTTTGATTTATGGTTTTCTCTGGGTATATGCCCAGAAGTGGGATTGCTGGATCATATGGTAATTCTATTTCTAGTTTTATTAAGGAAACTCCATATTGTTCTACATCGTGACTGTATCAATTTACATTTCCACCACTAGTGGAAGAGGGATCCTTTTGTCCACACCCTCCCCAGAATTCGTTGTTTGTAGATTTTCTGATGATGCCGATTCTAACAGGTGTGAGGTGATACCTCATTGTAGTTTTGATTTGCATTTCTCTAATAATTAGTGATGTTGAGCAGCTTTTCATGTGCGTCTTGGCCATCTCTGTGTCTTCTTTGAAGAAACGTCTCTTTAGATCTTCTGCCCATTTTTGTATTGGGTTGTTTGTTTTTTTAATATTAAGCTGCATGAGCTCTTTATATATATTGGAGACTAAACCTTTGTCCATTGATACGTTTGCAAATATTTTCGCCCATTCTGAGGGATGCCTTATTCCATTCCCATTTTTTTAACAAAAAAACAAAGAAAGAAAAAGAAGCAGAACACTAATGTGTGTAAAATATGCCTTTTGAAACTGTCGTTTTGAAATATGGACATCCTTTGAATTTTTTGGTCGATATATGAACCCAGGATTTGTTTTCAGGGCAGGTGTCATTTACAGGCCTGCAATGATTTTGAATATCAACAGACCATTAGCGCTGGAATTAAAGCTGCTGTTGTGTGAAACGGCCACAAGGTGGCAGCAGTTCTCCCTTACCAAATCTGGTTACTAGGGCAACAGAGCCTCAATGGAAGTCGTGTTCTAGATTGGAATTTAGAATGCAATGTGCCAGGAGAAAGCCCCTCATGTTTGTCTCACTACTTCTTGTTCGTGTTTTTAATTTAATTTTTTATTTTTTATTACAGCAAATTTGATTACAATGTTTGGCTTGTTGTAGGTGTGGAAGATGTGGTTCTTTTACACATATACATATGTCTGTTCTTCCTGGGATCCTTTTCCCATGTACCTTATGACAGAATGTTCAGTAGTCTTCTCTTGGTATTCTGTAGGTCTTTAGTGATTATATATGTCACCTGTGTTTGTATATGTCTGTTTACCCCAATATCATAATGAAACCAACCCTCACACGTTTCCATTGGTGAACCATAAGTTTGTTTAATGAATCTGTGATTGCCCTTCTCCGTGGAAATATCTGTCCTGGTATCCATTTTTCGGTCACACCTATAAGAGATAAGATATCATATGTGTCTTTCACTTTCTGACTTACTTCAAGTCACGTGATTACCTCTAGACACACCTAAGGTGCTGCAAATGGCATTGTGTCCTTTTATTCCTTGGCTTCTATTCTGCCTTAGCGAGGTCCATTTTCAACAATGTGATTCCCTGAGGGCTGAGGATTAGCTGACCTGGGTAGCCTCACCCTGCTGGCCGGCCCTCCCCAGGTGTGCCTGGGATGAGGTCAATATAAACAGCACTGCAGGCAGCAATAGCCCCTGAAGCTGTGCCTGACTCCATATTCTCTGCCCCGTCAGCAGTCTCGGGGCTGTGCTGGTGGGAGGGAGTGAGGGGCCACGGCTTTGTGGGTGGCCCGGTGTGAGTGGGTCTCTGCTGGACTTTCTGCAGGAGTTGCCAGGATGCCACATGTAAACAAGAGGATGTATCACCCACACCTTCCGTTGGAATTTCTCTCCAGACAGAGGTGAGGAAGGAAAAAAGCAGTGGGGGCAGGGACAGGAGGGGTATCTCAGGCAGGGCAATGGAAAGCTTCCAGAAGAGCGCCCAGGGCCAGGACCATCCTGGCTGGCCTGTGGGCACCAAGTTGGCCTGCGTGCTGTCGCTGGTGTGGCTCCACTGCCCTTCCTCTAAGCTTTCAAGCCCTTGTACATATTCAGGTGTTTTACCTGGGAATGGTGGAAAAGTTCAACAGCAGCTGGCCTGGGGCTCAGCTCACGGTTACTCACAGATGCCTCGGGTCCCTTTTACTGACGAAGGTGTAGGTCTTGTCTATTCCATAGTTTGTGTTTGGAACGGTACCTGTGCTTATATCAAACTCTGGTTTTATGCATCACCCCACCTCTCCTTCCCCCTTAAGCAGGCATAAGAGTGTTTTCTAAACGTGAGACTGTTTTCTCTTTCCTAACTCAGTTCAAGTGTAGCCATGTTTACAGGATCTTCATAAGTGATATCTTATGATAAGTTTCTGTTTCTGTGTGACTTATTTCACTTAGAATCATCGTACCTGAATCCAACCATTATGCTGCTACTGGACTTATGACATTGATTTCATGGCTGAGGGATATTCCATCGTACGTAAGTACCACAATTTTTTGAACCATTTTTATATTTCCTGGGATATTTAAGGTGTACCCAAGTTGAGGTCCTTGTAAGCAGTGCAGCCCTAAATTTTGGGGTGGCTCTGTCTTATTGATTTTCAGTTTTCCCAAGGTATATTCCCTAGACTGGAAGTGCCCTTGGCTCTGTAGCTCTGTTCTTTACTTGTTTTAGGGAACACAATGCACTCCTCCAGAGAGGCAGTTGGCAATTTACATCCCGCCCATCAGCATAACAAGGCTCCCTGTTCTCCAGAGCCTGTCTTGCCTTTCTGGTTTTTACACATTTTGTGGATGTCCCTTTTGACCGGTGGGAAGTGACACTTCTTTGTAGTGCAGATTTGCATTGCCTGCCTGCTTGCTTGGCCAAAAAGGGCGTATGCGTTTTCTCCTGAATATATTCATGAGAAAACGCATACGCTCTATTTGGCCAAGTGCATCATTTTTGAAATTTTGCCCCTCTTTCTGTGCTTTAAACGCGATTCCAACGTACCTCTTGAAATCTGTTTCCTGCTATTCTGCCTCGCTTTCATGTCCGCCTCGTTGCCTTCCCTCACCAGTTTTATGGATGATAGTTGTCCTTTATTAGTCGGCCAGTTTTGAATTGCTGTGCCCCAGAGCTCCATTATTCTACTCGTTATTTGTGAGCTGACCGCAAGTCCAAAATTTTTGTTCAGGACCTATACTGGTTTCCGATGGGGGGCTGAGACTTTGGTTATTTCTTCTACCTGCTGGGAAATTAGATAGACATGTGCCCGTCCAAATGCCTAACAGCTACTCTCTCATTAGTTCTCCCTCTTCACTTTCATCCTCAGCCAAATGGCATCCTGTGCGAACCAGTAGGTTAAAGGGGCTGTCTCTCCAAGTTGGGAGATTGATAGTAAAGCAGTTGGAAAGTCCAACGGGAGCACCAGGTGAGGGACTATTCGTTGAGTTTTAGAAACCATTCGTATTCACAGTGTGTGCATTCTCTAGGTTTCCCGTACATGTTATATCTGTAGTAATATTCCCATCAACCTGGAGAATTGGGACCAATGGAATGGGTGCCATGCATTATTGCTTTAAAGGTCTGCATTTGCTCACCCAATCTCACCAATCTTCTCATTCCCAAGTGTCCAGCCTTATGCCACATCCAGCTGTCACTGTAGATAGGGTCATTCCAGGTTTCATCAGAGACCTTGAAGGAATTGTGAAGAATTTCCTTTTTTGTTTTTTTTTTGTTTTTGTAATTCCTTGTCATAGTGGTTTTGAGCTGATTCTCGCTGCCATGTTTATGCCAGTCTAGGCACACTTGATTCCCTTACGGAGAGATATCAATACATAGGTTTTAAGATTCTTACTCGTCAGATATATTCCTCTGTGGGAAATATGTGGTTTTGAGTCCCTTTCTCTGAGGAAGGTATAGGTCTTGTCTATTCCTTAGTTGGTTTTTGGAACGGTACCTGTGCTTATATCAAACTCTGGTTTTATGCATCACCCCACCTCTCCTTCCCCCTTAAACAGGCATAAGAGTGTTTTCCAAATGTGAGACACTGTTCTCTTTCCTAACTCAGTTCAAGTGTAGCCATGTTTACAGGATCTACATAAGTGATATCTTATGATAAGTTTCTGTTTCTGTGTGACTTATTTCACTTAGAATCAACGTACCTGAATCCACTCATTTTGCTGCTACTGGTCTTGTGACATTGATTGCATGGCTGAGGGATATTCCATCGTATGTAAGTACCACAATTTTTTGAACCATTTTTATCTTTCCTGGGATATTTATGGTGTACCCAAGTTGAGGTTCTTGTAAGCAGTGCAGCCCTAAATATTGGGTTGGCTGTGTCTTATTGATTTTCAGTTTTCCCAAGGTATATTCCCTAGACTGGAAGTGCACTTGGCTCTGTAGCTCTATTCTTTACTTGTTTGAGGGAACACAATGAACTACTCCAGAGAGGCAGTTGGCAATTTACATCCCGCTCTGCAGCAAAACAAGGCTCCCTGTTGTCCAGGGCCTGTCTTGCCTTTTTGGATTTTACACATTTTGTGGATGTCCCTTTTGAATGGTCGGAAGTGATACTTCTTTTTAGTGCAGATTTGCATTGCCCGCTTGCTTGCTTGGCCAAAAAAGGCGTATGCGTTTTCTCCCCTATATATTCAGAGGAAAACGCATACACATTTTTTGGCCAACTGCATCATTTTCGAAGTTGTGCCTCTCTTCCTCTGCTTCACAGGCGATTCCAACGTACCTCTTGAAATCTGTTTCCTGCTATTCTGCCTCGCTTTCAAGTCCGCCTCGTTGCCTTCCCTCAACAGATTTTTGGACGATAGTTGTCCTTTATTACTCTGCCAGTTTGTGAATTGCTGTGCCCCTGAGCTCCATTTTTCTACTCGTTTTCTGTGAGCTGACCGCAAGTCCAAAATTCTGGTTCAGGACCTATGCTGGTTCCCGGTGGGGGGCTGAGACTTTGGTTACTTCTTCTCCCTGCCAGGAAGTTAGAGAGATATGTGCCCGTCCAAATGCCTTACAGCACTCTCTCATTGGTTCTCCCTCTTCCCTTTCATCCACTGCCAAATTGGAAACCTGTGCGATCCAGGAGGTTAAAGTGTCTGTCTCTCCAAGTTGGGAGATTGATAGTAAAGCAGATGGAAAGTCAAACCAGAGCACCAGGAGAGGGACTATTCGTTGACTTTTAGAAACCTTTAGTATTCACAGTGTGTCCGTTATCTAGGTTTCCCGCACATGTTATAGCTGTAGTAATATTCCCTTCAACCTGCAGAGTTCGGAACCATGGAATGGGTGCCAGGCATTTGTGCTTTAAAGGGTCTGCATTTGCTCACCCAATCTCACCAATCCTCTCAGTCCCAAGTGTCCAGCCTTATGCCACATCCAGCTGTCGTTGTAGATAGGACCATTCCAGGTTTCATCACAGACCCTGAAGGAATTGTAAAGAATTTCCCAGTTTTTTTGTTTGTTTTTGAAATTAATTTTTATAGTGGGTTTGAGCTGATTCTCGCTGCCATGTTTATGCCAGTCTAGACACACTTGATTCCCTTACGGAAACATATCAATACAGAGGTTTTAAGATTCTTACTAGTCAGATATATTCCTCTGCGGGAAATATGGGGTTTTGATTCCCTTTCACTGAGGAAGGTGTAGGTCTTGTCTATTCCATAGTTGGTTTTTGAAACGGTACCTGTGCTTATTTGAAACTCTGGTTTTATGCATCACCCCACCTCTCCTTCCCCCTTAAGCAGGCATAAGAGTGTTTTCTAAATATGAGACACTGTTCTCTTTCTTAACTCAGTTCAAGTGTAGCCATGTTTACAGGATCTTCATAAGTGATATCATATGATAAGTTTCTTTTTCTGTGTGACTTATTTCACTTAGAATCATCGTACCTGAATCCACCCATTTTTCTGCTACTGGTCTTGTGACATTGACTTCATGGCTGAGGGATATTCCATCGTACATAAGTACCACAATTTTTTGAACCATTTTTATATTTCCTGGGATATTTAAGGTGTACCCAAGTGGAGGTCCTTGTAAGCAGTGCAGCCCTAAATTTTGGAGTGGCTCTGTGTTATTGATTTTCAATTTTCACAAGGTATATTCCCTAGACTGGAAGTGCCCTTGGCTCTGTAGCTCTGTTGTTTACTTGTTTTAGGGAACACAATGCACTCCTCCAGAGAGGCAGTTGGCAATTTACATCCCGCCCATCAGCATAAGAAGGCTGCCTGTTCTCCAGGGCCTGTCTTGCCTTTCTGGTATTTACATATTTTGTGGATGTACCTTTTGACCGGTGGGAAGTGATACTTCTTTGTAGTGCAGATTTGCATTGCCTGCTTGCTTGCTTAGTCAAAAAGAGTGTATGCGTTTTCTCCTGAATATATTCAGGAGAAAAACATACACCCTTTTTGGCCAAGTGCATCATTGTGGAAGTTGTGCCCCTCTTCCTGTGCTTTAAAGGCGATTCCAACGTACCTCTTGAAATCTGTTTCCTGCTATTCTGCCTCTCTTTCAAGTCTGCCTCGTTGCCTTCCCTTAACAGATTTTTGGACGATAGTTGTCCTTTATCACCCTGCCAGTTTTTGAATTGCTGTGCACCTGATCTCCATTTATCAACTCGTTTTTTTGTGAGCTGAGCGCAAGTCCAAAATTTTGGTTCAGGATCTACGCTGGTTCCCAGTGGGGGGCTGAGAATTTGGTTAATTCTTCTTCATGCCGGGAAGTTAGAGTGATATGTGCCCGTTCAAATACCTAACAGCTACTCTCTCATTGGTTCTCCCTCTTCCCTTTCATCCTTTGCCAAATTGGCAACCTGTGCGAACGAGGAGGTTAAAGGGGCTGTCTCTCCAAGTTGGGAGGCTGATAGTAAAGAAGATGGCAAGTCAAACCGGAGCACCAGGAGAGGGACTATTCGTTGAGTTTTAGAAACCTTTCGTATTCACAGTGTGTCTGTTCTCTAGGTTTCCTGTACATGTTATAGCTGTAGTAATATTCCCTTCAACCTGGAGAGTTTGGACCCATGGAGTGGGTGCCAGGCATTTGTGATTTAAAGGGTCTGCATTTTCTCACCCAATCTCACCAATGCTCTCAGACCCAAGTGTCCAGCCTTTTGTCACATCCAGCTGTCATTGTAGATAGGGTCATTCCAGGTTTCATCAGAGACCCTGAAGGAATTAGAAAGAATTTCACAGTTTTTTTGTTTTGTTTTTGAAATTCCTTTTTATAGTGGGTTTGAGCTGATTCTCGCTGCCATGTTTATGCCAGTATAGACACACTTGATTCCCTTATGGACACATATCAATACATAGGTTTAAAGATTCTTACTAGTCAGATATATTCCTCTGTGGGAACTATGGGGTTTTGAGTCCTTTTCACTGAGGAAGGTGTAGGTCTTGTCTATTCCATAGTTGGTTTTTGGAACGGTACCTGTGCTTATATCAAACTCTGGTTTTATGCATCACCCCACCTATCCTTCCCCCTTAAGCAGGCATAAGACTGTTTTCTATATGTGAGACACTGCTCTCTTCCCTAACTCAGTTCAAGTGTAGCCATGTTTACAGGATCTTCATAAGTGATATCTTATGATAAGATTCTTTTTCTGTGTGACTTATTTCACTTAGAATCATCGTACCTGAATCCACCCATTTTGCTGCTACTGGTCTTATGACATGGATTTCATGGCTGAGGGATATTCCATCGTATGTAAGTACCACAATTTTTTGAACCATTTTTATATTTCCTGGGATATTTAAAGTGTACCCAAGTTGAGGTCCTTGTAAGCAGTGCAGCCTTAAATTTTGGGGTTGCTCTGTCTTATTGATTTTCAGTTTTCCCAAGGTATATTCCCTAGACTGGAAGTGCCCTTGGCTCTGTAGCTCTGTTTTTTACTTGTTTTAGGGAACACAATGCACTCCTCCAGAGAGGCAGTTGGCAATTTATATCCCGCCCATCAGCATAACAAGGCTCCCTGTTCTCCAGGGCATGTCTTGCCTTTCTGCTTTTTACAAATTTTGTGGATGTCCCTTTTGACCGGTGGGAAGTGATACTTCTTTGTAGTGCAGATTTGCATTGCCCGCTTGCTTGCTTGGCCAAAAAGGGCGTATGCGTTTTCTCCTGAATATATTCAGCAGAAAATGCATACGCACTTTTTGGCCAAGTGCATCATTGTCGAAGTTGTGCCCCTCTTCCTGTGCTTTAAAGGCGATTCCCACGTACCTCTTGAAATCTGTTTCCTGCTATTTTGCCTCGCTATGAGGTTCGCATCGTTGCCTTCCCTTAACAGATTTTTGGACGATAGTTGTCCTTTATTACTCTGCCAATTTGTGAATTGCTGTGCCCTTGAGCTCCATTTTGCAACTCATTTTTTGTGAGCTGAACGCAAGTCCAAAATTTTGGTTCAGGACGTATGCTGGTTCCCGGAGGGGGGCTGAGACTTTGGTTAATTCTTCTTCCTGCCGCGAAGTTAGAATGATATGTGCCCATCCAAATGCCTAACAGCTCTTCTCTCATTGGTATTCCCTCTTCCCTTACATCCTCTGCCAAATTGGAAACCTGTGTGAACCAGGAGGTTAAAGGGGCTGTCTCTCCAAGTTGGGAGATTGATAGTAAAGCAGAGGGAAATTCAAACCGGAGCACCAGGAGAGGGACTATACGTTGAGTTTTAAAAACCTTTTGTATTCACAGTGGGTCCATTCTCTAGGTTTCCTGTACATGTTATATCTGTAGTAATATTCCCTTCAACCTGGAGAGTTGGGACCCATGGAATGGGTGCCAGGCATTTGTGCTTTAAAGGGTCTGCATTTGCTCACCCAATCTCACCAATACTCTCAGTCCCATGTGTCCAGCCTTATGCCTCATCCAGCTGTCGTTGTACATAGGGTCATTCCAGGTTTCATCAGAGACCCTGAAGGAATTGTAAAGAATTTCCCAGATTTTTGTTTTGTTTTTGAAATTCCTTTTTATAGTCGGTTTGAGCTGATTCTCGCTGCCGTGTTTATGCCAGTCTAGACACACTTGATTCCCTTACGGAGACATATCAATACATAGGTTTTAAGATTCTTACTAGTCAGATATATTCCTCTGCGGGAAATATGGGGATTTGTGTCCCTTTCACTGAGGAAGGTGTAGGTCTTGTCTATTCCATAGTTGGTTTTTGGAACGGTACCTGTGCTTATATCAAACTCTGGGTTTATGCATCACCCCACCTCTCCTTCCCCCTTAAGCAGGCATAAGAGTGTTTTCTAAATGTGAGACACTGTTCTCTTTCCTAACTCAGTTCAAGTGTAGCCATGTTTACAGGATCTTCATAAGTGATATCTTATAATAAGTTTCTTTTTCTGTGTGACTTATTTCACTTAGAATCATCGTACCTGAATCCACCCATTTTGCTGCTACTGGTCTTATGACATTGATTTCATGGCTGAGGGATATTCCATCGGACATATGTACCACAATGTTTTGAACCATTTTTATATTTCCTGGGATATTTAAGGTGTACCCAAGTTGAGGTTCCTGTAAGCAGTGCAGCCCTAAATTTTGGGGTGGCTCTGTCTTATTGATTTTCAGTTTTCCCAAGGTATATTCCCTAGACTGGAAGTGCCCTTGGCTCTGTCGCTCTGTTGTTTACTTGTTTTAGGGAACACAATGCACTCCTCCAGAGAGGCAGTTGGCAATTTACATCCCGCCCATCAGCATAAAAAGGCTCCCTGTTCTCCAGGGCCTGTCTTGCCTTTCTGATTTTTACACCTTTTGTGGATGTCCCTTTTGACCGATGGGAAGTGATACTTCTTTGTAGTGCAGATTTGCATTGCCCGGTTGCTTGCTTGGCCAAAAAGGGCGTATGCGTTTTCTCCTGAATATATTCAGGAGAAAACGCATACGCCCTTTTTGGCCAAGTGCATCATTGTCGAAGTTGTGCCCCTCTTCCTGTGCTTTAAAGGCGATTCTAATGTACCTCTTGAAATCTGTTTCCTGCTATTCTGCCTCGCTTTCAAGTCCGCCTCGTTGCCTTCCCTCAACAGATTTTTGGACGATAGTTGTCCTTTATTACTCGGCCAGTTTTTGAATTGCTGTGCCCCTGAGCTCCATTTTTCAACTCGTTTCCTGTGAGCTGACCGCAAGTCCAAAATTTTGGTTCAGGACCTATACTGGTCCCCGGTGGGTGGCTGAGACTTTGGTTAATTCTTCTTCCTGCCGGGAAATTAGAGTGATATGTGCCCGTCCAAATGCCTAACAGCTACTCTCTCATTGGTTCTCCCTCTTCCCTTTCATCCTCTGCCAAATTGGCAACCTGGGCGAACCAGGAGGTTAAAGGGGCTGTCTCTCTAAGTTGGGAGGTTGATAGTAAAGCAGATGGAAATTCAAACACGAGCACCAGGAGAGGGACTATTCGTTGAGTTTTAGAAACCTTTCGTATTCACAGTGTGTCCGTTCTCTAGGTTTCCCGTACATGTTATAGCTGTACTAATATTCACTTTAACCTGGAGAGTTGGGACCCATGGAATGGGTGCCAGGCATTTGTGCTTTAAAGGGTTCTGCATTTGTTCACCCCATCTCACCAATCCTCTCAGTCCCAAGTGTCCAGCCTTATGCCTCATCCAGCTGTCGTTGTACATATGGTCATTCCAGGTTTCATCAGTGACCCTGAAGGAATTGTAAAGAATTTCCCAGTTTTTTTGTTTTGTTTTTGAAATTCCATTTTATAGTGGGTTTGAGCTGATTCTCGCTGCCATGTTTATGCCAGTCTAGACACACTTGATTCCCTTACGGAGACATATCAATACATAGGTTTTAAGATTCTTACTAGTCAGATATATTCCTCTGCGGGAAATATGGCGTTTTGAGTCCCTTTCACTGAGGACGGTGTAGGTCTTGTCTATTCCATAGTTGGTTTTTGGAACGGTACCTGTGCTTATATCAAACTCTGGTTTAATGCATCACCCCACCTCTCCTTCCCCCTTAAGCAGGCATAAGAGTGTTTTCTAAATGTGAGACACTGTTCTCTTTCCTAACTCAGTTCAAGTGTAGCCATGTTTACAGGATCTTCATAAGTGATATCTTATGATAAGTTTCTTTTTCTGTGTGACTTATTTCACTTAGAATCATCGTACCTGAATCCACCCATTTTGCTGCTACTGGTCTTATGACATTGATTTCATGGCTGAGGGATATTCCATCGTACGTAAGTACCACAATTTTTTGAACCATTTTTATATTTCCTGGGATATTTAAGGTATACCCAAGTTGAGGTCCTTGTAAGCAGTGCAGCCCTAAATTTTGGGGTGGCTCTGTCTTATTGATTTTCAGTTTTCCCAAGGTATATTCCCTAGACTGGAAGTGCCCTTGGCTCTGTCGCTCTGTTGTTTACTTGTTTTAGGGAACACAATGCACTCCTCCAGAGAGGCAGTTGGCAATTTACATCCCGCCCATCAGCATAAAAAGGCTCCCTGTTCTCCAGGGCCTGTCTTGCCTTTCTGATTTTTACACCTTTTGTGGATGTCCCTTTTGACCGATGGGAAGTGATACTTCTTTGTAGTGCAGATTTGCATTGCCCGCTTGCTTGCTTGGCCAAAAAGGGCGTATGCGTTTTCTCCTGAATATATTCAGGAGAAAACGCATACGCCCTTTTTGGCCAAGTGCATCATTGTCGAAGTTGTGCCCCTCTTCCTGTGCTTTAAAGGCGATTCTAATGTACCTCTTGAAATCTGTTTCTTGCTATTCTGCCTCGCTTTCAAGTCCGCCTCGTTGCCTTCCCTCAACAGATTTTTGGACGATAGTTGTCCTTTATTACTCGGCCAGTTTTTGAATTGCTGTGCCCCTGAGCTCCATTTTTCAACTCGTTTCCTGTGAGCTGACCGCAAGTCCAAAATTTTGGTTCAGGAACTATACTGGTCCCCGGTGGGTGGCTGAGACTTTGGTTAATTCTTCTTCCTGCCGGGAAATTAGAGTGATATGTGCCCGTCCAAATGCCTAACAGCTACTCTCTCATTGGTTCTCCCTCTTCCCTTTCATCCTCTGCCAAATTGGCAACCTGGGCGAACCAGGAGGTTAAAGGGGCTGTCTCTCTAAGTTGGGAGGTTGATAGTAAAGCAGATGGAAATTCAAACACGAGCACCAGGAGAGGGACTATTCGTTGAGTTTTAGAAACCTTTCGTATTCACAGTGTGTCCGTTCTCTAGGTTTCCCGTACATGTTATAGCTGTACTAATATTCACTTTAACCTGGAGAGTTGGGACCCATGGAATGGGTGCCAGGCATTTGTGCTTTAAAGGGTTCTGCATTTGTTCACCCCATCTCACCAATCCTCTCAGTCCCAAGTGTCCAGCCTTATGCCTCATCCAGCTGTCGTTGTACATATGGTCATTCCAGGTTTCATCAGTGACCCTGAAGGAATTGTAAAGAATTTCCCAGTTTTTTTGTTTTGTTTTTGAAATTCCATTTTATAGTGGGTTTGAGCTGATTCTCGCTGCCATGTTTATGCCAGTCTAGACACACTTGATTCCCTTACGGAGACATATCAATACATAGGTTTTAAGATTCTTACTAGTCAGATATATTCCTCTGCGGGAAATATGGGGTTTTGAGTCCCTTTCACTGAGGAAGGTGTAGGTCTTGTCTATTCCATAGTTGGTTTTTGGAACGGTACCTGTGCTTGTATCAAACTCTGGTTTAATGCATCACCCCACCTCTCCTTCCCCCTTAAGCAGGCATAAGAGTGTTTTCTAAATGTGAGACACTGTTCTCTTTCCTAACTCAGTTCAAGTGTAGCCATGTTTACAGGATCTTCATAAGTGATATCTTATGATAAGTTTCTTTTTCTGTGTGACTTGTTTCACTTAGAATCATCGTACCTGAATCCACCCATTTTGCTGCTACTGGTCTTATGACATTGATTTCATGGCTGAGGGATATTCCATCGTACGTAAGTACCACAATTTTTTGAACCATTTTTATATTTCCTGGGATATTTAAGGTATACCCAAGTTGAGGTCCTTGTAAGCAGTGCAGCCCTAAATTTTGGGGTGGCTCTGTCTTATTGATTTTCAGTTTTCCCAAGGTATATTCCCTAGACTGGAAGTGCCCTTGGCTCTGTCGCTCTGTTGTTTACTTGTTTTAGGGAACACAATGCACTCCTCCAGAGAGGCAGTTGGCAATTTACATCCCGCCCATCAGCATAAAAAGGCTCCCTGTTCTCCAGGGCCTGTCTTGCCTTTCTGATTTTTACACCTTTTGTGGATGTCCCTTTTGACCGATGGGAAGTGATACTTCTTTGTAGTGCAGATTTGCATTGCCCGCTTGCTTGCTTGGCCAAAAAGGGCGTATGCGTTTTCTCCTGAATATATTCAGGAGAAAACGCATACGCCCTTTTTGGCCAAGTGCATCATTGTCGAAGTTGTGCCCCTCTTCCTGTGCTTTAAAGGCGATTCCAACGTACCTCTTGAAATCTGTTTCCTGCTATTCTGCCTCGCTTTCAAGTCCGCCTCGTTGCCTTCCTTCAACAGATTTTTGGACGATAGTTGACCTTTATTACTCGGCCAGTTTGTGAATTGCTGTGCCCCTGAGCTCCATTTTTCAACTCGTTTTCTGTGAGCTGACCGCAAGTGCAAAATTTTGGTTCTGGACCTATACTGGTCCCCGGGGGGTGGCTGAGACTTTGGTTAATTCTTCTTCCTGCCGGGAAATTAGAGTGATATGTGCCCGTCCAAATGCCTAACAGCTACTCTCTCATTGGTTCTCCCTCTTCCATTTCATCCTCTGCCAATTGGCAACCTGTGCGAACCAGGAGGTTAAAGGGGCTGTCTCTCCCAGTTGGGAGGTTGATAGTAAAGCAGATGGAAAGTCAAACCGGAGCACCAGGAGAGGGACTATTCGTTGAGTTTTAGAAACCTTTCGTATTCACAGTGTGTCTGTTCTCTAGGTTTCCCGTACATGTTATAGCTGTAGTAATGTTCCCCTTAACCTGGAGAGTTGGGACCCATGGAATGGGTGCCAGGGATTTGTGCTTTAAAGGGTATGCATTTGCTCACCCAATCTCACCAATCCTCTCAATCCCAAGTGTCCAGCCTTATGCCACATGCAGCTGTCGTTTTATATAGGGTCATTCCAGGTTTCATCAGAGACCCTGAAGGAATTGTAAAGAATTTCCCAGTTTTTTTGTTTTGATTTTGAAATTCCTTTTTATAGTCGGTTTGAGCTGATTCTCGCTGCCATGTTTATGCCAGTCTAAACACACTTGATTCCCTTACGGAGACATATCAATACATAGGTTTTAAGATTCTTACTAGTCAAATATATTCCTCTGCGGGAAATATGGGGTTTTGAGTCCCTTTCACTGAGTAAGGTGTAGGTCTTGTCTATTCCATAGTTGGTTTTTGGAACGGTACCTGTGCTTATATCAAACTCTGTTTTTATGCATCACCCCACCTCTCCTTCCCCCTTAAGCAGGCATAAGAGTGTTTTCTAAATGTGAGACACTGTTCTCTTTCCTAACTCAGTTCAAGTGTAGCCATGTTTACAGGATCTTCGTAAGTGATATCTTATGATAAGTTTCTTTTTCTGTGTGACTTATTTCACTTAGAATCATCCTACTTGAATCCACCCATTTTGCTGCTACTGGTCTTCTGACATTGATTTCATGGCTGAGGGATATTCCATCGTACGTAAGTACCACAATTATTTGAACCATTTTTATATTTCCTGGGATATTTAAGGTGTACTCAAGTTGAGGTCCTTGTAAGCAGTGCAGCCCTAAATTTTGGGGTCGTTCTGTCTTATTGATTTTCAGTTTTCCCAAGGTATATTCCCTAGACTGGAAGTGCGCTTGGCTCTGTAGCTCTGTTGTTTACTTATTTTAGGGAACACAATGCATTGCTCCAGAGAGGAACTTGGCAATTTACATCCCACCCATCAGCATAACAAGGCTCCCTGTTCTCCAGGGCCTGTCTTGCCTTTCTGGTTTTTACACATTTTCTGGAAGTCCCTTTTGACTGGTGGGAAGTGATACTTCTTTGTAGTGCAGATTTGCATTGCCCACTTGCTTGCTTGGCCAAAAAGGGTGTATGCGTTTTCTCCTGAATATATTCAGGAGAAAACGCATATGCCTTTTTTGGGCAAGTGCATCATTGTCGAAGTTGTGCCCCTCTTCCTGTGCTTCAAGGCGATTTCAACGTACCTCTTGAAATCTCTTTCCTGCTATTCTGCCTCGCTTTCAAGTCCGCCTCGTTGCCTTCCCTCAACAGATTTTTGGACGATAGTTGTCCTTTATTCCTCGGCCAGTTTGTGAATGGCTGTGCCCCTGAGCTCCATTTTTCAACTCGTTTTCTGTGAGCTGACCGCAAGTCCAAAATTTTGGTTCAGGACCTATACTGGTTCCCGGTGGGGGGCTGAGACATTGGTTAATTCTTCTTCCTGCCGGGAAATTAGAGTGATATGTGCCCGTCAAAATGCCTAACAGCTACTCTCTCATTGGTTCTCCCTCTTCCCTTTCATCCGTTGCCAAATTGGCAACCTGTGCGAACCAGGAGGTTAAAGGGGCTGTCTCTCCAACTTGGGAGGCTGATAGTAAAGAAGATGGCATGTCAAACCGGAGCACCAGGAGAGGGACTATTCGTTGAGTTTTAGAAACATTTCGTATTCACAGTGTGTCTGTTCTCTAGGTTTCCTGTACATGTTATAGCTGAAGTAATATTCCCTTCAACCTGTAGAGTTGGGACCCATGGAATGGGTGCCAGGCATTTGTGATTTAAAGGGTCTGCATTTTCTCACCCAATCTCACCAATGCTCTCAGACCCAAGTGTCCAGCCTTATGTCACATCCAGCTGTCATTGTAGATAGGGTCATTCCAGGTTTCATCAGAGACCCTGAAGGAATTGTAAAGAATTTTACAGTTTTTTTTGTTTTGTTTTTGAAATTCCTTTTTATAGTGGGTTTGAGCTGATTCTCGCTGCCATGTTTATGCCAGTATAGACACACTTGATTCCCTTATGGACACATATCAATACATAGGTTTAAAGATTCTTACT
Source organism: Hyperoodon ampullatus (assembly GCF_949752795.1). Taxonomy (NCBI): domain Eukaryota; kingdom Metazoa; phylum Chordata; class Mammalia; order Artiodactyla; family Ziphiidae; genus Hyperoodon; species Hyperoodon ampullatus. The sequence continues at coordinate 752,633 of NW_027640676.1, read as the reverse complement.
AGTCAGATATATTCCTCTGTGGGAACTATGGGGTTTTGAGTCCTTTTCACTGAGGAAGGTGTAGGTCTTGTCTATTCCATAGTTGGTTTTTGAAACGGTACCTGTGCTTATATCAAACTCTGGTTTTATGCATCACCCCACCTCTCCTTCCCCCTTAAGCAGGCATAAGAGTGTTTTCTATATGTGAGACACTGCTCTCTTCCCTAACTCAGTTCAAGTGTAGCCATGTTTACAGGATCTTCATAAGTGATATCTTATGATAAGATTCTTTTTCTGTGTGACTTATTTCACTTAGAATCATCGTACCTGAATCCACCCATTTTGCTGCTACTGGTCTTATGACATGGATTTCATGGCTGAGGGATATTCCATCGTATGTAAGTACCACAATTTTTTGAACCATTTTTATATTTCCTGGGATATTTAATGTGTACCCAAGTTGAGGTCCTTGTAAGCAGTGCAGCCTTAAATTTTGGGGTGGCTCTGTCTTATTGATTTTCAGTTTTCCCCAGGTATATTCCCTAGACTGGAAGTGCCCTTGGCTCTGTAGCTCTGTTGTTTACTTCTTTTAGGGAACACAATGCACTCCTCCAGAGAGGCAGTTGGCTATTTATATCCCGCCCATCAGCATAACAAGGCTCCCTGTTCTCCAGGGCCTGTCTTGCCTTTCTGCTTTTTACACATTTTGTGGATGTCCCTTTTGACCGGTGGGAAGTGATACTTCTTTGTAGTGCAGATTTGCATTGCCCGCTTGCTTGCTTGGCCAAAAAGGGCGTATGCGTTTTCTCCTGAATATATTCAGAAGAAAACGCATACGCCCTTTTTGGCCAAGTGCATCATTGTCGAAGTTGTGCCCCTCTTCCTGTGCTTTAAAGGCGATTCTAACGTACCTCTTGAAATCTGTTTCCTGCTATTTTGCCTCGCTATGAGGTTTGCATCGTTGCCTTCCCTTAACAGATTTTTGGACGATAGTTGTCCTTTATTACTCGGCCAGTTTGTGAATTGCTGTGCCCTTGAGCTCCATTTTGCAACTCGTTTTTTGTGAGCTGACCGCAAGTCCAAAATTTTGGTTCAGGACGTATGCTGGTTCCCGGAGGGGGGCTGAGACTTTGGTTAATTCTTCTTCCTGCCGGGAAATTAGAGTGATATGTGCCCGTCCAAATGCCTAACAGCTACTCTCTCATTGGTTCTCCCTCTTCCCTTTCATCCTCTGCCAAATTGGCAACCTGGGCGAACCAGGAGGTTAAAGGGGCTGTCTCTCTAAGTTGGGAGGTTGATGGTAAAGCAGATGGAAATTCAAACACGAGCACCAGGAGAGGGACTATTCGTTGAGTTTTAGAAACCTTTCGTATTCACAGTGTGTCCGTTCTCTAGGTTTCCCGTACATGTTATAGCTGTACTAATATTCACTTTAACCTGGAGAGTTGGTACCCATGGAATGGGTGCCAGGCATTTGTGCTTTAAAGGGTTCTGCATTTGTTCACCCCATCTCACCAATCCTCTCAGTCCCAAGTGTCCAGCCTTATGCCTCATCCAGCTGTCGTTGTACATATGGTCATTCCAGGTTTCATCAGTGACCCTGAAGGAATTGTAAAGTATTTCCCAGTTTTTTTTGTTTTGTTTTTGAAATTCCTTTTTATAGTGGGTTTGAGCTGATTCTCGCTGCCATGTTTATGCCAGTCTAGACACACTTGATTCCCTTACGGAGACATATCAATACATAGGTTTTAAGATCCTTACTAGTCAGATATATTCCTCTGTGGGAAATAAGGGGTTTTGAGTCCCTTTCACTGAGGAAGGTGTAGGTCTTGTCTATTCCATAGTTGGTTTTTGGAACGGTACCTGTGCTTATAGCAAACTCTGGTTTTATGCATCACCCCACCTCTCCTTCCCCATTAAGCAGGCATAAGACTGTTTTCTAAATGTGAGACACTGTTCTCTTTCCTAACTCAGTTCAAGTGTAGCCATGTTTACAGGATCTTCATAAGTGATATCTTATGATAAGTTTCTTTTTCTGTGTGACTTATTTCACTTAGAATCATCGTACCTGAATCCACCCATTTTGCTGCTACTGGTCTTATGACATTGATTTCATGGCTGAGGGACATTCCATTGTACGTAAGTACCACAATTTTTTGAACCATTTTTATATTTCCTGGGATATTTAATGTGTACCCAAGTTGAGGTCCTTGTAAGCAGTGCAGCCCTAAATATTGGGGTGGCTCTGTCTTATTGATTTTCAGTTTTCCCAAGGTATATTCCCTAGACTGGAAGTGCCCTTGGCTCTGTAGCTCTGTTCTTTACTTGTTTTAGGGAACACAATGTACTCCTCCAGAGCGGCAGTTGGCAATTTACATCCCGCCCATCAGCATAACAAGGCTCCCTGTTCTCCAGGGCCTGTCTTGCATTTCTGGTTTTTACACATTTTGTGGATGTCCCTTTTGACCGGTGGGAAGTGATACTTCTTTGTAGTGCAGATTTGCATTGCCCGCTTCCTTGCTTGGCCAAAAAGGGCGTATGCGTTTTCTCCTGAATATATTCAGGAGAAAACGCATACGCCCTTTTTGGCCAAGTGCATCATTGTCGAAGTTGTGCCCCTCTTCCTGTGCTTTAAAGGCGATTCCAACGTACCTCTTGAAATCTGTTTCCTGCTATTCTGCCTCGCTTTCAAGTCCGCCTCGTTGCCTTCCCTCAACAGATTTTTGGACGATAGTTGTCCTTTATTACTCGGCCAGTTTGTGAATTGCTGTGCCCCTGAGCTCCATTTTTCAACTCGTTTTTGGTGAGCTGACCGCAAGTCCAAAATTTTGGTTCAGGACCTATGCTGGTTCCCGGTGGGGGGCTGAGACTTTGGTTAATTCTTCTTCCTGCTGGAAAATTACAGTGATATGTGCGGGTCCAAGTGCCTAACAGCTACTCTCTCATTGGTTCTCCCTCTTCCCTTTCATCCTCTGCCAAATTGGCAACATGTGCGAACCAGGAGGTTAAAGGGGCTGTCTCTCCAAGTTGGGAGGTTGATAGTAAAGCAGATGGAAAGTCAAACTGGAGCACCAGGAGAGGGACTCTTCGTTGAGTTTTAGAAACCTTTCGTATTCACAGTGTGTCCGTTCTCTAGGTTTCCCGTACATGTTATAGCTGTAGTAATATTCCCATCAACCTGGAGAGTTGGGACCCATGGAATGGGTGCCAGGTATTTGTGCTTTAATGGGTCTGCATTTGCTCACCCAATCTCACAAATCCTCTCAGTCCCAAGTGTCCAGCTTTATGCCACATCCAGCTGTCGTTGTAGATAAGGTCATTCCAGGTTTCATCAGAGACCCTGACGGAATTGTAAAGAATTTCCCAGTTTTTTTTGTTTTGTTTTTGAAATTCCTTTTTATAGTGGGTTTGAGCTGATTCTCACTGCCATGTTTATGCCAGTCTAGACACACTTGATTCCCTTATGGAGACATATCTATCCATAGGTTTTAAGATTCTTACTAGTCAGATATATTCCTCTGCGGGAAATATGGGGTTTTGAGTCCCTTTCACTGAGGAAGGTGTAGGTCTTGTCTATTCCATAGTTGGTTTTTGGAACGGTACCTGTGCTTATATCAAACTCTGGTTTTATGCATCACCCCACCTCTCCTTCCCCCTTAAGCAGGCATAAGAGTGTTTTCTAAATGTGAGACACTGTTCTCTTTCCTAACTCAGTTCAAGTGTAGCCATGTTTACAGGATCTTCATAAGTGATATCTTATGATAAGTTTCTTTTTCTGTGTGACTTATTTCACTTAGAATCATCGTACCTGAATCCACCCATTTTGCTGCTACTGGTCTTATGACATTGATTTCATGGCTGAGGGATATTCCATCGTACGTAAGTACCACAATTTTTTGAACCATTTTTATATTTCCTGGGATATTTAAGGTGTACCCAAGTTGAGGTCCTTGTAAGCAGTGCAGCCCTAAATTTTGGGGTGGCTCTGTCTTATTGATTTTCAGTTTTCCCAAGGTATATTCCCTAGACTGGAAGTGCCCTTGGCTCTGTAGCTCTGTTGTTTACTTGTTTTAGGGAACACAATGCACTCCTCCCGAGAGGCAGTTGGCAATTTACATCCTGCCCATCAGCATAACAAGGCTCCCTGTTCTCCAGGGCCTGTCTTGCATTTCTGGTTTTTACACATTTTGTGGATGTCCCTTTTGACCGGTGGGAAGTGATACTTCTTTGTAGTGCAGATTTGCATTGCCCGCTTGCTTGCTTGGCCAAAAAGGGCGTATGCGTTTTCTCCTGAATATATTCAGCAGAAAACGCATACGCCCTTTTTGGCCAAGTGCATCATTGTCGAAGTTGTGCCCCTCTTCCTGTGTGTTAAAGGCGATTCCAACGTACCTCTTGAAATCTGTTTCCTGCTATTCTGCCTCGCTTTCAAGTCCGCCTCGTTGCCTTCCCTCAACAGATTTTTGGACGATAGTTGTCCTTTATTACTCGGCCAGTTGGTGAATTGCTGTGCCCCTGAGCTCCATTTTTCAACTCGTTTTTGGTGAGCTGACCGCAAGTCCAAAATTTTGTTTCAGGACCTATACTGGTTCCCGGTGGGTGGCTGAGACTTTGGTTAATTCTTCTTCCTGCCGGGAAATTACAGTGATATGTGCCCGTCCAAATGCCTAACAGCTACTCTCTCATTGGTTCTCGCTCTTCCCTTTCATCCTCTGCCAAATTGGCAACCTGTGCGAACCAGGAGGTTAAAGGGGCTGTCTCTCCAAGTTGGGAGATTGATAGTAAATCAGATGCAAAGTCAAACCGGAGCACCAGGAGAGGGACTATTCGTTGAGTTTTAGAAACCTTTCGTATTCACAGTGTGTCCGTTCTCTAGTTTTCCGGTACATGTTATAACTGTAGTAATATTCCCTTCAACCTGGAGAGTTGGGACCCATGGAATGGGTGCCATGCATTATTGCTTTAAAGGGTCTGCATTTGCTCACCAAATCTCACCAATCGTCTCAGTCCCAAGTGTCCAGCCTTATGCCACATCCAGCTGTCGTTGTAGATAGGGTCATTCCAGGTTTCATCAGAGACCCTGAAGGAATTGTAAAGAATTTCCCAGTTTTTTTGTTTTGTTTTTGAAATTCCTTTTTATAGTGGGTTTGAGCTGATTCTCGCTGCCATGTTTATGCCAGTCTAGACACACTTGATTCCCTTACGGACACATATCAATACATAGGTTTTAAGATTCTTACTAGTCAGATATATTCTTCTGCGGGAAATATGGGGTTTTGAGTCCCTTTCACTGAGGAAGGTGTAGGTCTTGTCTATTCCATAGTTGGTTTTTGGAACGGTACCTGTGCTTATATCAAACTCTGGGTTTATGCATCACCCCACCTCTCCTTCCCCCTTAAGCAGGCATAAGAGTGTTTTCTAAATGTGAGACACTGTTCTCTTTGCTAACTCAGTTCAAGTGTAGCCATGTTTACAGGATCTTCATAAGTGATATCTTATGATAAGTTTCTTTTTCTCTGTGACTTATTTCACTTAGAATCATCGTAGCTGAATCTACCCATTTTGCTGCTACTGTTCTTATGACATTGATTTCATGGCTGAGGGATATTCCATCGTACGTAAGTACCACAATTTTTTGAACCATTTTTATATTTCCTGGGATATTTAAGGTGTACCCAAGTTGAGGTCCTTGTAAGAAGTGCAGCCCTAAATTTTGGGGTGGCTCTGTCTTATTGATTTACAGTTTTCCCAAGGTATATTCCCTACACTGGAAGTGCCCTTGGCTCTGTAGCTCTGTTGTTTACTTGTTTTAGGGAACACAATGCACTCCTCCAGAGAGGCAGTTGGCAATTTACATCCCGCCCATCAGCATAACAAGGCTCCCTGTTCTCCAGGGCCTGTCTTGCCTTTCTGGTTTTTACACATTTTGTGGATGTCCCTTTTGACCGGTGGGAAGTGATACTTCTTTGTAGTGCAGATTTGCATTGCCCGCTTGCTTGCTTGGCCTAAAAGGGCGTATGCGTTTTCTCCTGAATATATTCAGGAGAAAACGCATACGCCCTTTTTGGCCAAGTGCATCATTGTCGAAGTTGTGCCCCTCTGCCTGTGCTTTAAAGGCGATTCCAACGTACCTCTTGAAATCTGCTTCCTGCTATTCTGCCTCGCTTTCAAGTCCGCCTCGATGCCTTCCCTCAACAGATATTTGGATGATAGTTGTCCTTTATTACTCGGCCAGTTTGTGAATTGCTGTGCCCCTGAGCTCCATTTTTCAACTCGTTTTTGGTGAGCTGACCGCAAGTCCAAAATTTTGGTTCAGGACCTATACTGGTTCCCGGTGGGGGGCTGAGACTTTGGTTAATACTTCTTCCTGCCGGGAAGTTAGAGTGATAAGTGCCCGACCAAATACCTAACAGCTACTCTCTCATTGGTTCTCCCTGTTCCCTTTCATCCTCTGCCAAATTGGAAACCTGTGTGAACCAGGAGGTTGAAGGGGCTGTCTCTCCAAGATGGGAGATTGATAGTAAAGCAGATGGAAAGTCAAACCGGAGCACCAGGTGAGGGACTATTCGTTGAGTTTTAGAAACCTTTCATATTCACAGTGTGTCCGTTCTCTAGGTTTCTCGTACATGTTATAACTGTACTAATATTCCCTTCAACCTGGAGAGTTGGGACCCATGGAATGGGTGCCATGCATTATTGCTTTAAAGGGTCTGCATTTGCTCACCCAATCTCACCAATCGTCTCAGTCCCATGTGCCCAGCCTTATGCCACATCCAGCTGTCGTTGTAGATAGGGTCATTCCAGGTTTCATCAGAGACCCTGAAGGAATTGTAAAGAATTTCCCAGTTTTTTTGTTTTGTTTTTGAAATTCATTTTTATTGTGGGTTTGAGCTGATTCGCGCTGCCATGTTTATGCCAGTCTAGACACACTTGATTCCCTTACGGAGACATATCAATACATAGGTTTTAAGATTCTTACTAGTCAGATATATTCCTCTGCGGGAAATATGGGGTTTTGAGTCCCTTTCACTGAGGAAGGTGTAGGTCTTGTCTATTCCTTAGTTGGTTTTTGGAACGGTACCTGTGCTTATATCAAACTCTGGTTTTATGCATCAAACCACCTCTCCTTCCCCCTTAAGCAGGCATAAGAGTGTTTTCTAAATGTGAGACACTGTTCTCTTTCCTAACTCAGTTCAAGTGTAGCCATGTTTACAGGATCTTCATAAGTGATATCTTATGATAAGTTTCTTTTTCTGTGTGACTTATTTCACTTAGAATCATCGTACCTGAATCCACCCATTTTGCTGCTACTGGTCTTATGACATTGATTTCATGGCTGAGGGATATTCCATCGTACGTAAGTACCACAATTTTTTGAACCATTTTTATATTTCCTGGGATATTTAAGGTGTACCCAAATTGAGATCCTTGTAAGCAGTGCAGCCCTAAATTTTGGGGTGGCTCTGTCTTATTGATTTTCAGTTTTCCCAAGGTATATTCCGTAGACTGGAAGTGCCCTTGGCTCTATAGCTCTGTTGTTTACTTGTTTTAGGGAACACAATGCACTCCTCCAGAGAGGCAGTTGGCAATTTACATCCCGCCCATCAGCATAACAAGGCTCCCTGTTCTCCAGGGCCTGTCTTGCCTTTCTGGTTTTTACACATTTTGTGGATGTCCCTTTTGACCTGTGGGAAGTGCCACTTCTCTGTAGTGCAGATTTGCATTGCCCGCTTGCTTGCTTGGCCAAAATGGGCGTATGCATTTTCTCCTGAATATATTCAGGAGAAAACGCATACGCCCTTTTTGGCCAAGTGCATCATTGTCGAAGTTGTGCCCCTCTTCCTGTGCTTTAAAGGTGATTCCAACGTACCTCTTGAAATCTGTTTCCTGCTATTCTGCCTCGCTTTCAAGTCCGCCTCATTGCATTCCCTCAACAGATTTTTGGACGATAGTTCTCCTTTATTATTCGGCCAGTTGGTGAATTGCTGTGCCCCTGAGCTCCATTTTTCAACTCGTTTTTGGTGAGCTGACCGCAAGTCCAAAATTTTGTTTCAGGACCTATACTGGTTCCCGGTGGGTGGCTGAGACTTTGGTTAATTCTTCTTCCTGCCGGGAAATTACAGTGATATGTGCCCGTCCAAATGCCTAACAGCTACTCTCTCATTGGTTCTCCCTCTTCCCTTTCATCCTCTGCCAAATTGGCAACCTGTGCGAACCAGGAGGTTAAAGGGGCTGTCTCTCCAAGTTGGGAGGTTGATAGTAAAGCAGATGGAAAGTCAAACCGGAGCACCAGGAGAGGGACTATTCGTTGAGGTTTAGAAACCTTTCGTATTCACAGTGTGTCCGTTCTCTAGGTTTCCGGTACATGTTATAACTGTAGTAATATTCCCTTCAACATGGAGAGTTGGGACCCATGGAATGGGTGCCATGCATTATTGCTTTAATGGGTCTGCATTTGCTCACCCAATCTCACCAATCGTCTCAGTCCCAAGTGTCCAGCCTTATGCCACATCCAGCTGTCGTTGTAGATAGGGTCATTCCAGGGTTCATCAGAGACCCTGAAGGAATTGTAAAGAATTTCCCAGTTTTTTTGTTTTGTTTTTGAAATTCCTTTTTATAGTGGGTTTGAGCTGATTCTCGCTGCCATGTTTATGCCAGTCTAGACACACTTGCTTCCCTTACGTACACATATCAATACATAGGTTTTAAGATTCTTACTAGTCAGATATATTCCTCTGCGGGAAATATGGGGTTTTGAGTCCCTTTCACTGAGGAAGGTGTAGGTCTTGTCTATTCCATAGTTGGTTTTTGGAACGGTACCTGTGCTTATATCAAACTCTGGGTTTATGCATCACCCCACCTCTCCTTCCCCCTTAAGCAGGCATAAGAGTGTTTTCTAAATGTGAGACACTGTTCTCTTTCCTAACTCAGTTCAAGTGTAGCCATGTTTACAGGATCTTCATAAGTGATATCTTATGATAAGTTTCTTTTTCTCTGTGACTTATTTCACTTAGAATCATCGTACCTGAATCTACCCATTTTGCTGCTACTGGTCTTATGACATTGATTTCATGGCTGAGGGATATTCCATCGTACGTAAGTAACACAATTTTTTGAACCATTTTAATATTTCCTGGGATATTTAAGGTGTACCCAAGTGAGGTCCTTGTAAGCAGTGCAGGCCTAAATTTTGGGGTGGCTCTGTCTTATTGATTTTCAGTTTTCCCATGGTATATTCCCTAGACTCGAAGTGCCCTTGGCTCTGTAGCTCTGTTCTTTACTTGTTTTAGGGAACACAATGCACTCCTCCAGAGAGGCAGTTGGCAATTTACATCCCGCCCATCAGCATAAGAAGGCTCCCTGTTCTCCAGTGCCTGTCTTGCCTTTCTGGTTTTTACACATTTTGTGGATGTCCCTTTTGACCGATGGGAAGTGATACTTCTGTGTAGTGCAGATTTGCATTTCCCGCTTGCTTGCTTGGCCAAAAAGGGCGTATGCGTTTTCTCCTGAATATATTCAGGAGAAAACGCATACGCCCTTTTTGGCCAAGTGCATCATTGTCGAAGTTTTGCCCCTCTTCCTGTGCTTTAAAGGCGATTCCAACGTACCTCTTGAAATCTGTTTCCTGCTATTCTGCCTCGCTTTCAAGTCCGCCTCGTTGCCTTCCCTCAACAGATTTTTGGACGATAGTTGTCCTTTATTACTCGGCCAGTTTGTGAATTGCTGTGCCCCTGAGCTCCATTTTTCAACTCGTTTTTGGTGAGCTGACCGCAAGTCCAAAATTTTGGTTCAGGACCTATACTGGTTCCCGGTGGGGGGCTGAGACTTTGGTTAATTCTTCTTCCTGCCGGGAAATTACAGTGCTATGTGCCTGTCCAAATGCCTAACAGCTACTCTCTCATTGGTTCTCCCTCTTCCCTTTCATCCTCTGCAAAATTGGCAACCTGTGTGAACCAGGAGGTTAAAGGGGCTGTCTCTCCAAGTTGGGAGGTTGATAGGAAAGCAGATGGAAAGTCAAACCGGAGCACCAGGAGAGGGACTATTCGCTGAGTTTTAGAAACCTTTCGTATTCACAGTGTGTCCGTTCTCTAGGTTTCCGGTACATGTTATAACTGTAGTAATATTCCCTTCAACCTGGAGAGTTGGGACCCATGGAATGGGTGCCATGCATTATTGCTTTAAAGGGTCTGCATTTGCTCACCCAATCTCACCAATCCTCTCAGTCCCAAGTGTCCAGCCTTATGCCACATCCAGCTGTCGTTGTAAATATGGTCATTCCAGGTTTCATTAGAGACCCCGAAGGAATTGTAAAGAATTTCCCAGTTTTTTTGTTTTGTTTTTGAAATTCCTTTTTATAGTGGGTTTGAGCTGATTCTCGCTGCCATGTTTCTGCCAGTGTAGACACACTTGATTCCCTCCGGAGACATATCAATCCATAGGTTTTTAGATTCTTACTAGTCAGATATATTCCTCTGCGGGAAATATGGGGTTTTGAGTTCCTTTCACTGAGGAATGTGTAGGTCTTGTCTATTCCATAGTTGGTTTTTGGAACGGTACCTGTGCTTATATCAAACTCTGGTTTTATGCATCACCCCACCTCTCCTTCCCGCTTAAGCAGGCATAAGAGTGTTTTCTAATTGTGAGACACTGTTCTCTTTCCTAACTCAGTTCAATTGTAGCCATGTTTACAGGATCTTCGTAAGTGATATCTTATGATAAGTTTCTTTTTCTCTGTGACTTATTTCACTTAGAATCATCGTACCTGAATCCACCCATTTTGCTGCTACTGGTCTTATGACATTGATTTCATGGCTGAGGGATATTCCATCGTACGTAAGTACCACAATTTTTTGAACCATTTTTATATTTCCTGGGATATTTAAGGTGTACCCAAGTTGAGGTCCTTGTAAGCAGTGCAGCCCTAAATTTTGGGGTGTCTCTGTCTTATTGATATTTAATTTTCCCAAGGAATATTCCCTAGACTGGAAGCGCCCTTGGCTCTGTAGCTCTGTTGTTTACTTGTTTTAGGGAACACAATGCACTCCTCCAGAGAGGCAGTTGGCAATTTACATCCCGCCCATCAGCATAACAAGGCTCCATGTTCTCCAGGGCCTGTCTTGCATTTCTGGTTTTTACACATTTTGTGGATGTCCCTTTTGACCGGTGGGAAGTGATACTTCTTTGTAGTGCAGATTTGCATTGCCCGCTTGCTTGCTTGGCCAAAATGGGCGTATGCATTTTCTCCTGAATATATTCAGGAGAAAACGCATACGCCCTTTTTGGCCAAGTGCATCATTGTCGAAGTTGTGCCCCTCTTCCTGTGCTTTAAAGGTGATTCCAACGTACCTCTTGAAATCTGTTTCCTGCTATTCTGCCTCGCTTTCAAGTCCGCCTCATTGCATTCCCTCAACAGATTTTTGGAGGATAGTTCTCCTTTATTATTCGGCCAGTTGGTGAATTGCTGTGCCCCTGAGCTCCATTTTTCAACTCGTTTTTGGTGAGCTGACCGCAAGTCCAAAATTTTGTTTCAGGACCTATACTGGTTCCCGGTGGGTGGCTGAGACTTTGGTTAATTCTTCTTCCTGCCGGGAAATTACAGTGATATGTGCCCGTCCAAATGCCTAACAGCTACTCTCTCATTGGTTCTCCCTCTTCCCTTTCATCCTCTGCCAAATTGGCAACCTGTGCGAACCAGGAGGTTAAAGGGGCTGTCTCTCCAAGTTGGGAGGTTGATAGTAAAGCAGATGGAAAGTCAAACCGGAGCACCAGGAGAGGGACTATTCGTTGAGGTTTAGAAACCTTTTGTATTCACAGTGTGTCCGTTCTCTAGGTTTCCGGTACATGTTATAACTGTAGTAATATTCCCTTCAACATGGAGAGTTGGGACCCATGGAATGGGTGCCATGCATTATTGCTTTAATGGGTCTGCATTTGCTCACCCAATCTCACCAATCGTCTCAGTCCCAAGTGTCCAGCCTTATGCCACATCCAGCTGTCGTTGTAGATAGGGTCATTCCAGGGTTCATCAGAGACCCTGAAGGAATTGTAAAGAATTTCCCAGTTTTTTTGTTTTGTTTTTGAAATTCCTTTTTATAGTGGGTTTGAGCTGATTCTCGCTGCCATGTTTATGCCAGTCTAGACACACTTGCTTCCCTTACGTACACATATCAATACATAGGTTTTAAGATTCTTACTAGTCAGATATATTCCTCTGCGGGAAATATGGGGTTTTGAGTCCCTTTCACTGAGGAAGGTGTAGGTCTTGTCTATTCCATAGTTGGTTTTTGGAACGGTACCTGTGCTTATATCAAACTCTGGGTTTATGCATCACCCCACCTCTCCTTCCCCCTTAAGCAGGCATAAGAGTGTTTTCTAAATGTGAGACACTGTTCTCTTTCCTAACTCAGTTCAAGTGTAGCCATGTTTACAGGATCTTCATAAGTGATATCTTATGATAAGTTTCTTTTTCTCTGTGACTTATTTCACTTAGAATCATCGTACCTGAATCTACCCATTTTGCTGCTACTGGTCTTATGACATTGATTTCATGGCTGAGGGATATTCCATCGTACGTAAGTAACACAATTTTTTGAACCATTTTAATATTTCCTGGGATATTTAAGGTGTACCCAAGTGAGGTCCTTGTAAGCAGTGCAGGCCTAAATTTTGGGGTGGCTCTGTCTTATTGATTTTCAGTTTTCCCATGGTATATTCCCTAGACTCGAAGTGCCCTTGGCTCTGTAGCTCTGTTCTTTACTTGTTTTAGGGAACACAATGCACTCCTCCAGAGAGGCAGTTGGCAATTTACATCCCGCCCATCAGCATAAGAAGGCTCCCTGTTCTCCAGTGCCTGTCTTGCCTTTCTGGTTTTTACACATTTTGTGGATGTCCCTTTTGACCGATGGGAAGTGATACTTCTGTGTAGTGCAGATTTGCATTTCCCGCTTGCTTGCTTGGCCAAAAAGGGCGTATGCGTTTTCTCCTGAATATATTCAGGAGAAAACGCATACGCCCTTTTTGGCCAAGTGCATCATTGTCGAAGTTTTGCCCCTCTTCCTGTGCTTTAAAGGCGATTCCAACGTACCTCTTGAAATCTGTTTCCTGCTATTCTGCCTCGCTTTCAAGTCCGCCTCGTTGCCTTCCCTCAACAGATTTTTGGACGATAGTTGTCCTTTATTACTCGGCCAGTTTGTGAATTGCTGTGCCCCTGAGCTCCATTTTTCAACTCGTTTTTGGTGAGCTGACCGCAAGTCCAAAATTTTGGTTCAGGACCTATACTGGTTCCCGGTGGGGGGCTGAGACTTTGGTTAATTCTTCTTCCTGCCGGGAAATTACAGTGCTATGTGCCTGTCCAAATGCCTAACAGCTACTCTCTCATTGGTTCTCCCTCTTCCCTTTCATCCTCTGCAAAATTGGCAACCTGTGTGAACCAGGAGGTTAAAGGGGCTGTCTCTCCAAGTTGGGAGGTTGATAGGAAAGCAGATGGAAAGTCAAACCGGAGCACCAGGAGAGGGACTATTCGCTGAGTTTTAGAAACCTTTCGTATTCACAGTGTGTCCGTTCTCTAGGTTTCCGGTACATGTTATAACTGTAGTAATATTCCCTTCAACCTGGAGAGTTGGGACCCATGGAATGGGTGCCATGCATTATTGCTTTAAAGGGTCTGCATTTGCTCACCCAATCTCACCAATCCTCTCAGTCCCAAGTGTCCAGCCTTATGCCACATCCAGCTGTCGTTGTAAATATGGTCATTCCAGGTTTCATTAGAGACCCCGAAGGAATTGTAAAGAATTTCCCAGTTTTTTTGTTTTGTTTTTGAAATTCCTTTTTATAGTGGGTTTGAGCTGATTCTCGCTGCCATGTTTATGCCAGTGTAGACACACTTGATTCCCTCCGGAGACATATCAATCCATAGGTTTTTAGATTCTTACTAGTCAGATATATTCCTCTGCGGGAAATATGGGGTTTTGAGTTCCTTTCACTGAGGAATGTGTAGGTCTTGTCTATTCCATAGTTGGTTTTTGGAACGGTACCTGTGCTTATATCAAACTCTGGTTTTATGCATCACCCCACCTCTCCTTCCCGCTTAAGCAGGCATAAGAGTGTTTTCTAATTGTGAGACACTGTTCTCTTTCCTAACTCAGTTCAATTGTAGCCATGTTTACAGGATCTTCGTAAGTGATATCTTATGATAAGTTTCTTTTTCTCTGTGACTTATTTCACTTAGAATCATCGTACCTGAATCCACCCATTTTGCTGCTACTGGTCTTATGACATTGATTTCATGGCTGAGGGATATTCCATCGTACGTAAGTACCACAATTTTTTGAACCATTTTTATATTTCCTGGGATATTTAAGGTGTACCCAAGTTGAGGTCCTTGTAAGCAGTGCAGCCCTAAATTTTGGGGTGGCTCTGTCTTATTGATATTTAATTTTCCCAAGGAATATTCCCTAGACTGGAAGCGCCCTTGGCTCTGTAGCTCTGTTGTTTACTTGTTTTAGGGAACACAATGCACTCCTCCAGAGAGGCAGTTGGCAATTTACATCCCGCCCATCAGCATAACAAGGCTCCATGTTCTCCAGGGCCTGTCTTGCATTTCTGGTTTTTACACATTTTGTGGATGTCCCTTTTGACCGGTGGGAAGTGATACTTCTTTGTAGTGCAGATTTGCATTGCCCGCTTGCTTGCTTGGCCAAAAAGGGCGTATGTGTTTTCTCCTGAATATATTCAGGAGAAAACGCATACGCCCTTTTTGGCCAAGTGCATCATTGTCGAAGTTGTGCCCCTCTTCCTGTGCTTTAAAGGCGATTCCAACGTACCTCTTGAAATCTGTTTCCTGCTATTCTGCCTCGCTTTCAAGTCCGCCTCGTTGCCTTCCCTCAACAGATTTTTGGACGATAGTTGTCCTTTATTACTCGGCCAGTTTGTGAATTGCTGTGCCCCTGAGCTCCATTTTTCAACTCGTTTTTGGTGAGCTGACCGCAAGTCCAACATTTTGTTTCAGGACCTATACTGGTTCCCGGTGGGGGGCTGAGACTTTGGTTAATTCTTCTTCCTGCCGGGAAATTACAGTGATATGTGCCCGTCCAAATGCCTAACAGCTACTCTCTCATTGGTTCTCCCTCTTCCCTTTCATCCTCTGCCAAATTGGCAACCTGTGCGAACCAGGAGGTTAAAGGGGCTGTCTCTCCAAGTTGGGAGGTTGATAGTAAAGCAGATGGAAAATCAAACCGGAGCACCAGGAGAGGGACTATTCGTTGAATTTTAGAAACCATTTGTATTCACAGTGTGTCCGTTCTCTAGGTTTCCGGTACATGTTATAACTGTAGTAATATTCCCTTCAACCTGGAGAGTTGGGACCCATGGAAAGGGTGCCATGCATTATTGCTTTAAAGGGTCTGCATTTGCTCACCCAATCTCACCAATCCTCTCAGTCGCAAGTTTCCAGCCTTTTACCACATCCAGCTTTCGTTGTAAAGAGGGTCATTCCAGGTTTCATCAGAGAGCCTGAAGGAATTGTAAAGAATTTCCCAGTTTTTTTGTTTTGTTTTTGAAATTCCTTTTTATAGTGGGTTTGAGCTGATTCTCGCTGCCATGTTTATGCCAGTCTAGACATA
The DNA here is from genome assembly GCF_949752795.1 of Hyperoodon ampullatus. Taxonomy (NCBI): domain Eukaryota; kingdom Metazoa; phylum Chordata; class Mammalia; order Artiodactyla; family Ziphiidae; genus Hyperoodon; species Hyperoodon ampullatus. Next base: position 737,034 of record NW_027640676.1, on the reverse strand, counting down.
CTTGATTCCCTACGGAGACATATCAATCCATAGGTTTTTAGATTCTTACTAGTCAGATATATTCCTCTGCGGGAAATATGGGGTTTTGAGTCCCTTTCACTGAGGAAGGTGTAGGTCTTGTCTATTGCATAGTTGGTTTTTGGAATGGTACCTGTGCTTATATCAAACTCTGGTTTTATGCATCACCCCACCTCTCCTTCCCCCTTAAGCAGGCATAAGAGTGTTTTCTAATTGTGAGACACTGTTCTCTTTCCTAACTCAGTTCAAGTGTAGCCATGTTTACAGGATCTTCGTAAGTGATATCTTATGATAAGTTTCTTTTTCTGTGTGACTTATTTCACTTAGAATCATCGTACCTGAATCCACCCATTTTGCTGCTACTGGTCTTATGACATTGATTTCATGGCTGAGGGATATTCCATCGTACGTAAGTACCCCAATTTTTTGAACCATTTTTATATTTCCTGGGATATTTAAGGTGTACCCAAGTTGAGGTCCTTGTAAGCAGTGCAGCCCTAAATTTTGGGGTGGCTCTGTCTTATTGATTTTCAGTTTTCCCAAGGAATATTCCCTAGACTGGATGTGCCCTTGGCTCTGTCGCTCTGTTGTTTACTTGTTTTAGGGAACACAATGCACTCCTCCAGAGAGGCAGTTGGCAATTTACATCCCGCCCATCAGCATAACAAGGCTCCCTGTTCTCCAGGGCCTGTCTTGCCTTTCTGGTTTTTACACATTTTGTGGATGTCCCTTTTGACCGGTGGGAAGTGATACTTCTTTGTAGTGCAGATTTGCATTTCCCGCTTCCTTGCTTGGCCAAAAAGGGCGTATGCGTTTTCTCCTGAATATATTCAGGAGAAAACGCATACGCCGTTTTTGGCCAAGTGCATCATTGTCGAAGTTGTGCCCCTCTTCCTGTGCTTTAAAAGCGATTCCAACGTACCTCTTGAAATCTGTTTCCTGCTATTCTGCCTCGCTTTCAAGTCCGCCTCGTTGCCTTCCCTCAACAGATTTTTGGACGATAGTTGTCCTTTATTACTCGGCCAGTTTGTGAATTGCTGTGCCCCTGAGCTCCATTTTTCAACTCGTTTTTGGTGAGCTGACCGCAAGTCCAAAATTTTGGTTCAGGACCTATACTGGTTCCCGGTGGGGGGCTGAGACTTTGGTTAATTCTTCTTCCTGCCGGGAAATTACAGTGCTATGTGCCCGTCCAAATGCCTAACAGCTACTCTCTCATTGGTTCTCCCTCTTCCCTTTCATCCTCTGCCAAATTGGCAACCTGTGTGAACCGGGAGGTTAAAGGGGCTGTCTCTCCAAGTTGGGAGGTTGATAGGAAAGCAGATGGAAATTCAAACCGGACCAACAGGAGAGGGACTATTCGCTGAGTTTTAGAAACCTTTCGTATTCACAGTGTGTCCGTTCTCTAGGTTTCCGGTACATGTTATAACTGTAGTAATATTCCCTTCAACCTGGAGAGTTGGGACCCATGGAATGGGTGCCATGCATTATTGCTTTAAAGGGTCTGCATTTGCTCACCCAATCTCACCAATCCTCTCAGTCCCAAGTTTCCATCCTTATGCCACATCCAGCTGTCGTTGTAAATAGGGTCATTCCAGGTTTCATCAGATTCCCTGAAGGAATTGTAAAGAATTTCCCAGTTTTTTTGTTTTGTTTTTGAAATTCCTTTTTATAGTGGGTTTGAGCTGATTCTCGCTGCCATGTTTATGCCAGTCTAGACACACTTGATTCCCTACGGAGACATATCAATCCATAGGTTTTTAGATTCTTACCAGTCAGATATATTCCTCTGCGGGAAATATGGGGTTTTGAGTCCCTTTCACTGAGGAAGGTGAAGGTCTTGTCTATTCCATAGTTGGTTTTTGGAACGGTACCTGTGCTTATATCAAACTCTGGTTTTATGCATCACCCCACCTCTCCTTCCCCCTTAAGCAGGCATAAGAGTGTTTTCTAAATGTGAGACACTGTTCTCTTTCCTAACTCAGTTCAAGTGTAGCCATGTTTACAGGATCTTCATAAGTGATATCTTATGATAAGTTTCTTTTTCTCTGTTACTTATTTCACTTAGAATCATCGTACCTGAATCCACCTATTTTGCTGCTACTGGTCTTATGACATTGATTTCATGGCTGAGGGATATTCCATCGTACGTAAGTACCACAATTTTTTGAACCATTTTTATATTTCCTGGGATATTTAAGGTGTACCCAAGCTGAGGTCCTTGTAAGCAGTGCAGCCCTAAATTTTGGGGTGGCTCTGTCTTATTGATTTTCAGTTTTCCCAAGGTATATTCCCTAGACTGGAAGTGCCCTTGGCTCTGTAGCTCTGTTGTTTACTTGTTTTAGGGAACACAATGCACTCCTCCAGAGAGGCAGTTGGCAATTTACATCCCGCCCATCAGCATAAGAAGGCTCCCTGTTCTCCAGGGCCTGTCTTGCCTTTCTGGTTTTTACACATTTTGTGGATGTCCCTTTTGACCGGTGGGAATTGATACTTCTTTGTAGGGCAGATTTACATTGCCCGCTTGCTTGCTTGGCCAAAAAGGGCGTATGCTTTTTCTCCTGAATATATTCAGGAGAAAACGCATTCACCCTTTTTGGCCAAGTGCATCATTGTCGAAGTTGTGCCCCTCTTCCTGTGCTTTAAATGCGATTCCAACGTACCTCTTGAAATCTGTTTCCTGTTATTCTGCCTCGCATTCAAGTCCGCATCGTTGCCTTCCCTCAACAGATTTTTGGACGATAGTTGTCCTTTATTACTCGGCCATTTTGTGAATTGCTGTGCCCCTGAGCTCCATTTCTCAACTCGTTTTTGGTGAGCTGACCGCAACTCCAAAATTTTGGTTCAGGACCTATACTGGTTCCCGGTGGGTGGCTGAGACTTTGGTTAATTCTTCTTCCTGCCAGGAAATTACAGTGATATATGCCCGTCCTAATGCTTAACAGCTAATCTCTCATTGGTTCTCCCTCTTCCCTTTCATCCTCTGCCAAACTGGCAACCTGTGCGAACCAGGAGGTTAAAGGGGCTGTCTCTCCAAGTTGGGAGGTTGATAGTAAAGCAGATGGAAAGTCAAACCGGAGCACCAGGATAGGGACTATTCGTTGAGTTTTAGAAACCTTTCGTATTCACAGTGTGTCCGTTTTCTAGGTTTCCGGTACATGTTATAACTGTAGTAATATTCCCTTCAACCTGGAGAGTTGGGACCCATGGAATGGGTGCCATGCATTATTGCTTTAAAGGGTCTGCATTTGCTCACCAAATCTCACCAATCGTCTCAGTCCCAAGTGTCCAGCCTTATGCCACATCCAGCTGTCGTTGTAGATAGGGTCATTCCAGGTTTCATCAGAGACCCTGAAGGAATTGTAAAGAATTTCCCAGTTTTTTTGTTTTGTTTTTGAAATTCCTTTTTATAGTGGGTTTGAGCTGATTCTCGCTGCCATGTTTATGCCAGTCTAGACACACTTGATTCCCTTACGGACACATATCAATACATAGGTTTTAAGATTCTTACTAGTCAGATATATTCTTCTGCGGGAAATATGGGGTTTTGAGTCCCTTTCACTGAGGAAGGTGTAGGTCTTGTCTATTCCATAGTTGGTTTTTGGAACGGTACCTGTGCTTATATCAAACTCTGGGTTTATGCATCACCCCACCTCTCCTTCCCCCTTAAGCAGGCATAAGAGTGTTTTCTAAATGTGAGACACTGTTCTCTTTGCTAACTCAGTTCAAGTGTAGCCATGTTTACAGGATCTTCATAAGTGATATCTTATGATAAGTTTCTTTTTCTTTGTGACTTATTTCACTTAGAATCATCGTACCTGAATCTACCCATTTTGCTGCTACTGTTCTTATGACATTGATTTCATGGCTGAGGGATATTCCATCGTACGTAAGTACCACAATTTTTTGAACCATTTTTATATTTCCTGGGATATTTAAGGTGTACCCAAGTGGAGGTCCTTGTAAGAAGTGCAGCCCTAAATTTTGGGGTGGCTCTGTCTTATTGATTTACAGTTTTCCCAAGGTATATTCCCTAGACTGGAAGTGCCCTTGGCTCTGTAGCTCTGTTGTTTACTTGTTTTAGGGAACACAATGCACTCCTCCAGAGAGGCAGTTGGCAATTTACATCCCGCCCATCAGCATAACAAGGCTCCCTGTTCTCCAGGGCCTGTCTTGCCTTTCTCGTTTTTACACATTTTGTGGATGTCCCTTTTGACCGGTGGGAAGTGATACTTCTTTGTAGTGCAGATTTGCATTGCCCGCTTGCTTGCTTGGCCTAAAAGGGCGTATGCGTTTTCTCCTGAATATATTCAGGAGAAAACGCATACGCCCTTTTTGGCCAAGTGCATCATTGTCGAAGTTGTGCCCCTCTGCCTGTGCTTTAAAGGCGATTCCAACGTACCTCTTGAAATCTGCTTCCTGCTATTCTGCCTCGCTTTCAAGTCCGCCTCGATGCCTTCCCTCAACAGATATTTGGATGATAGTTGTCCTTTATTACTCGGCCAGTTTGTGAATTGCTGTGCCCCTGAGCTCCATTTTTCAACTCGTTTTTGGTGAGCTGACCGCAAGTCCAAAATTTTGGTTCAGGACCTATACTGGTTCCCGGTGGGGGGCTGAGACTTTGGTTAATACTTCTTCCTGCCGGGAAGTTAGAGTGATAAGTGCCCGACCAAATACCTAACAGCTACTCTCTCATTGGTTCTCCCTGTTCCCTTTCATCCTCTGCCAAATTGGAAACCTGTGTGAACCAGGAGGTTGAAGGGGCTGTCTCTCCAAGATGGGAGATTGATAGTAAAGCAGATGGAAAGTCAAACCGGAGCACCAGGTGAGGGACTATTCGTTGAGTTTTAGAAACCTTTCATATTCACAGTGTGTCCGTTCTCTACGTTTCTCGTACATGTTATAACTGTACTAATATTCCCTTCAACCTGGAGAGTTGGGACCCATGGAATGGGTGCCATGCATTATTGCTTTAAAGGGTCTGCATTTGCTCACCCAATCTCACCAATCGTCTCAGTCCCATGTGCCCAGCCTTATGCCACATCCAGCTGTCGTTGTAGATAGGGTCATTCCAGGTTTCATCAGAGACCCTGAAGGAATTGTAAAGAATTTCCCAGTTTTTTTGTTTTGTTTTTGAAATTCATTTTTATTGTGGGTTTGAGCTGATTCGTGCTGCCATGTTTATGCCAGTCTAGACACACTTGATTCCCTTACGGAGACATATCAATACATAGGTTTTAAGATTCTTACTACTCAGATATATTCCTCTGCGGGAAATATGGGGTTTTGAGTCCCTTTCACTGAGGAAGGTGTAGGTCTTGTCTATTCCTTAGTTGGTTTTTGGAACGGTACCTGTGCTTATATCAAACTCTGGTTTTATGCATCAAACCACCTCTCCTTCCCCCTTAAGCAGGCATAAGAGTGTTTTCTAAATGTGAGACACTGTTCTCTTTCCTAACTCAGTTCAAGTGTAGCCATGTTTACAGGATCTTCATAAGTGATATCTTATGATAAGTTTCTTTTTCTGTGTGACTTATTTCACTTAGAATCATCGTACCTGAATCCACCCATTTTGCTGCTACTGGTCTTATGACATTGATTTCATGGCTGAGGGATATTCCATCGTACGTAAGTACCACAATTTTTTGAACCATTTTTATATTTCCTGGGATATTTAAGGTGTACCTAAATTGAGATCCTTGTAAGCAGTGCAGCCCTAAATTTTGGGGTGGCTCTGTCTTATTGATTTTCAGTTTTCCCAAGGTATATTCCGTAGACTGGAAGTGCCCTTGGCTCTATAGCTCTGTTGTTTACTTGTTTTAGGGAACACAATGCACTCCTCCAGAGAGGCAGTTGGCAATTTACATCCCGCCCATCAGCATAACAAGGCTCCCTGTTCTCCAGGGCCTGTCTTGCCTTTCTGGTTTTTACACATTTTGTGGATGTCCCTTTTGACCTGTGGGAAGTGCCACTTCTCTGTAGTGCAGATTTGCATTGCCCGCTTGCTTGCTTGGCCAAAATGGGCGTATGCATTTTCTCCTGAATATATTCAGGAGAAAACGCATACGCCCTTTTTGGCCAAGTGCATCATTGTCGAAGTTGTGCCCCTCTTCCTGTGCTTTAAAGGTGATTCCAACGTACCTCTTGAAATCTGTTTCCTGCTATTCTGCCTCGCTTTCAAGTCCGCCTCGTTGCATTCCCTCAACAGATTTTTGGACGATAGTTCTCCTTTATTATTCGGCCAGTTGGTGAATTGCTGTGCCCCTGAGCTCCATTTTTCAACTCGTTTTTGGTGAGCTGACCGCAAGTCCAAAATTTTGTTTCAGGACCTATACTGGTTCCCGGTGGGTGGCTGAGACTTTGGTTAATTCTTCTTCCTGCCGGGAAATTACAGTGATATGTGCCCGTCCAAATGCCTAACAGCTACTCTCTCATTGGTTCTCCCTCTTCCCTTTCATCCTCTGCCAAATTGGCAACCTGTGCGAACCAGGAGGTTAAAGGGGCTGTCTCTCCAAGTTGGGAGGTTGATAGTAAAGCAGATGGAAAGTCAAACCGGAGAACCAGGAGAGGGACTATTCGTTGAGGTTTAGAAACCTTTTGTATTCACAGTGTGTCCGTTCTCTAGGTTTCCGGTACATGTTATAACTGTAGTAATATTCCCTTCAACATGGAGAGTTGGGACCCATGGAATGGGTGCCATGCATTATTGCTTTAATGGGTCTGCATTTGCTCACCCAATCTCACCAATCGTCTCAGTCCCAAGTGTCCAGCCTTATGCCACATCCAGCTGTCGTTGTAGATAGGGTCATTCCAGGGTTCATCAGAGACCCTGAAGGAATTGTAAAGAATTTCCCAGTTTTTTTGTTTTGTTTTTGAAATTCCTTTTTATAGTGGGTTTGAGCTGATTCTCGCTGCCATGTTTATGCCAGTCTAGACACACTTGCTTCCCTTACGTACACATATCAATACATAGGTTTTAAGATTCTTACTAGTCAGATATATTCCTCTGCGGGAAATATGGGGTTTTGAGTCCCTTTCACTGAGGAAGGTGTAGGTCTTGTCTATTCCATAGTTGGTTTTTGGAACGGTACCTGTGCTTATATCAAACTCTGGGTTTATGCATCACCCCACCTCTCCTTCCCCCTTAAGCAGGCATAAGAGTGTTTTCTAAATGTGAGACACTGTTCTCTTTACTAACTCAGTTCAAGTGTAGCCATGTTTACAGGATCTTCATAAGTGATATCTTATGATAAGTTTCTTTTTCTCTGTGACTTATTTCACTTAGAATCATCGTACCTGAATCTACCCATTTTGCTGCTACTGGTCTTATGACATTGATTTCATGGCTGAGGGATATTCCATCGTACATAAGTAACACAATTTTTTGAACCATTTTAATATTTCCTGGGATATTTAAGGTGTACCCAAGTGAGGTCCTTGTAAGCAGTGCAGGCCTAAATTTTGGGGTGGCTCTGTCTTATTGATTTTCAGTTTTCCCATGGTATATTCCCTAGACTGGAAGTGCCCTTGGCTCTGTAGCTCTGTTCTTTACTTGTTTTAGGGAACACAATGCACTCCTCCAGAGAGGCAGTTGGCAATTTACATCCCGCCCATCAGCATAAGAAGGCTCCCTGTTCTCCAGGGCCTGTCTTGCCTTTCTGGTTTTTACACATTTTGTGGATGTCCCTTTTGACCGATGGGAAGTGATACTTCTGTGTAGTGCAGATTTGCATTTCCCGCTTGCTTGCTTGGCCAAAAAGGGCGTATGCGTTTTCTCCTGAATATATTCAGGAGAAAACGCATACGCCCTTTTTGGCCAAGTGCATCATTGTCGAAGTTTTGCCCCTCTTCCTGTGCTTTAAAGGCGATTCCAACGTACCTCTTGAAATCTGTTTCCTGCTATTCTGCCTCGCTTTCAAGTCCGCCTCGTTGCCTTCCCTCAACAGATTTTTGGACGATAGCTGTCCTTTATTACTCGGCCAGTTTGTGAATTGCTGTGCCCCTGAGCTCCATTTTTCAACTCGTTTTTGGTGAGCTGACCGCAAGTCCAAAATTTTGGTTCAGGACCTATACTGGTTCCCGGTGGGTGGCTGAGACTTTGGTTAATTCTTCTTCCTGCCGGGAAATTACAGTGATATGTGCCCGTCCAAATGCCTAACAGCTACTCTCTCATTGGTTCTAACTCTTCCCTTTCATCCTCTGCCAAATTGGAAACCTGTGCGAACCAGGAGGTTAAAGGGGCTGTCTCTCCAAGTTGGGAGGTTGATAGTAAAGCAGATGGAAAGTCAAACCGGAGCACCAGGAGAGGGACTATTCGTTGAGTTTTAGAAACCTTTCGTATTCACAGTGTGTCCGTTCTCTAGGTTTCCGGTACATGTTATAACTGTAGTAATATTCCCTTCAACCTGGAGAGTTGGGACCCATGGAAAGAGTGCCATGCATTATTGCTTTAAAGGGTCTGCATTTGCTCACCCAATCTCACCAATCCTCTCAGTCCCAAGTGTCCAGCCTTTTGCCACATCCAGCTGTCGTTGTAAAGAGGGTCATTCCAGGTTTCATCAGAGAGCCTGAAGGAATTGTAAAGAATTTCCCAGTTTTTTTGTTTTGTTTTTGAAATTCCTTTTTATAGTGGGTTTGAGCTGATTCTCGCTGCCATGTTTATGCCAGTCTAGACACACTTGATTCCCTACGGAGACATATCAATCCATAGGTTTTTAGATTCTTACCAGTCAGATATATTCCTCTGCGGGAAATATGGGGTTTTGAGTCCCTTTCACTGAGGAAGGTGTAGGTCTTGTCTATTCCATAGTTGGTTTTTGGAACGGTACCTGTGCTTATATCAAACTCTGGTTTTATGCATCACCCCACCTCTCCTTCCCCCTTAAGCAGGCATAAGAGTGTTTTCTAATTGTGAGACACTGTTCTCTTTCCTAACTCAGTTCAAGTGTAGCCATGTTTTCAGAATCTTCGTAATTGATATCTTATGATAAGTTTCTTTTTCTGTGTGACTTATTTCACTTAGAATCATCGTACCTGAATCCACCCATTTTGCTGCTACTGGTCTTATGACATTGATTTCATGGCTGAGGGATATTCCATCGTACGTAAGTACCACAATTTTTTGAACCATTTTTATATTTCCTGGGATATTTAAGGTGTACCCAAGTTGAGGTCCTTGTAAGCAGTGCAGCCCTAAATTTTGGGGTGGCTCTGTCTTATTGATTTTCAGTTTTCCCAAGGAATATTCCCTAGACTGGAAGTGCCCTTGGCTCTGTAGCTCTGTTCTTTACTTGTTTTAGGGAACACAATGCACTCCTCCAGAGAGGCAGTTGGCAATTTACATCCCGCCCATCAGCATAACAAGGCTCCCTGTTCTCCAGGGCCTGTCTTGCCTTTCTGGTTTTTACACATTTTGTGGATGTCCCTTTTGACCGGTGGGAAGTGATACTTCTTTGTAGTGCAGATTTGCATTGCCCACTTCCTTGCTTGGCCAAAAAGGGTGTATGCGTTTTCTCCTGAATATATTCAGGAGAAAACGCATACGCCATTTTTGATCAAGTGCATCATTGTCGAAGTTGTGCCCCTCTTCCTGTGCTTTAAAGGCGATTCCAACGTACCTCTTGAAATCTGTTTCCTGCTATTCTGCCTCGCTTTCAAGTCCGCCTCGTTGCCTTCCCTCAACAGATTTTTGGACGATAGTTGTCCTTTATTACTCGGCCAGTTTGTGAATTGCTGTGCCCCTGAGCTCCATTTTTCAACTCGTTTTTGGTGAGCTGACCGCAAGTCCAAAATTTTGGTTCAGGACCTATACTGGTTCCCGGTGGGGGGCTGAGACTTTGGTTAATTCTTCTTCCTGCCGGGAAATTACAGTGCTATGTGCCTGTCCAAATGCCTAACAGCTACTCTCTCATTGGTTCTCCCTCTTCCCTTTCATCCTCTGCAAAATTGGCAACCTGTGTGAACCAGGAGGTTAAAGGGGCTGTCTCTCCAAGTTGGGAGGTTGATAGGAAAGCAGATGGAAATTCAAACCGGAGCACCAGGAGAGGGACTATTCGCTGAGTTTTAGAAACCTTTCGTATTCACAGTGTGTCCGTTCTCTAGGTTTCCGGTACATGTTATAACTGTAGTAATATTCCCTTCAACCTGGAGAGTTGGGACCCATGGAATGGGTGCCATGCATTATTGCTTTAAAGGGTCTGCATTTGCTCACCCAATCTCACCAATCCTCTCAGTCCCAAGTGTCCAGCCTTATGCCACATCCAGCTGTCGTTGTAAATAGGGTCATTCCAGGTTTCATTAGAGACCCCGAAGGAATTGTAAAGAATTTCCCAGTTTTTTTGTTTTGTTTTTGAAATTCCTTTTTATAGTGGGTTTGAGCTGATTCTCGCTGCCATGTTTATGCCAGTGTAGACACACTTGATTCCCTCCGGAGACATATCAATCCATAGGTTTTTAGATTCTTACTAGTCAGATATATTCCTCTGCGGGAAATATGGGGTTTTGAGTTCCTTTCACTGAGGAATGTGTAGGTCTTGTCTATTCCATAGTTGGTTTTTGGAACGGTACCTGTGCTTATATCAAACTCTGGTTTTATGCATCACCCCACCTCTCCTTCCCGCTTAAGCAGGCATAAGAGTGTTTTCTAATTGTGAGACACTGTTCTCTTTCCTAACTCAGTTCAATTGTAGCCATGTTTACAGGATCTTCGTAAGTGATATCTTATGATATGTTTCTTTTTCTCTGTGACTTATTTCACTTAGAATCATCGTACCTGAATCCACCCATTTTGCTGCTACTGGTCTTATGACATTGATTTCATGGCTGAGGGATATTCCATCGTACGTAAGTACCACAATTTTTTGAACCATTTTTATATTTCCTGGGATATTTAAGGTGTACCCAAGTTGAGGTCCTTGTAAGCAGTGCAGCCCTAAATTTTGGGGTGGCTCTGTCTTATTGATTTTCAGTTTTCCCAAGGAATATTCCCTAGACTGGAAGTGCCCTTGGCTCTGTCGCTCTGTTCTTTACTTGTTTTAGGGAACACAATGCACTCCTCCAGAGAGGCAGTTGGCAATTTACATCCCGCCCATCAGCATAACAAGGCTCCCTGTTCTCCAGGGCCTGTCTTGCCTTTCTGGTTTTTACACATTTTGTGGATGTCCCTTTTGACCGGTGGGAAGTGATACTTCTTTGTAGTGCAGATTTGCATTGCCCGCTTCCTTGCTTGGCCAAAAAGGGCGTATGCGTTTTCTCCTGAATATATTCAGGAGAAAACGCATACGCCGTTTTTGGCCAAGTGCATCATTGTCGAAGTTGTGCCCCTCTTCCTGTGCTTTAAAAGCGATTCCAACGTACCTCTTGAAATCTGTTTCCTGCTATTCTGCCTCGCTTTCAAGTCCGCCTCGTTGCCTTCCCTCAACAGATTTTTGGACGATAGTTGTCCTTTATTACTCGGCCAGTTTGTGAATTGCTGTGCCCCTGAGCTCCATTTTTCAACTCGTTTTTGGTGAGCTGACCGCAAGTCCAAAATTTTGGTTCAGGACCTATACTGGTTCCCGGTGGGGGGCTGAGACTTTGGTTAATTCTTCTTCCTGCCGGGAAATTACAGTGCTATGTGCCCGTCCAAATGCCTAACAGCTACTCTCTCATTGGTTCTCCCTCTTCCCTTTCATCCTCTGCCAAATTGGCAACCTGTGTGAACCGGGAGGTTAAAGGGGCTGTCTCTCCAAGTTGGGAGGTTGATAGGAAAGCAGATGGAAATTCAAACCGGACCAACAGGAGAGGGACTATTCGCTGAGTTTTAGAAACCTTTCGTATTCACAGTGTGTCCGTTCTCTAGGTTTCCGGTACATGTTATAACTGTAGTAATATTCCCTTCAACCTGGAGAGTTGGGACCCATGGAATGGGTGCCATGCATTATTGCTTTAAAGGGTCTGCATTTGCTCACCCAATCTCACCAATCCTCTCAGTCCCAAGTTTCCATCCTTATGCCACATCCAGCTGTCGTTGTAAATAGGGTCATTCCAGGTTTCATCAGATTCCCTGAAGGAATTGTAAAGAATTTCCCAGTTTTTTTGTTTTGTTTTTGAAATTCCTTTTTATAGTGGGTTTGAGCTGATTCTCGCTGCCATGTTTATGCCAGTCTAGACACACTTGATTCCCTACGGAGACATATCAATCCATAGGTTTTTAGATTCTTACCAGTCAGATATATTCCTCTGCGGGAAATATGGGGTTTTGAGTCCCTTTCACTGAGGAAGGTGTAGGTCTTGTCTATTCCATAGTTGGTTTTTGGAACGGTACCTGTGCTTATATCAAACTCTGGTTTTATGCATCACCCCACCTCTCCTTCCCCCTTAAGCAGGCATAAGAGTGTTTTCTAATTGTGAGACACTGTTCTCTTTCCTAACTCAGTTCAAGTGTAGCCATGTTTTCAAAATCTTCGTAATTGATATCTTATGCTAAGTTTCTTTTTCTGTGTGACTTATTTCACTTAGAATCATCGTACCTGAATCCATCCATTTTGCTGCTACTGGTCTTATGACATTGATTTCATGGCTGAGGGATATTCCATCGTACGTAAGTACCACAATTTTTTGAACCATTTTTATATTTCCTGGGATATTTAAGGTGTATCCAAGTTGAGGTCCTTGTAAGAGGTGCAGCCCTAAATTTTGGGGTGGCTCTGACTTATTGATTTTCAGTTTTCCCAAGGAATATTCCCTAGACTGGAAGTGCCCTTGGCTCTGTAGCTCTGTTCTTTACTTGTTTTAGGGAACACAATGCACTCCTCCAGAGAGGCAGTTGGCAATTTACATCCCGCCCATCAGCATAACAAGGCTCCCTGTTCTCCAGGGCCTGTCTTGCCTTTCTGGTTTTTACACATTTTGTGGATGTCCCTTTTGACCGGTGGGAAGTGATACTTCTTTGTAGTGCAGATTTGCATTTCCTGCTTCCTAGCTTGGCCAAAAAGGGCGTATGCGTATTCTCCTGAATATATTCAGGAGAAAACGCATACGCCCTTTTTGGCCAAGTGCATCATTGTCGAAGTTGTGCCCCTCTTCCTGTGCTTTAAAGGCGATTCCAACGTACCTCTTGAAACCTGTTTCCTGCTATTCTGCCTCGCTTTCAAGTCCGCCTCGTTGCCTTCCCTCAACAGATTTTTGGACGATAGTTGTCCTTTATTACTCGGCCAGTTTGTGAATTGCTGTGCCCCTGAGCTCCATTTTTCAACTCGTTTTTGGTGAGCTGACCGCAAGTCCAAAATTTTGGTTCAGGACCTATACTGGTTCCCGGTGGGGGGCTGAGACTTTGGTTAATTCTTCTTCCTGCCGGGAAATTACAGTGCTATGTGCCTGTCCAAATGCCTAACAGCTACTCTCTCATTGGTTCTCCCTCTTCCCTTTCATCCTCTGCCAAATTGGCAAACTGTGTGAACCAGGAGGTTAAAGGGGCTGTCTCTCCAAGTTGGGAGGTTGATAGGAAAGCAGATGGAAAGTCAAACCGGAGCACCAGGAGAGGGACTATTCGCTGAGTTTTAGAAACCTTTCGTATTCACAGTGTGTCCGTTCTCTAGGTTTCCGGTACATGTTATAACTGTAGTAATATTCCCTTCAACCTGGAGAGTTGGGACCCATGGAATGGGTGCCATGCATTATGGCTTTAAAGGGTCTGCATTTGCTCACCCAATCTCACCAATCGTCTCAGTCCCAAGTTTCCAGCCTTATGCCACATCCAGCTGTCGTTGTAAATAGGGTAATTCCAGGTTTCATTAGAGACACCGAAGGAATTGTAAAGAATTTCCCAGTTTTTTTTTGTTTTGTTTTTGAAATTCCTTTTTATAGTGGGTTTGAGCTGATTCTCGCTGCCATGTTTATGCCAGTCTAGACACACTTGATTCCCTCCGGAGACATATCAATCCATAGGTTTTTAGATTCTTACTAGTCAGATATATTCCTCTGCGGGAAATATGGTGTTTTGAGTCCCTTTCACTGAGGAATGTGTAGGTCTTGTCTATTCCATAGTTGGTTTTTGGAACGGTAACTGTGCTTATATCAAACTCTGGTTTTATGCATCACCCCACCTCTCCTTCCCGCTTAAGCAGGCATAAGAGTGTTTTCTAATTGTGAGACACTGTTCTCTTTCCTAACTCAGTTCAAGTGTAGCCATGTTTACAGGAGCTTCGTAAGTGATATCTTATGATAAGTTTCTTTTTCTCTGTGACTTATTTCACTTAGAATCATCGTACCTGAATCCACCCATTTTGCTGCTACTGGTCTTATGACATTGATTTCATGGCTGAGGGATATTCCATCGTACGTAAGTACCCCAATTTTTTGAACCATTTTTATATTTCCTGGGATATTTAAGGTGTACCCAAGTTGAGGTCCTTGTAAGCAGTGCAGCCCTAAATTTTGGGGTGGCTCTGTCTTATTGATTTTCAGTTTTCCCAAGGAATATTCCCTAGACTGGAAGTGCCCTTGGCTCTGTAGCTCTGTTCTTTACTTGTTTTAGGGAACACAATGCACTCCTCCAGAGAGGCAGTTGGCAATTTACATCCCGCCCATCAGCATAACAAGGCTCCCTGTTCTCCAGGGCCTGTCTTGCCTTTCTGGTTTTTACACATTTTGTGGATATCCCTTTTGTCCAGTGGGAAGTGATACTTCTTTGTAGTGCAGATTTGCATTGCCCGCTTGCTTGCTTGCCCAAAAAGGGCATATGCGTTTTCTCCTGAATATATTCAGGAGAAAACACATATGCCCTTTTTGGTCAAGGGCATCATTGTCGAAGTTGTGTCCCTCTTCCTGTGCTTTAAAGGCGTTTCCAGCGTACCTCTTGAAATCTGTTTCCTGCTATTCTGTCTCCCTTTCAAGTCTGCCTCGTTGCCTTCCCTCAACAGATTTTTGGACGATAGTTGTCCTTTATTACTCGGCCAGTTTGTGAATTGCTGTGCCCCTGAGCTCCATTTTTCAACCCGTTTGTGGTGAGCTGACCGCAACTCCAAAATTTTGGTTCAGGACCTATGCTGTTTCCAGGTGGGTGGCTGAGACTTTGGTTAATTCTTCTTCCTGCCGGGAATTTAGAGTGATATGTGCCCATCCAAATGCCTAACAGCTACTCTCTCATTGGTTCTCCCTCATCCCATTTATCCTCTGCCAAAATGGCAACCTGTGCGAACCAGGAGGTTAAAGGGGCTGTCTCTCCAAGTTGGGAGGTTGATAGTAAAGCAGATGGAAAGTCAAACCGGAGCACCAGGAGAGGGACTATTCGTTGAGTTTTAGAAACCTTTCGTATTCACAGTGTGTCCGTTCTCTAGGTTTCCCGTACATGTTATAACTGTAGTAATATTCCCTTCAACCTGGAGAGTTGGGACCCATGGAATGGGTGCCAGGCATTTGTGCTTTAAAGGGTCTGCATTTGCTCACCCAATCTCACCAATCGTCTCAGTCCCAAGTGTCCCTCCTTTTGCCACATCCAGCTGTCATTGTAGATAGGGTCATTCCAGGTTTCATCAGAGACCCTGAAGGAATTGTAAAGAATTTCCCAGTTTTTTTTGTTTTGTTTTTGAAATTCCTTTTTATAGTGGGTTTGAGCTGATTCTCGCTGCCATGTTTATGCCAGTCTAGACACACTTGATTCCCTTATGGAGACATATCAATACATAGGTTTTAAGATTCTTACTAGTCAGATATATTCCTCTGTGGGAAATATGGGGTTTTGAGTCCCTTTCACTGAGGAAGGTGTAGGTCTTGTCTATTCCATAGTTGGTTTTTGGAACGGTACTTGTGCTTATACCAAACTCTGGTTTTATGCATCACCCCACCTCTCTTTCCCCCTTAAGCAGGCATAAGAGTGTTTTCTAAATGTGAGACACTGTTCTCTTTCCTAACTCAGTTCAAGTGTAGCCATGTTTACAGGATCTTCATAAGTGATATCTTATGATAAGTTTCTTTTTCTGTGTGACTTATTTCACTTAGAATCATCGTACCTGAATCCACCCATTTTGCTGCTACTGGTCTTATGACATTGATTTCATGGCTGAGGGATATTCCATCGTACGTAAGTACCACAATTTTTTGAACCATTTTTATATTTCCTGGGATATTTAAGGTGTACCCAAGTTGAGGTCCTTGTAAGCAGTGAAGCCCTAAATTTTGGGGTGGCTCTGTCTTATTGATTTTCAGTTTTCCCAAGGTATATTCCCTAGACTGGAAGTGCCCTTGGCTCTGTAGCTCTGTTCTTTACTTGTTTTAGGGAACACAATGCACTCCTCCAGAGAGGCAGTTGGCAATTTACATCCCGCCCATCAGCATAACAAGGCTCCCTGTTCTCCAGGGCCTGTCTTGCCTTTCTGGTTTTTACACATTTTGTGGATGTCCCTTTTGACCGGTGGGAAGTGATACTTCTTTGTAGTGCAGATTTGCATTGCCCGCTTGCTTGCTTGGCCAAAAAGGGCGTATGCGTTTTCTCCTGAATATATTCAGGAGAAAACGCATACGCCCTTTTTGGCCAAGTGCATCATTGTCGAAGTTGTGCCCCTCTTCCTGTGCTTTAAAGGAGATTCCAACGTACCTCTTGAAATCTGTTTCCTGCTATTCTGCCTCACTTTCAAGTCCGCCTCGTTGCCTTCCCTCAACAGATATTTGGACGAGAGTTGTCCTTTATTACTCGGCCAGTTTGTGAATTGCTGTGCCCCTGAGCTCCATTTATCAACTCGTATTTGGTGAGCTGACCGCAATTCCAAAATTTTGGTTCAGGACCTATGCTGGTTCCAGGTGGGTGGCTGAGACTTTGGTTAATTCTTCTTCCTGCCGGGAATTTAGAGTGATATGTGCCCGTCCAAATGCCTAACAGCTACTCTCTCATTGGTTCTCCCTCATCCCATTCATCCTCTGCCAAAATGGCAACCTGTGCGAACCAGGAGGTTAAAGGGGCTGTCTCTCCAAGTTGGGAGGTTGATAGTAAAGCAGATGGAAAGTCAAACCGGAGCACCAGGAGAGGGACTATTCGTTGAGTTTTAGAAAACTTTCGTATTCACAGTGTGTCCGTTCTCTAGGTTTCCCGTACATGTTATAGCTGTAGTAATATTCCCTTCAACCTGGACAGTTGGGACCCATGGAATGGGTGCCAGGCATTTGTGCTTTAAAGGGTCTGCATTTGCTCACCCAATCTCACCAATCGTCTCAGTCCCAAGTGTCCCTCCTTATGCCACATCCAGCTGTCATTGTAGATAGGGTCATTCCAGGTTTCATCAGAGACCCTGAAGGAATTGTAAAGAATTTCCCAGTTTTTTTTGTTTTGTTTTTGAAATTCCTTTTTATAGTGGGTTTGAGCTGATTCTCGCTGCCATGTTTATGCCAGTCTAGACACACTTGATTCCCTTATGGAGACATATCAATACATAGGTTTTAAGATTCTTACTGGTCAGATATATTCCTCTGCGGGAAATATGGGGTTTTGAGTCCCGTTCACTGAGGAAGGTGTAGGTCTTGTCTATTCTATAGTTGGTTTTTGGAACGGTACCTGTGCTTATATCAAACTCTGGTTTTATGCATCACCCCACCTCTCCTTCCCCCTTAAGCAGGCATAAGAGTGTTTTCTAAATGTGAGACACTGTTCTCTTTCCTAACTCAGTTCAAGTGTAGCCATGTTTACAGGATCGTCATAAGTGATATCTTATGATAAGTTTCTTTTTCTCTGTGACTTATTTCACTTAGAATCATCGTAGCTGAATCTACCCATTTTGCTGCTACTGGTCTTATGACATTGATTTCATGGCTGAGGGATATTCCATCGTACGTATGTACCCCAATTTTTTGAACCATTTTTATATTTCCTGGGATATTTAAGGTGTACCCAAGTTGAGGTCCTTGTAAGCAGTGCTGCCCTATATTTTGGGGTGGCTCTGTCTTATTGATTTTCAGTTTTCCCAAGGTATATTCACTAGACTGGAAGTGCCCTTGGCTCTGTAGCTCTGTTGTTTACTTGTTTTAGGGAACACAATGCACTCCTCCAGAGAGGCAGTTGGCAATTTACATCCCGCCCATCAGCATAACAAGGCTCCCTGTTCTCCAGGGCCTGTCTTGCCTTTCTGGTTTTTACACATTTTGTGGATGTCCCTTTTGACCGGTGGGAAGTGATACTTCTTTGTAGTGCAGATTTGCATTGCCCGCTTGCTTGCTTTGCCAAAAAGGGCGTATGCGTTTTCTCCTGAATATATTCAGGAGAAAACGCATACGCCCTTTTTGGCCAAGTGCATCATTGTCGAAGTTGTGCCCCTCTTCCTGTGCTTTAAAGGCGATTCCAACGTACCTCTTGAAATCTGTTTCCTGCTATTCTGCCTCGCTTTCAAGTCCGCCTCGTTGCCTTCCCTCAACAGATTTTTGGACGATAGTTGTCCTTTATTACTCAGCCAGTTTGTGAATTTCTGTGCCCTTGTGCTTCATTTTTCAACTCGTTTTTGGTGAGCTGACAGCAAGTCCAACATTTTGGTTCAGGACCTATACTGGTTCCCGGTGGGTGGCTGAGACTTTGGTTAATTCTTCTTCCTGCCAGGAAATTACAGTGATATGTGCCCGTCCAAATGCCTAACAGCAACTCTCTCATTGGTTCTCCCTCTTCCCTTTCATCCTCTGCCAAATTGGCAACCTGTGCGAACCAGGAGGTTAAAGGGTCTGTCTCTCCAAGTTGGGAGGTTGATAGTAAAGCAGATGGAAAGTCAAACCGGAGCACCAGGAGAGGGACTATTCGTTGAGTTTTAGAAACCTTTCGTATTCACAGTGTGTCCATTCTCTAGGTTTCCGGTACATGTTATAACTGTAGTAATATTCCCTTCAACCTGGAGAGTTGGGACCCATGGAATGGGTGCCATCCATTATTGCTTTAAAGGGTCTGCATTTGCTCACCCAATCTCACCAATCCTCTCAGTCCCAAGATTCCATCCTTATGCCACATCCAGCTGTCGTTGTAAATAGGGTCATTCCAGGTTTCATCAGATTCCCTGAAGGAATTGTAAAGAATTTCCCAGTTTCTTTGTTTTGTTTTTGAAATTCCTTTTTATAGTGGGTTTGAGCTGATTCTCGCTGCCATGTTTATTCTAGTCTAGACACACTTGATGCCCATATGGAGACATATCAATACATAGGTTTTAAGATTCTTACTGGTTAGATATATTCCTCTGTGGGAAATATGGGGTTTTGAGTCCCTTTCACTGAGGAAGGTGTAGGTCTTGTCTATTCCATAGTTGGTTTTTGGAACGGTACCTGTGCTTATATCAAACTCTGGTTTTATGCATCACCCCACCTCTCCTTCCCCCTTAAGCAGGCATAAGAGTGTTTTCTAAATGTGAGACACTGTTCTCTTTCCTAACTCAGTTCAAGTGTAGCCATGTTTACAGGATCTTCATAAGTGATATCTTATGATAAGTTTCTTTTTCTCTGTGACTTATTTCACTTAGAATCATCGTACCTGAATCCACCCATTTTGCTGCTACTGGTCTTATGACATTGATTTCATGGCTGAGGGATATTCCATCGTACGTAAGTACCCCAATTTTTTGAACCATTTTTATATTTCCTGGGATATTTAAGGTGTACCCAAGTTGAGGTCCTTGTAAGCAGTGCTGCCCTATATTTTGGGGTGGCTCTGTCTTATTGATTTTCAGTTTTCCCAAGGTATATTCCCTATACTGGAAGTGCACTTGGCTCTGTAGCTCTGTTCTTTACTTGTTTTAGGGAACACAATGCACTCCTCTAGAGAGGCAGTTGGCAATTTACATCCCGCCCATCAGCATAACAAGGCTCCCTGTTCTCCAGGGCCTGTCCTGCCTTTCTAGTTTTTACATATTTTGTGGATGTCCCTTTTGACCGGTGGGAAGTGATACTTCTTTGTAGTGCAGATTTGCATTGCCCGCTTGCTTGCTTGCCCAAAAAGGGCGTATGCGTTTTCTCCTGAATATATTCAGGGGAAAACGCATACGCCCTTTTTGGCCAAGTGCATCATTGTCGAAGTTGTGCCCCTCTTCCTGTGCTTTAAAGGCGATTCCAACGTACCTCTTGAAATCTGTTTCCTACTATTCTGCCTCGCTTTCAAGTCCGCCTCGTTGCTTCCCTCAACAGATTTTTGGACGATAGCTGTCCTTTATTACTCGGCCAGTTTGTGAATTGCTGTGCCCCTGAGCTCCATTTTTCAACTCGTTTTTGGTGAGCTGACCACAAGTCCAAAATTTTGGTTCAGGACCTATACTGGTTCCCAGTGGGTGGCTGAGACTTTGGTTAATTCTTCTTCCTGCCGGGAAATTACAGTGATATGTGCCCGTCCAAATGCCTAACAGCTACTCTCTCATTGGTTCTCCCTCTTCCCTTTCATCCTCTGCCAAATTGGAAACCTGTGCGAACCAGGAGGTTAAAGGGGCTGTCTCTCCAAGTTGGGAGGTTGATAGTAAAGCAGATGGAAAATCAAATCGGAGCACCAGGAGAGGGACTATTCGTTGAGTTTTAGAAACCTTTCGTATTCACAATGTGTCCGTTCTCTAGGTTTCCGGTACATGTTATAACTGTAGTAATATTCCCTTCAACCTGGAGAGTTGGGACCCATGGAAAGGGTGCCATGCATTATTGCTTTAAAGGGTCTGCATTTGCTCACCCAATCTCACCAATCCTCTCAGTCCCAAGTTTCCAGCCTTTTGCCACATCCAGCTGTCGTTGTAAAGAGGGTCATTCCAGGTTTCATCAGAGAGCCTGAAGGAATTGTAAAGAATTTCCCAGTTTTTTTGTTTTGTTTTTGAAATTCCTTTTTATAGTGGGTTTGAGCTGATTCTCGCTGCCATGTTTATGCCAGTCTAGACACACTTGATTCCCTCCGGAGACATATCAATCCATAGGTTTTTAGATTCTTACTAGTCAGATATGTTCCTCTGCGGGAAATATGGGGTTTTGAGTCCCTTTCACTGAGGAAGGTGTAGGTCTTGTCTATTCCATAGTTGGTTTTTGGAACGGTACCTGTGCTTATATCAAACTCTGGTTTTATGCATCACCCCACCTCTCCTTCCCCCTTAAGCAGGCATAAGAGTGTTTTCTATTTGTGAGACACTGTTCTCTTTCCTAACTCAGTTCAAGTGTAGCCATGTTTACAGGATCTTCGTAAGTGATATCTTATGCTAAGTTTCTTTTTCTGTGTGACTTATTTCACTTAGAATCATCGTACCTGAATCCACCCATTTTGCTGCTACTGGTCTTATGACATTGATTTCATGGCTGAGGGATATTCCATCGTACGTAAGTACCACAATTTTTTGAACCATTTTTATATTTCCTGGGATATTTAAGGTGTACCAAAGTTGAGGTCCTTGTAAGCAGTGCAGCCCTAAATTTTACAGTGGTTCTGTCTTATTGATTTTCAGTTTTCCCAAGGTGTATTCCCTAGACTGGAAGTGCCCTTGGCTCTGTAGCTCTGTTGTTTACTTGTTTTAGGGAACACAATACACTCCTCCAGAGAGGCAGTTGGCAATTTACATCCCGCCCATCAGCATAACAAGGCTCCCTGTTCTCCAGGGCCTGTCTTGCCTTTCTGGTTTTTACACATTTTGTGGATGTCCCTTTTGACCGGTGGGAAGTGATACTTGTTTGTAGTGCAGATTTGCATTGCCCGCTTGCTTGCTTTGCCAAAAAGGGCGTATGCGTTTTCTCCTGAATATATTCAGGAGAAAACGCATACGCCGTTTTTGGCCAAGTGCATCATTGTCGAAGTTGTGCCCCTCTTCCTGTGCTTTAAAGGCGATTCCAACGTACCTCTTGAAATCTGTTTCCTGCTATTCTGCCTCGCTTTCAAGTCCGCCTCGTTGCCTTCCCTCAACAGATTTTTGGACGATAGTTGTCCTTTATTACTCGGCCAGTTTGTGAATTGTTGTGCCCCTGAGCTCCATTTTTCAACTCGTTTTTGGTGAGCTGACCGAAAGTCCAACATTTTGGTTCAGGACCTATGCTGGTTCCGGTGGGGGTTGAGACTTTGGTTAATGCTTCTTCCTGCTGGGAAATTACAGTGATATGTGCCCGTCCAAATGCCTAACAGCTACTCTCTAATTGGTTCTCCCTCTTCCCTTTCATCCTCTGCCAAATTGGAAACCTGTGCGAACCAGGACGTTAAAGGGGCTGTCTCTCCAAGTTGGGAGGTTGATAGTAAAGCAGATGGAAAGTCAAACAGGAGCACAAGGAGAGGGACTATTCGTTGAGTTTTAGAAACCTTTCGTATTCACAGTGTGTCCGTTCTCTAGGTTTCCCATACATGTTATACCTGTAGTAATATTCCCTTCAACCTGGAGAGTTGAGACCCATGGAATGGGTGCCAGGCATTTGTGCTTTAATGGGTCTGCATTTGCTCACCCAATCTCACCAATCCTCTCAGTCCCAACTGTCCCTCCTTATGCCACATCCAGCTGTCATTGTAGATAGGGTCATTCCAGGTTTCATCAGAGACCCTGAAGGAATTGTAAGGAATTTCCCAGTTTTTTTGTTTTGTTTTTGAAATTCCTTTTTATAGTGGGTTTGAGCTGACTCTCGCTGCCATGTTTATGCCAGTCTAGACACACTTGATTCCCTTACGGAGACATATCAATCCATAGGTTTTAAGATTCTTACTAGTCAGATATATTCCTCTGCGGGAAATATGGGGTTTTGAGTCCCTTTCACTGAGGAAGGTGTAGGTCTTGTCTATTCCATAGTTGGTTTTTGGAACGGTACCTGTGCTTATATCAAACTCTGGTTTTATGCATCACACCACCTCTCCTTCCCCCTTAAGCAGGCATAAGAGTGTTTTCTAAATGTGAGACACTGTTCTCTTTCCTAACTCAGTTCAAGTGTAGCCATGTTTACAGGATCTTCATAAGTGATATCTTATGATAAGTTTCTTTTTCTGTGTGACTTATTTCACTTAGAATCATCGTACCTGAATCCACCCATTTTGCTGCTACTGGTCTTATGACATTGATTTCATGGCTGAGGGATATTCCATCGTACATAAGTACCACAATTTTTTGAACCATTTTTATATTTCCTGGGATATTTAAGGTGTACCCAAGTTGAGGTCCTTGTAAGCAGTGCAGCCCTAAATTTTGGGGTGGCTCTGTCTTATTGATTTTCAGTTTTCCCAAGGTATATTCCCTAGACTGGAAGTGCCCTTGGCTCTGTAGCTCTGTTCTTTACTTGTTTTAGGGAACACAATGTACTCCTCCAGAGAGGCAGTTGGCAATTTACATCCCGCCCATCAGCATAACAAGGCTCCCTGTTCTCCAGGGCCTGTCTTGCCTTTCTGGTTTTTACACATTTTGTGGATGTCCCTTTTGACCGGTGGGAAGTGATACTTCTTTGTAGTGCGGATTTCCATTGCCCGCTTGCTTGCTTGGCCAAAAAGGGCGTATGCATTTTCTCCTGAATATATTCAGGAGAAAACGCATACGCCCTTTTTGGCCAAGTGCATCATATTAGAAGTTGTGTCCCTCTTCCTGTGCTTTAAAGGTGATTCCAACGTACCTCTTGAAATCTGTTTCCTGCTCTTCTGCCTCGCTTTCAAGTCCGCCTCGTTGCCTTCCCTCAACAGATTTTTGGACGATAGTTGTCCTTTATAACTCGGCCAGTTTGTGAATTGCTGTGCCCCTGAGCTCCATTTTTCAACTCGTTTTTGGTGAGCTGACCGCAAGTCCAAAATTTTGGTTCAGGACCTATGCTGGTTCCCCGTGGGTGGCTGAGACTTTGGTTAATTCTTCTTCCTGCCGGGAAGTTAGAGTGATATGTGCCCGTCCAAATGCCTAACAGCTACTCTCTCATTGGTTCTCACTCTTTCCTTTCATCCTCTGCCAAATTGGAAACCTGTGCGAACCAGGAGGTTAAAGGGGCTGTCTCTCCAAGTTGGGAGGTTGATAGTAAAGCAGATGGAAAGTCAAACTGGAGCACCAGGAGAGGGACTATTCGTTGAGTTTTAGAAACCTTTCGTATTCACAGTGTGTCCGTTCTCTAGGTTTCCCATACATGTTATAGCTGTAGTAATATTCCCTTCAACCTGGAGAGTTGGGACCCATGGAATGGGTGCCAGGCATTTGTGCTTTAATGGGTCTGCATTTGCTCACCCAATCTCACAAATCCTCTCAGTCCCAAGTGTCCCTCCTTATGCCACATCCAGCTGTCACTGTAGATAGGGTCATTCCAGGTTTCATCAGAGACCCTGAAGGAATTGTAAAGAATTTCCCAGTTTTTTTGTTTTGTTTTTGAAATTCCTTTTTATAGTGGGTTTGAGCTGATTCTCGCTGCCATGTTTATGCCAGTGTAGACACACTTGATTCCCTTACGGAGACATATCAATACATAGGTTTTAAGATCCTTACTAGTCAGATATATTCCTCTGCGGGAAATATGGGGTTTTGAGTCCCTTTCACTGAGGAAGGTGTATGTCTTGTCTATTCCATAGTTGGTTTTTGGAACGGTACCTGTGCTTATATCAAACTCTGGTTTTATGCATCACCCCACCTCTCCTTCCCCCTTAAGCAGGCATAAGAGTGTTTTCTAAATGTGAGACTCTGTTCTCTTTCCTAACTCAGTTCAAGTGTAGCCATGTTTACAGGATCTTCATAAGTGATATCTTATGATAAGTTTCTTTTTATGTGTGACTTATTTCACTTAGAATCATCGTACCTGAATCCACCCATTTTGCTGCTACTGGTCTTATGACATTGATTTCATGGCTGAGGGATATTCCATCGTACGTAAGTACCACAATTTTTTGAACCATTTTTATATTTCCTGGGATATTTAAGGTGTACCCAAGTTGAGGTCCTTGTAAATAGTGCAGCCCTAAATTTTGGGGTGGCTCTGTCTTATTGATTTTCAGTTTTCCCAAGGTATATTCCCTAGACTGGAAGTGCCCTTGGCTCTGTAGCTCTGTTGTTTACTTGTTTTAGGGAACACAATACACTCCTCCAGAGAAGCAGTTGGCAATTTACATCCCGCCCATCAGCATAACAAGGCTCCCTGTTCTCCAGGGCCTGTCTTGCCTTTCTGGTTTTTACATATTTTGTGGATGTCCCTTTTGATCGGTGGAAGTGATACTTCTTTGTAGTGCAGATTTGCATTGCCCGCTTGCTTGCTTGGCCAAAAAGGGCGTATGCGTTTTCTCCTGAATATATTCAGGAGAAAACGCATACGCCCTTTTTGGCCAAGTGCATCATTGTCGAAGTTGTGCCCCTCTTCCTGTGCTTTAAAGGCGATTCCAACGTACCTCTTGAAATCTGTTTCCTGCTATTCTGCCTCGCTTTCAAGTCCGCCTCGTTGCCTTCCCTCAACAGATTTTTGGACGATAGTTGTCCTTTATTACTCGGCCAGTTTGTGAATTGCTGTGCCCCTGAGCTCCATTTTTCAACTCGTTTTTTGTGAGCTGACCGCAAGTCCAAAATTTTGGTTCAGGACTTATGCTGGTTCCCGGTGGGGGTCTGAGACTTTGGTTAACTTCTTCCTGCCGTGAAATTACAGTTATATGTGACCGTCCAAATGCCTAACAGCTACTCTCTCATTGGTTCTCCCTCTTCCGTTTCATCCTCTGCCCAAATGGAAACCTGTGAGAACCAGGAGGTTACAGGGGCTGTCTCTCCAAGTTGGGAGGTTGATAGTGAAGCAGATGGAAAGTCAAACCGGAGCACCAGGAGAGGGACTATTCGTTGAGTTTTAGAAACCTTTCGTATTCACAGTGTGTCCGTTTTCTAGGTTTCCCGTACATTTTATAGCTGTAGTAATATTCCCTTCAACCTGGAGAGTTTGGACCCATGGAATGGGTGTCAGGTATTTGTGCTTTAAAGTGTCTGCATTTGCTCACCCAATCTCACCAATCCTCTCAGTCCCAAGTGTCCCTCCTTATGCCACATCCAGCTGTCATTGTAGATAGGGTCATTCCAGATTTCATCAGAGACCCTGAAGGAATTGTAAAGAATTTCCCAGTTTTTTTGTTTTGTTTTTGAAATTCCTTTTTATAGTGGGTTTGAGCTGATTCTCGCTGCCATATTTATGCCAGTCTAGACACCCTTGATTCCCTCACGGAGACATATCAATACATAGGTTTTAAGATTCTTACAAGCCAGATATATTCCTCTGCGGGAAATATGGGGTTTTGAGTCCCTTTCACTGAGGAAGGTGTAGGTCTTGTCTATTCCATAGTTGGTTTTTGGAACGGTACCTCTGCTTATAGCAAACTCTGGTTTTATGCATCACCCCAACTCTCCTTCCCACTTAAGCAGGCATAAGAGTGTTTTCTAAATGTGAGACACTGTTCTCTTTCCTAACTCAGTTCAAGTGTAGCCATGTTTACAGGATCTTCATAAGTGATATCTTATGATAAGTTTCTTTTTCTGTGTGACTTATTTCACTTAGAATCATCGTACCTGAATCCACCCATTTTGCTGCTACTGGTCTTATGACATTGATTTCATGGCTGAGGGATATTCCATCGTACGTAAGTACCACAATTTTTTGAACCATTTTTATATTTCCTGGGATATTTAAGGTGTACCCAAGTTGAGGTCCTTGTAAGCAGTGCAGCCCTAAATTTTGGGGTGGCTCTGTCTTATTGATTTTCAGTTTTCCCAAGGTATGTTCCCTAGACTGGAAGTGCCCTTGGCTCTGTAGCTCTGTTCTTTACTTGTTTTAGGGAACACAATACACTCCTCCAGAGAGGCAGTTGCCAATTTACATCCCGCCCATCAGCATAACAAGGCTCCCTGTTCTCCAGGGCCTGTCTTGCCTTTCTGGTTTTTACACATTTTGTGGATGTCCCTTTTGACCAGTGGGAAGTGATACTTCTTTGTAGTGCAGATTTGCATTGCCCGCTTGCTTGCTTGGCCAAAAAGGGCGTATGCGTTTTCTCCTGAATATATTCAGGAGAAAACGCATACTCCCCTTTTGGCCAAGTGCATCATTGTCGAAGTTGTGCCCCTCTTCCTGTGCTTTAAAGGCAATTCCAACGTACCTCTTGAAATCTGTTTCCTGCTATTCTGCCTCGCTCTCAAGTCCGCCTCGTTGCCTTCCCTCAACAGATTTTTGGACGATAGTTGTCCTTTATTACTCGGCCAGTTTGTGAATTGCTGTGCCCTTGAGCTCCATTTTTCAACTCGTTTTTGGTGAGCTGACCGAAAGTCCAACATTTTGGTTCAGGACCTATGCTGGTTCCCGGTGGGGGGCTGAGACTTTGGTTAATTCTTCTTCCTGCCGGGAAATTACAGTGATATATGCCCGTCCAAATGCCTAACAGCTACTCTCTCATTGGTTCTCCCTCTTCCCTTTCATCCTCTGCCAAATTGGAAACCTGTGCGAACCAGGAGGTTAAAGGGGCTGTCTCTCCAAGTTGGGAGGTTGATAGTAAAGCAGATGGAAAGTCAAACCGGAGCACCAGGAGAGGGACTATTCGTTGAGTTTTAGAAACCTTTCGTATTCACAGTGTGTCCGTTCTCTAGGATTCCCGTACATGTTATAGCTATAGTAATATTCCCTTCAACCTGGAGAGTTGGGACCCATGGAATGGGTGCCAGGCATTATTGCTTTAAAGGGTCTGCATTTGCTCACCCAATCTCACCAATCGTCTCAGTCCCAAGTGTCCCTCCTTATGCCACATCCAGCTGTCATTGTAGATAGGGTCATTCCAGGTTTCATCAGAGATCCTGAAGGAATTGTAAAGAATTTCGCAGTTTTTTTGTTTTGTTTTTGAAATTCCTTTTTATAGTGGGTTTGAGCTGATTCTCGCTGCCATGTTTATGCCAGTCTAGACACACTTGATTCCCTCACGGAGACATATCAATCCATAGGTTTTAAGATTCTTACTAGTCAGATATATTCTTCTGCGGGAAATATGGCGTTTTGAGTCCCTTTCACTGAGGAAGGTGTAGGTCTTGTCTATTCCATAGTTGGTTTTTGGAACGGTACCTGTGCTTATATCAAACTCTGGTTTTATGCATCACCCCACCTCTCCTTCCCCCTTAAGCAGGCATAAGAGTGTTTTCTAAATGTGAGACACTGTTCTCTTTCCTAAGTCAGTTCAAATGTAGCCATGTTTACAGGATCTTCATAAGTGATATCTTATGATAAGTTTCTTTTTCTGTGTGACTTATTTCACTTAGAATCATCGTACCTGAATCCACCCATTTTGCTGCTACTGGTCTTATGACATTGATTTCATGGCTGAGGGATATTCCATCGCACGTAAGTACCACAATTTTTTGAACCATTTTTATATTTCCTGGGATATTTAAGGTGTACCCAAGTTGAGGTCCTTGTAAGCAGTGCAGCCCTAAATTTTGGGGTGGCTCTGTCTTATTGATTTTCAGTTTTCCCAAGGTATATTCCCTAGACTGGAAGTGCCCTTGGCTCTGTAGCTCTGTTCTTTACTTGTTTTAGGGAACACAATGTACTCCTCCAGAGAGGCAGTTGGCAATTTACATCCCGCCCATCAGCATAACAAGGCTCCCTGTTCTCCAGGGCCTGTCTTGCCTTTCTGGTTTTTACACATTTTGTGGATGTCCCTTTTTACCAGTGGGAAGTGATACTTCTTTGTAGTGCGGATTTGCATTGCCCGCTTGCTTGCTTGGCCAAAAAGGGCGTATGCGTTTTCTCCTGAATATATTCAGGAGAAAACGCATACTCCCCTTTTGGCCAAGTGCATCATTGTCGAAGTTGTGCCCCTCTTCCTGTGCTTTAAAGGCGATTCCAACGTACCTCTTGAAATCTGTTTCCTGCTATTCTGCCTCGCTTTCAAGTCCGCCTCGTTGCCTTCCCTCAACAGATTTTTGGACGATAGTTGTCCTTTATTACTCGGCCAATTTGTGAATTGCTGTGCCCCTGAGCTCCATTTCTCAACTAGTTTTTTGTGAGCTGACCGCAAGTCCAACATTTTGGTTCAGGACCTCTGCTGGTCCCCGGTGGGGGTTGAGACTTTGGTTAATTCTTTTTCCTGCCGGGAAATTACAGTGATATGTGCCCGTCCAAATGCCTAACAGCTACTCTCTCATTGGTTCTCCCTCTTCCCTTTCATCCTCTGCCAAATTGGAAACTTCTGTGAACCAGGAGGTTAAAGGGGCTGTCTCTCCAAGTTGGGAGGTTGATAGTAAAGCAGATGGAAAGTCAAACTGGAGCACCAGGAGAGGGACTATTCGTTGAGTTTTAGAAACCTTTCGTATTCACAGTGTGTCCGTTCTCTAGGTTTCCCGTACATGTTATAGCTGTAGTAATATGCCCTTCAACCTGGAGAGTTGGGACCCATGGAATGGGTGCCAGGCATTTGTGCTGTAAAGGTTCTGCATTTGCTCACCCAATCTCACCAATCCTCTCAGTCCCATGTGTCCAGCCTTATGCCACATCCAGCTGTCATTGTAGATAGGGTCATTCCAGGTTTCATCAGAGACCCTGAAGGAATTGTAAAGAATTTCCCAGTTTTTTTGTTTTGTTTTTGAAATTCCTTTTTATAGTGGGTTTGAGCTGATTCTCGCTGCCATGTTTATGCCAGTCTAGACACACTTGATTCCCTTATGGAGACATATCAGTCCATAGGTTTTAAGATTCTTAGTAGTCAGATATATTCCTCTCCGGGAAATATGGGGCTTTGAATCCCTTTCACTGAGGAAGGTGTAGGTCTTGTCTATTCCTGTGCTTATATCAAACTCTGTGCTTATATCAAACTCTGGTTTTATGCATCACCCCACCTCTCCTTCCCCCTTAAGCAGGCATAAGAGTGTTTTCTAAATGTGAGACACTGTTCTCTTTCCTATCTCAGTTCAAGTGTAGCCATGTTTACAGGATCTTCATAAGTGATATCTTATGATAAGTTTCTTTTTCTCTGTGACTTATTTCACTTAGAATCATCGTACCTGAATCCACCCATGTTGCTGCTACTGGTCTTATGACATTGATTTCATGGCTGAGGGATATTCCATCGTACATAAGTACCACAATTTTTTGAACCATTTTTATATTTCCTGGGATATTTAAGGTGTACCTAAGTTGAGGTCCTTGTAAGCAGTGCAGCCCTAAATTTTGGGGTGGCTCTGTCTTATTGATTTTCAGTTTTCCCAAGGTATATTCCCTAGACTGGAAGTGACCTTGGCTCTGTAGCTCTGTTCTTTACTTGTTTTAGGGAACACAATGTACTCCTCCAGAGAGGCAGTTGGCAATTTACATCCCGCCCGTCAGCATAACAAGGCTCCCTGTTCTCCAGGGCCTGTCTTGCCTTTCTGGTTTTTACACATTTTGTGGATGTCCCTTTTGACCGGTGGGAAGTGATACTTCTTTGTAGTGCAGATTTGCATTGCCCGCTTGCTTGCTTGGCCAAAAAGGGCGTATGCGTTTTCTCCTGAATATATTCAGGAGAAAACGCATACGCCCTTTTTGGCCAAGTGAATCATTGTCGAAGTTGTGCCCCTCTTCCTGTGCTTTAAAGGCGATTCCAACGTACCTCTTGAAATCTGTTTCCTGCTAATCTGCCTCGCTTTCAAGTCCGCCTCGTTGTCTTCCCTCAACAGATTTTTGGACGATAGTTGTCCTTTATTACTCGGCCAGTTTGTGAAATGCTGTGCCCCTGAGCTCCATTTTTCAACTCGTTTTTGGTGAGCTGACCGCAAGTCCAAAATTTTGGTTCAGGACTTATACTGGTTCCCGGTGGGTGGCTGAGACTTTGGTTAATTCTTCTTCCTGCCAGGAAATTACAGTGATATATGCCCGTCCAAATGCCTAACAGCTACTCTCTCATTGGTTCTCCCTCTTCCCTTTCATCCTCTGCCAAATTGGCAACCTGCGCGAACCAGGAGGTTAAAGGGGCTGTCTCTCCAAGTTGGGAGGTTGATAGTAAAGCAGATGGAAAGTCAAACCGGAGCACCAGGAGAGGGACTATTCGTTGAGTTTTAGAAACCTTTCGTATTCACAGGGTGTCCGTTCTCTAGGTTTCCCGTACATGTTATAGCTGTAGTAATATTCCCTTCATCCTGGAGAGTTGGGACCCATGGAATGGGAGCCAGGCATTTGTGCTGTAAACATTCTGCATTTGCTCACCCAATCTCACCAATCCTCTCAGTCCCAAGTGTCCAGCCTTATGCCAATTCCAGCTGTCATTGTAGATAGGGTCATTCCAGGTTTCATCAGAGACCCTGAAGGAATTGTAAAGAATTTCCCAGTTTTTTTGTTTTGTTTTTGAAATTCCTTTTTATAGTGGGTTTGAGCTGATTCTCGCTGCCATGTTTATGCCAGTCTAGACTCACTTGATTCCCTTACGGAGACATATCAATCCATTGGTTTTAAGATTCTTACTAGTCAGATATATTCCTCTGCGGGAAATATGGCGTTTTGAGTCCCTTTCACTGAGGAAGGTGTAGGTCTTGTCTATTCCATAGTTGGTTTTTGGAACGGTACCTGTGCTTATATCAAACTCTGGTTTTATGCATCACCCCACCTCTCCTTCCCCCTTAAGCAGGCATAAGAGTGTTTTCTAAATGTGAGACACTGTTCTCTTTACTAACTCAGTTCAAGTGTAGCCATGTTTACAGGATCTTCATAAGTCATATTTTATGATAAGTTACTTTTTCTGTGTAACTTATTTCACTTAGAATCATCGTACCTGAATCCACCCATTTTGCTGCTACTGGTCTTATGACATTGATTTCATGGCTGAGGGATATTCCATCGTACATAAGTACCACACTTTTTTGAACCATTTTTATATTTCCTGGGATATTTAAGGTGTACACAAGTTGAGGTCCTTGTAAGCAGTGCAGCCCTAAATTTTGGCGTGGCTCTGTCTTATTGATTTTCAGTTTTCCCAAGGTATATTCCCTAGACTGGAAGTGCCCTTGGCTCTGTAGCTCTGTTGTTTACTTGTTTTAGGGAACACAATGCACTCCTCCAGAGAGGCAGTTGGCAATTTACATCCCGCCCATCAGCATAACAAGGCTCCTTGTTCTCCAGTGCCTGTCGTGCCTTTCTGGTTTTTACACATTTTGTGGATGTCCCTTTTGACCGGTGGGAAGTGATACTTCTTTGTAGTGCAGATTTGCATTGCCCGCTTGCTTGCTTGGCCAAAAAGGGCGTATGCATTTTCTCCTGAATATATTCAGGAGAAAACGCATATGCCCTTTTTGGCCAAGTGCATCATATTCGAAGTTGTGTCCCTCTTCTTGTGCTTTAAAGGCGATTCCAACGTACCTCTTGAAATCTGTTTCCTGCTATTCTGCCTCGCTTTCAAGTCCGCCTCGTTGCCTTCCCTCAACAGATTTTTGGACGATAGTTGTCCTTTATTACTCGGCCAGTTTGTGAATTGCTGTGCCCCTGAGCTCCATTTTTCAACTCGTTTTTGGTGAGCTGACCGCAAGTCCAAAATTTTGGTTCAGGACCTATACTGGTTCCCGGTGGGTGGCTGAGACTTTGGTTAATTCTTCTTCCTGCCGGGAAATTACAGTGATATGTGCCCGTCCAAATGCCTAACAGCTACTCTCTCATTGGTTCTCCCTCTTCCCTTTCATCCTCTGCCAAATTGGCAACCTGTGCGAACCAGGAGGTTAAAGGGGCTGTCTCTCCAAGTTGGGAGGTTGATAGTAAAGCAGATGGAAAGTCAAACCGGAGCACCAGGAGAGGGACTATTCGTTGAGGTTTAGAAACCTTTCGTATTCACAGTGTGTCCGTTCTCTAGGTTTCCGGTACATGTTATAACTGTAGTAATATTCCCTTCAACATGGAGAGTTGGGACCCATGGAATGGGTGCCATGCATTATTGCTTTAATGGGTCTGCATTTGCTCACCCAATCTCACCAATCGTCTCAGTCCCAAGTGTCCAGCCTTATGCCACATCCAGCTGTCGTTGTAGATAGGGTCATTCCAGGGTTCATCAGAGACCCTGAAGGAATTGTAAAGAATTTCCCAGTTTTTTTGTTTTGTTTTTGAAATTCCTTTTTATAGTGGGTTTGAGCTGATTCTCGCTGCCATGTTTATGCCAGTCTAGACACACTTGCTTCCCTTACGTACACATATCAATACATAGGTTTTAAGATTCTTACTAGTCAGATATATTCCTCTGCGGGAAATATGGGGTTTTGAGTCCCTTTCACTGAGGAAGGTGTAGGTCTTGTCTATTCCATAGTTGGTTTTTGGAACGGTACCTGTGCTTATATCAAACTCTGGGTTTATGCATCACCCCACCTCTCCTTCCCCCTTAAGCAGGCATAAGAGTGTTTTCTAAATGTGAGACACTGTTCTCTTTCCTAACTCAGTTCAAGTGTAGCCATGTTTACAGGATCTTCATAAGTGATATCTTATGATAAGTTTCTTTTTCTCTGTGACTTATTTCACTTAGAATCATCGTACCTGAATCTACCCATTTTGCTGCTACTGGTCTTATGACATTGATTTCATGGCTGAGGGATATTCCATCGTACGTAAGTAACACAATTTTTTGAACCATTTTAATATTTCCTGGGATATTTAAGGTGTACCCAAGTGAGGTCCTTGTAAGCAGTGCAGGCCTAAATTTTGGGGTGGCTCTGTCTTATTGATTTTCAGTTTTCCCATGGTATATTCCCTAGACTCGAAGTGCCCTTGGCTCTGTAGCTCTGTTCTTTACTTGTTTTAGGGAACACAATGCACTCCTCCAGAGAGGCAGTTGGCAATTTACATCCCGCCCATCAGCATAAGAAGGCTCCCTGTTCTCCAGTGCCTGTCTTGCCTTTCTGGTTTTTACACATTTTGTGGATGTCCCTTTTGACCGATGGGAAGTGATACTTCTGTGTAGTGCAGATTTGCATTTCCCGCTTGCTTGCTTGGCCAAAAAGGGCGTATGCGTTTTCTCCTGAATATATTCAGGAGAAAACGCATACGCCCTTTTTGGCCAAGTGCATCATTGTCGAAGTTTTGCCCCTCTTCCTGTGCTTTAAAGGCGATTCCAACGTACCTCTTGAAATCTGTTTCCTGCTATTCTGCCTCGCTTTCAAGTCCGCCTCGTTGCCTTCCCTCAACAGATTTTTGGACGATAGTTGTCCTTTATTACTCGGCCAGTTTGTGAATTGCTGTGCCCCTGAGCTCCATTTTTCAACTCGTTTTTGGTGAGCTGACCGCAAGTCCAAAATTTTGGTTCAGGACCTATACTGGTTCCCGGTGGGGGGCTGAGACTTTGGTTAATTCTTCTTCCTGCCGGGAAATTACAGTGCTATGTGCCTGTCCAAATGCCTAACAGCTACTCTCTCATTGGTTCTCCCTCTTCCCTTTCATCCTCTGCAAAATTGGCAACCTGTGTGAACCAGGAGGTTAAAGGGGCTGTCTCTCCAAGTTGGGAGGTTGATAGGAAAGCAGATGGAAAGTCAAACCGGAGCACCAGGAGAGGGACTATTCGCTGAGTTTTAGAAACCTTTCGTATTCACAGTGTGTCCGTTCTCTAGGTTTCCGGTACATGTTATAACTGTAGTAATATTCCCTTCAACCTGGAGAGTTGGGACCCATGGAATGGGTGCCATGCATTATTGCTTTAAAGGGTCTGCATTTGCTCACCCAATCTCACCAATCCTCTCAGTCCCAAGTGTCCAGCCTTATGCCACATCCAGCTGTCGTTGTAAATATGGTCATTCCAGGTTTCATTAGAGACCCCGAAGGAATTGTAAAGAATTTCCCAGTTTTTTTGTTTTGTTTTTGAAATTCCTTTTTATAGTGGGTTTGAGCTGATTCTCGCTGCCATGTTTATGCCAGTGTAGACACACTTGATTCCCTCCGGAGACATATCAATCCATAGGTTTTTAGATTCTTACTAGTCAGATATATTCCTCTGCGGGAAATATGGGGTTTTGAGTTCCTTTCACTGAGGAATGTGTAGGTCTTGTCTATTCCATAGTTGGTTTTTGGAACGGTACCTGTGCTTATATCAAACTCTGGTTTTATGCATCACCCCACCTCTCCTTCCCGCTTAAGCAGGCATAAGAGTGTTTTCTAATTGTGAGACACTGTTCTCTTTCCTAACTCAGTTCAATTGTAGCCATGTTTACAGGATCTTCGTAAGTGATATCTTATGATAAGTTTCTTTTTCTCTGTGACTTATTTCACTTAGAATCATCGTACCTGAATCCACCCATTTTGCTGCTACTGGTCTTATGACATTGATTTCATGGCTGAGGGATATTCCATCGTACGTAAGTACCACAATTTTTTGAACCATTTTTATATTTCCTGGGATATTTAAGGTGTACCCAAGTTGAGGTCCTTGTAAGCAGTGCAGCCCTAAATTTTGGGGTGGCTCTGTCTTATTGATATTTAATTTTCCCAAGGAATATTCCCTAGACTGGAAGCGCCCTTGGCTCTGTAGCTCTGTTGTTTACTTGTTTTAGGGAACACAATGCACTCCTCCAGAGAGGCAGTTGGCAATTTACATCCCGCCCATCAGCATAACAAGGCTCCATGTTCTCCAGGGCCTGTCTTGCATTTCTGGTTTTTACACATTTTGTGGATGTCCCTTTTGACCGGTGGGAAGTGATACTTCTTTGTAGTGCAGATTTGCATTGCCCGCTTGCTTGCTTGGCCAAAATGGGCGTATGCATTTTCTCCTGAATATATTCAGGAGAAAACGCATACGCCCTTTTTGGCCAAGTGCATCATTGTCGAAGTTGTGCCCCTCTTCCTGTGCTTTAAAGGTGATTCCAACGTACCTCTTGAAATCTGTTTCCTGCTATTCTGCCTCGCTTTCAAGTCCACCTCATTGCATTCCCTCAACAGATTTTTGGACGATAGTTCTCCTTTATTATTCGGCCAGTTGGTGAATTGCTGTGCCCCTGAGCTCCATTTTTCAACTCGTTTTTGGTGAGCTGACCGCAAGTCCAAAATTTTGTTTCAGGACCTATACTGGTTCCCGGTGGGTGGCTGAGACTTTGGTTAATTCTTCTTCCTGCCGGGAAATTACAGTGATATGTGCCCGTCCAAATGCCTAACAGCTACTCTCTCATTGGTTCTCCCTCTTCCCTTTCATCCTCTGCCAAATTGGCAACCTGTGCGAACCAGGAGGTTAAAGGGGCTGTCTCTCCAAGTTGGGAGGTTGATAGTAAAGCAGATGGAAAGTCAAACCGGAGCACCAGGAGAGGGACTATTCGTTGAGGTTTAGAAACCTTTTGTATTCACAGTGTGTCCGTTCTCTAGGTTTCCGGTACATGTTATAACTGTAGTAATATTCCCTTCAACATGGAGAGTTGGGACCCATGGAATGGGTGCCATGCATTATTGCTTTAATGGGTCTGCATTTGCTCACCCAATCTCACCAATCGTCTCAGTCCCAAGTGTCCAGCCTTATGCCACATCCAGCTGTCGTTGTAGATAGGGTCATTCCAGGGTTCATCAGAGACCCTGAAGGAATTGTAAAGAATTTCCCAGTTTTTTTGTTTTGTTTTTGAAATTCCTTTTTATAGTGGGTTTGAGCTGATTCTCGCTGCCATGTTTATGCCAGTCTAGACACACTTGCTTCCCTTACGTACACATATCAATACATAGGTTTTAAGATTCTTACTAGTCAGATATATTCCTCTGCGGGAAATATGGGGTTTTGAGTCCCTTTCACTGAGGAAGGTGTAGGTCTTGTCTATTCCATAGTTGGTTTTTGGAACGGTACCTGTGCTTATATCAAACTCTGGGTTTATGCATCACCCCACCTCTCCTTCCCCCTTAAGCAGGCATAAGAGTGTTTTCTAAATGTGAGACACTGTTCTCTTTCCTAACTCAGTTCAAGTGTAGCCATGTTTACAGGATCTTCATAAGTGATATCTTATGATAAGTTTCTTTTTCTCTGTGACTTATTTCACTTAGAATCATCGTACCTGAATCTACCCATTTTGCTGCTACTGGTCTTATGACATTGATTTCATGGCTGAGGGATATTCCATCGTACGTAAGTAACACAATTTTTTGAACCATTTTAATATTTCCTGGGATATTTAAGGTGTACCCAAGTGAGGTCCTTGTAAGCAGTGCAGGCCTAAATTTTGGGGTGGCTCTGTCTTATTGATTTTCAGTTTTCCCATGGTATATTCCCTAGACTGGAAGTGCCCTTGGCTCTGTAGCTCTGTTCTTTACTTGTTTTAGGGAACACAATGCACTCCTCCAGAGAGGCAGTTGGCAATTTACATCCCGCCCATCAGCATAAGAAGGCTCCCTGTTCTCCAGGGCCTGTCTTGCCTTTCTGGTTTTTACACATTTTGTGGATGTCCCTTTTGACCGATGGGAAGTGATACTTCTGTGTAGTGCAGATTTGCATTTCCCGCTTGCTTGCTTGGCCAAAAAGGGCGTATGCGTTTTCTCCTGAATATATTCAGGAGAAAACGCATACGCCCTTTTTGGCCAAGTGCATCATTGTCGAAGTTTTGCCCCTCTTCCTGTGCTTTAAAGGCGATTCCAACGTACCTCTTGAAATCTGTTTCCTGCTATTCTGCCTCGCTTTCAAGTCCGCCTCGTTGCCTTCCCTCAACAGATTTTTGGACGATAGCTGTCCTTTATTACTCGGCCAGTTTGTGAATTGCTGTGCCCCTGAGCTCCATTTTTCAACTCGTTTTTGGTGAGCTGACCGCAAGTCCAAAATTTTGGTTCAGGACCTATACTGGTTCCCGGTGGGTGGCTGAGACTTTGGTTAATTCTTCTTCCTGCCGGGAAATTACAGTGATATGTGCCCGTCCAAATGCCTAACAGCTACTCTCTCATTGGTTCTAACTCTTCCCTTTCATCCTCTGCCAAATTGGAAACCTGTGCGAACCAGGAGGTTAAAGGGGCTGTCTCTCCAAGTTGGGAGGTTGATAGTAAAGCAGATGGAAAGTCAAACCGGAGCACCAGGAGAGGGACTATTCGTTGAGTTTTAGAAACCTTTCGTATTCACAGTGTGTCCGTTCTCTAGGTTTCCGGTACATGTTATAACTGTAGTAATATTCCCTTCAACCTGGAGAGTTGGGACCCATGGAAAGAGTGCCATGCATTATTGCTTTAAAGGGTCTGCATTTGCTCACCCAATCTCACCAATCCTCTCAGTCCCAAGTGTCCAGCCTTTTGCCACATCCAGCTGTCGTTGTAAAGAGGGTCATTCCAGGTTTCATCAGAGAGCCTGAAGGAATTGTAAAGAATTTCCCAGTTTTTTTGTTTTGTTTTTGAAATTCCTTTTTATAGTGGGTTTGAGCTGATTCTCGCTGCCATGTTTATGCCAGTCTAGACACACTTGATTCCCTACGGAGACATATCAATCCATAGGTTTTTAGATTCTTACCAGTCAGATATATTCCTCTGCGGGAAATATGGGGTTTTGAGTCCCTTTCACTGAGGAAGGTGTAGGTCTTGTCTATTCCATAGTTGGTTTTTGGAACGGTACCTGTGCTTATATCAAACTCTGGTTTTATGCATCACCCCACCTCTCCTTCCCCCTTAAGCAGGCATAAGAGTGTTTTCTAATTGTGAGACACTGTTCTCTTTCCTAACTCAGTTCAAGTGTAGCCATGTTTTCAGAATCTTCGTAATTGATATCTTATGATAAGTTTCTTTTTCTGTGTGACTTATTTCACTTAGAATCATCGTACCTGAATCCACCCATTTTGCTGCTACTGGTCTTATGACATTGATTTCATGGCTGAGGGATATTCCATCGTACGTAAGTACCACAATTTTTTGA
Source organism: Hyperoodon ampullatus (assembly GCF_949752795.1). Taxonomy (NCBI): domain Eukaryota; kingdom Metazoa; phylum Chordata; class Mammalia; order Artiodactyla; family Ziphiidae; genus Hyperoodon; species Hyperoodon ampullatus. The sequence continues at coordinate 698,348 of NW_027640676.1, read as the reverse complement.
ACCATTTTTATATTTCCTGGGATATTTAAGGTGTACCCAAGTTGAGGTCCTTGTAAGCAGTGCAGCCCTAAATTTTGGGGTGGCTCTGTCTTATTGATTTTCAGTTTTCCCAAGGAATATTCCCTAGACTGGAAGTGCCCTTGGCTCTGTAGCTCTGTTCTTTACTTGTTTTAGGGAACACAATGCACTCCTCCAGAGAGGCAGTTGGCAATTTACATCCCGCCCATCAGCATAACAAGGCTCCCTGTTCTCCAGGGCCTGTCTTGCCTTTCTGGTTTTTACACATTTTGTGGATGTCCCTTTTGACCGGTGGGAAGTGATACTTCTTTGTAGTGCAGATTTGCATTGCCCACTTCCTTGCTTGGCCAAAAAGGGTGTATGCGTTTTCTCCTGAATATATTCAGGAGAAAACGCATACGCCATTTTTGGCCAAGTGCATCATTGTCGAAGTTGTGCCCCTCTTCCTGTGCTTTAAAGGCGATTCCAACGTACCTCTTGAAATCTGTTTCCTGCTATTCTGCCTCGCTTTCAAGTCCGCCTCGTTGCCTTCCCTCAACAGATTTTTGGACGATAGTTGTCCTTTATTACTCGGCCAGTTTGTGAATTGCTGTGCCCCTGAGCTCCATTTTTCAACTCGTTTTTGGTGAGCTGACCGCAAGTCCAAAATTTTGGTTCAGGACCTATACTGGTTCCCGGTGGGGGGCTGAGACTTTGGTTAATTCTTCTTCCTGCCGGGAAATTACAGTGCTATGTGCCTGTCCAAATGCCTAACAGCTACTCTCTCATTGGTTCTCCCTCTTCCCTTTCATCCTCTGCAAAATTGGCAACCTGTGTGAACCAGGAGGTTAAAGGGGCTGTCTCTCCAAGTTGGGAGGTTGATAGGAAAGCAGATGGAAATTCAAACCGGAGCACCAGGAGAGGGACTATTCGCTGAGTTTTAGAAACCTTTCGTATTCACAGTGTGTCCGTTCTCTAGGTTTCCGGTACATGTTATAACTGTAGTAATATTCCCTTCAACCTGGAGAGTTGGGACCCATGGAATGGGTGCCATGCATTATTGCTTTAAAGGGTCTGCATTTGCTCACCCAATCTCACCAATCCTCTCAGTCCCAAGTGTCCAGCCTTATGCCACATCCAGCTGTCGTTGTAAATAGGGTCATTCCAGGTTTCATTAGAGACCCCGAAGGAATTGTAAAGAATTTCCCAGTTTTTTTGTTTTGTTTTTGAAATTCCTTTTTATAGTGGGTTTGAGCTGATTCTCGCTGCCATGTTTATGCCAGTGTAGACACACTTGATTCCCTCCGGAGACATATCAATCCATAGGTTTTTAGATTCTTACTAGTCAGATATATTCCTCTGCGGGAAATATGGGGTTTTGAGTTCCTTTCACTGAGGAATGTGTAGGTCTTGTCTATTCCATAGTTGGTTTTTGGAACGGTACCTGTGCTTATATCAAACTCTGGTTTTATGCATCACCCCACCTCTCCTTCCCGCTTAAGCAGGCATAAGAGTGTTTTCTAATTGTGAGACACTGTTCTCTTTCCTAACTCAGTTCAATTGTAGCCATGTTTACAGGATCTTCGTAAGTGATATCTTATGATATGTTTCTTTTTCTCTGTGACTTATTTCACTTAGAATCATCGTACCTGAATCCACCCATTTTGCTGCTACTGGTCTTATGACATTGATTTCATGGCTGAGGGATATTCCATCGTACGTAAGTACCACAATTTTTTGAACCATTTTTATATTTCCTGGGATATTTAAGGTGTACCCAAGTTGAGGTCCTTGTAAGCAGTGCAGCCCTAAATTTTGGGGTGGCTCTGTCTTATTGATATTTAATTTTCCCAAGGAATATTCCCTAGACTGGAAGCGCCCTTGGCTCTGTAGCTCTGTTGTTTACTTGTTTTAGGGAACACAATGCACTCCTCCAGAGAGGCAGTTGGCAATTTACATCCCGCCCATCAGCATAACAAGGCTCCATGTTCTCCAGGGCCTGTCTTGCATTTCTGGTTTTTACACATTTTGTGGATGTCCCTTTTGACCGGTGGGAAGTGATACTTCTTTGTAGTGCAGATTTGCATTGCCCGCTTGCTTGCTTGGCCAAAAAGGGCGTATGTGTTTTCTCCTGAATATATTCAGGAGAAAACGCATACGCCCTTTTTGGCCAAGTGCATCATTGTCGAAGTTGTGCCCCTCTTCCTGTGCTTTAAAGGCGATTCCAACGTACCTCTTGAAATCTGTTTCCTGCTATTCTGCCTCACTTTCAAGTCCGCCTCGTTGCCTTCCCTCAACAGATTTTTGGACGATAGTTGTCCTTTATTACTCGGCCAGTTTGTGAATTGCTGTGCCCCTGAGCTCCATTTTTCAACTCGTTTTTGGTGAGCTGACCGCAAGTCCAACATTTTGTTTCAGGACCTATACTGGTTCCCGGTGGGGGGCTGAGACTTTGGTTAATTCTTCTTCCTGCCGGGAAATTACAGTGATATGTGCCCGTCCAAATGCCTAACAGCTACTCTCTCATTGGTTCTCCCTCTTCCCTTTCATCCTCTGCCAAATTGGCAACCTGTGCGAACCAGGAGGTTAAAGGGGCTGTCTCTCCAAGTTGGGAGGTTGATAGTAAAGCAGATGGAAAATCAAACCGGAGCACCAGGAGAGGGACTATTCGTTGAGTTTTAGAAACCATTTGTATTCACAGTGTGTCCGTTCTCTAGGTTTCCGGTACATGTTATAACTGTAGTAATATTCCCTTCAACCTGGAGAGTTGGGACCCATGGAAAGGGTGCCATGCATTATTGCTTTAAAGGGTCTGCATTTGCTCACCCAATCTCACCAATCCTCTCAGTCGCAAGTTTCCAGCCTTTTACCACATCCAGCTTTCGTTGTAAAGAGGGTCATTCCAGGTTTCATCAGAGAGCCTGAAGGAATTGTAAAGAATTTCCCAGTTTTTTTGTTTTGTTTTTGAAATTCCTTTTTATAGTGGGTTTGAGCTGATTCTCGCTGCCATGTTTATGCCAGTCTAGACATACTTGATTCCCTACGGAGACATATCAATCCATAGGTTTTTAGATTCTTACTAGTCAGATATATTCCTCTGCGGGAAATATGGGGTTTTGAGTCCCTTTCACTGAGGAAGGTGTAGGTCTTGTCTATTGCATAGTTGGTTTTTGGAATGGTACCTGTGCTTATATCAAACTCTGGTTTTATGCATCACCCCACCTCTCCTTCCCCCTTAAGCAGGCATAAGAGTGTTTTCTAATTGTGAGACACTGTTCTCTTTCCTAACTCAGTTCAAGTGTAGCCATGTTTACAGGATCTTCGTAAGTGATATCTTATGATAAGTTTCTTTTTCTGTGTGACTTATTTCACTTAGAATCATCGTACCTGAATCCACCCATTTTGCTGCTACTGGTCTTATGACATTGATTTCATGGCTGAGGGATATTCCATCGTATGTAAGTACCCCAATTTTTTGAACCATTTTTATATTTCCTGGGATATTTAAGGTGTACCCAAGTTGAGGTCCTTGTAAGCAGTGCAGCCCTAAATTTTGGGGTGGCTCTGTCTTATTGATTTTCAGTTTTCCCAAGGAATATTCCCTAGACTGGAAGTGCCCTTGGCTCTGTCGCTCTGTTCTTTACTTGTTTTAGGGAACACAATGCACTCCTCCAGAGAGGCAGTTGGCAATTTACATCCCGCCCATCAGCATAACAAGGCTCCCTGTTCTCCAGGGCCTGTCTTGCCTTTCTGGTTTTTACACATTTTGTGGATGTCCCTTTTGACCGGTGGGAAGTGATACTTCTTTGTAGTGCAGATTTGCATTTCCCGCTTCCTTGCTTGGCCAAAAAGGGCGTATGCGTTTTCTCCTGAATATATTCAGGAGAAAACGCATACGCCGTTTTTGGCCAAGTGCATCATTGTCGAAGTTGTGCCCCTCTTCCTGTGCTTTAAAAGCGATTCCAACGTACCTCTTGAAATCTGTTTCCTGCTATTCTGCCTCGCTTTCAAGTCCGCCTCGTTGCCTTCCCTCAACAGATTTTTGGACGATAGTTGTCCTTTATTACTCGGCCAGTTTGTGAATTGCTGTGCCCCTGAGCTCCATTTTTCAACTCGTTTTTGGTGAGCTGACCGCAAGTCCAAAATTTTGGTTCAGGACCTATACTGGTTCCCGGTGGGGGGCTGAGACTTTGGTTAATTCTTCTTCCTGCCGGGAAATTACAGTGCTATGTGCCCGTCCAAATGCCTAACAGCTACTCTCTCATTGGTTCTCCCTCTTCCCTTTCATCCTCTGCCAAATTGGCAACCTGTGTGAACCGGGAGGTTAAAGGGGCTGTCTCTCCAAGTTGGGAGGTTGATAGGAAAGCAGATGGAAATTCAAACCGGACCAACAGGAGAGGGACTATTCGCTGAGTTTTAGAAACCTTTCGTATTCACAGTGTGTCCGTTCTCTAGGTTTCCGGTACATGTTATAACTGTAGTAATATTCCCTTCAACCTGGAGAGTTGGGACCCATGGAATGGGTGCCATGCATTATTGCTTTAAAGGGTCTGCATTTGCTCACCCAATCTCACCAATCCTCTCAGTCCCAAGTTTCCATCCTTATGCCACATCCAGCTGTCGTTGTAAATAGGGTCATTCCAGGTTTCATCAGATTCCCTGAAGGAATTGTAAAGAATTTCCCAGTTTTTTTGTTTTGTTTTTGAAATTCCTTTTTATAGTGGGTTTGAGCTGATTCTCGCTGCCATGTTTATGCCAGTCTAGACACACTTGATTCCCTACGGAGACATATCAATCCATAGGTTTTTAGATTCTTACCAGTCAGATATATTCCTCTGCGGGAAATATGGGGTTTTGAGTCCCTTTCACTGAGGAAGGTGTAGGTCTTGTCTATTCCATAGTTGGTTTTTGGAACGGTACCTGTGCTTATATCAAACTCTGGTTTTATGCATCACCCCACCTCTCCTTCCCCCTTAAGCAGGCATAAGAGTGTTTTCTAAATGTGAGACACTGTTCTCTTTCCTAACTCAGTTCAAGTGTAGCCATGTTTACAGGATCTTCATAAGTGATATCTTATGATAAGTTTCTTTTTCTCTGTTACTTATTTCACTTAGAATCATCGTAGCTGAATCTATCCATTTTACTGCTACTGGTCTTATGACATTGATTTCATGGCTGAGGGATATTCCATCGTACGTAAGTACCACAATTTTTTGAACCATTTTTATATTTCCTGGGATATTTAAGGTGTACCCAAGTTGAGGTCCTTGTAAGCAGTGCAGCCCTAAATTTTGGGGTGGCTCTGTCTTATTGATTTTCAGTTTTCCCAAGGTATATTCCCTAGACTGGAAGTGCCCTTGGCTCTGTCGCTCTGTTGTTTACTTGTTTTAGGGAACACAATGCACTCCTCCAGAGAGGCAGTTGGCAATTTACATCCCGCCCATCAGCATAACAAGGCTCCCTGTTCTCCAGGGCCTGTCTTGCCTTTCTGGTTTTTACACATTTTGTGGATGTCCCTTTTGACCGGTGGGAAGTGATACTTCTTTGTAGTGCAGATTTGCATTGCCGGCTTGCTTGCTTGGCCAAAAAGGGCGTATGCGTTTTCTCCTGAATATATTCAGGAGAAAACGCATACGCCCTTTTTGGCCAAGTGCATCATTGTCGAAGTTGTGTCCCTCTTCCTGTGCTTTAAAGGCGATTCCAACGTACCTCTTGAAATCTGTTTCCTGCTATTCTGCCTCGCTTTCAAGTCCGCCTCGTTGCCTTCCCTCAACAGATTTTTGGACGTTAGTTGTCCTTTGTTACTTGGCCAGTTTGTGAATTGCTGTGCCCCTGAGCTCCATTTTTCAACTCGTTTTTGGTGAGTTGACCGCAAGTCCAAAATTTTGTTTCAGGACCTATACTGGTTCCCGGTGGGTGGCTGAGACTTTGGTTAATTCATCTTCCTGACGGAAATTACAGTGATATGTGCCCGTCCAAATGCCTAACAGCTACTCTCTCATTGGTTCTCCCTCTTCCCTTTCATCCTCTGCCAAATTGGCAACCTGTGCGAACCAGGAGGTTAAAGGGGCTGTCTCTCCAAGTTGGGAGGTTGATAGTAAAGCAGATGGCAAGTCAAACCGGAGCACCAGGAGAGGGACTATTCGTTGAGTTTTAGAAACCTTTCGTATTCACAGTGTGTCAGTTCTCTAGGATTCCGGTACATGTTATAACTGTAGTAATATTCCCTTCAACCTGGAGAGTTGGGAACCATGGAATGGGTGCCATGCATTATTGCTTTAAAGGGTCTGCATTTGCTCACCCAATCTCACCAATCCTCTCAGTCCCAAGTGTCCAGCCTTATGCAACATCCAGCTGTCGTTGTAAATAGGGTCATTCCCGGTTTCATCAGAGACCCTGAAGGAATTGTAAAGAATTTCCCAGTTTTTTTGTTTTGTTTTTGAAATTCCTTTTTATAGTGGGTTTGAGCGGATTCTCGCTGCCATGTTTATGCCAGTCTAGACACACTTGATTCCCTACGGAGACATATCAATCCATAGGTTGTAAGATTCTTACTAATAAGATATATTCCTCTGCGGGAAATATGGGGTTTTGAGTCCCTTTCACTGAGGAAGGTGTAGGTCTTGTCTATTCCATAGTTGGGTTTTGGAACGGTACCTGTGCTTATATCAAACTCTGGTTTTATGCATCACCCCACCTCTCCTTCCCCATTAAGCAGGCATAAGAGTGTTTTCTAATTGTGAGACACTGTTCTCTTTCCTAACTCCGTTCAAGTGTAACCATGTTTACAGGATCTTCATAAGTGATATCTTATGATAAGTTTCTTTTTCTCTGTGACTTATTTCACTTAGAATCATCGTACCTGAATCCACCTATTTTGCTGCTACTGGTCTTATGACATTGATTTCATGGCTGAGGGATATTCCATCGTACGTAAGTACCACAATTTTTGGAACCATTTTTATATTTCCTGGGATATTTAAGGTGTACCCAAGCTGAGGTCCTTGTAAGCAGTGCAGCCCTAAATTTTGGGGTGGCTCTGTCTTATTGATTTTCAGTTTTCCCAAGGTATATTCCCTAGACTGGAAGTGCCCTTGGCTCTGTAGCTCTGTTGTTTACTTGTTTTAGGGAACACAATGCACTCCTCCAGAGAGGCAGTTGGCAATTTACATCCCGCCCATCAGCATAAGAAGGCTCCCTGTTCTCCAGGGCCTGTCTTGCCTTTCTGGTTTTTACACATTTTGTGGATGTCCCTTTTGACCGGTGGGAATTGATACTTCTTTGTAGGGCAGATTTACATTGCCCGCTTGCTTGCTTGGCCAAAAAGGGCGTATGCTTTTTCTCCTGAATATATTCAGGAGAAAACGCATTCACCCTTTTTGGCCAAGTGCATCATTGTCGAAGTTGTGCCCCTCTTCCTGTGCTTTAAATGCGATTCCAACGTACCTCTTGAAATCTGTTTCCTGTTATTCTGCCTCGCATTCAAGTCCGCATCGTTGCCTTCCCTCAACAGATTTTTGGACGATAGTTGTCCTTTATTACTCGGCCATTTTGTGAATTGCTGTGCCCCTGAGCTCCATTTCTCAACTCGTTTTTGGTGAGCTGACCGCAACTCCAAAATTTTGGTTCAGGACCTATACTGGTTCCCGGTGGGTGGCTGAGACTTTGGTTAATTCTTCTTCCTGCCAGGAAATTACAGTGATATATGCCCGTCCTAATGCTTAACAGCTAATCTCTCATTGGTTCTCCCTCTTCCCTTTCATCCTCTGCCAAACTGGCAACCTGTGCGAACCAGGAGGTTAAAGGGGCTGTCTCTCCAAGTTGGGAGGTTGATAGTAAAGCAGATGGAAAGTCAAACCGGAGCACCAGGATAGGGACTATTCGTTGAGTTTTAGAAACCTTTCGTATTCACAGTGTGTCCGTTTTCTAGGTTTCCGGTACATGTTATAACTGTAGTAATATTCCCTTCAACCTGGAGAGTTGGGACCCATGGAATGGGTGCCATGCATTATTGCTTTAAAGGGTCTGCATTTGCTCACCAAATCTCACCAATCGTCTCAGTCCCAAGTGTCCAGCCTTATGCCACATCCAGCTGTCGTTGTAGATAGGGTCATTCCAGGTTTCATCAGAGACCCTGAAGGAATTGTAAAGAATTTCCCAGTTTTTTTGTTTTGTTTTTGAAATTCCTTTTTATAGTGGGTTTGAGCTGATTCTCGCTGCCATGTTTATGCCAGTCTAGACACACTTGATTCCCTTACGGACACATATCAATACATAGGTTTTAAGATTCTTACTAGTCAGATATATTCTTCTGCGGGAAATATGGGGTTTTGAGTCCCTTTCACTGAGGAAGGTGTAGGTCTTGTCTATTCCATAGTTGGTTTTTGGAACGGTACCTGTGCTTATATCAAACTCTGGGTTTATGCATCACCCCACCTCTCCTTCCCCCTTAAGCAGGCATAAGAGTGTTTTCTAAATGTGAGACACTGTTCTCTTTGCTAACTCAGTTCAAGTGTAGCCATGTTTACAGGATCTTCATAAGTGATATCTTATGATAAGTTTCTTTTTCTTTGTGACTTATTTCACTTAGAATCATCGTAGCTGAATCTACCCATTTTGCTGCTACTGTTCTTATGACATTGATTTCATGGCTGAGGGATATTCCATCGTACGTAAGTACCACAATTTTTTGAACCATTTTTATATTTCCTGGGATATTTAAGGTGTACCCAAGTGGAGGTCCTTGTAAGAAGTGCAGCCCTAAATTTTGGGGTGGCTCTGTCTTATTGATTTACAGTTTTCCCAAGGTATATTCCCTAGACTGGAAGTGCCCTTGGCTCTGTAGCTCTGTTGTTTACTTGTTTTAGGGAACACAATGCACTCCTCCAGAGAGGCAGTTGGCAATTTACATCCCGCCCATCAGCATAAGAAGGCTCCCTGTTCTCCAGTGCCTGTCTTGCCTTTCTGGTTTTTACACATTTTGTGGATGTCCCTTTTGACCGGTGGGAAGTGATACTTCTTTGTAGTGCAGATTTGCATTGCCCGCTTGCTTGCTTGGCCTAAAAGGGCGTATGCGTTTTCTCCTGAATATATTCAGGAGAAAACGCATACGCCCTTTTTGGCCAAGTGCATCATTGTCGAAGTTGTGCCCCTCTGCCTGTGCTTTAAAGGCGATTCCAACGTACCTCTTGAAATCTGCTTCCTGCTATTCTGCCTCGCTTTCAAGTCCGCCTCGATGCCTTCCCTCAACAGATATTTGGATGATAGTTGTCCTTTATTACTCGGCCAGTTTGTGAATTGCTGTGCCCCTGAGCTCCATTTTTCAACTCGTTTTTGGTGAGCTGACCGCAAGTCCAAAATTTTGGTTCAGGACCTATACTGGTTCCCGGTGGGGGGCTGAGACTTTGGTTAATACTTCTTCCTGCCGGGAAGTTAGAGTGATAAGTGCCCGACCAAATACCTAACAGCTACTCTCTCATTGGTTCTCCCTGTTCCCTTTCATCCTCTGCCAAATTGGAAACCTGTGTGAACCAGGAGGTTGAAGGGGCTGTCTCTCCAACATGGGAGATTGATAGTAAAGCAGATGGAAAGTCAAACCGGAGCACCAGGTGAGGGACTATTCGTTGAGTTTTAGAAACCTTTCATATTCACAGTGTGTCCGTTCTCTACGTTTCTCGTACATGTTATAACTGTACTAATATTCCCTTCAACCTGGAGAGTTGGGACCCATGGAATGGGTGCCATGCATTATTGCTTTAAAGGGTCTGCATTTGCTCACCCAATCTCACCAATCGTCTCAGTCCCATGTGCCCAGCCTTATGCCACATCCAGCTGTCGTTGTAGATAGGGTCATTCCAGGTTTCATCAGAGACCCTGAAGGAATTGTAAAGAATTTCCCAGTTTTTTTGTTTTGTTTTTGAAATTCATTTTTATTGTGGGTTTGAGCTGATTCGTGCTGCCATGTTTATGCCAGTCTAGACACACTTGATTCCCTTACGGAGACATATCAATACATAGGTTTTAAGATTCTTACTACTCAGATATATTCCTCTGCGGGAAATATGGGGTTTTGAGTCCCTTTCACTGAGGAAGGTGTAGGTCTTGTCTATTCCTTAGTTGGTTTTTGGAACGGTACCTGTGCTTATATCAAACTCTGGTTTTATGCATCAAACCACCTCTCCTTCCCCCTTAAGCAGGCATAAGAGTGTTTTCTAAATGTGAGACACTGTTCTCTTTCCTAACTCAGTTCAAGTGTAGCCATGTTTACAGGATCTTCATAAGTGATATCTTATGATAAGTTTCTTTTTCTGTGTGACTTATTTCACTTAGAATCATCGTACCTGAATCCACCCATTTTGCTGCTACTGGTCTTATGACATTGATTTCATGGCTGAGGGATATTCCATCGTACGTAAGTACCACAATTTTTTGAACCATTTTTATATTTCCTGGGATATTTAAGGTGTACCTAAATTGAGATCCTTGTAAGCAGTGCAGCCCTAAATTTTGGGGTGGCACTGTCTTATTGATTTTCAGTTTTCCCAAGGTATATTCCGTAGACTGGAAGTGCCCTTGGCTCTATAGCTCTGTTGTTTACTTGTTTTAGGGAACACAATGCACTCCTCCAGAGAGGCAGTTGGCAATTTACATCCCGCCCATCAGCATAACAAGGCTCCCTGTTCTCCAGGGCCTGTCTTGCCTTTCTGGTTTTTACACATTTTGTGGATGTCCCTTTTGACCTGTGGGAAGTGCCACTTCTCTGTAGTGCAGATTTGCATTGCCCGCTTGCTTGCTTGGCCAAAATGGGCGTATGCATTTTCTCCTGAATATATTCAGGAGAAAACGCATACGCCCTTTTTGGCCAAGTGCATCATTGTCGAAGTTGTGCCCCTCTTCCTGTGCTTTAAAGGTGATTCCAACGTACCTCTTGAAATCTGTTTCCTGCTATTCTGCCTCGCTTTCAAGTCCGCCTCGTTGCATTCCCTCAACAGATTTTTGGACGATAGTTCTCCTTTATTATTCGGCCAGTTGGTGAATTGCTGTGCCCCTGAGCTCCATTTTTCAACTCGTTTTTGGTGAGCTGACCGCAAGTCCAAAATTTTGTTTCAGGACCTATACTGGTTCCCGGTGGGTGGCTGAGACTTTGGTTAATTCTTCTTCCTGCCGGGAAATTACAGTGATATGTGCCCGTCCAAATGCCTAACAGCTACTCTCTCATTGGTTCTCCCTCTTCCCTTTCATCCTCTGCCAAATTGGCAACCTGTGCGAACCAGGAGGTTAAAGGGGCTGTCTCTCCAAGTTGGGAGGTTGATAGTAAAGCAGATGGAAAGTCAAACCGGAGCACCAGGAGAGGGACTATTCGTTGAGGTTTAGAAACCTTTTGTATTCACAGTGTGTCCGTTCTCTAGGTTTCCGGTACATGTTATAACTGTAGTAATATTCCCTTCAACATGGAGAGTTGGGACCCATGGAATGGGTGCCATGCATTATTGCTTTAATGGGTCTGCATTTGCTCACCCAATCTCACCAATCGTCTCAGTCCCAAGTGTCCAGCCTTATGCCACATCCAGCTGTCGTTGTAGATAGGGTCATTCCAGGGTTCATCAGAGACCCTGAAGGAATTGTAAAGAATTTCCCAGTTTTTTTGTTTTGTTTTTGAAATTCCTTTTTATAGTGGGTTTGAGCTGATTCTCGCTGCCATGTTTATGCCAGTCTAGACACACTTGCTTCCCTTACGTACACATATCAATACATAGGTTTTAAGATTCTTACTAGTCAGATATATTCCTCTGCGGGAAATATGGGGTTTTGAGTCCCTTTCACTGAGGAAGGTGTAGGTCTTGTCTATTCCATAGTTGGTTTTTGGAACGGTACCTGTGCTTATATCAAACTCTGGGTTTATGCATCACCCCACCTCTCCTTCCCCCTTAAGCAGGCATAAGAGTGTTTTCTAAATGTGAGACACTGTTCTCTTTACTAACTCAGTTCAAGTGTAGCCATGTTTACAGGATCTTCATAAGTGATATCTTATGATAAGTTTATTTTTCTCTGTGACTTATTTCACTTAGAATCATCGTACCTGAATCTACCCATTTTGCTGCTACTGGTCTTATGACATTGATTTCATGGCTGAGGGATATTCCATCGTACATAAGTAACACAATTTTTTGAACCATTTTAATATTTCCTGGGATATTTAAGGTGTACCCAAGTGAGGTCCTTGTAAGCAGTGCAGGCCTAAATTTTGGGGTGGCTCTGTCTTATTGATTTTCAGTTTTCCCATGGTATATTCCCTAGACTGGAAGTGCCCTTGGCTCTGTAGCTCTGTTCTTTACTTGTTTTAGGGAACACAATGCACTCCTCCAGAGAGGCAGTTGGCAATTTACATCCCGCCCATCAGCATAAGAAGGCTCCCTGTTCTCCAGGGCCTGTCTTGCCTTTCTGGTTTTTACACATTTTGTGGATGTCCCTTTTGACCGATGGGAAGTGATACTTCTGTGTAGTGCAGATTTGCATTTCCCGCTTGCTTGCTTGGCCAAAAAGGGCGTATGCGTTTTCTCCTGAATATATTCAGGAGAAAACGCATACGCCCTTTTTGGCCAAGTGCATCATTGTCGAAGTTTTGCCCCTCTTCCTGTGCTTTAAAGGCGATTCCAACGTACCTCTTGAAATCTGTTTCCTGCTATTCTGCCTCGCTTTCAAGTCCGCCTCGTTGCCTTCCCTCAACAGATTTTTGGACGATAGCTGTCCTTTATTACTCGGCCAGTTTGTGAATTGCTGTGCCCCTGAGCTCCATTTTTCAACTCGTTTTTGGTGAGCTGACCGCAAGTCCAAAATTTTGGTTCAGGACCTATACTGGTTCCCGGTGGGTGGCTGAGACTTTGGTTAATTCTTCTTCCTGCCGGGAAATTACAGTGATATGTGCCCGTCCAAATGCCTAACAGCTACTCTCTCATTGGTTCTAACTCTTCCCTTTCATCCTCTGCCAAATTGGAAACCTGTGCGAACCAGGAGGTTAAAGGGGCTGTCTCTCCAAGTTGGGAGGTTGATAGTAAAGCAGATGGAAAGTCAAACCGGAGCACCAGGAGAGGGACTATTCGTTGAGTTTTAGAAACCTTTCGTATTCACAGTGTGTCCGTTCTCTAGGTTTCCGGTACATGTTATAACTGTAGTAATATTCCCTTCAACCTGGAGAGTTGGGACCCATGGAAAGAGTGCCATGCATTATTGCTTTAAAGGGTCTGCATTTGCTCACCCAATCTCACCAATCCTCTCAGTCCCAAGTGTCCAGCCTTTTGCCACATCCAGCTGTCGTTGTAAAGAGGGTCATTCCAGGTTTCATCAGAGAGCCTGAAGGAATTGTAAAGAATTTCCCAGTTTTTTTGTTTTGTTTTTGAAATTCCTTTTTATAGTGGGTTTGAGCTGATTCTCGCTGCCATGTTTATGCCAGTCTAGACACACTTGATTCCCTACGGAGACATATCAATCCATAGGTTTTTAGATTCTTACCAGTCAGATATATTCCTCTGCGGGAAATATGGGGTTTTGAGTCCCTTTCACTGAGGAAGGTGTAGGTCTTGTCTATTCCATAGTTGGTTTTTGGAACGGTACCTGTGCTTATATCAAACTCTGGTTTTATGCATCACCCCACCTCTCCTTCCCCCTTAAGCAGGCATAAGAGTGTTTTCTAATTGTGAGACACTGTTCTCTTTCCTAACTCAGTTCAAGTGTAGCCATGTTTTCAGAATCTTCGTAATTGATATCTTATGATAAGTTTCTTTTTCTGTGTGACTTATTTCACTTAGAATCATCGTACCTGAATCCACCCATTTTGCTGCTACTGGTCTTATGACATTGATTTCATGGCTGAGGGATATTCCATCGTACGTAAGTACCACAATTTTTTGAACCATTTTTATATTTCCTGGGATATTTAAGGTGTACCCAAGTTGAGGTCCTTGTAAGCAGTGCAGCCCTAAATTTTGGGGTGGCTCTGTCTTATTGATTTTCAGTTTTCCCAAGGAATATTCCCTAGACTGGAAGTGCCCTTGGCTCTGTAGCTCTGTTCTTTACTTGTTTTAGGGAACACAATGCACTCCTCCAGAGAGGCAGTTGGCAATTTACATCCCGCCCATCAGCATAACAAGGCTCCCTGTTCTCCAGGGCCTGTCTTGCCTTTCTGGTTTTTACACATTTTGTGGATGTCCCTTTTGACCGGTGGGAAGTGATACTTCTTTGTAGTGCAGATTTGCATTGCCCACTTCCTTGCTTGGCCAAAAAGGGTGTATGCGTTTTCTCCTGAATATATTCAGGAGAAAACGCATACGCCATTTTTGGCCAAGTGCATCATTGTCGAAGTTGTGCCCCTCTTCCTGTGCTTTAAAGGCGATTCCAACGTACCTCTTGAAATCTGTTTCCTGCTATTCTGCCTCGCTTTCAAGTCCGCCTCGTTGCCTTCCCTCAACAGATTTTTGGACGATAGTTGTCCTTTATTACTCGGCCAGTTTGTGAATTGCTGTGCCCCTGAGCTCCATTTTTCAACTCGTTTTTGGTGAGCTGACCGCAAGTCCAAAATTTTGGTTCAGGACCTATACTGGTTCCCGGTGGGGGGCTGAGACTTTGGTTAATTCTTCTTCCTGCCGGGAAATTACAGTGCTATGTGCCTGTCCAAATGCCTAACAGCTACTCTCTCATTGGTTCTCCCTCTTCCCTTTCATCCTCTGCAAAATTGGCAACCTGTGTGAACCAGGAGGTTAAAGGGGCTGTCTCTCCAAGTTGGGAGGTTGATAGGAAAGCAGATGGAAATTCAAACCGGAGCACCAGGAGAGGGACTATTCGCTGAGTTTTAGAAACCTTTCGTATTCACAGTGTGTCCGTTCTCTAGGTTTCCGGTACATGTTATAACTGTAGTAATATTCCCTTCAACCTGGAGAGTTGGGACCCATGGAATGGGTGCCATGCATTATTGCTTTAAAGGGTCTGCATTTGCTCACCCAATCTCACCAATCCTCTCAGTCCCAAGTGTCCAGCCTTATGCCACATCCAGCTGTCGTTGTAAATAGGGTCATTCCAGGTTTCATTAGAGACCCCGAAGGAATTGTAAAGAATTTCCCAGTTTTTTTGTTTTGTTTTTGAAATTCCTTTT
Organism: Hyperoodon ampullatus; assembly: GCF_949752795.1. Classification (NCBI taxonomy): domain Eukaryota; kingdom Metazoa; phylum Chordata; class Mammalia; order Artiodactyla; family Ziphiidae; genus Hyperoodon; species Hyperoodon ampullatus. Next base: position 683,206 of record NW_027640676.1, on the reverse strand, counting down.
TATAGTGGGTTTGAGCTGATTCTCGCTGCCATGTTTATGCCAGTGTAGACACACTTGATTCCCTCCGGAGACATATCAATCCATAGGTTTTTAGATTCTTACTAGTCAGATATATTCCTCTGCGGGAAATATGGGGTTTTGAGTTCCTTTCACTGAGGAATGTGTAGGTCTTGTCTATTCCATAGTTGGTTTTTGGAACGGTACCTGTGCTTATATCAAACTCTGGTTTTATGCATCACCCCACCTCTCCTTCCCGCTTAAGCAGGCATAAGAGTGTTTTCTAATTGTGAGACACTGTTCTCTTTCCTAACTCAGTTCAATTGTAGCCATGTTTACAGGATCTTCGTAAGTGATATCTTATGATATGTTTCTTTTTCTCTGTGACTTATTTCACTTAGAATCATCGTACCTGAATCCACCCATTTTGCTGCTACTGGTCTTATGACATTGATTTCATGGCTGAGGGATATTCCATCGTACGTAAGTACCACAATTTTTTGAACCATTTTTATATTTCCTGGGATATTTAAGGTGTACCCAAGTTGAGGTCCTTGTAAGCAGTGCAGCCCTAAATTTTGGGGTGGCTCTGTCTTATTGATATTTAATTTTCCCAAGGAATATTCCCTAGACTGGAAGCGCCCTTGGCTCTGTAGCTCTGTTGTTTACTTGTTTTAGGGAACACAATGCACTCCTCCAGAGAGGCAGTTGGCAATTTACATCCCGCCCATCAGCATAACAAGGCTCCATGTTCTCCAGGGCCTGTCTTGCATTTCTGGTTTTTACACATTTTGTGGATGTCCCTTTTGACCGGTGGGAAGTGATACTTCTTTGTAGTGCAGATTTGCATTGCCCGCTTGCTTGCTTGGCCAAAAAGGGCGTATGTGTTTTCTCCTGAATATATTCAGGAGAAAACGCATACGCCCTTTGTGGCCAAGTGCATCATTGTCGAAGTTGTGCCCCTCTTCCTGTGCTTTAAAGGCGATTCCAACGTACCTCTTGAAATCTGTTTCCTGCTATTCTGCCTCACTTTCAAGTCCGCCTCGTTGCCTTCCCTCAACAGATTTTTGGACGATAGTTGTCCTTTATTACTCGGCCAGTTTGTGAATTGCTGTGCCCCTGAGCTCCATTTTTCAACTCGTTTTTGGTGAGCTGACCGCAAGTCCAACATTTTGTTTCAGGACCTATACTGGTTCCCGGTGGGGGGCTGAGACTTTGGTTAATTCTTCTTCCTGCCGGGAAATTACAGTGATATGTGCCCGTCCAAATGCCTAACAGCTACTCTCTCATTGGTTCTCCCTCTTCCCTTTCATCCTCTGCCAAATTGGCAACCTGTGCGAACCAGGAGGTTAAAGGGGCTGTCTCTCCAAGTTGGGAGGTTGATAGTAAAGCAGATGGAAAATCAAACCGGAGCACCAGGAGAGGGACTATTCGTTGAGTTTTAGAAACCATTTGTATTCACAGTGTGTCCGTTCTCTAGGTTTCCGGTACATGTTATAACTGTAGTAATATTCCCTTCAACCTGGAGAGTTGGGACCCATGGAAAGGTTGCCATGCATTATTGCTTTAAAGGGTCTGCATTTGCTCACCCAATCTCACCAATCCTCTCAGTCGCAAGTTTCCAGCCTTTTACCACATCCAGCTTTCGTTGTAAAGAGGGTCATTCCAGGTTTCATCAGAGAGCCTGAAGGAATTGTAAAGAATTTCCCAGTTTTTTTGTTTTGTTTTTGAAATTCCTTTTTATAGTGGGTTTGAGCTGATTCTCGCTGCCATGTTTATGCCAGTCTAGACATACTTGATTCCCTACGGAGACATATCAATCCATAGGTTTTTAGATTCTTACTAGTCAGATATATTCCTCTGCGGGAAATATGGGGTTTTGAGTCCCTTTCACTGAGGAAGGTGTAGGTCTTGTCTATTGCATAGTTGGTTTTTGGAATGGTACCTGTGCTTATATCAAACTCTGGTTTTATGCATCACCCCACCTCTCCTTCCCCCTTAAGCAGGCATAAGAGTGTTTTCTAATTGTGAGACACTGTTCTCTTTCCTAACTCAGTTCAAGTGTAGCCATGTTTACAGGATCTTCGTAAGTGATATCTTATGATAAGTTTCTTTTTCTGTGTGACTTATTTCACTTAGAATCATCGTACCTGAATCCACCCATTTTGCTGCTACTGGTCTTATGACATTGATTTCATGGCTGAGGGATATTCCATCGTATGTAAGTACCCCAATTTTTTGAACCATTTTTATATTTCCTGGGATATTTAAGGTGTACCCAAGTTGAGGTCCTTGTAAGCAGTGCAGCCCTAAATTTTGGGGTGGCTCTGTCTTATTGATTTTCAGTTTTCCCAAGGAATATTCCCTAGACTGGAAGTGCCCTTGGCTCTGTCGCTCTGTTCTTTACTTGTTTTAGGGAACACAATGCACTCCTCCAGAGAGGCAGTTGGCAATTTACATCCCGCCCATCAGCATAACAAGGCTCCCTGTTCTCCAGGGCCTGTCTTGCCTTTCTGGTTTTTACACATTTTGTGGATGTCCCTTTTGACCGGTGGGAAGTGATACTTCTTTGTAGTGCAGATTTGCATTTCCCGCTTCCTTGCTTGGCCAAAAAGGGCGTATGCGTTTTCTCCTGAATATATTCAGGAGAAAACGCATACGCCGTTTTTGGCCAAGTGCATCATTGTCGAAGTTGTGCCCCTCTTCCTGTGCTTTAAAAGCGATTCCAACGTACCTCTTGAAATCTGTTTCCTGCTATTCTGCCTCGCTTTCAAGTCCGCCTCGTTGCCTTCCCTCAACAGATTTTTGGACGATAGTTGTCCTTTATTACTCGGCCAGTTTGTGAATTGCTGTGCCCCTGAGCTCCATTTTTCAACTCGTTTTTGGTGAGCTGACCGCAAGTCCAAAATTTTGGTTCAGGACCTATACTGGTTCCCGGTGGGGGGCTGAGACTTTGGTTAATTCTTCTTCCTGCCGGGAAATTACAGTGCTATGTGCCCGTCCAAATGCCTAACAGCTACTCTCTCATTGGTTCTCCCTCTTCCCTTTCATCCTCTGCCAAATTGGCAACCTGTGTGAACCGGGAGGTTAAAGGGGCTGTCTCTCCAAGTTGGGAGGTTGATAGGAAAGCAGATGGAAATTCAAACCGGACCAACAGGAGAGGGACTATTCGCTGAGTTTTAGAAACCTTTCGTATTCACAGTGTGTCCGTTCTCTAGGTTTCCGGTACATGTTATAACTGTAGTAATATTCCCTTCAACCTGGAGAGTTGGGACCCATGGAATGGGTGCCATGCATTATTGCTTTAAAGGGTCTGCATTTGCTCACCCAATCTCACCAATCCTCTCAGTCCCAAGTTTCCATCCTTATGCCACATCCAGCTGTCGTTGTAAATAGGGTCATTCCAGGTTTCATCAGATTCCCTGAAGGAATTGTAAAGAATTTCCCAGTTTTTTTGTTTTGTTTTTGAAATTCCTTTTTATAGTGGGTTTGAGCTGATTCTCGCTGCCATGTTTATGCCAGTCTAGACACACTTGATTCCCTACGGAGACATATCAATCCATAGGTTTTTAGATTCTTACCAGTCAGATATATTCCTCTGCGGGAAATATGGGGTTTTGAGTCCCTTTCACTGAGGAAGGTGTAGGTCTTGTCTATTCCATAGTTGGTTTTTGGAACGGTACCTGTGCTTATATCAAACTCTGGTTTTATGCATCACCCCACCTCTCCTTCCCCCTTAAGCAGGCATAAGAGTGTTTTCTAATTGTGAGACACTGTTCTCTTTCCTAACTCAGTTCAAGTGTAGCCATGTTTTCAAAATCTTCGTAATTGATATCTTATGCTAAGTTTCTTTTTCTGTGTGACTTATTTCACTTAGAATCATCGTACCTGAATCCATCCATTTTGCTGCTACTGGTCTTATGACATTGATTTCATGGCTGAGGGATATTCCATCGTACGTAAGTACCACAATTTTTTGAACCATTTTTATATTTCCTGGGATATTTAAGGTGTATCCAAGTTGAGGTCCTTGTAAGAGGTGCAGCCCTAAATTTTGGGGTGGCTCTGACTTATTGATTTTCAGTTTTCCCAAGGAATATTCCCTAGACTGGAAGTGCCCTTGGCTCTGTAGCTCTGTTGTTTACTTGTTTTAGGGAACACAATGCACTCCTCCAGAGAGGCAGTTGGCAATTTACATCCCGCCCATCAGCATAACAAGGCTCCCTGTTCTCCAGGGCCTGTCTTGCCTTTCTGGTTTTTACACATTTTGTGGATGTCCCTTTTGACCGGTGGGAAGTGATACTTCTTTGTAGTGCAGATTTGCATTTCCTGCTTCCTAGCTTGGCCAAAAAGGGCGTATGCGTATTCTCCTGAATATATTCAGGAGAAAACGCATACGCCCTTTTTGGCCAAGTGCATCATTGTCGAAGTTGTGCCCCTCTTCCTGTGCTTTAAAGGCGATTCCAACGTACCTCTTGAAACCTGTTTCCTGCTATTCTGCCTCGCTTTCAAGTCCGCCTCGTTGCCTTCCCTCAACAGATTTTTGGACGATAGTTGTCCTTTATTACTCGGCCAGTTTGTGAATTGCTGTGCCCCTGAGCTCCATTTTTCAACTCGTTTTTGGTGAGCTGACCGCAAGTCCAAAATTTTGGTTCAGGACCTATACTGGTTCCCGGTGGGGGGCTGAGACTTTGGTTAATTCTTCTTCCTGCCGGGAAATTACAGTGCTATGTGCCTGTCCAAATGCCTAACAGCTACTCTCTCATTGGTTCTCCCTCTTCCCTTTCATCCTCTGCCAAATTGGCAAACTGTGTGAACCAGGAGGTTAAAGGGGCTGTCTCTCCAAGTTGGGAGGTTGATAGGAAAGCAGATGGAAAGTCAAACCGGAGCACCAGGAGAGGGACTATTCGCTGAGTTTTAGAAACCTTTCGTATTCACAGTGTGTCCGTTCTCTAGGTTTCCGGTACATGTTATAACTGTAGTAATATTCCCTTCAACCTGGAGAGTTGGGACCCATGGAATGGGTGCCATGCATTATGGCTTTAAAGGGTCTGCATTTGCTCACCCAATCTCACCAATCGTCTCAGTCCCAAGTTTCCAGCCTTATGCCACATCCAGCTGTCGTTGTAAATAGGGTAATTCCAGGTTTCATTAGAGACACCGAAGGAATTGTAAAGAATTTCCCAGTTTTTTTTTGTTTTGTTTTTGAAATTCCTTTTTATAGTGGGTTTGAGCTGATTCTCGCTGCCATGTTTATGCCAGTCTAGACACACTTGATTCCCTCCGGAGACATATCAATCCATAGGTTTTAAGATTCTTACTAGTCAGATATATTCCTCTGTGGGAAATATGGGGTTTTGAGTCCCTTTCACTGAGGAAGGTGTAGGTCTTGTCTATTCCATAGTTGGTTTTTGGAACGGTACCTGTGCTTATACCAAACTCTGGTTTTATGCATCACCCCACCTCTCTTTCCCCCTTAAGCAGGCATAAGAGTGTTTTCTAAATGTGAGACACTGTTCTCTTTCCTAACTCAGTTCAAGTGTAGCCATGTTTACAGGATCTTCATAAGTGATATCTTATGATAAGTTTCTTTTTCTGTGTGACTTATTTCACTTAGAATCATCGTACCTGAATCCACCCATTTTGCTGCTACTGGTCTTATGACATTGATTTCATGGCTGAGGGATATTCCATCGTACGTAAGTACCACAATTTTTTGAACCATTTTTATATTTCCTGGGATATTTAAGGTGTACCCAAGTTGAGGTCCTTGTAAGCAGTGCAGCCCTAAATTTTGGGGTGGCTCTGTCTTATTGATTTTCAGTTTTCCCAAGGTATATTCCCTAGACTGGAAGTGCCCTTGGCTCTGTAGCTCTGTTCTTTACTTGTTTAAGGGAACACAATGCACTCCTCCAGAGAGGCAGTTGGCAATTTACATCCCGCCCATCAGCATAACAAGGCTCCCTGTTCTCCAGGGCCTGTCTTGCCTTTCTGGTTTTTACACATTTTGTGGATGTCCCTTTTGACCGGTGGGAAGTGATACTTCTTTGTAGTGCAGATTTGCAGTGCCCGCTTGCTTGCTTGGCCAAAAAGGGCGTATGCGTTTTCTCCTGAATATATTCAGGAGAAAACGCATACGCCCTTTTTGGCCAAGTGCATCATTGTCGAAGTTGTGCCCCTCTTCCTGTGCTTTAAAGGAGATTCCAACGTACCTCTTGAAATCTGTTTCCTGCTATTCTGCCTCACTTTCAAGTCCGCCTCGTTGCCTTCCCTCAACAGATATTTGGACGAGAGTTGTCCTTTATTACTCGGCCAGTTTGTGAATTGCTGTGCCCCTGAGCTCCATTTATCAACTCGTATTTGGTGAGCTGACCGCAATTCCAAAATTTTGGTTCAGGACCTATGCTGGTTCCAGGTGGGTGGCTGAGACTTTGGTTAATTCTTCTTCCTGCCGGGAATTTAGAGTGATATGTGCCCGTCCAAATGCCTAACAGCTACTCTCTCATTGGTTCTCCCTCATCCCATTCATCCTCTGCCAAAATGGCAACCTGTGCGAACCAGGAGGTTAAAGGGGCTGTCTCTCCAAGTTGGGAGGTTGATAGTAAAGCAGATGGAAAGTCAAACCGGAGCACCAGGAGAGGGACTATTCGTTGAGTTTTAGAAAACTTTCGTATTCACAGTGTGTCCGTTCTCTAGGTTTCCCGTACATGTTATAGCTGTAGTAATATTCCCTTCAACCTGGACAGTTGGGACCCATGGAATGGGTGCCAGGCATTTGTGCTTTAAAGGGTCTGCATTTGCTCACCCAATCTCACCAATCGTCTCAGTCCCAAGTGTCCCTCCTTATGCCACATCCAGCTGTCATTGTAGATAGGGTCATTCCAGGTTTCATCAGAGACCCTGAAGGAATTGTAAAGAATTTCCCAGTTTTTTTTGTTTTGTTTTTGAAATTCCTTTTTATAGTGGGTTTGAGCTGATTCTCGCTGCCATGTTTATGCCAGTCTAGACACACTTGATTCCCTTATGGAGACATATCAATACATAGGTTTTAAGATTCTTACTGGTCAGATATATTCCTCTGCGGGAAATATGGGGTTTTGAGTCCCGTTCACTGAGGAAGGTGTAGGTCTTGTCTATTCTATAGTTGGTTTTTGGAACGGTACCTGTGCTTATATCAAACTCTGGTTTTATGCATCACCCCACCTCTCCTTCCCCCTTAAGCAGGCATAAGAGTGTTTTCTAAATGTGAGACACTGTTCTCTTTCCTAACTCAGTTCAAGTGTAGCCATGTTTACAGGATCGTCATAAGTGATATCTTATGATAAGTTTCTTTTTCTCTGTGACTTATTTCACTTAGAATCATCGTAGCTGAATCTACCCATTTTGCTGCTACTGGTCTTATGACATTGATTTCATGGCTGAGGGATATTCCATCGTACGTATGTACCCCAATTTTTTGAACCATTTTTATATTTCCTGGGATATTTAAGGTGTACCCAAGTTGAGGTCCTTGTAAGCAGTGCTGCCCTATATTTTGGGGTGGCTCTGTCTTATTGATTTTCAGTTTTCCCAAGGTATATTCACTAGACTGGAAGTGCCCTTGGCTCTGTAGCTCTGTTGTTTACTTGTTTTAGGGAACACAATGCACTCCTCCAGAGAGGCAGTTGGCAATTTACATCCCGCCCATCAGCATAACAAGGCTCCCTGTTCTCCAGGGCCTGTCTTGCCTTTCTGGTTTTTACACATTTTGTGGATGTCCCTTTTGACCGGTGGGAAGTGATACTTCTTTGTAGTGCAGATTTGCATTGCCCGCTTGCTTGCTTTGCCAAAAAGGGCGTATGCGTTTTCTCCTGAATATATTCAGGAGAAAACGCATACACCCTTTTTGGCCAAGTGCATCATTGTCGAAGTTGTGCCCCTCTTCCTGTGCTTTAAAGGCGATTCCAACGTACCTCTTGAAATCTGTTTCCTGCTATTCTGCCTCGCTTTCAAGTCCGCCTCGTTGCCTTCCCTCAACAGATTTTTGGACGATAGTTGTCCTTTATTACTCAGCCAGTTTGTGAATTTCTGTGCCCTTGTGCTTCATTTTTCAACTCGTTTTTGGTGAGCTGACAGCAAGTCCAACATTTTGGTTCAGGACCTATACTGGTTCCCGGTGGGTGGCTGAGACTTTGGTTAATTCTTCTTCCTGCCAGGAAATTACAGTGATATGTGCCCGTCCAAATGCCTAACAGCAACTCTCTCATTGGTTCTCCCTCTTCCCTTTCATCCTCTGCCAAATTGGCAACCTGTGCGAACCAGGAGGTTAAAGGGTCTGTCTCTCCAAGTTGGGAGGTTGATAGTAAAGCAGATGGAAAGTCAAACCGGAGCACCAGGAGAGGGACTATTCGTTGAGTTTTAGAAACCTTTCGTATTCACAGTGTGTCCATTCTCTAGGTTTCCGGTACATGTTATAACTGTAGTAATATTCCCTTCAACCTGGAGAGTTGGGACCCATGGAATGGGTGCCATCCATTATTGCTTTAAAGGGTCTGCATTTGCTCACCCAATCTCACCAATCCTCTCAGTCCCAAGATTCCATCCTTATGCCACATCCAGCTGTCGTTGTAAATAGGGTCATTCCAGGTTTCATCAGATTCCCTGAAGGAATTGTAAAGAATTTCCCAGTTTCTTTGTTTTGTTTTTGAAATTCCTTTTTATAGTGGGTTTGAGCTGATTCTCGCTGCCATGTTTATTCTAGTCTAGACACACTTGATGCCCATATGGAGACATATCAATACATAGGTTTTAAGATTCTTACTGGTTAGATATATTCCTCTGTGGGAAATATGGGGTTTTGAGTCCCTTTCACTGAGGAAGGTGTAGGTCTTGTCTATTCCATAGTTGGTTTTTGGAACGGTACCTGTGCTTATATCAAACTCTGGTTTTATGCATCACCCCACCTCTCCTTCCCCCTTAAGCAGGCATAAGAGTGTTTTCTAAATGTGAGACACTGTTCTCTTTCCTAACTCAGTTCAAGTGTAGCCATGTTTACAGGATCTTCATAAGTGATATCTTATGATAAGTTTCTTTTTCTCTGTGACTTATTTCACTTAGAATCATCGTACCTGAATCCACCCATTTTGCTGCTACTGGTCTTATGACATTGATTTCATGGCTGAGGGATATTCCATCGTACGTAAGTACCCCAATTTTTTGAACCATTTTTATATTTCCTGGGATATTTAAGGTGTACCCAAGTTGAGGTCCTTGTAAGCAGTGCTGCCCTATATTTTGGGGTGGCTCTGTCTTATTGATTTTCAGTTTTCCCAAGGTATATTCCCTATACTGGAAGTGCACTTGGCTCTGTAGCTCTGTTCTTTACTTGTTTTAGGGAACACAATGCACTCCTCTAGAGAGGCAGTTGGCAATTTACATCCCGCCCATCAGCATAACAAGGCTCCCTGTTCTCCAGGGCCTGTCCTGCCTTTCTAGTTTTTACATATTTTGTGGATGTCCCTTTTGACCGGTGGGAAGTGATACTTCTTTGTAGTGCAGATTTGCATTGCCCGCTTGCTTGCTTGCCCAAAAAGGGCATATGCGTTTTCTCCTGAATATATTCAGGGGAAAACGCATACGCCCTTTTTGGCCAAGTGCATCATTGTCGAAGTTGTGCCCCTCTTCCTGTGCTTTAAAGGCGATTCCAACGTACCTCTTGAAATCTGTTTCCTACTATTCTGCCTCGCTTTCAAGTCCGCCTCGTTGCTTCCCTCAACAGATTTTTGGACGATAGCTGTCCTTTATTACTCGGCCAGTTTGTGAATTGCTGTGCCCCTGAGCTCCATTTTTCAACTCGTTTTTGGTGAGCTGACCACAAGTCCAAAATTTTGGTTCAGGACCTATACTGGTTCCCAGTGGGTGGCTGAGACTTTGGTTAATTCTTCTTCCTGCCGGGAAATTACAGTGATATGTGCCCGTCCAAATGCCTAACAGCTACTCTCTCATTGGTTCTCCCTCTTCCCTTTCATCCTCTGCCAAATTGGAAACCTGTGCGAACCAGGAGGTTAAAGGGGCTGTCTCTCCAAGTTGGGAGGTTGATAGTAAAGCAGATGGAAAATCAAATCGGAGCACCAGGAGAGGGACTATTCGTTGAGTTTTAGAAACCTTTCGTATTCACAATGTGTCCGTTCTCTAGGTTTCCGGTACATGTTATAACTGTAGTAATATTCCCTTCAACCTGGAGAGTTGGGACCCATGGAAAGGGTGCCATGCATTATTGCTTTAAAGGGTCTGCATTTGCTCACCCAATCTCACCAATCCTCTCAGTCCCAAGTTTCCAGCCTTTTGCCACATCCAGCTGTCGTTGTAAAGAGGGTCATTCCAGGTTTCATCAGAGAGCCTGAAGGAATTGTAAAGAATTTCCCAGTTTTTTTGTTTTGTTTTTGAAATTCCTTTTTATAGTGGGTTTGAGCTGATTCTCGCTGCCATGTTTATGCCAGTCTAGACACACTTGATTCCCTCCGGAGACATATCAATCCATAGGTTTTTAGATTCTTACTAGTCAGATATGTTCCTCTGCGGGAAATATGGGGTTTTGAGTCCCTTTCACTGAGGAAGGTGTAGGTCTTGTCTATTCCATAGTTGGTTTTTGGAACGGTACCTGTGCTTATATCAAACTCTGGTTTTATGCATCACCCCACCTCTCCTTCCCCCTTAAGCAGGCATAAGAGTGTTTTCTATTTGTGAGACACTGTTCTCTTTCCTAACTCAGTTCAAGTGTAGCCATGTTTACAGGATCTTCGTAAGTGATATCTTATGCTAAGTTTCTTTTTCTGTGTGACTTATTTCACTTAGAATCATCGTACCTGAATCCACCCATTTTGCTGCTACTGGTCTTATGACATTGATTTCATGGCTGAGGGATATTCCATCGTACGTAAGTACCACAATTTTTTGAACCATTTTTATATTTCCTGGGATATTTAAGGTGTACCAAAGTTGAGGTCCTTGTAAGCAGTGCAGCCCTAAATTTTACAGTGGTTCTGTCTTATTGATTTTCAGTTTTCCCAAGGTGTATTCCCTAGACTGGAAGTGCCCTTGGCTCTGTAGCTCTGTTGTTTACTTGTTTTAGGGAACACAATACACTCCTCCAGAGAGGCAGTTGGCAATTTACATCCCGCCCATCAGCATAACAAGGCTCCCTGTTCTCCAGGGCCTGTCTTGCCTTTCTGGTTTTTACACATTTTGTGGATGTCCCTTTTGACCGGTGGGAAGTGATACTTGTTTGTAGTGCAGATTTGCATTGCCCGCTTGCTTGCTTTGCCAAAAAGGGCGTATGCGTTTTCTCCTGAATATATTCAGGAGAAAACGCATACGCCGTTTTTGGCCAAGTGCATCATTGTCGAAGTTGTGCCCCTCTTCCTGTGCTTTAAAGGCGATTCCAACGTACCTCTTGAAATCTGTTTCCTGCTATTCTGCCTCGCTTTCAAGTCCGCCTCGTTGCCTTCCCTCAACAGATTTTTGGACGATAGTTGTCCTTTATTACTCGGCCAGTTTGTGAATTGTTGTGCCCCTGAGCTCCATTTTTCAACTCGTTTTTGGTGAGCTGACCGAAAGTCCAACATTTTGGTTCAGGACCTATGCTGGTTCCCGGTGGGGGTTGAGACTTTGGTTAATGCTTCTTCCTGCTGGGAAATTACAGTGATATGTGCCCGTCCAAATGCCTAACAGCTACTCTCTAATTGGTTCTCCCTCTTCCCTTTCATCCTCTGCCAAATTGGAAACCTGTGCGAACCAGGACGTTAAAGGGGCTGTCTCTCCAAGTTGGGAGGTTGATAGTAAAGCAGATGGAAAGTCAAACAGGAGCACAAGGAGAGGGACTATTCGTTGAGTTTTAGAAACCTTTCGTATTCACAGTGTGTCCGTTCTCTAGGTTTCCCATACATGTTATACCTGTAGTAATATTCCCTTCAACCTGGAGAGTTGAGACCCATGGAATGGGTGCCAGGCATTTGTGCTTTAATGGGTCTGCATTTGCTCACCCAATCTCACCAATCCTCTCAGTCCCAACTGTCCCTCCTTATGCCACATCCAGCTGTCATTGTAGATAGGGTCATTCCAGGTTTCATCAGAGACCCTGAAGGAATTGTAAGGAATTTCCCAGTTTTTTTGTTTTGTTTTTGAAATTCCTTTTTATAGTGGGTTTGAGCTGACTCTCGCTGCCATGTTTATGCCAGTCTAGACACACTTGATTCCCTTACGGAGACATATCAATCCATAGGTTTTAAGATTCTTACTAGTCAGATATATTCGTCTGCGGGAAATATGGGGTTTTGAGTCCCTTTCACTGAGGAAGGTGTAGGTCTTGTCTATTCCATAGTTGGTTTTTGGAACGGTACCTGTGCTTATATCAAACTCTGGTTTTATGCATCACACCACCTCTTTCTCCCCCTTAAGCAGGCATAAGAGTGTTTTCTAAATGTGAGACACTGTTCTCTTTCCTAACTCAGTTCAAGTGTAGCCATGTTTACAGGATCTTCATAAGTGATATCTTATGATAAGTTTCTTTTTCTGTGTGACTTATTTCACTTAGAATCATCGTACCTGAATCCACCCATTTTGCTGCTACTGGTCTTATGACATTGATTTCATGGCTGAGGGATATTCCATCGTACATAAGTACCACAATTTTTTGAACCATTTTTATATTTCCTGGGATATTTAAGGTGTACCCAAGTTGAGGTCCTTGTAAGCAGTGCAGCCCTAAATTTTGGGGTGGCTCTGTCTTATTGATTTTCAGTTTTCCCAAGGTATATTCCCTAGACTGGAAGTGCCCTTGGCTCTGTAGCTCTGTTCTTTACTTGTTTTAGGGAACACAATGTACTCCTCCAGAGAGGCAGTTGGCAATTTACATCCCGCCCATCAGCATAACAAGGCTCCCTGTTCTCCAGGGCCTGTCTTGCCTTTCTGGTTTTTACACATTTTGTGGATGTCCCTTTTGACCGGTGGGAAGTGATACTTCTTTGTAGTGCGGATTTCCATTGCCCGCTTGCTTGCTTGGCCAAAAAGGGCGTATGCATTTTCTCCTGAATATATTCAGGAGAAAACGCATACGCCCTTTTTGGCCAAGTGCATCATATTAGAAGTTGTGTCCCTCTTCCTGTGCTTTAAAGGTGATTCCAACGTACCTCTTGAAATCTGTTTCCTGCTCTTCTGCCTCGCTTTCAAGTCCGCCTCGTTGCCTTCCCTCAACAGATTTTTGGACGATAGTTGTCCTTTATAACTCGGCCAGTTTGTGAATTGCTGTGCCCCTGAGCTCCATTTTTCAACTCGTTTTTGGTGAGCTGACCGCAAGTCCAAAATTTTGGTTCAGGACCTATGCTGGTTCCCCGTGGGTGGCTGAGACTTTGGTTAATTCTTCTTCCTGCCGGGAAGTTAGAGTGATATGTGCCCGTCCAAATGCCTAACAGCTACTCTCTCATTGGTTCTCACTCTTTCCTTTCATCCTCTGCCAAATTGGAAACCTGTGCGAACCAGGAGGTTAAAGGGGCTGTCTCTCCAAGTTGGGAGGTTGATAGTAAAGCAGATGGAAAGTCAAACTGGAGCACCAGGAGAGGGACTATTCGTTGAGTTTTAGAAACCTTTCGTATTCACAGTGTGTCCGTTCTCTAGGTTTCCCATACATGTTATAGCTGTAGTAATATTCCCTTCAACCTGGAGAGTTGGGACCCATGGAATGGGTGCCAGGCATTTGTGCTTTAATGGGTCTGCATTTGCTCACCCAATCTCACAAATCCTCTCAGTCCCAAGTGTCCCTCCTTATGCCACATCCAGCTGTCACTGTAGATAGGGTCATTCCAGGTTTCATCAGAGACCCTGAAGGAATTGTAAAGAATTTCCCAGTTTTTTTGTTTTGTTTTTGAAATTCCTTTTTATAGTGGGTTTGAGCTGATTCTCGCTGCCATGTTTATGCCAGTGTAGACACACTTGATTCCCTTACGGAGACATATCAATACATAGGTTTTAAGATCCTTACTAGTCAGATATATTCCTCTGCGGGAAATATGGGGTTTTGAGTCCCTTTCACTGAGGAAGGTGTATGTCTTGTCTATTCCATAGTTGGTTTTTGGAACGGTACCTGTGCTTATATCAAACTCTGGTTTTATGCATCACCCCACCTCTCCTTCCCCCTTAAGCAGGCATAAGAGTGTTTTCTAAATGTGAGACTCTGTTCTCTTTCCTAACTCAGTTCAAGTGTAGCCATGTTTACAGGATCTTCATAAGTGATATCTTATGATAAGTTTCTTTTTATGTGTGACTTATTTCACTTAGAATCATCGTACCTGAATCCACCCATTTTGCTGCTACTGGTCTTATGACATTGATTTCATGGCTGAGGGATATTCCATCGTACGTAAGTACCACAATTTTTTGAACCATTTTTATATTTCCTTGGATATTTAAGGTGTACCCAAGTTGAGGTCCTTGTAAGCAGTGCAGCCCTAAATTTTGGGGTGGCTCTGTCTTATTGATTTTCAGTTTTCCCAAGGTATATTCCCTAGACTGGAATTGCCCTTGGCTCTGTAGCTCTGTTCTTTACTTGTTTTAGGGAACACAATGTACTCCTCCAGAGTGGTAGCTGGCAATTTACATCCCGCCCATCAGCATAAAAAGGCTGCCTGTTCTCCAGGGCCTGTCTTGCCTTTCTGGTTTTTACACATTTTGTGGATGTCCCTTTTGACCGGTGGGAAATGATACTTCTTTGTAGTGCAGATTTGCATTGACCGCTTGCTTGCTTGGCCAAAAAGGGCGTATGCGTTTTCCCCTGAATATATTCAGGGGAAAACACATACGCCCTTTTTGGCCAAGTGCATCATTGTCGAAGTTGTGCCCCTCTTCCTGTGCTTTAAAGGCGATTCCAACGTACCTCTTGAAATCTGTTTCCTGCTATTCTGCCTCGCTCTCAAGTCTGCCTCGTTGCCTTCCCTCAACAGATTTTTGGACGATAGTTGTCCTTTATTACTCGGCCAGTTTGTGAATTGCTGTGCCCCTGAGCTCCATTTTTCAACTCGTTTTTGGTGAGCTGACCGCAAGTCCAACATTTTGGTTCAGGACCTATGCTGGTTCCCGGTGGGGGACTGAGACTTTGGTTAATTCTTCTTCCTGCCGGGAAATTACAGTGATATGTGCCCGTCCAAATGCCTAACAGCTACTCTCTCATTGGTTCTCCCTCTTCCCTTTCATCCTCTGCCAAATTGGAAACCTGTGCGAACCAGGAGGTTAAAGGGGCTGTCTCTCCAAGTTGGGAGGTTGATAGTAAAGCAGATGGAAAGTCAAACCGGAGCACCAGGAGAGCGACTATTCGTTGAGTTTTAGAAACCTTTCGTATTCACAGTGTGTCCGTTCTCTACGTTTCCCGTACATGTTATAGCTGTAGTAATATTCCCTTCAACCTGGAGAGTTGGGACCCATGGAATGGGTGCCAGGCATTTGTGCTTTAATGGGTCTGCATTTGCTCACCCAATCTCACCAATCCTCTCAGTCCCAAGTGTCCCTCCTTATGCCACATCCAGCTGTCACTGTAGATAGGGTCATTCCAGGTTTCATCAGAGACCCTGAAGGAATTGTAAAGAATTTCCCAGTTTTTTTGTTTTGTTTTTGAAATTCCTTTTTATAGTGGGTTTGAGCTGATTCTCGCTGCCATGTTTATGCCAGTGTAGACACACTTGATTCCCTTACGGAGACATATCAATACATAGGTTTTAAGATCCTTACTAGTCAGATATATTCCTCTGCGGGAAATATGGGGTTTTGAGTCCCTTTCACTGAGGAAGGTGTAGGTCTTGTCTATTCCATAGTTGGTTTTTGGAACGGTACCTGTGATTATATCAAACTCTGGTTTTATGCATCACCCTACCTCTCCTTCCCCCTTAAGCAGGCATAAGAGTGTTTTCTAAATGTGAGACTCTGTTTTCTTTCCTAACTCAGTTCAAGTGTAGCCATGTTTACAGGATCTTCATAAGTGATATCTTTTGATAAGTTTCTTTTTCTGTGTGACTTATTTCACTTAGAATCATCGTACCTGAATCCACCCATTTTGCTGCTACTGGTCTTATGACATTGATTTCATGGCTGAGGGATATTCCATCGTACGTAAGTACCACAATTTTTTGAACCATTTTTATATTTCCTGGGATATTTAAGGTGTACCCAAGTTGAGGTCCTTGTAAGCAGTGCAGCCCTAAACTTTGGGGTGGCTCTGTCTTATTGATTTTCAATTTTCCCAAGGTATATTCCCTAGACTGGAAGTGCCCTTGGCTCTGTAGCTCTGTTCTTTACTTGTTTTAGGGAACACAATGTACTCCCCCAGAGAGGCAGTTGGCAATTTACATCCCGCCCATCAGCATAACAAGGCTCCCTGTTCTCCAGGGCCTGTCATGCCTTTCTGGTTTATACACATTTTGTGGATGTCCCTTTTGACCAGTGGGAAGTGATACTTCTTTGTAGTGCGGATTTGCATTGCCCGCTTGCTTGCTTGGCCAAAAAGGGTCTATGCGTTTTCTCCTGAATATATTCAGGAGAAAACACATACGCCCTTTTTGGCCAAGTGCATCATTGTCGAAGTTGTGCCCCTCTTCCTGTGCTTTAAAGGCGATTCCAACGTACCTCTTGAAATCTGTTTCCTGCTATTCTGCCTCGCTTTCAAGTCCGCCTCGTTGCCTTCCCTCAACAGATTTTTGGACGATAGTTGTCCTTTATTACTCGGCCAGTTTGTGAATTGCTGTGCCCCTGAGCTCCATTTTTCAACTCGTTTTTGGTGAGCTGACCGCAAGTCCAACATTTTGGTTCAGGACCTCTGCTGGTCCCCAGTGGGGGTTGAGACTTTGGTTAATTCTTCTTCCTGCCGGGAAATTACAGTGATATGTGCCCGTCCAAATGCCTAACAGCTACTCTCTCATTGGTTCTCCCTCTTCCCTTTCATCCTCTGCCAAATTGGCAACATGTGCGAACCAGGAGGTTAAAGGGGCTGTCTCTCCAAGTTGGGCGGTTGATAGTAAAGCAGATGGAAAGTCAAACTGGAGCACCAGGAGAGGGACTATTCGTTGAGTTTTAGAAACCTTTCGTATTCACAGTGAGTCCGTTCTCTAGGTTTCCCGTACATGTTATAGCTGTAGTAATATTCCCTTCAACCTGGAGAGTTGGGACCCATGGAATGGGTGCCAGGCATTTGTGCTTTAATGGGTCTGCATTTGCTCACCCAATCTCACCAATCATCTCAGTCCCAAGTGTCCCTCCTTATGCCATATCCAGCTGTCATTGTAGATAGGGTCATTCCAGGTTTCATCAGAGACCCTGAAGGAATTGTAAAGAATTTCCCAGTTTTTTTGTTTTGTTTTTGAAATTCCTTTTTATACTGGGTTTGAGCTGATTCTCGCTGCCATGTTTATGCCAGTGTAGACACACTTGATTCCCTTACGGAGACATATCAATACATAGGTTTTAAGATCCTTACTAGTCAGATATATTCCTCTGCGGGAAATATGGAGTTTTGAGTCCCTTTCACTGAGGAAGGTGTAGGTCTTGTCTATTCCATAGTTGGTTTTTGGAACGGTACCTGTGCTTATATCAAACTCTGGTTTTATGCATCACCCAACCTCTCCTTCCCCCTTAAGCAGGCATAAGAGTGCTTTCTAAATGTGAGACTCTGTTCTCTTTCCTAACTCAGTTCAAGTGTAGCCATGTTTACAGGACCTTCATAAGTGATATCTTATGATGTTTCTTTTTATGTGTGACTTATTTCACTTAGAATCATTGTACCTGAATCCACCCGTTTTGCTCCTACTGGTCTTATGACATTGATTTCATGGCTGAGGGATATTCCATCGTACGTAAGTACCACAATTTTTTGAACCATTTTTATATTTCCTGGGATATTTAAGGTGTACCCAAGTTGAGGTCCTTGTAAATAGTGCAGCCCTAAATTTTGGGGTGGCTCTGTCTTATTGATTTTCAGTTTTCCCAAGGTATATTCCCTAGACTGGAAGTGCCCTTGGCTCTGTAGCTCTGTTCTTTACTTGTTTTAGGGAACACAATACACTCCTCCAGAGAGGCAGTTGCCAATTTACATCCCGCCCATCAGCATAACAAGGCTCCCTGTTCTCCAGGGCCTGTCTTGCCTTTCTGGTTTTTACATATTTTGTGGATGTCCCTTTTGATCGGTGGAAGTGATACTTCTTTGTAGTGCAGATTTGCATTGCCCGCTTGCTTGCTTGGCCAAAAAGGGCGTATGCGTTTTCTCCTGAATATATTCAGGAGAAAACACATACGCCCTTTTTGGCCAAGTGCATCATTGTCGAAGTTGTGCCCCTCTTCCTGTGCTTTAAAGGCGATTCCAACGTACCTCTTGAAATCTGTTTCCTGCTATTCTGCCTCGCTTTCAAGTCCGCCTCGTTGCCTTCCCTCAACAGATTTTTGGACGATAGTTGTCCTTTATTACTCGGCCAGTTTGTGAATTGCTGTGCCCCTGAGCTCCATTTTTCAACTCGTTTTTTGTGAGCTGACCGCAAGTCCAAAATTTTGGTTCAGGACTTATGCTGGTTCCCGGTGGGGGTCTGAGACTTTGGTTAACTTCTTCCTGCCGTGAAATTACAGTTATATGTGCCCGTCCAAATGCCTAACAGCTACTCTCTCATTGGTTCTCCCTCTTCCGTTTCATCCTCTGCCCAAATGGAAACCTGTGAGAACCAGGAGGTTAAAGGGGCTGTCTCTCCAAGTTGGGAGGTTGATAGTAAAGCAGATGGAAAGTCAAACAGGAGCACAAGGAGAGGGACTATTCGTTGAGTTTTAGAAACCTTTCGTATTCACAGTGTGTCCGTTCTCTAGGTTTCCCATACATGTTATACCTGTAGTAATATTCCCTTCAACCTGGAGAGTTGAGACCCATGGAATGGGTGCCAGGCATTTGTGCTTTAATGGGTCTGCATTTGCTCACCCAATCTCACCAATCCTCTCAGTCCCAACTGTCCCTCCTTATGCCACATCCAGCTGTCATTGTAGATAGGGTCATTCCAGGTTTCATCAGAGACCCTGAAGGAATTGTAAGGAATTTCCCAGTTTTTTTGTTTTGTTTTTGAAATTCCTTTTTATAGTGGGTTTGAGCTGACTCTCGCTGCCATGTTTATGCCAGTCTAGACACACTTGATTCCCTTACGGAGACATATCAATCCATAGGTTTTAAGATTCTTACTAGTCAGATATATTCCTCTGCGGGAAATATGGGGTTTTGAGTCCCTTTCACTGAGGAAGGTGTAGGTCTTGTCTATTCCATAGTTGGTTTTTGGAACGGTACCTGTGCTTATATCAAACTCTGGTTTTATGCATCACACCACCTCTTTCTCCCCCTTAAGCAGGCATAAGAGTGTTTTCTAAATGTGAGACACTGTTCTCTTTCCTAACTCAGTTCAAGTGTAGCCATGTTTACAGGATCTTCATAAGTGATATCTTATGATAAGTTACTTTTTCTGTGTGACTTATTTCACTTAGAATCATCGTACCTGAATCCACCCATTTTGCTGCTACTGGTCTTATGACATTGATTTCATGGCTGAGGGATATTCCATCGTACATAAGTACCACAATTTTTTGAACCATTTTTATATTTCCTGGGATATTTAAGGTGTACCCAAGTTGAGGTCCTTGTAAGCAGTGCAGCCCTAAATTTTGGGGTGGCTCTGTCTTATTGATTTTCAGTTTTCCCAAGGTATATTCCCTAGACTGGAAGTGCCCTTGGCTCTGTAGCTCTGTTCTTTACTTGTTTTAGGGAACACAATGTACTCCTCCAGAGAGGCAGTTGGCAATTTACATCCCGCCCATCAGCATAACAAGGCTCCCTGTTCTCCAGGGCCTGTCTTGCCTTTCTGGTTTTTACACATTTTGTGGATGTCCCTTTTGACCGGTGGGAAGTGATACTTCTTTGTAGTGCGGATTTCCATTGCCCGCTTGCTTGCTTGGCCAAAAAGGGCGTATGCATTTTCTCCTGAATATATTCAGGAGAAAACGCATACGCCCTTTTTGGCCAAGTGCATCATATTAGAAGTTGTGTCCCTCTTCCTGTGCTTTAAAGGTGATTCCAACGTACCTCTTGAAATCTGTTTCCTGCTCTTCTGCCTCGCTTTCAAGTCCGCCTCGTTGCCTTCCCTCAACAGATTTTTGGACGATAGTTGTCCTTTATAACTCGGCCAGTTTGTGAATTGCTGTGCCCCTGAGCTCCATTTTTCAACTCGTTTTTGGTGAGCTGACCGCAAGTCCAAAATTTTGGTTCAGGACCTATGCTGGTTCCCCGTGGGTGGCTGAGACTTTGGTTAATTCTTCTTCCTGCCGGGAAGTTAGAGTGATATGTGCCCGTCCAAATGCCTAACAGCTACTCTCTCATTGGTTCTCACTCTTTCCTTTCATCCTCTGCCAAATTGGAAACCTGTGCGAACCAGGAGGTTAAAGGGGCTGTCTCTCCAAGTTGGGAGGTTGATAGTAAAGCAGATGGAAAGTCAAACTGGAGCACCAGGAGAGGGACTATTCGTTGAGTTTTAGAAACCTTTCGTATTCACAGTGTGTCCGTTCTCTAGGTTTCCCATACATGTTATAGCTGTAGTAATATTCCCTTCAACCTGGAGAGTTGGGACCCATGGAATGGGTGCCAGGCATTTGTGCTTTAATGGGTCTGCATTTGCTCACCCAATCTCACAAATCCTCTC
Organism: Hyperoodon ampullatus; assembly: GCF_949752795.1. Taxonomy (NCBI): domain Eukaryota; kingdom Metazoa; phylum Chordata; class Mammalia; order Artiodactyla; family Ziphiidae; genus Hyperoodon; species Hyperoodon ampullatus. Next base: position 662,480 of record NW_027640676.1, on the reverse strand, counting down.
AGTCCCAAGTGTCCCTCCTTATGCCACATCCAGCTGTCACTGTAGATAGGGTCATTCCAGGTTTCATCAGAGACCCTGAAGGAATTGTAAAGAATTTCCCAGTTTTTTTGTTTTGTTTTTGAAATTCCTTTTTATAGTGGGTTTGAGCTGATTCTCGCTGCCATGTTTATGCCAGTGTAGACACACTTGATTCCCTTACGGAGACATATCAATACATAGGTTTTAAGATCCTTACTAGTCAGATATATTCCTCTGCGGGAAATATGGGGTTTTGAGTCCCTTTCACTGAGGAAGGTGTATGTCTTGTCTATTCCATAGTTGGTTTTTGGAACGGTACCTGTGCTTATATCAAACTCTGGTTTTATGCATCACCCCACCTCTCCTTCCCCCTTAAGCAGGCATAAGAGTGTTTTCTAAATGTGAGACTCTGTTCTCTTTCCTAACTCAGTTCAAGTGTAGCCATGTTTACAGGATCTTCATAAGTGATATCTTATGATAAGTTTCTTTTTATGTGTGACTTATTTCACTTAGAATCATCGTACCTGAATCCACCCATTTTGCTGCTACTGGTCTTATGACATTGATTTCATGGCTGAGGGATATTCCATCGTACGTAAGTACCACAATTTTTTGAACCATTTTTATATTTCCTTGGATATTTAAGGTGTACCCAAGTTGAGGTCCTTGTAAGCAGTGCAGCCCTAAATTTTGGGGTGGCTCTGTCTTATTGATTTTCAGTTTTCCCAAGGTATATTCCCTAGACTGGAATTGCCCTTGGCTCTGTAGCTCTGTTCTTTACTTGTTTTAGGGAACACAATGTACTCCTCCAGAGTGGTAGCTGGCAATTTACATCCCGCCCATCAGCATAAAAAGGCTGCCTGTTCTCCAGGGCCTGTCTTGCCTTTCTGGTTTTTACACATTTTGTGGATGTCCCTTTTGACCGGTGGGAAATGATACTTCTTTGTAGTGCAGATTTGCATTGACCGCTTGCTTGCTTGGCCAAAAAGGGCGTATGCGTTTTCCCCTGAATATATTCAGGGGAAAACACATACGCCCTTTTTGGCCAAGTGCATCATTGTCGAAGTTGTGCCCCTCTTCCTGTGCTTTAAAGGCGATTCCAACGTACCTCTTGAAATCTGTTTCCTGCTATTCTGCCTCGCTCTCAAGTCTGCCTCGTTGCCTTCCCTCAACAGATTTTTGGACGATAGTTGTCCTTTATTACTCGGCCAGTTTGTGAATTGCTGTGCCCCTGAGCTCCATTTTTCAACTCGTTTTTGGTGAGCTGACCGCAAGTCCAACATTTTGGTTCAGGACCTATGCTGGTTCCCGGTGGGGGACTGAGACTTTGGTTAATTCTTCTTCCTGCCGGGAAATTACAGTGATATGTGCCCGTCCAAATGCCTAACAGCTACTCTCTCATTGGTTCTCCCTCTTCCCTTTCATCCTCTGCCAAATTGGAAACCTGTGCGAACCAGGAGGTTAAAGGGGCTGTCTCTCCAAGTTGGGAGGTTGATAGTAAAGCAGATGGAAAGTCAAACCGGAGCACCAGGAGAGCGACTATTCGTTGAGTTTTAGAAACCTTTCGTATTCACAGTGTGTCCGTTCTCTACGTTTCCCGTACATGTTATAGCTGTAGTAATATTCCCTTCAACCTGGAGAGTTGGGACCCATGGAATGGGTGCCAGGCATTTGTGCTTTAATGGGTCTGCATTTGCTCACCCAATCTCACCAATCCTCTCAGTCCCAAGTGTCCCTCCTTATGCCACATCCAGCTGTCACTGTAGATAGGGTCATTCCAGGTTTCATCAGAGACCCTGAAGGAATTGTAAAGAATTTCCCAGTTTTTTTGTTTTGTTTTTGAAATTCCTTTTTATAGTGGGTTTGAGCTGATTCTCGCTGCCATGTTTATGCCAGTGTAGACACACTTGATTCCCTTACGGAGACATATCAATACATAGGTTTTAAGATCCTTACTAGTCAGATATATTCCTCTGCGGGAAATATGGGGTTTTGAGTCCCTTTCACTGAGGAAGGTGTAGGTCTTGTCTATTCCATAGTTGGTTTTTGGAACGGTACCTGTGATTATATCAAACTCTGGTTTTATGCATCACCCTACCTCTCCTTCCCCCTTAAGCAGGCATAAGAGTGTTTTCTAAATGTGAGACTCTGTTTTCTTTCCTAACTCAGTTCAAGTGTAGCCATGTTTACAGGATCTTCATAAGTGATATCTTTTGATAAGTTTCTTTTTCTGTGTGACTTATTTCACTTAGAATCATCGTACCTGAATCCACCCATTTTGCTGCTACTGGTCTTATGACATTGATTTCATGGCTGAGGGATATTCCATCGTACGTAAGTACCACAATTTTTTGAACCATTTTTATATTTCCTGGGATATTTAAGGTGTACCCAAGTTGAGGTCCTTGTAAGCAGTGCAGCCCTAAACTTTGGGGTGGCTCTGTCTTATTGATTTTCAATTTTCCCAAGGTATATTCCCTAGACTGGAAGTGCCCTTGGCTCTGTAGCTCTGTTCTTTACTTGTTTTAGGGAACACAATGTACTCCCCCAGAGAGGCAGTTGGCAATTTACATCCCGCCCATCAGCATAACAAGGCTCCCTGTTCTCCAGGGCCTGTCATGCCTTTCTGGTTTATACACATTTTGTGGATGTCCCTTTTGACCAGTGGGAAGTGATACTTCTTTGTAGTGCGGATTTGCATTGCCCGCTTGCTTGCTTGGCCAAAAAGGGTCTATGCGTTTTCTCCTGAATATATTCAGGAGAAAACACATACGCCCTTTTTGGCCAAGTGCATCATTGTCGAAGTTGTGCCCCTCTTCCTGTGCTTTAAAGGCGATTCCAACGTACCTCTTGAAATCTGTTTCCTGCTATTCTGCCTCGCTTTCAAGTCCGCCTCGTTGCCTTCCCTCAACAGATTTTTGGACGATAGTTGTCCTTTATTACTCGGCCAGTTTGTGAATTGCTGTGCCCCTGAGCTCCATTTTTCAACTCGTTTTTGGTGAGCTGACCGCAAGTCCAACATTTTGGTTCAGGACCTCTGCTGGTCCCCAGTGGGGGTTGAGACTTTGGTTAATTCTTCTTCCTGCCGGGAAATTACAGTGATATGTGCCCGTCCAAATGCCTAACAGCTACTCTCTCATTGGTTCTCCCTCTTCCCTTTCATCCTCTGCCAAATTGGCAACATGTGCGAACCAGGAGGTTAAAGGGGCTGTCTCTCCAAGTTGGGCGGTTGATAGTAAAGCAGATGGAAAGTCAAACTGGAGCACCAGGAGAGGGACTATTCGTTGAGTTTTAGAAACCTTTCGTATTCACAGTGAGTCCGTTCTCTAGGTTTCCCGTACATGTTATAGCTGTAGTAATATTCCCTTCAACCTGGAGAGTTGGGACCCATGGAATGGGTGCCAGGCATTTGTGCTTTAATGGGTCTGCATTTGCTCACCCAATCTCACCAATCATCTCAGTCCCAAGTGTCCCTCCTTATGCCATATCCAGCTGTCATTGTAGATAGGGTCATTCCAGGTTTCATCAGAGACCCTGAAGGAATTGTAAAGAATTTCCCAGTTTTTTTGTTTTGTTTTTGAAATTCCTTTTTATACTGGGTTTGAGCTGATTCTCGCTGCCATGTTTATGCCAGTGTAGACACACTTGATTCCCTTACGGAGACATATCAATACATAGGTTTTAAGATCCTTACTAGTCAGATATATTCCTCTGCGGGAAATATGGAGTTTTGAGTCCCTTTCACTGAGGAAGGTGTAGGTCTTGTCTATTCCATAGTTGGTTTTTGGAACGGTACCTGTGCTTATATCAAACTCTGGTTTTATGCATCACCCAACCTCTCCTTCCCCCTTAAGCAGGCATAAGAGTGCTTTCTAAATGTGAGACTCTGTTCTCTTTCCTAACTCAGTTCAAGTGTAGCCATGTTTACAGGATCTTCATAAGTGATATCTTATGATGTTTCTTTTTATGTGTGACTTATTTCACTTAGAATCATTGTACCTGAATCCACCCGTTTTGCTCCTACTGGTCTTATGACATTGATTTCATGGCTGAGGGATATTCCATCGTACGTAAGTACCACAATTTTTTGAACCATTTTTATATTTCCTGGGATATTTAAGGTGTACCCAAGTTGAGGTCCTTGTAAATAGTGCAGCCCTAAATTTTGGGGTGGCTCTGTCTTATTGATTTTCAGTTTTCCCAAGGTATATTCCCTAGATTGGAAGTGCCCTTGGCTCTGTAGCTCTGTTGTTTACTTGTTTTAGGGAACACAATACACTCCTCCAGAGAGGCAGTTGGCAATTTACATCCCGCCCATCAGCATAACAAGGCTCCCTGTTCTCCAGGGCCTGTCTTGCCTTTCTGGTTTTTACATATTTTGTGGATGTCCCTTTTGATCGGTGGAAGTGATACTTCTTTGTAGTGCAGATTTGCATTGCCCGCTTGCTTGCTTGGCCAAAAAGGGCGTATGCGTTTTCTCCTGAATATATTCAGGAGAAAACACATACGCCCTTTTTGGCCAAGTGCATCATTGTCGAAGTTGTGCCCCTCTTCCTGTGCTTTAAAGGCGATTCCAACGTACCTCTTGAAATCTGTTTCCTGCTATTCTGCCTCGCTTTCAAGTCCGCCTCGTTGCCTTCCCTCAACAGATTTTTGGACGATAGTTGTCCTTTATTACTCGGCCAGTTTGTGAATTGCTGTGCCCCTGAGCTCCATTTTTCAACTCGTTTTTTGTGAGCTGACCGCAAGTCCAAAATTTTGGTTCAGGACTTATGCTGGTTCCCGGTGGGGGTCTGAGACTTTGGTTAACTTCTTCCTGCCGTGAAATTACAGTTATATGTGCCCGTCCAAATGCCTAACAGCTACTCTCTCATTGGTTCTCCCTCTTCCGTTTCATCCTCTGCCCAAATGGAAACCTGTGAGAACCAGGAGGTTACAGGGGCTGTCTCTCCAAGTTGGGAGGTTGATAGTGAAGCAGATGGAAAGTCAAACCGGAGCACCAGGAGAGGGACTATTCGTTGAGTTTTAGAAACCTTTCGTATTCACAGTGTGTCCGTTTTCTAGGTTTCCCGTACATTTTATAGCTGTAGTAATATTCCCTTCAACCTGGAGAGTTTGGACCCATGGAATGGGTGTCAGGTATTTGTGCTTTAAAGTGTCTGCATTTGCTCACCCAATCTCACCAATCCTCTCAGTCCCAAGTGTCCCTCCTTATGCCACATCCAGCTGTCATTGTAGATAGGGTCATTCCAGATTTCATCAGAGACCCTGAAGGAATTGTAAAGAATTTCCCAGTTTTTTTGTTTTGTTTTTGAAATTCCTTTTTATAGTGGGTTTGAGCTGATTCTCGCTGCCATATTTATGCCAGTCTAGACACCCTTGATTCCCTCACGGAGACATATCAATACATAGGTTTTAAGATTCTTACTAGCCAGATATATTCCTCTGCGGGAAATATGGGGTTTTGAGTCCCTTTCACTGAGGAAGGTGTAGGTCTTGTCTATTCCATAGTTGGTTTTTGGAACGGTACCTCTGCTTATAGCAAACTCTGGTTTTATGCATCACCCCAACTCTCCTTCCCACTTAAGCAGGCATAAGAGTGTTTTCTAAATGTGAGACACTGTTCTCTTTCCTAACTCAGTTCAAGTGTAGCCATGTTTACAGGATCTTCATAAGTGATATCTTATGATAAGTTTCTTTTTCTGTGTGACTTATTTCACTTAGAATCATCGTACCTGAATCCACCCATTTTGCTGCTACTGGTCTTATGACATTGATTTCATGGCTGAGGGATATTCCATCGTACGTAAGTACCACAATTTTTTGAACCATTTTTATATTTCCTGGGATATTTAAGGTGTACCCAAGTTGAGGTCCTTGTAAGCAGTGCAGCCCTAAATTTTGGGGTGGCTCTGTCTTATTGATTTTCAGTTTTCCCAAGGTATGTTCCCTAGACTGGAAGTGCCCTTGGCTCTGTAGCTCTGTTCTTTACTTGTTTTAGGGAACACAATACACTCCTCCAGAGAGGCAGTTGCCAATTTACATCCCGCCCATCAGCATAACAAGGCTCCCTGTTCTCCAGGGCCTGTCTTGCCTTTCTGGTTTTTACACATTTTGTGGATGTCCCTTTTGACCAGTGGGAAGTGATACTTCTTTGTAGTGCAGATTTGCATTGCCCGCTTGCTTGCTTGGCCAAAAAGGGCGTATGCGTTTTCTCCTGAATATATTCAGGAGAAAACGCATACTCCCCTTTTGGCCAAGTGCATCATTGTCGAAGTTGTGCCCCTCTTCCTGTGCTTTAAAGGCAATTCCAACGTACCTCTTGAAATCTGTTTCCTGCTATTCTGCCTCGCTCTCAAGTCCGCCTCGTTGCCTTCCCTCAACAGATTTTTGGACGATAGTTGTCCTTTATTACTCGGCCAGTTTGTGAATTGCTGTGCCCTTGAGCTCCATTTTTCAACTCGTTTTTGGTGAGCTGACCGAAAGTCCAACATTTTGGTTCAGGACCTATGCTGGTTCCCGGTGGGGGGCTGAGACTTTGGTTAATTCTTCTTCCTGCCGGGAAATTACAGTGATATATGCCCGTCCAAATGCCTAACAGCTACTCTCTCATTGGTTCTCCCTCTTCCCTTTCATCCTCTGCCAAATTGGAAACCTGTGCGAACCAGGAGGTTAAAGGGGCTGTCTCTCCAAGTTGGGAGGTTGATAGTAAAGCAGATGGAAAGTTAAACCGGAGCACCAGGAGAGGGACTATTCGTTGAGTTTTAGAAACCTTTCGTATTCACAGTGTGTCCGTTCTCTAGGATTCCCGTACATGTTATAGCTATAGTAATATTCCCTTCAACCTGGAGAGTTGGGACCCATGGAATGGGTGCCAGGCATTATTGCTTTAAAGGGTCTGCATTTGCTCACCCAATCTCACCAATCGTCTCAGTCCCAAGTGTCCCTCCTTATGCCACATCCAGCTGTCATTGTAGATAGGGTCATTCCAGGTTTCATCAGAGATCCTGAAGGAATTGTAAAGAATTTCGCAGTTTTTTTGTTTTGTTTTTGAAATTCCTTTTTATAGTGGGTTTGAGCTGATTCTCGCTGCCATGTTTATGCCAGTCTAGACACACTTGATTCCCTCACGGAGACATATCAATCCATAGGTTTTAAGATTCTTACTAGTCAGATATATTCTTCTGCGGGAAATATGGCGTTTTGAGTCCCTTTCACTGAGGAAGGTGTAGGTCTTGTCTATTCCATAGTTGGTTTTTGGAACGGTACCTGTGTTTATATCAAACTCTGGTTTTATGCATCACCCCACCTCTCCTTCCCCCTTAAGCAGGCATAAGAGTGTTTTCTAAATGTGAGACACTGTTCTCTTTCCTAAGTCAGTTCAAATGTAGCCATGTTTACAGGATCTTCATAAGTGATATCTTATGATAAGTTTCTTTTTCTGTGTGACTTATTTCACTTAGAATCATCGTACCTGAATCCACCCATTTTGCTGCTACTGGTCTTATGACATTGATTTCATGGCTGAGGGATATTCCATCGCACGTAAGTACCACAATTTTTTGAACCATTTTTATATTTCCTGGGATATTTAAGGTGTACCCAAGTTGAGGTCCTTGTAAGCAGTGCAGCCCTAAATTTTGGGGTGGCTCTGTCTTATTGATTTTCAGTTTTCCCAAGGTATATTCCCTAGACTGGAAGTGCCCTTGGCTCTGTAGCTCTGTTCTTTACTTGTTTTAGGGAACACAATGTACTCCTCCAGAGAGGCAGTTGGCAATTTACATCCCGCCCATCAGCATAACAAGGCTCCCTGTTCTCCAGGGCCTGTCTTGCCTTTCTGGTTTTTACACATTTTGTGGATGTCCCTTTTTACCAGTGGGAAGTGATACTTCTTTGTAGTGCGGATTTGCATTGCCCGCTTGCTTGCTTGGCCAAAAAGGGCGTATGCGTTTTCTCCTGAATATATTCAGGAGAAAACGCATACTCCCCTTTTGGCCAAGTGCATCATTGTCGAAGTTGTGCCCCTCTTCCTGTGCTTTAAAGGCGATTCCAACGTACCTCTTGAAATCTGTTTCCTGCTATTCTGCCTCGCTTTCAAGTCCGCCTCGTTGCCTTCCCTCAACAGATTTTTGGACGATAGTTGTCCTTTATTACTCGGCCAATTTGTGAATTGCTGTGCCCCTGAGCTCCATTTCTCAACTAGTTTTTTGTGAGCTGACCGCAAGTCCAACATTTTGGTTCAGGACCTCTGCTGGTCCCCGGTGGGGGTTGAGACTTTGGTTAATTCTTTTTCCTGCCGGGAAATTACAGTGATATGTGCCCGTCCAAATGCCTAACAGCTACTCTCTCATTGGTTCTCCCTCTTCCCTTTCATCCTCTGCCAAATTGGAAACTTCTGTGAACCAGGAGGTTAAAGGGGCTGTCTCTCCAAGTTGGGAGGTTGATAGTAAAGCAGATGGAAAGTCAAACTGGAGCACCAGGAGAGGGACTATTCGTTGAGTTTTAGAAACCTTTCGTATTCACAGTGTGTCCGTTCTCTAGGTTTCCCGTACATGTTATAGCTGTAGTAATATGCCCTTCAACCTGGAGAGTTGGGACCCATGGAATGGGTGCCAGGCATTTGTGCTGTAAAGGTTCTGCATTTGCTCACCCAATCTCACCAATCCTCAAAGTCCCATGTGTCCAGCCTTATGCCACATCCAGCTGTCATTGTAGATAGGGTCATTCCAGGTTTCATCAGAGACCCTGAAGGAATTGTAAAGAATTTCCCAGTTTTTTTGTTTTGTTTTTGAAATTCCTTTTTATAGTGGGTTTGAGCTGATTCTCGCTGCCATGTTTATGCCAGTCTAGACACACTTGATTCCCTTATGGAGACATATCAGTCCATAGGTTTTAAGATTCTTAGTAGTCAGATATATTCCTCTCCGGGAAATATGGGGCTTTGAATCCCTTTCACTGAGGAAGGTGTAGGTCTTGTCTATTCCTGTGCTTATATCAAACACTGTGCTTATATCAAACTCTGGTTTTATGCATCACCCCACCTCTCCTTCCCCCTTAAGCAGGCATAAGAGTGTTTTCTAAATGTGAGACACTGTTCTCTTTCCTATCTCAGTTCAAGTGTAGCCATGTTTACAGGATCTTCATAAGTGATATCTTATGATAAGTTTCTTTTTCTCTGTGACTTATTTCACTTAGAATCATCGTACCTGAATCCACCCATGTTGCTGCTACTGGTCTTATGACATTGATTTCATGGCTGAGGGATATTCCATCGTACATAAGTACCACAATTTTTTGAACCATTTTTATATTTCCTGGGATATTTAAGGTGTACCTAAGTTGAGGTCCTTGTAAGCAGTGCAGCCCTAAATTTTGGGGTGGCTCTGTCTTATTGATTTTCAGTTTTCCCAAGGTATATTCCCTAGACTGGAAGTGACCTTGGCTCTGTAGCTCTGTTCTTTACTTGTTTTAGGAACACAATGTACTCCTCCAGAGAGGCAGTTGGCAATTTACATCCCGCCCGTCAGCATAACAAGGCTCCCTGTTCTCCAGGGCCTGTCTTGCCTTTCTGGTTTTTACACATTTTGTGGATGTCCCTTTTGACCGGTGGGAAGTGATACTTCTTTGTAGTGCAGATTTGCATTGCCCGCTTGCTTGCTTGGCCAAAAAGGGCGTATGCGTTTTCTCCTGAATATATTCAGGAGAAAACGCATACGCCCTTTTTGGCCAAGTGAATCATTGTCGAAGTTGTGCCCCTCTTCCTGTGCTTTAAAGGCGATTCCAACGTACCTCTTGAAATCTGTTTCCTGCTAATCTGCCTCGCTTTCAAGTCCGCCTCGTTGTCTTCCCTCAACAGATTTTTGGACGATAGTTGTCCTTTATTACTCGGCCAGTTTGTGAAATGCTGTGCCCCTGAGCTCCATTTTTCAACTCGTTTTTGGTGAGCTGACCGCAAGTCCAAAATTTTGGTTCAGGACTTATACTGGTTCCCGGTGGGTGGCTGAGACTTTGGTTAATTCTTCTTCCTGCCAGGAAATTACAGTGATATATGCCCGTCCAAATGCCTAACAGCTACTCTCTCATTGGTTCTCCCTCTTCCCTTTCATCCTCTGCCAAATTGGCAACCTGTGCGAACCAGGAGGTTAAAGGGGCTGTCTCTCCAAGTTGGGAGGTTGATAGTAAAGCAGATGGAAAGTCAAACCGGAGCACCAGGAGAGGGACTATTCGTTGAGTTTTAGAAACCTTTCGTATTCACAGGGTGTCCGTTCTCTAGGTTTCCCGTACATGTTATAGCTGTAGTAATATTCCCTTCATCCTGGAGAGTTGGGACCCATGGAATGGGAGCCAGGCATTTGTGCTGTAAACATTCTGCATTTGCTCACCCAATCTCACCAATCCTCTCAGTCCCAAGTGTCCAGCCTTATGCCAATTCCAGCTGTCATTGTAGATAGGGTCATTCCAGGTTTCATCAGAGACCCTGAAGGAATTGTAAAGAATTTCCCAGTTTTTTTGTTTTGTTTTTGAAATTCCTTTTTATAGTGGGTTTGAGCTGATTCTCGCTGCCATGTTTATGCCAGTCTAGACTCACTTGATTCCCTTACGGAGACATATCAATCCATTGGTTTTAAGATTCTTACTAGTCAGATATATTCCTCTGCGGGAAATATGGCGTTTTGAGTCCCTTTCACTGAGGAAGGTGTAGGTCTTGTCTATTCCATAGTTGGTTTTTGGAACGGTACCTGTGCTTATATCAAACTCTGGTTTTATGCATCACCCCACCTCTCCTTCCCCCTTAAGCAGGCATAAGAGTGTTTTCTAAATGTGAGACACTGTTCTCTTTACTAACTCAGTTCAAGTGTAGCCATGTTTACAGGATCTTCATAAGTCATATTTTATGATAAGTTACTTTTTCTGTGTAACTTATTTCACTTAGAATCATCGTACCTGAATCCACCCATTTTGCTGCTACTGGTCTTATGACATTGATTTCATGGCTGAGGGATATTCCATCGTACATAAGTACCACACTTTTTTGAACCATTTTTATATTTCCTGGGATATTTAAGGTGTACACAAGTTGAGGTCCTTGTAAGCAGTGCAGCCCTAAATTTTGGCGTGGCTCTGTCTTATTGATTTTCAGTTTTCCCAAGGTATATTCCCTAGACTGGAAGTGCCCTTGGCTCTGTAGCTCTGTTGTTTACTTGTTTTAGGGAACACAATGCACTCCTCCAGAGAGGCAGTTGGCAATTTACATCCCGCCCATCAGCATAACAAGGCTCCTTGTTCTCCAGTGCCTGTCGTGCCTTTCTGGTTTTTACACATTTTGTGGATGTCCCTTTTGACCGGTGGGAAGTGATACTTCTTTGTAGTGCAGATTTGCATTGCCCGCTTGCTTGCTTGGCCAAAAAGGGCGTATGCATTTTCTCCTGAATATATTCAGGAGAAAACGCATATGCCCTTTTTGGCCAAGTGCATCATATTCGAAGTTGTGTCCCTCTTCTTGTGCTTTAAAGGCGATTCCAACGTACCTCTTGAAATCTGTTTCCTGCTATTCTGCCTCGCTTTCAAGTCCGCCTCGTTGCCTTCCCTCAACAGATTTTTGGACGATAGTTGTCCTTTATTACTCGGCCAGTTTGTGAATTGCTGTGCCCCTGAGCTCCATTTTTCAACTCGTTTTTGGTGAGCTGACCGCAAGTCCAAAATTTTGGTTCAGGACCTATACTGGTTCCCGGTGGGTGGCTGAGACTTTGGTTAATTCTTCTTCCTGCCGGGAAATTACAGTGTAATGTGCCCGTCCAAATGCCTAACAGCTACTCTCTCATTGGTTCTCCCTCTTCCCTTTCATCCTCTGCCAAATTGGAAACCTGTGCGAACCAGGAGGTTAAAGGGGCTGTCTCTCCAAGTTGGGAGGTTGATAGTAAAGCAGATGGAAAGTCAAACCGGAGCACCAGGAGAGGGACTATTCATTGAGTTTTAGAAACCTTTCGTATTCACAGTGTGTCCGTTCTCTAGGTTTCCCGTACATGTTATAGTTGTAGTAATATTCCCTTCAACCTGGAGAGTTGGGACCCATGGAATGGGAGCCAGGCATTTGTGCTGTAAACATTCTGCATTTGCTCACCCAATCTCACCAATCCTCTCAGTCCCAAGTGTCCAGCCTTATGCCACATCCAGCTGTCATTGTAGATAGGGTCATTCCAGGTTTCATCAGAGACCCTGAAGGAATTGTAAAGAATTTCCCAGTTTTTTTGTTTTGTTTTTGAAATTCCTTTTTATAGTGGGTTTGAGCTGATTCTCGCTGCCATGTTTATGCCAGTCTAGACACACTTGATTCCCTTACGGAGACATATCAATCCATAGGTTTTAAGATTCTTACTAGTCAGATATATTCCTCTGCGGGAAATATGGCGTTTTGAGTCCCTTTCACTGAGGAAGGTGTAGGTCTTGTCTATTCCATAGTTGGTTTTTGGAACGGTACCTGTGCTTATATCAAACTCTGGTTTTATGCGTCACCGCACCTCTCCTTCCCCCTTAAGCAGGCATAAGAGTGTTTTCTAAATGTGAGACACTCTTCTCTTTCGTAACTCAGTTCAAGTGTAGCCATGTTTACAGGATCTTCATAAGTGATATCTTATGATAAGTTTCTTTTTCTGTGTAACTTATTTCACTTAGAATCATCGTACCTGAATCCACCCATTTTGCTGCTACTGGTCTTATGACATTGATATCATGGCTGAGGGATATTCCATCGTACGTAAGTACCACACTTTTTTGAACCATTTTTATATTTCCTGGGATATTTAAGGTGTACCCAAGTTGAGGTCCTTGTAAGCACTGCAGCCGTAAATTTTGGGGTGGCTCTGTCTTATTGATTTTCAGTTTTCCCAAGGTATATTCCCTAGACTGGAAGTGCCCTTGGCTCTGTAGCTCTGTTGTTTACTTGTTTTAGGGAACACAATGTACTCCTCCAGAGAGGCAGTTGGCAATTTACATTCCGCCTATCAGCATAACAAGGCTCCCTGTTCTCCAGTGCCTGTCTTGCCTTTCTGGTTTTTACACATTTTGTGGATGTCCCTTTTGACCGGTGGGAAGTGATACTTCTTTGTAGTGCAGATTTGCATTGCCCGCTTGCTTGCTTGGCCAAAAAGGGCGTATGCGTTTTCTCCTGAATATATTCAGGAGAAAACGCATACGCCCTTTTTGGCCAAGTGCATCATATTCGAAGTTGTGTCCCTCTTCCTGTGCTTTAAAGGCGATTCCAACGTACCTCTTGAAATCTGTTTCCTGCTATTCTGCCTCGCTTTCAAGTCCGCCTCGTTGCCTTACCTCAACAGATTTTTGGACGATAGTTGTCCTTTATTACTCGGCCAGTTTGTGAATTGCTGTACCCCTGAGCTCCATATTTCAACTCGTTTTTGGTGAGCTGACCGCAAGTCCAAAATTTTGTTTCGGGACCTATACTGGTTCCCGGTGGGTGGCTGAGACTTTGGTTAATTCTTCTTCCTGCCGGGAAATTACAGTGATATGTGCTCGTCCAAATGCCTAACAGCTACTCTCTCATTGGTTCTCCCTCTTCCCTTTCATCCTCTGACAAATTGGCAACCTGTGCGATCCAGGAGGTTAAAGGGGCTGTCTCTCCAAGTTGGGAGATTGATAGTAAAGCAGATGTAAAGTCAAACCGGAGCACCAGGAGAGGGATTATTCGTTGAGTTTTAGAAAACTTTCGTATTCACAGTGTGTCCGTTCTCTAGGTTTCCCGTACATGTTATAGCTGTAGTAATATTCCCTTCAACCTGGAGAGTTGGGACCCATGGAATGGGTGCCAGGCATTTGTGCTTTAAAGGTTCTGCATTTGCTCACCCAATCTCACCAATCGTCTCAGTCCCAAGTGTCCCTCCTTATGCCACATCCAGCTGTCATTGTAGATAGGGTCATTCCAGGTTTCATCAGAGACCCTGAAGGAATTGTAAAGAATTTCCCAGTTTTTTTGTTTTGTTTTTGAAATTCCTTTTTATAGTGGGTTTGAGCTGATTCTCGCTGCCATGTTTATGACAGTCTAGACACACTTGATTCCCTTACGGAGACATATCAATCCATAGGTTTTAAGATTCTTACTAGTCAGATATATTCCTCTGCGGGAAATATGGGGTTTTGAGTCCCTTTCACTGAGGTAGGTGTAGGTCTTGTCTATACCATAGTTGGTTTTTGGAACGGTACTTGTGCTTATATCAAACTCTGGTTTTATGCATCACCCCACCTCTCCTTCCCCCTTAAGCAGGCATAAGAGTGTTTTCTAAATGTGAGACACTGTTCTCTTTCCTAACTCAGTTCAAGTGTAGTCATGTTTACAGGATCTTCATAAGTGATATCTTATGATAAGTTTCTTTTTCTCTGTGACTTATTTCACTTAGAATCATCGTACCTGAATCCACCCATTTTGCTGCTACTGGTCTTATGACATTGATTTCATGGCTGAGGGATATTCCATCGTACGTAAGTACCACAATTTTTTGAACCATTTTTATATTTCCTGGGATATTTAAGGTGTACCCAAGTTGCGGTCCTTGTAATCAGTGCAGCCCTAAATTTTGGGGTGGCTCTGTCTTATTGATTTTCAGTTTTCCCAAGGTATATTCCGTAGACTGGAAGTGCCCTTAGCTCTGTAGCTCTGTTCATTACTTGTTTTAGGGAACACAATGTACTCCTCCGGAGAGGCAGTTGGCAATTACATCCCGCCCATCAACATAACAAGGCTCCCTATTCTCCAGGTCCTGTCTTGCCTTTCTGGTTTTTACACATTTTGTGGATGTCCCTTTTGACCGGTGGGAAGTGATACTTCTTTGTAGTGCAGATTTGCATTGCCCGCTTGCTTGCTTGGCCAAAAAGGGCGTATGCGTTTTCTCCTGAATATATTCAGGAGAAAACGCATACGCCCTTTTTGGCCAAGTGCATCATTGTCGAAGTTGTGCCCCTCTTCCTGTGCTTTAAAGGTGATTCCAACGTACCTCTTGAAATCTGTTTCCTGCTATTCTGCCTCGCTTTCAAGTCCGCCCCGTTGCCTTCCCTCAACAGATTTTTGGACGATAGTTGTCCTTTATTACTCGGCCAGTTTGTGAAATGCTGTGCCCCTGAGCTCCATTTTTCAACTCGTTTTTGGTGAGCTGACCGCAAGTCCAAAATTTTGGTTCAGGACTTATACTGGTTCCCGGTGGGTGGCTGAGACTTTGGTTAATTCTTCTTCCTGCCGGGAAATTACAGTGATATATGCCCGTCCAAATGCCTAACAGCTACTCTCTCATTGGTTCTCCCTCTTCCCTTTCATCCTCTGCCAAATTGGCAACCTGTGCGAACCAGGAGGTTAAAGGGGCTGTCTCTCCAAGTTGGGAGGTTGATAGTAAAGCAGATGGAAAGTCAAACCAGAGCACCAGGAGAGGGACTATTCGTTGAGTTTTAGAAACCTTTCGTATTCACTGGGTGTCCGTTCTCTAGGTTTCCCGTACATGTTATAGCTGTAGTAATATTCCCTTCAACCTGGAGAGTTGGGACCCATGGAATGGGAGCCAGGCATTTGTGCTGTAAACATTCTGCATTTGCTCACCCAATCTCACCAATCCTCTCAGTCCCAAGTGTCCAGCCTTATGCCACATCCAGCTGTCATTGTAGATATGGTCATTCCAGGTTTCATCAGAGACCCTGAAGGAATTGTAAAGAATTTCCCAGTTTTTTTGTTTTGTTTTTGAAATTCCTTTTTATAGTGGGTTTGAGCTGATTCTCGCTGCCATGTTTATGCCAGTCTAGACTCACTTGATTCCCTTACGGAGACATATCAATCCATAGGTTTTAAGATTCTTACTAGTCAGATATATTCCTCTGCGGGAAATATGGCGTTTTGAGTCCCTTTCACTGAGGAAGGTGTAGGTCTTGTCTATTCCATAGTTGGTTTTTGGAACGGTACCTGTGCTTATATCAAACTCTGGTTTTATGCATCACCCCACCTCTCCTTCCCCCTTAAGCAGGCATAAGAGTGTTTTCTAAATGTGAGACACTGTTCTCTTTACTAACTCAGTTCAAGTGTAGCCATGTTTACAGGATCTTCATAAGTCATATTTTATGATAAGTTACTTTTTCTGTGTAACTTATTTCACTTAGAATCATCGTACCTGAATCCACCCATTTTGCTGTTACTGGTCTTATGACATTGATTTCATGGCTGAGGGATATTCCATCGTACGTAAGTACCACACTTTTTTGAACCATTTTTATATTTCCTGGGATATTTAAGGTGTACACAAGTTGAGGTCCTTGTAAGCAGTGCAGCCCTAAATTTTGGCGTGGCTCTGTCTTATTGATTTTCAGTTTTCCCAAGGTATATTCCCTAGACTGGAAGTGCCCTTGGCTCTGTAGCTCTGTTGTTTACTTGTTTTAGGGAACACAATGCACTCCTCCAGAGAGGCAGTTGGCATATTACATCCCGCCCATCAGCATAACAAGGCTCCTTGTTCTCCAGTGCCTGTCGTGCCTTTCTGGTTTTTACACATTTTGTGGATGTCCCTTTTGACCGGTGGGAAGTGATACTTCTTTGTAGTGCAGATTTGCATTGCCCGCTTGCTTGCTTGGCCAAAAAGGGCGTATGCGTTTTCTCCTGAATATATTCAGGAGAAAACGCATATGCCCTTTTTGGCCAAGTGCATCATATTCGAAGTTGTGTCCCTCTTCTTGTGCTTTAAAGGCGATTCCAACGTACCTCTTGAAATCTGTTTCCTGCTATTCTGCCTCGCTTTCAAGTCCGCCTCGTTGCCTTCCCTCAACAGATTTTTGGACGATAGTTGTCCTTTATTACTCGGCCAGTTTGTGAATTGCTGTGCCCCTGAGCTCCATTTTTCAACTCGTTTTTGGTGAGCTGACCGCAAGTCCAAAATTTTGGTTCAGGACCTATACTGGTTCCCGGTGGGTGGCTGAGACTTTGGTTAATTCTTCTTCCTGCCGGGAAATTACAGTGTAATGTGCCCGTCCAAATGCCTAACAGCTACTCACTCATTGGTTCTCCCTCTTCCCTTTCATCCTCTGCCAAATTGGAAACCTGTGCGAACCAGGAGGTTAAAGGGGCTGTCTCTCCAAGTTGGGAGGTTGATAGTAAAGCAGATGGAAAGTCAAACCGGAGCACCAGGAGAGGGACTATTCGTTGAGTTTTAGAAACCTTTCGTATTCACAGTGTGTCCGTTCTCTAGGTTTCCCGTACATGTTATAGCTGTAGTAATATTCCCTTCAACCTGGAGAGTTGGGACCCATGGAATGGGAGCCAGGCATTTGTGCTGTAAACATTCTGCATTTGCTCACCCAATCTCACCAATCCTCTCAGTCCCAAGTGTCCAGCCTTATGCCACATCCAGCTGTCATTGTAGATAGGGTCATTCCAGGTTTCATCAGAGACCCTGAAGGAATTGTAAAGAATTTCCCAGTTTTTTTGTTTTGTTTTTGAAATTCCTTTTTATAGTGGGTTTGAGCTGATTCTCGCTGCCATGTTTATGCCAGTCTAGACACACTTGATTCCCTTACGGAGACATATCAATCCATAGGTTTTAAGATTCTTACTAGTCAGATATATTCCTCTGCGGGAAATATGGCGTTTTGAGTCCCTTTCACTGAGGAAGGTGTAGGTCTTGTCTATTCCATAGTTGGTTTTTGGAACGGTACCTGTGCTTATATCAAACTCTGGTTTTATGCGTCACCGCACCTCTCCTTCCCCCTTAAGCAGGCATAAGAGTGTTTTCTAAATGTGAGACACTGTTCTCTTTCGTAACTCAGTTCAAGTGTAGCCATGTTTACAGGATCTTCATAAGTGATATCTTATGATAAGTTTCTTTTTCTGTGTAACTTATTTCACTTAGAATCATCGTACCTGAATCCACCCATTTTGCTGCTACTGGTCTTATGACATTGATTTCATGGCTGAGGGATATTCCATCGTACGTAAGTACCACACTTTTTTGAACCATTTTTATATTTCCTGGGATATTTAAGGTGTACCCAAGTTGAGGTCCTTGTAAGCACTGCAGCCGTAAATTTTGGGGTGGCTCTGTCTTATTGATTTTCAGTTTTCCCAAGGTATATTCCCTAGACTGGAAGTGCCCTTGGCTCTGTAGCTCTGTTGTTTACTTGTTTTAGGGAACACAATGCACTCCTCCAGAGAGGCAGTTGGCAATTTACATTCCGCCTATCAGCATAACAAGGCTCCCTGTTCTCCAGTGCCTGTCTTGCCTTTCTGGTTTTTACACATTTTGTGGATGTCCCTTTTGACCGGTGGGAAGTGATACTTCTTTGTAGTGCAGATTTGCATTGCCCGCTTGCTTGCTTGGCCAAAAAGGGTGTATGCGTTTTCTCCTGAATATATTCAGGAGAATACGCATACGCCCTTTTTGGCCAAGTGCATCATATTCGAAGTTGTGTCCCTCTTCCTGTGCTTTAAAGGCGATTCCAACGTACCTCTTGAAATCTGTTTCCTGCTATTCTGCCTCGCTTTCAAGTCCGCCTCGTTGCCTTACCTCAACAGATTTTTGGACGATAGTTGTCCTTTATTACTCGGCCAGTTTGTGAATTGCTGTGCCCCTGAGCTCCATTTTTCAACTCGTTTTTGGTGAGCTGACCGCAAGTCCAAAATTTTGGTTCAGGACCTATACTGGTTCCCGGTGGGTGGCTGAGACTTTGGTTAATTCTTCTTCCTGCCGGGAAATTACAGTGATATGTGCTCGTCCAAATGCCTAACAGCTACTCTCTCATTGGTTCTCCCTCTTCCCTTTCATCCTCTGACAAATTGGCAACCTGTGCGATCCAGGAGGTTAAAGGGGCTGTCTCTCCAAGTTGGGAGATTGATAGTAAAGCAGATGTAAAGTCAAACCGGAGCACCAGGAGAGGGATTATTCGTTGAGTTTTAGAAAACTTTCGTATTCACAGTGTGTCCGTTCTCTAGGTTTCCCGTACATGTTATAGCTGTAGTAATATTCCCTTCAACCTGGAGAGTTGGGACCCATGGAATGGGTGCCAGGCATTTGTGCTTTAAAGGTTCTGCATTTGCTCACCCAATCTCACCAATCGTCTCAGTCCCAAGTGTCCCTCCTTATGCCACATCCAGCTGTCATTGTAGATACGGTCATTCCAGGTTTCATCAGAGACCCTGAAGGAATTGTAAAGAATTTCCCAGTTTTTTTTGTTTTGTTTTTGAAATTCCTTTTTATAGTGGGTTTGAGCTGATTCTCGCTGCCATGTTTATGACATTCTAGACACACTTGATTCCCTTACGGAGACATATCAATCCATAGGTTTTAAGATTCTTACTAGTCAGATATATTCCTCTGCGGGAAATATGGGGTTTTGAGTCCCTTTCACTGAGGTAGGTGTAGGTCTTGTCTATACCATAGTTGGTTTTTGGAACGGTACTTGTGCTTTTATCAAACTCTGGTTTTATGCATCACCCCACCTCTCCTTCCCCCTTAAGCAGGCATAAGAGTGTTTTCTAAATGTGAGACACTGTTCTCTTTCCTAACTCCGTTCAAGTGTAGTCATGTTTACAGGATCTTCATAAGTGATATCTTATGATAAGTTTCTTTTTCTCTGTGACTTATTTCACTTAGAATCATCGTACCTGAATCCACCCATTTTGCTGCTACTGGTCTTATGACATTGATTTCATGGCTGAGGGATATTCCATCGTACGTAAGTACCACAATTTTTTGAACCATTTTTATATTTCCTGGGATATTTAAGGTGTACCCAAGTTGCGGTCCTTGTAATCAGTGCAGCCCTAAATTTTGGGGTGGCTCTGTCTTATTGATTTTCAGTTTTCCCAAGGTATATTCCGTAGACTGGAAGTGCCCTTGGCTCTGTAGCTCTGTTCATTACTTGTTTTAGGGAACACAATGTACTCCTCCGGAGAGGTAGTTGGCAATTACATCCCGCCCATCAACATAACAAGGCTCCCTATTCTCCAGGTCCTGTCTTGCCTTTCTGGTTTTTACACATTTTGTGGATGTCCCTTTTGACCGGTGGGAAGTGATACTTCTTTGTAGTGCAGATTTGCATTGCCCGCTTGCTTGCTTGGCCAAAAAGGGCGTATGCGTTTTCTCCTGAATATATTCAGGAGAAAACGCATACGCCCTTTTTGGCCAAGTGCATCATTGTCGAAGTTGTGCCCCTCTTCCTGTGCTTTAAAGGCGATTCCAACGTACCTCTTGAAATCTGTTTCCTGCTATTCTGCCTCGCATTCAAGTCCGCCCCGTTGCCTTCCCTCAACAGATTTTTGGACGATAGTTGTCCTTTATTACTCGGCCAGTTTGTGAAATGCTGTGCCCCTGAGCTCCATTTTTCAACTCGTTTTTGGTGAGCTGACCGCAAGTCCAAAATTTTGGTTCAGGACTTATACTGGTTCCCGGTGGGTGGCTGAGACTTTGGTTAATTCTTCTTCCTGCCGGGAAATTACAGTGATATATGCCCGTCCAAATGCCTAACAGCTACTCTCTCATTGGTTCTCCCTCTTCCCTTTCATCCTCTGCCAAATTGGCAACCTGTGCGAACCAGGAGGTTAAAGGGGCTGTCTCTCCAATTTGGGAGGTTGATAGTAAAGCAGATGGAAAGTCAAACCGGAGCACCAGGAGAGGGACTATTCGTTGAGTTTTAGAAACCTTTCGTATTCACTGGGTGTCCGTTCTCTAGGTTTCCCGTACATGTTATAGCTGTAGTAATATTCCCTTCAACCTGGAGAGTTGGGACCCATGGAATGGGAGCCAGGCATTTGTGCTGTAAACATTCTGCATTTGCTCACCCAATCTCACCAATCCTCTCAGTCCCAAGTGTCCAGCCTTATGCCACATCCAGCTGTCATTGTAGATAGGGTCATTCCAGGTTTCATCAGAGACCCTGAAGGAATTGTAAAGAATTTCCCAGTTTTTTTGTTTTGTTTTTGAAATTCCTTTTTATAGTGGGTTTGAGCTGATTCTCGCTGCCATGTTTATGCCAGTCTAGACTCACTTGATTCCCTTACGGAGACATATCAATCCATAGGTTTTAAGATTCTTACTAGTCAGATATATTCCTCTGCGGGAAATATGGCGTTTTGAGTCCCTTTCACTGAGGAAGGTGTAGGTCTTGTCTATTCCATAGTTGGTTTTTGGAACGGTACCTGTGCTTATATCAAACTCTGGTTTTATGCATCACCCCACCTCTCCTTCCCCCTTAAGCAGGCATAAGAGTGTTTTCTAAATGTGAGACACTGTTCTCTTTACTAACTCAGTTCAAGTGTAGCCATGTTTACAGGATCTTCATAAGTCATATTTTATGATAAGTTACTTTTTCTGTGTAACTTATTTCACTTAGAATCATCGTACCTGAATCCACCCATTTTGCTGTTACTGGTCTTATGACATTGATTTCATGGCTGAGGGATATTCCATCGTACGTAAGTACCACACTTTTTTGAACCATTTTTATATTTCCTGGGATATTTAAGGTGTACACAAGTTGAGGTCCTTGTAAGCAGTGCAGCCCTAAATTTTGGCGTGGCTCTGTCTTATTGATTTTCAGTTTTCCCAAGGTATATTCCCTAGACTGGAAGTGCCCTTGGCTCTGTAGCTCTGTTGTTTACTTGTTTTAGGGAACACAATGCACTCCTCCAGAGAGGCAGTTGGCAAATTACATCCCGCCCATCAGCATAACAAGGCTCCTTGTTCTCCAGTGCCTGTCGTGCCTTTCTGGTTTTTACACATTTTGTGGATGTCCCTTTTGACCGGTGGGAAGTGATACTTCTTTGTAGTGCAGATTTGCATTGCCCGCTTGCTTGCTTGGCCAAAAAGGGCGTATGCGTTTTCTCCTGAATATATTCAGGAGAAAACGCATACGCCCTTTTTGGCCAAGTGCATCATATTCGAAGTTGTGTCCCTCTTCTTGTGCTTTAAAGGCGATTCCAACGTACCTCTTGAAATCTGTTTCCTGCTATTCTGCCTCGCTTTCAAGTCCGCCTCGTTGCCTTCCCTCAACAGATTTTTGGACGATAGTTGTCCTTTATTACTCGGCCAGTTTGTGAATTGCTGTGCCCCTGAGCTCCATTTTTCAACTCGTTTTTGGTGAGCTGACCGCAAGTCCAAAATTTTGGTTCAGGACCTATACTGGTTCCCGGTGGGTGGCTGAGACTTTGGTTAATTCTTCTTCCTGCCGGGAAATTACAGTGTAATGTGCCCGTCCAAATGCCTAACAGCTACTCTCTCATTGGTTCTCCCTCTTCCCTTTCATCCTCTGCCAAATTGGAAACCTGTGCGAACCAGGAGGTTAAAGGGGCTGTCTCTCCAAGTTGGGAGGTTGATAGTAAAGCAGATGGAAAGTCAAACCGGAGCACCAGGAGAGGGACTATTCGTTGAGTTTTAGAAACCTTTCGTATTCACAGTGTGTCCGTTCTCTAGGTTTCCCGTACATGTTATAGCTGTAGTAATATTCCCTTCAACCTGGAGAGTTGGGACCCATGGAATGGGAGCCAGGCATTTGTGCTGTAAACATTCTGCATTTGCTCACCCAATCTCACCAATCGTCTCAGTCCCAAGTGTCCAGCCTTATGCCACATCCAGCTGTCATTGTAGATACGGTCATTCCAGGTTTCATCAGAGACCCTGAAGGAATTGTAAAGAATTTCCCAGTTTTTTTGTTTTGTTTTTGAAATTCCTTTTTATAGTGGGTTTGAGCTGATTCTCGCTGCCATGTTTATGCCAGTCTAGACACACTTGATTCCCTTACGGAGACATATCAATCCATAGGTTTTAAGATTCTTACTAGTCAGATATATTCCTCTGCGGGAAATATGGCGTTTTGAGTCCCTTTCACTGAGGAAGGTGTAGGTCTTGTCTATTCCATAGTTGGTTTTTGGAACGGTACCTGTGCTTATATCAAACTCTGGTTTTATGCGTCACCGCACCTCTCCTTCCCCCTTAAGCAGGCATAAGAGTGTTTTCTAAATGTGAGACACTGTTCTCTTTCGTAACTCAGTTCAAGTGTAGCCATGTTTACAGGATCTTCATAAGTGATATCTTATGATAAGTTTCTTTTTCTGTGTAACTTATTTCACTTAGAATCATCGTACCTGAATCCACCCATTTTGCTGCTACTGGTCTTATGACATTGATTTCATGGCTGAGGGATATTCCATCGTACGTAAGTACCACACTTTTTTGAACCATTTTTATATTTCCTGGGATATTTAAGGTGTACCCAAGTTGAGGTCCTTGTAAGCACTGCAGCCGTAAATTTTGGGGTGGCTCTGTCTTATTGATTTTCAGTTTTCCCAAGGTATATTCCCTAGACTGGAAGTGCCCTTGGCTCTGTAGCTCTGTTGTTTACTTGTTTTAGGGAACACAATGCACTCCTCCAGAGAGGCAGTTGGCAATTTACATTCCGCCTATCAGCATAACAAGGCTCCCTGTTCTCCAGTGCCTGTCGTGCCTTTCTGGTTTTTACACATTTTGTGGATGTCCCTTTTGACCGGTGGGAAGTGATACTTCTTTGTAGTGCAGATTTGCATTGCCCGCTTGCTTGCTTGGCCAAAAAGGGCGTATGCGTTTTCTCCTGAATATATTCAGGAGAATACGCATACGCCCTTTTTGGCCAAGTGCATCATATTCGAAGTTGTGTCCCTCTTCCTGTGCTTTAAAGGCGATTCCAACGTACCTCTTGAAATCTGTTTCCTGCTATTCTGCCTCGCTTTCAAGTCCGCCTCGTTGCCTTACCTCAACAGATTTTTGGACGATAGTTGTCCTTTATTACTCGGCCAGTTTGTGAATTGCTGTGCCCCTGAGCTCCATTTTTCAACTCGTTTTTGGTGAGCTGACCGCAAGTCCAAAATTTTGGTTCAGGACCTATACTGGTTCCCGGTGGGTGGCTGAGACTTTGGTTAATTCTTCTTCCTGCCGGGAAATTACAGTGATATGTGCTCGTCCAAATGCCTAACAGCTACTCTCTCATTGGTTCTCCCTCTTCCCTTTCATCCTCTGACAAATTGGCAACCTGTGCGATCCAGGAGGTTAAAGGGGCTGTCTCTCCAAGTTGGGAGATTGATAGTAAAGCAGATGTAAAGTCAAACCGGAGCACCAGGAGAGGGATTATTCGTTGAGTTTTAGAAAACTTTCGTATTCACAGTGTGTCCGTTCTCTAGGTTTCCCGTACATGTTATAGCTGTAGTAATATTCCCTTCAACCTGGAGAGTTGGGACCCATGGAATGGGTGCCAGGCATTTGTGCTTTATAGGTTCTGCATTTGCTCACCCAATCTCACCAATCGTCTCAGTCCCAAGTGTCCCTCCTTATGCCACATCCAGCTGTCATTGTAGATACGGTCATTCCAGGTTTCATCAGAGACCCTGAAGGAATTGTAAAGAATTTCCCAGTTTTTTTTGTTTTGTTTTTGAAATTCCTTTTTATAGTGGGTTTGAGCTGATTCTCGCTGCCATGTTTATGACAGTCTAGACACACTTGATTCCCTTACGGAGACATATCAATCCATAGGTTTTAAGATTCTTACTAGTCAGATATATTCCTCTGCGGGAAATATGGGGTTTTGAGTCCCTTTCACTGAGGTAGGTGTAGGTCTTGTCTATTCCATAGTTGGTTTTTGGAACGGTACCTGTGCTTATATCAAACTCTGGTTTTATGCATCACCCCACCTCTCCTTCCCCCTTAAGCAGGCATAAGAGTGTTTTCTAAATGTGAGACACTGTTCTCTTTACTAACTCAGTTCAAGTGTAGCCATGTTTACAGGATCTTCATAAGTCATATTTTATGATAAGTTACTTTTTCTGTGTAACTTATTTCACTTAGAATCATCGTACCTGAATCCACCCATTTTGCTGTTACTGGTCTTATGACATTGATTTCATGGCTGAGGGATATTCCATCGTACGTAAGTACCACACTTTTTTGAACCATTTTTATATTTCCTGGGATATTTAAGGTGTACACAAGTTGAGGTCCTTGTAAGCAGTGCAGCCCTAAATTTTGGCGTGGCTCTGTCTTATTGATTTTCAGTTTTCCCAAGGTATATTCCCTAGACTGGAAGTGCCCTTGGCTCTGTAGCTCTGTTGTTTACTTGTTTTAGGGAACACAATGCACTCCTCCAGAGAGGCAGTTGGCAAATTACATCCCGCCCATCAGCATAACAAGGCTCCTTGTTCTCCAGTGCCTGTCGTGCCTTTCTGGTTTTTACACATTTTGTGGATGTCCCTTTTGACCGGTGGGAAGTGATACTTCTTTGTAGTGCAGATTTGCATTGCCCGCTTGCTTGCTTGGCCAAAAAGGGCGTATGCGTTTTCTCCTGAATATATTCAGGAGAAAACGCATACGCCCTTTTTGGCCAAGTGCATCATATTCGAAGTTGTGTCCCTCTTCTTGTGCTTTAAAGGCGATTCCAACGTACCTCTTGAAATCTGTTTCCTGCTATTCTGCCTCGCTTTCAAGTCCGCCTCGTTGCCTTCCCTCAACAGATTTTTGGACGATAGTTGTCCTTTATTACTCGGCCAGTTTGTGAATTGCTGTGCCCCTGAGCTCCATTTTTCAACTCGTTTTTGGTGAGCTGACCGCAAGTCCAAAATTTTGGTTCAGGACCTATACTGGTTCCCGGTGGGTGGCTGAGACTTTGGTTAATTCTTCTTCCTGCCGGGAAATTACAGTGTAATGTGCCCGTCCAAATGCCTAACAGCTACTCTCTCATTGGTTCTCCCTCTTCCCTTTCATCCTCTGCCAAATTGGAAACCTGTGCGAACCAGGAGGTTAAAGGGGCTGTCTCTCCAAGTTGGGAGGTTGATAGTAAAGCAGATGGAAAGTCAAACCGGAGCACCAGGAGAGGGACTATTCGTTGAGTTTTAGAAACCTTTCGTATTCACAGTGTGTCCGTTCTCTAGGTTTCCCGTACATGTTATAGCTGTAGTAATATTCCCTTCAACCTGGAGAGTTGGGACCCATGGAATGGGAGCCAGGCATTTGTGCTGTAAACATTCTGCATTTGCTCACCCAATCTCACCAATCCTCTCAGTCCCAAGTGTCCAGCCTTATGCCACATCCAGCTGTCATTGTAGATACGGTCATTCCAGGTTTCATCAGAGACCCTGAAGGAATTGTAAAGAATTTCCCAGTTTTTTTGTTTTGTTTTTGAAATTCCTTTTTATAGTGGGTTTGAGCTGATTCTCGCTGCCATGTTTATGCCAGTCTAGACACACTTGATTCCCTTACGGAGACATATCAATCCATAGGTTTTAAGATTCTTACTAGTCAGATATATTCCTCTGCGGGAAATATGGCGTTTTGAGTCCCTTTCACTGAGGAAGGTGTAGGTCTTGTCTATTCCATAGTTGGTTTTTGGAACGGTACCTGTGCTTATATCAAACTCTGGTTTTATGCGTCACCGCACCTCTCCTTCCCCCTTAAGCAGGCATAAGAGTGTTTTCTAAATGTGAGACACTGTTCTCTTTCGTAACTCAGTTCAAGTGTAGCCATGTTTACAGGATCTTCATAAGTGATATCTTATGATAAGTTTCTTTTTCTGTGTAACTTATTTCACTTAGAATCATCGTACCTGAATCCACCCATTTTGCTGCTACTGGTCTTATGACATTGATTTCATGGCTGAGGGATATTCCATCGTACATAAGTACCACACTTTTTTGAACCATTTTTATATTTCCTGGGATATTTAAGGTGTACCCAAGTTGAGGTCCTTGTAAGCACTGCAGCCGTAAATTTTGGGGTGGCTCTGTCTTATTGATTTTCAGTTTTCCCAAGGTATATTCCCTAGACTGGAAGTGCCCTTGGCTCTGTAGCTCTGTTGTTTACTTGTTTTAGGGAACACAATGCACTCCTCCAGAGAGGCAGTTGGCAATTTACATTCCGCCTATCAGCATAACAAGGCTCCCTGTTCTCCAGTGCCTGTCTTGCCTTTCTGGTTTTTACACATTTTGTGGATGTCCCTTTTGACCGGTGGGAAGTGATACTTCTTTGTAGTGCAGATTTGCATTGCCCGCTTGCTTGCTTGGCCAAAAAGGGCGTATGCGTTTTCTCCTGAATATATTCAGGAGAATACGCATACGCCCTTTTTGGCCAAGTGCATCATATTCGAAGTTGTGTCCCTCTTCCTGTGCTTTAAAGGCGATTCCAACGTACCTCTTGAAATCTGTTTCCTGCTATTCTGCCTCGCTTTCAAGTCCGCCTCGTTGCCTTACCTCAACAGATTTTTGGACGATAGTTGTCCTTTATTACTCGGCCAGTTTGTGAATTGCTGTGCCCCTGAGCTCCATTTTTCAACTCGTTTTTGGTGAGCTGACCGCAAGTCCAAAATTTTGGTTCAGGACCTATACTGGTTCCCGGTGGGTGGCTGAGACTTTGGTTAATTCTTCTTCCTGCCGGGAAATTACAGTGATATGTGCTCGTCCAAATGCCTAACAGCTACTCTCTCATTGGTTCTCCCTCTTCCCTTTCATCCTCTGACAAATTGGCAACCTGTGCGATCCAGGAGGTTAAAGGGGCTGTCTCTCCAAGTTGGGAGATTGATAGTAAAGCAGATGTAAAGTCAAACCGGAGCACCAGGAGAGGGATTATTCGTTGAGTTTTAGAAAACTTTCGTATTCACAGTGTGTCCGTTCTCTAGGTTTCCCGTACATGTTATAGCTGTAGTAATATTCCCTTCAACCTGGAGAGTTGGGACCCATGGAATGGGTGCCAGGCATTTGTGCTTTAAAGGTTCTGCATTTGCTCACCCAATCTCACCAATCGTCTCAGTCCCAAGTGTCCCTCCTTATGCCACATCCAGCTGTCATTGTAGATACGGTCATTCCAGGTTTCATCAGAGACCCTGAAGGAATTGTAAAGAATTTCCCAGTTTTTTTTGTTTTGTTTTTGAAATTCCTTTTTATAGTGGGTTTGAGCTGATTCTCGCTGCCATGTTTATGACAGTCTAGACACACTTGATTCCCTTACGGAGACATATCAATCCATAGGTTTTAAGATTCTTACTAGTCAGATATATTCCTCTGCGGGAAATATGGGGTTTTGAGTCCCTTTCACTGAGGTAGGTGTAGGTCTTGTCTATACCATAGTTGGTTTTTGGAACGGTACTTGTGCTTTTATCAAACTCTGGTTTTATGCATCACCCCACCTCTCCTTCCCCCTTAAGCAGGCATAAGAGTGTTTTCTAAATGTGAGACACTGTTCTCTTTCCTAACTCCGTTCAAGTGTAGTCATGTTTACAGGATCTTCATAAGTGATATCTTATGATAAGTTTCTTTTTCTCTGTGACTTATTTCACTTAGAATCATCGTACCTGAATCCACCCATTTTGCTGCTACTGGTCTTATGACATTGATTTCATGGCTGAGGGATATTCCATCGTACGTAAGTACCACAATTTTTTGAACCATTTTTATATTTCCTGGGATATTTAAGGTGTACCCAAGTTGCGGTCCTTGTAATCAGTGCAGCCCTAAATTTTGGGGTGGCTCTGTCTTATTGATTTTCAGTTTTCCCAAGGTATATTCCGTAGACTGGAAGTGCCCTTGGCTCTGTAGCTCTGTTCATTACTTGTTTTAGGGAACACAATGTACTCCTCCGGAGAGGCAGTTGGCAATTACATCCCGCCCATCAACATAACAAGGCTCCCTATTCTCCAGGTCCTGTCTTGCCTTTCTGGTTTTTACACATTTTGTGGATGTCCCTTTGGACCGGTGGGAAGTGATACTTCTTTGTAGTGCAGATTTGCATTGCCCGCTTGCTTGCTTGGCCAAAAAGGGCGTATGCGTTTTCTCCTGAATATATTCAGGAGAAAACGCATACGCCCTTTTTGGCCAAGTGCATCATTGTCGAAGTTGTGCCCCTCTTCCTGTGCTTTAAAGGCGATTCCAACGTACCTCTTGAAATCTGTTTCCTGCTATTCTGCCTCGCATTCAAGTCCGCCCCGTTGCCTTCCCTCAACAGATTTTTGGACGATAGTTGTCCTTTATTACTCGGCCAGTTTGTGAAATGCTGTGCCCCTGAGCTCCATTTTTCAACTCGTTTTTGGTGAGCTGACCGCAAGTCCAAAATTTTGGTTCAGGACTTATACTGGTTCCCGGTGGGTGGCTGGGACTTTGGTTAATTCTTCTTCCTGCCAGGAATTTACAGTGATATGTGCCTGTCCAAATGCCTAACAGCTACTCTCTCATTGGTTCTCCCTTTTCCCTTTCATCCTCTGCCAAATTGGCAACCTGTGCGAACCAGGAGGTTAAAGGGGCTGTCTCTCCAAGTTGGGAGGTTGATAGAAAAGCAGATGGAAAGTCAAACCGGAGCACCAGGAGAGGGACTATTCGTTGAGTTTTAGAAACCTTTCGTAATCACAGTGTGTCCGTTCTCTAGGTTTCCCGTACATGTTATAGCTGTAGTAATATTCCCTTCAACCTGGAGAGTTGGGACCCATGGAATGGGTGCCAGGCATTTGTGCTTTAAAGGTTCTGCATTTGCTCACCCAATCTCACCAATCGTCTCAGTCCGAAGTGTCCCACCTTATGCCACATCCAGCTGTCATTGTAGATAGGGTCATTCCAGGTTTCATCAGAGACCCTGAAGGAATTGTAAAGAATTTCCCAGTTTTTTTTGTTTTGTTTTTGAAATTCCTTTTTATAGTGGGTTTGAGCTGATTCTCGCTGCCATGTTTATGACAGTCTAGACACACTTGATTCCCTTACGGAGACATATCAATACATAGGTTTTAAGATTCTTACTAGTCACATATTTTCCTCTGCGGGAAATATGGGGTTTTGAGTCCCTTTCACTGAGGAAGGTGTAGGTCTTGTCTATTCCATAGTTGGTTTTTGGAACGGTACTTGTGCTTATATCAAACTCTGGTTTTATGCATCACCCCACCTCTCCTTCCCCCTTAAGCAGGCATAAGAGTGTTTTCTAAATGTGAGACACTGTTCTCTTTCCTAACTCAATTCAAGTGTAGTCATGTTTACAGGATCTTCATAAGTGATATCTTATGATAAGTTTCTTTTTCTCTGTGACTTACTTCAAGTAGAATCATCGTACCTGAATCCACCCATTTTGCTGCTAGTGGTCTTATGACATTGATTTCATGGCTGAGGGATTTTCCATCGTACGTAAGTACCACAATTTTTTGAACCATATTTATATTTCCTGGGATATTTAAGGTGTACCCAAGTTGAGGTCCTTGTAAGCAGTGCAGCCCTAAATTTTGGGGTGGCTCTGTCTTATTGATTTTCAGTTTTCCCAAGGTATATTCCCTAGACTGGAAGGACCCTTGGCTCTGTAGCTCTGTTGTTTACTTGTTTTACGGAACACAATGCACTCCTCCAGAGAGGCAGTTGGCAATTTACATCCCGCCCATCAGCATAACAAGGCTCCCTGTTCTCCAGGGCCTGTCTTGCCTTTCTGCTTTTTACACATTTTGTGGATGTCCCTTTTGACCGTTGGGAAGTGATACTTCTTTGTAGTGCAGATTTGCATTGCCCGCTTGCTTGCTTGGCCAAAAAGGGCGTATGCGTTTTCTCCTGAATATATTCAGGAGAAAACGCATACGCCCTTTTTGGCCAAGTGCATCATTGTCGAAGTTGTGCCCCTCTTCCTGTGCTTTAAAGGCGATTCCAACGTACCTCTTGAAATCTGTTTCCTGCTATTCTGCCTCGCTTTCAAGTCCGCCTCGTTGTCTTCCCTCAACAGATTTTTGGACGATTGTTGTCCTTTTTTACTCGGCCAGTTTGTGAAATGCTGTGCCCCTGAGCTCCATTTTTCAACTCGTTTTTGGTGAGCTGACCGCAAGTCCAAAATTTTGGTTCAGGACGTATACTGGTTCCCGGTGGGTGGCTGAGACTTTGGTTAATTCTTCTTCCTGCCGGGAAATTACAGTGATATGTGACCGTGCAAATGCCTAACAGCTACTCTCTCATTGGTTCTCCCTCTTCCCTTTCATCCTCTGCCAAATTGGCAACCTGTGCGAACCAGGAGGTTAAAGGGGCTGTCTCTCCAAGTTGGGAGGTTGATAGTAAAGCAGATGGAAAGTCAAACCGGAGCACCAGGAGAGGGACTATTCGTTGAGTTTTAGAAACCTTTCGTATTCACAGTGTGTCCGTTCTCTAGGTTTCCCGTACATGTTATAGCTGTAGTAATATTCCCTTCAACCTGGAGAGTTGGGACCCATGGAATGGGAGCCAGGCATTTGTGCTGTAAACATTCTGCATTTGCTCACCCAATCTCACCAATCCTCTCAGTCCCAAGTGTCCAGCCTTATGCCACATCCAGCTGTCATTGTAGATAGGGTCATTCCAGGTTTCATCAGAGACCCTGAAGTAATTGTAAAGAATTTCCCAGTTTTTTTGTTTTGTTTCTGAAATTCCTTTTTATAGTGGGTTTGAGCTGATTATCGCTGCCATGTTTATGCCAGTCTAGACACACTTGATTCCCTTACGGAGACATATCAATCCATAGGTTTTAAGATTCTTACTAGTCAGATATATTCCTCTGCGGGAAATATGGCGTTTTGAGTCCCTTTCACTGAGGAAGGTGTAGGTCTTGTCTATTCCATAGTTGGTTTTTGGAACGGTACCTGTGCTTATATCAAACTCTGGTTTTATGCATCACCCCACCTCTCCTTCCCCCTTAAGCAGGCATAAGAGTGTTTTCTAAATGTGAGACACTGTTCTCTTTACTAACTCAGTTCAAGTGTAGCCAAGTTTACAGGATCTTCATAAGTGATATCTTATGATAAGTTTCTTTTTCTGTGTAACTTATTTCACTTAGAATCATCGTACCTGAATCCACCCATTTTGCTGCTACTGGTCTTATGACATTGATTTCATGGCTGAGGGATATTCCATCGTACGTAAGTACCACACTTTTTTGAACCATTTTTATATTTCCTGGGATATTTAAGGTGTACACAAGTTGAGGTCCTTGTAAGCAGTGCAGCCCTAAATTTTGGCGTGGCTCTGTCTTATTGATTTTCAGTTTTCCCAAGGTATATTCCCTAGACTGGAAGTGCCCTTGGCTCTGTAGCTCTGTTGTTTACTTGTTTTAGGGAACACAATGCACTCCTCCAGAGAGGCAGTTGGCAATTTACATCCCGCCCATCAGCATAACAAGGCTCCCTGTTCTCCAGTGCCTGTCGTGCCTTTCTGGTTTTTACATATTTTGTGGATGTCCCTTTTGACCGGTGGGAAGTGATACTTCTTTGTAGTGCAGATTTGCACTGCCTGCTTACTTGCTTGGGCAAAAAGGGCGTATGCGTTTTTTCCTGAATATATTCAGGAGAAAACGCATACGCCCTTTTTGGCCAAGTGCATCATTGTCGAAGTTGTGCCCCTCTTCCTGTGCTTTAAAGGCGATTCCAACGTACATCTTGAAATCTGTTTCCTGCTATTCTGCCTCGCTTTCAAGTCCGCCTCGTTGTCTTCCCTCAACAGATTTTTGGACGATAGTTGTCCTTTATTACTCGGCCAGTTTGTGAATTGCTGTGCCCCTGAGCTCCATTTTTCAACTCGTTTTTGGTGAGCTGACTGCAAGTCCAAAATTTTGGTTCAGGACCTATACTGGTTCCCGGTGGGTGGCTGAGACTTTGGTTAATTCTTCTTCCTGCCGGGAAATTACAGTGATATGTGACCGTCCAAATGCCTAACAGCTACTCTCTCATTAGTTCTCCCTCTTCCCTTTCATCCTCTGCCAAATTGGCAACCTGTGCGAACCAGGAGGTTAAAGGGGCTGTCTCTCCAAGTTGGGAGGTTGATAGTAAAGCAGATGGAAAGTCAAACCGGAGCACCAGGAGAGGGACTATTCGTTGAGTTTTAGAAACCTTTCGTATTCACAGTGTGTCCGTTCTCTAGGTTTCCCGTACATGTTATAGCCGTAGTAATATTCCCTTCAACCTGGAGAGTTGGGACCCATGGAATGGGAGCCAGGCATTTGTGCTGTAAACATTCTGCATTTGCTCACCCAATCTCACCAATCCTCTCAGTCCCAAGTGTCCAGCCTTATGCCACATCCAGCTGTCATTGTAGATAGGGTCATTCCAGGTTTCATCAGAGACCCTGAAGTAATTGTAAAGAATTTCCCAGTTTTTTTGTTTTGTTTCTGAAATTCCTTTTTATAGTGGGTTTGAGCTGATTATCGCTGCCATGTTTATGCCAGTCTAGACACACTTGATTCCCTTACGGAGACATATCAATCCATAGGTTTTAAGATTCTTACTAGTCAGATATATTCCTCTGCGGGAAATATGGCGTTTTGAGTCCCTTTCACTGAGGAAGGTGTAGGTCTTGTCTATTCCATAGTTGGTTTTTGGAACGGTACCTGTGCTTATATCAAACTCTGGTTTTATGCATCACCCCACCTCTCCTTCCCCCTTAAGCAGGCATAAGAGTGTTTTCTAAATGTGAGACACTGTTCTCTTTACTAACTCAGTTCAAGTGTAGCCATGTTTACAGGATCTTCATAAGTGATATCTTATGATAAGTTTCTTTTTCTGTGTAACTTATTTCACTTAGAATCATCGTACCTGAATCCACCCATTTTGCTGCTACTGGTCTTATGACATTGATTTCATGGCTGAGGGATATTCCATCGTACGTAAGTACCACACTTTTTTGAACCATTTTTATATTTCCTGGGATATTTAAGGTGTACACAAGTTGAGGTCCTTGTAAGCAGTGCAGCCCTAAATTTTGGCGTGGCTCTGTCTTATTGATTTTCAGTTTTCCCAAGGTATATTCCCTAGACTGGAAGTGCCCTTGGCTCTGTAGCTCTGTTGTTTACTTGTTTTAGGGAACACAATGCACTCCTCCAGAGAGGCAGTTGGCAATTTACATCCCGCCCATCAGCATAACAAGGCTCCCTGTTCTCCAGTGCCTGTCGTGCCTTTCTGGTTTTTACATATTTTGTGGATGTCCCTTTTGACCGGTGGGAAGTGATACTTCTTTGTAGTGCAGATTTTGCACTGCCTGCTTACTTGCTTGGGCAAAAAGGGCGTATGCGTTTTTTCCTGAATATATTCAGGAGAAAACGCATACGCCCTTTTTGGCCAAGTGCATCATTGTCGAAGTTGTGCCCCTCTTCCTGTGCTTTAAAGGCGATTCCAACGTACCTCTTGAAATCTGTTTCCTGCTATTCTGCCTCGCTTTCAAGTCCGCCCCGTTGCCTTCCCTCAACAGATTTTTGGACGATAGTTGTCCTTTATTACTCGGCCAGTTTGTGAAATGCTGTGCCCCTGAGCTCCATTTTTCAACTCGTTTTTGGTGAGCTGACCGCAAGTCCAAAATTTTGGTTCAGGACTTATACTGGTTCCCGGTGGGTGGCTGAGACTTTGGTTAATTCTTCTTCCTGCCGGGAAATTACAGTGATATATGCCCGTCCAAATGCCTAACAGCTACTCTCTCATTGGTTCTCCCTCTTCCCTTTCATCCTCTGCCAAATTGGCAACCTGTGCGAACCAGGAGGTTAAAGGGGCTGTCTCTCCAAGTTGGGAGGTTGATAGTAAAGCAGATGGAAAGTCAAACCGGAGCACCAGGAGAGGGACTATTCGTTGAGTTTTAGAAACCTTTCGTATTCACAGGGTGTCCGTTCTCTAGGTTTCCCGTACATGTTATAGCTGTAGTAATATTCCCTTCAACCTGGAGAGTTGGGACCCATGGAATGGGAGCCAGGCATTTGTGCTGTAAACATTCTGCATTTGCTCACCCAATCTCACCAATCCTCTCAGTCCCAAGTGTCCAGCCTTATGCCACATCCAGCTGTCATTGTAGATAGGGTCATTCCAGGTTTCATCAGAGACCCTGAAGGAATTGTAAAGAATTTCCCAGTTTTTTTGTTTTGTTTTTGAAATTCCTTTTTATAGTGGGTTTGAGCTGATTCTCGCTGCCATGTTTATGCCAGTCTAGACTCACTTGATTCCCTTACGGAGACATATCAATCCATAGGTTTTAAGATTCTTACTAGTCAGATATATTCCTCTGCGGGAAATATGGCGTTTTGAGTCCCTTTCACTGAGGAAGGTGTAGGTCTTGTCTATTCCATAGTTGTTTTTTGGAACGCTACCTGTGCTTATATCAAACTCTGGTTTTATGCATCACCCCACCTCTCCTTCCCCCTTAAGCAGGCATAAGAGTGTTTTCTAAATGTGAGACACTGTTCTCTTTACTAACTCAGTTCAAGTGTAGCCATGTTTACAGGATCTTCATAAGTGATATTTTATGATAAGTTACTTTTTCTGTGTAACTTATTTCACTTAGAATCATCGTACCTGAATCCACCCATTTTGCTGCTACTGGTCTTATGACATTGATTTCATGGCTGAGGGATATTCCATCGTACGTAAGTACCACACTTTTTTGAACCATTTTTATATTTCCTGGGATATTTAAGGTGTACACAAGTTGAGGTCCTTGTAAGCAGTGCAGCCCTGAATTTTGGCGTGGCTCTGTCTTATTGATTTTCAGTTTTCCCAAGGTATATTCCCTAGACTGGAAGTGCCCTTGGCTCTGTAGCTCTGTTGCTTACTTGTTTTAGGGAACACAATGCACTCCTCCAGAGAGGCAGTTGGCAATTTACATCCCGCCCATCAGCATAACAAGGCTCCCTGTTCTCCAGTGCCTGTCGTGCCTTTCTGGTTTTTACACATTCTGTGGATGTCCCTTTTGACCGGTGGGAAGTGATACTTCTTTGTAGTGCAGATTTGCATTGCCCGCTTGCTTGCTTGGCCAAAAAGGGCGTATGCGTTTTCTCCTAAATATATTCAGGAGAAAACGCATATGCCCTTTTTGGCCAAGTGCATCATATTCGAAATTGTGTCCCTCTTCTTGTGCTTTAAAGGCGATTCCAACGTACCTCTTGAAATCTGTTTCCTGCTATTCTGCCTCGCTTTCAAGTCCGCCTCGTTGCCTTCCCTCAACAGATTTTTGGATGATAGTTGTCCTTTATTACTCGGCCAGTTTGTGAATTGCTGTGCCCCTGAGCTCCATTTTTCAACTCGTTTTTGGTGAGCTGACCGCAAGTCCAAAATTTTGGTTCAGGACCTATACTGGTTCCCGGTGGGTGGCTGAGACTTTGGTTAATTCTTCTTCCTGCCGGGAAATTACAGTGTAATGTGCCCGTCCAAATGCCTAACAGCTACTCTCTCATTGGTTCTCCCTCTTCCCTTTCATCCTCTGCCAAATTGGAAACCTGTGCGAACCAGGAGGTTAAAGAGGCTGTCTCTCCAAGTTGGGAGGTTGATAGTAAAGCAGATGGAAAGTCAAACCGGAGCACCAGGAGAGGGACTATTCGTTGAGTTTTAGAAACCTTTCGTATTCACAGTGTGTCAGTTCTCTAGGTTTCCCATACATGTTATAGCTGTAGTAATATTCCCTTCAACCTGGAGAGTTGGGACCCATGGAATGGGAGCCAGG
Organism: Hyperoodon ampullatus; assembly: GCF_949752795.1. Classification (NCBI taxonomy): domain Eukaryota; kingdom Metazoa; phylum Chordata; class Mammalia; order Artiodactyla; family Ziphiidae; genus Hyperoodon; species Hyperoodon ampullatus. The sequence goes on along the minus strand of NW_027640676.1, from coordinate 626,026 downwards.
CATTTGTGCTGTAAACATTCTGCATTTGCTCACCCAATCTCACCAATCCTCTCAGTCCCAAGTGTCCAGCCTTATGCCACATCCAGCTGTCATTGTAGATAGGGTAATTCCAGGTTTCATCAGAGACCCTGAAGTAATTGTAAAGAATTTCCCAGTTTTTTTGTTTTGTTTCTGAAATTCCTTTTTATAGTGGGTTTGAGCTGATTATCGCTGCCATGTTTATGCCAGTCTAGACACACTTGATTCCCTTACGGAGACATATCAATCCATAGGTTTTAAGATTCTTACTAGTCAGATATATTCCTCTGCGGGAAATATGGCGTTTTGAGTCCCTTTCACTGAGGAAGGTGTAGGTCTTGTCTATTCCATAGTTGGTTTTTGGAACGGTACCTGTGCTTATATCAAACTCTGGTTTTATGCATCACCCCACCTCTCCTTCCCCCTTAAGCAGGCATAAGAGTGTTTTCTAAATGTGAGACACTGTTCTCTTTCGTAACTCAGTTCAAGTGTAGCCATGTTTACAGGATCTTCATAAGTGATATCTTATGATAAGTTACTTTTTCTGTGTAACTTATTTCACTTAGAATCATCGTACCTGAATCCACCCATTTTGCTGCTACTGGTCTTATGACATTGATTTCATGGCTGAGGGATATTCCATCGTACGTAAGTACCACACTTTTTTGAACCATTTTTATATTTCCTGGGATATTTAAGGTGTACACAAGTTGAGGTCCTTGTAAGCAGTGCAGCCCTAAATTTTGGCGTGGCTCTGTCTTATTGATTTTCAGTTTTCCCAAGGTATATTCCCTAGACTGGAAGTGCCCTTGGCTCTGTAGCTCTGTTGTTTACTTGTTTTAGGGAACACAATGCACTCCTCCAGAGAGGCAGTTGGCAATTTACATCCCGCCCATCAGCATAACAAGGCTCCCTGTTCTCCAGTGCCTGTCCTGCCTTTCTGGTTTTTACATATTTTGTGGATGTCCCTTTTGACCGGTGGGAAGTGATACTTCTTTGTAGTACAGATTTGCACTGCCTGCTTACTTGCTTGGGCAAAAAGGGCGTATGCGTTTTTTCCTGAATATATTCAGGAGAAAACGCATACGCCCTTTTTGGCCAAGTGCATCATTGTCGAAGTTGTGCCCCTCTTCCTGTGCTTTAAAGGCGATTCCAACGTACCTCTTGAAATCTGTTTCCTGCTATTCTGCCTCGCTTTCAAGTCCGCCTCGTTGTCTTCCCTCAACAGATTTTTGGACGATAGTTGTCCTTTATTACTCGGCCAGTTTGTGAATTGCTGTGCCCCTGAGCTCCATTTTTCAACTCGTTTTTGGTGAGCTGACTGCAAGTCCAAAATTTTGGTTCAGGACCTATACTGGTTCCCGGTGGGTGGCTGAGACTTTGGTTAATTCTTCTTCCTGCCGGGAAATTACAGTGATATATGCCCGTCCAAATGCCTAACAGCTACTCTCTCATTGGTTCTCCCTCTTCCCTTTCATCCTCTGCCAAATTGGCAACCTGTGCGAACCAGGAGGTTAAAGGGGCTGTCTGTCCAAGTTGGGAGGTTGATAGTAAAGCAGATGGAAAGTCAAACCGGAGCACCAGGAGAGGGACTATTCGTTGAGTTTTAGAAACCTTTCGTATTCACAGTGTGTCCGTTCTCTAGGTTTCCCGTACATGTTATAGCTGTAGTAATATTCCCTTCAACCTGGAGAGTTGGGACCCATGGAATGGGAGCCAGGCATTTGTGCTGTAAACATGTTGCATTTGCTCACCCAATCTCACCAATCCTCTCAGTCCCAAGTGTCCAGCCTTATGCCACATCCAGCTGTCATTGTAGATAGGGTCATTCCAGGTTTCATCAGAGACCCTGAAGGAATTGTAAAGAATTTCCCAGTTTTTTTGTTTTGTTTTTGAAATTCCTTTTTATAGTGGGTTTGAGCTGATTCTCGCTGCCATGTTTATGCCAGTCTAGACTCACTTGATTCCCTTACGGAGACATATCAATCCATAGGTTTTAAGATTCTTACTAGTCAGATATATTCCTCTGCGGGAAATACGGCGTTTTGAGTCCCTTTCACTGAGGAAGGTGTAGGTCTTGTCTATTCCATAGTTGGTTTTTGGAACGGTACCTGTGCTTATATCAAACTCTGGTTTTATGCATCACCCCACCTCTCCTTCCCCCTTAAGCAGGCATAAGAGTGTTTTCTAAATGTGAGACACTGTTCTCTTTACTAACTCAGTTCAAGTGTAGCCATGTTTACAGGATCTTCATAAGTGATATTTTTGATAAGTTACTTTTTCTGTGTAACTTATTTCACTTAGAATCATCGTACCTGAATCCACCCATTTTGCTGCTACTGGTCTTATGACATTGATTTCATGGCTGAGGGATATTCCATCGTACGTAAGTACCACACTTTTTTGAACCATTTTTATATTTCCTGGGATATTTAAGGTGTACACAAGTTGAGGTCCTTGTAAGCAGTGCAGCCCTGAATTTTGGCGTGGCTCTGTCTTATTGATTTTCAGTTTTCCCAAGGTATATTCCCTAGACTGGAAGTGCCCTTGGCTCTGTAGCTCTGTTGTTTACTTGTTTTAGGGAACACAATGCACTCCTCCAGAGAGGCAATTGGCAATTTACATCCCACCCATCAGCATAACAAGGCTCCCTGTTCTCCAGTGCCTGTCGTGCCTTTCTGGTTTTTACACATTTTGTGGATGTCCCTTTTGACCGGTGGGAAGTGATACTTCTTTGTAGTGCAGATTTGCATTGCCCGCTTGCTTGCTTGGCCAAAAAGGGCGTATGCGTTTTCTCCTGAATATATTCAGGAGAAAACACATATGCCCTTTTTGGCCAAGTGCATCATATTCGAAGTTGTGTCCCTCTTCTTGTGCTTTAAAGGCGATTCCAACGTACCTCTTGAAATCTGTTTCCTGCTATTCTGCCTCGCTTTCAAGTCCGCCTCGTTGCCTTCCCTCAACAGATTTTTGGATGATAGTTGTCCTTTATTACTCGGCCAGTTTGTGAATTGCTGTGCCCCTGAGCTCCATTTTTCAACTCGTTTTTGGTGAGCTGACCGCAAGTCCAAAATTTTGGTTCAGGACCTATACTGGTTCCTGGTGGGTGGCTGAGACTTTGGTTAATTCTTCTTCCTGCCGGGAAATTACAGTGTAATGTGCCCGTCCAAATGCCTAACAGCTACTCTCTCATTGGTTCTCCCTCTTCCCTTTCATCCTCTGCCAAATTGGAAACCTGTGCGAACCAGGAGGTTAAAGAGGCTGTCTCTCCAAGTTGGGAGGTTGATAGTAAAGCAGATGGAAAGTCAAACCGGAGCACCAGGAGAGGGACTATTCGTTGAGTTTTAGAAACCTTTCGTATTCACAGTGTGTCAGTTCTCTAGGTTTCCCGTACATGTTATAGCTGTAGTAATATTCCCTTCAACCTGGAGAGTTGGGACCCATGGAATGGGAGCCAGGCATTTGTGCTGTAAACATTCTGCATTTGCTCACCCAATCTCACCAATCCTCTCAGTCCCAAGTGTCCAGCCTTATGCCACATCCAGCTGTCATTGTAGATACGGTCATTCCAGGTTTCATCAGAGACCCTGAAGGAATTGTAAAGAATTTCCCAGTTTTTTTGTTTTGTTTTTGAAATTCCTTTTTATAGTGTGTTTGAGCTGATTCTCGCTGCCATGTTTATGCCAGTCTAGACACACTTGATTCCCTTATGGAGACATATCAATCCATAGGTTTTAAGATTCTTAGTAGTCAGATATATTCCTCTGCGGGAAATATGGGGCTTTGAATCCCTTTCACTGAGGAAGATGTAGGTCTTGTCTATTCCATAGTTGGTTTTTGGAACGGTACCTGTGCTTATATCAAACTCTGGTTTTATGCATCACCCCACCTCTCCTTCCCCCTTAAGCAGGCATAAGAGTGTTTTCTAAATGTGAGACACTGTTCCATTTACTAACTCAGTTCAAGTGTAGCCATGTTTACAGGATCTTCATAAGTGATATTTTATGATAAGTTACTTTTTCTGTGTAACTTATTTCACTTAGAATCATCGTACCTGAATCCACCCATTTTGCTGCTACTGGTCTTATGACATTGATTTCATGGCTGAGGGATATTCCATCGTACGTAAGTACAACACTTTTTTGAACCATTTTTATATTTCCTGGGATATTTAAGGTGTACACAAGTTGAGGTCCTTGTAAGCAGTGCAGCCCTAAATTTTGGCGTGGCTCTGTCTTATTGATTTTCAGTTTTCCCAAGGTATATTCCCTAGACTGGAAGTGCCCTTGGCTCTGTAGCTCTGTTGTTTACTTGTTTTAGGGAACACAATGCACTCCTCCAGAGAGGCAGTTGGCAATTTACATCCCGCCCATCAGCATAACAAGGCTCCCTGTTCTCCAGTGCCTGTCGTGCCTTTCTGGTTTTTACACATTTTGTGGATGTCCCTTTTGACCGGTGGGAAGTGATACTTCTTTGTAGTGCAGATTTGCATTGCCCGCTTGCTTGCTTGGCCAAAAAGGGCGTATGCGTTTTCTCCTGAATATATTCAGGAGAAAACGCATACGCCCTTTTTGGCCAAGTGCATCATATTCGAAGTTGTGTCCCTCTTCTTGTGCTTTAAAGGCGATTCCAACGTACCTCTTGAAATCTGTTTCCTGCTATTCTGCCTCGCTTTCAAGTCCGCCTCGTTGCCTTCCCTCAACAGATTTTTGGATGATAGTTGTCATTTATTACTCGGCCAGTTTGTGAATTGATGTGCCCCTGAGCTCCATTTTTCAACACGTTTTTGGTGAGCTGACAGCAAGTCCAAAATTTTGGTTCAGGACCTATACTGGTTCCCGGTGGGTGGCTGAGACTTTGGTTAATACTTCTTCCTGCCGGGAAGTTACAGTGATATGTGCCCGTCCAAATGTCTAACAGCTACTCTCTCATTGGTTCTCCCTCTTCCCTTTCATCCTCTGCCAAATTGGAAACCTGTGCGAACCAGGAGGTTAAAGGGGCTGTCTCTCCAATTTGGGAGATTGATAGTAAAGCAGATGGAAAGTCAAACCGGAGCACCAGGAGAGGGTCTATTCGTTGAGTTTTAGAAATCTTTCGTATTCACAGTGTGTCCGTTCTCTAGGGTTCCCGTACATGTTATAGCTGTAGTAATATTCCCTTCAACCTGGAAAGTTGGGACCCATGGAATGGGTGCCATGCATTATTGCTTTAACGGGTCTGCATTTGCTCACCCAATCTCACCAATCCTCTCAGTCCCAAGTGTGCAGCCTTAAGCCACATCCAGCTGTCGTTGTAGATAGGGTCATTCCAGGTTTCATCAGAGACCGAGAAGGAATTGTAAAGAATTTCCCAGTTTTTTTTTTTTTTTTTTGAAACTCCTTTTTATACTGGTTTTGAGCTGATTCTCGCTGCCATGTTTATGCCAGTCTAGACACACTTGATTCCCTTAAGGAGACATATCAATACATAGGTTTTAAGATTCTTACTAGTCAGATATATTCCTCTGCAGGAAATAAGGGATTTTGAGATCCTTTCACTGAAGAAAGTGTAGGTCTTGTCTATTCCATAGTTGGTTTTTGGAGTGGTACCTGTGCTTATATCAAACTCTGGGTTTATGCATCACCCCACCTCTCCTTCCCCCTTAAGCAGGCATAAGAGTGTTTTCTAAATGTGAGACTCTGTTCTCTTTCCTAACTCAGTTCAAGTGTAGCCATGTTTACAGGATCTTCATGAGTGATATCTTATGATAAGTTTCTTTTTCTGTGTGACTTATCTCACTTAGAATCATCGTACCTGAATGCACTCATTTTGCTGCTACTTGTCTTATGACATTTATTTAATGGCTCAGGGATATTCCATCGTACATAAGGACCACAATTTTTTGAAGCATTTTTATATTTCCTGGGATATTTAAGGTGTACCCAAGTTGAGGTTCTTGTAAGCAGTGCAGCCCTAAATTTTGGGCTGGCTCTGTCTTATTGAGTTTCAGTTTTCCCAAGGTATATTCCCTAGACTGGAAGTGCCCTTGGCTCTGTAGATCTGTTGTTTACTTGTTTTAGGGAACACAATGCACTCTTCCAGAGAGGCTGTTGGCAATTTACATCCCGCCCATCAGCATAACAAGGCTCCCTGTTCTCCAGGGCCTGTCTTGCCTTTCTGGTTTTTACAAATTTTGTGGATGTCGCTTTTGACCGGTGAAAAGTGATACTTCTTTGTAGCGCAGATTTGCATTGCCCGCTTGCTTGCTTGGCCAAAAAGGGCGTATGCGTTTTCTCCTGAATATATTCAGGAGAAAACGCATACGCCCTTTTTGGCCAAGTGCATCATTGTCGAAGTTGTGCCCCTCTTCCTGTGCTTTAAAGGTGATTCCAACGTACCTCTTGAAATCTGTTTCCTGCTATTCTGCCTCACTTTCAAGTCCGCCTCGTTGCCTTCCCTCAACAGATTTTTGGACGATAGTTTTCCTTTATTACTCGGCCAGTTTGTGAATTGCTGTGCCCCTGAGCTCCATTTTTCAACTCGTTTTTTGTGAGCTGACCGCAAGTCCAAAATTTTGGTTCAGGACCTATGCTGGTTCCCGATGCGGGGCTGAGACTTTGGATAATTTTTCTTCCTGCCGGGAAGTTAGAGTGATATGTGCCCGTCCAAATGCCTCACAGCTACTGTCTCATTGGTTCTCCCTCTTCCCTTTCATCCTCTGCCAAATTGGCAACCTGTGCGAACCAGGAGGTTAAAGGGTCTGTCTCTCCAAGTTGGGAGGTTGATAGTAAAGCAGATGGAATGTCAAACCGGAGCACCAGGAGATGGACTATTCGTTGCGTTTTAGAAACCTTTCGTATTCACAGTGTGTCCGTTCTCTAGGTTTCCCGTACATGTTATAGCTGTAGTAATATTCCCTTCAACCTGGAGAGTAGGGATCCATGGAATGTGTGCCATGCATTATTGCTTTAAAGTGTCTGCATTTGCTCACCCAATCTCACCAATCCTCTCAGTCCCAAGTGTCCAGCCTTATGCCACATCCAGCTGTCGTTGTAGATTGGGTCATTCCAGGTTTCATCAGAGACCCTGAAGGAATTGTAAAGAATTTCCCAGTTTTTTTGTTTTGTTTTTGAAATTCCTTTTTATAGTGGGTTTGAGCTGATTCTCGCTGCCATGTTTATGCCAGTCTAGACACACTTGATTCCCTTACGGAGACATATCAATACATAGGTTTTAAGATTCTTACTAGTCAGATATATTCCTCTGCTGGAAATATGGGGTTTTGAGTCCCTTTCACTGAGGAAGGTGTAGGTCTTGTTTATTCCATAGTTGGTTTTTGGAACGGTACCTGTGCTTATATCAAACTCTGGTTTTATGCATCACCCCACCTCTCCTTCCCCCTTAAGCAGGCATAAGAGTGTTTTCTAAATGTGAGACACTGTTCTCTTTCCTAACTCAGTTCAAGTGTAGCCATGTTTACAGGATCTTCATAAGTGATATCTTATGATAAGTTTCTTTTTCTGTGTGACTTATTTCACTTAGAATCATCGTACCTGAATCCACCCATTTTGCTGTTACTGGTCTTATGACATTGATTTCATGGCTGAGGGATATTCCATCGTACGTAAGTACCACAATTTTTTGAACCATTTTTATATTTCCTGGGATATTTAAGGCGTACCCAAGTTGAGGTCCTTGTAAGCAGTGCAGCCCTAAATTTTGGGGTGGCTCTGTCTTATTGATTTTCTCTTTTCCCAAGGTACATTCCCTAGACTGGAAGTGCCCATGGCTCTGTAGCTCTGTTGTTTACTTGTTTTAGGGAACACAATGCACTCCTCCAGAGAGGCAGTTGGCAATTTACATCCCGCCCATCAGCATAACAAGGATCCCTGTTCTCCAGGGCCTGTCTTGCCTTTCTGGTTTTTACATATTTTGTGGATGTCCCTTTTGACCGGTGGAAAGTGATACTTCTTTGTAGTGCAGATTTGCATTCCCCGCTTGCTTGCTTGGCCAAAAAGGGCGTATGCGTTTTCTCCTGAATATATTCATGAGAAAACTCATACGCCCTTTTTGGCCAAGTGCATCATTGTCGAAGTTGTGCCCCACTTCCTGTGCTTTAAAGGCGATTCCAACGTACCTCTTGAAATCTGTTTCCTGCTATACTGCCTCGCTTTCAAGTCCGACTCGTTGCCTTCCCTCAACAGATTTTTGGACGATAGTTGTCCTTTATTACTCGGCCAGTTTGTGAATTGCTGTGCCCTTGAGCTCCATTTTTCAACTCGTTTTTGGTGAGCTGACCGCAAGTCCAAAATTATGGTTCAGGACCTATGCTGGTTCCCGGTGGGGGGCTGAGACTGTGGTTAATTCTTCTTTCTGCCTGGAAATTACAGTGATATGTGCCCGTCCAAATGCCTAACAGCTACTGTCTCATTGGTTCTCCCTCTTCCCTTTCATCCTCTGCCAAATTGACAACCTGTGCGAACCAGGAGGTTAAAGGGTCTGTCTCTCCAAGTTGGGAGGTTGATAGTAAAGCAGATGGAAAGTCAAACCGGAGCACCAGGAGAGGGACTATTCGTTGAGTTTTAGAAACCTTTCGTATTCACAGTGTGTCCGTTCTCTAGGTTTCCCGTACATGTTATAGCTGTAGTAATATTCCCTTCAACCTGGAGAGTTGGGACCCATGGAATGGGTGCCTGGCATTTGTGCTTGAAAGGGTCTGCATTTGCTCACCCAATCTCACCAATCCTCTCAGGCCCAAGTGTCCCTCCTTATGCCACATCCAGCTGTCATTGTAGATAGGGTCATTCCAGGTTTCATCAGAGACCCTGAAGGAATTGTAAAGAATTTCCCAGTTTTTTTGTTTTGTTTTTGAAATTCCTTTTTATAGTGGGTTTGAGCTGATTCTCGCTGCCATGTTTATGCCAGTCTAGACACACTTGATTCCCTTACGGAGACATATCAATACATAGGTTTTAAGATTCTTACTAGTCAGATATATTCCTCTGCGGGAAATATGGGGTTTTGAGTCCCTTTCACTGAGGAAGCTGTAGGTCTTGTGTATTCCATAGTTGGTTTTTGGAACGGTACCTGTGCTTATATCAAACTCTGGTTTTATGCATCACCCCACCTCTCCTTCCCCCTTAAGCAGGCATAAGAGTGTTTTCTAAATGTGAGACACTGTTCTCTTTCCTAACTCAGTTCAAGTGTAGCCATGTTTACAGGATCTTCATAAGTGATATCTTATGATAAGTTTCTTTTTCTCTGTGACTTATTTCACTTAGAATCATCGTACCTGAATCCACCCATTTTGCTGCTACTGGTCTTATGACATTGATTTCATGGCTGAGGGATACTCCATCGTACGTAAGTACCACAAATTTTTGAACCAGTTTTATATTTCCTGGGATATTTAAGGTGTACCCAAGTTGAGGTCCTTGTAAGCAGTGCAGCCCTAAATTTTGGGGTGGCTCTGTCTTATTGATTTTCAGTTTTCCCAAGGTATATTCCTTGACTGGAAGTACCCTTGGCTCTGTAGCTCTGTTGTTTACTTGTTTTAGGGAACCCAATGCACTCCTCCAGACAGGCAGTTGGCTATTTACATCCCGCCCATCAGCATAACAAGGCTCCCTGTTCTCCAGTGCCTGTCTTGCCTTTCTGGTTTTTACACATTTGGTGGATGTCCCTTTTGACCGGTGGGAAGTGATATTTCTTTGTAGTGCAGATTTGCATTGCCCGCTTGCTTCCTTGACCAAAAAGGGCGTATGCGTTTTCTCCTTAATATATTCAGGAGAATACGCATACGCCCTTTTTGGCCAAGTGCATCATTGTCGAAGTTGTGCCCCTCTTCCTGTGCTTTAAAGGCGATTCCAACGTACCTCTTGAAATCTGTTTCCTGCTATTCTGCCTCGCTTTCAAGTCCGCCTCATTGCCTTCCCTCAACAGATTTTTGGACGATAGTTGTCCTTTATGACTCTGCCAGTTTGTGCATTGCTGTGACCTTGAGCTCCATTTTTCAACTCGTTTTTTGTGAGCTGACCGCATGTCCAAAATTTTGGTTCAGGACATATGCTGGTTCCCGGTGGGTGGCTGAGACTTTGGTTAATTCTTCTTCCTGCCGAGAAATTAGAGTAATATGTGCCCGTCCAAATGCCTAACAGCTACTCTCTCATTGGTTCTCCCTCTTCCCTTTCATCCTCTGAAAAATTGGCAACATCTGCGAACCAGGAGGTTAAAGGGTCTGTCTCTCCAAGTTGGGAGGTTGATAGTAAAGCAGATGGAAAGCCAAACAGGAGCACCAGGAGAGGGACTATTCGTTGAGTTTTAGAAACCTTTCATATTCACAGTGTGTCCGTTCTCTAGGTTTCCCGTACATGTTATAGCTGTAGTATTATTCCCTTCAACATGGAGAGTTGGGACCCATGGAATGGGTGTCAGGCATTTGTGCTTTAAAGGGTCTGCATTTGCTCACCCAATCTCACCAGTCGTCTCAGTCCCAAGTGTCCCTCCTTATGCCACATCCAGCTGTCATTGTAGATAGGGTCATTCCAGGTTTCATCAGAGACCCTAAAGGAATTGTAAAGAATTTCCCAGTTTTTTTTTTTTTTTTCTTTTTGAAATTCCTTTTTATAGTGGGTTTGAGCTGATTCTCGCTGCCATGTTTATGCCAGTCTAGACACACTTGATTCCCGTATGGAGCCATATCAATACGTAGGTTTTAAGATTCTTACTAGTCAGATATATTCCTCTGCGGGAAATATGGGGTTTTGAGTCCCTTTCACTGAGGAAGGTGTAGGTCTTGTCTATTCCATAGTTGGTTTTTGGAACGGTACCTGTGCTTATATCAAACTCTGGTTTTATACATAACCCCACCTCTCCTTCCCCCTTAAGCATGTATAAGAGTGTTTTCTAAATGTGAGACACTGTTCTCTTTCCTAACTAAGTTCAAGTGTAGCCATGTTACAGGATCTTCATAAGTGATATCTTATGATAAGTTTCTTTTTCTGTGTGACTTATTTCACTTAGAATCATCGTACCTGAATCCACCCATTTTGCTGCTACTGGTCTTATGACATTGATTTCATGGCTGAGGGATATTCCATCGTACGTAAGTACCACAATTTTTTGAACCATTTTTATATTCCCTGGGATATTTAAGGTGTACCCAAGTTGAGGTCCTTGTAAGCAGTGCAGCCCTAAATATTGGGGTGGCTCTGTCTTATTGATTTTCAGTTTTCCCAAGGTATATTCCCTAGACTGGAAGTGCCCTTGGCTCTGTAGCTCTGTTCTTTACTTGTTTTAGGGAACACAATGCACTCCTCCAGAGAGGCAGTTGGCAATTTACATCCCGCCCATCAGCATAACAAGGCTTCCTGTTCTCCAGGGCCTGTCTTGCCTTTCTGGTTTTTACACATTTTGTGGATGTCCCTTTTGACCGGAGGGAAGTGATACTTCTTTGTAGTGCAGATTTGCATTGCCCGCTTGCTTCCTTGACCAAAAAGGGCGTATGCGTTTTCTCCTTAATATATTCAGGAGAATACGCATACGCCCTTTTTGGCCAAGTGCATCATTGTCGAAGTTGTGCCCCTCTTCCTGTGCTTTAAAGGCGATTCCAACGTACCTCTTGAAATCTGTTTCCTGCTATTCTGCCTCGCTTTCAAGTCCGCCTCATTGCCTTCCCTCAACAGATTTTTGGACGATAGTTGTCTTTTATGACTCTGCCAGTTTGTGCATTGCTGTGACCTTGAGCTCCATTTTTCAACTCGTTTTTTGTGAGCTGACCGCATGTCCAAAATTTTGGTTCAGGACATATGCTGGTTCCCGGTGGGTGGCTGAGACTTTGGTTAATTCTTCTTCCTGCCGTGAAATTAGAGTAATATGTGCCCGTCCAAATGCCTAACAGCTACTCTCTCATTGGTTCTCCCTCTTCCCTTTCATCCTCTGAAAAATTGGCAACATCTGCGAACCAGGAGGTTAAAGGGTCTGTCTCTCCAAGTTGGGAGGTTGATAGTAAAGCAGATGGAAAGCCAAACAGGAGCACCAGGAGATGGACTATTCGTTGAGTTTTAGAAACCTTTCGTATTCACAGTGTGTCCGTTCTCTAGGTTTCCCGTACATGTTATAGCTGTAATATTATTCCCTTCAACCTGGAGAGTTGGGACCCATGGAATGGGTGTCAGGCATTTGTGCTTTAAAGGGTCTGCATTTGCTCACCCAATCTCACCAGTCGTCTCAGTCCCAAGTGTCCCTCCTTATGCCACATCCAGCTGTCATTGTAGATAGGGTCATTCCAGGTTTCATCAGAGACCCTAAAGGAATTGTAAAGAATTTCCCAGTTTTTTTTTTTTTTTCTTTTTGGAATTCCTTTTTATAGTGGGTTTGAGCTGATTCTCGCTGCCATGTTTATGCCAGTCTAGACACACTTGATTCCCTTACAGAGACATATCAATACATAGGTTTTAAGATTCTTACTAGTCAGATACATTCCTCTGAGGGAAATATGGGGTTTTGAGTCCCTTTCACTGAGGAAGGTGTAGGTCTTGTCTATTCCATAGTTGGTTTTTGGAACGGTACCTGTGCTTATATCAAACTCTGGTTTTATACATAACCCCACCTCTCCTTCCCCCTTAAGCAGGTATAAGAGTGTTTTCTAAATGTGAGACACTGTTCTCTTTCCTAACTAAGTTCAAGTGTAGGCATGTTACAGGATCTTCATAAGTGATATCTTATGATAAGTTTCTTTTTCTGTGTGACTTATTTCACTTAGAATCATCGTACCTGAATCCACCCATTTTGCTGCTACTGGTCTTATGACATTGATTTCATGGCTGAGGGATATTCCATCGTACGTAAGTACCACAATTTTTTGAACCATTTTTATATTCCCTGGGATATTTAAGGTGTACCAAAGTTGAGGTCCTTGTAAGCAGTGCAGCCCTAAATATTGGTGTGGCTCTGTCTTATTGATTTTCAGTTTTCCCAAGGTATATTCCCTAGACTGGAAGTGCCCTTGGCTCTGTAGCTCTGTTCTTTACTTGTTTTAGGGAACACAATGCACTCCTCCAGAGAGGCAGTTGGCAATTTACATCCCGCCCATCAGCATAACAAGGATTCCTGTTCTCCAGGGCCTGTCTTGCCTTTCTGGTTTTTACAAATTTTGTGGATGTCCCTTTTGACCGGAGGGAAGTGATACTTCTTTCTAGTGCAGATTTGCATTGCCCGGTTGTTTGCTTGGCCAAAAAGGGCGTATGCGTTTTCTCCTGAATATATTCAGGAGAAAACGCATACGCCCTTTTTGGCCAAGTGCATCATTGTCGAAGTTGTGCCCCACTTCCTGTGCTTTAAAGGCGATTCCAACGTACCTCTTGAAATCTGTTTCCTGCTATTCTGCCTCGCTTTCAAGTCCGCCTCGTTGCCTTCCCTCAACAGATTTTTGGACGATAGTTGTCCTTTATTCCTCGGCCAGTTTTTGAATTGCTGTGCCCCTGAGCTCCATTTTTCAACTCGGTTTTGGTGAGCTGACCGCAAGTCCAAAATTTTGGTTCAGGACCTATACTGGTTCCCGGTGGGGGGCTGAGACTTTGGTTAATTCTTCTTCCTGCCGGGAAATTACAGTGATATGTGCCCGTTCAAATGCCTAACAGCTACTCTCTCATTGGTTCTCCCTTTTCCCTTTCATCCTCTGTCAAATTGGAAACCTGTGCGAACCAGGAGGTTAAAGGTGCTGTCTCTCCAAGTTGGGAGGTTGATAGTAAAGTAGATGGAAAGTCAAACCGGAGCACCAGGAGAGGGACTATTCGTTGAGTTTTAGAAACCTTTCGTATTCACAGTGTGTCCGTTCTCTAGGTTTCCGGTACATGTTATAGCTGTAGTAATATTCCCTTCAACCTGGAGAGTTGGGACTCATGGAATGGGTGCCAGGCATTTGTGCTTTAAAGGTTCTGCATTTGCTCACCCAATCTCACCAATCCTCTCAGTCCCAAGTGTCCCTCCTTATGCCACATCCAGCTGTCATTTTAGATAGGGTCATTCCAGGTTTCATCAGAGACCATGAAGGAATTGTAAAGAATTTCTCCATTTTTTTGTTTTGTTTTTGAAATTCCTTTTTATAGTGGGTTTGAGCTGATTCTCGCTGCCATGTTTATGCCAGTCTAGACACACTTGATTCCCTTATGGAGATATATCAATACATAGGTTTTAAGATTCTTACTAGTCAGATATATTCCTCTGCGGGAAATATGGGGTTTTGAGTCCCTTTCACTGAGGAAGGTGTAGGTCTTGTCTATTCCATAGTTGGTTTTTGGAACGGTACTTGTGCTTATATCAAACTCTGGTTTTATGCATCACCCCACCTCTCCTTCCCCCTTAAGCAGGCATAAGAGTGTTTTCTAAATGTGAGACACTGTTCTATTTCCTAACTCAGTTCAAGTGTAGCCATGTTTACAGGATCTTCATAAGTGATATCTTATGATAAGTTTCTTTTTCTGTGTGACTTATTTCACTTAGAATCATCGTACCTGAATCCACCCATTTTGCTGCTACTGGTCTTATGACATTGATTTCATGGCTGAGGGATATTCCATCGTACGTAAGTACCACAATTTTTTGAACCATTTTTATATTTCCTGGGATATTTAAGGTGTACCCAAGTTGAGGTCCTTGTAAGCAGTGCAGCCCTAAATTTTGGGGTGGCTCTGTCTTATTGATTTTCAGTTTTCCAAAGGTATATTCCCTAGACTGGAAGTGCCCTTGGCTCTGTAGCTCTGTTCTTTACTTGTTTTAGGGAACACAATGCACTCCTACAGAGAGGCAGTTGGCAATTTACATACCGCCCATCAGCATAACAAGGCTCCCTGTTCTCCAGGGCCTGTCTTGCCTTTCTGGTTTTTACACATTTTGTGGATGTCCCTTTTGACCGGTGGGAAGTGATACTTCTTTGTAGTGCAGATTTGCATTGCCTGCTTGCTTGCTTGGCCAAAAAGGGTGTATGCGTTTTCTCCTGAATATATTCAGGAGAAAACGCATACGCCCTTTTTGGCCAAGTGCATCATTGTCGAAGTTGTGCCCCTCTTCCTGTGCTTTAAAGGCGATTCCAACGTACCTCTTGAAATCTGTTTCCTGGTATTCTGCCTCGCTTTCAAGTCCGCCTCGTTGCCTTCCCTCAACTGATTTTTGGACGATAGTTGTCCTTTATTACTCGGCCTGTTTGTGAATTGCTGTGCCCCTGAGCTCCATTTTTCAACTCGTTTTTGGTGAGCTGACCGCATGTCCAAAATTTTGGTTCAGGACCTATACTGCTTCCCGGTGGGTGGCTGAGACTTTGGTTAATTCTTCTTCCTGCCGGGAAATTACAGTGATATGTGCCCGTCCATATGCCTAACAGCTACTCTCTCATTGGTTCTCCCTCTTCCCTTTCATCCTCTGCCAAATTGGCACCCTGTGCGAACCAAGAGGTTAAAGGGGCTCTCTCTCCAAGTTGGGAGGTTGATAGTAAAGCAGATGGAAAGTCAAACCGGAGCACCCGGAGAAGGATTATTCGTTGAGTTTTAGAAAACTTTCGTATTCACAGTGTGTCCGTTCTCTAGGTTTCCCGTACATGTAATAACTGTAGTAATATTCCCTACAACCTGGAGAGTTGGGACCCATGGAATGGGTGCCATGCATTATTGCTTTAAAGGGTCTGCATTTGCTCAGCCTATCTCACCAATCCTCTCAGTCCCAAGTGTCCAGCCTTATGCCACATCCAGCTGTCGTTGTAGATAGGGTCATTCCAGGTTTCATCAGAGACACTGAAGGAATTGTAAAGAATTTCCCAGTTTTTTTGTTTTGTTTTTGAAATTCCTTTTTATAGTGGGTTTGAGCTGATTCTCGCTGCCATGTTTATGCCAGTCTAGACACACTTGATTCCCTTACGCAGACATATCAATACATAGGTTTTAAGATTTTTGCTAGTCAGATATATTCCTCTGTGGGAAATATGGGGTTTTGAGTCCCTTTCACTGAGGAAGGTGTAGGTCTTTTCTATTCCATAGTTGGTTTTTGGAACGGTACCTATGCTTATATCAAACTCTGGTTTTATGCATCACCCCACCTCTCCTTCCCCCTTAAGCAGGCATAAGAGTGTTTTCTAAATGTGAGATACTGTTCTCTTTCCTAACTCAGTTCAAGTGTAGCCATGTTTACAGGATCTTCATAAGTGATATCTTATGATAAGTTTATTTTTCTGTGTGACTTATTTCACTTAGAATCATCGTACCTGAATCCACCCATGTTGCTGCTACTGGTCTTATGACATTGATTTCATGGCTGAGGGATATTCCATCGTACGTAAGTACCACAATTTTTTGAACCATTTTTATATTTCCTGGGATATTTAAGGTGTACCCAAGTTGAGGTCCTTGTAAGCAGTGCAGCCCTAAATTTTGGGGTGGCTCTGTGTTATTGATTTTCTGTTTTCCCAAAGTATATTTCCTAGACTGGAAGTGCCCTTGGCTCCGTAGCTCTATTGTATACTTGTTTTAGGGAACACTACGTACTCCTCCAGAGAGGCAGTTGGCAATGTACATCCCGCCCATCAGCATAACAAGGCTCACTGTTCTCCAGGGCCTGTCTTGCCTTTCTGGTTTTTACACATTTTGTGGATGTCCCTTTTGACCGGTGGGAAGTGATACTTCTTTGTAGTGCAGATTTGCATTGCCCGCTTCCTTGCTTGGCCAAAAAGGGCGTATGCGTTTTCTCCTGAATATATTCAGGAGAAAACGCATACGCCCTTTTTGGCCAAGTGCATCATTGTCGAAGTTGTGCCCCTCTTCCTGTGCTTTAAAGGCGATTCCAACGTACCTCTTGAAATCTGTTTCCTGCTATTCTGCCTCGCTTTCAAGTCCGCCTCGTTGCCTTCCCTCAACAGATTTTTGGACGATAGTTGTCCTTTATTACTCGGCCAGTTTGTGAATTGCTGTGCCCCTGAGCTCCATTTTTCAACTCGTTTTTGGTGAGCTGACCGCAAGTCCAAAATTTTGGTTCAGGACCTATACTGGTTCCCGGTGGGGGGCTGAGACTTTGGTTAATTCTTCTTCCTGCCGGGAAATTACAGTGCTATGTGCCTGTCCAAATGCCTAACAGCTACTCTCTCATTGGTTCTCCCTCTTCCCTTTCATCCTCTGCAAAATTGGCAACCTGTGTGAACCAGGAGGTTAAAGGGGCTGTCTCTCCAAGTTGGGAGGTTGATAGTAAAGCAGATGTAAAGTCAAACCGGAGCACCAGGAGAGGGATTATTCGTTGAGTTTTAGAAAACTTTCGTATTCACAGTGTGTCCGTTCTCTAGGTTTCCCGTACATGTTATAGCTGTAGTAATATTCCCTTCAACCTGGAGAGTTGGGACCCATGGAATGGGTGCCAGGCATTTGTGCTTTAAAGGTTCTGCATTTGCTCACCCAATCTCACCAATCGTCTCAGTCCCAAGTGTCCCTCCTTATGCCACATCCAGCTGTCATTGTAGATATGGTCATTCCAGGTTTCATCAGAGACCCTGAAGGAATTGTAAAGAATTTCCCAGTTTTTTTTGTTTTGTTTTTGAAATTCCTTTTTATAGTGGGTTTGAGCTGATTCTCGCTGCCATGTTTATGACAGTCTAGACACACTTGATTCCCTTACGGAGACATATCAATCCATAGGTTTTAAGATTCTTACTAGTCAGATATATTCCTCTGCGGGAAATATGGGGTTTTGAGTCCCTTTCACTGAGGTAGGTGTAGGTCTTGTCTATACCATAGTTGGTTTTTGGAACGGTACTTGTGCTTTTATCAAACTCTGGTTTTATGCATCACCCCACCTCTCCTTCCCCCTTAAGCAGGCATAAGAGTGTTTTCTAAATGTGAGACACTGTTCTCTTTCCTAACTCAGTTCAAGTGTAGTCATGTTTACAGGATCTTCATAAGTGATATCTTATGATAAGTTTCTTTTTCTCTGTGACTTATTTCACTTAGAATCATCGTACCTGAATCCACCCATTTTGCTGCTACTGGTCTTATGACATTGATTTCATGGCTGAGGGATATTCCATCGTACGTAAGTACCACAATTTTTTGAACCATTTTTATATTTCCTGGGATATTTAAGGTGTACCCAAGTTGCGGTCCTTGTAATCAGTGCAGCCCTAAATTTTGGGGTGGCTCTGTCTTATTGATTTTCAGTTTTCCCAAGGTATATTCCGTAGACTGGAAGTGCCCTTGGCTCTGTAGCTCTTTTCATTACTTGTTTTAGGGAACACAATGTACTCCTCCGGAGAGGCAGTTGGCAATTACATCCCGCCCATCAACATAACAAGGCTCCCTATTCTCCAGGTCCTGTCTTGCCTTTCTGGTTTTTACACATTTTGTGGATGTCCCTTTGGACCGGTGGGAAGTGATACTTCTTTGTAGTGCAGATTTGCATTGCCCGCTTGCTTGCTTGGCCAAAAAGGGCGTATGCGTTTTCTCCTGAATATATTCAGGAGAAAACGCATACGCCCTTTTTGGCCAAGTGCATCATTGTCGAAGTTGTGCCCCTCTTCCTGTGCTTTAAAGGCGATTCCAACGTACCTCTTGAAATCTGTTTCCTGCTATTCTGCCTCGCTTTCAAGTCCGCCCCGTTGCCTTCCCTCAACAGATTTTTGGACGATAGTTGTCCTTTATTACTCGGCCAGTTTGTGAAATGCTGTGCCCCTGAGCTCCATTTTTCAACTCGTTTTTGGTGAGCTGACCGCAAGTCCAAAATTTTGGTTCAGGACTTATACTGGTTCCCGGTGGGTGGCTGAGACTTTGGTTAATTCTTCTTCCTGCCAGGAATTTACAGTGATATGTGCCTGTCCAAATGCCTAACAGCTACTCTCTCATTGGTTCTCCCTTTTCCCTTTCATCCTCTGCCAAATTGGCAACCTGTGCGAACCAGGAGGTTAAAGGGGCTGTCTCTCCAAGTTGGGAGGTTGATAGAAAAGCAGATGGAAAGTCAAACCGGAGCACCAGGAGAGGGACTATTCGTTGAGTTTTAGAAACCTTTCGTAATCACAGTGTGTCCGTTCTCTAGGTTTCCCGTACATGTTATAGCTGTAGTAATATTCCCTTCAACCTGGAGAGTTGGGACCCATGGAATGGGTGCCAGGCATTTGTGCTTTAAAGGTTCTGCATTTGCTCACCCAATCTCACCAATCGTCTCAGTCCGAAGTGTCCCACCTTATGCCACATCCAGCTGTCATTGTAGATAGGGTCATTCCAGGTTTCATCAGAGACCCTGAAGGAATTGTAAAGAATTTCCCAGTTTTTTTGTTTTGTTTTTGAAATTCCTTTTTATAGTGGGTTTGAGCTGATTCTCGCTGCCATGTTTATGACAGTCTAGACACACTTGATTCCCTTACGGAGACATATCAATACATAGGTTTTAAGATTCTTACTGGTCACATATTTTCCTCTGCGGGAAATATGGGGTTTTGAGTCCCTTTCACTGAGGAAGGTGTAGGTCTTGTCTATTCCATAGTTGGTTTTTGGAACGGTACTTGTGCTTATATCAAACTCTGGTTTTATGCATCACCCCACCTCTCCTTCCCCCTTAAGCAGGCATAAGAGTGTTTTCTAAATGTGAGACACTGTTCTCTTTCCTAACTCAATTCAAGTGTAGTCATGTTTACAGGATCTTCATAAGTGATATCTTATGATAAGTTTCTTTTTCTCTGTGACTTACTTCAAGTAGAATCATCGTACCTGAATCTACCCATTTTGCTGCTAGTGGTCTTATGACATTGATTTCATGGCTGAGGGATTTTCCATCGTACGTAAGTACCACAATTTTTTGAACCATATTTATATTTCCTGGGATATTTAAGGTGTACCCAAGTTGAGGTCCTTGTAAGCAGTGCAGCCCTAAATTTTGGGGTGGCTCTGTCTTATTGATTTTCAGTTTTCCCAAGGTATATTCCCTAGACTGGAAGGGCCCTTGGCTCTGTAGCTCTGTTGTTTACTTGTTTTAGGGAACACAATGCACTCCTCCAGAGAGGCAGTTGGCAATTTACATCCCGCCCATCAGCATAACAAGGCTCCCTGTTCTCCAGGGCCTGTCTTGCCTTTCTGCTTTTTACACATTTTGTGGATGTCCCTTTTGACCGGTGGGAAGTGATACTTCTTTGTAGTGCAGATTTGCATTGCCCGCTTGCTTGCTTGGCCAAAAAGGGCGTATGCGTTTTCTCCTGAATATATTCAGGAGAAAACGCATACGCCCTTTTTGGCCAAGTGCATCATTGTCGAAGTTGTGCCCCTCTTCCTGTGCTTTAAAGGCGATTCCAACATACCTCTTGAAATCTGTTTCCTGCTATTCTGCCTCGCTTTCAAGTCCGCCTCGTTGTCTTCCCTCAACAGATTTTTGGACGATAGTTGTCCTTTATTACTCGGCCAGTTTGTGAAATGCTGTGCCCCTGAGCTCCATTTTTCAACTCGTTTTTGGTGAGCTGACCGCAAGTCCAAAATTTGGGTTCAGGACTTATACTGGTTCCCGGTGGGTGGCTGAGACTTTGTTTAATTCTTCTTCCTGCCGGGAAATTACAGTGATATGTGACCGTGCAAATGCCTAACAGCTACTCTCTCATTGGTTCTCCCTCTTCCCTTTCATCCTCTGCCAAATTGGCAACCTGTGCGAACCAGGAGGTTAAAGGGGCTGTCTCTCCAAGTTGGGAGGTTGATAGTAAAGCAGATGGAAAGTCAAACCAGAGCACCAGGAGAGGGACTATTCGTTGAGTTTTAGAAACCTTTCGTATTCACAGTGTGTCCGTTCTCTAGGTTTCCCGTACATGTTATAGCTGTAGTAATATTCCCTTCAACCTGGAGAGTTGGGACCCATGGAATGGGAGCCAGGCATTTGTGCTGTAAACATTCTGCATTTGCTCACCCAATCTCACCAATCCTCTCAGTCCCAAGTGTCCAGCCTTATGCCACATCCAGCTGTCATTGTAGATAGGGTCATTCCAGGTTTCATCAGAGACCCTGAAGTAATTGTAAAGAATTTCCCAGTTTTTTTGTTTTGTTTCTGAAATTCCTTTTTATAGTGGGTTTGAGCTGATTATCGCTGCCATGTTTATGCCAGTCTAGACACACTTGATTCCCTTACGGAGACATATCAATCCATAGGTTTTAAGATTCTTACTAGTCAGATATATTCCTCTGCGGGAAATATGGCGTTTTGAGTCCCTTTCACTGAGGAAGGTGTAGGTCTTGTCTATTCCATAGTTGGTTTTTGGAACGGTACCTGTGCTTATATCAAACTCTGGTTTTATGCATCACCCCACCTCTCCTTCCCCCTTAAGCAGGCATAAGAGTGTTTTCTAAATGTGAGACACTGTTCTCTTTACTAACTCAGTTCAAGTGTAGCCAAGTTTACAGGATCTTCATAAGTGATATCTTATGATAAGTTTCTTTTTCTGTGTAACTTATTTCACTTAGAATCATCGTACCTGAATCCACCCATTTTGCTGCTACTGGTCTTATGACATTGATTTCATGGCTGAGGGATATTCCATCGTACGTAAGTACCACACTTTTTTGAACCATTTTTATATTTCCTGGGATATTTAAGGTGTACACAAGTTGAGGTCCTTGTAAGCAGTGCAGCCCTAAATTTTGGCGTGGCTCTGTCTTATTGATTTTCAGTTTTCCCAAGGTATATTCCCTAGACTGGAAGTGCCCTTGGCTCTGTAGCTCTGTTGTTTACTTGTTTTAGGGAACACAATGCACTCCTCCAGAGAGGCAGTTGGCAATTTACATCCCGCCCATCAGCATAACAAGGCTCCCTGTTCTCCAGTGCCTGTCGTGCCTTTCTGGTTTTTACATATTTTGTGGATGTCCCTTTTGACCGGTGGGAAGTGATACTTCTTTGTAGTGCAGATTTGCACTGCCTGCTTACTTGCTTGGGCAAAAAGGGCGTATGCGTTTTTTCCTGAATATATTCAGGAGAAAACGCATACGCCCTTTTTGGCCAAGTGCATCATTGTCGAAGTTGTGCCCCTCTTCCTGTGCTTTAAAGGCGATTCCAACGTACCTCTTGAAATCTGTTTCCTGCTATTCTGCCTCGCTTTCAAGTCCGCCTCGTTGTCTTCCCTCAACAGATTTTTGGACGATAGTTGTCCTTTATTACTCGGCCAGTTTGTGAATTGCTGTGCCCCTGAGCTCCATTTTTCAACTCGTTTTTGGTGAGCTGACTGCAAGTCCAAAATTTTGGTTCAGGACCTATACTGGTTCCCGGTGGGTGGCTGAGACTTTGGTTAATTCTTCTTCCTGCCGGGAAATTACAGTGATATGTGACCGTCCAAATGCCTAACAGCTACTCTCTCATTGGTTCTCCCTCTTCCCTTTCATCCTCTGCCAAATTGGCAACCTGTGCGAACCAGGAGGTTAAAGGGGCTGTCTCTCCAAGTTGGGAGGTTGATAGTAAAGCAGATGGAAAGTCAAACCGGAGCACCAGGAGAGGGACTATTCGTTGAGTTTTAGAAACCTTTCGTATTCACAGTGTGTCCGTTCTCTAGGTTTCCCGTACATGTTATAGCCGTAGTAATATTCCCTTCAACCTGGAGAGTTGGGACCCATGGAATGGGAGCCAGGCATTTGTGCTGTAAACATTCTGCATTTGCTCACCCAATCTCACCAATCCTCTCAGTCCCAAGTGTCCAGCCTTATGCCACATCCAGCTGTCATTGTAGATAGGGTCATTCCAGGTTTCATCAGAGACCCTGAAGTAATTGTAAAGAATTTCCCAGTTTTTTTGTTTTGTTTCTGAAATTCCTTTTTATAGTGGGTTTGAGCTGATTATCGCTGCCATGTTTATGCCAGTCTAGACACACTTGATTCCCTTAGGAGACATATCAATCCATAGGTTTTAAGATTCTTACTAGTCAGATATATTCCTCTGCGGGAAATATGGCGTTTTGAGTCCCTTTCACTGAGGAAGGTGTAGGTCTTGTCTATTCCATAGTTGGTTTTTGGAACGGTACCTGTGCTTATATCAAACTCTGGTTTTATGCATCACCCCACCTCTCCTTCCCCCTTAAGCAGGCATAAGAGTGTTTTCTAAATGTGAGACACTGTTCTCTTTCGTAACTCAGTTCAAGTGTAGCCATGTTTACAGGATCTTCATAAGTGATATCTTATGATAAGTTACTTTTTCTGTGTAACTTATTTCACTTAGAATCATCGTACCTGAATCCACCCATTTTGCTGCTACTGGTCTTATGACATTGATTTCATGGCTGAGGGATATTCCATCGTACGTAAGTACCACACTTTTTTGAACCATTTTTATATTTCCTGGGATATTTAAGGTGTACACAAGTTGAGGTCCTTGTAAGCAGTGCAGCCCTAAATTTTGGCGTGGCTCTGTCTTATTGATTTTCAGTTTTCCCAAGGTATATTCCCTAGACTGGAAGTGCCCTTGGCTCTGTAGCTCTGTTGTTTACTTGTTTTAGGGAACACAATGCACTCCTCCAGAGAGGCAGTTGGCAATTTACATCCCGCCCATCAGCATAACAAGGCTCCCTGTTCTCCAGTGCCTGTCGTGCCTTTCTGGTTTTTACATATTTTGTGGATGTCCCTTTTGACCGGTGGGAAGTGATACTTCTTTGTAGTGCAGATTTGCACTGCCTGCTTACTTGCTTGGGCAAAAAGGGCGTATGCGTTTTTTCCTGAATATATTCAGGAGAAAACGCATACGCCCTTTTTGGCCAAGTGCATCATTGTCGAAGTTGTGCCCCTCTTCCTGTGCTTTAAAGGCGATTCCAACGTACCTCTTGAAATCTGTTTCCTGCTATTCTGCCTCGCTTTCAAGTCCGCCTCGTTGTCTTCCCTCAACAGATTTTTGGACGATAGTTGTCCTTTATTACTCGGCCAGTTTGTGAATTGCTGTGCCCCTGAGCTCCATTTTTCAACTCGTTTTTGGTGAGCTGACTGCAAGTCCAAAATTTTGGTTAAGGACCTATACTGGTTCCCGGTGGGTGGCTGAGACTTTGGTTAATTCTTCTTCCTGCCGGGAAATTACAGTGATATATGCCCGTCCAAATGCCTAACAGCTACTCTCTCATTGGTTCTCCCTCTTCCCTTTCATCCTCTGCCAAATTGGCAACCTGTGCGAACCAGGAGGTTAAAGGGGCTGTCTCTCCAAGTTGGGAGGTTGATAGTAAAGCAGATGGAAAGTCAAACCGGAGCACCAGGAGAGGGACTATTCGTTGAGTTTTAGAAACCTTTCGTATTCACAGGGTGTCCGTTCTCTAGGTTTCCCGTACATGTTATAGCTGTAGTAATATTCCCTTCAACCTGGAGAGTTGGGACCCATGGAATGGGAGCCAGGCATTTGTGCTGTAAACATTCTGCATTTGCTCACCCAATCTCACCAATCCTCTCAGTCCCAAGTGTCCAGCCTTATGCCACATCCAGCTGTCATTGTAGATAGGGTCATTCCAGGTTTCATCAGAGACCCTGAAGGAATTGTAAAGAATTTCCCAGTTTTTTTGTTTTGTTTTTGAAATTCCTTTTTATAGTGGGTTTGAGCTGATTCTCGCTGCCATGTTTATGCCAGTCTAGACTCACTTGATTCCCTTACGGAGACATATCAATCCATAGGTTTTAAGATTCTTACTAGTCAGATATATTCCTCTGCGGGAAATATGGCGTTTTGAGTCCCTTTCACTGAGGAAGGTGTAGGTCTTGTCTATTCCATAGTTGTTTTCTGGAACGCTACCTGTGCTTATATCAAACTCTGGTTTTATGCATCACCCCACCTCTCCTTCCCCCTTAAGCAGGCATAAGAGTGTTTTCTAAATGTGAGACACTGTTCTCTTTACTAACTCAGTTCAAGTGTAGCCATGTTTACAGGATCTTCATAAGTGATATTTTATGATAAGTTACTTTTTCTGTGTAACTTATTTCACTTAGAATCATCGTACCTGAATCCACCCATTTTGCTGCTACTGGTCTTATGACATTGATTTCATGGCTGAGGGATATTCCATCGTACGTAAGTACCACACTTTTTTGAACCATTTTTATATTTCCTGGGATATTTAAGGTGTACACAAGTTGAGGTCCTTGTAAGCAGTGCAGCCCTGAATTTTGGCGTGGCTCTGTCTTATTGATTTTCAGTTTTCCCAAGGTATATTCCCTAGACTGGAAGTGCCCTTGGCTCTGTAGCTCTGTTGTTTACTTGTTTTAGGGAACACAATGCACTCCTCCAGAGAGGCAGTTGGCAATTTACATCCCGCCCCTCAGCATAACAAGGCTGCCTGTTCTCCAGTGCCTGTCGTGCCTTTCTGGTTTTTACACATTCTGTGGATGTCCCTTTTGACCGGTGGGAAGTGATACTTCTTTGTAGTGCAGATTTGCATTGCCCGCTTGCTTGCTTGGCCAAAAAGGGCGTATGCGTTTTCTCCTAAATATATTCAGGAGAAAACGCATATGCCCTTTTTGGCCAAGTGCATCATATTCGAAGTTGTGTCCCTCTTCTTGTGCTTTAAAGGCGATTCCAACGTACCTCTTGAAATCTGTTTCCTGCTATTCTGCCTCGCTTTCAAGTCCGCCTCGTTGCCTTCCCTCAACAGATTTTTGGATGATAGTTGTCCTTTATTACTCGGCCAGTTTGTGAATTGCTGTGCCCCTGAGCTCCATTTTTCAACTCGTTTTTGGTGAGCTGACCGCAAGTCCAAAATTTTGGTTCAGGACCTATACTGGTTCCCGGTGGGTGGCTGAGACTTTGGTTAATTCTTCTTCCTGCCGGGAAATTACAGTGTAATGTGCCCGTCCAAATGCCTAACAGCTACTCTCTCATTGGTTCTCCCTCTTCCCTTTCATCCTCTGCCAAATTGGAAACCTGTGCGAACCAGGAGGTTAAAGAGGCTGTCTCTCCAAGTTGGGAGGTTGATAGTAAAGCAGATGGAAAGTCAAACCGGAGCACCAGGAGAGGGACTATTCGTTGAGTTTTAGAAACCTTTCGTATTCACAGTGTGTCAGTTCTCTAGGTTTCCCATACATGTTATAGCTGTAGTAATATTCCCTTCAACCTGGAGAGTTGGGACCCATGGAATGGGAGCCAGGCATTTGTGCTGTAAACATTCTGCATTTGCTCACCCAATCTCACCAATCCTCTCAGTCCCAAGTGTCCAGCCTTATGCCACATCCAGCTGTCATTGTAGATAGGGTCATTCCAGGTTTCATCAGAGACCCTGAAGTAATTGTAAAGAATTTCCCAGTTTTTTTGTTTTGTTTCTGAAATTCCTTTTTATAGTGGGTTTGAGCTGATTATCGCTGCCATGTTTATGCCAGTCTAGACACACTTGATTCCCTTACGGAGACATATCAATCCATAGGTTTTAAGATTCTTACTAGTCAGATATATTCCTCTGCGGGAAATATGGCGTTTTGAGTCCCTTTCACTGAGGAAGGTGTAGGTCTTGTCTATTCCATAGTTGGTTTTTGGAACGGTACCTGTGCTTATATCAAACTCTGGTTTTATGCATCACCCCACCTCTCCTTCCCCCTTAAGCAGGCATAAGAGTGTTTTCTAAATGTGAGACACTGTTCTCTTTACTAACTCAGTTCAAGTGTAGCCAAGTTTACAGGATCTTCATAAGTGATATCTTATGATAAGTTTCTTTTTCTGTGTAACTTATTTCACTTAGAATCATCGTACCTGAATCCACCCATTTTGCTGCTACTGGTCTTATGACATTGATTTCATGGCTGAGGGATATTCCATCGTACGTAAGTACCACACTTTTTTGAACCATTTTTATATTTCCTGGGATATTTAAGGTGTACACAAGTTGAGGTCCTTGTAAGCAGTGCAGCCCTAAATTTTGGCGTGGCTCTGTCTTATTGATTTTCAGTTTTCCCAAGGTATATTCCCTAGACTGGAAGTGCCCTTGGCTCTGTAGCTCTGTTGTTTACTTGTTTTAGGGAACACAATGCACTCCTCCAGAGAGGCAGTTGGCAATTTACATCCCGCCCATCAGCATAACAAGGCTCCCTGTTCTCCAGTGCCTGTCGTGCCTTTCTGGTTTTTACATATTTTGTGGATGTCCCTTTTGACCGGTGGGAAGTGATACTTCTTTGTAGTGCAGATTTGCACTGCCTGCTTACTTGCTTGGGCAAAAAGGGCGTATGCGTTTTTTCCTGAATATATTCAGGAGAAAACGCATACGCCCTTTTTGGCCAAGTGCATCATTGTCGAAGTTGTGCCCCTCTTCCTGTGCTTTAAAGGCGATTCCAACGTACCTCTTGAAATCTGTTTCCTGCTATTCTGCCTCGCTTTCAAGTCCGCCTCGTTGTCTTCCCTCAACAGATTTTTGGACGATAGTTGTCCTTTATTACTCGGCCAGTTTGTGAATTGCTGTGCCCCTGAGCTCCATTTTTCAACTCGTTTTTGGTGAGCTGACTGCAAGTCCAAAATTTTGGTTCAGGACCTATACTGGTTCCCGGTGGGTGGCTGAGACTTTGGTTAATTCTTCTTCCTGCCGGGAAATTACAGTGATATGTGACCGTCCAAATGCCTAACAGCTACTCTCTCATTGGTTCTCCCTCTTCCCTTTCATCCTCTGCCAAATTGGCAACCTGTGCGAACCAGGAGGTTAAAGGGGCTGTCTCTCCAAGTTGGGAGGTTGATAGTAAAGCAGATGGAAAGTCAAACCGGAGCACCAGGAGAGGGACTATTCGTTGAGTTTTAGAAACCTTTCGTATTCACAGTGTGTCCGTTCTCTAGGTTTCCCGTACATGTTATAGCCGTAGTAATATTCCCTTCAACCTGGAGAGTTGGGACCCATGGAATGGGAGCCAGGCATTTGTGCTGTAAACATTCTGCATTTGCTCACCCAATCTCACCAATCCTCTCAGTCCCAAGTGTCCAGCCTTATGCCACATCCAGCTGTCATTGTAGATAGGGTCATTCCAGGTTTCATCAGAGACCCTGAAGTAATTGTAAAGAATTTCCCAGTTTTTTTGTTTTGTTTCTGAAATTCCTTTTTATAGTGGGTTTGAGCTGATTATCGCTGCCATGTTTATGCCAGTCTAGACACACTTGATTCCCTTACGGAGACATATCAATCCATAGGTTTTAAGATTCTTACTAGTCAGATATATTCCTCTGCGGGAAATATGGCGTTTTGAGTCCCTTTCACTGAGGAAGGTGTAGGTCTTGTCTATTCCATAGTTGGTTTTTGGAACGGTACCTGTGCTTATATCAAACTCTGGTTTTATGCATCACCCCACCTCTCCTTCCCCCTTAAGCAGGCATAAGAGTGTTTTCTAAATGTGAGACACTGTTCTCTTTCGTAACTCAGTTCAAGTGTAGCCATGTTTACAGGATCTTCATAAGTGATATCTTATGATAAGTTACTTTTTCTGTGTAACTTATTTCACTTAGAATCATCGTACCTGAATCCACCCATTTTGCTGCTACTGGTCTTATGACATTGATTTCATGGCTGAGGGATATTCCATCGTACGTAAGTACCACACTTTTTTGAACCATTTTTATATTTCCTGGGATATTTAAGGTGTACACAAGTTGAGGTCCTTGTAAGCAGTGCAGCCCTAAATTTTGGCGTGGCTCTGTCTTATTGATTTTCAGTTTTCCCAAGGTATATTCCCTAGACTGGAAGTGCCCTTGGCTCTGTAGCTCTGTTGTTTACTTGTTTTAGGGAACACAATGCACTCCTCCAGAGAGGCAGTTGGCAATTTACATCCCGCCCATCAGCATAACAAGGCTCCCTGTTCTCCAGTGCCTGTCGTGCCTTTCTGGTTTTTACATATTTTGTGGATGTCCCTTTTGACCGGTGGGAAGTGATACTTCTTTGTAGTGCAGATTTGCACTGCCTGCTTACTTGCTTGGGCAAAAAGGGCGTATGCGTTTTTTCCTGAATATATTCAGGAGAAAACGCATACGCCCTTTTTGGCCAAGTGCATCATTGTCGAAGTTGTGCCCCTCTTCCTGTGCTTTAAAGGCGATTCCAACGTACCTCTTGAAATCTGTTTCCTGCTATTCTGCCTCGCTTTCAAGTCCGCCTCGTTGTCTTCCCTCAACAGATTTTTGGACGATAGTTGTCCTTTATTACTCGGCCAGTTTGTGAATTGCTGTGCCCCTGAGCTCCATTTTTCAACTCGTTTTTGGTGAGCTGACTGCAAGTCCAAAATTTTGGTTCAGGACCTATACTGGTTCCCGGTGGGTGGCTGAGACTTTGGTTAATTCTTCTTCCTGCCGGGAAATTACAGTGATATATGCCCGTCCAAATGCCTAACAGCTACTCTCTCATTGGTTCTCCCTCTTCCCTTTCATCCTCTGCCAAATTGGCAACCTGTGCGAACCAGGAGGTTAAAGGGGCTGTCTCTCCAAGTTGGGAGGTTGATAGTAAAGCAGATGGAAAGTCAAACCGGAGCACCAGGAGAGGGACTATTCGTTGAGTTTTAGAAACCTTTCGTATTCACAGGGTGTCCGTTCTCTAGGTTTCCCGTACATGTTATAGCTGTAGTAATATTCCCTTCAACCTGGAGAGTTGGGACCCATGGAATGGGAGCCAGGCATTTGTGCTGTAAACATTCTGCATTTGCTCACCCAATCTCACCAATCCTCTCAGTCCCAAGTGTCCAGCCTTATGCCACATCCAGCTGTCATTGTAGATAGGGTCATTCCAGGTTTCATCAGAGACCCTGAAGGAATTGTAAAGAATTTCCCAGTTTTTTTGTTTTGTTTTTGAAATTCCTTTTTATAGTGGGTTTGAGCTGATTCTCGCTGCCATGTTTATGCCAGTCTAGACTCACTTGATTCCCTTACGGAGACATATCAATCCATAGGTTTTAAGATTCTTACTAGTCAGATATATTCCTCTGCGGGAAATATGGCGTTTTGAGTCCCTTTCACTGAGGAAGGTGTAGGTCTTGTCTATTCCATAGTTGTTTTCTGGAACGCTACCTGTGCTTATATCAAACTCTGGTTTTATGCATCACCCCACCTCTCCTTCCCCCTTAAGCAGGCATAAGAGTGTTTTCTAAATGTGAGACACTGTTCTCTTTACTAACTCAGTTCAAGTGTAGCCATGTTTACAGGATCTTCATAAGTGATATTTTATGATAAGTTACTTTTTCTGTGTAACTTATTTCACTTAGAATCATCGTACCTGAATCCACCCATTTTGCTGCTACTGGTCTTATGACATTGATTTCATGGCTGAGGGATATTCCATCGTACGTAAGTACCACACTTTTTTGAACCATTTTTATATTTCCTGGGATATTTAAGGTGTACACAAGTTGAGGTCCTTGTAAGCAGTGCAGCCCTGAATTTTGGCGTGGCTCTGTCTTATTGATTTTCAGTTTTCCCAAGGTATATTCCCTAGACTGGAAGTGCCCTTGGCTCTGTAGCTCTGTTGTTTACTTGTTTTAGGGAACACAATGCACTCCTCCAGAGAGGCAGTTGGCAATTTACATCCCGCCCATCAGCATAACAAGGCTCCCTGTTCTCCAGTGCCTGTCGTGCCTTTCTGGTTTTTACACATTCTGTGGATGTCCCTTTTGACCGGTGGGAAGTGATACTTCTTTGTAGTGCAGATTTGCATTGCCCGCTTGCTTGCTTGGCCAAAAAGGGCGTATGCGTTTTCTCCTAAATATATTCAGGAGAAAACGCATATGCCCTTTTTGGCCAAGTGCATCATATTCGAAGTTGTGTCCCTCTTCTTGTGCTTTAAAGGCGATTCCAACGTACCTCTTGAAATCTGTTTCCTGCTATTCTGCCTCGCTTTCAAGTCCGCCTCGTTGCCTTCCCTCAACAGATTTTTGGATGATAGTTGTCCTTTATTACTCGGCCAGTTTGTGAATTGCTGTGCCCCTGAGCTCCATTTTTCAACTCGTTTTTGGTGAGCTGACCGCAAGTCCAAAATTTTGGTTCAGGACCTATACTGGTTCCCGGTGGGTGGCTGAGACTTTGGTTAATTCTTCTTCCTGCCGGGAAATTACAGTGTAATGTGCCCGTCCAAATGCCTAACAGCTACTCTCTCATTGGTTCTCCCTCTTCCCTTTCATCCTCTGCCAAATTGGAAACCTGTGCGAACCAGGAGGTTAAAGAGGCTGTCTCTCCAAGTTGGGAGGTTGATAGTAAAGCAGATGGAAAGTCAAACTGGAGCACCAGGAGAGGGACTATTCGTTGAGTTTTAGAAACCTTTCGTATTCACAGTGTGTCAGTTCTCTAGGTTTCCCATACATGTTATAGCTGTAGTAATATTCCCTACAACCTGGAGAGTTGGGACCCATGGAATGGGAGCCAGGCATTTGTGCTGTAAACATTCTGCATTTGCTCACCGAATCTCACCAATCCTCTCAGTCCCAAGTGTCCAGCCTTATGCCACATCCAGCTGTCATTGTAGATAGGGTCATTCCAGGTTTCATCAGAGACCCTGAAGTAATTGTAAAGAATTTCCCAGTTTTTTTGTTTTGTTTCTGAAATTCCTTTTTATAGTGGGTTTGAGCTGATTATCGCTGCCATGTTTATGCCAGTCTAGACACACTTGATTCCCTTACGGAGACATATCAATACATAGGTTTTAAGATTCTTACTAGTCAGATATATTCCTCTGCGGGAAATATGGCGTTTTGAGTCCCTTTCACTGAGGATGGTGTAGGTCTTGTCTATTCCATAGTTGGTTTTTGGAACGGTACCTGTGCTTATATCAAACTCTGGTTTTATGCATCACCCCACCTCTCCTTCCCCCTTAAGCAGGCATAAGAGTGTTTTCTAAATGTGAGACACTGTTCTCTTTACTAACTCAGTTCAAGTGTAGCCATGTTTACAGGATCTTCATAAGTGATATCTTATGATAAGTTACTTTTTCTGTGTAACTTATTTCACTTAGAATCATCGTACCTGAATCCACCCATTTTGCTGCTACTGGTCTTATGACATTGATTTCATGGCTGAGGGATATTCCATCGTACGTAAGTACCACACTTTTTTGAACCATTTTTATATTTCCTGGGATATTTAAGGTGTACACAAGTTGAGGTCCTTGTAAGCAGTGCAGCCCTAAATTTTGGCGTGGCTCTGTCTTATTGATTTTCAGTTTTCCCAAGGTATATTCCCTAGACTGGAAGTGCCCTTGGCTCTGTAGCTCTGTTGTTTACTTGTTTTAGGGAACACAATGCACTCCTCCAGAGAGGCAGTTGGCAATTTACATCCCGCCCATCAGCATAACAAGGCTCCCTGTTCTCCAGTGCCTGTCGTGCCTTTCTGGTTTTTACATATTTTGTGGATGTCCCTTTTGACCGGTGGGAAGTGATACTTCTTTGTAGTACAGATTTGCACTGCCTGCTTACTTGCTTGGGCAAAAAGGGCGTATGCGTTTTTTCCTGAATATATTCAGGAGAAAACGCATACGCCCTTTTTGGCCAAGTGCATCATTGTCGAAGTTGTGCCCCTCTTCCTGTGCTTTAAAGGCGATTCCAACGTACCTCTTGAAATCTGTTTCCTGCTATTCTGCCTCGCTTTCAAGTCCGCCTCGTTGTCTTCCCTCAACAGATTTTTGGACGATAGTTGTCCTTTATTACTCGGCCAGTTTGTGAATTGCTGTGCCCCTGAGCTCCATTTTTCAACTCGTTTTTGGTGAGCTGACTGCAAGTCCAAAATTTTGGTTCAGGACCTATACTGGTTCCCGGTGGGTGGCTGAGACTTTGGTTAATTCTTCTTCCTGCCGGGAAATTACAGTGATATATGCCCGTCCAAATGCCTAACAGCTACTCTCTCATTGGTTCTCCCTCTTCCCTTTCATCCTCTGCCAAATTGGCAACCTGTGCGAACCAGGAGGTTAAAGGGGCTGTCTGTCCAAGTTGGGAGGTTGATAGTAAAGCAGATGGAAAGTCAAACCGGAGCACCAGGAGAGGGACTATTCGTTGAGTTTTAGAAACCTTTCGTATTCACAGGGTGTCCGTTCTCTAGGTTTCCCGTACATGTTATAGCTGTAGTAATATTCCCTTCAACCTGGAGAGTTGGGACCCATGGAATGGGAGCCAGGCATTTGTGCTGTAAACATTCTGCATTTGCTCACCCAATCTCACCAATCCTCTCAGTCCCAAGTGTCCAGCCTTATGCCACATCCAGCTGTCATTGTAGATAGGGTCATTCCAGGTTTCATCAGAGACCCTGAAGGAATTGTAAAGAATTTCCCAGTTTTTTTGTTTTGTTTTTGAAATTCCTTTTTATAGTGGGTTTGAGCTGATTCTCGCTGCCATGTTTATGCCAGTCTAGACTCACTTGATTCCCTTACGGAGACATATCAATCCATAGGTTTTAAGATTCTTACTAGTCAGATATATTCCTCTGCGGGAAATACGGCGTTTTGAGTCCCTTTCACTGAGGAAGGTGTAGGTCTTGTCTATTCCATAGTTGGTTTTTGGAACGGTACCTGTGCTTATATCAAACTCTGGTTTTATGCATCACCCCACCTCTCCTTCCCCCTTAAGCAGGCATAAGAGTGTTTTCTAAATGTGAGACACTGTTCTCTTTACTAACTCAGTTCAAGTGTAGCCATGTTTACAGGATCTTCATAAGTGATATTTTATGATAAGTTACTTTTTCTGTGTAACTTATTTCACTTAGAATCATCGTACCTGAATCCACCCATTTTGCTGCTACTGGTCTTATGACATTGATTTCATGGCTGAGGGATATTCCATCGTACGTAAGTACCACACTTTTTTGAACCATTTTTATATTTCCTGGGATATTTAAGGTGTACACAAGTTGAGGTCCTTGTAAGCAGTGCAGCCCTGAATTTTGGCGTGGCTCTGTCTTATTGATTTTCAGTTTTGCCAAGGTATATTCCCTAGACTGGAAGTGCCCTTGGCTCTGTAGCTCTGTTGTTTACTTGTTTTAGGGAACACAATGCACTCCTCCAGAGAGGCAATTGGCAATTTACATCCCACCCATCAGCATAACAAGGCTCCCTGTTCTCCAGTGCCTGTCGTGCCTTTCTGGTTTTTACACATTTTGTGGATGTCCCTTTTGACCGGTGGGAAGTGATACTTCTTTGTAGTGCAGATTTGCATTGCCCGCTTGCTTGCTTGGCCAAAAAGGGCGTATGCGTTTTCTCCTGAATATATTCAGGAGAAAACACATATGCCCTTTTTGGCCAAGTGCATCATATTCGAAGTTGTGTCCCTCTTCTTGTGCTTTAAAGGCGATTCCAACGTACCTCTTGAAATCTGTTTCCTGCTATTCTGCCTCGCTTTCAAGTCCGCCTCGTTGCCTTCCCTCAACAGATTTTTGGATGATAGTTGCCCTTTATTACTCGGCCAGTTTGTGAATTGCTGTGCCCCTGAGCTCCATTTTTCAACTCGTTTTTGGTGAGCTGACCGCAAGTCCAAAATTTTGGTTCAGGACCTATACTGGTTCCTGGTGGGTGGCTGAGACTTTGGTTAATTCTTCTTCCTGCCGGGAAATTACAGTGTAATGTGCCCGTCCAAATGCCTAACAGCTACTCTCTCATTGGTTCTCCCTCTTCCCTTTCATCCTCTGCCAAATTGGAAACCTGTGCGAACCAGGAGGTTAAAGAGGCTGTCTCTCCAAGTTGGGAGGTTGATAGTAAAGCAGATGGAAAGTCAAACCGGAGCACCAGGAGAGGGACTATTCGTTGAGTTTTAGAAACCTTTCGTATTCACAGTGTGTCAGTTCTCTAGGTTTCCCGTACATGTTATAGCCGTAGTAATATTCCCTTCAACCTGGAGAGTTGGGACCCATGGAATGGGAGCCAGGCATTTGTGCTGTAAACATTCTGCATTTGCTCACCCAATCTCACCAATCCTCTCAGTCCCAAGTGTCCAGCCTTATGCCACATCCAGCTGTCATTGTAGATACGGTCATTCCAGGTTTCATCAGAGACCCTGAAGGAATTGTAAAGAATTTCCCAGTTTTTTTGTTTTGTTTTTGAAATTCCTTTTTATAGTGTGTTTGAGCTGATTCTCGCTGCCATGTTTATGCCAGTCTAGACACACTTGATTCCCTTATGGAGACATATCAATCCATAGGTTTTAAGATTCTTAGTAGTCAGATATATTCCTCTGTGGGAAATATGGGGCTTTGAATCCCTTTCACTGAGGAAGATGTAGGTCTTGTCTATTCCATAGTTGGTTTTTGGAACGGTACCTGTGCTTATATCAAACTCTGGTTTTATGCATCACCCCACCTCTCCTTCCCCCTTAAGCAGGCATAAGAGTGTTTTCTAAATGTGAGACACTGTTCCATTTACTAACTCAGTTCAAGTGTAGCCATGTTTACAGGATCTTCATAAGTGATATTTTATGATAAGTTACTTTTTCTGTGTAACTTATTTCACTTAGAATCATCGTACCTGAATCCACCCATTTTGCTGCTACTGGTCTTATGACATTGATTTCATGGCTGAGGGATATTCCATCGTACGTAAGTACAACACTTTTTTGAACCATTTTTATATTTCCTGGGATATTTAAGGTGTACACAAGTTGAGGTCCTTGTAAGCAGTGCAGCCCTAAATTTTGGCGTGGCTCTGTCTTATTGATTTTCAGTTTTCCCAAGGTATATTCCCTAGACTGGAAGTGCCCTTGGCTCTGTAGCTCTGTTGTTTACTTGTTTTAGGGAACACAATGCACTCCTCCAGAGAGGCAGTTGGCAATTTACATCCCGCCCATCAGCATAACAAGGCTCCCTGTTCTCCAGTGCCTGTCGTGCCTTTCTGGTTTTTACACATTTTGTGGATGTCCCTTTTGACCGGTGGGAAGTGATACTTCTTTGTAGTGCAGATTTGCATTGCCCGCTTGCTTGCTTGGCCAAAAAGGGCGTATGCGTTTTCTCCTGAATATATTCAGGAGAAAACGCATATGCCCTTTTTGGCCAAGTGCACCATATTCGAAGTTGTGTCCCTCTTCTTGTGCTTTAAAGGCGATTCCAACGTACCTCTTGAAATCTGTTTCCTGCTATTCTGCCTCGCTTTCAAGTCCGCCTCGTTGCCTTCCCTCAACAGATTTTTGGATGATAGTTGTCCTTTATTACTCGGCCAGTTTGTGAATTGATGTGCCCCTGAGCTCCATTTTTCAACACGTTTTTGGTGAGCTGACAGCAAGTCCAAAATTTTGGTTCAGGACCTATACTGGTTCCCGGTGGGTGGCTGAGACTTTGGTTAATACTTCTTCCTGCCGGGAAGTTACAGTGATATGTGCCCGTCCAAATGTCTAACAGCTACTCTCTCATTGGTTCTCCCTCTTCCCTTTCATCCTCTGCCAAATTGGAAACCTGTGCGAACCAGGAGGTTAAAGGGGCTGTCTCTCCAATTTGGGAGATTGATAGTAAAGCAGATGGAAAGTCAAACCGGAGCACCAGGAGAGGGTCTATTCGTTGAGTTTTAGAAATCTTTCGTATTCACAGTGTGTCCGTTCTCTAGGTTTCCCGTACATGTTATAGCTGTAGTAATATTCCCTTCAACCTGGAAAGTTGGGACCCATGGAATGGGTGCCATGCATTATTGCTTTAACGGGTCTGCATTTGCTCACCCAATCTCACCAATCCTCTCAGTCCCAAGTGTGCAGCCTTAAGCCACATCCAGCTGTCGTTGTAGATAGGGTCATTCCAGGTTTCATCAGAGACCCAGAAGGAATTGTAAAGAATTTCCCAGTTTTTTTTTTTTTTTTGAAACTCCTTTTTATACTGGTTTTGAGCTGATTCTCGCTGCCATGTTTATGCCAGTCTAGACACACTTGATTCCCTTAAGGAGACATATCAATACATAGGTTTTAAGATTCTTACTAGTCAGATATATTCCTCTGCAGGAAATAAGGGATTTTGAGATCCTTTCACTGAAGAAAGTGTAGGTCTTGTCTATTCCATAGTTGGTTTTTGGAGTGGTACCTGTGCTTATATCAAACTCTGGGTTTATGCATCACCCCACCTCTCCTTCCCCCTTAAGCAGGCATAAGAGTGTTTTCTAAATGTGAGACTCTGTTCTCTTTCCTAACTCAGTTCAAGTGTAGCCATGTTTACAGGATCTTCATGAGTGATATCTTATGATAAGTTTCTTTTTCTGTGTGACTTATCTCACTTAGAATCATCGTACCTGAATCCACTCATTTTGCTGCTACTTGTCTTATGACATTTATTTAATGGCTCAGGGATATTCCATCGTACATAAGGACCACAATTTTTTGAAGCATTTTTATATTTCCTGGGATATTTAAGGTGTACCCAAGTTGAGGTTCTTGTAAGCAGTGCAGCCCTAAATTTTGGGCTGGCTCTGTCTTATTGAGTTTCAGTTTTCCCAAGGTATATTCCCTAGACTGGAAGTGCCCTTGGCTCTGTAGATCTGTTGTTTACTTGTTTTAGGGAACACAATGCACTCTTCCAGAGAGGCTGTTGGCAATTTACATCCCGCCCATCAGCATAACAAGGCTCCCTGTTCTCCAGGGCCTGTCTTGCCTTTCTGGTTTTTACAAATTTTGTGGATGTCGCTTTTGACCTGTGAAAAGTGATACTTCTTTGTAGCGCAGATTTGCATTGCCCGCTTGCTTGCTTGGCCAAAAAGGGCGTATGCGTTTTCTCCTGAATATATTCAGGAGAAAACGCATACGCCCTTTTTGGCCAAGTGCATCATTGTCGAAGTTGTGCCCCTCTTCCTGTGCTTTAAAGGTGATTCCAACGTACCTCTTGAAATCTGTTTCCTGCTATTCTGCCTCACTTTCAAGTCCGCCTCGTTGCCTTCCCTCAACAGATTTTTGGACGATAGTTTTCCTTTATTACTCGGCCAGTTTGTGAATTGCTGTGCCCCTGAGCTCCATTTTTCAACTCGTTTTTTGTGAGCTGACCGCAAGTCCAAAATTTTGGTTCAGGACCTATGCTGGTTCCCGATGCGGGGCTGAGACTTTGGATAATTTTTCTTCCTGCCGGGAAGTTAGAGTGATATGTGCCCGTCCAAATGCCTCACAGCTACTGTCTCATTGGTTCTCCCTCTTCCTTTTCATCCTCTGCCAAATTGGCAACCTGTGCGAACCAGGAGGTTAAAGGGTCTGTCTCTCCAAGTTGGGAGGTTGATAGTAAAGCAGATGGAATGTCAAACCGGAGCACCAGGAGATGGACTATTCGTTGCGTTTTAGAAACCTTTCGTATTCACAGTGTGTCCGTTCTCTAGGTTTCCCGTACATGTTATAGCTGTAGTAATATTCCCTTCAACCTGGAGAGTAGGGATCCATGGAATGTGTGCCATGCATTATTGCTTTAAAGTGTCTGCATTTGCTCACCCAATCTCACCAATCCTCTCAGTCCCAAGTGTCCAGCCTTATGCCACATCCAGCTGTCGTTGTAGATTGGGTCATTCCAGGTTTCATCAGAGACCCTGAAGGAATTGTAAAGAATTTCCCAGTTTTTTTGTTTTGTTTTTGAAATTCGTTTTTATAGTGGGTTTGAGCTGATTCTCGCTGCCATGTTTATGCCAGTCTAGACACACTTGATTCCCTTACGGAGACATATCAATACATAGGTTTTAAGATTCTTACTAGTCAGATATATTCCTCTGCTGGAAATATGGGGTTTTGAGTCCCTTTCACTGAGGAAGGTGTAGGTCTTGTTTATTCCATAGTTGGTTTTTGGAACGGTACCTGTGCTTATATCAAACTCTGGTTTTATGCATCACCCCACCTCTCCTTCCCCCTTAAGCAGGCATAAGAGTGTTTTCTAAATGTGAGACACTGTTCTCTTTCCTAACTCAGTTCAAGTGTAGCCATGTTTACAGGATCTTCATAAGTGATATCTTATGATAAGTTTCTTTTTCTGTGTGACTTATTTCACTTAGAATCATCGTACCTGAATCCACCCATTTTGCTGTTACTGGTCTTATGACATTGATTTCATGGCTGAGGGATATTCCATCGTACGTAAGTACCACAATTTTTTGAACCATTTTTATATTTCCTGGGATATTTAAGGCGTACCCAAGTTGAGGTCCTTGTAAGCAGTGCAGCCCTAAATTTTGGGGTGGCTCTGTCTTATTGATATTCTCTTTTCCCAAGGTACATTCCCTAGACTGGAAGTGCCCATGGCTCTGTAGCTCTGTTGTTTACTTGTTTTAGGGAACACAATGCACTCCTCCAGAGAGGCAGTTGGCAATTTACATCCCGCCCATCAGCATAACAAGGCTCCCTGTTCTCCAGTGCCTGTCGTGCCTTTCTGGTTTTTACATATTTTGTGGATGTCCCTTTTGACCGGTGGAAAGTGATACTTCTTTGTAGTGCAGATTTGCATTCCCCGCTTGCTTGCTTGGCCAAAAAGGGCGTATGCGTTTTCTCCTGAATATATTCATGAGAAAACTCATACGCCCTTTTTGGCCAAGTGCATCATTGTCGAAGTTGTGCCCCACTTCCTGTGCTTTAAAGGCGATTCCAACGTACCTCTTGAAATCTGTTTCCTGCTATACTGCCTCGCTTTCAAGTCCGACTCGTTGCCTTCCCTCAACAGATTTTTGGACGATAGTTGTCCTTTATTACTCGGCCAGTTTGTGAATTGCTGTGCCCTTGAGCTCCATTTTTCAACTCGTTTTTGGTGAGCTGACCGCAAGTCCAAAATTATGGTTCAGGACCTATGCTGGTTCCCGGTGGGGGGCTGAGACTGTGGTTAATTCTTCTTTCTGCCTGGAAATTACAGTGATATGTGCCCGTCCAAATGCCTAACAGCTACTGTCTCATTGGTTCTCCCTCTTCCCTTTCATCCTCTGCCAAATTGACAACCTGTGCGAACCAGGAGGTTAAAGGGTCTGTCTCTCCAAGTTGGGAGGTTGATAGTAAAGCAGATGGAAAGTCAAACCGGAGCACCAGGAGAGGGACTATTCGTTGAGTTTTAGAAACCTTTCGTATTCACAGTGTGTCCGTTCTCTAGGTTTCCCGTACATGTTATAGCTGTAGTAATATTCCCTTCAACCTGGAGAGTTGGGACCCATGGAATGGGTGCCCGGCATTTGTGCTTGAAAGGGTCTGCATTTGCTCACCCAATCTCACCAATCCTCTCAGGCCCAAGTGTCCCTCCTTATGCCACATCCAGCTGTCATTGTAGATAGGGTCATTCCAGGTTTCATCAGAGACCCTGAAGGAATTGTAAAGAATTTCCCAGTTTTTTTGTTTTGTTTTTGAAATTCCTTTTTATAGTGGGTTTGAGCTGATTCTCGCTGCCATGTTTATGCCAGTCTAGACACACTTGATTCCCTTACGGAGACATATCAATACATAGGTTTTAAGATTCTTACTAGTCAGATATATTCCTCTGCGGGAAATATGGGGTTTTGAGTCCCTTTCACTGAGGAAGGTGTAGGTCTTCTGTATTCCATAGTTGGTTTTTGGAATGGTACCTGTGCTTATATCAAACTCTGTTTTTATGCATCACCCCACCTCTCCTTCCCCCTTAAGCAGGCATAAGAGTGTTTTCTAAATGTGAGACACTGTTCTCTTTCCTAACTCAGTTCAAGTGTAGCCATGTTTACAGGATCTTCATAAGTGATATCTTATGATAAGTTTCTTTTTCTCTGTGACTTATTTCACTTAGAATCATCGTACCTGAATCCACCCATTTTGCTGCTACTGGTCTTATGACATTGATTTCATGGCTGAGGGATACTCCATCGTACGTAAGTACCACAATTTTTTGAACCAGTTTTATATTTCCTGGGATATTTAAGGTGTACCCAAGTTGAGGTCCTTGTAAGCAGTGCAGCCCTAAATTTTGGGGTGGCTCTGTCTTATTGATTTTCAGTTTTCCCAAGGTATATTCCTTGACTGGAAGTACCCTTGGCTCTGTAGCTCTGTTGTTTACTTGTTTTAGGGAACCCAATGCACTCCTCCAGACAGGCAGTTGGCTATTTACATCCCGCCCATCAGCATAACAAGGCTCCCTGTTCTCCAGTGCCTGTCTTGCCTTTCTGGTTTTTACACATTTTGTGGATGTCCCTTTTGACCGGTGGGAAGTGATATTTCTTTGTAGTGCAGATTTGCATTGCCCGCTTGCTTCCTTGACCAAAAAGGGCGTATGCGTTTTCTCCTTAATATATTCAGGAGAATACGCATACGCCCTTTTTGGCCAAGTGCATCATTGTCGAAGTTGTGCCCCTCTTCCTGTGCTTTAAAGGCGATTCCAACGTACCTCTTGAAATCTGTTTCCTGCTATTCTGCCTCGCTTTCAAGTCCGCCTCATTGCCTTCCCTCAACAGATTTTTGGACGATAGTTGTCCTTTATGACTCTGCCAGTTTGTGCATTGCTGTGACCTTGAGCTCCATTTTTCAACTCGTTTTTTGTGAGCTGACCGCATGTCCAAAATTTTGGTTCAGGACATATGCTGGTTCCCGGTGGGTGGCTGAGACTTTGGTTAATTCTTCTTCCTGCCGAGAAATTAGAGTAATATGTGCCCGTCCAAATGCCTAACAGCTACTCTCTCATTGGTTCTCCCTCTTCCCTTTCATCCTCTGAAAAATTGGCAACATCTGCGAACCAGGAGGTTAAAGGGTCTGTCTCTCCAAGTTGGGAGGTTGATAGTAAAGCAGATGGAAAGCCAAACAGGAGCACCAGGAGAGGGACTATTCGTTGAGTTTTAGAAACCTTTCATATTCACAGTGTGTCCGTTCTCTAGGTTTCCCGTACATGTTATAGCTGTAGTATTATTCCCTTCAACATGGAGAGTTGGGACCCATGGAATGGGTGTCAGGCATTTGTGCTTTAAAGGGTCTGCATTTGCTCACCCAATCTCACCAGTCGTCTCAGTCCCAAGTGTCCCTCCTTATGCCACATCCAGCTGTCATTGTAGATAGGGTCATTCCAGGTTTCATCAGAGACCCTAAAGGAATTGTAAAGAATTTCCCAGTTTTTTTTTTTTTTTCTTTTTGAAATTCCTTTTTATAGTGGGTTTGAGCTGATTCTCGCTGCCATGTTTATGCCAGTCTAGACACACTTGATTCCCGTATGGAGCCATATCAATACGTAGGTTTTAAGATTCTTACTAGTCAGATATATTCCTCTGCGGGAAATATGGGGTTTTGAGTCCCTTTCACTGAGGAAGGTGTAGGTCTTGTCTATTCCATAGTTGGTTTTTGGAACGGTACCTGTGCTTATATCAAACTCTGGTTTTATACATAACCCCACCTCTCCTTCCCCCTTAAGCATGTATAAGAGTGTTTTCTAAATGTGAGACACTGTTCTCTTTCCTAACTAAGTTCAAGTGTAGCCATGTTACAGGATCTTCATAAGTGATATCTTATGATAAGTTTCTTTTTCTGTGTGACTTATTTCACTTAGAATCATCGTACCTGAATCCACCCATTTTGCTGCTACTGGTCTTATGACATTGATTTCATGGCTGAGGGATATTCCATCGTACGTAAGTACCACAATTTTTTGAACCATTTTTATATTCCCTGGGATATTTAAGGTGTACCCAAGTTGAGGTCCTTGTAAGCAGTGCAGCCCTAAATATTGGGGTGGCTCTGTCTTATTGATTTTCAGTTTTCCCAAGGTATATTCCCTAGACTGGAAGTGCCCTTGGCTCTGTAGCTCTGTTCTTTACTTGTTTTAGGGAACACAATGCACTCCTCCAGAGAGGCAGTTGGCAATTTACATCCCGCCCATCAGCATAACAAGGCTTCCTGTTCTCCAGGGCCTGTCTTGCCTTTCTGGTTTTTACACATTTTGTGGATGTCCCTTTTGACCGGAGGGAAGTGATACTTCTTTGTAGTGCAGATTTGCATTGCCCGCTTGCTTCCTTGACCAAAAAGGGCGTATGCGTTTTCTCCTTAATATATTCAGGAGAATACGCATACGCCCTTTTTGGCCAAGTGCATCATTGTCGAAGTTGTGCCCCTCTTCCTGTGCTTTAAAGGCGATTCCAACGTACCTCTTGAAATCTGTTTCCTGCTATTCTGCCTCGCTTTCAAGTCCGCCTCATTGCCTTCCCTCAACAGATTTTTGGACGATAGTTGTCTTTTATGACTCTGCCAGTTTGTGCATTGCTGTGACCTTGAGCTCCATTTTTCAACTCGTTTTTTGTGAGCTGACCGCATGTCCAAAATTTTGGTTCAGGACATATGCTGGTTCCCGGTGGGTGGCTGAGACTTTGGTTAATTCTTCTTCCTGCCGTGAAATTAGAGTAATATGTGCCCGTCCAAATGCCTAACAGCTACTCTCTCATTGGTTCTCCCTCTTCCCTTTCATCCTCTGAAAAATTGGCAACATCTGCGAACCAGGAGGTTAAAGGGTCTGTCTCTCCAAGTTGGGAGGTTGATAGTAAAGCAGATGGAAAGCCAAACAGGAGCACCAGGAGAGGGACTATTCGTTGAGTTTTAGAAACCTTTCGTATTCACAGTGTGTCCGTTCTCTAGGTTTCCCGTACATGTTATAGCTGTAATATTATTCCCTTCAACCTGGAGAGTTGGGACCCATGGAATGGGTGTCAGGCATTTGTGTTTTAAAGGGTCTGCATTTGCTCACCCAATCTCACCAGTCGTCTAAGTCCCAAGTGTCCCTCCTTATGCCACATCCAGCTGTCATTGTAGATAGGGTCATTCCAGGTTTCATCAGAGACCCTAAAGGAATTGTAAAGA
The DNA here is from genome assembly GCF_949752795.1 of Hyperoodon ampullatus. Lineage (NCBI taxonomy): Eukaryota > Metazoa > Chordata > Mammalia > Artiodactyla > Ziphiidae > Hyperoodon > Hyperoodon ampullatus. The sequence goes on along the minus strand of NW_027640676.1, from coordinate 582,404 downwards.
ATTTCCCAGTTTTTTTTTTTTTTTTCTTTTTGGAATTCCTTTTTATAGTGGGTTTGAGCTGATTCTCGCTGCCATGTTTATGCCAGTCTAGACACACTTGATTCCCTTACAGAGACATATCAATACATAGGTTTTAAGATTCTTACTAGTCAGATACATTCCTCTGAGGGAAATATGGGGTTTTGAGTCCCTTTCACTGAGGAAGGTGTAGGTCTTGTCTATTCCATAGTTGGTTTTTGGAACGGTACCTGTGCTTATATCAAACTCTGGTTTTATACATAACCCCACCTCTCCTTCCCCCTTAAGCAGGTATAAGAGTGTTTTCTAAATGTGAGACACTGTTCTCTTTCCTAACTAAGTTCAAGTGTAGCCATGTTACAGGATCTTCATAAGTGATATCTTATGATAAGTTTCTTTTTCTGTGTGACTTATTTCACTTAGAATCATCGTACCTGAATCCACCCATTTTGCTGCTACTGGTCTTATGACATTGATTTCATGGCTGAGGGATATTCCATCGTACGTAAGTACCACAATTTTTTGAACCATTTTTATATTCCCTGGGATATTTAAGGTGTACCAAAGTTGAGGTCCTTGTAAGCAGTGCAGCCCTAAATATTGGTGTGGCTCTGTCTTATTGATTTTCAGTTTTCCCAAGGTATATTCCCTAGACTGGAAGTGCCCTTGGCTCTGTAGCTCTGTTCTTTACTTGTTTTAGGGAACACAATGCACTCCTCCAGAGAGGCAGTTGGCAATTTACATCCCGCCCATCAGCATAACAAGGCTTCCTGTTCTCCACGGCCTGTCTTGCCTTTCTGGTTTTTACACATTTTGTGGATGTCCCTTTTGACCGGAGGGAAGTGATACTTCTTTCTAGTGCAGATTTGCATTGCCCGGTTGTTTGCTTGGCCAAAAAGGGCGTATGCGTTTTCTCCTGAATATATTCAGGAGAAAACGCATACGCCCTTTTTGGCCAAGTGCATCATTGTCGAAGTTGTGCCCCACTTCCTGTGCTTTAAAGGCGATTCCAACGTACCTCTTGAAATCTGTTTCCTGCTATTCTGCCTCGCTTTCAAGTCCGCCTCGTTGCCTTCCCTCAACAGATTTTTGGACGATAGTTTTCCTTTATTCCTCGGCCAGTTTTTGAATTGCTGTGCCCCTGAGCTCCATTTTTCAACTCGGTTTTGGTGAGCTGACCGCAAGTCCAAAATTTTGGTTCAGGACCTATACTGGTTCCCGGTGGGGGGCTGAGACTTTGGTTAATTCTTCTTCCTGCCGGGAAATTACAGTGATATGTGCCCGTTCAAATGCCTAACAGCTACTCTCTCATTGGTTCTCCCTTTTCCCTTTCATCCTCTGTCAAATTGGAAACCTGTGCGAACCAGGAGGTTAAAGGTGCTGTCTCTCCAAGTTGGGAGGTTGATAGTAAAGTAGATGGAAAGTCAAACCGGAGCACCAGGAGAGGGACTATTCGTTGAGTTTTAGAAACCTTTCGTATTCACAGTGTGTCCGTTCTCTAGGTTTCCGGTACATGTTATAGCTGTAGTAATATTCCCTTCAACCTGGAGATTTGGGACTCATGGAATGGGTGCCAGGCATTTGTGCTTTAAAGGGTCTGCATTTGCTCACCCAATCTCACCAATCCTCTCAGTCCCAAGTGTCCCTCCTTATGCCACATCCAGCTGTCATTTTAGATAGGGTCATTCCAGGTTTCATCAGAGACCATGAAGGAATTGTAAAGAATTTCTCCATTTTTTTGTTTTGTTTTTGAAATTCCTTTTTATAGTGGGTTTGAGCTGATTCTCGCTGCCATGTTTATGCCAGTCTAGACACACTTGATTCCCTTATGGAGATATATCAATACATAGGTTTTAAGATTCTTACTAGTCAGATATATTCCTCTGCGGGAAATATGGGGTTTTGAGTCCCTTTCACTGAGGAAGGTGTAGGTCTTGTCTATTCCATAGTTGGTTTTTGGAACGGTACTTGTGCTTATATCAAACTCTGGTTTTATGCATCACCCCACCTCTCCTTCCCCCTTAAGCAGGCATAAGAGTGTTTTCTAAATGTGAGACACTGTTCTATTTCCTAACTCAGTTCAAGTGTAGCCATGTTTACAGGATCTTCATAAGTGATATCTTATGATAAGTTTCTTTTTCTGTGTGACTTATTTCACTTAGAATCATCGTACCTGAATCCACCCATTTTGCTGCTACTGGTCTTATGACATTGATTTCATGGCTGAGGGATATTCCATCGTACGTAAGTACCACAATTTTTTGAACCATTTTTATATTTCCTGGGATATTTAAGGTGTACCCAAGTTGAGGTCCTTGTAAGCAGTGCAGCCCTAAATTTTGGGGTGGCTCTGTCTTATTGATTTTCAGTTTTCCAAAGGTATATTCCCTAGACTGGAAGTGCCCTTGACTCTGTAGCTCTGTTCTTTACTTGTTTTAGGGAACACAATGCACTCCTACAGAGAGGCAGTTGGCAATTTACATACCGCCCATCAGCATAACAAGGCTCCCTGTTCTCCAGGGCCTGTCTTGCCTTTCTGGTTTTTACACATTTTGTGGATGTCCCTTTTGACCGGTGGGAAGTGATACTTCTTTGTAGTGCAGATTTGCATTGCCTGCTTGCTTGCTTGGCCAAAAAGGGTGTATGCGTTTTCTCCTGAATATATTCAGGAGAAAACGCATATGCCCTTTTTGGCCAAGTGCATCATTGTCGAAGTTGTGCCCCTCTTCCTGTGCTTTAAAGGCGATTCCAACGTACCTCTTGAAATCTGTTTCCTGCTATTCTGCCTCGCTTTCAAGTCCGCCTCGTTGCCTTCCCTCAACTGATTTTTGGACGATAGTTGTCCTTTATTACTCGGCCTGTTTGTGAATTGCTGTGCCCCTGAGCTCCATTTTTCAACTCGTTTTTGGTGAGCTGACCGCATGTCCAAAATTTTGGTTCAGGACCTATACTGCTTCCCGGTGGGTGGCTGAGACTTTGGTTAATTCTTCTTCCTGCCGGGAAATTACAGTGATATGTGCCCGTCCATATGCCTAACAGCTACTCTCTCATTGGTTCTCCCTCTTCCCTTTCATCCTCTGCCAAATTGGCACCCTGTGCGAACCAGGAGGTTAAAGGGGCTGTCTCTCCAAGTTGGGAGGTTGATAGTAAAGCAGATGGAAAGTCAAACCGGAGCACCCGGAGAAGGATTATTCGTTGAGTTTTAGAAAACTTTCGTATTCACAGTGTGTCCGTTCTCTAGGTTTCCCGTACATGTAATAACTGTAGTAATATTCCCTACAACCTGGAGAGTTGGGACCCATGGAATGGGTGCCATGCATTATTGCTTTAAAGGGTCTGCATTTGCTCAGCCTATCTCACCAATCCTCTCAGTCCCAAGTGTCCAGCCTTATGCCACATCCAGCTGTCGTTGTAGATAGGGTCATTCCAGGTTTCATCAGAGACACTGAAGGAATTGTAAAGAATTTCCCAGTTTTTTTGTTTTGTTTTTGAAATTCCTTTTTATAGTGGGTTTGAGCTGATTCTCGCTGCCATGTTTATGCCAGTCTAGACACACTTGATTCCCTTACGCAGACATATCAATACATAGGTTTTAAGATTTTTGCTAGTCAGATATATTCCTCTGTGGGAAATATGGGGTTTTGAGTCCCTTTCACTGAGGAAGGTGTAGGTCTTTTCTATTCCATAGTTGGTTTTTGGAACGGTACCTATGCTTATATCAAACTCTGGTTTTATGCATCACCCCACCTCTCCTTCCCCCTTAAGCAGGCATAAGAGTGTTTTCTAAATGTGAGATACTGTTCTCTTTCCTAACTCAGTTCAAGTGTAGCCATGTTTACAGGATCTTCATAAGTGATATCTTATGATAAGTTTATTTTTCTGTGTGACTTATTTCACTTAGAATCATCGTACCTGAATCCACCCATGTTGCTGCTACTGGTCTTATGACATTGATTTCATGGCTGAGGGATATTCCATCGTACGTAAGTACCACAATTTTTTGAACCATTTTTATATTTCCTGGGATATTTAAGGTGTACCCAAGTTGAGGTCCTTGTAAGCAGTGCAGCCCTAAATTTTGGGGTGGCTCTGTGTTATTGATTTTCTGTTTTCCCAAAGTATATTTCCTAGACTGGAAGTGCCCTTGGCTCCGTAGCTCTATTGTATACTTGTTTTAGGGAACACTACGTACTCCTCCAGAGAGGCAGTTGGCAATGTACATCCCGCCCATCAGCATAACAAGGCTCACTGTTCTCCAGGGCCTGTCTTGCCTTTCTGGTTTTTACACATTTTGTGGATGTCCCTTTTGACCGGTGGGAAGTGATATTTCTTTGTAGTGCAGATTTGCATTGCCCGCTTGCTTGCTTGGCCAAAAAGGGCGTATGCGTTTTCTCCTGAATATATTCAGGAGAAAACGCATACGCCCTTTTTGGCCAAGTGCATCATTGTCGAAGTTGTGCCCCTCTTCCTGTGCTTTAAAGGCGATTCCAACGTACCTCTTGAAATCTGTTTCCTGCTATTCTGCCTCACTTTCAAGTCCGCCTCGTTGCCTTCCCTCAACAGATTTTTGGACGATAGTTGTCCTTTATTACTCTGCCAGTTTGTGAATTGCTGTGCCCCTGAGCTCCATTTTTCTACTCGTTTTTGGTGAGCTGACTGCAAGTCCAAAATTTTGGTTCAGGACCTATGCTGTTTCCCGTTGGGTGGCTGAGACTTTGGGTAATTCTTCTTCCTGCCGGGAAATTACAGTGATATGTGCCCGTTAAAATGCCTAACAGCTACTCTCTCATTGGTTCTCCCTCTTCCCTTTCATCCTCTGCCAAATTGGCAACCTGTGCGAACCAGGAGGTTAAAGGGGCTGTCTCTCCAAGTTGGCAGGTTGATAGTAAAGCAGATGGAAAGTCAAACCGGAGCACCAGGAGAGGGACTATTCGTTGAGGTATAGAAACCTTTCGTATTCACAGTGTGTCCGTTCTCTAGGTTTCCCGTACATGTTATAACTGTAGTAATATTCCCTTCAACCTGGAGAGTTGGGACCCATGGAATGGGTGCCATGCATTATTGCTTTAAAGGGTCTGCATTTGCTCACCCAATCTCACCAATCCTCTCAGTCCCAAGTGTCCAGCCTTATGCCACATCCAGCTGTCGTTGTAGATAGGGTCATTCCAGGTTTCATCAGAGACCCTGAAGGAATTGTAAAGAATTTCCCAGTTTTTTTTTTTGTTTTTGAAATTCCTTTTTATAGTGGGTTTGAGCTGATTCTCGCTGCCATGTTTATGCCAGTCTAGACACACTTGATTCCCTTATGGAGACATATCTATACATAGGTTTTAAGATTCTTACTAGTCAGATATATTCCTCTGCAGGAAATATGGTGTTTTCAGTCCCTTTCACTGAGGAAGGTGTAGGTCTTGTCTATTCCATAGTTGGTTTTTGGAGCGGTACCTGTGCTTATATCAAACTCTGGTTTTATGCATCACCCCACCTCTCTTTCCACCTTAAGCAGGCATAAGAATGTTTTCTAAATGTGAGACACTGTTCTCTTTCCTAACTCAGTTCAAGTGTAGCCATGTTTACAGGATCTTCATAAGTGATATCTTATGATAAGTTTCTTTTTCTGTGTGACTTATTTCACTTAGAATCATCGTACCTGAATCCACCCATTTTGCTGCTACTGGTCTTATGTCATTGATTTCATGGCTGAGGGATATTCCATCGTACGTAAGTACCACAATTTTTTGAACCATTTTTATATTTCCTGGGATATTTAAGGTGTACCCAAGTTGAGGTCCTTGTAAGCAGTGCAGCCCTAAATTTTGGGGTGGCTCTGTCTTATTGATTTTCAGTTTTCCAAAGGTATATTCCCTAGACTAGAAGTGCCCTTGACTCTGTAGCTCTGTTCTTTACTTGTTTTAGGGAACACAATGCACTCCTACAGAGAGGCAGTTGGCAATTTACATACCGCCCATCAGCATAACAAGGCTCCCTGTTCTCCAGGGCCTGTCTTGCCTTTCTGGTTTTTACACATTTTGTGGATGTCCCTTTTGACCGGTGGGAAGTGATACTTCTTTGTAGTGCAGATTTGCATTGCCTGCTTGCTTGCTTGGCCAAAAAGGGTGTATGCGTTTTCTCCTGAATATATTCAGGAGAAAACGCATATGCCCTTTTTGGCCAAGTGCATCATTGTCGAAGTTGTGCCCCTCTTCCTGTGCTTTAAAGGCGATTCCAACGTACCTCTTGAAATCTGTTTCCTGGTATTCTGCCTCGCTTTCAAGTCCGCCTCGTTGCCTTCCCTCAACTGATTTTTGGACGATAGTTGTCCTTTATTACTCGGCCTGTTTGTGAATTGCTGTGCCCCTGAGCTCCATTTTTCAACTCGTTTTTGGTGAGCTGACCGCATGTCCAAAATTTTGGTTCAGGACCTATACTGCTTCCCGGTGGGTGGCTGAGACTTTGGTTAATTCTTCTTCCTTCCGGGAAATTACAGTGATATGTGCCCGTCCATATGCCTAACAGCTACTCTCTCATTGGTTCTCCCTCTTCCCTTTCATCCTCTGCCAAATTGGCACCCTGTGCGAACCAGGAGGTTAAAGGGGCTGTCTCTCCAAGTTGGGAGGTTGATAGTAAAGCAGATGGAAAGTCAAACCGGAGCAACAGGAGAAGGACTATTCGTTGAGGTTTAGAAACCTTTCGTATTCACAGTGTGTCCGTTCTCTAGGTTTCCCGTACATGTTATAACTGTAGTAATATTCCCTTCAACCTGGAGAGTTGGGACCAATGGAATGGGTGCCATGCATTATTGCTTTAAAGGGTCTGCATTTGCTCACCCCATCTCACCCATCATGTCAGTCCCAAGTTTCCAGCCTTTTGCCACATCCAGCTGTCGTTGTAGATAGGGTCATTCCAGGTTTCATCAGAGACACTGAAGGAATTGTAAAGAATTTCCCAGTTTTTTTGTTTTGTTTTTAAAATTCCTTTTTATAGTGGGTTTGAGCTGATTCTCGCTGCCATGTTTATGCCAGTCTAGACACACTTGATTCCCTTATGGAGAGATATCAATACATAGGTTTTAAGATTCTTACTAGTCAGATATATTCCTCTGTGGGAAATATGGGGTTTTGAGTCCCTTTCACTGAGGAAGGTGTAGGTCTTTTCTATTCCATAGTTGGTTTTTGGAACGGTACCTATGCTTATATCAAACTCTGGTTTTATGCATCACCCCACCTCTCCTTCCCCCTTAAGCAGGCATAAGAGTGTTTTCTAAATGTGAGATACTGTTCTCTTTCCTAACTCAGTTCAAGTGTAGCCATGTTTACAGGATCTTCATAAGTGATATCTTATGATAAGTTTATTTTTCTGTGTGACTTATTTCACTTAGAATCATCGTACCTGAATCCACCCATGTTGCTGCTACTGGTCTTATGACATTGATTTCATGGCTGAGGGATATTCCATCGTACGTAAGTACCACAATTTTTTGAACCATTTTTATATTTCCTGGGATATTTAAGGTGTACCCAAGTTGAGGTCCTTGTAAGCAGTGCAGCCCTAAATTTTGGGGTGGCTCTGTGTTATTGATTTTCTGTTTTCCCAAAGTATATTTCCTAGACTGGAAGTGCCCTTGGCTCTGTAGCTCTATTGTATACTTGTTTTAGGGAACACTACGTACTCCTCCAGAGAGGCAGTTGGCAATGTACATCCCGCCCATCAGCATAACAAGGCTCACTGTTCTCCAGGGCCTGTCTTGCCTTTCTGGTTTTTACACATTTTGTGGATGTCCCTTTTGACCGGTGGGAAGTGATATTTCTTTGTAGTGCAGATTTGCATTGCCCGCTTGCTTGCTTGGCCAAAAAGGGCGTATGCGTTTTCTCCTGAATATATTCAGGAGAAAACGCATACGCCCTTTTTGGCCAAGTGCATCATTGTCGAAGTTGTGCCCCTCTTCCTGTGCTTTAAAGGCGATTCCAACGTACCTCTTGAAATCTGTTTCCTGCTATTCTGCCTCGCTTTCAAGTCCGCCTCGTTGCCTTCCCTCAACAGATTTTTGGACGATAGTTGTCCTTTATTACTCTGCCAGTTTGTGAATTGCTGTGCCCCTGAGCTCCATTTTTCTACTCGTTTTTGGTGAGCTGACTGCAAGTCCAAAATTTTGGTTCAGGACCTATGCTGTTTCCCGTTGGGTGGCTGAGACTTTGGGTAATTCTTCTTCCTGCCGGGAAATTACAGTGATATGTGCCCGTTAAAATGCCTAACAGCTACTCTCTCATTGGTTCTCCCTCTTCCCTTTCATCCTCTGCCAAATTGGCAACCTTGCGAACCAGGAGGTTAAAGGGGCTGTCTCTCCAAGTTGGCAGGTTGATAGTAAAGCAGATGGAAAGTCAAACCGGAGCACCAGGAGAGGGACTATTCGTTGAGGTATAGAAACCTTTCGTATTCACAGTGTGTCCGTTCTCTAGGTTTCCCGTACATGTTATAACTGTAGTAATATTCCCTTCAACCTGGAGAGTTGGGACCAATGGAATGGGTGCCATGCATTATTGCTTTAAAGGGTCTGCATTTGCTCACCCCATCTCACCAATCATGTCAGTCCCAAGTTTCCAGCCTTTTGCCACATCCAGCTGTCGTTGTAGATAGGGTCATTCCAGGTTTCATCAGAGACACTGAAGGAATTGTAAAGAATTTCCCAGTTTTTTTGTTTTGTTTTTGAAATTCCTTTTTATAGTGGGTTTGAGCTGATTCTCGCTGCCATGTTTATGCCAGTCTAGACACACTTGATTCCCTTATGGAGAGATATCAATACATAGGTTTTAAGATTCTTACTAGTCAGATATATTCCTCTGTGGGAAATATGGGGTTTTGAGTCCCTTTCACTGAGGAAGGTGTAGGTCTTTTCTATTCCATAGTTGGTTTTTGGAACGGTACCTATGCTTATATCAAACTCTGGTTTTATGCATCACCCCACCTCTCCTTCCCCCTTAAGCAGGCATAAGAGTGTTTTCTAAATGTTAGATACTGTTCTCTTTCCTAACTCAGTTCAAGTGTAGCCATGTTTACAGGATCTTCATAAGTGATATCTTATGATAAGTTTATTTTTCTGTGTGACTTATTTCACTTAGAATCATCGTACCTGAATCCACCCATGTTGCTGCTACTGGTCTTATGACATTGATTTCATGGCTGAGGGATATTCCCTCGTACGTAAGTACCACAATTTTTTGAACCATTTTTATATTTCCTGGGATATTTAAGGTGTACCCAAGTTGAGGTCCTTGTAAGCAGTGCAGCCCTAAATTTTGGGGTGGCTCTGTCTTATTGATTTTCAGTTTTCCCAAGGTATATTCCCTAGACTGGAAGTGCCCTTGGCTCTGTAGCTCTGTTCTTTACTTGTTTTAGGGAACAGAATGCACTCCTCCAGAGAGGCAGTTGGCAATGTACATCCCACCCAGCAGCATAACAAGGCTCCCTGTTCTCCAGGGCCTGTCTTGCCTTTCTGGTTTTTACACATTTTGTGGATGTCCCTTTTGACTGGTGGGAAGTGATATTTCTTTGTAGTGCAGATTTGCATTGCCCGCTTGCTTGCTTGGCCAAAAAGGGCGTATGCGTTTTCTCCTGAATATATTCAGGAGAAAACGCATACACCCTTTTGGGCCAAGTGCATCATTGTCGAAGTTGTGCCCCTCTTCCTGTGCTTTAAAGGCGATTCCAACGTACCTCTTGAAAGCTGTTTCCTGCTATTCTGCCTCGCTTTCAAGTCCGCCTCGTTGCCTTCCCTCAACAGATTTTTGGACGATAGTTGTCCTTTATTACTCGGCCAGTTTGTGAATTGCTGTGCCCCTGAGCTCCATTTTTCAACTCGTTTTGGGTGAGCTGACCGCAAGTCCAAAATTTTGCTTCAGGACCTATACTGGTTCCCGGTGGGTGGCTGAGACTTTGGTTAATTCTTCTTCCTGCCGGGAAATTACAGTGATATGTGCCCGTCCAAATGCCTAACAGCTACTCTCTCATTGGTTCTCCCTCTTCCCTTTCATCCTCTGTCAAATTGGAAACCTGTGCGAACCAGGAGGTTAAAGGGGCTGTCTCTCCAAGTTGGGAGGTTGATAGTAAAGCAGATGGAAAGTCAAACCGGAGCAACAGGAGAAGGACTATTCGTTGAGGTTTAGAAACCTTTCGTATTCACAGTGTGTCCGTTCTCTAGGTTTCCCGTACATGTTATAACTGTAGTAATATTCCCTTCAACCTGGAGAGTTGGGACCAATGGAATGGGTGCCATGCATTATTGCTTTAAAGGGCCTGCATTTGCTCACCCCATCTCACCAATCATGTCAGTCCCAAGTTTCCAGCCTTTTGCCACATCCAGCTGTCGTTGTAGATAGGGTCATTCCAGGTTTCATCAGAGACACTGAAGGAATTGTAAAGAATTTCCCAGTTTTTTTGTTTTGTTTTTGAAATTCCTTTTTATAGTGGGTTTGAGCTGATTCTCGCTGCCATGTTTATGCCAGTCTAGACACACTTGATTCCCTTATGGAGAGATATCAATACATAGGTTTTAAGATTCTTACTAGTCAGATATATTCCTCTGTGGGAAATATGGGGTTTTGAGTCCCTTTCACTGAGGAAGGTGTAGGTCTTTTCTATTCCATAGTTGGTTTTTGGAACGGTACCTATGCTTATATCAAACTCTGGTTTTATGCATCACCCCACCTCTCCTTCCCCCTTAAGCAGGCATAAGAGTGTTTTCTAAATGTGAGACCCTGTTCTCTTTCCTAACTCAGTTCAAGTGTAGCCATGTTTACAGGATCTTCATAAGTGATATCTTATGATAAGTTTCTTTTTCTGTGTGACTTATTTCACTTAGAATCATCGTACCTGAATCCACCCATTTTGCTGCTACTGGTCTTATGACATTGATTTCATGGCTGAGGGATATTCCATCGTACGTAAGTACCACAATTTTTTGAACCATTTTTATATTTCCTGGGATATTTAAGGTGTACCCAAGTTGAGGTCCTTGTAAGCAGTGCAGCCCTAAATTTTGGGGTGGCTCTGTCTTATTGATTTTCAGTTTTCCCAAGGTATATTCCCTAGACTGGAAGTGCCCTTAGCTCTGTAACTCTGTTCTTTACTTGTTTCAGGAAACACAATGTACTCCTCCAGAGAGGCAGTTGGCAATTTACATGCCGCCCATCAGCATAACAAGGCTCCCTGTTCTCCAGGGCCTGTCTTGCCTTTCTGGTTTTTACACATTTTGTGGATGTCCCTTTTGACCGGTGGGAAGTGATACTTCTTTGTAGTGCAGATTTGCATTGCCCGCTTGCTTGCTTGGCCAAAAAGGGCGTATGCGTTTTCTCCTGAATATATTCAGGAGAAAACGCATACGCCCTTTTTGGCCAAGTGCATCATTGTCGAAGTTGTGCCCCTCTTCCTGTGCTTTAAAGGCGATTCCAACGTACCTCTTGAAATCTGTTTCCTGCTATTCTGCCTCGCATTCAAGTGCACCTCGTTGCCTTCCCTCAACAGATTTTTGGACGATAGTTGTCCTTTATTACTCGGCCAGTTTGTGAATTGCTGTGCCCCTGAGCTCCATTTTTCAACTCGTTTTTGGTGAGTTGACCGCAAGTCCAAAATTTTGGTTCAGGACCTATGCTGGTTCCCGGTGGGGGGCTGAGACTTTGGATAATTCTTCTTCCTGCCAGGAAATTACAGTGATATGTGCCCGTCCAAGTGCCTAACAGCTACTCTCTCATTGGTTCTCCCTCTTCCCTTTCATCCTCTGCCAAATTGGCAACCTGTGCGAACCAGGAGGTTAAAGGGGCTGTCTCTCCAAGTTGGGAGGTTGATAGTAAAGCAGATGGAAAGTCAAACCGGAGCACCAGGAGAGGGACTATTCGTTGAGTTTTAGAAACCTTTCGTATTCACAGTGTGTCCGTTCTCTAGGTTTCCCGTATATGTTATAGCTCTAGTAATATTCCCTTCAACCTGGAGAGTTGGGACCCATGGAATGGGTGTCAGGCATTTGTGCTTTAAAGGGTCTGCATTTGCTCACCCAATCTCACCAGTCGTCTCAGCCCCAAGTGTCCCTCCTTATGCCACATCCAGCTGTCATTGTAGATAGGGTCATTCCAGGTTTCATCAGAGACCCTGAAGGAATTGTAAAGAATTTCCCAGTTTTTTTGTTTTGTTTTTGAAATTCCTTTTTATAGTGGGTTTGAGCTGATTCTCGCTGCCATGTTTATGCCAGTGTAGACACACTTGATTCCCTTACGGAGACATATCAATACATAGGTTTTAAGATTCTCACTAGCCAGATATATACCTCTGCGGGAAATATGGGGTTTTGAGTCCCTTTCACTGAGGAAGCTGTAGGTCTTGTGTATTCCATAGTTGGTTTTTGGAACGGTACCTGTGCTTATAGCAAACTCTGGTTTTATGCATCACCCCACCTCTCCTTCCCCCTTAAGCAGGCATAAGAGTGTTTTCTAAATGTGAGACACTGTTCTCTTTCCTAACTCAGTTCAAGTGTAGCCATGTTTACAGGATCTTCATAAGTGATATCTTATGATAAGTTTCTTTTTCTGTGTGACTTATTTCACTTAGAATCATCGTACCTGAATCCACCCATTTTGCTGCTACTGGTCTTATGACATTGATTTCATGGCTGAGGGATATTCCATCGTACGTAAGTCCCACAATTTTTTGAACCATTTTTATATTTCCTGGGATATTTAAGGTGTACCCAAGTTGAGGTCCTTGTAAGCAGTGCAGCCCTAAATTTTGGGGTGGCTCTGTCTTATTGATTTTCAGTTTTCCCAAGGTATATTCCGTAGACTGGAAGTGCCCTTGGCTCTGTAGCTCTGTTCTTTACTTGTTTCAGGAAACACAATATACTCCTCCAGAGCGGCAGTTGGCAATTTACATCCCGCCCATCAGCATAACAAGGCTCCCTGTTCTCCAGGGCCTGTCTTGCCTTTCTGGTTTTTACACATTTTGTGGATGTCCGTTTTGACCGGTGGGAAGTGATACTTCTTTGTAGTGCAGATTTGCATTGCCCGCTTGCTTGCTTGGCCAAAAAGGGTGTATGCGTTTTCTCCTGAATATATTCAGGAGAAAACGCATACGCCCATTTTGGCCAAGTGCATCATTTTCGAAGTTGTGCCCCTCTTCCTGTGCTTTAAAGGCGATTCCAACGTACCTCTTGAAATCTGTTTCCTGCTATTCTGCCTCGCTTTCAAGTTCGCCTCGTTGCCTTCCCTCAACAGATTTTTGGACGATAGTTGTCCTTTATTACTCAGCCAGTTTGTGAGTTGCTGTGCCCCTGAGCTCCATTTTTCAACTCGTTTTTGGTGAGCTGACCGCAAGTCCAAAATTTTGGTTCAGGTCCTATGCTGGTTCCCACTGGGGGGCTGAGACTTTGGATAATTCTTCTTCTTGCCGGGAAATTACAGTGATATGTGCATGTCCAAGTGACAAACAGCTACTCTCTCATTGGTTCTCCCTCTTCCCTTTCATCCTCTGCCAAATTGGCAACCTGTGCGAACCAGGAGGTTAAAGGGGCTGTCTCTCCAACTTGGGAGGTTGATAGTAAAGAAGATGGAAAGTCAAACCGGAGCACCAGGAGAGGGACTATTCGTTGAGTTTTAGAAACCTTTCGTATTCACATTGTGTCCGTTCTCTAGGTTTCCCGTACATGTTATAGCTGTAGTAATATTCCCTTCAACCTGGAGAGTTGGGACCCATGGAATGGGTTCCAGGTATTTGTGCTTTAAAGGGTCTGCATTTGCTCACACAATCTCACCAGTCGTCTCAGTACCAAGTGTCCCTCCTTATGCCACATCCAGCTGTCATTGTAGATAGGGTCATTCCAGGTTTCATCAGAGACCCTGAAGGAATTGTAAAGATTTTCCCAGTTTTTTTGTTTTGTTTTTAAATTCCTTTTTATAGTGGGTTTGAGCTGATTCTCACTGCCATGTTTATGCCAGTCTAGACACACTTGATTCCCTTACAGAGACATATCAATACATAGGTTTTAAGATTCTTACTCGTCAGATATATTCCTCTGCGGGAAATATGGGGTTTTGAGTCCCTTTCACTGAGGAAGGTGTAGGTCTTGTTTATTCCATAGTTGGTTTTTGGAACGGTACCTGTGCTTATATCAAACTCTGGTTTTATGTATCATCCCACCTCTCCTTCCCCCTTAAGCAGGCATAAGAGTGTTTTCTAAATGTGTGACACTGTTCTCTTTCCTAACTCAGTTCAAGTGTAGCCATGTTTACAGGATCTTCATAAGTGATATCTTATGATAAGTTTCTTTTTCTGTGTGACTTATTTCACTTAGAATCATCGTACCTGAATCCACCCATTTTGCTGCTACTGGTCTTATGACATTGATTTCATGGCTGAGGGATATTCCATCGTACGTAAGTACCACAATTTTTTGAACCATTTTTATATTTCCTGGGATATTTAAGGTGTACCCAAGTTGAGGTCCTTGTAAGCATTGCAGCCCTAAATTTTGGGGTGGCTCTGTCTTATTGATTTTCAGTTTTCCCAAGGTATATTCCCTAGACTGGAAGTGCCCTTGGCTCTGTAGCTCTGTTCTTTACTTGTTTTAGGGAACACAATGTACTCCTCCAGAGCGGCAGTTGGCAATTTACATCCCGCCCATCAGCATAACAAGGCTCCCTGTTCTCCAGGGCCTGTCTTGCCTTTCTGGTTTTTACACATTTTGTGGATGTCCCTTTTGACCGGTGGGAAGTGATACTTCTTTGTAGTGCAGATTTGCATTGCCCGCTTGCTTGCTTGGCCAAAAAGGGCGTATGCGTTTTCTCCTGAATATATTCAGGAGAAAACGCATACGCCCTTTTTGGCCAAGTGCATCATTGTCGAAGTTGTGCCCCTCTTCCTGTGCTTTAAAGGCGATTCCAACGTACCTCTTGAAATCTGTTTTCTGCTATTCTGCCTCGCTTTCAAGTCCGCCTCGTTGTCTTCCCTCAACAGATTTTTGGACGATAGTTGTCCTTTATTACTCGGCCAGTTTGTGAATTGCTGTGCCCCTGAGCTCCATTTTTCAACTCGTTTTTGGTGAGCTGATCACAATTCCAAAATTTTGGTTCAGGACCTATGCTGGTTCCCGGTGGGGGGCTGAGACTTTGGATAATTATTCTTCCTGCCAGGAAATTACAGTGATATGTGCACGTCCAAGAGCCTAACAGCTACTCTCTCATTGGTTCTCCCTCTTCGCTTTCATCCTCTGCCAAATTGGCAACCTGTGCGAACCAGGAGGTTAAAGGGGCTGTCTCTCCAAGTTGGGAGGTTGATAGTAAAGCAGATGGAAAGTCAAACCGGAGCACCAGCAGAGGGACTATTCGTTGAGTTTTAGAAACCTTTCGTATTCACATTGTGTCCGTTCTCTAGGTTTCCCGTACATGTTATAGCTGTAGTAATACTCCCTTCAACCTGGAGAGTTGGGACCCATGGAATGTGTGCCAGGCATTTGTGCTTTAATGGGTCTGCATTTGCTCACCCAATCTCACCAATCGTCTCTGTCCCAAGTGTCCCTCCTTATGCCACATCCAGCTGTCATTGTAGATAGGGTCATTCCAGGTTTCATCAGAGACCCTGAAGGAATTGAAAAGAATTTCCCTCTTTTTTGTTTTGTTTTTGAATTTCCTTTTCTAGTGGGTTTGAGCTGATTCTCGCTGCCATGTTTATGCCAGTCTAGACACACTTGATTCCCTTACGGAGACATATCAATACATAGGTTTTAAGATTCTTACTAGTAAGATATATTCCTCTGCGGGAAATATGGGGTTTTGAGTTCCGTTCACAGAGGAAGTAGTAGGTCTTGTCTATTCTGTATTTGGATTATGGAACCGTACCTGTGCTAATATTAAACTCTAGTTTTATTCATCACCCCACCTCTGCATTCCCCTTAAGCATGCATAAGATTGTTTTCTAAATATGAGACTCTGTTCCCTTTCCTAATTCATTCCATGTGTAGCCATGTTTATATACACTTCATAAGTGATATCTTATGATAAGTTTATTTTTCTGTGTGAATTTTTCAGTTAGAATCATCGTACATGAATCCCGTCATTATGCTGCTACTGGCCTTATGACATTGACTTCATGGCTGAGGGATATTCCATCATACGTATGTACCACAATTTCTTTACCATTTTTGTCTTTCCTGGTATTTATAAGGAGTCCCGAAGTCGAGGTTCTTGTAAGCAGTGCTGCCATAAATTTTGGGGTGGCTGTGTCTTATTGATTTTTAATTTTCCCAAGGTATATTCCCGTGACTGGAAGTGCCTTAGGTTGTGAAGCACTGTTGTTTACTTCTTTTTGGGAACACAATGCACTCCTCCAGGGAGGCAGTTGGCAAGTTACATCCCACCCATCAGCATAACAAGGCTCCCTGTTCTCTAGGGCCTGTCTTGCCTTTCTGGTTTTTACACATTTTGTGGATGTCCCTTTTGACCGGTTGGAAGTGATACTTCTTTGTAGTGCAGATTTGCATTGTGCGGTGGCTTGGTTGGCCAAAATAGGCGTATGCGTTTTCTCCTGAATATATTCAGGAGAAAACGCATGCGCCCTTTATGGACAATTCCATAATTGTCGAAGTTGTGATGCTTTTCCTGTGTTTAAAGGCGATTCCAATGTACTTCTGGAAATCTGTTTCGTGCACTTCTGCCTCATTTTCAAGTCCGCCTCATGGCTTTCTCTCAACAGATTTTTGGAAGAGAGTAGTCCTTTATAACTCTGCAAGTTAGTGAATTGCTGTGCCCCTGAGCTCCATTTTTCAACTCGCGTTTTTGTGAGCTGACTACCAATCCACAATTTTGCTTCAGGACCTATACTGGTTCCATTGGGGGGGCTGGCTCTGAGTTTGTTAATTCTTCTTCGTGACGGGAATTTAGAGTGACATATGGTCATCCAAATGCCTACAGCTACTCTCTAATTGTTTCTCCCTCTTCCCTTATATCCTCTACACAACGTGCCAACTGTGCGAACCAGGAGGTTATAGGTGCTGACTCTCCAACTTGGGAGATTAATACTAAAGCAGTCGGAATGTCAAACTGGTGCACAAGGAGAGAAAAAAAATTAGTAGAGTTTTAGAAACCTTTCACCATCAGATGGTGTCCATTCTCTAGGTTTCCCATACATGTTATAACTGTAGTGATATGCCCTTCTACCTGGAGAGTTGGGACCCATGGAATGGGTGCCAGGTATTATTGCTTTAAACGGTCTGCATTTTCTCACCCAATCTCACCAATCCTCTCAGTCCCAAGTGACCAGCCTTATGCCACATCCAGCTGTCGTTGTAGGTAGGGTCATTCTAAGTTTCATCAGAACCCCTGAAGGTATTGTGTAAGAATTTCACTGTTTATTTGTTTTGTTTTGAAATTCATTTTTATAGTGGGTTTGAGCTGATTCTCTCTGCCGTGTTTATGTCATTCTAGACACACTTGGTTCCCTTATGGAGACATATCAATACATAGGTTTTAAGATTCTTACTAGTCAGATATACTACTCTGCGGGGAATAGGGGTGTTGAGGCCCGTTCAGTGAGGAAAGTGTAGGTCTTGTCTATTTTGTATTTGGTTTATGCAACCGTACCTGTTCTAATATCAAACTCTGGTTTTATGCATAACCCCACCTCTCCTTTCCTCTTGAGCAGGCATAAGAGTGTTTTCTAAATGTGAGACTCTTCTCTTTCCTAATTCAGTTCATGTGTATCCATGTTTACAAGACCTTCATAAGTGATATCTTATGATAAGTTTCTTTTTCTGTGTGACTTATTTCAGTTAGAATCATTGTACATGAATTCACTCATTATGCTGCTACTGGTCTTATGACATTGATTTCATGGCTGAGGGATATTCCATCGTACATATGTACCACAATTTCTTTACTATTTTTGTCTTTACTGGGATATTTAATGTGTCCCGAAGTCGAGGTTCTTGTAAGCAGTGCTGCCCTATATTTTGGGTTGGCTGTGTCTTATTGATTTTCAATTTCCCCAAGGTATATTCCCATGACTGGAAGTGCCTTAGGTTGTGAAGCTCTGTTGTTTAATTCTTTTAGGGAACACAATGCACTCCTCCAGAGTGGCTGTTGGCAATCTGCATCCCACCCATCAGCATAACAAGGCTCCCTGTTCTCTAGAGCCCCTCTTGCTTTTCTGGTTTTTACACATTTTACGGATATCCCTTTTGACTGGTGGGAAGTGATACTTCTTTGTAGTGCAGATTTGCATTGTGCGGTTGCTTGGTTGGCCAATATGGGTGTATGCGTTTTCTCCTGAATATATTCAGGAGAAAACGCATGCGCCCTTTATGGACAATTCCATAATTGTCGAAGTTGTGATGCTTTTCCTGTGTTTAAAGGTGATTCCAATGTACTTCTGGAAATCTGTTTCATGCAAATCTCCCTCATTTTCAAGTCCGCCTCATGGCTTTTCCTCAACAGATTTTTGGAAGAGAGTAGTCCTGTATAACTCTGCAAGTTAGTGAATTGCTGTGCCCCTGAGCTCCATTTTTCAACTTGTGTTTTTGTGAGCTCACCGCAAACCCACAATTTTGCTTCAGGACCTATACTAGTTATGGGGGTGGGGCAGGCTGAGAGTTTGGTTAATTCTTCTTCGTGACGGGAAATTAGAGTGACATGTGGCCGTCCAAATGCCTACAGCTACTCTCTCATTGGTTCTCCCTCTTCCCTTATATCCTCTGCACAATGTGCCAACTGTGCGAACCAGGAGGTTATAGGGGCTGACTCTCCAAGTTGGAAGATTGATATTAAAGCAGTTGGAATGTCAAGCTGCAGCACATGGAGGGAAAAAAATTAGTAGAGTTTTAGAAACCTTTCACCATCAGAGGGTGTCCATTCTCTAGGTTTCCCATACATGTTATAACTGTAGTGATATTCCCTTCTACCTGGAGAGTTGGGAACCATGGAATCAGTGGCAGGCATTATTGATTTAAAGCGTCTGCATTTTCTCACCCAATCTCACCAATCCTCTCAGTCCCAGGTGAACAGCCTTATGCACGTCCAGCTGTTGTTGTAGATAGGGTCATTCCAAGTTTCATCAGAACCCCTGAAGGTGTTGTGTAAGAATTTCACTGTTTCTTTGTTTTGTTTTGAAATTCCTTTTTATAGTGGGTTTGAGCTGATTCTCACTGCCGTGTTTATGTCATTCTAGACACACTTGGTTCCCTTATGGAGACATATCAATACATAGGTTTTAAGATCCTTACTAGTCAGATATATTTCTCTGTGGGGAATAGGGGTGGTGAGTCCCATTCACTGAGGAAGGAGTTGGGCTTGTCTCTTCTGTATTTGGATTATGGAACGGTACCTGTGTTAATATCAAACTCTGGTTTTGTGTGTCTCCCCACCTCTCCTTCCCCCTTAAGCAAGCATAAGAGTGTTTTCTAAATCTGAGACTCTGTTCTCTTTCCTAATTCAGTTCATATGTAGCCAGGTTTACATTCCCTTCATAAGTGATATCTTATATCAGAATGTACCATGGCCCTTGTCATAATAATGCTCCATGACCCCTGTCATCACAATGCTCCATTCCCTGGTTATCACAATGCTCCATGTCCCTTGTCATAACAATTCTCCATGTACTTGTCATCACAATGCTACATGACACTTCTCATCACAAAGTTACATGCTCGTTTCATCACAATTCCCCATGCACTTGTCATTGCAATGTTCCATGACCCCTGTCATAGCAAGCTCCAAGTGTTTGTCATCACAATGCTTCACGACTTTATCATCTAAATTCTCAATGGCACTTTTCATCACAATGTTCCGTACCCTTGTCATCACAATGCTCCATGCCCTTGTCATCACAATGCTCCATGACCCCTGTCATCACAATGCTCCCTGACACCTGTCATCACAATGCTTCATGCCCCTTGTCATTACAGTGCTCCATGATGCTCGTCATCACAATTACCCATGGTCTTCTCATCACAATGCTCCACGGTTTTGCCATCACAATGCTCCATGCCCTGGTCATCTCAAAGCTCAATGTCCCTTGTCCTCACAATTCTCCACGTCCTTGTCATCACAATGCTCCATGGCACTTCTCATCACAATGTTATATGCTCTTGTCATAACAATACTCCATGCACTTGTCATCTCAATGCTCCATGACCCCTGTCATAGGAAGCTCCATGCGCTTGTCATCACAATGTTTCAGGACATGGACATTAAAATTATCAATGGCCCTTGTCATCTCAGTGCTCCATGCGCTTATCATCACAATGCTCCTTTACCTTTGTCACAACAATCCTCCATGACACTCGGCATCACAATGCTCCGTGCTATTGTCATCACAATGGAACATGACATATGTCATCACAATGCTCCCTGACACCTGTCTTCACAATACTCCATGACCTTGTCATCACAATGCTCCATGCCCTTGTCATCACAATGTGCCATGCCCACTGTCATCAAAATAATCCATGAAACTTGTCAGACCAAAGCTCCATGCCACCTTTCATCACAATGCTCCATGAACACTGTCATCACAATGCACCATGCCCATCATCATAATGCTTCATGCTCTTGTCATCACAGTGAAATCAAAATGCTCCATGACCTCTGTCATCACAATGCTCCAAACCCTTGTGATCACAATGTTCCATAACACTTGTCATCACAATACCCCATGACGCTAGTCATCACAATTATCCATGGACTTCTCATCACAATGCCCCATGACATTTGTCATCACAATGCGCAATACACATGTCATCACAATGCTCCCTGACTCTTGCCATCAGTATGCTCCCTGAACCCTTTCATGACAAGGCTCCATGCCTTTTTCATCACAATGATCCATGGCATTTTCAGCCCAATGCTCCATGACACTTGTCATCACAATGACGCATGCACTTGTCATCCCAATTCTCCATGACCCCTGTAATCACAATGCTCCATGACGCTTGTCATCACAGTGCTCCATGACACCTGTCATCACAATGCTCCATGCCTTTGTCAGCAAAATGCTACATGACCTTGTCATTACCATGTTCTATGCACTTGTCATCACAATACTCCATTACTATTGCCATCAAAATCCTCCATGAACCTTGGGATCACATTGCTCCATGCCCTTGTCATCACAATGCTCCATGCTCCTTGAAATCAAAATGATCCATGACCTCTGTCATCACAATGCTCCAAACCCTTGCGATCACAATGTTCCATAACACTTGTCATCACAATGCTCCATGATGCCTGTCATCACAATACTCCATGCCCTTTTCATCACAATGCTCCATGACCTTTGTCATCACAATTCTCGATACACTTGTCATCACAATGCTCCCTGACACTTGTCATCAGAATGCTCCTTGAACCCTGTCACAAAAAGGCGCCATGCCTTTTTCATCAAAATGCACCATGCCGTTTTCATCCCAATGCTCCATGCCATTGTCATCAAAATACTCCACAAGCTTGTCATCAGAATGCTCCATGTCCCTTGTCATCACAATTTTCCATGCACTTGTCAGCACAATGCTCCCTGACCCTTGTCATCACAATGCTCCAAGCCATTGTCATCACAATGCTCCATTACCTTTGTCATCAGAATCCTCCACGACCCTTGGCATCACAGTGCTCCATGGCATTGTCATCACAATGGGCCATTACATATGTCATCACAATGCTCCCTGACACCTGTCTTCACAATAATGAATGACCTGGTCATCACAATGCTCCATGCCCTTGTCATCACAATGCGCCATTCCAACTGTCATCGCAATAAGCCATGAAACATATTAGACCAATGCTCCATGCCCATGTCATCACAATGCCCCATGCCCTTGTTATCACAATGCTCCATGACCCCTGTCATCACAATGCTCCATGACTCCAGTCATCACAAGGCTTCATGACCTATGTCATCACAATGGTCCATGCCCTTGTCATCAACAGTCTCTGTGACCTTTTTAACCACAATGCTTCATGAACTTTTCATCACAATGCTCTTTGACCCTTGTCATCACAATGCTCTATGCCTTTCTCAGCACAATGCTCCATGACCCTTGTCATCACAATGCTCCATGCGCTTGTCAGCACAATGCTCCATGACCCATGTCATCACAATGCACCATGCGCTTGTCGTCACAGTGCTCCACAATCTTGTCATCACAATGCTCCATAAACCTTGTCATCACAATGCTCCATGCACTTCAAATCAAAATGCTCTCTCACCACTGATAACACAATGTTACATCACTATTCATCACAATACTCCCTCAACCCTGTCATCACTATGTTCCATGACTCCTGTCATCACAATGCTACATGCACTTATCATCACAATGTTCGATGATCCCTGACATCACAATGTTCCATAACCCCTGTCATCAAAATGCTCCATGACCATTTTCATCAAAATGCTCCATGACCCCTGACATCACAATGTTACATAACGCCTCTCATCAGAATGTTCCATGACACTTTTCATCAAATTGGTCCATGACAATGTCATCACAATGCTCCCTGCCCTTCTCATCACAATGCACCACGCCCTTGTCATCAAAATGCTCCATGACCTTTGTCATCACAAAGCTCCATGACCCTTGGCATCACAATGCTCCATGCCATTGTCATCACAATACCCCATGAAACCTCTCATCACATTGTTCCATGCAATTGTCATCAAAAAGCTCCATGGTGCTTGTCATCACACTGCTCGATGCCCTTCTCATCACAATGCTCCATGCCCTTGTCATTACAATCCTCCATGACCCATGTATCACTGTGTTCCGTGCCCTTGTCATCACAATGCTCCCTGACACCTGTCATCACAATGCTTCATGCCCCTTGTCATTACAGTGCTCCATGATGCTCGTCATCACAATTACCCATGGTCTTCTCATCACAATGCTCCACGGTTTTGCCATCACAATGCTCCATGCCCTGGTCATCTCAAAGCTCAATGTCCCTTGTCCTCACAATTCTCCACGTCCTTGTCATCACAATGCTCCATGGCACTTCTCATCACAATGTTATATGCTCTTGTCATAACAATACTCCATGCACTTGCCATCGCAATGCTCCATGAACCCTGTCATAGGAAGCTCCATGCGCTTGTCATCACAGTGTTCAGGACATGGACATTAAAATTATCAATGGCCCTTGTCATCTCAATGCTCCATGCGCTTATCATCACAATTCTCCTTTACCTTTGTCACAACAATCCTCCATGACACTTGGCATCACAATGCTCCGTGCTATTGTCATCACAATGGAACATGACATATGTCATCACAATGCTCCCTGACACCTGTCTTCACAATACTCCATGACCTTGTCATCACAATGCTCCATGCCCTTGTCATCACAATGTGCCATGCCCACTGTCATCAAAATAATCCATGAAACTTGTCAGAGCAAAGCTCCATGCCACCTTTCATCACAATGCTCCATGAACCCTGTCATCACAATGCACCATGCCCATCATCATAATGCTTCATGCTCTTGTCATCACAATGAAATCAAAATGCTCCATGACCTCTGTCATCACAATGCTCCAAACCCTTGTGATCACAATGTTCCATAACACTTGTCATCACAATACCCCATGACGCTAGTCATCACAATTATCCATGGACTTCTCATCACAATGCCCCATGACATTTGTCATCACAATGCGCAATACACATGTCATCACAATGCTCCCTGACTCTTGCCATCAGTATGCTCCCTGAACCCTTTCATGACAAGGCTCCATGCCTTTTTCATCACAATGTTCCATGCCATTTTCATCACAATGCTCCAAGACCCCTGTAATCACAATGCTCCATGCCCTTGTCATCACAAAGCTCCATGATGCATGTCATCAGAATGCTCCATGGCCTTCTCATCACAATGCTCCATGCCCTTGTCATCACAATGCTCCAAGACCCCTGTAATCACAATGGTCCATGCCCCTTTTCATCAGAATGCTCCATGAGACTTGTCATCACAAGGCTCCATGGTCTTCTCATCACAATGCTCCAGGACATTGTCATCAAAATGCTCCATTCCCTTATCATCACAATGCTCCATGACCCCTGTCATCACAATACTCCATGAACATTTTCAGCCCAATGCTCCATGACCTTCTCATCACAATGCTCCATGACCAATATCATCACAATGCTCCATGACCACAGTCATCACAACACTCAATATCACCTGACAACTCAATGATCCGGGACTCTTGTCATCACAATGCTCCATGACCCCTGTCATCACAATGCTCCATGACCCCTGTCATCACAATACTCCATGAACATTTTCAGCCCAATGCTCCATGACACTTGTCATCACAATGATGCATGCCCTTGTCATCCCAATGCTCCATGACCCCTGTAATCACAATGCTCCGTGACGCTTGTCATCACAGTGCTCCATGACACCTGTCATCACAATGCTCCATGCCTTTGTCAGCAAAATGCTACATGACCTTGTCATTACAATGTTCTATGCACTTGTCATCACAATACTCCATTACCATTGCCATCACAATCCTCCATGAACCTTGGGATCACATTGCTCCATGCCCTTGTCATCACAATGCTCCATGCTCCTTCAAATCAAAATGATCCATGACCTCTGTCATCACAATGCTCCAAACCCTTGTGATCACAATGTTCCATAACACTTGTCATCACAATGCTCCATGATGCCTGTCATCACAATACTCCATGCCCTTTTCATCACAATGCTCCATGACCTTTGTCATCACAATTCTCGATACACTTGTCATCACAATGCTCCCTGACACTTGTCGTCAGAATGCTCCTTGAACCCTGTCACAATAAGGCTCCATGCCTTTTTCATCAAAATGCACCATGCCGTTTTCATCACAATGCTCCATGCCATTGTCATCAAAATACTCCACAAGCTTGTCATCAGAATGCTCCATGTCCCTTGTCATCACAATTTTCCATGCACTTGTCAGCACAATGCTCCCTGACCCTTGTCATCACAATGCTCCAAGCCATTGTCATCACAATGCTCCATTACCTTTGTCATCAGAATCCTCCATGACACTTGGCATCACAATGCTCCATGGCATTGTCATCACAATGGGCCATTACATATGTCATCACAATGCTCCCTGACACCTGTCTTCACAATAATGAATGACCTGGTCATCACAATGCTCCATGCCCTTGTCATCACAATGCGCCATTCCAACTGTCATCGCAATAAGCCATGAAACTTATTAGACCAATGCTCCATGCCCTTGTCATCACAATGCTCCATGACCCCTGTCATCACAATGCTCTGTGACTCCAGTCATCACAATGCTTCATAACATTTGTCATCACAGTGGTCCATGCCCACATCATCACAAGGCTCTGTGACCTTTGTAACCACAATACTCCATGAATTTTCATCACAATGCTCCGTGACCCTTGTCATCACAATGCTCCATGCCTTTGTCAGAACAATGCTCCATGACCCTTGTCATCACAATGTGCCACGTGATTTTCATCACAACGGTCCACAACCTTGTCATCGTAATGCTCCATAAACCTTGTAATCACAATGCTCCATGCACTTCTCATCAAAATGCTCTCTCAACAGAGATATCACAATGTTCCATCACTAGTCATCACAATACTCCCTCACCCCTGTAATCACAATGTTCCATGACCCCTGTCATCACAATGCTACATCCCCTTATCATCACAATGTTCCATGACCCCTGACATCACAATGTTCCATAACCCCTGTCATCAAAATGCTCCATGACCCTTTTCATCCCAAAGCTCCATGACCCCTGACATCACAATGTTCTATAACCCCTGTCATCAAAATGTTCCATTACACTTTTCATCAAATTGCTGCATGACCCTGTCATCAAAATGCTCCCTGCCCTTCTCATCACAATGCACCACGCCCTTGACATCAAAATGCTCCATGACTTTTGTCATCACAAAGATCCATAACCCTTGGAATCACAATGTTCCATGAACCCTCTCATCACATTGTTCCATGCCCTTGTCATCACAAAGCTCCATGACGATTGTCAAAACAATGTTCGATGCCCTTCTCATCACAATGCTCCATGCCCTTGTCATTACAATCCTCCATGGCCCATGGATCACAGTGTTCCGTGACCTTGTCATCACAATGCTCCATGCCCACTCTCATCACAATAATCCATGAAACTTTTCAGACCAATGCTCCATGCCCTTCTCATCACAATGCTCCATTACCCCTGTCATAACAATGCTCCATGACCCCTGCCATCACAATGTTCCACACCATTGTCATCACAAGGCTCCATGACCCTTGTCATCACAATGCCCCAAGACCCCTGTAATCACAATGCTCCATGCCCTTGTCATCACAAAGCTCAATGACGCATGTCATCAGAATGCTCCATGGCCTTCTCATCACAATGCTCCTTGCCCTTGTCATCACAATGCTCCAAGACCCCTGTAATCACAATGCTCCATGTCCCTTTTCATCTCAATGCTCCATGAACGCTGTCATCACAATGCACCATGCCCATCACCATAATGCTTCAGGCTATTGTCATCACAATGAAATCAAAATGCTCCATGACCTCTGTCATCACAATGCTCCAAACCCTTGTGATCACAATGTTCCATAAAACTTATCATCACAACACCCCATGACGCTCATCATCACAATTATCCATGGTCTTCTCATCACAATGCTCCATGAACTTTGTCATCACAATGCTCAATACACTTGTCATCACAATGCTCCGTGACACTTGTCGTCAGTATGCTCCTTGAACCCTGTCATGACAAGGCTCCATGCCTTTTTCATAACAATGATCCATGCCATTTTCATCACAATGCTCCATGCCCTTGTCAGCACAAAGCTCCATGACGCATGTCATCAGAATGCTCTATGGCATTCTCATCACAATGCTCCATGCCCTTGTCATCACAATGCTCCAAGACCCCTGTAATCACAATGCTCCATGCCCCTTTTCATCAGAATGTTCCATGAGAATTGTCATCACAAGGCTCCATGGACTTCCCATCACAATGCTCCAGGACGTTGTCATCACAGTGCTCAATTCCCTTCTCATTACAATGCTCCATGACCCCTGTCATCACAATACTCCATGAATATTTTCAGCCCAATGCTTCATGACCTTCTCATCACAATGCTCCATGACCCATATCATCACAATCCTCCATGACCACTGTCATCACAACACTCCATGACCCCTGACAACACAATGATCTGGGACTCTTGTCATCACAATGCTCCATTTCCTTGTCATCACAATGCTCCATGAACATTTTCAGCCCAATGCTCCATGACACCTGTCATCACAATGATCCATGCCCTTGTCATCCCAATGCTCCATGACCCCTGTAATCACAATGCTCCATGACGCTTATCATCACAGTGCTCCATGACCCTTATCATCACAAATCTCCATGCCTGTG
Source organism: Hyperoodon ampullatus (assembly GCF_949752795.1). Classification (NCBI taxonomy): domain Eukaryota; kingdom Metazoa; phylum Chordata; class Mammalia; order Artiodactyla; family Ziphiidae; genus Hyperoodon; species Hyperoodon ampullatus. The sequence goes on along the minus strand of NW_027640676.1, from coordinate 554,929 downwards.
TCATCAAAATCCTACATGACCTTGTCATCACAATGCTCCATGAGCTTGTCATCACAATACTCCATTACCATTTTCATCACAATCCTCCATGAACCTTGGGATCACATTGCTCCATGCCCTTGTCATCACAATGCTCCATGCTCCTTGAAATCAAAATGGTCCATGACCTTTGTCATCACAATGCTCCAACCCCTTGTGATCACAATGTTCCATAACACTTGTCATCACAACACTCCATGATGACTGTCATGACAATACTCCATGCACTTGTCGTCACAATGCTCCATGACCTTTGTCATCACAATTCTCAATACACTTGTCATCACAATGCTCCCTGACACTTGTCGTCAGAATACTCCTTGAACACTGTCATGAAAAGGCTCCATGCCTTTTTCATCAGAATGCTCCATGCCCTTTTCATCACAACGCTCCAGGTCATTGTCATCACAATACTCCACAAGCTTGTCATCAGAATGCTCCATGATCATTGTCTTCAGAATGCTCCATGACCCCTGTCATCACAATGCTCCATACCCCTTGTCATTACAGTGTTCCATGACGCTCGTCATCACAATTATCCATGGTCTTCTCATCACAATTCTCCACAGTCTTGCCATCACAATGCTCCATGCCTTGGTCATCACAATGCTCCATGTCCCCAGTCATCACAATGCTCCATGACCCCTGTCATCACAATGCTCCATACCCCTTGTCATTACAGTGCTCCATGACGCTCGTCATCACAATTATCCATGGTCTTCTCATCACAATGCTCCACGGTCTTGCCATCACAATGCTCCATGCCCTGGTCATCACAATGCTCCATGTCCCCTGTCATCACAATTCTCCACGTTCTTGGCATCACTATGCTCCATGATACTTCTCATCACAGTGTTACATGTTTTGTCATCACAATTCTCTATGCACTTGTCATCGTAATGCTCCATGACCCCTGTCATAGCAAGCTCCATGTGATTGTCATCACAATGCTTCATGAACATGTCATCAAAATTCTCAATGGCCCTTGTTATCACAATGCGCCATGACCCTTGTCATCACAATGCTCCAAGCCCTTGTCATCAAAATGCTCCATTACCTTTGTCATCACAATCCTCCATGACACTTGGCATCACAATGCTACATTCCATTGTCATTGCAATAGACCATGACATATGTCATCACAATGCTCCCTGACACCCTTCTTCACAATACTCCATGACCTTCTCATCACAATGCTCCATGCCCTTGTCATCACAATGCGCCATGCCCACTGTCATCAAAATAATCCATGAAACTTGTCAGAAAAATGCTCCATGACCCTGTCATCACAAGGCTCCATGCCCTTTCATCACAATGCTCTATGACCCCTGTCATCACAATGCTCCGTGACTCCAGTCATCACAATGCTTCATGACCTTTGTCATCACAATGGTCCATGACCTCGTCATCTCAAGGCTCTGTGACCTTTTTGACCACAACACTCCATGAACATTTCATCACAATGCTCGGTGACCCTTGTCATCACAATGCTCCATGCCTTTGTCAGCACATTACTCCATGACACATGGCATCAAATGTGCCATGCGCTTGTCATCACAATGCTCCACATCGTTGTCATCACAATGCTCCATAAACCTTGTCATCACAATGCTCCATGCGTTTGTCAGCACAATGTTCCATGACCCATGTCATCACAATGTGCCCTGCGTTTCTCATCACAATGCTCCACAGCTTTGTCATCACAATGCTCCATGCACCTCTCATCAAAATGCTCTCTCACCACTGATATCACAATGTTCCATCACTAGTCAACACAATACTCCCCCCACCCTGTCATCCCAATGTTCCATGACCCTTGTCACAACAATGCTACATGCTCTTATCATCACAATGCTCCATGACCCCTGACATCACAATGTTCCATAACCCCTGTCATCACAATGCTCCATGACCCTTTTCATCACAATGCTCCATGACCCCTAACATCACAATGTTCCATAAACACTGTCATCAAAATGTTCCATGACCCTTTTCATCCAATTGCTCCATGACCCTGTCATCACAATTCTCCCTGCCCTTCTCATCACAATGCACCACGCCCTTGTCATCATAATGCTCCATGGCCTATGTCATCACAAAGCTCCATGACCCTTGGAATCACAATGCTCCATGCCATTGTCATCACAAAGCTCCATGAAACCTCTCATCACATTGCTCCATGCCATTGTCATCACAAAGCTCCATGACGCTTGTCATCACAATGCTCCATGCCCTTGTCATTGCAATCCTCCATGACACATGTATCACTGTGTTCCGTGCCCTTGTCATCACAATGCTCCATGCTCACTCTCATCACAATAATCCATGAAACTTTTCAGACCAATGCTCCATGCCCTTGTCATCACAATGCTCCATTACACCTGTCATAACAATGCTCCATGACCCCTGCCATCACAATGTTCTACGGCCTTGTCATCACAAGACTCCATGGCCCTTGTCATCACAATGCTCCAAGACCCCTGTAATCACAATGCTCCATGCCCATGTCATCACAAAGCTCCCTGACGCATGTCATCAGAATGCTCCATGGCCTTCTCATCACAATACTCCATGCCCTTGTCATCACAATGCTCCAAGACCCTTGTTATTACAATGATCCATGCCTCTTTGCATCTCAATGCTCCATGAACCCTGTCATCACAATGCACCATGCCCATCATCATAATGCTTCATGCTATTGTCATCACAATGAAATCAAAATTCTCCATGACCTCTCTCATCACAATGCTCCAAACCCTTGTGATCACAATGTTCCATAACACTTGTCATCACAACGCCCCATGATGCTGGTCATCACAATTATCCATGGACTTCTCATCACAATGCTCCATGACCTTTGTCATCACAATTCTCAATACACTTGTCATCACAATGCTCCCTGATACTTGTCATCAGTATGCTCATTGAACCCTGTCATGACAAGTCTCCATGCCTTTTTCATCACAATGATCCATGCCCTTTTCATCACAATGCTTCATGCCATTGTCATCACAATACTCCACAAGCTTGTCATCAGAATGCTCCGTGACCCTTGTCATCTCAATGATCCATGAGCCCTGTCATCACAATGCTCCATGACACCTGTCATCACAATGCTCGATGCCCCTTGTCATTACAGTGCTCCATGATGTTCGTCATCACAATTATCCATGGTCTTCTCATCACAGTGCTCCACGGTCTTGCCATCACAATGCTCCATGCCCTGGTCATCACAATGCTCCATGTCTCCAGTCATCACAATGCTCCATGACCCCTGTCATCACAATGCTCCATACTGCTTGTCATTACAGTGCTCCATGACACTCGTAATCACAATTGTCCATGGTCTTCTCATCACAATGCTCCACGCCCTTGTCATCAAAATGCTCCATGACCCTTGTCATCACAATGCTCCATGACCACTGTCATAACAATGCTCCATGACCCCTGTCATCACAAGGCTCCATACCACTTGTCATTACAGTGTTCCATGATGCTCCTCATCACAATTATCCATGGTCTTCTCATCACAATGCTCCACGGTCTTGCCATCACAGTGCTCCATGCCTTGGGCATCACAATGCTCCATGTCCCCGGTCATCACAATGCTCCATGACCACTGTCATCACAATGCTCTATACCCCTTGTCATTACAGTGCTCCATGACCCTCGTCATCACAATTATCCATGGTCTTCTCATCACAATGCTCCACGATCTTGCCATCGCAATGCTCCATGCCCTGGTCATCACAATGCTCCACGTCCCCTCTCATCACAATTGTCCACGATCTTGGCATCACTATGCTCCATGATACTTCTCATCACAGTGTTACATGCTTTGTCATCACAATTCTCTATGCACTTGTCATCGCAATGCTCCATGACCCCGTCATAGCAAGCTCCATGTGCTTGTCATCACAATACTCCATGCCCTTGTCGTCACAATTCTCCATGACCTTTGTCATCACAATGCTCCCTGACACTTGTCGTCAGAATGCTCCCTGAAAACTGTCATGAAAAGGCTCCATGTCTTTTTCATCACAATGCCGCATGCCATTTTCATCAAAATGCTCCATGTCATTGTCATCAAAATACTCCACAAGCTTGTCATCAGAATGCTCCATGAAACTTGTCATCACAATGCTCCATGACCCCTGTTATCACAATGCTCCATACCCCTTGTCATTACAGTGCTCCATGACGCTCATCATCACAATTATCCATGGTCTTCTCATCACAATGCTCCACGGTCTTGCCATCACAATACTCCATGCCCTGGTCATTACAATGCTCCATGTCCCCTGTCATCACAATTCTCCACGTTCTTGGCATCACTGTGCTCCATGATGCTTTTCATCACAGTTTTACATGCTTTGTCATCACAATTCTCTATGCACTTGTCATCGCAATGCTCCATGATCCCTGTCACAGCAAGCTCCATGTGATTGTCATCACGATGCTTCATGAACATGTCATCAAAATTCTCAATGGCCCTTGTTATCACAATGCTCCATGACCCTTGTCATCACAATGCTCCAAGCGCTTGTCATCAAAATGCTCCATTACCTTTGTCATCACAATCCTCCATGACACTTGGCATCACAATGCTCCATTCCATTGTCATCGCAATGGACCATGACATATGTCATCACAATGCTCCCTGACACCCTTCTTCACAATACTCCATGACCTTCTCATCACAATGCTCCATGCCCTTGTCATCACAATGCGCCATGCCCACTGTCATCACAATAATCCCTGAAACTTGTCAAACCAGTGCAACATGCCCCTGTCATCACAATGCTCCATGCCCTTTCATCACAATGCTCTATGACCCCTGTCATCACAATGCTCCCTGACTCCAGTCATCACAATGCTTCATGACCTTTGTCATCACAATGGTTCATGCCCTCATCATCACAAAGCTCTGTGACCTTTGTCACCACAGCGCTCCATGAACATTTCATCACAATGCTCAGTGACCCTTGTCTTCCCAATGCTCAATGCCTTTGTTAGCACAATACTCCATGACCCATGGCATCACAATGTGCCATGCGCTTGTCATCACAATGCTCCACATCTTTGTCATCACAATGCTCCATAAACCTTGTCATCACACTGCTCCATGCACTTCTCATCAAAATGCTCTCTCACCACTGATATCACAATGTTCCATCACTAGTCAACACAATACTCCCTCACCCCTGTCATCACAATATTCCATGACCCTTGTCACAACAATGCTATATGCCTTTATCATCACAATGCTCCATTCCCCTGACATCACAATGTTCCATGACCCCTATCATCACAATGCTCCCTGCCCTTCACAACAGAATGCACCACACCCTTGTCATCAAAATGCTCCATGACCTTTGTCATCACAAAGCTCAATGACCCTTGTCATCACAATGCTGCATGCCATTGTCATCACAATGCTCCATGAACCCTCTCATCAAATTGTTCCATGCCCTTGTCATCACAGGCTCCATGATGCTTTTCATAACAATGCTCGATGCCATTCTTATCACAATGCTCCATGCGCTTCTCATTACAATCCTCCATGACCCATGTATCACAGTGTTCCATGCCCTTGTCATCACAATGCTCCTTGCCCCCTCTCATCACAATAATCCATGAAACTTTTCAGACCAATGCTCCATGCCCTTGTCATCACAATGCTCCATTACCCCTGTCATAACAATGCTCCATGACCCCTGCCATCACAATGTTCCACAGCCTTGTCATCACAAGGCTCCATGACCCTTGTCATCACAATGCTCCAAGACCGCTGTAATCACAATGCTCCATGCCCTTGTCATCACAAACCTCCATGACGCATGTCAACAGAATGCTCCATGGCCTTCTCATTCACGGTGTTCCATGCCTTTGTCATCACAATGCTCCAAGACTCCTGTAATCGCAATGCTCCATGCCCCTTTTCATCTCAATGCTCCATGAACCCTGTCATCACAATGCACCATGCCCATCATCATAATGCTTCAGGCTATTGTCATCACAATGAAACCAAAATGCTCCATGACCTCTGTCATCACAATGCTCCAAATCCTTGAGATCAATATGTTCCATAACACTTATCATCACAACGCCCCATGACGCTCGTCATCACAATTATCCATGGTCTTCTCATCACAATGCTCCATGACCTTTGTCATCACAATACTCAATACCCTTGTCATCACAATGCTCCCTGACACTTGTTGTCAGTTTGCTCCTTGAACCCTGTCATGACGAGGCTCCATGCCTTTTTCATCACAATGATCCATGTCCTTTTCATCACAGTGCTCCAAGACCGCTGTAATCACAATGCTCCATGCCCTTGTCATCACAAAGCTCCATGATGCATGTCATCAGAATGCTCCATGGCCTTCTCATCACAATGCTCCATGCCCTTGTCATCACAATGCTCCAAGACCCCTGTAATCACAATGCTCCATGCCCCTTTTCATCAGAATGCTCCATGAGACTTGTCATCACAAGGCTCCATGGTCTTCTCATCACAGTGCTCCAGTACCTTGTCATCACAATGCTCCATGACCCCTGTCATCACAGTACTCCATGGACATTTTCAGCCCAATGCTCCATGACCTTCTCATCACAATGCACCATGACCCCTGTCATCACAATGCTCCATGACCACTGTCATCACAATGCTCCATGAACCCTGACAACACAATGATCCGGGACTCTTGTCATTAAAATGCTCCATGACCATTGTCATCACAATGATCCATGACCCCTCTAATCACAATGCTCCGTGATGCTTGTCATCACTGTGCTCCATGAACCTTGTCATCATAATGCTCCTTGCCTTTGTCAACAAAATGGTACATAATCTTGTCATCACAATTCTCCATGCGCTTGTCATCACAATCCTCCATGACCATTGGGATCACATTGCTTCATGCCCTTGCCATCTCTCTCTTGCCTTTATGGTTTTTACAGATATTCGGATATCCCTTTTGACCGGTGGTAAGTGACAATTCTTTGTAGTGTGGATTTGTATTGCGCGCTTGCTTGATTGGCCAAAAAGGGCGTATGCGTTTTCTTCTGAATATATTCAGGAGAAAAGGCATACGCCCTTTTTGGCCAAGTGCATCTCTGTCCAAGTTGGGATGCTTTTCCTGTGCTTTAAAGGTGATTCCAATTTACCTCTTGAAATATGTTTTGTGCAATTCTGCCTCATTTTCAAGTCCGCTTCATTGCCTTCCCTCAACAGATTTTTGGAAGAGAGTAGTCCTTTATAAGTCTGCAGGTTTGTGAATTGCTGTGCCCCTGAGCTCCAATTTTCAAACCCATCTTTGTGAGCTGGCCGCAAATCCACAATTTTGCTTCAGGACCTATACGGGTTCCAGGGGTCGCTATATTGGTTCCCTGTGGGTGGTTGAGGCTTTGGTTAATTCTTCTTCCTGCCGGGAACTTAGAGTGACATGTGCCAATCCAAATGCCTACATCTACTCTCTGATTTGTTCTCCCTCTTCCCTTTCATCCTCTGCACAATTAGCAAACTGTGCGAACCAGGAGGTTATAGGGGCTGACTCTCCTAAGTTGGGAGATTGATAGTAAAGCAGTTGGAATGCCAAAGTGGAGCACAAGGAGAGGAAAAATTAGGAGAGTTTTAGAAACCTTTCGCCATCACAGGGTGTCCATTTTCTAGGTTTCCAATACATGTTATAATTGTAGTGATATACCCTTCTACCTGGAGATTTGGGACACATGGAATGGTGGCATACATTACTACTTTAAAAGGTCTGCGTTTTCTCTCCCAATCTCACCAGTCCTCTCAGTCCCAAGTGTCCAGCCTTATGTCTCATCCAGCTGTCTTTGCAGATAGGGTCATTCCAGGTTTCATCAGAAACCCTGAAGGAATTGTGTAAGAATTTCGCTGTTTTTGGGGGTTTTTTTGAAATTCATTTTTATAATGGGGTTGAGCTGATTTTCACTGACGTGTTTATGCCAGTCTAGACACAATTGATTCCCTTACGGAGACATATCAATACATAGGTTTTAAGATTCTTAGTAGTCAGATATATTCCTCTGTGGGCCATAGGGGTGTTGAGTCCCGTTCACTGAGGAAGGTGTAGGTCTTGTCTATTCTGTATTTGGTTTATGGAATGGTACCTGTGCTAATATCAAACTCTGGTTTTATGCATCACACCACCTCTCCTTTCCCCTGAAACAGGCATAAGAGATTTTTGCTAAATGTGAGACTCTGTTCTCTTTCTTAATTCAGTTCATGTGTTGTGATATTGACATTCCCTCTATAAGTGATATCTTATGATAAGATTCTTTTTCTGTGTGACTAATTTCCCTTAAAATCATCATACCTAAATCCACTCTTTATGCTGCTACTGGCCTTATATACATTGATTTCACGTCTGAGTGATATTCCGTTGTACAAAATTACCACAAGTTCTTTATGCATTTCTCTTTTTCCTGGGATATTTTAGGTGTACCAAAGTTGAGGTTCTTGTATGCAGAGCAGCCCTAAACTTTGGGGTGCCTGTGTCTTATTGACATTTAGTCTTCCCAAGTTATATGTCCATGAGTTGAAGTCCCCTTGCTCCAGGGCTTTGTATTTTAGATGTTTTAAAAACAGCATACACTTCTTCAGAGTGGCTTTTGGATATTTATACCCCACCCATCAGCGTGACTAGGCTCCCTGTTTTCCATGGCCTCTCCTGCATTTCTGGTTTGTACACATTTTTTGGATGGCCTTTCTGAGCAGTGGAAATTGAGACTTCTTTGTTGTGCGGATTTGCATTTCCCTCTTGCTTGGTTGGCCAAAAACTCTGCATGTGTTTTTTTCCTGAAGATATTCACGAAAAAAACGCATACACCCTTTTGCCCAACCGCATCATTTTAGAAATTCTGCTGCTTTTCATATGCTTTAAATGTGAGTACAATCTACCTTTTGAAATCTGTTTCCTGCAATTCTGCCTCTCATTCAGATGCTCTTCGTTACCTTACCTGAATATATTTTTGGACGTTGGTTATCATTTATATCTTTGCAGGTCTTTGAATTGTCTGCTCCTGAGTTCCATTTCGCAACTCGCTTTTTTTGTGAGCTGGCCGCCAAACCATTGGATTACTTCTGGCCCTATTCTGGTTCTGGGGAGGCAGGCTGAGCCTTTGGTTAATTCTTCTTCCTAATGGGAAATTAGAGTGACATGTGCCTGTCAAAAGTCCTACAGCTAATCTCTCATTGGTTCCCCCTCTTCCCATTTATCCTCTGCACAAATTGCAAACTGTGTGAAACAGGAGGTTAAAGGTGCTGATTCTCCAAGTGGGGAGATTGTTAGTAATGTGGCTGGAATGGCGAAGCCCAGCACCAGGAGATCAAAAATGAGGTGCATTTTAGACACCTTTCCTGAGCACACGGTGTACATTCATCTCGGTTTCCCAGGCATGTTTTCGTTGTCAGAAGATTCCCTTGAACCTGCAGATTTGGGACCCATGGAATGGGTACCAGGCAGTATTACTTTAAAAGGTCTGCATTTCCTCACCCAGCCTCTCTAACATCTCTTAGCGTGCATAGCTTCCAGCCTTATATAATCATCCTGCTGTGGGTCTACATGTGTTCAATCCATGTTACATCGTAGCCCTTCAACAAAAGTTGTAAGAATTTTTGTCTGTCTCACTGTTTTTATAAATCGTTTTAAATTTATTTTTATATTGGTTACAGCTGATTTTCAAAGCTCTGTTTTTTGCTGCTGTACATCCACTTGATTCATGTACTGTGAGACAACAATAACTTCTTTTTCAGATGCTTACCAGTCATATGTATTATTTTCCAGTGACTTGAGTGGGCTGAGTGCAGTTCTTTGAGGTACCGTGTAGGCCTTGTCAGTTATTCAATTTGGTACTTGGAATGGTATCTTTGCTAATTTCAACCTCCTGGATAATACCTCACCATTCCCCACCTTTCCCATTTAGCAGCCTTATGTCTATTTTCTACATATTTGACTATGTTTCTGTTTTGTAATTTATTTCATGTGTAGCCATTTTTGATTCCACCTTTAAGTGACATCTTATGATATGTGTCTTTTTCTTTCTGACATATGTCACTTAGAATGATCGTATGTAACTCCTCCAGAGTTGTTACAACTGGCCTTATTTCATTGATTTCTGGATGAGTAATATTCCACTCTACATAAGTACCCCATCTCTTTTATCCATTTTATCCTTCCAGGGACATTTAGGTTATATCCAAGTTGAGGCCCTTTTTAACAGAGAGGTGGTAAACGTTCGGGTGCCTGTTTTCTGTCGATTTTTGTTTTTCCCAAGGTACACGCCCATGAGTGCAAGTGCCCTATGCTCTGTAGCTCATTTTTTAGATGTTTTAGCAAACACAATACACTTCTCCAGAGTGGCCGTTGGCAAATTACATTTCCACTATCAGCCTCACAGGGCTCCCTTTTCTCCTCGCCCTGTCCTGCATTTCTGGTGTTTACACTTTATGTGGATGGCCCTTCTGACTGATGTGAAGTGATACATTTTGTGATATTGATTTCCAGTGCCCACCTGTTTGGTTGGATAAAAAGTGTGTATGGCCTTTACTTGAATATATTCAGAAAAAATGCATACACCCTTTTTGACAAACTGCATCATTGGCGATGTTCAGCCCCTTTTCTTGTGCTTTAATGGGGAGTCCTTTCTACCTCTTCAAATCTGTTTCCTGCCACTCTCCCTTGCTTACAAGTCCTTTTCTGTGACTTACCTCAAGACATTTTTCGACGATAGATATTTTCAACTCTGCAGTTTCATGAATTTTAGTGCCCCTGAGTTCCATTTTTCAACTTGTGTTTTTGGAAACTGGACACAAAACAGCGGGATTTCCTCTAGCCCTATTCTGTTTCCGTGGGCAATTCTAGCCTTTGATGAATTTGTCTTCTGGATTGGAAATTAGAGTGGCATGTGCCTGTCCGAACACCTAAGACATGTCTCTAAATTTTTCTCATCCTTCTGCTTCATCATCTGGACAAATTCCAAACTGTGTGCAACAGGATGTTGACGGTGCTGATATCCACAAGTGAGGAGATTGTTAGGAAAGATGCTGGAGGGTTGAACCCGAGCACCAGGCGATGAGGAGATGAGGTGCCTTTTCCAAACTCTTTCCGATCAAACGGTGTACCATCCTCTAGGTGTGACAGGCATGTTTTAGCTGTAGGTAGGGTCCCGTGCATGTAAGGAGAACACCAGGGATTTTTCCAAATCAGTGCCTCCCCGAACCCCAAACTGGGGAATTTTTAAGCTACGGCTACACGTATGTCCTTTAAGGGCCTTGGGAAATAGGCAGAGCCCAAACTTTAGATGACTGAAATCTTCAGGGTCAGAAGCGCTCACCATCGGCCTTGCTTAGGTTACATTTTATCTGTCATTGATAGATGATGTCAATAAAAATATCTATTCTTTTCAGATTATTTCCCCTTATAGGTTATTGCAAAATATTCAGTGTAGTTCCCTGTGCTATACAGTAGTTCCTTGTTGATGATCTATTTTATACATAGCAGTGTGTATGTGTTAATCCCAAACTGTTAATTTATCCCTTCTCCTACCTTTCCCCTTTGGTAATAATAAATTATAAGATTTTATACTTCTCAGAAATGGGGGAGCTGAAAGAGAGGTATCATTTTCAATGGAAAAGCATTCAAAACAAGATTGAAGCTTCAGCCAAGAGTATTCGATGTACATCCATGGAAATAAATCACTTCATTTCTCTAATGTTGACCTGACAAATAAGACAGACGTCTTCACTGAACTTGCTTATAGGAAAGTGATGGAAATATCAAATGTAAGTCTTAGAAACATCTTATTTTACCCGAGCATTATACACTGCTCTATGTTAACTACAGTTTGGCTCACACATCTGTTCATTGAAGTTACAATGTTCTCAATTTCTGTTACTGATCGTCCAGAGTGGACCCCAACAGGAGTCCCCGTGCCCAGTGTCATTGGAGCCAACAGATCAAGACTGAGTTTGGTTCAGAAGCAAAGGAAACATTATTTTGAAAACAGAATGGAGAGGTGAGAGCGTGCACTCCCCCATGGGCTGTGGGCTGGGCTGCTGTGTAGGGTCCCCGGCAGTGCCAGTGGGAGGGAGGGGATGGAGCTCTCGAGGGCTGCGTTGGCTGCAGCTCAGGCTCTATGCCGCGGAGTCTGCATGGGACCCCGCTAGCTGAGGTGTCGACCCAGCCATTCTGCACTAGGATATCGGGTCTGATGTGCCGGGTGTGGGACCTCTGCATGCGGAACCCTAGGAGCACATGAAATTAGACAAAGCACAAAGGAAAAACAAGTTAGACTTTATTTTATTGCCCAGATTCTCTTTTTATCTCCCAGGAATTTTTAATGAACGTTGCCGGAGACGAACACCTCCTCTGCTTTTTGTTCCGTTCCTTATTCTTGGGGTGTTGAGGGTGCAGACCCCTCTTTTGTAACTGCTTCATGCTGTGGTGGGAGCCCTGATACATAGGGGGAGGGGCAAAATGTCTCCCCACCAGCCTCCTGGTGAGGTTGATTGTCCCAAGGCCTCCTGCCTCACTTCTCGTCCGCCTGAGCACCAGCATTGGAAGTGTTACAGATTCTAATGACCTTTAAGGGTCCAGGAAAGAGAGGCGCAGAGATGCTGCGGTGGCAGGTTTCACCCCACCCCACATATGTTCGGCGACCTTAGGCTGACAGTTTTTGCCAGACTAGATGCTCTGACCAGTAGTCTGTGCTTTCTTTAATTAGGTCCCTGAATTAATGTACAAACAGCACCATGTGTCAGAGCCCTGCCCGCGCAACTCCCAGACAGTCCAGGGTCAGTGGTGATCCAGGACCATGACGTCCACTGAGTCAACGGCCTTTAGAAGTAGCCAGCAGTCCAGCCGGTCATATTGGCCACCATCACCGCGGTGTCTGTAGGGTTTTCTATGGTGAAAGCGTGATATACGTTTCCCCCGCCAAGCTTATTAGCTCCCCTCTGGGTGCAGTAAGTCCTGCAAGCAGTAGTCTGCTCTTTCGGGGCACAGTCTTGTCGTTTTCTGAGAGAAACTCCAGGTCAAGTGATGGCCACACGAGTCATCTTGGGGGCCCGTTGCCCCCGTTTATCTCTCTGGAGGTTGGAGTTGGAGGGCCTCCTCATTCGAGGTCAGTGTGTCCACAGAGCGACCCCTGCAACTTCAGGGCATGATGGGTGGTTAGGATCACCACGTGGGGTCCTTTTCCCTTAGGAGGGAGCTGGCCTTGCGGGCTGCTGATTTCCAGCTTTTTAGATACCCCAGTATCCTGGCCTGATGAGTCGGTGGGCAAAGCCCTTGGTGACCATAGTTTATCATACCTGAAGGGCATTCTTGTGTTGCTCCATTTCAAGTGGTCCCAGTTTTTGCACTAAGGCTCCAAGGGCGATTAACCTTTGACCGGGTATGTAAAGGTCAAAGGGTTTAGCTAAATTAGGGAGTTCCTGGGCAAGGGTCTGTATTGACTGCTCTTTCCATTCTTGAAAGGCTGCTTCTGGATTCTATTCAAAAGGATCATCATCTTTTCGTGTCAGTGTTTCATGTAGAGGCCCAGCTATTACACTGTAGTTAGGGATCCAGATGCAGAAAACCTTGGCCTCCCCAGGAACCCCTAAGCTGTCTTCTAGTTTTAGAAGAGGTAGGGCTGCAAATGGCTTCTTCCCTATCCTGGGATGCGTTTCTCCGAATATCTGTGAGAATGAAGCCCAGGCATGTCACCTTAGCCTGGGATATTTGAGCGTTTTTCTTGGACACCTTCTATCCTTTCTTGGCTAGGTAGTTCAGAGGCGTGTTTAGTAGGCCTTGTGATCAGAATGTCATCTGCATATTGAAGGAGGGTTCCCTTTTACAGAGGTTGAACTTTTAGGTCTTTAGAGGACATTTCCCCAATGATGGTGTGGGGTTTTTTGAACCATTGGGGCAGGAGGCCCAGAATTATTGCTTTTGTTGCATGTTGTGTCCTGCCACTCACAAGCCAAAAATTCTTGTGACTCTGAGATGAATGGAATACAGAAGAAGGCATCACTGAAGTCTAATACAGAATGCCATGGCCTGGTGGAAGGTAGAATGACCAGCAGGGAGTAGGAAATAGGAGCTACTGTATGTATATCCTCGGTGGCTTCACTGACTGTCCTGATATCCTTTACCAGGTCTCCAGCAGCACATGGGGCTCTCGTGGTCAGGCCAATCCCAGGATATGGAGCTCACCTGGGCTGCACCCCTACCCCACAGCCCACGGGGCTCTCGTGGTCAAGTCCCTCCCAGGGTATGGAGCTCACCTCTGCAGCTACCCAGCAGCCCATGGGGCTCTCCTACTCAGGCCCTTCCCAGGATACGGAGCTCCCCTGGGCAGGTACCCAGCAGGGCTGGACATACAGGAACTGTGCACATAGCCCACCTTGCAGAGAACCCACAGCTCACCTGTCGCTCACAGCTGACACAGAATACCTCAGAGCAGGACTTGAACTAACAAACAGCAGCTCTGACAGGTCTGTGACCATGGCTATTACTCTCTGCAGGCTCTTTCTGCCTGGTCTTCCAGACACTTCCACTGCAGCCAGGGCACCAGGCCTCTGTCTCCACCCACCATCACTACTCTCCCTGACTCCAGGGTTCCTCTCATTAGGATAGTGTCTTCTTGAAGTTGTTTTCCACTCATGGACCAGATAAAATGATAAGAAAACAAGCCACAGCTGCAGCCCCTTGTCTATCCTGACTCTCAAGAGCCCACACCTGTTCCTAGGGCCTGGCCCGTTTAGCAAGTTTCATTTTCTGCAGCTGTGAGCCCCTGAGGGGTGAGGATTGGCTGATTTTGGTAGCCTGAAACTGCCTGCCAGCCCTCCACAGGTGTGCCTGGGTTGAGGGCAATATAAACAGCTCTCCAGTGAGCGACAGCCCTTGTAGCTGTGACTGACGCCATATTCTCTGCCCCGTAGGCAGTGCCGGGGCTATGCTGGTGGGAAGGAGTGAGGGGCCGTGGCTTTGTGGGTGGCCCAGTGTGAGTGGGGCTCTGCTGGACTTTCTGCAGGAGTTGCCAGGCTGCCACCTGCTAAAGAAGAGGATGTGTCACCGATACCTCCCGCTGGAATTTCTCCCCAGGCAGAGGTGAGGAAGTAAAAAAGCAGTGGGGGCCGTGGCTGGAGGGGTATCTCAGGCAGGGAAATGGAAAGCTTCCAGAAGAGCATCTGGGGCCAGGACCATCCTGACTGGCCTGCAGGCTCCAAGTGGGCCTGTGTGCTGTCGCTGGTGTGGCTCCACAGCCCTTCCTCTAAGCTTGCAAGTTCTTGTACATATACAGGTGTTTTACCTGGAAAGAGTGGGAAGAGTTCAGCTGCCGCAGGACTGGGGCTCAGCTCACGTTTACTCACAGATGCCTTGGAACGGTCCCCCAGCTTTGCAATGAGGACCCTCCTTGCTTGGGGGGTGGGCTGCTGGCTGTATGGGAGATGATTCCCCACCTCTGACCAATTTCAGAATTGTTTACTGCTGGAGCAAGTGCCCTGATAGGGTTTTCCTCTGTATAACTGGTGGGTTCAGGTTTTTTTTCCTTTTTTGGTTCAAGTTAGATTTTATTCCTGTTTTATGTATTTATTGATATAAGCATGGAAATAATTCATTCATATAAATACATCTGTGTGAAGGGAAGAACTTTTTTCTGTTTTATTTTTAAATTTTATTTTTTTAAATTTTAAAATATAATTTTATTTATATTTTTATACAGCAGGTTATTATTAGTTATGTATTTTATGCATATAGATGTATACAGGTCAATCCCAATCTCCCAACATATGCCACCACCACCACCCCATGGCATCCCACACTTGGTGTCCATACGTGTGTTCTCTACCTCTGTGTCTCTATTTCTTCCCTGCAAACCAGTTCATCTATACCATTTTTCTAGGTTCCACATATATGCATTAATATACAATATTTGTTTTTCTCTTCCTGACTTACTTCATTCTGTATGACAGTCTCTAGATCCATCGACGTCTCTACAAATGACCCAGTTTCATTCCTTCTTATGGCTGAGTAATATTCCATTTTATATATGTACCACATCTTTATACATTCGTCTGTCTTTGGGTATTTAGGTTGCTTCCATTACCTGGCTATTGTAAATAGTGCTGAAATGAGCATTGTGGTGAATGTGCCTTTTTGATTTATGGTTTTCTCTGGGTATATGTCCAGAAGTGGGATTGCTGGATCATATGGTAATTCTATATCTAGTTTTTTTAAGGAAACTCCATACTGTTCTCCATCGTGACTGTATCAATTTACATTTCCACCACTAGTGGAAGAGGGATCCTTTTGTCCACACCCTCCCCAGAATTTGTTGTTTGTAGATTTTCTGATGATGCCGATTCTAACAGGTGTGAGGTGATACCTCATTGTAGTTTTGATTTTCATTTCTCTAATAATTAGTGATGTTGAGCAGCTTTTCATGTTGGTCTTGGCCATCTCTGTGTCTTCTTTGAAGAAACGTCTCTTTAGATCTTCTGCCCAATTTTGTATTGGGTTGTTTGTTTTTTTAATATTAAGCTGCATGAGCTCTTTATATATATTGGAGATTAAACCTTTGTCCATTGATTCGTTTGCAAATATTTTCGCCCATTCTGAGGGATGCTTTTTGCCATTCCCGTTTTTTTAACAAAAAAAGAAAGAAAGAAAAAGAAGCAGAACACTAATGTGTGTAAAATATGCCTTTTGAATCTGTCGTTTTGAAATATGGACGTCCTTTGAATTTTTTGGTCGATATATGACCCCAGGATTTCTTTTCAGGGCAGGTGTCATTTACAGGCCTGCAATGATTTTGAATATCAACTGACCATTAGCGCTGGGATTAAAGCTGCTGTTTTGTGAAACGGCCACAATGTGGCAGCAGTTCTCCCTTACCAAATCTGGTTACTGGGGCAACAGAGCCTCAATGGAAGTCGTGTTCTAGATTGGAATGTAGAATGGAATGTACCAGGAGAAAGCCCCTCAAGTTTGTCTCACTACTTCTTGTTCGTGTTTTTAGTTTAATTTTTTATTTTTTATTACAGCAAATTTGATTACAATGTTTGGCTTGTTGTAGGTGTGGAAGATGTGGTTCTTTTACACATATACATATGTCTGTTCTTCCTGGGATCCTTTTCCCATGTACCTTATGACAGAATGTTGAGTAGTCTTCTCTTGGTATTCTGTAGGTCTTTGGTGATTATATATGTCACCTGTGTTTGTATATGTCTGTTAACCCCAATATCAAAATGAAACCAATCCTCACACCTTTCCATTGGTGAACCATTAGTTTGTTTAATGAATCTCTGATTGCCCTTCTCCGTGGAAATATCTGCCCTGGTATCCATTTTTCGGTCACACCTATAAGAGATATGATATGATATGTGTCTTTCACTTTCGGACTTACTACAAGTCACATGATTACCTCTAGACACAACTACGGTGCTGCAAATGGCATTGTGTCCTTTTATTCCTTGGCTTCTATTCTGCCTTAGCGAGGTCCATTTTCAACAATGTGATTCCCTGAGGGCTGAGGATTAGCTGACCTGGGTAGCCTGACCCTGCCGGCCGGCCCTCCCCAGGTGTGCCTGGGTTGAGGTCAATATAAACAGCGCTGCAGGCAGCAATAGCCCCTGAAGCTGTGCCTGACTCTATATTCTCTGCCCCGTCAGCAGTCTCGGGGCTGTGCTGGTGGGAGGGAGTGAGTGGCCACGGCTTTGTGGGTGGCCCGGTGTGAGTGGGTCACTGCTGGACTTTCTGCAGGAGCTGCCAGGCTGCCACCTGTAAAGAAGAGGATGTGTCACCCATACCTTCCGCTGGAATTTCTCTCCAGACATAGTTGAGGAAGGAAAAAGCAGTGCGGGCCGGGACAGGAGGGGTATCTCAGGCAGGGCAATGGAAAGCTTCCAGAAGAGCGCCCAGGGCCAGGACCATCCTGGCTGGCCGGCAGGCACCAAGTTGGCCTGCGTGCTGTCGCTGGTGTGGCTCCACGGCCTTTCCTCTAGGCTTTCAAGCCCTTGTACATATTCAGGTGTTTTACCTGGGAAGGGTGGGAAAAGTTCAACAGCAGCTGGCCTGGGGCTCAGCTCACCGTTACTCACAGATGCCTCGGCATGGTCCCCAGCTTTGAAATGAGGACGCTCCTTGCGTAGGAGTGGGCTGCTGGCTCTATGGGAGATGATTCCCCACCTCTGACCAATTTCAGAATTGTTTACCACTGGAGCAAGTGCCCTGATAGGGTTTTCCTGTGTCTAACTCGTGGGTTCAGGTTTTTTTTTTTCTTTTTTGGTTCAAGTTAGATTTTATTCCTCTTTTATGTATTTATAGATATAAGCATGGAAATAATTCATTCATATAAATACATCTGTGTGAAGGGAAGAACTTTTTTCTGTTTTATTTTTAAATTTTATTTTTTAAAATTTTGAAGTTTAATTTTATTTATTTTTTTATACAGCAGGTTATTATTAGTTATGTATTTTATGCATATACATGTACACAGGGCAATCCCAGTCTCAAAACTCATCCCAACACCACCTACCCATGGCTTCCCACACTTGGTGTCCATACGTGTGTTCTCTACCTCTGTGTCTCTATTTCTTCCCTGCAAACCAGTTCATCTGTACCATTTTTCTAGGTTCCACATATATGCATTAATATACAATATTTGTTTTTCTCTTTCTGACTGACTTCATTCTATATGACAGTCTCTAGATCCATCGACGTCTCTACAAATGACCCAGTTTCATTCCTTCTTATGGCTGAGTAATATTCCATTTTATATATGTACCACATCTGTATCCATTCGTCTGTCTGTGGGTATTTAGGTTGCTACCATTACCTGGCTATCGTAAACAGTGCTGAAATGAGCATTGTGGTGAATGTGCCTTTTTGATTTATGGTTTTCTCTGGGTATATGCCCAGAAGTGGGATTGCTGGATCATATGGTAATTCTATTTCTAGTTTTTTTAAGGAAACTCCATACTGTTCTCCATCGTGACTGTATCAATTTACATTTCCACCTCTAGTGGAAGAGGGATCCTTTTGTCCACACCTTCCCCAGAATTCGTTGTTTGTAGATTTTCTGATGATGCCGATTCTAACAGGTGTGAGGTGATACCTCATTGTAGTTTTGATTTGCATTTCTCTAATAATTAGTGATGTTGAGCAGGCTTTTCATGTGTGTCTTGGCCGTCTCTGTGTCTTCTTTGAAGAAGCGTCTTTTAGATCTTCTGACCATTTTTGTATTGGGTTGTTTGTTTTTTTAATATTAAGCTGCATGAGCTCTTTATATATATTGGAGATTAAACCTTTGTCCACTGATTCGTTTGGAAATATTTTCGCCCATTCTGAGGGATGCTTTTTGCCATTCCCGTTTTTTTAACAAAAAAAGAAAGAAAGAAAAAGAAGCAGAACACTAATGTGTGTAAAATATGCCTTTTGAAACTGTCGTTTTGAAATATGGACAACCTTTGAATTTTTTGGTCGCTATATGAACCCAGGATTTGTTTTCAGGGCAGGTGTCATTTACAGGCCTGCAATGATTTTGAATATCAACTGACCATTAGCGCTGGGATTAAAGCTGTGTTGTGTGAAACGGCCACAAGGTGGCAGCAGTTCTCACTTACCAAATCTGGTTACTGGGGCAACAGAGCCTCAATGGAAGTCGTGTTCTAGATTGGAATTTAGAATGGAATGTGCCAGGAGAAAGCCCCTCAAGTTGGTCTCACTACTTCTTCTTCGTGTTTTTAATCTAATTTTTTATTTTTTATTACAGCAAATTTGATTACAATGTTTGGCTTGTTGTAGGTGTGGAAGATGTGGTTCTTTTACACATATACATATGTCTGTTCTTCCTGGGATCCTTTTCCCATGTACCTTATGACAGACTGTTGAGTAGTCTTCTGGTATTCTGTAGGTCTTTGGTGATTATATATGTCACCTGTGTTTGTATATGTCTGTTAACCCCAATATCATAATGAAACAATTCCTCACACCTTTCCTTTGGTGAACCATAAGTTTGTTGAATGAATCTGTGATTGCCCTTCTCCGTGGAAATATCCGCCCTGGTATCCATTTTTCGGTCACACCTATAAGAGATATGATATGATATGTGGCTTTCACTTTCTGACTTACTACAAGTCACGTGATTACCTCTAGACACACCTACGGTGCTGCAAATGGCATTGTGTCCTTTTATTCTTGGCTTCTATTCTGCCTTAGCGAGGTCCATTTTCAACAATGTGATTCCCTGAGGGCTGAGGATTAGCTGACCTGGGTAGCCTGACCCTGCCGGCCCGCCCTCCACAGGTGTGCCTGGGTTGAGGTCAATATAAACAGCGCTGCAGGCAGCAATAGCCCCTGAAGCTGTGCCTGACTCCATATTCTCTGCCCCGTCAGCAGTCTTGGGGCTGTGCTGGTGGGAGGAAGTGAGGGGCAACGGCTTTGTGGGTGGCCCGGTGTGAGTGGGTTTCTGCTGGACTTTCTGCAGTAGTTGCCAGGCTTCCACCTGTAAAGAAGAGGATGTGGCACCCATACCTTCTGCTGGAATTTCTCTCCGAACAGAGGTAAGGAAGGAAAAAAGCAGGGGGTGCCGGGACAGGAGGGGTATCTCAGGTAGGGCAATGGAAAGCTTCCAGAAGAGCGCCCAGGGCCAGGACCATCCTGGCTGGCCTGCAGGCACCAAGTTGGCCTGCGTGCTGTCGCTGGTGTGGCTCCACGCCCCTTCCTCTAGGCTTTCAAGCCCTTGTACATATTCAGGTGTTTTACCTGGGAAGGGTGGGAAAAGTTCAGCAGCAGCTGGCCTGGGGCTCAGCTCACGGTTACTCACAGATGCCTCAGGTCCCTTTCACTGACGAAGGCGTAGGTCTTGTCTATTCCATAGTTTGTGTTTGGAACGGTACCTGTGCTTATATCAAACTCTGGTTTTATGCATCACCCCACCTCTCATTCCCCCTAAAGCAGGCATCAGTGTGTTTTCCAAAGGTGAGACTCTGTTCTCTTTCTTAACTGAGTTAAAGTGTAGCCATGTTTACAGGATCTTCATAAGTGATATCTTAATATAAGTTTCCTTTTCTGTGTGACTTATTTCATTTAGAAGCATCATACCTCAATCCACTCATTTTGCTGCTACTGGTCTTATGCCATTGATTGCATGGCTAAGGGATATTCCATCGTTCGGAAGTACCACAATTTTTTAAACCATTTTTATATTTCCTGGGATATTTAAGGTGTACCCAAGTTGAGGTTATTGTAAGCAGTGCAGCCCTAAATTTTGGGGTGGCTCTGTCTTATTTATTTTCAGGTTTCCCAAGGTATATTCCCTAGACTGGAAGTGCCCTTGGCTCTGTAGCTCTGTTGTTTACTTGTTTTAGGGAACACAATGCACTCCTCCAGAGATGCAGTTGGCAGTTTACATCCCGCCCATCAGCAAAACAAGCCTCCCTGTTTTCCGGGGCCTGTCTTGCCTTTCTAGATTTTACACATTTTGTGGATGTCCCTTTTGACCGGTGGGAATTGATACTTCTTTGTAGTGCAGATTTGCATTGCCCGCTTGCTTGCTTGGCCAAAAAGGGCGTATGCGTCTTCACCTGAATATATTCAGGAGAAAACGCATACGCCCTTTTTGGCCAAGTGCATCATTGTCGAAGTTGTGCCCCTCTTCCTGTGCTTTAAAGGCGATTCCAACGTACTTCTTGAAATCTGTTTCCTGCTATTCTGCCTCGCTTTCAAGTCCGCCTCGTTGCCTTCCCTCAACAGATTGTTGGACGATAGTTGTCCTTTATTACTCGGCCAGTTTGTGAATTGCTGTGACCCTGAGCTCCATTTTTCAACTCGTTTTTGGTGAGCTGACCGCAAGTCCAAAATTTTGGTTCAGGACCTATGCTGTTTCCCGGTGGGGGGCTGAGACTTTGGTTAATTCTTCTTCCTGCCGGGAAATTACAGTGATATGTGCCCGTCCAAATGCCTAACAGCTACTCTCCCATTGGTTCTCCCTCTTCCCTTTCATCCTCTGCCAAATTGGCAACCTGTGCGAACCAGGAGGTTAAAGGGGCTGTCTCTCCAAGTTGGGAGGTTGATAGTAAAGCAGACGGAAAGTCAAACCGGAGCACCAGGAGAGGGACTATTCGTTGAGTTTTAGAAACCTTTCGTATTCACAGTGTGTCCGTTCTCTAGGTTTCCCGTACATGTTATAACTGTAGTAATATTCCCTTCAACCTGGAGATTTGGGACCCATGGAATGGTTGCCCTGCATTATTGCTTTAAAGGGTCTGTATTTGTTCACCCTATCTCACCAATCCTCTCAGTCCCAAGTGTCCAGCCTTATGCCACATCCAGCTGTCGTTGTAGATAAGGTCATTCCAGGTTTCATCAGAGACACTGAAGGAATTGTAAAGAATTTCCCAGTTTTATTGTTTTGTTTTTGAAATTCCTTTTTATAGTGGGTTTGAGCTGATTCTCGCTGCCATGTTTATGCCAGTCTAGACACACTTGATTCCCTTATGGAGACATATCAATACATAGGTTTTAAGATTCTTAATAGTCAGATATATTCCTCTGCGGGAAATATGGGGTTTTGAGTCCCTTTCACTGAGGAAGGTGTAGGTCTTGTCTATTCCATAGTTGGTTTTTGGAACGGTACCTGTGCTTATATCAAACTCTGGTTTTATGCATCACCCCACCTCTCCTTCCCCCTTAAGCAGGCATAAGAGTGTTTTCTAAATGTGAGACACTGTTCTCTTTCCTAACTCAGTTCAAGTGTAGCCATGTTTACAGGATCTTCATAAGTGATATCTTATGATAAGTTTCTTTTTCTGTGTGACTTATTTCACTTAGAATCATCGTACCTGAATCCACCCATTTTGCTGCTACTGGTCTTATGACATTGATTTCATGGCTGAGGGATATTTCATCGTACGTAAGTACCACAATTTTTTGAACCATTTTTATACTTCCTGGGATATTTAAGGTGTACCCAAGTTGAGGTCCTTGTAAGCAGTGCAGCCCTAAATTTTGTTGTGGCTCTGTCTTATTGATTTTCAGTTTTCCCAAAGTATATTCCCTAGACTGGAAGTGCCCTTGGCTCTGTAGCTCAGTTGTTTACTTGTTTTAGGGAACACAATGCACTCCTCCAGAGAGGCAGTTGGCAATTTACATCCCGCCCATCAGCATAACAAGGCTCCCTGTTCTCCAGGGCCTGTCTTGCATTATTGGTTTTTACACATTTTGTGGATGTCCCTTTTGACCGGTGGGAAGTGATACTTCTTTGTAGTGCAGATTTGCATTGCCCGCTTGCGTGCTTCGCCAAAAAGGGCGTATGCGTTTTCTCCTGAATATATTCAGGCGAAAACGCATACGCCCTTTTTGGCCAAGTGCATCATTGTCGAAGTTGTGCCCCTCTTCCTGTGCTTTAAAGGCGATTCCAACGTACCTCTTGAAATCTGTTTCCTGCTATTCTGCCTCGCTTTCAAGTCCGCCTCGTTGCCTTCCCTCAACAGATTTTTGGACGATAGTTGTCCTTTATTACTCGGCCAGATTGTGAATTGTTGTGCCCCTGAGCTCCATTTTTCAACTCGTTTTTGGTGAGCTGACCGCAAGTCCAAAATTTTGGTTCAGGACCTATGCTGGTTCCCGGTGGGGGGCTGAGACTTTGGTTAACTCTTCTTCCTGCCGGGAAATTACAGTGATATGTGCCCGTCCAAATGCCTAACAGCTACTCTCTCATTGGTTCTCCCTCTTCCCTTTCATCCTCTGCCAAATTGGCAACCTGTGCGAACCAGGACATTAAAGGGGCTGTCTCTCCAAGTTGGGAGGTTGATAGTAAAGCAGGTGGAAAGTCAAACCGGAGCACCAGGAGTGGGACTATTCATTGAGTTTTAGAAACCTTTCGTATTCACAATGTGTCCGTTCTCTAGGTTTCCCGTACGTTATAACTGTAGTAATATTCCCTTAAATCTGGAGAGTTGGGACCCATGGAATGGGTGCCATGCATTATTGCTTCAAAGGGTCTGCATTTGCTCACCGAATCTCACCAATCCCTCAGTCCCAAGTGTCCAGACTTATGCCACATCCAGCTGTCGTTGTAGATAGCGTCATTCCAGGTTTCATCAGAGACACTGAAGGAATTTTAAAGAATTTCCCAGTTTTTTTGATTTGTTTTTGAAATTCCTTTTTATAGTGGGTTTGAGCTGATTCTCGCTGCCATGTTTATACCAGTCTAGACACACTTGATTCCCTTACGGAGACATATCAATACATATGTTTTAAGATTCTTACTAGTCCGATATATTCCTCTGTGGGAAATATGGGGTTTTGAGTCCCTTTCACTGAGGAAGGTGTAGGTCTTTTCTATTCCATAGTTGGTTTTTGGAACGGTACCTATGCTTATATCAAACTCTGGTTTTATGCATCACCTCACCACTCCTTCCCCCTTAAGCAGGCATAAGTGTGTTTTCTAAATGTGAGACACTGTTCTCTTTCCTAACTCAGTTCAAGTGTAGCCATGTTTTTTACAGGATCTTCATAAGTGATATTTTATGATAAGTTTATTTTTCTGTGTGACTTATTTCACTTAGAATCATCGTACCTGAATCCACCCATTTTGCTGCTACTGGTCTTATGACATTGATTTCATGGCTGAGGGATATTCCATCGTACGTAAGTACCACAATATTCTGAACCATTATTATATTTCCTGGGATATTTAAGGTGTCCCCAAGTTGAGGTCCTTGTAAGCAGTGCAGCCCTAAATTTTGGGGTGGCTCTGTCTTATTGATTTTCAGTTTTCCCAATGTATATTCCCTAGAGTGGAAGTGCCGTTGACTCTGTAGCTCTGTTGTTTACTTGTTTTAGGGAACACAATGCACTCCTCCAGAGAGGCAGTTGGCAATTTACATCCCGCCCATCAGCATAACAAGGCTCCCTGTTCTCCAGGGCCTGTCTTGCCTTTCTGTTTTTTACACATTTTGTGGATGTCCCTTTTAACCGGTGGGAAGTGATACTTCTTTGTAGTGCAGATTTGCATTGCCCGCTTGCTTGCTTGGCCAAAAAGGACGTATGTGTTTTCTCCTGAGAAAACGCATATGCCCTTTTTGGCCAAGTGCATCATTGTCGAAGTTGTGCCCCTCTTCCTGTGCTTTAAAGGCGATTCCAACGTACCCCTTGAAATCTGTTTCCTTCTATTCTGGCTCGCTTTCAAGTCCGCCTCGCTGCCTTCCCTCAACAGATTTTTGTACGATAGTTGTCCTTTATTACTCGGCCAGTTTGTGAATTGCTGTGCCCCTGAGCTCCATTTTTCAACTCGTTTTTGGTGAGCTGACCGCAAGTCCAAAATTTTGGTTCAGGACCTATGCTGTTTCCCGGTGGGGGGCTGAGACTTTGGTTAATTCTTCTTCCTGCCGGGAAATTACAGTGATATGTGCCCGTCCAAATGCCTAACAGGTACTCTCTCATTGGTTCTCCCTCTTCCCTTTCATCGTCTGCCAAATTGGCAACCTGTGCGAACCAGGAGGTTAAAGGGGCTACCTCTCCAACTTGGGAGGTTGATAGTAAATCAGGTGGAAAGTCAAAGCGGAGCACGAGGAGAGGGACTATTCGTTGAGTTTTAGAAACCTTTCGTATTCAGAGTGTTTCCGTTCTCTAGGTTTCCCGTACATGTTATAACTGTAGTAATATTCCCTTCAATCTGGAGAGTTGGGACCCATGGAATGTGTGCCATGCATTATTGCTTTAAAGGGTCTGCATTTGCTCACCCAATCTCACCAATCCTCTCAGTCCCAAGTGTCCAGCCTTATGCCACATCCAGCTGTCGTTGTAGATAGGGTCATTCCAGGTTTCATCAGAGACTCTGAAGGAATTGTAAAGAATTTCCAGTTTTTTTGTTTTGTTTTTGAAATTTCTTTTTATCGTGGGTATGAGCTGATTCTCGCAGCCATGTTTATGCCAGTCTAGACACAATTGATTCCCTTACGGAGACATATCAATACATAGGTTTTAAGATTATTACTAGTCAGATATATTCCTCTGCGGGAAATATGGTGTTCTGAGTCCCTTTCACTGCGGAAGGTGTAGGTCTTGTCTATTCCATAGTTGGTTTTTGGAGCGGTACCTGTGCTTATATCAAGCTCTGGTTTTATGCATCACCGCACCTCTCTTTCCCCCTTAAGCAGGCATAAGAATGTTTTCTAAATGTGAGACACTGTTCTCTTTCCTAACTCTGTTCAAGTGTAGCCATGTTTACAGGATCTTCATAAGTGATATCTTATGATAAGTTTCTTTTTCTCTGTGACTTATTTCACTTAGAATCATCGTACCTGAATCCACCCATTTTGCTGCTACTGGTCTTATGTCATTGATTTCATGGCTGAGGGATATTCCATCGTACGTAAGTACCACAATTTTTTGAACCATTTTTATATTTCCTGGGATATTTAAGGTGAACCCAAGTTGAGGTCCTTGTAAGCAGTGCAGCCCTAAATTTTGGGGTGGCTCTGTCTTATTGATTTTCAGTTTTCCCAAGGTATATTCCCTAGACTGGAAGTGCCCTTGGCTCTGTAGCTCTGTTCTTTACATGTTTTAGGGAACGCAATGCACTCCTCCAGAGAGGCAGTTGGCAATGTACATCCCGCCCATCAGCATAACAAGGCTCCCTGTTCTCCAGGGCCTGTCTTGCCTTTCTGGTTTTTACACATTTTGTGGATGTCCCTTTTGACCGGTTGGAAGTGATACTTCATTGTAATGCAGATTTGCATTGCCCGCTTGCTTGCTTGGCCAAAAAGGGCGTATGCGTTTTCCCCTGAATATATTCAGGAGAAAACGCATACGCCCATTTTGGCCAAGTGCATCATTGTCGAAGTTGTGCCCCTCTTCCTGTGCTTTAAAGGCGATTCCAAGGTACCTCTTGAAATCTGTTTCCTGCTATTCTGCCTCTCTTTCAAGTCCGCCTCGTTGCCTTCCCTCAACAGATTTTTGGAAGATAGTTGTCCTTTATTACTCTGCCAGTTTTTAAATTGCTGTGCACTTGAGCTCCATTTTTCAACTCGTTTTTGGTGAGCTGACCGCAAGTCCAAAATTTTGGTTCAGGACCTATGCTGGTTCCCGGTGTGGGGCTGAGACTTTGGTTAATTCTTCTTCCTGCTGGGAAGTTAGAGTGATATGTGCCCGTCCAAATGCCTAACAGCTACTCTCTCATTGGTTCTCCCTCTTCCCTTTCATCCTCTGCCAAATTGGCAACCTGTGCGAACCAGGAGGTTAAAGGGGCTGTCTCTCCAATTTGGGAGGTTGATAGTAAAGCAGATGGAAAATCAAACCGGAGCACCAGGAGAGGGACTATTCATTGAGTTTTAGAAACCTTTCGTATTCACAGTGTGTCCGTTCTCTAGGTTTCCCGTACATGTTATAGCTGTAGTAATATTCCATTCAACCTGGAGAGTTGGGACCCATGGAATGGGTGCCAGGCATTTGTGCTTTAAAGGGTCTGCATTTGCTCACCCAATCTCACCAATCCTCTCAGTCCCAAGTGTCCAGCCTTATGCCACATCCGGCTGTCGTTGTACATAGGGTCATTCCAGGTTTCATCAGAGACCCTGAAGAAATTGTTTAGAATTTCCCAGTTTTTTTGTTTTGTTTTTGAAATTCCTTTTTATAGTGGGTTTGAGCTGATTCTCGCTGCCATGTTTATGCCAGTCTAGACACACTTGATTCCCTTACGGAGACATATCAATACATAGGTTTTAAGATTCTTACTAGTCAGATATATTCCTCTGCGGGAAATATGGGGTTTTGAGTCCATTTCACTGAGGAAGGTGTAGGTCTTGTCTATTCCATAGTTGGTTTTTGGAACGGTACCTGTGCTTATATCAAACTCTGGTTTTATGCATCACCCCACCTCTCCTTCCCCCTTAAGCAGGCATAAGAGTGTTTTCTAAATGTGAGACACTGTTCTCTTTCCTAACTCAGTTCAAGTGTAGCCATGTTTACAGGATCTTCATAAGTGATATCTTATGATAAGTTTCTTTTTCTGTGTGACTTATTTCACTTAGAATCATCGTACCTGAATCCACCCATTTTGCTGCTACTGGTCTTATGACATTGATTTCATGGCTGAGAGATATTCCATCGTACGTAAGTACCACAATTTTTTGAAGCATTTTTATATTTCCTGGGATATTTAAGGTGTACCCAAGTTGAGGTCCTTGTAAGCAGTGCAGCCCTAAATTTTGGGGTGGCTCTGTCTTATTGATTTTCAGTTTTCCCAAGGTATATTCCCTAGACTGGAAGTGCCCTTGGCTCTGTAGCTCTGTTGTTTACTTGTTTTAGGGAACACAATGCACTCCTCCAGAGAGGCAGTTGGCAATTTACATCCCGCCCATCAGCATAACAAGGCTCCCTGTTCTCCAGGGCCTGTCTTGCCTTTCTGGTTTTTACACATTTTGTGGATGTCCCTTTTGACCGGTGGGAAGTGATACTTCTTTGTAGTGCAGATTTGCATTTCCCGCTTGCTTGCTTGGCCAAAAAGGGCATATGCGTTTTCTCCTGAATATATTCAGGGGAAAACGCATACGCCCTCTTTGGCCAAGTGCATCATTGTCGAAGTTGTGCCCCTCTTCCTGTGCTTTAAAGGCGATTCGAACGTACCTCTTGAAATCTGTTTCCTGCTATTCTGCCTCGATTTCAAGTCCACCTCGTTGCCTTCCCTCAACAGATTTTTGGACGATGGTTTTCCTTTACTACTCGGCCACTTTGTGGTTTGCTGTGCCCCGGAGCTCCATTTTTCAACTCGTTTTTGTTGAGCTGACCGCAAGTCCAAAATTTTGGTTCAGGACCTATACTGGTTCCCGGTGGGTGGTTGAGACTTTGCTTAATTCTTCTTCCTGCTGGGAAATTACAGTGATATGTGCCCGTCAAAATGCCTAACAGCTACTCTCTCATTAGTTCTCCCTCTTCCCTTTCATCCTCTGCCAAATTGGCAACCTGAGCGAACCAGGAGTTTAAAGGGTCTTTCTCTCCAAGTTGGGAGGTTGATAGTAAAGCAGATGGAAAGTCAAACCGGAGCACCAGGAGAGGGACTATTCGTTGAGTTTTAGAAACCTTTCGTATTCACAGTGTGTCCGTTCTCTAGGTTTTCCGTACATGTTATAGCTGTAGTAATATTCCCTTCAACCTGGAGAGTTGGGACCCATGGAATGGGTGCCATGCATTATTGCTTTAAAGGTCTGCATTTGCTCACCCAATCTCACCAATCCTCTCATTCCCAAGTGTCCACCCTTATGCCACATCCAGCTGTCATTGTAGATAGGGTCATTCCATGTTTCATCAGAGACCCTGAATGAATTGTAAAGAATTCCCAGTTTTATTGTTTTGTTTTTGAAATTCCTTTTTATAGTGGGTTTGAGCTGATTCTCGCTGCCATGTTTATGCCAGTCTAGACACAGTTGATTCCCTTACGGAGACATATCAATACATAGGTTTTAAATTTCTTACTAGTCAGGTATATTCCTCTGCGGGAAATGTGGGGTTTTGAGTCCCTTTCACTGAGGAAGGTGTAGGTCTTGTCTATTCCATAGTTGGTTTTTGGAACGGTACCTGTGCTTATATCAAACTCTGGTTTTATGCATCACCCAACCTCTCCTTCCCCCTTAAGCAGGCATAAGAGTGTTTTCTAAATGTGAGACACTGTTCTCTTTCCTAACTCAGTTCAAGTGTAGCCATGTTTACAGGATCTTCATAAGTGATATCTTATGATAAGTTTCTTTTTCTGTGTGACTTATTTCACTTAGAATCATCGTACCTGAATCCACCCATTTTGCTGCTACTGGTCTTATGACATTGATTTCATGGCTGAGGGATATTCCATCGTACGTAAGTACCATAATTTTTTGAACCATTTTAATATTTCCTGGGATATTTAAGGTGTACCCAAGTTGGGGTCCTGGTAAGCAGTGCAGCCCTAAATTTTGGGGTGGCTCTGTTTATTGATTTTCAGTTTTCCCAAGGTATATTCCCTAGACTGGAAGTGCCCTTGGCCCTGTAGCTCTGTTCTTTACTTGTTTTAGGGAACACAATGTACTCCTCCAGAGAGGCAGTTGGCAATTTACATCCCGCCCATCAGCATAACATGGCTCCCAGTTCTCCACGGCCGGTCTTGCCTTTCTGGATTTTACACATTTTGTGGATGTCCCTTTTGACCGGTGGGAAGTGATACTTCTTTGTAGTGCAGATTTGCATTGCCCGCTTGCTTGCTTGCCAAAAAGGGCGTATGCGTTTTCTCCTGAATATATTCAGGAGAAAACGCATATGCCCTTTTTGGCCAAGAGCATCATTGTCGAAGTTGTGCCCCTCTTTCTGTGCTTTAAAGGTGATTCCAACGTACCACTTGAAATCTGTTTCCTGCTATTCTGCCTCGCTTTCAAGTCCGCCTCGTTGCCTTCCCTCAACAGCTTTCTGAACGATAGTTGTCCTTTATTACTCGGCCAGTTTGTGAATTGCTGTGCCCCTGAGCTCCATTTTTCAACTCGTTTTTGGAGAGCTGACTGCAAGTCCAAAATTTTGCTTCAGGACCTATGCTGGTTCCCGGTGGGGGGCTGAGACTTTGGTTAATTCTTTTTCCTACCGGAAAATTACAGTGATATGTGCCTGTCCAAATGCCTAACTGCTACTCTCTCAT
The DNA here is from genome assembly GCF_949752795.1 of Hyperoodon ampullatus. Lineage (NCBI taxonomy): Eukaryota > Metazoa > Chordata > Mammalia > Artiodactyla > Ziphiidae > Hyperoodon > Hyperoodon ampullatus. Next base: position 524,209 of record NW_027640676.1, on the reverse strand, counting down.
TGGTTCTCCCTCTTCCCTTTCATCCTCTCCCAATTTGGCAACCTGTGCGAACTAGGATGTTATAGGGGCTGTCTCTCCAAGTTGGGAGGTTTATAGGAAAGCAGATGGAAAGTCAAACCGGAGCACCAGGAGAGGGACTATTCGTTGAGTTTTACAATCCTTTCATATTCACATTGGGTCCGTTCTCTAGGTTTCCCGTACATGTTATAACTGCAGTAATATTCCCTTCAACCAGGAGAGTTGGGACCTATGGAATGGGTGCCATGCTTTATTGCTTTAAAGGGTCTGCATTTGTTCACCCAATCTCACCAATCCTCTCAGTCCCAAGTGTCCAGCCTTATGCCACATCCAGCTGTCATTGTAGATAGGGTCATTCCAGGTTTCATCAGAGACTCTGAAGGAATTGTAAAGAATTTCCCAGTTTTTTTGTTTTGTTTTTGAAATTCCTTTTTATAGTGTGTTTGAGCTGATTCTCGCTGCCATGTTTATGCCAGTCTAGACACACTTGATTCCCTTACGGAGACATATCAATACATAGGTTTTAAGTTTCTTACTAGTCAGATATATTCCTCTGCGGGAAATATGGGGTTTTGAGTCCCTTTCACTGAGGAAGGTGTAGGTCTTGTCTATTCCATAGTTGGTTTTTGGAACGGTACCTGTGCTTATATCAAACTCTGGTTTTATGCATCACCCCACCTCTCCTTCCCCCTTAAGCAGGCATAAGAGTGTTTTCTAAATGTGAGACACTGTTCTCTTTCCTAACTCAGTTCAAGTGTAGCCATGTTTACAGGATCTTCATAAGTGATATCTTATGATAAGTTTCTTTTTCTCTGTGACTTATTTCACTTAGAATCATCGTACCTGAATCCACCCATTTTGCTGCTACTGGTCTTATGACATTGATTTCATGGCTGAGGGATATTCCATCGTACGTAAGTACCACAATTTTTTGAACCATTTTTATATTTCCTGGGATATTTAAGGTGTACCCAAGTTGAGGTCCTTGTAAGCACTGCAGCCCTAAATTTTGCGGTGGCACTGTCTTATTGATTTTCAGTTTTCCCAAGGTATATTCCCTAGACTGGAAGTGCCCTTGGCTCTGTAGCTCTGTTCTTTACTTGTTTTAGGGAACACAATATACTCCTCCAGAGAGGCAGTTGGCAATTTACATCCCGCCCATCAGCATAACAAGGCTCCCTGTTCTCCAGGGCCTGTCTTGCCTTTCTGGTTTTTACACATTTTGTGGATGTCCCTTTTGACCGGTGGGAGGTGATACTTCTTTGTAGTGCAGATTTGCATTGCCCGCTTGCTTGCTTGGCGAAGAAGGGCGTATGCGTTTTCTCCTGAATATATTCAGGAGAAAACGCATACGCCCTTTTTGGCCAAGTGCATCATTGTCGAAGTTGTGCCCCTCTTCCTGTGCTTTAAAGGCGATTCCAACGTACCTCTTGAAATCTCTTTCCTGCTATTCTGCCTCGCTTTCAAGTCCGCCTCGATGCCTTCCCTCAACCGATTTTTGGACGATAGTTGTCCTTTATTACTCGGGCAGTTTGTGAATTGCTGTGCCCCTGAGCTCCATTTTTAACTCGTTCTTGGTGAGCTGACCGCAAGTCGAAAATTTTGGTTCAGGGCCTAAGCTGGTTCCCGGTGGGGGGCTGAGACTTTGGTTAATTCTTCTTCCTGCCGGGAAATTACAGTGATATGTGCCCGTCCAAATGCCTAACAGCTACTCTTTCATTGGTTCTCCCTCTTCCCTTTCATCCTCTGCCAAATTGGAAACCTGTGCGAACCAGGAGGTTAAAGGGGCTGTCTCTCCAAGTTGGGAGGTTGATAGTAACGCAGATGGAAAGTCAAACCGGAGCACCAGGAGAGGGACTATCCGTTGAGTTTTAGAAACCTTTCGTATTCACAGTGTGTCCATTCTCTAGGTTTCCCGTACATGTTATAACTGTAGTAATATTCCCTTCAACCTGGAGAGTTGGGACCCATGGAATGGGTGCCATGCATTATTGCTTTAAAGGGTCTGCATTTGCTCACACAATCTCACCAATCGTCTCTTTCCCAAGTGTCCCTACATATGCCATATCCTGCTGTCATTGTAGATAGGGTCATTCCAGGTTTCATCAGAGACCCTGAAGGAATTGTAAAGAATTTCCCAGTTTTTTTGTTTTGTTTTTGAATTTCCTTTTTATAGTGGGTTTGAGCTGATTCTCGCTGCCATGTTTATGCCAGTGTGGACACACTTGATTCCCTTACGGAGACATATCAATCCATAGGTTTTAAGATTCTTCCTAGTCAGATATATTCCTCTGCGGGAAATATGGTGTTTTGAGTCCCTTTCACTGAGGAAGCTGTAGGTCTTGTGTATTCCATAGTTGGTTTTTGGAACGGTACCTGTGCTTATAGCAAACTCTGGTTTTATGCATCACCCCACCTCTCCTTCCCCCTTAAGCAGGCATAAGAGTGTTTTCTAAATGTGAGACACTGTTCTCTTTCCTAACTCAGTTCAAGTTTAGCCATGTTTACAGGGTCTAAATAAGTGATATCTTATGATAAGTTTCTTTTTCTGTGTGACTTATTTCACTTAGAATCATCGTACCTGAATCCACCCATTTTGCTGCTACTGGTCTTATGACATTGATTTCATGGCTGAGGGATATTCCATCGTACGTAATTACAACAATTTTTTGAACCATTTTTATATTTCCTGGGATATTTAAGGTGTACCCAATTTGAGGTCCTTGTAAGCAGTGCAGCCCTAAATTTTGGGGTGGCTCTGTCTTATTGATTTTCAGTTTTCCCAAGGTATATTCCCTAGACTGGAAGTGCCCTTTGCTCTGTAGCTCTGTTCTTTACTTGTTTCAGGAAACACAATGTACTCCTCCAGAGAGGCAGTTGGCAATTTACATCCCGCACATCAGCATAACAAGGCTCCCTGTTCTCCAGGGCCTGTCTTGCCTTTCTGGTTTTTACACATATTGTGGATGTCCCTTTTGACCGGTGGGAAGTGATACTTCTTTGTAGTGCAGATTTGCATTGCCCGCTTGCTTGCTTGGCCAAAAAGGGCGTATGCGTTTTCTCCTGAATATGTTCAGGAGAAAACGCATACGCCCTTTTTGGCCAAGTGCATCATTGTCGAAGTTGTGCCCCTCTTCCTGTGCTTTAAAGGCGATTCCAACGTACCTCTTGAAATCTGTTTCCTGCTATTCTGCCTCGCTTTCAAGTCCGCCTCGTTGCCTTCCCTCAACAGATTTTTGGACGATAGTTGTCCTTTATTACTCAGCCAGTTTGTGAATTGCTGTGCCCCTGAGCTCCAATTCTCAACTCGTTTTTGGTGAGCTGACCGCAAGTCCAAAATGTTGGTTCAGGACCTATGCTGGTTCCGGTGGGTGGCTGAGACTTTGGATAATTCTTCTTCCTGCCAGGAAATTAGAGTGATATGTGCAGTTCAAATGCCTAACAGCTACTCTCTCATTGGTTCTCCCTTTTCCCTTTCATCCTCTGCCAAAATGGCATCCTGTGCGAACCAGGAGGTTAAAGGGGCTGTCTCTCCAAGTTGGGAGGTTGATAGTAAAGCAGGTGGAAAGTCAAACCGGAGCACCAGCAGAGGGACTATTCGTTGAGTTTTAGAAACCTTTCGTATTCACATTGTGTCCGTTCTCTAGGTTTCCCGTACATGTTATAGCTGTAGTAATATTCCCTTCAACCTGGAGAGTTGGGACCCATGGAATGGGTGCCAGGTATTTGTGCTTTAAAGGGTCTGCATTTGCTCACCCAATCTCACCAATCGTCTCAGTCCCAAGTGTCCCTCCTTATGCCACATCCAGCTGTCGTTGTAGATAGGGTCATTCCAGGTTTCATCAGAGACCCTGAAGGAATTGTAAAGAATTTCCCAGTTTTTTTGTTTTGTTTTTGAAATTCCTTTTTATAGTGGGTTTGAGCTGATTCTCACTGCCATGTTTATGCCAGTCTAGACACACTTGATTCCCTTACAGAGACATATCAATATATAGGTTTTAAGATTCTTACTCGTCAGATATATTCCTCTGCGGGAAATATGTGGTTTTGAGTCCCTTTCACTGAGGAAGGTGTAGGTCTTGTTTATTCCATAGTTGGTTTTTGGAACGGTACCTGTGCTTATATCAAACTCTGGTTATATGCATCAACCCACATCTCCTTCCCCCTTAAGCAGGCATAAGAGTGTTTTCTAAATCTGTGACACTGTTCTCTTTCCTAACTCAGTTCAAGTTTAGCCATGTTTAAAGGATCTTCATAAGTGATATCTTATGATAAGTTTCTTTTTCTGTGTGACTTATTTCACTTAGAATCATCGTACCTGAATCCACCCAATTTGCTGCTACTGGTCTTATGACATTGATTTCATGGCTGAGGGATATTCCATCGTACGTAAGTACCACAATTTTTTGAACCATTTTTATATTTCCTGGGATATTTAAGGTGTACCCAAGTTGAGGTCCTTGTAAGAAGTGCAGCCCTAAATTTTGGGGTGGCTCTGTCTTATTGATTTTCAGTTTTCCCAAGGTATATTCCCTAGACTGGAAGTGCCCTTGACTCTGTAGCTCTGTTCTTTACTTGTTTCAGGGAACACAATGTACTCCGTGAGAGCGGCAGTTGGCAATTTACATCCCGCCCATCAGCATAACAAGGCTCCCTGTTCTCCAGGGCCTCTCTTGCCTTTCTGGTTTTTACACATTTTGTGGATGTCCCTTTTGACCGGTGGGAAGTGATACTTCTTTGTAGTGCAGATTTGCATTGCCCGCTTGCTTGCTTGGCCAAAAAGGGCGTATGCGTTTTCTCCTGAATATATTCAGGAGAAAACGCATACGCCCTTTTTGGCCAAGTGCATCATTGTCGAAGTTGTGCCCCTCTTCCTGTGCTTTAAAGGCGATTCCAACGTACCTCTTGAAATCTGTTTCCTGCTATTCTGCCTCGCTTTCAAGTCCGCCTCGTTGCCTTCCCTCAACAGATTTTTGGATGATAGTTGTCCTTTATTACTCGGCCAGTTGGTGAATTGCTGTGCCCCTGAGCTCCATTTTTCAACACGTTTTTGGTGAGCTGACCGCAAGTCCAAAATTTTGGTTCAGGACCTATGCTGGTTCCCGGTGGGGGGCTGAGACTTTGGATAATTCTTCTTCCTGCCGGGAAATTACAGTGATATGTGCCCGTCCAAGTGCCTAACAGCTACTCTCTCATTGGTTCTCCCTCTTCCCTTTCATCCTCTGCCAAATTGGCAACCTGTGCGAACGAGGAGGTTAAAGGGGCTGTCTCTCCAAGTTGGGAGGTTGATAGTAAAGCAGATGGAAAGTCAAACCGGAGCACCAGGAGAGGGACTATTCGTTGAGTTTTAGAAACCTTTCGTATTCACAGTGTGTCCGTTCTCTAGGTTTCCCGTACATGTTATAGCTGTAGTAATATTCCCTTCAACCTGGAGAGTTGGGACCCATGGAATGGGTGCCAGGTATTTGTGCTTTAAAGGGTCTGCATTTGCTCACCCAATCTCACCAATCGTCTCAGTCCCAAGTGTCCCTCCTTATGCCACATCCAGCTGTCATTGTAGATAGGGTCATTCCAGGTTTCATCAGAGACCCTGAAGGAATTGTAAAGAATTTCCCAGTTTTTTTGTTTTGTTTTTGAAATTCCTTTTTATAGTGGGTTTGAGCTGATTCTCGCTGCCATGTATATGCCAGTCTAGACACACTTGATTCCCTCACGGAGACATATCAATACATAGGTTTTAAGATTCTTACTCGTCAGATATATTCCTCTGCGGGAAATATGGGGTTTTGAGTCCCTTTCACTGAGGAAGGTGTAGGTCTTGTCTATTCCATAGTTGGTTTTTGGAACGGTACCTGTGCTTATATCAAACTCTGGTTTTATGCATCACCCCACCTCTCCTTCCCCCTTAAGCTGGCATAAGAGTGTTTTCTAAATGTGAGACACTGTTCTCTTTCCTAACGCAGTTCAAGTGTAGCCATGTTTACAGGATCTTCATAAGTGATATCTTATGATAAGTTTCTTTTTCTGTGTGACTTATTTCACTTAGAATCATCGTACCTGAATCCACCCATTTTGCTGCTACTGGTCTTATGACATTGATTTCATGGCTGAGGGATATTCCATCGTACGTAAGTACCACAATTTTTTGAACCAATTTTAAATTTCCTGGGATATTTAAGGTGTACCAAGGTTGAGGTCCTTGTAAGCAGTGCAGCCCTAAATTTTGGGGTGGCTCTGTCTTATTGATTTTCAGTTTTCCCAAGGTATATTCCCTAGACTGCAAGTGCCCTTGGCTCTGTAGCTCTGTTCTTTACTTGTTTTAGGGAACACAATACACTCCTCCAGAGAGGCAGTTGGCAATTTACATCACGCCCATCAGCATAACAAGGCTCCCTGTTCTCCAGGGCCTGTCTTGCTTTTCTGGTTTTTACACATTTTGTGGATGTCCCTTTTGACCGGTGGGAAGTGATACTTCTTTGTAGTGCAGATTTGCATTGCCCGCTTGCTTGCTTGGCCAAAAAGGGCGTATGTGTTTTCTCCTGAGAAAACGCATATGCCCTTTTTGGCCAAGTGCATCATTGTCGAAGTTGTGCCCCTCTTCCTGTGCTTTAAAGGCGATTCCAACGTACCCCTTGAAATCTGTTTCCTTCTATTCTGGCTCGCTTTCAAGTCCGCCTCGCTGCCTTCCCTCAACAGATTTTTGTACGATAGTTGTCCTTTATTACTCGGCCAGTTTGTGAATTGCTGTGCCCCTGAGCTCCATTTTTCAACTCGTTTTTGGTGAGCTGACCGCAAGTCCAAAATTTTGGTTCAGGACCTATGCTGTTTCCCGGTGGGGGGCTGAGACTTTGGTTAATTCTTCTTCCTGCCGGGAAATTACAGTGATATGTGCCCGTCCAAATGCCTAACAGGTACTCTCTCATTGGTTCTCCCTCTTCCCTTTCATCGTCTGCCAAATTGGCAACCTGTGCGAACCAGGAGGTTAAAGGGGCTACCTCTCCAACTTGGGAGGTTGATAGTAAATCAGGTGGAAAGTCAAAGCGGAGCACGAGGAGAGGGACTATTCGTTGAGTTTTAGAAACCTTTCGTATTCAGAGTGTTTCCGTTCTCTAGGTTTCCCGTACATGTTATAACTGTAGTAATATTCCCTTCAATCTGGAGAGTTGGGACCCATGGAATGTGTGCCATGCATTATTGCTTTAAAGGGTCTGCATTTGCTCACCCAATCTCACCAATCCTCTCAGTCCCAAGTGTCCAGCCTTATGCCACATCCAGCTGTCGTTGTAGATAGGGTCATTCCAGGTTTCATCAGAGACTCTGAAGGAATTGTAAAGAATTTCCAGTTTTTTTGTTTTGTTTTTGAAATTTCTTTTTATCGTGGGTATGAGCTGATTCTCGCAGCCATGTTTATGCCAGTCTAGACACAATTGATTCCCTTACGGAGACATATCAATACATAGGTTTTAAGATTATTACTAGTCAGATATATTCCTCTGCGGGAAATATGGTGTTCTGAGTCCCTTTCACTGCGGAAGGTGTAGGTCTTGTCTATTCCATAGTTGGTTTTTGGAGCGGTACCTGTGCTTATATCAAGCTCTGGTTTTATGCATCACCGCACCTCTCTTTCCCCCTTAAGCAGGCATAAGAATGTTTTCTAAATGTGAGACACTGTTCTCTTTCCTAACTCTGTTCAAGTGTAGCCATGTTTACAGGATCTTCATAAGTGATATCTTATGATAAGTTTCTTTTTCTCTGTGACTTATTTCACTTAGAATCATCGTACCTGAATCCACCCATTTTGCTGCTACTGGTCTTATGTCATTGATTTCATGGCTGAGGGATATTCCATCGTACGTAAGTACCACAATTTTTTGAACCATTTTTATATTTCCTGGGATATTTAAGGTGAACCCAAGTTGAGGTCCTTGTAAGCAGTGCAGCCCTAAATTTTGGGGTGGCTCTGTCTTATTGATTTTCAGTTTTCCCAAGGTATATTCCCTAGACTGGAAGTGCCCTTGGCTCTGTAGCTCTGTTCTTTACATGTTTTAGGGAACGCAATGCACTCCTCCAGAGAGGCAGTTGGCAATGTACATCCCGCCCATCAGCATAACAAGGCTCCCTGTTCTCCAGGGCCTGTCTTGCCTTTCTGGTTTTTACACATTTTGTGGATGTCCCTTTTGACCGGTTGGAAGTGATACTTCATTGTAATGCAGATTTGCATTGCCCGCTTGCTTGCTTGGCCAAAAAGGGCGTATGCGTTTTCCCCTGAATATATTCAGGAGAAAACGCATACGCCCATTTTGGCCAAGTGCATCATTGTCGAAGTTGTGCCCCTCTTCCTGTGCTTTAAAGGCGATTCCAAGGTACCTCTTGAAATCTGTTTCCTGCTATTCTGCCTCTCTTTCAAGTCCGCCTCGTTGCCTTCCCTCAACAGATTTTTGGAAGATAGTTGTCCTTTATTACTCTGCCAGTTTTTAAATTGCTGTGCACTTGAGCTCCATTTTTCAACTCGTTTTTGGTGAGCTGACCGCAAGTCCAAAATTTTGGTTCAGGACCTATGCTGGTTCCCGGTGTGGGGCTGAGACTTTGGTTAATTCTTCTTCCTGCTGGGAAGTTAGAGTGATATGTGCCCGTCCAAATGCCTAACAGCTACTCTCTCATTGGTTCTCCCTCTTCCCTTTCATCCTCTGCCAAATTGGCAACCTGTGCGAACCAGGAGGTTAAAGGGGCTGTCTCTCCAATTTGGGAGGTTGATAGTAAAGCAGATGGAAAATCAAACCGGAGCACCAGGAGAGGGACTATTCATTGAGTTTTAGAAACCTTTCGTATTCACAGTGTGTCCGTTCTCTAGGTTTCCCGTACATGTTATAGCTGTAGTAATATTCCATTCAACCTGGAGAGTTGGGACCCATGGAATGGGTGCCAGGCATTTGTGCTTTAAAGGGTCTGCATTTGCTCACCCAATCTCACCAATCCTCTCAGTCCCAAGTGTCCAGCCTTATGCCACATCCGGCTGTCGTTGTACATAGGGTCATTCCAGGTTTCATCAGAGACCCTGAAGAAATTGTTTAGAATTTCCCAGTTTTTTTGTTTTGTTTTTGAAATTCCTTTTTATAGTGGGTTTGAGCTGATTCTCGCTGCCATGTTTATGCCAGTCTAGACACACTTGATTCCCTTACGGAGACATATCAATACATAGGTTTTAAGATTCTTACTAGTCAGATATATTCCTCTGCGGGAAATATGGGGTTTTGAGTCCATTTCACTGAGGAAGGTGTAGGTCTTTTCTATTCCATAGTTGGTTTTTGGAACGGTACCTGTGCTTATATCAAACTCTGGTTTTATGCATCACCCCACCTCTCCTTCCCCCTTAAGCAGGCATAAGAGTGTTTTCTAAATGTGAGACACTGTTCTCTTTCCTAACTCAGTTCAAGTGTAGCCATGTTTACAGGATCTTCATAAGTGATATCTTATGATAAGTTTCTTTTTCTGTGTGACTTATTTCACTTAGAATCATCGTACCTGAATCCACCCATTTTGCTGCTACTGGTCTTATGACATTGATTTCATGGCTGAGAGATATTCCATCGTACGTAAGTACCACAATTTTTTGAAGCATTTTTATATTTCCTGGGATATTTAAGGTGTACCCAAGTTGAGGTCCTTGTAAGCAGTGCAGCCCTAAATTTTGGGGTGGCTCTGTCTTATTGATTTTCAGTTTTCCCAAGGTATATTCCCTAGACTGGAAGTGCCCTTGGCTCTGTAGCTCTGTTGTTTACTTGTTTTAGGGAACACAATGCACTCCTCCAGAGAGGCAGTTGGCAATTTACATCCCGCCCATCAGCATAACAAGGCTCCCTGTTCTCCAGGGCCTGTCTTGCCTTTCTGGTTTTTACACATTTTGTGGATGTCCCTTTTGACCGGTGGGAAGTGATACTTCTTTGTAGTGCAGATTTGCATTTCCCGCTTGCTTGCTTGGCCAAAAAGGGCATATGCGTTTTCTCCTGAATATATTCAGGGGAAAACGCATACGCCCTCTTTGGCCAAGTGCATCATTGTCGAAGTTGTGCCCCTCTTCCTGTGCTTTAAAGGCGATTCGAACGTACCTCTTGAAATCTGTTTCCTGCTATTCTGCCTCGATTTCAAGTCCACCTCGTTGCCTTCCCTCAACAGATTTTTGGACGATGGTTTTCCTTTACTACTCGGCCACTTTGTGGTTTGCTGTGCCCCGGAGCTCCATTTTTCAACTCGTTTTTGTTGAGCTGACCGCAAGTCCAAAATTTTGGTTCAGGACCTATACTGGTTCCCGGTGGGTGGTTGAGACTTTGCTTAATTCTTCTTCCTGCTGGGAAATTACAGTGATATGTGCCCGTCAAAATGCCTAACAGCTACTCTCTCATTAGTTCTCCCTCTTCCCTTTCATCCTCTGCCAAATTGGCAACCTGAGCGAACCAGGAGTTTAAAGGGTCTTTCTCTCCAAGTTGGGAGGTTGATAGTAAAGCAGATGGAAAGTCAAACCGGAGCACCAGGAGAGGGACTATTCGTTGAGTTTTAGAAACCTTTCGTATTCACAGTGTGTCCGTTCTCTAGGTTTTCCGTACATGTTATAGCTGTAGTAATATTCCCTTCAACCTGGAGAGTTGGGACCCATGGAATGGGTGCCATGCATTATTGCTTTAAAGGTCTGCATTTGCTCACCCAATCTCACCAATCCTCTCATTCCCAAGTGTCCACCCTTATGCCACATCCAGCTGTCATTGTAGATAGGGTCATTCCATGTTTCATCAGAGACCCTGAATGAATTGTAAAGAATTCCCAGTTTTATTGTTTTGTTTTTGAAATTCCTTTTTATAGTGGGTTTGAGCTGATTCTCGCTGCCATGTTTATGCCAGTCTAGACACAGTTGATTCCCTTACGGAGACATATCAATACATAGGTTTTAAATTTCTTACTAGTCAGGTATATTCCTCTGCGGGAAATGTGGGGTTTTGAGTCCCTTTCACTGAGGAAGGTGTAGGTCTTGTCTATTCCATAGTTGGTTTTTGGAACGGTACCTGTGCTTATATCAAACTCTGGTTTTATGCATCACCCAACCTCTCCTTCCCCCTTAAGCAGGCATAAGAGTGTTTTCTAAATGTGAGACACTGTTCTCTTTCCTAACTCAGTTCAAGTGTAGCCATGTTTACAGGATCTTCATAAGTGATATCTTATGATAAGTTTCTTTTTCTGTGTGACTTATTTCACTTAGAATCATCGTACCTGAATCCACCCATTTTGCTGCTACTGGTCTTATGACATTGATTTCATGGCTGAGGGATATTCCATCGTACGTAAGTACCATAATTTTTTGAACCATTTTAATATTTCCTGGGATATTTAAGGTGTACCCAAGTTGGGGTCCTGGTAAGCAGTGCAGCCCTAAATTTTGGGGTGGCTCTGTTTATTGATTTTCAGTTTTCCCAAGGTATATTCCCTAGACTGGAAGTGCCCTTGGCCCTGTAGCTCTGTTCTTTACTTGTTTTAGGGAACACAATGTACTCCTCCAGAGAGGCAGTTGGCAATTTACATCCCGCCCATCAGCATAACATGGCTCCCAGTTCTCCACGGCCGGTCTTGCCTTTCTGGATTTTACACATTTTGTGGATGTCCCTTTTGACCGGTGGGAAGTGATACTTCTTTGTAGTGCAGATTTGCATTGCCCGCTTGCTTGCTTGCCAAAAAGGGCGTATGCGTTTTCTCCTGAATATATTCAGGAGAAAACGCATATGCCCTTTTTGGCCAAGAGCATCATTGTCGAAGTTGTGCCCCTCTTTCTGTGCTTTAAAGGTGATTCCAACGTACCACTTGAAATCTGTTTCCTGCTATTCTGCCTCGCTTTCAAGTCCGCCTCGTTGCCTTCCCTCAACAGCTTTCTGAACGATAGTTGTCCTTTATTACTCGGCCAGTTTGTGAATTGCTGTGCCCCTGAGCTCCATTTTTCAACTCGTTTTTGGAGAGCTGACTGCAAGTCCAAAATTTTGCTTCAGGACCTATGCTGGTTCCCGGTGGGGGGCTGAGACTTTGGTTAATTCTTTTTCCTACCGGAAAATTACAGTGATATGTGCCTGTCCAAATGCCTAACTGCTACTCTCTCATTGGTTCTCCCTCTTCCCTTTCATCCTCTCCCAATTTGGCAACCTGTGCGAACTAGGATGTTATAGGGGCTGTCTCTCCAAGTTGGGAGGTTTATAGGAAAGCAGATGGAAAGTCAAACCGGAGCACCAGGAGAGGGACTATTCGTTGAGTTTTACAATCCTTTCATATTCACATTGGGTCCGTTCTCTAGGTTTCCCGTACATGTTATAACTGCAGTAATATTCCCTTCAACCAGGAGAGTTGGGACCTATGGAATGGGTGCCATGCTTTATTGCTTTAAAGGGTCTGCATTTGTTCACCCAATCTCACCAATCCTCTCAGTCCCAAGTGTCCAGCCTTATGCCACATCCAGCTGTCATTGTAGATAGGGTCATTCCAGGTTTCATCAGAGACTCTGAAGGAATTGTAAAGAATTTCCCAGTTTTTTTGTTTTGTTTTTGAAATTCCTTTTTATAGTGTGTTTGAGCTGATTCTCGCTGCCATGTTTATGCCAGTCTAGACACACTTGATTCCCTTACGGAGACATATCAATACATAGGTTTTAAGTTTCTTACTAGTCAGATATATTCCTCTGCGGGAAATATGGGGTTTTGAGTCCCTTTCACTGAGGAAGGTGTAGGTCTTGTCTATTCCATAGTTGGTTTTTGGAACGGTACCTGTGCTTATATCAAACTCTGGTTTTATGCATCACCCCACCTCTCCTTCCCCCTTAAGCAGGCATAAGAGTGTTTTCTAAATGTGAGACACTGTTCTCTTTCCTAACTCAGTTCAAGTGTAGCCATGTTTACAGGATCTTCATAAGTGATATCTTATGATAAGTTTCTTTTTCTCTGTGACTTATTTCACTTAGAATCATCGTACCTGAATCCACCCATTTTGCTGCTACTGGTCTTATGACATTGATTTCATGGCTGAGGGATATTCCATCGTACGTAAGTACCACAATTTTTTGAACCATTTTTATATTTCCTGGGATATTTAAGGTGTACCCAAGTTGAGGTCCTTGTAAGCACTGCAGCCCTAAATTTTGCGGTGGCACTGTCTTATTGATTTTCAGTTTTCCCAAGGTATATTCCCTAGACTGGAAGTGCCCTTGGCTCTGTAGCTCTGTTCTTTACTTGTTTTAGGGAACACAATATACTCCTCCAGAGAGGCAGTTGGCAATTTACATCCCGCCCATCAGCATAACAAGGCTCCCTGTTCTCCAGGGCCTGTCTTGCCTTTCTGGTTTTTACACATTTTGTGGATGTCCCTTTTGACCGGTGGGAGGTGATACTTCTTTGTAGTGCAGATTTGCATTGCCCGCTTGCTTGCTTGGCGAAGAAGGGCGTATGCGTTTTCTCCTGAATATATTCAGGAGAAAACGCATACGCCCTTTTTGGCCAAGTGCATCATTGTCGAAGTTGTGCCCCTCTTCCTGTGCTTTAAAGGCGATTCCAACGTACCTCTTGAAATCTCTTTCCTGCTATTCTGCCTCGCTTTCAAGTCCGCCTCGATGCCTTCCCTCAACCGATTTTTGGACGATAGTTGTCCTTTATTACTCGGGCAGTTTGTGAATTGCTGTGCCCCTGAGCTCCATTTTTAACTCGTTCTTGGTGAGCTGACCGCAAGTCGAAAATTTTGGTTCAGGGCCTAAGCTGGTTCCCGGTGGGGGGCTGAGACTTTGGTTAATTCTTCTTCCTGCCGGGAAATTACAGTGATATGTGCCCGTCCAAATGCCTAACAGCTACTCTTTCATTGGTTCTCCCTCTTCCCTTTCATCCTCTGCCAAATTGGAAACCTGTGCGAACCAGGAGGTTAAAGGGGCTGTCTCTCCAAGTTGGGAGGTTGATAGTAACGCAGATGGAAAGTCAAACCGGAGCACCAGGAGAGGGACTATCCGTTGAGTTTTAGAAACCTTTCGTATTCACAGTGTGTCCATTCTCTAGGTTTCCCGTACATGTTATAACTGTAGTAATATTCCCTTCAACCTGGAGAGTTGGGACCCATGGAATGGGTGCCATGCATTATTGCTTTAAAGGGTCTGCATTTGCTCACACAATCTCACCAATCGTCTCTTTCCCAAGTGTCCCTACATATGCCATATCCTGCTGTCATTGTAGATAGGGTCATTCCAGGTTTCATCAGAGACCCTGAAGGAATTGTAAAGAATTTCCCAGTTTTTTTGTTTTGTTTTTGAATTTCCTTTTTATAGTGGGTTTGAGCTGATTCTCGCTGCCATGTTTATGCCAGTGTGGACACACTTGATTCCCTTACGGAGACATATCAATCCATAGGTTTTAAGATTCTTCCTAGTCAGATATATTCCTCTGCGGGAAATATGGTGTTTTGAGTCCCTTTCACTGAGGAAGCTGTAGGTCTTGTGTATTCCATAGTTGGTTTTTGGAACGGTACCTGTGCTTATAGCAAACTCTGGTTTTATGCATCACCCCACCTCTCCTTCCCCCTTAAGCAGGCATAAGAGTGTTTTCTAAATGTGAGACACTGTTCTCTTTCCTAACTCAGTTCAAGTTTAGCCATGTTTACAGGGTCTAAATAAGTGATATCTTATGATAAGTTTCTTTTTCTGTGTGACTTATTTCACTTAGAATCATCGTACCTGAATCCACCCATTTTGCTGCTACTGGTCTTATGACATTGATTTCATGGCTGAGGGATATTCCATCGTACGTAATTACAACAATTTTTTGAACCATTTTTATATTTCCTGGGATATTTAAGGTGTACCCAATTTGAGGTCCTTGTAAGCAGTGCAGCCCTAAATTTTGGGGTGGCTCTGTCTTATTGATTTTCAGTTTTCCCAAGGTATATTCCCTAGACTGGAAGTGCCCTTTGCTCTGTAGCTCTGTTCTTTACTTGTTTCAGGAAACACAATGTACTCCTCCAGAGAGGCAGTTGGCAATTTACATCCCGCACATCAGCATAACAAGGCTCCCTGTTCTCCAGGGCCTGTCTTGCCTTTCTGGTTTTTACACATATTGTGGATGTCCCTTTTGACCGGTGGGAAGTGATACTTCTTTGTAGTGCAGATTTGCATTGCCCGCTTGCTTGCTTGGCCAAAAAGGGCGTATGCGTTTTCTCCTGAATATGTTCAGGAGAAAACGCATACGCCCTTTTTGGCCAAGTGCATCATTGTCGAAGTTGTGCCCCTCTTCCTGTGCTTTAAAGGCGATTCCAACGTACCTCTTGAAATCTGTTTCCTGCTATTCTGCCTCGCTTTCAAGTCCGCCTCGTTGCCTTCCCTCAACAGATTTTTGGACGATAGTTGTCCTTTATTACTCAGCCAGTTTGTGAATTGCTGTGCCCCTGAGCTCCAATTCTCAACTCGTTTTTGGTGAGCTGACCGCAAGTCCAAAATGTTGGTTCAGGACCTATGCTGGTTCCGGTGGGTGGCTGAGACTTTGGATAATTCTTCTTCCTGCCAGGAAATTAGAGTGATATGTGCAGTTCAAATGCCTAACAGCTACTCTCTCATTGGTTCTCCCTTTTCCCTTTCATCCTCTGCCAAAATGGCATCCTGTGCGAACCAGGAGGTTAAAGGGGCTGTCTCTCCAAGTTGGGAGGTTGATAGTAAAGCAGGTGGAAAGTCAAACCGGAGCACCAGCAGAGGGACTATTCGTTGAGTTTTAGAAACCTTTCGTATTCACATTGTGTCCGTTCTCTAGGTTTCCCGTACATGTTATAGCTGTAGTAATATTCCCTTCAACCTGGAGAGTTGGGACCCATGGAATGGGTGCCAGGTATTTGTGCTTTAAAGGGTCTGCATTTGCTCACCCAATCTCACCAATCGTCTCAGTCCCAAGTGTCCCTCCTTATGCCACATCCAGCTGTCGTTGTAGATAGGGTCATTCCAGGTTTCATCAGAGACCCTGAAGGAATTGTAAAGAATTTCCCAGTTTTTTTGTTTTGTTTTTGAAATTCCTTTTTATAGTGGGTTTGAGCTGATTCTCACTGCCATGTTTATGCCAGTCTAGACACACTTGATTCCCTTACAGAGACATATCAATATATAGGTTTTAAGATTCTTACTCGTCAGATATATTCCTCTGCGGGAAATATGTGGTTTTGAGTCCCTTTCACTGAGGAAGGTGTAGGTCTTGTTTATTCCATAGTTGGTTTTTGGAACGGTACCTGTGCTTATATCAAACTCTGGTTATATGCATCAACCCACATCTCCTTCCCCCTTAAGCAGGCATAAGAGTGTTTTCTAAATCTGTGACACTGTTCTCTTTCCTAACTCAGTTCAAGTTTAGCCATGTTTAAAGGATCTTCATAAGTGATATCTTATGATAAGTTTCTTTTTCTGTGTGACTTATTTCACTTAGAATCATCGTACCTGAATCCACCCAATTTGCTGCTACTGGTCTTATGACATTGATTTCATGGCTGAGGGATATTCCATCGTACGTAAGTACCACAATTTTTTGAACCATTTTTATATTTCCTGGGATATTTAAGGTGTACCCAAGTTGAGGTCCTTGTAAGAAGTGCAGCCCTAAATTTTGGGGTGGCTCTGTCTTATTGATTTTCAGTTTTCCCAAGGTATATTCCCTAGACTGGAAGTGCCCTTGACTCTGTAGCTCTGTTCTTTACTTGTTTCAGGGAACACAATGTACTCCGTGAGAGCGGCAGTTGGCAATTTACATCCCGCCCATCAGCATAACAAGGCTCCCTGTTCTCCAGGGCCTCTCTTGCCTTTCTGGTTTTTACACATTTTGTGGATGTCCCTTTTGACCGGTGGGAAGTGATACTTCTTTGTAGTGCAGATTTGCATTGCCCGCTTGCTTGCTTGGCCAAAAAGGGCGTATGCGTTTTCTCCTGAATATATTCAGGAGAAAACGCATACGCCCTTTTTGGCCAAGTGCATCATTGTCGAAGTTGTGCCCCTCTTCCTGTGCTTTAAAGGCGATTCCAACGTACCTCTTGAAATCTGTTTCCTGCTATTCTGCCTCGCTTTCAAGTCCGCCTCGTTGCCTTCCCTCAACAGATTTTTGGATGATAGTTGTCCTTTATTACTCGGCCAGTTGGTGAATTGCTGTGCCCCTGAGCTCCATTTTTCAACACGTTTTTGGTGAGCTGACCGCAAGTCCAAAATTTTGGTTCAGGACCTATGCTGGTTCCCGGTGGGGGGCTGAGACTTTGGATAATTCTTCTTCCTGCCGGGAAATTACAGTGATATGTGCCCGTCCAAGTGCCTAACAGCTACTCTCTCATTGGTTCTCCCTCTTCCCTTTCATCCTCTGCCAAATTGGCAACCTGTGCGAACGAGGAGGTTAAAGGGGCTGTCTCTCCAAGTTGGGAGGTTGATAGTAAAGCAGATGGAAAGTCAAACCGGAGCACCAGGAGAGGGACTATTCGTTGAGTTTTAGAAACCTTTCGTATTCACAGTGTGTCCGTTCTCTAGGTTTCCCGTACATGTTATAGCTGTAGTAATATTCCCTTCAACCTGGAGAGTTGGGACCCATGGAATGGGTGCCAGGTATTTGTGCTTTAAAGGGTCTGCATTTGCTCACCCAATCTCACCAATCGTCTCAGTCCCAAGTGTCCCTCCTTATGCCACATCCAGCTGTCATTGTAGATAGGGTCATTCCAGGTTTCATCAGAGACCCTGAAGGAATTGTAAAGAATTTCCCAGTTTTTTTGTTTTGTTTTTGAAATTCCTTTTTATAGTGGGTTTGAGCTGATTCTCGCTGCCATGTATATGCCAGTCTAGACACACTTGATTCCCTCACGGAGACATATCAATACATAGGTTTTAAGATTCTTACTCGTCAGATATATTCCTCTGCGGGAAA
Organism: Hyperoodon ampullatus; assembly: GCF_949752795.1. Lineage (NCBI taxonomy): Eukaryota > Metazoa > Chordata > Mammalia > Artiodactyla > Ziphiidae > Hyperoodon > Hyperoodon ampullatus. The sequence goes on along the minus strand of NW_027640676.1, from coordinate 506,261 downwards.
TATGGGGTTTTGAGTCCCTTTCACTGAGGAAGGTGTAGGTCTTGTCTATTCCATAGTTGGTTTTTGGAACGGTACCTGTGCTTATATCAAACTCTGGTTTTATGCATCACCCCACCTCTCCTTCCCCCTTAAGCTGGCATAAGAGTGTTTTCTAAATGTGAGACACTGTTCTCTTTCCTAACGCAGTTCAAGTGTAGCCATGTTTACAGGATCTTCATAAGTGATATCTTATGATAAGTTTCTTTTTCTGTGTGACTTATTTCACTTAGAATCATCGTACCTGAATCCACCCATTTTGCTGCTACTGGTCTTATGACATTGATTTCATGGCTGAGGGATATTCCATCGTACGTAAGTACCACAATTTTTTGAACCAATTTTAAATTTCCTGGGATATTTAAGGTGTACCAAGGTTGAGGTCCTTGTAAGCAGTGCAGCCCTAAATTTTGGGGTGGCTCTGTCTTATTGATTTTCAGTTTTCCCAAGGTATATTCCCTAGACTGCAAGTGCCCTTGGCTCTGTAGCTCTGTTCTTTACTTGTTTTAGGGAACACAATACACTCCTCCAGAGAGGCAGTTGGCAATTTACATCACGCCCATCAGCATAACAAGGCTCCCTGTTCTCCAGGGCCTGTCTTGCTTTTCTGGTTTTTACACATTTTGTGGATGTCCCTTTTGACCGGTGGGAAGTGATACTTCTTTGTAGTGCAGATTTGCATTGCCCGCTTGCTTGCTTGGCCAAAAAGGGCGTATGCGTTTTCTCCTGAATATATTCAGGAGAAAACGCATACGCCCTTTTTGGCCAAGTGCATCATTGTCGAAGTTGTGCCCCTCTTCCTGTGCTTTAAAGGCGATTCCAACGTACCTCTTGAAATCTGTTTTCTGCTATTCTGCCTCACTCTCAAGTCCGCCTCGTTGCCTTCCCTCAACAGATTTTTGGACGATAGTTGTCGTTTATTACTCGGCCAGTTTGTGAATTGCTGTGCCCCTGAGCTCCATTTTTCAACTCGTTTTTGGTGAGCTGTCCGAAAGTCCAACATTTTGGTTAAGGACCTATGCTGGTTCCCGGTGGGGGGCTGAGACTTTGGTTAATTCTTCTTCCTGCCAGGAAATTACAGTGATATGTGCCCGTCCAAATGCCTAACAGCTACTCTCTCATTGGTTCTCCCTCTTCCCTTTCATCCTCTGCCAAATTGGCAACCTGTGCGAACCAGGAGGTTAAAGGGGCTGTCTCTCCAAGTTGGGAGGTTGATAGTAAAGCAGATGGAAAGTCAAACCGGAGCACCAGGAGAGGGACTATTCGTTGAGTTTTAGAAACCTTTCGTATTCACAGTGTGTCCGTTCTCTAGGTTTCCCGTACATGTTATAGCTGTAGTAATATTCCCTTCAACCTGGAGAGTTGGGACCCATGGAATGGGTGTCAGGCATTTGTGCTTTAAAGGGTCTGCATTTGCTCACCCAATCTCACCAGTCGTCTCAGTCCCAAGTGTCCCTCCTTATGCCACATCCAGCTGTCATTGTAGATAGGGTCATTCCACGTTTCATCAGAGACCCTGAAGGAATTGTAAAGAATTTCCCAGTTTTTTTTTTTTGTTTTTGAAATTCCTTTTTATAGTGGGTTAGAGCTGATTCTCGCTGCCATGTTTATGCCAGTCTAGACACACTTGATTCCCTTACGGAGACATATCAATACATAGGTTTTAAGATTCTTACTAGCCAGATATATTCCTCTGCAGGAAATATGGGGTTTTGAGTCCCTTTCACTGAGGAAGCTGTAGGTCTTGTGTATTCCATAGTTGGTTTTTGGAACGGTACCTGTGCTTATAGCAAACTCTGGTTTTATGCATCACCCCACCTCTCCTTCCCCCTTAAGCAGGCATAAGAGTGTTTTCTAAATGTGAGACACTGTTCTCTTTCCTAACTCAGTTCAAGTGTAGCCATGTTTACAGGATCTTCATAAGTGATATCTTATGATAAGTTTCTTTTTCTGTGTGACTTATTTCACTTAGAATCATCGTACCTGAATCCACCCATTTTGCTGCTACTGGTCTTATGACATTGATTTCATGGCTGAGGGATATTCCATCGTACGTAAGTACCACAATTTCTTGAACCATTTTTATATTTCCTGGGATATTTAAGGTGTACCCAAGTTAAGGTCCTTGTAAGCAGTGCAGCCCTAAATTTTGGGGTGGCTCTGTCTTATTGATTTTCAGTTTTCCCAAGGTATATTCCCTAGACAGGAAGTGCCCTTGGCTCTGTAGCTCTGTTGTTTACTTGTTTTAGGGAACACAATGCACTCCTCCAGAGAGGCAGTTGGCAATTTACATCCCGCCCATTAGCATAACAAGGCTCCCTGTTCTCCAGGGCCTGTCTTGCCTTTCTGGTTTTTACACATTTTGTGGATGTCCCTTTTGACCGGTGGGAAGTGCTACTTCTCTGTAGTGCAGATTTGCATTGCCCGCTTGCTTGCTTGGCCAAAATGTCCGTATGCGTTTTCTCCTGAATATATTCAGGAGAAAACGCATATGCCCTTTTTGGCCAAGTGCATCATTGTCGAAGTTGTGCCCCTCTTCCTGTGCTTTAAAGGCGATTCCAACGTACCTCTTGAAATCTGTTTCCTGCTATTCTGCCTCGCTTTCAAGTCCGCCTCGTTGCCTTCCCTCAACAGATTTTTGGACGATAGTTGTCCTTTATTACTCGGCCAGTTTGTGAATTGCTGTGCCCCTGAGCTCCATTTTTCAACTCGTTTTTTGTGAGCTGAACGCAAGTCCTAAATTTTGGTTCAGGACATATACTGGTTCCCGGTGGGTGGCTGAGACTTTTGTTAATTCTTCTTCCTACCGGGAAATTAGAGTGACATGTGCCCGTCCAAATACCTAACAGCTACTCTCTCATTGGTTCTCCCTCTTCCCTTTCATCCTCTGCCAAATTGGCAACCTGTGCGAACCAGCAGGTTAAAGGGGCTGTCTCTTCAAGTTGGGAGACTGATAATAAAGCAGTTGGAAAGTCAAACCGGAGCACCAGGAGAGGGACTATTCTTTGAGTTTTAGAAACCTTTCGTATTCACAGTGTGTCCATTCTCTAGGTTTCCCGTACATGTTATAACTGTAGTAATATTCCCTTCAACCTGGAGAGTTGGGACCCATGGAATGGGTGCCATGCATTATTGCTTTAAATGGTCTGCATTTGCTCACGCAATGTCACCAATCCTCTCAGTCCCAAGTGTCCAGCCTTATGCCACATCCAGCTGTCGTTGTAGATAGGGTCATTCCAGGTTTCATCAGAGACCCTGAAGGAATTGTAAAGAATTTCCCTGTTTTTTTGTTTTGTTTTTGAAATTCCTTTTTATAGTGGGTTTGAGCTGATTCTCGCTGCCATGTTTATGCCAGTCTAGACACACTTGATTCCCTTATGGAGACATATCAATACATAGGTTTTAAGATTCTTACTAGTCAGATACATTCCTCTGCGGGAAATATGGGGATTTGAGTCCCTTCCACTGAGGAAGGTGTAGGTCTTGTCTATTCTATAGTTGGTTTTTGGATCGGTACCTGTGCTTATATCAAACTCTGGTTTTATTCATCACCCCACCTCTGCTTTCCCCTTAAGCATGCATAAGAGTGTGTTCTATATATGATTCTCTGTTCCCTTTCCTAATTCATTCCATGTGTAGCCATGTTTATATACCCTTCATAATGATATCTTATGATAAGTTTCTTTTTCTGTGTGATTTTTTCAGTTAGAATCATCGTACATGAATCCCGTCATTATGCTGCTACTGGCCTTATGGCATTGACTTCATGGCTGAGGGATATTCCATCATACGTATGTACCACAATTTCTTTACCATTTTTGTCTTTCCTGGGATATATAAGGTGTCCCGAAGTCGAGGTTCTTGTAAGCAGTGCTGCCATAAATTTTGGGGTGGCTGTGTCTTATTGATTTTCAGTTTTCCCAAGGTATATTCCCGTGACTGGTAGTGCCTTAGGTTGTGAAGCACTGCTGTTTACTTCTTTTTGGGAACACAGTGCACTCCTCCAGAGTGGCTGTTGGCAATTTACATCCCACCCATCCGCATAACAAGGCTCCCTCTTCTCCAGATCCTGTCTTGCCTTTCTTGTTTTTACACATTTTACGGTTGTCCCTTTTGACCGGTTGGAAGTGATACTTCCTTGTAGTGCAGATTTGCATTGTGCGGTTGCTTGGTTGGCCAAAATGGGCGCATGCGTTTTCTCCTGAATATATTCAGGAGAAAACGCATGCGCCCTTTATGGACAATTCCATAATTGTCGAAGTTTTGATGCTTTTCCTGTGTTTAAAGGTGATTCCAATGTACTTCTGGAAATCTGTTTCGTGCACTTCTGCCTCATTTTCAAGTCCGCCTCATGGCTTTCTCTCAACAGATTTTTGGAAGAGAGTAGTCCTTTATAACTCTGCAAGTTAGTGAATTGCTGTGCCCCTGAGCTCCATTTTTCAACTCGCGTTTTTGTGGGCTGACTGCCAATCCACAATTTTGCTTCAGGACCTATACTGGTTCCATTGGGGAGGCTGGCTCAGAGTTTGTTAATTCTTCTTCGTGACGGGAATTTAGAGTGACATGTGGCCATCCAAATGCCTACAGCTACTCTCTAATTGTTTCTCCCTCTTCCCTTATATCCTCTGCAAAACGTGCCAACTGTGCGAACCAGGAGGTTAAAGGTGCTGACTCTCCAATTTGGGAGATTGATACTAAAGCAGTTGGAATGTCAAACTGGTGCACAAGGAGAGAAAAAAAATTAGTAGAGTTTTAGAAACCTTTCACCATCAGATGGTGTCCATTCTCTAGGTTTCCCATACATGTTATAACTGTAGTGATATTCCCTTCTACCTGGAGAGTTGGGAACCATGGAATGGCTACCAGGTATTATTGCTTTAAACGGTCTGCATTTTCTCACCCAATCTCACCAATCCTCTCAGTCGCAAGTGACCAGCCTTATGCCACATCCAGCTGTCGTTGTAGATAGGGTCATTCTAAGTTTCATCAGAACCCCTGAAGGTATTGTGTAAGAATTTCACTGTTTATTTGTTTTGTTTTGAAATTCATTTTTATAGTGGGTTTGAGCTGATTCTCACTGCCGTGTTTATGTCGCTCTAGACACACTTCGTTACCTTATGGAGACATATCAATACATAGGTTTTAAGATTCTTACTAGTCAGATATACTACTCTGCGGGGAATAGGGGTGGTGAGCCCCATTCAGTGAGGAAAGAGTTGTTCTTGTCTATTCTGTATTTGGATTATGCAACCGTACCTGTGCTAATATCAAACTCTGGTTTTATGCATCACCCCACCTCTCCTCTCCTCTTGAGCAGGCATAAGAGTGTTTTCTAAATGTGAGACTCTTCTCTTTCCTAATTCAGTTCATGTGTAGCCATGTTTACAAGACCTTCATAAGTGATATCTTATGATAAGTTTCTTTTTCTGTGTGACTTATTTCAGTTAGAATCAGCGTACATGAATCCACTCATTATGCTTCTACTGGCCTTATGACATTGATTTCATGACTGAGGGATATTCCATCGTACGTATGTACCACAATTTCTTTACTATTTTTGTCTTTCCTGGGATATTTAACGTGTCCCGAAGTCGAGGTTCTTGTAAGCAGTGCTGCCCTATATTTTGGGTTGGCTGTGTCTTATTGATTTTCAATTTTCCCAAGGTATATTCCCATGACTGGAAGTGCCTTAGGTTGTGAAGCTCTGTTGTTTAATTCTTTTAGGGAACACAGTGCACTCCTCCAGAGTGGCTGTTGGCAATCTACATCCCACCCATCAGCATAACAAGGCTCCCTGTTCTCCAGAGGCCCTCTTGCCTTTCTGGTTTTTACACATTTTACGGATATCCCTTTTGACTGGTGGTAAGTGATACTTCTTCGTAGTGCAGATTTGCATTGTGCGGTTGCTTGGTTGGCCAAAATGGGTGTATGCGTTTTCTCCTGAATATATTCAGGAGAAAACACATGCGCCCTTTATCGACAATTCCATAATTGTCGAAGTTGTGATGCTTTTCCTGTGTTTAAAGGCGATTCCAATGTACTTCTGGAAATCTGTTTCGTGTAAATCTCCCTCATTTTCAAGTCTGCCTCATGGCTTTTCCTCAACAGATTTTTGGAAAAGAGTAGTCCTGTATAACTCTGCAAGTTAGTGAATTGCTGTGCCCGTGAGCTCCATTTTTCAACTTGTGTTTTTGTGAGCTGACCGCAAACCCACAATTTTGCTTCAGGACCTATACTAGTTATTGGGGTGGGGCAGGCTGAGAGTTTGGTTAATTCTTCTTCGTGACGGGAAATTAGAGTGACATGTGGCCGTCCAAATGCTTACAGCTACTCTCTCATTGGTTCTCCCTCTTCCCTTATATCCTCTGCACAATGTGCCAACTGTGCGAACCAGGAGGTTATAGGGGCTGACTCTCCAAGTTAGGAGATTGATATTAAAGCAGTTGGAATGTCAAGCTGCAGCACATGGAGAGAAAAAAAATTAGTAGAGTTTTAGAAACCTTTCACCATCAGAGGGTGTCCATTCTCTAGGTTTCCCATACATGTTATAACTGTAGTGATATTCCCTTCTACCTGGAGAGTTGGGAACCATGGAATCAGTGGCAGGCATTATTGCTTTAAAGCGTCTGCATTTTCACACCCAATCTCACCAATCTTCTCAGTCCCAAGTGAACAGCCTTATGCCACATCCAGCTGTTGTTGTAGATAGGGTCATTCCAAGTTTCATCAGAACCCCTGAAGGTATTGTGTAAGAAATTCACTGTTTCTTTGTTTTGTTTTGAAATTCCTTTTTATAGTGGGTTTGAGCTGATTCTCACTGCCGTGTTTATGTCATTCTAGACACACTTGGTTCCCTTATGGAGACATATCAATACATAGGTTTTAAGATCCTTACTAGTCAGATATATTTCTCTGTGGGGAATAGGGGTGTTGAGTCCCATTCACCAAGGAAGGAGTCGGGCTTGTCTCTTCTGTATTTGGATTATGGAACGGTACCTGTGTTAATATCAAACTCTGGTTTTGTGAGTCTCCCCACCTCTCCTTCCCCCTTAAGCAAGCATAAGAGTGTTTTCTAAATCTGAGACTCTGTTCTCTTTCCTAATTCAGTTCATATGTAGCCAAGTTTACATTCCCTTCATAAATGATATCTTATATCAGAATGCACCATGGCCCTTGTCATAATAATGCTCCATGACCCCTGTCATCACAATGCTCCATTCCCTGGTTATCACAATGCTCCATGTCCCTTGTCATAACAATTCTCCACGTACTTGTCATCACAATGCTACATGACACTTCTCATCACAAAGTTACATGCTCGTTTCATCACAATTCTCCATGCACTTGTCATTGCAATGTTCCATGACCCCTGTCATAGCAAGCTCCAAGTGTTTGTCATCACAATGCTTCATGACTTTATCATCAAAATTCTCAATGGCACTTTTCATCACAATGTTCCGTACCCTTGTCATCACAATGCTCCATGTCCTTGTCATCACAATGCTCCATGACCCCTGTCATCACAATGCTCCCTGACACCTGTCATCACAATGCTTCATGCCCCTTGTCATTACAGTGCTCCATGATGCTCGTCATCACAATTACCCATGGTCTTCTCATCACAATGCTCCACGGTTTTGCCATCACAATGCTCCATGCCCTGGTCATCTCAAAGCTCAATGTCCCTTGTCCTCACAATTCTCCACGTCCTTGTCATCACAATGCTCCATGGCACTTCTCATCACAATGTTATATGCTCTTGTCATAACAATACTCCATGCACTTGTCATCACAATGCTCCATGACCCCTGTCATAGGAAGCTCCATGCGCCTGTCATCACAATGTTTCACGACATGGACATTAAAATTATCAATGGCCCTTGTCATCTCAATGCTCCATGCGCTTATCATCACAATGCTCCTTTACCTTTGTCACAACAATCCTCCATGACACTTGGCATCACAATGCTCCGCGCTATTGTCATCACAATGGAACATGGCATATGTCATCACAATGCTCCCTGACACCTGTCTTCACAATACTCCATGACCTTGTCATCACAATGCTCCATGCCCTTGTCATCACAATGTGCCATGCCCACTGTCATCAAAATAATCCATGAAACTTGTCAGACCAAAGCTCCATGCCACCTTTCATCACAATGCTCCATGAACCCTGTCATCACAATGCACCATGCCCATCATCATAATGCTTCATGCTCTTGTCATCACAATGAAATCAAAATGCTCCATGACCTCTGTCATCACAATGCTCCAAACCCTTGTGATCACAATGTTCCATAACACTTGTCATCACAATACCCCATGACGCTACTCATCACAATTATCCATGGACTTCTCATCACAATGCCCCATGACATTTGTCATCACAATGCACAATACACATGTCATCACAATGCTCCCTGACTCTTGCCATCAGTATGCTCCCTGAACCCTTTCATGACAAGGCTCCATGCCTTTTTCATCACAATGATCCATGCCATTTTCATCACAATGCTCCAAGACCCCTGTAATCACAATGCTCCATGCCCTTGTCATCACAAAGCTCCATGATGCATGTCATCAGAATGCTCCATGGCCTTCTCATCACAATGCTCCATGCCCTTGTCATCACAATGCTCCAAGACCCCTGTAATCACAATGGTCCATGCCCCTTTTCATCAGAATGCTCCATGAGACTTGTCATCACAAGGCTCCATGGTCTTCTCATCACAATGCTCCAGGACATTGTCATCAAAATGCCCCATTCCCTTATCATCACAATGCTCCATGACCCCTGTCATCACAATACTCCATGAACATTTTCAGCCCTATGCTCCATGACCTTCTCATCACAATGCTCCATGACCAATATCATCACAATGCTCCATGACCACAGTCATCACAACGCTCAATATCACCTGACAACACAATGATCCGGCTCTCTTGTCATCACAATGCTCCATTCCCTAGTCATCACAATGCTCCATGACCCCTGTCATCACAATACTCCATGAACATTTTCAGCCCAATGCTCCATGACACTTGTCATCACAATGATGCATGCCCTTGTCATCTCAATGCTCCATGACCCCTGTAATCACAATGCTCCGTGACGCTTGTCATCACAGTGCTCCATGACACCTGTCATCACAATGCTCCATGCCTTTGTCAGCAAAATGCTACATGACCTTGTCATTACAATGTTCTATGCACTTGTCATCACAATACTCCATTACCATTGCCATCACAATCCTCCATGAACCTTGGGATCACATTGCTCCATGCCCTTGTCATCACAATGCTCCATGCTCCTTCAAATCAAAATGATCCATGACCTCTGTCATCACAATGCTCCAAACCCTTGTGATCACAATGTTCCATAACACTTGTCATCACAATGCTCCATGATGCCTGTCATCACAATACTCCATGCCCTTTTCATCACAATGCTCCATGACCTTTTTCATCACAATTCTCAATACACTTGTCATCACAATGCTCCCTGACACTTGTCGTCAGAATGCTCCTTGAACCCTGTCACAAAAAGGCTCCATGCCTTTTTCATCAAAATGCACCATGCCGTTTTCATCCCAATGCTCCATGCCATTGTCATCAAAATACTCCACAAGCTTGTCATCAGAATGCTCCATGTCCCTTGTCATCACAATTTTCCATGCACTTGTCAGCACAATGCTCCCTGACCCTTGTCATCACAATGCTCCAAGCCATTGTCATCACAATGCTCCATTACCTTTGTCATCAGAATGCTCCATGACAATTGGCATCACAATGCTCCATGGCATTGTCATCACAATGGGCCATTACATATGTCATCACAATGTTCCCTGACACCTGTCTTCACAATAATGAATGACCTGGTCATCACAATGCTCCATGCCCTTGTCATCACAATGCGCCATTCCAACTGTCATCGCAATAAGCCATGAAACTTATTAGACCAATGCTCCATGCCCTTGTCATCACAATGCCCCATGCCCTTGTTATCACAATGCTCCATGACCCCTGTCATCACAATGCTCCGTGACTCCAGTCATCACAAGGCTTCATGAACTTTGTCATCACAGTGGTCCATGCCCTTGTCATCAACAGTCTCTGTGACCTTTTTAACCACAATGCTTCATGAACTTTTCATCACAGTGCTCTTTGACCCCTGTCATCACAATGTTCTATGCCTTTCTCAGCACAATGCTCCATGACCCTTTTCATCACAATGCTCCATGCGCTTGTCAGCACAATGCTCCATGACCCATGTCATCACAATGCACCATGCGCTTGTTGTCACAGTGCTCCACAATCTTGTCATCACAATGCTCCATAAACCTTGTCATCACAATGCTCCATGCACTTCAAATCAAAATGCTCTCTCACCACTGATATCACAATGTTACATCACTATTCATCACAATACTCCCTCAACCCTGTCATCACAATGTTCCATGACTCCTGTCATCACAATGCTACATGCACTTATCATCACAATGTTTGATGATCCCTGACATCACAATGTTCCATAACCCCTGTCATCAAAATGCTCCATGACCCTTTTCATCAAAATGCTCCATGACCCCTAACATCACAATGTTACATAACGCCTCTCATCAAAATGTTCCATGACCCTTTTCATCAAATTGGTCCATGGCAATGTCATCACAATGCTCCCTGCCCTTCTCATCACAATGCACCACGCCCTTGTCATCAAAATGCTCCATGACCCTTGGCATCACAATGCTCCATGCCATTGTCATCACAATACTCCATGAAACCTCTCATCACATTGTTCCATGCAATTGTCATCAAAAAGCTCCATGGTGCTTGTCATCACACTGCTCGATGCCCTTCTCATCACAATGCTCCATGCCCTTGTCATTACAATCCTCCATGACACATGTATCACTGTGTTCCGTGCCCTTGTCATCACAATGTTCCATGCCCACTCTCATCACAATAATCCATGAAACTTTTCAGACAAATCTTCCATGCCCTTGTCATGACATGCTCCATTACCCCTGTCATAACAATGCTCCATGACCCCTGCCATCACAACGTTCCACGGCCTTGTCATCACAAGGCTCCATGACCATTGTCATCACAATGCTCCAAGACCCCTGTAATCACAGTGCTACATGCCCTTGTCATCACAAAGCTCCATGATGCATGTCATCAGAATGCTCCATGCCCTTGCCATCACAATGCTCCATTACCCCTGTGATAACAATGCTCCATGACCCCTGCCATCACGATGTTCCATGGCCTTGTCATCACAAGGCTCCATGACCCTTCTCATCACAATGCTCCAAGACACCTGTAATCACAATGCTCCATGTCCCTTTTTATCTCAATGATCCATGAACCCTGTCATCACAATTCACCATGCCCATCATCATAATGCTTCAGGCTATTGTCATCACAATGAAATCAAAATGCTCCATGACCTCTGTCATAACACTGCTCCAAACCCTTGTGATCACAATATTCCATAACACTTGTCATCACAATGCCCCATGACGCTCGTCATCACAATTATCTATGGTCTTCTCTTCACAATGCTCCATGACCTTTGTCATCACAATGCTCAATACACTTGTCATCAAAATGCTCCCTGACACTTGTTCTCTGTATGCTCCTTGAAACCTGTCATGACAAGGCTCCATGCCTTTTTCATCACAATGATCCATGCCTTTTTCATCACAATGCTCCAAGACGCCTGTAATTACAATGCTCCATGCCCTTGTCATCACAAAGCTCAATGACGCATGTCATCAGACTGCTCCTTGGCCTTCTCATCACAATGCTCCATGCCCTTGTCATCACAATTTTCCAAGACACTCTAATCACAATGCTCCATGCCCCTTTTCATCAGTATGCTCCATGAGACTTGTCTCACAAGGCTCCATGGTTTTCTCATCACAATGCTCCAGCACCTTGTCATCACAATGCTTCACGACCTTGTCATGAAAATTTTCAATGGCCCTTGTCATCATAATGCTCCAAGCCCTAGTCATCACAATGCTCCATTATATTTGTCATCACAATCCTCCATTACATTTGGCATCACAATGCTCCATGCCATTGTCATCGCAATGGACCATGACATATGTCATCACAATGCTCCCTGACACCTGTCTTCACAATACTCCATGCCCTTGTCATCACAATGCCCCATGCCCTTGTCATCACAATGCCCCATGCCCACTGTCATCACAATAATCTATTAAACTTGTCAGACCAATGCTCCAAGCCCCTGTCATCACAATGCTCCATGCCCTTGTCATCACAATGCTCCATGACCCTTGTCATCACACTGCTCTGTGACTCCAGTCATCACAATGCTTCATAACATTTGTCATCACAGTGGTCCATGCCCACATCATCACAAGGCTCTGTGACCTTTGTAACCACAATACTCCATGAACTTTTCATCACAATGCTCCATGACCCTTGTAATCACAATGCTCCATGCCTTTGTCAGAACAATGCTACATGACCTTTGTCATCACAATGTGCCACGTGATTTTCATCACAACGGTCCACAACCTTGTCATCGTAATGCTCCATAAACCTTGTAATCACAATGCTCCATGCACTTCTCATCAAAATGCTCTCTCAACAGGGATATCACAATGTTCCATCACTAGTCATCACAATACTCCCTCACCCCTGTAATCACAATGTTCCATGACCCCTGTCATCACAATGCTACATCCCCTTATCATCACAATGTTCCATGACCCCTGACATCACAATGTTCCATAACCCCTGTCATCAAAATGCTCCATGACCCTTTTCATCCCAAAGCTCCATGACCCCTGACATCACAATGTTCTATAACCCCTGTCATCAAAATGTTCCATTACACTTTTCATCAAATTGCTGCATGACCCTGTCATCAAAATGCTCCCTGCCCTTCTCATCACAATGCACCACGCCCTTGACATCAAAATGCTCCATGACTTTTGTCATCACAAAGCTCCATAACCCTTGGAATCACAATGTTCCATGAAACCTCTCATCACATTGTTCCATGCCCTTGTCATCACAAAGCTCCATGACGCTTGTCAAAACAATGTTCGATGCCCTTCTCATCACAATGCTCCATGCCCTTGTCATTACAATCCTCCATGACCCATGGATCACAGTGTTCCGTGACCTTGTCATCACAATGTTCCATGCCCACTCTCATCACAATAATCCATGAAACTTTTCAGACCAATGCTCCATGCCGTTCTCATCACAATGCTCCATTACCCCTGTCATAACAATGCTCCATGACCCCTGCCATCACAATGTTCCACACCATTGTCATCACAAGGCTCCATGACCCTTGTCATCACAATGCTCCAAGACCCCTGTAATCACAATGCTCCATGCCTTTGTCATCACAAAGCTCAATGACGCATGTCATCAGAATGCTCCATGGCCTTCTCATCACAATGCTCCTTGCCCTTGTCATCACAATGCTCCAAGACCCCTGTAATCACAATGCTCCATGCCCCTTTTCATCTCAATGCTCCATGAACGCTGTCATCACAATGCACCATGCCCATCACCATAATGCTTCAGGCTATTGTCATCACAATGAAATCAAAATGCTCCATGACCTCTGTCATCACAATGCTCCAAACCCTTGTGATCACAATGTTCCATAAAACTTATCATCACAACACCCCATGACGCTCATCATCAAAATTATCCATGATCTTCTCATCACAATGCTCCATGAAATTTGTCATCACAATGCTCAATACACTTGTCATCACAATGCTCCGTGACACTTGTCATCAGTATTCTCCTAGAACCCTGTCATGACAAGGCTCCATGCCTTTTTCATAACAATGATCCATGCCATTTTCATCACAATACTCCATGCCCTTGTCAGCACAAAGCTCCATGACGCATGTCATCAGAATGCTCCATGGCCTTCTCATCACAATACTCCATGCCCTTGTCATCACAATGCTCCAAGACCCCTGTAATCACAATGCTCCATGCCCCTTTTCATCAGAATGTTCCATGAGAATTGTCATCACAAGGCTCCATGGACTTCCCATCACAATGCTCCAGGACCTTGTCATCACAGTGATCAATTCCCTTCTCATTACAATGCTCCATGACCCCTGTCATCACAATACTCCATGAACATTTTCAGCCCAATGCTTCATGACCTTCTCATCACAATGCTCCATGACCCATATCATCACAATCCTCCATGACCACTGTCATCACAACACTCCATGACCCCTGACAACACAATGATCCGGGACACTTGTCATCACAATTCTCCATTCCCTTGTCATCACAATGCTCCATGACCCCTGTAATCACAATGCTCCGTGACGCTTATCATCACAGTGCTCCATGACCCTTATCATCACAATTCTCCATGCCTGTGTCAGCAAAATCCTACATGACCTTGTCATCACAATGCTCCATGAGCTTGTCATCACAATACTCCATTACCATTTTCACCACAATCCTCCATGAACCTTGGGATCACATTGCTCCATGCCCTTGTCATCACAATGCTCCATGCTCCTTGAAATCAAAATGGTCCATGACCTCTGTCATCACAATGCTCCAACCCCTTGTGATCACAATGTTCCATAACACTTGTCATCACAACACTCCATGATGACTGTCATGACAATACTCCATGCACTTGTCGTCACAATGCTCCATGACCTTTGTCATCACAATTCTCAATACACTTGTCATCACAATGCTCCCTGACACTTGTCGTCAGAATACTCCTTGAACACTGTTATGAAAAGGCTCCATGCCTTTTTCATAAGAATGCTCCATGCCCTTTTCATCACAACGCTCCATGTCATTGTCATCACAATACTCCACAAGCTTGTCATCAGATTGCTCCCTGATCATTGTCTTCAGAATGCTCCATGACCCCTGTCATCAAAATGCTCCATACCCCTTGTCATTACAGTGTTCCATGACGCTCGTCATCACAATTATCCATGGTCTTCTCATCACAATGCTCCACGGTCTTGCCATCACAATGCTCCATGCCTTGGTCATCACGATGCTCCATGTCCTCAGTCATCACAATGCTCCATGACCCCTGTCATCACAATGCTCCATACCCCTTGTCATTACAGTGCTCCATGACGCTCGTCATCACAATTATCCATGGTCTTCTCATCACAATGCTCCACGGTCTTGCAATCACAATGCTCTATGCCCTGGTCATCACAATGCTCCATGTCCCCTGTCATCACAATTCTCCACGTTCTTGGCATCACTATGCTCCATGATACTTCTCATCACAGTGTTACATGTTTTGTCATCACAATTCTCTATGCACTTGTCATCGCAATGCTCCATGACCCCTGTCATAGCAAGCTCCATGTGATTGTCATCACAATGCTTCATGAACATGTCATCAAAATTCTCAATGGCCCTTGTTATCACAATGCTCCATGACCCTTGTCATCACAATGCTCCAAGCCCTTGTCATCAAAATGCTCCATTACCTTTGTCATCACAATCCTCCATGACACTTGGCATCACAATGCTACATTCCATTGTCATTGCAATAGACCATGACATATGTCATCACAATGCTCCCTGACACCCTTCTTCACAATACTCCATGACCTTCTCATCACAATGCTCCATGCCCTTGTCATCACAATGTGCCATGCCCACTGTCATCACAATAATCCCTGAAACTTGTCAAACCAATGCAACATGCCCCTGTCATCACAATGCTCCATGCCCTTTCATCACAATGCTCTATGACCCCTGTCATCACAATGCTCCGTGACTCCAGTCATCACAATGCTTCATGACCTTTGTCATCACAATGGTCCATGCCCTCGTCATCACAAGGCTCTGTAACCTTTGTGACCACAACACTCCATGAACATTTCATCACAATGCTCGGTGACCCTTGTCATCACAATGCTCCATGCCTTTGTCAGCACATTACTCCATGACACATGACATCAAATGTGCCATGTGCTTGTCATCACAATGCTCCACATCGTTGTCATCACAATGCTCCATAAACCTTGTCATCACAATGCTCCATGCGTTTGTCAGCACAATGTTCCATGACCCATGTCACCACAATGTGCCCTGCGTTTCTCATCACAATGCTCCACAGCCTTGTCATCACAATGCTCCATGCACCTCTCATCAAAATGCTCTCTCACCACTGATATCACAATGTTCCATCACTAGTCAACACAATACTCCCTCCACCCTGTCATCCCAATGTTCCATGACCCTTGTCACAACAATGCTACATGCTCTTATCATCACAATGCTCCATGACCCCTGACATCACAATGTTCCATAACCCCTGTCATCACAATGCTCCATGACCCTTTTCATCACAATGCTCCATGACCCCTAACATCACAATGTTCCATAAACACTGTTATCAAAATGTTCCATGACCCTTTTCATCCAATTGCTCCATGACCCTGTCATCACAATGCTCCCTGCCCTTCTCATCACAGTGCACCATGCCCTTGTCATCAAAATGCTCCATGGCCTATGTCATCACAAAGCTCCATGACCCTTGGAATCACAATGCTCCATGCCATTGTCATCACAAACCTCCATGAAACCTCTCATCACATTGCTCCATGCCGTTGTCATCACAAAGCTCCATGACACTTGACATCACAATGCTCCATGCCCTTGTCATTGCAATCCTCCATGACACATGTATCACTGTGTTCCGTGCCCTTGTCATCACAATGCTCCATGCTCACTCTCATCACAATAATCCATGAAACTTTTCAGACCAATGCTCCATGCCCTTGTCATCACAATGCTCCATTACACCTGTCATAACAATGCTCCATGACCCCTGACATCACACTGTTCTACGGCCTTGTCATCACAAGACTGCATGACCCTTGTCATCACAATGCTCCAAGACCCCTGTAATCACAATGCTCCATGCCCATGTCATCACAAAGCTCCCTGACGCATGTCATCAGAATGCTCCATGGCCTTCTCATCACAATACTCCATGCCCTTGTCATCACAATGCTCCAAGACCCTTGTTATTACAATGATCCATGCCTCTTTTCATCTCAATGCTCCATGAACCCTGTCATCTCAATGCACCATGCCCATCATCATAATGCTTCATGCTATTGTCATCACAATGAAATCAAAATTCTCCATGACCTCTCTCATCACAATGCTCCAAACCCTTGTGATCACAATGTTCCATAAGACTTGTCATCACAACGCCCCATGACGCTGGTCATCACAATTATCCATGGACTTCTCATCACAATGCTCCATGACCTTTGTCATCACAATTCTCAATACACTTGTCATCACAATGCTCCCTGATACTTGTCATCAGTTTGCTCATTGAACCCTGTCATGACAAGTCTCCATGCCTTTTTCATCACAATGATCCATGCCCTTTTCATCACAATGCTCCATGCCATTGTCATCACAATACTCCACAAGCTTGTCATCAGAATGCTCCGTGACACTTTTCATCTCAATGATCCATGACCCCTGTCATCACAATGCTCCATGACACCTGTCATCACAATGCTCCATGCCCCTTGTCATTACAGTGCTCCATGATGTTCGTCATCACAATTATCCATGGTCTTCTCATCACAGTGCTCCACGGTCTTGCCATCACAATGCTCCATGCCCTGGTCATCACAATGCTCCATGTCCCCAGTCATCACAATGCTCCATGACCCTGTCATCACAATGCTCCATACCGCTTGTCATTACAGTGCTCCATGACACTCGTAATCACAATTGTCCATGGTCTTCTCATCACAATGCTCCACGCCCTTGTCATCAAAATGCTCCATGACCCCTGTCATCACAATGCTCCATGACCACTGTCATAACAATGCTCCATGACCCCTGTCATCACAAGGCTCCATACCACTTGTCATTACAGTGCTCCATGACGCTCCTCATCACAATTATCCATGGTCTTCTCATTACAATGCTCCACGGTCTTGCCATCACAGTGCTCCATGCCTTGGGCATCACAATGCTCCATGTCCCTGGTCATCACAATGCTCCATGACCACTGTCATCACAATGCTCTATACCCCTTGTCATTACAGTGCTCCATGACACTCGTCATCACAATTATCCATGATCTTCTAATCACAGTGCTCCATGATCTTGCCATCACAAGGCTCCATGCACTGGTCATCACAATGCTCCATGTCCCCAGTCATCACAATGCTCTATGACCCCTGTCATCACAATGCTCCATACCCCTTGTCATTACAGTGCTCCATGACGCTCGTCATCACAATTATCCATGGTCTTCTCATCACAGTGCTCCACGTTCTTGCCATCACATTGCTCCATGCCCTGGTCATCACAATGCTCCATGTCCCCTGTCATCACAATTCTCCACGTTCTTGGCATCACTATGCTCCATGATACTTCTCATCACAGTGTTACATGTTTTGTCATCACAATTCTCTATGCACTTGTCATCGCAATGCTCCATGACCCCTGTCATAGCAAGCTCCATGTGATTGTCATCACAATGCTTCATGAACATGTCATCAAAATTCTCAATGGCCCTTGTTATCACAATGTTCCATGACCCTTTTCATCACAATGCTCCAAGCCCTTGTCATCAAAATGCTCCATTACCTTTGTCATCACAATCCTCCATGACACTTGGCATCACAATGCTACATTCCATTGTCATTGCAATAGACCATGACATATGTCATCACAATGCTCCCTGACACCCTTCTTCACAATACTCCATGACCTTCTCATCACAATGCTCCATGCCCTTGTCATCACAATGCGCCATGCCCACTGTCATCACAATAATCCCTAAAACTTGTCAAACCAATGCAACATGCCCCTGCCATCACAATGCTCCATGTCCTTTCATCACAATGTTCTATGACCCCTGTCATCACAATGCTCCGTGACTCCAGTCATCACAATGCTTCATGACCTTTGTCATCACAATGGTCCATGCCCTCGTCATCACAAGGCTCTGTAACCTTTGTGACCACAACACTCCATGAACATTTCATCACAATGCTCGGTGACCCTTGTCATCACAATGCTCCATGCCTTTGTCAGCACATTACTCCATGACACATGGCATCAAATGTGCCATGCGCTTGTCATCACAATGCTCCACATCGTTGTCATCACAATGCTCCATAAACCTTGTCATCACAATGCTCCATGCGTTTGTCAGCACAATGTTCCATGACCCATGTCATCACAATGTGCCCTGCGTTTCTCATCACAATGCTCCACATCCTTGTCATCACAATGCTCCATGCACCTCTCATCAAAATGCTCTCTCACCACTGATATCACAATGTTCCATCACTAGTCAACACAATACTCCCTCCACCCTGTCATCCCAATGTTCCATGACCCTTGTCACAACAATGCTACATGCTCTTATCATCACAATGCTCCATGACCCCTGACATCACAATGTTCCATAACCCCTGTCATCACAATGCTCCATGACCCTTTTCATCACAATGCTCCATGACCCCTAACATCACAATGTTCCATAAGCACTTTCATCAAAATGTTCCATGACCCTTTTCATCCAATTGCTCCATGACCCTGTCATCACAATTCTCCCTGCCCTTCTCATCACAATGCACCATGCCCTTGTCATCAAAATGATCCATGGCCTATGTCATCACAAAGCTCCATGACCCTTGGAATCACAATGCTCCGTGCCATTGTCATCACAAAGCTCCATGAAACCTCTCATCACATTGCTCCATGCCGTTGTCATCACAAAGCTCCATGATGCTTGTCATCACAATGCTCCATGCCCTTGTCATTGCAATCCTCCATGACACATGTATCACTGTGTTCCGTGCCCTTGTCATCACAATGCTCCATGCTCACTCTCATCACAATAATCCATGAAACTTTTCAGACCAATGCTCCATGCCCTTGTCATCACAATGCTCCATTACACCTGTCATAACAATGCTCCATGACCCCTGCCATCACAATGTTCTACGGCCTTGTCATCACAAGACTCCATGACCCTTGTCATCACAATGCTCCAAGACCCCTGTAATCGCAATGCTCCATGCCCAGTTCATCACAAAGCTCCCTGACGCATGTCATCAGAATGCTCCATGGCCTTCTCATCACAATACTCCATGCCCTTGTCATCACAATGCTCCAAGACCCTTGTTATTACAATGATCCATGCCTCTTTTCATCTCAATGCTCCATGAACCCTGTCATCACAATGCACCATGCCCATCATCATAATGCTTCATGCTATTGTCATCACAATGAAATCAAAATTCTCCATGACCTCTCTCATCACAATGCTCCAAACCCTTGTGATCACAATGTTCCATAAGAGTTGTCATCACAACGCCCCATGACGCTGGTCATCACAATTATCCATGGACTTCTCATCACAATGCTCCATGACCTTTGTCATCACAATTCTCAATACACTTGTCATCACAATGCTCCCTGACACTTGTCATCAGTATGCTCATTGAACCCTGTCATGACAAGTCTCCATGCCTTTTACATCACAATGATCCATGCCCTTTTCATCACAATGCTTCATGCCATTGTCATCACAATACTCCACAAGCTTGTCATCAGAATGCTCCGTGACCTTTGTCATCTCAATGATCCATGACCCCTTTCATCACAATGCTCCATGACACCTGTCATCACAATGCTCCATGCCCCTTGTCATTACAGTGCTCCATGATGTTCGTCATCACAATTATCCATGGTCTTCTCATCACAGTGCTCCACGGTCTTGCCATCACAATGCTCCATGCCCTGGTCATCACAATGCTCCATGTCCCCAGTCATCACAATGCTCCATACTGCTTATCATTACAGTGCTCCATGACACTCGTAATCACAATTGTCCATGGTCTTCTCATCACAATGCTCCACGCCCTTGTCATCAAAATGCTCCATGACACTTGTCATCACAATGCTCCATGACCACTGTCATAACAATGCTCCATGACCCCTGTCATCACAAGGCTCCATACCACTTGTCATTACAGTGCTCCATGACGCTCCTCATCACAATTATCCATGGTCTTCTCATCACAATGCTCCACGGTCTTGCCATCACAGTGCTCCATGCCTTGGGCATCACAATGCTCCATGTCCCCGGTCATCACAATGCTCCATGTCCCCTGTCATCACAATTCTCCACGTTCTTGGCATCACTGTGCTCCATGATGCTTTTCATCACAGTGTTACATGTTTTGTCATCACAATTCTCTATGCACTTTTCATCGCAATGCTCCATGATCCCTGTCACAGCAAGCTCCATGTGATTGTCATCACAATGCTTCATGAACATGTCATCAAAATTCTCAATGGCCCTTGTTATCACAATGCTCCATGACCCTTGTCATCACAATGCCCCAAGCGCTTGTCATCAAAATGCTCCATTACCTTTGTCATCACATTCCTCCATGACACTTGGCATCACAATGCTCCATTCCATTGTCATCGCAATGGACCACGACATATGTCATCACAATGCTCCCTGACACCCTTCTTCACAATACTCCATGACCTTCTCATCACAATGCTCCATGCCCTTGTCATCACAATGTGCCATGCCCACTGTCATCACAATAATCCCTGAAACTTGTCAAACCAATGCAACATGCCCCTGTCATCACAATGTTCCATGTCCTTTCATCACAATGCTCTATGACCTCTGTCATCACAATGCTCCGTGACTCCAGTCATCACAATGCTTCATGACCTTTGTCATCACAATGGTCCATGCCCTCGTCATCACAAGGCTCTGTGACCTTTGTCACCACAGCGCTCCATGAACATTTCATCACAATGCTCGGTGACCCTTGTCCTCCCAATGCTCAATGCCTTTGTTAGCACAATACTCCATGACCCATGGCATCACAATGTGCCATGCACTTGTCATCACAATGCTCCACATCTTTGTCATCACAATGCTCCATAAACCTTGTCATCACACTGCTCCATGCACTTCTCATCAAAATGCTCTCTCACCACTGATATCACAATGTTCCCTCACTAGTCAACACAATACTCCCTCACCCCTGTCATGACAATATTCCATGACCCTTGTCACAACAATGCTACATGCCTTTATCATCACAATGCTCCATTCCCCTGACATCACAATGTTCCATAACCCCTGTCATCACAATGCTCCCTGCCCTTCACAACAGAATGCACCACACCCTTGTCATCAAAATGCTCCATGACCTTTGTCATCACAAAGCTCAATGACCCTTGTCATCACAATGCTGCATGCCATTGTCATCACAATGCTCCATGAACCCTCTCATCACATTGTTCCATGCCCTTGTCATCACAGGCTCCATGATGCTTTTCATCAAAATGCTCAATGCCATTCTTATCACAATGCTCCATGTGCTTGTCATTACAATCCTCCATGACCCATGGATCACAGTGTTCCACGCCCTTGTCATCACAATGCTCCTTGCCCCCTCTCATCACAATAATCCATGAAACTTTTCAGACCAATGCTCCATGCCCTTGTCATCACAATGCTCCATTACCCCTGTCATAACAATGCTCCATGACCCCTGCCATCACAATGTTCCACAGCCTTGTCATCACAAGGCTCCATGACCCTTGTCATCACAATGCTCCAAGACCCCTGTAATCACAATGCTCCATGCCCTTGTCATCGCAAAGCTCCATGATGCATGTCAACAGAATGCTCCATGTCCTTCTCATTCACGATGTTCCATGCCTTTGTCATCACAATGCTCCAAGACTCCTGTAATCGCAATGCTCCATGCCCCTTTTCATCTCAATGCTCCATGAACCCTGTCATCACAATGCACCATGCCCATCATCATAATGCTTCAGGCTATTGTCATCACAATGAAACCAAAATGCTCCATGACCTCTGTCATCAAAATACTCCAAATCCTTGAGATCAATATGTTCCATAACACTTATAATCACAACGCCCCATGACGCTCATCACCACAATTATCCATGGTCTTCTCATCACAGTGCTCCACGTTCTTGCCATCACATTGCTCCATGCCCTGGTCATCACAATGCTCCATGTCCCCTGTCATCACAATTCTCCACGTTCTTGGCATCACTATGCTCCATGATACTTCTCATCACAGTGTTACATGTTTTGTCATCACAATTCTCTATGCACTTGTCATCGCAATGCTCCATGACCCCTGTCATAGCAAGCTCCATGTGATTGTCATCACAATGCTTCATGAACATGTCATCAAAATTCTCAATGTCCCTTGTTATCACAATGCTCCATGACCCTTGTCATCACAATGCTCCAAGCCCTTGTCATCAAAATGCTCCATTACCTTTGTCATCACAATCCTCCATGACACTTGGCATCACAATGCTACATTCCATTGTCATTGCAATAGACCATGACATATGTCATCACAATGCTCCCTGACACCCTTCTTCACAATACTCCATGACCTTCTCATCACAATGCTCCATGCCCTTGTCATCACAATGCGCCATGCCCACTGTCATCACAATAATCCCTGAAACTTGTCAAACCAATGCAACATGCCCCTGTCATCACAATGCTCCATGCCCTTTCAACACAATGCTCTATGACCCCTGTCATCAAAATGCTCCGTGACTCCAGTCATCACAATGCTTCATGACCTTTGTCATCACAATGGTCCATGCCCTCGTCATCACAAGGCTCTGTAACCTTTGTGACCACAACACTCCATGAACATTTCATCACAATGCTCGGTGACCCTTTTCATCACAATGCTCCATGCCTTTGTCAGCACATTACTCCATGACACATGGCATCAAATGTGCCATGCGCTTGTCATCACAATGCTCCACAATGTTGTCATCACAATGCCCCATAAACCTTGTCATCACAATGCTCCATGCGTTTGTCAGCACAATGTTCCATGACCCATGTCATCACAATGTGCCCTGCGTTTCTCATCACAATGCTCCACAGCCTTGTCATCACAATGCTCCATGCACCTCTCATCAAAATGCTCTCTCACCACTGATATCACAATGTTCCATCACTAGTCAACACAATACTCCCTCCACCCTGTCATCCCAATGTTCCATGACCCTTGTCACAACAATGCTACATGCTCTTATCATCACAATGCTCCATGACCCCTGACATCACAATGTTCCATAAACCCTGTCATCAAAATGCTCCATGACCCTTTTCATCCCAAAGCTCCATGACCCCTGACATCACAATGTTCTATAACCCCTGTCATCAAAATGTTCCATTACACTTTTCATCAAATTGCTGCATGAACCTGTCATTAAAATGCTCCCTGCCCTTCTCATCACAATGCACCACGCCCTTGACATCAAAATGCTCCATGACTTTTGTCATCACAAAGCTCCATAACCCTTGGAATCACAATGTTCCATGAACCCTCTCATCACATTGTTCCATGCCCTTGTCATCACAAAGCTCCATGACGCTTGTCAAAACAATGTTCGATGCCCTTCTCATCACAATGCTCCATGCCCTTGTCATTACAATCCTCCATGACCCATGGATCACAGTGTTCCGTGACCTTGTCATCACAATGCTCCATGCCCACTCTCATCACAATAATCCATGAAACTTTTCAGACCAATGCTCCATGCCCTTCTCATCACAATGCTCCATTACCCCTGTCATAACAATGCTCCATGACCCCTGCCATCACAATGTTCCACACCATTGTCATCACAAGGCTCCATGACCCTTGTCATCACAATGCTCCAAGACCCCTGTAATCACAATGCTCCATGCCTTTGTCATCACAAAGCTCAATGACGCATGTCATCAGAATGCTCCATGGCCTTCTCATCACAATGCTCCTTGCCCTTGTCATCACAATGCTCCAAGACCCCTGTAATCACAATGCTCCATGCCCCTTTTCATCTCAATGCTCCATGAACGCTGTCATCACAATGCACCATGCCCATCACCATAATGCTTCAGGCTATTGTCATCACAATGAAATCAAAATGCTCCATGACCTCTGTCATCACAATGCTCCAAACCCTTGTGATCACAATGTTCCATAAAACTTATCATCACAACACCCCATGACGCTCATCATCAAAATTATCCATGGTCTTCTCATCACAATGCTCCATGAAATTTGTCATCACAATGCTCAATACACTTGTCATCACAATGCTCCGTGACACTTGTCGTCAGTATTCTCCTAGAACCCTGTCATGACAAGGCTCCATGCCTTTTTCATAACAATGATCCATGCCATTTTCATCACAATACTCCATGCCCTTGTCAGCACAAAGCTCCATGACGCATGTCATCAGAATGCTCCATGGCCTTCTCATCACAATACTCCATGCCCTTGTCATCACAATGCTCCAAGACCCCTGTAATCACAATGCTCCATGCCCCTTTTCATCAGAATGTTCCATGAGAATTGTCATCACAAGGCTCCATGGACTTCCCATCACAATGCTCCAGGACCTTGTCATCACAGTGCTCAATTCCCTTCTCATTACAATGCTCCATGACCCCTGTCATCACAATACTCCATGAACATTTTCAGCCCAATGCTTCATGACCTTCTCATCACAATGCTCCATGACCCATATCATCACAATCCTCCATGACCACTGTCATCACAACACTCCATGACCCCTGACAACACAATGATCCGGGACACTTGTCATCACAATTCTCCATTCCCTTGTCATCACAATGCTCCATGACCCCTGTAATCACAATGCTCCGTGACGCTTATCATCACAGTGCTCCATGACCCTTATCATCACAATTCTCCATGCCTGTGTCAGCAAAATCCTACATGACCTTGTCATCACAATGCTCCATGAGCTTGTCATCACAATACTCCATTACCATTTTCATCACAATCCTCCATGAACCTTGGGATCACATTGCTCCATGCCCTTGTCATCAAAATGCTCCATGCTCCTTGAAATCAAAATGGTCCATGACCTCTGTCATCACAATGCTCCAACCCCTTGTGATCACAATGTTCCATAACACTTGTCATCACAACACTCCATGATGACTGTCATGACAATACTCCATGCACTTGTCGTCACAATGCTCCATGACCTTTGTCATCACAATTCTCAATACACTTGTCATCACAATGCTCCCTGACACTTGTCGTCAGAATACTCCTTGAACACTGTCATGAAAAGGCTCCATGCCTTTTTCATCAGAATGCTCCATGCCCTTTTCATCACAACGCTCCATGTCATTGTCATCACAATACTCCACAAGCTTGTCATCAGATTGCTCCCTGATCATTGTCTTCAGAATGCTCCATGACCCCTGTCATCACAATGCTCCATACCCCTTGTCATTACAGTGTTCCATGACGCTCGTCATCACAATTATCCATGGTCTTCTCATCACAATGCTCCACGGTCTTGCCATCACAATGCTCCATGCCTTGGTCATCACGATGCTCCATGTCCTCAGTCATCACAATGCTCCATGACCCCTGTCATCACAATGCTCCATACCCCTTGTCATTACAGTGCTCCATGACGCTCGTCATCACAATTATCCATGGTCTTCTCATCACAATGCTCCACGGTCTTGCAATCACAATGCTCTATGCCTTGGTCATCACAATGCACCATGTCCCCTGTCATCACAATTCTCCACGTTCTTGGCATCACTATGCTCCATGATACTTCTCATCACAGTGTTACATGTTTTGTCATCACAATTCTCTATGCACTTGTCATCGCAATGCTCCATGACCCCTGTCATAGCAAGCTCCATGTGATTGTCATCACAATGCTTCATGAACATGTCATCAAAATTCTCAATGTCCCTTGTTATCACAATGCTCCATGACCCTTGTCATCACAATGCTCCAAGCCCTTGTCATCAAAATGCTCCATTACCTTTGTCATCACAATCATCCATGACACTTGGCATCACAATGCTACATTCCATTGTCATTGCAATAGACCATGACATATGTCATCACAATGCTCCCTGACACCCTTCTTCACAATACTCCATGACCTTCTCATCACAATGCTCCATGCCCTTGTCATCACAATGCGCCATGCCCACTGTCATCACAATAATCCCTGAAACTTGTCAAACCAATGCAACATGCCCCTGTCATCACAATGCTCCATGCCTTTTCATCACAATGCTCTATGACCCCTGTCATCACAATGCTCCGTGACTCCAGTCATCACAATGCTTCATGACCTTTGTCATCACAATGGTCCATGCCCTCGTCATCACAAGGCTCTGTAACCTTTGTGACCACAACACTCCATGAACATTTCATCACAATGCTCGGTGACCCTTTTCATCACAATGCTCCATGCCTTTGTCAGCACATTACTCCATGACACATGGCATCAAATGTGCCATGCGCTTGTCATCACAATGCTCCACGTCGTTGTCATCACAATGCTCCATAAACCTTGTCATCACAATGCTCCATGCGTTTGTCAGCACAATGTTCCATGACCCATGTCATCACAATGTGCCCTGCGTTTCTCATCACAATGCTCCACAGCCTTGTCATCACAATGCTCCATGCACCTCTCATCAAAATGCTCTCTCACCACTGATATCACAATGTTCCATCACTAGTCAACACAATACTCCCTCCACCCTGTCATCCCAATGTTCCATGACCCTTGTCACAACAATGCTACATGCTCTTATCATCACAATGCTCCATGACCCCTGACATCAAAATGTTCCATAACCCCTGTCATCACAATGCTCCATGACCCTTTTCATCACAATGCTCCATGACCCCTAACATCACAATGTTCCATAAACACTGTTATCAAAATGTTCCATGACCCTTTTCATCCAATTGCTCCATGACCCTGTCATCACAATGCTCCCTGCCCTTCTCATCACAATGCACCACGCCCTTGTCATCAAAATGCTCCATGGCCTATGTCATCACAAAGCTCCATGACCCTTGGAATCACAATGCTCCATGCCATTGTCATCACAAACTCCATGAAACCTCTCATCACATTGCACCATGCCGTTGTCATCACAAAGCTCCATGACGCTTGACATCACAATGCTCCATGCCCTTGTCATTGCAATCCTCCATGACACATGTATCACTGTGTTCCGTGCCCTTGTCATCACAATGCTCCATGCTCACTCTCATCACAATAATCCATGAAACTTTTCAGACCAATGCTCCATGCCCTTGTCATCACAATGCTCCATTACACCTGTCATAACAATGCTCCATGACCCCTGCCATCACAATGTTCTACGGCCTTGTCATCACAAGACTCCATGACCCTTGTCATCACAATGCTCCAAGACCCCTGTAATCACAATGCTCCATGCCCATGTCATCACAAAGCTCCCTGACGCATGTCATCAGAATGCTCCATGGCCTTCTCATCACAATACTCCATGCCCTTGTCATCACAATGTTCCAAGACCCTCGTTATTACAATGATCCATGCCTCTTTTCATCTCAATGCTTCATGAATCCTGTCATCTCAATGCACCATGCTCATCATCATAATGCTTCATGCTATTGTCATCACAATGAAATCAAAATTCTCCATGACCTCTCTCATCACAATGCTCCAAACCCTTGTGATCACAATGTTCCATAAGACTTGTCATCACAACGCCCCATGACGCTGGTCATCACAATTATCCATGGACTTCTCATCACAATGCTCCATGACCTTTGTCATCACAATTCTCAATACACTTGTCATCACAATGCTCCCTGATACTTGTCATCAGTTTGCTCATTGAACCCTGTCATGACAAGTCTCCATGCCTTTTTCATCACAATGATCCATGCCCTTTTCATCACAATGCTCCATGCCATTGTCATCACAATACTCCACAAGCTTGTCATCAGAATGCTCCGTGACATTTTTCATCTCAATGATCCATGACCCCTGTCATCACAATGCTCCATGACATCTGTCATCACAATGCTCCATGCCCCTTGTCATTACAGTGCTCCATGATGTTCGTCATCACAATTATCCATGGTCTTCTCATCACAGTGCTCCACGGTCTTGCCATCACAATGCTCCATGCCCTGGTCATCACAATGCTCCATGTCCCCAGTCATCACAATGCTCCATGACCCTGTCATCACAATGCTCCATACCGCTTGTCATTACAGTGCTCCATGACACTCGTAATCACAATTGTCCATGGTCTTCTCATCACAATGCTCCACGCCCTTGTCATGAAAATGCTCCATGACCCTTGTCATCACAATGCTCCATGACCACTGTCATAACAATGCTCCATGACCCCTGTCATCACAAGGCTCCATACCACTTGTCATTACAGTGCTCCATGACGCTCCTCATCACAATTATCCATGGTCTTCTCATTACAATGCTCCACGGTCTTGCCATCACAGTGCTCCATGCCTTGGGCATCACAATGCTCCATGTCCCCGGTCATCACAATGCTCCATGACCACTGTCATCACAATGCTCTATACCCCTTGTCATTACAGTGCTCCATGACACTCGTCATCACAATTATCCATGATCTTCTAATCACAGTGCTCCATGATCTTGCCATCACAAGGCTCCATGCACTGGTCATAACAATGCTCCATGTCCCCAGTCATCACAATGCTCTATGACCCCTGTCATCACAATGCTCCATACCCCTTGTCATTACAGTGCTCCATGACGCTCGTCATCACAATTATCCATGGTCTTCTCATCACAGTGCTCCACGTTCTTGCCATCACATTGCTCCATGCCCTGGTCATCACAATGCTCCATGTCCCCTGTCATCACAATTCTCCACGTTCTTGGCATCACTATGCTCCATGATACTTCTCATCACAGTGTTACATGTTTTGTCATCACAATTCTCTATGCACTTGTCATCGCAATGCTCCATGACCCCTGTCATAGCAAGCTCCATGTGATTGTCATCACAATGCTTCATGAACATGTCATCAAAATTCTCAATGGCCCTTGTTATCACAATGTTCCATGACCCTTTTCATTACAATGCTCCAAGCCCTTGTCATCAAAATGCTCCATTACCTTTGTCATCACAATCCTCCATGACACTTGGCATCACAATGCTACATTCCATTGTCATTGCAATAGACCATGACATATGTCATCACAATGCTCCCTGACACCCTTCTTCACAATACTCCATGACCTTCTCATCGCAATGCTCCATGCCCTTGTCATCACAATGCGCCATGCCCACTGTCATCACAATAATCCCTGAAACTTGTCAAACCAATGCAACATGCCCCTGTCATCACAATGCTCCATGCCCTTCCATCACAATGCTCTATGACCCCTGTCATCACAATGCTCCGTGACTCCAGTCATCACAATGCTTCATGACCATTGTCATCACAATGGTCCATGCCCTCGTCATCACAAGGCTCTGTAACCTTTGTGACCACAACACTCCATGAACATTTCATCACAATGCTCGGTGACCCTTGTCATCACAATGCTCCATGCCTTTGTCAGCACATTACTCCATGACACATGGCATCAAATGTGCCATGCGCTTGTCATCACAATGCTCCACATCGTTGTCATCACAATGCTCCATAAACCTTGTCATCACAATGCTCCATGCGTTTGTCAGCACAATGTTCCATGACCCATGTCATCACAATGTGCCCTGAGTTTCTCATCACAATGCTCTCTCACCACTGATATCACAATGTTCCATCACTAGTCAACACAATACTCCCTCCACCCTGTCATCCCAATGTTCCATGACCCTTGTCACAACAATGCTACATGCTCTTATCATCACAATGCTCCATGACCCCTGACATCACAATGTTCCATAACCCCTGTCATCACAATGCTCCATGACCCTTTTCATCACAATGCTCCATGACCCCTAACATCACAATGTTCCATAAACACTGTCATCAAAATGTTCCATGACCCTTTTCATCCAATTGCTCCATGACCCTGTCATCACAATGCTCCCTGCCCTTCTCATCACAATGCACCACGCCCTTGTCATCAAAATGCTCCATGGCCTATGTCATCAAAAAGCTCCATGACCCTTGGAATCACAATGCTCCGTGCCATTGTCATCACAAAGCTCCATGAAACCTCTCATCACATTGCTCCATGCCGTTGTCATCACAAAGCTCCATGACGCTTGTCATCACAATGCTCCATGCCCTTGTCATTGCAATCCTCCATGACACATGTATCACTGTGTTCCGTGCCCTTGTCATCACAATGCTCCATGCTCACTCTCATCACAATAATCCATGAAACTTTTCAGACCAATGCTCCATGCCCTTGTCATCACAATGCTCCATTACACCTGTCATAACAATGCTCCATGACCCCTGCCATCACAATGTTCTACGGCCTTGTCATCACAAGACTCCATGACCCTTGTCATCACAATGCTCCAAGACCCCTGTAATCGCAATGCTCCATGCCCAGGTCATCACAAAGCTCCCTGACGCATGTCATCAGAATGCTCCATGGCCTTCTCATCACAATACACCATGCCCTTGTCATCACAATGCTCCAAGACCCTTGTTATTACAATGATCCATGCCTCTTTTCATCTCAATGCTCCATGAACCCTGTCATCACAATGCACCATGCCCATCATCATAATGCTTCATGCTATTGTCATCACAATGAAATCAAAATTCTCCATGACCTCTCTCATCACAATGCTCCAAACCCTTGTGATCACAATGTTCCATAAGACTTGTCATCACAACGCCCCATGACGCTCGTCATCACAATTATCCATGGACTTCTCATCACAATGCTCCATGACCTTTGTCATCACAATTCTCAATACACTTGTCATCACAATGCTCCCTGACACTTGTCATCAGTATGCTCATTGAACCCTGTCATGACAAGTCTCCATGCCTTTTACATCACAATGATCCATGCCCTTTTCATCACAATGCTTCATGCCATTGTCATCACAATACTCCACAAGCTTGTCATCAGAATGCTCCGTGACCTTTGTCATCTCAATTATCCATGACCCCTTTCATCACAATGCTCCATGACACCTGTCATCACAATGCTCCATGCCCCTTGTCATTACAGTGCTCCATGATGTTCGTCATCACAATTATCCATGGTCTTCTCATCACAGTGCTCCACGGTCTTGCCATCACAATGCTCCATGCCCTGGTCATCACAATGCTCCATGTCCCCAGTCATCACAATGCTCCTTGACCCCTGTCATCACAATGCTCCATACTGCTTATCATTACAGTGCTCCATGACACTCGTAATCACAATTGTCCATGGTCTTCTCATCACAATGCTCCACGCCCTTGTCATCAAAATGCTCCATGACACTTGTCATCACAATGCTCCATGACCACTCTCATAACAATGCTCCATGACCCCTGTCATCACAAGGCTCCATACCACTTGTCATTACAGTGCTCCATGACGCTCCTCATCACAATTATCCATGGTCTTCTCATCACAATGCTCCACGGTCTTGCCATCACAGTGCTCCATGCCTTGGGCATCACAATGCTCCATGTCCCCGGTCATCACAATGCTCCATGTCCCCTGTCATCACAATTCTCCACGTTCTTGGCATCACTGTGCTCCCTGATGCTTTTCAGCACAGTGTTACATGCTTTGTCATCACAATTCTCTATGCACTTTTTATCGCAATGCTCCATGATCCCTGTCACAGCAATCTCCATGTGATTGTCATCACAATGCTTCATGAACATGTCATCAAAATTCTCAATGGCCCTTGTTATCACAATGCTCCATGACCCTTTTCATCACAATGCCCCAAGCGCTTGTCATCAAAATGCTCCATTACCTTTGTCATCACAATCCTCCATGACACTTGGCATCACAATGCTCCATTCCATTGTCATCGCAATGAACCACGACATATGTCATCACAATGCTCCCTGACACCCTTCTTCACAATACTCCATGACCTTCTCATCACAATGCTCCATGCCCTTGTCATCACAATGCGCCAAACCCACTGTCATCACAATAATCCCTGAAACTTGTCAAACCAATGCAACATGCCCCTGTCATCACAATGCTCCATGTCCTTTCATCACAATGCTCTATGACCCCTGTCATCACAATGCTCCGTGACTCCAGTCATCACAATGCTTCATGACCTTTGTCATCACAATGGTCCATGCCCTCGTCATCACAAGGCTCTGTGACCTTTGTCACCACAGCGCTCCATGAACATTTCATCACAATGCTCGGTGACCCTTGTCCTCCCAATGCTCAATGCCTTTGTTAGCACAATACTCCATGACCCATGGCATCACAATGTGCCATGCACTTGTCATCACAATGCTCCACATCTTTGTCATCACAATGCTCCATAAACCTTGTCATCACACTGCTCCATGCACTTCTCATCAAAATGCTCTCTCACCACTGATATCACAATGTTCCCTCACTAGTCAACACAATACTCCCTCACCCCTGTCATGACAATATTCCATGACCCTTGTCACAACAATGCTACATGCCTTTATCATCACAATGCTCCATTCCCCTGACATCACAATGTTCCATAACCCCTGTCATCACAATGCTCCCTGCCCTTCACAACAGAATGCACCACACCCTTGTCATCAAAATGCTCCATGACCTTTGTCATCACAAAGCTCAATGACCCTTGTCATCACAATGCTGCATGCCATTGTCATCACAATGCTCCATGAACCCTCTCATCACATTGTTCCATGCCCTTGTCATCACAGGCTCCATGATGCTTTTCATCACAATGCCCGATGCCATTCTTATCACAATGCTCCATGCGCTTGTCATTACAATCCTCCATGACCCATGGATCACAGTGTTCCACGCCCTTGTCATCACAATGCTCCTTGCTCCCTCTCATCACAATAATCCATGAAACTTTTCAGACCAATGCTCCATGCCCTTGTCATCACAATGCTCCATTACCCCTGTCATAACAATGCTCCATGACCCCTGCCATCACAATGTTCCACAGCCTTGTCATCACAAGGCTCCATGACCCTTGTCATCACAATGCTCCAAGACCCCTGTAATCACAATGCTCCATGCCCTTGTCATCACAAAGCTCCATGATGCATGTCAACAGAATGATCCATGGCCTTCTCATTCACGATGTTCCATGCCTTTGTCATCACAATGCTCCAAGACTCCTGTAATCGCAAGGCTCCATGTCCCTTTTCATCTCAATGCTCCATGAACGCTGTCATCACAATGCACCATGCCCATCACCATAATGCTTCAGGCTATTGTCATCACAATGAAACCAAAATGCTCCATGACTTCTGTCATCAAAATGCTCCAAATCCTTGAGATCAATATGTTCCATAACACTTATAATCACAACGCCCCATGACACTCGTCATCACAATTATCCATGGTCTTCTCATCACAATGCTCCATGACCTTTGTCATCACAATACTCAATACCCTTGTCATCACAATGCTCCCTGACACTTGTTGTCAGTTTGCTCCTTTAACCCTGTCATGACAAGGCTCCATGCCTTTTTCATCACAATGATCCATGCCCTTTTCATCACAGTGCTCCAAGACCGCTGTAATCACAATGCTCCATGCCCTTGTCATCACAAAGCTCCATGATGCATGTCATCAGAACGCTCCATAGCCTTCTCATCCCAATGCTCCATGCCCTTGTCATCACAATGCTCCAAGACCCCTGTAATCACAATGCTCCATGGCACTTTTCATCAGAATGCTCCATGAGACTTGTCATCACAAGGCTCCATGGTCTTCTCATCACAGTGCTCCAGTACCTTGTCATCACAATGCGCCATGACCCCTGTCATCACAATGCTCCATGACCACTGTCATCACAATGCTCCATGAACCCTGACAACACAATGATCCGGGACTCTTGTCATTAAAATGCTCCATGACCATTGTCATCACAATGATCCATGCGCTTGTCATCCCAATGCTCCATGACCCCTGTAATCACTATGCTCCGTGATGCTTGTCATCACAGTGCTCCATGAACCTTGTCATCATAATGCTCCTTGCCTTTGTCAACAAAATGGTACATAATCTTCTCATCACAATTCTCCATGCGCTTGTCATCACAATCCTCCATGACCATTGGGATCACATTGCTTCATGCCCTTGCCATCTCTCTCTTGCCTTTCTGGTTTTTACAGATATTCGGATATCCCTTTTGACCGGTGGTAAGTGACAATTCTTTGTAGTGTGGATTTGTATTGCGCGCTTGCTTGATTGGCCAAAAAGGGTGTATGCGTTTTCTTCTGAATATATTCAGGAGAAAAGTCATACGCCCTTTTTGGCCAAGTGCATCTCTGTCCAAGTTGGGATGCTTTTCCTGTGCTTTAAAGGCGATTCCAATTTACCTCTTGAAATATGTTTTGTGCAATTCTGGCTCATTTTCAAGGCCACTTCATTGCCTTCCCTCAACAGATTTTTGGAAGAGAGTAGTCCTTTATAAGTCTGCAGGTTTGTGAATTGCTGTGCCCCTGAGCTCCAATTTTCAAATCCCATCTTTGTGAGCTGGCCGCAAATCCACAATTTTGCTTCAGGAACTATACTGGTTCCAGGGGTGGCTATATTGGTTCCCTGTGGGTGGCTGAGGCTTTGGTTAATTCTTCTTCCTGCCGGGAAATTAGAGTGACATGTGCCCGTCCAAATGCCTACATCTACTCTCTGATTGGTTC
This sequence comes from Hyperoodon ampullatus, assembly GCF_949752795.1. NCBI lineage: Eukaryota > Metazoa > Chordata > Mammalia > Artiodactyla > Ziphiidae > Hyperoodon > Hyperoodon ampullatus. The sequence goes on along the minus strand of NW_027640676.1, from coordinate 470,490 downwards.
TCCCTCTTCCCTTTCATCCTCTGCACAATTAGCAAACTGTGCGAACCAGGAGGTTATAGGGGCTGACTCTCCTAAGTTGGGAGATTGATAGTAAAGCAGTTGGAATGCCAAAGTGGAGCACAAGGAGAGGAAAAATTAGGAGAGTTTTAGAAACCTTTCGCCATCACAGGGTGTCCATTTTCTAGGTTTCCCATACATGTTATAATTGTAGTGATATTCCCTTCTACCTGGAAATTTGGGACACATGGAATGGTGGCATGCATTACTACTTTAAAAGGTCTGAATTTTCTCTCCCAATCTCAACAGTCCTCTCAGTCCCACGTGTCCAGCCTTATGTCTCATCCAGCTGTCTTTGCAGATAGGGTCATTCCAGGTTTCATCAGAAACCCTGAAGGAATTGTGTAAGAATTTCGCTGTTTTTTGGGGGTTTTTTTGAAATTCATTTTTATAATGGGGTTGAGCTGATTTTCACTGACGTGTTTATGCCAGTCTAGACACAATTGATTCCCTTACGGAGACATATCAATACATAGGTTTTAAGATTCTTAGTAGTCAGATATATTCCTCTGTGGGTCATAGGGGTGTTGAGTCCCGTTCACTGAGGAAGGTGTAGGTCTTGTCTATTCTGTATTTGGTTTATGGAATGGTACCTGTGCTAATATCAAACTGTGGTTTTATGCATCACACCACCTCTCCTTTCCCCTGAAGCAGGCATAAGAGATTTTTGCTAAATGTGAGACTCTGTTCTCTTTCCTAATTCAGTTCATGTGTTGTGATATTGACATTCCCTCTATAAGTGATATCTTATGATAAGATTCTTTTTCTGTGTGACTAATTTCCCTTAAAATCATCATACCTAAATCCACTCTTTATGCTGCTACTGGCCTTATATACATTGATTTCACGTCTGAGTGATATTCCGTTGTACAAAATTACCACAAGTTCTTTATGCATTTCTCTTTTTCCTGGGATATTTTAGGTGTACCAAAGTTGAGGTTCTTGTATGCAGAGCAGCCCTAAACTTTGGGGTGCCTGTGTCTTATTGACATTTAGTCTTCCCAAGTTATATGTCCATGAGTTGAAATCCCCTTGCTCCGGGGCTTTGTATTTTAGATGTTTTAAAAACAGCATACACTTCTTCAGAGTGGCTCTTGGATATTTATACCCCACCCATCAGCGTGACTAGGCTCCCTGTTTTCCATGGCCTCTCCTGCATTTCTGGTTTGTACACATTTTTTGGATGGCCTTTCTGAGCAGTGGAAATTGAGACTTCTTTGTTGTGCGGATTTGCATTTCCCTCTTGCTTGGTTGGCCAAAAACTCTGCATGTGTTTTTTTCCTGAAGATATTCACGAAAAAAACGCATACACCCTTTTGCCCAACTGCATCATTTTAGAAATTCTGCTGCTTTTCATATGCTTTAAATGTGAGTACAATCTACCTTTTGAAATCTGTTTTCTGCAATTCTGCCTCTCATTCAGATCCTCTTCGTTACCTTACCTGAATATATTTTTGGATGTTGGTTATCATTTATATCTTTGCAGGTCTTTGAATTGTCTGCTCCTGAGCTCCATTTTGCAACTCGCTTTTTTTGTGAGCTGGCCGCCAAACCATTGGATTGCTTCCGGCCCTATTCTGGTTCTGGGGAGGCAGGCTGAGCCTTTGGTTAATTCTTCTTCCTAATGGGAAATTAGAGTGATATGTGCCTGTCAAAAGTCCTACAGCTAATCTCTCATTGGTTCCCCCTCTTCCCATTTATCCTCTGCACAAATTGCCAACTGTGTGAAACAGGAGGTTAAAGGTGCTGATTCTCTAAGTGGGGAGATTGTTAGTAATGTGGCTGGAATGGCGAACCCCAGCACCAGGAGATCAAAAATGAGGTGCATTTTAGACACCTTTCCTGAGCACACGGTGTACATTCATCTCGGTTTCCCAGGCATGTTTTCGCTGTCAGAAGATTCCCTTGAACCTGCAGATTTGGGACCCATGGAATGGGTACCAGGCAGTATTACTTTAAAAGGTCTGCATTTCCTCACCCAGCCTCTCTAACATCTCTTAGCGTGCATAGCTTCCAGCCTTATATAATCATCCTGCTGTGGGTCTACATGTGTTCAATCCATGTTACATCGTAGCCCTTCAACAAAAGTTGTAAGAATTTTTGTCTGTCTCACTGTTTTTATAAATAGTTTTAAATTTATTTTTATATTGGTTACAGCTGATTTTCAAAGCTCTGTTTTTTGCTGCTGTACATCCACTTGATTCATGTACTGTGAGACAACAATAACTTCTTTTTCAGATGCTTACCAGTCATATGTATTATTTTCCAGTGACTTGAGTGGGCTGAGTGCAGTGCTTTGAGGTACCGTGTAGGCCTTGTCAGTTATTCAATTTGGTACTTGGAATGGTATCTTTGCTAATTTCAACATCCTGGATAATACCTCACCATTCCCCACCTTTCCCATTTAGCAGCCTTATGTCTATTTTCTACATATTTGACTATGTTTCTGTTTTGTAATTTATTTCATGTGTAGCCATTTTTGATTCCACCTTTAAGTGACATCTTATGATATGTGTCTTTTTCTTTCTGACATATGTCACTTAGAATGATCGTATGTAACTCCTCCAGAGTTGTTACAACTTGCCTTATTTCATTGATTTCTGGATGAGTAATATTCCACTCTACATAAGTACCCCATCTCTTTTATCCATTTTATCCTTCCAGGGACATTTAGGTCATATCCAAGTTGAGGCCCTTTTTAACAGAGAGGTGGTAAACGTTCGGGTGCCTGTTTTCTGTCGATTTTTGTTTTTCCCAAGGTACACGCCCATGAGTGCAAGTGCCCTATGCTCTGTAGCTCATTTTTTAGATGTTTTAGCAAACACAATACACTTCTCCAGAGTGGCCGTTGGCAAATTACATTTCCACCATCAGCCTCACAGGGCTCCCTTTTCTCCTCGCCCCGTCCTGCATTTCTGGTGTTTACACTTTATGTGGATGGCCCTTCTGACTGATGTGAAGTGATACATTTTGTGATATTGATTTCCAGTGCCCACCTGTTTGGTTGGATAAAAAGTGTGTATGGCCTTTACTTGAATATATTCAGAAAAAATGCATACACCCTTTTTGGCCAACTGCATCATTGGCGATGTTCAGCCCCTTTTCTTGTGCTTAAATGGGGAGTCCTTTCTACCTCTTCAAATCTGTTTCCTGCCACTCTCCCTTGCTTACAAGTCCTATTCTGTGACTTACCTCAAGACATTTTTCGACGATAGATATTTTCAACTCTGCAGTTTCATGAATTTTAGTGCCCCTGAGTTCCATTTTTCAACTTGTGTTTTTGGAAACTGGACACAAAACAGCGGGATTTCCTCTAGCCCTATTCTGTTTCCGTGGGCAATTCTAGCCTTTGATGAATTTGCCTTCTGGATTGGAAATTAGAGTGGCATGTGCCTGTCCGAACACCTAAGACTTGTCTCTAAATTTTTCTCATCCTTCCGCTTCATCCTCTGGACAAATTCCAAACTGTGTGCAACAGGATGTTGACGGTGCTGATATCCCCAAGTGAGGAGATTGTTAGGAAAGATGCTGGAGGGTTGAACCCGAGCACCAGGCGATGAGGAGATGAGGTGCCTTTTCCAAACTCTTTCCGATCAAACGGTGTACCATCCTCTAGGTGTGACAGGCATGTTTTAGCTGTAGGAAGGGTCCCGTGCATGTAAGGAGAACACCAAGGATTTTTCCAAATCAGTGCCTCCCCGAACCCCAAACTGAGGAATTTTTAAGCTACGGCTACACGTATGTCCTTTAAGGGCCTTGGGAAATAGGCAGAGCCCAAACTTTAGATGACTGAAATCTTCAGGGTCAGAAGCGCTCACCATCGGCCTTGCTTAGGTTACATTTTATCTGTCATTGATAGATGATGTCAATAAAAATATCTATTCTTTTTCAGATTATTTCCCCTTATAGGTTATTGCAAAATATTCAGTGTAGTTCCCTGTGCTATACAGTAGTTCCTTGTTGATGATCTATTTTATACATAGCAGTGTGTATGTGTTAATCCCAAACTGTTAATTTATCCCTTCTCCTACCTTTCCCCTTTGGTAATAATAAATTATAAGATTTTATACTTCTCAGAAATGGGGGAGCTGAAAGAGAGGTATCATTTTCAATGGAAAAGCATTCAAAACAAGATTGAAGCTTCAGCCAAGAGTATTCGATGTACATCCATGGAAATAAATCACTTCATTTCTCTAATGTTGACCTGACAAATAAGACAGACGTCTTCACTGAACTTGCTTATAGGAAAGTGATGGAAATATCAAATGTAAGTCTTAGAAACATCTTATTTTACCCGAGCATTATACACTGCTCTATGTTAACTACAGTTTGGCTCACACATCTGTTCATTGAAGTTACAATGTTCTCAATTTCTGTTACTGATCCTCCAGAGTGGACCCCAACAGGAGTCCCCGTGCCCAGTGTCATTGGAGCCAACACATGAAGACTGAGGTTGGTTCAGAAGCAAAGGAAACATTATTTTGAAAACAGAATGGAGAGGTGAGAGTGTGCACTCCCCCATGGGCTGTGGGTTGGGCTGCTGTGTAGGGTCCCCGGCAGCATGAGTGGGAGGGAGGGGATGGAGCTCTCGAGGGCTGCGTTGGCTGCAGCTCAGGCTCTATGCCGCGGAGTCTGCATGGGACCCCGCTAGCTGAGGTGTCGACCCAGCCATTCTGCACTAGGAAATCGGGTCTGAAGTGCCGGGTGTGGGACCTCTGCATGCGGAACCCTAGGAGCACGTGAAATTAGACAAAGCACAAAGGAAAAACAGGTTAGACTTTATTTAATTGCCCAGATTCTCTTTTTATCTCCCAGGAATTTTTAATGAACGTTGCCGGAGACGAACACCTCCTCTGCTTTTTGTTCCGTTCCTTATTCTTGGGGTGTTGAGGGTGCAGACCCCTCTTTTGTAACTGCTTCATGCTGTGGTGGGAGCCCTGATACATGGGGGGAGGGGCAAAACGTCTCCCCACCAGCCTCCTGGTTAGGTTGATTGTCCCAAGGCCTCCTGCCTCACTTCTCGTCCGCCTGAGCACCAGCATTGGAAGTGTTACAGATTCTAATGACCTTTAAGGTTCCAGGAAAGAGAGGCGCAGAGATGCTGCGGTGGCAGGTTTCACCCCACCCCACATATGTTCGGCGACCTTAGGCTGACAGTTTTTGTCAGACTAGATGCTCTGACCAGTAGTCTGTGCTTTCTTTAATTAGGTCCCTGAATTAATGTACAAACAGCACCATGTGTCAGAGCCCTGCCCGCGCAACTCCCAGACAGTCCAGGGTCAGTGGTGATCCAGGACCATGACGTCCACTGAGTCAACGGCCTTTAGAAGTAGCCAGCAGTCCAGCTGGTCATATTGGCCACCATCACCGCGGTGTCTGTAGGGTTTTCTATGGTGAAAGCGTGATATACGTTTCCCCCGCCAAGCTTATTAGCTCCCCTCTGGGTGCAGTAAGTACTGCAAGCAGTAGTCTGCTCTTTCGTGGCACAGTGTTGTCGTTTTCTGAGAGAAACTCCACGTCAAGTGATGGTCACACAAGTCATCTTGGGGGCCCGTTGTCCCCGTTTATCTCTCTGGAGGTTGGAGTTGGAGGGCCTCCTCACTCGAGGTCAGTGTGTCCACAGAGCGACCCCTGCAACTTCAGGGCATGATGGGTGGTTAGGATCACCACGTGGGGTCCTTTTCCCTTAGGAGGGAGCTGGCCTTGCGGGCTGCTGATTTCCAGCTTTTTAGATACCCCAGTATCCTGGCCTGATGAGTCGGTGGGCAAAGCCCTTGGTGACCATAGTTTATCATACCTGAAGGGCATTCTTGTGTTGCTCCATTTCAAGTGGTCCCAGTTTTTGCACTAAGGCTCCAAGGGCGATTAACCTTTGACCGGGTATGTAAAGGTCAAAGGGTTTAGCTAAATTAGGCAGTTCCTGGGCAAGGGTCTGTATTGACTGCTCTTTCCATTCTTGAAAGGCTGCTTCTGGATTCTATTCTAAAGGATCATCATCTTTTCGTGTCAGTGTTTCATGTAGAGGCCCAGATATTACACTGTAGTTAGGGATCCAGATGCAGAAAACCTTGGCCTCCCCAGGAACCCCTAAGCTGTCTTCTAGTTTTAGAAGAGGTAAGGCTGCAAATGGCTTCTTCCCTATCCTGGGATGCGTTTCTCCGAATATCTGTGAGAATGAAACCCAGGCATGTCACCTTAGCCTGGGATATTTGAGCGTTTTTCTTGGACACCTTCTATCCTTTCTTGGCTAGGTAGTTCAGAGGCGTCTTTAGTAGGCCTGGCGATCAGAATGTCATCTGCATATTGAAGGAGGGTTCCCTTTTACAGAGGTTGAACTTTTAGGTCTTTAGAGGACATTTCCCCAATGATGGTGTGGGGATTTTTGAACCATTGGTGCAGGACGGCCCAGCATTATTGCTTTTGTTGCATGTTGTGTCCTGCCACTCACAAGCCAAAAATTCTTGTGACTCTGAGATGAATGGAATACAGAAGAAGGCATCATTGAAGTCTAATACAGAATGCCATGGCCTGGTGGAAGGTAGAATGACCAGCAGGGAGTAGGAAATAGGAGCTACTGGATGTATATCCTCGGTGGCTTCACTGACTGTCCTGATATACTTTACGAGGTCTCCAGCAGCCCATGGGGCTCTCTTGGTCAGGCCAATCCCAGGATATGGAGCTCACCTGGGCTGCACCGCTACCCCACAGCCCACGGGGCTCTCGTGGTCAAGTCCCTCCCAGGGTATGGAGCTCACCTCTGCAGCTACCCAGCAGCCCATGGGGCTCTCCTACTCAGGCCCTTCCCAGGATACGGAGCTCCCCTGGGCAGGTACCCCAGCAGGGCTGGACACACAGGAACTGTGCACATAGCCCACCTTGCAGAGAACCCCCAGCTCACCTGTCGCTCACAGCTGACACAGAATACCTCAGAGCAGGACTTGAACTAACAAACAGCAGCTCTGACAGGCCTGTGACCATGGCTATCACTCTCTGCAGGCTCTTTCTGCATGGTCTTCCAGACACTTCCACTGCAGCCAGGGCACCAGGCCTCTGTCTCCACCCACCATCACTCCTCTCCCTGACTCCTTGGTTCCTCTCATTAGGATAGGGTCTTCTTGAAGTTGTTTTCCACTCATGGACCAGATAAAATGATAAGAAAACAAGCCGCAGCTGCAGCCCCTTGTCTATCCTGACTCTCAAGAGCCCACACCTGTTCCTAGGGCCTGGCCCGTTTAGCAAGTTTCATTTTCTGCAACTGTGAGCCCCTGAGGGGTGAGGATTGGCTGATTTTGGCAGCCAGAAACTGCCTGCCAGCCCTCCACAGGTGTGCCTGGTTTGAGGGCAATATAAACAGCTCTCCAGTGAGCGACAGCCCTTGTAGCTGTGACTGACGCCATATTCTCTGCCCCGTAGGCAGTGCCGGGGCTGTGCTGGTGGGAGGGAGTGAGGGGCCGTGGCTTTGTGCGTGGCCCAGTGTGAGTGGGGCTCTGCTGGAACTTTCTGCAGGAGTTGCCAGGCTGCCACCTGCTAAAGAAGAGGATGTGTCACCCATACCTGCCGCTGGAATTTCTCCCCAGGCAGAGGTGAGGAAGTAAAAAAGCAGTGGGGGCCGTGGCAGGAGGGGTATCTCAGGCAGGGAAATGGAAAGCTTCCAGAAGAGCATCTGGGGACAGGACAATCCTGACTGGGCTGCAGGCACCAAGTCGGCCTGTGTGCTGTCGCTGGTGTGGCTCCACAGCCCTTCCTCTAGGCTTGCAAGTTCTTGTACATATTCAGGTGTTTTAACTGGAAAGGGTGGGAAGAGTTCAGCTGCAGCAGGACTGGGGCTCAGCTCACGTTTACTCACAGATGCCTTGGCTTGGTCCCCCAGCTTTGCAATGAGGACCCTCCTTGCTTGGGGGGTGGGCTGCTGGCTGTATGGGAGATGATTCCCCACCTCTGACCAATTTCAGAATTGTATACCGCTGGAGCAAGTGCCCTGATAAGGTTTTCCTCTGTCTAAATCGTGGGTTCAGGTTTTTTTTATTTTCTTTTTTGGTTCAAGTTACATTTTATTCCTCTTTTATGTATTTATAGATATAAATATGGAAATAATTCATTCATATAAATACATCTGTGTGAAGGGAAGAACTTTTTTCTGTTTTATTTTTAAATTTTATTTTTTAAAATTTTGAAATTTAAATTTATTTATTTTTTATACAGCAGGTTATTATTAGTTATGTATTTTATGCATATACATCTATACAGGTCAATCCCAGTCTCCCAACTCATCCCAACACAACCTCCCCATGGCTTCCCACACTTGGGGTCCATATGTGTGTTCTCTACCTCTGTGTCTCTATTTCTTCCCTGCAAAGCAGTTCATCTGTACCATTTTTCTAGGCTCCACATATATGCATTAACATACAATATCTGTTTTTCTCTTTCTGACTTACTTCATTCTGTATGACAGTCTCTAGATCCATCGACGTCTCTACAAATGACCCAGTTTCATTCCTTCTTATGGCTGAGTAATATTCCATTTTATATATGTACCACATCTTTATCCATTCGTCTGTCTGTGGGTATTTAGGTTGTTTCCATTACCTGGCTATCGTAAATAGTGCTGAAATGAGAATTGTGGTGAATGTGCCTTTTTGATGTATGGTTTTCACTGGGTATATGCCCAGAATTGGGATTGCTGGATCATATGGTAATTCTCTTTCTAGTTTTTTAAGGAAACTCCATACTGTTCTCCATCGTGACTGTATCAATTTACATTTCCACCACTAGTGGAAGAGGGATCCTTTTGTCCACACCCTCCCCAAAATTTGTTGTTTGTAGATTTTCTGATGATGCCGATTCTAACAGGTGTGAGGTGACACCTCATTGTAGTTTTGATTTGCATTTCTCTAATAATTAGTGATGTTGAGCAGATTTTCATATGTGTCTTGGCCATCTCTGTGTCTTCTTTGAAGAAACGTCTCTTTAGATCTTCTGCCCATTTTTGTATTGGGTTGTTTGTTTTTTTAATATTAAGCTGCATGAGCTCTTTATATATATTGGAGATTAAACCTTTGTCCATTGATTCGTTTGCAAATATTTTCGCCCATTCTGAGGGATGCTTTTTGCCATTCCCGTTTTTTTAACAACAAAAGAAAGAAAGAAAAAGAAGCAGAACACTAATGTGCGTAAAATATGCCGTTTGGAACTGTCGTTTTGAAATATGGACGTCCTTTGAAATTTTTGGTCGATATATGAACCCAGGATTTGTTTTCAGGCCAGGTGTCATTTACAGGCCTGCAATGATTTTGAATATCAACTGACCATTAGCGCTGGGATTCAAGCTGCTGTTTTATGAAACGGCCACAAGCTGGCAGCAGTTCTCCCTTACCAAATCTGGTTACTGGGGCAACAGAGCCTCAGTGGAAGTCGTGTTCTAGATTGGAATTTAGAATGGAATGTGCCAGGAGAAAGCCCCTCAAGTTTGTCTCACTACTTCTTGTTCGTGTTTTTAATTTAATTTTTTATTTTTTATTACAGGTAATTTGATTACAGTGTTTGGCTTGTTGTACGTGTGGAAGATTTGGCTCTTTTACACATATACATATGTCTGTTATTCCTGAAATCCTTTTCCCATGTACCTTATGACAGAATGTTGAGTAGCCTTCTCTTGGTATTCTGTAGGTCTTTGGTCATTATATATGTCACCTGTGTTTGTATATGTCTGTTAACCCCAATATAATAATGAAACCAATCCTCACACCTTTCCATTGGTGAACCATAAGTTTGTTGAATGAATCTGTGATTGCCCTTCTCCGTGGAAATATCTGCCCTGGTATCCATTTTTTGGTCACACCTATAAGAGATATGATATGATATGTGTCTTTCACTTTCTGACTTACTACAAGTCACGTGATTACCTCTAGACACACCTACGGTGCTGCAAATGGCATTGTGTCCTTTTATTCCTTGGCTTCTATTCTGCCTTAGCGAGTTCCATTTTCAACAATGTGATTCCCTGAGGGCTGAGGATTAGCTGACCTGGGTAGCCTGACCCTGCCGGCCGGCCCTCCCCAGGTGTGCCTGGGTTGAGGTCAATATAAACAGCGCTGCAGCCAGCAATAGCCCCTGAAGCTGTGCCTGACTCCATATTCTCTGCCCCATCAGCAGTCTCGGGGCTGTGCTGATGGGAGGGAGTGAGGGGCCACGGCTTTGTGGGTGGCCCGGTGTGAGTGGGTCTCTGCTGGACTTTCTGCAGGAGTTGCCAGGCTGCCACCTGTAAAGAAGAGGATGTGTCACCCATACCATCCACTGGAATTTCTGTCCGGACAGAGGTGAGGAAGGAAAAAAGCAGTGGGGGCCGGGACAGGAGGGGTATTTCAGGCAGGGCAATGGAAAGTTTCCAGAAGAGCGCCCAGGGCCAGGACCATCCTGGCTGGCCTGCAGGCACCAAGTTGGCCTGCGTGCTGTCGCTGGTGTGGCTCCACGGCCCTTCCTCTAGGCTTTCAAGCCCTTGTACATATTCAAGTGTTTTACCTGGGAAGGGTGGGAAAAGTTCAACAGCAGCTGGCCTGGGGCTCAGCTCACGGTTACTCACAGATGCCTCGGCATGGCCCCCAGCTTTGCAATGAGGACGCTCCTTGCGTAGGAGTGGGCTGCTGGCTCTATGGGAGATGATTCCCCACCTCTGACCAATTTCAGAATTGTTTACCAATGGAGCAAGTGCCCTGATTGTGTTTTCCTCTGTCTAACTCGTGGGTTCAGGTTTTTTTTTCTTTTTTTGTTCAAGTTAGATTTTATTCCTCTTTTATGTATTTATAGATATAAGCATGGAAATAATTCATTCATATAAATACATCTGAGTGAAGGGAAGAACTTTTTTCTGTTTTATTTTTAAATTTTATTTTTTAAAATTTTGAAATTTAATTTTATTTATTTTTTTATACAGCAGTTTATTATTAGTTCTGTATTTTATGCATATACATGTATACAGGTCAATCCCAATCTCCCAACTCATCCTAACACCACCTCCCCATGGCTTCCCACACTTGGTGTCCATATGTGTGTTCTCTACCTCTGTGTCTCTATTTCTTCCCTGCAAACCAGTTCATCTGTACCATTTTTCTAGGTTCCACATATATGCATTAATATACAATATTTGTTTGTCTCTTTCTGACTTACTTCATCCTGTATGACAGTCTCTAGATCCATCGACGTCTCTACAAATGACCCAGTTTCATTCCTTCTTATGGCTGAGTAATATTCCATTTTATATATGTACCACATCTTTATCCATTCATCTGTCTGTGGGTATTTAGGTTGCTTCCATTACCTGGCTATCGTAAATAGTGCTGAAATGAGCATTGTGGTGAATGTGCCTTTTTGATTTATGGTTTTCTCTGGGTATATGCCCAGAAGTGGGATTGCTGGATCATATGGTAATTCTATTTCTAGTTTTTTTAAGGAAACTCCATACTGTTCTCCATCGTGACTGTATCAATTTACATTTCCACCACTAGTAGGAAGAGGGATCCTTTTGTCCACACCCGCCCCAGAATTCGTTGTTTGTAGATTTTCTGAAGATGCCAATTGTAACAGGTGTGAGGTGATACCTCATTGTAGTTTTGATTTGCATTTCTCTAATAATTAGTGATTTTGAGCAGATTTTCATGTGCGTCTTGGCCATCTCTGTGTCTTCTTTGGAGAAACGTCTCTTTAGATCTTCTGCCCATTTTTGTATTGGGTTGTTTGTTTTTTTAATATTAAGCTGCATGAGCTCTTTATATATATTGGAGATTAGTCTGTTGTCCATTGATTCGTTTGCAAATATTTTCGCCCATTCTGAGGGATGCTTTTTGCCATTCCCGTTTTTTTAACAAAAAAAGAAAGAAAGAAAAAGAAGCAGAACACTAATGTGTGTAAAATATGCCTTTTGAAACTGTCGTTTTGAAATATTGACGTCCTTTGAATTTTTTGGTCGATATATGAACCCAGGATTTGTTTTCAGGCCAGGTGTCATTTACAGGCCTGCAATGATTTTGAATATCAACTGACCGTTAGTGCTGGGATTAAAGCTGCTGTTGTGTGAAACGGCCACAAGGTGGCAGCAGGTCTCCCTTACCAAATCTGGTTACTGGGGCAACAGAGCCTCAATGGAAGTCGTGTTCTAGATTGGAATTTAGAATGGAATGTGCCAGGAGAAAGCCCCTCAAGTTTGTCTCACTACTTCTTGTTCGTGTTTTTAATTTAATTTTTATTTTTTTATTACAGCAAATTTGATTACAATGTTTGGCTTGCTGTAGGTGTGGAAGATGTGGTTCTTTTACACATACACATATGTCTGTTCTTCCTGGGATCCTTTTCCCATGTACCTTATGACAGAATGTTGAGTAGTCTTCTCTTGGTATTCTGTAGGTCTTTGGTGATTATATATGTCACCTGTGTTTGTATATGTCTGTTAACCCCAATATCATAATGAAACCAATCCTCACACCTTTCCATTGGTGAACCATAAGTTTGTTGAATGAATCTGTGATTGCCCTTCTCCGTGGAAATATCTGCCCTGGTATCCATTTTTCGGTCACACTATAAGAGATATGATATGATATGTGTCTTTCACTTTCTGACTTACAACAACTCACGTGATTACCTCTAGACACACCTACGGTGCTAAAAATGGCATTGTGTCCTTTTATACCTTGGCTTCTATTCTGCCTTAGCGAGGTCCATTTTCAACAATGTGATTCCCTGAGGGCTGAGGATTAGCTGACCTGGGTAGCCTGACCCTGCCGGCCGGCCCTCCCCAGGTGTGCCTGGGTTGAGGTCAATATAAACAGCCCTGCAGGCAGCAATGCCCCTGAAGCTGTGCCTGACTCCATATTCTCTGCCCCGTCAGCAGTCTCGGGGCTGCGCTGGTGGGAGGGAGTGAGGGGCCACGGCTTTGTGGGTGGCCCGGTGTGAGTGGGTCTCTGCTGGACTTTCTGCAGGAGTTGCCAGGCTGCCACCTGTAAAGAAGAGGATGTGTCACCCATACCTTCCGCTGGAATTTCTCTCCGGACAGAGGTGAGGAAGCAAAAAAGCAGTGGGGGCCGGGACAGGAGGGGTATCTCAGGCAGGGCAATGGAAAGCTTCCAGAAGAGCGCCCAGGGCCAGGACCATCCTGACTGTCCTGCAGGCACCAAGTTGGCCTGCGTGCTGTCACTGGTGTGGCTCCACGGCCCTTCCTCTAGGATTTCAAGCCCTTGTACATATTCAGGTGTTTTACCTGGGAAGGGTGGGAAAAGTTCAACAGCAGCTGGCCTGGGGCTCAGCTCATGGTTACTCACAGATGCCTCGAGTTCCTTTCACTGACGAAGGTGTTGGTCTTGTCTATTCCATAGTTTGTGTTTGGAACGGTACCTGTGCTTATATCAAACTCTGGTTTTATGCATCACCCCACCTCTCATTCCCCCTAAAGCAGGCATCAGAGTGTTTTCCAAAGGTGAGACTCTGTTCTCTTTCTTAACTGAGTTCAAGTGTAGCCATGTTTACAGGATCTTCATAAGTGATATCTTAATATAAGTTTCTTTTTCTGTGTGACTTATTTCACTTAGAAGCATCATACCTCAATCCACTCATTTTGCTGCTACTGGTCTTATGCCATTCATTGCATAGCTGAGGGATATTCCATCGTACGTAAGTACCACAATTTTTTGAACCATTTTTATATTTCCTGGGATATTTAAGGTGTACCCAAGTTGAGGTCCTTGTAAGCAATGCAGCCCTAAATTTTGGGGTGGCTCTGTCTTATTGATTTTCAGTTTTCCCAAGGTATATTCCCTATACTGGAAGTGCCATTGGCTCTGTAGCTCTGTTGTTTACTTGTTTTAGGGAACACAATGCACTCCTCCAGAGATGCAGTTGGCAGTTTACATCCCGCCCATCAGCAAAACAAGCCTCCCTGTTCTCCGGGGCCGGTCTTGCCTTTCTGGATTTTACATATTTTGTGGATGTCCCTTTTGAAAAGTGGGAAGTGATACTTCGTTGTAGTGCAGATATGCATTGCCCACTTGCTTGCTTGGCCAAAAAGGGCGTATGCGTTTTCTCCTGAATATATTCAGGAGAAAACGGATATGCCCTTTTTGCTCAAATGCATCATTGTTGAAGTTGTGCCCCTCATCCTGGGCTTTAAAGTCAATTCCAACGTACCACTTGAAATCTGTTTCCTGCTATTCTGCCTAGCTTTCAAGTCCACCTCGTTGCCTTCCCTCAACAGATTTTTGGACTATAGTTGTCTTTATTACTCTGCCGGTTTGTGAATTGCTGTGCCCCTGAGCTCCATTTTTCAACTTGTTTTTTGTGAGCTGACCAAAAGTCCAAAATTGTGGTTCAGGACCTATACTGGTTCCCGGTGGGGTGCTGAGAGTTTGGTTAATTCTTCTTCCTGCTGGGAAATTAGAGTGACATGTTCTCGTCCAAATGCCTTAGAGCTACTCTCTCACTGGTTCTCCCTCTTCCCTTTCATCCTCTGCCAATTTGGCAACTGTGCAAACCAGGAGGTTAAAGGGGCTGTTTCTCCAAGTTGGGAGATTGATGGAAAAGCAGTTGGAAAATCAAACCGGAGCACCAGGAGAGGGACTATTCGTTGAGTTTTAGAAACCTTTCATATTCACAGTGTGTCCATTCTCTATTTTTCCCTTACATGTTATATTTGTAGTAATAGTCCCTTCAAGCTGGAGAGTTGGGAACTATGGAATGCGTGCCATTCATTATTGCTTTAAAGTGTCTGCATTTGCTCACTGAATCTCACCAATCCTCTCAGTCCAAAGTGTCCAGCCTTATGCCACATCCAGCTGTCCTTGTAGATTGGGTCAGTCCAGGTTTCATCAGAGACCCTGAAGGAATTGTGAAGAATTTCCATTATTGTTTTGTTTTGTATTTGAAATTCCTTTTTATAGTGGGTTTGAGCTGGTTCTCGCTGCCATGTTTATGCCAGTCTAGACACACTTGATTCCCTTACGCAGACATATCAATAAATAGGTTTTAAGATTCTTACTAGTCAGATATATTCCTCTGCGTGAAATATGGGGTTTTGAGTCCCTTTCACTGAGGAAGGTGTAGGTCTTGTCTATTCCATAGTTGGTTTTTGGAACGGTACCTGTGCTTATATCAAACTCTGGTTTTATGCATCACCCCACCTCTCCTTCCCCCTTAAGCAGGCATAAGAGTGTTTTCTAAGTGTGAGACACTGTTCTCTTTCCTAACTCAGTTCAAGTGTAGCCATGTTTACAGGATCTTCATAAGTGATATCTTATGATAAGTTTCTTTTTCTGTGTGACTTATTTCACTTAGAATCATCGTACCTGTATCCACCCATTTTGCTGCTACTGGTCTTATGACATTGATTTCATGGCTGAGGGATATACCATCATACGTAAGTACCACAATTTTTTGAACCATTTTTATATTTCCTGGGATATTTAAGGTGTACCCAAGTTGAGGTCCTTGTAAGCAGTGCAGCCCTAAATTTTGGGGTGGCTCTGTCTTATTGATTTTCAGTTTTCCCAAGGTATATTCCCTAGACTGGAAGTGCCCTTGGCTCTGTATCTCTGTTGTTTACTTATTTTAGGGAACAAAATGCACTGCTCCAGAGAGGAAGTTGGCAATTTACATCGCACCCATCAGCATATCAAGGCTCCCTGTTCTCCAGGGCCTGTCTTGACTTTCTGGTTTTTACACATTTTCTGAAAGTCCCTTTTGACTGGTGGGAAGTGATACTTCTTTGTAGTGCAGATTTGCATTGCCCGCTTGCTTGCTTGGCCAAAAAAGGCGTATGCATTTTCTCCTGAATATATTCAGAGGAAAACGCTTATGCATTTTTTGGCCAAGTGCATCATTTTCGAAGTTGTGCCTCTCTTCCTGTGCTTTAAAGGCGATTCCAACGTACCTCTTGAAATCTTTTTCCTGCTATTCTGCCTGGCTTTCAAGTCCGCCTCGTTGCCTACCCTTCACAGATTTTTGGACGATAGTTATCCTTTATTACTCGGCCAGGTTGTGAATTGCTGTGCCCCTGAGCTCCATTTTTCAACTCGTTTTCTGTGAGCTGACCGCAAGTCCAAAATTTTGGTTCAGGACCTATGCTGGTTCCCGGTGGGGGGCTGAGACTTTGGTTACATCTTCTTCCCGCCGGGAAGTTAGAGAGATATGTGCCCGTCCAAATGCCTTACAGCTACTCTCTCATTGGTTCTCCCTCTTCCCTTTCATCCACTGCCAAATTGGAAACCTGTGCGAACCAGGAGGTTAAAGGGACTGTCTCTCCAAGTTGGGAGATTGATAGTAAAGCAGATGGAAAGTCAAACCGGAGCACCAGGAGAGGGACTATTTGTGGAGTTTTAGAAACCTTTAGTATTCACAGTGTGTCCGTTCTCTAGGTTTCCTGTTTATGTTATAGATGTAGTAATATTCCCTTCAACCTGGAGAGTTGTGACCCATGGAATGGGTGCCATGCATTATTGCTTTAAAGGGTCTGCATTTGCTCACCCAATCTCACCAATCCTCTCAGTCCCAAGTGTCCAGACTTAGGCCACATCCAGCTGTCGTAGTAGATAGGGTCATTCCAGGTTTCATCAGAGACCCTGAAGGAATTGTAAAGAATTTCCCAGTTTTTTTGTTTTGTTTTTGAAATTCCTTTTTATAGTGGGATTGAGCTGATTCTCGCTCCCCTGTTTATGCCCGTCTAGACACACTTGATTCCCTTACGGAGACATATCAATACATAGGTTTTAAGATTCTTACTAGTCAGATATATTGCTCTGTGGGAAATATGGGGTTTAGAGTCCCTTTCACTGAGGAAGGTGTATGTCTTGTCTATTCCTTAGCTGGTTTTTGGAACGGTACCTGTGCTTATATCAAAATCCGGTTTTATGCATCACCCAAACTCTCCTTCCCCCTTAGCAGGCATAAGAGTGCTTTCTAAATGTGAGACTCTGTTCTCTTTCCTAACTCAGTTCAAGTGTAGCCATGTTTACAGGATCTTCATGAGTGATATCTTATGATAATTTCCTTTTTCTGTGTGACTTATTTCACTTAGAATCATCGTACCTGAATCCACCCATTTTGCTGTTGCTGGTCTTATGACATTGATTTAATGGCTGAGGGATATTCCATGTTACGTAAGTACCACAAATTTTTGAACAATTTTTATAATTCCTTGGATATTAAAGTGTACCCAAGTTGTGGTTCTTGTAAGAAGTGCAGCCCTAAATTTCGGGCTGGTCCTGTCTTATTGAGTTTCAGTATTCCCAAGGTATATTCCCTAGACTGGAAGTGCCCTTGTCTCTGTAGCTCTGCTGTTTACTTGTTTTAGGGAACACAATGCACTCCTCCAGAGAGGCAGTTGGCAATTTACATTCCGCCCATCAGCATAACAAAGCTGCCTGTTCTCCAGGGCCTGTCTTGCCTTTCTGGTTTTTACACATTTTGTGGATGTCCCTTTTGACCGGGGGGAAGTGATACTTCTTTGTAGTGCAGATTTGCATTGCCTGCTTGCTTGCTTAGCCAAAAAGGGTGTATGCGTTTTCTCCTGAATATATTCAGGAGAAAACACATACACCCTTTTTGGCCAAGTGCATCATTGTCGAAGTTGTGCCCCTCTTCCTGTGCTTTAAAGGCGATTCCAACGTACCTCTTGAAATCTGTTTCCTGCTATTCTGCCTCGCTTTCAAGTCCGCCTCGTTGCCTTCCCTCAACAGATTTTTGGACGATAGTTGTCCTTTATTACTCGGCCTGTTTGTGAATTGCTGTGCCCCTGAGATCCATTTTTCAGCTCGTTTTTTTGTGAGCTGACCGCATGTCCAAAATTTTGGTTCAGGACCTATGATGGTTCCCGGTGGGTGGCTGAGACTTTGGTTAATTCTTCTTCCTGCCGGGAAATTAGAGTGATATGTGCCCGTCCAAATGCCTAACAGCTACTCTCTCATTGGTTCTCCCTCTTCCCTTTCATCCTCTGCCAAATAGGCCACCTGTGCGAACCAGGAGGTTCAAGGGGCTGTCTCTCCAAGTTGGGAGGTTGATAGAAAAGAAGATGGCAAGCCAAACCAGAGCACCAGGAGATGGACTATTCGTTGAGTTTTAGAAACCTTTCATATTCACAGTGTGTCTGTTCTCTAGGCTTCCTGTACATGTTATAGCTGTAGTAATATTCCCTTTAACCTGGAGAGTTGGGACCCATGGAATGTGTGCCAGGCATTTGTGATTTAAAGGGTCTGCATTTTCTCTCCCAATCTCACCAATCCTCTCAGACACAAGTGTCCAGCCTTATGCCACATCCAGCTGTCATTGTAGATAGGGTCATTCCAGGTTTTATCAGAGACCCTGAAGGAATTGTAAAGACTTTCACTGTTATTTGTTTTGTTTTTGAAATTCCTTTTTATAGTGGGTTTGAGCTGATTCTCGATGCCATGTTTATGCCAGTCTAGGCACACTTGATTCCCTTATGGAGACATATCAATACATAGGTTTTAAGATTCTTACTAGTCAGATATATTCCTCTGCGGGAAATATGGGATTTTGAGTCCCTTTCACTGAGGAAGGTGTAGGTCTTGTCTATTCCATAGTTGGTTTTTGGAATGGTACCTGTGCTTATATCAAACTCTGGTTTTATGCATCACCCCACCTCTCCTTCCCCCTTAAGCAGGCATAAGAGTGTTTCCTAAATGTGAGACTCTGTTCTCTTTCCTAACTCAGTTCAACTGTAGCCATGTTTACAGGATCTTCATAAGTGATATCTTATGATAAGTTTCTTTTTCTGTGTGACTTATTTCACTTAGAATCATCGTACCTGAATCCACCCATTTTGCTGCTACTGGTCTTATGACATTGATTTCATGGCTGAGGGATATTCCATTGTACGTAAGTACCACAATTTTTTGAACCATTTTTATATTTCCTGGGATATTTAAGGTGTACCCAAGTTGAGGTCCTTGTAAGCAGTGCAGCCCTAAATTTTGGGGTGGCTGTGTCTTATTGACTTTCAGTTTTTCCAAGGTATATTCTCTAGACTGGAAGTGTCCTTGGCTCTGTAGCTCTGTTGTTTACTTGTTTTAGGGAACACAATGCACTCCTCCAGAGACGCAGTTGGCAATTTACATCCCGCCCATCAGCATAACAAGGCTCCCTGTTCTCCAGGGCCTGTCTTGCCTTTCTGGTTTTTACACATTTTGTGGATGTCCCTTTTGACCGGTGGGAAGTGATACTTCTTTGTAGTGCAGATTTGCATTGCCCACTTCCTTGCTTGGCCAAAAAGGGCGTATGCGTTTTCTCCTGAATATATTCAGGAGAAAACGCATACGCCCTTTTTGGCCAAGTGCATCATTGTCGAAGTTGTGCCCCTCTTCCTGTGCTTTAAAGGCGATTCCAACGTACCTCTTGAAATCTGTTTCCTGCTATTCTGCCTCGCTTTCAAGTCCGCCTCGTTGCCTTCCCTCAACAGATTTTTGGACGATAGTTGTCCTTTATAACTCGGCCAGTTTGTGAATTGCTGTGCCCCTGAGCTCCATTTTTCAACTCGTTTTTGGTGAGCTGACCGCAAGTCCAAAATTTTGGTTCAGGACCTATACTGGTTCCCGGGGGGTGGATGAGGCTTTGGTTAATTCTTCTTAGTGCTGGGAAATTAGAGTGATAGGTGCCCGTCCAAATGCCTAACAGCTACTCTCTCATTGGTTCTCCCTCTTCCCTTTCATCCTCTGCCAAATTGGCAACATGTGCGAACCAGGAGGTTAAAGCGGCTGTCTCTCCAAGTTGGGAGGTTGATAGTAAAGCAGATGGAAACTCAAACCGGAGCACCAGGAGAGGGACTATTCGTTGAGTTTTAGAAACCTTTCCTATCCACAGTGTGTCTGTTCTCTAGGTTTCCTGTACATGTTATAACTGTAGTAATATTCCCTTCAACCTGGAGAGTTGGGTCCCATGGAATGTGTGCCAGGCATTTGTGATTTAAAGGGTCTGCATTTTCTCACACAGTCTCACCAATCCTCTGAGACCCAAATGTCCAGCCTTATGCCACATCCAGCTGTCGTTGTAGATAGGGTCATTCCAGGTTTCATCAGAGACCCTGAAGGAATTGTAAAGAATTTCACAGTTTTTTTTTTTGTTTTTGAAATTCCTTTTTATAGTGGGTTTGAGGTGATTCTCGCTGCCATGTTTATGCTAGTTTAGACACACTTGATTCCCGTATGGAGACATATCAATACATAGGTTTTAAGATTCTTACTAGTCAGATATATTCCTCTGCAGGAACTATGGGGTTTTGAGTCCTTTTCTCTGAGGAAGGTGTAGGTCTTGTCTATTCCATAGTTGGTTTTGGAACGGTACCTGTGCTTATATCAAACTCTGGTTTTATTCATCACCCCACCTCTCCTTCCCCCTTAAGCAGGCATAAGAGTGTTTTCTATATGTGAGACACTGCTCTCTTCCCTAAATCAGTTCAAGTGTAGCCATGTTTACAGGATCTTCATAAGTGATATCTTATGATAAGATTCTTTTTCTGTGTGACTTATTTCACTTAGAATCTTCGTACCTGAATCCACCCATTTTGCTGCTACTGGTCTTATGACATTGATTTCATGGCTGAGGGATATTCCATCGTACGTAAGTACCACAATTTTTTGAACCATTTTTATATTTCCTGGGATATTTAAGGTGTACCCAAGTTGAGGTCCTTGTAAGCCGTGCAGCCTTAAATTTTGGGGTGGCACTGTCTTATTGATTTTCAGTTTTCCCAAGGTATATTCCCTAGACTGGAACTGCACTTGGCTCTGTAGCTCTGTTGTTTACTTGTTTTAGGGAACACAATGCACTCCTCCAGAGAGGCAGTTGGCAATTTATATCCCGCCCATCAGCATAACAAGGCTCCCTGTTCTCCAAGGCATGTCTTGCCTTTCTGGTTTTTACACATTTTGTGGATGTCCCTTTTGACCGGTGGGAAGTGATACTTCTTTGTAGTGCAGATTTGCATTGCCCGCTTGCTTGCTTGGCCAAAAAGGGCGTATGCGTTTTCTCCTGAATATATTCAGGAGAAAATGCATACGCCCTTTTTGGCCAAGTGCATCATTGTCGAAGTTGTGCCCCTCTTCCTGTGATTTAAATGCGATTCCAACGTACCTCTTGAAATCTGTTTCCTGCTATTCGGCCTCGCTTTCAAGTCCGCCTCGTTGACTTCCCTCAACAGATTTTTGGACGATAGTTGTCCTTTATTACTCGGCCAGTTTGTGAATTGCTGTGCCCCTGAGCTCCATTTTTCAACTCGTTTTTGGTGAGCTGACCACAAGTCAAAAATTATGGTTCAGGACCTATGCTTGTTCCCGGTGGGGGGCTGAGACTTTGGTTAATTCTTCTTCCTGCCGGGAAATTACAGTGATATGTGCCCGTCCAAATGCCTAACAGCTACTCTCTCATTGGTTCTCCCTCTTCCCTTTCACCCTCTGCCAAATTGGCAACCTGTGCGAACCAGGAGGTTAAAGGGGCTGTCTCTCCAAGTTGGGAGGTTGATAGTAAAGCAGATGGAAAGTCAAACCGGAGCACCAGGAGAGGGACTATTCGTTGAGTTTTAGAAACCTTTTGTATTCACAGTGTGTCCGTTCTCTAGGTTTCCGGTACATGTTATAGCTGTAGTAATATTCCCTTCAACCTGGAGAGATGGGACCCCTGGAATGGGTGTCAGGCATTTGTGCTTTAAAGGGTCTTCATTTGCTCACACAATCTCACCAATCGTCTCAGTCCCAAGTGTCCCTCCTTATGCCACATACAGCTGCCAATGTAGATAGGGTCATTCCAGGTTTCATCAGAGACCCTGAAGGAATTGTAAAGATTTCCCAGTTTTTTTGTTTTGTTTTTGAAATTCCTTTTTATAGTGGGTTTGAGCTGATTCTTGCTGCCATGTTTATGCCAGTCTAGACACACATGATTCCCTTACGGAGACATATCAATACATAGGTTTTAAGATTCTTACTAGTCAGATATATTCCTCCGCGGAAAGTATGGGGTTTTGAGTCCCTTTCACTGAGGAAGGTGTAGGTCTTGTCTATTCCATAGTTGGTTTTTGGAACGGTACCTGTGCTTATATCAAACTCTGGTTTTATGCATCACCCCACCTCTCCTTCCCCCTTAAGCAGGCATAAGAGTGTTTTCTAAATGTGAGACACTGTTCTCTTTCCTAACTCAGTTCAAGTGTAGCCATGTTTACAGGATCTTCATAAGTGATATCTTATGATAAGTTTCTTTTTCTGTGTGACTTATTTCACTTAGAATCATCGTACCTGAATCCACCCATTTTGCTGCTACTGGTCTTATGACATTGATTTCATGGCTGAGGGATATTCCATCGTACGTAAGTACCACAATTTTTTGAACCATTTTTATATTTCCTGGGATATTTAAGGTGTACCCAAGTTGAGGTCATTGTAAGCAGTGCAGCCTTAAATATTGGGGTGGCTCTGTCTTATTGATTTTCAGTTTTCCCAAGGTATATTCCCTAGACTGGAAGTGCCCTTGGCTCTGTAGCTCTGTTCTTTACTTGTTTTAGGGAACACAATGCACTGCTCCAGAGAGGCAGTTGGCAATTTACATCCCGCCCATCAGCATAACAAGACTCCCTGTTCTCCAGGGCCTGTCTTGCCTTTCTGGTTTTTACACATTTTGTGGATGTCCCTTTTGACCGGTGGGAAGTGATACTTCTTTGTAGTGCATATTTGCATTGCCCGCTTGCTTGCTTGGCCAAAAAGGGCGTATGCGTTTTCTCCTGAATATATTCAGGAGAAAAAGCATACGCCCTTTTTGGCCAAGTACATCATTGTCGAAGTTGTGCCCCTCTTCCTGTGCTTTAAAGGTGATTCCAACGTACCTCTTGAAATCTGTTTCCTGCTATTCTGCCTCGCTTTCAAGTCCGCCTCGTTACCTTCCCTCAACAGATTTTTGGACGATAGTTGTCCTTTATTACTCGGCCGGTTTGTGAATTGCTGTGCCCCTGAGCTCCATTTTTCAACTCGTTTTTTTGTGAGCTGACCGCAAGTCCAAAATTTTGCTTCAGGGCCTATGCTGGTTGCCGGTAGAGGGCTGAGACTTTGGTTAATTCTTTTTCCTGCCGGGAAGTTAGAGTTATATGTGCCCGTCCAAATGCCTAACAGCTACTGTCTCATTGGTTCTCCCTCTTCCCTTTCATCCTCTGCCAAATCGGAAACCTGTGCGAACCAGGAGGTTAAAGGGGCTGTCTCTCCAAGTTGGGAGATTTATAGTAAAGCAGATGGACAGTCAAACCGGACCACCAGGAGAGAGACTATTCGTTGAGTTTTAGAAACCTTTCATATTCACAGTGTGTCTGTTCTCTAGGTTTCCCGTACATGTTATAACTGTAGTAATATTCCCTTCAACGTGGAGTGTTGGGACCCATGGAATGGGTGCCATGCATTATTGCTTTAAAGGGTCTGCATTTGCTCACCCAATCTCACCAATCCTCTCAGTCCC
Organism: Hyperoodon ampullatus; assembly: GCF_949752795.1. Classification (NCBI taxonomy): domain Eukaryota; kingdom Metazoa; phylum Chordata; class Mammalia; order Artiodactyla; family Ziphiidae; genus Hyperoodon; species Hyperoodon ampullatus. Next base: position 446,955 of record NW_027640676.1, on the reverse strand, counting down.
AAGTGTCCATCCTTATGCCATATCCAGCTGTCATTGTAGATAGGGTCATTCCAGGTTTCATCAGAGACCCTGAAGGAATTGTAAAGAATATCCCAGTTTTTTGTTTTGTTTTTGAAATTCCTTTTTATAGTGGGTTTGAGCTGTTTCTCGCTGACATGTTTATGCCAGTATAGACACACTTGATTCCCTTACGGAGACATATCAATACATAGGTTTTAAGATTCTTACTAGTCAGATATATTCCTCTGCGGGAAATATGGGGTTTTGAGTCCCTTTCACTGAGGAAGGTGTAGGTCTTGTCTATTCCATAGTTGGTTTTTGGAACGGTACCTGTGCTTATATCAAACTCTGGTTTCATGCATCACCCCACCTGCCTTCCCCCTTAAGCAGGCATAAGAGTGTTTTCTAAATGTGAGACACTGTTCTCTTTCCTAACTCAGTTCAAGTGTAGCCATGTTTACAGCATCTTCATAAGTGATATCTTATGATAAGTTTCTTTTTCTGTGTGACTTATTTCACTTAGAATCATCGTACCTGAATCCACCCATTTTGCTGCTACTGGTCTTATGACATTGATTTCATGGCTGAGGGATATTCCATCGTACGTAAGTACCACAATTTTTTGAAACATTTTTATATTTCCTGTGATATTTAAGGTGTACCCAAGTTGAGGTCCTTGTAAGCAGTGCAGCCCTAAATTTTGGGGTGGCTCTGTCTTATTGATTTTCAGTTTTCCCAAGGTATACTCCCTAGACTGGAAGTGCCCTTGGCTCTGTAGCTCTGTTCTTTCCTTGTTTTAGGGAACACAATGTACTCCTCCAGAGAGGAAGTTGGCAATTTACATCCCGCCCATCAGCATAACAAGGCTCCCTGTTCTCCAGGGCCTGTCCTGCCTTTCTGGCTTTTACACATTTTGTGATTGTCCCTTTTGACCGGTGGGAAGTGATACTTCTTTGTAGTGCAGATTTGCATTGCCCGCTTGCTTTCTTGGCCAAAAAGGGCGTATGCGTTTTCTCCTGAATATATTCAGGATAAAACGCATACGCCCTTTTTGGCCAAGTGCATCATTGTCGAAGTGGTGCCCCTCTTCCTGTGCTTTAAAGGCGATTCCAACGTACCTCTTGAAATCTCTTTCCTGCTATTCTGGCTCGCTTTCAAGTCCACCTCGTTGCCTTCCCTCAACAGATTTTTGGACGATAGTTGTCCTTTATTACTCGTCCAGTTTGTGAATTGCTGTGCCCCTGAGCTCCATTTTTCAACTCGTTTTTGGTGAGCTGACCGCAAGTCCAAAATTTTGGTTCAGGACCTATACTCGTTCCCGGTGGGTGGCTGAGACTTTGGTTAATTCTTCTTCCTTCCGGGGAATTACAGTGGTATGTGCCGGTCCAAATGTCTAACAGCTACTCTCTCATTGGTTCTCCCTCTTCCCTTTCATCCTCTGCCAAATTGGCAACCTGTGCGAACCAGGAGGATAAAGGGGCTGTCTCTCCAAGTTGGGAGGTTGATAGTAAAACAGATGGAAAGTCAAACCGGAGCACCAGGAGAGGGACTATTCGTTGAGTTTTAGAAACCTTTCGTATTCACAGTGTGTCCGTTCTCTAGGTTTCCCGTACATGTTATAGCTGTAGTAATATTCCCTTCAACCTGGAGAGTTGGGACCCATGAAATGGGTGCCATGCATTATTGCTTTAAAGGGTCTGCATTTGCTCACCCAATCTCACCAATCCTCTCAGTCCCAAGTGTCCAGACTTAGGCCACATCCAGCTGTCGTAGTAGATAGGGTCATTCCAGGTTTCATCAGAGACCCTGAAGGAATTGTAAAGAATTTCCCAGTTTTTTTGTTTTGTTTTTGAAATTCCTTTTTATAGTGGGATTGAGCTGATTCTCGCTCCCCTGTTTATGCCCGTCTAGACACACTTGATTCCCTTACGGAGACATATCAATACATAGGTTTTAAGATTCTTACTAGTCAGATATATTGCTCTGTGGGAAATATGGGGTTTTGAGTCCCTTTCACTGAGGAAGGTGTATGTCTTGTCTATTCCTTAGCTGGTTTTTGGAACGGTACCTGTGCTTATATCAAAATCCGGTTTTATGCATCACCCAAACTCTCCTTCCCCCTTAGCAGGCATAAGAGTGCTTTCTAAATGTGAGACTCTGTTCTCTTTCCTAACTCAGTTCAAGTGTAGCCATGTTTACAGGATCTTCATGAGTGATATCTTATGATAATTTCCTTTTTCTGTGTGACTTATTTCACTTAGAATCATCGTACCTGAATCCACCCATTTTGCTGCTGCTGGTCTTATGACATTGATTTAATGGCTGAGGGATATTCCATGTTACGTAAGTACCACAAATTTTTGAACAATTTTTATAATTCCTTGGATATTAAAGTGTACCCAAGTTGTGGTTCTTGTAAGAAGTGCAGCCCTAAATTTCGGGCTGGTCCTGTCTTATTGAGTTTCAGTATTCCCAAGGTATATTCCCTAGACTGGAAGTGCCCTTGTCTCTGTAGCTCTGCTGTTTACTTGTTTTAGGGAACACAATGCACTCCTCCAGAGAGGCAGTTGGCAATTTACATTCCGCCCATCAGCATAACAAAGCTGCCTGTTCTCCAGGGCCTGTCTTGCCTTTCTGGTTTTTACACATTTTGTGGATGTCCCTTTTGACCGGGGGGAAGTGATACTTCTTTGTAGTGCAGATTTGCATTGCCTGCTTGCTTGCTTAGCCAAAAAGGGTGTATGCGTTTTCTCCTGAATATATTCAGGAGAAAACACATACACCCTTTTTGGCCAAGTGCATCATTGTCGAAGTTGTGCCCCTCTTCCTGTGCTTTAAAGGCGATTCCAACGTACCTCTTGAAATCTGTTTCCTGCTATTCTGCCTCGCTTTCAAGTCCGCCTCGTTGCCTTCCCTCAACAGATTTTTGGACGATAGTTGTCCTTTATTACTCGGCCTGTTTGTGAATTGCTGTGCCCCTGAGATCCATTTTTCAGCTCGTTTTTTTGTGAGCTGACCGCATGTCCAAAATTTTGGTTCAGGACCTATGATGGTTCCCGGTGGGTGGCTGAGACTTTGGTTAATTCTTCTTCCTGCCGGGAAATTAGAGTGATATGTGCCCGTCCAAATGCCTAACAGCTACTCTCTCATTGGTTCTCCCTCTTCCCTTTCATCCTCTGCCAAATAGGCCACCTGTGCGAACCAGGAGGTTCAAGGGGCTGTCTCTCCAAGTTGGGAGGTTGATAGAAAAGAAGATGGCAAGCCAAACCAGAGCACCAGGAGATGGACTATTCGTTGAGTTTTAGAAACCTTTCATATTCACAGTGTGTCTGTTCTCTAGGCTTCCTGTACATGTTATAGCTGTAGTAATATTCCCTTTAACCTGGAGAGTTGGGACCCATGGAATGTGTGCCAGGCATTTGTGATTTAAAGGGTCTGCATTTTCTCTCCCAATCTCACCAATCCTCTCAGACACAAGTGTCCAGCCTTATGCCACATCCAGCTGTCATTGTAGATAGGGTCATTCCAGGTTTTATCAGAGACCCTGAAGGAATTGTAAAGACTTTCACTGTTATTTGTTTTGTTTTTGAAATTCCTTTTTATAGTGGGTTTGAGCTGATTCTCGATGCCATGTTTATGCCAGTCTAGGCACACTTGATTCCCTTATGGAGACATATCAATACATAGGTTTTAAGATTCTTACTAGTCAGATATATTCCTCTGCGGGAAATATGGGATTTTGAGTCCCTTTCACTGAGGAAGGTGTAGGTCTTGTCTATTCCATAGTTGGTTTTTGGAATGGTACCTGTGCTTATATCAAACTCTGGTTTTATGCATCACCCCACCTCTCCTTCCCCCTTAAGCAGGCATAAGAGTGTTTCCTAAATGTGAGACTCTGTTCTCTTTCCTAACTCAGTTCAAGTGTAGCCATGTTTACAGGATCTTCATAAGTGATATCTTATGATAAGTTTCTTTTTCTGTGTGACTTATTTCACTTAGAATCATCGTACCTGAATCCACCCATTTTGCTGCTACTGGTCTTATGACATTGATTTCATGGCTGAGGGATATTCCATCGTACGTAAGTACCACAATTTTTTGAACCATTTTTATATTTCCTGGGATATTTAAGGTGTACCCAAGTTGAGGTCCTTGTAAGCAGTGCAGCCCTAAATTTTGGGGTGGCTGTGTCTTATTGACTTTCAGTTTTTCCAAGGTATATTCTCTAGACTGGAAGTGTCCTTGGCTCTGTAGCTCTGTTGTTTACTTGTTTTAGGGAACACAATGCACTCCTCCAGAGACGCAGTTGGCAATTTACATCCCGCCCATCAGCATAACAAGGCTCCCTGTTCTCCAGGGCCTGTCTTGCCTTTCTGGTTTTTACACATTTTGTGGATGTCCCTTTTGACCGGTGGGAAGTGATACTTCTTTGTAGTGCAGATTTGCATTGCCCACTTCCTTGCTTGGCCAAAAAGGGCGTATGCGTTTTCTCCTGAATATATTCAGGAGAAAACGCATACGCCCTTTTTGGCCAAGTGCATCATTGTCGAAGTTGTGCCCCTCTTCCTGTGCTTTAAAGGCGATTCCAACGTACCTCTTGAAATCTGTTTCCTGCTATTCTGCCTCGCTTTCAAGTCCGCCTCGTTGCCTTCCCTCAACAGATTTTTGGACGATAGTTGTCCTTTATAACTCGGCCAGTTTGTGAATTGCTGTGCCCCTGAGCTCCATTTTTCAACTCGTTTTTGGTGAGCTGACCGCAAGTCCAAAATTTTGGTTCAGGACCTATACTGGTTCCCGGGGGGTGGATGAGGCTTTGGTTAATTCTTCTTAGTGCTGGGAAATTAGAGTGATAGGTGCCCGTCCAAATGCCTAACAGCTACTCTCTCATTGGTTCTCCCTCTTCCCTTTCATCCTCTGCCAAATTGGCAACATGTGCGAACCAGGAGGTTAAAGCGGCTGTCTCTCCAAGTTGGGAGGTTGATAGTAAAGCAGATGGAAACTCAAACCGGAGCACCAGGAGAGGGACTATTCGTTGAGTTTTAGAAACCTTTCCTATCCACAGTGTGTCTGTTCTCTAGGTTTCCTGTACATGTTATAACTGTAGTAATATTCCCTTCAACCTGGAGAGTTGGGTCCCATGGAATGTGTGCCAGGCATTTGTGATTTAAAGGGTCTGCATTTTCTCACACAGTCTCACCAATCCTCTGAGACCCAAATGTCCAGCCTTATGCCACATCCAGCTGTCGTTGTAGATAGGGTCATTCCAGGTTTCATCAGAGACCCTGAAGGAATTGTAAAGAATTTCACAGTTTTTTTTTTTGTTTTTGAAATTCCTTTTTATAGTGGGTTTGAGGTGATTCTCGCTGCCATGTTTATGCTAGTTTAGACACACTTGATTCCCGTATGGAGACATATCAATACATAGGTTTTAAGATTCTTACTAGTCAGATATATTCCTCTGCAGGAACTATGGGGTTTTGAGTCCTTTTCTCTGAGGAAGGTGTAGGTCTTGTCTATTCCATAGTTGGTTTTGGAACGGTACCTGTGCTTATATCAAACTCTGGTTTTATTCATCACCCCACCTCTCCTTCCCCCTTAAGCAGGCATAAGAGTGTTTTCTATATGTGAGACACTGCTCTCTTCCCTAAATCAGTTCAAGTGTAGCCATGTTTACAGGATCTTCATAAGTGATATCTTATGATAAGATTCTTTTTCTGTGTGACTTGTTTCACTTAGAATCTTCGTACCTGAATCCACCCATTTTGCTGCTACTGGTCTTATGACATTGATTTCATGGCTGAGGGATATTCCATCGTACGTAAGTACCACAATTTTTTGAACCATTTTTATATTTCCTGGGATATTTAAGGTGTACCCAAGTTGAGGTCCTTGTAAGCCGTGCAGCCTTAAATTTTGGGGTGGCACTGTCTTATTGATTTTCAGTTTTCCCAAGGTATATTCCCTAGACTGGAACTGCACTTGGCTCTGTAGCTCTGTTGTTTACTTGTTTTAGGGAACACAATGCACTCCTCCAGAGAGGCAGTTGGCAATTTATATCCCGCCCATCAGCATAACAAGGCTCCCTGTTCTCCAAGGCATGTCTTGCCTTTCTGGTTTTTACACATTTTGTGGATGTCCCTTTTGACCGGTGGGAAGTGATACTTCTTTGTAGTGCAGATTTGCATTGCCCGCTTGCTTGCTTGGCCAAAAAGGGCGTATGCGTTTTCTCCTGAATATATTCAGGAGAAAATGCATACGCCCTTTTTGGCCAAGTGCATCATTGTCGAAGTTGTGCCCCTCTTCCTGTGATTTAAATGCGATTCCAACGTACCTCTTGAAATCTGTTTCCTGCTATTCGGCCTCGCTTTCAAGTCCGCCTCGTTGACTTCCCTCAACAGATTTTTGGACGATAGTTGTCCTTTATTACTCGGCCAGTTTGTGAATTGCTGTGCCCCTGAGCTCCATTTTTCAACTCGTTTTTGGTGAGCTGACCACAAGTCAAAAATTATGGTTCAGGACCTATGCTTGTTCCCGGTGGGGGGCTGAGACTTTGGTTAATTCTTCTTCCTGCCGGGAAATTACAGTGATATGTGCCCGTCCAAATGCCTAACAGCTACTCTCTCATTGGTTCTCCCTCTTCCCTTTCACCCTCTGCCAAATTGGCAACCTGTGCGAACCAGGAGGTTAAAGGGGCTGTCTCTCCAAGTTGGGAGGTTGATAGTAAAGCAGATGGAAAGTCAAACCGGAGCACCAGGAGAGGGACTATTCGTTGAGTTTTAGAAACCTTTTGTATTCACAGTGTGTCCGTTCTCTAGGTTTCCGGTACATGTTATAGCTGTAGTAATATTCCCTTCAACCTGGAGAGATGGGACCCCTGGAATGGGTGTCAGGCATTTGTGCTTTAAAGGGTCTTCATTTGCTCACACAATCTCACCAATCGTCTCAGTCCCAAGTGTCCCTCCTTATGCCACATACAGCTGCCAATGTAGATAGGGTCATTCCAGGTTTCATCAGAGACCCTGAAGGAATTGTAAAGATTTCCCAGTTTTTTTGTTTTGTTTTTGAAATTCCTTTTTATAGTGGGTTTGAGCTGATTCTTGCTGCCATGTTTATGCCAGTCTAGACACACATGATTCCCTTACGGAGACATATCAATACATAGGTTTTAAGATTCTTACTAGTCAGATATATTCCTCCGCGGAAAGTATGGGGTTTTGAGTCCCTTTCACTGAGGAAGGTGTAGGTCTTGTCTATTCCATAGTTGGTTTTTGGAACGGTACCTGTGCTTATATCAAACTCTGGTTTTATGCATCACCCCACCTCTCCTTCCCCCTTAAGCAGGCATAAGAGTGTTTTCTAAATGTGAGACACTGTTCTCTTTCCTAACTCAGTTCAAGTGTAGCCATGTTTACAGGATCTTCATAAGTGATATCTTATGATAAGTTTCTTTTTCTGTGTGACTTATTTCACTTAGAATCATCGTACCTGAATCCACCCATTTTGCTGCTACTGGTCTTATGACATTGATTTCATGGCTGAGGGATATTCCATCGTACGTAAGTACCACAATTTTTTGAACCATTTTTATATTTCCTGGGATATTTAAGGTGTACCCAAGTTGAGGTCATTGTAAGCAGTGCAGCCCTAAATATTGGGGTGGCTCTGTCTTATTGATTTTCAGTTTTCCCAAGGTATATTCCCTAGACTGGAAGTGCCCTTGGCTCTGTAGCTCTGTTCTTTACTTGTTTTAGGGAACACAATGCACTGCTCCAGAGAGGCAGTTGGCAATTTACATCCCGCCCATCAGCATAACAAGACTCCCTGTTCTCCAGGGCCTGTCTTGCCTTTCTGGTTTTTACACATTTTGTGGATGTCCCTTTTGACCGGTGGGAAGTGATACTTCTTTGTAGTGCATATTTGCATTGCCCGCTTGCTTGCTTGGCCAAAAAGGGCGTATGCGTTTTCTCCTGAATATATTCAGGAGAAAAAGCATACGCCCTTTTTGGCCAAGTACATCATTGTCGAAGTTGTGCCCCTCTTCCTGTGCTTTAAAGGTGATTCCAACGTACCTCTTGAAATCTGTTTCCTGCTATTCTGCCTCGCTTTCAAGTCCGCCTCGTTACCTTCCCTCAACAGATTTTTGGACGATAGTTGTCCTTTATTACTCGGCCGGTTTGTGAATTGCTGTGCCCCTGAGCTCCATTTTTCAACTCGTTTTTTTGTGAGCTGACCGCAAGTCCAAAATTTTGCTTCAGGACCTATGCTGGTTGCCGGTAGAGGGCTGAGACTTTGGTTAATTCTTTTTCCTGCCGGGAAGTTAGAGTTATATGTGCCCGTCCAAATGCCTAACAGCTACTGTCTCATTGGTTCTCCCTCTTCCCTTTCATCCTCTGCCAAATCGGAAACCTGTGCGAACCAGGAGGTTAAAGGGGCTGTCTCTCCAAGTTGGGAGATTTATAGTAAAGCAGATGGACAGTCAAACCGGACCACCAGGAGAGAGACTATTCGTTGAGTTTTAGAAACCTTTCATATTCACAGTGTGTCTGTTCTCTAGGTTTCCCGTACATGTTATAACTGTAGTAATATTCCCTTCAACGTGGAGTGTTGGGACCCATGGAATGGGTGCCATGCATTATTGCTTTAAAGGGTCTGCATTTGCTCACCCAATCTCACCAATCCTCTCAGTCCCAAGTGTCCATCCTTATGCCATATCCAGCTGTCATTGTAGATAGGGTCATTCCAGGTTTCATCAGAGACCCTGAAGGAATTGTAAAGAATATCCCAGTTTTTTGTTTTGTTTTTGAAATTCCTTTTTATAGTGGGTTTGAGCTGTTTCTCGCTGACATGTTTATGCCAGTATAGACACACTTGATTCCCTTACGGAGACATATCAATACATAGGTTTTAAGATTCTTACTAGTCAGATATATTCCTCTGCGGGAAATATGGGGTTTTGAGTCCCTTTCACTGAGGAAGGTGTAGGTCTTGTCTATTCCATAGTTGGTTTTTGGAACGGTACCTGTGCTTATATCAAACTCTGGTTTCATGCATCACCCCACCTGCCTTCCCCCTTAAGCAGGCATAAGAGTGTTTTCTAAATGTGAGACACTGTTCTCTTTCCTAACTCAGTTCAAGTGTAGCCATGTTTACAGCATCTTCATAAGTGATATCTTATGATAAGTTTCTTTTTCTGTGTGACTTATTTCACTTAGAATCATCGTACCTGAATCCACCCATTTTGCTGCTACTGGTCTTATGACATTGATTTCATGGCTGAGGGATATTCCATCGTACGTAACTACCACAATTTTTTGAACCATTTTTATATTTCCTGTGATATTTAAGGTGTACCCAAGTTGAGGTCCTTGTAAGCAGTGCAGCCCTAAATTTTGGGGTGGCTCTGTCTTATTGATTTTCAGTTTTCCCAAGGTATACTCCCTAGACTGGAAGTGCCCTTGGCTCTGTAGCTCTGTTCTTTCCTTGTTTTAGGGAACACAATGTACTCCTCCAGAGAGGCAGTTGGCAATTTACATCCCGCCCATCAGCATAACAAGGCTCCCTGTTCTCCAGGGCCTGTCCTGCCTTTCTGGCTTTTACACATTTTGTGATTGTCCCTTTTGACCGGTGGGAAGTGATACTTCTTTGTAGTGCAGATTTGCATTGCCCGCTTGCTTTCTTGGCCAAAAAGGGCGTATGCGTTTTCTCCTGAATATATTCAGGAGAAAACGCATACGCCCTTTTTGGCCAAGTGCATCATTGTCGAAGTGGTGCCCCTCTTCCTGTGCTTTAAAGGCGATTCCAACGTACCTCTTGAAATCTCTTTCCTGCTATTCTGCCTCGCTTTCAAGTCCACCTCGTTGCCTTCCCTCAACAGATTTTTGGACGATAGTTGTCCTTTATTACTCGTCCAGTTTGTGAATTGCTGTGCCCCTGAGCTCCATTTTTCAACTCGTTTTTGGTGAGCTGACCGCAAGTCCAAAATTTTGGTTCAGGACCTATACTGGTTCCCGGTGGGTGGCTGAGACTTTGGTTAATTCTTCTTCCTTCCGGGGAATTACAGTGGTATGTGCCGGTCCAAATGTCTAACAGCTACTCTCTCATTGGTTCTCCCTCTTCCCTTTCATCCTCTGCCAAATTGGCAACCTGTGCGAACCAGGAGGATAAAGGGGCTGTCTCTCCAAGTTGGGAGGTTGATAGTAAAACAGATGGAAAGTCAAACCGGAGCACCAGGAGAGGGACTATTCGTTGAGTTTTAGAAACCTTTCGTATTCACAGTGTGTCCGTTCTCTAGGTTTCCCGTACATGTTATAGCTGTAGTAATATTCCCTTCAACCTGGAGAGTTGGGACCCATGAAATGGGTGCCAGGCATTTGTGCTTTAAAGGGTCTGCATTTGCTCACCCAATCTCACCAATCCTCTCAGTCCCAAGTGTCCCTCCTTATGCCGCATCCAGCTGTCATTGTAGATAGGGTCATTCCAGGTTTCATCAGAGACCCTGAAGGAATTGTAAAGAATTTCCCAGTTTTTTTGTTTTGTTTTTGAATTTCCTTTTTATAGTGGGTTTGAGCTGATTCTCGCTGCTATGTTTATGCCAGTCTAGACACACTTGATTCCCTTACGGAGACATATCAATACATAGGTTTTAAGATTCTTACTAGTCAGATATATTCCTCTGCGGGAAATATGGGGTTTCGAGTCCCTTTCACTGAGGAAGGTGTAGGTCTTGTCTATTCCATAGTTGGTTGTTGGAACGGAACCTGTGCTTATATCAAACTCTGGTTTAATGCATCACCCCACCTCTCCTTCCCCCTTAAGCAGGCATAAGAGAGTTTTCTAAATGTGAGACACTGTTCTCTTTCCTAACTCAGTTCAAGTGTAGCCATGTTTACAGGATCTTCATAAGTGATATCTTATGATAAGTTTCTTTTTCTGTGTGACTTATTTCACTTAGAATCATCGTACCTGAATCCACCCATTTTGCTGCTACTGGTCTTATGACATTGATTTCATGGCTGAGGGATATTCCATCGTACGTAAGTACCACAATTTTTTGAACCATTTTTATATTTCCTGGGATATTTAACGTGTACCCAAGTTGAGGTCCTTGTAAGCAGTGCAGCCCTAAATTTTGGGGTGGCTCTGTCTTATTGATTTTCAGTTTTCCCAAGGTATATTCCCTAGACTGGAAGTGCCCTTGGCTCTGTAGCTCTGTTCTTTACTTCTTTTAGGGAACACAATGCACTCCTCCAGAGAGGCAGTTGTCAATTTACATCCCGCCCATCAGCATAACAAGGCTCCCTGTTCTCCAGGGCCTGTCTTGCCTTTCTGGTTTTTACACATTTTGTGGATGTCCCTTTTGACCGGAGGGAAGTGATACTACTTTTTAGTGCAGATTTGCATTGCCCGCTTGCTTGCTTGGCCAAAAAGGGTGTATGCGTTTTCTTCTGAATATATTCAGGAAAAAACGCATACGCCCCTTTTGGCCAAATGCATCATTGTACAAGTTGTGCCCCTCTTCCTGTGCTTTAATGGCGATTCCAACGTACCTCTTGAAATCTGTTTCCTGCTATTCTGCCTCGCTTTCAAGTTCGCCTCGTTGCCTTCCCTCAACAGATTTTTGGACGATAGTTGTCCTTTATTACTCGGACAGTTTGTGAATTGCTGTGCCCCTGAGCTCCATTTTTCAACTCGTTTTTGGTGAGCTGACCGCAAGTCCAAAATTTTGGTTCAGGACCTATGCTGGTTCCCGGTGGGGCGCTGAGACTTTGGTTAATTCTTCTTCCTGCCGGGAAGTTAGAGTGATATGTGCCCGTCCAAATGCCTAACAGCTTCTCTCTCATTGGTTCTCCCTCTTCCCTTTCATCCTCTGCCAAATTGGCAACGTGTGCGAACCAGGAGGTTAAAGGGGCTGTCTATCCAAGTTGGGAGATTGACAGTAAAGCCGATGGAAAGTCAAACCGGAGCACCAGGTGAGGCACTATTCGTTGAGTTTTAGAAACCTTTCGTATTCACAGTGTGTCCGTTCTCTAGGTTTCCCGTACATGTTATAACTGTAGTAATATTCCCTTCAACCTGGAGAGTTGGGACCCATGGAATGGGTGCCATGCATTATTGCTTTAAAGGATCTGCAGTTGCTCACCCAATCTCACCAATCCTCTCAGTCCCAAGTGTCCAGCCTTATGCCACATCCAGCTGTCGTTGTAGATAGGGTCATTCCAGGTTTCATCAGAGACCCTGAAGGATTTGTAAAGAATTTCCCAGTTGTTTTGTTTTGTTTTTGAAATTCCTCTTTATAGTGGGTTTGAGCTGATTCTCGCTGCCATGTTTATGCCAATCTAGACACACTTGATTCCCTTACGGAGATATATCAATCCATAGGTTTTAAGATTCTTACTAGTCAGATATATTCTTCTGCGGGAAATATGGGGTTTTGAGTCCCTTTCACTGAGGAAGGTGTAGGTCTTGTCTATTCCATAGTTGGTTTTTGGAACGGTACCTGTGTTTATATCAAACTCTGGTTTTATGCATCACCCCTTCTCTCCTTCCCCCTTAAGCAGGCATAAGAGTGTTTTCTAAATGTGAGACACTGTTCTCTTTCCTAACTCAGTTCAAGTGTAGCCATGTTTACAGGATCTTCATAAGTGATATCTTATGATAAGTTTCTTTTTCTCTGTGCCTTATTTCACTTAGAATCATCGTACCTGAATCCACTCATTTTGCTGCTACTGGTCTTATGACATTGATTTCATGGCTGAGGGATATTCCATCGTATGTAAGTACCACACTTTTTTGAACCATTTTTATATTTCCTGGGATATTTAAGGTGTACCCAAGTTGAGGTCCTTGTAAGCAGTGCAGCCCTAAATTTTGGGGTGGCTCTGTCTTATTGATTTTCAGTTTTCCCAAGGTATATTCCCTAGACTGGAAGTGCCCTTGGCTCTGTAGCTCTGTTCTTTACTTGTTTTAGGGAACACAATGCACTCCTCCAGAGAGGCAGTTGGCAATTTACATCCCGCCCATCAGCATAACAAGGCTCCCTGTTCTCCAGGGCCTGTCTTGCCTTTCTGGTTTTTACACATTTTGTGGATGTCCCTTTTGACCGGTGGGAAGTGATACTTCTTTGTAGTGCAGATTTGCATTGCCGCTTGCTTGCTTGGCCAAAAAGGGCGTATGCGTTTTCTCCTGAATATATTCAGGAGAAAACGCATACGCCCTTTTTGGCCAAGTGCATCATTGTCGAAGTTGTTCCCTCTTCCTGTGCTTTAAAGGCGATTCCAACGTACCTCTTGAAATCTGTTTCCTGCTATTCTGCCTCGCATTCAAGTCCGCCTCGTTGCCTTCCCTCAACAGATTTTTGGACGATAGTTGTCCTTTATTACTCTGCCAGTTTGTGAATTGCTGTGCCCCTGAGCTCCATTTTTCAACTCGTTTTTGGTGAGGTGACCGCAAGTCCAAAATTTTGGTTCAGGACCTATACTGGTTCCCAGTGGGTGGCTGAGACTTTGGTTAATTCTTCTTCCTTCCGGGGAATTACAGTGGTATGTGCCGGTCCTAATGTCTAACAGCTACTCTCTCATTGGTTCTCCCTCTTCCCTTTCATCCTCTGCCAAATTGGCAACCTGTGCGAACCAGGAGGATAAAGGGGCTGTCTCTCCAAGTTGGGAGGTTGATAGTAAAACAGATGGAAAGTCAAACCGGAGCACCAGGAGAGGGACTATTCGTTGAGTTTTAGAAACCTTTCGTATTCACAGTGTGTCCGTTCTCTAGGTTTCCCGTACATGTTATAGCTGTAGTAATATTCCCTTCAACCTGGAGAGTTGGGACCCATGAAATGGGTGCCAGGCATTTGTGCTTTAAAGGGTCTGCATTTGCTCACCCAATCTCACCAATCGTCTCAGTCCCAAGTGTCCCTCCTTATGCCGCATCCAGCTGTCATTGTAGATAGGGTCATTCCAGGTTTCATCAGAGACCCTGAAGGAATTGTAAAGAATTTCCCAGTTTTTTTGTTTTGTTTTTGAATTTCCTTTTTATAGTGGGTTTGAGCTGATTCTCGCTGCTATGTTTATGCCAGTCTAGACACACTTGATTCCCTTACGGAGACATATCAATACATAGGTTTTAAGATTCTTACTAGTCAGATATATTCCTCTGCGGGAAATATGGGGTTTCGAGTCCCTTTCACTGAGGAAGGTGTAGGTCTTGTCTATTCCATAGTTGGTTGTTGGAATGGAACCTGTGCTTATATCAAACTCTGGTTTAATGCATCACCCCACCTCTCCTTCCCCCTTAAGCAGGCATAAGAGAGTTTTCTAAATGTGAGACACTGTTCTCTTTCCTAACTCAGTTCAAGTGTAGCCATGTTTACAGGACCTTCATAAGTGATATCTTATGATAAGTTTCTTTTTCTGTGTGACTTATTTCACTTAGAATCATCGTACCTGAATCCACCCATTTTGCTGCTACTGGTCTTATGACATTGATTTCATGGCTGAGGGATATTCCATCGTACGTAAGTACCACAATTTTTTGAACCATTTTTATATTTCCTGGGATATTTAACGTGTACCCAAGTTGAGGTCCTTGTAAGCAGTGCAGCCCTAAATTTTGGGGTGGCTCTGTCTTATTGATTTTCAGTTTTCCCAAGGTATATTCCCTAGACTGGAAGTGCCCTTGGCTCTGTAGCTCTTTTCTTTACTTGTTTTAGGGAACACAATGCACTCCTCCAGAGAGGCAGTTGGCAATTTACATCCCGCCCATCAGCATAGCAAGGCTCCCTGTTCTCCAGGGCCTGTCTTGCCTTTCTGGTTTTTACACATTTTGTGGATATCCCTTTTGACAGGTGGGAAGTGATATTTCTTTGTAGTGCAGATTTGCATTGCCCGCTTTCTTGCTTGACCAAAAAGGGCGTATGCGTTTTCTCCTGAATATATTCAGGAGAAAACGCATACGCCCTTTTTGGCCAAATGCATCATTGTCGAAGTTGGGCCCCACTTCCTGTGCTTGAAAGGCGATTCCAGCGTACCTCTTGAAATTTGTTTCCTGGTATTCTGCCTCGCTTTCAAGTCCGCCTCTTTGCCTTCCCTCAACAGATTTTTGGACGATACTTGTCCTTTATTACTCGGCCAGTTTGTGAATTGCTGTGCCCCTGAGCTCCATTTTTCAACTCGTTTTTGGTGAGCTGACCGCAAGTCCAAAATTTTGGTTCAGGACCTATACTGGTTCCCGGTGGGGGGCTGAGACTTTGGTTAATTCTTCTTCCTGCCGGGAAGTTAGAGTGATATGTGCCAGTCCAAATGCCTAACAGCTACTCGCTCATTGGTTCTCCCTCTTCACTTTCATCCTCTGCCAAATTGGCAACCTGTGCGAACCAGGAGGTTAAAGGGGCTGTCTCTCCAAGTTGGGAGGTTGATAGTAAAGCAGATGGAAAGTCAAACCGGAGCACCAGGAGAGGGACTATTCATTGAGTTTTAGAAACCTTTCGTATTCACAGTGTGTCCGTTCTCTAGGTTTCCCGTACATGTTATAGCTGTAGTAATATTCCCTTCAACCTGGAGAGTTGGGACCCATGGAATGGGTGCCAGGCATTTGTGATTTAAAGGGTCTGCATTTGCTCACCCAATCTCACCAATCCTCTCAGTCCCAAGTGTCCCTCCTTATGCCACATCCAGCTGTCGTTGTAGATAGCGTCATTCCAGGTTTCATCAGAGACCCTGAAGGAATTGTAAAGAATATCCCAATTTTTTTGTTTTGTTTTTGAAATTCCTTTTTATAGTGGGTTTGAGCTGATTCTCGATGCCGTGTTTATGCCAGTCTAGACACTCTTGATTCCCTTACAGAGACATATCAATACATAGGTTTTAAGATTCTTACTAGTCAGAAATATTCCTCTGCGGGAAATATGGGGTTTTGAGTCCCTATCACTGAGGAAGGTGTAGGTCTTGTCTATTCCATAGTTGGTTTTTTGAACGGTACCTGTGCTTATATCAAACTCTGGTTTTATGCATCACCCCACCTCTCCTTCCCCCTTAAGCAGGCATAAGAGTGTTTTCTAAATGTGAGACACACTCCTCTTTCCTAACTCAGTTAAAGTGTAGCCATGTTTACAGGATCTTCATAAGTGATATCTTATGATAAGTTTCTTTTTCTGTGTGACTTATTTCACTTAGAATCATCGTACCTGAATCCACACATTTTGCTGCTACTGGTCTTATGACATTGATTTCATGGCTGAGGGATATTCCATCGTACATAAGCACCACAATTTTTTGAAACATTTTTATATTTCCTGGGATATTTAAGGTGTCCCCAAGTTGAGGTCCTTGTAAGAAGTGCAGCCCTAAATTTTGGGGTGGCTGTGTCTTATTGATTTTCAGTTTTCCCAAGGAATATTCCCTAGACTGGAAGTGCCCTTGGCTCTGTAGCTCTGTTGTTTACTTGTTTTAGGGAACACAATGCACTCCTCCAGAGAGGCAGTTGGCAATTTACATCCCGCCCATCAGCATAACAAGGCTCCCTGTTCTCCAGGGCCTGTTTTGCCTTTCTGGTTTTTACACATTTTGTGGATGTCCCTTTTGACCGGTGGGAAGTGATACTTCTTTGTAGTGCAGATTTGCATTGCCAGCTTGCTTGCTTGGCCAAAAAGGGCGTATGCGTCTTCTCCTGAATATATTCAGGAGAAAACGCGTACACCGTTTTTGGCCAAGTGCATCATTGTCGAAGTTGTGCCCCTCTTCCTGTGCTTTAAAGGCGATTCCAACGTACCTCTTGAAATCTGTTTCCTGCTATTCTGCCTCGCTTTCAAGTCCGCCTCGTTGCCTTTCCTCAACAGATTTTTGGACGATAGTTGTCCTTTATTACTCGGCCAGTTTGTGAATTGCTGTGTCCCTGAGCTCCATATTTCAACTCGTTTTTGGTGAGCTGACCGCAAGTCCAAAATTTTGGTTCAGGACCTATGCTGGTTCCCAATGGGTGGCTGAGACTTTGGTTAATTCTTCTTCCTGCCGGGAAGTAAGAGTGATGTGTGCCCGTCCAAATGCCTAACAGCTACTCTCTCATTGGTTCTCCCTCTTCCCTTTCATCCTCTGCCAAATTGGCAACCTGTGCGAACCAGGAGGTTAAAGGGGCTGTCTCTCCAAGTTGGGAGGTTGATAGTAAAGCAGATGGAAAGTCAAACCGGAGCACCAGGAGAGGGACTATTCGTTGAGTTTTAGAAACCTTTCGTATTCACAGTGTGTCCGTTCTCTAGGTTTCCCGTACATGTTATAACTGTAGTAATATTCCCTTCAACCTGGAGAGTTGGGACCCATGGAATGGGTGCCATGCATTATTGCTTTAAGGGGTCTGCATTTGCTCACACAATCTCAACAATCCTCTCAGTCCCAAGTGTCCAGCCTTATGCCATATCCAGCTGTCGTTGTAGATAGGGTCATTCCAGGTTTCATCAGAGACCCTGAAGGAATTGTAAAGAATTTCCCAGTTTTTTTGTTTTGTTTTTGAAATTCCTTTTTATAGTGGGTTTGAGCTGATTCTCGCTGCCATGTTTATGCCAGTCTAGACACACTTGATTCCCTTACGGAAACATATCAATACATAGGTTTTAAGATTCTTACTAGTCAGATATATTCCTCTGCGGGAAATATGGGGTTTTGAGTCCCTTTCACTGAGGAAGGTGTAGGTCTTGTCTATTCCATAGTTGGTTTTTGGAACGGTACCTGTGCTTATATCAAACTCTGATTTTATGCATCACCCCACCTCTCCTTTCCCTTAAGCAGGCATAAGAGTGTTTTCTAAATGTGAGACACTGTTCTATTTCCTAACTCATTTCAAGTGTAGCCATGTTTACAGGATCTTCATAAGTGATATCTTATGATAAGTTTCTTTTTCTGTGTGACTTATTTCATTTAGAATCATCGTACCTGAATCCACCCATTTTGCTGCTACTGGTCTTATGACATTGATTTCATGGCTGAGGGATATTCCATCCTACGTAAGTACCACAATTTTTTGAACCATTTTTATATTTCCTGGGATATTTAAGGTGTACCCAAGTTGAGGTCCTTGTAAGCAGTTCAGCCCTAAATTTTGGGGTGGCTCTGTCTTATTGATTTTCAGTTTACCCAAGGTATATTCCCTAGACTGGAAGTGCCCTTGGCTCTGTAGCTCTGTTCTTTACTTGTTTTAGGGAACACAATGTACTCCTCCAGAGAGGCAGTTGGCAATTTACATCCCACCCATCAGCATAACAAGGCTCCCTGTTCTCCACGGCCTGTCTTGCCTTTCTGGTTTTTACACATTTTGTGGATGTCCATTTTGACCGGTGGGAAGTGATACTTCTTTGTAGTGCAGATTTGCATTGCCCGCTTGCTTGCTTGGCCAAAAAGGGCGTATGCGTTTTCTCCTGAATATATTCAGGAGAAAACGCATACGCCCTTTTTGGCCAAGTGCATCATTGTCGAAGTTGTGCCCCTCTTCCTGTGCTTTAAAGGCGATTCCAACGTACCTCTTGAAATCTGTTTCCTGATATTCTGCCTCGCTTTCAAGTCCGCCTCGTTGCCTTCCCTCAACAGAATTTTGGACGATAGTTGTCCTTTATTAATTGGCCAGTTTGTGAATTGCTGTGCCCCTGAGCTCCATTTTTCAACTCGTTTTTGGTGAGCTGACCGCAAGTCCAAAATTTTGGTTCAGGACCTATACTGGTTCCCAGTGGGTGGCTGAGACTTTGGTTAATTCTTCTTCCTGCCGGGAATTTACAGTGATATGTCCCGTCCAAATGCCCAACAGCTACTCTCTCATTGGTTCTCCCTCTTCGCTTTCAACCTCTGCCAAATTGGCAACCTGTGTGAACCAGGATGTTAAAGGGGCTGTCGTTCCAAGTTAGGAGGTTGATAGTAAAGCGGATGGAAAGTCAAACCGGAGCACCAGGAGAGGGACTATTCGTTGAAATTTTAGAAACCTTTCGTATTCACAGTGTGTCCGTTCTCTAGGTTTCCCGTACATGTTATAGCTCTAGTAATATTCCCTTCAACCTGGAGAGTTGGGACCCATGGAATGGGTGCCAGGCATTTGTGCTTTAACTGGTCTGCATTTGCTCACCCAATCTCACCAATCGTCTCAGTCCCAAGTGTCGCTCCTTATGCCAAATCCAGCTGTCGTTTTAGATAGGGTGATTCCAGGTTTCATCAGAGACCCTGAAGGAATTGTAAAGAATTTCCCAGTTTTTTTGTTTTGTTTTTGAAATTCCTTTTTAGAGTGGGTTTGAGCTGATTCTCGCTGCCATGTTTATGCCAGTCTAGACACACTTGATTCTCTTACGGAGACATATCAATACATAGGTTTTAAGATTCCTACTAGTCAGATATGTTCCTCTGCGGGAAATATAGGGTTTTGAGTCCCTTTCACTGAGGAAGGTGTAGGTCTTGTCTATTCCATAGTTGGTTTTTGTAACGGTACCTGTGCTTATATCAAACTCTGGTTTTATGCATCACCCCACCTCTCCTTCCCCCTTAAGCAGGCATAAGAGTGTTTTCTAAATGTGAGACACTGTTCTCTTTCCTAACTCAGTTCAAGTGTAGCAATGTTTACAGCATCTTCATAAGTGATATCTTATGATAAGTTTCTTTTTCTGTGTGACTTATTTCACTTAGAATCATCGTACCTGAATCCACCCATTTTGCTGCTACTGGTCTTATGACATTGATTTCATGGCTGAGGGATATTCCATCGTACGTAAGTACCACAATTTTTTGAACCATTTTTATATTTCCTGGGATATTTAAGCTGTACCCAAGTTGAGGTCCTTGTAAGCAGTGCAGCCCTAAATTTTGGGGTGGCTCTGTCTTATTGATTTTCAGTTTTCCCAAGGTATATTCCCTAGACTGGAAGTGCCCTTGGCTCTGTAGCTCTGTTCTTTACTTGTTTTAGGGAACACAATGTACTCCTCCAGAGAGGCAGTTGGCAATTTACATGCCGCCCATCAGCACAACAAGGCTCCCTGTTCTCCAGGGCCTGTCTTGCCTTTCTGGTTTTTACACATTTTGTGGATGTCCCTTTTGACCGGTGGGAAGTGATACTTCTTTGTAGTGCAGATTTGCATTGCCCGCTTGCTTGCTTGGCCAAAAATGGTGTATGCGTTTTCTCCTGAATATATTAAGGAGAATACGCATACACCCTTTTTAGCAAAGTGCATCATTGTCGAAGTTTTGCCCCTCTTCCTGTGTTTTAAAGGCGATTCCAACGTACCTCTTGAAATGTGTTTCCTGCTATTCTGCCTCGCTTTCAAGTCCGCCTCGTTGCCTTCCCTCAACAGGTTTTTGGACGGTACTTGTCCTTTATTACTTGGCCAGTTTGTTAATTGCTGTGCCCCTGAGCTCCATTTTTCAACTCGTTTTTTTGTGAGCTGACCGCAAGTCCAAAATTTTGGTTCAGGACCTATGCTGGTTCCCGGTGGGTGGCTGAGACTTTGGTTAATTCTTCTTCCTGCCGGGAAATTAGAGTGATATGTGCCCGTCCAAATGCCTAACATCTACTCTCTCATTGGTTCTCCCTCTTCCCTTTCATCCTCTGCCAAATTGGAAACCTGTGCGAACCAGGAGGTTAAAGGGGCTGTCTCTCCAAGTTGGGAGGTTGATAGTAAAGCGAATGGAAAGTCAAACCGGAGCACCAGGAGAGGGACTATTCGTTGAGTTTTAGAAACCTTTCGTATTCACAGTGTGTCTGTTCTCTAGGTTTCCCGTACATGTTATAACTGTAGTAATATTACCTTCAACCTGGAGAGTTGGGACCCATGGAATGGGTGCCATGCATTATTGCTTTAAAGGGTCTGCATTTGCTCACCCAATCTCACCAATCCTCTCAGTCCCAAGTGTCCAGCCTTATGCCACATCCAGCTGTCGTTGTAGATAGGGTCTTTCCAGGTTTCATCAGAGACCCTGAAGGAATTGTAAAGAATTTCCCAGTTTTTTTGTTTTGTTTTTGAAATTCCTTTTTATAGTGGGTTTGAGCTGATTCTCGCTGCCATGTTTATGCCAGTCTAGACACACTTGATTCCCTTACGGAGAAATATCAATACATAGGTTTTAAGATTCTTACAAGTCAGATATATTCCTCTGCGGGAAATATGGGGTTTTGAGTCCCTTTCACTGAGGAAGGCGTAGGTCTTGTCTATTCCATAGTTGGTTTTTGGAACGGTACCTGTGCTTATATCAAACTCTGGTTTTATGCATCACCCCACCTCTCCTTTCCCTTAAGCAGGCATAAGAGTGTTTTCTAAATGTGAGACACTGTTCTATTTCCTAACTCAGTTCAAGTGTAGCCATGTTTACAGGATCTTCATAAGTGATATCTTATGATAAGTTTCTTTTTCTGTGTGACTTATTTCACTTAGAATCATCGTACCTGAATCCACCCATTTTGCTGCTACTGGTATTATGACATTGATTTCATGGCTGAGGGATATTCCATCGTACGTAAGTACCACAATTTTTTGAACCATTTTTATATTTCCTGGGATATTTAAGGTGTACCCAAGTTGAGGTCCTTGTAAGCAGTGCAGCCCTAAATTTTGGGGTGGCTCTGCCTTATTGATTTTCAGTTTTCCCAAGATATATTCCCTAGACTGGAAGTGCCCTTGGCTCTGTAGCTCTGTTCTTTACTTGTTTTAGGGAACACAATGCACTCCTCCAGAGAGGCAGTTGGCAATTTACATCCCGCCCATCAGCATAACAAGGCTCCCTGTTCTCCAGGGACTGTCTTGCCTTTCTGGTTTTTACACATTTTTGTGGATGTCCCTTTTGACCGGTGGGAAGTGATAATTCTTTGTAGTGCAGATTTGCATTGCCCGCTTGCTTGCTTGGCCAAAAAGGGCGTATGCGTTTTCTCCTGAATATATTCAGGAGAAAACGCATACGCCCTTTTTGGCCAAGTCATCATTGTCGATGTTGGGCCCCTGTTCCTGTGCTTTAAAGGCGATTCCAACGTACCTCTTGAAATCTGTTTCCTGCTATTCTGCCTCGCTTTCAAGTCCGCCTCGTTGCCTTCCCTCAACAGATTTTTGGACGATAGTTGTCCTTTATTACTCGGCCAGTTTTTGAATTGCTGTGCCCCTGAGCTCCATTTTTCAACTCGTTTTTCGTGAGCTGACCGCAAGTCCAAAATTTTGGTTCAGGACCTATACTGGTTCCCGGTGGGTGGCTGAGACTTTGGTTAATTCTTCTTCCTGCCGGAAATTAGAGTGATATGTGCCCGTCCAAATGCCTAACAGGTACTCTCTCATTGGTTCTCCCTCTTCCCTTTCATCCTCTGCCAAATTGGCAACCTGTGCCAACCAGGAGGTTAAAGGGGCTGTCTCTCCAAGTTGGGAGGTTGATAGTAAAGCAGATGGAAAGTCAAACCGGAGCACCAGGAGAGGGACTATTCGTTGAGTTTTAGAAACCTTGCGTATTCACAGTGTGTCCGTTCTCTAGGTTTCCCGTATATGTTATAGCAGTAGTAATATTCTCTTCAACCTGGAGAGTTGGTACCCATGGAATGGATGCCAGGCATTTGTGCTTTAAAGGGTCTGCATTTGCTCACCCAATCTCACCAATCGTCTCAGTCCCAAGTGTCGCTCCTTATGCCAAATCCAGCTGTCGTTTTAGATAGGGTGATTCCAGGTTTCATCAGAGACCCTGAAGGAATTGTAAAGAATTTCCCAGTTTTTTTGTTTTGTTTTTGAAATTCCTTTTTAGAGTGGGTTTGAGCTGATTCTCGCTGCCATGTTTATGCCAGTCTAGACACACTTGATTCTCTTACGGAGACATATCAATACATAGGTTTTAAGATTCCTACTAGTCAGATATGTTCCTCTGCGGGAAATATAGGGTTTTGAGTCCCTTTCACTGAGGAAGGTGTAGGTCTTGTCTATTCCATAGTTGGTTTTTGTAACGGTACCTGTGCTTATATCAAACTCTGGTTTTATGCATCACCCCACCTCTCCTTCCCCCTTAAGCAGGCATAAGAGTGTTTTCTAAATGTGAGACACTGTTCTCTTTCCTAACTCAGTTCAAGTGTAGCAATGTTTACAGCATCTTCATAAGTGATATCTTATGATAAGTTTCTTTTTCTGTGTGACTTATTTCACTTAGAATCATCGTACCTGAATCCACCCATTTTGCTGCTACTGGTCTTATGACATTGATTTCATGGCTGAGGGATATTCCATCGTACGTAAGTACCACAATTTTTTGAACCATTTTTATATTTCCTGGGATATTTAAGCTGTACCCAAGTTGAGGTCCTTGTAAGCAGTGCAGCCCTAAATTTTGGGGTGGCTCTGTCTTATTGATTTTCAGTTTTCCCAAGGTATATTCCCTAGACTGGAAGTGCCCTTGGCTCTGTAGCTCTGTTCTTTACTTGTTTTAGGGAACACAATGTACTCCTCCAGAGAGGCAGTTGGCAATTTACATGCCGCCCATCAGCACAACAAGGCTCCCTGTTCTCCAGGGCCTGTCTTGCCTTTCTGGTTTTTACACATTTTGTGGATGTCCCTTTTGACCGGTGGGAAGTGATACTTCTTTGTAGTGCAGATTTGCATTGCCCGCTTGCTTGCTTGGCCAAAAATGGTGTATGCGTTTTCTCCTGAATATATTAAGGAGAATACGCATACACCCTTTTTAGCAAAGTGCATCATTGTCGAAGTTTTGCCCCTCTTCCTGTGTTTTAAAGGCGATTCCAACGTACCTCTTGAAATGTGTTTCCTGCTATTCTGCCTCGCTTTCAAGTCCGCCTCGTTGCCTTCCCTCAACAGGTTTTTGGACGGTACTTGTCCTTTATTACTTGGCCAGTTTGTTAATTGCTGTGCCCCTGAGCTCCATTTTTCAACTCGTTTTTTTGTGAGCTGACCGCAAGTCCAAAATTTTGGTTCAGGACCTATGCTGGTTCCCGGTGGGTGGCTGAGACTTTGGTTAATTCTTCTTCCTGCCGGGAAATTAGAGTGATATGTGCCCGTCCAAATGCCTAACATCTACTCTCTCATTGGTTCTCCCTCTTCCCTTTCATCCTCTGCCAAATTGGAAACCTGTGCGAACCAGGAGGTTAAAGGGGCTGTCTCTCCAAGTTGGGAGGTTGATAGTAAAGCGAATGGAAAGTCAAACCGGAGCACCAGGAGAGGGACTATTCGTTGAGTTTTAGAAACCTTTCGTATTCACAGTGTGTCTGTTCTCTAGGTTTCCCGTACATGTTATAACTGTAGTAATATTACCTTCAACCTGGAGAGTTGGGACCCATGGAATGGGTGCCATGCATTATTGCTTTAAAGGGTCTGCATTTGCTCACCCAATCTCACCAATCCTCTCAGTCCCAAGTGTCCAGCCTTATGCCACATCCAGCTGTCGTTGTAGATAGGGTCTTTCCAGGTTTCATCAGAGACCCTGAAGGAATTGTAAAGAATTTCCCAGTTTTTTTGTTTTGTTTTTGAAATTCCTTTTTATAGTGGGTTTGAGCTGATTCTCGCTGCCATGTTTATGCCAGTCTAGACACACTTGATTCCCTTACGGAGAAATATCAATACATAGGTTTTAAGATTCTTACAAGTCAGATATATTCCTCTGCGGGAAATATGGGGTTTTGAGTCCCTTTCACTGAGGAAGGCGTAGGTCTTGTCTATTCCATAGTTGGTTTTTGGAACGGTACCTGTGCTTATATCAAACTCTGGTTTTATGCATCACCCCACCTCTCCTTTCCCTTAAGCAGGCATAAGAGTGTTTTCTAAATGTGAGACACTGTTCTATTTCCTAACTCAGTTCAAGTGTAGCCATGTTTACAGGATCTTCATAAGTGATATCTTATGATAAGTTTCTTTTTCTGTGTGACTTATTTCACTTAGAATCATCGTACCTGAATCCACCCATTTTGCTGCTACTGGTCTTATGACATTGATTTCATGGCTGAGGGATATTCCATCGTACGTAAGTACCACAATTTTTTGAACCATTTTTATATTTCCTGGGATATTTAAGGTGTACCCAAGTTGAGGTCCTTGTAAGCAGTGCAGCCCTAAATTTTGGGGTGGCTCTGCCTTATTGATTTTCAGTTTTCCCAAGATATATTCCCTAGACTGGAAGTGCCCTTGGCTCTGTAGCTCTGTTCTTTACTTGTTTTAGGGAACACAATGCACTCCTCCAGAGAGGCAGTTGGCAATTTACATCCCGCCCATCAGCATAACAAGGCTCCCTGTTCTCCAGGGACTGTCTTGCCTTTCTGGTTTTTACACATTTTTGTGGATGTCCCTTTTGACCGGTGGGAAGTGATAATTCTTTGTAGTGCAGATTTGCATTGCCCGCTTGCTTGCTTGGCCAAAAAGGGCGTATGCGTTTTCTCCTGAATATATTCAGGAGAAAACGCATACGCCCTTTTTGGCCAAGTCATCATTGTCGATGTTGGGCCCCTGTTCCTGTGCTTTAAAGGCGATTCCAACGTACCTCTTGAAATCTGTTTCCTGCTATTCTGCCTCGCTTTCAAGTCCGCCTCGTTGCCTTCCCTCAACAGATTTTTGGACGATAGTTGTCCTTTATTACTCGGCCAGTTTTTGAATTGCTGTGCCCCTGAGCTCCATTTTTCAACTCGTTTTTCGTGAGCTGACCGCAAGTCCAAAATTTTGGTTCAGGACCTATACTGGTTCCCGGTGGGTGGCTGAGACTTTGGTTAATTCTTCTTCCTGCCGGAAATTAGAGTGATATGTGCCCGTCCAAATGCCTAACAGGTACTCTCTCATTGGTTCTCCCTCTTCCCTTTCATCCTCTGCCAAATTGGCAACCTGTGCCAACCAGGAGGTTAAAGGGGCTGTCTCTCCAAGTTGGGAGGTTGATAGTAAAGCAGATGGAAAGTCAAACCGGAGCACCAGGAGAGGGACTATTCGTTGAGTTTTAGAAACCTTGCGTATTCACAGTGTGTCCGTTCTCTAGGTTTCCCGTATATGTTATAGCAGTAGTAATATTCTCTTCAACCTGGAGAGTTGGTACCCATGGAATGGATGCCAGGCATTTGTGCTTTAAAGGGTCTGCATTTGCTCACCCAATCTCACCAATCGTCTCAGTCCCAAGTGTCCCTCCTTATGCCACATCCAGCTGTCGTTGTAGATAGGGTCATTCCAGGTTTCATCAGAGACCTTGAAGGAATTGTAAAGAATTTCCCAGTTTTTTTGTTTTGTTTTTGAAATTCCTTTTTATAGTGGGGTTGAGCTGATTCTCGCTGCCATGTTTATGCCAGTCTAGACACACTTGATTCCCTTACGGAGACATATCAATACATAGGTTTTAAGATTCTTACTAGTCAGATATATTCCTCTGCAGGAAATATGGTGTTTTGAGTCCCTTTCACTGAGGAAGGTGTAGGTCTTGTCTATTCCATAGTTGGTTTTTGGAACGGTACCTGTGCTTATATCAAACTCTGGTTTTATGCATCACCCCACCTCTCCTTTCCCTTAAGCAGGCATAAGAGTGTTTTCTAAATGTGAGACACTGTTCTATTTCCTAACTCAGTTCAAGTGTAGCCATGTTTACAGGATCTTCATAAGTGATATCTTATGATAAGTTTCTTTTTCTGTGTGACTTATTTCACTTAGAATCATCGTACCTGAATCCACCCATTTTGCTGCTACTGGTCTTATGACTTTGATTTCATGGCTGAGGGATAATCCATCGTACGTAAGTACCACAATTTTTTGAACCATTTTTATATTTCCTGGGATATTTAGGCTGAACCCATGTTGAGGTCCTTGTAAGCAGTGCAGCCCTAAATTTTGGGGTGGCTGTGTCTTATTGATTTTCAGTTTTTCCAAGGTATATTCCCTAGACTGGAAGTGTCCTTGGCTCTGTAGCTCTGTTCTTTACTTGTTTTAGGGAACACAATGTACTCCTCCAGAGAGGCAGTTGGCAATTTACATCCCGCCCATCAGCATAACAAGGCTCCCTGTTCTCCAGGGCCTGTCTTGCCTTTCTGGTTTTTACACATTTTGTGGATGTCCCTTTTGACCAGTGGGAAGTGATACTTCTTTGTAGTGCAGATTTGCATTGCCCGCTTGCATGCTTGGCCAAAAAGGGCGTATGCGTTTTCTCCTGAATATATTCAGGAGAAAACGCACACGCCCTTTTTGGCCAAGTGCATCATTGTCGAAGTTGTGCCCCTCTTCCTGTGCTTTAAAGGCGATTCCAACGTACCTCTTGAAATCTGTTTCCTGCTATTCTGCCTCGCTTTCAAGTCCGCCTCGTTGCCTTCCCTCAACAGATTTTTGGACGATAGTTGTCCTTTATTACTCGGCCAGTTTGTGAATTGCTGTGCCCCTGAGCTCCAATTTTCAACTCGTTTTTGGTGAGCTGACCGCAAGTCCAAAATTTTGGTTCAGGACCTGTACTGGTTCCCAGTGGGGGGCTGAGACTTTGGTTAATTCTTCTTCCTGCCGAGAAATTAAAGTGATATGTTCCCCTCCAAATGCCTAACAGCTACTCTCTCATTGGTTCTCCCTATTCCCTTTCATCCTCTGCCAAATTGGTAACCTGTGCGAACCGGGAGGTTAATGGGGCTGTCTCTCCAAGTTGGTAGTTTGATAGTAAAGCAGATGGAAAGTCAAACTGGAGCACCAGGAGAGGGACTATTCGTTGAGTTTTAGAAACCTTTCGTATTCACAGTGTGTCCGTTCTCTAGGTTTCCGGTACATGTTATAGCTGTAGTAATATTCCCTTCAACCTGGAGATTTGGGACTCATGGAATGGGTGCCAGGCATTTGTGCTTTAAAGGGTCTGCATTTGCTCACCCATTCTCACCAATCGTCTCAGTCCCAAGTGTCCTTTCTTATGCCACATCCAGCTGTCGTTGTAGATAGGGTCATTCCAGGTTTCATCAGAGACCCTGAAGGAATTGTAAAGAATTTCCCAGTTTTTTTGTTTTGTTTTTGAAATTCCTTTTTATAGTGGGGTTGAGCTGATTCTCGCTGCCATGGTTATGCCAGTCTAGACACACTTGATTCCCTTACGGAGACATAGCAATACATAGGTTTTAAGATTCTTACAAGTCAGATATATTCCTCTGCGGGAAATATGGGGTTTTGAGTCCCTTTCACTGAGGAAGGTGTAGGTCTTGTCTATTCCATAGTTGGTTTTTGGAACGGTACCTGTGCTTATATCAAACTCTGGTTTTATGCATCACCCCACCTCTCTTTTCCCTTAAGCAGGCATAAGAGTGTTTTCTAAATGTGAGACACTGTTCTCTTTCCTAACTCAGTTCAAGTGTAGCCATGTTTACAGGATCTTCATAAGTGATATCTTATGATAAGTTTCTTTTTCTGTGTGACTTATTTCACTTAGAATCATCGTACCTGAATCCACCCATTTTGCTGCTACTGGTCTTATGACATTGATTTCATGGCTGAGGGATATTCCATCGTACGTAAGTACCACAATTTTTTGAATCATTTTTATATTTCCTGGGATATTTAAGGTGTACCCAAGTTGAGGTCCTTGTAAGCAGTGCAGCCCTAAATTTTGGGGTGGCTCTGTCTTATTGATTTTCAGGTTTCCCAAGGTATATTCCCTAGACTGGAAGTGCCCTTGGCTCTGTAGCTCTGTTGTTTACTTGTTTTAGGGAACACAATGCACTCCTCCAGAGAGGCAGTTGGCAATTTACATCCCGCCCATCAGCATAACAATGTTCCCTCTTCTCCATGGCCTGTCTTGCCTTTCTGGTTTTTACACATTTTGTGGATGTCCCTTTTGACCGGTGGGAAGTGATACTTCTTTGTAGTGCAGAT
This sequence comes from Hyperoodon ampullatus, assembly GCF_949752795.1. Classification (NCBI taxonomy): domain Eukaryota; kingdom Metazoa; phylum Chordata; class Mammalia; order Artiodactyla; family Ziphiidae; genus Hyperoodon; species Hyperoodon ampullatus. Next base: position 418,178 of record NW_027640676.1, on the reverse strand, counting down.
TTGCATTGCCCGCTTGTTTGCTTGGCCAAAAAGGGCGTATGCGTTTTCTCCTGAATATATTCAGGAGAAAACGCATACGCCCTTTTTGGCCAAGTGCATCATTGTCGAAGTTGTGCCCCTCTTCCTGTGCTTTAAAGGCGATTCCAACGTACCTCTTGAAATCTGGTTCCTGCTATTCTGCCCCGCTTTCAAGTCTGCCGCGTTTCCTTCCCTCAACAGATTTTTGGACAATAGTTGTCCTTTATTACTCGGCCAGTTTGTGAATTGCTGTGCCCCTGAGCTCCATTTTTCAACTCGTTTTTGGTGAGCTGACAGCAAGTCCAAAATTTTGGTTCAGGACCTATGCTGGTTCCCGGTGGGTGGCTGAGACTTTGGTTAATTCTTCTTCCTGCTGGGAAATTACAGTGATATGTGCCCGTCCAAATGCCTAACAGCTACTCTCTCATTGGTTCTCCCTCTTCCCTTTCATCCTCTGCCAAATTGGCAACCTGTGCGAACCAGGAGGTTAAAGGGGCTGTCTCTCCAAGTTGGGAGGTTGATAGTAAAGCAGATGGAAAGTCAAACCGGAGCACCAGGAGAGGGACTATTCGTTGAGTTTTAGAAACCTTTCGTATTCACAGTGTGTCCGTTCTCTAGGTTTCCCGTACATGTTATAGCTGTAGTAATATTCCCTTCAACCTGGAGAGTTGGTACCCATGGAATGGGTGCCAGGCATTTGTGCTTTAAAGGGTCTGCATTTGCTCACCCATTCTCACCAATCGTCTCAGTCCCAAGTGTCCTTTCTTATGCCACATCCAGCTGTCGTTGTAGATAGGGTCATTCCAGGTTTCATCAGAGACCCTGAAGGAATTGTAAAGAATTTCCCAGTTTTTTTGTTTTGTTTTTGCAATTCCTTTTTATAGTGGGTTTGAGCTGATTCTCGCTGCCATGTTTATGCCAGTCTAGACACACTTGATTCCCTTACGGAGACATATCAATACATAGGTTTTAAGATTCTTACTAGTCAGATATATTCCTTAGCGGGAAATATGGGGTTTTGAGTCCCTTTCACTGAGGAAGGTGTAGGTCTTGTCTATTCCATAGTTGGTTTTTGTAACGGTACCTGTGCTTATATCAAACTCTGGTTTTTTGCATCACCCCACCTCTCTTTTCCCTTAAGCAGGCATAAGAGTGTTTACTAAATGTGAGACACTGTTCTCTTTCCTAACTCAGTTCAAGTGTAGCCATGTTTACAGGATCTTCATAAGTGACATCTTATGATAAGTTTCTTTTTCTGTGTAACTTATTTCACTTAGAATCATCGTACCTGAATCCACCCATTTTGCTGCTACTGGTCTTATGACATTGATTTCAGGGCTGAGGGATATTCCATCGTACGTAAGTACCACAATTTTTTGAACCATTTTTATATTTCCTGGGATATTTAAGGTGTACCCAATTTGAAGTCCTTGTAAGCAGTGCAGCCCTAAATTTTGGGGTGGCTCTGTCGTATAGATTTTCAGTTTTCCCAAGGTATATTCCCTAGACTGGAAGTGCCCTTGGCTCTGTAGCTCTGTTGTTTACTTGTTTTAGGGAACACAATGCACTCCTCCAGAGAGGCAGTTGGCAATTTACATCCCGCCCATCAGCATAACAAGGCTCCCTGTTCTCCAGGGCCTGTCTTGCCTTTCTGGTTTTTACACATTTTGTGGATGTCCCTTTTGACCGGTGGGAAGTGATACTTCTTTGTAGGGCAGATTTGCATTGCCCGCTTGCTTGCTTGGCCAAAAAGGGCGTATGCATTTTCTCCTGAATATATTCAGGAGAAAACGCATATGCCCTTTATGGCCAAGTGCATCATTGTCGAAGTTGTGCCCCTCTTCCTGTGCTTTAAAGGCGATTCCAACGTACCTCTTGAAATCTGTTTCCTGCTATTCTGCCTCGCTTTCAAGTCCGCCTCGTTGCCTTCCCTCAACAGATTTTTGGACGATAGTTGTCCTTTATTACTCGGCCAGTTTGTGAATTGCTGTGCCCCTGAGCTCCATTTTTCAACTCGTTTTTGGTGAGCTGAACGCAAGTCCAAAATTTTGGTTCAGGACCTATACTGGTTCCCGGTGGGTGGCTGAGACTTTGGTTAATTCTTCTTCCTGCCGGGAAATTACAGTGATATGTGCCCGTCCAAATGCCTAACAGCTACTCTCTCATTGGTTCTCCCTCTTCCCTTTCATCCTCTGCAAAATTGGCAACCTGTGCGAACCAGGAGGTTAAAGGGGCTGTCTCTCCAAGTTGGGAGGTTGATAGTAAAGCAGATGGAAAGTCAAACCGGAGCACCAGGAGAGGGACTATACATTGATTTTTAGAAACCTTTCGTATTCACAGTGTGTCCGTTCTCTAGGTTTCCCGTACATGTTATAACTGTAGTAATATTCCCTTCAACCTGGAGAGTTGGGACACATGGAATGGGTGCCATGCATTATTGCTTTAAAGGGTCTGCATTTGCTCACCCACTCTCACCAATCCTCTCAGTCCCAAGTGTCCAGCCTTATGCCACATCCAGCTGTCGTTGTAGATAGGGTCATTCCAGGTTTCATCAGAGACCCTGAAAGAATTGTAAAGAATTTCCCAGTTTTTTTTTTTTGTTTTTGAAATTCCTTTTTATAGTGGGTTTGAGCTGATTCTCGCTGCCATGTTTATGCCAGTCTAGACACACTTGATTCCCTTACGGAGACATATCAATACATAGGTTTTAAGATTCTTACTAGTCAGATATATTCCTCTGCGGGAAATATGGGGTTTTGAGTCCCTTTCACTGGGGAAGGAGTAGGTCTTGTCTATTCCATAGTTGGTTTTTGGAACGGTACCTGTACTTATATCAAACTCTGGTTTTATGCATCACCCCACCTCTCCTTCCCCCTTAAGGAGGCATCAGAGTGTTTTCTAAATGTGAGACACTGTTCTCTTTCCTTACTCAGTTCAAGTGAAGCCATGTTTACAGGATCTGCATAAGTGATATCTTATGATAAGTTTCTTTTTCTGTGTGACTTATTTCACTTAGAATCATCGTACCTGAATCCACCCATTTTGCTGCTACTGGTCTTATGACATTGATTTCATGGCTGAGGGATATTCCATCGTACGTAAGTACCACAATTTTTTGAACCATTTTTATATTTCCTGGGATATTTAAGGTGTACCCAAGTTGAGGTCCTTGTAAGCTGTGCAGCCCTAAATTTTGGGGTGGCTCTGTCTTATTGATTTTCAGGTTTCCCAAGGTATATTCCCTAGACTGGAAGTGCCCTTGGCTCTGTAGCTCTGCTGTTTACTTGTTTTAGGGAACACAATGCACTCCTCCAGAGAGGCAGTTGGCAATTTTCATCCCGCCCATCAGCATAACAATGTTCCCTGTTCTCCAGGGCCTGTCTTGCCTTTCTGGTTTTTACACATTTTGTGGATGTCCCTTTTGACCTGTGGGAAGTGATACTTCTTTGTAGTGCAGATTTGCATTGCCCGCTTGTTTGCTTGGCCAAAAAGGGCGTATGCGTTTTCTCCTGAATATATTCAGGAGAAAACGCATACGCCCTTTTTGGCCAATTGCATCATTGTCGAAGTTGTGCCCCTCTTCCTGTGTTTTAAAGGCGATTCCAACGTACCTCTTGAAATCTGTTTCCTGCTATTCTGCCTCGCTTTCAAGTCTGCCTCGTTGCCTTCCCTCAACAGATTTTTGGACGATAGTTGTCCTTTATTACTCGGCCAGTTTGTGAATTGCTGTGCCCCTGAGCTCCATTTTTCAACTCGTTTTTGGTGAGCTGACCGCAAGTCCGAAATTTTGGTTCAGGACCTATGCTGGTTCCCGGTGGGTGGCTGAGACTTGGGTTAATTCTTCTTCCTGCCGGGAAATTACAGTGATATGTGCCCGTCCAAATGCCTAACAGCTACTCTCTCATTGGTTGTCCCTCTTCCCTTTCATCCTCTGCCAATTTGGCAACCTGTGCGAACCAGGATGTTAAAGGGGCTGTCTCTCCAAGTTGGGAGGTTGATAGTAAAGCAGATGGAAAGTCAAACCGGAGCACCAGGAGAGGGACTATTCGTTGAGTTTTAGAAACCTTTCGTATTCACAGTGTGTCCGTTCTCTAGGTTTCCCGCCCATGTTATAGCTGTAGTAATATTCCCTTCAACCAGGAGAGTTGGGACCCATGGAATGGGTGCCAGGCATTTGTGCTTTAAAGGGTCTGCATTTGCTCACCCAATCTCACCCATCGTCTCAGTCCCAAGTGTCCCTCCTTATGCCACATCCAGCTATCATTGTAGATAGGGTCATTCCAGGTTTCATCAGAGACCCTGAAGGAATTGAAAAGAATTTCCCAGTTTTTTTTTTTTTTTTTTTTTTTTTTTTGCGGTATGCGGGCCTCTCACTGTTGTGGCCTCTCCCGTTGCGGAGCACAGGCTCTGGACGCGCAGGCTCAGCGGCCATGGCTCACGGGCCCAGCCGCTCCGCGGCATGTGGGATCTTCCCGGATCGGGGCACGAACCCATGTCCCCTGCATCGGCAGGCGGACTCTCAACCACTGCGCCACCAGGGAAGCCCCCAGTTTTTTGTTTTGTTTTGAAATTCCTTTTTATAGTGGGTTTGAGCTGATTCTCGCTGCCATGTTTATGCCAGTCTAGACACACTTGACTCCCTTACGGAGACATATCAATACATAGGTTTTAAGATTCTTACTAGTCAGATATATTCCTCTGCGGGAAATATGGGATTTGAGTCCCTTTCACTGCGGAAGGTGTAGGTCTTGTCTATTCTATAGTTGGTTTTTGGAACAGTACCTGTGCTTATATCAAACTCTGGTTTTATGCATCACCCCACCTCTCCTTCCCCCTTAAGCAGGCATAGGAGTGTTTTCTAAATGTGAGACACTGTTCTCTTTCCTAACTCAGTTCAAGTGTAGCCATGTTTACAGGATCTTCATAAGTGATATCTTATGATAAGTTTCTTTTTCTGTGTGACTTATTTCACTTAGAATCATCGTACCTGAATCCACCCATTTTGCTGCTACTGGTCTTATGACATTGATTTCATGGCTGAGGGATATTCCATCGTACGTAAGTACCACAATTTTTTGAACCATTTTTATATTTCCTGGGATATTTAAGGTGTACCCAAGTTGAGGTCTTTGTAAGCAGTGCAGCCCTAAATTTTGGGGTGGCTCTGTCTTATTGATTTTCAGGTTTCCCAAGGTATATTCCCTAGACTGGAAGTGCCCTTGGCTCTGTAGCTCTGTTGTTTACTTGTTTTAGGGAACACAATGCACTCCTCCAGAGAGGCAGTTGTCAATTTACATCCCGCCCATCAGCATTACAATGTTCCCTGTTCTCCAGGGCCTGTCTTGCCTTTCTGGTTTTTACACATTTTGTGGATGTCCCTTTTGACCGGTGGGAAGTGATACTTCTTTGTAGTGCAGATTTGCATTGCCCGCTTGCTTGCTTGGCCAAAAAGGGCGTATGCGTTTTCTCCTGAATATATTCAGGGGAAAACGCATATGCCCTTTTTGGCCAAGTGCATCATTGTCGAAGTTGTGCCCCTCTTCCTGTGCTTTAAAGGCGATTCCAACGTACCTCTTGAAATCTGTTTCCTGCTATTCTGCCTGGCTTTCAAGTCTGCCTCGTTGCCTTCCCTCAACAGATTTTTGGACGATAGTTGTCCTTTATTACTCGGTCAGTTTGTGAATTGCTGTGCCCCTGAGCTCCATTTTTCAACTCGTTTTTGGTGAGCTGACCGCAAGTCCAAAATTTTGGTTCAGGACCTATGCTGGTTCCCTGTGGGGGTCTGAGACTTTGGTTAATTATTCTTCCTGCCGGAAATTAAAGTGATATGTGCCCGTTCAAATGCCTAACAGCTACTCTCTCATTGGTTCTCCCTCTTCCCTTTCATCCTCTGCCAATTTGGCAACCTGTGCGAACCAGGAGGTTAAAGGGGCTGTCTCTCCAAGTTGGGAGGTTGATAGTAAAGCAGGTGGAAAGTCAAACCGGAGCACCAGGAGAGGGACTATTCGTTGAGTTTTAGAAACCTTTCGTATTCACAGTGTGTCCGTTCTCTAGGTTTCCCGTACATGTTATAGCTGTAGTAATATTCCCTTCAACCAGGAGAGTTGGTACCCATGGAATGGGTGCCAGGCATTTGTGCTTTAAATGGTCTGCATTTGCTCACCCAATCTCACCCATCGTCTCAGTCCCAAGTGTCCCTCCTTATGCCACATCCAGCTATCATTGTAGATAGGGTCATTCCAGGTTTCATCAGAGACCCTGAAGGAATTGAAAAGAATTTCCCAGTTTTTTTGTTTTGTTTTGAAATTCCTTTTTATAGTGGGTTTGAGCTGATTCTCGCTGCCATGTTTATGCCAGTCTAGACACACTTGACTCCCTTACGGAGACATATCAATACATAGGTTTTAAGATTCTTACTAGTCAGATATATTCCTCTGCGGGAAATATGGGATTTGAGTCCCTTTCACTGCGGAAGGTGTAGGTCTTGTCTATTCTATAGTTGGTTTTTGGAACAGTACCTGTGCTTATATCAAACTCTGGTTTTATGCATCACCCCACCTCTCCTTCCCCCTTAAGCAGGCATAGGAGTGTTTTCTAAATGTGAGACACTGTTCTCTTTCCTAACTCAGTTCAAGTGTAGCCATGTTTACAGGATCTTCATAAGTGATATCTTATGATAAGTTTCTTTTTCTGTGTGACTTATTTCACTTAGAATCATCGTACCTGAATCCACCCATTTTGCTGCTACTGGTCTTATGACATTGATTTCATGGCTGAGGGATATTCCATCGTACGTAAGTACCACAATTTTTTGAACCATTTTTATATTTCCTGGGATATTTAAGGTGTACCCAAGTTGAGGTCCTTGTAAGCAGTGCAGCTCTAAATTTTGGGGTGGCTCTGTCTTATTGATTTTCAGGTTTCCCAAGGTATATTCCCTAGACTGGAAGTGCCCTTGGCTCTGTAGCTCTGTTGTTTACTTGTTTTAGGGAACACAATGCACTCCTCCAGAGAGGCAGTTGGCAATTTACATCCCGCCCATCAGCATAACAATATTCCCTCTTCTCCACGGCCTGTCTTGCCTTTCTGGTTTTTACACATTTTGTGGATGTCCCTTTTGAACGGTGGGAAGTGATACTTCTTTGTAGTGCAGATTTGCATTGCCCGCTTGTTTGCTTGGCCAAAAAGGGCGTATGCGTTTTCTCCTGAATATATTCAGGAGAAAACGCATACGCCCTTTTTGGCCAAGTGCATCATTGTCGAAGTTGTGCCCCTCTTCCTGTGCTTTAAAGGCGATTCCTACGTACCTCTTGAAATCTGTTTCCTGCTATTCTGCCTCGCTTTCAAGTCTGCCTCGTTGCCTTCCCTCATCAGATTTTTGGACGATAGTTGTCCTTTATTACTCAGTCAGTTTGTGAATTGCTGTGCCCCTGAGCTCCATTTTTCAACTCGTTTTTGGTGAGCTGACCGCAAGTCCAAAATTTTGGTTCAGGACCTATGCTGGTTCCCGGTGGGGGTCTGAGACTTTGGTTAATTATTCTTCCTGCCGGACATTAAAGTGATATGTGCCCGTTCAAATGCCTAACAGCTACTCTCTCATTGGTTGTCCCTCTTCCCTTTCATCCTCTGCCAATTTGGCAACCTGTGCGAACCAGGAGGTTAAAGGGGCTGTCTCTCCAAGTTGGGAGGTTGATAGTAAAGCAGATGGAAAGTCAAACCGGAGCACCAGGAGAGGGACTATTCGTTGTGTTTTAGAAACCTTTCGTATTCACAGTGTGTCCGTTCTCTAGGTTTCCCGTACATGTTATAGCTGTAGTAATATTCCCTTCAACCAGGAGAGTTGGGACCCATGGAATGGGTGCCAGGCATTTGTGCTTTAAAGGGTCTGCATTTGCTCACCCAATCTCACCCATCGTCTCAGTCCCAAGTGTCCCTCCTTATGCCACATCCAGCTATCATTGTAGATAGGGTCATTCCAGGTTTCATCAGAGACCCTGAAGGAATTGAAAAGAATTTCCCAGTTTTTTTGTTTTGTTTTGAAATTCCTTTTTATAGTGGGTTTGAGCTGATTCTCGCTGCCATGTTTATGCCAGTCTAGACACACTTGACTCCCTTACGGAGACATATCAATACATAGGTTTTAAGATTCTTACTAGTCAGATATATTCCTCTGCGGGAAATATGGGATTTGAGTCCCTTTCACTGCGGAAGGTGTAGGTCTTGTCTATACTATAGTTGGTTTTTGGAACAGTACCTGTGCTTATATCAAACTCTGGTTTTATGCATCACCCCACCTCTCCTTCCCCCTTAAGCAGGCATAGGAGTGTTTTCTAAATGTGAGACACTGTTCTCTTTCCTAACTCAGTTCAAGTGTAGCCATGTTTACAGGATCTTCATAAGTGATATCTTATGATAAGTTTCTTTTTCTGTGTGACTTATTTCACTTAGAATCATCGTACCTGAATCCACCCATTTTGCTGCTACTGGTCTTATGACATTGATTTCATGGCTGAGGGATATTCCATCGTATGTAAGTACCACAATTTTTTGAACCATTTTTATATTTCCTGGGATATTTAAGGTGTACCCAAGTTGAGGTCCTTGTAAGCAGTGCAGCCCTAAATTTTGGGGTGGCTCTGTCTTATTGATTTTCAGGTTTCCCAAGGTATATTCCCTAGACTGGAAGTGCCCTTGGCTCTGTAGCTCTGTTGTTTACTTGTTTTAGGGAACACAATGCACTCCTCCAGAGAGGCAGTTGGCAATTTACATCCCGCCCATCAGCATAACAATGTTCCCTCTTCTCCACGGCCTGTCTTGCCTTTCTGGTTTTTACATATTTTGTGGATGTCCCTTTTGAACGGTGGGAAGTGATACTTCTTTGTAGTGCAGATTTGCATTGCCCGCTTGTTTGCTTGGCCAAAAAGGGCGTATGCGTTTTCTCCTGAATATATTCAGGAGAAAACGCATACGCCCTTTTTGGCCAAGTGCATCATTGTCGAAGTTGTGCCCCTCTTCCTGTGCTTTAAAGGCGATTCCAACGTACCTCTTGAAATCTTTTTCCTGCTATTCTGCCTCGCTTTCAAGTCTGCCTCGTTGCCTTCCCTCATCAGATTTTTGGACGATAGTTGTCCTTTATTACTCAGTCAGTTTGTGAATTGCTGTGCCCCTGAGCTCCATTTTTCAACTCGTTTTTGGTGAGCTGACCGCAAGTCCAAAATTTTGGTTCAGGACCTATGCTGGTTCCCGGTGGGGGTCTGAGACTTTGGTTAATTATTCTTCCTGCCGGAAATTAAAGTGATATGTGCCCGTTCAAATGCCTAACAGCTACTCTCTCATTGGTTGTCCCTCTTCCCTTTCATCCTCTGCCAATTTGGCAACCTGTGCGAACCAGGAGGTTAAAGGGGCTGTCCCTCCAAGTTGGGAGGTTGATAGTAAAGCAGATGGAAAGTCAAACCGGAGCACCAGGAGAGGGACTATTCGTTGAGTTTTAGAAACCTTTCGTATTCACAGTGTGTCCGTTCTCTAGGTTTCCCGTACATGTTATAGCTGTAGTAATATTCCCTTCAACCAGGAGAGTAGGGACCCATGGAATGGGTGCCAGGCATTTGTGCTTTAAAGGGTCTGCATTTGCTCACTCAATCTCACAAATCGTCTCAGTCCCAAGTGTCCCTCCTTATGCCACATCCAGCTGTCATTGTAGATAGGGTCATTCCAGGTTTCATCAGAGACCCTGAAGGAATTGAAAAGAATTTCCCAGTTTTTTTCTTTTGTTTTTGAAATTCCTTTTTATAGTGGGTTTGAGCTGATTCTCGCTGCCATGTTTATGCCAGTCTAGACACACTTGACTCCCTTACGGAGACATATCAATACATAGGTTTTAAGATTCTTACTAGTCAGATATATTCCTCTGCGGGAAATATGGGATTTGAGTCCCTTTCACTGCGGAAGGTGTAGGTCTTGTCTATTCTATAGTTGGTTTTTGGAACAGTACCTGTGCTTATATCAAACTCTGGTTTTATGCATCACCCCACCTCTCCTTCCCCCTTAAGCAGGCATAGGAGTGTTTTCTAAATGTGAGACACTGTTCTCTTTCCTAACTCAGTTCAAGTGTAGCCATGTTTACAGGATCTTCATAAGTGATATCTTATGATAAGTTTCTTTTTCTGTGTGACTTATTTCACTTAGAATCATCGTACCTGAATCCACCCATTTTGCTGCTACTGGTCTTATGACATTGATTTCATGGCTGAGGGATATTCCATCGTATGTAAGTACCACAATTTTTTGAACCATTTTTATATTTCCTGGGATATTTAAGGTGTACCCAAGTTGAGGTCCTTGTAAGCAGTGCAGCCCTAAATTTTGGGGTGGCTCTGTCTTATTGATTTTCAGGTTTCCCAAGGTATATTCCCTAGACTGGAAGTGCCCTTGGCTCTGTAGCTCTGTTGTTTACTTGTTTTAGGGAACACAATGCACTCCTCCAGAGAGGCAGTTGGCAATTTACATCCCGCCCATCAGCATAACAATGTTCCCTCTTCTCCACGGCCTGTCTTGCCTTTCTGGTTTTTACATATTTTGTGGATGTCCCTTTTGAACGGTGGGAAGTGATACTTCTTTGTAGTGCAGATTTGCATTGCCCGCTTGTTTGCTTGGCCAAAAAGGGCGTATGCGTTTTCTCCTGAATATATTCAGGAGAAAACGCATACGCCCTTTTTGGCCAAGTGCATCATTGTCGAAGTTGTGCCCCTCTTCCTGTGCTTTAAAGGCGATTCCAACGTACCTCTTGAAATCTTTTTCCTGCTATTCTGCCTCGCTTTCAAGTCTGCCTCGTTGCCTTCCCTCATCAGATTTTTGGACGATAGTTGTCCTTTATTACTCAGTCAGTTTGTGAATTGCTGTGCCCCTGAGCTCCATTTTTCAACTCGTTTTTGGTGAGCTGACCGCAAGTCCAAAATTTTGGTTCAGGACCTATGCTGGTTCCCGGTGGGGGTCTGAGACTTTGGTTAATTATTCTTCCTGCCGGAAATTAAAGTGATATGTGCCCGTTCAAATGCCTAACAGCTACTCTCTCATTGGTTGTCCCTCTTCCCTTTCATCCTCTGCCAATTTGGCAACCTGTGCGAACCAGGAGGTTAAAGGGGCTGTCCCTCCAAGTTGGGAGGTTGATAGTAAAGCAGATGGAAAGTCAAACCGGAGCACCAGGAGAGGGACTATTCGTTGAGTTTTAGAAACCTTTCGTATTCACAGTGTGTCCGTTCTCTAGGTTTCCCGTACATGTTATAGCTGTAGTAATATTCCCTTCAACCAGGAGAGTAGGGACCCATGGAATGGGTGCCAGGCATTTGTGCTTTAAAGGGTCTGCATTTGCTCACTCAATCTCACAAATCGTCTCAGTCCCAAGTGTCCCTCCTTATGCCACATCCAGCTGTCATTGTAGATAGGGTCATTCCAGGTTTCATCAGAGACCCTGAAGGAATTGAAAAGAATTTCCCAGTTTTTTTCTTTTGTTTTTGAAATTCCTTTTTATAGTGGGTTTGAGCTGATTCTCGCTGCCATGTTTATGCCAGTCTAGACACACTTGACTCCCTTACGGAGACATATCAATACATAGGTTTTAAGATTCTTACTAGTCAGATATATTCCTCTGCGGGAAATATGGGATTTGAGTCCCTTTCACTGCGGAAGGTGTAGGTCTTGTCTATTCTATAGTTGGTTTTTGGAACAGTACCTGTGCTTATATCAAACTCTGGTTTTATGCATCACCCCACCTCTCCTTCCCCCTTAAGCAGGCATAGGAGTGTTTTCTAAATGTGAGACACTGTTCTCTTTCCTAACTCAGTTCAAGTGTAGCCATGTTTACAGGATCTTCATAAGTGATATCTTATGATAAGTTTCTTTTTCTGTGTGACTTATTTCACTTAGAATCATCGTACCTGAATCCACCCATTTTGCTGCTACTGGTCTTATGACATTGATTTCATGGCTGAGGGATATTCCATCGTACGTAAGTACCACAATTTTTTGAACCATTTTTATATTTCCTGGGATATTTAAGGTGTACCCAAGTTGAGGTCCTTGTAAGCAGTGCAGCCCTAAATTTTGGGGTGGCTCTGTCTTATTGATTTTCAGGTTTCCCAAGGTATATTCCCTAGACTGGAAGTGCCCTTGGCTCTGTAGCTCTGTTGTTTACTTGTTTTAGGGAACACAATGCACTCCTCCAGAGAGGCAGTTGGCAATTTACATCCCGCCCATCAGCATAACAATGTTCCCTCTTCTCCATGGCCTGTCTTGCCTTTCTGGTTTTTACACATTTTGTGGATGTCCCTTTTGACCGGTGGGAAGTGATACTTCTTTGTAGTGCAGATTTGCATTGCCCGCTTGTTTGCTTGGCCAAAAAGGGCGTATGCGTTTTCTCCTGAATATATTCAGGAGAAAACGCATACGCCCTTTTTGGCCAAGTGCATCATTGTCGAAGTTGTGCCCCTCTTCCTGTGCTTTAAAGGCGATTCCAACGTACCTCTTGAAATCTGGTTCCTGCTATTCTGCCCCGCTTTCAATTCTGCCGCGTTTCCTTCCCTCAACAGATTTTTGGACAATAGTTGTCCTTTATTACTCGGCCAGTTTGTGAATTGCTGTGCCCCTGAGCTCCATTTTTCAACTCGTTTTTGGTGAGCTGACAGCAAGTCCAAAATTTTGGTTCAGGACCTATGCTGGTTCCCGGTGGGTGGCTGAGACTTTGGTTAATTCTTCTTCCTGCTGGGAAATTACAGTGATATGTGCCCGTCCAAATGCCTAACAGCTACTCTCTCATTGGTTCTCCCTCTTCCCTTTCATCCTCTGCCAAATTGGCAACCTGTGCGAACCAGGAGGTTAAAGGGGCTGTCTCTCCAAGTTGGGAGGTTGATAGTAAAGCAGATGGAAAGTCAAACCGGAGCACCAGGAGAGGGACTATTCGTTGAGTTTTAGAAACCTTTCGTATTCACAGTGTGTCCGTTCTCTAGGTTTCCCGTACATGTTATAGCTGTAGTAATATTCCCTTCAACCTGGAGAGTTGGTACCCATGGAATGGGTGCCAGGCATTTGTGCTTTAAAGGGTCTGCATTTGCTCACCCATTCTCACCAATCGTCTCAGTCCCAAGTGTCCTTTCTTATGCCACATCCAGCTGTCGTTGTAGATAGGGTCATTCCAGGTTTCATCAGAGACCCTGAAGGAATTGTAAAGAATTTCCCAGTTTTTTTGTTTTGTTTTTGCAATTCCTTTTTATAGTGGGTTTGAGCTGATTCTCGCTGCCATGTTTATGCCAGTCTAGACACACTTGATTCCCTTACGGAGACATATCAATACATAGGTTTTAAGATTCTTACTAGTCAGATATATTCCTTAGCGGGAAATATGGGGTTTTGAGTCCCTTTCACTGAGGAAGGTGTAGGTCTTGTCTATTCCATAGTTGGTTTTTGTAACGGTACCTGTGCTTATATCAAACTCTGGTTTTTTGCATCACCCCACCTCTCTTTTCCCTTAAGCAGGCATAAGAGTGTTTACTAAATGTGAGACACTGTTCTCTTTCCTAACTCAGTTCAAGTGTAGCCATGTTTACAGGATCTTCATAAGTGACATCTTATGATAAGTTTCTTTTTCTGTGTAACTTATTTCACTTAGAATCATCGTACCTGAATCCACCCATTTTGCTGCTACTGGTCTTATGACATTGATTTCAGGGCTGAGGGATATTCCATCGTACGTAAGTACCACAATTTTTTGAACCATTTTTATATTTCCTGGGATATTTAAGGTGTACCCAATTTGAAGTCCTTGTAAGCAGTGCAGCCCTAAATTTTGGGGTGGCTCTGTCGTATAGATTTTCAGTTTTCCCAAGGTATATTCCCTAGACTGGAAGTGCCCTTGGCTCTGTAGCTCTGTTGTTTACTTGTTTTAGGGAACACAATGCACTCCTCCAGAGAGGCAGTTGGCAATTTACATCCCGCCCATCAGCATAACAAGGCTCCCTGTTCTCCAGGGCCTGTCTTGCCTTTCTGGTTTTTACACATTTTGTGGATGTCCCTTTTGACCGGTGGGAAGTGATACTTCTTTGTAGGGCAGATTTGCATTGCCCGCTTGCTTGCTTGGCCAAAAAGGGCGTATGCATTTTCTCCTGAATATATTCAGGAGAAAACGCATATGCCCTTTATGGCCAAGTGCATCATTGTCGAAGTTGTGCCCCTCTTCCTGTGCTTTAAAGGCGATTCCAACGTACCTCTTGAAATCTGTTTCCTGCTATTCTGCCTCGCTTTCAAGTCCGCCTCGTTGCCTTCCCTCAACAGATTTTTGGACGATAGTTGTCCTTTATTACTCGGCCAGTTTGTGAATTGCTGTGCCCCTGAGCTCCATTTTTCAACTCGTTTTTGGTGAGCTGAACGCAAGTCCAAAATTTTGGTTCAGGACCTATACTGGTTCCCGGTGGGTGGCTGAGACTTTGGTTAATTCTTCTTCCTGCCGGGAAATTACAGTGATATGTGCCCGTCCAAATGCCTAACAGCTACTCTCTCATTGGTTCTCCCTCTTCCCTTTCATCCTCTGCAAAATTGGCAACCTGTGCGAACCAGGAGGTTAAAGGGGCTGTCTCTCCAAGTTGGGAGGTTGATAGTAAAGCAGATGGAAAGTCAAACCGGAGCACCAGGAGAGGGACTATACATTGATTTTTAGAAACCTTTCGTATTCACAGTGTGTCCGTTCTCTAGGTTTCCCGTACATGTTATAACTGTAGTAATATTCCCTTCAACCTGGAGAGTTGGGACACATGGAATGGGTGCCATGCATTATTGCTTTAAAGGGTCTGCATTTGCTCACCCACTCTCACCAATCCTCTCAGTCCCAAGTGTCCAGCCTTATGCCACATCCAGCTGTCGTTGTAGATAGGGTCATTCCAGGTTTCATCAGAGACCCTGAAAGAATTGTAAAGAATTTCCCAGTTTTTTTTTTTTGTTTTTGAAATTCCTTTTTATAGTGGGTTTGAGCTGATTCTCGCTGCCATGTTTATGCCAGTCTAGACACACTTGATTCCCTTACGGAGACATATCAATACATAGGTTTTAAGATTCTTACTAGTCAGATATATTCCTCTGCGGGAAATATGGGGTTTTGAGTCCCTTTCACTGGGGAAGGAGTAGGTCTTGTCTATTCCATAGTTGGTTTTTGGAACGGTACCTGTACTTATATCAAACTCTGGTTTTATGCATCACCCCACCTCTCCTTCCCCCTTAAGGAGGCATCAGAGTGTTTTCTAAATGTGAGACACTGTTCTCTTTCCTTACTCAGTTCAAGTGAAGCCATGTTTACAGGATCTGCATAAGTGATATCTTATGATAAGTTTCTTTTTCTGTGTGACTTATTTCACTTAGAATCATCGTACCTGAATCCACCCATTTTGCTGCTACTGGTCTTATGACATTGATTTCATGGCTGAGGGATATTCCATCGTACGTAAGTACCACAATTTTTTGAACCATTTTTATATTTCCTGGGATATTTAAGGTGTACCCAAGTTGAGGTCCTTGTAAGCTGTGCAGCCCTAAATTTTGGGGTGGCTCTGTCTTATTGATTTTCAGGTTTCCCAAGGTATATTCCCTAGACTGGAAGTGCCCTTGGCTCTGTAGCTCTGCTGTTTACTTGTTTTAGGGAACACAATGCACTCCTCCAGAGAGGCAGTTGGCAATTTTCATCCCGCCCATCAGCATAACAATGTTCCCTGTTCTCCAGGGCCTGTCTTGCCTTTCTGGTTTTTACACATTTTGTGGATGTCCCTTTTGACCTGTGGGAAGTGATACTTCTTTGTAGTGCAGATTTGCATTGCCCGCTTGTTTGCTTGGCCAAAAAGGGCGTATGCGTTTTCTCCTGAATATATTCAGGAGAAAACGCATACGCCCTTTTTGGCCAATTGCATCATTGTCGAAGTTGTGCCCCTCTTCCTGTGTTTTAAAGGCGATTCCAACGTACCTCTTGAAATCTGTTTCCTGCTATTCTGCCTCGCTTTCAAGTCTGCCTCGTTGCCTTCCCTCAACAGATTTTTGGACGATAGTTGTCCTTTATTACTCGGCCAGTTTGTGAATTGCTGTGCCCCTGAGCTCCATTTTTCAACTCGTTTTTGGTGAGCTGACCGCAAGTCCGAAATTTTGGTTCAGGACCTATGCTGGTTCCCGGTGGGTGGCTGAGACTTGGGTTAATTCTTCTTCCTGCCGGGAAATTACAGTGATATGTGCCCGTCCAAATGCCTAACAGCTACTCTCTCATTGGTTGTCCCTCTTCCCTTTCATCCTCTGCCAATTTGGCAACCTGTGCGAACCAGGATGTTAAAGGGGCTGTCTCTCCAAGTTGGGAGGTTGATAGTAAAGCAGATGGAAAGTCAAACCGGAGCACCAGGAGAGGGACTATTCGTTGAGTTTTAGAAACCTTTCGTATTCACAGTGTGTCCGTTCTCTAGGTTTCCCGCCCATGTTATAGCTGTAGTAATATTCCCTTCAACCAGGAGAGTTGGGACCCATGGAATGGGTGCCAGGCATTTGTGCTTTAAAGGGTCTGCATTTGCTCACCCAATCTCACCCATCGTCTCAGTCCCAAGTGTCCCTCCTTATGCCACATCCAGCTATCATTGTAGATAGGGTCATTCCAGGTTTCATCAGAGACCCTGAAGGAATTGAAAAGAATTTCCCAGTTTTTTTTTTTTTTTTTTTTTTTTTTTTGCGGTATGCGGGCCTCTCACTGTTGTGGCCTCTCCCGTTGCGGAGCACAGGCTCTGGACGCGCAGGCTCAGCGGCCATGGCTCACGGGCCCAGCCGCTCCGCGGCATGTGGGATCTTCCCGGATCGGGGCACGAACCCATGTCCCCTGCATCGGCAGGCGGACTCTCAACCACTGCGCCACCAGGGAAGCCCCCAGTTTTTTGTTTTGTTTTGAAATTCCTTTTTATAGTGGGTTTGAGCTGATTCTCGCTGCCATGTTTATGCCAGTCTAGACACACTTGACTCCCTTACGGAGACATATCAATACATAGGTTTTAAGATTCTTACTAGTCAGATATATTCCTCTGCGGGAAATATGGGATTTGAGTCCCTTTCACTGCGGAAGGTGTAGGTCTTGTCTATTCTATAGTTGGTTTTTGGAACAGTACCTGTGCTTATATCAAACTCTGGTTTTATGCATCACCCCACCTCTCCTTCCCCCTTAAGCAGGCATAGGAGTGTTTTCTAAATGTGAGACACTGTTCTCTTTCCTAACTCAGTTCAAGTGTAGCCATGTTTACAGGATCTTCATAAGTGATATCTTATGATAAGTTTCTTTTTCTGTGTGACTTATTTCACTTAGAATCATCGTACCTGAATCCACCCATTTTGCTGCTACTGGTCTTATGACATTGATTTCATGGCTGAGGGATATTCCATCGTACGTAAGTACCACAATTTTTTGAACCATTTTTATATTTCCTGGGATATTTAAGGTGTACCCAAGTTGAGGTCTTTGTAAGCAGTGCAGCCCTAAATTTTGGGGTGGCTCTGTCTTATTGATTTTCAGGTTTCCCAAGGTATATTCCCTAGACTGGAAGTGCCCTTGGCTCTGTAGCTCTGTTGTTTACTTGTTTTAGGGAACACAATGCACTCCTCCAGAGAGGCAGTTGTCAATTTACATCCCGCCCATCAGCATTACAATGTTCCCTGTTCTCCAGGGCCTGTCTTGCCTTTCTGGTTTTTACACATTTTGTGGATGTCCCTTTTGACCGGTGGGAAGTGATACTTCTTTGTAGTGCAGATTTGCATTGCCCGCTTGCTTGCTTGGCCAAAAAGGGCGTATGCGTTTTCTCCTGAATATATTCAGGGGAAAACGCATATGCCCTTTTTGGCCAAGTGCATCATTGTCGAAGTTGTGCCCCTCTTCCTGTGCTTTAAAGGCGATTCCAACGTACCTCTTGAAATCTGTTTCCTGCTATTCTGCCTGGCTTTCAAGTCTGCCTCGTTGCCTTCCCTCAACAGATTTTTGGACGATAGTTGTCCTTTATTACTCGGTCAGTTTGTGAATTGCTGTGCCCCTGAGCTCCATTTTTCAACTCGTTTTTGGTGAGCTGACCGCAAGTCCAAAATTTTGGTTCAGGACCTATGCTGGTTCCCGGTGGGGGTCTGAGACTTTGGTTAATTATTCTTCCTGCCGGAAATTAAAGTGATATGTGCCCGTTCAAATGCCTAACAGCTACTCTCTCATTGGTTCTCCCTCTTCCCTTTCATCCTCTGCCAATTTGGCAACCTGTGCGAACCAGGAGGTTAAAGGGGCTGTCTCTCCAAGTTGGGAGGTTGATAGTAAAGCAGGTGGAAAGTCAAACCGGAGCACCAGGAGAGGGACTATTCGTTGAGTTTTAGAAACCTTTCGTATTCACAGTGTGTCCGTTCTCTAGGTTTCCCGTACATGTTATAGCTGTAGTAATATTCCCTTCAACCAGGAGAGTTGGTACCCATGGAATGGGTGCCAGGCATTTGTGCTTTAAATGGTCTGCATTTGCTCACCCAATCTCACCCATCGTCTCAGTCCCAAGTGTCCCTCCTTATGCCACATCCAGCTATCATTGTAGATAGGGTCATTCCAGGTTTCATCAGAGACCCTGAAGGAATTGAAAAGAATTTCCCAGTTTTTTTGTTTTGTTTTGAAATTCCTTTTTATAGTGGGTTTGAGCTGATTCTCGCTGCCATGTTTATGCCAGTCTAGACACACTTGACTCCCTTACGGAGACATATCAATACATAGGTTTTAAGATTCTTACTAGTCAGATATATTCCTCTGCGGGAAATATGGGATTTGAGTCCCTTTCACTGCGGAAGGTGTAGGTCTTGTCTATTCTATAGTTGGTTTTTGGAACAGTACCTGTGCTTATATCAAACTCTGGTTTTATGCATCACCCCACCTCTCCTTCCCCCTTAAGCAGGCATAGGAGTGTTTTCTAAATGTGAGACACTGTTCTCTTTCCTAACTCAGTTCAAGTGTAGCCATGTTTACAGGATCTTCATAAGTGATACCTTATGATAAGTTTCTTTTTCTGTGTGACTTATTTCACTTAGAATCATCGTACCTGAATCCACCCATTTTGCTGCTACTGGTCTTATGACATTGATTTCATGGCTGAGGGATATTCCATCGTACGTAAGTACCACAATTTTTTGAACCATTTTTATATTTCCTGGGATATTTAAGGTGTACCCAAGTTGAGGTCCTTGTAAGCAGTGCAGCTCTAAATTTTGGGGTGGCTCTGTCTTATTGATTTTCAGGTTTCCCAAGGTATATTCCCTAGACTGGAAGTGCCCTTGGCTCTGTAGCTCTGTTGTTTACTTGTTTTAGGGAACACAATGCACTCCTCCAGAGAGGCAGTTGGCAATTTACATCCCGCCCATCAGCATAACAATATTCCCTCTTCTCCACGGCCTGTCTTGCCTTTCTGGTTTTTACACATTTTGTGGATGTCCCTTTTGAACGGTGGGAAGTGATACTTCTTTGTAGTGCAGATTTGCATTGCCCGCTTGTTTGCTTGGCCAAAAAGGGCGTATGCGTTTTCTCCTGAATATATTCAGGAGAAAACGCATACGCCCTTTTTGGCCAAGTGCATCATTGTCGAAGTTGTGCCCCTCTTCCTGTGCTTTAAAGGCGATTCCTACGTACCTCTTGAAATCTGTTTCCTGCTATTCTGCCTCGCTTTCAAGTCTGCCTCGTTGCCTTCCCTCATCAGATTTTTGGACGATAGTTGTCCTTTATTACTCAGTCAGTTTGTGAATTGCTGTGCCCCTGAGCTCCATTTTTCAACTCGTTTTTGGTGAGCTGACCGCAAGTCCAAAATTTTGGTTCAGGACCTATGCTGGTTCCCGGTGGGGGTCTGAGACTTTGGTTAATTATTCTTCCTGCCGGACATTAAAGTGATATGTGCCCGTTCAAATGCCTAACAGCTACTCTCTCATTGGTTGTCCCTCTTCCCTTTCATCCTCTGCCAATTTGGCAACCTGTGCGAACCAGGAGGTTAAAGGGGCTGTCTCTCCAAGTTGGGAGGTTGATAGTAAAGCAGATGGAAAGTCAAACCGGAGCACCAGGAGAGGGACTATTCGTTGTGTTTTAGAAACCTTTCGTATTCACAGTGTGTCCGTTCTCTAGGTTTCCCGTACATGTTATAGCTGTAGTAATATTCCCTTCAACCAGGAGAGTTGGGACCCATGGAATGGGTGCCAGGCATTTGTGCTTTAAAGGGTCTGCATTTGCTCACCCAATCTCACCCATCGTCTCAGTCCCAAGTGTCCCTCCTTATGCCACATCCAGCTATCATTGTAGATAGGGTCATTCCAGGTTTCATCAGAGACCCTGAAGGAATTGAAAAGAATTTCCCAGTTTTTTTGTTTTGTTTTGAAATTCCTTTTTATAGTGGGTTTGAGCTGATTCTCGCTGCCATGTTTATGCCAGTCTAGACACACTTGACTCCCTTACGGAGACATATCAATACATAGGTTTTAAGATTCTTACTAGTCAGATATATTCCTCTGCGGGAAATATGGGATTTGAGTCCCTTTCACTGCGGAAGGTGTAGGTCTTGTCTATACTATAGTTGGTTTTTGGAACAGTACCTGTGCTTATATCAAACTCTGGTTTTATGCATCACCCCACCTCTCCTTCCCCCTTAAGCAGGCATAGGAGTGTTTTCTAAATGTGAGACACTGTTCTCTTTCCTAACTCAGTTCAAGTGTAGCCATGTTTACAGGATCTTCATAAGTGATATCTTATGATAAGTTTCTTTTTCTGTGTGACTTATTTCACTTAGAATCATCGTACCTGAATCCACCCATTTTGCTGCTACTGGTCTTATGACATTGATTTCATGGCTGAGGGATATTCCATCGTATGTAAGTACCACAATTTTTTGAACCATTTTTATATTTCCTGGGATATTTAAGGTGTACCCAAGTTGAGGTCCTTGTAAGCAGTGCAGCCCTAAATTTTGGGGTGGCTCTGTCTTATTGATTTTCAGGTTTCCCAAGGTATATTCCCTAGACTGGAAGTGCCCTTGGCTCTGTAGCTCTGTTGTTTACTTGTTTTAGGGAACACAATGCACTCCTCCAGAGAGGCAGTTGGCAATTTACATCCCGCCCATCAGCATAACAATGTTCCCTCTTCTCCACGGCCTGTCTTGCCTTTCTGGTTTTTACATATTTTGTGGATGTCCCTTTTGAACGGTGGGAAGTGATACTTCTTTGTAGTGCAGATTTGCATTGCCCGCTTGTTTGCTTGGCCAAAAAGGGCGTATGCGTTTTCTCCTGAATATATTCAGGAGAAAACGCATACGCCCTTTTTGGCCAAGTGCATCATTGTCGAAGTTGTGCCCCTCTTCCTGTGCTTTAAAGGCGATTCCAACGTACCTCTTGAAATCTTTTTCCTGCTATTCTGCCTCGCTTTCAAGTCTGCCTCGTTGCCTTCCCTCATCAGATTTTTGGACGATAGTTGTCCTTTATTACTCAGTCAGTTTGTGAATTGCTGTGCCCCTGAGCTCCATTTTTCAACTCGTTTTTGGTGAGCTGACCGCAAGTCCAAAATTTTGGTTCAGGACCTATGCTGGTTCCCGGTGGGGGTCTGAGACTTTGGTTAATTATTCTTCCTGCCGGAAATTAAAGTGATATGTGCCCGTTCAAATGCCTAACAGCTACTCTCTCATTGGTTGTCCCTCTTCCCTTTCATCCTCTGCCAATTTGGCAACCTGTGCGAACCAGGAGGTTAAAGGGGCTGTCCCTCCAAGTTGGGAGGTTGATAGTAAAGCAGATGGAAAGTCAAACCGGAGCACCAGGAGAGGGACTATTCGTTGAGTTTTAGAAACCTTTCGTATTCACAGTGTGTCCGTTCTCTAGGTTTCCCGTACATGTTATAGCTGTAGTAATATTCCCTTCAACCAGGAGAGTAGGGACCCATGGAATGGGTGCCAGGCATTTGTGCTTTAAAGGGTCTGCATTTGCTCACTCAATCTCACAAATCGTCTCAGTCCCAAGTGTCCCTCCTTATGCCACATCCAGCTGTCATTGTAGATAGGGTCATTCCAGGTTTCATCAGAGACCCTGAAGGAATTGAAAAGAATTTCCCAGTTTTTTTCTTTTGTTTTTGAAATTCCTTTTTATAGTGGGTTTGAGCTGATTCTCGCTGCCATGTTTATGCCAGTCTAGACACACTTGACTCCCTTACGGAGACATATCAATACATAGGTTTTAAGATTCTTACTAGTCAGATATATTCCTCTGCGGGAAATATGGGATTTGAGTCCCTTTCACTGCGGAAGGTGTAGGTCTTGTCTATTCTATAGTTGGTTTTTGGAACAGTACCTGTGCTTATATCAAACTCTGGTTTTATGCATCACCCCACCTCTCCTTCCCCCTTAAGCAGGCATAGGAGTGTTTTCTAAATGTGAGACACTGTTCTCTTTCCTAACTCAGTTCAAGTGTAGCCATGTTTACAGGATCTTCATAAGTGATATCTTATGATAAGTTTCTTTTTCTGTGTGACTTATTTCACTTAGAATCATCGTACCTGAATCCACCCATTTTGCTGCTACTGGTCTTATGACATTGATTTCATGGCTGAGGGATATTCCATCGTATGTAAGTACCACAATTTTTTGAACCATTTTTATATTTCCTGGGATATTTAAGGTGTACCCAAGTTGAGGTCCTTGTAAGCAGTGCAGCCCTAAATTTTGGGGTGGCTCTGTCTTATTGATTTTCAGGTTTCCCAAGGTATATTCCCTAGACTGGAAGTGCCCTTGGCTCTGTAGCTCTGTTGTTTACTTGTTTTAGGGAACACAATGCACTCCTCCAGAGAGGCAGTTGGCAATTTACATCCCGCCCATCAGCATAACAATGTTCCCTCTTCTCCACGGCCTGTCTTGCCTTTCTGGTTTTTACATATTTTGTGGATGTCCCTTTTGAACGGTGGGAAGTGATACTTCTTTGTAGTGCAGATTTGCATTGCCCGCTTGTTTGCTTGGCCAAAAAGGGCGTATGCGTTTTCTCCTGAATATATTCAGGAGAAAACGCATACGCCCTTTTTGGCCAAGTGCATCATTGTCGAAGTTGTGCCCCTCTTCCTGTGCTTTAAAGGCGATTCCAACGTACCTCTTGAAATCTTTTTCCTGCTATTCTGCCTCGCTTTCAAGTCTGCCTCGTTGCCTTCCCTCATCAGATTTTTGGACGATAGTTGTCCTTTATTACTCAGTCAGTTTGTGAATTGCTGTGCCCCTGAGCTCCATTTTTCAACTCGTTTTTGGTGAGCTGACCGCAAGTCCAAAATTTTGGTTCAGGACCTATGCTGGTTCCCGGTGGGGGTCTGAGACTTTGGTTAATTATTCTTCCTGCCGGAAATTAAAGTGATATGTGCCCGTTCAAATGCCTAACAGCTACTCTCTCATTGGTTGTCCCTCTTCCCTTTCATCCTCTGCCAATTTGGCAACCTGTGCGAACCAGGAGGTTAAAGGGGCTGTCCCTCCAAGTTGGGAGGTTGATAGTAAAGCAGATGGAAAGTCAAACCGGAGCACCAGGAGAGGGACTATTCGTTGAGTTTTAGAAACCTTTCGTATTCACAGTGTGTCCGTTCTCTAGGTTTCCCGTACATGTTATAGCTGTAGTAATATTCCCTTCAACCAGGAGAGTAGGGACCCATGGAATGGGTGCCAGGCATTTGTGCTTTAAAGGGTCTGCATTTGCTCACTCAATCTCACAAATCGTCTCAGTCCCAAGTGTCCCTCCTTATGCCACATCCAGCTGTCATTGTAGATAGGGTCATTCCAGGTTTCATCAGAGACCCTGAAGGAATTGAAAAGAATTTCCCAGTTTTTTTCTTTTGTTTTTGAAATTCCTTTTTATAGTGGGTTTGAGCTGATTCTCGCTGCCATGTTTATGCCAGTCTAGACACACTTGACTCCCTTACGGAGACATATCAATACATAGGTTTTAAGATTCTTACTAGTCAGATATATTCCTCTGCGGGAAATATGGGATTTGAGTCCCTTTCACTGCGGAAGGTGTAGGTCTTGTCTATTCTATAGTTGGTTTTTGGAACAGTACCTGTGCTTATATCAAACTCTGGTTTTATGCATCACCCCACCTCTCCTTCCCCCTTAAGCAGGCATAGGAGTGTTTTCTAAATGTGAGACACTGTTCTCTTTCCTAACTCAGTTCAAGTGTAGCCATGTTTACAGGATCTTCATAAGTGATATCTTATGATAAGTTTCTTTTTCTGTGTGACTTATTTCACTTAGAATCATCGTACCTGAATCCACCCATTTTGCTGCTACTGGTCTTATGACATTGATTTCATGGCTGAGGGATATTCCATCGTACGTAAGTACCACAATTTTTTGAACCATTTTTATATTTCCTGGGATATTTAAGGTGTACCCAAGTTGAGGTCCTTGTAAGCAGTGCAGCCCTAAATTTTGGGGTGGCTCTGTCTTATTGATTTTCAGGTTTCCCAAGGTATATTCCCTAGACTGGAAGTGCCCTTGGCTCTGTAGCTCTGTTGTTTACTTGTTTTAGGGAACACAATGCACTCCTCCAGAGAGGCAGTTGGCAATTTACATCCCGCCCATCAGCATAACAATGTTCCCTGTTCTCCAGGGCCTGTCTTGCCTTTCTGGTTTTTACACATTTTGTGGATGTCCCTTTTGACCGGTGGGAAGTGATACTTCTTTGTAGTGCAGATTTGCATTGCCCGCTTGTTTGCTTGGCCAAAAAGGGCGTATGCGTTTTCTCCTGAATATATTCAGGAGAAAACGCATACGCCCTTTTTGGCCAAGTGCATCATTGTCGAAGTTGTGCCCCTCTTCCTGTGTTTTAAAGGCGATTCCAACGTACCTCTTGAAATCTGTTTCCTGCTATTCTGCCTCGCTTTCAAGTCCGCCTCGTTGCCTTCCCTCAACAGATTTTTGGACGATAGTTGTCCTTTATTACTCGGCCAGTTTGTAAATTGCTGTGCCCCTGAGCTCCATTTTTCAACTCGTTTTTGGTGAGCTGACCGCAAGTCCGAAATTTTGGTTCAGGACCTATGCTGGTTCCCGGTGGGTGGCTGAGACTTTGGTTAATTCTTCTTCCTGCCGGGAAATTACAGTGATATGTGCCCGTCCAAATGCCTAACAGCTACTCTCTCATTGGTTCTCCCTCTTCCCTTTCATCCTCTGCCAAATTGGCAACCTGTGCGAACCAGGAGGTTAAAGGGGCTGTCTCTCCAAGTTGGGAGGTTGATAGTAAAGCAGATGGAAAGTCAAACCGGAGCACCAAGAGAGGGACTATACGTTGAGTTTTAGAAACCTTTCGTATTCACAGTGTGTCCGTTCTCTAGGTTTCCCGTACATGTTATAACTGTAGTAATATTCCCTTCAACCTGGAGAGTTGGGACACATGGAATGGGTGCCATGCATTATTGCTTTAAAGTGTCTGCATTTGCTCACCCAATCTCACCAATCCTCTCAGTCCCAACTGCCCAGCCTTATGCCACATCCAGCTGTCGTTGTAGATAGGGTCATTCCAGGTTTCATCAGAGACCCTGAAGGAATTGTAAAGAATTTCCCAGTTTTTTTGTTTTGTTTTTGAAATTCCTTTTTATAGTGGGTTTGAGCTGATTCTCGCTGCCATGTTTATGCCAGTCTAGACACACTTGATTCCCTTACGGAGACATATCAATACATAGGTTTTAAGATTCTTACTAGTCAGATATATTCCTCTGCGGGAAATATGGGGTTTTGAGTCCCTTTCACGGGGGAAGGAGTAGGTCTTGTCTATTCCATAGTTGGTTTTTGGAACGGTACCTGTACTTATATCAAACTCTGGTTTTATGCATCACCCCACCTCTCCTTCCCCCTTAAGGAGGCATCAGAGTGTTTTCTAAATGTGAGACACTGTTCTCTTTCCTTACGCAGTTCAAGTGAAGCCATGTTTACAGGATCTTCATAAGTGATATCTTATGATAAGTTTCTTTTTCTGTGTGACTTATTTCACTTAGAATCATCGTACCTGAATCCACCCATTTTGCTGCTACTGGTCTTATGACATTGATTTCATGGCTGAGGGATATTCCATCGTATGTAAGTACCACAATTTTTTGTACCATTTTTATATTTCCTGGCATATTTAAGGTGTACCCAAGTTGAGGTCCTTGTAAGCAGTGCAGCCCTAAATTTTGGGGTGGCTCTGTCTTATTGATTTTCAGGTTTCCCAAGGTATATTCCCTAGACTGGAAGTGCCCCTGGCTCTGTAGCTCTGTTCTTTACTTGTTTTAGGGAACACAATGCACTCCTCCAGAGAGGCAGTTGGCAATTTACATCCCGCCCATCAGCATAACAATGTTCCCTCTTCTCCACGGCCTGTCTTGCCTTTCTGGTTTTTACACATTTTGTCGATGTCCCTTTTGAACGGTGGGAAGTGATACTTCTTTGTAGTGCAGATTTGCATTGCCCGCTTGTTTGCTTGGCCAAAAAGGGCGTATGCGTTTTCTCCTGAATATATTCAGGAGAAAACGCATACGCCCTTTTTAGCCAAGTGCATCATTGTCGAAGTTGTGCCCCTCATCCTGTGCTTTAAAGGCGATTCCAACGTACCTCTTGAAATCTGTTTACTGCTATTCTGCCTCGCTTTCAAGTCTGCCTCGTTTCCTTCCCTCAACAGATTTTTGGACGATAGTTGTCCTTTATTACTCGGCCAGTTTGTGAATTGCTGTGCCCCTGAGCTCCATTTTTCAAATCGTTTTTGGTGAGCTGACCGCAAGTCCAAAATTTTGGTTCAGGACCTATGCTGGTTCCCGGTGGGTGGCTGAGACTTTGGTTAATTCTTCTTCCTGCTGGGAAATTACAGTGATATGTGCCCGTCCAAATGCCTAATAGCTACTCTCTCATTGGTTCTCCCTCTTCCCTTTCATCCTCTGCCAAATTGGCAACCTGTGCGAACCAGGAGGTTAAAGGGGCTGTCTCTCCAAGTTGGGAGGTTGATAGTAAAGCAGATGGAAAGTCAAACCGGAGCACCAGGAGAGGGACTATTCGTTGAGTTTTAGAAACCTTTCGTATTCACAGTGTGTCCGTTCTCTAGGTTTCCCGTACATGTTATAGCTCTAGTAATATTCCCTTCAACCTGGAGAGTTGGGACCCATGGAAAGGGTGTCATGCATTATTGATTTAAAGGGTCTGCATTTGCTCACCGACTCTCACCAATCGTCTCAGTCCCACATGTCCCTCCTTATGCCACAACCAGCTGTCGTTGTAGATAGGGTCATTCCAGGTTTCATCAGAGACCCTGAAGGAATTGTAAAGAAATTCCCAGTTTTTTTGTTTTGTTTTTGAAATTCCTTTTTATAGTGGGTTTGAGCTGATTCTCGCTGCCATGTTTATGCCAGTCTAGACACACTTGATTCCCTTACGGAGACATATCTATCCATAGGTTTTAAGATTCTTACTCGTCAGATATATTCCTCTGCGGGAAATATGGGGTTTTGAGTCCCTTTCACTGAGGAAGGTGTAGGTCTTGTCTATTCCATAGTTGGTTTTTGGAACGGTACCTGTGCTTATATCAAACTCTGGTTTTATGCATCACCCCACCTCTCCTTCCCCCTTATGCAGGCATAAGAGTGTTTTCTAAATGAGAGACACTGTTCTCTTTCCTAACTCAGTTCAAGTGTAGCCATGTTTACAGGATCTTCATAAGTGATATCTTATGATAAGTTTCTTTTTCTGTGTGACTTATTTCACTTAGTATCATCGTACCTGAATCCACCCATTTTGCTGCTACTGGTCTTATGACATTGATTTCATGGCTGAGGGATATTCCATCGTACGTAAGTACCACAATTTTTTGAACCATTTTTATATTTCCTGGGATATTTAAGGTGTACCCAAGTTGAGGTCCTTGTAAGCAGTGCAGCCCTAAATTTTGGGGTGGCTCTGTCTTATTGATTTTCAGTTTTCCCAAGGTATATTCCCTAGACTGGAAGTGCCCTTGGCTCTGTAGCTCTGTTCTTTCCTTGTTTTAGGGAACACAATGCACTCCTCCAGAGAGACAGTTGGCAATTTACATCCCGCCCATCAGCATAACAAGGCACCCTGTTCTCGAGGGCCTGTCTTGCCTTTCTGGTTTTTACACATTTTGTGGATGTCCCTTTTGACCGGTGGGAAGTGATACTTCTTTGTAGTGCAGATTTGCATTGCCCGCTTGCTTCCTTGGCCAAAAAGGGCGTATGCGTTTTCTCCTGAATATATTCAGGAGAAAACGCATACGCCCTTTTTGGCCAAGTGCATCTTTGTCGAAGTTGTGCCCCTCTTCCTGTGCTTTAAAGGCGATTCCAACGTACCTCTTGAAATCTGTTTCCTACTATTCTGCCTCGCTTTCAAGTCTGCCTCGTTGCCTTCCCTCAACAGATTTTTGGACGATAGTTGTCCTTTATTACTCGGCCAGTTTGTGAATTGCTGTGCCCCTGAGCTCCATTTTTCAACTCGTTTTTGGTGAGCTGAACGCAAGTCCAAAATTTTGGTTCAGGACCTATGCTGGTTCCCGGTGGGGGGCTGAGACTTTGGTTAATTCTTCTTCCTGCCGGAAATTAAAGTGATATATGCCCGTTCAAATGCCTAACAGCTACTCTCTCATTGGCTCTCCCTCTTCCCTTTCATCCTCTGCCAAATTGGCAACCTGTGCGAACCAGGAGGTTAAAGGGGCTGTCTCTCCAATTTGGGAGGTTCATAGTAAAGCAGATGGAAAGTCAAACCAGAGCACCAGGAGAGGGACTATTCGTTGAGTTTTAGAAACCTTTCGTATTCACATTGTGTCCGTTCTCTAGGTTTCCCGTACATGTTATAGCTGTAGTAATATTCCCTTCAACCTGGAGAGTTGGGACCCATGGAATGGGTGCCAGGAATTTGTGCTTTAACGGGTCTGCATTTGTTCACCCAATCTCACCAATCGTCTCAGTCCCAAGTGTCCCTCCTTATGCCACATCCAGCTGTCGTTGTAGATAGGGTCATTCCAGGTTTCATCAGAGACCCTGAAGGAATTGTAAAGAATTTCCCAGTTTTTTTGTTTTGTTTTTGAAATTCCTTTTTAGAGTGGGTTTGAGGTGATTCTCGCTGCCATGTTTATGCCAGTCTAGACACACTTGATTCCCTTATGGAGACATATCAATACATAGGTTTTAAGATTCTTACTAGTCAGATATATTCCTCTGCAGGAAATATGGGGTTTTGAGTCCCTTTTACTGAGGAAGGTGTAGGAATTGTCTATTCCATAGTTGGTTTCTGGAACGGTACCTGTGTTTATATCAAACTCTGGTTTTATGCATCACCCCACCTCTCCTTTCCCCTTAAGCAGGCATAAGAGTGTTTTCTAAATGTGAGACACTGTTCTCTTTCCTAACTCAGTTCAAGTGTAGCCATGTTTACAGAATCTTCATAAGTGATATCTTATGATAAGTTTCTTTTTCTGTGTGACTTATTTCACTTAGAATCATCGTACCTGAATCCACCCATTTTGCTGCTACTGGTCTTATGACATTGATTTCATGCCTGAGGGATATTCCATCGTACGTAAGTACCACAATTTTTTGAACCATTTTTATATTTCCTGGGATATTTAAGGTGTACGCAATTTGAGGTCCCTGTAAGCAGTGCAGCCCTAAATTTTGGGGTGGATCTGTCTTATTGATTTTCAGTTTTCCCAAGGTATATTCCCTAGACTGGAAGTGCCCTTGGCTCTGTAGCTCTGTTCTTTACTTGTTTTAGGGAACACAATGCACTCCTCCAGAGAGGCAGTTGGCAATTTACATCCCGCCCATCAGCATAACAAGGCTCCCTGTTCTCCAGGGCCTGTCTTTCCTTTCTGGTTTTTACACATTTTGTGGATGTCCCTTTTGACTGGTGGGAAGTGATACTTCTTTGTAGTGCAGATTTGCATTGCCCGCTTGCTTGCTTGGCCAAAACGGGTGTATGCGTTTTCTCCTGAATATATTCAGGAGAAAACGCATACGCCCTTTTTGGCCAAGTGCATCATTGTCGATGCTGTGCCCCTCTTCCTATGCTTTAAAGGCGATTCCAACGTACTTCTTGAAATCTGTTTGCTGCTATTCTGCCTCGCTTTCAAGTCCGCCTCGTTGCCTTCCCTCAACAGAATTTTGGACGATAGTTGTCCTTTATTACTCGTCCAGTTTGTGAATTGCTGTGCCCCTGAGCTCCATTTTTCAACTCGTTTTTGGTGAGCTGACCACAAGACCAAAATTTTGGTTCAGGACCTATACTGGTTCCCAGTGGGTGGC
Organism: Hyperoodon ampullatus; assembly: GCF_949752795.1. NCBI lineage: Eukaryota > Metazoa > Chordata > Mammalia > Artiodactyla > Ziphiidae > Hyperoodon > Hyperoodon ampullatus. The sequence continues at coordinate 387,832 of NW_027640676.1, read as the reverse complement.
TGAGACTTTGGTTAATTCTTCTTCCTGCCGGGAAATTACAGTGATATGTGCCCGTCCAAATGCCTAACAGCTACTCTCTCATTGGTTCTCCCTCTTCCCTTTCATCCTCTGCCAAATTGGAAACCTGTGCGAACCAGGAGGTTAAAGGGGCTGTCTCTCCAAGTTGGGAGGTAGATAGTAAAGCAGATGGAAAGTCAAACCGGAGCACCAGGAGAGGGACTATTCGTTGAGTTTTAGAAACCTTTCGTATTCACAGTGTGTCCGTTCTCTAGGGTTCCCGTACATGTTATAGCTGTTGTAATATTCCCTTCAACCTGGAGAGTTGGGACCCATGGAATGGGTGCCAGGCATTTGTGCTTTAAAGGGTCTGCATTTGCTCACCCAATCTCACCAATCGTCTCAGTCCCAAGTGTCCCTCCTTATGCCACATCCAGCTGTCGTTGTAGATAGGGTCATTCCAGGTTTCATCAGAGACCTTGAAGGAATTGTAAAGAATTTCCCAGTTTTTTTGTTTTGTTTTTGAGATTCCTTTTTAGAGTGGGTTTGAGCTGATTCTCGCTGCCATGTTTATGCCAGTCTAGACACACTTGATTCACTTACGGAGACATATCAATACATAGGTTTTAAGATTCTTACTAGTCAGATATATTCCTCTGCGGGAAATATGGGATTTTGAGTCCCTTTCACTGAGGAAGGTGTAGGTCTTGTCTATTCCATAGTTGGTTTTTGGAACGGTACCTTTGCTTATATCAAACCCTGGTTTTATGCATCATCCCACCTCTCCTTCCCCCTTAAGCAGGCATAAGAGTGTTTTCTAAATGTGAGACACTGTTCTCTTTCCTAACTCAGTTCAAGTGTAGCCATGTTTACAGGATCTTCATAAGTGATATCTTATGATAAGATTATTTTTCTGTGTGACTTATTTCACTTAGAATCATCGTACCTGTATCCACCCAGTTTGCTGCTTCTGGTCTTATGACATTGATTTCATGCCTGCGGGATATTCCATCGTACATAAGTACCACAAATTTTTGAACCATTTTTATATTTCCTGGGATATTTAAGGTGTACCCAAGTTGAGGTCCTTGTAAGCAGTGCAGCCCTAAATTTTGGGGTGGCTCTGTCTTATTGATTTTCAGTTTTCCCAAGGTATATTCCCTAGACTGGAAGTGCCCTTGGCTCTGTAGCTCTGTTCTTTACTTGTTTTAGGGAACACAATGTACTCCTCCAGAGAGGCAGTTGGCAATTTACATCCCACCCATCAGCATAACAGGGCTCCCTGTTCTCCAGGGCCTGTCTTGCCTTTCTGGTTTTTACACATTTTGTGGATGTCCCTTTTGACCGGTGGGAAGTGATACTTCTTTGTAGTGCAGATTTGCATTGCCCGCTTGCTTGCTTGGCCAAAAAGGGCCTATGCGTTTTCTCCTGAATATATTCAGGAGAAAACGCATACGCCCTTTTTGGCCAAGTGCATCATTGTCGAAGCTGTGCCCCTCTTCCTGTGCTTTAAAGGCGATTCCAACGTAGCTCTTGAAATCTGTTTCCTGCTATTCTGCCTCGCTTTCAAGTCCGCCTCGTTGCCTTCCCTCAACAGATTTTTGGACGATAGTTGTCCTTTATTACTCGGCAAGTTTGTGAATTGCTGTGACCCTGAGCTCCATTTTTCAACTCGTTTTTGGTGAGCTGACCGCAAGTCAAAATTTTGGTTCAGGACCTATACTGGTTCACGGTGTGTGGCTGAGACTTTGGTTAATTCTTCTTCCTGCCGGGAAATTACAGTGATATGTGCCCGTCCAAATGCCTAACAGCTACTCTCTCATTGGTTCTCCCTCTTCCCATTCATCCTCTGCCAAATTGGAAACCTGTGCGAACCAGGAGGTTAAAGGGGCTGTCTCTCCAAGTTGGGAGGTTGATAGTAAAGCAGATGGAAAGTCAAACCGGAGCACCAGGAGAGGGACTATTCGTTGAGTTTTAGAAACCTTTCGTATTCACAGTGTGTCCGTTCTCTAGGTTTCCCGTACATGTTATAGCTGTAGTAATATTCCCTTCAACCTGGAGAGTTGGGACCCATGGAATGGGTGCCAGGAATTTGTGCTTTAACGGGTCTGCATTTGCTCACCCAATCTCACCAATCGTCTCAGTCCCAAGTGTCCCTCCTTATGCCACATGCAGCTGTCATTGTAGATAGCGTCATTCCATGTTTCATAAGAGACCCTGAAGGAATTGTAAAGAATTTCCCAGTTTTTTTGTTTTGTTTTTGAAATTCCTTTTTAGAGTGGGTTGGAGCTGATTCTCGCTGCCATGTTTATGCCAGTCTAGACACACTTGATTCCCTTATGGAGACATATCAATACATAGGTTTTAAGATTCTTACTAGTCAGATATATTCCTCTGCAGGAAATATGGGGTTTTGAGTCCCTTTTACTGAGGAAGGTGTAGGAATTGTCTATTCCATAGTTGGTTTCTGGAACGGTACCTGTGTTTATATCAAACTCTGGTTTTATGCATCACCCCACCTCTCCTTTCCCCTTAAGCAGGCATAAGAGTGTTTTCTAAATGTGAGACACTGTTCTCTTTCCTAACTCAGTTCAAGTGTAGCCATGTTTACAGAATCTTCATAAGTGATATCTTATGATAAGTTTCTTTTTCTGTGTGACTTATTTCACTTAGAATCATCGTACCTGAATCCACCCATTTTGCTGCTACTGGTCTTATGACATTGATTTCATGCCTGAGGGATATTCCATCGTACGTAAGTACCACAATTTTTTGAACCATTTTTATATTTCCTGGGATATTTAAGGTGTACGCAATTTGAGGTCCCTGTAAGCAGTGCAGCCCTAAATTTTGGGGTGGATCTGTCTTATTGATTTTCAGTTTTCCCAAGGTATATTCCCTAGACTGGAAGTGCCCTTGGCTCTGTAGCTCTGTTCTTTACTTGTTTTAGGGAACACAATGCACTCCTCCAGAGAGGCAGTTGGCAATTTACATCCCGCCCATCAGCATAACAAGGCTCCCTGTTCTCCAGGGCCTGTCTTTCCTTTCTGGTTTTTACACATTTTGTGGATGTCCCTTTTGACTGGTGGGAAGTGATACTTCTTTGTAGTGCAGATTTGCATTGCCCGCTTGCTTGCTTGGCCAAAACGGGTGTATGCGTTTTCTCCTGAATATATTCAGGAGAAAACGCATACGCCCTTTTTGGCCAAGTGCATCATTGTCGATGCTGTGCCCCTCTTCCTATGCTTTAAAGGCGATTCCAACGTACTTCTTGAAATCTGTTTGCTGCTATTCTGCCTCGCTTTCAAGTCCGCCTCGTTGCCTTCCCTCAACAGAATTTTGGACGATAGTTGTCCTTTATTACTCGTCCAGTTTGTGAATTGCTGTGCCCCTGAGCTCCATTTTTCAACTCGTTTTTGGTGAGCTGACCACAAGACCAAAATTTTGGTTCAGGACCTATACTGGTTCCCAGTGGGTGGCTGAGACTTTGGTTAATTCTTCTTCCTGCCGGGAAATTACAGTGATATGTGCCCGTCCAAATGCCTAACAGCTACTCTCTCATTGGTTCTCCCTCTTCCCTTTCATCCTCTGCCAAATTGGAAACCTGTGCGAACCAGGAGGTTAAAGGGGCTGTCTCTCCAAGTTGGGAGGTAGATAGTAAAGCAGATGGAAAGTCAAACCGGAGCACCAGGAGAGGGACTATTCGTTGAGTTTTAGAAACCTTTCGTATTCACAGTGTGTCCGTTCTCTAGGGTTCCCGTACATGTTATAGCTGTAGTAATATTCCCTTCAACCTGGAGAGTTGGGACCCATGGAATGGGTGCCAGGCATTTGTGCTTTAAAGGGTCTGCATTTGCTCACCCAATCTCACCAATCGTCTCAGTCCCAAGTGTCCCTCCTTATGCCACATCCAGCTGTCGTTGTAGATAGGGTCATTCCAGGTTTCATCAGAGACCTTGAAGGAATTGTAAAGAATTTCCCAGTTTTTTTGTTTTGTTTTTGAGATTCCTTTTTAGAGTGGGTTTGAGCTGATTCTCGCTGCCATGTTTATGCCAGTCTAGACACACTTGATTCACTTACGGAGACATATCAATACATAGGTTTTAAGATTCTTACTAGTCAGATATATTCCTCTGCGGGAAATATGGGATTTTGAGTCCCTTTCACTGAGGAAGGTGTAGGTCTTGTCTATTCCATAGTTGGTTTTTGGAACGGTACCTTTGCTTATATCAAACCCTGGTTTTATGCATCATCCCACCTCTCCTTCCCCCTTAAGCAGGCATAAGAGTGTTTTCTAAATGTGAGACACTGTTCTCTTTCCTAACTCAGTTCAAGTGTAGCCATGTTTACAGGATCTTCATAAGTGATATCTTATGATAAGATTATTTTTCTGTGTGACTTATTTCACTTAGAATCATCGTACCTGTATCCACCCAGTTTGCTGCTTCTGGTCTTATGACATTGATTTCATGCCTGCGGGATATTCCATCGTACATAAGTACCACAAATTTTTGAACCATTTTTATATTTCCTGGGATATTTAAGGTGTACCCAAGTTGAGGTCCTTGTAAGCAGTGCAGCCCTAAATTTTGGGGTGGCTCTGTCTTATTGATTTTCAGTTTTCCCAAGGTATATTCCCTAGACTGGAAGTGCCCTTGGCTCTGTAGCTCTGTTCTTTACTTGTTTTAGGGAACACAATGTACTCCTCCAGAGAGGCAGTTGGCAATTTACATCCCACCCATCAGCATAACAGGGCTCCCTGTTCTCCAGGGCCTGTCTTGCCTTTCTGGTTTTTACACATTTTGTGGATGTCCCTTTTGACCGGTGGGAAGTGATACTTCTTTGTAGTGCAGATTTGCATTGCCCGCTTGCTTGCTTGGCCAAAAAGGGCCTATGCGTTTTCTCCTGAATATATTCAGGAGAAAACGCATACGCCCTTTTTGGCCAAGTGCATCATTGTCGAAGCTGTGCCCCTCTTCCTGTGCTTTAAAGGCGATTCCAACGTAGCTCTTGAAATCTGTTTCCTGCTATTCTGCCTCGCTTTCAAGTCCGCCTCGTTGCCTTCCCTCAACAGATTTTTGGACGATAGTTGTCCTTTATTACTCGGCAAGTTTGTGAATTGCTGTGACCCTGAGCTCCATTTTTCAACTCGTTTTTGGTGAGCTGACCGCAAGTCAAAATTTTGGTTCAGGACCTATACTGGTTCACGGTGTGTGGCTGAGACTTTGGTTAATTCTTCTTCCTGCCGGGAAATTACAGTGATATGTGCCCGTCCAAATGCCTAACAGCTACTCTCTCATTGGTTCTCCCTCTTCCCATTCATCCTCTGCCAAATTGGAAACCTGTGCGAACCAGGAGGTTAAAGGGGCTGTCTCTCCAAGTTGGGAGGTTGATAGTAAAGCAGATGGAAAGTCAAACCGGAGCACCAGGAGAGGGACTATTCGTTGAGTTTTAGAAACCTTTCGTATTCACAGTGTGTCCGTTCTCTAGGTTTCCCGTACATGTTATAGCTGTAGTAATATTCCCTTCAACCTGGAGAGTTGGGACCCATGGAATGGGTGCCAGGAATTTGTGCTTTAACGGGTCTGCATTTGCTCACCCAATCTCACCAATCGTCTCAGTCCCAAGTGTCCCTCCTTATGCCACATGCAGCTGTCATTGTAGATAGCGTCATTCCATGTTTCATAAGAGACCCTGAAGGAATTGTAAAGAATTTCCCAGTTTTTTTGTTTTGTTTTTGAAATTCCTTTTTAGAGTGGGTTGGAGCTGATTCTCGCTGCCATGTTTATGCCAGTCTAGACACACTTGATTCCCTTATGGAGACATATCAATACATAGGTTTTAAGATTCTTACTAGTCAGATATATTCCTCTGCAGGAAATATGGGGTTTTGAGTCCCTTTTACTGAGGAAGGTGTAGGAATTGTCTATTCCATAGTTGGTTTCTGGAACGGTACCTGTGTTTATATCAAACTCTGGTTTTATGCATCACCCCACCTCTCCTTTCCCCTTAAGCAGGCATAAGAGTGTTTTCTAAATGTGAGACACTGTTCTCTTTCCTAACTCAGTTCAAGTGTAGCCATGTTTACAGAATCTTCATAAGTGATATCTTATGATAAGTTTCTTTTTCTGTGTGACTTATTTCACTTAGAATCATCGTACCTGAATCCACCCATTTTGCTGCTACTGGTCTTATGACATTGATTTCATGCCTGAGGGATATTCCATCGTACGTAAGTACCACAATTTTTTGAACCATTTTTATATTTCCTGGGATATTTAAGGTGTACGCAATTTGAGGTCCCTGTAAGCAGTGCAGCCCTAAATTTTGGGGTGGATCTGTCTTATTGATTTTCAGTTTTCCCAAGGTATATTCCCTAGACTGGAAGTGCCCTTGGCTCTGTAGCTCTGTTCTTTACTTGTTTTAGGGAACACAATGCACTCCTCCAGAGAGGCAGTTGGCAATTTACATCCCGCCCATCAGCATAACAAGGCTCCCTGTTCTCCAGGGCCTGTCTTTCCTTTCTGGTTTTTACACATTTTGTGGATGTCCCTTTTGACTGGTGGGAAGTGATACTTCTTTGTAGTGCAGATTTGCATTGCCCGCTTGCTTGCTTGGCCAAAACGGGTGTATGCGTTTTCTCCTGAATATATTCAGGAGAAAACGCATACGCCCTTTTTGGCCAAGTGCATCATTGTCGATGCTGTGCCCCTCTTCCTATGCTTTAAAGGCGATTCCAACGTACTTCTTGAAATCTGTTTGCTGCTATTCTGCCTCGCTTTCAAGTCCGCCTCGTTGCCTTCCCTCAACAGAATTTTGGACGATAGTTGTCCTTTATTACTCGTCCAGTTTGTGAATTGCTGTGCCCCTGAGCTCCATTTTTCAACTCGTTTTTGGTGAGCTGACCAGAAGACCAAAATTTTGGTTCAGGACCTATACTGGTTCCCAGTGGGTGGCTGAGACTTTGGTTAATTCTTCTTCCTGCCGGGAAATTACAGTGATATGTGCCCGTCCAAATGCCTAACAGCTACTCTCTCATTGGTTCTCCCTCTTCCCTTTCATCCTCTGCCAAATTGGAAACCTGTGCGAACCAGGAGGTTAAAGGGGCTGTCTCTCCAAGTTGGGAGGTAGATAGTAAAGCAGATGGAAAGTCAAACCGGAGCACCAGGAGAGGGACTATTCGTTGAGTTTTAGAAACCTTTCGTATTCACAGTGTGTCCGTTCTCTAGGGTTCCCGTACATGTTATAGCTGTAGTAATATTCCCTTCAACCTGGAGAGTTGGGACCCATGGAATGGGTGCCAGGCATTTGTGCTTTAAAGGGTCTGCATTTGCTCACCCAATCTCACCAATCGTCTCAGTCCCAAGTGTCCCTCCTTATGCCACATCCAGCTGTCGTTGTAGATAGGGTCATTCCAGGTTTCATCAGAGACCTTGAAGGAATTGTAAAGAATTTCCCAGTTTTTTTGTTTTGTTTTTGAGATTCCTTTTTAGAGTGGGTTTGAGCTGATTCTCGCTGCCATGTTTATGCCAGTCTAGACACACTTGATTCACTTACGGAGACATATCAATACATAGGTTTTAAGATTCTTACTAGTCAGATATATTCCTCTGCGGGAAATATGGGATTTTGAGTCCCTTTCACTGAGGAAGGTGTAGGTCTTGTCTATTCCATAGTTGGTTTTTGGAACGGTACCTTTGCTTATATCAAACCCTGGTTTTATGCATCATCCCACCTCTCCTTCCCCCTTAAGCAGGCATAAGAGTGTTTTCTAAATGTGAGACACTGTTCTCTTTCCTAACTCAGTTCAAGTGTAGCCATGTTTACAGGATCTTCATAAGTGATATCTTATGATAAGATTATTTTTCTGTGTGACTTATTTCACTTAGAATCATCGTACCTGTATCCACCCAGTTTGCTGCTTCTGGTCTTATGACATTGATTTCATGCCTGCGGGATATTCCATCGTACATAAGTACCACAAATTTTTGAACCATTTTTATATTTCCTGGGATATTTAAGGTGTACCCAAGTTGAGGTCCTTGTAAGCAGTGCAGCCCTAAATTTTGGGGTGGCTCTGTCTTATTGATTTTCAGTTTTCCCAAGGTATATTCCCTAGACTGGAAGTGCCCTTGGCTCTGTAGCTCTGTTCTTTACTTGTTTTAGGGAACACAATGTACTCCTCCAGAGAGGCAGTTGGCAATTTACATCCCACCCATCAGCATAACAGGGCTCCCTGTTCTCCAGGGCCTGTCTTGCCTTTCTGGTTTTTACACATTTTGTGGATGTCCCTTTTGACCGGTGGGAAGTGATACTTCTTTGTAGTGCAGATTTGCATTGCCCGCTTGCTTGCTTGGCCAAAAAGGGCCTATGCGTTTTCTCCTGAATATATTCAGGAGAAAACGCATACGCCCTTTTTGGCCAAGTGCATCATTGTCGAAGCTGTGCCCCTCTTCCTGTGCTTTAAAGGCGATTCCAACGTAGCTCTTGAAATCTGTTTCCTGCTATTCTGCCTCGCTTTCAAGTCCGCCTCGTTGCCTTCCCTCAACAGATTTTTGGACGATAGTTGTCCTTTATTACTAGGCAAGTTTGTGAATTGCTGTGACCCTGAGCTCCATTTTTCAACTCGTTTTTGGTGAGCTGACCGCAAGTCAAAATTTTGATTCAGGACCTATACTGGTTCACGGTGTGTGGCTGAGACTTTGGTTAATTCTTCTTCCTGCCGGGAAATTACAGTGATATGTGCCCGTCCAAATGCCTAACAGCTACTCTCTCATTGGTTCTCCCTCTTCCCATTCATCCTCTGCCAAATTGGAAACCTGTGCGAACCAGGAGGTTAAAGGGGCTGTCTCTCCAAGTTGGGAGGTTGATAGTAAAGCAGATGGAAAGTCAAACCGGAGCACCAGGAGAGGGACTATTCGTTGAGTTTTAGAAACCTTTCGTATTCACAGTGTGTCCGTTCTCTAGGTTTCCCGTACATGTTATAGCTGTAGTAATATTCCCTTCAACCTGGAGAGTTGGGACCCATGGAATGGGTGCCAGGAGTTTGTGCTTTAACGGGTCTGCATTTGCTCACCCAATCTCACCAATCGTCTCAGTCCCAAGTGTCCCTCCTTATGCCACATGCAGCTGTCATTGTAGATAGCGTCATTCCATGTTTCATAAGAGACGCTGAAGGAATTGTAAAGAATTTCCCAGTTTTTTTGTTTTGTTTTTGAAATTCCTTTTTAGAGTGGGTTGGAGCTGATTCTCGCTGCCATGTTTATGCCAGTCTAGACACACTTGATTCCCTTATGGTGACATATCAATACATAGGTTTTATGATTCTTACTAGTCAGATATATTCCTCTGCGGGAAATATGGGGTTTTGAGTCCGTTTCACTGAGGAAGGTGTAGGTCTTGTCTATTCCATAGTTGGTTTTTGGAACGGTACCTGTGCTTATATCAAACTCTGGTTTTATGCATCACCCCACCTCTCCTTCCCCCTTAAGCAGGCATAAGAGTGTTTTCTAAATGTGAGACACTGTTCTCTTTCCTAACTCAGTTCAAGTGTAGCCATGTTTACAGGATCTTCATAAGTGATATCTTATGATAAGTTCCTTTTTCTGTGTGATTTATTGCACTTAGAATCATCGTACCTGAATCCACCCATTTTGCTGCTACTGGTCTTATGACATTGATTTGATGCCTGAGGGATATTCCATCGTACATAAGTACCACAATTTTTTGAACCATTTTTATATTTCCTGGGATATTTAAGGTGTACCCAAGTTGAGGTCCTTGTAAGCAGTGCAGCCCTAAATTTTGGGGTGGCTGTGTCTTATTGATTTTCAGTTTTCCCAAGGTATATTCCCTAGACTGGAAGAGCCCTTGGCTCTATAGCTCTGTTGTTTACTTCATTTAGGGAACACAATGCACTCCTCCAGAGAGGCAGTTGGCAATTTACATCCCGCCCATCTGCATAACAATGCTCCCTGTTCTCCAGGGCCTGTCTTGCCTTTCTGGTTTTTACACATTTTGTGGATGTCCCTTTTGACCGGTGAGAAGTGATACTTCTTTGTAGTGCAGATTTGCATTGCCTGCTTGTTTGCTTGGCCAAAAGGGCGTATGCGTTTTCTCCTGAATATATTCAGGAGAAAACACATACGCCCTTTTGGCCAAGTGCATCATTGTCGAAGTTGTGCCCCTGTTCCTGTGCTTTAAAGGCGATTCCAACGTACCTCTTTAAATCTGTTTACTGCTATTCTGCCTCGCTTTCAATTCCGCCTCGTTGCCTTCCCTCAACAGATTTTTGGACGATAGTTGTCCTTTATTACTTGGCCAGTTTGTGAATTGCTGTGCCCCTGAGCTCCATTTTTCAACTGGTTTTTGGTGAGCTGACCGCAAGTCCAAAATTTTGGTTCAGGACCTATGCTGGTTCCCGGTGGGTGGCTGAGACTTTGGTTAATTCTTCTTCCTGCCGGGACGTTAGAGTGATATGTGCCCGTCCAAATGCCTAACAGGTACTCTCTCATTGGTTCTCACTCTTTCCTTTCATCCTCTGCCTAATTGGAAACCTGTGCGAACCAGGAGGTTAAAGGGGCTGTCTCTCCAAGTTGGGAGATTGATAGTAAACCAGATGGAAAGTCAAACTAGAGCACCAGGAGAGGGAGTATTCGTTGAGTTTTAGAAACCTTTCGTATTCACAGTGTGTCCGTACTCTAAGTTTCCCGTGCATATTGTAGCTGTAGTAATATTCCCTTCAACCTGGAGAGTTGGGACCCATGGATGGGTGCCAGGCGTTTGTGTTTTAAAGGGTCTGCATTTGCTCACCCAGTCTCACCAATCCTCTCAGTCCCAAGTGTCCCTCCTTATGCCACATCCAGCTGTCATTGTAGATAGGGTCATTCCAGGTTTCATCAGAGACCCTGAAGGAATTGTAAAGAATTTCCCAGTTTTTTTGTTTTGTTTTTGAAATTCATTTTTATAGTGGGTTTGAGCTTATTCTCGCTGCCATGTTTATGCCAGTCTAGACACACTTGATTGCCTTACGGAGACATATCAATACATAAGTTTTAAGATTCTTACTGGTCAGATATATTCCTCTGTGGGAAATATGGGGTTTTGAGTCCCTTTCACTGAGGAAGGTGTAGGTCTTGTCTATTCCATAGTTGGTTTTTGGAACGGTACCTGTGCTTATATCAAACTCTGGTTTTATGCATCACCCCACCTCTCCTTCCCCCTTAAGCAGGCATAAGAGTGTTCTCTAAATGTGAGACACTGTTCTCTTTCTTAACTCAGTTCAATTGTAGCCATGTTTACAGGATCTTCATAAGTGATATCTTATGATAAGTTTCTTTTTCTGTGTGACTTATTTCATTAGAATCATCGTACCTGAATCCACCCATTTTGCTGCTACTGGTCTTATGACATTGATTTCATGGCTGAGGGATATTCCATCGTACGTAAGTACCACAATTTTTTGAACCATTTTTATATTTCCTGGGATATTTAAGGTGTACTCAAGTTGAGGTCCTTGTAAGCTGTGCAGCCCTAAATTTTGGGGTGGCTCTGTCTTATTGATTTTCAGTTTTCCCAAGGTATATTCCCTAGACTGGAAGTGCCCTTGGCTCTGTAGCTCTGTTGTTTACTTGTTTTAGGGAACACAATGTACTCCTCCAGAGAGGCAGTTGGCAATTTACATCCCGCCCATCAGCATAACAGGGCTCCCTGTTCTCCAGGGCCTGTCTTGCCTTTCTGGTTTTTACACATTTTGTGGATGTCCCTTTTGACCGGTAGGAAGTGATACTTCTTTGTAGTGCAGATTTGCATTGCCCGCTTGCTTGCTTGGCCAAAAAGGGCGTATGCGTTTTCACCTGAATATATTCAGGAGAAAACGCATACGCCCTTTTTGGCCAAGTGCATCATTGTCGAAGTTGTGCCCCTCTTCCTGTGCTTTAAAGGTGATTCCAATGTACCTCTTGAAATCTGTTTCCTGCTATTCTGCCTCGCTTTCAAGTCCGCCTCGTTGCCTTCCCTCAACAGATTTTTGGACGATAGTTGTCCTTTATTACTCGGCCAGTTTGTGAATTGCTGTGCCCCTGAGCTCCATTTTTCAACTCGTTTTTGGTGAGCTGACCACAAGTCCAACATTTTGGTTCAGGACCTATGCTGGTTCCCGGTGGGTGGCTGAGACTTTGGTTAATTCTTCTTCCTGCCGGGAAGTTAGAGTGATATGTGCCCGTTCAAATGCCTAACAGCTACTCACTCATTGGATCTGCCTCTTCCCTTTCATCCTCTCCCAAATTGGCAACCTGTGCGAACCAGGAGGTTAAAGGGGCTGTCTCTCCAAGTTGGGAGGTGGATAGTAAAGAAGATGGAAGTTCAAACCGGAGAACCAGGAGAGAGACTATTCGTTGAGTTTTAGAAACCTTTCGTATTCACAGTGTGTCCGTTCTCTAGGTTTCCCGCACATGTTATAGCTGTAGTAATATTCCCTTCAACCTGGTGAGCTGGGACCCATGGAATGGGTGCCAGGCATTTGTGCTTTAACGGGACTGCATTTGCTCACCCAATCTCACCAATCGTCTCAGTCCCAAGTGTCCCTCCTTATGCCACATCCAACTGTCATTGTAGTTAGGGTCATTCCAGGTTTCATCAGAGACCCTGAAGGAATTGTAAAGAATTTCCCAGTTTTTTTGTTTTGTTTGTGAAATTCCTTTTTATAGTGGGTTTGAGCTGATTCTCGCTGCCATGTTTATGCCAGTCTAGACACTTGATTCCCTTACGGAGACATATCAATACATAGGTTTTAAGATTCTTACTAGTCAGATATATTCCTCTGTGGGAAATATGGGGTTTTGAGTCCCTTTCACTGAGGAATGTGTAGGTCTTGTCTATTTCATAGTTGGTTATTGGAACGGTACCTGTGCTTATATCAAACTCTGGTTTTATGCATCACCCCACCTCTCCTTCCCCCTTAAGCAGGCATAAGAGTGTTTTCTAAATGTGAGACACTGTTCTCTTTCCTAACTCAGTTAAAGTTTAGCCATGTTTACAGGATCTTCATAAGTGATATCTTATGATAAGTTTCTTTTTCTGTGTGACTTATTTCACTTAGAATCATCGTACCTGAATCCACCCATTTTGCTGCTACTGGTCTTATGACATTGATTTCATGGCTGAGGGATATTCCATCGTACATAAGTACCACAATTTTTTGAACCATTTTTATGTTTCCTGGGATATATAAGGTGTACTCAATTTGAGGTCCTTGTAAGCAGTGCAGCCCTAAATTTTGGTGTGGCTCTGTCTTATTGATTTTCAGTTTTCCCAAGGTATATTCCCTAGACTGGAAGTGCCCTTGGCTCTGTAGCTCTGTTGTTTATTTGTTTTAGGGAACACAATGCACTCCTCCAGAGAGGCAGTTGGCAACTTACATCCCGCCCATCAGCATAACAAGGCTCCCTGTTCTCCAGGGCCTGTCTTGCCTTTCTGGTTTTTACACATTTTGTGGATGTCCCTTTTGACCGGTGGGAAGTGATACTTCTTTGTAGTGCAGATTTGCATTGCCCGCTTGCTTGCTTGGCCAAAAAGGGCGTATGCGTTTTCTCCTGAATATATTCAGGAGAAAACGCATACGCCCTTTTTGGCCAAGTGCATCATTGTCGAAGTTGTGCCCCTCTTCCTGTGCTTTAAAGTTGATTCCAACGTACCTCTTGAAATCTGTTTCCTGCTGTTCTGCCTCGCATTCAAGTCCACCTCGTTGCCTTCCCTCAACAGATTTTTGGACGATAGTTGTCCTTTATTACTCGGCCAGTTTGTGAATTGCTGTGCTCATGAGCTCCATTTTTCAACTCGTTTTTGGTGAGCTGACCGCAAGTCCAAAATTTTGGTTCAGGACCTATACTGGTTCCCAGTGGGTGGCTGTGACTTTGGTTAATTCTTCTTCCTGCCAGGAATTTACAGTGATATGTGCCCGTCCAAATGCCTAACAGCTACTCTCTCATTGGTTCTCCCTCTTCCCTTTCATCCTCTGCCAAATTGGCAACCTGTGCGAACCAGGAGGTTAAAGGGTCTGTCTCTCCAAGTTGGGAGCTTGATAGTAAAGCAGATGGAAAGTCAAACCGGAGCACCAGGAGAGGGACTATTCGTTGAGTTTTAGAAACCTTTCATATTCACAGTGTGTCCCTTCTCTAGGTTTCCCGTACATGTTATAGCTGTAGTAATATTCCCTTCAACCTGGAGAGTTGGGACCCATGGAATGGGTGCCAGGCATTTGTGCTTTAAAGTGTCTGCATTTGCTCACCCAATCTCACCAATAGTCTCAGTCCCAAGTGTCCCTCCTTATGCCACATCCAGGTGTCATTTTAGATAGGGTCATTCCAGGTTTCATCACAGACCCTGAAGGAATTGTAAAGAATTTCCCAGTTTTTTTGTTTTGTTTTTGAAATTCCTTTTTATAGTGGGTTTGAGCTGATTCTCGCTGCCATGCTTATGCCAGTCTAGACACTCTTGATTCCCTTACGGAGACATATCAATACATATGTTTTAAGATTCTTACTAGTCAGATATATTCCTCTACAGGAAATATGGGGTTTTGAGTCCCTTTCACTGAGGAAGGTGTAGGTCTTGTCTATTCCATAGTTGGTTTTTGGAACGGTACCTGTGCTTATATCAAACTCTGGTTTTATGCATCACCCCACCTCTCCTTCCCCCTTAAGCAGGCATAAGAGTGTTTTCTAAATGTGAGACACTCCACTCTTTCCTAACTCAGTTCAAGTGTAGCCATGTTTACAGGATCTTCATAAGTGATATCTTATGATAAGTTTCTTTTTCTGTGTGACTTATTTCACTTAGAATCATCGTACCTGAATCCACCCATTTTGCTGCTACTGGTCTTATGACATTGATTTCATGGCTGAGGGATATTCCATCGTACGTAAGTACCACAATTTTTTGAACCATTTTTATATTTCCTGGGATATTTAATGTGTACCCAAGTTGAGGTCCTTGTAAGCAGTGCAGACCTAAATTTTGGGGTGGCTCTGTCTTATTGATTTTCAGTTTTCCCAAGGTATATTCCCTAGACTGGAAGTGCCCTTGGCTCTGTAGCTCTGTTCTTTACTTGTTTTAGTGAACACAATGTACTCCTCCAGAGAGGCAGTTGGCAATTAACATCCCGCCCATCCACATAACAAGGCTCCCTGTTCTCCAGGGCCTGTCTTGCCTTTCTGGTTTTTACACATTTTGTGGATGTCCCTTTTGACTGGTGGGAAGTGATACTTCTTTGTAGTGCAGATTTGCATTGCCCGCTTGCTTGCTTGGCCAAAAAGGGCGTATGCGTTTTCTCCTGAATATATTCAGGAGAAAACGCACACGCACTTTTTGGCCAAGTGCATCATTGTCGAAGTTGTGCCCCTCTTCCTGTGCTTTAAAGGCGATTCCAACGTACCTCTTGAAATCTGTTTCGTGCTATTCTGCCTCGCTTTCAAGTCCGCCTCATTGCCTTTCCTCAACAGATTTTTGGACGATAGTTGTCCTTTATTACTCGGCCAGTTTGTGAATTGCTGTGCCCCTGAGCTCCATTTTTCAACTCGTTTTTGGTGAGCTGACCACAAGTCCAACATTTTGGTTCAGGACCTATGCTGGTTCCCGGTGGGTGGCTGAGACTTTGGTTAATTCTTCTTCCTGCCGGGAATTTACAGTGATATGTGCCCATCCAAATGCCTAACAGCTACTCACTCATTGGATCTGCCTCTTCCCTTTCATCCTCTCCCAAATTGGCAACCTGTGCGAACCAGGAGGTTAAAGGGGCTGTCTCTCCAAGTTGGGAGGTGGATAGTAAAGCAGATGGAAAGTCAAACCGGAGATCCAGGAGAGGGATTATTCGTTGAGTTTTAGAAACCTTTCGTATTCACAGTGTGTCCGTTCTCTAGGTTTCCCGTACATGTTATAGCTGTAGTAATATTCCCTTCAACCTGGAGAGTTGGGACCCATGGAATGGGTGCCAGGCATTTGTGCTTTAATGGGACTGCATTTGCTCACCCAATCTCACCAATCGTCTCAGTCTCAAGTGTCCCTCCTTATGCCACATCCAACTGTCATTGTAGATAGGGTCATTCCAGGTTTCATCAGAGACCCTGAAGGAATTGTAAAGAATTTCCCAGTTTTTTTGTTTCGTTTTTGAAATTCCTTTTTATAGTCGGTTTGAGCTGATTCTCGCTGCCATGTTTATGCCAGTGTAGACACACTTGATTCCTTACGGAGACATATCAATACATAGGTTTTAAGATTCTTACTACTCAGATATATTCCTCTGCGGGAAATATGGGGTTTTGAGTCCCTTTCACAGAGGAAGGTGTAGGTCTTGTCTATTCCATAGTTGGTTTTTGGAACGGTAACTGTGCTTATATCAAACTCTGGTTTTATGCATCACCCCACCTCTCATTCCCCCTTAAGCAGGCATAAGAGTGTTTTCTAAATGTGAGACACTGTTCTCTTTCCTAACTCAGTTCAAGTGTAGCCATGTTTACAGGATCTTCATAAGTGATATCTTATGATAAGTTTCTTTTTCTGTGTGATTTATTTCACTTAGAATCATCGTAACTGAATCCATCCATTTTGCTGCTACTGGTCTTATGACATTGATTTCATGGCTGAGGGATATTCCATCGTACGTAAGTACCACAATTTTTTGAACCATTTTTATATTTCCTGGGATATTTAAGGTGTACCCAAGTTGAGGTCCTTGTAAGCAGTGCAGCCCTAAATTTTGGGGTGGCTCTGTCTTATTGATTTTCAGTTTTCCCAAGGTTTATTCCCTAGACTGGAAGGGCCCTTGGCTCTATAGCTCTGTTGTTTACTTCATTTAGGGAACACAATGCACTCCTCCAGAGAGGCAGTTGGCAATTTACATCCCGCCCATCTGCATAACAATGCTCCCTGTTCTCCAGGGCCTGTCTTGCCTTTCTGGTTTTTACACATTTTGTGGATGTCCCTTTTGACCGGTGAGAAGTGATACTTCTTTGTAGTGCAGATTTGCATTGCCCGCTTGTTTGCTTGGCCAAAAGGGTGTATGCGTTTTCTCCTGAATATATGCAGGAGAAAACGCATATGCCCTTTTGGCCAAGTGCATCATTGTCGAAGTTGTGCCCCTCTACCTGTGCTTTAAAGGCTATTCCAACGTACCTCTTTAAATCTGTTTACTGCTATTCTGCCTCGCTTTCAATTCCGCCTCGTTGCCTTCCCTCAACAGATTTTTGGATGATAGTTGTCCTTTATTACTTGGCCGGTTTGTGAATTGCTGTGCCCCTGAGCTCCATTTTTCAACTCGTTTTTGGTGAGCTGACCGCAAGTCCAAAATTTTGGTTCAGGACCTATGCTGGTTCCCGGTGGGGGGCTGAGACTTTGGTTAATTCTTCTTCCTGCCGGGAAGTTAGAGTGATATGTGCCCGTCCAAATGCCTAACAGCTGCTCTCTCATTGGTTATCACTCTTTCCTTTCATCCTCTGCCAAATTGGAAACCTGTGCGAACCAGGAGTTTAAAGGGGCTGTCTCTCCAAGTTGGGAGATTGATAGTAAACAAGATGGAAAGTCAAACCGGAGCACCAGGAGAGGGAGTATTCGTTGAGTTTTAGAAACCTTTCGTATTCACAGTGTGTCCGTACTCTAAGTTTCCCGTACATATTGTAGCTGTAGTAATATTCCCTTCAACCTAGAGAGTTGGGACCCATGGAATGGGTGCCAGGCATTTGTGTTTTAAAGGGTCTGCATTTGCTCACCCTTTCTCACCAATCGTCTCAGTCCGAAGTGTCCCTCCTTATGCCACATCCAGCTGTCATTGTAGATAGGGTCATTCCAGGTTTCATCAGAGACCCTGAAGGAATTGTAAAGAATTTCCCAGTTTTTTTGTTTTGTTTTTGAAATTCCTTTTTATAGTGGGTTTGAGCTTATTCTCGCTGCCATGTTTATGCCAGTCTAGACACACTTGATTCCCTTACGGAGACATATCAATACATAAGTTTTAAGATTCTTACTGGTCAGATATATTCCTCTGTGGGAAATATGGTGTGTTGAGTCCCTTTCACTGAGGAAGGTGTAAGTCTTGTCTATTCCATAGTTGGTTTTTGGAACGGTACCTGTGCTTATATCAAACTCTGGTTTTATGCATCACCCCACCTCTCCTTCCCCCTTAAGCAGGCATAAGAATGTTCTCTAAATGTGAGACACTGTTCTCTTTCTTAACTCAGTTCAATTGTAGCCATGTTTACAGGATCTTCATAAGTGATATCTTATGATAAGTTTCTTTTTCTGTGTGACTTATTTCATTAGAATCATCGTACCTGAATCCACCCATTTTGCTGCTACTGGTCTTATGACATTGATTTCATGGCTGAGGGATATTCCATCGTACGTAAGTACCACAATTTTTTGAACCATTTTTATATTTCCTGGGATATTTAAGGTGTACCCAAGTTGAGGTCCTTGTAAGCTGTGCAGCCCTAAATTTTGGGGTGGCTCTGTCTTATTGATTTTCAGTTTTCCCAAGGTATATTCCCTAGACTGGAAGTGCCCTTGGCTCTGTAGCTCTGTTCTTTACTTGTTTTAGGGAACACAATGTACTCCTCCAGAGAGGCAGTTGGCAATTTACATCCCGCCCATCAGCATAACAAGGCTCCCTGTTCTCCAGGGCCTGTCTTGCCTTTCTGGTTTTTACACATTTTGTGGATGTCCCTTTTGACCTGTGAAAAGTGATACTTCTTTGTAGCGCAGATTTGCATTGCCCGCTTGCTTGCTTGGCCAAAAAGGGCGTATGCGTTTTCTCCTGAATATATTCAGGAGAAAACGCATACGCCCTTTTTGGCCAAGTGCATCATTGTCGAAGTTGTGCCCCTCTTCCTGTGCTTTAAAGGTGATTCCAACGTACCTCTTGAAATCTGTTTCCTGCTATTCTGCCTCGCTTTCAAGTCCGCCTCGTTGCCTTCCCTCAACAGATTTTTGGACGATAGTTGTCCTTTATTACTCGGCCAGTTTGTGAATTGCTGTGCCCCTGAGCTCCATTTTTCAACTCGTTTTTTGTGAGCTGACCACAAGTCCAACATTTTGGTTCAGGACCTATGCTGGTTCCCAGTGTGTGGCTGAGACTTTGGTTAATTCTTCTTCCTGCCGGGAAGTTAGAGTGATATGTGAACATCCAAATGCCTAACAGCTACTCACTCATTGGATCTGCCTCTTCCCTTTCATCCTCTCCCAAATTGGAAACCTGTGCGAACCAGGAGGTTAAAGGGGCTGTCTCTCCAAGTTGGGAGGTTGATAGTAAGGCAGATGGAAAGTCAAACCGGAGGACCAGGAGAGGGACTATTCGTTGAGTTTTAGAAACCTTTCGTATTCACAGTGTGTCCGTTCACTAGGTTTCCCATACATGTTATAGCTGTAGTAATATTCCCTTCAACCTGGAGAGATGGGACCCATGGAATGTGTGCCATGCATTATTGCTTTAAAGGGTCTGCATTTGCTCACCCAATCTCACCAATCGTCTCAGTCCCAAGTGTCCCTCCTTATGCCACATCCAGCTGTCGTTGTAGATAGGGTTATTCCAGGTTTCATCAGAGACCCTGAAGGAATTGTAAAGAATTTCCCAGTTTTTTTTGTTTTGTTTGTGAAATTCCTTTTTATAGTGGGTTTGAGCTGATTCTCGCTGCCATGTTTATGCCAGTCTAGACACTTGATTCCCTTACGGAGACATATCAATACATAGGTTTTAAGATTCTTACTAGTCAGATATATTCCTCGGTGGGAAATATGGGGTTTTGAGTCCCTTTCACTGAGGAAGGTGTAGGTCTTGTCTATTTCATAGTTGGTTATTGGAACGGTACCTGTGCTTATATCAAACTCTGGTTTTATGCATCACCCCACCTCTCCTTCCCCCTTAAGCAGGCATAAGAGTGTTTTCTAAATGTGAGACACTGTTCTCTTTCCTAACTCAGTTCAAGTGTAGCCATGTTTACAGGATCTTCATAAGTGATATCTTATGATAAGTTTCTTTTTCTGTGTGACTTATTTCACTTAGAATCATCGTACCTGAATCCACCCATTTTGCTGCTACTGGTCTTATGACATTGATTTCATGGCTGAGGGATATTCCATCGTACATAAGTACCACAATTTTTTGAACCATTTTTATATTTCCTGGGATATATAAGGTGTACTCAATTTGAGGTCCTTGTAAGCAGTGCAGCCCTAAATTTTGGGGTGGCTCTGTCTTATTGATTTTCAGTTTTCCCAAGGTATATTCCCTAGACTGGAAGTGCCCTTGGCTCTGTAGCTCTGTTGTTTATTTGTTTTAGGGAACACAATGCACTCCTCCAGAGAGGCAGTTGGCAATTTACATCCCGCCCATCAGCATAACAAGGCTCCCTGTTCTCCAGGGCCTGTCTTGCCTTTATGGTTTTTACACATTTTGTGGATGTCCCTTTTGACCGGTGGGAAGTGATACTTCTTTGTAGTGCAGATTTGCATTGCCCGCTTGCTTGCTTGGCCAAAAAGGGCATATGCGTTTTCTCCTGAATATATTCAGGAGAAAACGCATACGCCCTTTTTGGCCGAAGTTGTGCCCCTCTTCCTGTGCTTTAAAGTTGATTCCAACGTACCTCTTGAAATCTGTTTCCTGCTATTCTGCCTCGCATTCAAGTCCGCCTCGTTGCCTTCCCTCAACAGATTTTTGGACGATAGTTGTCCTTTATTACTCGGCCAGTTTGTGAATTGCTGTGCCCCTGAGCTCCATTTTTCAACTCGTTTTTGGTGAGCTGACCGCAAGTCCAAAATTTTGGTTCAGGACCTATACTGGTTCCCAGTGGGTTGCTGAGACTTTGGTTAATTCTTCTTCCTGCCAGGAATTTACAGTGATATGTGCCCGTCCAAATGCCTAACAGCTACTCTCTCATTGGTTCTCCCTCTTCCCTTTCATTCTCTGCCAAATTGGCAACCTGTGCGAACCAGGAGGTTAAAGGGTCTGTCTCTCCAAGTTGGGAGGTTGATAGTAAAGCAGATGGAAAGTCAAACCGGAGCACCAGGAGAGGGACTATTCGTTGAGTTTTAGAAACCTTTCATATTCACAGTGTGCCCCTTCTCTAGGTTTCCCGTACATGTTATAGCTGTAGTAATATTCCCTTCAACCTGGAGAGTTGGGACCCATGGAATGGGTGCCAGGCATTTGTGCTTTAAAGGGTCTGCATTTGCTCACCCAATCTCACCAATAGTCTCAGTCCCAAGTGTCCCTCCTTATGCCACATCCAGGTGTCATTTTAGATAGGGTCATTCCAGGTTTCATCAGAGACCCTGAAGGAATTGTAAAGAATTTCCCAGTTTTTTGGTTTTGTTTTTGAAATTCCTTTTTATAGTGGGTTTGAGCTGATTCTCGCTGCCATGCTTATGCCAGTCTAGACACACTTGATTCCCTTACGGAGACATATCAATACATAGGTTTTAAGATTCTTACCAGTCAGATATATTCCTCTGCAGGAAATATGGGGTTTTGAGTCCCTTTCACTGAGGAAGGTGTAGGTCTTGTCTATTCCATAGTTGGTTTTTGGAACGGTACCTGTGCTTATATCAAACTCTGGTTTTATGCATCACCCCACCTCTCCTTCCCCCTTAAGCAGGCATAAGAGTGTTTTCTAAATGTGAGACACTCCACTCTTTCCTAACTCAGTTCAAGTGTAGCCATGTTTACAGGATCTTCATAAGTGATATCTTATGATAAGTTTCTTTTTCTGTGTGACTTATTTCACTTAGAATCATCGTACATGAATCCACCCATTTTGCTGCTACTGGTCTTATGACATTGATTTCATGGCTGAGGGATATTCCATCGTACGTAAGTACCACAATTTTTTGAACCATTTTTATATTTCCTGGGATATTTAATGTGTACCCAAGTTGAGGTCCTTGTAAGCAGTGCAGACCTAAATTTTGGGGTGGCTCTGTCTTATTGATTTTCAGTTTTCCCAAGGTATATTCCCTAGACTGGAAGTGCCCTTGGCTCTGTAGCTCTGTTCTTTACTTGTTTTAGTGAACACAATGTACTCCTCCAGAGAAGCAGTTGGCAATTAACATCCCGCCCATCCACATAACAAGGCTCCCTGTTCTCCAGGGCCTGTCTTGCCTTTCTGGTTTTTACACATTTTGTGGATGTCCCTTTTGACTGGTGGGAAGTGATACTTCTTTGTAGTGCAGATTTGCATTGCCCGCTTGCTTGCTTGGCCAAAAAGGGCGTATGCGTTTTCTCCTGAATATATTCAGGAGAAAACGCACACGCCCTTTTTGGCCAAGTGCATCATTGTCGAAGTTGTGCCCCTCTTCCTGTGCTTTAAAGGCGATTCCAACGTACCTCTTGAAATCTGTTTCCTGCTATTCTGCCTGCCTTTCAAGTCCGCCTCGTTGCCATCCCTCAACAGATTTTTGGACGATAGTTGTCCTTTATTACTCTGCCAGTTTTTGAATTGCTGTGCCCCTGAGCTCCATTTTTCAACTCGTTTTTTGTGATCTGAACGCAAGTCCAAAATTTTGGTTCAAGACCTATACTGGTTCCCGGTGGGTGGCTGAGACTTTTGTTAATTCTTCATCCTACCGGGAAATTAGAGTGACATGTGCCGATCCAAATACCTAACAGCTACTCTCTCATTGGTTCTCCATCTTCCCTTTCATCCTCTGCAAAATTGGTAACCTGTGCGAACCAGCAGGTTAAAGTGGCTGTCTCTTCAAGTTTGGAGACTGATAATAAAGCAGTTGAAAAGTCAAACCGGAGCACCAGGAGAGGGACTATTCTTTGAGTTTTAGAAACCTTTCATATTCACAGTGTGTCCGTTCTCTAGGTTTTCCGTACATGTTATAGCTGTAGTAATAGTTCCTTCAACCTGGAGAGTTGAGACCCATGGAATGGGTGCCACATATTATTGTTTTAAAGTGTCTGCATTTGCTCACCCACTCTCATAAACCCTCTCAGTCCCAAGTGTCCAGCCTTATGCCACATCCAGCTGTCGTTGTAGATAGGGTCATTCCAGGTTTCATCAGAGACCCTGAAGGAATTGTAAAGAATTTCCCTGTTTTTTGTTTTGTTTTTGAATTTCCTTTTCTAGTGGGTTTGAGCTGATTCTCGCTGCCATGTTTATGCCAGTCTAGACACACTTGATTCCCTTACGGAGGCATATCAATACATAGGTTTTAAGATTCTTACTAGTAAGATATATTCCTCTGCGGGAAATATGGGTTTTTGAGTCCCGTTCACAGAGGAAGTAGTAGGTCTTGTCTATTCTGTATTTGGATTATGGAACCGTACCTGTGCTAATATCAAACTCTGGTTTTATTCATCACCCCACCTCTGCTTTCCCCTTAAGCATGCATAAGTTTGTTTTCTAAATATGAGACTGTGTTCCCTTTCCTAATTCCTTCCATGTGTAGCCATGTTTATATACCCTTCATAAGTGATATCTTATGATAAGTTTATTTTTCTGTGTGATTTTTTCAGTTAGAATCATCGTACATGAATCCCTTCATTATGCTGCTACTGGCCTTATGACATTGACTTCATGGCTGAGGGATATTCCATCATACGTATGTACCACAATTTCTTTACCATTTTTGTCTTTCCTGATATTTATAAGGTGTCCCGAAGTCGAGGTTCTTGTAAGGAGTGCTGCCATAAATTTTGGGGTGGCTGTGTCTTATTGATTTTCAATTTTCCCAAGGTATATTCCCGTGACTGGAAGTGCCTTAGGTTGTGAAACACTGTTGTTTACTTCTTTTTGGGAACGCAATGCACTCCTCCAGAGTGGCTGTTGGCAATTTACTTCCCACCCATCCGCATAACAAGGCTCCCTGTTCTCCAGATCCTGTCTTACCTTTCTTGTTTTTACACATTTTACGGATGTCCCTTTTGACCGGTTGGAAGTGATACTTCTTTGTAGTGCAGATTTGCATTGTGTGGTTGCTTGGTTGGCCAAAATGTGTGTATGCGTTTTCTCCTGAATATATTCAGGAGAAAACGCATGCGCCCTTTATGGACAATTCCATAATTGTCGAAGTTGTGATGCTTTTCCTGTGTTTAAAGGCGATTCCAATGTACTTCTGGAAATCTGTTTCGTGCACTTCTGCCTCATTTTCAAGTCCGCCTCATGGCTTTCTCTCAACAGATTTTTGGAAGAGAGTAGTCCTTTATAACTCTGCAAGTTAGTGAATTGCTGTGCCCCTGAGCTCCATTTTTCAACTCGCGTTTTTGTGAGCTGACTGCCAATCCACAATTTTGCTTCAGGACCTATATTGGTTCCATTGTGGGGGCTGGCTCAGAGTTTGTTAATTCTTCTTCGTGACGGGAATTTAGAGTGACATGTGGCCATCCAAATGCCTACAGCTACTCTCTAATTGTTTCTCCCTCTTCCCTTATATCCTCTACACAACGTGCCAACTGTGCAAACCAGGAGTTTATAGGTGCTGACTCTCCAATTTGGGAGATTGATACTAAAGCAGTTGGAATGTCAAACTGGTGCACAAGGAGAGAAAAAAATTAGTAGAGTTTTAGAAACCTTTCACCATCAGATGGTGTCCATTCTCTAGGTTTCCCATACATGTTATAACTGTAGTGATATGCCCTTCTACCTGGAGAGTTGGGACCCATGGAATGGGTGCCAGGTATTATTGCTTTAAACGGTCTGCATTTTCTCACCCAATCTCACCAATCCTCTCAGTCCCAAGTGACCAGCCTTATGCCACATCCAGCTGTCGTTGTAGATAGGGTCATTGTAAGTTTCATCAGAACCCCTGAAGGTATTGTGTAAGAATTTCACTGTTTATTTGTTTTGTTTTGAAATTCATTTTTATAGTGGGTTTGAGCTGATTCTCTCTGCCGTGTTTATGTCATTCTAGACACACTTGGTTACCTTATGGAGACATATCAATACATAGGTTTTAAGATTCTTACTAGTCAGATATACTACTCTGCGGGGAATAGGGGTGTTGAGCCCTGTTCAGTGAGGAAAGAGTAGGTCTTGTCTATTTTGTATTTGGATTATGCAACCGTACCTGTGCTAATATCAAACTCTGGTTTTATGCATCACCCCACCTCTCCTTTCCTCTTGAGCAAGCATAAGAGTGTTCTCTAAATGTGAGACTCTTCTCTTTCCTAATTCAGTTCATGTGTAGCCATGTTTACAAGACCTTCATAAGTGATATCTTATGATAAGTTTCTTTTTCTGTGTGACTTATTTCAGTTAGAATCATCGTACATGAATCCACTCATTATGCTGCTACTGGTCTTATGACATTGATTTCATGGCTGCGGGATATTCCATCATACGTATGTACCGCAATTTCTTTACTATTTTTTTTCTTTACTGGGATATTTAAGGTGTCCCGAAGTCGAGGTTCTTGTAAGCAGTGCTGCCCTATATTTTGGGTTGGCTGTGTCTTATTGATTTTCAATTTCCCCAAGGTATATTCCCATGACTGGAAGTGCCTTAGGTTGTGAAGCTCTGTTTTTTAATTCTTTTAGGGAACACAATGCACTCCTCCAGAGTGGCTGTTGGCAATCTGCATCCCACCGATCAGCATAACAAGGATCCCTGTTCTCTAGAGCCCCTCTTGCCTTTCTGGTTTTTACACATTTTACGGATATCCCTTTTGACTGGTGGGAAGTGATACTTCTTTGTAGTGCAGGTTTGCATTGTGCGGTTGCTTGGTTGGCCAAAATGGGTGTATGCGTTTTCTCCTGAATATATTCAGGAGAAAACGCATGCACCCTTTATGGACAATTCCCTAATTGTCGAAGTTGTGATGCTTTTCCTGTGTTTAAAGGCGATTCCAATGTACTTCTGGAAATCTCTTTCGTGCAAATCTCCCTCATTTTCAAGTCCGCTCATGGCTTTTTCTCAACAGATTTTTGGAAGAGAGTAGTCCTGTATAACTCTGCAAGTTAGTGAATTGCTGTGCCCCTGAGCTCCATTTTTCAACTTGTGTTTTTGTGAGCTGACCTTAAACCCACAATTTTGCTTCAGGACCTATACTAGTTATGGGGGTGTGGCAGGTTGAGAGTTTGGTTAATTCTTCTTCGTGACGGGAAATTAGAGTGACATGTGGCCTTCCAAATGCCTATAGCTACTCTCTCATTGGTTCTCCCTCTTCCCTTATATCCTCTGCACAATGTGCCAACTGTGCAAACCAGGAGGTTATAGGGGCTGACTCTCCTAGTTGGGAGATTGATATTAAAGCAGTTGGAATGTCAAGCTGCAGCACATGGAGAGAAAAAAATTAGTAGAGTTTTAGAAACCTTTCACCATCAGAGGGTGTCCATTCTCTAGGTTTCCCATACATGTTATAACCTTAGTGATATTCCCTTCTACCTGGAGAGTTGGGAACCATGGAATCAGTGACAGGCATTATTGCTTTAAAGCGTCTGCATTTTCTCACCCAATCTCAACAATCCTCTCAGTCCCAGGTGAACAGCCTTATGCCACATCCAGCTGTTGTTGTAGATAGGGTCATTCCAAGTTTCATCAGAACCCCTGAAGGTGTTGTTTAAGAATTTCACTGTTTCTTTGTTTTGTTTTGAAATTCCTTTTTATAGTGGGTTTGAGCTGATTCTCACTGCCGTGTTTATGTCATTCTAGACACACTTGGTTCCCTTATGGAGACATATCAATACATAGGTTTTAAGATCCTTACTAGTCAGATATATTTCTCTGTGGGGAATAGGGGTGTTGAGTCCCATTCACTGAGGAAGGAGTCGGGCTTGTCTCTTCTGTAGTTGGATTATGGAACGGTACCTGTGTTAATATCAAACTCTGGTTTTGTGTGTCTCCCCACCTCTCCTTCCCCCTTAAGCAAGCATAAGTGTGTTTTCGAAATCTGAGACTCTGTTCTCTTTCATAATTCAGTTCATATGTACCCAGGTTTACATTCCCTTCATAAGTGATATCTTATATCAGAATGCACCATGGCCCTTGTCCTAATAATGCTCCATGACCCCTGTCATCACAATGCTCCATTCCCTGGTTATCACAATGCTCCATGTCCCTTGTCATAACAATTCTCCACGTACTTGTCATCACAATGCTACATGACACTTCTCATCACAAAGTTACATGCTCGTTTCATCACAATTCTCCATGCACTTGTCATTGCAATGTTCCATGACCCCTGTCATAGCAAGCTCCAAGTGTTTGTCATCACAATGCTTCACGACTTTATCATCAAAATTCTCAATGGCACTTTTCATCACAATGTTCCGTACCCTTGTCATCACAATGCTCCATGCCCTTGTTATCACAATGCTCCATGACCCCTGTCATCACAATGCTCCCTGACACCTGTCATCACAATGCTTCATGCCCCTTGTCATTACAGTGCTCCATGATGCTCGTCATCACAATTACCCATGGTCTTCTCATCACAATGCTCCACGGTTTTGCCATCACAATGCTCCATGCCCTGGTCATCTCAAAGCTCAATGTCCCTTGTCCTCACAATTCTCCACGTCCTTGTCATCACAATGCTCCATGGCACTTCTCATCACAATGTTATATGCTCTTGTCATAACAATACTCCATGCACTTGTCATTGCAATGCTCCATGACCCCTGTCATAGGAAGCTGCATGCGCTTGTCATCACAATGTTTCACGACATGGACATTAAAATTATCAATGGCCCTTGTCATCTCAATGCTCCATGCGCTTATCATCACAATGCTCTTTTACCTTTGTCACAACAATCCTCCATGACACTTGGCATCACAATGCTCCGTGCTATTGTCATCACAATGGAACATGACATATGTCATCACAATGCTCCCTGACACCTGTCTTCACAATACTCCATGACCTTGTCATCACAATGCTCCATGCCCTTGTCATCACAATGTGCCATGCCCACTGTCATCAAAATAATCCATGAAACTTGTCAGACCAAAGCTCCATGCCACCTTTCATCACAATGCTCCATGAACCCTGTCATCACAATGCACCATGCCCATCATCATAATGCTTCAGGCTATTGTCATCACAATGAAATCAAAATGCTCTATTACCTCTGTCATCACAATGCTCCAAACCCTTGTGATCACAATGTTCCATAACACTTGTCATCACAATACCCCATGACGCTCGTCATCACAATTATCCATGGACTTCTCATCACAATGCCCCATGACATTTGTCATCACAATGCGCAATACACATGTCATCACAATGCTCCCTGACTCTTGCCATCAGTATGCTCCCTGAACCCTTTCATGACAAGGCTCCATGCCTTTTTCATCACAATGAAACATGCCATTTTCATCACAATGCTCCAAGACCCCTGTAATCACAAAGCTCCATGCCCTTGTCATCACAAAGCTCCATGATGCATGTCATCAGAATGCTCCATGGCCTTCTCTTCACAATGCTCCATGCCCTTGTCATCACAATGCGCCATTCCAACTGTCATCGCAATAAGCCATGAAACTTATTAGACCAATGCTCCATGCCCTTGTCATCACAATGCCCCATGCCCTTGTTATCACAATGCTCCATGACCCCTGTCATCACAATGCTCCGTGACTCCAGTCATCACAAGGCTTCATGACCTTTGTCATCACAATGGTCCATGCCTTTGTCATCAACAGTCTCTGTGACCTTTTTAACCACAATGCTTCATGAAATTTTCATCACAATGCTCTTTGACCCTTGTCATCACAATGCTCTAGGCCTTTCTCAGCACAATGTTCCATGACCCTTGTCATCACAATGCTCCATGCGCTTGTCAGCACAATGCTCCATGACCCATGTCATCACAATGCACCATGCGCTTGTCGTCACAGTGCTCCACAATCTTGTCATCACAATGCTCCATAAACCTTGTCATCACAATGCTCCATGAACTTCAAATCAAAATGCTCTCTCACCACTGATATCACAATGTTACATCACTATTCATCACAATACTCCCTCAACCCTGTCATCACAATGTTCCATGACTCCTGTCATCACAATGCTACATGCACTTATCATCACAATGTTCGATGATCCCTGACATCACAATGTTCCATAACCCCTGTCATCAAAATGCTCCATGACCCCTGACATCACAATGTTACATAACGCCTCTCATCAAAATGTTCCATGACCCTTTTCATCAAATTGGTCCATGACAATGTCATCACAATGCTCCCTGCCCTTCTCATCACAATGCACCATGCCCTTGTCATCAAAATGCTCCATGACCTTTGTCATCACAAAGCTCCATGACCCTTGGCATCACAATGCTCCATGCCATTGTCATCACAATACTCCATGAAACCTCTCATCACATTGTTCCATGCAATTGTCATCAAAAAGCTCCATGGTGCTTGTCATCACACTGCTGGATGCCCTTCTCATCACAATGTTCCATGCCCTTGTCATTACAATCCTCCATGACCCATGTATCACTGTGTTCCGTTCCCTTGTCATCACAATGCTCCATGCCCACTCTCATCACAATAATCCATGAAACTTTTGAGACAAATGTTCTATGCCCTTGTCATCACAATGCTCCATTACCCCTGTCATAACAATGCTCCATGACCCCTGCCATCACAACGTTCCACGGCCTTGTCATCACAAGGCTCCATGACCCTTGTCATCACAATGCTCCAAGACCCCTGTAATCACAGTGCTCCATGCCCTTGTCATCACAAAGCTCCATGATGCATGTCATCAGAATGCTCCATGACCTTGCCATCACAATGCTCCATTACCCCTGTGATAACAATGCTCCATGACCCCTGCCATCACGATGTTCCATGGCCTTGTCATCACAAGGCTCCATGACCCTTCTCATCACAAAGCTCCAAGACCCCTGTAATCACAATGCTCCATGTCCCTTTTTATCTCAATGATCCATGAACCCTGTCATCACAATGCACCATGCCCATCATCATAATGCTTCAGGCTATTGTCATCACAATGAAATCAAAATTCTCCATGACCTCTGTCATAACACTGCTCCAAACCCTTGTGATCACAATATTCCATAACACTTGTCATCACAATGCCCCATGATGCTCGTCATCACAATTATCTAAGGTCTTCTCATCACAATGCTCCATGACCTTTGTCATCACAATGCTCAATACACTTGTCATCAAAATCCTCCCAGACACTTGTTCTCTGTATGCTCCTTGAACCCTGTCATGACAAGGCTCCATGCCTTTTTCATCACAATGATCCATGCCTTTTTCATCACAATGCTCCAAGACACCTGTAATTACAATGCTCCATGCCCTTGTCATCACAAAGCTCAATGACGCATGTCATCAGACTGCTCCTTGGCCTTCTCATCACAATGCTCCATGCCCTTGTCATCACAATTTTCCAAGACACTCTAATCACAATGCTCCATGCCCCTTTTCATCAGTATGCTCCATGAGACTTGTCTCACAATGCTCCATGGTTTTCTCATCACAATGCTCCAGCACCTTGTCATCACAATGCTTCACGACCTTGTCATGAAAATTTTCAATGGCCCTTGTCATCATAATGCTCCAAGCCCTAGTCATCACAATGCTCCATTATATTTGTCATCACAATCCTCCATTACATTTGGCATCACAATGCTCCATGCCATTGTCATCACAATGGACCATGACATATGTCATCACAATGCTCCCTGACACCTGTCTTCACAATACTCCATGACCTTCTCATCACAATGCCCCATGCCCTTGTCATCACAATGCCCCATGACCACTGTCATCACAATAATCTATTAAACTTGTCAGACCAATGCTCCATGCCCCTGTCATCACAATGCTCCATGCCCTTGTCATCACAATGCTCCATGACCCCTGTCATCACAATGCTCTGTGACTCCAGTCATCACAATGCTTCATAACATTTGTCATCACAGTGGTCCATGCCCAATCATCACAAGGCTCTGTGACCTTTGTAACCACAATACTCCATGAACTTTTCGTCACAATGCTCCGTGACCCTTGTCATCACAATGCTCCATGCCTTTGTCAGAACAATGCTCCATGACCCTTGTCATCACAATGTGCCACGTGATTTTCATCACAACGGTCCACAACCTTGTCATTGTAATGCTCCATAAACCTTGTAATCACAATGCTCCATGCACTTCTCATCAAAATGCTCTCTCAACAGAGATATCACAATGTTCCATCACTAGTCATCACAATACTCCCTCACCCCTGTAATCACAATGTTCCCTGACCCCTGTCATCACAATGCTACATCCCCTTATCATCACAATGTTCCATGACCCCTGACATCACAATGTTCCATAACCCCTGTCATCAAAATGCTCCATGACCCTTTTCATCCCAAAGCTCCATGACCCCTGACATCACAATGATCTATAACCCCTGTCATCAAAATGTTCCATTACACTTTTCATCAAATTGCTGCATGACCCTGTCATCAAAATGCTCCCTGCCCTTCTCATCACAATGCACCACGCCCTTGACATCAAAATGCTCCATGACTTTTGTCATCACAAAGCTCCATAACCCTTGGAATCACAATGTTCCATGAACCCTCTCATCACATTGTTCCATGCCCTTGTCATTCACAAAGCTCCATGACGCTTGTCAAAACAATGTTCGATGCCCTTCTCATCACAATGCTCCATGCCCTTGTCATTACAATCCTCCATGACCCATGGATCACAGTGTTCCGTGACCTTGTCATCACAATGCTCCATGCTCACTCTCATCACAATAATCCATGAAACTTTTCAGACCAATGGTCCATGCCATTCTCATCACAATGCTCCATTACCCCTGTCATAACAATGCTCCATGACCCCTGCCATCACAATGTTCCACACCATTGTCATCACAAGGCTCCATGACCCTTGTCATCACAATGCTCCAAGACCCCTGTAATCACAATGCTCCATGCCCTTGTCATCACAAAGCTCAATGACGCATGTCATCAGAATGATCCATGGCCTTCTCATCACAATGCTCCTTGGCCTTGTCATCACAATGCTCCAAGACCCCTGTAATCACAATGCTCCATGCCCCTTTTCATCTCAATGCTCCATGAACGCTGTCATCACAATGCACCATGCCCATCACCATAATGCTTCAGGCTATTGTCATCACAATGAAATCAAAATGCTCCATGACCTCTGTCATCACAATGCTCCAAACCCTTGTGATCACAATGTTCCATAAAACTTATCATCACAACACCCCATGACGCTCATCATCACAATTATCCATGGTCTTCTCATCACAATGCTCCATGAACTTTGTCATCACAATGCTCAATACACTTGTCATCACAATGCTCCGTGACACTTGTCGTCAGTATGCTCTTGAACCCTGTCATGACAAGGCTCCATGCCTTTTTCATAACAATGATCCATTCCATTTTCATCACAATGCTCCATGCCCTTGTCAGCACAAAGCTCCATGACGCATGTCATCAAAATGCTCCATGGCCTTCTCATCACAATGCTCCATGCCCTTGTCATCACAATGCTCCAAGACCCCTGTAATCACAATTCTCCATGCCCCTTTTCATCAGAATGTTCCATGAGAATTGTCATCACAAGGCTCCATGGAGTTCCCATCACAATGCTCCAGGACCTTGTCATCACAGTGCTCAATTCCCTTCTCATTACAATGCTCCATGACCCCTGTCATCACAATACTCCATGAACATTTTCAGCCCAATGCTTCATGAACTTTTCATCACAATGCTCCATGACCCATATCATCACAGTCCTCCATGACCACTGTCATCACAACACTCCATGACCCCTGACAACACAATGATCCGGGACTCTTGTCATCAAAATGCTCCATTCCCTTGTCATCACAATGCTCCATGAACATTTTCAGCCCAATGCTCCATGACACTTGTCATCACAATGATCCATGCCTGTGTCATCAAAATCCTACATGACCTTGTCATGACAATGCTCCATGAGCTTGTCATCACAATACTCCATTACCATTTTCATCACAATCCTCCATGAACCTTGGGATCACATTGCTCCATGGCCTTGTCATCACAATGCTCCATGCTCCTTGAAATCAAAATGGTCCCTGACCTCTGTCATCACAATGCTCCAACCCCTTGTGATCACAATGTTCCATAACACTTGTCATCACAACACTCCATGATGACTGTCATGACAATACTCCATGCACTTGTCGTCACAATGCTCCATGACCTTTGTCATCACAATTCTCAATACACTTGTCATCACAATGCTCCCTGACACTTGTCGTCAGAATACACCTTGAACACTGTCATGAAAAGGCTCCATGCCTTTTTCATCAGAATGCTCCATGCCCTTTTCATCACAACGCTCCAGGTCATTGTCATCACAATACTCCACAAGCTTGTCATCAGAATGCTCCATGATCATTGTCTTCAGAATGCTCCATGACCCCTGTCATCACAATGCTCCATACCCCTTGTCATTACAGTGTTCCATGACGCTTGTCATCACAATTATCCATGGTCTTCTCATCACAATGCTCCACGGTCTTGCCATCACAATGCTCCATGCCTTGGTCATCACGATGCTCCATGTCCCCAGTCATCACAATGCTCCATGACCCCTGTCATCACAATGCTCCATACCCCTTGTCATTACAGTGCTCTATGACGCTCGTCATCACAATTATCCATGGTCTTCTCATCACAATGCTCCACGGTCTTGCCATCACAATGCTCCATGCCCTGGTCATCACAATGCTCCATGTCCCCTGTCATCACAATTCTCCACGTTCTTGGCATCACTATGCTCCATGATACTTCTCATCACAGTGTTACATGTTTTGTCATCACAATTCTCTATGCACTTGTCATCGCAATGCTCCATGACCCCTGTCATAGCAAGCTCCATGTGATTGTCATCACAATGCTTCATGAACATGTCATCAAAATTCTCAATGGCCCTTGTTATCACAATGCTCCATGACCCTTGTCATCACAATGCTCCAAGCCCTTGTCATCAAAATGCTCCATTACCTTTGTCATCACAATCCTCCATGACACTTGGCATCACAATGCTACATTCCATTGCCATTGCAATAGACCATGACATATGTCATCACAATGCTCCCTGACACCCTTCTTCACAATACTCCATGACCTTCTCATCACAATGCTCCATGCCCTTGTCATCACAATGCGCCATGCCCTCTGTCATCACAATAATCCATGAAATTTGTCAGAAAAATGCTCCATGACCCTGTCATCACAAGGCTCCATGCCCTTTCATCACAATGCTCTATGACCCCTGTCATCACAATGCTCCGTGACTCCAGTCATCACAATGCTTCATGACCTTTGTCATCACAATGGTCCATGCCCTCGTCATCACAAGGCTCTGTGACCTTTGTGACCACAACACTCCATGAACATTTCATCACAATGCTCGGTGACCCTTGTCATCACAATGCTCCATGCCTTTGTCAGCACATTACTCCATGACACATGGCATCAAATGTGCCATGCGCTTGTCATCACAATGCTCCACATCGTTGTCATCACAATGCTCCACAAACCTTGTCATCACAATGCTCCATGCGTTTGTCAGCACAATGATCCATGACCCATGTCATCACAATGTGCCCTGCGTTTCTCATCACAATGCTCCACAGCCTTGTCATCACAATGCTCCATGCACCTCTCATCAAAATGCTCTCTCACCACTGATATCACAATGTTCCATCACTAGTCAACACAATACTCCCTCCACCCTGTCATCCCAATGTTCCATGACCCTTGTCACAACAATGCTACATGCTCTTATCCTCACAATGCTCCATGACCCCTGACATCACAATGTTCCATAACCCCTGTCATCACAATGCTCCATGACCCTTTTCATCACAATGCTCCATGACCCCTAACATCACAATGTTCCATAAACACTGTCATCAAAATGTTCCATGACCCTTTTCATCCAATTGCTCCATGACACTGTCATCACAATGCACCCTGCCCTTCTCATCACAATGCACCATGCTCTTGTCATCAAAATGCTCCATGGCGTATGTCATCACAAAGCTCCATGACCCTTGGAATCACAATGCTCCATGCCATTGTCATCACAAAGCTCCATGAAACCTCTCATCACATTGCTCCATGCCGTTGTCATCACAAAGCTCCATGACGCTTGTCATCACAATGCTCCATGCCCTTGTCATTGCAATCCTCCATGACACATGTATCACTGTGTTCCGTGCCCTTGTCATCACAATGCTCCATGCTCACTCTCATCACAATAATCCATGAAACTTTTCAGACCAATGCTCCATGCCCTTGTCATCACAATGCTCCATTACACCTGTCATAACAATGCTCCATGACCCCTGCCATCACAATGTTCTACGGCCTTGTCATCACAAGACTCCATGGCCCTTGTCATCACAATGCTCCAAGACCCATGTAATCACAATGCTCCATGCCCATGTCATCACAAAGCTCCCTGACGCATGTCATCAGAATGCTCCATGGCCTTCTCATCACAATACTCCATGCCCTTGTCATCACAATGCTCCAAGACCCTTGTTATTACAATGATCCATGCCTCTTTGCATCTCAATGCTCCATGAACCCTGTCATCACAATGCACCATGCCCATCATCATAATGCTTCATGCTATTGTCATCACCATGAAACCAAAATGCTCCATGACCTCTCTCATAACAATGCTCCAAACGCTTGTGATCACAATGTTCCATAACACTTGTCATCACAACGCCCCATGACGCTGGTCATCACAATTATCCATGGACTTCTCATCACAATGCTCCATGACCTTTGTCATCACAATTCTCAATACACTTGTCATCACAATGCTCCCTGACACTTGTCATCAGTATGCTCATTGAACCCTGTCATGACAAGTCTCCATGCCTTTTTCATCACAATGATCCATGCCCTTTTCATCACAATGCTTCATGCCATTGTCATCACAATACTCCACAAGCTTGTCATCAGAATGCTCCGTGACCCTTGTCATCTCAATGATCCATGACCCCTGTCATCACAATGCTCCATGACACCTGTCATCACAATGCTCGATGCCAATTGTCATTACAGTGCTCCATGATGTTCGTCATCACAATTATCCATGGTCTTCTCATCACAGTGCTCCACGGTCTTGCCATCACCATGCTCCATGCCCTGGTCATCACAATGCTCCATGTCCCCAGTCATCACAATGCTCCATGACCCCTGTCATCACAATGCTCCATACTGCTTGTCATTACAGTGCTCCATGACACTCGTAGTCACAATTGTCCATGGTCTTCTCATCACAATGCTCCATGCCCTTGTCATCAAAATGCTCCATGACCCTTGTCATCACAATGCTCCATGACCACTGTCATAACAATGCTCCATGACCCCTGTCATCACAAGGCTCCATACCACTTGTCATTACAGTGTTCCATGATGCTCCTCATCACAATTATCCATGGTCTTCTCATCACAATGCTCCACGGTCTTGCCATCACAGTGCTCCATGCCTTGGGCATCACAATGCTCCATGTCCCCGGTCATCACAATTGTCCACGATCTTGGCATCACTATGCTCCATGACACTTCTCATCACAGTGTTACATGCTTTGTCATCACAATTCTCTATGCACTTGTCATCGCAATGCTCCATGACCCCGTCATAGCAAGCTCCATGTGCTTGTCATCACAATACTCCATGCCCTTGTCGTCACAATTCTCCATGACCGTTGTCATCACAATGCTCCCTGACACTTGTCTTCAAAATGCTCCCTGAAAACTGTCTTGAAAAGGCTCCATGTCTTTTTCATCACAATGCCCCATGCCATTTTCATCAAAATGCTCCATGTCATTGTCATCAAAATACTCCACAAGCTTGTCATCAGAATGCTCCATGAAACTTGTCATCACAATGCTCCATGACCCCTGTTATCACAATGCTCCATACCCCTTGTCATTACAGTGCTCCATGACGCTCATCATCACAATTATCCATGGTCTTCTCATCACAATGCTCCACGGTCTTGCCATCACAGTACTCCATGCCCTGGTCATTACAATGCTCCATGTCCCCTGTCATCACAATTCTCCACGTTCTTGGCATCACTGTGCTCCATGATGCTTTTCATCACAGTGTTACATGCTTTGTCATCAAAATTCTCTATGCACTTGTCATCGCAATGCTCCATGATCCCTGTCACAGCAAGCTCCATGTGATTGTCATCACAATGCTTCATGAACATGTCATCAAAATACTCAATGACCCTTGTTATCACAATGCTCCATGACCCTTGTCATCACAATGCTCCAAGCGCTTGTCATCAAAATGCTCCATTACCTTTGTCATCACAATCCTCCATGACACTTGGCATCACAATGCTCCATGCCCTTGTCATCACAATGCGCCATGCCCACTGTCATCACAATAATCCCTGAAACTTGTCAAACCAATGCAACATGCCCCTGTCATCACAATGCTCCATGCCCTTTCATCACAATGATCTATGACCCCTGTCATCACAATGCTCCGTGACTCCAGTCATCACAATGCTTCATGACCTTTGTCATCACAATGGTCATGCCCTCATCATCACAAGGCTCTGTGACTTTTGTCACCACAGCGCTCCATGAACATTTCATCACAATGCTCGGTGACCCTTGTCATCCCAATGCTCAATGCCTTTGTTAGCACAATACTCCATGACCCATGGCATCACAATGTGCCATGCGCTTGTCATCACAATGCTCCACATCTTTGTCATCACAATGCTCCATAAACCTTGTCATCACACTGCTCCATGCACTTCTCATCAAAATGCTCTCTCACCACTGATATCACAATGTTCCATCACTAGTCAACACAGTACTCCCTCACCCCTGTCATCACAATATTCCATGACCCTTGTCACAACAATGCTACATGCCTTTATCATCACAATGCTCCATTCCCCTGACATCACAATGTTCCATAACCCCTGTCATCACAATGCTCCCTGCCCTTCACAACAGAATGCACCACACCCTTGTCATCAAAATGCTCCATGACCTTTGTCATCACAAAGCTCAATGACCCTTGTCATCACAATGCTGCATGCCATTGTCATCACAATGCTCCATGAACCCTCTCATCACATTGTTCCATGCCCTTGTCATCACAGGCTCCATGATGCTTTTCATCACAATGCTCGATGCCATTCTTATCACAATGCTCCATGCGCTTGTCATTACAATCCTCCATGACCCATGTATCACAGTGTTCCATGCCCTTGTCATCACAATGCTCCTTGCCCCCTCTCATCACAATAATCCATGAAACTTTTCAGACCAATGCTCCATGCCCTTGTCATCACAATGCTCCATTACCCCTGTCATAACAATGCTCCATGACCCCTGCCATCACAATGTTCCACAGCCTTGTCATCACAAGGCTCCATGACCCTTGTCATCACAATGCTCCAAGACCCCTGTAATCACAATGCTCCATGCCCTTGTCATCACAAAGCTCCATGACGCATGTCAACAGAATGCTCCATGGCCTTCTCATTCACGATGTTCCATGCCTTTGTCATCACAATGCTCCAAGACTCCTGTAATCGCAATGCTCCATGCCCCTTTTCATCTCAATGCCCCATGAACCCTGTCATCACAATGCACCATGCCCATCATCATAATGCTTCAGGCTATTGCCATTACAATGAAACCAAAATGCTCCATGACCTCTGTCATCACAATGCTCCAAATCCTTGAGATCAATATGTTCCATAACACTTATCATCACAATGCCCCATGACGCTCGTCATCACAATTATCCATGGTCTTCTCATCACAATGCTCCATGACCTTTGTCATCACAATACTCAATACCCTTGTCATCACAATGCTCCCTGACACTTGTTGTCAGTTTTCTCCTTGAACCCTGTCATGACAAGGCTCCATGTCTTTTTCATCACAATGATCCATGCCCTTTTCATCACAGTGCTCCAAGACCGCTGTAATCACAATGCTCCATGCCCTTGTCATCACAAAGTTCCATGATGCATGTCATCAGAACGCTCCATGGCCTTCTCATCCCAATGCTCCATGCCCTTGTCATCACAATGCTCCAAAACCCCTGTAATCACAATGCTCCATGGCACTTTTCATCAGAATGCTCCATGAGACTTGTCATCACAAGGCTCCATGGTCTTCTCATCACAGTGCTCCAGTACCTTGTCATCACAATGCTCTATGACCCCTGTCATCACAGTACTCCATGGACATTTTCAGCCCAATGCTCCATGACCTTCTCATCACAATGCACCATGACCCCTGTCATCACAATGCTCCATGACCACTGTCATCACAACGCTTCATGAACCCTGACAACACAATGATCCGGGACTCTTATCATTAAAATGCTCCATGACCATTGTCATCACAATGATCCATGCGATTGTCATCCCAATGCTCCATGACCCCTGTAATCACAATGCTCCGTGATGCTTGTCATCACAGTGCTCCATGAACTTTGTCATCATAATGCTCCTTGCCTTTGTCAACAAAATGGTACATAATCTTGTCATCACAATTCTCCATGCGCTTGTCATCACAATCCTCCATGACCATTGGGATCACATTGCTTCATGCCCTTGCCATCTCTCTCTTGCCTTTCTGGTTTTTACAGATATTCGGATGTCCGTTTTGAGCGGTGGTAAGTGACAATTCTTTGTAGTGTGGATTTGTATTGTGCGCTTGCTTGATTGGCCAAAAAGGGCGTATGTGTTTTCTTCTGAATATATTCAGGAGAAAAGGCATACGCCCTTTTTGGCCAAGTGCATCTCTGTCCAAGTTGGGATGCTTTTCCTGTGCTTTAAAGGCGATTCCAATTTACCTCTTGAAATATGTTTTGTGCAATTCTGCCTCATTTTCAAGTCCGCTTCATTGCCTTCCCTCAACAGATTTTTGGAAGAGAGTAGTCCTTTATAAGTCTGCAGGTTTGTGAATTGCTGTGCCCCTGAGCTCCAATTTTCAAATCCCATCTTTGTGAGCTGGCCACAAATCCACAATTTTGCTTCAGGACCTATACTGGTTCCAGGGGTGGCTATATTGGTTCCCTGTGGGTGGCTGAGGCTTTGGTTAATTCTTCTTCCTGCCGGGAACTTAGAGTGACATGTGCCCGTC
The DNA here is from genome assembly GCF_949752795.1 of Hyperoodon ampullatus. Classification (NCBI taxonomy): domain Eukaryota; kingdom Metazoa; phylum Chordata; class Mammalia; order Artiodactyla; family Ziphiidae; genus Hyperoodon; species Hyperoodon ampullatus. The sequence goes on along the minus strand of NW_027640676.1, from coordinate 347,671 downwards.
CAAATGCCTACATCTACTCTCTGATTGGTTCTCCCTCTTCCCTTTCATTCTCTGCACAATTAGCAAACTGTGCGAACCAGGAGGTTATAGGGGCTGACTCTCCTAAGTTGGGAGATTGATAGTAAAGCAGTTGGAATGCCAAAGTGGAGCACAAGGAGAGGAAAAATTAGGAGAGTTTTAGAAACCTTTCGCCATCACAGGGTGTCCATTTTCTAGGTTTCCCATACATGTTATAATTGTAGTGATATACCCTTCTACCTGGAGATTTGGGACACATGGAATGGTGGCATGCATTACTACTTTAAAAGGTCTGCATTTTCTCTCCCAATCTCACCAGTCCTCTCAGTCCCAAGTGTCCAGCCTTATGTCTCATCCAGCTGTCTTTGCAGATAGGGTCATTCCAGGTTTCATCAGAAACCCTGAAGGAATTGTGTAAGAATTTCGCTGTTTTTTGGGGTTTTTTTGAAATTCATTTTTATAATGGGGTTGAGCTGATTTTCACTGACGTGTTTATGCCAGTCTAGACACAATTGATTCCCTTACGGAGACATATCAATACATAGGTTTTAAGATTCTTAGTAGTCAGATATATTCCTCTGTGGGTCATAGGGGTGTTGAGTCCCGTTCACTGAGGAAGGTGTAGGTCTTGTCTATTCTGTATTTGGTTTATGGAATGGTACCTGTGCTAATATCAAACTGTGGTTTTATGCATCACACCACCTCTCCTTTCCCCTGAAGCAGGCATAAGAGATTTTTGCTAAATGTGAGACTCTGTTCTCTTTCCTAATTCAGTTCATGTGTTGTGATATTGACATTCCCTCTATAAGTGATATCTTATGATAAGATTCTTTTTCTGTGTGACTAATTTCCCTTAAAATCATCATACCTAAATCCACTCTTTATGCTGCTACTGGCCTTATATACATTGATTTCACGTCTGAGTGATATTCCGTTGTACAAAATTACCACAAGTTCTTTATGCATTTCTCTTTTTCCTGGGATATTTTAGGTGTACCAAAGTTGAGGTTCTTGTATGCAGAGCAGCCCTAAACTTTGGGGTGCCTGTGTCTTATTGACATTTAGTCTTCCCAAGTTATATGTCCATGAGTTGAAATCCCCTTGCTCCGGGGCTTTGTATTTTAGATGTTTTAAAAACAGCATACACTTCTTCAGAGTGGCTCTTGGATATTTATACCCCACCCATCAGCGTGACTAGGCTCCCTGTTTTCCATGGCCTCTCCTGCATTTCTGGTTTGTACACATTTTTTGGATGGCCTTTCTGAGCAGTGGAAATTGAGACTTCTTTGTTGTGCGGATTTGCATTTTCCTCTTGCTTGGTTGGGTAAAAACTCTGCATGTGTTTTTTTCCTGAAGATATTCACGAAAAAAACGCATACACCCTTTTGCCCAACCGCATCATTTTAGAAATTCTGCTGCTTTTCATATGCTTTAAATGTGAGTACAATCTACCTTTTGAAATCTGTTTCCTGCAATTCTACCTCTCATTCAGATCCACTTCGTTACCTTACCTGAATATATTTTTGGACGTTGGTTATCATTTATATCTTTGCAGGTCTTGGAATTGTCTGCTCCTGAGCTCCATTTTGCAACTCGCTTTTTTTGTGAGCTGGCCGCCAAACCATTGGATTATTTCTGGCCCTATTCTGGTTCTGGGGAGGCAGGCTGAGCCTTTGGTTAATTCTTCTTCCTAATGGGAAATTAGAGTGACATGTGCCTGTCAAAAGTCCTACAGCTAATCTCTCATTGGTTCCCCCTCTTCCCATTTATCCTCTGCACAAATTGCAAACTGTGTGAAACAGGAGGTTAAAGGTGCTGATTCTCCAAGTGGGGAGATTGTTAGTAATGTGGCTGGAATGGCGAACCCCAGCACCAGGAGATCAAAAATGAGGTGCATTTTAGACACCTTTCCTGAGCACACGGTGTACATTCATCTCGGTTTCCCAGGCATGTTTTCACTGTCAGAAGATTCCCTTGAACCTGCAGATTTGGGACCCATGTAATGGGTACCAGGAAGTATTACTTTAAAAGGTCTGCATTTCCTCACCCTGCCTCTCTAACATCTCTTAGCGTGCATAGCTTCCAGCCTTATATAATCATCCTGCTGTGGGTCTACATGTGTTCAATCCATGTTACATCGTAGCCCTTCAACAAAAGTTGTAAGAATTTTTGTCTGTCTCACTGTTTTTATAAATCGTTTTAAATTTATTTTTATATTGGTTACAGCTGATTTTCAAAGCTCTGTTTTTTGCTGCTGTACATCCACTTGATTCATGTACTGTGAGACAACAATAACTTCTTTTTCAGATGCTTACCAGTCATATGTATTATTTTCCAGTGACTTGAGTGGGCTGAGTGCAGTTCTTTGAGGTACCGTGTAGGCCTTGTCAGTTATTCAATTTGGTACTTGGAATGGTATCTTTGCTAATTTCAACCTCCTGGATAATACCTCACCATTCCCCACCTTTCCCATTTAGCAGCCTTATGTCTATTTTCTACATATTTGACTATGTTTCTGTTTTGTAATTTATTTCATGTGTAGCCATTTTTGATTCCACCTTTAAGTGACATCTTATGATATGTGTCTTTTTCTTTCTGACATATGTCACTTAGAATGATCGTATGTAACTCCTCCAGAGTTGTTACAACTTGCCTTATTTCATTGATTTCTGGATGAGTAATATTCCACTCTACATAAGTACCCCATCTCTTTTATCCATTTTATCCTTCCAGGGACATTTAGGTTATATCCAAGTTGAGGCCCTTTTTAACAGAGATGTGGTAAACGTTCGGGTGCCTGTTTTCTGTCGATTTTTGTTTTTCCCAAGGTACACGCCCATGAGTGCAAGTGCCCTATGCTCTGTAGCTCATTTTTTAGATGTTTTAGCAAACACAATACACTTCTCCAGAGTGGCTGTTGGCAAATTACATTTCCACTATCAGCCTCACAGGGCTCCCTTTTCTCCTCGCCCTGTCCTGCATTTCTGGTGTTTACACTTTATGTGGATGGCCCTTCTGACTGATGTGAAGTGATACATTTTGTGATATTGATTTCCAGTGCCCACCTGTTTGGTTGGATAAAAAGTGTGTATGGCCTTTACTTGAATATATTCAGAAAAAATGCATACACCCTTTTTGGCCAACTGCATCATTGGCGATGTTCAGCCCCTTTTCTTGTGCTTTAATGGGGAGTCCTTTCTACCTCTTCAAATCTGTTTCCTGCCACTCTCCCTTGCTTACAAGTCCTTTTCTGTGACTTACCTCAAGACATTTTTCGATGATAGATATTTTCAACTCTGCAGTTTCATGAATTTTAGTGCCCCTGAGTTCCATTTTTCAACTTGTGTTTTTGGAAACTGGACACAAAACAGCGGGATTTCCTCTAGCCCTATTCTGTTTCCGTGGGGAATTCTAGCCTTTGATGAATTTGTCTTCTGGATTGGAAATTAGAGTGGCATGTGCCTGTCCGAACACCTAAGACTTGTCTCTAAATTTTTCTCATCCTTCTGCTTCATCCTCTTTACAAATTCCAAACTGTGTGCAACAGGATGTTGACGGTGCTGATATCCCCAAGTGAGGAGATTGTTAGGAAAGATGCTGGAGGGTTGAACCCGAGCACCAGGCAATGAGGAGATGAGGTGCCTTTTCCAAACTCTTTCCGATCAAATGGTGTACCATCCTCTAGGTGTGACAGGCATGTTTTAGCTGTAGGAAGGGTCCCGTGCATGTAAGGAGAACACCAGGGATTTTTTCCAAATCAGTGCCTCCCCGAACCCCAAACTGGGGAATTTTTAAGCTACGGCTACACGTATGTCCTTTAAGGGCCTTGGGAAATAGGCAGAGCCCAAACTTTAGATGACTGAAATCTTCAGGGTCAGAAGCGCTCACCATCGGCCTTGCTTAGGTTACATTTTATCTGTCATTGATAGATGATGTCAATAAAAATATCTATTCTTTTTCAGATTATTTCCCCTTATAGGTTATTGCAAAATATTCAGTGTAGTTCCCTGTGCTATACAGTAGTTCCTTGTTGATGATCTATTTTATACATTGCAGTGTGTATGTGTTAATCCCAAACTGTTAATTTATCCCTTCTCCTACCTTTCCCCTTTGGTAATAATAAATTATAAGATTTTATACTTCTCAGAAATGGGGGAGCTGAAAGAGAGGTATCATTTTCAATGGAAAAGCATTCAAAACAAGATTGAAGCTTCAGCCAAGAGTATTCGATGCACATCAATGGAAATAAATCACTTCATTTCTCTAATGTTGACCTGACAAATAAGACAGACGTCTTCACTGAACTTGCTTATAGGAAAGTGATGGAAATATCAAATGTAAGTCTTAGAAACATCTTATTTTACCCGAGAATTATACACTGCTCTATGTTAACTACAGTTTGGCTCACACATCTGTTCATTGAAGTTACAATGTTCTCAATTTCTGTTACTGATCCACCAGAGTGGACCCCAACAGGAGTCCCCGTGCCCAGTGTCATTGGAGCCAACAGATCAAGACTGAATTTGGTTCAGAAGCAAAGGAAACATTATTTTGAAAACAGAATGGAGAGGTGAGAGCGTGCACTCCCCCATGGGCTGTGGGCTGTGCTGCTGTGTAGGGTCCCCGGCAGAGTCAGTGGGAGAGAGGGGATGGAGCTCTCGAGGGCTGCATTGGCTGCAGCTCAGGCTCTATGCCGCGGAGTCTGCATGGGACCCCGCTAGCTGAGGTGTCGACCCAGCCATTCTGCACTAGGAAATCGGGTCTGAAGTGCCGGGTGTGGGACCTCTGCATGCGGAACCCTAGGAGCACGTGAAATTAGACAAAGCACAAAGGAAAAACAGGTTAGACTTTATTTAATTGCCCAGATTCTCTTTTTATCTCCCAGGAATTTTTAATGAACGTTGCCGGAGACGAACACCTCCTCTGCTTTTTGTTCCGTTCCTTATTCTTGGGGTGTTGAGGGTGCAGACCCCTCTTTTGTAACTGCTTCATGCTGTGGTGGGAGCCCTGATACATGGGGGGAGGGGCAAAACGTCTCCCCACCAGCCTCCTGGTGAGGTTGACTGTCCCAAGGCCTCCTGCCTCACTTCTCGTCCGCCTGAGCACCAGCATTGGAAGTGTTACAGATTCTAATGACCTTTAAGGGTCCAGGAAAGAGAGGCGCAGAGATGCTGCGGTGGCAGGTTTCACCCCACCCCACATATGTTCGGCGACCTTAGGCTGACAGTTTTTGCCAGACTAGATGCTCTGACCTGTAGTCTGTGCTTTCTTTAATTAGGTCCCTGAATTAATGTACAAACAGCACCATGTGTCAGAGCCCTGCCCGCGCAACTCCCAGACAGTCCAGGGTCAGTGGTGATCCAGGACCATGACGTCCACTGAGTCAATGGCCTTTAGAAGTAGCCAGCAGTCCAGCCGGTCATATTGGCCACCATCACCGCGGTGTCTGTAGGGTTTTCTATGGTGAAAGCGTGATATACGTTTCCCCCGCCAAGCTTATTAGCTCCCCTCTGGGTGCAGTAAGTCCTGCAAGCAGTAGTCTGCTCTTTCGGGGCACAGTCTTGTCGTTTTCTGAGAGAAACTCCAGGTCAAGTGATGGTCACACGAGTCATCTTGGGGGCCCGTTGCCCCCGTTTATCTCTCTGGAGGTTGGAGTTGGAGGGCCTCCTCACTCGAGGTCAGTGTGTCCACAGAGCGACCCCTGCAACTTCAGGGCATGATGGGTGGTTAGGATCACCACGTGGGGTCCTTTTCCCTTAGGAGGGAGCTGGCCTTGCGGGCTGCTGATTTCCAGCTTTTTAGATACCCCAGTATCCTGGCCTGATGAGTCGGTGGGCAAAGCCCTTGGTGACCATAGTTTATCATACCTGAAGGGCATTCTTGTGTTGCTCCATTTCAAGTGGTCCCAGTTTTTGCACTAAGGCTCCAAGGGCGATTAACCTTTGACCGGGTATGTAAAGGTCAAAGGGTTTAGCTAAATTAGGGAGTTCCTGGGCAAGGGTCTGTATTGACTGCTCTTTCCATTCTTGAAAGGCTGCTTCTGGATTCTATTCAAAAGGATCATCATCTTTTCGTGTCAGTGTTTCATGTAGAGGCCCAGCTATTACACTGTAGTTAGGGATCCAGATGCAGAAAACCTTGGCCTCCCCAGGAACCCCTAAGCTGTCTTCTAGTTTTAGAAGAGGTAGGGCTGCAAATGGCTTCTTCCCTATCCTGGGATGCGTTTCTCCGAATATCTGTGAGAATGAAGCCCAGGCATGTCACCTTAGCCTGGGATATTTGAGCGTTTTTCTTGGACACCTTCTATCCTTTCTTGGCTAGGTAGTTCAGAGGCGTCTTTAGTAGGCCTGGCGATCAGAATGTCATCTGCATATTGAAGGAGGGTTCCCTTTTACAGAGGTTGAACTTTTAGGTCTTTAGAGGACATTTCCCCAATGATGGTGTGGGGATTTTTGAACCATTGGGGCAGGACGGCCCAGCATTATTGCTTTTGTTGCATGTTGTGTCCTGCCACTCACAAGCCAAAAATTCTTGTGACTCTGAGATGAATGGAATACCGAAGAAGGCATCATTGAAGTCTAATACAGAATGTCATGGCCTGGTGGAAGGTAGAATGACCAGCAGGGAGTAGGAAATAGGAGCTACTGGATGTATATCCTCGGTGGCTTCACTGACTGCCCTGATATCCTTTACCAGGTCTCCAGCAGCACATGGGGCTCTCGTGGTCAGGCCAATCCCAGGATATGGAGCTCACCTGGGCTGCACCCCTACCCCACAGCCCACAGGGCTCTCGTGGTCAAGTCCCTCCCAGGGTATGGAGCTCACCTCTGCAGCTACCCAGCAGCCCATGGGGCTCTCCTACTCAGGCCCTTCCCAGGATACAGAGCTCCCCTGGGCAGGTACCCCAGCAGGGCTGGACACACAGGAACTGTGCACATAGCCCACCTTGCAGAGAACCCCCAGCTCACCTGTCGCTCACAGCTGACACAGAATACCTCAGAGCAGGACTTGAACTAACAAACAGCAGCTCTGACAGGTCTGTGACCATGGCTATCACTCTCTGCAGGCTCTTTCTGCCTGGTCTTCCAGACACTTCCACTGCAGCCAGGGCACCAGGCCTCTGTCTACACCCACCATGACTCCTCTCCCTGACTCCTGGGTTCCTCTCATTAGGATAGTGTCTTCTTGAAGTTGTTTTCCACTCATGGACCAGATAAAATGATAAGAAAACAAGCCGCAGCTGCAGCCCCTTGTCTATCCTGACTCTCAAGAGCCCACACCTGTTCCTAGGGCCTGGCCCGTTTAGCAAGTTTCATTTTCTGCAACTGTGAGCCCCTGAGGGGTGAGGATTGGCTGATTTTGGTAGCCTGAAACTGCCTGCCAGCCCTCCACAGGTGTGCCTGGGTTGAGAGAAATATAAACAGCACTCCAGTGAGCGACAGCCCTTGTAGCTGTGACTGACGCCATATTCTCTGCCCCGTAGGCAGTGCCGGGGCTGTGCTGGTGGGAGGGAATGAGGGGCCGTGGCTTTGTGGGTGGCCCAGTGTGAGTGGGGCTCTGCTGGACTTTCTGCAGGAGTTGCCAGGCTGCCACCTGCTAAAGAAGAGGATGTGTCACCGATACCTGCCGCTGGAAATTCTCCCCAGGCAGAGGTGAGGAAGTAAAAAAGCAGTGGGGGCCGTGGCAGGAGGGGTATCTCAGGCAGGGCAATGGAAAGCTTCCAGAAGAGCGCCCAGGGCCAGGACCATCCTGGCTTGCCTGCAGGCACCAAGTTGGCCTGCGTGCTGTCGCTGGTGTGGCTCCACGGCCCTTCTTCTAGGATTTCAAGACCTTGTACATATTCAGGGGTTTTACCTGGGAAGGGTGGGAAAAGTTCAACAGCAGCTGGCCTGGGGCTCAGCTCACCGTTACTCACAGATGCCTCGGCATGGCCCCCAGCTTTGAAATGTGGACGCTCCTTGCGTAGGAGTGGGCTGCTGTCTCTATGGGAGATGATTCCCCACCTCTGACCAATTTCAGAATTGTTTAAAGCTGGAGCAAGTGCCCTGATAGGGTTTTCCTCTGTCTAACTCGTGGGTTCAGGTTATTTTTTTCTTTTTTGCTTCAAGTTAGATTTTATTCCTCTTTTATGTATTTATAGATATAAGCATGGAAATAATTTATTCATATAAATACATCTGTGTGAAGGGAAGAACTTTTTTCTGTTTTATTTTTAAATTTTATTTTTAAAAATTTTGAAATTTAATTTTATTTATTTTTTTATACAGCAGGTTATTATTAGTTATGTATTTTATGCATATACATGTATACAGGGCAATCCCAGTCTCCCAACTCATCCCAACACCACCTACCCATGGCTTCCCACACTTGGTGTCCATACGTGTGTTCTCTACCTCTGTGTCTCTATTTCTTCCCTGCAAAGCAGTTCATCTGTACCATTTTTCTAGGTTCCACATATATGCATTAATATACAATATTTGTTTTTCTCTTTCTGACTTACTTCATTCTGTATGACAGTCTCTAGATACATCGACGTCTCTACAAATGACCCAGTTTCATTCCTTCTTATGGCTGAGTAATATTCCATTTTATATATGTACCACGTCTTTATCCATTCGTCTGTCTGTGGGTATTTAGGTTTCTTCCATTACCTGGCTATCGTAAATAGTGCTGAAAAGAGCATTGTGGTGAATGTGCCTTTTTGATTTACGGTTTTCTCTGGGTATATGCCCAGAAGTGGGATTGCTGGATCATATGGTAATTCTATTTCTAGTTTTTTTAAGGAAACTCCATACTGTTCTCCATCGTGACTGTATCAATTTACATTTCCACAACTAGTGGAAGAGGGATCCTTTTGTCCACACCCTCCCCAGAATTCGTTGTTTGTAGATTTTCTGATGATGCCGATTCTAACAGGTGTGAGGTGATACCTCATTGTAGTTTTGATTTGCATTTCTCTAATAATTAGTGATGTTGAGCAGCTTTTCATGTGTGTCTTGGCCATCTCTGTGTCTTCTTTGAAGAAGCGTCTGTTTAGATCTTCTGCCCATTTTTGTATTGGGTTGTTTGTTGATTTAATATTAAGCTGCATGAGCTCTTTATATATATTGGAGATTAAACCTTTGTCCATTGATTCGTTTGCAAATATTTTCGCCCATTCTGAGGGATGCTTTTTGCCATTCCCGTTTTTTTTAACAAAACAAGAAAGAAAGAAAAGAAGCAGAACACTAATGTGTGTAAAATATGCCTTTTGAAACTGTCGTTTTGAAATATGGACGTCCTTTGAATTTTTTGGTCGCTATATGAACCCAGGATTTGTTTTCAGGGCAGGTGTCATTTACAGGCCTGCAATGATTTTGAATATCAACTGACCTTTAGCGCTGGGACTAAAGCTGCTGTTGTGTGAAACGGCCACAAGGTGGCAGCAGGTCTCCCTTACCAAATCTGGTTACTGGGGCAACAGAGCCTCAATGGAAGTCGTGTTCTAGATTGGAATTTAGAATGGAATGTGCCAGGAGAAAGCCCCTCAAGTTTGTCTCACTACTTCTTGTTCGTGTTTTTAATTTAATTTTTTATTTTTTATTACAGCAAATTTGATTACAATGTTTGGCTTGTTGTAGGTATGGAAGATGTGGTTCTTTTACACATATACATATGTCAGTTCTTCCTGGCATCCTTTTCCCATGTACCTTATGACAGAATGTTGAGTATTCTTCTCTTGGTATTCTGTAGGTCTTTGGTGATTATATATGTCACCTGTGTTTGTATATGTCTGTTAACCCCAATATCATAATGAAACCAATCCTCACACCTTTCCTTTGGTGAACCATAAGTTTGTTTAATGAATCTGTGATTGCCCTTCTCCGTGGAAATATCTGCCCTGGTATCCAAATTTCGGTCACACCTATAAGAGATATGATATGATATGTGTCTTTCACTTTCTGACTTACTACAATTCACGTGATTACCTCTAGACACACATACGGTGCTGCAAATGGCATTGTGTCCTTTTATTCCTTGGCTTCTATTCTGCCTTAGCGAGGTCCATTTTCAACAATGTGATTCCCTGAGGGCTGAGGATTAGCTGACCTGGGTAGCCTGACACTGCCGGCCGGCCCTCCCAAGGTGTGCCTGGGTTGAGGTCAATATAAACAGCACTGCAGGCAGCAATAGCCCCTGAAGCTCTGCCTGACGCCATATTCTCTGCCCAGTCAGCAGTCTCGGGGCTGTGCTGGTGGGAGGGAGTGAGGGGTCACGGCTTTGTGGGTGGCCCGTTGTGAGTGGTTCTCTGTTGGACTTTCTGCAGGAGTTGCCAGGCTTCCACCTGTAAAGAAGAGGATGTGTCACCCAAACCTTCCGCTGGAAATTCTCTCTGGACAGAGGTGAGGAAGGAAAAAAGCAGTGGGGGCCGGGACAGGAGGGGTATCTCAGGCAGGGCAATGGAAAGCTTCCAGAAGAGCGCCCAGGGACAGGACCATCCTGGCTGGCCTGCAGGCACCAAGTTGGCCTGCGTGCTGTTGCTGGTGTGGCTCCACGCCCCTTCCTCTAGGCTTTCAAGCCCTTGTACATATTCAGGTGTTTTACCTGGGAAGGGTGGGAAAAGTTCAACAGCAGCTGGCCTGGGGCTCAGTTCACGGTTCCTCACAGATGCCTCGGCATGGCCCCCCGCTTTGCAATGAGGACGCTCCTTGCATAGGAGTGGGCTGCTGGCTGTATGGGAGATGATTCCCCACCTCTGACCAATTTCAGAATTGTTTACTGCTGGAACAAGTGCCCTGATAGGGTTTTCCTCTGTCTAACTCGTGGGTTCAGGTTTTTTTTTTCTTTTTTGGTTCAAGTTAGATTTTATTCCTCTTTTATGTATTTATAGATATAAGCATGGAAATAATTCATTCATATAAATACATCTGTGTGAAGGGAAGGACTTTTTTCTGTTTTATTTTTAAATTTTATTTTTTAAAATATTGAAATTTAATTTTATTTATTTTTTTATACAGCAGGTTATTATTAGTTATGTATTTTATGCATATACATGTATAAAGGACAATCCCAGTCTCCCAACTCATCCCAACACCACCTCCCCATGGCTTCCCAACTTGGTGTCCATACGTGTGTTCTCTATATCTGTTTCTCTCTTTCTTCCCTGCAAACCAGTTCATCTGTACCATTTTTCTAGGTTCCACATATATGCATTAATATACAATATTTGTTTGTCACTTTCTGACTTACTTCATTCTGTATGACAGTCTCTAGATCCATCGACGTCTCTACAAATGACCCAGTTTCATTCCTTCTTATGGCTGAGTAATATTCCATTTTATATATGTACCACATCTTTATCCATTCGTCTGTCTGTGGGTATTTAGGTTGCTTCCATTACCTGGCTATCGTAAATAGTGCTGAAATGAGCATTGTGGTGAATGTGCCTTTTTGATTTATGGTTTTATCTGGGTATATGCCCAGAAGTGGGATTGCTGGATCATATGGTAATTCTATTTCTAGGTTCTTTAAGGAAACTCCATACTGTTCTCCATCGTGACTGTATCAATTTACATTTCCACCACTAGTGGAAGAGGGATCCTTTTGTCCACACCCTCCCCAGAATTCGTTGTTTGTAGATTTTCTGATGATGCCGATTCTAACAGGTGTGAGGTGATACCTCATTGTAGTTTTGATTTGCATTTCTCTAATAATTAGTGATGTTGAGCAGCTTTTCATGTGCGTCTTGGCCATCTCTGTGTCTTCTTTGAAGAAACGTCTCTTTAGATCTTCTGCCCATTTTTGTATTGGGTTGTTTGTTTTTTTAATATTAAGCTGCATGAGCTCTTTATATATATTGGAGATTAAACTTTTGTCCATTGATTCGTTTGCAAATATTTTCGCCCATTCTGAGGGATGCTTTTTGCCATTCCCGTTTTTTTAACAAAAAAAGAAAGAAAGAAAAAGAAGCAGAACACTAATATGTGTAAAATATGCCTTTTGAAACTGTCGTTTTGAAATATGGACGTCCTTTGAATTTTTTGGGCGATATATGAACCCAGGATTTGTTTTCAGGGCAGGTGTCATTTACAGGCCTGCAATGATTTTGAATATCAACTGACCATTAGCCCTGGGATTAAAGCTGCTGTTGTGTGAAACGGCCACAAGGTGGCAGCAGTTCTCCCTTACCAAATCTGGTTACTAGGGCAACAGAGCCTCAATGGAAGTCCTGTTCTAGATTGGAATTTAGAATGCAATGTGCCAGGAGAAAGCCCCTCAAGTTTGTCTCACTACTTCTTGTTCGTGTTTGTAATTTAATTTTTTATTTTTTTCTTACAGCAAATTTGATTACAATGTTTGGCTTGTTGTAGGTGTGGAAGATGTGGTTCTTTTACACATATACATATGTATGTTCTTCCTGGGATCCTTTTCCCATGTACCTTATGACAGAATGTTGAGTAGTCTTCTCTTGGTATTCTGTAGGTCTTTGGTGATTATATATGTCACCTGTGTTTGTATATGTCTGTTAACCCCAATATCATAATGAAACCAACCCTCACACCTTTCCATTGGTGAACCAGAAGTTTGTTTAATGAATCTGTGATTGTCCTTCTCCGTGGAAATATCTTCCCTGGTATCCATATTTCGGTCACACCTATAAGAGATATGATATGATATGTGTCTTTCACTTTCTGACTTACTACAAGTCACGTGATTACCTCTAGACACACCTATGGTGCTGCAAATGGCATTGTGTCCTTTTATTCCTTGGCTTCTATTCTGCCTTAGCGAGGTCCATTTTCAACAATGTGATTCCCTGAGGGCTGAGGATTAGCTGACCTGGGTAGCCTGACACTGCCGGCCGGCCCTCCCCAGGTGTGCCTGGGTTGAGGTCAATATAAACAGCACTGCAGGCAGCAATAGCCCCTGAAGCTCTGCCTGACGCCATATTCTCTGCCCAGTCAGCAGTCTCGGGGCTGTGCTGGTGGGAGGGAGTGAGGGGTCACGGCTTTGTGGGTGGCCCGTTGTGAGTAGGTCTCTGCTGGACTTTCTGCAGGAGTTGCCAGGCTTCCACCTGTAAAGAACAGGATGTGTCACCCATACCTTCCGCTGGAATTTCTCTCCTGACAGAGGTGAGGAAGGAAAAAAGCAGTGGGGGCCGGGACAGGAGGGGTATCTCAGGCAGGGCAATGGAAAGCTTCCAGAAGAGCACCCAGGGCCAGGACCATCCTGGCTGGCCTGCAGGATCCAAGTTGTCCGGCGTGCTGTCGCTGGTGTGGCTCTACGGCCCTTCGTCTAGGCTTTCAAGGCCTTGTACATATTCAGGTGTTTTACCTGGGAAGGGTGGGAAAAGTTCAACAGCAGTTGGCCTGGGGCTCAGCTCACGGTTACTCACAGATGCCTCCGCATGGCCCCCAGCTTTGCAATGAGGATGCTCCTTGCGTAGGAGTGGGCTGCTGGCTCTATGGGAGATGATTCCCCACCTCTGACCAATTTCAGAATTGTTTACCACTGGAGCAAGTGCCCTGATAGGGTTTTCCTCTGTCTAACTCGTGGGTTCAGGTTTTTTTTTTCTTTTTTGGTTCAAGTTAGATTTTATTCCTCTTTTATGTATTTATAGATATAAGCATGGAAATAATTTATTCATATAAATACATCTGTGTGAAGGGAAGAACTTTTTTCTGTTTTATTTTTAAATTTTATTTTTAAAAATTTTGAAATTTAATTTTATTTATTTTTTTATACAGCAGGTTATTATTAGTTATGTATTTTATGCATATACATGTATGCAGGTCAATCCCAGTCTCCCAACTCATCCCAACACCACCTCCCCATGGCTTCCCACACTTGGTGTCCATACGTGTGTTCTCTACCTCTGTGTCTCTATTTCTTCCCTGCAAACCAGTTCATCTGTACCATTGTTCTAGGTTCCACATATATGCATTAATATACAATATTTGTTTTTCTCTTTCTGACTTACTTCATTCTGTATGACAGTCTCTAGATCCATCGACGTCTCTACAAATGACCCAGTTTCATTCCTTCTTATGGCTGAGTAATATTCCATTTTATATATGTACCACATCTTTTTCCATTCGTATGTCTGTGGGTATTTAGGTTGCTTCCATTACCTGGCTATCGTAAATAGTGCTGAAATGAGCATTGTGGTGAATGTGCCTTTTTGATTTATGGTTTTCTCTGGGTATATGCCCAGAAGTGGGATTGCTGGATCATATGGTAATTCTATTTCTAGTTTTTTTTAAGGAAACTCCATACTGTTCTCCATCGTGACTGTATCAATTTACATTTCCACCACTAGTGGAAGAGGGATCCTTTTGTCCACACCCTCCCCAGAATTCGTTGTTTGTAGATTTTCTGATGATGCCGATTCTAACAGGTGTGAGGTGATACCACATTGTAGTTTTGATTTGCATTTCTCTAATAATTAGTGATGTTGAGCAGCTTTTCATGTGCGTCTTGGCCATCTCTGTGTCTTCTTTGAAGAAACGTCTCTTTAGATCTTCTGCCCATTTTTGTATTGGGTTGTTTGTTTTTTTAATATTACGCTGCATGAGCTCTTTATATATATTGGAGATTAAACCTTTGTCCATTGATTCGTTTGCAAATATTTTCGCCCATTCTGAGGGATGCCTTATTCCATTCCCGATTTTTTAACAAAAAAAGAAAGAAAGAAAAAGAAGCAGAACACTAATGTGTGTAAAATATGCCTTTTGAAACTGTCGTTTTGAAATATGGACGTCCTTTGAATTTTTTGGTCGATATATGAACCCAGGATTAGTTTTCAGGGCAGGTGTCATTTACAGGCCTGCAATGATTTTGAATATCAACAGACCATTAGCGCTGGAATTAAAGCTGCTGTTGTGTGAAACGGCCACAAGGTGGCAGCAGTTCTCCCTTACAAAATCTGGTTACTAGGGCAACAGAGCCTCAATGGAAGTCGTGTTCTAGATTGGAATTTAGAATGGAATGTGCCAGGAGAAAGCCCCTCAAGTTTGTCTCACTACTTCTTGTTCGTGTTTTTAATTTAATTTTTTATTTTTTCTTACAGCAAATTTGATTACAATGTTTGGCTTGTTGTAGGTGTGGAAGATGTGGTTCTTTTACACATATACATATGTCTGTTCTTCCTGGGATCCTTTTCCCATGTACCTTATGACAGAATGTTGAGTAGTCTTCTCTTGGTATTCTGTAGGTCTTTGGTGATTATATATGTCACCTGTGTTTGTATATGTCTGTTAACCCCAATATCATAATGAAACCAACCCTCACACCTTTCCATTGGTGAACCATAAGTTTGTTTAATGAATCTGTGATTGCCCTTCTCCGTGGAAATATCTGCCCTGGTATCCATTTTTCGGTCACACCTATAAGAGATATGATATGATATGTGTCTTTCACTTTCTGACTTACTACAAGTCACGTGATTACCTCTATACACACCTACGGTACTGCAAATGGCATTGTGTCCTTTTATACCTTGGCTTCTATTCTGCCTTAGCGAGGTCCACTTTCAACAATGTGATTCCCTGAGGGCTGAGGATTAGCTGACCTGGGTAGCCTGACCCTGCCGGCCGGCCCTCCCCAGGTGTGCCTGGGTTGAGGTCAATATAAACAGCACTGCAGGCAGCAATAGCCCCTGAAGCTCTGCCTGACGCCATATTCTCTGCCCCATCAGCAGTCTCGGGGCTGTGCTGGTGGGAGGAAGTGAGGGGCCACGGCTTTGTCGGTGGCCTGTTGTGAGTGGGTCTCTGCTGGACTTTCTCCAGGAGTTGCCTGGCTGCCCCCAGTAAACAGGAAGATGTGTCACCCATACCTTCCGCTGGAATATCTCTCTGGACAAGGGTGAGGAAGGAAAAAAGCAGTGGGGGCCGGGACAAGAGGGGTATCTCAGGCAGGGCAATGGAAAGCTTTCAGAAGAGCGCCCAAGGCCAGGACCATCATGGCTGGCCTGCAGGAACCAAGTTGGCCTGCGTGCTGTCGCTGGTGTGGCTCCACGGCCCTTCCTCTAGGCTTTCAAGGCCTTGTACATATTCAGGTGTTTTACCTGGGAAGGGTGGGAAAAGTTCAACAGCAGCTGGCCTGGGGCTCAGCTCACGGTTACTCACAGATGCCTCGGCATGGACCGCAGCTTTGCAATGAGAACGCTCCTTGCGTAGGAGTGGGCTGCTGGCTGTATGGGAGATGATTCCCCACCTCTGACCAATTTCAGAATTGTTTACCGCTGGAGCAAGTGCCCTGATAGGGTTTTCCTGTGTATAACTGGTGGGTTCAGGTTTTTTTTTTCTTTTTTGGTTCAAGTTAGATTTTATTCCTCTTTTATGTATTTATAGATATAAGCATGGAAATAATTCATTCATATAAATACATCTGTGTGAAGGGAAGAACTTTTTTCTGTTTTATTTTTAAATTTTATTTTTTTAAATTTTGAAATTTTATTTTATTTATTTTTTTATACAGCAGGTTATTATTAGTTATGTATTTTATGCATATACATGAATAAAGGTCAATCCCAATCTCCCAGCTCATCCCACCACCACCACCCCATTGCTTCCCACACTTGGTGTCCATACGTGTGTTCTCTACCTCTGTGTCTCTATTTCTTCCCTGCAAACCAGTTCATCTGTACCATTGTTCTAGGTTCCACATATATGCATTAATATACAATATTTGTTTGCCTCTTTCTGACTTACTTCATTCTGTATGACAGTCTCTAGATCCATCGACGTCTCTACAAATGACCCAGTTTCATTCCTTCTTATGGCTGAGTAATATTCCATTTTATATATGTACCACATCTTTATCCATTCGTCTGTCTGTGGGTATTTAGGTTGCTTCCATTACCTGGCTATCGTAAATAGTGCTGAAATGAGCATTGTGGTGAATGTGCCTTTTTGATTTATGGTTTTCTCTGGGTATATGCCCAGAAGTGTGATTGCTGGATCATATGGTAATTCTATTTCTAGTTTTTTTAAGGAAACTCCATACTGTTCTCCATCGTGACTGTATCAATTTACATTTCCACCACTAGTGGAAGAGGGATCCTTTTGTCCACACCCACCCCAGAATTTGTTGTTTGTAGATCTTCTGATGATGCCGATTCTAACAGGTGTGAGGGGATACCTCATTGTAGTTTTGATTTGCATTTCTCTAATAATTAGTGATGTTGAGCAGCTTTTCATGTGAGTCTTGGCCATCTCTGTGTCTTCTTTGAAGAAGCGTCTCTTTAGATCTTCTGCCCATTTTTGTATTGGGTTGTTTGTTTTTTTAATATTAAGCTGCATGAGCTCTTTATATATATTGGAGATTAAACCTTTGTCCATTGATTCATTTGCAAATATTTTCGCCCATTCTGAGGGATGCTTTTTGCCATTCCCGTTTTTTTAACAAAAAAACAAAGAAAGAAAAAGAAGAAGAACACTAATGTGTGTAAAATATGCCTTTTGAAACTGTCGTTTTGAAATATGGACGTCCTTTGAAATTTTTGGTCGATATATGAATCCAGGATTTGTTTTCAGGGCAGGTGTCATTTACAGGCCTGCAATGATTTTGAATATCAACTGGCCATTAGCGCTGGGATTAAAGCTGCTGTTGTGTGAAACGGCCACAAGGTGGCAGCAGTTCTCCCTTACCAAATCTGGTTCCTGGGGCAACAGAGCCTCAATGGAAGTCGTGTTCTAGATTGGAATTTAGAATGGAATGTGCCAGGAGAAAGCCCCTCAAGTTTGTCTCACTACTTCTTGTTCGTGTTTTTAATTTAATTTTTTATTTTTTATTACAGCAAATTTGATTACAATGTTTGGCTTGTTGTAGGTGTGGAAGATGTGGTTCTTTTACACATATACATATGTCTGTTCTTCCTGGGATCCTTTTCCCATGTACCTTATGACAGAATGTTGAGTAGTCTTCTCTTGGTATTCTGTAGGTCTTTGGTGATTATATATGTCACCTGTGTTTGTATATGTCTGTTAACCCCAATATCATAATGAAACCAACCCTCACACCTTTCCATTGGTGAACCATAAGTTTGTTTAATGAATCTGTGATTGCCCTTCTCCGTGGAAATATCTGCCCTGGTATCCATTTTTCGGTCACACCTATAAGAGATATGATATGATATGTGTCTTTCACTTTCTGACTTACTACAAGTCACGTGATTACCTCTAGACACACCTACGGTGCTGCAAATGGCATTGTGTCCTTTTATTCCTTGGCTTCTATTCTGCCTTAGCGAGGTCCATTTTCAACAATGTGATTCCCTGAGGGCTGAGGATTAGCTGACCTGGGTAGCCTGACCCTGCCGGCCGGCCCTCCCCAGGTGTGCCTGGGTTGAGGTCAATATAAACAGCACTGCAGGCAGCAATAGCCCCTGAAGCTGTGCCTGACTCCATGTTCTCTGCCCCATCAGCAGTCTCGGGGCTGTGCTGGTGGGAGGGAGTGTGGGGCCACGGCTTTGTGGGTGGCCCGTTGTGAGTGGGTCTCTGCTGGACTTTCTGCAGGAGTTGCCAGGATGCCACGTGTAAAAAGAGGATGTATCACCCTCACCTTCCATTGGAATTTCTGTCCGGACAGATGTGAGGAAGGAAAAAAGCAGTGGGGGCAGGGACAGGAGGGGTATCTCAGGCAGGGCAATGGAAAGCTTCCAGAAGAGCGCCCAGGCACAGGACCATCCTGGCTGGCCTGCAGGCACCAAGTTGGCCTGCGTGCTGTCGCTTTTGTGGCTCCACGGCCCTTCCTCTAAGCTTTCAAGCCCTTGTACATATTCAGGTGTATTACCTGGGAAGGGTGGGAAATGTTCAGCAGCAGCTGGCCTGGGGCTCAGCTCACGGTTACTCACAGATGCCTCTAGTCCCTTTCACTGAGGAAGGTGTAGGTCTTGTCTATTCCATAGTTTGTTTTTGGAACGGTACGTGTGCTTATATCAAACACTGGTTTTATGCATCACCCCACCTCTCATTCCCCCTTAAGCAGGCATAATAGTGTTTTCCAAAGGTGAGACTCTGTTCTCTTTCCTAACTGAGTTCAAGTGTAGCCATGTTTACAGGATCTTCATAAGTGATATCTTAATATAAGTTTCTTTTTCTGTGTGACATTTTTCACTTAGAAGCATCATACCTCAATCCACTCATTTTGCTGCTACTGGTCTTATGACATTGATTGCATGGCTGAGGGATATTCCATCGTACGGAAGTACCACAATTTTTTGACCACTTTTATATTTCCTGGGATATTTAAGGTGTACCCAAGTTGAGGTTTTTGTAAGCAGTGCAGCCCTAAATTTTGGGGTGGCTCTGTCTTATTGATTTTCAGGTTTCCCAAGGTATATTCCCTAGACTGGAAGTGCCCTTGGCTCTGTAGCTCTGTTGTTTACTTGTTTTAGGGAACACAATGCACTCCTCCAGAGAGGCAGGTGGCAATTTACATCCCGCCCATCAGCATAACAAGACTCCCTCTTCTCCAGGGCCTGTTTTGCCTTTCTGCTTTTTACACATTTTGTGGATGTCCCTTTTAGACCTCTGGAAAGTAATACTTCTTTGTAGTGCAGATTTTCATTGCTGCCTGCTTGCTTGGCCAAAAAGGGCGTATGCGTTTTCTCCTGAATATATTCATGAGAAAACATATACGCTCTATTTGGCCAAGTAAATCATTTTTGAAATTTTGCCCCTCTTTCTGTGCTTCAAACGCGATTCCAACGTACCTCTTGAAATCTGTTTCCTGCTATTCTGCCTCGCTTTCATGTCCGCCTCGTTGCCTTCCCTCACCAGATTTTTGGACGATAGTTGTCCTTTATTACTCTGCCAGTTTGTGAATTGCTGTGCCCCTGAGCTCCATTATTCTACTCGTTTTTTGTGAGCTGACCGCAAGTCCAAAATTTTGGTTCAGGACCTATACTGGTTTCTTATGGGGCGCTGAGACTTTGGTTAATTTTTCTTCCTGCTGGGAAATTAGATTGACATTTGCCCGTCCAAATGCCTAACAGCTACTCTCTCATTGGTTCTCCCTCTTCCCTTTCATCCTCAGCCAACCTGGCATCCTGTGCGAACCAAGAGGTTAAAGGGGCTGTCTCTCCAAGTTGGGAGATTGATAGTAAAGCAGTTGGAAAGTCAAACGGGAGCACCAGGAGAGGGACTATTCGTTGAGTTTTAGAAACCTTTCGTATTCACAGTGTGTCCATGCTCTACGTTTCCCGTACATGTTATAGCTGTAGTAATATTCCCTTCAACCTGGAGAATTGGGACGCATGGAATGGGTGCCACGCATTATTGCTTTAAAGGTTCTGCATTTGCTCACCCAATCTCACCAATCCTCTCAGTCCCAAGTGTCCAGACTTATGCCACATCCAGCTGTCCTTTTAGATAGGGTAATTCCTGGTTTCATCAGAGACCATGAAGGAATTGTGAAGAATATCCATTTTAGTTTTGTTTAGTTTTTGTAATTCCTTTTTATAGTGGGTTTGAGCTGATTACGCTGCCATGTTTATGCCAGTCTAGACACACTTGATTCCCTTACGGAGAGATATCAGTACATAGGTTTTAAGAATCTTACTAGTCAGATATATTCCTCTGCGGGAAATATTGGGATTTGAGTCCCTTTCACTGAGGAAGGTGTAGGTCTTTTCTATTCCATAGTTGGTTTTTGGAACGGTACCTGTGCTTATATCAAACTCTGGTTTTATGCATCACCCCACCTCTCCTTCCCCCTTAAGCAGGCATAAGAGTGTTTTCTAAATGTGAGACACTGTTCTCTTTCCTAACTCATTTCAAGTGTAGCCATGTTTACAGGATCTTCATAAGTGATATCTTATGATAAGTTTCTTTTTCTGTGTGACTTATTTCACTTAGAATCATCGTACCTGAATCCACCCATTTTGCTGCTACTGGTCTTATGACATTGATTTCATGGCTGAGGGATATTCCATCGTACGTAAGTACCACAATTTTTTGAACCATTTTTATATTTCCTGAGATATTTAAGGTGTACCCAAGTTGAGGTCCTTGTAAGCAGTGCAGCCCTAAATTTTGGGGTGGCTCTGTCTTATCGATTTTCAGTTTTCACAAGGTATATTCCCTACACTGGAAGTGTCCTTGGCTCTGTAGCTCTGTTGTTTATTTGTTTTAGGGAACAAAATGCACTCCTCCAGAGAGGCAATTGGCATTTTACATACCGCCCATCAGCATAACAAGGCTCCATGTTCAACAGGGCCTGTCTTGCCTTTCTGGATTTTACACATTTTGTGGATGTCCCTTTTGACCGGTGGGAAGTGATACTTCTTTGTAGTGCAGATTTGCATTGCCCACTTGCTTGCTTGGCCAAAAAGGGCGTATGCGTTTTCTCCTGAATATATTCAGGAGAAAACGCATACGCCCTTTTTGGCCAAGTGCATCATTGTCGAAATTGTGCCCCTCTTCCTGTGCTTTAAAGGCGATTCCAACGTACCTCTTGAAATCTGTTTCCTGCTATTCTGCGTCGCTTTCAAGTCCGCCTCGTTGCCTTCCCTCAACAGATTTTTGGACGATAGTTGTCCTTTATTATTCGGCCAGTTTGTGAATTGCTGTGCCCCTGAGCTCCATTTCTCAACTCGTTTTTGGTGAGCTGACCGCAAGTCCAAAATTTTGGTTCAGGACCTATACTGGTTCCCGGTGTGTGGCTGAGACTTTGGTTAATTCTTCTTCCTGCCGGGAAATTACAGTGATATGTGCCCGTCCATATGCCTAACATCTACTCTATCATTGGTTCTCTCTCTTCCCTTTCATCCTCTGGCAAATTGGCAACCTGTGCAAACCAGGAGGTTAAAGGGGCTGTCTCTCCAAGTTGGGCGGTTGATAGTAAAGCAGATGGAAAGTCAAACCGGAGCACCAGGAGAGGGACTATTCGTTGAGTTTTAGAAACCTTTCGTATTCACAGTGTGTCCGTTGTCTAGGTTTCCCGTACATGTTATAGCTGTAGTAATATTCCCTTCAAACTGGAGAGTTGGGACCCATGGAATGGGTGCCATGCATTATTGCTTTAAATTGTCTGCATTTGCTCACCCAATCTCACCAATCGTCTCAGTCCCAAGTGTCCCTCCTTATGCCACATCCAGATGTCGTTGTAGATAGGGTCATTCCAGGTTTCATCAGAGACCCTGAAGGAATTGTAAAGAATTTCCCAGTTTATTTGTTTTGTTTTTGAAATTCCTTTTTATAGTGGGTTTGAGCTGATTCTCGCTGCCATGTTTATGCCAGTCTAGACACACTTGATTCCCTTACGGAGACATATCAATACATAGGTTTTAAGATTCTTACTAGTCAGATATATTCCTCTGCGGGAAATATGGTGCTTTGAGTCCCTTTCACTGAGGAAGGTGTAGGTCTTGTCTATTCCATAGTTGGTTTTTGGAACGGTACCTGTGCTTATATCAAACTCTGGTTTTATGCATCACCCCACCTCTCCTTCCCCCTTAAGCAGGCATAAGAGTGTTTTCTAAATGTGAGACACTGTTCTCTTTCCTAACTCAGTTCAAGTGTAGCCATGTTTATAGGATCTT
Source organism: Hyperoodon ampullatus (assembly GCF_949752795.1). Taxonomy (NCBI): domain Eukaryota; kingdom Metazoa; phylum Chordata; class Mammalia; order Artiodactyla; family Ziphiidae; genus Hyperoodon; species Hyperoodon ampullatus. Next base: position 325,128 of record NW_027640676.1, on the reverse strand, counting down.
CATAAGTGATATCCTATGATATGTTTCTTTTTCTGTGTGACTTATTTCACTTAGAATCATTGTACCTGAATCCACCCATTTTGCTGCTACTGGTCTTATGACATTGATTTCATGGGTGAGGGATATGCCATCATACGTAAGTACCACAATTTTTTGAACCATTTTTATATTTCCTGGGATAATTAAGGTGTATCCAAGTTGAGGTCCTTGTAAGCAGTTCAGCCCTAAATTTTGGGGTGGCTCTGTCTCATTGATTTTCAGTTTTCCCAAGGTATATTCCCTAGACTGGAAGTGCCCTTGGCTCTGTTGCTCTGTTGTTTACTTGTTTTAGGGAACAGAATGCACTCCTCCAGAGAGGCAGTTGGCAATTTACATCCCGCCCATCAGCATAACAAGGCTCCCTGTTCTCCAGGGCCTGTCTTGCCTTTCTGGTTTTTACACATTTTGTGGATGTCCCTTTTGACCGGTGTGAAGTGATACTTCTTTGTAGTGCAGATTTGCATTGCCCGCTTGCTTGCTAGGCCAAAAAGGGCGTATGCGTTTTCTCCTGAATATATTCAGGAGAAAACGCACACGCCCTTTTTGGCCAAGTGCATCATTGTCGAAGTTGTGCCCCTCTTCCTGTGCTTTAAAGGCGATTCCAACGTACCTCTTGAAATATGTTTCCTGCTATTCGGCCTCGCTTTCAAGTCCGCCTCGTTGCCTTCCCTCAACAGATTTTTGGACAATAGTTGTCCTTTATTACTCGGCCAGTTTGTGAATTGCTGTGCCCCTGAGCTCCATTTTTCAACTCGTTTTTGGTGAGCTGACCGCAAGTCCAAAATTTTGGTTCAGGACCTATACTGGTTCCCGGTGGGTGGCTGAGACTTTGGTTAATTCTTCTTCCTGCCGGGAAATTACAGTGATATGTGCCCGTTCGAATGCCTAATAGCTACTCTCTCATTGGTTCTCCCTCTTCCTTTTCATCCTCTGCCAAATTGGCAACCTGTGCGAACCAGGAGGATAAAGGGGCTGTCTCTCCAAGTAGGGAGGTTGATAGTAAAGCAGATGGAAAGTCAAACCAGACCACCAGGAGAGGGGCTATTCGTTGAGTTTTAGAAACCTTTCGTATTCACAGTGTGTCCGTTCTCTAGGTTTCCCGTACATGTTATAGCTGTAGTAATATTCCCTTCAACCTGGAGAGTTGGGACCCATGGAATGGGTGCCAGGCATTTGTGCTTTAAAGGGTCTGCATTTGCTCACCCAATCTCACCAAACCTCTAAGTCCCAAGTGTCCCTCCTTATGCCACATCCAGTGCTCGTTGTAGATAGGGTCATTCCAGGTTTCATCAGAGACCCTGAAGGTATTGTAAAGAATTTCCCAGTTTTTTTGTTTCGTTTTTGAAATTCCTTTTTATAGTGGGTTTGAGCTGATTCTCGCTGCCATGTTTATGCCAGTCTAGACACACTTGATTCCCTTACGGAGACATATGAATACATAGGTTTTAAGTTTCTTACTAGTCAGATATATTCCTCTGCCGGAAATATGGTGTTTTGAGTCCCTTTCACTGAGGAAGGTGTAGGTCTTGTCTATTCCATAGTTGGTTTTTGGGACAGTACCTGTGCTTATATCAAACTCTGGTTTTATGCATCACCCCACCTCTCCTTCCCCCTTAAGCAGGCATAAGAGTGTTTTCTAAATGTGAGAAATTCTTCTCTTTCCTAACTCAGTTCAAGTGTAGCCATGTTTACATGATCTTCATAAGTGATATCTTATGATAAGTTTCTTTTTCTGTGTGACTTATTTCACTTAGAATCATCGTACCTGAATCCACCCATTTTGCTGCTACTGGTCTTATGACATTGATTTCATGGCTGAGGGATATTCCATCATACGTAAGTACCACAATTTTTTGAACCATTTTTATATTTCCTGGGATATTTAAGGTGTACCCAAGTTGAGGTCCTTGTAAACAGTGCAGCCCTAAATTTTGGGGTGGCACTGTCTTATTGATTTTCAGTTTTCCCAAGGTATATTCCCTAGACTGGAAGTGCCCTTGGCTCTGTAGCTCTGTTCTTTACTTGTTTTAGGGAACACAGTGCACTCCTCCAGAGAGGCAGTTGGCAATTTACATCCCGCCCATCAGCATAACAAGGCTCCCTGTTCTCCAGGGCCTGTCTTTCCTTTCTGGTTTTTACACATTTTGTGGATGTCCCTTTTGACCGGTGTGAAGTGATACTTCTTTGTAGTGCAGATTTGCATTGCCCGCTTGCTTGCTTGGCCAAAAAGGGCGTATGCGTTTTCTCCTGAATAAATTCAGGAGAAAACGCATACGCCCTTTTTGGCCAAGTGCATCACTGTCGAAGTTGTGCCCCTCTTCCTGTGCTTTAAAGGTGATTCCAACGTACCTCTTGAAATCTGTTTCCTGCTATTCTGCCTCGCTTTCAAGTCCGCCTCGTTGCCTTCCCTCAACAGATTTTTGGACGATAGTTGTCCTTTATTACTCGGCCAGTTTGTGAATTGCTGTGCCCCTGAGCTCCATTTTTCAACTCGTTTTTGGTGAGCTGACCGCAAGTCCAAAATTTTGGTTCAGGACCTATACTGGTTCCCGGTGGGTGGCTGAGAATTTGGTTAATTCTTCTTCCTGCCGGGAAATTACAGTGATATGTGCCCGTCCAAATGCCTAACAGCTACTCTCTCATTGGTTCTCCCTCTTCCCTTTCATCCTCTGCCAAATTGGCAACCTGTGCGAACCAAGAGGTTAAAGGGGCTGTCTCTCCAAGTTGGGAGGTTGATAGTAAAGCAGACGGAAAGTCAAACCGGAGCACCAGGAGAGGGACTATGCATTGAGTTTTAGAAACCTTTCGTATTCACAGTGTGTCCGTTCTCTAGGTTTCCCGCACATGTTATAGCTGTAGTAATATTCCCTTCAACCTGGAGAGTTCGGACCCATGGAATGGGTGCCATGCATTATTGCTTTAAAGGGTCTGCATTTGCTCACCCAATCTCACCAACCGTCTCAGTCCCAAGTGTCCCTCCTTATGCCACAGCCAGCTGTCGTTGTAGATAGGGTCATTCCAGCTTTCATCAGAGACCCTGAAGGAATTGTAAAGAATTTCCCAGTTTTTTTGTTTTGTTTTTGAAATTCCTTTTTATAGTGGGTTTGAGCTGATTCTCGCTGCCATGTTTATGCCAGTCTAGACACACTTGATTCCCTTACGGAGACATATCAATACATAGGTTTTAAGATTCTTACTAGTCAGATATTTTCCTCTGCGGGAAATATGGGGTTTTGAGTCCCTTTCGCTGAGGACGGTGTAGGTCTTGTCTATTCCATAGTTGGTTTTTGGAACGGTACCTGTGCTTATATCAAACTCTGGTTTTATGCATCACCCCACCTCTCCTTCCCCCTTAAGCAGGTATAAGAGTGTTTTCTAAATGTGAGACTCTGTCCTCTTTCCTAACTCAGTTCAAGTGTAGCCATGTTTACAGGATCTTCATAAGTGATATCTTATGATAAGTTTCTTTTTCTGTGTGACTTATTTCACTTAGAATCATCGTACCTGAATCCACCCATTTTGCTGCTACTGGTCTTATGACATTGATTTCATGGCTGAGGGATATTCCATCGTACGTAAGTACCACAATTTTTTGAACCATGTTTATATTTTCTGGGATACTTAAGGTGTATCCAAGTTGAGGTCCTTGTATGCAGTGCAGCCCTAAATTTTGGGGTGGCTCTGTCTTATTGATTTTCAGTTTTCCCAAGGTATATTCCCTAGGCTGGTAGTGCCCTTGGCTCTGTAGCTCTGTTCTTTACTTGTTTTAGGGAACAGAATGCACTCCTCCAGAGAGGCAGTTGGCAATTTACATCCCGCCCATCAGCATAACAAGGCTCCCTGTTCTCCAGGGCCTGTCTTGCCTTTCTTGTTCTTACACATTTTGTGGATGTCCCTTTTGACCGGTGGGAAGTGATACTTCTTTGTAGTGCAGATTTGCATTGCCCGCTTGCTTGCTTGGCCAAAAAGGGCGTATGCGTTTTCTCCTGAATATATTCAGGAGAAAACACATACGCCCTTTTTGGCCAAGTGCATCATTGTCGAAGTTGTGCCCCTCTTCCTGTGCTTTAAAGGCGATTCCAACGTACCTCTTGAAATCTGTTTCCTGCTATTCTGCCTCGCTTTCAAGTCCGGCTCGTTGCCTTCCCTCAACAGATTTTTGGACGATAGTTGTCCTTTATTACTCGGCCAGTTTGTGAATTGCTGTGCCCCTGAGCTCCATTTTTCAACTCGTTTTTGGTGAGCTGACCGCAAGTCCAAAATTTTGGTTCAGGACCTATACTGGTTCCCGGTGGGTGGCTGAGAATTTGGTTAATTCTTCTTCCTGCCGGGAAATTACAGTGATATGTGCCCGTCCAAATGCCTAACAGCTACTCTCTCATTGGTTCTCCCTCTTCCCTTTCATCCTCTGCCAAATTGGCAACCTGTGCGAACCAAGAGGTTAAAGGGGCTGTCTCTCCAAGTTGGGAGGTTGATAGTAAAGCAGACGGAAAGTCAAACCGGAGCACCAGGAGAGGGACTATGCGTTGAGTTTTAGAAACCTTTCGTATTCACAGTGTGTCCGTTCTCTAGGTTTCCCGCACATGTTATAGCTGTAGTAATATTCCCTCCAACCTGGAGAGTTCGGACCCATGGAATGGGTGCCATGCATTATTGCTTTAAAGGGTCTGCATTTGCTCACCCAATCTCACCAACCGTCTCAGTCCCAAGTGTCCCTCCTTATGCCACATCCAGCTGTCGTTGTAGATAGGGTCATTCCAGCTTTCATCAGAGACCCTGAAGGAATTGTAAAGAATTTCCCAGTTTTTTTGTTTTGTTTTTGAAATTCCTTTTTATAGTGGGTTTGAGCTGATTCTCGCTGCCATGTTTATGCCAGTCTAGACACACTTGATTCCCTTATGGAGACATATCAATACATAGGTTTTAAGATTCTTACTAGTCAGATATTTTCCTCTGCGGGAAATATGGGGTTTTGAGTCCCTTTCGCTGAGGACGGTGTAGGTCTTGTCTATTCCATAGTTGGTTTTTGGAACGGTACCTGTGCTTATATCAAACTCTGGTTTTATGCATCACCCCACCTCTCCTTCCCCCTTAAGCAGGTATAAGAGTGTTTTCTAAATGTGAGACACTGTCCTCTTTCCTAACTCAGTTCAAGTGTAGCCATGTTTACAGGATCTTCATAAGTGATATCTTATGATAAGTTTCTTTTTCTGTGTGACTTATTTCACTTAGAATCATCGTACCTGAATCCACCCATTTTGCTGCTACTGGTCTTATGACATTGATTTCATGGCTGAGGGATATTCCATCGTACGTAAGTACCACAATTTTTTGAACCATGTTTATATTTTCTGGGATACTTAAGGTGTATCCAAGATGAGGTCCTTGTATGCAGTGCAGCCTTAAATTTTGGGGTGGCTCTCTCTTATTGATTTTCAGTTTTCCCAAGGTATATTCCCTAGACTGGTAGTGCCCTTGGCTCTGTAGCTCTGTTCTTTACTTGTTTTAGGGAACAGAATGCACTCCTCCAGAGAGGCAGTTGGCAATTTACATCCCGCCCATCAGTATAACAAGGCTCCCTGTTCTCCAGGGCCTGTCTTGCCTTTCTTGTTCTTACACATTTTGTGGATGTCCCTTTTGACCGGTGGGAAGTGATACTTCTTTGTAGTGCAGATTTGCATTGCCCGCTTGCTTGCTTGGCCAAAAAGGGCGTATGCGTTTTCTCCTGAATATATTCAGGAGAAAACGCATACGCCCTTTTTGGCCAAGTGCATCATTGTCGAAGTTGTGCCCCTCTTCCTGTGCTTTAAAGGCGATTCCAACGTACCTCTTGAAATCTGTTTCCTGCTATTCTGCCTCGCTTTCAAGTCCGCCTCGTTGCCTTCCCTCAACAGATTTTTGGACGATAGTTGTCCTTTATTACTCGGCCAGTTTGTGAATTGCTGTGCCCCTGAGCTCCATTTTTCAACTCGTTTTTGGAGAGCTGACTGCAAGTCCAAAATTTTGGTTCAGGACCTATACTGGTTCCCGGTGGGTGGCTGAGAATTTGGTTAATTCTTCTTCCTGCCGGGAAATTACAGTGATATGTGCCCGTCCAAATGCCTAACAGCTACTCTCTCATTGGTTCTCCCTCTTCCCTTTCATCCTCTGCCAAATTGGCAACCTGTGCGAACCAAGAGGTTAAAGGGGCTGTCTCTCCAAGTTGGGAGGTTGATAGTAAAGCAGACGGAAAGTCAAACCGGAGCACCAGGAGAGGGACTATGCGTTGAGTTTTAGAAACCTTTCGTATTCACAGTGTGTCCGTTCTCTAGGTTTCCCGCACATGTTATAGCTGTAGTAATATTCCCTTCAACCTGGAGAGTTCGGACCCATGGAATGGGTGCCATGCATTATTGCTTTAAAGGGTCTGCATTTGCTCACCCAATCTCACCAATCGTCTCAGTCCCAAGTGTCCCTCCTTATGCCACATCCAGCTGTCGTTGTAGATAGGGTCATTCCAGCTTTCATCAGAGACCCTGAAGGAATTGTAAAGAATTTCCCAGTTTTTTTGTTTTGTTTTTGAAATTCCTTTTTATAGTGGGTTTGAGCTGATTCTCGCTGCCATGTTTATGCCTGTCTAGACACACTTGATTCCCTTATGGAGACATATCAATACATAGGATTTAAGATTCTTACTAGTCAGATATTTTCCTCTGCGGGAAATATGGGGTTTTGAGTCCCTTTCGCTGAGGACGGTGTAGGTCTTGTCTATTCCATAGTTGGTTTTTGGAACGGTACCTGTGCTTATATCAAACTCTGGTTTTATGCATCACCCCACCTCTCCTTCCCCCTTAAGCAGGTATAAGAGTGTTTTCTAAATGTGAGACACTGTTCTCTTTCCTAACTCAGTTCAAGTGTAGCCATGTTTACAGGATCTTCATAAGTGATATCTTATGATAAGTTTCTTTTTCTGTGTGACTTATTTCACTTAGAATCATCGTACCTGAATCCACCCATTTTGCTGCTACTGGTCTTATGACATTGATTTCATGGCTGAGGGATATTCCATCGTACGTAAGTACCACAATTTTTTGAACCATGTTTATATTTTCTGGGATACTTAAGGTGTATCCAAGTTGAGGTCCTTGTATGCAGTGCAGCCCTAAATTTTGGGGTGGCTCTGTCTTATTGATTTTCAGTTTTCCCAAGGTATATTCCCTAGGCTGGTAGTGCCCTTGGCTCTGTAGCTCTGTTCTTTACTTGTTTTAGGGAACAGAATGCACTCCTCCAGAGAGGCAGTTGGCAATTTACATCCCGCCCATCAGCATAACAAGGCTCCCTGTTCTCCAGGGCCTGTCTTGCCTTTCTTGTTCTTACACATTTTGTGGATGTCCCTTTTGACCGGTGGGAAGTGATACTTCTTTGTAGTGCAGATTTGCATTGCCCGCTTGCTTGCTTGGCCAAAAAGGGCGTATGCGTTTTCTCCTGAATATATTCAGGAGAAAACACATACGCCCTTTTTGGCCAAGTGCATCATTGTCGAAGTTGTGCCCCTCTTCCTGTGCTTTAAAGGCGATTCCAACGTACCTCTTGAAATCTGTTTCCTGCTATTCTGCCTCGCTTTCAAGTCCGCCTCGTTGCCTTCCCTCAACAGATTTTTGGACGATAGTTGTCCTTTATTACTCGGCCAGTTTGTGAATTGCTGTGCCCCTGAGCTCCATTTTTCAACTCGTTTTTGGTGAGCTGACCGCAAGTCCAAAATTTTGGTTCAGGACCTATACTGGTTCCCGGTGGGTGGCTGAGAATTTGGTTAATTCTTCTTCCTGCCGGGAAATTACAGTGATATGTGCCCGTCCAAATGCCTAACAGCTACTCTCTCATTGGTTCTCCCTCTTCCCTTTCATCCTCTGCCAAATTGGCAACCTGTGCGAACCAAGAGGTTAAAGGGGCTGTCTCTCCAAGTTGGGAGGTTGATAGTAAAGCAGACGGAAAGTCAAACCGGAGCACCAGGAGAGGGACTATGCGTTGAGTTTTAGAAACCTTTCGTATTCACAGTGTGTCCGTTCTCTAGGTTTCCCGCACATGTTATAGCTGTAGTAATATTCCCTCCAACCTGGAGAGTTCGGACCCATGGAATGGGTGCCATGCATTATTGCTTTAAAGGGTCTGCATTTGCTCACCCAATCTCACCAACCGTCTCAGTCCCAAGTGTCCCTCCTTATGCCACATCCAGCTGTCGTTGTAGATAGGGTCATTCCAGCTTTCATCAGAGACCCTGAAGGAATTGTAAAGAATTTCCCAGTTTTTTTGTTTTGTTTTTGAAATTCCTTTTTATAGTGGGTTTGAGCTGATTCTCGCTGCCATGTTTATGCCAGTCTAGACACACTTGATTCCCTTACGGAGACATATCAATACATAGGTTTTAAGATTCTTACTAGTCAGATATTTTCCTCTGCGGGAAATATGGGGTTTTGAGTCCCTTTCGCTGAGGACGGTGTAGGTCTTGTCTATTCCATAGTTGGTTTTTGGAACGGTACCTGTGCTTATATCAAACTCTGGTTTTATGCATCACCCCACCTCTCCTTCCCCCTTAAGCAGGTATAAGAGTGTTTTCTAAATGTGAGACACTGTTCTCTTTCCTAACTCAGTTCAAGTGTAGCCATGTTTACAGGATCTTCATAAGTGATATCTTATGATAAGTTTCTTTTTCTGTGTGACTTATTTCACTTAGAATCATCGTACCTGAATCCACCCATTTTGCTGCTACTGGTCTTATGACATTGATTTCATGGCTGAGGGATATTCCATCGTACGTAAGTACCACAATTTTTTGAACCATGTTTATATTTTCTGGGATACTTAAGGTGTATCCAAGTTGAGGTCCTTGTATGCAGTGCAGCCTTAAATTTTGGGGTGGCTCTGTCTTATTGATTTTCAGTTTTCCCAAGGTATATTCCCTAGACTGGTAGTGCCCTTGGCTCTGTAGCTCTGTTCTTTACTTGTTTTAGGGAACAGAATGCACTCCTCCAGAGAGGCAGTTGGCAATTTACATCCCGCCCATCAGCATAACAAGGCTCCCTGTTCTCCAGGGCCTGTCTTGCCTTTCTTGTTCTTACACATTTTGTGGATGTCCCTTTTGACCGGTGGGAAGTGATACTTCTTTGTAGTGCAGATTTGCATTGCCCGCTTGCTTGCTTGGCCAAAAAGGGCGTATGCGTTTTCTCCTGAATATATTCAGGAGAAAACGCATACGCCCTTTTTGGCCAAGTGCATCATTGTCGAAGTTGTGCCCCTCTTCCTGTGCTTTAAAGGCGATTCCAACGTACCTCTTGAAATCTGTTTCCTGCTATTCTGCCTCGCTTTCAAGTCCGCCTCGTTGCCTTCCCTCAACAGATTTTTGGACGATAGTTGTCCTTTATTACTCGGCCAGTTTGTGAATTGCTGTGCCCCTGAGCTCCATTTTTCAACTCGTTTTTGGTGAGCTGACCGCAAGTCCAAAATTTTGGTTCAGGACCTATACTGGTTCCCGGTGGGTGGCTGAGAATTTGGTTAATTCTTCTTCCTGCCGGGAAATTACAGTGATATGTGCCCGTCCAAATGCCTAACAGCTACTCTCTCATTGGTTCTCCCTCTTCCCTTTCATCCTCTGCCAAATTGGCAACCTGTGCGAACCAAGAGGTTAAAGGGGCTGTCTCTCCAAGTTGGGAGGTTGATAGTAAAGCAGACGGAAAGTCAAACCGGAGCACCAGGAGAGGGACTATGCGTTGAGTTTTAGAAACCTTTCGTATTCACAGTGTGTCCGTTCTCTAGGTTTCCCGCACATGTTATAGCTGTAGTAATATTCCCTTCAACCTGGAGAGTTCGGACCCATGGAATGGGTGCCATGCATTATTGCTTTAAAGGGTCTGCATTTGCTCACCCAATCTCACCAACCGTCTCAGTCCCAAGTGTCCCTCCTTATGCCACATCCAGCTGTCGTTGTAGATAGGGTCATTCCAGCTTTCATCAGAGACCCTGAAGGAATTGTAAAGAATTTCCCAGTTTTTTTGTTTTGTTTTTGAAATTCCTTTTTATAGTGGGTTTGAGCTGATTCTCGCTGCCATGTTTATGCCAGTCAAGACACAGTTGATTCCCTTATGGAGACATATCAATACATAGGTTTTAAGATTCTTACTAGTCAGATATTTTCCTCTGCGGGAAATATGGGGTTTTGAGTCCCTTTCGCTGAGGACGGTGTAGGTCTTGTCTATTCCATAGTTGGTTTTTGGAACGGTACCTGTGCTTATATCAAACTCTGGTTTTATGCATCACCCCACCTCTCCTTCCCCCTTAAGCAGGTATAAGAGTGTTTTCTAAATGTGAGACACTGTTCTCTTTCCTAACTCAGTTCAAGTGTAGCCATGTTTACAGGATCTTCATAAGTGATATCTTATGATAAGTTTCTTTTTCTGTGTGACTTATTTCACTTAGAATCATCGTACCTGAATCCACCCATTTTGCTGCTACTGGTCTTATGACATTGATTTCATGGCTGAGGGATATTCCATCGTACGTAAGTACCACAATTTTTTGAACCATGTTTATATTTTCTGGGATACTTAAGGTGTATCCAAGTTGAGGTCCTTGTATGCAGTGCAGCCCTAAATTTTGGGGTGGCTCTGTCTTATTGATTTTCAGTTTTCCCAAGGTATATTCCCTAGGCTGGTAGTGCCCTTGGCTCTGTAGCTCTGTTCTTTACTTGTTTTAGGGAACAGAATGCACTCCTCCAGAGAGGCAGTTGGCAATTTACATCCCGCCCATCAGCATAACAAGGCTCCCTGTTCTCCAGGGCCTGTCTTGCCTTTCTTGTTCTTACACATTTTGTGGATGTCCCTTTTGACCGGTGGGAAGTGATACTTCTTTGTAGTGCAGATTTGCATTGCCCGCTTGCTTGCTTGGCCAAAAAGGGCGTATGCGTTTTCTCCTGAATATATTCAGGAGAAAACGCATACGCCCTTTTTGGCCAAGTGCATCATTGTCGAAGTTGTGCCCCTCTTCCTGTGCTTTAAAGGCGATTCCAACGTACCTCTTGAAATCTGTTTCCTGCTATTCTGCCTCGCTTTCAAGTCCGCCTCGTTGCCTTCCCTCAACAGATTTTTGGACGATAGTTGTCCTTTATTACTCGGCCAGTTTGTGAATTGCTGTGCCCCTGAGCTCCATTTTTCAACTCGTTTTTGGTGAGCTGACCGCAAGTCCAAAATTTTGGTTCAGGACCTATACTGGTTCCCAGTGGGTGGCTGAGAATTTGGTTAATTCTTCTTCCTGCCGGGAAATTACAGTGATATGTGCCCGTCCAAATGCCTAACAGCTACTCTCTCATTGGTTCTCCCTCTTCCCTTTCATCCTCTGCCAAATTGGCAACCTGTGCGAACCAAGAGGTTAAAGGGGCTGTCTCTCCAAGTTGGGAGGTTGATAGTAAAGCAGACGGAAAGTCAAACCGGAGCACCAGGAGAGGGACTATGCGTTGAGTTTTAGAAACCTTTCGTATTCACAGTGTGTCCGTTCTCTAGGTTTCCCGCACATGTTATAGCTGTAGTAATATTCCCTTCAACCTGGAGAGTTCGGACCCATGGAATGGGTGCCATGCATTATTGCTTTAAAGGGTCTGCATTTGCTCACCCAATCTCACCAACCGTCTCAGTCCCAAGTGTCCCTCCTTATGCCACATCCAGCTGTCGTTGTAGATAGGGTCATTCCAGCTTTCATCAGAGACCCTGAAGGAATTGTAAAGAATTTCCCAGTTTTTTTGTTTTGTTTTTGAAATTCCTTTTTATAGTGGGTTTGAGCTGATTCTCGCTGCCATGTTTATGCCAGTCAAGACACAGTTGATTCCCTTACGGAGACATATCAATACATAGGTTTTAAGATTCTTACTAGTCAGATATTTTCCTCTGCGGGAAATATGGGGTTTTGAGTCCCTTTCGCTGAGGACGGTGTAGGTCTTGTCTATTCCATAGTTGGTTTTTGGAACGGTACCTGTGCTTATATCAAACTCTGGTTTTATGCATCACCCCACCTCTCCTTCCCCCTTAAGCAGGTATAAGAGTGTTTTCTAAATGTGAGACACTGTTCTCTTTCCTAACTCAGTTCAAGTGTAGCCATGTTTACAGGATCTTCATAAGTGATATCTTATGATAAGTTTCTTTTTCTGTGTGACTTATTTCACTTAGAATCATCGTACCTGAATCCACCCATTTTGCTGCTACTGGTCTTATGACATTGATTTCATGGCTGAGGGATATTCCATCGTACGTAAGTACCACAATTTTTTGAACCATGTTTATATTTTCTGGGATACTTAAGGTGTATCCAAGTTGAGGTCCTTGTATGCAGTGCAGCCCTAAATTTTGGGGTGGCTCTGTCTTATTGATTTTCAGTTTTCCCAAGGTATATTCCCTAGGCTGGTAGTGCCCTTGGCTCTGTAGCTCTGTTCTTTACTTGTTTTAGGGAACAGAATGCACTCCTCCAGAGAGGCAGTTGGCAATTTACATCCCGCCCATCAGCATAACAAGGCTCCCTGTTCTCCAGGGCCTGTCTTGCCTTTCTTGTTCTTACACATTTTGTGGATGTCCCTTTTGACCGGTGGGAAGTGATACTTCTTTGTAGTGCAGATTTGCATTGCCCGCTTGCTTGCTTGGCCAAAAAGGGCGTATGCGTTTTCTCCTGAATATATTCAGGAGAAAACGCATACGCCCTTTTTGGCCAAGTGCATCATTGTCGAAGTTGTGCCCCTCTTCCTGTGCTTTAAAGGCGATTCCAACGTACCTCTTGAAATCTGTTTCCTGCTATTCTGCCTCGCTTTCAAGTCCGCCTCGTTGCCTTCCCTCAACAGATTTTTGGACGATAGTTGTCCTTTATTACTCGGCCAGTTTGTGAATTGCTGTGCCCCTGAGCTCCATTTTTCAACTCGTTTTCGGTGAGCTGACCGCAAGTCCAAAATTTTGGTTCAGGACCTATACTGGTTCCCGGTGGGTGGCTGAGAATTTGGTTAATTCTTCTTCCTGCCGGGAAATTACAGTGATATGTGCCCGTCCAAATGCCTAACAGCTACTCTCTCATTGGTTCTCCCTCTTCCCTTTCATCCTCTGCCAAATTGGCAACCTGTGCGAACCAAGAGGTTAAAGGGGCTGTCTCTCCAAGTTGGGAGGTTGATAGTAAAGCAGACGGAAAGTCAAACCGGAGCACCAGGAGAGGGACTATGCGTTGAGTTTTAGAAACCTTTCATATTCACAGTGTGTCCGTTCTCTAGGTTTCCCGCACATGTTATAGCTGTAGTAATATTCCCTTCAACCTGGAGAGTTCGGACCCATGGAATGGGTGCCATGCATTATTGCTTTAAAGGGTCTGCATTTGCTCACCCAATCTCACCAACCGTCTCAGTCCCAAGTGTCCCTCCTTATGCCACATCCAGCTGTCGTTGTAGATAGGGTCATTCCAGCTTTCATCAGAGACCCTGAAGGAATTGTAAAGAATTTCCCAGTTTTTTTGTTTTGTTTTTGAAATTCCTTTTTATAGTGGGTTTGAGCTGATTCTCGCTGCCATATTTATGCCAGTCTAGACACAGTTGATTCCCTTACGGAGACATATCAATACATAGGTTTTAAGATTCTTACTAGTCAGATATTTTCCTCTGCGGGAAATATGGGGTTTTGAGTCCCTTTCGCTGAGGACGGTGTAGGTCTTGTCTATTCCATAGTTGGTTTTTGGAACGGTACCTGTGCTTATATCAAACTCTGGTTTTATGCATCACCCCACCTCTCCTTCCCCCTTAAGCAGGTATAAGAGTGTTTTCTAAATGTGAGACACTGTCCTCTTTCCTAACTCAGTTCAAGTGTAGCCATGTTTACAGGATCTTCATAAGTGATATCTTATGATAAGTTTCTTTTTCTGTGTGACTTATTTCACTTAGAATCATCGTACCTGAATCCACCCATTTTGCTGCTACTGGTCTTATGACATTGATTTCATGGCTGAGGGATATTCCATCGTACGTAAGTACCACAATTTTTTGAACCATGTTTATATTTTCTGGGATACTTAAGGTGTATCCAAGTTGAGGTCCTTGTATGCAGTGCAGCCTTAAATTTTGGGGTGGCTCTGTCTTATTGATTTTCAGTTTTCCCAAGGTATATTCCCTAGACTGGTAGTGCCCTTGGCTCTGTAGCTCTGTTGTTTACTTGTTTTAGGGAACAGAATGCACTCCTCCAGAGAGGCAGTTGGCAATTTACATCCCGCCCATCAGCATAACAAGGCTCCCTGTTCTCCAGGGCCTGTCTTGCCTTTCTTGTTCTTACACATTTTGTGGATGTCCCTTTTGACCGGTGGGAAGTGATACTTCTTTGTAGTGCAGATTTGCATTGCCCGCTTGCTTGCTTGGCCAAAAAGGGCGTATGCGTTTTCTCCTGAATATATTCAGGAGAAAACGCATACGCCCTTTTTGGCCAAGTGCATCATTGTCGAAGTTGTGCCCCTCTTCCTGTGCTTTAAAGGCGATTCCAACGTACCTCTTGAAATCTGTTTCCTGCTATTCTGCCTCGCTTTCAAGTCCGCCTCGTTGCCTTCCCTCAACAGATTTTTGGACGATAGTTGTCCTTTATTACTCGGCCAGTTTGTGAATTGCTGTGCCCCTGAGCTCCATTTTTCAACTCGTTTTTGGTGAGCTGACCGCAAGTCCAAAATTTTGGTTCAGGACCTATACTGGTTCCCGGTGGGTGGCTGAGAATTTGGTTAATTCTTCTTCCTGCCGGGAAATTACAGTGATATGTGCCCGTCCAAATGCCTAACAGCTACTCTCTCATTGGTTCTCCCTCTTCCCTTTCATCCTCTGCCAAATTGGCAACCTGTGCGAACCAAGAGGTTAAAGGGGCTGTCTCTCCAAGTTGGGAGGTTGATAGTAAAGCAGACGGAAAGTCAAACCGGAGCACCAGGAGAGGGACTATGCGTTGAGTTTTAGAAACCTTTCGTATTCACAGTGTGTCCGTTCTCTAGGTTTCCCGCACATGTTATAGCTGTAGTAATATTCCCTTCAACCTGGAGAGTTCGGACCCATGGAATGGGTGCCATGCATTATTGCTTTAAAGGGTCTGCATTTGCTCACCCAATCTCACCAATCGTCTCAGTCCCAAGTGTCCCTCCTTATGCCACATCCAGCTGTCGTTGTAGATAGGGTCATTCCAGCTTTCATCAGAGACCCTGAAGGAATTGTAAAGAATTTCCCAGTTTTTTTGTTTTGTTTTTGAAATTCCTTTTTATAGTGGGTTTGAGCTGATTCTCGCTGCCATGTTTATGCCAGTCTAGACACACTTGATTCCCTTATGGAGACATATCAATACATAGGTTTTAAGATTCTTACTAGTCAGATATTTTCCTCTGCGGGAAATATGGGGTTTTGAGTCCCTTTCGCTGAGGACGGTGTAGGTCTTGTCTATTCCATAGTTGGTTTTTGGAACGGTACCTGTGCTTATATCAAACTCTGGTTTTATGCATCACCCCACCTCTCCTTCCCCCTTAAGCAGGTATAAGAGTGTTTTCTAAATGTGAGACACTGTTCTCTTTCCTAACTCAGTTCAAGTGTAGCCATGTTTACAGGATCTTCATAAGTGATATCTTATGATAAGTTTCTTTTTCTGTGTGACTTATTTCACTTAGAATCATCATACCTGAATCCACCCATTTTGCTGCTACTGGTCTTATGACATTGATTTCATGGCTGAGGGATATTCCATCGTACGTAAGTACCACAATTTTTTGAACCATGTTTATATTTTCTGGGATACTTAAGGTGTATCCAAGTTGAGGTCCTTGTATGCAGTGCAGCCCTAAATTTTGGGGTGGCTCTGTCTTATTGATTTTCAGTTTTCCCAAGGTATATTCCCTACGCTGGTAGTGCCCTTGGCTCTGTAGCTCTGTTCTTTACTTGTTTTAGGGAACAGAATGCACTCCTCCAGAGAGGCAGTTGGCAATTTACATCCCGCCCATCAGCATAACAAGGCTCCCTGTTCTCCAGGGCCTGTCTTGCCTTTCTTGTCCTTACACATTTTGTGGATGTCCCTTTTGACCGGTGGGAAGTGATACTTCTTTGTAGTGCAGATTTGTATTGCCCGCTTGCTTGCTTGGCCAAAAAGGGCGTATGCGTTTTCTCCTGAATATATTCAGGAGAAAACGCATACGCCCTTTTTGGCCAAGTGCATCATTGTCGAAGTTGTGCCCCTCTTCCTGTGCTTTAAAGGCGATTCCAACGTACCTCTTGAAATCTGTTTCCTGCTATTCTGCCTCGCTTTCAAGTCCGCCTCGTTGCCTTCCCTCAACAGATTTTTGGAAGATAGTTGTCCTTTATTACTCGGCCAGTTTGTGAATTGCTGTGCCCCTGAGCTCCATTTTTCAACTCGTTTTTGGTGAGCTGACCGCAAGTCCAAAATTTTGGTTCAGGACCTATACTGGTTCCCGGTGGGTGGCTGAGAATTTGGTTAATTCTTCTTCCTGCCGGGAAATTACAGTGATATGTGCCCGTCCAAATGCCTAACAGCTACTCTCTCATTGGTTCTCCCTCTTCCCTTTCATCCTCTGCCAAATTGGCAACCTGTGCGAACCAAGAGGTTAAAGGGGCTGTCTCTCCAAGTTGGGAGGTTGATAGTAAAGCAGACGGAAAGTCAAACCGGAGCACCAGGAGAGGGACTATGCGTTGAGTTTTAGAAACCTTTCGTATTCACAGTGTGTCCGTTCTCTAGGTTTCCCGCACATGTTATAGCTGTAGTAATATTCCCTCCAACCTGGAGAGTTCGGACCCATGGAATGGGTGCCATGCATTATTGCTTTAAAGGGTCTGCATTTGCTCACCCAATCTCACCAACCGTCTCAGTCCCAAGTGTCCCTCCTTATGCCACATCCAGCTGTCGTTGTAGATAGGGTCATTCCAGCTTTCATCAGAGACCCTGAAGGAATTGTAAAGAATTTCCCAGTTTTTTTGTTTTGTTTTTGAAATTCCTTTTTATAGTGGGTTTGAGCTGATTCTCGCTGCCATGTTTATGCCAGTCTAGACACACTTGATTCCCTTACGGAGACATATCAATACATAGGTTTTAAGATTCTTACTAGTCAGATATTTTCCTCTGCGGGAAATATGGGGTTTTGAGTCCCTTTCGCTGAGGACGGTGTAGGTCTTGTCTATTCCATAGTTGGTTTTTGGAACGGTACCTGTGCTTATATCAAACTCTGGTTTTATGCATCACCCCACCTCTCCTTCCCCCTTAAGCAGGTATAAGAGTGTTTTCTAAATATGAGACACTGTCCTCTTTCCTAACTCAGTTCAAGTGTAGCCATGTTTACAGGATCTTCATAAGTGATATCTTATGATAAGTTTCTTTTTCTGTGTGACTTATTTCACTTAGAATCATCGTACCTGAATCCACCCATTTTGCTGCTACTGGTCTCATGACATTGATTTCATGGCTGAGGGATATTCCATCGTACGTAAGTACCACAATTTTTTGAACCATGTTTATATTTTCTGGGATACTTAAGGTGTATCCAAGTTGAGGTCCTTGTATGCAGTGCAGCCCTAAATTTTGGGGTGGCTCTGTCTTATTGATTTTCAGTTTTCCCAAGGTATATTCCCTAGACTGGTAGTGCCCTTGGCTCTGTAGCTCTGTTGTTTACTTGTTTTAGGGAACAGAATGCACTCCTCCAGAGAGCCAGCTGGCAATTTACATCCCGCCCATCAGCATAACAAGGCATCCTGTTCTCCAGGGCCT
This sequence comes from Hyperoodon ampullatus, assembly GCF_949752795.1. NCBI lineage: Eukaryota > Metazoa > Chordata > Mammalia > Artiodactyla > Ziphiidae > Hyperoodon > Hyperoodon ampullatus. Next base: position 307,321 of record NW_027640676.1, on the reverse strand, counting down.
GTCTTGCCTTTCTTGTTCTTACACATTTTGTGGATGTCCCTTTTGACCGGTGGGAAGTGATACTTCTTTGTAGTGCAGATTTGCATTGCCCGCTTGCTTGCTTGGCCAAAAAGGGCGTATGCGTTTTCTCCTGAATATATTCAGGAGAAAACGCATACGCCCTTTTTGGCCAAGTGCATCATTGTCGAAGTTGTGCCCCTCTTCCTGTGCTTTAAAGGCGATTCCAACGTACCTCTTGAAATCTGTTTCCTGCTATTCTGCCTCGCTTTCAAGTCCGCTTCGTTGCCTTCCCTCAACAGATTTTTGGACGATAGTTGTCCTTTATTACTCGGCCAGTTTGTGAATTGCTGTGCCCCTGAGCTCCATTTTTCAACTCGTTTTTGGTGAGCTGACCGCAAGTCCAAAATTTTGGTTCAGGACCTATACTGGTTCCCGGTGGGTGGCTGAGAATTTGGTTAATTCTTCTTCCTGCCGGGAAATTACAGTGATATGTGCCCGTCCAAAAGCCTAACAGCTACTCTCTCATTGGTTCTCCCTCTTCCCTTTCATCCTCTGCCAAATTGGCAACCTGTGCGAACCAAGAGGTTAAAGGGGCTGTCTCTCCAAGTTGGGAGGTTGATAGTAAAGCAGACGGAAAGTCAAACCGGAGCACCAGGAGAGGGACTATGCGTTGAGTTTTAGAAACCTTTCGTATTCACAGTGTGTCCGTTCTCTAGGTTTCCCGCACATGTTATAGCTGTAGTAATATTCCCTTCAACCTGGAGAGTTCGGACCCATGGAATGGGTGCCATGCATTATTGCTTTAAAGGGTCTGCATTTGCTCACCCAATCTCACCAATCGTCTCAGTCCCAAGTGTCCCTCCTTATGCCACATCCAGCTGTCGTTGTAGATAGGGTCATTCCAGCTTTCATCAGAGACCCTGAAGGAATTGTAAAGAATTTCCCAGTTTTTTTGTTTTGTTTTTGAAATTCCTTTTTATAGTGGGTTTGAGCTGATTCTCGCTGCCATGTTTATGCCAGTCTAGACACACTTGATTCCCTTATGGAGACATATCAATACATAGGTTTTAAGATTCTTACTAGTCAGATATTTTCCTCTGCGGGAAATATGGGGTTTTGAGTCCCTTTCGCTGAGGACGGTGTAGGTCTTGTCTATTCCATAGTTGGTTTTTGGAACGGTACCTGTGCTTATATCAAACTCTGGTTTTATGCATCACCCCACCTCTCCTTCCCCCTTAAGCAGGTATAAGAGTGTTTTCTAAATGTGAGACACTGTCCTCTTTCCTAACTCAGTTCAAGTGTAGCCATGTTTACAGGATCTTCATAAGTGATATCTTATGATAAGTTTCTTTTTCTGTGTGACTTATTTCACTTAGAATCATCATACCTGAATCCACCCATTTTGCTGCTACTGGTCTTATGACATTGATTTCATGGCTGAGGGATATTCCATCGTACGTAAGTACCACAATTTTTTGAACCATGTTTATATTTTCTGGGATACTTAAGGTGTATCCAAGTTGAGGTCCTTGTATGCAGTGCAGCCCTAAATTTTGGGGTGGCTCTGTCTTATTGATTTTCAGTTTTCCCAAGGTATATTCCCTAGGCTGGTAGTGCCCTTGGCTCTGTAGCTCTGTTCTTTACTTGTTTTAGGGAACAGAATGCACTCCTCCAGAGAGGCAGTTGGCAATTTACATCCCGCCCATCAGCATAACAAGGCTCCCTGTTCTCCAGGGCCTGTCTTGCCTTTCTTGTTCTTACACATTTTGTGGATGTCCCTTTTGACCGGTGGGAAGTGATACTTCTTTGTAGTGCAGATTTGCATTGCCCGCTTGCTTGCTTGGCCAAAAAGGGCGTATGCGTTTTCTCCTGAATATATTCAGGAGAAAACGCATACGCCCTTTTTGGCCAAGTGCATCATTGTCGAAGTTGTGCCCCTCTTCCTGTGCTTTAAAGGCGATTCCAACGTACCTCTTGAAATCTGTTTCCTGCTATTCTGCCTCGCTTTCAAGTCCGCCTCGTTGCCTTCCCTCAACAGATTTTTGGACGATAGTTGTCCTTTATTACTCGGCCAGTTTGTGAATTGCTGTGCCCCTGAGCTCCATTTTTCAACTCGTTTTTGGTGAGCTGACCGCAAGTCCAAAATTTTGGTTCAGGACCTATACTGGTTCCCGGTGGGTGGCTGAGAATTTGGTTAATTCTTCTTCCTGCCGGGAAATTACAGTGATATGTGCCCGTCCAAATGCCTAACAGCTACTCTCTCATTGGTTCTCCCTCTTCCCTTTCATCCTCTGCCAAATTGGCAACCTGTGCGAACCAAGAGGTTAAAGGGGCTGTCTCTCCAAGTTGGGAGGTTGATAGTAAAGCAGACGGAAAGTCAAACCGGAGCACCAGGAGAGGGACTATGCGTTGAGTTTTAGAAACCTTTCGTATTCACAGTGTGTCCGTTCTCTAGGTTTCCCGCACATGTTATAGCTGTAGTAATATTCCCTCCAACCTGGAGAGTTCGGACCCATGGAATGGGTGCCATGCATTATTGCTTTAAAGGGTCTGCATTTGCTCACCCAATCTCACCAACCGTCTCAGTCCCAAGTGTCCCTCCTTATGCCACATCCAGCTGTCGTTGTAGATAGGGTCATTCCAGCTTTCATCAGAGACCCTGAAGGAATTGTAAAGAATTTCCCAGTTTTTTTGTTTTGTTTTTGAAATTCCTTTTTATAGTGGGTTTGAGCTGATTCTCGCTGCCATGTTTATGCCAGTCTAGACACAGTTGATTCCCTTACGGAGACATATCAATACATAGGTTTTAAGATTCTTACTAGTCAGATATTTTCCTCTGCGGGAAATATGGGGTTTTGAGTCCCTTTCGCTGAGGACGGTGTAGGTCTTGTCTATTCCATAGTTGGTTTTTGGAACGGTACCTGTGCTTATATCAAACTCTGGTTTTATGCATCACCCCACCTCTCCTTCCCCCTTAAGCAGTTATAAGAGTGTTTTCTAAATGTGAGACACTGTCCTCTTTCCTAACTCAGTTCAAGTGTAGCCATGTTTACAGGATCTTCATAAGTGATATCTTATGATAAGTTTCTTTTTCTGTGTGACTTATTTCACTTAGAATCATCGTACCTGAATCCACCCATTTTGCTGCTACTGGTCTTATGACATTGATTTCATGGCTGAGGGATATTCCATCGTACGTAAGTACCACAATTTTTTGAACCATGTTTATATTTTCTGGGATACTTAAGGTGTATCCAAGTTGAGGTCCTTGTATGCAGTGCAGCCTTAAATTTTGGGGTGGCTCTGTCTTATTGATTTTCAGTTTTCCCAAGGTATATTCCCTAGACTGGTAGTGCCCTTGGCTCTGTAGCTCTGTTCTTTACTTGTTTTAGGGAACAGAATGCACTCCTCCAGAGAGGCAGTTGGCAATTTACATCCCGCCCATCAGCATAACAAGGCTCCCTGTTCTCCAGGGCCTGTCTTGCCTTTCTTGTTCTTACACATTTTGTGGATGTCCCTTTTGACCGGTGGGAAGTGATACTTCTTTGTAGTGCAGATTTGCATTGCCCGCTTGCTTGCTTGGCCAAAAAGGGCGTATGCGTTTTCTCCTGAATATATTCAGGAGAAAACGCATACGCCCTTTTTGGCCAAGTGCATCATTGTCGAAGTTGTGCCCCTCTTCCTGTGCTTTAAAGGCGATTCCAACGTACCTCTTGAAATCTGTTTCCTGCTATTCTGCCTCGCTTTCAAGTCCGCCTCGTTGCCTTCCCTCAACAGATTTTTGGACGATAGTTGTCCTTTATTACTCGGCCAGTTTGTGAATTGCTGTGCCCCTGAGCTCCATTTTTCAACTCGTTTTTGGTGAGCTGACCGCAAGTCCAAAATTTTGGTTCAGGACCTATACTGGTTCCCGGTGCGTGGCTGAGAATTTGGTTAATTCTTCTTCCTGCCGGGAAATTACAGTGATATGTGCCCGTCCAAATGCCTAACAGCTACTCTCTCATTGGTTCTCCCTCTTCCCTTTCATCCTCTGCCAAATTGGCAACCTGTGCGAACCAAGAGGTTAAAGGGGCTGTCTCTCCAAGTTGGGAGGTTGATAGTAAAGCAGACGGAAAGTCAAACCGGAGCACCAGGAGAGGGACTATGCGTTGAGTTTTAGAAACCTTTCGTATTCACAGTGTGTCCGTTCTCTAGGTTTCCCGCACATGTTATAGCTGTAGTAATATTCCCTTCAACCTGGAGAGTTCGGACCCATGGAATGGGTGCCATGCATTATTGCTTTAAAGGGTCTGCATTTGCTCACCCAATCTCACCATCCGTCTCAGTCCCAAGTGTCCCTCCTTATGCCACATCCAGCTGTCATTGTAGATAGGGTCATTCCAGCTTTCATCAGAGACCCTGAAGGAATTGTAAAGAATTTCCCAGTTTTTTTGTTTTGTTTTTGAAATTCCTTTTTATAGTGGGTTTGAGCTGATTCTCGCTGCCATGTTTATGTCAGTCTAGACACACTTGATTCCCTTACGGAGACATATCAATACATAGGTTTTAAGATTCTTACTAGTCAGATATTTTCCTCTGCGGGAAATATGGGGTTTTGAGTCCCTTTCGCTGAGGACGGTGTAGGTCTTGTCTATTCCATAGTTGGTTTTTGGAACGGTACCTGTGCTTATATCAAACTCTGGTTTTATGCATCACCCCACCTCTCCTTCCCCCTTAAGCAGGTATAAGAGTGTTTTCTAAATGTGAGACACTGTCCTCTTTCCTAACTCAGTTCAAGTGTAGCCATGTTTACAGGATCTTCATAAGTGATATCTTATGATAAGTTTCTTTTTCTGTGTGACTTATTTCACTTAGAATCATCGTACCTGAATCCACCCATTTTGCTGCTACTGGTCTTATGACATTGATTTCATGGCTGAGGGATATTCCATCGTACGTAAGTACCACAATTTTTTGAACCATGTTTATATTTTCTGGGATACTTAAGGTGTATCCAAGTTGAGGTCCTTGTATGCAGTGCAGCCCTAAATTTTGGGGTGGCTCTGTCTTATTGATTTTCAGTTTTCCCAAGGTATATTCCCTAGACTGGTAGTGCCCTTGGCTCTGTAGCTCTGTTGTTTACTTGTTTTACGGAACAGAATGCACTCCTCCAGAGAGGCAGTTGGCAATTTACATCCCGCCCATCAGCATAACAAGGCTCCCTGTTCTCCAGGGCCTGTCTTGCCTTTCTTGTTCTTACACATTTTGTGGATGTCCCTTTTGACCGGTGGGAAGTGATACTTCTTTGTAGTGCAGATTTGCATTGCCCGCTTGCTTGCTTGGCCAAAAAGGGCGTATGCGTTTTCTCCTGAATATATTCAGGAGAAAACGCATACGCCCTTTTTGGCCAAGTGCATCATTGTCGAAGTTGTGCCCCTCTTCCTGTGCTTTAAAGGCGATTCCAACGTACCTCTTGAAATCTGTTTCCTGCTATTCTGCCTCGCTTTCAAGTCCGCCTCGTTGCCTTCCCTCAACAGATTTTTGGACGATAGTTGTCCTTTATTACTCGGCCAGTTTGTGAATTGCTGTGCCCATGAGCTCCATTTTTCAACTCGCTTTTGGTGAGCTGACCGCAAGTCCAAAATTTTGGTTCAGGACCTATACTGGTTCCCGGTGGGTGGCTGAGAATTTGGTTAATTCTTCTTCCTGCCGGGAAATTACAGTGATATGTGCCCGTCCAAATGCCTAACAGCTACTCTCTCATTGGTTCTCCCTCTTCCCTTTCATCCTCTGCCAAATTGGCAACCTGTGCGAACCAAGAGGTTAAAGGGGCTGTCTCTCCAAGTTGGGAGGTTGATAGTAAAGCAGACGGAAAGTCAAACAGGAGCACCAGAGGAGGGACTATGCGTTGAGTTTTAGAAACCTTTCGTATTCACAGTGTGTTCGTTCTCTAGGTTTCCCGCACATGTTATAGCTGTAGTAATATTCCCTTCAACCTGGAGAGTTGGGACCCATGGAATGGGTGCCATGCATTATTGCTTTAAAGGGTCTGCATTTGCTCACCCAATCTCACCAATCGTCTCAGTCCCAAGTGTCCCTCCTTATGCCACATCCAGCTGTCGTTGTAGATAGGGTCATTCCAGCCTTCATCAGAGACCCTGAAGGAATTGTAAAGAATTTCCCAGTTTTTTTGTTTTGTTTTTGAAATTCCTTTTTATAGTGGGTTTGAGCTGATTCTCGCTGCCATGTTTATGCCAGTCTAGACACACTTGATTCCCTTACGGAGACATATCAATACATAGGTTTTAAGATTCTTACTAGTCAGATATTTTCCTCTGCGGGAAATATGGGGTTTTGAGTCCTTTTCGCTGAGGACGGTGTAGGTCTTGTCTATTCCTTAGTTGGTTTTTGGAACGGTACCTGTGCTTATATCAAACTCTGGTTTTATGCATCACCCCACCTCTCCTTCCCCCTTAAGCAGGTATAAGAGTGTTTTCTAAATGTGAGACACTGTTCTCTTTCCTAACTCAGTTCAAGTGTAGCCATGTTTACAGGATCTTCATAAGTGATATCTTATGATAAGTTTCTTTTTCTGTGTGACTTATTTCACTTAGAATCATCGTACCTGTATCCACCCATTTTGCTGCTACTGGTCTTATGACATTGATTTCATGGCTGAGGGATATTCCATCGTACGTAAGTACCACAATTTTTTGAACCATGTTTATATTTTCTGGGATACTTAAGGTGTATCCAAGTTGAGGCCCTTGTATGCAGTGCAGCCCTAAACTTTGGGGTGGCTCTGTCTTATTGATTTTCAGTTTTCCCAAGGTATATTCCCTAGACTGGTAGTGCCCTTGGCTCTGTAGCTCTGTTCTTTACTTGTTTTAGGGAACAGATTTCACTCCTCCAGAGAGGCAGTTGGCAATTTACATCCCGCCCATCAGCATAACAAGGCTCCCTGTTCTCCAGGGCCTGTCTTGCCTTTCTTGTTCTTACACATTTTGTGGATGTCCCTTTTGACCGGTGGGAAGTGATACTTCTTTGTAGTGCAGATTTGCATTGTCTGCTTGCTTGCTTGGCCAAAAAGGGCGTATGCGTTTTCTCCTGAATATATTCAGGAGAAAACGCATACGCCCTTTTTGGCCAAGTGCATCATTGTCGAAGTTGTGCCCCTCTTCCTGTGCTTTAAAGGCGATTCCAACGTACCTCTTGAAATCTGTTTCCTGCTATTCTGCCTCGCTTTCAAGTCCGCCTCGTTGCCTTCCCTCAACAGATTTTTGGACGATAGTTGTCCTTTATTACTCGGCCAGTTTGTGAATTGCTGTGCCCCTGAGCTCCATTTTTCAACTCGTTTTTGGTGAGCTGACCACAAGTCCAAAATTTTGGTTCAGGACCTATACTGGTTCCCGGTGGGTGGCTGAGAATTTGGTTAATTCTTCTTCCTGCCGGGAAATTACAGTGATATGTGCCCGTCCAAATGCCTAACAGCTACTCTCTCATTGGTTCTCCCTCTTCCCTTTCATCCTCTGCCAAATTGGCAACCTGTGCGAACCAAGAGGTTAAAGGGGCTGTCTCTCCAAGTTGGGAGGTTGATAGTAAAGCAGACGGAAAGTCAAACCGGAGCACCAGGAGAGGGACTATGCGTTGAGTTTTAGAAACCTTTCGTATTCACAGTGTGTCCGTTCTCTAGGTTTCCCGCACATGTTATAGCTGTAGTAATATTCCCTTCAACCTGGAGAGTTCGGACCCATGGAATGGGTGCCATGCATTATTGCTTTAAAGGGTCTGCATTTGCTCACCCAATCTCACCAATCGTCTCAGTCCCAAGTGTCCCTCCTTATGCCACATCCAGCTGTCGTTGTAGATAGGGTCATTCCAGCTTTCATCAGAGACCCTGAAGGAATTGTAAAGAATTTCCCAGTTTTTTTGTTTTGTTTTTGAAATTCCTTTTTATAGTGGGTTTGAGCTGATTCTCGCTGCCATGTTTATGCCAGTCTAGACACACATGATTCCCTTATGGAGACATATCAATACATAGGTTTTAAGATTCTTACTAGTCAGATATTTTCCTCTGCGGGAAATATGGGGTTTTGAGTCCCTTTCGCTGAGGACGGTGTAGGTCTTGTCTATTCCATAGTTGGTTTTTGGAACGGTAACTGTGCTTATATCAAACTCTGGTTTTATTCATCACCCCACCTCTCCTTCCCCCTTAAGCAGGTATAAGAGTGTTTTCTAAATGTGAGACACTGTTCTCTTTCCTAACTCAGTTCAAGTGTAGCCATGTTTACAGGATCTTCATAAGTGATATCTTATGATAAGTTTCTTTTTCTGTGTGACTTATTTCACTTAGAATCATCGTACCTGAATCCACCCATTTTGCTGCTACTGGTCTTATGACATTGATTTCATGGCTGAGGGATATTCCATCGTACGTAAGTACCACAATTTTTTGAACCATGTTTATATTTTCTGGGATACTTAAGGTGTATCCAAGTTGAGGTCCTTGTATGCAGTGCAGCCCTAAATTTTGGGGTGGCTCTGTCTTATTGATTTTCAGTTTTCCCAAGGTATATTCCCTAGGCTGGTAGTGCCCTTGGCTCTGTAGCTCTGTTCTTTACTTGTTTTAGGGAACAGAATGCACTCCTCCAGAGAGGCAGTTGGCAATTTACATCCCGCCCATCAGCATAACAAGGCTCCCTGTTCTCCAGGGCCTGTCTTGCCTTTCTTGTTCTTACACATTTTGTGGATGTCCCTTTTGACCGGTGGGAAGTGATACTTCTTTGTAGTGCAGATTTGCATTGCCCGCTTGCTTGCTTGGCCAAAAAGGGCGTATGCGTTTTCTCCTGAATATATTCAGGAGAAAACGCATACGCCCTTTTTGGCCAAGTGCATCATTGTCGAAGTTGTGCCCCTCTTCCTGTGCTTTAAAGGCGATTCCAACGTACCTCTTGAAATCTGTTTCCTGCTATTCTGCCTCGCTTTCAAGTCCGCCTCGTTGCCTTCCCTCAACAGATTTTTGGACGATAGTTGTCCTTTATTACTCGGCCAGTTTGTGAATTGCTGTGCCCCTGAGCTCCATTTTTCAACTCGTTTTTGGTGAGCTGACCGCAAGTCCAAAATTTTGGTTCAGGACCTATACTGGTTCCCGGTGGGTGGCTGAGAATTTGGTTAATTCTTCTTCCTGCCGGGAAATTACAGTGATATGTGCCCGTCCAAATGCCTAACAGCTACTCTCTCATTGGTTCTCCCTCTTCCCTTTCATCCTCTGCCAAATTGGCAACCTGTGCGAACCAAGAGGTTAAAGGGGCAGTCTCTCCAAGTTGGGAGGTTGATAGTAAAGCAGACGGAAAGTCAAACCGGAGCACCAGGAGAGGGACTATGCGTTGAGTTTTAGAAACCTTTCGTATTCACAGTGTGTCCGTTCTCTAGGTTTCCCGCACATGTTATAGCTGTAGTAATATTCCCTTCAACCTGGAGAGTTCGGACCCATGGAATGGGTGCCATGCATTATTGCTTTAAAGGGTCTGCATTTGCTCACCCAATCTCACCAACCGTCTCAGTCCCAAGTGTCCCTCCTTATGCCACAGCCAGCTGTCGTTGTAGATAGGGTCATTCCAGCTTTCATCAGAGACCCTGAAGGAATTGTAAAGAATTTCCCAGTTTTTTTTGTTTTGTTTTTGAAATTCCTTTTTATAGTGGGTTTGAGCTGATTCTCGCTGCCATGTTTATGCCAGTCTAGACACACTTGATTCCCTTACGGAGACATATCAATACATAGGTTTTAAGATTCTTACTAGTCAGATATTTTCCTCTGCGGGAAATATGGGGTTTTGAGTCCCTTTCGCTGAGGACGGTGTAGGTCTTGTCTATTCCATAGTTGGTTTTTGGAACGGTACCTGTGCTTATATCAAACTCTGGTTTTATGCATCACCCCACCTCTCCTTCCCCCTTAAGCAGGTATAAGAGTGTTTTCTAAATGTGAGACACTGTCCTCTTTCCTAACTCAGTTCAAGTGTAGCCATGGTTACAGGATCTTCATAAGTGATATCTTATGATAAGTTTCTTTTTCTGTGTGACTTATTTCACTTAGAATCATCGTACCTGAATCCACCCATTTTGCTGCTACTGGTCTTATGACATTGATTTCATGGCTGAGGGATATTCCATCGTACGTAAGTACCACAATTTTTTGAACCATGTTTATATTTTCTGGGATACTTAAGGTGTATCCAAGTTGAGGTCCTTGTATGCAGTGCAGCCCTAAATTTTGGGGTGGCTCTGTCTTATTGATTTTCAGTTTTCCCAAGGTATATTCCCTAGGCTGGTAGTGCCCTTGGCTCTGTAGCTCTGTTCTTTACTTGTTTTAGGGAACAGAATGCACTCCTCCAGAGAGGCAGTTGGCAATTTACATCCCGCCCATCAGCATAACAAGGCTCCCTGTTCTCCAGGGCCTGTCTTGCCTTTCTTGTTCTTACACATTTTGTGGATGTCCCTTTTGACCGGTGGGAAGTGATACTTCTTTGTAGTGCAGATTTGCATTGCCCGCTTGCTTGCTTGGCCAAAAAGGGCGTATGCGTTTTCTCCTGAATATATTCAGGAGAAAACGCATACGCCCTTTTTGGCCAAGTGCATCATTGTCGAAGTTGTGCCCCTCTTCCTGTGCTTTAAAGGCGATTCCAACGTACCTCTTGAAATCTGTTTCCTGCTATTCTGCCTCGCTTTCAAGTCCGCCTCGTTGCCTTCCCTCAACAGATTTTTGGACGATAGTTGTCCTTTATTACTCGGCCAGTTTGTGAATTGCTGTGCCCCTGAGCTCCATTTTTCAACTCGTTTTTGGTGAGCTGACCGCAAGTCCAAAATTTTGGTTCAGGACCTATACTGGTTCCCGGTGGGTGGCTGAGAATTTGGTTAATTCTTCTTCCTGCCGGGAAATTACAGTGATATGTGCCCGTCCAAATGCCTAACAGCTACTCTCTCATTGGTTCTCCCTCTTCCCTTTCATCCTCTGCCAAATTGGCAACCTGTGCGAACCAAGAGGTTAAAGGGGCTGTCTCTCCAAGTTGGGAGGTTGATAGTAAAGCAGACGGAAAGTCAAACCGGAGCACCAGGAGAGGGACTATGCGTTGAGTTTTAGAAAACTTTCGTATTCACAGTGTGTCCGTTCTCTAGGTTTCCCGCACATGTTATAGCTGTAGTAATATTCCATTCAACCTGGAGAGTTCGGACCCATGGAATGGGTGCCATGCATTATTGCTTTAAAGGGTCTGCATTTGCTCACCCAATCTCACCAACCGTCTCAGTCCCAAGTGTCCCTCCTTATGCCACAGCCAGCTGTCGTTGTAGATAGGGTCATTCCAGCTTTCATCAGAGACCCTGAAGGAATTGTAAAGAATTTCCCAGTTTTTTTGTTTTGTTTTTGAAATTCCTTTTTATAGTGGGTTTGAGCTGATTCTCGCTGCCATGTTTATGCCAGTCTAGACACACTTGATTCCCTTACGGAGACATATCAATACATAGGTTTTAAGATTCTTACTAGTCAGATATTTTCCTCTGCGGGAAATATGGGGTTTTGAGTCCCTTTCGCTGAGGACGGTGTAGGTCTTGTCTATTCCATAGTTGGTTTTTGGAACGGTACCTGTGCTTATATCAAACTCTGGTTTTATGCATCACCCCACCTCTCCTTCCCCCTTAAGCAGGTATAAGAGTGTTTTCTAAATGTGAGACACTGTCCTCTTTCCTAACTCAGTTCAAGTGTAGCCATGTTTACAGGATCTTCATAAGTGATATCTTATGATAAGTTTCTTTTTCTGTGTGACTTATTTCACTTAGAATCATCGTACCTGAATCCACCCATTTTGCTGCTACTGGTCTTATGACATTGATTTCATGGCTGAGGGATATTCCATCGTACGTAAGTACCACAATTTTTTGAACCATGTTTATATTTTCTGGGATACTTAAGGTGTCTCCAAGTTGAGGCCCTTGTATGCAGTGCAGCCCTAAATTTTGGGGTGGCTCTGTCTTATTGATTTTCAGTTTTCCCAAGGTATATTCCCTAGACTGGTAGTGCCCTTGGCTCTGTAGCTCTGTTCTTTACTTGTTTTAGGGAACAGATTTCACTCCTCCAGAGAGGCAGTTGGCAATTTACATCCCACCCATCAGCATAACAAGGCTCCCTGTTCTCCAGGGCCTGTCTTGCCTTTCTTGTTCTTACACATTTTGTGGATGTCCCTTTTGACCGGTGGGAAGTGATACTTCTTTGTAGTGCAGATTTGCATTGCCTGCTTGCTTGCTTGGCCAAAAAGGGCGTATGCGTTTTCTCCTGAATATATTCAGGAGAAAACGCATACGCCCTTTTTGGCCAAGTGCATCATTGTCGAAGTTGTGCCCCTCTTCCTGTGCTTTAAAGGCGATTCCAACGTACCTCTTGAAATCTGTTTCCTGCTATTCTGCCTCGCTTTCAAGTCCGCCTCGTTGCCTTCCCTCAACAGATTTTTGGACGATAGTTGTCCTTTATTACTCGGCCAGTTTGTGAATTGCTGTGCCCCTGAGCTCCATTTTTCAACTCGTTTTTGGTGAGCTGACCGCAAGTCCAAAATTTTGGTTCAGGACCTATACTGGTTCCCGGTGGGTGGCTGAGAATTTGGTTAATTCTTCTTCCTGCCGGGAAATTACAGTGATATGTGCCCGTCCAAATGCCTAACAGCTACTCTCTCATTGGTTCTCCCTCTTCCCTTTCATCCTCTGCCAAATTGGCAACCTGTGCGAACCAAGAGGTTAAAGGGGCTGTCTCTCCAAGTTGGGAGGTTGATAGTAAAGCAGACGGAAAGTCAAACCGGAGCACCAGGAGAGGGACTATGCGTTGAGTTTTAGAAACCTTTCGTATTCACAGTGTGTCCGTTCTCTAGGTTTCCCGCACATGTTATAGCTGTAGTAATATTCCCTTCAACCTAGAGAGTTCGGACCCATGGAATGGGTGCCATGCATTATTGCTTTAAAGGGTCTGCATTTGCTCACCCAATCTCACCAATCGTCTCAGTCCCAAGTGTCCCTCCTTATGCCACATCCAGCTGTCGTTGTAGATAGGGTCATTCCAGCTTTCATCAGAGACCCTGAAGGAATTGTAAAGAATTTCCCAGTTTTTTTGTTTTGTTTTTGAAATTCCTTTTTATAGTGGGTTTGAGCTGATTCTCGCTGCCATGTTTATGCCAGTCTAGACACACATGATTCCCTTATGGAGACATATCAATACATAGGTTTTAAGATTCTTACTAGTCAGATATTTTCCTCTGCGGGAAATATGGGGTTTTGAGTCCCTTTCGCTGAGGATGGTGTAGGTCTTGTCTATTCCATAGTTGGTTTTTGGAACGGTAACTGTGCTTATATCAAACTCTGGTTTTATTCATCACCCCACCTCTCCTTCCCCCTTAAGCAGGTATAAGAGTGTTTTCTAAATGTGAGACACTGTTCTCTTTCCTAACTCAGTTCAAGTGTAGCCATGTTTACAGGATCTTCATAAGTGATATCTTATGATAAGTTTCTTTTTCTGTGTGACTTATTTCACTTAGAATCATCGTACCTGAATCCACCCATTTTGCTGCTACTGGTCTTATGACATTGATTTCATGGCTGAGGGATATTCCATCGTACGTAAGTACCACAATTTTTTGAACCATGTTTATATTTTCTGGGATACTTAAGGTGTATCCAAGTTGAGGTCCTTGTATGCAGTGCAGCCCTAAATTTTGGGGTGGCTCTGTCTTATTGATTTTCAGTTTTCCCAAGGTATATTCCCTAGGCTGGTAGTGCCCTTGGCTCTGTAGCTCTGTTCTTTACTTGTTTTAGGGAACAGAATGCACTCCTCCAGAGAGGCAGTTGGCAATTTACATCCCGCCCATCAGCATAACAAGGCTCCCTGTTCTCCAGGGCCTGTCTTGCCTTTCTTGTTCTTACACATTTTGTGGATGTCCCTTTTGACCGGTGGGAAGTGATACTTCTTTGTAGTGCAGATTTGCATTGCCCGCTTGCTTGCTTGGCCAAAAAGGGCGTATGCGTTTTCTCCTGAATATATTCAGGAGAAAACGCATACGCCCTTTTTGGCCAAGTGCATCATTGTCGAAGTTGTGCCCCTCTTCCTGTGCTTTAAAGGCGATTCCAACGTACCTCTTGAAATCTGTTTCCTGCTATTCTGCCTCGCTTTCAAGTCCGCCTCGTTGCCTTCCCTCAACAGATTTTTGGACGATAGTTGTCCTTTATTACTCGGCCAGTTTGTGAATTGCTGTGCCCCTGAGCTCCATTTTTCAACTCGTTTTTGGTGAGCTGACCGCAAGTCCAAAATTTTGGTTCAGGACCTATACTGGTTCCCGGTGGGTGGCTGAGAATTTGGTTAATTCTTCTTCCTGCCGGGAAATTACAGTGATATGTGCCCGTCCAAATGCCTAACAGCTACTCTCTCATTGGTTCTCCCTCTTCCCTTTCATCCTCTGCCAAATTGGCAACCTGTGCGAACCAAGAGGTTAAAGGGGCTGTCTCTCCAAGTTGGGAGGTTGATAGTAAAGCAGACGGAAAGTCAAACCGGAGCACCAGGAGAGGGACTATGCGTTGAGTTTTAGAAACCTTTCGTATTCACAGTGTGTCCGTTCTCTAGGTTTCCCGCACATGTTATAGCTGTAGTAATATTCCCTTCAACCTGGAGAGTTCGGACCCATGGAATGGGTGCCATGCATTATTGCTTTAAAGGGTCTGCATTTGCTCACCCAATCTCACCAACCGTCTCAGTCCCAAGTGTCCCTCCTTATGCCACAGCCAGCTGTCGTTGTAGATAGGGTCATTCCAGCTTTCATCAGAGACCCTGAAGGAATTGTAAAGAATTTCCCAGTTTTTTTGTTTTGTTTTTGAAATTCCTTTTTATAGTGGGTTTGAGCTGATTCTCGCTGCCATGTTTATGCCAGTCTAGACACACTTGATTCCCTTACGGAGACATATCAATACATAGGTTTTAAGATTCTTACTAGTCAGATATTTTCCTCTGCGGGAAATATGGGGTTTTGAGTCCCTTTCGCTGAGGACGGTGTAGGTCTTGTCTATTCCATAGTTGGTTTTTGGAACGGTACCTGTGCTTATATCAAACTCTGGTTTTATGCATCACCCCACCTCTCCTTCCCCCTTAAGCAGGTATAAGAGTGTTTTCTAAATGTGAGACACTGTCCTCTTTCCTAACTCAGTTCAAGTGTAGCCATGGTTACAGGATCTTCATAAGTGATATCTTATGATAAGTTTCTTTTTCTGTGTGACTTATTTCACTTAGAATCATCGTACCTGAATCCACCCATTTTGCTGCTACTGGTCTTATGACATTGATTTCATGGCTGAGGGATATTCCATCGTACGTAAGTACCACAATTTTTTGAACCATGTTTATATTTTCTGGGATACTTAAGGTGTATCCAAGTTGAGGTCCTTGTATGCAGTGCAGCCCTAAATTTTGGGGTGGCTCTGTCTTATTGATTTTCAGTTTTCCCAAGGTATATTCCCTAGGCTGGTAGTGCCCTTGGCTCTGTAGCTCTGTTCTTTACTTGTTTTAGGGAACAGAATGCACTCCTCCAGAGAGGCAGTTGGCAATTTACATCCCGCCCATCAGCATAACAAGGCTCCCTGTTCTCCAGGGCCTGTCTTGCCTTTCTTGTTCTTACACATTTTGTGGATGTCCCTTTTGACCGGTGGGAAGTGATACTTCTTTGTAGTGCAGATTTGCATTGCCCGCTTGCTTGCTTGGCCAAAAAGGGCGTATGCGTTTTCTCCTGAATATATTCAGGAGAAAACGCATACGCCCTTTTTGGCCAAGTGCATCATTGTCGAAGTTGTGCCCCTCTTCCTGTGCTTTAAAGGCGATTCCAACGTACCTCTTGAAATCTGTTTCCTGCTATTCTGCCTCGCTTTCAAGTCCGCCTCGTTGCCTTCCCTCAACAGATTTTTGGACGATAGTTGTCCTTTATTACTCGGCCAGTTTGTGAATTGCTGTGCCCCTGAGCTCCATTTTTCAACTCGTTTTTGGTGAGCTGACCGCAAGTCCAAAATTTTGGTTCAGGACCTATACTGGTTCCCGGTGGGTGGCTGAGAATTTGGTTAATTCTTCTTCCTGCCGGGAAATTACAGTGATA
Organism: Hyperoodon ampullatus; assembly: GCF_949752795.1. NCBI lineage: Eukaryota > Metazoa > Chordata > Mammalia > Artiodactyla > Ziphiidae > Hyperoodon > Hyperoodon ampullatus. The sequence goes on along the minus strand of NW_027640676.1, from coordinate 291,179 downwards.
TGTGCCCGTCCAAATGCCTAACAGCTACTCTCTCATTGGTTCTCCCTCTTCCCTTTCATCCTCTGCCAAATTGGCAACCTGTGCGAACCAAGAGGTTAAAGGGGCTGTCTCTCCAAGTTGGGAGGTTGATAGTAAAGCAGACGGAAAGTCAAACCGGAGCACCAGGAGAGGGACTATGCGTTGAGTTTTAGAAAACTTTCGTATTCACGGTGTGTCCGTTCTCTAGGTTTCCCGCACATGTTATAGCTGTAGTAATATTCCATTCAACCTGGAGAGTTCGGACCCATGGAATGGGTGCCATGCATTATTGCTTTAAAGGGTCTGCATTTGCTCACCCAATCTCACCAACCGTCTCAGTCCCAAGTGTCCCTCCTTATGCCACAGCCAGCTGTCGTTGTAGATAGGGTCATTCCAGCTTTCATCAGAGACCCTGAAGGAATTGTAAAGAATTTCCCAGTTTTTTTGTTTTGTTTTTGAAATTCCTTTTTATAGTGGGTTTGAGCTGATTCTCGCTGCCATGTTTATGCCAGTCTAGACACACTTGATTCCCTTACGGAGACATATCAATACATAGGTTTTAAGATTCTTACTAGTCAGATATTTTCCTCTGCGGGAAATATGGGGTTTTGAGTCCCTTTCGCTGAGGACGGTGTAGGTCTTGTCTATTCCATAGTTGGTTTTTGGAACGGTAACTGTGCTTATATCAAACTCTGGTTTTATGCATCACCCCACCTCTCCTTCCCCCTTAAGCAGGTATAAGAGTGTTTTCTAAATGTGAGACTCTGTCCTCTTTCCTAACTCAGTTCAAGTGTAGCCATGTTTACAGGATCTTCATAAGTGATATCTTATGATAAGTTTCTTTTTCTGTGTGACTTATTTCACTTAGAATCATCGTACCTGAATCCACCCATTTTGCTGCTACTGGTCTTATGACATTGATTTCATGGCTGAGGGATATTCCATCGTACGTAAGTACCACAATTTTTTGAACCATGTTTATATTTTCTGGGATACTTAAGGTGTATCCAAGTTGAGGTCCTTGTATGCAGTGCAGCCCTAAATTTTGGGGTGGCTCTGTCTTATTGATTTTCAGTTTTCCCAAGGTATATTCCCTAGGCTGGTAGTGCCCTTGGCTCTGTAGCTCTGTTCTTTACTTGTTTTAGGGAACAGAATGCACTCCTCCAGAGAGGCAGTTGGCAATTTACATCCCGCCCATCAGCATAACAAGGCTCCCTGTTCTCCAGGGCCTGTCTTGCCTTTCTTGTTCTTACACATTTTGTGGATGTCCCTTTTGACCGGTGGGAAGTGATACTTCTTTGTAGTGCAGATTTGCATTGCCCGCTTGCTTGCTTGGCCAAAAAGGGCGTATGCGTTTTCTCCTGAATATATTCAGGAGAAAACGCATACGCCCTTTTTGGCCAAGTGCATCATTGTCGAAGTTGTGCCCCTCTTCCTGTGCTTTAAAGGCGATTCCAATGTACCCCTTGAAATCTGTTTCCTGCTATTCTGCCTCGCTTTCAAGTCCGCCTCGTTGCCTTCCCTCAACAGATTTTTGGACGATAGTTGTCCTTTATTACTCGGCCAGTTTGTGAAATGCTGTGCCCCTGAGCTCCATTTTTCAACTCGCTTTTGGTGAGCTGACCGCAAGTCCAAAATTTTTGTTCAGGACCTATACTGGTTCCCGGTGGGTGGCTGAGAATTTGGTTAATTCTTCTTCCTGCCGGGAAATTACAGTGATATGTGCCCGTCCAAATGCCTAACAGCTACTCTCTCATTGGTTCTCCCTCTTCCCTTTCATCCTCTGCCAAATTGGCAACCTGTGCGAACCAAGAGGTTAAAGGGGCTGTCTCTCCAAGTTGGGAGGTTGATAGTAAAGCAGACGGAAAGTCAAACCGGAGCACCAGGGGAGGGACTATGCATTGAGTTTTAGAAACCTTTCGTATTCACAGTGTGTCCGTTCTCTAGGTTTCCCGCACATGTTATAGCTGTAGTAATATTCCCTTCAACCTGGAGAGTTCGGACCCATGGAATGGGTGCCATGCATTATTGCTTTAAAGGGTCTGCATTTGCTCACCCAATCTCACCAATCGTCTCAGTCCCAAGTGTCCCTCCTTATGCCACATCCAGCTGTCGTTGTAGATAGGGTCATTCCAGCCTTCATCAGAGACCCTGAAGGAATTGTAAAGAATTTCCCAGTTTTTTTGTTTTGTTTTTGAAATTCCTTTTTATAGTGGGTTTGAGCTGATTCTCGCTGCCATGTTTATGCCAGTCTAGACACACTTGATTCCCTTATGGAGACATATCAATACATAGGTTTTAAGATTCTTACTAGTCAGATATTTTCCTCTGCGGGAAATATGGGGTTTTGAGTCCCTTTCGCTGAGGACGGTGTAGGTCTTGTCTATTCCATACTTGGTTTTTGGAACGGTACCTGTGCTTATATCAAACTCTGGTTTTATGCATCACCCCACCTCTCCTTCCCCCTTAAGCAGGTATAAGAGTGTTTTCTAAATGTGAGACACTGTTCTCTTTCCTAACTCAGTTCAAGTGTAGCCATGTTTACAGGATCTTCATAAGTGATATCTTATGATAAGTTTCTTTTTCTGTGTGACTTATTTCACTTAGAATCATCGTACCTGAATCCACCCATTTTGCTGCTACTGGTCTTATGACATTGATTTCATGGCTGAGGGATATTCCATCGTACGTAATTACCACAATTTTTTGAACCATGTTTATATTTTCTGGGATACTTAAGGTGTATCCAAGTTGAGGTCCTTGTATGCAGTGCAGCCCTAAATTTTGGGGTGGCTCTGTCTTATTGATTTTCAGTTTTCCCAAGGTATATTCCCTAGGCTGGTAGTGCCCTTGGCTCTGTAGCTCTGTTCTTTACTTGTTTTAGGGAACAGAATGCACTCCTCCAGAGAGGCAGTTGGCAATTTACATCCCGCCCATCAGCATAACAAGGCTCCCTGTTCTCCAGGGCCTGTCTTGCCTTTCTTGTTCTTACACATTTTGTGGATGTCCCTTTTGACCGGTGGGAAGTGATACTTCTTTGTAGTGCAGATTTGCATTGCCCGCTTGCTTGCTTGGCCAAAAAGGGCGTATGCGTTTTCTCCTGAATATATTCAGGAGAAAACACATACGCCCTTTTTGGCCAAGTGCATCATTGTCGAAGTTGTGCCCCTCTTCCTGTGCTTTAAAGGCGATTCCAACGTACCTCTTGAAATCTGTTTCCTGCTATTCTGCCTCGCTTTCAAGTCCGCCTCGTTGCCTTCCCTCAACAGATTTTTGGACGATAGTTGTCCTTTATTACTTGGCCAGTTTGTGAATTGCTGTGCCCCTGAGCTCCATTTTTCAACTCGTTTTTGGTGAGCTGACCGCAAGTCCAAAATTTTGGTTCAGGACCTATACTGGTTCCCGGTGGGTGGCTGAGAATTAGGTTAATTCTTCTTCCTGCCGGGAAATTACAGTGATATGTGCCCGTCCAAATGCCTAACAGCTACTCTCTCATTGGTTCTCCCTCTTCCCTTTCATCCTCTGCCAAATTGGCAACCTGTGCGAACCAAGAGGTTAAAGGGGCTGTCTCTCCAAGTTGGGAGGTTGATAGTAAAGCAGACGGAAAGTCAAACCGGAGCACCAGGAGAGGGACTATGCGTTGAGTTTTAGAAACCTTTCGTATTCACAGTGTGTCCGTTCTCTAGGTTTCCCGCACATGTTATAGCTGTAGTAATATTCCCTCCAACCTGGAGAGTTCGGACCCATGGAATGGGTGCCATGCATTATTGCTTTAAAGGGTCTGCATTTGCTCACCCAATCTCACCAACCGTCTCAGTCCCAAGTGTCCCTCCTTATGCCACATCCAGCTGTCGTTGTAGATAGGGTCATTCCAGCTTTCATCAGAGACCCTGAAGGAATTGTAAAGAATTTCCCAGTTTTTTTGTTTTGTTTTTGAAATTCCTTTTTATAGTGGGTTTGAGCTGATTCTCGCTGCCATGTTTATGCCAGTCTAGACACAGTTGATTCCCTTATGGAGACATATCAATACATAGGTTTTAAGATTCTTACTAGTCAGATATTTTCCTCTGCGGGAAATATGGGGTTTTGAGTCCCTTTCGCTGAGGACGGTGTAGGTCTTGTCTATTCCATAGTTGGTTTTTGGAACGGTACCTGTGCTTATATCAAACTCTGGTTTTATGCATCACCCCACCTCTCCTTCCCCCTTAAGCAGGTATAAGAGTGTTTTCTAAATGTGAGACACTGTCCTCTTTCCTAACTCAGTTCAAGTGTAGCCATGTTTACAGGATCTTCATAAGTGATATCTTATGATAAGTTTCTTTTTCTGTGTGACTTATTTCACTTAGAATCATCGTACCTGAATCCACCCATTTTGCTGCTACTGGTCTTATGACATTGATTTCATGGCTGAGGGATATTCCATCGTACGTAAGTACCACAATTTTTTGAACCATGTTTATATTTTCTGGGATACTTAAGGTGTATCCAAGTTGAGGTCCTTGTATGCAGTGCAGCCCTAAATTTTGGGGTGGCTCTGTCTTATTGATTTTCAGTTTTCCCAAGGTATATTCCCTAGACTGGTAGTGCCCTTGGCTCTGTAGCTCTGTTGTTTACTTGTTTTAGGGAACAGAATGCACTCCTCCAGAGAGGCAGTTGTCAATTTACATCCCGCCCATCAGCATAACAAGGCTCCCTGTTCTCCAGGGCCTGTCTTGCCTTTCTTGTTCTTACACATTTTGTGGATGTCCCTTTTGACCGGTGGGAAGTGATACTTCTTTGTAGTGCAGATTTGCATTGCCCGCTTGCTTGCTTGGCCAAAAAGGGCGTATGCGTTTTCTCCTGAATATATTCAGGAGAAAACGCATACGCCCTTTTTGGCCAAGTGCATCATTGTCGAAGTTGTGCCCCTCTTCCTGTGCTTTAAAGGCGATTCCAACGTACCTCTTGAAATCTGTTTCCTGCTATTCTGCCTCGCTTTCAAGTCCGCCTCGTTGCCTTCCCTCAACAGATTTTTGGACGATAGTTGTCCTTTATTACTCGGCCAGTTTGTGAATTGCTGTGCCCCTGAGCTCCATTTTTCAACTCGTTTTTGGTGAGCTGACCGCAAGTCCAAAATTTTGGTTCAGGACCTATACTGGTTCCCGGTGGGTGGCTGAGAATTTGGTTAATTCTTCTTCCAGCCGGGAAATTACAGTGATATGTGCCCGTCCAAATGCCTAACAGCTACTCTCTCATTGGTTCTCCCTCTTCCCTTTCATCCTCTGCCAAATTGGCAACCTGTGCGAACCAAGAGGTTAAAGGGGCTGTCTCTCCAAGTTGGGAGGTTGATAGTAAAGCAGACGGAAAGTCAAACCGGAGCACCAGGAGAGGGACTATGCGTTGAGTTTTAGAAACCTTTCGTATTCACAGTGTGTCCGTTCTCTAGGTTTCCCGCACATGTTATAGCTGTAGTAATATTCCCTTCAACCTGGAGAGTTCGGACCCATGGAATGGGTGCCATGCATTATTGCTTTAAAGGGTCTGCATTTGCTCACCCAATCTCACCAACCGTCTCAGTCCCAAGTGTCCCTCCTTATGCCACATCCAGCTGTCGTTGTAGATAGGGTCATTCCAGCTTTCATCAGAGACCCTGAAGGAATTGTAAAGAATTTCCCAGTTTTTTTGTTTTGTTTTTGAATTTCCTTTTTATAGTGGGTTTGAGCTGATTCTCGCTGCCATGTTTATGCCAGTCTAGACACAGTTGATTCCCTTATGGAGACATATCAATACATAGGTTTTAAGATTCTTACTAGTCAGATATTTTCCTCTGCGGGAAATATGGGGTTTTGAGTCCCTTTCGCTGAGGACGGTGTAGGTCTTGTCTATTCCATAGTTGGTTTTTGGAACGGTACCTGTGCTTATATCAAACTCTGGTTTTATGCATCACCCCACCTCTCCTTCCCCCTTAAGCAGGTATAAGAGTGTTTTCTAAATGTGAGACACTGTCCTCTTTCCTAACTCAGTTCAAGTGTAGCCATGTTTACAGGATCTTCATAAGTGATATCTTATGATAAGTTTCTTTTTCTGTGTGACTTATTTCACTTAGAATCATCGTACCTGAATCCACCCATTTTGCTGCTACTGGTCTTATGACATTGATTTCATGGCTGAGGGATATTCCATCGTACGTAAGTACCACAATTTTTTGAACCATGTTTATATTTTCTGGGATACTTAAGGTGTATCCAAGTTGAGGTCCTTGTATGCAGTGCAGCCCTAAATTTTGGGGTGGCTCTGTCTTATTGATTTTCAGTTTTCCCAAGGTATATTCCCTAGACTGGTAGTGCCCTTGGCTCTGTAGCTCTGTTCTTTACTTGTTTTAGGGAACAGAATGCACTCCTCCAGAGAGGCAGTTGTCAATTTACATCCCGCCCATCAGCATAACAAGGCTCCCTGTTCTCCAGGGCCTGTCTTGCCTTTCTTGTTCTTACACATTTTGTGGATGTCCCTTTTGACCGGTGGGAAGTGATACTTCTTTGTAGTGCAGATTTGCATTGCCCGCTTGCTTGCTTGGCCAAAAAGGGCGTATGCGTTTTCTCCTGAATATATTCAGGAGAAAACGCATACGCCCTTTTTGGCCAAGTGCATCATTGTCGAAGTTGTGCCCCTCTTCCTGTGCTTTAAAGGCGATTCCAACGTACCTCTTGAAATCTGTTTCCTGCTATTCTGCCTCGCTTTCAAGTCCGCCTCGTTGCCTTCCCTCAACAGATTTTTGGACGATAGTTGTCCTTTATTACTCGGCCAGTTTGTGAATTGCTGTGCCCCTGAGCTCCATTTTTCAACTCGTTTTTGGTGAGCTGACCGCAAGTCCAAAATTTTGGTTCAGGACCTATACTGGTTCCCGGTGGGTGGCTGAGAATTTGGTTAATTCTTCTTCCTGCCGGGAAATTACAGTGATATGTGCCCGTCCAAATGCCTAACAGCTACTCTCTCATTGGTTCTCCCTCTTCCCTTTCATCCTCTGCCAAATTGGCAACCTGTGCGAACCAAGAGGTTAAAGGGGCTGTCTCTCCAAGTTGGGAGGTTGATAGTAAAGCAGACGGAAAGTCAAACCGGAGCACCAGGAGAGGGACTATGCGTTGAGTTTTAGAAACCTTTCGTATTCACAGTGTGTCCGTTCTCTAGGTTTCCCGCACATGTTATAGCTGTAGTAATATTCCCTTCAACCTGGAGAGTTCGGACCCATGGAATGGGTGCCATGCATTATTGCTTTAAAGGGTCTGCATTTGCTCACCCAATCTCACCAATCGTCTCAGTCCCAAGTGTCCCTCCTTATGCCACATCCAGCTGTCGTTGTAGATAGGGTCATTCCAGCTTTCATCAGAGACCCTGAAGGAATTGTAAAGAATTTCCCAGTTTTTTTGTTTTGTTTTTGAAATTCCTTTTTATAGTGGGTTTGAGCTGATTCTCGCTGCCATGTTTATGCCAGTCTAGACACACATGATTCCCTTATGGAGACATATCAATACATAGGTTTTAAGATTCTTACTAGTCAGATATTTTCCTCTGCGGGAAATATGGGGTTTTGAGTCCCTTTCGCTGAGGACGGTGTAGGTCTTGTCTATTCCATAGTTGGTTTTTGGAACGGTAACTGTGCTTATATCAAACTCTGGTTTTATTCATCACCCCACCTCTCCTTCCCCCTTAAGCAGGTATAAGAGTGTTTTCTAAATGTGAGACACTGTTCTCTTTCCTAACTCAGTTCAAGTGTAGCCATGTTTACAGGATCTTCATAAGTGATATCTTATGATAAGTTTCTTTTTCTGTGTGACTTATTTCACTTAGAATCATCGTACCTGAATCCACCCATTTTGCTGCTACTGGTCTTATGACATTGATTTCATGGCTGAGGGATATTCCATCGTACGTAAGTACCACAATTTTTTGAACCATGTTTATATTTTCTGGGATACTTAAGGTGTATCCAAGTTGAGGTCCTTGTATGCAGTGCAGCCCTAAATTTTGGGGTGGCTCTGTCTTATTGATTTTCAGTTTTCCCAAGGTATATTCCCTAGGCTGGTAGTGCCCTTGGCTCTGTAGCTCTGTTCTTTACTTGTTTTAGGGAACAGAATGCACTCCTCCAGAGAGGCAGTTGGCAATTTACATCCCGCCCATCAGCATAACAAGGCTCCCTGTTCTCCAGGGCCTGTCTTGCCTTTCTTGTTCTTACACATTTTGTGGATGTCCCTTTTGACCGGTGGGAAGTGATACTTCTTTGTAGTGCAGATTTGCATTGCCCGCTTGCTTGCTTGGCCAAAAAGGGCGTATGCGTTTTCTCCTGAATATATTCAGGAGAAAACGCATACGCCCTTTTTGGCCAAGTGCATCATTGTCGAAGTTGTGCCCCTCTTCCTGTGCTTTAAAGGCGATTCCAACGTACCTCTTGAAATCTGTTTCCTGCTATTCTGCCTCGCTTTCAAGTCCGCCTCGTTGCCTTCCCTCAACAGATTTTTGGACGATAGTTGTCCTTTATTACTCGGCCAGTTTGTGAATTGCTGTGCCCCTGAGCTCCATTTTTCAACTCGTTTTTGGTGAGCTGACCGCAAGTCCAAAATTTTGGTTCAGGACCTATACTGGTTCCCGGTGGGTGGCTGAGAATTTGGTTAATTCTTCTTCCTGCCGGGAAATTACAGTGATATGTGCCCGTCCAAATGCCTAACAGCTACTCTCTCATTGGTTCTCCCTCTTCCCTTTCATCCTCTGCCAAATTGGCAACCTGTGCGAACCAAGAGGTTAAAGGGGCTGTCTCTCCAAGTTGGGAGGTTGATAGTAAAGCAGACGGAAAGTCAAACCGGAGCACCAGGAGAGGGACTATGCGTTGAGTTTTAGAAACCTTTCGTATTCACAGTGTGTCCGTTCTCTAGGTTTCCCGCACATGTTATAGCTGTAGTAATATTCCCTTCAACCTGGAGAGTTCGGACCCATGGAATGGGTGCCATGCATTATTGCTTTAAAGGGTCTGCATTTGCTCACCCAATCTCACCAACCGTCTCAGTCCCAAGTGTCCCTCCTTATGCCACAGCCAGCTGTCATTGTAGATAGGGTCATTCCAGCTTTCATCAGAGACCCTGAAGGAATTGTAAAGAATTTCCCAGTTTTTTTGTTTTGTTTTTGAAATTCCTTTTTATAGTGGGTTTGAGCTGATTCTCGCTGCCATGTTTATGCCAGTCTAGACACACTTGATTCCCTTACGGAGACATATCAATACATAGGTTTTAAGATTCTTACTAGTCAGATATTTTCCTCTGCGGGAAATATGGGGTTTTGAGTCCCTTTCGCTGAGGACGGTGTAGGTCTTGTCTATTCCATAGTTGGTTTTTGGAACGGTACCTGTGCTTATATCAAACTCTGGTTTTATGCATCACCCCACCTCTCCTTCCTCCTTAAGCAGGTATAAGAGTGTTTTCTAAATGTGAGACACTGTCCTCTTTCCTAACTCAGTTCAAGTGTAGCCATGGTTACAGGATCTTCATAAGTGATATCTTATGATAAGTTTCTTTTTCTGTGTGACTTATTTCACTTAGAATCATCGTACCTGAATCCACCCATTTTGCTGCTACTGGTCTTATGACATTGATTTCATGGCTGAGGGATATTCCATCGTACGTAAGTACCACAATTTTTTGAACCATGTTTATATTTTCTGGGATACTTAAGGTGTATCCAAGTTGAGGTCCTTGTATGCAGTGCAGCCCTAAATTTTGGGGTGGCTCTGTCTTATTGATTTTCAGTTTTCCCAAGGTATATTCCCTAGGCTGGTAGTGCCCTTGGCTCTGTAGCTCTGTTCTTTACTTGTTTTAGGGAACAGAATGCACTCCTCCAGAGAGGCAGTTGGCAATTTACATCCCGCCCATCAGCATAACAAGGCTCCCTGTTCTCCAGGGCCTGTCTTGCCTTTCTTGTTCTTACACATTTTGTGGATGTCCCTTTTGACCGGTGGGAAGTGATACTTCTTTGTAGTGCAGATTTGCATTGCCCGCTTGCTTGCTTGGCCAAAAAGGGCGTATGCGTTTTCTCCTGAATATATTCAGGAGAAAACGCATACGCCCTTTTTGGCCAAGTGCATCATTGTCGAAGTTGTGCCCCTCTTCCTGTGCTTTAAAGGCGATTCCAACGTACCTCTTGAAATCTGTTTCCTGCTATTCTGCCTCGCTTTCAAGTCCGCCTCGTTGCCTTCCCTCAACAGATTTTTGGACGATAGTTGTCCTTTATTACTCGGCCAGTTTGTGAATTGCTGTGCCCCTGAGCTCCATTTTTCAACTCGTTTTTGGTGAGCTGACCGCAAGTCCAAAATTTTGGTTCAGGACCTATACTGGTTCCCGGTGGGTGGCTGAGAATTTGGTTAATTCTTCTTCCTGCCGGGAAATTACAGTGATATGTGCCCGTCCAAATGCCTAACAGCTACTCTCTCATTGGTTCTCCCTCTTCCCTTTCATCCTCTGCCAAATTGGCAACCTGTGCGAACCAAGAGGTTAAAGGGGCTGTCTCTCCAAGTTGGGAGGTTGATAGTAAAGCAGACGGAAAGTCAAACCGGAGCACCAGGAGAGGGACTATGCGTTGAGTTTTAGAAACCTTTCGTATTCACAGTGTGTCCGTTCTCTAGGTTTCCCGCACATGTTATAGCTGTAGTAATATTCCCTTCAACCTGGAGAGTTCGGACCCATGGAATGGGTGCCATGCATTATTGCTTTAAAGGGTCTGCATTTGCACACCCAATCTCACCAACCGTCTCAGTCCCAAGTGTCCCTCCTTATGCCACAGCCAGCTGTCGTTGTAGATAGGGTCATTCCAGCTTTCATCAGAGACCCTGAAGGAATTGTAAAGAATTTCCCAGTTTTTTTGTTTTGTTTTTGAAATTCCTTTTTATAGTGGGTTTGAGCTGATTCTCGCTGCCATGTTTATGCCAGTCTAGACACACTTGATTCCCTTACGGAGACATATCAATACATAGGTTTTAAGATTCTTACTAGTCAGATATTTTCCTCTGCGGGAAATATGGGGTTTTGAGTCCCTTTCGCTGAGGACGGTGTAGGTCTTGTCTATTCCATAGTTGGTTTTTGGAACGGTACCTGTGCTTATATCAAACTCTGGTTTTATGCATCACCCCACCTCTCCTTCCCCCTTAAGCAGGTATAAGAGTGTTTTCTAAATGTGAGACACTGTCCTCTTTCCTAACTCAGTTCAAGTGTAGCCATGGTTACAGGATCTTCATAAGTGATATCTTATGATAAGTTTCTTTTTCTGTGTGACTTATTTCACTTAGAATCATCGTACCTGAATCCACCCATTTTGCTGCTACTGGTCTTATGACATTGATTTCATGGCTGAGGGATATTCCATCGTACGTAAGTACCACAATTTTTTGAACCATGTTTATATTTTCTGGGATACTTAAGGTGTATCCAAGTTGAGGTCCTTGTATGCAGTGCAGCCCTAAATTTTGGGGTGGCTCTGTCTTATTGATTTTCAGTTTTCCCAAGGTATATTCCCTAGGCTGGTAGTGCCCTTGGCTCTGTAGCTCTGTTCTTTACTTGTTTTAGGGAACAGAATGCACTCCTCCAGAGAGGCAGTTGGCAATTTACATCCCGCCCATCAGCATAACAAGGCTCCCTGTTCTCCAGGGCCTGTCTTGCCTTTCTTGTTCTTACACATTTTGTGGATGTCCCTTTTGACCGGTGGGAAGTGATACTTCTTTGTAGTGCAGATTTGCATTGCCCGCTTGCTTGCTTGGCCAAAAAGGGCGTATGCGTTTTCTCCTGAATATATTCAGGAGAAAACGCATACGCCCTTTTTGGCCAAGTGCATCATTGTCGAAGTTGTGCCCCTCTTCCTGTGCTTTAAAGGCGATTCCAACGTACCTCTTGAAATCTGTTTCCTGCTATTCTGCCTCGCTTTCAAGTCCGCCTCGTTGCCTTCCCTCAACAGATTTTTGGACGATAGTTGTCCTTTATTACTCGGCCAGTTTGTGAATTGCTGTGCCCCTGAGCTCCATTTTTCAACTCGTTTTTGGTGAGCTGACCGCAAGTCCAAAATTTTGGTTCAGGACCTATACTGGTTCCCGGTGGGTGGCTGAGAATTTGGTTAATTCTTCTTCCTGCCGGGAAATTACAGTGATATGTGCCCGTCCAAATGCCTAAGAGCTACTCTCTCATTGGTTCTCCCTCTTCCCTTTCATCCTCTGCCAAATTGGCAACCTGTGCGAACCAAGAGGTTAAAGGGGCTGTCTCTCCAAGTTGGGAGGTTGATAGTAAAGCAGACGGAAAGTCAAACCGGAGCACCAGGAGAGGGACTATGCATTGAGTTTTAGAAACCTTTCGTATTCACAGTGTGTCCGTTCTCTAGGTTTCCCGCACATGTTATAGCTGTAGTAATATTCCCTTCAACCTGGAGAGTTCGGACCCATGGAATGGGTGCCATGCATTATTGCTTTAAAGGGTCTGCATTTGCTCACCCAATCTCACCAACCGTCTCAGTCCCAAGTGTCCCTCCTTATGCCACAGCCAGCTGTCGTTGTAGATAGGGTCATTCCAGCTTTCATCAGAGACCCTGAAGGAATTGTAAAGAATTTCCCAGTTTTTTTGTTTTGTTTTTGAAATTCCTTTTTATACTGGGTTTGAGCTGATTCTCGCTGCCATGTTTATGCCAGTCTAGACACACTTGATTCCCTTACGGAGACATATCAATACATAGGTTTTAAGATTCTTACTAGTCAGATATTTTCCTCTGCGGGAAATATGGGGTTTTGAGTCCCTTTCGCTGAGGACGGTGTAGGTCTTGTCTATTCCATAGTTGGTTTTTGGAACGGTACCTGTGCTTATATCAAACTCTGGTTTTATGCATCACCCCACCTCTCCTTCCCCCTTAAGCAGGTATAAGAGTGTTTTCTAAATGTGAGACTCTGTCCTCTTTCCTAACTCAGTTCAAGTGTAGCCATGTTTACAGGATCTTCATAAGTGATATCTTATGATAAGTTTCTTTTTCTGTGTGACTTATTTCACTTAGAATCATCGTACCTGAATCCACCCATTTTGCTGCTACTGGTCTTATGACATTGATTTCATGGCTGAGGGATATTCCATCGTACGTAAGTACCACAATTTTTTGAACCATGTTTATATTTTCTGGGATACTTAAGGTGTATCCAAGTTGAGGTCCTTGTATGCAGTGCAGCCCTAAATTTTGGGGTGGCTCTGTCTTATTGATTTTCAGTTTTCCCAAGGTATATTCCCTAGGCTGGTAGTGCCCTTGGCTCTGTAGCTCTGTTCTTTACTTGTTTTAGGGAACAGAATGGACTCCTCCAGAGAGGCAGTTGGCAATTTACATCCCGCCCATCAGCATAACAAGGCTCCCTGTTCTCCAGGGCCTGTCTTGCCTTTCTTGTTCTTACACATTTTGTGGATGTCCCTTTTGACCGGTGGGAAGTGATACTTCTTTGTAGTGCAGATTTGCATTGCCCGCTTGCTTGCTTGGCCAAAAAGGGCGTATGCGTTTTCTCCTGAATATATTCAGGAGAAAACGCATACGCCCTTTTTGGCCAAGTGCATCATTGTCGAAGTTGTGCCCCTCTTCCTGTGCTTTAAAGGCGATTCCAATGTACCTCTTGAAATCTGTTTCCTGCTATTCTGCCTCGCTTTCAAGTCCGCCTCGTTGCCTTCCCTCAACAGATTTTTGGACGATAGTTGTCCTTTATTACTCGGCCAGTTTGTGAATTGCTGTGCCCCTGAGCTCCATTTTTCAACTCGTTTTTGGTGAGCTGACCGCAAGTCCAAAATTTTGGTTCAGGACCTATACTGGTTCCCGGTGGGTGGCTGAGAATTTGGTTAATTCTTCTTCCTGCCGGGAAATTACAGTGATATGTGCCCGTCCAAATGCCTAACAGCTACTCTCTCATTGGTTCTCCCTCTTCCCTTTCATCCTCTGCCAAATTGGCAACCTGTGCGAACCAAGAGGTTAAAGGGGCTGTCTCTCCAAGTTGGGAGGTTGATAGTAAAGCAGACGGAAAGTCAAACCGGAGCACCAGGAGAGGGACTATGCATTGAGTTTTAGAAACCTTTCGTATTCACAGTGTGTCCGTTCTCTAGGTTTCCCGCACATGTTATAGCTGTAGTAATATTCCCTTCAACCTGGAGAGTTCGGACCCATGGAATGGGTGCCATGCATTATTGCTTTAAAGGGTCTGCATTTGCTCACCCAATCTCACCAACCGTCTCAGTCCCAAGTGTCCCTCCTTATGCCACAGCCAGCTGTCGTTGTAGATAGGGTCATTCCAGCTTTCATCAGAGACCCTGAAGGAATTGTAAAGAATTTCCCAGTTTTTTTGTTTTGTTTTTGAAATTCCTTTTTATAGTGGGTTTGAGCTGATTCTCACTGCCATGTTTATGCCAGTCTAGACACACTTGATTCCCTTACGGAGACATATCAATACATAGGTTTTAAGATTCTTACTAGTCAGATATTTTCCTCTGCGGGAAATATGGGGTTTTGAGTCCCTTTCGCTGAGGACGGTGTAAGTCTTGTCTATTCCATAGTTGGTTTTTGGAACGGTACCTGTGCTTATATCAAACTCTGGTTTTATGCATCACCCCACCTCTCCTTCCCCCTTAAGCAGGTATAAGAGTGTTTTCTAAATGTGAGACTCTGTCCTCTTTCCTAACTCAGTTCAAGTGTAGCCATGTTTACAGGATCTTCATAAGTGATATCTTATGATAAGTTTCTTTTTCTGTGTGACTTATTTCACTTAGAATCATCGTACCTGAATCCACCCATTTTGCTGCTACTGGTCTTATGACATTGATTTCATGGCTGAGGGATATTCCATCGTACGTAAGTACCACAATTTTTTGAACCATGTTTATATTTTCTGGGATACTTAAGGTGTATCCAAGTTGAGGTCCTTGTATGCAGTGCAGCCCTAAATTTTGGGGTGGCTCTGTCTTATTGATTTTCAGTTTTCCCAAGGTATATTCCCTAGGCTGGTAGTGCCCTTGGCTCTGTAGCTCTGTTCTTTACTTGTTTTAGGGAACAGAATGCACTCCTCCAGAGAGGCAGTTGGCAATTTACATCCCGCCCATCAGCATAACAAGGCTCCCTGTTCTCCAGGGCCTGTCTTGCCTTTCTTGTTCTTACACATTTTGTGGATGTCCCTTTTGACCGGTGGGAAGTGATACTTCTTTGTAGTGCAGATTTGCATTGCCCGCTTGCTTGCTTGGCCAAAAAGGGCGTATGCGTTTTCTCCTGAATATATTCAGGAGAAAACGCATTCGCCCTTTTTGGCCAAGTGCATCATTGTCGAAGTTGTGCCCCTCTTCCTGTGCT
Organism: Hyperoodon ampullatus; assembly: GCF_949752795.1. Lineage (NCBI taxonomy): Eukaryota > Metazoa > Chordata > Mammalia > Artiodactyla > Ziphiidae > Hyperoodon > Hyperoodon ampullatus. Next base: position 275,807 of record NW_027640676.1, on the reverse strand, counting down.
TTAAAGGCAATTCCAACGTACCTCTTGAAATCTGTTTCCTGCTATTCTGCCTCGCTTTCAAGTCCGCCTCGTTGCCTTCCCTCAACAGATTTTTGGACGATAGTTGTCCTTTATTACTCGGCCAGTTTGTGAATTGCTGTGCCCCTGAGCTCCATTTTTCAACTCGTTTTTGGTGAGCTGACCACAAGTCCAAAATTTTGGTTCAGGACCTATACTGGTTCCCGGTGGGTGGCTGAGAATTTGGTTAATTCTTCTTCCTGCCGGGAAATTACAGTGATATGTGCCCGTCCAAATGCCTAACAGCTACTCTCTCATTGGTTCTCCCTCTTCCCTTTCATCCTCTGCCAAATTGGCAACCTGTGCGAACCAAGAGGTTAAAGGGGCTGTCTCTCCAAGTTGGGAGGTTGATAGTAAAGCAGACGGAAAGTCAAACCGGAGCACCAGGAGAGGGACTATGCGTTGAGTTTTAGAAACCTTTCGTATTCACAGTGTGTCCGTTCTCTAGGTTTCCCGCACATGTTATAGCTGTAGTAATATTCCCTTCAACCTGGAGAGTTCGGACCCATGGAATGGGTGCCATGCATTATTGCTTTAAAGGGTCTGCATTTGCTCACCCAATCTCACCAACCGTCTCAGTCCCAAGTGTCCCTCCTTATGCCACAGCCAGCTGTCGTTGTAGATAGGGTCATTCCAGCTTTCATCAGAGACCCTGAAGGAATTGTAAAGAATTTCCCAGTTTTTTTGTTTTGTTTTTGAAATTCCTTTTTATACTGGGTTTGAGCTGATTCTCGCTGCCATGTTTATGCCAGTCTAGACACACTTGATTCCCTTACGGAGACATATCAATACATAGGTTTTAAGATTCTTACTAGTCAGATATTTTCCTCTGCGGGAAATATGGGGTTTTGAGTCCCTTTCGCTGAGGACGGTGTAGGTCTTGTCTATTCCATAGTTGGTTTTTGGAACGGTACCTGTGCTTATATCAAACTCTGGTTTTATGCATCACCCCACCTCTCCTTCCCCCTTAAGCAGGTATAAGAGTGTTTTCTAAATGTGAGACACAGTCCTCTTTCCTAACTCAGTTCAAGTGTAGCCATGTTTACAGGATCTTCATAAGTGATATCTTATGATAAGTTTCTTTTTCTGTGTGACTTATTTCACTTAGAATCATCGTACCTGAATCCACCCATTTTGCTGCTACTGGTCTTATGACATTGATTTCATGGCTGAGGGATATTCCATCGTACGTAAGTACCACAATTTTTTGAACCATGTTTATATTTTCTGGGATACTTAAGGTGTATCCAAGTTGAGGTCCTTGTATGCAGTGCAGCCCTAAATTTTGGGGTGGCTCTGTCTTATTGATTTTCAGTTTTCCCAAGGTATATTCCCTAGACTGGTAGTGCCCTTGGCTCTGTAGCTCTGTTCTTTACTTGTTTTAGGGAACAGAATGCACTCCTCCAGAGAGGCAGTTGGCAATTTACATCCCGCCCATCAGCATAACAAGGCTCCCTGTTCTCCAGGGCCTGTCTTGCCTTTCTTGTTCTTACACATTTTGTGGATGTCCCTTTTGACCGGTGGGAAGTGATACTTGTTTGTAGTGCAGATTTGCATTGCCCGCTTGCTTGCTTGGCCAAAAAGGGCGTATGCGTTTTCTCCTGAATATATTCAGGAGAAAACGCATACGCCCTTTTTGGCCAAGTGCATCATTGTCGAAGTTGTGCCCCTCTTCCTGTGCTTTAAAGGCGATTCCAACGTACCTCTTGAAATCTGTTTCCTGCTATTCTGCCTCGCTTTCAAGTCCGCCTCGTTGCCTTCCCTCAACAGATTTTTGGACGATAGTTGTCCTTTATTACTCGGCCAGTTTGTGAATTGCTGTGCCCCTGAGCTCCATTTTTCAACTCGTTTTTGGTGAGCTGACCGCAAGTCCAAAATTTTGGTTCAGGACCTATACTGGTTCCCGGTGGGTGGCTGAGAATTTGGTTAATTCTTCTTCCTGCCGGGAAATTACAGTGATATGTGCCCGTCCAAATGCCTAACAGCTACTCTCTCATTGGTTCTCCCTCTTCCCTTTCATCCTCTGCCAAATTGGCAACCTGTGCGAACCAAGAGGTTAAAGGGGCTGTCTCTCCAAGTTGGGAGGTTGATAGTAAAGCAGACGGAAAGTCAAACCGGAGCACCAGGAGAGGGACTATGCGTTGAGTTTTAGAAACCTTTCGTATTCACAGTGTGTCCGTTCTCTAGGTTTCCCGCACATGTTATAGCTGTAGTAATATTCCCTTCAACCTGGAGAGTTCGGACCCATGGAATGGGTGCCATGCATTATTGCTTTAAAGGGTCTGCATTTGCTCACCCAATCTCACCAACCGTCTCAGTCCCAAGTGTCCCTCCTTATGCCACATCCAGCTGTCGTTGTAGATAGGGTCATTCCAGCTTTCATCAGAGACCCTGAAGGAATTGTAAAGAATTTCCCAGTTTTTTTGTTTTGTTTTTGAAATTCCTTTTTATAGTGGGTTTGAGCTGATTCTCGCTGCCATGTTTATGCCAATCTAGACACACTTGATTCCCTTATGGAGACATATCAATACATAGGTTTTAAGATTCTTACTAGTCAGATATTTTCCTCTGCGGGAAATATGGGGTTTTGAGTCCCTTTCGCTGAGGACGGTGTAGGTCTTGTCTATTCCATAGTTGGTTTTTGGAACGGTACCTGTGCTTATATCAAACTCTGGTTTTATGCATCACCCCACCTCTCCTTCCCCCTTAAGCAGGTATAAGAGTGTTTTCTAAATGTGAGACACTGTTCTCTTTCCTAACTCAGTTCAAGTGTAGCCATGTTTACAGGATCTTCATAAGTGATATCTTATGATAAGTTTCTTTTTCTGTGTGACTTATTTCACTTAGAATCATCGTACCTGAATCCACCCATTTTGCTGCTACTGGTCTTATGACATTGATTTCATGGCTGAGGGATATTCCATCGTACGTAATTACCACAATTTTTTGAACCATGTTTATATTTTCTGGGATACTTAAGGTGTATCCAAGTTGAGGTCCTTGTATGCAGTGCAGCCCTAAATTTTGGGGTGGCTCTGTCTTATTGATTTTCAGTTTTCCCAAGGTATATTCCCTAGGCTGGTAGTGCCCTTGGCTCTGTAGCTCTGTTCTTTACTTGTTTTAGGGAACAGAATGCACTCCTCCAGAGAGGCAGTTGGCAATTTACATCCCGCCCATCAGCATAACAAGGCTCCCTGTTCTCCAGGGCCTGTCTTGCCTTTCTTGTTCTTACACATTTTGTGGATGTCCCTTTTGACCGGTGGGAAGTGATACTTCTTTGTAGTGCAGATTTGCATTGCCCGCTTGCTTGCTTGGCCAAAAAGGGCGTATGCGTTTTCTCCTGAATATATTCAGGAGAAAACGCATACGCCCTTTTTGGCCAAGTGCATCATTGTCGAAGTTGTGCCCCTCTTCCTGTGCTTTAAAGGCGATTCCAACGTACCTCTTGAAATCTGTTTCCTGCTATTCTGCCTCGCTTTCAAGTCCGCCTCGTTGCCTTCCCTCAACAGATTTTTGGACGATAGTTGTCCTTTATTACTCGGCCAGTTTGTGAATTGCTGTGCCCCTGAGCTCCATTTTTCAACTCGTTTTTGGTGAGCTGACCGCAAGTCCAAAATTTTGGTTCAGGACCTATACTGGTTCCCGGTGGGTGGCTGAGAATTTGGTTAATTCTTCTTCCTGCCGGGAAATTACAGTGATATGTGCCCGTCCAAATGCCTAACAGCTACTCTCTCATTGGTTCTCCCTCTTCCCTTTCATCCTCTGCCAAATTGGCAACCTGTGCGAACCAAGAGGTTAAAGGGGCTGTCTCTCCAAGTTGGGAGGTTGATAGTAAAGCAGACGGAAAGTCAAACCGGAGCACCAGGAGAGGGACTATGCGTTGAGTTTTAGAAACCTTTCGTATTCACAGTGTGTCCATTCTCTAGGTTTCCCGCACATGTTATAGCTGTAGTAATATTCCCTCCAACCTGGAGAGTTCGGACCCATGGAATGGGTGCCATGCATTATTGCTTTAAAGGGTCTGCATTTGCTCACCCAATCTCACCAACCGTCTCAGTCCCAAGTGTCCCTCCTTATGCCACATCCAGCTGTCGTTGTAGATAGGGTCATTCCAGCTTTCATCAGAGACCCTGAAGGAATTGTAAAGAATTTCCCAGTTTTTTTGTTTTGTTTTTGAAATTCCTTTTTATAGTGGGTTTGAGCTGATTCTCGCTGCCATGTTTATGCCAGTCTAGACACAGTTGATTCCCTTATGGAGACATATCAATACATAGGTTTTAAGATTCTTACTAGTCAGATATTTTCCTCTGCGGGAAATATGGGGTTTTGAGTCCCTTTCGCTGAGGACGGTGTAGGTCTTGTCTATTCCATAGTTGGTTTTTGGAACGGTACCTGTGCTTATATCAAACTCTGGTTTTATGCATCACCCCACCTCTCCTTCCCCCTTAAGCAGGTATAAGAGTGTTTTCTAAATGTGAGACACTGTCCTCTTTCCTAACTCAGTTCAAGTGTAGCCATGTTTACAGGATCTTCATAAGTGATATCTTATGATAAGTTTCTTTTTCTGTGTGACTTATTTCACTTAGAATCATCGTACCTGAATCCACCCATTTTGCTGCTACTGGTCTTATGACATTGATTTCATGGCTGAGGGATATTCCATCGTACGTAAGTACCACAATTTTTTGAACCATGTTTATATTTTCTGGGATACTTAAGGTGTATCCAAGATGAGGTCCTTGTATGCAGTGCAGCCTTAAATTTTGGGGTGGCTCTCTCTTATTGATTTTCAGTTTTCCCAAGGTATATTCCCTAGACTGGTAGTGCCCTTGGCTCTGTAGCTCTGTTCTTTACTTGTTTTAGGGAACAGAATGCACTCCTCCAGAGAGGCAGTTGGCAATTTACATCCCGCCCATCAGCATAACAAGGCTCCCTGTTCTCCAGGGCCTGTCTTGCCTTTCTTGTTCTTACACATTTTGTGGATGTCCCTTTTGACCGGTGGGAAGTGATACTTCTTTGTAGTGCAGATTTGCATTGCCCGCTTGCTTGCTTGGCCAAAAAGGGCGTATGCGTTTTCTCCTGAATATATTCAGGAGAAAACGCATACGCCCTTTTTGGCCAAGTGCATCATTGTCGAAGTTGTGCCCCTCTTCCTGTGCTTTAAAGGCGATTCCAACGTACCTCTTGAAATCTGTTTCCTGCTATTCTGCCTCGCTTTCAAGTCCGCCTCGTTGCCTTCCCTCAACAGATTTTTGGACGATAGTTGTCCTTTATTACTCGGCCAGTTTGTGAATTGCTGTGCCCCTGAGCTCCATTTTTCAACTCGTTTTTGGTGAGCTGACTGCAAGTCCAAAATTTTGGTTCAGGACCTATACTGGTTCCCGGTGGGTGGCTGAGAATTTGGTTAATTCTTCTTCCTGCCGGGAAATTACAGTGATATGTGCCCGTCCAAATGCCTAACAGCTACTCTCTCATTGGTTCTCCCTCTTCCCTTTCATCCTCTGCCAAATTGGCAACCTGTGCGAACCAAGAGGTTAAAGGGGCTGTCTCTCCAAGTTGGGAGGTTGATAGTAAAGCAGACGGAAAGTCAAACCGGAGCACCAGGAGAGGGACTATGCGTTGAGTTTTAGAAACCTTTCGTATTCACAGTGTGTCCGTTCTCTAGGTTTCCCGCACATGTTATAGCTGTAGTAATATTCCCTTCAACCTGGAGAGTTCGGACCCATGGAATGGGTGCCATGCATTATTGCTTTAAAGGGTCTGCATTTGCTCACCCAATCTCACCAATCGTCTCAGTCCCAAGTGTCCCTCCTTATGCCACATCCAGCTGTCGTTGTAGATAGGGTCATTCCAGCTTTCATCAGAGACCCTGAAGGAATTGTAAAGAATTTCCCAGTTTTTTTGTTTTGTTTTTGAAATTCCTTTTTATAGTGGGTTTGAGCTGATTCTCGCTGCCATGTTTATGCCAGTCTAGACACACTTGATTCCCTTATGGAGACATATCAATACATAGGTTTTAAGATTCTTACTAGTCAGATATTTTCCTCTGCGGGAAATATGGGGTTTTGAGTCCCTTTCGCTGAGGACGGTGTAGGTCTTGTCTATTCCATAGTTGGTTTTTGGAACGGTACCTGTGCTTATATCAAACTCTGGTTTTATGCATCACCCCACCTCTCCTTCCCCCTTAAGCAGGTATAAGAGTGTTTTCTAAATGTGAGACACTGTTCTCTTTCCTAACTCAGTTCAAGTGTAGCCATGTTTACAGGATCTTCATAAGTGATATCTTATGATAAGTTTCTTTTTCTGTGTGACTTATTTCACTTAGAATCATCGTACCTGAATCCACCCATTTTGCTGCTACTGGTCTTATGACATTGATTTCATGGCTGAGGGATATTCCATCGTACGTAAGTACCACAATTTTTTGAACCATGTTTATATTTTCTGGGATACTTAAGGTGTATCCAAGTTGAGGTCCTTGTATGCAGTGCAGCCCTAAATTTTGGGGTGGCTCTGTCTTATTGATTTTCAGTTTTCCCAAGGTATATTCCCTAGGCTGGTAGTGCCCTTGGCTCTGTAGCTCTGTTCTTTACTTGTTTTAGGGAACAGAATGCACTCCTCCAGAGAGGCAGTTGGCAATTTACATCCCGCCCATCAGCATAACAAGGCTCCCTGTTCTCCAGGGCCTGTCTTGCCTTTCTTGTTCTTACACATTTTGTGGATGTCCCTTTTGACCGGTGGGAAGTGATACTTCTTTGTAGTGCAGATTTGCATTGCCCGCTTGCTTGCTTGGCCAAAAAGGGCGTATGCGTTTTCTCCTGAATATATTCAGGAGAAAACACATACGCCCTTTTTGGCCAAGTGCATCATTGTCGAAGTTGTGCCCCTCTTCCTGTGCTTTAAAGGCGATTCCAACGTACCTCTTGAAATCTGTTTCCTGCTATTCTGCCTCGCTTTCAAGTCCGCCTCGTTGCCTTCCCTCAACAGATTTTTGGACGATAGTTGTCCTTTATTACTCGGCCAGTTTGTGAATTGCTGTGCCCCTGAGCTCCATTTTTCAACTCGTTTTTGGTGAGCTGACCGCAAGTCCAAAATTTTGGTTCAGGACCTATACTGGTTCCCGGTGGGTGGCTGAGAATTTGGTTAATTCTTCTTCCTGCCGGGAAATTACAGTGATATGTGCCCGTCCAAATGCCTAACAGCTACTCTCTCATTGGTTCTCCCTCTTCCCTTTCATCCTCTGCCAAATTGGCAACCTGTGCGAACCAAGAGGTTAAAGGGGCTGTCTCTCCAAGTTGGGAGGTTGATAGTAAAGCAGACGGAAAGTCAAACCGGAGCACCAGGAGAGGGACTATGCGTTGAGTTTTAGAAACCTTTCGTATTCACAGTGTGTCCGTTCTCTAGGTTTCCCGCACATGTTATAGCTGTAGTAATATTCCCTCCAACCTGGAGAGTTCGGACCCATGGAATGGGTGCCATGCATTATTGCTTTAAAGGGTCTGCATTTGCTCACCCAATCTCACCAACCGTCTCAGTCCCAAGTGTCCCTCCTTATGCCACATCCAGCTGTCGTTGTAGATAGGGTCATTCCAGCTTTCATCAGAGACCCTGAAGGAATTGTAAAGAATTTCCCAGTTTTTTTGTTTTGTTTTTGAAATTCCTTTTTATAGTGGGTTTGAGCTGATTCTCGCTGCCATGTTTATGCCAGTCTAGACACAGTTGATTCCCTTACGGAGACATATCAATACATAGGTTTTAAGATTCTTACTAGTCAGATATTTTCCTCTGCGGGAAATATGGGGTTTTGAGTCCCTTTCGCTGAGGACGGTGTAGGTCTTGTCTATTCCATAGTTGGTTTTTGGAACGGTACCTGTGCTTATATCAAACTCTGGTTTTATGCATCACCCCACCTCTCCTTCCCCCTTAAGCAGGTATAAGAGTGTTTTCTAAATGTGAGACACTGTTCTCTTTCCTAACTCAGTTCAAGTGTAGCCATGTTTACAGGATCTTCATAAGTGATATCTTATGATAAGTTTCTTTTTCTGTGTGACTTATTTCACTTAGAATCATCGTACCTGAATCCACCCATTTTGCTGCTACTGGTCTTATGACATTGATTTCATGGCTGAGGGATATTCCATCGTACGTAAGTACCACAATTTTTTGAACCATGTTTATATTTTCTGGGATACTTAAGGTGTATCCAAGTTGAGGTCCTTGTATGCAGTGCAGCCTTAAATTTTGGGGTGGCTCTGTCTTATTGATTTTCAGTTTTCCCAAGGTATATTCCCTAGACTGGTAGTGCCCTTGGCTCTGTAGCTCTGTTCTTTACTTGTTTTAGGGAACAGAATGCACTCCTCCAGAGAGGCAGTTGTCAATTTACATCCCGCCCATCAGCATAACAAGGCTCCCTGTTCTCCAGGGCCTGTCTTGCCTTTCTTGTTCTTACACATTTTGTGGATGTCCCTTTTGACCGGTGGGAAGTGATACTTCTTTGTAGTGCAGATTTGCATTGCCCGCTTGCTTGCTTGGCCAAAAAGGGCGTATGCGTTTTCTCCTGAATATATTCAGGAGAAAACGCATACGCCCTTTTTGGCCAAGTGCATCATTGTCGAAGTTGTGCCCCTCTTCCTGTGCTTTAAAGGCGATTCCAACGTACCTCTTGAAATCTGTTTCCTGCTATTCTGCCTCGCTTTCAAGTCCGCCTCGTTGCCTTCCCTCAACAGATTTTTGGACGATAGTTGTCCTTTATTACTCGGCCAGTTTGTGAATTGCTGTGCCCCTGAGCTCCATTTTTCAACTCGTTTTTGGTGAGCTGACCGCAAGTCCAAAATTTTGGTTCAGGACCTATACTGGTTCCCGGTGGGTGGCTGAGAATTTGGTTAATTCTTCTTCCTGCCGGGAAATTACAGTGATATGTGCCCGTCCAAATGCCTAACAGCTACTCTCTCATTGGTTCTCCCTCTTCCCTTTCATCCTCTGCCAAATTGGCAACCTGTGCGAACCAAGAGGTTAAAGGCGCTGTCTCTCCAAGTTGGGAGGTTGATAGTAAAGCAGACGGAAAGTCAAACCGGAGCACCAGGAGAGGGACTATGCGTTGAGTTTTAGAAACCTTTCGTATTCACAGTGTGTCCGTTCTCTAGGTTTCCCGCACATGTTATAGCTGTAGTAATATTCCCTTCAACCTGGAGAGTTCGGACCCATGGAATGGGTGCCATGCATTATTGCTTTAAAGGGTCTGCATTTGCTCACCCAATCTCACCATCCGTCTCAGTCCCAAGTGTCCCTCCTTATGCCACATCCAGCTGTCGTTGTAGATAGGGTCATTCCAGCTTTCATCAGAGACCCTGAAGGAATTGTAAAGAATTTCCCAGTTTTTTTGTTTTGTTTTTGAAATTCCTTTTTATAGTGGGTTTGAGCTGATTCTCGCTGCCATGTTTATGCCAGTCTAGACACACTTGATTGCCTTATGGAGACATATCAATACATAGGTTTTAAGATTCTTACTAGTCAGATATTTTCCTCTGCGGGAAATATGGGGTTTTGAGTCCCTTTCGCTGAGGACGGTGTAGGTCTTGTCTATTCCATAGTTGGTTTTTGGAACGGTACCTGTGCTTATATCAAACTCTGGTTTTATGCATCACCCCACCTCTCCTTCCCCCTTAAGCAGGTATAAGAGTGTTTTCTAAATGTGAGACACTGTCCTCTTTCCTAACTCAGTTCAAGTGTAGCCATGTTTACAGGATCTTCATAAGTGATATCTTATGATAAGTTTCTTTTTCTGTGTGACTTATTTCACTTAGAATCATCGTACCTGAATCCACCCATTTTGCTGCTACTGGTCTTATGACATTGATTTCATGGCTGAGGGATATTCCATCGTACGTAAGTACCACAATTTTTTGAACCATGTTTATATTTTCTGGGATACTTAAGGTGTATCCAAGTTGAGGTCCTTGTATGCAGTGCAGCCCTAAATTTTGGGGTGGCTCTGTCTTATTGATTTTCAGTTTTCCCAAGGTATATTCCCTAGACTGGTAGTGCCCTTGGCTCTGTAGCTCTGTTGTTTACTTGTTTTAGGGAACAGAATGCACTCCTCCAGAGAGGCAGTTGGCAATTTACATCCCGCCCATCAGCATAACAAGGCTCCCTGTTCTCCAGGGCCTGTCTTGCCTTTCTTGTTCTTACACATTTTGTGGATGTCCCTTTTGACCGGTGGGAAGTGATACTTCTTTGTAGTGCAGATTTGCATTGCCCGCTTGCTTGCTTGGCCAAAAAGGGCGTATGCGTTTTCTCCTGAATATATTCAGGAGAAAACGCATACGCCCTTTTTGGCCAAGTGCATCATTGTCGAAGTTGTGCCCCTCTTCCTGTGCTTTAAAGGCGATTCCAACGTACCTCTTGAAATCTGTTTCCTGCTATTCTGCCTCGCTTTCAAGTCCGCCTCGTTGCCTTCCCTCAACAGATTTTTGGACGATAGTTGTCCTTTATTACTCGGCCAGTTTGTGAATTGCTGTGCCCCTGAGCTCCATTTTTCAACTCGTTTTTGGTGAGCTGACCGCAAGTCCAAAATTTTGGTTCAGGACCTATACTGGTTCCCGGTGGGTGGCTGAGAATTTGGTTAATTCTTCTTCCTGCCGGGAAATTACAGTGATATGTGCCCGTCCAAATGTCTAACAGCTACTCTCTCATTGGTTCTCCCTCTTCCCTTTCATCCTCTGCCAAATTGGCAACCTGTGCGAACCAAGAGGTTAAACGGGCTGTCTCTCCAAGTTGGGAGGTTGATAGTAAAGCAGACGGAAAGTCAAACCGGAGCACCAGGAGAGGGACTATGCGTTGAGTTTTAGAAACCTTTCGTATTCACAGTGTGTCCGTTCTCTAGGTTTCCCGCACATGTTATAGCTGTAGTAATATTCCCTTCAACCTGGAGAGTTCGGACCCATGGAATGGGTGCCATGCATTATTGCTTTAAAGGGTCTGCATTTGCTCACCCAATCTCACCAACCGTCTCAGTCCCAAGTGTCCCTCCTTATGCCACATCCAGCTGTCGTTGTAGATAGGGTCATTCCAGCTTTCATCAGAGACCCTGAAGGAATTGTAAAGAATTTCCCAGTTTTTTTGTTTTGTTTTTGAAATTCCTTTTTATAGTGGGTTTGAGCTGATTCTCGCTGCCATGTTTATGCCAGTCAAGACACAGTTGATTCCCTTACGGAGACATATCAATACATAGGTTTTAAGATTCTTACTAGTCAGATATTTTCCTCTGCGGGAAATATGGGGTTTTGAGTCCCTTTCGCTGAGGACGGTGTAGGTCTTGTCTATTCCATAGTTGGTTTTTGGAACGGTACCTGTGCTTATATCAAACTCTGGTTTTATGCATCACCCCACCTCTCCTTCCCCCTTAAGCAGGTATAAGAGTGTTTTCTAAATGTGAGACACTGTTCTCTTTCCTAACTCAGTTCAAGTGTAGCCATGTTTACAGGATCTTCATAAGTGATATCTTATGATAAGTTTCTTTTTCTGTGTGACTTATTTCACTTAGAATCATCGTACCTGAATCCACCCATTTTGCTGCTACTGGTCTTATGACATTGATTTCATGGCTGAGGGATATTCCATCGTACGTAAGTACCACAATTTTTTGAACCATGTTTATATTTTCTGGGATACTTAAGGTGTATCCAAGTTGAGGTCCTTGTATGCAGTGCAGCCCTAAATTTTGGGGTGGCTCTGTCTTATTGATTTTCAGTTTTCCCAAGGTATATTCCCTAGGCTGGTAGTGCCCTTGGCTCTGTAGCTCTGTTCTTTACTTGTTTTAGGGAACAGAATGCACTCCTCCAGAGAGGCAGTTGGCAATTTACATCCCGCCCATCAGCATAACAAGGCTCCCTGTTCTCCAGGGCCTGTCTTGCCTTTCTTGTTCTTACACATTTTGTGGATGTCCCTTTTGACCGGTGGGAAGTGATACTTCTTTGTAGTGCAGATTTGCATTGCCCGCTTGCTTGCTTGGCCAAAAAGGGCGTATGCGTTTTCTCCTGAATATATTCAGGAGAAAACGCATACGCCCTTTTTGGCCAAGTGCATCATTGTCGAAGTTGTGCCCCTCTTCCTGTGCTTTAAAGGCGATTCCAACGTACCTCTTGAAATCTGTTTCCTGCTATTCTGCCTCGCTTTCAAGTCCGCCTCGTTGCCTTCCCTCAACAGATTTTTGGACGATAGTTGTCCTTTATTACTCGGCCAGTTTGTGAATTGCTGTGCCCCTGAGCTCCATTTTTCAACTCGTTTTTGGTGAGCTGACCGCAAGTCCAAAATTTTGGTTCAGGACCTATACTGGTTCCCGGTGGGTGGCTGAGAATTTGGTTAATTCTTCTTCCTGCCGGGAAATTACAGTGATATGTGCCCGTCCAAATGCCTAACAGCTACTCTCTCATTGGTTCTCCCTCTTCCCTTTCATCCTCTGCCAAATTGGCAACCTGTGCGAACCAAGAGGTTAAAGGGGCTGTCTCTCCAAGTTGGGAGGTTGATAGTAAAGCAGACGGAAAGTCAAACCGGAGCACCAGGAGAGGGACTATGCGTTGAGTTTTAGAAACCTTTCGTATTCACAGTGTGTCCGTTCTCTAGGTTTCCCGCACATGTTATAGCTGTAGTAATATTCCCTCCAACCTGGAGAGTTCGGACCCATGGAATGGGTGCCATGCATTATTGCTTTAAAGGGTCTGCATTTGCTCACCCAATCTCACCAACCGTCTCAGTCCCAAGTGTCCCTCCTTATGCCACATCCAGCTGTCGTTGTAGATAGGGTCATTCCAGCTTTCATCAGAGACCCTGAAGGAATTGGAAAGAATTTCCCAGTTTTTTTGTTTTGTTTTTGAAATTCCTTTTTATAGTGGGTTTGAGCTGATTCTCGCTGCCATATTTATGCCAGTCTAGACACAGTTGATTCCCTTACGGAGACATATCAATACATAGGTTTTAAGATTCTTACTAGTCAGATATTTTCCTCTGCGGGAAATATGGGGTTTTGAGTCCCTTTCGCTGAGGACGGTGTAGGTCTTGTCTATTCCATAGTTGGTTTTTGGAACGGTACCTGTGCTTATATCAAACTCTGGTTTTATGCATCACCCCACCTCTCCTTCCCCCTTAAGCAGGTATAAGAGTGTTTTCTAAATGTGAGACACTGTCCTCTTTCCTAACTCAGTTCAAGTGTAGCCATGTTTACAGGATCTTCATAAGTGATATCTTATGATAAGTTTCTTTTTCTGTGTGACTTATTTCACTTAGAATCATCGTACCTGAATCCACCCATTTTGCTGCTACTGGTCTTATGACATTGATTTCATGGCTGAGGGATATTCCATCGTACGTAAGTACCACAATTTTTTGAACCATGTTTATATTTTCTGGGATACTTAAGGTGTATCCAAGTTGAGGTCCTTGTATGCAGTGCAGCCTTAAATTTTGGGGTGGCTCTGTCTTATTGATTTTCAGTTTTCCCAAGGTATATTCCCTAGACTGGTAGTGCCCTTGGCTCTGTAGCTCTGTTCTTTACTTGTTTTAGGGAACAGAATGCACTCCTCCAGAGAGGCAGTTGTCAATTTACATCCCGCCCATCAGCATAACAAGGCTCCCTGTTCTCCAGGGCCTGTCTTGCCTTTCTTGTTCTTACACATTTTGTGGATGTCCCTTTTGACCGGTGGGAAGTGATACTTCTTTGTAGTGCAGATTTGCATTGCCCGCTTGCTTGCTTGGCCAAAAAGGGCGTATGCGTTTTCTCCTGAATATATTCAGGAGAAAACGCATACGCCCTTTTTGGCCAAGTGCATCATTGTCGAAGTTGTGCCCCTCTTCCTGTGCTTTAAAGGCGATTCCAACGTACCTCTTGAAATCTGTTTCCTGCTATTCTGCCTCGCTTTCAAGTCCGCCTCGTTGCCTTCCCTCAACAGATTTTTGGACGATAGTTGTCCTTTATTACTCGGCCGGTTTGTGAATTGCTGTGCCCCTGAGCTCCATTTTTCAACTCGTTTTTGGTGAGCTGACCGCAAGTCCAAAATTTTGGTTCAGGACCTATACTGGTTCCCGGTGGGTGGCTGAGAATTTGGTTAATTCTTCTTCCTGCCGGGAAATTACAGTGATATGTGCCCGTCCAAATGCCTAACAGCTACTCTCTCATTGGTTCTCCCTCTTCCCTTTCATCCTCTGCCAAATTGGCAACCTGTGCGAACCAAGAGGTTAAAGGCGCTGTCTCTCCAAGTTGGGAGGTTGATAGTAAAGCAGACGGAAAGTCAAACCGGAGCACCAGGAGAGGGACTATGCGTTGAGTTTTAGAAACCTTTCGTATTCACAGTGTGTCCGTTCTCTAGGTTTCCCGCACATGTTATAGCTGTAGTAATATTCCCTTCAACCTGGAGAGTTCGGACCCATGGAATGGGTGCCATGCATTATTGCTTTAAAGGGTCTGCATTTGCTCACCCAATCTCACCATCCGTCTCAGTCCCAAGTGTCCCTCCTTATGCCACATCCAGCTGTCGTTGTAGATAGGGTCATTCCAGCTTTCATCAGAGACCCTGAAGGAATTGTAAAGAATTTCCCAGTTTTTTTTTGTTTTTGAAATTCCTTTTTATAGTGGGTTTGAGCTGATTCTCGCTGCCATGTTTATGTCAGTCTAGACACACTTGATTCCCTTACGGAGACATATCAATACATAGGTTTTAAGATTCTTACTAGTCAGATATTTTCCTCTGCGGGAAATATGGGGTTTTGAGTCCCTTTCGCTGAGGACGGTGTAGGTCTTGTCTATTCCATAGTTGGTTTTTGGAACGGTACCTGTGCTTATATCAAACTCTGGTTTTATGCATCACCCCACCTCTCCTTCCCCCTTAAGCAGGTATAAGAGTGTTTTCTAAATGTGAGACACTGTCCTCTTTCCTAACTCAGTTCAAGTGTAGCCATGTTTACAGGATCTTCATAAGTGATATCTTATGATAAGTTTCTTTTTCTGTGTGACTTATTTCACTTAGAATCATCGTACCTGAATCCACCCATTTTGCTGCTACTGGTCTTATGACATTGATTTCATGGCTGAGGGATATTCCATCGTACGTAAGTACCACAATTTTTTGAACCATGTTTATATTTTCTGGGATACTTAAGGTGTATCCAAGTTGAGGTCCTTGTATGCAGTGCAGCCCTAAATTTTGGGGTGGCTCTGTCTTATTGATTTTCAGTTTTCCCAAGGTATATTCCCTAGACTGGTAGTGCCCTTGGCTCTGTAGCTCTGTTGTTTACTTGTTTTAGGGAACAGAATGCACTCCTCCAGAGAGGCAGTTGGCAATTTACATCCCGCCCATCAGCATAACAAGGCTCCCTGTTCTCCAGGGCCTGTCTTGCCTTTCTTGTTCTTACACATTTTGTGGATGTCCCTTTTGACCGGTGGGAAGTGATACTTCTTTGTAGTGCAGATTTGCATTGCCCGCTTGCTTGCTTGGCCAAAAAGGGCGTATGCGTTTTCTCCTGAATATATTCAGGAGAAAACGCATACGCCCTTTTTGGCCAAGTGCATCATTGTCGAAGTTGTGCCCCTCTTCCTGTGCTTTAAAGGCGATTCCAACGTACCTCTTGAAATCTGTTTCCTGCTATTCTGCCTCGCTTTCAAGTCCGCCTCGTTGCCTTCCCTCAACAGATTTTTGGACGATAGTTGTCCTTTATTACTCGGCCAGTTTGTGAATTGCTGTGCCCCTGAGCTCCATTTTTCAACTCGTTTTTGGTGAGCTGACCGCAAGTCCAAAATTTTGGTTCAGGACCTATACTGGTTCCCGGTGGGTGGCTGAGAATTTGGTTAATTCTTCTTCCTGCCGGGAAATTACAGTGATATGTGCCCGTCCAAATGCCTAACAGCTACTCTCTCATTGGTTCTCCCTCTTCCCTTTCATCCTCTGCCAAATTGGCAACCTGTGCGAACCAAGAGGTTAAAGGGGCTGTCTCTCCAAGTTGGGAGGTTGATAGTAAAGCAGACGGAAAGTCAAACCGGAGCACCAGGAGAGGGACTATGCGTTGAGTTTTAGAAACCTTTCGTATTCACAGTGTGTCCGTTCTCTAGGTTTCCCGCACATGTTATAGCTGTAGTAATATTCCCTTCAACCTGGAGAGTTCGGACCCATGGAATGGGTGCCATGCATTATTGCTTTAAAGGGTCTGCATTTGCTCACCCAATCTCACCAATCGTCTCAGTCCCAAGTGTCCCTCCTTATGCCACATCCAGCTGTCGTTGTAGATAGGGTCATTCCAGCTTTCATCAGAGACCCTGAAGGAATTGTAAAGAATTTCCCAGTTTTTTTGTTTTGTTTTTGAAATTCCTTTTTATAGTGGGTTTGAGCTGATTCTCGCTGCCATGTTTATGCCAGTCTAGACACACTTGATTCCCTTATGGAGACATATCAATACATAGGTTTTAAGATTCTTACTAGTCAGATATTTTCCTCTGCGGGAAATATGGGGTTTTGAGTCCCTTTCGCTGAGGACGGTGTAGGTCTTGTCTATTCCATAGTTGGTTTTTGGAACGGTACCTGTGCTTATATCAAACTCTGGTTTTATGCATCACCCCACCTCTCCTTCCCCCTTAAGCAGGTATAAGAGTGTTTTCTAAATGTGAGACACTGTTCTCTTTCCTAACTCAGTTCAAGTGTAGCCATGTTTACAGGATCTTCATAAGTGATATCTTATGATAAGTTTCTTTTTCTGTGTGACTTATTTCACTTAGAATCATCATACCTGAATCCACCCATTTTGCTGCTACTGGTCTTATGACATTGATTTCATGGCTGAGGGATATTCCATCGTACGTAAGTACCACAATTTTTTGAACCATGTTTATATTTTCTGGGATACTTAAGGTGTATCCAAGTTGAGGTCCTTGTATGCAGTGCAGCCCTAAATTTTGGGGTGGCTCTGTCTTATTGATTTTCAGTTTTCCCAAGGTATATTCCCTACGCTGGTAGTGCCCTTGGCTCTGTAGCTCTGTTCTTTACTTGTTTTAGGGAACAGAATGCACTCCTCCAGAGAGGCAGTTGGCAATTTACATCCCGCCCATCAGCATAACAAGGCTCCCTGTTCTCCAGGGCCTGTCTTGCCTTTCTTGTTCTTACACATTTTGTGGATGTCCCTTTTGACCGGTGGGAAGTGATACTTCTTTGTAGTGCAGATTTGCATTGCCCGCTTGCTTGCTTGGCCAAAAAGGGCGTATGCGTTTTCTCCTGAATATATTCAGGAGAAAACGCATACGCCCTTTTTGGCCAAGTGCATCATTGTCGAAGTTGTGCCCCTCTTCCTGTGCTTTAAAGGCGATTCCAGCGTACCTCTTGAAATCTGTTTCCTGCTATTCTGCCTCGCTTTCAAGTCCGCCTCGTTGCCTTCCCTCAACAGATTTTTGGACGATAGTTGTCCTTTATTACTCGGCCAGTTTGTGAATTGCTGTGCCCCTGAGCTCCATTTTTCAACTCGTTTTTGGTGAGCTGACCGCAAGTCCAAAATTTTGGTTCAGGACCTATACTGGTTCCCGGTGGGTGGCTGAGAATTTGGTTAATTCTTCTTCCTCCCGGGAAATTACAGTGATATGTGCCCGTCCAAATGCCTAACAGCTACTCTCTCATTGGTTCTCCCTCTTCCCTTTCATCCTCTGCCAAATTGGCAACCTGTGCGAACCAAGAGGTTAAAGGGGCTGTCTCTCCAAGTTGGGAGGTTGATAGTAAAGCAGACGGAAAGTCAAACCGGAGCACCAGGAGAGGGACTATGCGTTGAGTTTTAGAAACCTTTCGTATTCACAGTGTGTCCGTTCTCTAGGTTTCCCGCACATGTTATAGCTGTAGTAATATTCCCTCCAACCTGGAGAGTTCGGACCCATGGAATGGGTGCCATGCATTATTGCTTTAAAGGGTCTGCATTTGCTCACCCAATCTCACCAACCGTCTCAGTCCCAAGTGTCCCTCCTTATGCCACATCCAGCTGTCGTTGTAGATAGGGTCATTCCAGCTTTCATCAGAGACCCTGAAGGAATTGTAAAGAATTTCCCAGTTTTTTTGTTTTGTTTTTGAAATTCCTTTTTATAGTGGGTTTGAGCTGATTCTCGCTGCCATGTTTATGCCAGTCTAGACACACTTGATTCCCTTATGGAGACATATCAATACATAGGTTTTAAGATTCTTACTAGTCAGATATTTTCCTCTGCGGGAAATATGGGGTTTTGAGTCCCTTTCGCTGAGGACGGTGTAGGTCTTGTCTATTCCATAGTTGGTTTTTGGAACGGTACCTGTGCTTATATCAAACTCTGGTTTTATGCATCACCCCACCTCTCCTTCCCCCTTAAGCAGGTATAAGAGTGTTTTCTAAATGTGAGACACTGTCCTCTTTCCTAACTCAGTTCAAGTGTAGCCATGTTTACAGGATCTTCATAAGTGATATCTTATGATAAGTTTCTTTTTCTGTGTGACTTATTTCACTTAGAATCATCATACCTGAATCCACCCATTTTGCTGCTACTGGTCTTATGACATTGATTTCATGGCTGAGGGATATTCCATCGTACGTAAGTACCACAATTTTTTGAACCATGTTTATATTTTCTGGGATACTTAAGGTGTATCCAAGTTGAGGTCCTTGTATGCAGTGCAGCCCTAAATTTTGGGGTGGCTCTGTCTTATTGATTTTCAGTTTTCCCAAGGTATATTCCCTAGGCTGGTAGTGCCCTTGGCTCTGTAGCTCTGTTCTTTACTTGTTTTAGGGAACAGAATGCACTCCTCCAGAGAGGCAGTTGGCAATTTACATCCCGCCCATCAGCATAACAAGGCTCCCTGTTCTCCAGGGCCTGTCTTGCCTTTCTTGTTCTTACACATTTTGTGGATGTCCCTTTTGACCGGTGGGAAGTGATACTTCTTTGTAGTGCAGATTTGCATTGCCCGCTTGCTTGCTTGGCCAAAAAGGGCGTATGCGTTTTCTCCTGAATATATTCAGGAGAAAACGCATACGCCCTTTTTGGCCAAGTGCATCATTGTCGAAGTTGTGCCCCTCTTCCTGTGCTTTAAAGGCGATTCCAACGTACCTCTTGAAATCTGTTTCCTGCTATTCTGCCTCGCTTTCAAGTCCGCCTCGTTGCCTTCCCTCAACAGATTTTTGGACGATAGTTGTCCTTTATTACTCGGCCAGTTTGTGAATTGCTGTGCCCCTGAGCTCCATTTTTCAACTCGTTTTTGGTGAGCTGACCGCAAGTCCAAAATTTTGGTTCAGGACCTATACTGGTTCCCGGTGGGTGGCTGAGAATTTGGTTAATTCTTCTTCCTGCCGGGAAATTACAGTGATATGTGCCCGTCCAAATGCCTAACAGCTACTCTCTCATTGGTTCTCCCTCTTCCCTTTCATCCTCTGCCAAATTGGCAACCTGTGCGAACCAAGAGGTTAAAGGGGCTGTCTCTCCAAGTTGGGAGGTTGATAGTAAAGCAGACGGAAAGTCAAACCGGAGCACCAGGAGAGGGACTATGCGTTGAGTTTTAGAAACCTTTCGTATTCACAGTGTGTCCGTTCTCTAGGTTTCCCGCACATGTTATAGCTGTAGTAATATTCCCTCCAACCTGGAGAGTTCGGACCCATGGAATGGGTGCCATGCATTATTGCTTTAAAGGGTCTGCATTTGCTCACCCAATCTCACCAACCGTCTCAGTCCCAAGTGTCCCTCCTTATGCCACATCCAGCTGTCGTTGTAGATAGGGTCATTCCAGCTTTCATCAGAGACCCTGAAGGAATTGTAAAGAATTTCCCAGTTTTTTTGTTTTGTTTTTGAAATTCCTTTTTATAGTGGGTTTGAGCTGATTCTCGCTGCCATGTTTATGCCAGTCTAGACACAGTTGATTCCCTTACGGAGACATATCAATACATAGGTTTTAAGATTCTTACTAGTCAGATATTTTCCTCTGCGGGAAATATGGGGTTTTGAGTCCCTTTCGCTGAGGACGGTGTAGGTCTTGTCTATTCCATAGTTGGTTTTTGGAACGGTACCTGTGCTTATATCAAACTCTGGTTTTATGCATCACCCCACCTCTCCTTCCCCCTTAAGCAGTTATAAGAGTGTTTTCTAAATGTGAGACACTGTCCTCTTTCCTAACTCAGTTCAAGTGTAGCCATGTTTACAGGATCTTCATAAGTGATATCTTATGATAAGTTTCTTTTTCTGTGTGACTTATTTCACTTAGAATCATCGTACCTGAATCCACCCATTTTGCTGCTACTGGTCTTATGACATTGATTTCATGGCTGAGGGATATTCCATCGTACGTAAGTACCACAATTTTTTGAACCATGTTTATATTTTCTGGGATACTTAAGGTGTATCCAAGTTGAGGTCCTTGTATGCAGTGCAGCCTTAAATTTTGGGGTGGCTCTGTCTTATTGATTTTCAGTTTTCCCAAGGTATATTCCCTAGACTGGTAGTGCCCTTGGCTCTGTAGCTCTGTTCTTTACTTGTTTTAGGGAACAGAATGCACTCCTCCAGAGAGGCAGTTGGCAATTTACATCCCGCCCATCAGCATAACAAGGCTCCCTGTTCTCCAGGGCCTGTCTTGCCTTTCTTGTTCTTACACATTTTGTGGATGTCCCTTTTGACCGGTGGGAAGTGATACTTCTTTGTAGTGCAGATTTGCATTGCCCGCTTGCTTGCTTGGCCAAAAAGGGCGTATGCGTTTTCTCCTGAATATATTCAGGAGAAAACGCATACGCCCTTTTTGGCCAAGTGCATCATTGTCGAAGTTGTGCCCCTCTTCCTGTGCTTTAAAGGCGATTCCAACGTACCTCTTGAAATCTGTTTCCTGCTATTCTGCCTCGCTTTCAAGTCCGCCTCGTTGCCTTCCCTCAACAGATTTTTGGACGATAGTTGTCCTTTATTACTCGGCCAGTTTGTGAATTGCTGTGACCCTGAGCTCCATTTTTCAACTCGTTTTTGGTGAGCTGACCGCAAGTCCAAAATTTTGGTTCAGGACCTATACTGGTTCCCGGTGGGTGGCTGAGAATTTGGTTAATTCTTCTTCCTGCCGGGAAATTACAGTGATATGTGCCCGTCCAAATGCCTAACAGCTACTCTCTCATTGGTTCTCCCTCTTCCCTTTCATCCTCTGCCAAATTGGCAACCTGTGCGAACCAAGAGGTTAAAGGGGCTGTCTCTCCAAGTTGGGAGGTTGATAGTAAAGCAGACGGAAAGTCAAACCGGAGCACCAGGAGAGGGACTATGCGTTGAGTTTTAGAAACCTTTCGTATTCACAGTGTGTCTGTTCTCTAGGGTTCCCGCACATGTTATAGCTGTAGTAATATTCCCTTCAACCTGGAGAGTTCGGACCCATGGAATGGGTGCCATGCATTATTGCTTTAAAGGGTCTGCATTTGCTCACCCAATCTCACCATCCGTCTCAGTCCCAAGTGTCCCTCCTTATGCCACATCCAGCTGTCGTTGTAGATAGGGTCATTCCAGCTTTCATCAGAGACCCTGAAGGAATTGTAAAGAATTTCCCAGTTTTTTTGTTTTGTTTTTGAAATTCCTTTTTATAATGGGTTTGAGCTGATTCTCGCTGCCATGTTTATGTCAGTCTAGACACACTTGATTCCCTTACGGAGACATATCAATACATAGGTTTTAAGATTCTTACTAGTCAGATATTTTCCTCTGCGGGAAATATGGGGTTTTGAGTCCCTTTCGCTGAGGACGGTGTAGGTCTTGTCTATTCCATAGTTGGTTTTTGGAACTGTACCTGTGCTTATATCAAACTCTGGTTTTATGCATCACCCCACCTCTCCTTCCCCCTTAAGCAGGTATAAGAGTGTTTTCTAAATGTGAGACACTGTCCTCTTTCCTAACTCAGTTCAAGTGTAGCCATGTTTACAGGATCTTCATAAGTGATATCTTATGATAAGTTTCTTTTTCTGTGTGACTTATTTCACTTAGAATCATCGTACCTGAATCCACCCATTTTGCTGCTACTGGTCTTATGACATTGATTTCATGGCTGAGGGATATTCCATCGTACGTAAGTACCACAATTTTTTGAACCATGTTTATATTTTCTGGGATACTTAAGGTGTATCCAAGTTGAGGTCCTTGTATGCAGTGCAGCCCTAAATTTTGGGGTGGCTCTGTCTTATTGATTTTCAGTTTTCCCAAGGTATATTCCCTAGACTGGTAGTGCCCTTGGCTCTGTAGCTCTGTTGTTTACTTGTTTTACGGAACAGAATGCACTCCTCCAGAGAGGCAGTTGGCAATTTACATCCCGCCCATCAGCATAACAAGGCTCCCTGTTCTCCAGGGCCTGTCTTGCCTTTCTTGTTCTTACACATTTTGTGGATGTCCCTTTTGACCGGTGGGAAGTGATACTTCTTTGTAGTGCAGATTTGCATTGCCCGCTTGCTTGCTTGGCCAAAAAGGGCGTATGCGTTTTCTCCTGAATATATTCAGGAGAAAACGCATACGCCCTTTTTGGCCAAGTGCATCATTGTCGAAGTTGTGCCCCTCTTCCTGTGCTTTAAAGGCGATTCCAACGTACCTCTTGAAATCTGTTTCCTGCTATTCTGCCTCGCTTTCAAGTCCGCCTCGTTGCCTTCCCTCAACAGATTTTTGGACGATAGTTGTCCTTTATTACTCGGCCAGTTTGTGAATTGCTGTGCCCATGAGCTCCATTTTTCAACTCGCTTTTGGTGAGCTGACCGCAAGTCCAAAATTTTGGTTCAGGACCTATACTGGTTCCCGGTGGGTGGCTGAGAATTTGGTTAATTCTTCTTCCTGCCGGGAAATTACAGTGATATGTGCCCGTCCAAATGCCTAACAGCTACTCTCTCATTGGTTCTCCCTCTTCCCTTTCATCCTCTGCCAAATTGGCAACCTGTGCGAACCAAGAGGTTAAAGGGGCTGTCTCTCCAAGTTGGGAGGTTGATAGTAAAGCAGACGGAAAGTCAAACCGGAGCACCAGGGGAGGGACTATGCGTTGAGTTTTAGAAACCTTTCGTATTCACAGTGTGTTCGTTCTCTAGGTTTCCCGCACATGTTATAGCTGTAGTAATATTCCCTTCAACCTGGAGAGTTGGGACCCATGGAATGGGTGCCATGCATTATTGCTTTAAAGGGTCTGCATTTGCTCACCCAATCTCACCAATCGTCTCAGTCCCAAGTGTCCCTCCTTATGCCACATCCAGCTGTCGTTGTAGATAGGGTCATTCCAGCCTTCATCAGAGACCCTGAAGGAATTGTAAAGAATTTCCCAGTTTTTTTGTTTTGTTTTTGAAATTCCTTTTTATAGTGGGTTTGAGCTGATTCTCGCTGCCATGTTTATGCCAGTCTAGACACACTTGATTCCCTTACGGAGACATATCAATACATAGGTTTTAAGATTCTTACTAGTCAGATATTTTCCTCTGCGGGAAATATGGGGTTTTGAGTCCTTTTCGCTGAGGACGGTGTAGGTCTTGTCTATTCCTTAGTTGGTTTCTGGAACGGTACCTGTGCTTATATCAAACTCTGGTTTTATGCATCACCCCACCTCTCCTTCCCCCTTAAGCAGGTATAAGAGTGTTTTCTAAATGTGAGACACTGTTCTCTTTCCTAACTCAGTTCAAGTGTAGCCATGTTTACAGGATCTTCATAAGTGATATCTTATGATAAGTTTCTTTTTCTGTGTGACTTATTTCACTTAGAATCATCGTACCTGAATCCACCCATTTTGCTGCTACTGGTCTTATGACATTGATTTCATGGCTGAGGGATATTCCATCGTACGTAAGTACCACAATTTTTTGAACCATGTTTATATTTTCTGGGATACTTAAGGTGTATCCAAGTTGAGGCCCTTGTATGCAGTGCAGCCCTAAATTTTGGGGTGGCTCTGTCTTATTGATTTTCAGTTTTCCCAAGGTATATTCCCTAGACTGGTAGTGCCCTTGGCTCTGTAGCTCTGTTCTTTACTTGTTTTAGGGAACAGATTTCACTCCTCCAGAGAGGCAGTTGGCAATTTACATCCCGCCCATCAGCATAACAAGGCTCCCTGTTCTCCAGGGCCTGTCTTGCCTTTCTTGTTCTTACACATTTTGTGGATGTCCCTTTTGACCGGTGGGAAGTGATACTTCTTTGTAGTGCAGATTTGCATTGCCTGCTTGCTTGCTTGGCCAAAAAGGGCGTATGCGTTTTCTCCTGAATATATTCAGGAGAAAACGCATACGCCCTTTTTGGCCAAGTGCATCATTGTCGAAGTTGTGCCCCTCTTCCTGTGCTTTAAAGGCGATTCCAACGTACCTCTTGAAATCTGTTTCCTGCTATTCTGCCTCGCTTTCAAGTCCGCCTCGTTGCCTTCCCTCAACAGATTTTTGGACGATAGTTGTCCTTTATTACTCGGCCAGTTTGTGAATTGCTGTGCCCCTGAGCTCCATTTTTCAACTCGTTTTTGGTGAGCTGACCGCAAGTCCAAAATTTTGGTTCAGGACCTATACTGGTTCCCGGTGGGTGGCTGAGAATTTGGTTAATTCTTCTTACTGCCGGGAAATTACAGTGATATGTGCCCGTCCAAATGCCTAACAGCTACTCTCTCATTGGTTCTCCCTCTTCCCTTTCATCCTCTGCCAAATTGGCAACCTGTGCGAACCAAGAGGTTAAAGGGGCTGTCTCTCCAAGTTGGGAGGTTGATAGTAAAGCAGACGGAAAGTCAAACCGGAGCACCAGGAGAGGGACTATGCGTTGAGTTTTAGAAACCTTTCGTATTCACAGTGTGTCCGTTCTCTAGGTTTCCTGCACATGTTATAGCTGTAGTAATATTCCCTTCAACCTGGAGAGTTCGGACCCATGGAATGGGTGCCATGCATTATTGCTTTAAAGGGTCTGCATTTGCTCACCCAATCTCACCAATCGTCTCAGTCCCAAGTGTCCCTCCTTATGCCACATCCAGCTGTCGTTGTAGATAGGGTCATTCCAGCTTTCATCAGAGACCCTGAAGGAATTGTAAAGAATTTCCCAGTTTTTTTGTTTTGTTTTTGAAATTCCTTTTTATAGTGGGTTTGAGCTGATTCTCGCTGCCATGTTTATGCCAGTCTAGACACACATGATTCCCTCATGGAGACATATCAATACATAGGTTTTAAGATTCTTACTAGTCAGATATTTTCCTCTGCGGGAAATATGGGGTTTTGAGTCCCTTTCGCTGAGGACGGTGTAGGTCTTGTCTATTCCATAGTTGGTTTTTGGAACGGTAACTGTGCTTATATCAAACTCTGGTTTTATTCATCACCCCACCTCTCCTTCCCCCTTAAGCAGGTATAAGAGTGTTTTCTAAATGTGAGACACTGTTCTCTTTCCTAACTCAGTTCAAGTGTAGCCATGTTTACAGGATCTTCATAAGTGATATCTTATGATAAGTTTCTTTTTCTGTGTGACTTATTTCACTTAGAATCATCGTACCTGAATCCACCCATTTTGCTGCTACTGGTCTTATGACATTGATTTCATGGCTGAGGGATATTCCATCGTACGTAAGTACCACAATTTTTTGAACCATGTTTATATTTTCTGGGATACTTAAGGTGTATCCAAGTTGAGGTCCTTGTATGCAGTGCAGCCCTAAATTTTGGGGTGGCTCTGTCTTATTGATTTTCAGTTTTCCCAAGGTATATTCCCTAGGCTGGTAGTGCCCTTGGCTCTGTAGCTCTGTTCTTTACTTGTTTTAGGGAACAGAATGCACTCCTCCAGAGAGGCAGTTGGCAATTTACATCCCGCCCATCAGCATAACAAGGCTCCCTGTTCTCCAGGGCCTGTCTTGCCTTTCTTGTTCTTACACATTTTGTGGATGTCCCTTTTGACCGGTGGGAAGTGATACTTCTTTGTAGTGCAGATTTGCATTGCCCGCTTGCTTGCTTGGCCAAAAAGGGCATATGCGTTTTCTCCTGAATATATTCAGGAGAAAACGCATACGCCCTTTTTGGCCAAGTGCATCATTGTCGAAGTTGTGCCCCTCTTCCTGTGCTTTAAAGGCGATTCCAACGTACCTCTTGAAATCTGTTTCCTGCTATTCTGCCTCGCTTTCAAGTCCGCCTCGTTGCCTTCCCTCAACAGATTTTTGGACGATAGTTGTCCTTTATTACTCGGCCAGTTTGTGAATTGCTGTGCCCCTGAGCTCCATTTTTCAACTCGTTTTTGGTGAGCTGACCGCAAGTCCAAAATTTTGGTTCAGGACCTATACTGGTTCCCGGTGGGTGGCTGAGAATTTGGTTAATTCTTCTTCCTGCCGGGAAATTACAGTGATATGTGCCCGTCCAAATGCCTAACAGCTACTCTCTCATTGGTTCTCCCTCTTCCCTTTCATCCTCTGCCAAATTGGCAACCTGTGCGAACCAAGAGGTTAAAGGGGCTGTCTCTCCAAGTTGGGAGGTTGATAGTAAAGCAGACGGAAAGTCAAACCGGAGCACCAGGAGAGGGACTATGCGTTGAGTTTTAGAAACCTTTCGTATTCACAGTGTGTCCGTTCTCTAGGTTTCCCGCACATGTTATAGCTGTAGTAATATTCCCTTCAACCTGGAGAGTTCGGACCCATGGAATGGGTGCCATGCATTATTGCTTTAAAGGGTCTGCATTTGCTCACCCAATCTCACCAACCGTCTCAGTCCCAAGTGTCCCTCCTTATGCCACAGCCAGCTGTCGTTGTAGATAGGGTCATTCCAGCTTTCATCAGAGACCCTGAAGGAATTGTAAAGAATTTCCCAGTTTTTTTGTTTTGTTTTTGAAATTCCTTTTTATAGTGGGTTTGAGCTGATTCTCGCTGCCATGTTTATGCCAGTCTAGACACACTTGATTCCCTTACGGAGACATATCAATACATAGGTTTTAAGATTCTTACTAGTCAGATATTTTCCTCTGCGGGAAATATGGGGTTTTGAGTCCCTTTCGCTGAGGACGGTGTAGGTCTTGTCTATTCCATAGTTGGTTTTTGGAACGGTACCTGTGCTTATATCAAACTCTGGTTTTATGCATCACCCCACCTCTCCTTCCCCCTTAAGCAGGTATAAGAGTGTTTTCTAAATGTGAGACACTGTCCTCTTTCCTAACTCAGTTCAAGTGTAGCCATGGTTACAGGATCTTCATAAGTGATATCTTATGATAAGTTTCTTTTTCTGTGTGACTTATTTCACTTAGAATCATCGTACCTGAATCCACCCATTTTGCTGCTACTGGTCTTATGACATTGATTTCATGGCTGAGGGATATTCCATCGTACGTAAGTACCACAATTTTTTGAACCATGTTTATATTTTCTGGGATACTTAAGGTGTATCCAAGTTGAGGTCCTTGTATGCAGTGCAGCCCTAAATTTTGGGGTGGCTCTGTCTTATTGACTTTCAGTTTTCCCAAGGTATATTCCCTAGACTGGTAGTGCCCTTGGCTCTGTAGCTCTGTTGTTTACTTGTTTTAGGGAACAGAATGCACTCCTCCAGAGAGGCAGTTGGCAATTTACATCCCGCCCATCAGCATAACAAGGCTCCCTGTTCTCCAGGGCCTGTCTTGCCTTTCTTGTTCTTACACATTTTGTGGATGTCCCTTTTGACCGGTGGGAAGTGATACTTCTTTGTAGTGCAGATTTGCATTGCCCGCTTGCTTGCTTGGCCAAAAAGGGCGTATGCGTTTTCTCCTGAATATATTCAGGAGAAAACGCATACGCCCTTTTTGGCCAAGTGCATCATTGTCGAAGTTGTGCCCCTCTTCCTGTGCTTTAAAGGCGATTCCAACGTACCTCTTGAAATCTGTTTCCTGCTATTCTGCCTCGCTTTCAAGTCCGCCTCGTTGCCTTCCCTCAACAGATTTTTGGACGATAGTTGTCCTTTATTACTCGGCCAGTTTGTGAATTGCTGTGCCCCTGAGCTCCATTTTTCAACTCGTTTTTGGTGAGCTGACCGCAAGTCCAAAATTTTGGTTCAGGACCTATACTGGTTCCCGGTGGGTGGCTGAGAATTTGGTTAATTCTTCTTCCTGCCGGGAAATTACAGTGATATGTGCCTGTCCAAATGCCTAACAGCTACTCTCTCATTGGTTCTCCCTCTTCCCTTTCATCCTCTGCCAAATTGGCAACCTGTGCGAACCAAGAGGTTAAAGGGGCTGTCTCTCCAAGTTGGGAGGTTGATAGTAAAGCAGACGGAAAGTCAAACCGGAGCACCAGGAGAGGGACTATGCGTTGAGTTTTAGAAACCTTTCGTATTCACAGTGTGTCCGTTCTCTAGGTTTCCCGCACATGTTATAGCTGTAGTAATATTCCCTTCAACCTGGAGAGTTCGGACCCATGGAATGGGTGCCATGCATTATTGCTTTAAAGGGTCTGCATTTGCTCACCCAATCTCACCAATCGTCTCAGTCCCAAGTGTCCCTCCTTATGCCACATCCAGCTGTCGTTGTAGATAGGGTCATTCCAGCTTTCATCAGAGACCCTGAAGGAATTGTAAAGAATTTCCCAGTTTTTTTGTTTTGTTTTTGAAATTCCTTTTTATAGTGGGTTTGAGCTGATTCTCGCTGCCATGTTTATGCCAGTCTAGACACACATGATTCCCTTATGGAGACATATCAATACATAGGTTTTAAGATTCTTACTAGTCAGATATTTTCCTCTGCGGGAAATATGGGGTTTTGAGTCCTTTTCGCTGAGGACGGTGTAGGTCTTGTCTATTCCTTAGTTGGTTTTTGGAACGGTACCTGTGCTTATATCAAACTCTGGTTTTATGCATCACCCCACCTCTCCTTCCCCCTTAAGCAGGTATAAGAGTGTTTTCTAAATGTGAGACACTGTTCTCTTTCCTAACTCAGTTCAAGTGTAGCCATGTTTACAGGATCTTCATAAGTGATATCTTATGATAAGTTTCTTTTTCTGTGTGACTTATTTCACTTAGAATCATCGTACCTGAATCCACCCATTTTGCTGCTACTGGTCTTATGACATTGATTTCATGGCTGAGGGATATTCCATCGTACGTAAGTACCACAATTTTTTGAACCATGTTTATATTTTCTGGGATACTTAAGGTGTATCCAAGTTGAGGCCCTTGTATGCAGTGCAGCCCTAAATTTTGGGGTGGCTCTGTCTTATTGATTTTCAGTTTTCCCAAGGTATATTCCCTAGACTGGTAGTGCCCTTGGCTCTGTAGCTCTGTTCTTTACTTGTTTTAGGGAACAGATTTCACTCCTCCAGAGAGGCAGTTGGCAATTTACATCCCGCCCATCAGCATAACAAGGCTCCCTGTTCTCCAGGGCCTGTCTTGCCTTTCTTGTTCTTACACATTTTGTGGATGTCCCTTTTGACCGGTGGGAAGTGATACTTCTTTGTAGTGCAGATTTGCATTGCCTGCTTGCTTGCTTGGCCAAAAAGGGCGTATGCGTTTTCTCCTGAATATATTCAGGAGAAAACGCATACGCCCTTTTTGGCCAAGTGCATCATTGTCGAAGTTGTGCCCCTCTTCCTGTGCTTTAAAGGCGATTCCAACGTACCTCTTGAAATCTGTTTCCTGCTATTCTGCCTCGCTTTCAAGTCCGCCTCGTTGCCTTCCCTCAACAGATTTTTGGACGATAGTTGTCCTTTATTACTCGGCCAGTTTGTGAATTGCTGTGCCCGTGAGCTCCATTTTTCAACTCGTTTTTGGTGAGCTGACCGCAAGTCCAAAATTTTGGTTCAGGACCTATACTGGTTCCCGGTGGGTGGCTGAGAATTTGGTTAATTCTTCTTCCTGCCGGGAAATTACAGTGATATGTGCCCGTCCAAATGCCTAACAGCTACTCTCTCATTGGTTCTCCCTCTTCCCTTTCATCCTCTGCCAAATTGGCAACCTGTGCGAACCAAGAGGTTAAAGGGGCTGTCTCTCCAAGTTGGGAGGTTGATAGTAAAGCAGACGGAAAGTCAAACCGGAGCACCAGGAGAGGGACTATGCGTTGAGTTTTAGAAACCTTTCGTATTCACAGTGTGTCCGTTCTCTAGGTTTCCCGCACATGTTATAGCTGTAGTAATATTCCCTTCAACCTGGAGAGTTCGGACCCATGGAATGGGTGCCATGCATTATTGCTTTAAAGGGTCTGCATTTGCTCACCCAATCTCACCAACCGTCTCAGTCCCAAGTGTCCCTCCTTATGCCACAGCCAGCTGTCGTTGTAGATAGGGTCATTCCAGCTTTCATCAGAGACCCTGAAGGAATTGTAAAGAATTTCCCAGTTTTTTTGTTTTGTTTTTGAAATTCCTTTTTATAGTGGGTTTGAGCTGATTCTCGCTGCCATGTTTATGCCAGTCTAGACACACTTGATTCCCTTACGGAGACATATCAATACATAGGTTTTAAGATTCTTACTAGTCAGATATTTTCCTCTGCGGGAAATATGGGGTTTTGAGTCCCTTTCGCTGAGGACGGTGTAGGTCTTGTCTATTCCATAGTTGGTTTTTGGAACGGTAACTGTGCTTATATCAAACTCTGGTTTTATTCATCACCCCACCTCTCCTTCCCCCTTAAGCAGGTATAAGAGTGTTTTCTAAATGTGAGACACTGTTCTCTTTCCTAACTCATTTCAAGTGTAGCCATGTTTACAGGATCTTCATAAGTGATATCTTATGATAAGTTTCTTTTTCTGTGTGACTTATTTCACTTAGAATCATCGTACCTGAATCCACCCATTTTGCTGCTACTGGTCTTATGACATTGATTTCATGGCTGAGGGATATTCCATCGTACGTAAGTACCACAATTTTTTGAACCATGTTTATATTTTCTGGGATACTTAAGGTGTATCCAAGTTGAGGTCCTTGTATGCAGTGCAGCCCTAAATTTTGGGGTGGCTCTGTCTTATTGATTTTCAGTTTTCCCAAGGTATATTCCCTAGGCTGGTAGTGCCCTTGGCTCTGTAGCTCTGTTCTTTACTTGTTTTAGGGAACAGAATGCACTCCTCCAGAGAGGCAGTTGGCAATTTACATCCCGCCCATCAGCATAACAAGGCTCCCTGTTCTCCAGGGCCTGTCTTGCCTTTCTTGTTCTTACACATTTTGTGGATGTCCCTTTTGACCGGTGGGAAGTGATACTTCTTTGTAGTGCAGATTTGCATTGCCCGCTTGCTTGCTTGGCCAAAAAGGGCATATGCGTTTTCTCCTGAATATATTCAGGAGAAAACGCATACGCCCTTTTTGGCCAAGTGCATCATTGTCGAAGTTGTGCCCCTCTTCCTGTGCTTTAAAGGCGATTCCAACGTACCTCTTGAAATCTGTTTCCTGCTATTCTGCCTCGCTTTCAAGTCCGCCTCGTTGCCTTCCCTCAACAGATTTTTGGACGATAGTTGTCCTTTATTACTCGGCCAGTTTGTGAATTGCTGTGCCCCTGAGCTCCATTTTTCAACTCGTTTTTGGTGAGCTGACCGCAAGTCCAAAATTTTGGTTCAGGACCTATACTGGTTCCCGGTGGGTGGCTGAGAATTTGGTTAATTCTTCTTCCTGCCGGGAAATTACAGTGATATGTGCCCGTCCAAATGCCTAACAGCTACTCTCTCATTGGTTCTCCCTC
The DNA here is from genome assembly GCF_949752795.1 of Hyperoodon ampullatus. Classification (NCBI taxonomy): domain Eukaryota; kingdom Metazoa; phylum Chordata; class Mammalia; order Artiodactyla; family Ziphiidae; genus Hyperoodon; species Hyperoodon ampullatus. Next base: position 244,181 of record NW_027640676.1, on the reverse strand, counting down.
TTCCCTTTCATCCTCTGCCAAATTGGCAACCTGTGCGAACCAAGAGGTTAAAGGGGCTGTCTCTCCAAGTTGGGAGGTTGATAGTAAAGCAGACGGAAAGTCAAACCGGAGCACCAGGAGAGGGACTATGCGTTGAGTTTTAGAAACCTTTCGTATTCACAGTGTGTCCGTTCTCTAGGTTTCCCGCACATGTTATAGCTGTAGTAATATTCCCTTCAACCTGGAGAGTTCGGACCCATGGAATGGGTGCCATGCATTATTGCTTTAAAGGGTCTGCATTTGCTCACCCAATCTCACCAACCGTCTCAGTCCCAAGTGTCCCTCCTTATGCCACATCCAGCTGTCGTTGTAGATAGGGTCATTCCAGCTTTCATCAGAGACCCTGAAGGAATTGTAAAGAATTTCCCAGTTTTTTTGTTTTGTTTTTGAAATTCCTTTTTATAGTGGGTTTGAGCTGATTCTCGCTGCCATGTTTATGCCAGTCTAGACACACTTGATTCCCTTACGGAGACATATCAATACATAGGTTTTAAGATTCTTACTAGTCAGATATTTTCCTCTGCGGGAAATATGGGGTTTTGAGTCCCTTTCGCGGAGGACGGTGTAGGTCTTGTCTATTCCATAGTTGGTTTTTGGAACGGTACCTGTGCTTATATCAAACTCTGGTTTTATGCATCACCCCACCTCTCCTTCCCCCTTAAGCAGGTATAAGAGTGTTTTCTAAATGTGAGACACTGTCCTCTTTCCTAACTCAGTTCAAGTGTAGCCATGGTTACAGGATCTTCATAAGTGATATCTTATGATAAGTTTCTTTTTCTGTGTGACTTATTTCACTTAGAATCATCGTACCTGAATCCACCCATTTTGCTGCTACTGGTCTTATGACATTGATTTCATGGCTGAGGGATATTCCATCGTACGTAAGTACCACAATTTTTTGAACCATGTTTATATTTTCTGGGATACTTAAGGTGTATCCAAGTTCAGGTCCTTGTATGCAGTGCAGCCCTAAATTTTGGGGTGGCTCTGTCTTATTGATTTTCAGTTTTCCCAAGGTATATTCCCTAGGCTGGTAGTGCCCTTGGCTCTGTAGCTCTGTTCTTTACTTGTTTTAGGGAACAGAATGCACTCCTCCAGAGAGGCAGTTGGCAATTTACATCCCGCCCATCAGCATAACAAGGCTCCCTGTTCTCCAGGGCCTGTCTTGCCTTTCTTGTTCTTACACATTTTGTGGATGTCCCTTTTGACCGGTGGGAAGTGATACTTCTTTGTAGTGCAGATTTGCATTGCCCGCTTGCTTGCTTGGCCAAAAAGGGCGTATGCGTTTTCTCCTGAATATATTCAGGAGAAAACGCATACGCCCTTTTTGGCCAAGTGCATCATTGTCGAAGTTGTGCCCCTCTTCCTGTGCTTTAAAGGCGATTCCAACGTACCTCTTGAAATCTGTTTCCTGCTATTCTGCCTCGCTTTCAAGTCCGCCTCGTTGCCTTCCCTCAACAGATTTTTGGACGATAGTTGTCCTTTATTACTCGGCCAGTTTGTGAATTGCTGTGCCCCTGAGCTCCATTTTTCAACTCGTTTTTGGTGAGCTGACCGCAAGTCCAAAATTTTGGTTCAGGACCTATACTGGTTCCCGGTGGGTGGCTGAGAATTTGGTTAATTCTTCTTCCTGCCGGGAAATTACAGTGATATGTGCCCGTCCAAATGCCTAACAGCTACTCTCTCATTGGTTCTCCCTCTTCCCTTTCATCCTCTGCCAAATTGGCAACCTGTGCGAACCAAGAGGTTAAAGGGGCTGTCTCTCCAAGTTGGGAGGTTGATAGTAAAGCAGACGGAAAGTCAAACCGGAGCACCAGGAGAGGGACTATGCGTTGAGTTTTAGAAACCTTTCGTATTCACAGTGTGTCCGTTCTCTAGGTTTCCCGCACATGTTATAGCTGTAGTAATATTCCCTTCAACCTGGAGAGTTCGGACCCATGGAATGGGTGCCATGCATTATTGCTTTAAAGGGTCTGCATTTGCTCACCCAATCTCACCAATCGTCTCAGTCCCAAGTGTCCCTCCTTATGCCACATCCAGCTGTCGTTGTAGATAGGGTCATTCCAGCTTTCATCAGAGACCCTGAAGGAATTGTAAAGAATTTCCCAGTTTTTTTGTTTTGTTTTTGAAATTCCTTTTTATAGTGGGTTTGAGCTGATTCTCGCTGCCATGTTTATGCCAGTCTAGACACACATGATTCCCTTATGGAGACATATCAATACATAGGTTTTAAGATTCTTACTAGTCAGATATTTTCCTCTGCGGGAAATATGGGGTTTTGAGTCCCTTTCGCTGAGGACGGTGTAGGTCTTGTCTATTCCATAGTTGGTTTTTGGAACGGTAACTGTGCTTATATCAAACTCTGGTTTTATTCATCACCCCACCTCTCCTTCCCCCTTAAGCAGGTATAAGAGTGTTTTCTAAATGTGAGACACTGTTCTCTTTCCTAACTCAGTTCAAGTGTAGCCATGTTTACAGGATCTTCATAAGTGATATCTTATGATAAGTTTCTTTTTCTGTGTGACTTATTTCACTTAGAATCATCGTACCTGAATCCACCCATTTTGCTGCTACTGGTCTTATGACATTGATTTCATGGCTGAGGGATATTCCATCGTACGTAAGTACCACAATTTTTTGAACCATGTTTATATTTTCTGGGATACTTAAGGTGTATCCAAGTTGAGGTCCTTGTATGCAGTGCAGCCCTAAATTTTGGGGTGGCTCTGTCTTATTGATTTTCAGTTTTCCCAAGGTATATTCCCTAGGCTGGTAGTGCCCTTGGCTCTGTAGCTCTGTTCTTTACTTGTTTTAGGGAACAGAATGCACTCCTCCAGAGAGGCAGTTGGCAATTTACATCCCGCCCATCAGCATAACAAGGCTCCCTGTTCTCCAGGGCCTGTCTTGCCTTTCTTGTTCTTACACATTTTGTGGATGTCCCTTTTGACCGGTGGGAAGTGATACTTCTTTGTAGTGCAGATTTGCATTGCCCGCTTGCTTGCTTGGCCAAAAAGGGCGTATGCGTTTTCTCCTGAATATATTCAGGAGAAAACGCATACGCCCTTTTTGGCCAAGTGCATCATTGTCGAAGTTGTGCCCCTCTTCCTGTGCTTTAAAGGCGATTCCAACGTACCTCTTGAAATCTGTTTCCTGCTATTCTGCCTCGCTTTCAAGTCCGCCTCGTTGCCTTCCCTCAACAGATTTTTGGACGATAGTTGTCCTTTATTACTCGGCCAGTTTGTGAATTGCTGTGCCCCTGAGCTCCATTTTTCAACTCGTTTTTGGTGAGCTGACCGCAAGTCCAAAATTTTGGTTCAGGACCTATACTGGTTCCCGGTGGGTGGCTGAGAATTTGGTTAATTCTTCTTCCTGCCGGGAAATTACAGTGATATGTGCCCGTCCAAATGCCTAACAGCTACTCTCTCATTGGTTCTCCCTCTTCCCTTTCATCCTCTGCCAAATTGGCAACCTGTGCGAACCAAGAGGTTAAAGGGGCTGTCTCTCCAAGTTGGGAGGTTGATAGTAAAGCAGACGGAAAGTCAAACCGGAGCACCAGGAGAGGGACTATGCGTTGAGTTTTAGAAACCTTTCGTATTCACAGTGTGTCCGTTCTCTAGGTTTCCCGCACATGTTATAGCTGTAGTAATATTCCCTTCAACCTGGAGAGTTCGGACCCATGGAATGGGTGCCATGCATTATTGCTTTAAAGGGTCTGCATTTGCTCACCCAATCTCACCAACCGTCTCAGTCCCAAGTGTCCCTCCTTATGCCACAGCCAGCTGTCGTTGTAGATAGGGTCATTCCAGCTTTCATCAGAGACCCTGAAGGAATTGTAAAGAATTTCCCAGTTTTTTTGTTTTGTTTTTGAAATTCCTTTTTATAGTGGGTTTGAGCTGATTCTCGCTGCCATGTTTATGCCAGTCTAGACACACTTGATTCCCTTACGGAGACATATCAATACATAGGTTTTAAGATTCTTACTAGTCAGATATTTTCCTCTGCGGGAAATATGGGGTTTTGAGTCCCTTTCGCTGAGGACGGTGTAGGTCTTGTCTATTCCATAGTTGGTTTTTGGAACGGTACCTGTGCTTATATCAAACTCTGGTTTTATGCATCACCCCACCTCTCCTTCCCCCTTAAGCAGGTATAAGAGTGTTTTCTAAATGTGAGACACTGTCCTCTTTCCTAACTCAGTTCAAGTGTAGCCATGGTTACAGGATCTTCATAAGTGATATCTTATGATAAGTTTCTTTTTCTGTGTGACTTATTTCACTTAGAATCATCGTACCTGAATCCACCCATTTTGCTGCTACTGGTCTTATGACATTGATTTCATGGCTGAGGGATATTCCATCGTACGTAAGTACCACAATTTTTTGAACCATGTTTATATTTTCTGGGATACTTAAGGTGTATCCAAGTTGAGGTCCTTGTATGCAGTGCAGCCCTAAATTTTGGGGTGGCTCTGTCTTATTGATTTTCAGTTTTCCCAAGGTATATTCCCTAGGCTGGTAGTGCCCTTGGCTCTGTAGCTCTGTTCTTTACTTGTTTTAGGGAACAGAATGCACTCCTCCAGAGAGGCAGTTGGCAATTTACATCCCGCCCATCAGCATAACAAGGCTCCCTGTTCTCCAGGGCCTGTCTTGCCTTTCTTGTTCTTACACATTTTGTGGATGTCCCTTTTGACCGGTGGGAAGTGATACTTCTTTGTAGTGCAGATTTGCATTGCCCGCTTGCTTGCTTGGCCAAAAAGGGCGTATGCGTTTTCTCCTGAATATATTCAGGAGAAAACGCATACGCCCTTTTTGGCCAAGTGCATCATTGTCGAAATTGTGCCCCTCTTCCTGTGCTTTAAAGGCGATTCCAACGTACCTCTTGAAATCTGTTTCCTGCTATTCTGCCTCGCTTTCAAGTCCGCCTCGTTGCCTTCCCTCAACAGATTTTTGGACGATAGTTGTCCTTTATTACTCGGCCAGTTTGTGAATTGCTGTGCCCCTGAGCTCCATTTTTCAACTCGTTTTTGGTGAGCTGACCGCAAGTCCAAAATTTTGGTTCAGGACCTATACTGGTTCCCGGTGGGTGGCTGAGAATTTGGTTAATTCTTCTTCCTGCCGGGAAATTACAGTGATATGTGCCCGTCCAAATGCCTAACAGCTACTCTCTCATTGGTTCTCCCTCTTCCCTTTCATCCTCTGCCAAATTGGCAACCTGTGCGAACCAAGAGGTTAAAGGGGCTGTCTCTCCAAGTTGGGAGGTTGATAGTAAAGCAGACGGAAAGTCAAACCGGAGCACCAGGAGAGGGACTATTCGTTGAGTTTTAGAAACCTTTCGTATTCACAGTGTGTCCGTTCTCTAGGTTTCCCGCACATGTTATAGCTGTAGTAATATTCCCTTCAACCTGGAGAGTTCGGACCCATGGAATGGGTGCCATGCATTATTGCTTTAAAGGGTCTGCATTTGCTCACCCAATCTCACCAACCGTCTCAGTCCCAAGTGTCCCTCCTTATGCCACAGCCAGCTGTCGTTGTAGATAGGGTCATTCCAGCTTTCATCAGAGACCCTGAAGGAATTGTAAAGAATTTCCCAGTTTTTTTGTTTTGTTTTTGAAATTCCTTTTTATAGTGGGTTTGAGCTGATTCTCGCTGCCATGTTTATGCCAGTCTAGACACACTTGATTCCCTTACGGAGACATATCAATACATAGGTTTTAAGATTCTTACTAGTCAGATATTTTCCTCTGCGGGAAATATGGGGTTTTGAGTCCCTTTCGCTGAGGACGGTGTAGGTCTTGTCTATTCCATAGTTGGTTTTTGGAACGGTACCTGTGCTTATATCAAACTCTGGTTTTATGCATCACCCCACCTCTCCTTCCCCCTTAAGCAGGTATAAGAGTGTTTTCTAAATGTGAGACTCTGTCCTCTTTCCTAACTCAGTTCAAGTGTAGCCATGTTTACAGGATCTTCATAAGTGATATCTTATGATAAGTTTCTTTTTCTGTGTGACTTATTTCACTTAGAATCATCGTACCTGAATCCACCCATTTTGCTGCTACTGGTCTTATGACATTGATTTCATGGCTGAGGGATATTCCATCGTACGTAAGTACCACAATTTTTTGAACCATGTTTATATTTTCTGGGATACTTAAGGTGTATCCAAGTTGAGGTCCTTGTATGCAGTGCAGCCCTAAATTTTGGGGTGGCTCTGTCTTATTGATTTTCAGTTTTCCCAAGGTATATTCCCTAGGCTGGTAGTGCCCTTGGCTCTGTAGCTCTGTTCTTTACTTGTTTTAGGGAACAGAATGCACTCCTCCAGAGAGGCAGTTGTCAATTTACATCCCGCCCATCAGCATAACAAGGCTCCCTGTTCTCCAGGGCCTGTCTTGCCTTTCTTGTTCTTACACATTTTGTGGATGTCCCTTTTGACCGGTGGGAAGTGATACTTCTTTGTAGTGCAGATTTGCATTGCCCGCTTGCTTGCTTGGCCAAAAAGGGCGTATGCGTTTTCTCCTGAATATATTCAGGAGAAAACGCATACGCCCTTTTTGGCCAAGTGCATCATTGTCGAAGTTGTGCCCCTCTTCCTGTGCTTTAAAGGCGATTCCAATGTACCCCTTGAAATCTGTTTCCTGCTATTCTGCCTCGCTTTCAAGTCCGCCTCGTTGCCTTCCCTCAACAGATTTTTGGACGATAGTTGTCCTTTATTACTCGGCCAGTTTGTGAAATGCTGTGCCCCTGAGCTCCATTTTTCAACTCGCTTTTGGTGAGCTGACCGCAAGTCCAAAATTTTTGTTCAGGACCTATACTGGTTCCCGGTGGGTGGCTGAGAATTTGGTTAATTCTTCTTCCTGCCGGGAAATTACAGTGATATGTGCCCGTCCAAATGCCTAACAGCTACTCTCTCATTGGTTCTCCCTCTTCCCTTTCATCCTCTGCCAAATTGGCAACCTGTGCGAACCAAGAGGTTAAAGGGGCTGTCTCTCCAAGTTGGGAGGTTGATAGTAAAGCAGACGGAAAGTCAAACCGGAGCACCAGGGGAGGGACTATGCATTGAGTTTTAGAAACCTTTCGTATTCACAGTGTGTCCGTTCTCTAGGTTTCCCGCACATGTTATAGCTGTAGTAATATTCCCTTCAACCTGGAGAGTTCGGACCCATGGAATGGGTGCCATGCATTATTGCTTTAAAGGGTCTGCATTTGCTCACCCAATCTCACCAATCGTCTCAGTCCCAAGTGTCCCTCCTTATGCCACATCCAGCTGTCGTTGTAGATAGGGTCATTCCAGCCTTCATCAGAGACCCTGAAGGAATTGTAAAGAATTTCCCAGTTTTTTTGTTTTGTTTTTGAAATTCCTTTTTATAGTGGGTTTGAGCTGATTCTCGCTGCCATGTTTATGCCAGTCTAGACACACTTGATTCCCTTATGGAGACATATCAATACATAGGTTTTAAGATTCTTACTAGTCAGATATTTTCCTCTGCGGGAAATATGGGGTTTTGAGTCCCTTTCGCTGAGGACGGTGTAGGTCTTGTCTATTCCATACTTGGTTTTTGGAACGGTACCTGTGCTTATATCAAACTCTGGTTTTATGCATCACCCCACCTCTCCTTCCCCCTTAAGCAGGTATAAGAGTGTTTTCTAAATGTGAGACACTGTTCTCTTTCCTAACTCAGTTCAAGTGTAGCCATGTTTACAGGATCTTCATAAGTGATATCTTATGATAAGTTTCTTTTTCTGTGTGACTTATTTCACTTAGAATCATCGTACCTGAATCCACCCATTTTGCTGCTACTGGTCTTATGACATTGATTTCATGGCTGAGGGATATTCCATCGTACGTAAGTACCACAATTTTTTGAACCATGTTTATATTTTCTGGGATACTTAAGGTGTATCCAAGTTGAGGTCCTTGTATGCAGTGCAGCCCTAAATTTTGGGGTGGCTCTGTCTTATTGATTTTCAGTTTTCCCAAGGTATATTCCCTAGGCTGGTAGTGCCCTTGGCTCTGTAGCTCTGTTCTTTACTTGTTTTAGGGAACAGAATGCACTCCTCCAGAGAGGCAGTTGGCAATTTACATCCCGCCCATCAGCATAACAAGGCTCCCTGTTCTCCAGGGCCTGTCTTGCCTTTCTTGTTCTTACACATTTTGTGGATGTCCCTTTTGACCGGTGGGAAGTGATACTTGTTTGTAGTGCAGATTTGCATTGCCCGCTTGCTTGCTTGGCCAAAAAGGGCGTATGCGTTTTCTCCTGAATATATTCAGGAGAAAACGCATACGCCCTTTTTGGCCAAGTGCATCATTGTCGAAGTTGTGCCCCTCTTCCTGTGCTTTAAAGGCGATTCCAACGTACCTCTTGAAATCTGTTTCCTGCTATTCTGCCTCGCTTTCAAGTCCGCCTCGTTGCCTTCCCTCAACAGATTTTTGGACGATAGTTGTCCTTTATTACTCGGCCAGTTTGTGAATTGCTGTGCCCCTGAGCTCCATTTTTCAACTCGTTTTTGGTGAGCTGACCGCAAGTCCAAAATTTTGGTTCAGGACCTATACTGGTTCCCGGTGGGTGGCTGAGAATTTGGTTAATTCTTCTTCCTGCCGGGAAATTACAGTGATATGTGCCCGTCCAAATGCCTAACAGCTACTCTCTCATTGGTTCTCCCTCTTCCCTTTCATCCTCTGCCAAATTGGCAACCTGTGCGAACCAAGAGGTTAAAGGGGCTGTCTCTCCAAGTTGGGAGGTTGATAGTAAAGCAGACGGAAAGTCAAACCGGAGCACCAGGAGAGGGACTATGCGTTGAGTTTTAGAAACCTTTCGTATTCACAGTGTGTCCGTTCTCTAGGTTTCCCGCACATGTTATAGCTGTAGTAATATTCCCTTCAACCTGGAGAGTTCGGACCCATGGAATGGGTGCCATGCATTATTGCTTTAAAGGGTCTGCATTTGCTCACCCAATCTCACCAATCGTCTCAGTCCCAAGTGTCCCTCCTTATGCCACATCCAGCTGTCGTTGTAGATAGGGTCATTCCAGCTTTCATCAGAGACCCTGAAGGAATTGTAAAGAATTTCCCAGTTTTTTTGTTTTGTTTTTGAAATTCCTTTTTATAGTGGGTTTGAGCTGATTCTCGCTGCCATGTTTATGCCAGTCTAGACACACATGATTCCCTTATGGAGACATATCAATACATAGGTTTTAAGATTCTTACTAGTCAGATATTTTCCTCTGCGGGAAATATGGGGTTTTGAGTCCCTTTCGCTGAGGACGGTGTAGGTCTTGTCTATTCCATAGTTGGTTTTTGGAACGGTAACTGTGCTTATATCAAACTCTGGTTTTATTCATCACCCCACCTCTCCTTCCCCCTTAAGCAGGTATAAGAGTGTTTTCTAAATGTGAGACACTGTTCTCTTTCCTAACTCAGTTCAAGTGTAGCCATGTTTACAGGATCTTCATAAGTGATATCTTATGATAAGTTTCTTTTTCTGTGTGACTTATTTCACTTAGAATCATCGTACCTGAATCCACCCATTTTGCTGCTACTGGTCTTATGACATTGATTTCATGGCTGAGGGATATTCCATCGTACGTAAGTACCACAATTTTTTGAACCATGTTTATATTTTCTGGGATACTTAAGGTGTATCCAAGTTGAGGTCCTTGTATGCAGTGCAGCCCTAAATTTTGGGGTGGCTCTGTCTTATTGATTTTCAGTTTTCCCAAGGTATATTCCCTAGGCTGGTAGTGCCCTTGGCTCTGTAGCTCTGTTCTTTACTTGTTTTAGGGAACAGAATGCACTCCTCCAGAGAGGCAGTTGGCAATTTACATCCCGCCCATCAGCATAACAAGGCTCCCTGTTCTCCAGGGCCTGTCTTGCCTTTCTTGTTCTTACACATTTTGTGGATGTCCCTTTTGACCGGTGGGAAGTGATACTTCTTTGTAGTGCAGATTTGCATTGCCCGCTTGCTTGCTTGGCCAAAAAGGGCGTATGCGTTTTCTCCTGAATATATTCAGGAGAAAACGCATACGCCCTTTTTGGCCAAGTGCATCATTGTCGAAGTTGTGCCCCTCTTCCTGTGCTTTAAAGGCGATTCCAACGTACCTCTTGAAATCTGTTTCCTGCTATTCTGCCTCGCTTTCAAGTCCGCCTCGTTGCCTTCCCTCAACAGATTTTTGGACGATAGTTGTCCTTTATTACTCGGCCAGTTTGTGAATTGCTGTGCCCCTGAGCTCCATTTTTCAACTCGTTTTTGGTGAGCTGACCGCAAGTCCAAAATTTTGGTTCAGGACCTATACTGGTTCCCGGTGGGTGGCTGAGAATTTGGTTAATTCTTCTTCCTGCCGGGAAATTACAGTGATATGTGCCCGTCCAAATGCCTAACAGCTACTCTCTCATTGGTTCTCCCTCTTCCCTTTCATCCTCTGCCAAATTGGCAACCTGTGCGAACCAAGAGGTTAAAGGGGCTGTCTCTCCAAGTTGGGAGGTTGATAGTAAAGCAGACGGAAAGTCAAACCGGAGCACCAGGAGAGGGACTATGCGTTGAGTTTTAGAAACCTTTCGTATTCACAGTGTGTCCGTTCTCTAGGTTTCCCGCACATGTTATAGCTGTAGTAATATTCCCTTCAACCTGGAGAGTTCGGACCCATGGAATGGGTGCCATGCATTATTGCTTTAAAGGGTCTGCATTTGCTCACCCAATCTCACCAACCGTCTCAGTCCCAAGTGTCCCTCCTTATGCCACAGCCAGCTGTCGTTGTAGATAGGGTCATTCCAGCTTTCATCAGAGACCCTGAAGGAATTGTAAAGAATTTCCCAGTTTTTTTGTTTTGTTTTTGAAATTCCTTTTTATAGTGGGTTTGAGCTGATTCTCGCTGCCATGTTTATGCCAGTCTAGACACACTTGATTCCCTTACGGTGACATATCAATACATAGGTTTTAAGATTCTTACTAGTCAGATATTTTCCTCTGCGGGAAATATGGGGTTTTGAGTCCCTTTCGCTGAGGACGGTGTAGGTCTTGTCTATTCCATAGTTGGTTTTTGGAACGGTACCTGTGCTTATATCAAACTCTGGTTTTATGCATCACCCCACCTCTCCTTCCCCCTTAAGCAGGTATAAGAGTGTTTTCTAAATGTGAGACACTGTCCTCTTTCCTAACTCAGTTCAAGTGTAGCCATGGTTACAGGATCTTCATAAGTGATATCTTATGATAAGTTTCTTTTTCTGTGTGACTTATTTCACTTAGAATCATCGTACCTGAATCCACCCATTTTGCTGCTACTGGTCTTATGACATTGATTTCATGGCTGAGGGATATTCCATCGTACGTAAGTACCACAATTTTTTGAACCATGTTTATATTTTCTGGGATACTTAAGGTGTATCCAAGTTGAGGTCCTTGTATGCAGTGCAGCCCTAAATTTTGGGGTGGCTCTGTCTTATTGATTTTCAGTTTTCCCAAGGTATATTCCCTAGGCTGGTAGTGCCCTTGGCTCTGTAGCTCTGTTCTTTACTTGTTTTAGGGAACAGAATGCACTCCTCCAGAGAGGCAGTTGGCAATTTACATCCCGCCCATCAGCATAACAAGGCTCCCTGTTCTCCAGGGCCTGTCTTGCCTTTCTTGTTCTTACACATTTTGTGGATGTCCCTTTTGACCGGTGGGAAGTGATACTTCTTTGTAGTGCAGATTTGCATTGCCCGCTTGCTTGCTTGGCCAAAAAGGGCGTATGCGTTTTCTCCTGAATATATTCAGGAGAAAACGCATACGCCCTTTTTGGCCAAGTGCATCATTGTCGAAATTGTGCCCCTCTTCCTGTGCTTTAAAGGCGATTCCAACGTACCTCTTGAAATCTGTTTCCTGCTATTCTGCCTCGCTTTCAAGTCCGCCTCGTTGCCTTCCCTCAACAGATTTTTGGACGATAGTTGTCCTTTATTACTCGGCCAGTTTGTGAATTGCTGTGCCCCTGAGCTCCATTTTTCAACTCGTTTTTGGTGAGCTGACCGCAAGTCCAAAATTTTGGTTCAGGACCTATACTGGTTCCCGGTGGGTGGCTGAGAATTTGGTTAATTCTTCTTCCTGCCGGGAAATTACAGTGATATGTGCCCGTCCAAATGCCTAACAGCTACTCTCTCATTGGTTCTCCCTCTTCCCTTTCATCCTCTGCCAAATTGGCAACCTGTGCGAACCAAGAGGTTAAAGGGGCTGTCTCTCCAAGTTGGGAGGTTGATAGTAAAGCAGACGGAAAGTCAAACCGGAGCACCAGGAGAGGGACTATTCGTTGAGTTTTAGAAACCTTTCGTATTCACAGTGTGTCCGTTCTCTAGGTTTCCCGCACATGTTATAGCTGTAGTAATATTCCCTTCAACCTGGAGAGTTCGGACCCATGGAATGGGTGCCATGCATTATTGCTTTAAAGGGTCTGCATTTGCTCACCCAATCTCACCAACCGTCTCAGTCCCAAGTGTCCCTCCTTATGCCACAGCCAGCTGTCGTTGTAGATAGGGTCATTCCAGCTTTCATCAGAGACCCTGAAGGAATTGTAAAGAATTTCCCAGTTTTTTTGTTTTGTTTTTGAAATTCCTTTTTATAGTGGGTTTGAGCTGATTCTCGCTGCCATGTTTATGCCAGTCTAGACACACTTGATTCCCTTACGGAGACATATCAATACATAGGTTTTAAGATTCTTACTAGTCAGATATTTTCCTCTGCGGGAAATATGGGGTTTTGAGTCCCTTTCGCTGAGGACGGTGTAGGTCTTGTCTATTCCATAGTTGGTTTTTGGAACGGTACCTGTGCTTATATCAAACTCTGGTTTTATGCATCACCCCACCTCTCCTTCCCCCTTAAGCAGGTATAAGAGTGTTTTCTAAATGTGAGACTCTGTCCTCTTTCCTAACTCAGTTCAAGTGTAGCCATGTTTACAGGATCTTCATAAGTGATATCTTATGATAAGTTTCTTTTTCTGTGTGACTTATTTCACTTAGAATCATCGTACCTGAATCCACCCATTTTGCTGCTACTGGTCTTATGACATTGATTTCATGGCTGAGGGATATTCCATCGTACGTAAGTACCACAATTTTTTGAACCATGTTTATATTTTCTGGGATACTTAAGGTGTATCCAAGTTGAGGTCCTTGTATGCAGTGCAGCCCTAAATTTTGGGGTGGCTCTGTCTTATTGATTTTCAGTTTTCCCAAGGTATATTCCCTAGGCTGGTAGTGCCCTTGGCTCTGTAGCTCTGTTCTTTACTTGTTTTAGGGAACAGAATGCACTCCTCCAGAGAGGCAGTTGTCAATTTACATCCCGCCCATCAGCATAACAAGGCTCCCTGTTCTCCAGGGCCTGTCTTGCCTTTCTTGTTCTTACACATTTTGTGGATGTCCCTTTTGACCGGTGGGAAGTGATACTTCTTTGTAGTGCAGATTTGCATTGCCCGCTTGCTTGCTTGGCCAAAAAGGGCGTATGCGTTTTCTCCTGAATATATTCAGGAGAAAACGCATACGCCCTTTTTGGCCAAGTGCATCATTGTCGAAGTTGTGCCCCTCTTCCTGTGCTTTAAAGGCGATTCCAATGTACCCCTTGAAATCTGTTTCCTGCTATTCTGCCTCGCTTTCAAGTCCGCCTCGTTGCCTTCCCTCAACAGATTTTTGGACGATAGTTGTCCTTTATTACTCGGCCAGTTTGTGAAATGCTGTGCCCCTGAGCTCCATTTTTCAACTCGCTTTTGGTGAGCTGACCGCAAGTCCAAAATTTTTGTTCAGGACCTATACTGGTTCCCGGTGGGTGGCTGAGAATTTGGTTAATTCTTCTTCCTGCCGGGAAATTACAGTGATATGTGCCCGTCCAAATGCCTAACAGCTACTCTCTCATTGGTTCTCCCTCTTCCCTTTCATCCTCTGCCAAATTGGCAACCTGTGCGAACCAAGAGGTTAAAGGGGCTGTCTCTCCAAGTTGGGAGGTTGATAGTAAAGCAGACGGAAAGTCAAACCGGAGCACCAGGGGAGGGACTATGCATTGAGTTTTAGAAACCTTTCGTATTCACAGTGTGTCCGTTCTCTAGGTTTCCCGCACATGTTATAGCTGTAGTAATATTCCCTTCAACCTGGAGAGTTCGGACCCATGGAATGGGTGCCATGCATTATTGCTTTAAAGGGTCTGCATTTGCTCACCCAATCTCACCAATCGTCTCAGTCCCAAGTGTCCCTCCTTATGCCACATCCAGCTGTCGTTGTAGATAGGGTCATTCCAGCCTTCATCAGAGACCCTGAAGGAATTGTAAAGAATTTCCCAGTTTTTTTGTTTTGTTTTTGAAATTCCTTTTTATAGTGGGTTTGAGCTGATTCTCGCTGCCATGTTTATGCCAGTCTAGACACACTTGATTCCCTTATGGAGACATATCAATACATAGGTTTTAAGATTCTTACTAGTCAGATATTTTCCTCTGCGGGAAATATGGGGTTTTGAGTCCCTTTCGCTGAGGACGGTGTAGGTCTTGTCTATTCCATAGTTGGTTTTTGGAACGGTACCTGTGCTTATATCAAACTCTGGTTTTATGCATCACCCCACCTCTCCTTCCCCCTTAAGCAGGTATAAGAGTGTTTTCTAAATGTGAGACACTGTTCTCTTTCCTAACTCAGTTCAAGTGTAGCCATGTTTACAGGATCTTCATAAGTGATATCTTATGATAAGTTTCTTTTTCTGTGTGACTTATTTCACTTAGAATCATCGTACCTGAATCCACCCATTTTGCTGCTACTGGTCTTATGACATTGATTTCATGGCTGAGGGATATTCCATCGTACGTAAGTACCACAATTTTTTGAACCATGTTTATATTTTCTGGGATACTTAAGGTGTATCCAAGTTGAGGTCCTTGTATGCAGTGCAGCCCTAAATTTTGGGGTGGCTCTGTCTTATTGATTTTCAGTTTTCCCAAGGTATATTCCCTAGGCTGGTAGTGCCCTTGGCTCTGTAGCTCTGTTCTTTACTTGTTTTAGGGAACAGAATGCACTCCTCCAGAGAGGCAGTTGGCAATTTACATCCCGCCCATCAGCATAACAAGGCTCCCTGTTCTCCAGGGCCTGTCTTGCCTTTCTTGTTCTTACACATTTTGTGGATGTCCCTTTTGACCGGTGGGAAGTGATACTTGTTTGTAGTGCAGATTTGCATTGCCCGCTTGCTTGCTTGGCCAAAAAGGGCGTATGCGTTTTCTCCTGAATATATTCAGGAGAAAACGCATACGCCCTTTTTGGCCAAGTGCATCATTGTCGAAGTTGTGCCCCTCTTCCTGTGCTTTAAAGGCGATTCCAACGTACCTCTTGAAATCTGTTTCCTGCTATTCTGCCTCGCTTTCAAGTCCGCCTCGTTGCCTTCCCTCAACAGATTTTTGGACGATAGTTGTCCTTTATTACTCGGCCAGTTTGTGAATTGCTGTGCCCCTGAGCTCCATTTTTCAACTCGTTTTTGGTGAGCTGACCGCAAGTCCAAAATTTTGGTTCAGGACCTATACTGGTTCCCGGTGGGTGGCTGAGAATTTGGTTAATTCTTCTTCCTGCCGGGAAATTACAGTGATATGTGCCCGTCCAAATGCCTAACAGCTACTCTCTCATTGGTTCTCCCTCTTCCCTTTCATCCTCTGCCAAATTGGCAACCTGTGCGAACCAAGAGGTTAAAGGGGCTGTCTCTCCAAGTTGGGAGGTTGATAGTAAAGCAGACGGAAAGTCAAACCGGAGCACCAGGAGAGGGACTATGCGTTGAGTTTTAGAAACCTTTCGTATTCACAGTGTGTCCGTTCTCTAGGTTTCCCGCACATGTTATAGCTGTAGTAATATTCCCTCCAACCTGGAGAGTTTGGACCCATGGAATGGGTGCCATGCATTATTGCTTTAAAGGGTCTGCATTTGCTCACCCAATCTCACCAACCGTCTCAGTCCCAAGTGTCCCTCCTTATGCCACATCCAGCTGTCGTTGTAGATAGGGTCATTCCAGCTTTCATCAGAGACCCTGAAGGAATTGTAAAGAATTTCCCAGTTTTTTTGTTTTGTTTTTGAAATTCCTTTTTATAGTGGGTTTGAGCTGATTCTCGCTGCCATGTTTATGCCAGTCTAGACACACTTGATTCCCTTACGGAGACATATCAATACATAGGTTTTAAGATTCTTACTAGTCAGATATTTTCCTCTGCGGGAAATATGGGGTTTTGAGTCCCTTTCGCTGAGGACGGTGTAGGTCTTGTCTATTCCATAGTTGGTTTTTGGAACGGTACCTGTGCTTATATCAAACTCTGGTTTTATGCATCACCCCACCTCTCCTTCCCCCTTAAGCAGGTATAAGAGTGTTTTCTAAATGTGAGACACTGTTCTCTTTCCTAACTCAGTTCAAGTGTAGCCATGTTTACAGGATCTTCATAAGTGATATCTTATGATAAGTTTCTTTTTCTGTGTGACTTATTTCACTTAGAATCATCGTACCTGAATCCACCCATTTTGCTGCTACTGGTCTTATGACATTGATTTCATGGCTGAGGGATATTCCATCGTACGTAATTACCACAATTTTTTGAACCATGTTTATATTTTCTGGGATACTTAAGGTGTATCCAAGTTGAGGTCCTTGTATGCAGTGCAGCCCTAAATTTTGGGGTGGCTCTGTCTTATTGATTTTCAGTTTTCCCAAGGTATATTCCCTAGGCTGGTAGTGCCCTTGGCTCTGTAGCTCTGTTCTTTACTTGTTTTAGGGAACAGAATGCACTCCTCCAGAGAGGCAGTTGGCAATTTACATCCCGCCCATCAGCATAACAAGGCTCCCTGTTCTCCAGGGCCTGTCTTGCCTTTCTTGTTCTTACACATTTTGTGGATGTCCCTTTTGACCGGTGGGAAGTGATACTTCTTTGTAGTGCAGATTTGCATTGCCCGCTTGCTTGCTTGGCCAAAAAGGGCGTATGCGTTTTCTCCTGAATATATTCAGGAGAAAACACATACGCCCTTTTTGGCCAAGTGCATCATTGTCGAAGTTGTGCCCCTCTTCCTGTGCTTTAAAGGCGATTCCAACGTACCTCTTGAAATCTGTTTCCTGCTATTCTGCCTCGCTTTCAAGTCCGCCTCGTTGCCTTCCCTCAACAGATTTTTGGACGATAGTTGTCCTTTATTACTTGGCCAGTTTGTGAATTGCTGTGCCCCTGAGCTCCATTTTTCAACTCGTTTTTGGTGAGCTGACCGCAAGTCCAAAATTTTGGTTCAGGACCTATACTGGTTCCCGGTGGGTGTCTGAGAATTTGGTTAATTCTTCTTCCTGCCGGGAAATTACAGTGATATGTGCCCGTCCAAATGCCTAACAGCTACTCTCTCATTGGTTCTCCCTCTTCCCTTTCATCCTCTGCCAAATTGGCAACCTGTGCGAACCAAGAGGTTAAAGGGGCTGTCTCTCCAAGTTGGGAGGTTGATAGTAAAGCAGACGGAAAGTCAAACCGGAGCACCAGGAGAGGGACTATGCGTTGAGTTTTAGAAACCTTTCGTATTCACAGTGTGTCCGTTCTCTAGGTTTCCCGCACATGTTATAGCTGTAGTAATATTCCCTCCAACCTGGAGAGTTCGGACCCATGGAATGGGTGCCATGCATTATTGCTTTAAAGGGTCTGCATTTGCTCACCCAATCTCACCAACCGTCTCAGTCCCAAGTGTCCCTCCTTATGCCACATCCAGCTGTCGTTGTAGATAGGGTCATTCCAGCTTTCATCAGAGACCCTGAAGGAATTGTAAAGAATTTCCCAGTTTTTTTGTTTTGTTTTTGAAATTCCTTTTTATAGTGGGTTTGAGCTGATTCTCGCTGCCATGTTTATGCCAGTCTAGACACAGTTGATTCCCTTATGGAGACATATCAATACATAGGTTTTAAGATTCTTACTAGTCAGATATTTTCCTCTGCGGGAAATATGGGGTTTTGAGTCCCTTTCGCTGAGGACGGTGTAGGTCTTGTCTATTCCATAGTTGGTTTTTGGAACGGTACCTGTGCTTATATCAAACTCTGGTTTTATGCATCACCCCACCTCTCCTTCCCCCTTAAGCAGGTATAAGAGTGTTTTCTAAATGTGAGACACTGTCCTCTTTCCTAACTCAGTTCAAGTGTAGCCATGTTTACAGGATCTTCATAAGTGATATCTTATGATAAGTTTCTTTTTCTGTGTGACTTATTTCACTTAGAATCATCGTACCTGAATCCACCCATTTTGCTGCTACTGGTCTTATGACATTGATTTCATGGCTGAGGGATATTCCATCGTACGTAAGTACCACAATTTTTTGAACCATGTTTATATTTTCTGGGATACTTAAGGTGTATCCAAGTTGAGGTCCTTGTATGCAGTGCAGCCCTAAATTTTGGGGTGGCTCTGTCTTATTGATTTTCAGTTTTCCCAAGGTATATTCCCTAGACTGGTAGTGCCCTTGGCTCTGTAGCTCTGTTGTTTACTTGTTTTAGGGAACAGAATGCACTCCTCCAGAGAGGCAGTTGTCAATTTACATCCCGCCCATCAGCATAACAAGGCTCCCTGTTCTCCAGGGCCTGTCTTGCCTTTCTTGTTCT
Organism: Hyperoodon ampullatus; assembly: GCF_949752795.1. NCBI lineage: Eukaryota > Metazoa > Chordata > Mammalia > Artiodactyla > Ziphiidae > Hyperoodon > Hyperoodon ampullatus. The sequence continues at coordinate 225,571 of NW_027640676.1, read as the reverse complement.
TACACATTTTGTGGATGTCCCTTTTGACCGGTGGGAAGTGATACTTCTTTGTAGTGCAGATTTGCATTGCCCGCTTGCTTGCTTGGCCAAAAAGGGCGTATGTGTTTTCTCCTGAATATATTCAGGAGAAAACGCATACGCCCTTTTTGGCCAAGTGCATCATTGTCGAAGTTGTGCCCCTCTTCCTGTGCTTTAAAGGCGATTCCAACGTACCTCTTGAAATCTGTTTCCTGCTATTCTGCCTCGCTTTCAAGTCCGCCTCGTTGCCTTCCCTCAACAGATTTTTGGACGATAGTTGTCCTTTATTACTCGGCCAGTTTGTGAATTGCTGTGCCCCTGAGCTCCATTTTTCAACTCGTTTTTGGTGAGCTGACCGCAAGTCCAAAATTTTGGTTCAGGACCTATACTGGTTCCCGGTGGGTGGCTGAGAATTTGGTTAATTCTTCTTCCTGCCGGGAAATTACAGTGATATGTGCCCGTCCAAATGCCTAACAGCTACTCTCTCATTGGTTCTCCCTCTTCCCTTTCATCCTCTGCCAAATTGGCAACCTGTGCGAACCAAGAGGTTAAAGGGGCTGTCTCTCCAAGTTGGGAGGTTGATAGTAAAGCAGACGGAAAGTCAAACCGGAGCACCAGGAGAGGGACTATGCGTTGAGTTTTAGAAACCTTTCGTATTCACAGTGTGTCCGTTCTCTAGGTTTCCCGCACATGTTATAGCTGTAGTAATATTCCCTCCAACCTGGAGAGTTCGGACCCATGGAATGGGTGCCATGCATTATTGCTTTAAAGGGTCTGCATTTGCTCACCCAATCTCACCAACCGTCTCAGTCCCAAGTGTCCCTCCTTATGCCACATCCAGCTGTCGTTGTAGATAGGGTCATTCCAGCTTTCATCAGAGACCCTGAAGGAATTGTAAAGAATTTCCCAGTTTTTTTGTTTTGTTTTTGAAATTCCTTTTTATAGTGGGTTTGAGCTGATTCTCGCTGCCATGTTTATGCCAGTCTAGACACACTTGATTCCCTTACGGAGACATATCAATACATAGGTTTTAAGATTCTTACTAGTCAGATATTTTCCTCTGCGGGAAATATGGGGTTTTGAGTCCCTTTCGCTGAGGACGGTGTAGGTCTTGTCTATTCCATAGTTGGTTTTTGGAACGGTACCTGTGCTTATATCAAACTCTGGTTTTATGCATCACCCCACCTCTCCTTCCCCCTTAAGCAGGTATAAGAGTGTTTTCTAAATGTGAGACACTGTTCTCTTTCCTAACTCAGTTCAAGTGTAGCCATGTTTACAGGATCTTCATAAGTGATATCTTATGATAAGTTTCTTTTTCTGTGTGACTTATTTCACTTAGAATCATCGTACCTGAATCCACCCATTTTGCTGCTACTGGTCTTATGACATTGATTTCATGGCTGAGGGATATTCCATCGTACGTAAGTACCACAATTTTTTGAACCATGTTTATATTTTCTGGGATACTTAAGGTGTATCCAAGTTGAGGTCCTTGTATGCAGTGCAGCCCTAAATTTTGGGGTGGCTCTGTCTTATTGATTTTCAGTTTTCCCAAGGTATATTCCCTAGGCTGGTAGTGCCCTTGGCTCTGTAGCTCTGTTCTTTACTTGTTTTAGGGAACAGAATGCACTCCTCCAGAGAGGCAGTTGGCAATTTACATCCCGCCCATCAGCATAACAAGGATCCCTGTTCTCCAGGGCCTGTCTTGCCTTTCTTGTTCTTACACATTTTGTGGATGTCCCTTTTGACCGGTGGGAAGTGATACTTCTTTGTAGTGCAGATTTGCATTGCCCGCTTGCTTGCTTGGCCAAAAAGGGCGTATGCGTTTTCTCCTGAATATATTCAGGAGAAAACGCATACGCCCTTTTTGGCCAAGTGCATCATTGTCGAAGTTGTGCCCCTCTTCCTGTGCTTTAAAGGCGATTCCAACGTACCTCTTGAAATCTGTTTCCTGCTATTCTGCCTCGCTTTCAAGTCCGCCTCGTTGCCTTCCCTCAACAGATTTTTGGACGATAGTTGTCCTTTATTACTCGGCCAGTTTGTGAATTGCTGTGCCCCTGAGCTCCATTTTTCAACTCGTTTTTGGTGAGCTGACCGCAAGTCCAAAATTTTGGTTCAGGACCTATACTGGTTCCCGGTGGGTGGCTGAGAATTTGGTTAATTCTTCTTCCTGCCGGGAAATTACAGTGATATGTGCCCGTCCAAATGCCTAACAGCTACTCTCTCATTGGTTCTCCCTCTTCCCTTTCATCCTCTGCCAAATTGGCAACCTGTGCGAACCAAGAGGTTAAAGGGGCTGTCTCTCCAAGTTGGGAGGTTGATAGTAAAGCAGACGGAAAGTCAAACCGGAGCACCAGGAGAGGGACTATGCGTTGAGTTTTAGAAACCTTTCGTATTCACAGTGTGTCCGTTCTCTAGGTTTCCCGCACATGTTATAGCTGTAGTAATATTCCCTTCAACCTGGAGAGTTCAGACCCATGGAATGGGTGCCATGCATTATTGCTTTAAAGGGTCTGCATTTGCTCACCCAATCTCACCAACCGTCTCAGTCCCAAGTGTCCCTCCTTATGCCACAGCCAGCTGTCGTTGTAGATAGGGTCATTCCAGCTTTCATCAGAGACCCTGAAGGAATTGTAAAGAATTTCCCAGTTTTTTTGTTTTGTTTTTGAAATTCCTTTTTATAGTGGGTTTGAGCTGATTCTCGCTGCCATGTTTATGCCAGTCAAGACACAGTTGATTCCCTTACGGAGACATATCAATACATAGGTTTTAAGATTCTTACTAGTCAGATATTTTCCTCTGCGGGAAATATGGGGTTTTGAGTCTCTTTCGCTGAGGACGGTGTAGGTCTTGTCTATTCCATAGTTGGTTTTTGGAACGGTACCTGTGCTTATATCAAACTCTGGTTTTATGCATCACCCCACCTCTCCTTCCCCCTTAAGCAGGTATAAGAGTGTTTTCTAAATGTGAGACACTGTTCTCTTTCCTAACTCAGTTCAAGTGTAGCCATGTTTACAGGATCTTCATAAGTGATATCTTATGATAAGTTTCTTTTTCTGTGTGACTTATTTCACTTAGAATCATCGTACCTGAATCCACCCATTTTGCTGCTACTGGTCTTATGACATTGATTTCATGGCTGAGGGATATTCCATCGTACGTAAGTACCACAATTTTTTGAACCATGTTTATATTTTCTGGGATACTTAAGGTGTATCCAAGTTGAGGTCCTTGTATGCAGTGCAGCCCTAAATTTTGGGGTGGCTCTGTCTTATTGATTTTCAGTTTTCCCAAGGTATATTCCCTAGGCTGGTAGTGCCCTTGGCTCTGTAGCTCTGTTGTTTACTTGTTTTAGGGAACAGAATGCACTCCTCCAGAGAGGCAGTTGGCAATTTACATCCCGCCCATCAGCATAACAAGGCTCCCTGTTCTCCAGGGCCTGTCTTGCCTTTCTTGTTCTTACACATTTTGTGGATGTCCCTTTTGACCGGTGGGAAGTGATACTTCTTTGTAGTGCAGATTTGCATTGCCCGCTTGCTTGCTTGGCCAAAAAGGGCGTATGCGTTTTCTCCTGAATATATTCAGGAGAAAACGCATACGCCCTTTTTGGCCAAGTGCATCATTGTCGAAGTTGTGCCCCTCTTCCTGTGCTTTAAAGGCGATTCCAACGTACCTCTTGAAATCTGTTTCCTGCTATTCTGCCTCGCTTTCAAGTCCGCCTCGTTGCCTTCCCTCAACAGATTTTTGGACGATAGTTGTCCTTTATTACTCGGCCAGTTTGTGAATTGCTGTGCCCCTGAGCTCCATTTTTCAACTCGTTTTTGGTGAGCTGACCGCAAGTCCAAAATTTTGGTTCAGGACCTATACTGGTTCCCGGTGGGTGGCTGAGAATTTGGTTAATTCTTCTTCCTGCCGGGAAATTACAGTGATATGTGCCCGTCCAAATGCCTAACAGCTACTCTCTCATTGGTTCTCCCTCTTCCCTTTCATCCTCTGCCAAATTGGCAACCTGTGCGAACCAAGAGGTTAAAGGGGCTGTCTCTCCAAGTTCGGAGGTTGATAGTAAAGCAGACGGAAAGTCAAACCGGAGCACCAGGAGAGGGACTATGCGTTGAGTTTTAGAAACCTTTCGTATTCACAGTGTGTCCGTTCTCTAGGTTTCCCGCACATGTTATAGCTGTAGTAATATTCCCTCCAACCTGGAGAGTTCGGACCCATGGAATGGGTGCCATGCATTATTGCTTTAAAGGGTCTGCATTTGCTCACCCAATCTCACCAACCGTCTCAGTCCCAAGTGTCCCTCCTTATGCCACATCCAGCTGTCGTTGTAGATAGGGTCATTCCAGCTTTCATCAGAGACCCTGAAGGAATTGTAAAGAATTTCCCAGTTTTTTTGTTTTGTTTTTGAAATTCCTTTTTATAGTGGGTTTGAGCTGATTCTCGCTGCCATATTTATGCCAGTCTAGACACAGTTGATTCCCTTACGGAGACATATCAATACATAGGTTTTAAGATTCTTACTAGTCAGATATTTTCCTCTGCGGGAAATATGGGGTTTTGAGTCCCTTTCGCTGAGGACGGTGTAGGTCTTGTCTATTCCATAGTTGGTTTTTGGAACGGTACCTGTGCTTATATCAAACTCTGGTTTTATGCATCACCCCACCTCTCCTTCCCCCTTAAGCAGGTATAAGAGTGTTTTCTAAATGTGAGACACTGTCCTCTTTCCTAACTCAGTTCAAGTGTAGCCATGTTTACAGGATCTTCATAAGTGATATCTTATGATAAGTTTCTTTTTCTGTGTGACTTATTTCACTTAGAATCATCGTACCTGAATCCACCCATTTTGCTGCTACTGGTCTTATGACATTGATTTCATGGCTGAGGGATATTCCATCGTACGTAAGTACCACAATTTTTTGAACCATGTTTATATTTTCTGGGATACTTAAGGTGTATCCAAGTTGAGGTCCTTGTATGCAGTGCAGCCTTAAATTTTGGGGTGGCTCTGTCTTATTGATTTTCAGTTTTCCCAAGGTATATTCCCTAGACTGGTAGTGCCCTTGGCTCTGTAGCTCTGTTCTTTACTTGTTTTAGGGAACAGAATGCACTCCTCCAGAGAGGCAGTTGTCAATTTACATCCCGCCCATCAGCATAACAAGGCTCCCTGTTCTCCAGGGCCTGTCTTGCCTTTCTTGTTCTTACACATTTTGTGGATGTCCCTTTTGACCGGTGGGAAGTGATACTTCTTTGTAGTGCAGATTTGCATTGCCCGCTTGCTTGCTTGGCCAAAAAGGGCGTATGTGTTTTCTCCTGAATATATTCAGGAGAAAACGCATACGCCCTTTTTGGCCAAGTGCATCATTGTCGAAGTTGTGCCCCTCTTCCTGTGCTTTAAAGGCGATTCCAACGTACCTCTTGAAATCTGTTTCCTGCTATTCTGCCTCGCTTTCAAGTCCGCCTCGTTGCCTTCCCTCAACAGATTTTTGGACGATAGTTGTCCTTTATTACTCGGCCAGTTTGTGAATTGCTGTGCCCCTGAGCTCCATTTTTCAACTCGTTTTTGGTGAGCTGACCGCAAGTCCAAAATTTTGGTTCAGGACCTATACTGGTTCCCGGTGGGTGGCTGAGAATTTGGTTAATTCTTCTTCCTGCCGGGAAATTACAGTGATATGTGCCCGTCCAAATGCCTAACAGCTACTCTCTCATTGGTTCTCCCTCTTCCCTTTCATCCTCTGCCAAATTGGCAACCTGTGCGAACCAAGAGGTTAAAGGCGCTGTCTCTCCAAGTTGGGAGGTTGATAGTAAAGCAGACGGAAAGTCAAACCGGAGCACCAGGAGAGGGACTATGCGTTGAGTTTTAGAAACCTTTCGTATTCACAGTGTGTCCATTCTCTAGGTTTCCCGCACATGTTATAGCTGTAGTAATATTCCCTTCAACCTGGAGAGTTCGGACCCATGGAATGGGTGCCATGCATTATTGCTTTAAAGGGTCTGCATTTGCTCACCCAATCTCACCATCCGTCTCAGTCCCAAGTGTCCCTCCTTATGCCACATCCAGCTGTCGTTGTAGATAGGGTCATTCCAGCTTTCATCAGAGACCCTGAAGGAATTGTAAAGAATTTCCCAGTTTTTTTGTTTTGTTTTTGAAATTCCTTTTTATAGTGGGTTTGAGCTGATTCTCGCTGCCATGTTTATGTCAGTCTAGACACACTTGATTCCCTTACGGAGACATATCAATACATAGGTTTTAAGATTCTTACTAGTCAGATATTTTCCTCTGCGGGAAATATGGGGTTTTGAGTCCCTTTCGCTGAGGACGGTGTAGGTCTTGTCTATTCCATAGTTGGTTTTTGGAACGGTACCTGTGCTTATATCAAACTCTGGTTTTATGCATCACCCCACCTCTCCTTCCCCCTTAAGCAGGTATAAGAGTGTTTTCTAAATGTGAGACACTGTCCTCTTTCCTAACTCAGTTCATGTGTAGCCATGTTTACAGGATCTTCATAAGTGATATCTTATGATAAGTTTCTTTTTCTGTGTGACTTATTTCACTTAGAATCATCGTACCTGAATCCACCCATTTTGCTGCTACTGGTCTTATGACATTGATTTCATGGCTGAGGGATATTCCATCGTACGTAAGTACCACAATTTTTTGAACCATGTTTATATTTTCTGGGATACTTAAGGTGTATCCAAGTTGAGGTCCTTGTATGCAGTGCAGCCCTAAATTTTGGGGTGGCTCTGTCTTATTGATTTTCAGTTTTCCCAAGGTATATTCCCTAGACTGGTAGTGCCCTTGGCTCTGTAGCTCTGTTGTTTACTTGTTTTAGGGAACAGAATGCACTCCTCCAGAGAGGCAGTTGGCAATTTACATCCCGCCCATCAGCATAACAAGGCTCCCTGTTCTCCAGGGCCTGTCTTGCCTTTCTTGTTCTTACACATTTTGTGGATGTCCCTTTTGACCGGTGGGAAGTGATACTTCTTTGTAGTGCAGATTTGCATTGCCCGCTTGCTTGCTTGGCCAAAAAGGGCGTATGCGTTTTCTCCTGAATATATTCAGGAGAAAACGCATACGCCCTTTTTGGCCAAGTGCATCATTGTCGAAGTTGTGCCCCTCTTCCTGTGCTTTAAAGGCGATTCCAACGTACCTCTTGAAATCTGTTTCCTGCTATTCTGCCTCGCTTTCAAGTCCGCCTCGTTGCCTTCCCTCAACAGATTTTTGGACGATAGTTGTCCTTTATTACTCGGCCAGTTTGTGAATTGCTGTGCCCCTGAGCTCCATTTTTCAACTCGTTTTTGGTGAGCTGACCGCAAGTCCAAAATTTTGGTTCAGGACCTATACTGGTTCCCGGTGGGTGGCTGAGAATTTGGTTAATTCTTCTTCCTGCCGGGAAATTACAGTGATATGTGCCCGTCCAAATGCCTAACAGCTACTCTCTCATTGGTTCTCCCTCTTCCCTTTCATCCTCTGCCAAATTGGCAACCTGTGCGAACCAAGAGGTTAAAGGGGCTGTCTCTCCAAGTTGGGAGGTTGATAGTAAAGCAGACGGAAAGTCAAACCGGAGCACCAGGAGAGGGACTATGCGTTGAGTTTTAGAAACCTTTCGTATTCACAGTGTGTCCGTTCTCTAGGTTTCCCGCACATGTTATAGCTGTAGTAATATTCCCTCCAACCTGGAGAGTTCGGACCCATGGAATGGGTGCCATGCATTATTGCTTTAAAGGGTCTGCATTTGCTCACCCAATCTCACCAACCGTCTCAGTCCCAAGTGTCCCTCCTTATGCCACATCCAGCTGTCGTTGTACATAGGGTCATTCCAGCTTTCATCAGAGACCCTGAAGGAATTGTAAAGAATTTCCCAGTTTTTTTGTTTTGTTTTTGAAATTCCTTTTTATAGTGGGTTTGAGCTGATTCTCGCTGCCATGTTTATGCCAGTCTAGACACACTTGATTCCCTTACGGAGACATATCAATACATAGGTTTTAAGATTCTTACTAGTCAGATATTTTCCTCTGCGGGAAATATGGGGTTTTGAGTCCCTTTCGCTGAGGACGGTGTAGGTCTTGTCTATTCCATAGTTGGTTTTTGGAACGGTACCTGTGCTTATATCAAACTCTGGTTTTATGCATCACCCCACCTCTCCTTCCCCTTTAAGCAGGTATAAGAGTGTTTTCTAAATATGAGACACTGTCCTCTTTCCTAACTCAGTTCAAGTGTAGCCATGTTTACAGGATCTTCATAAGTGATATCTTATGATAAGTTTCTTTTTCTGTGTGACTTATTTCACTTAGAATCATCGTACCTGAATCCACCCATTTTGCTGCTACTGGTCTTATGACATTGATTTCATGGCTGAGGGATATTCCATCGTACGTAAGTACCACAATTTTTTGAACCATGTTTATATTTTCTGGGATACTTAAGGTGTATCCAAGTTGAGGTCCTTGTATGCAGTGCAGCCTTAAATTTTGGGGTGGCTCTGTCTTATTGATTTTCAGTTTTCCCAAGGTATATTCCCTAGACTGGTAGTGCCCTTGGCTCTGTAGCTCTGTTCTTTACTTGTTTTAGGGAACAGAATGCACTCCTCCAGAGAGGCAGTTGGCAATTTACATCCCGCCCATCAGCATAACAAGGCTCCCTGTTCTCCAGGGCCTGTCTTGCCTTTCTTGTTCTTACACATTTTGTGGATGTCCCTTTTGACCGGTGGGAAGTGATACTTCTTTGTAGTGCAGATTTGCATTGCCCACTTGCTTGCTTGGCCAAAAAGGGTGTATGCGTTTTCTCCTGAATATATTCAGGAGAAAACGCATACGCCCTTTTTGGCCAAGTGCATCATTGTCGAAGTTGTGCCCCTCTTCCTGTGCTTTAAAGGCGATTCCAACGTACCTCTTGAAATCTGTTTCCTGCTATTCTGCCTCGCTTTCAAGTCCGCCTCGTTGCCTTCCCTCAACAGATTTTTGGACGATAGTTGTCCTTTATTACTCGGCCAGTTTGTGAATTGCTGTGCCCCTGAGCTCCATTTTTCAACTCGTTTTTGGTGAGCTGACCGCAAGTCCAAAATTTTGGTTCAGGACCTATACTGGTTCCCGGTGGGTGGCTGAGAATTTGGTTAATTCTTCTTCCTGCCGGGAAATTACAGTGATATGTGCCCGTCCAAATGCCTAACAGCTACTCTCTCATTGGTTCTCCCTCTTCCCTTTCATCCTCTGCCAAATTGGCAACCTGTGCGAACCAAGAGGTTAAAGGGGCTGTCTCTCCAAGTTGGGAGGTTGATAGTAAAGCAGACGGAAAGTCAAACCGGAGCACCAGGAGAGGGACTATGCGTTGAGTTTTAGAAACCTTTCGTATTCACAGTGTGTCCGTTCTCTAGGTTTCCCGCACATGTTATAGCTGTAGTAATATTCCCTTCAACCTGGAGAGTTCGGACCCATGGAATGGGTGCCATGCATTATTGCTTTAAAGGGTCTGCATTTGCTCACCCAATCTCACCATCCGTCTCAGTCCCAAGTGTCCCTCCTTATGCCACATCCAGCTGTCGTTGTAGATAGGGTCATTCCAGCTTTCATCAGAGACCCTGAAGGAATTGTAAAGAATTTCCCAGTTTTTTTGTTTTGTTTTTGAAATTCCTTTTTATAGTGGGTTTGAGCTGATTCTCGCTGCCATGTTTATGTCAGTCTAGACACACTTGATTCCCTTACGGAGACATATCAATACATAGGTTTTAAGATTCTTACTAGTCAGATATTTTCCTCTGCGGGAAATATGGGGTTTTGAGTCCCTTTCGCTGAGGACGGTGTAGGTCTTGTCTATTCCATAGTTGGTTTTTGGAACGGTACCTGTGCTTATATCAAACTCTGGTTTTATGCATCACCCCACCTCTCCTTCCCCCTTAAGCAGGTATAAGAGTGTTTTCTAAATGTGAGACACTGTCCTCTTTCCTAACTCAGTTCAAGTGTAGCCATGTTTACAGGATCTTCATAAGTGATATCTTATCATAAGTTTCTTTTTCTGTGTGACTTATTTCACTTAGAATCATCGTACCTGAATCCACCCATTTTGCTGCTACTGGTCTCATGACATTGATTTCATGGCTGAGGGATATTCCATCGTACGTAAGTACCACAATTTTTTGAACCATGTTTATATTTTCTGGGATACTTAAGGTGTATCCAAGTTGAGGTCCTTGTATGCAGTGCAGCCCTAAATTTTGGGGTGGCTCTGTCTTATTGATTTTCAGTTTTCCCAAGGTATATTCCCTAGACTGGTAGTGCCCTTGGCTCTGTAGCTCTGTTGTTTACTTGTTTTAGGGAACAGAATGCACTCCTCCAGAGAGGCAGTTGGCAATTTACATCCCGCCCATCAGCATAACAAGGCTCCCTGTTCTCCAGGGCCTGTCTTGCCTTTCTTGTTCTTACACATTTTGTGGATGTCCCTTTTGACCGGTGGGAAGTGATACTTCTTTGTAGTGCAGATTTGCATTGCCCGCTTGCTTGCTTGGCCAAAAAGGGCGTATGCGTTTTCTCCTGAATATATTCAGGAGAAAACGCATACGCCCTTTTTGGCCAAGTGCATCATTGTCGAAGTTGTGCCCCTCTTCCTGTGCTTTAAAGGCGATTCCAACGTACCTCTTGAAATCTGTTTCCTGCTATTCTGCCTCGCTTTCAAGTCCGCCTCGTTGCCTTCCCTCAACAGATTTTTGGACGATAGTTGTCCTTTATTACTCGGCCAGTTTGTGAATTGCTGTGCCCCTGAGCTCCATTTTTCAACTCGTTTTTGGTGAGCTGACCGCAAGTCCAAAATTTTGGTTCAGGACCTATACTGGTTCCCGGTGGGTGGCTGAGAATTTGGTTAATTCTTCTTCCTGCCGGGAAATTACAGTGATATGTGCCCGTCCAAATGCCTAACAGCTACTCTCTCATTGGTTCTCCCTCTTCCCTTTCATCCTCTGCCAAATTGGCAACCTGTGCGAACCAAGAGGTTAAAGGGGCTGTCTCTCCAAGTTGGGAGGTTGATAGTAAAGCAGACGGAAAGTCAAACCGGAGCACCAGGAGAGGGACTATGCGTTGAGTTTTAGAAACCTTTCGTATTCACAGTGTGTCCATTCTCTAGGTTTCCTGCACATGTTATAGCTGTAGTAATATTCCCTTCAACCTGGAGAGTTCGGACCCATGGAATGGGTGCCATGCATTATTGCTTTAAAGGGTCTGCATTTGCTCACCCAATCTCACCAATCGTCTCAGTCCCAAGTGTCCCTCCTTATGCCACATCCAGCTGTCGTTGTAGATAGGGTCATTCCAGCTTTCATCAGAGACCCTGAAGGAATTGTAAAGAATTTCCCAGTTTTTTTGTTTTGTTTTTGAAATTCCTTTTTATAGTGGGTTTGAGCTGATTCTCGCTGCCATGTTTATGCCAGTCTAGACACACTTGATTCCCTTATGGAGACATATCAATACATAGGTTTTAAGATTCTTACTAGTCAGATATTTTCCTCTGCGGGAAATATGGGGTTTTGAGTCCCTTTCGCTGAGGACGGTGTAGGTCTTGTCTATTCCATAGTTGGTTTTTGGAACGGTACCTGTGCTTATATCAAACTCTGGTTTTATGCATCACCCCACCTCTCCTTCCCCCTTAAGCAGGTATAAGAGTGTTTTCTAAATGTGAGACACTGTTCTCTTTCCTAACTCAGTTCAAGTGTAGCCATGTTTACAGGATCTTCATAAGTGATATCTTATGATAAGTTTCTTTTTCTGTGTGACTTATTTCACTTAGAATCATCATACCTGAATCCACCCATTTTGCTGCTACTGGTCTTATGACATTGATTTCATGGCTGAGGGATATTCCATCGTACGTAAGTACCACAATTTTTTGAACCATGTTTATATTTTCTGGGATACTTAAGGTGTATCCAAGTTGAGGTCCTTGTATGCAGTGCAGCCCTAAATTTTGGGGTGGCTCTGTCTTATTGATTTTCAGTTTTCCCAAGGTATATTCCCTAGGCTGGTAGTGCCCTTGGCTCTGTAGCTCTGTTGTTTACTTGTTTTAGGGAACAGAATGCACTCCTCCAGAGAGGCAGTTGGCAATTTACATCCCGCCCATCAGCATAACAAGGCTCCCTGTTCTCCAGGGCCTGTCTTGCCTTTCTTGTTCTTACACATTTTGTGGATGTCCCTTTTGACCGGTGGGAAGTGATACTTCTTTGTAGTGCAGATTTGCATTGCCCGCTTGCTTGCTTGGCCAAAAAGGGCGTATGCGTTTTCTCCTGAATATATTCAGGAGAAAACGCATACGCCCTTTTTGGCCAAGTGCATCATTGTCGAAGTTGTGCCCCTCTTCCTGTGCTTTAAAGGCGATTCCAACGTACCTCTTGAAATCTGTTTCCTGCTATTCTGCCTCGCTTTCAAGTCCGCCTCGTTGCCTTCCCTCAACAGATTTTTGGACGATAGTTGTCCTTTATTACTCGGCCAGTTTGTGAATTGCTGTGCCCCTGAGCTCCATTTTTCAACTCGTTTTTGGTGAGCTGACCGCAAGTCCAAAATTTTGGTTCAGGACCTATACTGGTTCCCGGTGGGTGGCTGAGAATTTGGTTAATTCTTCTTCCTGCCGGGAAATTACAGTGATATGTGCCCGTCCAAATGCCTAACAGCTACTCTCTCATTGGTTCTCCCTCTTCCCTTTCATCCTCTGCCAAATTGGCAACCTGTGCGAACCAAGAGGTTAAAGGGGCTGTCTCTCCAAGTTGGGAGGTTGATAGTAAAGCAGACGGAAAGTCAAACCGGAGCACCAGGAGAGGGACTATGCGTTGAGTTTTAGAAACCTTTCGTATTCACAGTGTGTCCGTTCTCTAGGTTTCCCGCACATGTTATAGCTGTAGTAATATTCCCTCCAACCTGGGGAGTTCGGACCCATGGAAAGGGTGCCATGCATTATTGCTTTAAAGGGTCTGCATTTGCTCACCCAATCTCACCAACCGTCTCAGTCCCAAGTGTCCCTCCTTATGCCACATCCAGCTGTCGTTGTAGATAGGGTCATTCCAGCTTTCATCAGAGACCCTGAAGGAATTGTAAAGAATTTCCCAGTTTTTTTGTTTTGTTTTTGAAATTCCTTTTTATAGTGGGTTTGAGCTGATTCTCGCTGCCATGTTTATGCCAGTCTAGACACAGTTGATTCCCTTACGGAGACATATCAATACATAGGTTTTAAGATTCTTACTAGTCAGATATTTTCCTCTGCGGGAAATATGGTGTTTTGAGTCCCTTTCGCTGAGGACGGTGTAGGTCTTGTCTATTCCATAGTTGGTTTTTGGAACGGTACCTGTGCTTATATCAAACTCTGGTTTTATGCATCACCCCACCTCTCCTTCCCCCTTAAGCAGTTATAAGAGTGTTTTCTAAATATGAGACACTGTCCTCTTTCCTAACTCAGTTCAAGTGTAGCCATGTTTACAGGATCTTCATAAGTGATATCTTATGATAAGTTTCTTTTTCTGTGTGACTTATTTCACTTAGAATCATCGTACCTGAATCCACCCATTTTGCTGCTACTGGTCTTATGACATTGATTTCATGGCTGAGGGATATTCCATCGTACGTAAGTACCACAATTTTTTGAACCATGTTTATATTTTCTGGGATACTTAAGGTGTATCCAAGTTGAGGTCCTTGTATGCAGTGCAGCCCTAAATTTTGGGGTGGCTCTGTCTTATTGATTTTCAGTTTTCCCAAGGTATATTCCCTAGACTGGTAGTGCCCTTGGCTCTGTAGCTCTGTTCTTTACTTGTTTTAGGGAACAGAATGCACTCCTCCAGAGAGGCAGTTGGCAATTTACATCCCGCCCATCAGCATAACAAGGCTCCCTGTTCTCCAGGGCCTGTCTTGCCTTTCTTGTTCTTACACATTTTGTGGATGTCCCTTTTGACCGGTGGGAAGTGATACTTCTTTGTAGTGCAGATTTGCATTGCCCGCTTGCTTGCTTGGCCAAAAAGGGCGTATGCGTTTTCTCCTGAATATATTCAGGAGAAAACGCATACGCCCTTTTTGGCCAAGTGCATCATTGTCGAAGTTGTGCCCCTCTTCCTGTGCTTTAAAGGCGATTCCAACGTACCTCTTGAAATCTGTTTCCTGCTATTCTGCCTCGCTTTCAAGTCCGCCTCGTTGCCTTCCCTCAACAGATTTTTGGACGATAGTTGTCCTTTATTACTCGGCCAGTTTGTGAATTGCTGTGCCCCTGAGCTCCATTTTTCAACTCGTTTTTGGTGAGCTGACCGCAAGTCCAAAATTTTGGTTCAGGACCTATACTGGTTCCCGGTGGGTGGCTGAGAATTTGGTTAATTCTTCTTCCTGCCGGGAAATTACAGTGATATGTGCCCGTCCAAATGCCTAACAGCTACTCTCTCATTGGTTCTCCCTCTTCCCTTTCATCCTCTGCCAAATTGGCAACCTGTGCGAACCAAGAGGTTAAAGGGGCTGTCTCTCCAAGTTGGGAGGTTGATAGTAAAGCAGACGGAAAGTCAAACCGGAGCACCAGGAGAGGGACTATGCGTTGAGTTTTAGAAACCTTTCGTATTCACAGTGTGTCCGTTCTCTAGGTTTCCCGCACATGTTATAGCTGTAGTAATATTCCCTTCAACCTGGAGAGTTCGGACCCATGGAATGGGTGCCATGCATTATTGCTTTAAAGGGTCTGCATTTGCTCACCCAATCTCACCATCCGTCTCAGTCCCAAGTGTCCCTCCTTATGCCACATCCAGCTGTCGTTGTAGATAGGGTCATTCCAGCTTTCATCAGAGACCCTGAAGGAATTGTAAAGAATTTCCCAGTTTTTTTGTTTTGTTTTTGAAATTCCTTTTTATAGTGGGTTTGAGCTGATTCTCGCTGCCATGTTTATGTCAGTCTAGACACACTTGATTCCCTTACGGAGACATATCAATACATAGGTTTTAAGATTCTTACTAGTCAGATATTTTCCTCTGCGGGAAATATGGGGTTTTGAGTCCCTTTCGCGGAGGACGGTGTAGGTCTTGTCTATTCCATAGTTGGTTTTTGGAACGGTACCTGTGCTTATATCAAACTCTGGTTTTATGCATCACCCCACCTCTCCTTCCCCCTTAAGCAGGTATAAGAGTGTTTTCTAAATGTGAGACACTGTCCTCTTTCCTAACTCAGTTCAAGTGTAGCCATGTTTACAGGATCTTCATAAGTGATATCTTATGATAAGTTTCTTTTTCTGTGTGACTTATTTCACTTAGAATCATCGTACCTGAATCCACCCATTTTGCTGCTACTGGTCTTATGACATTGATTTCATGGCTGAGGGATATTCCATCGTACGTAAGTACCACAATTTTTTGAACCATGTTTATATTTTCTGGGATACTTAAGGTGTATCCAAGTTGAGGTCCTTGTATGCAGTGCAGCCCTAAATTTTGGGGTGGCTCTGTCTTATTGATTTTCAGTTTTCCCAAGGTATATTCCCTAGACTGGTAGTGCCCTTGGCTCTGTAGCTCTGTTGTTTACTTGTTTTAGGGAACAGAATGCACTCCTCCAGAGAGGCAGTTGGCAATTTACATCCCGCCCATCAGCATAACAAGGCTCCCTGTTCTCCAGGGCCTGTCTTGCCTTTCTTGTTCTTACACATTTTGTGGATGTCCCTTTTGACCGGTGGGAAGTGATACTTCTTTGTAGTGCAGATTTGCATTGCCCGCTTGCTTGCTTGGCCAAAAAGGGCGTATGCGTTTTCTCCTGAATATATTCAGGAGAAAACGCATACGCCCTTTTTGGCCAAGTGCATCATTGTCGAAGTTGTGCCCCTCTTCCTGTGCTTTAAAGGCGATTCCAACGTACCTCTTGAAATCTGTTTCCTGCTATTCTGCCTCGCTTTCAAGTCCGCCTCGTTGCCTTCCCTCAACAGATTTTTGGACGATAGTTGTCCTTTATTACTCGGCCAGTTTGTGAATTGCTGTGCCCCTGAGCTCCATTTTTCAACTCGTTTTTGGTGAGCTGACCGCAAGTCCAAAATTTTGGTTCAGGACCTATACTGGTTCCCGGTGGGTGGCTGAGAATTTGGTTAATTCTTCTTCCTGCCGGGAAATTACAGTGATATGTGCCCGTCCAAATGCCTAACAGCTACTCTCTCATTGGTTCTCCCTCTTCCCTTTCATCCTCTGCCAAATTGGCAACCTGTGCGAACCAAGAGGTTAAAGGGGCTGTCTCTCCAAGTTGGGAGGTTGATAGTAAAGCAGACGGAAAGTCAAACCGGAGCACCAGGAGAGGGACTATGCGTTGAGTTTTAGAAACCTTTCGTATTCACAGTGTGTCCGTTCTCTAGGTTTCCCGCACATGTTATAGCTGTAGTAATATTCCCTTCAACCTGGAGAGTTCGGACCCATGGAATGGGTGCCATGCATTATTGCTTTAAAGGGTCTGCATTTGCTCACCCAATCTCACCAACCGTCTCAGTCCCAAGTGTCCCTCCTTATGCCACATCCAGCTGTCGTTGTAGATATGGTCATTCCAGCTTTCATCAGAGACCCTGAAGGAATTGTAAAGAATTTCCCAGTTTTTTTGTTTTGTTTTTGAAATTCCTTTTTATAGTGGGTTTGAGCTGATTCTCGCTGCCATGTTTATGCCAGTCAAGACACAGTTGATTCCCTTACGGAGACATATCAATACATAGGTTTTAAGATTCTTACTAGTCAGATATTTTCCTCTGCGGGAAATATGGGGTTTTGAGTCCCTTTCGCTGAGGACAGTGTAGGTCTTGTCTATTCCATAGTTGGTTTTTGGAACGGTACCTGTGCTTATATCAAACTCTGGTTTTATGCATCACCCCACCTCTCCTTCCCCCTTAAGCAGGTATAAGAGTGTTTTCTAAATGTGAGACACTGTTCTCTTTCCTAACTCAGTTCAAGTGTAGCCATGTTTACAGGATCTTCATAAGTGATATCTTATGATAAGTTTCTTTTTCTGTGTGACTTATTTCACTTAGAATCATCGTACCTGAATCCACCCATTTTGCTGCTACTGGTCTTATGACATTGATTTCATGGCTCAGGGATATTCCATCGTACGTAAGTACCACAATTTTTTGAACCATGTTTATATTTTCTGGGATACTTAAGGTGTATCCAAGTTGAGGTCCTTGTATGCAGTGCAGCCCTAAATTTTGGGGTGGCTCTGTCTTATTGATTTTCAGTTTTCCCAAGGTATATTCCCTAGCCTGGTAGTGCCCTTGGCTCTGTAGCTCTGTTCTTTACTTGTTTTAGGGAACAGAATGCACTCCTCCAGAGAGGCAGTTCGCAATTTACATCCCGCCCATCAGCATAACAAGGCTCCCTGTTCTCCAGGGCCTGTCTTGCCTTTCTTGTTCTTACACATTTTGTGGATGTCCCTTTTGACCGGTGGGAAGTGATACTTCTTTGTAGTGCAGATTTGCATTGCCCGCTTGCTTGCTTGGCCAAAAAGGGCGTATGCGTTTTCTCCTGAATATATTCAGGAGAAAACGCATACGCCCTTTTTGGCCAAGTGCATCATTGTCGAAGTTGTGCCCCTCTTCCTGTGCTTTAAAGGCGATTCCAACGTACCTCTTGAAATCTGTTTCCTGCTATTCTGCCTCGCTTTCAAGTCCGCCTCGTTGCCTTCCCTCAACAGATTTTTGGACGATAGTTGTCCTTTATTACTCGGCCAGTTTGTGAATTGCTGTGCCCCTGAGCTCCATTTTTCAACTCGTTTTTGGTGAGCTGACCGCAAGTCCAAAATTTTGGTTCAGGACCTATACTGGTTCCCGGTGGGTGGCTGAGAATTTGGTTAATTCTTCTTCCTGCCGGGAAATTACAGTGATATGTGCCCGTCCAAATGCCTAACAGCTACTCTCTCATTGGTTCTCCCTCTTCCCTTTCATCCTCTGCCAAATTGGCAACCTGTGCGAACCAAGAGGTTAAAGGGGCTGTCTCTCCAAGTTGGGAGGTTGATAGTAAAGCAGACGGAAAGTCAAACCGGAGCACCAGGAGAGGGACTATGCGTTGAGTTTTAGAAACCTTTCGTATTCACAGTGTGTCCGTTCTCTAGGTTTCCCGCACATGTTATAGCTGTAGTAATATTCCCTCCAACCTGGAGAGTTCGGACCCATGGAATGGGTGCCATGCATTATTGCTTTAAAGGGTCTGCATTTGCTCACCCAATCTCACCAACCGTCTCAGTCCCAAGTGTCCCTCCTTATGCCACATCCAGCTGTCGTTGTAGATAGGGTCATTCCAGCTTTCATCAGAGACCCTGAAGGAATTGTAAAGAATTTCCCAGTTTTTTTGTTTTGTTTTTGAAATTCCTTTTTATAGTGGGTTTGAGCTGATTCTCGCTGCCATGTTTATGCCAGTCTAGACACAGTTGATTCCCTTACGTAGACATATCAATACATAGGTTTTAAGATTCTTACTAGTCAGATATTTTCCTCTGCGGGAAATATGGGGTTTTGAGTCCCTTTTGCTGAGGACGGTGTAGGTCTTGTCTATTCCATAGTTGGTTTTTGGAACGGTACCTGTGCTTATATCAAACTCTGGTTTTATGCATCACCCCACCTCTCCTTCCCCCTTAAGCAGGTATAAGAGTGTTTTCTAAATGTGAGACACTGTTCTCTTTCCTAACTCAGTTCAAGTGTAGCCATGTTTACAGGATCTTCATAAGTGATATCTTATGATAAGTTTCTTTTTCTGTGTGACTTATTTCACTTAGAATCATCGTACCTGAATCCACCCATTTTGCTGCTACTGGTCTTATGACATTGATTTCATGGCTGAGGGATATTCCATCGTACGTAAGTACCACAATTTTTTGAACCATGTTTATATTTTCTGGGATACTTAAGGTGTATCCAAGTTGAGGTCCTTGTATGCAGTGCAGCCCTAAATTTTGGGGTGGCTCTGTCTTATTGATTTTCAGTTTTCCCAAGGTATATTCCCTAGGCTGGTAGGGCCCTTGGCTCTGTAGCTCTGTTCTTTACTTGTTTTAGGGAACAGAATGCACTCCTCCAGAGAGGCAGTTGGCAATTTACATCCCGCCCATCAGCATAACAAGGCTCCCTGTTCTCCAGGGCCTGTCTTGCCTTTCTTGTTCTTACACATTTTGTGGATGTCCCTTTTGACCGGTGGGAAGTGATACTTCTTTGTAGTGCAGATTTGCATTGCCCGCTTGCTTGCTTGGCCAAAAAGGGCGTATGCGTTTTCTCCTGAATATATTCAGGAGAAAACGCATACACCCTTTTTGGCCAAGTGCATCATTGTCGAAGTTGTGCCCCTCTTCCTGTGCTTTAAAGGCGATTCCAACGTACCTCTTGAAATCTGTTTCCTGCTATTCTGCCTCGCTTTCAAGTCCGCCTCGTTGCCTTCCCTCAACAGATTTTTGGACGATAGTTGTCCTTTATTACTCGGCCAGTTTGTGAATTGCTGTGCCCCTGAGCTCCATTTTTCAACTCGTTTTTGGTGAGCTGACCGCAAGTCCAAAATTTTGGTTCAGGACCTATACTGGTTCCCGGTGGGTGGCTGAGAATTTGGTTAATTCTTCTTCCTGCCGGGAAATTACAGTGATATGTGCCCGTCCAAATGCCTAACAGCTACTCTCTCATTGGTTCTCCCTCTTCCCTTTCATCCTCTGCCAAATTGGCAACCTGTGCGAACCAAGAGGTTAAAGGGGCTGTCTCTCCAAGTTGGGAGGTTGATAGTAAAGCAGACGGAAAGTCAAACCGGAGCACCAGGAGAGGGACTATGCGTTGAGTTTTAGAAACCTTTCGTATTCACAGTGTGTCCGTTCTCTAGGTTTCCCGCACATGTTATAGCTGTAGTAATATTCCCTTCAACCTGGAGAGTTCGGACCCATGGAATGGGTGCCATGCATTATTGCTTTAAAGGGTCTGCATTTGCTCACCCAATCTCACCAACCGTCTCAGTCCCAAGTGTCCCTCCTTATGCCACATCCAGCTGTCGTTGTAGATAGGGTCATTCCAGCTTTCATCAGAGACCCTGAAGGAATTGTAAAGAATTTCCCAGTTTTTTTGTTTTGTTTTTGAAATTCCTTTTTATAGTGGGTTTGAGCTGATTCTCGCTGCCATGTTTATGTCAGTCTAGACACACTTGATTTCCTTACGGAGACATATCAATACATAGGTTTTAAGATTCTTACTAGTCAGATATTTTCCTCTGCGGGAAATATGGGGTTTTGAGTCCCTTTCGCTGAGGACGGTGTAGGTCTTGTCTATTCCATAGTTGGTTTTTGGAACGGTACCTGTGCTTATATCAAACTCTGGTTTTATGCATCACCCCACCTCTCCTTCCCCCTTAAGCAGGTATAAGAGTGTTTTCTAAATGTGAGACACTGTCCTCTTTCCTAACTCAGTTCAAGTGTAGCCATGTTTACAGGATCTTCATAAGTGATATCTTATGATAAGTTTCTTTTTCTGTGTGACTTATTTCACTTAGAATCATCGTACCTGAATCCACCCATTTTGCTGCTACTGGTCTTATGACATTGATTTCATGGCTGAGGGATATTCCATCGTACGTAAGTACCACAATTTTTTGAACCATGTTTATATTTTCTGGGATACTTAAGGTGTATCCAAGTTGAGGTCCTTGTATGCAGTGCAGCCCTAAATTTTGGGGTGGCTCTGTCTTATTGATTTTCAGTTTTCCCAAGGTATATTCCCTAGACTGGTAGTGCCCTTGGCTCTGTAGCTCTGTTGTTTACTTGTTTTAGGGAACAGAATGCACTCCTCCAGAGAGGCAGTTGGCAATTTACATCCCGCTCATCAGCATAACAAGGCTCCCTGTTCTCCAGGGCCTGTCTTGCCTTTCTTGTTCTTACACATTTTGTGGATGTCCCTTTTGACCGGTGGGAAGTGATACTTCTTTGTAGTGCAGATTTGCATTGCCCGCTTGCTTGCTTGGCCAAAAAGGGCGTATGCGTTTTCTCCTGAATATATTCAGGAGAAAACGCATACGCCCTTTTTGGCCAAGTGCATCATTGTCGAAGTTGTGCCCCTCTTCCTGTGCTTTAAAGGCGATTCCAACGTACCTCTTGAAATCTGTTTCCTGCTATTCTGCCTCGCTTTCAAGTCCGCCTCGTTGCCTTCCCTCAACAGATTTTTGGACGATAGTTGTCCTTTATTACTCGGCCAGTTTGTGAATTGCTGTGCCCCTGAGCTCCATTTTTCAACTCGTTTTTGGTGAGCTGACCGGAAGTCCAAAATTTTGGTTCAGGACCTATACTGGTTCCCGGTGGGTGGCTGAGAATTTGGTTAATTCTTCTTCCTGCCGGGAAATTACAGTGATATGTGCCCGTCCAAATGCCTAACAGCTACTCTCTCATTGGTTCTCCCTCTTCCCTTTCATCCTCTGCCAAATTGGCAACCTGTGCGAACCAAGAGGTTAAAGGGGCTGTCTCTCCAAGTTGGGAGGTTGATAGTAAAGCAGACGGAAAGTCAAACCGGAGCACCAGGAGAGGGACTATGCGTTGAGTTTTAGAAACCTTTCGTATTCACAGTGTGTCCGTTCTCTAGGTTTCCCGCACATGTTATAGCTGTAGTAATATTCCCTCCAACCTGGAGAGTTTGGACCCATGGAATGGGTGCCATGCATTATTGCTTTAAAGGGTCTGCATTTGCTCACCCAATCTCACCAACCGTCTCAGTCCCAAGTGTCCCTCCTTATGCCACATCCAGCTGTCGTTGTAGATAGGGTCATTCCAGCTTTCATCAGAGACCCTGAAGGAATTGTAAAGAATTTCCCAGTTTTTTTGTTTTGTTTTTGAAATTCCTTTTTATAGTGGGTTTGAGCTGATTCTCGCTGCCATGTTTATGCCAGTCAAGACACAGTTGATTCCCTTACGGAGACATATCAATACATAGGTTTTAAGATTCTTACTAGTCAGATATTTTCCTCTGCGGGAAATATGGGGTTTTGAGTCCCTTTCGCTGAGGACGGTGTAGGTCTTGTCTATTCCATAGTTGGTTTTTGGAACGGTACCTGTGCTTATATCAAACTCTGGTTTTATGCATCACCCCACCTCTCCTTCCCCCTTAAGCAGGTATAAGAGTGTTTTCTAAATGTGAGACACTGTTCTCTTTCCTAACTCAGTTCAAGTGTAGCCATGTTTACAGGATCTTCATAAGTGATATCTTATGATAAGTTTCTTTTTCTGTGTGACTTATTTCACTTAGAATCATCGTACCTGAATCCACCCATTTTGCTGCTACTGGTCTTATGACATTGATTTCATGGCTGAGGGATATTCCATCGTACGTAAGTACCACAATTTTTTGAACCATGTTTATATTTTCTGGGATACTTAAGGTGTATCCAAGTTGAGGTCCTTGTATGCAGTGCAGCCCTAAATTTTGGGGTGGCTCTGTCTTATTGATTTTCAGTTTTCCCAAGGTATATTCCCTAGGCTGGTAGTGCCCTTGGCTCTGTAGCTCTGTTCTTTACTTGTTTTAGGGAACAGAATGCACTCCTCCAGAGAGGCAGTTGGCAATTTACATCCCGCCCATCAGCATAACAAGGCTCCCTGTTCTCCAGGGCCTGTCTTGCCTTTCTTGTTCTTACACATTTTGTGGATGTCCCTTTTGACCGGTGGGAAGTGATACTTGTTTGTAGTGCAGATTTGCATTGCCCGCTTGCTTGCTTGGCCAAAAAGGGCGTATGCGTTTTCTCCTGAATATATTCAGGAGAAAACGCATACGCCCTTTTTGGCCAAGTGCATCATTGTCGAAGTTGTGCCCCTCTTCCTGTGCTTTAAAGGCGATTCCAACGTACCTCTTGAAATCTGTTTCCTGCTATTCTGCCTCGCTTTCAAGTCCGCCTCGTTGCCTTCCCTCAACAGATTTTTGGACGATAGTTGTCCTTTATTACTCGGCCAGTTTGTGAATTGCTGTGCCCCTGAGCTCCATTTTTCAACTCGTTTTTGGTGAGCTGACCGCAAGTCCAAAATTTTGGTTCAGGACCTATACTGGTTCCCGGTGGGTGGCTGAGAATTTGGTTAATTCTTCTTCCTGCCGGGAAATTACAGTGATATGTGCCCGTCCAAATGCCTAACAGCTACTCTCTCATTGGTTCTCCCTCTTCCCTTTCATCCTCTGCCAAATTGGCAACCTGTGCGAACCAAGAGGTTAAAGGGGCTGTCTCTCCAAGTTGGGAGGTTGATAGTAAAGCAGACGGAAAGTCAAACCGGAGCACCAGGAGAGGGACTATGCGTTGAGTTTTAGAAACCTTTCGTATTCACAGTGTGTCCGTTCTCTAGGTTTCCCGCACATGTTATAGCTGTAGTAATATTCCCTCCAACCTGGAGAGTTCGGACCCATGGAATGGGTGCCATGCATTATTGCTTTAAAGGGTCTGCATTTGCTCACCCAATCTCACCAACCGTCTCAGTCCCAAGTGTCCCTCCTTATGCCACATCCAGCTGTCGTTGTAGATAGGGTCATTCCAGCTTTCATCAGAGACCCTGAAGGAATTGTAAAGAATTTCCCAGTTTTTTTGTTTTGTTTTTGAAATTCCTTTTTATAGTGGGTTTGAGCTGATTCTCGCTGCCATGTTTATGCCAGTCTAGACACAGTTGATTCCCTTACGGAGACATATCAATACATAGGTTTTAAGATTCTTACTAGTCAGATATTTTCCTCTGCGGGAAATATGGGGTTTTGAGTCCCTTTCGCTGAGGACGGTGTAGGTCTTGTCTATTCCATAGTTGGTTTTTGGAACGGTACCTGTGCTTATATCAAACTCTGGTTTTATGCATCACCCCACCTCTCCTTCCCCCTTAAGCAGGTATAAGAGTGTTTTCTAAATGTGAGACACTGTTCTCTTTCCTAACTCAGTTCAAGTGTAGCCATGTTTACAGGATCTTCATAAGTGATATCTTATGATAAGTTTCTTTTTCTGTGTGACTTATTTCACTTAGAATCATCGTACCTGAATCCACCCATTTTGCTGCTACTGGTCTTATGACATTGATTTCATGGCTGAGGGATATTCCATCGTACGTAAGTACCACAATTTTTTGAACCATGTTTATATTTTCTGGGATACTTAAGGTGTATCCAAGTTGAGGTCCTTGTATGCAGTGCAGCCCTAAATTTTGGGGTGGCTCTGTCTTATTGATTTTCAGTTTTCCCAAGGTATATTCCCTAGGCTGGTAGTGCCCTTGGCTCTGTAGCTCTGTTCTTTACTTGTTTTAGGGAACAGAATGCACTCCTCCAGAGAGGCAGTTGGCAATTTACATCCCGCCCATCAGCATAACAAGGCTCCCTGTTCTCCAGGGCCTGTCTTGCCTTTCTTGTTCTTACACATTTTGTGGATGTCCCTTTTGACCGGTGGGAAGTGATACTTCTTTGTAGTGCAGATTTGCATTGCCCGCTTGCTTGCTTGGCCAAAAAGGGCGTATGCGTTTTCTCCTGAATATATTCAGGAGAAAACGCATACGCCCTTTTTGGCCAAGTGCATCATTGTCGAAGTTGTGCCCCTCTTCCTGTGCTTTAAAGGCGATTCCAACGTACCTCTTGAAATCTGTTTCCTGCTATTCTGCCTCGCTTTCAAGTCCGCCTCGTTGCCTTCCCTCAACAGATTTTTGGACGATAGTTGTCCTTTATTACTCGGCCAGTTTGTGAATTGCTGTGCCCCTGAGCTCCATTTTTCAACTCATTTTTGGTGAGCTGACCGCAAGTCCAAAATTTTGGTTCAGGACCTATACTGGTTCCCGGTGGGTGGCTGAGAATTTGGTTAATTCTTCTTCCTGCCGGGAAATTACAGTGATATGTGCCCGTCCAAATGCCTAACAGCTACTCTCTCATTGGTTCTCCCTCTTCCCTTTCATCCTCTGCCAAATTGGCAACCTGTGCGAACCAAGAGGTTAAAGGGGCTGTCTCTCCAAGTTGGGAGGTTGATAGTAAAGCAGACGGAAAGTCAAACCGGAGCACCAGGAGAGGGACTATGCGTTGAGTTTTAGAAACCTTTCGTATTCACAGTGTGTCCGTTCTCTAGGTTTCCCGCACATGTTATAGCTGTAGTAATATTCCCTTCAACCTGGAGAGTTCGGACCCATGGAATGGGTGCCATGCATTATTGCTTTAAAGGGTCTGCATTTGCTCACCCAATCTCACCAACCGTCTCAGTCCCAAGTGTCCCTCCTTATGCCACATCCAGCTGTCGTTGTAGATAGGGTCATTCCAGCTTTCATCAGAGACCCTGAAGGAATTGTAAAGAATTTCCCAGTTTTTTTGTTTTGTTTTTGAAATTCCTTTTTATAGTGGGTTTGAGCTGATTCTCGCTGCCATGTTTATGCCAGTCTAGACACACTTGATTCCCTTACGGAGACATATCAATACATAGGTTTTAAGATTCTTACTAGTCAGATATTTTCCTCTGCGGGAAATATGGGGTTTTGAGTCCCTTTCGCTGAGGACGGTGTAGGTCTTGTCTATTCCATAGTTGGTTTTTGGAACGGTACCTGTGCTTATATCAAACTCTGGTTTTATGCATCACCCCACCTCTCCTTCCCCCTTAAGCAGGTATAAGAGTGTTTTCTAAATGTGAGACACTGTCCTCTTTCCTAACTCAGTTCAAGTGTAGCCATGTTTACAGGATCTTCATAAGTGATATCTTATGATAAGTTTCTTTTTCTGTGTGACTTATTTCACTTAGAATCATCGTACCTGAATCCACCCATTTTGCTGCTACTGGTCTTATGACATTGATTTCATGGCTGAGGGATATTCCATCGTACGTAAGTACCACAATTTTTTGAACCATGTTTATATTTTCTGGGATACTTAAGGTGTATCCAAGTTGAGGTCCTTGTATGCAGTGCAGCCCTAAATTTTGGGGTGGCTCTGTCTTATTGATTTTCAGTTTTCCCAAGGTATATTCCCTAGACTGGTAGTGCCCTTGGCTCTGTAGCTCTGTTGTTTACTTGTTTTACGGAACAGAATGCACTCCTCCAGAGAGGCAGTTGGCAATTTACATCCCGCCCATCAGCATAACAAGGCTCCCTGTTCTCCAGGGCCTGTCTTGCCTTTCTTGTTCTTACACATTTTGTGGATGTCCCTTTTGACCGGTGGGAAGTGATACTTCTTTGTAGTGCAGATTTGCATTGCCCGCTTGCTTGCTTGGCCAAAAAGGGCGTATGCGTTTTCTCCTGAATATATTCAGGAGAAAACGCATACGCCCTTTTTGGCCAAGTGCATCATTGTCGAAGTTGTGCCCCTCTTCCTGTGCTTTAAAGGCGATTCCAACGTACCTCTTGAAATCTGTTTCCTGCTATTCTGCCTCGCTTTCAAGTCCGCCTCGTTGCCTTCCCTCAACAGATTTTTGGACGATAGTTGTCCTTTATTACTCGGCCAGTTTGTGAATTGCTGTGCCCCTGAGCTCCATTTTTCAACTCGTTTTTGGTGAGCTGACCGCAAGTCCAAAATTTTGGTTCAGGACCTATACTGGTTCCCGGTGGGTGGCTGAGAATTTGGTTAATTCTTCTTCCTGCCGGGAAATTACAGTGATATGTGCCCGTCCAAATGCCTAACAGCTACTCTCTCATTGGTTCTCCCTCTTCCCTTTCATCCTCTGCCAAATTGGCAACCTGTGCGAACCAAGAGGTTAAAGGGGCTGTCTCTCCAAGTTGGGAGGTTGATAGTAAAGCAGACGGAAAGTCAAACCGGAGCACCAGGAGAGGGACTATGCGTTGAGTTTTAGAAACCTTTCGTATTCACAGTGTGTCCGTTCTCTAGGTTTCCCGCACATGTTATAGCTGTAGTAATATTCCCTTCAACCTGGAGAGTTCGGACCCATGGAATGGGTGCCATGCATTATTGCTTTAAAGGGTCTGCATTTGCTCACCCAATCTCACCAACCGTCTCAGTCCCAAGTGTCCCTCCTTATGCCACATCCAGCTGTCGTTGTAGATAGGGTCATTCCAGCTTTCATCAGAGACCCTGAAGGAATTGTAAAGAATTTCCCAGTTTTTTTGTTTTGTTTTTGAAATTCCTTTTTATAGTGGGTTTGAGCTGATTCTCGCTGCCATGTTTATGCCAGTCTAGACACAGTTGATTCCCTTACGGAGACATATCAATACATAGGTTTTAAGATTCTTACTAGTCAGATATTTTCCTCTGCGGGAAATATGGGGTTTTGAGTCCCTTTCGCTGAGGACGGTGTAGGTCTTGTCTATTCCATAGTTGGTTTTTGGAACGGTACCTGTGCTTATATCAAACTCTGGTTTTATGCATCACCCCACCTCTCCTTCCCCCTTAAGCAGGTATAAGAGTGTTTTCTAAATGTGAGACACTGTTCTCTTTCCTAACTCAGTTCAAGTGTAGCCATGTTTACAGGATCTTCATAAGTGATATCTTATGATAAGTTTCTTTTTCTGTGTGACTTATTTCACTTAGAATCATCGTACCTGAATCCACCCATTTTGCTGCTACTGGTCTTATGACATTGATTTCATGGCTGAGGGATATTCCATCGTACGTAAGTACCACAATTTTTTGAACCATGTTTATATTTTCTGGGATACTTAAGCTGTATCCAAGTTCAGGTCCTTGTATGCAGTGCAGCCCTAAATTTTGGGGTGGCTCTGTCTTATTGATTTTCAGTTTTTCCAAGGTATATTCCCTAGACTGGTAGTGCCCTTGGCTCTGTAGCTCTGTTGTTTACTTGTTTTAGGGAACAGAATGCACTCCTCCAGAGAGGCAGTTGGCAATTTACATCCCGCCCATCAGCATAACAAGGCTCCCTGTTCTCCAGGGCCTGTCTTGCCTTTCTTGTTCTTACACATTTTGTGGATGTCCCTTTTGACCGGTGGGAAGTGATACTTCTTTGTAGTGCAGATTTGCATTGCCCGCTTGCTTGCTTGGCCAAAAAGGGCGTATGCGTTTTCTCCTGAATATATTCAGGAGAAAACGCATACGCCCTTTTTGGCCAAGTGCATCATTGTCGAAGTTGTGCCCCTCTTCCTGTGCTTTAAAGGCGATTCCAACGTACCTCTTGAAATCTGTTTCCTGCTATTCTGCCTCGCTTTCAAGTCCGCCTCGTTGCCTTCCCTCAACAGATTTTTGGACGATAGTTGTCCTTTATTACTCGGCCAGTTTGTGAATTGCTGTGCCCCTGAGCTCCATTTTTCAACTCGCTTTTGGTGAGCTGACCACAAGTCCAAAATTTTGGTTCAGGACCTATACTGGTTCCCGGTGGGTGGCTGAGAATTTGGTTAATTCTTCTTCCTGCCAGGAAATTACAGTGATATGTGCCCGTCCAAATGCCTAACAGCTACTCTCTCATTGGTTCTCCCTCTTCCCTTTCATCCTCTGCCAAATTGGCAACCTGTGCGAACCAAGAGGTTAAAGGGGCTGTCTCTCCAAGTTGGGAGGTTGATAGTAAAGCAGATGGAAAGTCAAACCGGAGCACCAGGGGAGGGACTATGCGTTGAGATTTAGAAACCTTTCGTATTCACAGTGTGTCCGTTCTCTAGGTTTCCCGCACATGTTATAGCTGTAGTAATATTCCCTTCAACCTGGAGAGTTCGGACCCATGGAATGGGTGCCATGCATTATTGCTTTAAAGGGTCTGCATTTGCTCACCCAATCTCACCAACCGTCTCAGTCCCAAGTGTCCCTCCTTATGCCACATCCAGCTGTCGTTGTAGATAGGGTCATTCCAGCTTTCATCAGAGACCCTGAAGGAATTGTAAAGAATTTCCCAGTTTTTTTGTTTTGTTTTTGAAATTCCTTTTTATAGTGGGTTTGAGCTGATTCTCGCTGCCATGTTTATGCCAGTCTAGACACAGTTGATTCCCTTACGGAGACATATCAATACATAGGTTTTAAGATTCTTACTAGTCAGATATTTTCCTCTGTGGGAAATATGGGGTTTTGAGTCCCTTTCGCTGAGGACAGTGTAGGTCTTGTCTATTCCATAGTTGGTTTTTGGAACGGCACCTGTGCTTATATCAAACTCTGGTTTTATGCATCACCCCACCTCTCCTTCCCCCTTAAGCAGGTATAAGAGTGTTTTCTAAATGTGAGACACTGTTCTCTTTCCTAACTCAGTTCAAGTGTAGCCATGTTTACAGGATCTTCATAAGTGATATCTTATGATAAGTTTCTTTTTCTGTGTGACTTATTTCACTTAGAATCATCGTACCTGAATCCACCCATTTTGCTGCTACTGGTCTTATGACATTGATTTCATGGCTGAGGGATATTCCATCGTACGTAAGTACCACTATTTTTTGAACCATGTTTATATTTTCTGGGATACTTAAGGTGAACCAAGTTGAGGTCCTTGTATGCAGTGCAGCCTTAAATTTTGGGGTGGCTCTGTCTTATTGATTTTCAGTTTTCCCAAGGTATATTCCCTAGACTGGTAGTGCCCTTGGCTCTGTAGCTCTGTTCTTTACTTGTTTTAGGGAACAGAATGCACTCCTCCAGAGAGGCAGTTGGCAATTTACATCCCGCCCATCAGCATAACAAGGCTCCCTGTTCTCCAGGGCCTGTCATGCCTTTCTTGTTCTTACACATTTTGTGGATGTCCCTTTTGACCGGTGGGAAGTGATACTTCTTTGTAGTGCAGATTTGCATTGCCCGCTTGCTTGCTTGGCCAAAAAGGGCGTATGCGTTTTCTCCTGAATATATTCAGGAGAAAACGCATACGCCCTTTTTGGCCAAGTGCATCATTGTCGAAGTTGTGCCCCTCTTCCTGTGCTTTAAAGGCGATTCCAACGTACCTCTTGAAATCTGTTTCCTGCTATTCTGCCTCGCTTTCAAGTCTGCCTCGTTGCCTTCCCTCAACAGATTTTTGGACGATAGTTGTCCTTTATTACTCAGCCAGTTTGTGAATTGCTGTGCCCCTGAGCTCCATTTTTCAACTCGTTTTTGGTGAGCTGACCACAAGTCCAAAATTTTGGTTCAGGACCTATACTGGTTCCCGGTGGGTGGCTGAGAATTTGGTTAATTCTTCTTCCTGCCGGGAAATCACAGTGATATGTGCCCGTCCAAATGCCTAACAGCTACTCTCTCATTGGTTCTCCCTCTTCCCTTTCATCCTCTGCCAAATTGGCAACCTGTGCGAACCAAGAGGTTAAAGGCGCTGCCTCTCCAAGTTGGGAGGTTGATAGTAAAGCAGACGGAAAGTCAAACCGGAGCACCAGGAGAGGGACTATGCGTTGAGTTTTAGAAACCTTTCGTATTCACAGTGTGTCCGTTCTCTAGGTTTCCCGCACATGTTATAGCTGTAGTAATATTCCCTTCAACCTGGAGAGTTCGGACCCATGGAATGGGTGCCATGCATTATTGCTTTAAAGGGTCTGCATTTGCTCACCCAATCTCACCAACCGTCTCAGTCCCAAGTGTCCCTCCTTATGCCACATCCAGCTGTCGTTGTAGATAGGGTCATTCCAGCTTTCATCAGAGACCCTGAAGGAATTGTAAAGAATTTCCCAGTTTTTTTGTTTTGTTTTTGAAATTCCTTTTTATAGTGGGTTTGAGCTGATTCTCGCTGCCATGTTTATGCCAGTCAAGACACAGTTGATTCCCTTACGGAGACATATCAATACATAGGTTTTAAGATTCTTACTTGTCAGATAATTTCCTCTGCGGGAAATATGGGGTTTTGAGTCCCTTTCGCTGAGGACGGTGTAGGTCTTGTCTATTCCATAGTTGGTTTTTGGAACGGTACCTGTGCTTATATCAAACTCTGGTTTTATGCATCACCCCACCTCTCCTTCCCCCTTAAGCAGGTATAAGAGTGTTTTCTAAATGTGAGACACTGTTCTCTTTCCTAACTCAGTTCAAGTGTAGCCATGTTTACAGGATCTTCATAAGTGATATCTTATGATAAGTTTCTTTTTCTGTGTGACTTATTTCACTTAGAATCATCGTACCTGAATCCACCCATTTTGCTGCTACTGGTCTTATGACATTGATTTCATGGCTGAGGGATATTCCATCGTACGTAAGTACCACAATTTTTTGAACCATGTTTATATTTTCTGGGATACTTAAGGTGTATCCAAGTTGAGGTCCTTGTATGCAGTGCAGCCCTAAATTTTGGGGTGGCTCTGTCTTATTGATTTTCAGTTTTCCCAAGGTATATTCCCTAGGCTGGTAGGGCCCTTGGCTCTGTAGCTCTGTTCTTTACTTGTTTTAGGGAACAGAATGCACTCCTCCAGAGAGGCAGTTGGCAATTTACATCCCGCCCATCAGCATAACAAGGCTCCCTGTTCTCCAGGGCCTGTCTTGCCTTTCTTGTTCTTACACATTTTGTGGATGTCCCTTTTGACCGGTGGGAAGTGATACTTCTTTGTAGTGCAGATTTGCATTGCCCGCTTGCTTGCTTGGCCAAAAAGGGCGTATGCGTTTTCTCCTGAATATATTCAGGAGAAAACGCATACGCCCTTTTTGGCCAAGTGCATCATTGTCGAAGTTGTGCCCCTCTTCCTGTGCTTTAAAGGCGATTCCAACGTACCTCTTGAAATCTGTTTCCTGCTATTCTGCCTCGCTTTCAAGTCCGCCTCGTTGCCTTCCCTCAACAGATTTTTGGACGATAGTTGTCCTTTATTACTCGGCCAGTTTGTGAATTGCTGTGCCCCTGAGCTCCATTTTTCAACTCGTTTTTGGTGAGCTGACCGCAAGTCCAAAATTTTGGTTCAGGACCTATACTGGTTCCCGGTGGGTGGCTGAGAATTTGGTTAATTCTTCTTCCTGCCGGGAAATTACAGTGATATGTGCCCGTCCAAATGCCTAACAGCTACTCTCTCATTGGTTCTCCCTCTTCCCTTTCATCCTCTGCCAAATTGGCAACCTGTGCGAACCAAGAGGTTAAAGGGGCTGTCTCTCCAAGTTGGGAGGTTGATAGTAAAGCAGACGGAAAGTCAAACCGGAGCACCAGGAGAGGGACTATGCGTTGAGTTTTAGAAACCTTTCGTATTCACAGTGTGTCCGTTCTCTAGGTTTCCCGCACATGTTATAGCTGTAGTAATATTCCCTCCAACCTGGAGAGTTCGGACCCATGGAATGGGTGCCATGCATTATTGCTTTAAAGGGTCTGCATTTGCTCACCCAATCTCACCAACCGTCTCAGTCCCAAGTGTCCCTCCTTATGCCACATCCAGCTGTCGTTGTAGATAGGGTCATTCCAGCTTTCATCAGAGATCCTGAAGGAATTGTAAAGAATTTCCCAGTTTTTTTGTTTTGTTTTTGAAATTCCTTTTTATAGTGGGTTTGAGCTGATTCTCGCTGCCATGTTTATGCCAGTCTAGACACAGTTGATTCCCTTACGGAGACATATCAATACATAGGTTTTAAGATTCTTACTAGTCAGATATTTTCCTCTGCGGGAAATATGGGGTTTTGAGTCCCTTTCGCTGAGGATGGTGTAGGTCTTGTCTATTCCATAGTTGCTTTTTGGAACGGTACCTGTGCTTATATCAAACTCTGGTTTTATGCATCACCCCACCTCTCCTTCCCCCTTAAGCAGGTATAAGAGTGTTTTCTAAATGTGAGACACTGTTCTCTTTCCTAACTCAGTTCAAGTGTAGCCATGTTTACAGGATCTTCATAAGTGATATCTTATGATAAGTTTCTTTTTCTGTGTGACTTATTTCACTTAGAATCATCGTACCTGAATCCACCCATTTTGCTGCTACTGGTCTTATGACATTGATTTCATGGCTGAGGGATATTCCATCGTACGTAAGTACCACAATTTTTTGAACCATGTTTATATTTTCTGGGATACTTAAGCTGTATCCAAGTTGAGGTCCTTGTATGCAGTGCAGCCTTAAATTTTGGGGTGGCTCTGTCTTATTGATTTTCAGTTTTCCCAAGGTATATTCCCTAGACTGGTAGTGCCCTTGGCTCTGTAGCTCTGTTCTTTACTTGTTTTAGGGAACAGAATGCACTCCTCCAGAGAGGCAGTTGGCAATTTACATCCCGCCCATCAGCATAACAAGGCTCCCTGTTCTCCAGGGCCTGTCTTGCCTTTCTTGTTCTTACACATTTTGTGGATGTCCCTTTTGACCGGTGGGAAGTGATACTTCTTTGTAGTGCAGATTTGCATTGCCCGCTTGCTTGCTTGGCCAAAAAGGGCGTATGCGTTTTCTCCTGAATATATTCAGGAGAAAACGCATACGCCCTTTTTGGCCAAGTGCATCATTGTCGAAGTTGTGCCCCTCTTCCTGTGCTTTAAAGGCGATTCCAACGTACCTCTTGAAATCTGTTTCCTGCTATTCTGCCTCGCTTTCAAGTCTGCCTCGTTGCCTTCCCTCAACACATTTTTGGACGATAGTTGTCCTTTATTACTCGGCCAGTTTGTGAATTGCTGTGCCCCTGAGCTCCATTTTTCAACTCGTTTTTGGTGAGCTGACCGCAAGACCAAAATTTTGGTTCAGGACCTATACTGGTTCCCGGTGGGTGGCTGAGAATTTGGTTAATTCTTCTTCCTGCCGGGAAATTACAGTGATATGTGCCCGTCCAAATGCCTAACAGCTACTCTCTCATTGGTTCTCCCTCTTCCCTTTCATCCTCTGCCAAATTGGCAACCTGTGCGAACCAAGAGGTTAAAGGGGCTGTCTCTCCAAGTTGGGAGGTTGATAGTAAAGCAGACGGAAAGTCAAACCGGAGCACCAGGAGAGGGACTATGCGTTGAGTTTTAGAAACCTTTCGTATTCACAGTGTGTCCGTTCTCTAGGTTTCCCGCACATGTTATAGCTGTAGTAATATTCCCTTCAACCTGGAGAGTTCGGACCCATGGAATGGGTGCCATGCATTATTGCTTTAAAGGGTCTGCATTTGCTCACCCAATCTCACCAATCGTCTCAGTCCTAGTGTCCCTCCTTATGCCACATCCAGCTGTCGTTGTAGATAGGGTCATTCCAGCCTTCATCAGAGACCCTGAAGGAATTGTAAAGAATTTCCCAGTTTTTTTGTTTTGTTTTTGAAATTCCTTTTTATAGTGGGTTTGAGCTGATTCTCGCTGCCATGTTTATGCCAGTCTAGACACACATGATTCCCTTATGGAGACATATCAATACATAGGTTTTAAGATTCTTACTAGTCAGATATTTTCCTCTGCGGGAAATATGGGGTTTTGAGTCCCTTTCGCTGAGGACGGTGTAGGTCTTGTCTATTCCATAGTTGGTTTTTGGAACGGTACCTGTGCTTATATCAAACTCTGGTTTTATGCATCACCCCACCTCTCCTTCTCCCTTAAGCAGGTATAAGAGTGTTTTCTAAATGTGAGACACTGTTCTCTTTCCTAACTCAGTTCAAGTGTAGCCATGTTTACAGGATCTTCATAAGTGATATCTTATGATAAGTTTATTTTTCTGTGTGACTTATTTCACTTAGAATCATCGTACCTGAATCCACCCATTTTGCTGCTACTGGTCTTATGACATTGATTTCATGGCTGAGGGATATTTCATCGTACGTAAGTACCACAATTTTTTGAACCATGTTTATATTTTCTGGGATACTTAAGGTGTATCCAAGTTCAGGTCCTTGTATGCAGTGCAGCCCTAAATTTTGGGGTGGCTCTGTCTTATTGATTTTCAGTTTTTCGAAGGTATATTCCCTAGAATGGTAGTGCCCTTGGCTCTGTAGCTCTGTTCTTTACTTGTTTTAGGGAACAGAATGCACTCCTCCAGAGAGGCAGTTGGCAATTTACATCCCGCCCATCAGCATAACAAGGCTCCCTGTTCTCCAGGGCCTGTCTTGCCTTTCTTGTTCTTACACATTTTGTGGATGTCCCTTTTGACCGGTGGGAAGTGATACTTCTTTGTAGTGCAGATTTGCATTGCCCGCTTGCTTGCTTGGCCAAAAATTGCGTATGCGTTTTCTCCTGAATATATTCAGGAGAAAACGCATACGCCCTTTTTGGCCAAGTGCATCATTGTCGAAGTTGTGCCCCTCTTCCTGTGCTTTAAAGGCGATTCCAACGTACCTCTTGAAATCTGTTTCCTGCTATTCTGCCTCGCTTTCAAGTCCGCCTCGTTGCCTTCCCTCAACAGATTTTTGGACGATAGTTGTCCTTTATTACTCGGTCAGTTTGTGAATTGCTGTGCCCCTGAGCTCCATTTTTCAACTCGTTTTTGGTGAGCTGACCGCAAGTCCAAAATTTTGGTTCAGGACCTATACTGGTTCCCGGTGGGTGGCTGAGAATTTGGTTAATTCTTCTTCCTGCCGGGAAATTACAGTGATATGTGCCCGTCCAAATGCCTAACAGCTACTCTCTCATTGGTTCTCCCTCTTCCCTTTCATCCTCTGCCAAATTGGCAACCTGTGCGAACCAAGAGGTTAAAGGGGCTGTCTCTCCAAGTTGGGAGGTTGATAGTAAAGCAGACGGAAAGTCAAACCGGAGCACCAGGAGAGGGACTATGCGTTGAGTTTTAGAAACCTTTCGTATTCACAGTGTGTCCGTTCTCTAGGTTTCCCGCACATGTTATAGCTGTAGTAATATTCCCTTCAACCTGGAGAGTTCGGACCCATGGAATGGGTGCCATGCATTATTGCTTTAAAGGGTCTGCATTTGCTCACCCAATCTCACCAACCGTCTCAGTCCCAAGTGTCCCTCCTTATGCCACATCCAGCTGTCGTTGTAGATAGGGTCATTCCAGCTTTCATCAGAGACCCTGAAGGAATTGTAAAGAATTTCCCAGTTTTTTTGTTTTGTTTTTGAAATTCCTTTTTATAGTGGGTTTGAGCTGATTCTCGCTGCCATGTTTATGCCAGTCTAGACACAGTTGATTCCCTTACGGAGACATATCAATACATAGGTTTTAAGATTCTTACTAGTCAGATATTTTCCTCTGTGGGAAATATGGGGTTTTGAGTCCCTTTCGCTGAGGACGGTGTAGGTCTTGTCTATTCCATAGTTGGTTTTTGGAACGGCACCTGTGCTTATATCAAACTCTGGTTTTATGCATCACCCCACCTCTCCTTCCCCCTTAAGCAGGTATAAGAGTGTTTTCTAAATGTGAGACACTGTTCTCTTTCCTAACTCAGTTCAAGTGTAGCCATGTTTACAGGATCTTCATAAGTGATATCTTATGATAAGTTTCTTTTTCTGTGTGACTTATTTCACTTAGAATCATCGTACCTGAATCCACCCATTTTGCTGCTACTGGTCTTATGACATTGATTTCATGGCTGAGGGATATTCCATCGTACGTAAGTACCACAATTTTTTGAACCATGTTTATATTTTCTGGGATACTTAAGGTGTATCCAAGTTGAGGTCCTTGTATGCAGTGCAGCCTTAAATTTTGGGGTGGCTCTGTCTTATTGATTTTCAGTTTTCCCAAGGTATATTCCCTAGACTGGTAGTGCCCTTGGCTCTGTAGCTCTGTTCTTTACTTGTTTTAGGGAACAGAATGCACTCCTCCAGAGAGGCAGTTGGCAATTTACATCCCGCCCATCAGCATAACAAGGCTCCCTGTTCTCCAGGGCCTGTCTTGCCTTTCTTGTTCTTACACATTTTGTGGATGTCCCTTTTGACCGGTGGGAAGTGATACTTCTTTGTAGTGCAGATTTGCATTGCCCGCTTGCTTGCTTGGCCAAAAAGGGCGTATGCGTTTTCTCCTGAATATATTCAGGAGAAAACGCATACGCCCTTTTTGGCCAAGTGCATCATTGTCGAAGTTGTGCCCCTCTTCCTGTGCTTTAAAGGCGATTCCAACGTACCTCTTGAAATCTGTTTCCTGCTATTCTGCCTCGCTTTCAAGTCTGCCTCATTGCCTTCCCTCAACAGATTTTTGGACGATAGTTGTCCTTTATTACTCGGCCAGTTTGTGAATTGCTGTGCCCCTGAGCTCCATTTTTCAACTCGTTTTTGGTGAGCTGACCACAAGTCCAAAATTTTGGTTCAGGACCTATACTGGTTCCCGGTGGGTGGCTGAGAATTTGGTTAATTCTTCTTCCTGCCGGGAAATCACAGTGATATGTGCCCGTCCAAATGCCTAACAGCTACTCTCTCATTGGTTCTCCCTCTTCCCTTTCATCCTCTGCCAAATTGGCAACCTGTGCGAACCAAGAGGTTAAAGGCGCTGTCTCTCCAAGTTGGGAGGTTGATAGTAAAGCAGACGGAAAGTCAAACCGGAGCACCAGGAGAGGGACTATGCGTTGAGTTTTAGAAACCTTTCGTATTCACAGTGTGTCCGTTCTCTAGGTTTCCCGCACATGTTATAGCTGTAGTAATATTCCCTTCAACCTGGAGAGTTCGGACCCATGGAATGGGTGCCATGCATTATTGCTTTAAAGGGTCTGCATTTGCTCACCCAATCTCACCAATCGTCTCAGTCCCAAGTGTCCCTCCTTATGCCACATCCAGCTGTCGTTGTAGATAGGGTCATTCCAGCTTTCATCAGAGACCCTGAAGGAATTGCAAAGAATTTCCCAGTTTTTTTGTTTTGTTTTTGAAATTCCTTTTTATAGTGGGTTTGAGCTGATTCTCGCTGCCATGTTTATGCCAGTCTAGACACACTTGATTCCCTTATGGAGACATATCAATACATAGGTTTTAAGATTCTTACTAGTCAGATATTTTCCTCTGCGGGAAATATGGGGTTTTGAGTCCCTTTCGCTGAGGACGGTGTAGGTCTTGTCTATTCCATAGTTGGTTTTTGGAACGGTACCTGTGCTTATATCAAACTCTGGTTTTATGCATCACCCCACCTCTCCTTCCCCCTTAAGCAGGTATAAGAGTGTTTTCTAAATGTGAGACACTGTTCTCTTTCCTAACTCATTTCAAGTGTAGCCATGTTTACAGGATCTTCATAAGTGATATCTTATGATAAGTTTCTTTTTCTGTGTGACTTATTTCACTTAGAATCATCGTACCTGAATCCACCCATTTTGCTGCTACTGGTCTTATGACATTGATTTCATGGCTGAGGGATATTCCATCGTACGTAAGTACCACAATTTTTTGAACCATGTTTATATTTTCTGGGATACTTAAGGTGTATCCAAGTTCAGGTCCTTGTATGCAGTGCAGCCCTAAATTTTGGGGTGGCTCTGTCTTATTGATTTTCAGTTTTCCCAAGGTATATTCCCTAGACTGGTAGTGCCCTTGGCTCTGTAGCTCTGTTCTTTACTTGTTTTAGGGAACAGAATGCACTCCTCCAGAGAGGCAGTTGGCAATTTACATCCCGCCCATCAGCATAACAAGGCTCCCTGTTCTCCAGGGCCTGTCTTGCCTTTCTTGTTCTTACACATTTTGTGGATGTCCCTTTTGACCGGTGGGAAGTGATACTTCTTTGTAGTGCAGATTTGCATTGCCCGCTTGCTTGCTTGGCCAAAAAGGGCGTATGCGTTTTCTCCTGAATATATTCAGGAGAAAACGCATACGCCCTTTTTGGCCAAGTGCATCATTGTCGAAGTTGTGCCCCTCTTCCTGTGCTTTAAAGGCGATTCCAACGTACCTCTTGAAATCTGTTTCCTGCTATTCTGCCTCGCTTTCAAGTCCGCCTCGTTGCCTTCCCTCAACAGATTTTTGGACGATAGTTGTCCTTTATTACTCGGCCAGTTTGTGAATTGCTGTGCCCCTGAGCTCCATTTTTCAACTCGTTTTTGGTGAGCTGACCGCAAGTCCAAAATTTTGGTTCAGGACCTATACTGGTTCCCGGTGGGTGGATGAGAATTTGGTTAATTCTTCTTCCTGCTGGGAAATTACAGTGATATGTGCCCGTCCAAATGCCTAACAGCTACTCTCTCATTGGTTCTCCCTCTTCCCTTTCATCCTCTGCCAAATTGGCAACCTGTGCGAACCAAGAGGTTAAAGGCGCTGTCTCTCCAAGTTGGGAGGTTGATAGTAAAGCAGACGGAAAGTCAAACCGGAGCACCAGGAGAGGGACTATGCGTTGAGTTTTAGAAACCTTTCGTATTCACAGTGTGTCCGTTCTCTAGGTTTCCCGCACATGTTATAGCTGTAGTAATATTCCCTTCAACCTGGAGAGTTCGGAACCATGGAATGGGTGCCATGCATTATTGCTTTAAAGGGTCTGCATTTGCTCACCCAATCTCACCAATCGTCTCAGTCCCAAGTGTCCCTCCTTATGCCACATCCAGCTGTCGTTGTAGATAGGGTCATTCCAGCTTTCATCAGAGACCCTGAAGGAATTGTAAAGAATTTCCCAGTTTTTTTGTTTTGTTTTTGAAATTCCTTTTTATAGTGGGTTTGAGCTGATTCTCGCTGCCATGTTTATGCCAGTCTAGACACACTTGATTGCCTTATGGAGACATATCAATACATAGGTTTTAAGATTCTTACTAGTCAGATATTTTCCTCTGCGGGAAATATGGGGTTTTGAGTCCCTTTCGCTGAGGACGGTGTAGGTCTTGTCTATTCCATAGTTGGTTTTTGGAACGGTACCTGTGCTTATATCAAACTCTGGTTTTATGCATCACCCCACCTCTCCTTCCCCCTTAAGCAGGTATAAGAGTGTTTTCTAAATGTGAGACACTGTTCTCTTTCCTAACTCATTTCAAGTGTAGCCATGTTTACAGGATCTTCATAAGTGATATCTTATGATAAGTTTCTTTTTCTGTGTGACTTATTTCACTTAGAATCATCGTACCTGAATCCACCCATTTTGCTGCTACTGGTCTTATGACATTGATTTCATGGCTGAGGGATATTCCATCGTACGTAAGTACCACAATTTTTTGAACCATGTTTATATTTTCTGGGATACTTAAGGTGTATCCAAGTTCAGGTCCTTGTATGCAGTGCAGCCCTAAATTTTGGGGTGGCTCTGTCTTATTGATTTTCAGTTTTCCCAAGGTATATTCCCTAGACTGGTAGTGCCCTTGGCTCTGTAGCTCTGTTCTTTACTTGTTTTAGGGAACAGAATGCACTCCTCCAGAGAGGCAGTTGGCAATTTACATCCCGCCCATCAGCATAACAAGGCTCCCTGTTCTCCAGGGCCTGTCTTGCCTTTCTTGTTCTTACACATTTTGTGGATGTCCCTTTTGACCGGTGGGAAGTGATACTTCTTTGTAGTGCAGATTTGCATTGCCCGCTTGCTTGCTTGGCCAAAAAGGGCGTATGCGTTTTCTCCTGAATATATTCAGGAGAAAACGCATACGCCCTTTTTGGCCAAGTGCATCATTGTCGAAGTTGTGCCCCTCTTCCTGTGCTTTAAAGGCGATTCCAACGTACCTCTTGAAATCTGTTTCCTGCTATTCTGCCTCGCTTTCAAGTCCGCCTCGTTGCCTTCCCTCAACAGATTTTTGGATGATAGTTGTCCTTTATTACTCGGCCAGTTTGTGAATTGCTGTGCCCCTGAGCTCCATTTTTCAACTCGTTTTTGGTGAGCTGACCGCAAGTCCAAAATTTTGGTTCAGGACCTATACTGGTTCCCGGTGGGTGGATGAGAATTTGGTTAATTCTTCTTCCTGCTGGGAAATTACAGTGATATGTGCCCGTCCAAATGCCTAACAGCTACTCTCTCATTGGTTCTCCCTCTTCCCTTTCATCCTCTGCCAAATTGGCAACCTGTGCGAACCAAGAGGTTAAAGGCGCTGTCTCTCCAAGTTGGGAGGTTGATAGTAAAGCAGACGGAAAGTCAAACCGGAGCACCAGGAGAGGGACTATGCGTTGAGTTTTAGAAACCTTTCGTATTCACAGTGTGTCCGTTCTCTAGGTTTCCCGCACATGTTATAGCTGTAGTAATATTCCCTTCAACCTGGAGAGTTCGGACCCATGGAATGGGTGCCATGCATTATTGCTTTAAAGGGTCTGCATTTGCTCACCCAATCTCACCAATCGTCTCAGTCCCAAGTGTCCCTCCTTATGCCACATCCAGCTGTCGTTGTAGATAGGGTCATTCCAGCTTTCATCAGAGACCCTGAAGGAATTGTAAAGAATTTCCCAGTTTTTTTGTTTTGTTTTTGAAATTCCTTTTTATAGTGGGTTTGAGCTGATTCTCGCTGCCATGTTTATGCCAGTCTAGACACACTTGATTGCCTTATGGAGACATATCAATACATAGGTTTTAAGATTCTTACTAGTCAGATATTTTCCTCTGCGGGAAATATGGGGTTTTGAGTCCCTTTCGCTGAGGACGGTGTAGGTCTTGTCTATTCCATAGTTGGTTTTTGGAACGGTACCTGTGCTTATATCAAACTCTGGTTTTATGCATCACCCCACCTCTCCTTCCCCCTTAAGCAGGTATAAGAGTGTTTTCTAAATGTGAGACACTGTTCTCTTTCCTAACTCATTTCAAGTGTAGCCATGTTTACAGGATCTTCATAAGTGATATCTTATGATAAGTTTCTTTTTCTGTGTGACTTATTTCACTTAGAATCATCGTACCTGAATCCACCCATTTTGCTGCTACAGGTCTTATGACATTGATTTCATGGCTGAGGGATATTCCATCGTACGTAAGTACCACAATTTTTTGAACCATGTTTATATTTTCTGGGATACTTAAGGTGTATCCAAGTTCAGTTCCTTGTATGCAGTGCAGCCCTAAATTTTGGGGTGGCTCTGTCTTATTGATTTTCAGTTTTCCCAAGGTATATTCCCTAGACTGGTAGTGCCCTTGGCTCTGTAGCTCTGTTCTTTACTTGTTTTAGGGAACAGAATGCACTCCTCCAGAGAGGCAGTTGGCAATTTACATCCCGCCCATCAGCATAACAAGGCTCCCTGTTCTCCAGGGCCTGTCTTGCCTTTCTTGTTCTTACACATTTTGTGGATGTCCCTTTTGACCGGTGGGAAGTGATACTTCTTTGTAGTGCAGATTTGCATTGCCCGCTTGCTTGCTTGGCCAAAAAGGGCGTATGCGTTTTCTCCTGAATATATTCAGGAGAAAACGCATACGCCCTTTTTGGCCAAGTGCATCATTGTCGAAGTTGTGCCCCTCTTCCTGTGCTTTAAAGGCGATTCCAACGTACCTCTTGAAATCTGTTTCCTGCTATTCTGCCTCGCTTTCAAGTCTGCCTCGTTGCCTTCCCTCAACACATTTTTGGACGATAGTTGTCCTTTATTACTCGGCCAGTTTGTGAATTGCTGTGCCCCTGAGCTCCATTTTTCAACTCGTTTTTGGTGAGCTGACCACAAGTCCAAAATTTTGGTTCAGGACCTATACTGGTTCCCGGTGGGTGGCTGAGAATTTGGTTAATTCTTCTTCCTGCCGGGAAATCACAGTGATATGTGCCCGTCCAAATGCCTAACAGCTACTCTCTCATTGGTTCTCCCTCTTCCCTTTCATCCTCTGCCAAATTGGCAACCTGTGCGAACCAAGAGGTTAAAGGCGCTGTCTCTCCAAGTTGGGAGGTTGATAGTAAAGCAGACGGAAAGTCAAACCGGAGCACCAGGAGAGGGACTATGCGTTGAGTTTTAGAAACCTTTCGTATTCACAGTGTGTCCGTTCTCTAGGTTTCGCGCACATGTTATAGCTGTAGTAACATCCCCTTCAACCTGGAGAGTTCGGACCCATGGAATGGGTGCCATGCATTATTGCTTTAAAGGGTCTGCATTTGCTCACCCAATCTCACCAATCGTCTCAGTCCTAGTGTCCCTCCTTATGCCACATCCAGCTGTCGTTGTAGATAGGGTCATTCCAGCTTTCATCAGAGACCCTGAAGGAATTGTAAAGAATTTCCCAGTTTTTTTGTTTTGTTTTTGAAATTCCTTTTTATAGTGGGTTTGAGCTGATTCTCGCTGCCATGTTTATGCCAGTCTAGACACACATGATTCCCTTATGGAGACATATCAATACATAGGTTTTAAGATTCTTACTAGTCAGATATTTTCCTCTGCGGGAAATATGGGGTTTTGAGTCCCTTTCGCTGAGGACGGTGTAGGTCTTGTCTATTCCATAGTTGGTTTTTGGAACGGTACCTGTGCTTATATCAAACTCTGGTTTTATGCATCACCCCACCTCTCCTTCTCCCTTAAGCAGGTATAAGAGTGTTTTCTAAATGTGAGACACTGTTCTCTTTCCTAACTCATTTCAAGTGTAGCCATGTTTACAGGATCTTCATAAGTGATATCTTATGATAAGTTTCTTTTTCTGTGTGACTTATTTCACTTAGAATCATCGTACCTGAATCCACCCATTTTGCTGCTACTGGTCTTATGACATTGATTTCATGGCTGAGGGATATTCCATCGTACGTAAGTACCACAATTTTTTGAACCATGTTTATATTTTCTGGGATACTTAAGGTGTATCCAAGTTCAGGTCCTTGTATGCAGTGCAGCCCTAAATTTTGGGGTGGCTCTGTCTTATTGATTTTCAGTTTTCCCAAGGTATATTCCCTAGACTGGTAGTGCCCTTGGCTCTGTAGCTCTGTTCTTTACTTGTTTTAGGGAACAGAATGCACTCCTCCAGAGAGGCAGTTGGCAATTTACATCCCGCCCATCAGCATAACAAGGCTCCCTGTTCTCAAGGGCCTGTCTTGCCTTTCTTGTTCTTACACATTTTGTGGATGTCCCTTTTGACCGGTGGGAAGTGATACTTCTTTGTAGTGCAGATTTGCATTGCCCGCTTGCTTGCTTGGCCAAAAAGGGCGTATGCGTTTTCTCCTGAATATATTCAGGAGAAAACGCATACGCCCTTTTTGGCCAAGTGCATCATTGTCGAAGTTGTGCCCCTCTTCCTGTGCTTTAAAGGCGATTCCAACGTACCTCTTGAAATCTGTTTCCTGCTATTCTGCCTCGCTTTCAAGTCTGCCTCGTTGCCTTCCCTCAACACATTTTTGGACGATAGTTGTCCTTTATTACTCGGCCAGTTTGTGAATTGCTGTGCCCCTGAGCTCCATTTTTCAACTCGTTTTTGGTGAGCTGACCACAAGTCCAAAATTTTGGTTCAGGACCTATACTGGTTCCCGGTGGGTGGCTGAGAATTTGGTTAATTCTTCTTCCTGCCGGGAAATCACAGTGATATGTGCCCGTCCAAATGCCTAACAGCTACTCTCTCATTGGTTCTCCCTCTTCCCTTTCATCCTCTGCCAAATTGGCAACCTGTGCGAACCAAGAGGTTAAAGGCGCTGTCTCTCCAAGTTGGGAGGTTGATAGTAAAGCAGACGGAAAGTCAAACCGGAGCACGAGGAGAGGGACTATGCATTGAGTTTTAGAAACCTTTCGTATTCACAGTGTGTCCGTTCTCTAGGTTTCCCACACATGTTATAGCTGTAGTAATATTCCCT
The DNA here is from genome assembly GCF_949752795.1 of Hyperoodon ampullatus. Lineage (NCBI taxonomy): Eukaryota > Metazoa > Chordata > Mammalia > Artiodactyla > Ziphiidae > Hyperoodon > Hyperoodon ampullatus. The sequence continues at coordinate 181,365 of NW_027640676.1, read as the reverse complement.
TCAACCTGGAGAGTTCGGACCCATGGAATGGGTGCCATGCATTATTGCTTTAAAGGGTCTGCATTTGCTCACCCAATCTCACCAACCGTCTCAGTCCCAAGTGTCCCTCCTTATGCCACATCCAGCTGTCGTTGTAGATAGGGTCATTCCAGCTTTCATCAGAGACCCTGAAGGAATTGTAAAGAATTTCCCAGTTTTTTTGTTTTGTTTTTGAAATTCCTTTTTATAGTGGGTTTGAGCTGATTCTCGCTGCCATGTTTATGCCAGTCTAGACACAGTTGATTCCCTTACGGAGACATATCAATACATAGGTTTTAAGATTCTTACTAGTCAGATATTTTCCTCTGCGGGAAATATGGGGTTTTGAGTCCCTTTCGCTGAGGACGGTGTAGGTCTTGTCTATTCCATAGTTGGTTTTTGGAACGGCACCTGTGCTTATATCAAACTCTGGTTTTATGCATCACCCCACCTCTCCTTCCCCCTTAAGCAGGTATAAGAGTGTTTTCTAAATGTGAGACACTGTTCTCTTTCCTAACTCAGTTCAAGTGTAGCCATGTTTACAGGATCTTCATAAGTGATATCTTATGATAAGTTTCTTTTTCTGTGTGACTTATTTCACTTAGAATCATCGTACCTGAATCCACCCAATTTGCTGCTACTGGTCTTATGACATTGATTTCATGGCTGAGGGATATTCCATCGTACGTAAGTACCACAATTTTTTGAACCATGTTTATATTTTCTGGGATACTTAAGGTGTATCCAAGTTGAGGTCCTTGTATGCAGTGCAGCCTTAAATTTTGGGGTGGCTCTGTCTTATTGATTTTCAGTTTTCCCAAGGTATATTCCCTAGACTGGTAGTGCCCTTGGCTCTGTAGCTCTGTTCTTTACTTGTTTTAGGGAACAGAATGCACTCCTCCAGAGAGGCAGTTGGCAATTTACATCCCGCCCATCAGCATAACAAGGCTCCCTGTTCTCCAGGGCCTGTCTTGCCTTTCTTGTTCTTACACATTTTGTGGATGTCCCTTTTGACCGGTGGGAAGTGATACTTCTTTGTAGTGCAGATTTGCATTGCCCGCTTGCTTGCTTGGCCAAAAAGGGCGTATGCGTTTTCTCCTGAATATATTCAGGAGAAAACGCATACGCCCTTTTTGGCCAAGTGCATCATTGTCGAAGTTGTGCCCCTCTTCCTGTGCTTTAAAGGCGATTCCAACGTACCTCTTGAAATCTGTTTCCTGCTATTCTGCCTCGCTTTCAAGTCCGCCTCGTTGCCTTCCCTCAACAGATTTTTGGACGATAGTTGTCCTTTATTACTCGGCCAGTTTGTGAATTGCTGTGCCCCTGAGCTCCATTTTTCAACTCGTTTTTGGTGAGCTGACCGCAAGTCCAAAATTTTGGTTCAGGACCTATACTGGTTCCCGGTGGGTGGCTGAGAATTTGGTTAATTCTTCTTCCTGCCGGGAAATTACAGTGATATGTGCCCGTCCAAATGCCTAACAGCTACTCTCTCATTGGTTCTCCCTCTTCCCTTTCATCCTCTGCCAAATTGGCAACCTGTGCGAACCAAGAGGTTAAAGGCGCTGTCTCTCCAAGTTGGGAGGTTGATAGTAAAGCAGACGGAAAGTCAAACCGGAGCACCAGGAGAGGGACTATGCGTTGAGTTTTAGAAACCTTTCGTATTCACAGTGTGTCCGTTCTCTAGGTTTCCCGCACATGTTATAGCTGTAGTAATATTCCCTTCAACCTGGAGAGTTCGGACCCATGGAATGGGTGCCATGCATTATTGCTTTAAAGGGTCTGCATTTGCTCACCCAATCTCACCAATCGTCTCAGTCCCAAGTGTCCCTCCTTATGCCACATCCAGCTGTCGTTGTAGATAGGGTCATTCCAGCTTTCATCAGAGACCCTGAAGGAATTGTAAAGAATTTCCCAGTTTTTTTGTTTTGTTTTTGAAATTCCTTTTTATAGTGGGTTTGAGCTGATTCTCGCTGCCATGTTTATGCCAGTCTAGACACACTTGATTGCCTTATGGAGACATATCAATACATAGGTTTTAAGATTCTTACTAGTCAGATATTTTCCTCTGCGGGAAATATGGGGTTTTGAGTCCCTTTCGCTGAGGACGGTGTAGGTCTTGTCTATTCCATAGTTGGTTTTTGGAACGGTACCTGTGCTTATATCAAACTCTGGTTTTATGCATCACCCCACCTCTCCTTCCCCCTTAAGCAGGTATAAGAGTGTTTTCTAAATGTGAGACACTGTTCTCTTTCCTAACTCATTTCAAGTGTAGCCATGTTTACAGGATCTTCATAAGTGATATCTTATGATAAGTTTCTTTTTCTGTGTGACTTATTTCACTTAGAATCATCGTACCTGAATCCACCCATTTTGCTGCTACTGGTCTTATGACATTGATTTCATGGCTGAGGGATATTCCATCGTACGTAAGTACCACAATTTTTTGAACCATGTTTATATTTTCTGGGATACTTAAGGTGTATCCAAGTTCAGTTCCTTGTATGCAGTGCAGCCCTAAATTTTGGGGTGGCTCTGTCTTATTGATTTTCAGTTTTCCCAAGGTATATTCCCTAGACTGGTAGTGCCCTTGGCTCTGTAGCTCTGTTCTTTACTTGTTTTAGGGAACAGAATGCACTCCTCCAGAGAGGCAGTTGGCAATTTACATCCCGCCCATCAGCATAACAAGGCTCCCTGTTCTCCAGGGCCTGTCTTGCCTTTCTTGTTCTTACACATTTTGTGGATGTCCCTTTTGACCGGTGGGAAGTCATACTTCTTTGTAGTGCAGATTTGCATTGCCCGCTTGCTTGCTTGGCCAAAAAGGGCGTATGCGTTTTCTCCTGAATATATTCAGGAGAAAACGCATAGGCCCTTTTTGGCCAAGTGCGTCATTGTCGAAGTTGTGCCCCTCTTCCTGTGCTTTAAAGGCGATTCCAACGTACCTCTTGAAATCTGTTTCCTGCTATTCTGCCTCGCTTTCAAGTCCGCCTCGTTGCCTTCCCTCAACAGATTTTTGGACGATAGTTGTCCTTTATTACTCGGCCAGTTTGTGAATTGCTGTGCCCCTGAGCTCCATTTTTCAACTCGTTTTTGGTGAGCTGACCGCAAGTCCAAAATTTTGGTTCAGGACCTATACTGGTTCCCGGTGGGTGGATGAGAATTTGGTTAATTCTTCTTCCTGCTGGGAAATTACAGTGATATGTGCCCGTCCAAATGCCTAACAGCTACTCTCTCATTGGTTCTCCCTCTTCCCTTTCATCCTCTGCCAAATTGGCAACCTGTGCGAACCAAGAGGTTAAAGGCGCTGTCTCTCCAAGTTGGGAGGTTGATAGTAAAGCAGACAGAAAGTCAAACCGGAGCACCAGGAGAGGGACTATGCGTTGAGTTTTAGAAACCTTTCGTATTCACTGTGTGTCCGTTCTCTAGGTTTCCCGCACATGTTATAGCTGTAGTAATATTCCCTTCAACCTGGAGAGTTCGGACCCATGGAATGGGTGCCATGCATTATTGCTTTAAAGGGTCTGCATTTGCTCACCCAATCTCACCAATCGTCTCAGTCCCAAGTGTCCCTCCTTATGCCACATCCAGCTGTCGTTGTAGATAGGGTCATTCCAGCTTTCATCAGAGACCCTGAAGGAATTGTAAAGAATTTCCCAGTTTTTTTGTTTTGTTTTTGAAATTCCTTTTTATAGTGGGTTTGAGCTGATTCTCGCTGCCATGTTTAGGCCAGTCTAGACACACTTGATTGCCTTATGGAGACATATCAATACATAGGTTTTAAGATTCTTACTAGTCAGATATTTTCCTCTGCGGGAAATATGGGGTTTTGAGTCCCTTTCGCTGAGGACGGTGTAGGTCTTGTCTATTCCATAGTTGGTTTTTGGAACGGTACCTGTGCTTATATCAAACTCTGGTTTTATGCATCACCCCACCTCTCCTTCCCCCTTAAGCAGGTATAAGAGTGTTTTCTAAATGTGAGACACTGTTCTCTTTCCTAACTCAGTTCAAGTGTAGCCATGTTTACAGGATCTTCATAAGTGATATCTTATGATAAGTTTCTTTTTCTGTGTGACTTATTTCACTTAGAATCATCGTACCTGAATCCACCCATTTTGCTGCTACTGGTCTTATGACATTGATTTCATGGCTGAGGGATATTCCATCGTACGTAAGTACCACAATTTTTTGAACCATGTTTATATTTTCTGGGATACTTAAGGTGTATCCAAGTTCAGGTCCTTGTATGCAGTGCAGCCCTAAATTTTGGGGTGGCTCTGTCTTATTGATTTTCAGTTTTCCCAAGGTATATTCCCTAGGCTGGTAGTGCCCTTGGCTCTGTAGCTCTGTTCTTTACTTGTTTTAGGGAACAGAATGCACTCCTCCAGAGAGGCAGTTGGCAATTTACATCCCGCCCATCAGCATAACAAGGCTCCCTGTTCTCCAGGGCCTGTCTTGCCTTTCTTGTTCTTACACATTTTGTGGATGTCCCTTTTGACCTGTGGGAAGTGATACTTCTTTGTAGTGCAGATTTGCATTGCCCGCTTGCTTGCTTGGCCAAAAAGGGCGTATGCGTTTTCTCCTGAATATATTCAGGAGAAAACGCATACGACCTTTTTGGCCAAGTGCGTCATTGTCGAAGTTGTGCCCCTCTTCCTGTGCTTTAAAGGCGATTCCAACGTACCTCTTGAAATCTGTTTCCTGCTATTCTGCCTCGCTTTCAAGTCCGCCTCGTTGCCTTCCCTCAACAGATTTTTGGACGATAGTTGTCCTTTATTACTCGGCCAGTTTGTGAATTGCTGTGCCCCTGAGCTCCATTTTTCAACTCGTTTTTGGTGAGCTGACCGCAAGTCCAAAATTTTGGTTCAGGACCTATACTGGTTCCCGGTGGGTGGCTGAGAATTTGGTTAATTCTTCTTCCTGCCGGGAAATTACAGTGATATGTGCCCGTCCACATGCCTAACAGCTACTCTCTCATTGGTTCTCCCTCTTCCCTTTCATCCTCTGCCAAATTGGCAACCTGTGCGAACCAAGCGGTTAAAGGGGCTGTCTCTCCAAGTTGGGAGGTTGATAGTAAAGCAGACGGAAAATCAAACCGGAGCACCAGGAGAGGGACTATGCGTTGAGTTTTAGAAACCTTTCGTATTCACTGTGTGTCCGTTCTCTAGGTTTCCCGCACATGTTATAGCTGTAGTAATATTCCCTTCAACCTGGAGAGTTCGGACCCATGGAATGGGTGCCATGCATTATTGCTTTAAAGGGTCTGCATTTGCTCACCCAATCTCACCAACCGTCTCAGTCCCAAGTGTCCCTCCTTATGCCACATCCAGCTGTCGTTGTAGATAGGGTCATTCCAGCTTTCATCAGAGACCCTGAAGGAATTGTAAAGAATTTCCCAGTTTTTTTGTTTTGTTTTTGAAATTCCTTTTTATAGTGGGTTTGAGCTGAGTCTCGCTGCCATGTTTATGCCAGTCTAGACACAGTTGATTCCCTTACGGAGACATATCAATACATAGGTTTTAAGATTCTTACTAGTCAGATATTTTCCTCTGCGGGAAATATGGGGTTTTGAGTCCCTTTCGCTGAGGACGGTGTAGGTCTTGTCTATTCCATAGTTGGTTTTTGGAACGGCACCTGTGCTTATATCAAACTCTGGTTTTATGCATCACCCCACCTCTCCTTCCCCCTTAAGCAGGTATAAGAGTGTTTTCTAAATGTGAGACACTGTTCTCTTTCCTAACTCAGTTCAAGTGTAGCCATGTTTACAGGATCTTCATAAGTGATATCTTATGATAAGTTTCTTTTTCTGTGTGACTTATTTCACTTAGAATAATCGTACCTGAATCCACCCATTTTGCTGCTACTGGTCTTATGACATTGATTTCATGGCTGAGGGATATTCCATCGTACGTAAGTACCACAATTTTTTGAACCATGTTTATATTTTCTGGGATACTTAAGGTGTATCCAAGTTGAGGTCCTTGTATGCAGTGCAGCCTTAAATTTTGGGGTGGCTCTGTCTTATTGATTTTCAGTTTTCCCAAGGTATATTCCCTAGACTGGTAGTGCCCTTGGCTCTGTAGCTCTGTTCTTTACTTGTTTTAGGGAACAGAATGCACTCCTCCAGAGAGGCAGTTGGCAATTTACATCCCGCCCATCAGCATAACAAGGCTCCCTGTTCTCCAGGGCCTGTCTTGCCTTTCTTGTTCTTACACATTTTGTGGATGTCCCTTTTGACCGGTGGGAAGTGATACTTCTTTGTAGTGCAGATTTGCATTGCCCGCTTGCTTGCTTGGCCAAAAAGGGCGTATGCGTTTTCTCCTGAATATATTCAGGAGAAAACGCATACGCCCTTTTTGGCCAAGTGCATCATTGTCGAAGTTGTGCCCCTCTTCCTGTGCTTTAAAGGGGATTCCAACGTACCTCTTGAAATCTGTTTCCTGCTATTCTGCCTCGCTTTCAAGTCTGCCTCGTTGCCTTCCCTCAACAGATTTTTGGACGATAGTTGTCCTTTATTACTCGGCCAGTTTGTGAATTGCTGTGCCCCTGAGCTCCATTTTTCAACTCGTTTTTGGTGAGCTGACCACAAGTCCAAAATTTTGGTTCAGGACCTATACTGGTTCCCGGTGGGTGGCTGAGAATTTGGTTAATTCTTCTTCCTGCCGGGAAATCACAGTGATATGTGCCCGTCCAAATGCCTAACAGCTACTCTCTCATTGGTTCTCCCTCTTCCCTTTCATCCTCTGCCAAATTGGCAACCTGTGCGAACCAAGAGGTTAAAGGCGCTGTCTCTCCAAGTTGGGAGGTTGATAGTAAAGCAGACGGAAAGTCAAACTGGAGCACCAGGAGAGGGACTATGCGTTGAGTTTTAGAAACCTTTCGTATTCACAGTGTGTCCGTTCTCTAGGTTTCCCGCACATGTTATAGCTGTAGTAATATTCCCTTCAACCTGGAGAGTTCGGACCCATGGAATGGGTGCCATGCATTATTGCTTTAAAGGGTCTGCATTTGCTCACCCAATCTCACCAATCGTCTCAGTCCTAGTGTCCCTCCTTATGCAACATCCAGCTGTCGTTGTAGATAGGGTCATTCCAGCTTTCATCAGAGACCCTGAAGGAATTGTAAAGAATTTCCCAGTTTTTTTGTTTTGTTTTTGAAATTCCTTTTTATAGTGGGTTTGAGCTGATTCTCGCTGCCATGTTTATGCCAGTCTAGACACACATGATTCCCTTATGGAGACATATCAATACATAGGTTTTAAGATTCTTACTAGTCAGATATTTTCCTCTGCGGGAAATATGGGGTTTTGAGTCCCTTTCGCTGAGGACGGTGTAGGTCTTGTCTATTCCATAGTTGGTTTTTGGAACGGTACCTGTGCTTATATCAAACTCTGGTTTTATGCATCACCCCACCTCTCCTTCTCCCTTAAGCAGGTATAAGAGTGTTTTCTAAATGTGAGACACTGTTCTCTTTCCTAACTCAGTTCAAGTGTAGCCATGTTTACAGGATCTTCATAAGTGATATCTTATGATAAGTTTCTTTTTCTGTGTGACTTATTTCACTTAGAATAATCGTACCTGAATCCACCCATTTTGCTGCTACTGGTCTTATGACATTGATTTCATGGCTGAGGGATATTCCATCGTACGTAAGTACCACAATTTTTTGAACCATGTTTATATTTTCTGGGATACTTAAGGTATATCCAAGTTCAGGTCCTTGTAAGCAGTGCAGCCCTAAATTTTGGGGTGGCTCTGTCTTATTGATTTTCAGTTTTCCCAAGGTATATTCCCTAGACTGGTAGTGCCCTTGGCTCTGTAGCTCTGTTCTTTACTTGTTTTAGGGAACAGAATGCACTCCTCCAGAGAGGCAGTTGGCAATTTACATCCCGCCCATCAGCATAACAAGGCTCCCTGTTCTCCAGGGCCTGTCTTGCCTTTCTTGTTCTTACACATTTTGTGGATGTCCCTTTTGACTGGTGGGAAGTGATACTTCTTTGTAGTGCAGATTTGCATTGCCCGCTTGCTTGCTTGGCCAAAAAGGGCGTATGCGTTTTCTCCTGAATATATTCAGGAGAAAACGCATACGCCCTTTTTGGCCAAGTGCATCATTGTCGAAGTTGTGCCCCTCTTCCTGTGCTTTAAAGGCGATTCCAACGTACCTCTTGAAATCTGTTTCCTGCTATTCTGCCTCGCTTTCAAGTCCGCCTCGTTGCCTTCCCTCAACAGATTTTTGGACGATAGTTGTCCTTTATTACTCGGCCAGTTTGTGAATTGCTGTGCCCCTGAGCTCCATTTTTCAACTCGTTTTTGGTGAGCTGACCGCAAGTCCAAAATTTTGGTTCAGGACCTATACTGGTTCCCGGTGGGTGGCTGAGAATTTGGTTAATTCTTCTTCCTGCCGGGAAATTACAGTGATATGTGCCCGTCCAAATGCCTAACAGCTACTCTCTCATTGGTTCTCCCTCTTCCCTTTCATCCTCTGCCAAATTGGCAACCTGTGCGAACCAAGAGGTTAAAGGGGCTGTCTCTCCAAGTTGGGAGGTTGATAGTAAAGCAGACGGAAAGTCAAACCGGAGCACCAGGAGAGGGACTATGCGTTGAGTTTTAGAAACCTTTCGTATTCACAGTGTGTCCGTTCTCTAGGTTTCCCGCACATGTTATAGCTGTAGTAATATTCCCTTCAACCTGGAGAGTTCGGACCCATGGAATGGGTGCCATGCATTATTGCTTTAAAGGGTCTGCATTTGCTCACCCAATCTCACCAACCATCTCAGTCCCAAGTGTCCCTCCTTATGCCACATCCAGCTGTCGTTGTAGATAGGGTCATTCCAGCTTTCATCAGAGACCCTGAAGGAATTGTAAAGAATTTCCCAGTTTTTTTGTTTTGTTTTTGAAATTCCTTTTTATAGTGGGTTTGAGCTGATTCTCGCTGCCATGTTTATGCCAGTCTAGACACAGTTGATTCCCTTACGGAGACATATCAATACATAGGTTTTAAGATTCTTACTAGTCAGATATTTTCCTCTGCGGGAAATATGGGGTTTTGAGTCCCTTTCGCTGAGGACGGTGTAGGTCTTGTCTATTCCATAGTTGGTTTTTGGAACGGCACCTGTGCTTATATCAAACTCTGGTTTTATGCATCACCCCACCTCTCCTTCCCCCTTAAGCAGGTATAAGAGTGTTTTCTAAATGTGAGACACTGTTCTCTTTCCTAACTCAGTTCAAGTGTAGCCATGTTTACAGGATCTTCATAAGTGATATCTTATGATAAGTTTCTTTTTCTGTGTGACTTATTTCACTTAGAATCATCGTACCTGAATCCACCCATTTTGCTGCTACTGGTCTTATGACATTGATTTCATGGCTGAGGGATATTCCATCGTACGTAAGTACCACAATTTTTTGAACCATGTTTATATTTTCTGGGATACTTAAGGTGTATCCAAGTTGAGGTCCTTGTATGCAGTGCAGCCTTAAATTTTGGGGTGGCTCTGTCTTATTGATTTTCAGTTTTCCCAAGGTATATTCCCTAGACTGGTAGTGCCCTTGGCTCTGTAGCTCTGTTCTTTACTTGTTTTAGGGAACAGAATGCACTCGTCCAGAGAGGCAGTTGGCAATTTACATCCCGCCCATCAGCATAACAAGGCTCCCTGTTCTCCAGGGCCTGTCTTGCCTTTCTTGTTCTTACACATTTTGTGGATGTCCCTTTTGACCGGTGGGAAGTGATACTTCTTTGTAGTGCAGATTTGCATTGCCCGCTTGCTTGCTTGGCCAAAAAGGGCGTATGCGTTTTCTCCTGAATATATTCAGGAGAAAACGCATACGCCCTTTTTGGCCAAGTGCATCATTGTCGAAGTTGTGCCCCTCTTCCTGTGCTTTAAAGGCGATTCCAACGTACCTCTTGAAATCTGTTTCCTGCTATTCTGCCTCGCTTTCAAGTCTGCCTCGTTGCCTTCCCTCAACAGATTTTTGGACGATAGTTGTCCTTTATTACTCGGCCAGTTTGTGAATTGCTGTGCCCCTGAGCTCCATTTTTCAACTCGTTTTTGGTGAGCTGACCACAAGTCCAAAATTTTGGTTCAGGACCTATACTGGTTCCCGGTGGGTGGCTGAGAATTTGGTTAATTCTTCTTCCTGCCGGGAAATCACAGTGATATGTGCCCGTCCAAATGCCTAACAGCTACTCTCTCATTGGTTCTCCCTCTTCCCTTTCATCCTCTGCCAAATTGGCAACCTGTGCGAACCAAGAGGTTAAAGGCGCTGTCTCTCCAAGTTGGGAGGTTGATAGTAAAGCAGACGGAAAGTCAAACCGGAGCACCAGGAGAGGGACTATGCGTTGAGTTTTAGAAACCTTTCGTATTCACAGTGTGTCCGTTCTCTAGGTTTCCCGCACATGTTATAGCTGTAGTAATATTCCCTTCAACCTGGAGAGTTCGGACCCATGGAATGGGTGCCATGCATTATTGCTTTAAAGGGTCTGCATTTGCTCACCCAATCTCACCAATCGTCTCAGTCCCAAGTGTCCCTCCTTATGCCACATCCAGCTGTCGTTGTAGATAGGGTCATTCCAGCTTTCATCAGAGACCCTGAAGGAATTGTAAAGAATTTCCCAGTTTTTTTGTTTTGTTTTTGAAATTCCTTTTTATAGTGGGTTTGAGCTGATTCTCGCTGCCATGTTTATGCCAGTCTAGACACACATGATTCCCTTATGGAGACATATCAATACATAGGTTTTAAGATTCTTACTAGTCAGATATTTTCCTCTGCGGGAAATATGGGGTTTTGAGTCCCTTTCGCTGAGGACGGTGTAGGTCTTGTCTATTCCATAGTTGGTTTTTGGAACGGTACCTGTGCTTATATCAAACTCTGGTTTTATGCATCACCCCACCTCTCCTTCTCCCTTAAGCAGGTATAAGAGTGTTTTCTAAATGTGAGACACTGTTCTCTTTCCTAACTCAGTTCAAGTGTAGCCATGTTTACAGGATCTTCATAAGTGATATCTTATGATAAGTTTCTTTTTCTGTGTGACTTATTTCACTTAGAATCATCGTACCTGAATCCACCCATTTTGCTGCTACTGGTCTTATGACATTGATTTCATGGCTGAGGGATATTCCATCGTACGTAAGTACCACTATTTTTTGAACCATGTTTATATTTTCTGGGATACTTAAGGTGTATCCAAGTTGAGGTCCTTGTATGCAGTGCAGCCCTAAATTTTGGGGTGGCTCTGTCTTATTGATTTTCAGTTTTCCCAAGGTATATTCCCTAGCCTGGTAGTGCCCTTGGCTCTGTAGCTCTGTTCTTTACTTGTTTTAGGGAACAGAATGCACTCCTCCAGAGAGGCAGTTGGCAATTTACATCCCGCCCATCAGCATAACAAGGCTCCCTGTTCTCCAGGGCCTGTCTTGCCTTTCTTGTTCTTACACATTTTGTGGATGTCCCTTTTGACCGGTGGGAAGTGATACTTCTTTGTAGTGCAGATTTGCATTGCCCGCTTGCTTGCTTGGCCAAAAAGGGCGTATGCGTTTTCTCCTGAATATATTCAGGAGAAAACGCATATGCCCTTTTTGGCCAAGTGCATCATTGTCGAAGTTGTGCCCCTCTTCCTGTGCTTTAAAGGCGATTCCAACGTACCTCTTGAAATCTGTTTCCTGCTATTCTGCCTCGCTTTCAAGTCCGCCTCGTTGCCTTCCCTCAACAGATTTTTGGACGATAGTTGTCCTTTATTACTCGGCCAGTTTGTGAATTGCTGTGCCCCTGAGCTCCATTTTTCAACTCGTTTTTGGTGAGCTGACCGCAAGTCCAAAATTTTGGTTCAGGACCTATACTGGTTCCCGGTGGGTGGCTGAGAATTTGGTTAATTCTTCTTCCTGCCGGGAAATTACAGTGATATGTGCCCGTCCAAATGCCTAACAGCTACTCTCTCATTGGTTCTCCCTCTTCCCTTTCATCCTCTGCCAAATTGGCAACCTGTGCGAACCAAGAGGTTAAAGGCGCTGTCTCTCCAAGTTGGGAGGTTGATAGTAAAGCAGACGGAAAGTCAAACCGGAGCACCAGGAGAGGGACTATGCGTTGAGTTTTAGAAACCTTTCGTATTCACAGTGTGTCCGTTCTCTAGGTTTCCCGCACATGTTATAGCTGTAGTAATATTCCCTTCAAACTGGAGAGTTCGGACCCATGGAATGGGTGCCATGCATTATTGCTTTAAAGGGTCTGCATTTGCTCACCCAATCTCACCAATCGTCTCAGTCCCAAGTGTCCCTCCTTATGCCACATCCAGCTGTTGTTGTAGATAGTGTCATTCCAGCCTTCATCAGAGACCCTGAAGGAATTGTAAAGAATTTCCCAGTTTTTTTGTTTTGTTTTTGAAATTCCTTTTTATAGTGGGTTTGAGCTGATTCTCGCTGCCATGTTTATGCCAGTCTAGACACAGTTGATTCCCTTACGGAGACATATCAATACATAGGTTTTAAGATTCTTACTAGTCAGATATTTTCCTCTGCGGGAAATATGGGGTTTTGAGTCCCTTTCGCTGAGGACGGTGTAGGTCTTGTCTATTCCATAGTTGGCTTTTGGAACGGTACCTGTGCTTATATCAAACTCTGGTTTTATGCATCACCCCACCTCTCCTTCCCCCTTAAGCAGGTATAAGAGTGTTTTCTAAATGTGAGACACTGTTCTCTTTCCTAACTCAGTTCAAGTGTAGCCATGTTTACAGGATCTTCATAAGTGATATCTTATGATAAGTTTCTTTTTCTGTGTGACTTATTTCACTTAGAATCATCGTACCTGAATCCACCCATTTTGCTGCTACTGGTCTTATGACATTGATTTCATGGCTGAGGGATATTCCATCGTACGTAAGTACCACTATTTTTTGAACCATGTTTATATTTTCTGGGATACTTAAGGTGTATCCAAGTTCAAGTCCTTGTATGCAGTGCAGCCCTAAATTTTGGGGTGGCTCTGTCTTATTGATTTTCAGTTTTCCCAAGGTATATTCCCTAGCCTGGTAGTGCCCTTGGCTCTGTAGCTCTGTTCTTTACTTGTTTTAGGGAACAGAATGCACTCCTCCAGAGAGGCAGTTGGCAATTTACATCCCGCCCATCAGCATAACAAGGCTCCCTGTTCTCCAGGGCCTGTCTTGCCTTTCTTGTTCTTACACATTTTGTGGATGTCCCTTTTGACCGGTGGGAAGTGATACTTCTTTGTAGTGCAGATTTGCATTGCCCGCTTGCTTGCTTGGCCAAAAAGGGCGTATGCGTTTTCTCCTGAATATATTCAGGAGAAAACGCATACGCCCTTTTTGGCCAAGTGCATCATTGTCGAAGTTGTGCCCCTCTTCCTGTGCTTTAAAGGCGATTCCAACGTACCTCTTGAAATCTGTTTCCTGCTATTCTGCCTCGCTTTCAAGTCCGCCTCGTTGCCTTCCCTCAACAGATTTTTGGACGATAGTTGTCCTTTATTACTCGGCCAGTTTGTGAATTGCTGTGCCCCTGAGCTCCATTTTTCAACTCGTTTTTGGTGAGCTGACCGCAAGTCCAAAATTTTGGTTCAGGACCTATACTGGTTCCCGGTGGGTGGCTGAGAATTTGGTTAATTCTTCTTCCTGCCGGGAAATTACAGTGATATGTGCCCGTCCAAATGCCTAACAGCTACTCTCTCATTGGTTCTCCCTCTTCCCTTTCATCATCTGCCAAATTGGCAACCTGTGCGAACCAAGAGGTTAAAGGCGCTGTCTCTCCAAGTTGGGAGGTTGATAGTAAAGCAGACGGAAAGTCAAACCGGAGCACCAGGAGAGGGACTATGCGTTGAGTTTTAGAAACCTTTCGTATTCACAGTGTGTCCGTTCTCTAGGTTTCCCGCACATGTTATAGCTGTAGTAATATTCCCTTCAACCTGGAGAGTTCGGACCCATGGAATGGGTGCCATGCATTATTGCTTTAAAGGGTCTGCATTTGCTCACCCAATCTCACCAATCGTCTCAGTCCCAAGTGTCCCTCCTTATGCCACATCCAGCTGTGGTTGTAGATAGGGTCATTCCAGCTTTCATCAGAGACCCTGAAGGAATTGTAAAGAATTTCCCAGTTTTTTTGTTTTGTTTTTGAAATTCCTTTTTATAGTGGGTATGAGCTGATTCTCGCTGCCATGTTTATGCCAGTCTAGACACACTTGATTCCCTTATGGAGACATATCAATACATAGGTTTTAAGATTCTTACTAGTCAGATATTTTCCTCTGCGGGAAATATGGGGTTTTGAGTCCCTTTCGCTGAGGACGGTGTAGGTCTTGTCTATTCCATAGTTGGTTTTTGGAACGGTACCTGTGCTTATATCAAACTCTGGTTTTATGCATCACCCCACCTCTCCTTCCCCCTTAAGCAGGTATAAGAGTGTTTTCTAAATGTGAGATACTGTTCTCTTTCCTAACTCATTTCAAGTGTAGCCATGTTTACAGGATCTTCATAAGTGATATCTTATGATAAGTTTCTTTTTCTGTGTGACTTATTTCACTTAGAATCATCGTACCTGAATCCACCCATTTTGCTGCTACTGGTCTTATGACATTGATTTCATGGCTGAGGGATATTCCATCGTACGTAAGTACCACAATTTTTTGAACCATGTTTATATTTTCTGGGATACTTAAGGTGTATCCAAGTTGAGGTCCTTGTATGCAGTGCAGCCCTAAATTTTGGGGTGGCTCTGTCTTATTGATTTTCAGTTTTCCCAAGGTATATTCCCTAGACTGGTAGTGCCCTTGGCTCTGTAGCTCTGTTCTTTACTTGTTTTAGGGAACAGAATGCACTCCTCCAGAGAGGCAGTTGGCAATTTACATCCCGCCCATCAGCATAACAAGGCTCCCTGTTCTCCAGGGCCTGTCTTGCCTTTCTTGTTCTTACACATTTTGTGGATGTCCCTTTTGACCGGTGGGAAGTGATACTTCTTTGTAGTGCAGATTTGCATTGCCCGCTTGCTTGCTTGGCCAAAAAGGGCGTATGCGTTTTCTCCTGAATATATTCAGGAGAAAACGCATACGCCCTTTTTGGCCAAGTGCATCATTGTCGAAGTTGTGCCCCTCTTCCTGTGCTTTAAAGGCGATTCCAACGTACCTCTTGAAATCTGTTTCCTGCTATTCTGCCTCGCTTTCAAGTCCGCCTCGTTGCCTTCCCTCAACAGATTTTTGGACGATAGTTGTCCTTTATTACTCGGCCAGTTTGTGAATTGCTGTGCCCCTGAGCTCCATTTTTCAACTCGTTTTTGGTGAGCTGACCGCAAGTCCAAAATTTTGGTTCAGGACCTATACTGGTTCCCGGTGGGTGGCTGAGAATTTGGTTAATTCTTCTTCCTGCCGGGAAATTACAGTGATATGTGCCCGTCCAAATGCCTAACAGCTACTCTCTCATTGGTTCTCCCTCTTCCCTTTCATCCTCTGCCAAATTGGCAACCTGTGCGAACCAAGAGGTTAAAGGCGCTGTCTCTCCAAGTTGGGAGGTTGATAGTAAAGCAGACGGAAAGTCAAACCGGAGCACCAGGAGAGGGACTATGCGTTGAGTTTTAGAAACCTTTCGTATTCACAGTGTGTCCGTTCTCTAGGTTTCCCGCACATGTTATAGCTGTAGTAATATTCCCTTCAACCTGGAGAGTTCGGACCCATGGAATGGGTGCCATGCATTATTGCTTTAAAGGGTCTGCATTTGCTCACCCAATCTCACCAATCGTCTCAGTCCCAAGTGTCCCTCCTTATGCCACATCCAGCTGTCGTTGTAGATAGGGTCATTCCAGCTTTCATCAGAGACCCTGAAGGAATTGTAAAGAATTTCCCAGTTTTTTTGTTTTGTTTTTGAAATTCCTTTTTATAGTGGGTTTGAGCTGATTCTCGCTGCCATGTTTATGCCAGTCTAGACACACTTGATTGCCTTATGGAGACATATCAATACATAGGTTTTAAGATTCTTACTAGTCAGATATTTTCCTCTGCGGGAAATATGGGGTTTTGAGTCCCTTTCGCTGAGGACGGTGTAGGTCTTGTCTATTCCATAGTTGGTTTTTGGAACGGTACCTGTGCTTATATCAAAATCTGGTTTTATGCATCACCCCACCTCTCCTTCCCCCTTAAGCAGGTATAAGAGTGTTTTCTAAATGTGAGACACTGTTCTCTTTCCTAACTCATTTCAAGTGTAGCCATGTTTACAGGATCTTCATAAGTGATATCTTATGATAAGTTTCTTTTTCTGTGTGACTTATTTCACTTAGAATCATCGTACCTGAATCCACCCATTTTGCTGCTACTGGTCTTATGACATTGATTTCATGGCTGAGGGATATTCCATCGTACGTAAGTACCACAATTTTTTGAACCATGTTTATATTTTCTGGGATACTTAAGGTGTATCCAAGTTCAGGTCCTTGTATGCAGTGCAGCCCTAAATTTTGGGGTGGCTCTGTCTTATTGATTTTCAGTTTTCCCAAGGTATATTCCCTAGCCTGGTAGTGCCCTTGGCTCTGTAGCTCTGTTCTTTACTTGTTTTAGGGAACAGAATGCACTCCTCCAGAGAGGCAGTTGGCAATTTACATCCCGCCCATCAGCATAACAAGGCTCCCTGTTCTCCAGGGCCTGTCTTGCCTTTCTTGTTCTTACACATTTTGTGGATGTCCCTTTTGACCGGTGGGAAGTGATACTTCTTTGTAGTGCAGATTTGCATTGCCCGCTTGCTTGCTTGGCCAAAAAGGGCGTATGCGTTTTCTCCTGAATATATTCAGGAGAAAACGCATACGCCCTTTTTGGCCAAGTGCATCATTGTCGAAGTTGTGCCCCTCTTCCTGTGCTTTAAAGGCGATTCCAACGTACCTCTTGAAATCTGTTTCCTGCTATTCTGCCTCGCTTTCAAGTCCGCCTCGTTGCCTTCCCTCAACAGATTTTTGGACGATAGTTGTCCTTTATTACTCGGCCAGTTTGTGAATTGCTGTGCCCCTGAGCTCCATTTTTCAACTCGTTTTTGGTGAGCTGACCGCAAGTCCAAAATTTTGGTTCAGGACCTATACTGGTTCCCGGTGGGTGGCTGAGAATTTGGTTAATTCTTCTTCCTGCCGGGAAATTACAGTGATATGTGCCCGTCCAAATGCCTAACAGCTACTCTCTCATTGGTTCTCCCTCTTCCCTTTCATCCTCTGCCAAATTGGCAACCTGTGCGAACCAAGAGGTTAAAGGCGCTGTCTCTCCAAGTTGGGAGGTTGATAGTAAAGCAGACGGAAAGTCAAACCGGAGCACCAGGAGAGGGACTATGCGTTGAGTTTTAGAAACCTTTCGTATTCACAGTGTGTCCGTTCTCTAGGTTTCCCGCACATGTTATAGCTGTAGTAATATTCCCTTCAATCTGGAGAGTTCGGACCCATGGAATGGGTGCCATGCATTATTGCTTTAAAGGGTCTGCATTTGCTCACCCAATCTCACCAATCGTCTCAGTCCCAAGTGTCCCTCCTTATGCCACATCCAGCTGTCGTTGTAGATAGGGTCATTCCAGCTTTCATCAGAGACCCTGAAGGAATTGTAAAGAATTTCCCAGTTTTTTTGTTTTGTTTTTGAAATTCCTTTTTATAGTGGGTATGAGCTGATTCTCGCTGCCATGTTTATGCCAGTCTAGACACACTTGATTCCCTTATGGAGACATATCAATACATAGGTTTTAAGATTCTTACTAGTCAGATATTTTCCTCTGCGGGAAATATGGGGTTTTGAGTCCCTTTCGCTGAGGACGGTGTAGGTCTTGTCTATTCCATAGTTGGTTTTTGGAACGGTACCTGTGCTTATATCAAACTCTGGTTTTATGCATCACCCCACCTCTCCTTCCCCCTTAAGCAGGTATAAGAGTGTTTTCTAAATGTGAGACACTGTTCTCTTTCCTAACTCATTTCAAGTGTAGCCATGTTTACAGGACCTTCATAAGTGATATCTTATGATAAGTTTCTTTTTCTGTGTGACTTATTTCACTTAGAATCATCGTACCTGAATCCACCCATTTTGCTGCTACTGGTCTTATGACATTGATTTCATGGCTGAGGGATATTCCATCGTACGTAAGTACCACAATTTTTTGAACCATGTTTATATTTTCTGGGATACTTAAGGTGTATCCAAGTTCAGGTCCTTGTATGCAGTGCAGCCCTAAATTTTGGGGTGGCTCTGTCTAATTGATTTTCAGTTTTCCCAAGGTATATTCCCTAGACTGGTAGTGCCCTTGGCTCTGTAGCTCTGTTCTTTACTTGTTTTAGGGAACAGAATGCACTCCTCCAGAGAGGCAGTTGGCAATTTACATCCCGCCCATCAGCATAACAAGGCTCCCTGTTCTCCAGGGCCTGTCTTGCCTTTCTTGTTCTTACACATTTTGTGGATGTCCCTTTTGACCGGTGGGAAGTGATACTTCTTTGTAGTGCAGATTTGCATTGCCCTCTTGCTTGCTTGGCCAAAAAGGGCGTATGCGTTTTCTCCTGAATATATTCAGGAGAAAACGCATACGCCCTTTTTGGCCAAGTGCATCATTGTCGAAGTTGTGCCCCTCTTCCTGTGCTTTAAAGGCGATTCCAACGTACCTCTTGAAATCTGTTTCCTGCTATTCTGCCTCGCTTTCAAGTCCGCCTCGTTGCCTTCCCTCAACAGATTTTTGGACGATAGTTGTCCTTTATTACTCGGCCAGTTTGTGAATTGCTGTGCCCCTGAGCTCCATTTTTCAACTCGTTTTTGGTGAGCTGACCGCAAGTCCAAAATTTTGGTTCAGGACCTATACTGGTTCCCAGTGGGTGGATGAGAATTTGGTTAATTCTTCTTCCTGCCGGGAAATTACAGTGATATGTGCCCGTCCAAATGCCTAACAGCTACTCTCTCATTGGTTCTCCCTCTTCCCTTTCATCCTCTGCCAAATTGGCAACCTGTGCGAACCAAGAGGTTAAAGGCGCTGTCTCTCCAAGTTGGGAGGTTGATAGTAAAGCAGACGGAAAGTCAAACCGGAGCACCAGGAGAGGGACTATGCGTTGAGTTTTAGAAACCTTTCGTATTCACAGTGTGTCCGTTCTCTAGGTTTCCCGCACATGTTATAGCTGTAGTAATATTCCCTTCAACCTGGAGAGTTCGGACCCATGGAATGGGTGCCATGCATTATTGCTTTAAAGGGTCTGCATTTGCTCACCCAATCTCACCAATCGTCTCAGTCCCAAGTGTCCCTCCTTATGCCACATCCAGCTGTCGTTGTAGATAGGGTCATTCCAGCTTTCATCAGAGACCCTGAAGGAATTGTAAAGAATTTCCCAGTTTTTTTGTTTTGTTTTTGAAATTCCTTTTTATAGTGGGTTTGAGCTGATTCTCGCTGCCATGTTTATGCCAGTCTAGACACACTTGATTGCCTTATGGAGACATATCAATACATAGGTTTTAAGATTCTTACTAGTCAGATATTTTCCTCTGCGGGAAATATGGGGTTTTGAGTCCCTTTCGCTGAGGACGGTGTAGGTCTTGTCTATTCCATAGTTGGTTTTTGGAACGGTACCTGTGCTTATATCAAACTCTGGTTTTATGCATCACCCCACCTCTCCTTCCCCCTTAAGCAGGTATAAGAGTGTTTTCTAAATGTGAGACACTGTTCTCTTTCCTAACTCATTTCAAGTGTAGCCATGTTTACAGGATCTTCATAAGTGATATCTTATGATAAGTTTCTTTTTCTGTGTGACTTATTTCACTTAGAATCATCGTACCTGAATCCACCCATTTTGCTGCTACTGGTCTTATGACATTGATTTCATGGCTGAGGGATATTCCATCGTACGTAAGTACCACAATTTTTTGAACCATGTTTATATTTTCTGGGATACTTAAGGTGTATCCAAGTTGAGGTCCTTGTATGCAGTGCAGCCCTAAATTTTGGGGTGGCTCTGTCTTATTGATTTTCAGTTTTCCCAAGGTATATTCCCTAGACTGGTAGTGCCCTTGGCTCTGTAGCTCTGTTCTTTACTTGTTTTAGGGAACAGAATGCACTCCTCCAGAGAGGCAGTTGGCAATTTACATCCCGCCCATCAGCATAACAAGGCTCCCTGTTCTCCAGGGCCTGTCTTGCCTTTCTTGTTCTTACACATTTTGTGGATGTCCCTTTTGACCGGTGGGAAGTGATACTTCTTTGTAGTGCAGATTTGCATTGCCCGCTTGCTTGCTTGGCCAAAAAGGGCGTATGCGTTTTCTCCTGAATATATTCAGGAGAAAACGCATACGCCCTTTTTGTCCAAGTGCATCATTGTCGAAGTTGTGCCCCTCTTCCTGTGCTTTAAAGGCGATTCCAACGTACCTCTTGAAATCTGTTTCCTGCTATTCTGCCTCGCTTTCAAGTCCGCCTCGTTGCCTTCCCTCAACAGATTTTTGGACGATAGTTGTCCTTTATTACTCGGCCAGTTTGTGAATTGCTGTGCCCCTGAGCTCCATTTTTCAACTCGTTTTTGGTGAGCTGACCGCAAGTCCAAAATTTTGGTTCAGGACCTATACTGGTTCCCGGTGGGTGGCTGAGAATTTGGTTAATTCTTCTTCCTGCCGGGAAATTACAGTGATATGTGCCCGTCCAAATGCCTAACAGCTACTCTCTCATTGGTTCTCCCTCTTCCCTTTCATCCTCTGCCAAATTGGCAACCTGTGCGAACCAAGAGGTTAAAGGCGCTGTCTCTCCAAGTTGGGAGGTTGATAGTAAAGCAGACGGAAAGTCAAACCGGAGCACCAGGAGAGGGACTATGCGTTGAGTTTTAGAAACCTTTCGTATTCACAGTGTGTCCGTTCTCTGGGTTTCCCGCACATGTTATAGCTGTAGTAATATTCCCTTCAATCTGGAGAGTTCGGACCCATGGAATGGGTGCCATGCATTATTGCTTTAAAGGGTCTGCATTTGCTCACCCAATCTCACCAATCGTCTCAGTCCCAAGTGTCCCTCCTTATGCCACATCCAGCTGTCGTTGTAGATAGGGTCATTCCAGCTTTCATCAGAGACCCTGAAGGAATTGTAAAGAATTTCCCAGTTTTTTTGTTTTGTTTTTGAAATTCCTTTTTATAGTGGGTATGAGCTGATTCTCGCTGCCATGTTTATGCCAGTCTAGACACACTTGATTCCCTTATGGAGACATATCAATACATAGGTTTTAAGATTCTTACTAGTCAGATATTTTCCTCTGCGGGAAATATGGGGTTTTGAGTCCCTTTCGCTGAGGACGGTGTAGGTCTTGTCTATTCCATAGTTGGTTTTTGGAACGGTACCTGTGCTTATATCAAACTCTGGTTTTATGCATCACCCCACCTCTCCTTCCCCATTAAGCAGGTATAAGAGTGTTTTCTAAATGTGAGACACTGTTCTCTTTCCTAACTCATTTCAAGTGTAGCCATGTTTACAGGATCTTCATAAGTGATATCTTATGATAAGTTTCTTTTTCTGTGTGACTTATTTCACTTAGAATCATCGTACCTGAATCCACCCATTTTGCTGCTACTGGTCTTATGACATTGATTTCATGGCTGAGGGATATTCCATCGTACGTAAGTACCACAATTTTTTGAACCATGTTTATATTTTCTGGGATACTTAAGGTGTATCCAAGTTCAGGTCCTTGTATGCAGTGCAGCCCTAAATTTTGGGGTGGCTCTGTCTTATTGATTTTCAGTTTTCCCAAGGTATATTCCCTAGACTGGTAGTGCCCTTGGCTCTGTAGCTCTGTTCTTTACTTGTTTTAGGGAACAGAATGCACTCCTCCAGAGAGGCAGTTGGCAATTTACATCCCGCCCATCAGCATAACAAGGCTCCCTGTTCTCCAGGGCCTGTCTTGCCTTTCTTGTTCTTACACATTTTGTGGATGTCCCTTTTGACCGGTGGGAAGTGATACTTCTTTGTAGTGCAGATTTGCATTGCCCGCTTGCTTGCTTGGCCAAAAAGGGCGTATGCGTTTTCTCCTGAATATATTCAGGAGAAAACGCATACGCCCTTTTTGGCCAAGTGCATCATTGTCGAAGTTGTGCCCCTCTTCCTGTGCTTTAAAGGCGATTCCAACGTACCTCTTGAAATCTGTTTCCTGCTATTCTGCCTCGCTTTCAAGTCCGCCTCGTTGCCTTCCCTCAACAGATTTTTGGACGATAGTTGTCCTTTATTACTCGGCCAGTTTGTGAATTGCTGTGCCCCTGAGCTCCATTTTTCAACTCGTTTTTGGTGAGCTGACCGCAAGTCCAAAATTTTGGTTCAGGACCTATACTGGTTCCCGGTGGGTGGCTGAGAATTTGGTTAATTCTTCTTCCTGCCGGGAAATTACAGTGATATGTGCCCGTCCAAATGCCTAACAGCTACTCTCTCATTGGTTCTCCCTCTTCCCTTTCATCCTCTGCCAAATTGGCAACCTGTGCGAACCAAGAGGTTAAAGGCGCTGTCTCTCCAAGTTGGGAGGTTGATAGTAAAGCAGACGGAAAGTCAAACCGGAGCACCAGGAGAGGGACTATGCGTTGAGTTTTAGAAACCTTTCGTATTCACAGTGTGTCCGTTCTCTAGGTTTCCCGCACATGTTATAGCTGTAGTAATATTCCCTTCAACCTGGAGAGTTCGGACCCATGGAATGGGTGCCATGCATTATTGCTTTAAAGGGTCTGCATTTGCTCACCCAATCTCACCAATCGTCTCAGTCCCAAGTGTCCCTCCTTATGCCACATCCAGCTGTCGTTGTAGATAGGGTCATTCCAGCTTTCATCAGAGACCCTGAAGGAATTGTAAAGAATTTCCCAGTTTTTTTGTTTTGTTTTTGAAATTCCTTTTTATAGTGGGTTTGAGCTGATTCTCGCTGCCATGTTTATGCCAGTCTAGACACACTTGATTGCCTTATGGAGACATATCAATACATAGGTTTTAAGATTCTTACTAGTCAGATATTTTCCTCTGCGGGAAATATGGGGTTTTGAGTCCCTTTCGCTGAGGACGGTGTAGGTCTTGTCTATTCCATAGTTGGTTATTGGAACGGTACCTGTGCTTATATCAAAATCTGGTTTTATGCATCACCCCACCTCTCCTTCCCCCTTAAGCAGGTATAAGAGTGTTTTCTAAATGTGAGACACTGTTCTCTTTCCTAACTCATTTCAAGTGTAGCCATGTTTACAGGATCTTCATAAGTGATATCTTATGATAAGTTTCTTTTTCTGTGTGACTTATTTCACTTAGAATCATCGTACCTGAATCCACCCATTTTGCTGCTACTGGTCTTATGACATTGATTTCATGGCTGAGGGATATTCCATCGTACGTAAGTACCACAATTTTTTGAACCATGTTTATATTTTCTGGGATACTTAAGGTGTATCCAAGTTCAGGTCCTTGTATGCAGTGCAGCCCTAAATTTTGGGGTGGCTCTGTCTTATTGATTTTCAGTTTTCCCAAGGTATATTCCCTAGCCTGGTAGTGCCCTTGGCTCTGTAGCTCTGTTCTTTACTTGTTTTAGGGAACAGAATGCACTCCTCCAGAGAGGCAGTTGGCAATTTACATCCCGCCCATCAGCATAACAAGGCTCCCTGTTCTCCAGGGCCTGTCTTGCCTTTCTTGTTCTTACACATTTTGTGGATGTCCCTTTTGACCGGTGGGAAGTGATACTTCTTTGTAGTGCAGATTTGCATTGCCCGCTTGCTTGCTTGGCCAAAAAGGGCGTATGCGTTTTCTCCTGAATATATTCAGGAGAAAACGCATACGCCCTTTTTGGCCAAGTGCATCATTGTCGAAGTTGTGCCCCTCTTCCTGTGCTTTAAAGGCGATTCCAACGTACCTCTTGAAATCTGTTTCCTGCTATTCTGCCTCGCTTTCAAGTCCGCCTCGTTGCCTTCCCTCAACAGATTTTTGGACGATAGTTGTCCTTTATTACTCGGCCAGTTTGTGAATTGCTGTGCCCCTGAGCTCCATTTTTCAACTCGTTTTTGGTGAGCTGACCGCAAGTCCAAAATTTTGGTTCAGGACCTATACTGGTTCCCGGTGGGTGGCTGAGAATTTGGTTAATTCTTCTTCCTGCCGGGAAATTACAGTGATATGTGCCCGTCCAAATGCCTAACAGCTACTCTCTCATTGGTTCTCCCTCTTCCCTTTCATCCTCTGCCAAATTGGCAACCTGTGCGAACCAAGAGGTTAAAGGCGCTGTCTCTCCAAGTTGGGAGGTTGATAGTAAAGCAGACGGAAAGTCAAACCGGAGCACCAGGAGAGGGACTATGCGTTGAGTTTTAGAAACCTTTCGTATTCACAGTGTGTCCGTTCTCTAGGTTTCCCGCACATGTTATAGCTGTAGTAATATTCCCTTCAACCTGGAGAGTTCGGACCCATGGAATGGGTGCCATGCATTATTGCTTTAAAGGGTCTGCATTTGCTCACCCAATCTCACCAATCGTCTCAGTCCCAAGTGTCCCTCCTTATGCCACATCCAGCTGTCGTTGTAGATAGGGTCATTCCAGCTTTCATCAGAGACCCTGAAGGAATTGTAAAGAATTTCCCAGTTTTTTTGTTTTGTTTTTGAAATTCCTTTTTATAGTGGGTATGAGCTGATTCTCGCTGCCATGTTTATGCCAGTCTAGACACACTTGATTCCCTTATGGAGACATATCAATACATAGGTTTTAAGATTCTTACTAGTCAGATATTTTCCTCTGCGGGAAATATGGGGTTTTGAGTCCCTTTCGCTGAGGACGGTGTAGGTCTTGTCTATTCCATAGTTGGTTTTTGGAACGGTACCTGTGCTTATATCAAACTCTGGTTTTATGCATCACCCCACCTCTCCTTCCCCCTTAAGCAGGTATAAGAGTGTTTTCTAAATGTGAGACACTGTTCTCTTTCCTAACTCAGTTCAAGTGTAGCCATGTTTACAGGATCTTCATAAGTGATATCTTATGATAAGTTTCTTTTTCTGTGTGACTTATTTCACTTAGAATCATCGTACCTGAATCCACCCATTTTGCTGCTACTGGTCTTATGACATTGATTTCATGGCTGAGGGATATTCCATCGTACATAAGTACCACAATTTTTTGAACCATGTTTATATTTTCTGGGATACTTAAGGTGTATCCAAGTTCAGGTCCTTGTATGCAGTGCAGCCCTAAATTTTGGGGTGGCTCTGTCTTATTGATTTTCAGTTTTCCCAAGGTATATTCCCTAGACTGGTAGTGCCCTTGGCTCTGTAGCTCTGTTCTTTACTTGTTTTAGGGAACAGAATGCACTCCTCCAGAGAGGCAGTTGGCAATTTACATCCCGCCCATCAGCATAACAAGGCTCCCTGTTCTCCAGGGCCTGTCTTGCCTTTCTTGTTCTTACACATTTTGTGGATGTCCCTTTTGACCGGTGGGAAGTGATACTTCTTTGTAGTGCAGATTTGCATTGCCCGCTTGCTTGCTTGGCCAAAAAGGGCGTATGCGTTTTCTCCTGAATATATTCAGGAGAAAACGCATACGCCCTTTTTGGCCAAGTGCATCATTGTCGAAGTTGTGCCCCTCTTCCTGTGCTTTAAAGGCGATTCCAACGTACCTCTTGAAATCTGTTTCCTGCTATTCTGCCTCGCTTTCAAGTCCGCCTCGTTGCCTTCCCTCAACAGATTTTTGGACGATAGTTGTCCTTTATTACTCGGCCAGTTTGTGAATTGCTGTGCCCCTGAGCTCCATTTTTCAACTCGTTTTTGGTGAGCTGACCGCAAGTCCAAAATTTTGGTTCAGGACCTATACTGGTTCCCGGTGGGTGGCTGAGAATTTGGTTAATTCTTCTTCCTGCCGGGAAATTACAGTGATATGTGCCCGTCCAAATGCCTAACAGCTACTCTCTCATTGGTTCTCCCTCTTCCCTTTCATCCTCTGCCAAATTGGCAACCTGTGCGAACCAAGAGGTTAAAGGCGCTGTCTCTCCAAGTTGGGAGGTTGATAGTAAAGCAGACGGAAAGTCAAACCGGAGCACCAGGAGAGGGACTATTCGTTGAGTTTTAGAAACCTTTCGTATT
Organism: Hyperoodon ampullatus; assembly: GCF_949752795.1. Classification (NCBI taxonomy): domain Eukaryota; kingdom Metazoa; phylum Chordata; class Mammalia; order Artiodactyla; family Ziphiidae; genus Hyperoodon; species Hyperoodon ampullatus. The sequence goes on along the minus strand of NW_027640676.1, from coordinate 155,339 downwards.
CACAGTGTGTCCGTTCTCTAGGTTTCCCGCACATGTTATAGCTGTAGTAATATTCCCTTCAATCTGGAGAGTTCGGACCCATGGAATGGGTGCCATGCATTATTGCTTTAAAGGGTCTGCATTTGCTCACCCAATCTCACCAATCGTCTCAGTCCCAAGTGTCCCTCCTTATGCCACATCCAGCTGTCGTTGTAGATAGGGTCATTCCAGCTTTCATCAGAGACCCTGAAGGAATTGTAAAGAATTTCCCAGTTTTTTTGTTTTGTTTTTGAAATTCCTTTTTATAGTGGGTATGAGCTGATTCTCGCTGCCATGTTTATGCCAGTCTAGACACACTTGATTCCCTTATGGAGACATATCAATACATAGGTTTTAAGATTCTTACTAGTCAGATATTTTCCTCTGCGGGAAATATGGGGTTTTGAGTCCCTTTCGCTGAGGACGGTGTAGGTCTTGTCTATTCCATAGTTGGTTTTTGGAACGGTACCTGTGCTTATATCAAACTCTGGTTTTATGCATCACCCCACCTCTCCTTCCCCATTAAGCAGGTATAAGAGTGTTTTCTAAATGTGAGACACTGTTCTCTTTCCTAACTCATTTCAAGTGTAGCCATGTTTACAGGATCTTCATAAGTGATATCTTATGATAAGTTTCTTTTTCTGTGTGACTTATTTCACTTAGAATCATCGTACCTGAATCCACCCATTTTGCTGCTACTGGTCTTATGACATTGATTTCATGGCTGAGGGATATTCCATCGTACGTAAGTACCACAATTTTTTGAACCATGTTTATATTTTCTGGGATACTTAAGGTGTATCCAAGTTCAGGTCCTTGTATGCAGTGCAGCCCTAAATTTTGGGGTGGCTCTGTCTTATTGATTTTCAGTTTTCCCAAGGTATATTCCCTAGACTGGTAGTGCCCTTGGCTCTGTAGCTCTGTTCTTTACTTGTTTTAGGGAACAGAATGCACTCCTCCAGAGAGGCAGTTGGCAATTTACATCCCGCCCATCAGCATAACAAGGCTCCCTGTTCTCCAGGGCCTGTCTTGCCTTTCTTGTTCTTACACATTTTGTGGATGTCCCTTTTGACCGGTGGGAAGTGATACTTCTTTGTAGTGCAGATTTGCATTGCCCTCTTGCTTGCTTGGCCAAAAAGGGCGTATGCGTTTTCTCCTGAATATATTCAGGAGAAAACGCATACGCCCTTTTTGGCCAAGTGCATCATTGTCGAAGTTGTGCCCCTCTTCCTGTGCTTTAAAGGCGATTCCAACGTACCTCTTGAAATCTGTTTCCTGCTATTCTGCCTCGCTTTCAAGTCCGCCTCGTTGCCTTCCCTCAACAGATTTTTGGACGATAGTTGTCCTTTATTACTCGGCCAGTTTGTGAATTGCTGTGCCCCTGAGCTCCATTTTTCAACTCGTTTTTGGTGAGCTGACCGCAAGTCCAAAATTTTGGTTCAGGACCTATACTGGTTCCCGGTGGGTGGATGAGAATTTGGTTAATTCTTCTTCCTGCTGGGAAATTACAGTGATATGTGCCCGTCCAAATGCCTAACAGCTACTCTCTCATTGGTTCTCCCTCTTCCCTTTCATCCTCTGCCAAATTGGCAACCTGTGCGAACCAAGAGGTTAAAGGCGCTGTCTCTCCAAGTTGGGAGGTTGATAGTAAAGCAGACGGAAAGTCAAACCGGAGCACCAGGAGAGGGACTATGCGTTGAGTTTTAGAAACCTTTCGTATTCACAGTGTGTCCGTTCTCTAGGTTTCCCGCACATGTTATAGCTGTAGTAATATTCCCTTCAACCTGGAGAGTTCGGACCCATGGAATGGGTGCCATGCATTATTGCTTTAAAGGGTCTGCATTTGCTCACCCAATCTCACCAATCGTCTCAGTCCCAAGTGTCCCTCCTTATGCCACATCCAGCTGTCGTTGTAGATAGGGTCATTCCAGCTTTCATCAGAGACCCTGAAGGAATTGTAAAGAATTTCCCAGTTTTTTTGTTTTGTTTTTGAAATTCCTTTTTATAGTGGGTTTGAGCTGATTCTCGCTGCCATGTTTATGCCAGTCTAGACACACTTGATTGCCTTATGGAGACATATCAATACATAGGTTTTAAGATTCTTACTAGTCAGATATTTTCCTCTGCGGGAAATATGGGGTTTTGAGTCCCTTTCGCTGAGGACGGTGTAGGTCTTGTCTATTCCATAGTTGGTTTTTGGAACGGTACCTGTGCTTATATCAAACTCTGGTTTTATGCATCACCCCACCTCTCCTTCCCCCTTAAGCAGGTATAAGAGTGTTTTCTAAATGTGAGACACTGTTCTCTTTCCTAACTCATTTCAAGTGTAGCCATGTTTACAGGATATTCATAAGTGATATCTTATGATAAGTTTCTTTTTTGTGTGACTTATTTCACTTAGAATCATCGTACCTGAATCCACCCATTTTGCTGCTACTGGTCTTATGACATTGATTTCATGGCTGAGGGATATTCCATCGTACGTAAGTACCACAATTTTTTGAACCATGTTTATATTTTCTGGGATACTTAAGGTGTATCCAAGTTCAGGTCCTTGTATGCAGTGCAGCCCTAAATTTTGGGGTGGCTCTGTCTTATTGATTTTCAGTTTTCCCAAGGTATATTCCCTAGACTGGTAGTGCCCTTGGCTCTGTAGCTCTGTTCTTTACTTGTTTTAGGGAACAGAATGCACTCCTCCAGAGAGGCAGTTGGCAATTTACATCCCGCCCATCAGCATAACAAGGCTCCCTGTTCTCCAGGGCCTGTCTTGCCTTTCTTGTTCTTACACATTTTGTGGATGTCCCTTTTGACCGGTGGGAAGTGATACTTCTTTGTAGTGCAGATTTGCATTGCCCGCTTGCTTGCTTGGCCAAAAAGGGCGTATGCGTTTTCTCCTGAATATATTCAGGAGAAAACGCATACGCCCTTTTTGGCCAAGTGCGTCATTGTCGAAGTTGTGCCCCTCTTCCTGTGCTTTAAAGGCGATTCCAACGTACCTCTTGAAATCTGTTTCCTGCTATTCTGCCTCGCTTTCAAGTCCGCCTCGTTGCCTTCCCTCAACAGATTTTTGGACGATAGTTGTCCTTTATTACTCGGCCAGTTTGTGAATTGCTGTGCCCCTGAGCTCCATTTTTCAACTCGTTTTTGGTGAGCTGACCGCAAGTCCAAAATTTTGGTTCAGGACCTATACTGGTTCCCGGTGGGTGGATGAGAATTTGGTTAATTCTTCTTCCTGCTGGGAAATTACAGTGATATGTGCCCGTCCAAATGCCTAACAGCTACTCTCTCATTGGTTCTCCCTCTTCCCTTTCATCCTCTGCCAAATTGGCAACCTGTGCGAACCAAGAGGTTAAAGGCGCTGTCTCTCCAAGTTGGGAGGTTGATAGTAAAGCAGACGGAAAGTCAAACCGGAGCACCAGGAGAGGGACTATGCGTTAAGTTTTAGAAACCTTTCGTATTCACAGTGTGTCCGTTCTCTAGGTTTCCCGCACATGTTATAGCTGTAGTAATATTCCCTTCAACCTGGAGAGTTCGGACCCATGGAATGGGTGCCATGCATTATTGCTTTAAAGGGTCTGCATTTGCTCACCCAATCTCACCAATCGTCTCAGTCCCAAGTGTCCCTCCTTATGCCACATCCAGCTGTCGTTGTAGATAGGGTCATTCCAGCTTTCATCAGAGACCCTGAAGGAATTGTAAAGAATTTCCCAGTTTTTTTGTTTTGTTTTTGAAATTCCTTTTTATAGTGGGTTTGAGCTGATTCTCGCTGCCATGTTTATGCCAGTCTAGACACACTTGATTGCCTTATGGAGACATATCAATACATAGGTTTTAAGATTCTTACTAGTCAGATATTTTCCTCTGCGGGAAATATGGGGTTTTGAGTCCCTTTCGCTGAGGACGGTGTAGGTCTTGTCTATTCCATAGTTGGTTTTTGGAACGGTACCTGTGCTTATATCAAACTCTGGTTTTATGCATCACCCCACCTCTCCTTCCCCCTTAAGCAGGTATAAGAGTGTTTTCTAAATGTGAGACACTGTTCTCTTTCTTAACTCATTTCAAGTGTAGCCATGTTTACAGGATCTTCATAAGTGATATCTTATGATAAGTTTCTTTTTCTGTGTGACTTATTTCACTTAGAATCATCGTACCTGAATCCACCCATTTTGCTGCTACTGGTCTTATGACATTGATTTCATGGCTGAGGGATATTCCATCGTACGTAAGTACCACAATTTTTTGAACCATGTTTATATTTTCTGGGATACTTAAGGTGTATCCAAGTTCAGGTCCTTGTATGCAGTGCAGCCCTAAATTTTGGGGTGGCTCTGTCTTATTGATTTTCAGTTTTCCCAAGGTATATTCCCTAGACTGGTAGTGCCCTTGGCTCTGTAGCTCTGTTCTTTACTTGTTTTAGGGAACAGAATGCACTCCTCCAGAGAGGCAGTTGGCAATTTACATCCCGCCCATCAGCATAACAAGGCTCCCTGTTCTCCAGGGCCTGTCTTGCCTTTCTTGTTCTTACACATTTTGTGGATGTCCCTTTTGACCGGTGGGAAGTGATACTTCTTTGTAGTGCAGATTTGCATTGCCCGCTTGCTTGCTTGGCCAAAAAGGGCGTATGCGTTTTCTCCTGAATATATTCAGGAGAAAACGCATAGGCCCTTTTTGGCCAAGTGCGTCATTGTCGAAGTTGTGCCCCTCTTCCTGTGCTTTAAAGGCGATTCCAACGTACCTCTTGAAATCTGTTTCCTGCTATTCTGCCTCGCTTTCAAGTCCGCCTCGTTGCCTTCCCTCAACAGATTTTTGGACGATAGTTGTCCTTTATTACTCGGCCAGTTTGTGAATTGCTGTGCCCCTGAGCTCCATTTTTCAACTCGTTTTTGGTGAGCTGACCGCAAGTCCAAAATTTTGGTTCAGGACCTATACTGGTTCCCGGTGGGTGGCTGAGAATTTGGTTAATTCTTCTTCCTGCCGGGAAATTACAGTGATATGTGCCCGTCCAAATGCCTAACAGCTACTCTCTCATTGGTTCTCCCTCTTCCCTTTCATCCTCTGCCAAATTGGCAACCTGTGCGAACCAAGAGGTTAAAGGCGCTGTCTCTCCAAGTTGGGAGGTTGATAGTAAAGCAGACGGAAAGTCAAACCGGAGCACCAGGAGAGGGACTATGCGTTGAGTTTTAGAAACCTTTCGTATTCACAGTGTGTCCGTTCTCTAGGTTTCCCGCACATGTTATAGCTGTAGTAATATTCCCTTCAACCTGGAGAGTTCGGACCCATGGAATGGGTGCCATGCATTATTGCTTTAAAGGGTCTGCATTTGCTCACCCAATCTCACCAATCGTCTCAGTCCCAAGTGTCCCTCCTTATGCCACATCCAGCTGTCGTTGTAGATAGGGTCATTCCAGCTTTCATCAGAGACCCTGAAGGAATTGTAAAGAATTTCCCAGTTTTTTTGTTTTGTTTTTGAAATTCCTTTTTATAGTGGGTTTGAGCTGATTCTCGCTGCCATGTTTATGCCAGTCTAGACACACTTGATTCCCTTACGGAGACATATCAATACATAGGTTTTAAGATTCTTACTAGTCAGATATTTTCCTCTGCGGGAAATATGGGGTTTTGAGTCCCTTTCACTGAGGACGGTGTAGGTCTTGTCTATTCCATAGTTGGTTTTTGGAACGGTACCTGTGCTTATATCAAACTGTGGTTTTATGCATCACCCCACCTCTCCTTCCCCCTTAAGCAGGTATAAGAGTGTTTTCTAAATGTGAGACACTGTTCTCTTTCCTAACTCAGTTCAAGTGTAGCCATGTTTACAGGATCTTCATAAGTGATATCTTATGATAAGTTTCTTTTTCTGTGTGACTTATTTCACTTAGAATCATCGTACCTGAATCCACCCATTTTGCTGCTACTGGTCTTATGACATTGATTTCATGGCTGAGGGATATTCCATTGTACGTAAGTACCACAATTTTTTGAACCATGTTTATATTTCCTGGGATATTTATTTTGTACCCAAGTTGAGGTCCTTGTAAGCAGTGCAGCCCTAAATTTTGGGGTGGCTCTGTCTTATTGATTTTCAGTTTTCCCAAGGTATATTCCCTAGACTGGTAGTGCCCTTGGCTCTGTAGCTCTGTTCTTTACTTGTTTTAGGGAACAGAATGCACTCCTCCAGAGAGGCAGTTGGCAATTTACATCCCGGCCATCAGCGTAACAAGGCTCCCTGTTCTCCAGGGCCTGTCTTGCCTTTCTTGTTCTTACACATTTTGTGGATGTCCCTTTTGACCGGTGGGAAGTGATACTTCTTTGTAGTGCAGATTTGCATTGCCCGCTTGCTTGCTTGGCCAAAAAGGGCGTATGCGTTTTCTCCTGAATATATTCAGGAGAAAACGCATACGCCCTTTTTGTCCAAGTGCATCATTGTCGAAGTTGTGCCCCTCTTCCTGTGCTTTAAAGGCAATTCCAACGTACCTCTTGAAATCTGTTTCCTGCTATTCTGCCTCGCTTTCAAGTCCGCCTCTTTGCCTTCCGTCAACAGATTTATGGACGATAGTTGTCCTTTATTACTCGGCCAGTTTGTGAATTGCTGTGCCCCTGAGCTCCATTTTTCAACTCGTTTTTGGTGAGCTGACCGCAAGTCCAAAATTTTGGTTCAGGACCTATACTGGTTCCCGGTGGGTGGCTGAGAATTTGGTTAATTCTTCTTCCTGCCGGGAAATTACAGTGATATGTGCCCGTCCAAATGCCTAACAGCTACTCTCTCATTGGTTCTCCCTCTTCCCTTTCATCCTCTGCCAAATTGGCAACCTGTGCGAACCAAGAGGTTAAAGGCGCTGTCTCTCCAAGTTGGGAGGTTGATAGTAAAGCAGACGGAAAGTCAAACCGGAGCACCAGGAGAGGGACTATGCGTTGAGTTTTAGAAACCTTTCGTATTCACAGTGTGTCCGTTCTCTAGGTTTCCCGCACATGTTATAGCTGTAGTAATATTCCCTTCAACCTGGAGAGTTCGGACCCATGGAATGGGTGCCATGCATTATTGCTTTAAAGGGTCTGCATTTGCTCACCCAATCTCACCAATCGTCTCAGTCCCAAGTGTCCCTCCTTATGCCACATCCAGCTGTCGTTGTAGATAGGGTCATTCCAGCTTTCATCAGAGACCCTGAAGGAATTGTAAAGAATTTCCCAGTTTTTTTGTTTTGTTTTTGAAATTCCTTTTTATAGTGGGTTTGAGCTGATTCTCGCTGCCATGTTTATGCCAGTCTAGACACACTTGATTCCCTTACGGAGACATATCAATACATAGGTTTTAAGATTCTTACTAGTCAGATATTTTCCTCTGCGGGAAATATGGGGTTTTGAGTCCCTTTCACTGAGGACGGTGTAGGTCTTGTCTCTTCCATAGTTGGTTTTTGGAACGGTACCTGTGCTTATATCAAACTCTGGTTTTATGCATCACCCCACCTCTCCTTCAACCTTAAGCAGGTATAAGAGTGTTTTCTAAATGTGAGACACTGTTCTCTTTCCTAACTCAGTTCAAGTGTAGCCATGTTTACAGGATCTTCATAAGTGATATCTTATGATAAGTTTCTTTTTCTGTGTGACTTATTTCACTTAGAATCATCGTACCTGAATCCACCCATTTTGCTGCTACTGGTCTTATGACATTGATTTCATGGCTGAGGGATATTCCATCGTACGTAAGTACCACAATTTTTTGAACCATGTTTATATTTTCTGGGATACTTAAGGTGTATCCAAGTTCAGGTCCTTGTATGCAGTGCAGCCCTAAATTTTGGGGTGGCTCTGTCTTATTGATTTTCAGTTTTCCCAAGGTATATTCCCTAGACTGGTAGTGCCCTTGGCTCTGTAGCTCTGTTCTTTACTTGTTTTAGGGAACAGAATGCACTCCTCCAGAGAGGCAGTTGGCAATTTACATCCCGCCCATCAGCATAACAAGGCTCCCTGTTCTCCAGGGCCTGTCTTGCCTTTCTTGTTCTTACACATTTTGTGGATGTCCCTTTTGACCGGTGGGAAGTGATACTTCTTTGTAGTGCAGATTTGCATTGCCCGCTTGCTTGCTTGGCCAAAAAGGGCGTATGCGTTTTCTCCTGAATATATTCAGGAGAAAACGCATAGGCCCTTTTTGGCCAAGTGCGTCATTGTCGAAGTTGTGCCCCTCTTCCTGTGCTTTAAAGGCGATTCCAACGTACCTCTTGAAATCTGTTTCCTGCTATTCTGCCTCGCTTTCAAGTCCGCCTCGTTGCCTTCCCTCAACAGATTTTTGGACGATAGTTGTCCTTTATTACTCGGCCAGTTTGTGAATTGCTGTGCCCCTGAGCTCCATTTTTCAACTCGTTTTTGGTGAGCTGACCGCAAGTCCAAAATTTTGGTTCAGGACCTATACTGGTTCCCGGTGGGTGGCTGAGAATTTGGTTAATTCTTCTTCCTGCCGGGAAATTACAGTGATATGTGCCCGTCCAAATGCCTAACAGCTACTCTCTCATTGGTTCTCCCTCTTCCCTTTCATCCTCTGCCAAATTGGCAACCTGTGCGAACCAAGAGGTTAAAGGCGCTGTCTCTCCAAGTTGGGAGGTTGATAGTAAAGCAGACGGAAAGTCAAACCGGAGCACCAGGAGAGGGACTATGCGTTGAGTTTTAGAAACCTTTCGTATTCACAGTGTGTCCGTTCTCTAGGTTTCCCGCACATGTTATAGCTGTAGTAATATTCCCTTCAACCTGGAGAGTTCGGACCCATGGAATGGGTGCCATGCATTATTGCTTTAAAGGGTCTGCATTTGCTCACCCAATCTCACCAATCGTCTCAGTCCCAAGTGTCCCTCCTTATGCCACATCCAGCTGTCGTTGTAGATAGGGTCATTCCAGCTTTCATCAGAGACCCTGAAGGAATTGTAAAGAATTTCCCAGTTTTTTTGTTTTGTTTTTGAAATTCCTTTTTATAGTGGGTTTGAGCTGATTCTCGCTGCCATGTTTATGCCAGTCTAGACACACTTGATTCCCTTACGGAGACATATCAATACATAGGTTTTAAGATTCTTACTAGTCAGATATTTTCCTCTGCGGGAAATATGGGGTTTTGAGTCCCTTTCACTGAGGACGGTGTAGGTCTTGTCTATTCCATAGTTGGTTTTTGGAACGGTACCTGTGCTTATATCAAACTGTGGTTTTATGCATCACCCCACCTCTCCTTCCCCCTTAAGCAGGTATAAGAGTGTTTTCTAAATGTGAGACACTGTTCTCTTTCCTAACTCAGTTCAAGTGTAGCCATGTTTACAGGATCTTCATAAGTGATATCTTATGATAAGTTTCTTTTTCTGTGTGACTTATTTCACTTAGAATCATCGTACCTGAATCCACCCATTTTGCTGCTACTGGTCTTATGACATTGATTTCATGGCTGAGGGATATTCCATTGTACGTAAGTACCACAATTTTTTGAACCATGTTTATATTTCCTGGGATATTTATTTTGTACCCAAGTTGAGGTCCTTGTAAGCAGTGCAGCCCTAAATTTTGGGGTGGCTCTGTCTTATTGATTTTCAGTTTTCCCAAGGTATATTCCCTAGACTGGTAGTGCCCTTGGCTCTGTAGCTCTGTTCTTTACTTGTTTTAGGGAACAGAATGCACTCCTCCAGAGAGGCAGTTGGCAATTTACATCCCGGCCATCAGCGTAACAAGGCTCCCTGTTCTCCAGGGCCTGTCTTGCCTTTCTTGTTCTTACACATTTTGTGGATGTCCCTTTTGACCGGTGGGAAGTGATACTTCTTTGTAGTGCAGATTTGCATTGCCCGCTTGCTTGCTTGGCCAAAAAGGGCGTATGCGTTTTCTCCTGAATATATTCAGGAGAAAACGCATACGCCCTTTTTGTCCAAGTGCATCATTGTCGAAGTTGTGCCCCTCTTCCTGTGCTTTAAAGGCAATTCCAACGTACCTCTTGAAATCTGTTTCCTGCTATTCTGCCTCGCTTTCAAGTCCGCCTCTTTGCCTTCCGTCAACAGATTTATGGACGATAGTTGTCCTTTATTACTCGGCCAGTTTGTGAATTGCTGTGTCCCTGAGCTCCATTTTTCAACTCGTTTTTGGAGAGCTGACCGCAAGTCCAAAATTTTGGTTCAGGACCTATACTGGTTCCCGGTGGGTGGCTGAGAATTTGGTTAATTCTTCTTCCTGCCGGGAAATTACAGTGATATGTGCCCGTCCAAATGCCTAACAGCTACTCTCTCATTGGTTCTCCCTCTTCCCTTTCATCCTCTGCCAAATTGGCAACCTGTGCGAACCAGGAGGTTAAAGGGGCTGTCTCTCCAATTTCGGAGAATGATAGTAAAGCAGCCGGAAAGTCAAACCGGAGCACCAGGAGAGGGTTTATTCTTTGAGTTTTAGAAACCTATCGTATTCACACTGTGTCCGTTCTCTAGGTTTCCCGCACATGTTATAGCTGTAGTAATATTCCCTTCAACCTGGAGAGTTCGGACCCATGGAATGGGTGCCATGCATTATTGCTTTAAAGCGTCTGCATTTGCTCACCCAATCTCACCAATCGTCTCAGTCCCAAGTGTCCCTCCTTATGCCACATCCAGCTGTCGTTGTAGATAGGGTCATTCCAGCTTTCATCAGAGACCCTGAAGGAATTGTAAAGAATTTCCCAGTTTTTTTGTTTTGTTTTTGAAATTCCTTTTTATAGTGGGTTTGAGCTGATTCTCGCTGCCATGTTTATGCCAGTCTAGACACACTTGATTCCCTTACGGAGACATATCAATACATAGGTTTTAAGATTCTTACTAGTCAGATATTTTCCTCTGTGGGAAATATGGGGTTTTGAGTCCCTTTCACTGAGGACGGTGTAGGTCTTGTCTCTTCCATAGTTGGTTTTTGGAACGGTACCTGTGCTTATATCAAACTCTGGTTTTATGCATCACCCCACCTCTCCTTCAACCTTAAGCAGGTATAAGAGTGTTTTCTAAATGTGAGACACTGTTCTCTTTCCTAACTCAGTTCAAGTGTAGCCATGTTTACAGGATCTTCATAAGTGATATCTTATGATAAGTTTCTTTTTCTGTGTGACTTATTTCACTTAGAATCATCGTACCTGAATCCACCCATTTTGCTGCTACTGGTCTTATGACATTGATTTCATGGCTGAGGGATATTCCATCGTACGTAAGTACCACAATTTTTTGAACCATGTTTATATTTTCTGGGATACTTAAGGTGTATCCAAGTTCAGGTCCTTGTATGCAGTGCAGCCCTAAATTTTGGGGTGGCTCTGTCTTATTGATTTTCAGTTTTCCCAAGGTATATTCCCTAGACTGGTAGTGCCCTTGGCTCTGTAGCTCTGTTCTTTACTTGTTTTAGGGAACAGAATGCACTCCTCCAGAGAGGCAGTTGGCAATTTACATCCCGCCCATCAGCATAACAAGGCTCCCTGTTCTCCAGGGCCTGTCTTGCCTTTCTTGTTCTTACACATTTTGTGGATGTCCCTTTTGACCGGTGGGAAGTGATACTTCTTTGTAGTGCAGATTTGCATTGCCCGCTTGCTTGCTTGGCCAAAAAGGGCATATGCGTTTTCTCCTGAATATATTCAGGAGAAAACGCATATGCCCTTTTTGGCTAAGTGCATCATTGTCGAAGTTATGCCCCTCTTCCTGTGCTTTAAAGGCGATTCCAACGTACCTCTTGAAATCTGTTTCCTGCTATTCTGCCTCGCTTTCAAGTCCGCCTCGTTGCCTTCCCTCAACAGATTTTTGGACGATAGTTGTCCTTTATTACTCGGCCAGTTTGTGAATTGCTGTGCCCCTGAGCTCCATTTTTCAACTCGTTTTTGGTGAGCTGACCGCAAGTCCAAAATTTTGGTTCAGGACCTATACTGGTTCCCGGTGGGTGGCTGAGAATTTGGTTAATATTTCTTCCTGCCGGGAAATTACAGTGATATGTGCCCGTCCAAATGCCTAACAGCTACTCTCTCATTTGTTCTCCCTCTTCCCTTTCATCCTCTGCCAAATTGGCAACCTGTGCGAACCAAGAGGTTAAAGGGGCTGTCTCTCCAAGTTGGGAGGTTGATAGTAAAGCAGACGGAAAGTCAAACCGGAGCACCAGGAGAGGGACTATTCGTTGAGTTTTAGAAACCTTTCGTATTCACAGTGTGTCCGTTCTCTAGGTTTCCCGCACATGTTATAGCTGTAGTAATATTCCCTTCAACCTGGAGAGTTCGGACCCATGGAATGGGTGCATGCATTATTGCTTTAAAGGGTCTGCATTTGCTCACCCAATCTCACCAATCGTCTCAGTCCCAAGTGTCCCTCCTTATGCCACATCCAGCTGTCATTGTAGTTAGGGTCATTCCAGCTTTCATCAGAGACCCTGAAGGAATTGTAAAGAATTTCCCAGTTTTTTTGTTTTGTTTTTGAAATTCCTTTTTATAGTGGGTTTGAGCTCATTCTCGCTGCCATGTTTATGCCAGTCTAGACACACTTGATTCCCTTACGGAGACATATCAATACATAGGTTTTAAGATTCTTACTAGTCAGATACTTTCCTCTGCGGGAAATATGGGGTTTTGAGTCCCTTTCGCTGAGGACGGTGTAGGTCTTGTCTATTCCATAGTTGGCTTTTGGAACGGTACCTGTGCTTATATCAAACTCTGGTTTTATGCATCACCCCACCTCTCCTTCCCCCTTAAGCAGGTATAAGAGTGTTTTCTAAATGTGAGACACTGTTCTCTTTCCTAACTCAGTTCAAGTGTAGCCATGTTTACAGGATCTTCATAAGTGATATCTTATGATAAGTTTCTTTTTCTGTGTGACTTATTTCACTTAGAATCATCGTACCTGAATCCACCCATTTTGCTGCTACTGGTCTTATGACATTTATTTCATGGCTGAGGGATATTCCATCGTACGTAAGTACCACAATTTTTTGAACCATGTTTATATTTTCTGGGATACTTAAGGTGTATCCAAGTTCAGGTCCTTGTATGCAGTGCAGCCCTAAATTTTGGGGTGGCTCTGTCTTATTGATTTTCAGTTTTCCCAAGGTATATTCCCTAGACTGGTAGTGCCCTTGGCTCTGTAGCTCTGTTCTTTACTTGTTTTAGGGAACAGAATGCACTCCTCCAGAGAGGCAGTTGGCAATTTACATCCCGCCCATCAGCATAACAAGGCTCCCTGTTCTCCAGGGCCTGTCTTGCCTTTCTTGTTCTTACACATTTTGTGGATGTCCCTTTTGACCGGTGGGAAGTGATACTTCTTTGTAGTGCAGGTTTGCATTGCCCGCTTGCTTGCTTGGCCAAAAATTGCGTATGCGTTTTCTCCTGAATATATTCAGGAGAAAACGCATAAGCCCTTTTTGGCCAAGTGCATCATTGTCGAAGTTGTGCCCCTCTTCCTGTGCTTTAAAGGCGATTCCAACGTACCTCTTGAAATCTGTTTCCTGCTATTCTGCCTCGCTTTCAAGTCCGCCTCGTTGCCTTCCCTCAACAGATTTTTGGACGATAGTTGTCCTTTATTACTCGGCCAGTTTGTGAATTGCTGTGTCCCTGAGCTCCATTTTTCAACTCGTTTTTGGAGAGCTGACCGCAAGTCCAAAATTTTGGTTCAGGACCTATACTGGTTCCCGGTGGGTGGCTGAGAATTTGGTTAATTCTTCTTCCTGCCGGGAAATTACAGTGATATGTGCCCGTCCAAATGCCTAACAGCTACTCTCTCATTGGTTCTCCCTCTTCCCTTTCATCCTCTGCCAAATTGGCAACCTGTGCGAACCAAGAGGTTAAAGGGGCTGTCTCTCCAAGTTGGGAGGTTGATAGTAAACCAGACAGAAAGTCAAACCGGAGCACCAGGAGAGGGTTTATTCTTTGAGTTTTAGAAACCTTTCGTATTCACAGTGTGTCCGTTCTCTAGGTTTCCCGCACATGTTATAGCTGTAGTAATATTCCCTTCAACCTGGAGAGTTCGGACCCATGGAATGGGTGCCATGCATTATTGCTTTAAAGCGTCTGCATTTGCTCACCCAATCTCACCAATCGTCTCAGTCCCAAGTGTCCCTCCTTATGCCACATCCAGCTGTCGTTGTAGATAGGGTCATTCCAGCTTTCATCAGAGACCCTGAAGGAATTGTAAAGAATTTCCCAGTTTTTTTGTTTTGTTTTTGAAATTCCTTTTTATAGTGGGTTTGAGCTGATTCTCGCTGCCATGTTTATGCCAGTCTAGACCCACTTGATTCCCTTACGGAGACATATCAATACATAGGTTTTAAGATTCTTACTAGTCAGATATTTTCCTCTGCGGGATATATGGGGTTTTGAGTCCCTTTCACTGAGGAAGGTGTAAGTCTTGTCTATTCCATAGTTGGTTTTTGGAACGGTACCTGTGCTTATATCAAACTCTGGTTTTATGCATCACCCCACCTCTCCTTCCCCCTTAAGCAGGTATAAGAGTGTTTTCTAAATGTGAGACACTGTTCTCTTTCCTAACTCAGTTCAAGTGTAGCCATGTTTACAGGATCTTCATAAGTGATATCTTATGATAAGTTTCTTTTTCTGTGTGACTTATTTCACTTAGAATCGTCGTACCTGAATCCACCCATTTTGCTGCTACTGGTCTTATGACATTGATTTCATGGCTGAGGGATATTCCATCGTACGTAAGTACCACAATTTTTTGAACCATGTTTATATTTTCTGGGATACTTAAGGTGTATCCAAGTTGAGGTCCTTGTATGCAGTGCAGCCCTAAATTTTGGGGTGGCTCTGTCTTATTGATTTTCAGTTTTCCCAAGGTATATTCCCTAGACTGGTAGTGCCCTTGGCTCTGTAGCTCTGTTCTTTACTTGTTTTAGGGAACAGAATGCACTCCTCCAGAGAGGCAGTTGGCAATTTACATCCCACCCATCAGCATAACAAGGCTCCCTGTTCTCCAGGGCCTGTCTTGCCTTTCTTGTTCTTACACATTTTGTGGATGTCCCTTTTGACCGGTGGGAAGTGATACTTCTTTGTAGTGCTGATTTGCATTGCCCGCTTGCTTGCTTGGCCAAAAAGGGCGTATGCGTTTTCTCCTGAATATATTCAGGAGAAAACGCATACGCCCTTTTTGGCCAAGTGCATCATTGTCGAAGTTGTGCCCCTCTTCCTGTGCTTTAAAGGCGATTCCAAACGTACCTCTTGAAATCTGTTTCCTGCTATTCTGCCTCACTTTCAAGTCCGCCTCGTTGCCTTCCCTCAACAGATTTTTGGACGATAGTTGTCCTTTATTACTCGGCCAGTTTGTGAATTGCTGTGCCCCTGAGCTCCATTTTTCAACTCGTTTTTGGTGAGCTGACCGCAAGTCCAAAATTTTGGTTCAGGACCTATACTGGTTCCCGGTGGGTGGCTGAGAATTTGGTTAATTCTTCTTCCTGCCGGGAAATTACAGTGATATGTGCCCGTCCAAATGCCTAACAGCTACTCTCTCATTGGTTCTCCCTCTTCCCTTTCATCCTCTGCCAAATTGGCAACCTGTGCGAACCAAGAGGTTAAAGGGGCTGTCTCTCCAAGTTGGGAGGTTGATAGTAAAGCAGACGGAAAGTCAAACCGGAGCACCAGGAGAGGGACTATTCGTTGAGTTTTAGAAACCTTTCGTATTCACAGTGTGTCCGTTCTCTAGGTTTCCCGCACATGTTATAGCTGTAGTAATATTCCCTTCAACCTGGAGAGTTCGGACCCATGAAATGGGTGCCATGCATTATTGCTTTAAAGGGTCTGCATTTGCTCACCCAATCTCACCAATCGTCTCAGTCCCAAGTGTCCCTCCTTATGCCACATCCAGCTGTCGTTGTAGATAGGGTCATTCCAGCTTTCATCAGAGACCCTGAAGGAATTGTAAAGAATTTCCCAGTTTTTTTGTTTTGTTTTTGAAATTCCTTTTTATAGTGGGTTTGAGCTGATTCTCGCTGCCATGTTTATGCCAGTCTAGACCCACTTGATTCCCTTACGGAGACATATCAATACATAGGTTTTAAGATTCTTACTAGTCAGATATTTTCCTCTGCGGGAAATATGGGGTTTTGAGTCCCTTTCACTGAGGAAGGTGTAGGTCTTGTCTATTCCATAGTTGGTTTTTGGAACGGTACCTGTGCTTATATCAAACTCTGGTTTTATGCATCACCCCACCTCTCCTTCCCCCTTAAGCAGGTATAAGAGTGTTTTCTAAATGTGAGACACTGTTCTCTTTCCTAACTCAGTTCAAGTGTAGCCATGTTTACAGGATCTTCATAAGTGATATCTTATGATAAGTTTCTTTTTCTGTGTGACTTATTTCACTTAGAATCATCGTACCTGAATCCACCCATTTTGCTGCTACTGGTCTTATGACATTTATTTCATGGCTGAGGGATATTCCATCGTACGTAAGTACCACAATTTTTTGAACCATGTTTATATTTTCTGGGATACTTAAGGTGTATCCAAGTTGAGGTCCTTGTATGCAGTGCAGCCCTAAATTTTGGGGTGGCTCTGTCTTATTGATTTTCAGTTTTCCCAAGGTATATTCCCTAGACTGGTAGTGCCCTTGGCTCTGTAGCTCTGTTCTTTACTTGTTTTAGGGACAGAATGCACTCCTCCAGAGAGGCAGTTGGCAATTTACATCCCGCCCATCAGCATAACAAGGTTCCCTGTTCTCCAGGGCCTGTCTTGCCTTTCTTGTTCTTACACATTTTGTGGATGTCCCTTTTGACCGGTGGGAAGTGATACTTCTTTGTAGTGCAGATTTGCATTGCCCGCTTGCTTGCTTGGCCAAAAAGGGCGTATGCGTTTTCTCCTGAATATATTCAGGAGAAAACGCATACGCCCTTTTTGGCCAAGTGCGTCATTGTCGAAGTTGTGCCCCTCTTCCTGTGCTTTAAAGGCGATTCCAACGTACCTCTTGAAATCTGTTTCCTGCTATTCTGCCTCACTTTCAAGTCCGCCTCGTTGCCTTCCCTCAACAGATTTTTGGACGATAGTTGTCCTTTATTACTCGGCCAGTTTGTGAATTGCTGTGCCCCTGAGCTCCATTTTTCAACTCGTTTTTGGTGAGCTGACCACAAGTCCAAAATTTTGGTTCAGGACCTATACTGGTTCCCGGTGGGTGGCTGAGAATTTGGTTAATTCTTCTTCCTGCCGGGAAATTACAGTGATATGTGCCCGTCCAAATGCCTAACAGCTACTCTCTCATTGGTTCTCCCTCTTCGCTTTCATCCTCTGCCAAATTGGCAACCTGTGCGAACCAAGAGGTTAAAGGGGTTGTCTCTCCAAGTTGGGAGGTTGATAGTAAAGCAGACGGAAAGTCAAACCGGAGCACCAGGAGAGGGACTATTCGTTGAGTTTTAGAAACCTTTCGTATTCACAGTGTGTCCGTTCTCTAGGTTTCCCGCACATGTTATAGCTGTAGTAATATTCCCTTCAACCTGGAGAGTTCGGACCCATGGAATGGGTGCCATGCATTATTGCTTTAAAGCGTCTGCATTTGCTCACCCAATCTCACCAATCGTCTCAGTCCCAAGTGTCCCTCCTTATGCCACATCCAGCTGTCGTTGTAGATAGGGTCTCTCCAGCTTTCATCAGAGACTCTGAAGGAATTGTAAAGAATTTCCCAGTTTTTTTGTTTTGTTTTTGAAATTCCTTTTTATAGTGGGTTTGAGCTGATTCTCGCTGCCATGTTTATGCCAGTCTAGACACACTTGATTCCCTTACGGAGACATATCAATACATAGGTTTTAAGATTCTTACTAGTCAGATACTTTCCTCTGCGGGAAATATGGGGTTTTGAGTCCCTTTCACTGAGGACGGTGTAGGTCTTGTCTATTCCATAGTTGGTTTTTGGAACGGTACCTGTGCTTATATCAAACTCTGGTTTTATGCATCACCCCACCTCTCCTTCCCCCTTAAGTAGGTATAAGAGTGTTTTCTAAATGTGAGACACTGTTCTCTTTCCTAACTCAGTTCAAGTGTAGCCATGTTTACAGGATCTTCATAAGTGATATCTTATGATAAGTTTCTTTTTCTGTGTGACTTATTTCACTTAGAATCATCGTACCTGAATCCACCCATTTTGCTGCTACTGGTCTTATGACATTGATTTCATGGCTGAGGGATATTCCATCGTACGTAAGTGCCACAATTTTTTGAACCATGTTTATATTTTCTGGGATACTTAAGGTGTATCCAAGTTGAGGTCCTTTAATGCAGTGCAGCCCTAAATTTTGGGGTGGCTCTGTCTTATTGATTTTCAGTTTTCCCAAGGTATATTCCCTAGACTGGTAGTGCCCTTGGCTCTGTAGCTCTGTTCTTTACTTGTTTTAGGGAACAGAATGCACTCCTCCAGAGAGGCAGTTGGCAATTTACATCCCGCCCATCAGCATAACAAGGCTCCCTGTTCTCCAGGGCCTGTCTTGCCTTTCTTGTTCTTACACATTTTGTGGATGTCCCTTTTGACCGGTGGGAAGTGATACTTCTTTGTAGTGCAGATTTGCATTGCCCGCTTGCTTGCTTGGCCAAAAATTGCGTATGCGTTTTCTCCTGAATATATTCAGGAGAAAACGCATAAGCCCTTTTTGGCCAAGTGCATCATTGTCGAAGTTGTGCCCCTCTTCCTGTGCTTTAAAGGCGATTCCAACGTACCTCTTGAAATCTGTTTCCTGCTATTCTGCCTCGCTTTCAAGTCCGCCTCGTTGCCTTCCCTCAACAGATTTTTGGACGATAGTTGTCCTTTATTACTCGGCCAGTTTGTGAATTGCTGTGTCCCTGAGCTCCATTTTTCAACTCGTTTTTGGAGAGCTGACCGCAAGTCCAAAATTTTGGTTCAGGACCTATACTGGTTCCCGGTGGGTGGCTGAGAATTTGGTTAATTCTTCTTCCTGCCGGGAAATTACAGTGATATGTGCCCGTCCAAATGCCTAACAGCTACTCTCTCATTGGTTCTCCCTCTTCCCTTTCATCCTCTGCCAAATTGGCAACCTGTGCGAACCAAGAGGTTAAAGGGGCTGTCTCTCCAAGTTGGGAGGTTGATAGTAAACCAGACAGAAAGTCAAACCGGAGCACCAGGAGAGGGTTTATTCTTTGAGTTTTAGAAACCTTTCGTATTCACAGTGTGTCCGTTCTCTAGGTTTCCCGCACATGTTATAGCTGTAGTAATATTCCCTTCAACCTGGAGAGTTCGGACCCATGGAATGGGTGCCATGCATTATTGCTTTAAAGCGTCTGCATTTGCTCACCCAATCTCACCAATCGTCTCAGTCCCAAGTGTCCCTCCTTATGCCACATCCAGCTGTCGTTGTAGATAGGGTCATTCCAGCTTTCATCAGAGACCCTGAAGGAATTGTAAAGAATTTCCCAGTTTTTTTGTTTTGTTTTTGAAATTCCTTTTTATAGTGGGTTTGAGCTGATTCTCGCTGCCATGTTTATGCCAGTCTAGACCCACTTGATTCCCTTACGGAGACATATCAATACATAGGTTTTAAGATTCTTACTAGTCAGATATTTTCCTCTGCGGGATATATGGGGTTTTGAGTCCCTTTCACTGAGGAAGGTGTAAGTCTTGTCTATTCCATAGTTGGTTTTTGGAACGGTACCTGTGCTTATATCAAACTCTGGTTTTATGCATCACCCCACCTCTCCTTCCCCCTTAAGCAGGTATAAGAGTGTTTTCTAAATGTGAGACACTGTTCTCTTTCCTAACTCAGTTCAAGTGTAGCCATGTTTACAGGATCTTCATAAGTGATATCTTATGATAAGTTTCTTTTTCTGTGTGACTTATTTCACTTAGAATCGTCGTACCTGAATCCACCCATTTTGCTGCTACTGGTCTTATGACATTGATTTCATGGCTGAGGGATATTCCATCGTACGTAAGTACCACAATTTTTTGAACCATGTTTATATTTTCTGGGATACTTAAGGTGTATCCAAGTTGAGGTCCTTGTATGCAGTGCAGCCCTAAATTTTGGGGTGGCTCTGTCTTATTGATTTTCAGTTTTCCCAAGGTATATTCCCTAGACTGGTAGTGCCCTTGGCTCTGTAGCTCTGTTCTTTACTTGTTTTAGGGAACAGAATGCACTCCTCCAGAGAGGCAGTTGGCAATTTACATCCCGCCCATCAGCATAACAAGGCTCCCTGTTCTCCAGGGCCTGTCTTGCCTTTCTTGTTCTTACACATTTTGTGGATGTCCCTTTTGACCGGTGGGAAGTGATACTTCTTTGTAGTGCTGATTTGCATTGCCCGCTTGCTTGCTTGGCCAAAAAGGGCGTATGCGTTTTCTCCTGAATATATTCAGGAGAAAACGCATACGCCCTTTTTGGCCAAGTGCATCATTGTCGAAGTTGTGCCCCTCTTCCTGTGCTTTAAAGGCGATTCCAACGTACCTCTTGAAATCTGTTTCCTGCTATTCTGCCTCACTTTCAAGTCCGCCTCGTTGCCTTCCCTCAACAGATTTTTGGACGATAGTTGTCCTTTATTACTCGGCCAGTTTGTGAATTGCTGTGCCCCTGAGCTCCATTTTTCAACTCGTTTTTGGTGAGCTGACCGCAAGTCCAAAATTTTGGTTCAGGACCTATACTGGTTCCCGGTGGGTGGCTGAGAATTTGGTTAATTCTTCTTCCTGCCGGGAAATTACAGTGATATGTGCCCGTCCAAATGCCTAACAGCTACTCTCTCATTGGTTCTCCCTCTTCCCTTTCATCCTCTGCCAAATTGGCAACCTGTGCGAACCAAGAGGTTAAAGGGGCTGTCTCTCCAAGTTGGGAGGTTGATAGTAAAGCAGACGGAAAGTCAAACCGGAGCACCAGGAGAGGGACTATTCGTTGAGTTTTAGAAACCTTTCGTATTCACAGTGTGTCCGTTCTCTAGGTTTCCCGCACATGTTATAGCTGTAGTAATATTCCCTTCAACCTGGAGAGTTCGGACCCATGAAATGGGTGCCATGCATTATTGCTTTAAAGGGTCTGCATTTGCTCACCCAATCTCACCAATCGTCTCAGTCCCAAGTGTCCCTCCTTATGCCACATCCAGCTGTCGTTGTAGATAGGGTCATTCCAGCTTTCATCAGAGACCCTGAAGGAATTGTAAAGAATTTCCCAGTTTTTTTGTTTTGTTTTTGAAATTCCTTTTTATAGTGGGTTTGAGCTGATTCTCGCTGCCATGTTTATGCCAGTCTAGACCCACTTGATTCCCTTACGGAGACATATCAATACATAGGTTTTAAGATTCTTACTAGTCAGATATTTTCCTCTGCGGGAAATATGGGGTTTTGAGTCCCTTTCACTGAGGAAGGTGTAGGTCTTGTCTATTCCATAGTTGGTTTTTGGAACGGTACCTGTGCTTATATCAAACTCTGGTTTTATGCATCACCCCACCTCTCCTTCCCCCTTAAGCAGGTATAAGAGTGTTTTCTAAATGTGAGACACTGTTCTCTTTCCTAACTCAGTTCAAGTGTAGCCATGTTTACAGGATCTTCATAAGTGATATCTTATGATAAGTTTCTTTTTCTGTGTGACTTATTTCACTTAGAATCATCGTACCTGAATCCACCCATTTTGCTGCTACTGGTCTTATGACATTGATTTCATGGCTGAGGGATATTCCATCGTACGTAAGTACCACAATTTTTTGAACCATGTTTATATTTTCTGGGATACTTAAGGTGTATCCAAGTTGAGGTCCTTGTATGCAGTGCAGCCCTAAATTTTGGGGTGGCTCTGTCTTATTGATTTTCAGTTTTCCCAAGGTATATTCCCTAGACTGGTAGTGCCCTTGGCTCTGTAGCTCTGTTCTTTACTTGTTTTAGGGACAGAATGCACTCCTCCAGAGAGGCAGTTGGCAATTTACATCCCGCCCATCAGCATAACAAGGTTCCCTGTTCTCCAGGGCCTGTCTTGCCTTTCTTGTTCTTACACATTTTGTGGATGTCCCTTTTGACCGGTGGGAAGTGATACTTCTTTGTAGTGCTGATTTGCATTGCCCGCTTGCTTGCTTGGCCAAAAAGGGCGTATGCGTTTTCTCCTGAATATATTCAGGAGAAAACGCATACGCCCTTTTTGGCCAAGTGCGTCATTGTCGAAGTTGTGCCCCTCTTCCTGTGCTTTAAAGGCGATTCCAACGTACCTCTTGAAATCTGTTTCCTGCTATTCTGCCTCACTTTCAAGTCCGCCTCGTTGCCTTCCCTCAACAGATTTTTGGACGATAGTTGTCCTTTATTACTCGGCCAGTTTGTGAATTGCTGTGCCCCTGAGCTCCATTTTTCAACTCGTTTTTGGTGAGCTGACCGCAAGTCCAAAATTTTGGTTCAGGACCTATACTGGTTCCCGGTGGGTGGCTGAGAATTTGGTTAATTCTTCTTCCTGCCGGGAAATTACAGTGATATGTGCCCGTCCAAATGCCTAACAGCTACTCTCTCATTGGTTCTCCCTCTTCGCTTTCATCCTCTGCCAAATTGGCAACCTGTGCGAACCAAGAGGTTAAAGGGGTTGTCTCTCCAAGTTGGGAGGTTGATAGTAAAGCAGACGGAAAGTCAAACCGGAGCACCAGGAGAGGGACTATTCGTTGAGTTTTAGAAACCTTTCGTATTCACAGTGTGTCCGTTCTCTAGGTTTCCCGCACATGTTATAGCTGTAGTAATATTCCCTTCAACCTGGAGAGTTCGGACCCATGGAATGGGTGCCATGCATTATTGCTTTAAAGCGTCTGCATTTGCTCACCCAATCTCACCAATCGTCTCAGTCCCAAGTGTCCCTCCTTATGCCACATCCAGCTGTCGTTGTAGATAGGGTCACTCCAGCTTTCATCAGAGACTCTGAAGGAATTGTAAAGAATTTCCCAGTTTTTTTGTTTTGTTTTTGAAATTCCTTTTTATAGTGGGTTTGAGCTGATTCTCGCTGCCATGTTTATGCCAGTCTAGACACACTTGATTCCCTTACGGAGACATATCAATACATAGGTTTTAAGATTCTTACTAGTCAGATACTTTCCTCTGCGGGAAATATGGGGTTTTGAGTCCCTTTCACTGAGGACGGTGTAGGTCTTGTCTATTCCATAGTTGGCTTTTGGAACGGTACCTGTGCTTATATCAAACTCTGGTTTTATGCATCACCCCACCTCTCCTTCCACCTTAAGCAGGTATAAGAGTGTTTTCTAAATGTGAGACACTGTTCTCTTTCCTAACTCAGTTCAAGTGTAGCCATGTTTACAGGATCTTCATAAGTGATATCTTATGATAAGTTTCTTTTTCTGTGTGACTTATTTCACTTAGAATCATCGTACCTGAATCCACCCATTTTGCTGCTACTGGTCTTATGACATTGATTTCATGGCTGAGGGATATTCCATCGTACGTAAGTACCACAATTTTTTGAACCATGTTTATATTTTCTGGGATACTTAAGGTGTATCCAAGTTCAGGTCCTTGTATGCAGTGCAGCCCTAAATTTTGGGGTGGCTCTGTCTTATTGATTTTCAGTTTTCCCAAGGTATATTCCCTAGACTGGTAGTGCCCTTGGCTCTGTAGCTCTGTTCTTTACTTGTTTTAGGGAACAGAATGCACTCCTCCAGAGAGGCAGTTGGCAATTTACATCCCGCCCATCAGCATAACAAGGCTCCCTGTTCTCCAGGGCCTGTCTTGCCTTTCTTGTTCTTACACATTTTGTGGATGTCCCTTTTGACCGGTGGGAAGTGATACTTCTTTGTAGTGCTGATTTGCATTGCCCGCTTGCTTGCTTGGCCAAAAAGGGCGTATGCGTTTTCTCCTGAATATATTCAGGAGAAAACGCATAAGCCCTTTTTGGCCAAGTGCATCATTGTCGAAGTTGTGCCCCTCTTCCTGTGCTTTAAAGGCGATTCCAACGTACCTCTTGAAATCTGTTTCCTGCTATTCTGCCTCGCTTTCAAGTCCGCCTCGTTGCCTTCCCTCAACAGATTTTTGGACGATAGTTGTCCTTTATTACTCGGCCAGTTTGTGAATTGCTGTGTCCCTGAGCTCCATTTTTCAACTCGTTTTTGGAGAGCTGACCGCAAGTCCAAAATTTTGGTTCAGGACCTATACTGGTTCCCGGTGGGTGGCTGAGAATTTGGTTAATTCTTCTTCCTGCCGGGAAATTACAGTGATATGTGCCCGTCCAAATGCCTAACAGCTACTCTCTCATTGGTTCTCCCTCTTCCCTTTCATCCTCTGCCAAATTGGCAACCTGTGCGAACCAAGAGGTTAAAGGGGCTGTCTCTCCAAGTTGGGAGGTTGATAGTAAACCAGACAGAAAGTCAAACCGGAGCACCAGGAGAGGGTTTATTCTTTGAGTTTTAGAAACCTTTCGTATTCACAGTGTGTCCGTTCTCTAGGTTTCCCGCACATGTTATAGCTGTAGTAATATTCCCTTCAACCTGGAGAGTTCGGACCCATGGAATGGGTGCCATGCATTATTGCTTTAAAGCGTCTGCATTTGCTCACCCAATCTCACCAATCGTCTCAGTCCCAAGTGTCCCTCCTTATGCCACATCCAGCTGTCGTTGTAGATAGGGTCATTCCAGCTTTCATCAGAGACCCTGAAGGAATTGTAAAGAATTTCCCAGTTTTTTTGTTTTGTTTTTGAAATTCCTTTTTATAGTGGGTTTGAGCTGATTCTCGCTGCCATGTTTATGCCAGTCTAGACCCACTTGATTCCCTTACGGAGACATATCAATACATAGGTTTTAAGATTCTTACTAGTCAGATATTTTCCTCTGCGGGATATATGGGGTTTTGAGTCCCTTTCACTGAGGAAGGTGTAAGTCTTGTCTATTCCATAGTTGGTTTTTGGAACGGTACCTGTGCTTATATCAAACTCTGGTTTTATGCATCACCCCACCTCTCCTTCCCCCTTAAGCAGGTATAAGAGTGTTTTCTAAATGTGAGACACTGTTCTCTTTCCTAACTCAGTTCAAGTGTAGCCATGTTTACAGGATCTTCATAAGTGATATCTTATGATAAGTTTCTTTTTCTGTGTGACTTATTTCACTTAGAATCGTCGTACCTGAATCCACCCATTTTGCTGCTACTGGTCTTATGACATTGATTTCATGGCTGAGGGATATTCCATCGTACGTAAGTACCACAATTTTTTGAACCATGTTTATATTTTCTGGGATACTTAAGGTGTATCCAAGTTGAGGTCCTTGTATGCAGTGCAGCCCTAAATTTTGGGGTGGCTCTGTCTTATTGATTTTCAGTTTTCCCAAGGTATATTCCCTAGACTGGTAGTGCCCTTGGCTCTGTAGCTCTGTTCTTTACTTGTTTTAGGGAACAGAATGCACTCCTCCAGAGAGGCAGTTGGCAATTTACATCCCGCCCATCAGCATAACAAGGCTCCCTGTTCTCCAGGGCCTGTCTTGCCTTTCTTGTTCTTACACATTTTGTGGATGTCCCTTTTGACCGGTGGGAAGTGATACTTCTTTGTAGTGCTGATTTGCATTGCCCGCTTGCTTGCTTGGCCAAAAAGGGCGTATGCGTTTTCTCCTGAATATATTCAGGAGAAAACGCACACGCCCTTTTTGGCCAAGTGCATCATTGTCGAAGTTGTGCCCCTCTTCCTGTGCTTTAAAGGCGATTCCAACGTACCTCTTGAAATCTGTTTCCTGCTATTCTGCCTCACTTTCAAGTCCGCCTCGTTGCCTTCCCTCAACAGATTTTTGGACGATAGTTGTCCTTTATTACTCGGCCAGTTTGTGAATTGCTGTGCCCCTGAGCTCCATTTTTCAACTCGTTTTTGGTGAGCTGACCGCAAGTCCAAAATTTTGGTTCAGGACCTATACTGGTTCCCGGTGGGTGGCTGAGAATTTGGTTAATTCTTCTTCCTGCCAGGAAATTACAGTGATATGTGCCCGTCCAAATGCCTAACAGCTACTCTCTCATTGGTTCTCCCTCTTCCCTTTCATCCTCTGCCAAATTGGCAACCTGTGCGAACCAAGAGGTTAAAGGGGCTGTCTCTCCAAGTTGGGAGGTTGATAGTAAAGCAGACGGAAAGTCAAACCGGAGCACCAGGAGAGGGACTATTCGTTGAGTTTTAGAAACCTTTCGTATTCACAGTGTGTCCGTTCTCTAGGTTTCCCGCACATGTTATAGCTGTAGTAATATTCCCTTCAACCTGGAGAGTTCGGACCCATGAAATGGGTGCCATGCATTATTGCTTTAAAGGGTCTGCATTTGCTCACCCAATCTCACCAATCGTCTCAGTCCCAAGTGTCCCTCCTTATGCCACATCCAGCTGTCATTGTAGATAGGGTCATTCCAGCTTTCATCAGAGACCCTGAAGGAATTGTAAAGAATTTCCCAGTTTTTTTGTTTTGTTTTTGAAATTCCTTTTTATAGTGGGTTTGAGCTGATTCTCGCTGCCATGTTTATGCCAGTCTAGACCCACTTGATTCCCTTACGGAGACATATCAATACATAGGTTTTAAGATTCTTACTAGTCAGATATTTTCCTCTGCGGGAAATATGGGGTTTTGAGTCCCTTTCACTGAGGAAGGTGTAGGTCTTGTCTATTCCATAGTTGGTTTTTGGAACGGTACCTGTGCTTATATCAAACTCTGGTTTTATGCATCACCCCACCTCTCCTTCCCCCTTAAGCAGGTATAAGAGTGTTTTCTAAATGTGAGACACTGTTCTCTTTCCTAACTCAGTTCAAGTGTAGCCATGTTTACAGGATCTTCATAAGTGATATCTTATGATAAGTTTCTTTTTCTGTGTGACTTATTTCACTTAGAATCATCGTACCTGAATCCACCCATTTTGCTGCTACTGGTCTTATGACATTGATTTCATGGCTGAGGGATATTCCATCGTACGTAAGTACCACAATTTTTTGAACCATGTTTATATTTTCTGGGATACTTAAGGTGTATCCAAGTTGAGGTCCTTGTATGCAGTGCAGCCCTAAATTTTGGGGTGGCTCTGTCTTATTGATTTTCAGTTTTCCCAAGGTATATTCCCTAGACTGGTAGTGCCCTTGGCTCTGTAGCTCTGTTCTTTACTTGTTTTAGGGACAGAATGCACTCCTCCAGAGAGGCAGTTGGCAATTTACATCCCGCCCATCAGCATAACAAGGTTCCCTGTTCTCCAGGGCCTGTCTTGCCTTTCTTGTTCTTACACATTTTGTGGATGTCCCTTTTGACCGGTGGGAAGTGATACTTCTTTGTAGTGCAGATTTGCATTGCCCGCTTGCTTGCTTGGCCAAAAAGGGCGTATGCGTTTTCTCCTGAATATATTCAGGAGAAAACGCATACGCCCTTTTTGGCCAAGTGCGTCATTGTCGAAGTTGTGCCCCTCTTCCTGTGCTTTAAAGGCGATTCCAACGTACCTCTTGAAATCTGTTTCCTGCTATTCTGCCTCACTTTCAAGTCCGCCTCGTTGCCTTCCCTCAACAGATTTTTGGACGATAGTTGTCCTTTATTACTCGGCCAGTTTGTGAATTGCTGTGCCCCTGAGCTCCATTTTTCAACTCGTTTTTGGTGAGCTGACCGCAAGTCCAAAATTTTGGTTCAGGACCTATACTGGTTCCCGGTGGGTGGCTGAGAATTTGGTTAATTCTTCTTCCTGCCGGGAAATTACAGTGATATGTGCCCGTCCAAATGCCTAACAGCTACTCTCTCATTGGTTCTCCCTCTTCGCTTTCATCCTCTGCCAAATTGGCAACCTGTGCGAACCAAGAGGTTAAAGGGGTTGTCTCTCCAAGTTGGGAGGTTGATAGTAAAGCAGACGGAAAGTCAAACCGGAGCACCAGGAGAGGGACTATTCGTTGAGTTTTAGAAACCTTTCGTATTCACAGTGTGTCCGTTCTCTAGGTTTCCCGCACATGTTATAGCTGTAGTAATATTCCCTTCAACCTGGAGAGTTCGGACCCATGGAATGGGTGCCATGCATTATTGCTTTAAAGCGTCTGCATTTGCTCACCCAATCTCACCAATCGTCTCAGTCCCAAGTGTCCCTCCTTATGCCACATCCAGCTGTCGTTGTAGATAGGGTCACTCCAGCTTTCATCAGAGACTCTGAAGGAATTGTAAAGAATTTCCCAGTTTTTTTGTTTTGTTTTTGAAATTCCTTTTTATAGTGGGTTTGAGCTGATTCTCGCTGCCATGTTTATGCCAGTCTAGACACACTTGATTCCCTTACGGAGACATATCAATACATAGGTTTTAAGATTCTTACTAGTCAGATACTTTCCTCTGCGGGAAATATGGGGTTTTGAGTCCCTTTCACTGAGGACGGTGTAGGTCTTGTCTATTCCATAGTTGGCTTTTGGAACGGTACCTGTGCTTATATCAAACTCTGGTTTTATGCATCACCCCACCTCTCCTTCCCCCTTAAGCAGGTATAAGAGTGTTTTCTAAATGTGAGACACTGTTCTCTTTCCTAACTCAGTTCAAGTGTAGCCATGTTTACAGGATCTTCATAAGTGATATCTTATGATAAGTTTCTTTTTCTGTGTGACTTATTTCACTTAGAATCATCGTACCTGAATCCACCCATTTTGCTGCTACTGGTCTTATGACATTGATTTCATGGCTGAGGGATATTCCATCGTACGTAAGTACCACAATTTTTTGAACCATGTTTATATTTTCTGGGATACTTAAGGTGTATCCAAGTTGAGGTCCTTGTATGCAGTGCAGCCCTAAATTTTGGGGTGGCTCTGTCTTATTGATTTTCAGTTTTCCCAAGGTATATTCCCTAGACTGGTAGTGCCCTTGGCTCTGTAGCTCTGTTCTTTACTTGTTTTAGGGAACAGAATGCACTCCTCCAGAGAGGCAGTTGGCAATTTACATCCCGCCCATCAGCATAACAAGGCTCCCTGTTCTCCAGGGCCTGTCTTGCCTTTCTTGTTCTTACACATTTTGTGGATGTCCCTTTTGACCGGTGGGAAGTGATACTTCTTTGTAGTGCAGATTTGCATTGCCCACTTGCTTGCTTGGCCAAAAAGGGCGTATGCGTTTTCTCCTGAATATATTCAGGAGAAAACGCATACGCCCTTTTTGGCCAAGTGCATCATTGTCGAAGTTGTGCCCCTCTTCCTGTGCTTTAAAGGCGATTCCAACGTACCTCTTGAAATCTGTTTCCTGCTATTCTGCCTCGCTTTCAAGTCCGCCTCGTTGCCTTCCCTCAACAGATTTTTGGACGATAGTTGTCCTTTATTACTCGGCCAGTTTGTGAATTGCTGTGCCCCTGAGCTCCATTTTTCAACTCGTTTTTGGTGAGCTGACCGCAAGTCCAAAATTTTGGTTCAGGACCTATACTGGTTCCCGGTGGGTGGCTGAGAATTTGGTTAATTCTTCTTCCTGCCGGGAAATTACAGTGATATGTGCCCGTCCAAATGCCTAACAGCTACTCTCTCATTGGTTCTCCCTCTTCCCTTTCATCCTCTGCCAAATTGGCAACCTGTGCGAACCAAGAGGTTAAAGGGGCTGTCTCTCCAAGTTGGGAGGTTGATAGTAAAGCAGACGGAAAGTCAAACCGGAGCACCAGGAGAGGGACTATGCGTTGAGTTTTAGAAACCTTTCGTATTCACAGTGTGTCCGTTCTCTAGGTTTCCCGCACATGTTATAGCTGTAGTAATATTCCCTTCAACCTGGAGAGTTCGGACTCATGGAATGGGTGCCATGCATTATTGCTTTAAAGGGTCTGCATTTGCTCACCCAATCTCACCAATCGTCTCAGTCCCAAGTGTCCCTCCTTATGCCACATCCAGCTGTCGTTGTAGATAGGGTCATTCCAGCTTTCATCAGAGACCCTGAAGGAATTGTAAAGAATTTCCCAGTTTTTTTGTTTTGTTTTTGAAATTCCTTTTTATAGTGGGTTTGAGCTGATTCTCGCTGCCATGTTTATGCCAGTCTAGACACACTTGATTCCCTTACGGAGACATATCAATACATAGGTTTTAAGATTCTTACTAGTCAGATACTTTCCTCTGCGGGAAATATGGGGTTTTGAGTCCCTTTCACTGAGGACGGTGTAGGTCTTGTCTATTCCATAGTTGGTTTTTGGAACGGTACCTGTGCTTATATCAAACTCTGGTTTTATGCATCACCCCACCTCTCCTTCCCCCTTAAGCAGGTATAAGAGTGTTTTCTAAATGTGAGACACTGTTCTCTTTCCTAACTCAGTTCAAGTGTAGCCATGTTTACAGGATCTTCATAAGTGATATCTTATGATAAGTTTCTTTTTCTGGGTGACTTATTTCACTTAGAATCATCGTACCTGAATCAACCCATTTTGCTGCTACTGGTCTTATGACATTGATTTCATGGCTGAGGGATATTCCATCGTACGTAAGTACCACAATTTTTTGAACCATGTTTATATTTTCTGGGATACTTAAGGTGTATCCAAGTTGAGGTCCTTGTATGCAGTGCAGCCCTAAATTTTGGGTTGGCTCTGTCTTATTGATTTTCAGTTTTCCCAAGGTGTATTCCCTAGACTGGTAGTGCCCTTGGCTCTGTAGCTCTGTTCTTTACTTGTTTTAGGGAACAGAATGCACTCCTCCAGAGAGGCAGTTGGCAATTTACATCCCGCCCATCAGCATAACAAGGCTCCCTGTTCTCCAGGGCCTGTCTTGCCTTTCTTGTTCTTACACATTTTGTGGATGTCCCTTTTGACCGGTGGGAAGTGATACTTCTTTGTAGTGCAGATTTGCATTGCCCGCTTGCTTGCTTGGCCAAAAAGGGCGTATGCGTTTTCTCCTGAATATATTCAGGAGAAAACGCATACGCCCTTTTTGGCCAAGTGCATCATTGTCGAAGTTGTGCCCCTCTTCCTGTGCTTTAAAGGCGATTCCAACGTACCTCTTGAAATCTGTTTCCTGCTATTCTGCCTCGCTTTCAAGTCCGCCTCGTTGCCTTCCCTCAACAGATTTTTGGACGATAGTTGTCCTTTATTACTCGGCCAGTTTGTGAATTGCTGTGCCCCTGAGCTCCATTCTTCAACTCGTTTTTGGTGAGCTGACCGCAAGTCCAAAATTTTGGTTCAGGACCTATACTGGTTCCCGGTGGGTGGCTGAGAATTTGGTTAATTCTTCTTCCTGCCGGGAAATTACAGTGATATGTGCCCGTCCAAATGCCTAACAGCTACTCTCTCATTGGTTCTCCCTCTTCCCTTTCATCCTCTGCCAAATTGGCAACCTGTGCGAACCAAGAGGTTAAAGGGGCTGTCTCTCCAAGTTGGGAGGTTGATAGTAAAGCAGACGGAAAGTCAAACCGGAGCACCAGGAGAGGGACTATTCGTTGAGTTTTAGAAACCTTTCGTATTCACAGTGTGTCCGTTCTCTAGGTTTCCCGCACATGTTATAGCTGTAGTAATATTCCCTTCAACCTGGAGAGTTCGGACCCATGAAATGGGTGCCATGCATTATTGCTTTAAAGGGTCTGCATTTGCTCACCCAATCTCACCAATCGTCTCAGTCCCAAGTGTCCCTCCTTATGCCACATCCAGCTGTCGTTGTAGATAGGGTCATTCCAGCTTTCATCAGAGACCCTGAAGGAATTGTAAAGAATTTCCCAGTTTTTTTGTTTTGTTTTTGAAATTCCTTTTTATAGTGGGTTTGAGCTGATTCTCGCTGCCATGTTTATGCCAGTCTAGACCCACTTGATTCCCTTACGGAGACATATCAATACATAGGTTTTAAGATTCTTACTAGTCAGATATTTTCCTCTGCGGGAAATATGGGGTTTTGAGTCCCTTTCACTGAGGAAGGTGTAGGTCTTGTCTATTCCATAGTTGGTTTTTGGAACGGTACCTGTGCTTATATCAAACTCTGGTTTTATGCATCACCCCACCTCTCCTTCCCCCTTAAGCAGGTATAAGAGTGTTTTCTAAATGTGAGACACTGTTCTCTTTCCTAACTCAGTTCAAGTGTAGCCATGTTTACAGGATCTTCATAAGTGATATCTTATGATAAGTTTCTTTTTCTGTGTGACTTATTTCACTTAGAATCATCGTACCTGAATCCACCCATTTTGCTGCTACTGGTCTTATGACATTGATTTCATGGCTGAGGGATATTCCATCGTACGTAAGTACCACAATTTTTTGAACCATGTTTATATTTTCTGGGATACTTAAGGTGTATCCAAGTTGAGGTCCTTGTATGCAGTGCAGCCCTAAATTTTGGGGTGGCTCTGTCTTATTGATTTTCAGTTTTCCCAAGGTATATTCCCTAGACTGGTAGTGCCCTTGGCTCTGTAGCTCTGTTCTTTACTTGTTTTAGGGACAGAATGCACTCCTCCAGAGAGGCAGTTGGCAATTTACATCCCGCCCATCAGCATAACAAGGTTCCCTGTTCTCCAGGGCCTGTCTTGCCTTTCTTGTTCTTACACATTTTGTGGATGTCCCTTTTGACCGGTGGGAAGTGATACTTCTTTGTAGTGCAGATTTGCATTGCCCGCTTGCTTGCTTGGCCAAAAAGGGCGTATGCGTTTTCTCCTGAATATATTCAGGAGAAAACGCATACGCCCTTTTTGGCCAAGTGCGTCATTGTCGAAGTTGTGCCCCTCTTCCTGTGCTTTAAAGGCGATTCCAACGTACCTCTTGAAATCTGTTTCCTGCTATTCTGCCTCACTTTCAAGTCCGCCTCGTTGCCTTCCCTCAACAGATTTTTGGACGATAGTTGTCCTTTATTACTCGGCCAGTTTGTGAATTGCTGTGCCCCTGAGCTCCATTTTTCAACTCGTTTTTGGTGAGCTGACCGCAAGTCCAAAATTTTGGTTCAGGACCTATACTGGTTCCCGGTGGGTGGCTGAGAATTTGGTTAATTCTTCTTCCTGCCGGGAAATTACAGTGATATGTGCCCGTCCAAATGCCTAACAGCTACTCTCTCATTGGTTCTCCCTCTTCGCTTTCATCCTCTGCCAAATTGGCAACCTGTGCGAACCAAGAGGTTAAAGGGGTTGTCTCTCCAAGTTGGGAGGTTGATAGTAAAGCAGACGGAAAGTCAAACCGGAGCACCAGGAGAGGGACTATTCGTTGAGTTTTAGAAACCTTTCGTATTCACAGTGTGTCCGTTCTCTAGGTTTCCCGCACATGTTATAGCTGTAGTAATATTCCCTTCAACCTGGAGAGTTCGGACCCATGGAATGGGTGCCATGCATTATTGCTTTAAAGCGTCTGCATTTGCTCACCCAATCTCACCAATCGTCTCAGTCCCAAGTGTCCCTCCTTATGCCACATCCAGCTGTCGTTGTAGATAGGGTCACTCCAGCTTTCATCAGAGACTCTGAAGGAATTGTAAAGAATTTCCCAGTTTTTTTGTTTTGTTTTTGAAATTCCTTTTTATAGTGGGTTTGAGCTGATTCTCGCTGCCATGTTTATGCCAGTCTAGACACACTTGATTCCCTTACGGAGACATATCAATACATAGGTTTTAAGATTCTTACTAGTCAGATACTTTCCTCTGCGGGAAATATGGGGTTTTGAGTCCCTTTCACTGAGGACGGTGTAGGTCTTGTCTATTCCATAGTTGGCTTTTGGAACGGTACCTGTGCTTATATCAAACTCTGGTTTTATGCATCACCCCACCTCTCCTTCCACCTTAAGCAGGTATAAGAGTGTTTTCTAAATGTGAGACACTGTTCTCTTTCCTAACTCAGTTCAAGTGTAGCCATGTTTACAGGATCTTCATAAGTGATATCTTATGATAAGTTTCTTTTTCTGTGTGACTTATTTCACTTAGAATCATCGTACCTGAATCCACCCATTTTGCTGCTACTGGTCTTATGACATTGATTTCATGGCTGAGGGATATTCCATCGTACGTAAGTACCACAATTTTTTGAACCATGTTTATATTTTCTGGGATACTTAAGGTGTATCCAAGTTGAGGTCCTTGTATGCAGTGCAGCCCTAAATTTTGGGGTGGCTCTGTCTTATTGATTTTCAGTTTTCCCAAGGTATATTCCCTAGACTGGTAGTGCCCTTGGCTCTGTAGCTCTGTTCTTTACTTGTTTTAGGGAACAGAATGCACTCCTCCAGAGAGGCAGTTGGCAATTTACATCCCGCCCATCAGCATAACAAGGCTCCCTGTTCTCCAGGGCCTGTCTTGCCTTTCTTGTTCTTACACATTTTGTGGATGTCCCTTTTGACCGGTGGGAAGTGATACTTCTTTGTAGTGCAGATTTGCATTGCCCGCTTGCTTGCTTGGCCAAAAAGGGCGTATGCGTTTTCTCCTGAATATATTCAGGAGAAAACGCATAAGCCCTTTTTGGCCAAGTGCATCATTGTCGAAGTTGTGCCCCTCTTCCTGTGCTTTAAAGGCGATTCCAACGTACCTCTTGAAATCTGTTTCCTGCTATTCTGCCTCGCTTTCAAGTCCGCCTCGTTGCCTTCCCTCAACAGATTTTTGGACGATAGTTGTCCTTTATTACTCGGCCAGTTTGTGAATTGCTGTGTCCCTGAGCTCCATTTTTCAACTCGTTTTTGGAGAGCTGACCGCAAGTCCAAAATTTTGGTTCAGGACCTATACTGGTTCCCGGTGGGTGGCTGAGAATTTGGTTAATTCTTCTTCCTGCCGGGAAATTACAGTGATATGTGCCCGTCCAAATGCCTAACAGCTACTCTCTCATTGGTTCTCCCTCTTCCCTTTCATCCTCTGCCAAATTGGCAACCTGTGCGAACCAAGAGGTTAAAGGGGCTGTCTCTCCAAGTTGGGAGGTTGATAGTAAACCAGACAGAAAGTCAAACCGGAGCACCAGGAGAGGGTTTATTCTTTGAGTTTTAGAAACCTTTCGTATTCACAGTGTGTCC
This sequence comes from Hyperoodon ampullatus, assembly GCF_949752795.1. Classification (NCBI taxonomy): domain Eukaryota; kingdom Metazoa; phylum Chordata; class Mammalia; order Artiodactyla; family Ziphiidae; genus Hyperoodon; species Hyperoodon ampullatus. The sequence continues at coordinate 120,552 of NW_027640676.1, read as the reverse complement.
GTTCTCTAGGTTTCCCGCACATGTTATAGCTGTAGTAATATTCCCTTCAACCTGGAGAGTTCGGACCCATGGAATGGGTGCCATGCATTATTGCTTTAAAGCGTCTGCATTTGCTCACCCAATCTCACCAATCGTCTCAGTCCCAAGTGTCCCTCCTTATGCCACATCCAGCTGTCGTTGTAGATAGGGTCATTCCAGCTTTCATCAGAGACCCTGAAGGAATTGTAAAGAATTTCCCAGTTTTTTTGTTTTGTTTTTGAAATTCCTTTTTATAGTGGGTTTGAGCTGATTCTCGCTGCCATGTTTATGCCAGTCTAGACCCACTTGATTCCCTTACGGAGACATATCAATACATAGGTTTTAAGATTCTTACTAGTCAGATATTTTCCTCTGCGGGATATATGGGGTTTTGAGTCCCTTTCACTGAGGAAGGTGTAAGTCTTGTCTATTCCATAGTTGGTTTTTGGAACGGTACCTGTGCTTATATCAAACTCTGGTTTTATGCATCACCCCACCTCTCCTTCCCCCTTAAGCAGGTATAAGAGTGTTTTCTAAATGTGAGACACTGTTCTCTTTCCTAACTCAGTTCAAGTGTAGCCATGTTTACAGGATCTTCATAAGTGATATCTTATGATAAGTTTCTTTTTCTGTGTGACTTATTTCACTTAGAATCGTCGTACCTGAATCCACCCATTTTGCTGCTACTGGTCTTATGACATTGATTTCATGGCTGAGGGATATTCCATCGTACGTAAGTACCACAATTTTTTGAACCATGTTTATATTTTCTGGGATACTTAAGGTGTATCCAAGTTGAGGTCCTTGTATGCAGTGCAGCCCTAAATTTTGGGGTGGCTCTGTCTTATTGATTTTCAGTTTTCCCAAGGTATATTCCCTAGACTGGTAGTGCCCTTGGCTCTGTAGCTCTGTTCTTTACTTGTTTTAGGGAACAGAATGCACTCCTCCAGAGAGGCAGTTGGCAATTTACATCCCGCCCATCAGCATAACAAGGCTCCCTGTTCTCCAGGGCCTGTCTTGCCTTTCTTGTTCTTACACATTTTGTGGATGGCCCTTTTGACCGGTGGGAAGTGATACTTCTTTGTAGTGCTGATTTGCATTGCCCGCTTGCTTGCTTGGCCAAAAAGGGCGTATGCGTTTTCTCCTGAATATATTCAGGAGAAAACGCATACGCCCTTTTTGGCCAAGTGCATCATTGTCGAAGTTGTGCCCCTCTTCCTGTGCTTTAAAGGCGATTCCAACGTACCTCTTGAAATCTGTTTCCTGCTATTCTGCCTCACTTTCAAGTCCGCCTCGTTGCCTTCCCTCAACAGATTTTTGGACGATAGTTGTCCTTTATTACTCGGCCAGTTTGTGAATTGCTGTGCCCCTGAGCTCCATTTTTCAACTCGTTTTTGGTGAGCTGACCGCAAGTCCAAAATTTTGGTTCAGGACCTATACTGGTTCCCGGTGGGTGGCTGAGAATTTGGTTAATTCTTCTTCCTGCCGGGAAATTACAGTGATATGTGCCCGTCCAAATGCCTAACAGCTACTCTCTCATTGGTTCTCCCTCTTCCCTTTCATCCTCTGCCAAATTGGCAACCTGTGCGAACCAAGAGGTTAAAGGGGCTGTCTCTCCAAGTTGGGAGGTTGATAGTAAAGCAGACGGAAAGTCAAACCGGAGCACCAGGAGAGGGACTATTCGTTGAGTTTTAGAAACCTTTCGTATTCACAGTGTGTCCGTTCTCTAGGTTTCCCGCACATGTTATAGCTGTAGTAATATTCCCTTCAACCTGGAGAGTTCGGACCCATGAAATGGGTGCCATGCATTATTGCTTTAAAGGGTCTGCATTTGCTCACCCAATCTCACCAATCGTCTCAGTCCCAAGTGTCCCTCCTTATGCCACATCCAGCTGTCATTGTAGATAGGGTCATTCCAGCTTTCATCAGAGACCCTGAAGGAATTGTAAAGAATTTCCCAGTTTTTTTGTTTTGTTTTTGAAATTCCTTTTTATAGTGGGTTTGAGCTGATTCTCGCTGCCATGTTTATGCCAGTCTAGACCCACTTGATTCCCTTACGGAGACATATCAATACATAGGTTTTAAGATTCTTACTAGTCAGATATTTTCCTCTGCGGGAAATATGGGGTTTTGAGTCCCTTTCACTGAGGAAGGTGTAGGTCTTGTCTATTCCATAGTTGGTTTTTGGAACGGTACCTGTGCTTATATCAAACTCTGGTTTTATGCATCACCCCACCTCTCCTTCCCCCTTAAGCAGGTATAAGAGTGTTTTCTAAATGTGAGACACTGTTCTCTTTCCTAACTCAGTTCAAGTGTAGCCATGTTTACAGGATCTTCATAAGTGATATCTTATGATAAGTTTCTTTTTCTGTGTGACTTATTTCACTTAGAATCATCGTACCTGAATCCACCCATTTTGCTGCTACTGGTCTTATGACATTGATTTCATGGCTGAGGGATATTCCATCGTACGTAAGTACCACAATTTTTTGAACCATGTTTATATTTTCTGGGATACTTAAGGTGTATCCAAGTTGAGGTCCTTGTATGCAGTGCAGCCCTAAATTTTGGGGTGGCTCTGTCTTATTGATTTTCAGTTTTCCCAAGGTATATTCCCTAGACTGGTAGTGCCCTTGGCTCTGTAGCTCTGTTCTTTACTTGTTTTAGGGACAGAATGCACTCCTCCAGAGAGGCAGTTGGCAATTTACATCCCGCCCATCAGCATAACAAGGTTCCCTGTTCTCCAGGGCCTGTCTTGCCTTTCTTGTTCTTACACATTTTGTGGATGTCCCTTTTGACCGGTGGGAAGTGATACTTCTTTGTAGTGCAGATTTGCATTGCCCGCTTGCTTGCTTGGCCAAAAAGGGCGTATGCGTTTTCTCCTGAATATATTCAGGAGAAAACGCATACGCCCTTTTTGGCCAAGTGCGTCATTGTCGAAGTTGTGCCCCTCTTCCTGTGCTTTAAAGGCGATTCCAACGTACCTCTTGAAATCTGTTTCCTGCTATTCTGCCTCACTTTCAAGTCCGCCTCGTTGCCTTCCCTCAACAGATTTTTGGACGATAGTTGTCCTTTATTACTCGGCCAGTTTGTGAATTGCTGTGCCCCTGAGCTCCATTTTTCAACTCGTTTTTGGTGAGCTGACCGCAAGTCCAAAATTTTGGTTCAGGACCTATACTGGTTCCCGGTGGGTGGCTGAGAATTTGGTTAATTCTTCTTCCTGCCGGGAAATTACAGTGATATGTGCCCGTCCAAATGCCTAACAGCTACTCTCTCATTGGTTCTCCCTCTTCGCTTTCATCCTCTGCCAAATTGGCAACCTGTGCGAACCAAGAGGTTAAAGGGGTTGTCTCTCCAAGTTGGGAGGTTGATAGTAAAGCAGACGGAAAGTCAAACCGGAGCACCAGGAGAGGGACTATTCGTTGAGTTTTAGAAACCTTTCGTATTCACAGTGTGTCCGTTCTCTAGGTTTCCCGCACATGTTATAGCTGTAGTAATATTCCCTTCAACCTGGAGAGTTCGGACCCATGGAATGGGTGCCATGCGTTATTGCTTTAAAGCGTCTGCATTTGCTCACCCAATCTCACCAATCGTCTCAGTCCCAAGTGTCCCTCCTTATGCCACATCCAGCTGTCGTTGTAGATAGGGTCACTCCAGCTTTCATCAGAGACTCTGAAGGAATTGTAAAGAATTTCCCAGTTTTTTTGTTTTGTTTTTGAAATTCCTTTTTATAGTGGGTTTGAGCTGATTCTCGCTGCCATGTTTATGCCAGTCTAGACACACTTGATTCCCTTACGGAGACATATCAATACATAGGTTTTAAGATTCTTACTAGTCAGATACTTTCCTCTGCGGGAAATATGGGGTTTTGAGTCCCTTTCACTGAGGACGGTGTAGGTCTTGTCTATTCCATAGTTGGCTTTTGGAACGGTACCTGTGCTTATATCAAACTCTGGTTTTATGCATCACCCCACCTCTCCTTCCCCCTTAAGCAGGTATAAGAGTGTTTTCTAAATGTGAGACACTGTTCTCTTTCCTAACTCAGTTCAAGTGTAGCCATGTTTACAGGATCTTCATAAGTGATATCTTATGATAAGTTTCTTTTTCTGTGTGACTTATTTCACTTAGAATCATCGTACCTGAATCCACCCATTTTGCTGCTACTGGTCTTATGACATTGATTTCATGGCTGAGGGATATTCCATCGTACGTAAGTACCACAATTTTTTGAACCATGTTTATATTTTCTGGGATACTTAAGGTGTATCCAAGTTGAGGTCCTTGTATGCAGTGCAGCCCTAAATTTTGGGGTGGCTCTGTCTTATTGATTTTCAGTTTTCCCAAGGTATATTCCCTAGACTGGTAGTGCCCTTGGCTCTGTAGCTCTGTTCTTTACTTGTTTTAGGGAACAGAATGCACTCCTCCAGAGAGGCAGTTGGCAATTTACATCCCGCCCATCAGCATAACAAGGCTCCCTGTTCTCCAGGGCCTGTCTTGCCTTTCTTGTTCTTACACATTTTGTGGATGTCCCTTTTGACCGGTGGGAAGTGATACTTCTTTGTAGTGCAGATTTGCATTGCCCACTTGCTTGCTTGGCCAAAAAGGGCGTATGCGTTTTCTCCTGAATATATTCAGGAGAAAACGCATACGCCCTTTTTGGCCAAGTGCATCATTGTCGAAGTTGTGCCCCTCTTCCTGTGCTTTAAAGGCGATTCCAACGTACCTCTTGAAATCTGTTTCCTGCTATTCTGCCTCGCTTTCAAGTCCGCCTCGTTGCCTTCCCTCAACAGATTTTTGGACGATAGTTGTCCTTTATTACTCGGCCAGTTTGTGAATTGCTGTGCCCCTGAGCTCCATTTTTCAACTCGTTTTTGGTGAGCTGACCGCAAGTCCAAAATTTTGGTTCAGGACCTATACTGGTTCCCGGTGGGTGGCTGAGAATTTGGTTAATTCTTCTTCCTGCCGGGAAATTACAGTGATATGTGCCCGTCCAAATGCCTAACAGCTACTCTCTCATTGGTTCTCCCTCTTCCCTTTCATCCTCTGCCAAATTGGCAACCTGTGCGAACCAAGAGGTTAAAGGGGCTGTCTCTCCAAGTTGGGAGGTTGATAGTAAAGCAGACGGAAAGTCAAACCGGAGCACCAGGAGAGGGACTATGCGTTGAGTTTTAGAAACCTTTCGTATTCACAGTGTGTCCGTTCTCTAGGTTTCCCGCACATGTTATAGCTGTAGTAATATTCCCTTCAACCTGGAGAGTTCGGACTCATGGAATGGGTGCCATGCATTATTGCTTTAAAGGGTCTGCATTTGCTCACCCAATCTCACCAATCGTCTCAGTCCCAAGTGTCCCTCCTTATGCCACATCCAGCTGTCGTTGTAGATAGGGTCATTCCAGCTTTCATCAGAGACCCTGAAGGAATTGTAAAGAATTTCCCAGTTTTTTTGTTTTGTTTTTGAAATTCCTTTTTATAGTGGGTTTGAGCTGATTCTCGCTGCCATGTTTATGCCAGTCTAGACCCACTTGATTCCCTTACGGAGACATATCAATACATAGGTTTTAAGATTCTTACTAGTCAGATACTTTCCTCTGCGGGAAATATGGGGTTTTGAGTCCCTTTCACTGAGGACGGTGTAGGTCTTGTCTATTCCATAGTTGGTTTTTGGAACGGTACCTGTGCTTATATCAAACTCTGGTTTTATGCATCACCCCACCTCTCCTTCCCCCTTAAGCAGGTATAAGAGTGTTTTCTAAATGTGAGACACTGTTCTCTTTCCTAACTCAGTTCAAGTGTAGCCATGTTTACAGGATCTTCATAAGTGATATCTTATGATAAGTTTCTTTTTCTGGGTGACTTATTTCACTTAGAATCATCGTACCTGAATCCACCCATTTTGCTGCTACTGGTCTTATGACATTGATTTCATGGCTGAGGGATATTCCATCGTACGTAAGTACCACAATTTTTTGAACCATGTTTATATTTTCTGGGATACTTAAGGTGTATCCAAGTTGAGGTCCTTGTATGCAGTGCAGCCCTAAATTTTGGGTTGGCTCTGTCTTATTGATTTTCAGTTTTCCCAAGGTGTATTCCCTAGACTGGTAGTGCCCTTGGCTCTGTAGCTCTGTTCTTTACTTGTTTTAGGGAACAGAATGCACTCCTCCAGAGAGGCAGTTGGCAATTTACATCCCGCCCATCAGCATAACAAGGCTCCCTGTTCTCCAGGGCCTGTCTTGCCTTTCTTGTTCTTACACATTTTGTGGATGTCCCTTTTGACCGGTGGGAAGTGATACTTCTTTGTAGTGCAGATTTGCATTGCCCGCTTGCTTGCTTGGCCAAAAAGGGCGTATGCGTTTTCTCCTGAATATATTCAGGAGAAAACGCATACGCCCTTTTTGGCCAAGTGCATCATTGTCGAAGTTGTGCCCCTCTTCCTGTGCTTTAAAGGCGATTCCAACGTACCTCTTGAAATCTGTTTCCTGCTATTCTGCCTCGCTTTCAAGTCCGCCTCGTTGCCTTCCCTCAACAGATTTTTGGACGATAGTTGTCCTTTATTACTCGGCCAGTTTGTGAATTGCTGTGCCCCTGAGCTCCATTTTTCAACTCGTTTTTGGTGAGCTGACCGCAAGTCCAAAATTTTGGTTCAGGACCTATACTGGTTCCCGGTGGGTGGCTGAGAATTTGGTTAATTATTTTTCCTGCCGGGAAATTACAGTGATATGTGCCCGTCCAAATGCCTAACAGCTACTCTCTCATTGGTTCTCCCTCTTCCCTTTCATCCTCTGCCAAATTGGCAACCTGTGCGAACCAAGAGGTTAAAGGGGCTGTCTCTCCAAGTTGGGAGGTTGATAGTAAAGCAGACGGAAAGTCAAACCGGAGCACCAGGAGAGGGACTATGCGTTGAGTTTTAGAAACCTTTCGTATTCACAGTGTGTCCGTTCCCTAGGTTTCCCGCACATGTTATAGCTGTAGTAATATTCCCTTCCACCTGGAGAGTTCGGAACCATGAAATGGGTGCCATGCATTATTGCTTTAAAGGGTCTGCATTTGCTCACCCAATCTCACCAATCGTCTCAGTCCCAAGTGTCCCTCCTTATGCCACATCCAGCTGTCGTTGTAGATAGGGTCATTCCAGCTTTCATCAGAGACCCTGAAGTAATTGTAAAGAATTTCCCAGTTTTTTTGTTTTGTTTTTGAAATTCCTTTTTATAGTGGGTTTGAGCTGATTCTCGCTGCCATGTTTATGCCAGTCTAGACACACTTGATTCCCTTATGGAGACATATCAATACATAGGTTTTAAGATTCTTACTAGTCAGATACTTTCCTCTGCGGGAAATATGGGGTTTTGAGTCCCTTTCACTGAGGACGGTGTAGGTCTTGTCTATTCCATAGTTGGTTTTTGGAACGGTACCTGTGCTTATATCAAACTCTGGTTTTATGCATCACCCCACCTCTCCTTCCCCCTTAAGCAGGTATAAGAGTGTTTTCTAAATGTGAGACACTGTTCTCTTTCCTAACTCAGTTCAAGTGTAGCCATGTTTACAGGATCTTCATAAGTGATATCTTATGATAAGTTTCTTCTTCTGTGTGACTTATTTCACTTAGAATCATCGTACCTGAATCCACCCATTTTGCTGCTACTGGTCTTATGACATTGATTTCATGGCTGAGGGATATTCCATCGTACGTAAGTACCACAATTTTTTGAACCATGTTTATATTTTCTGGGATACTTAAGGTGTATCCAAGTTGAGGTCCTTGTATGCAGTGCAGCCCTAAATTTTGGTGTGGCTCTGTCTTATTGATTTTCAGTTTTCCCAAGGTATATTCCCTAGACTGGAAGTGCCCTTGGCTCTGTAGCTCTGTTCTTTACTTGTTTTAGGGAACAGAATGCACTCCTCCAGAGAGGCAGTTGGCAATTTACATCCCGCCCATCAGCATAACAAGGCTCCCTGTTCTCCGGGGCCTGTCTTGCCTTTCTTGTTCTTACACATTTTGTGGATGTCCCTTTTGACCGGTGGGAAGTGATACTTCTTTGTAGTGCAGATTTGCATTGCCCGCTTGCTTGCTTGGCCAAAAAGGGCGTATGCGTTTTCTCCTGAATATATTCAGGAGAAAACGCATACGACCTTTTTGGCCAAGTGCGTCATTGTCGAAGTTGTGCCCCTCTTCCTGTGCTTTAAAGGCGATTCCAACGTACCTCTTGAAATCTGTTTCCTGCTATTCTGCCTCGCTTTCAAGTCCGCCTGGTTGCCTTCCCTCAACAGATTTTTGGAAGATAGTTGTCCTTTATTACTCGGCCAGTTTGTGAATTGCTGTGCCCCTGAGCTCCATTTTTCAACTCGTTTTTGGTGAGCTGACCGCAAGTCCAAAATTTTGGTTCAGGACCTATACTGGTTCCCGGTGGGTGGCTGAGAATTTGGTTAATTCTTCTTCCTGCCGGGAAATTACAGTGATATGTGCCCGTCCAAATGCCTAACAGCTACTCTCTCATTGGTTCTCCCTCTTCCCTTTCATCCTCTGCCAAATTGGCAACCTGTGCGAACCAAGAGGTTAAAGGGGCTGTCTCTCCAAGTTGGGAGGTTGATAGTAAAGCAGACGGAAAGTCAAACCGGAGCACCAGGAGAGGGACTATGCGTTGAGTTTCAGAAACCTTTCGTATTCACAGTGTGTCCGTTCTCTAGGTTTCCCGCACATGTTATAGCTGTAGTAATATTCCCTTCAACCTGGAGAGTTCGGACCCATGAAATGGGTGCCATGCATTATTGCTTTAAAGGGTCTGCATTTGCTCACCCAATCTCACCAATCGTCTCAGTCCCAAGTGTCCCTCCTTATGCCACATCCAGCTGTCGTTGTAGATAGGGTCATTCCAGCTTTCATCAGAGACCCTGAAGGAATTGTAAAGAATTTCCCAGTTTTTTTGTTTTGTTTTTGAAATTCCTTTTTATAGTGGGTTTGAGCTGATTCTCGCTGCCATGTTTATGCCAGTCTAGACACACTTGATTCCCTTACGGAGACATATCAATACATAGGTTTTAAGATTCTTACTAGTCAGATACTTTCCTCTGCGGGAAATATGGGGTTTTGAGTCCCTTTCACTGAGGACGGTGTAGGTCTTGTCTATTCCATAGTTGGTTTTTGGAACGGTACCTGTGCTTATATCAAACTCTGGTTTTATGCATCACCCCACCTCTCCTTCCCCCTTAAGCAGGTATAAGAGTGTTTTCTAAATGTGAGACACTGTTCTCTTTCCTAACTCAGTTCAAGTGTAGCCATGTTTACAGGATCTTCATAAGTGATATCTTATGATAAGTTTCTTCTTCTGTGTGACTTATTTCACTTAGAATCATCGTACCTGAATCCACCCATTTTGCTGCTACTGGTCTTATGACATTGATTTCATGGCTGAGGGATATTCCATCGTACGTAAGTACCACAATTTTTTGAACCATGTTTATATTTTCTGGGATACTTAAGGTGTATCCAAGTTGAGGTCCTTGTATGCAGTGCAGCCCTAAATTTTGGGTTGGCTCTGTCTTATTGATTTTCAGTTTTCCCAAGGTATATTCCCTAGACTGGTAGTGCCCTTGGCTCTGTAGCTCTGTTCTTTACTTGTTTTAGGGAACAGAATGCACTCCTCCAGAGAGGCAGTTGGCAATTTACATCCCGCCCATCAGCATAACAAGGCTCCGTGTTCTCCAGGGCCTGTCTTGCCTTTCTTGTTCTTACACATTTTGTGGATGTCCCTTTTGACCGGTGGGAAGTGATACTTCTTTGTAGTGCAGATTTGCATTGCCCGCTTGCTTGCTTGGCCAAAAAGGGCGTATGCGTTTTCTCCTGAATATATTCAGGAGAAAACGCATACGCCCTTTTTGGCCAAGTGCATCATTGTCGAAGTTGTGCCCCTCTTCCTGTGCTTTAAAGGCGATTCCAACGTACCTCTTGAAATCTGTTTCCTGCTATTCTGCCTCGCTTTCAAGTCCGCCTCGTTGCCTTCCCTCAACAGATTTTTGGACGATAGTTGTCCTTTATTACTCGGCCAGTTTGTGAATTGCTGTGCCCCTGAGCTCCATTTTTCAACTCGTTTTTGGTGAGCTGAACGCAAGTCCAAAATTTTGGTTCAGGACCTATACTGGTTCCCGGTGGGTGGCTGAGAATTTGGTTAATTCTTCTTCCTGCCGTGAAATTACAGTGATATGTGCCCGTCCAAATGCCTAACAGCTACTCTCTCTTTGGTTCTCCCTCTTCCCTTTCATCCTCTGCCAAATTGGCAACCTGTGCGAACCAAGAGGTTAAAGGGGCTGTCTCTCCAAGTTGGGAGGTTGATAGTAAAGCAGACGGAAAGTCAAACCGGAGCACCAGGAGAGGGACTATGCGTTGAGTTTTAGAAACCTTTCGTATTCACAGTGTGTCCGTTCCCTAGGTTTCCCGCACATGTTATAGCTGTAGTAATATTCCCTTCAACCTGGAGAGTTCGGACCCATGAAATGGGTGCCATGCATTATTGCTTTAAAGGGTCTGCATTTGCTCACCCAATCTCACCAATCGTCTCAGTCCCAAGTGTCCCTCCTTATGCCACATCCAGCTGTCGTTGTAGATAGGGTCATTCCAGCTTTCATCAGAGACCCTGAAGGAATTGTAAAGAATTTCCCAGTTTTTTTGTTTTGTTTTTGAAATTCCTTTTTATAGTGGGTTTGAGCTGATTCTCGCTGCCATGTTTATGCCAGTCTAGACACACTTGATTCCCTTACGGAGACATATCAATACATAGGTTTTAAGATTCTTACTAGTCAGATACTTTCCTCTGCGGGAAATATGGGGTTTTGAGTCCCTTTCACTGAGGACGGTGTAGGTCTTGTCTATTCCATAGTTGGTTTTTGGAACGGTACCTGTGCTTATATCAAACTCTGGTTTTATGCATCACCCCACCTCTCCTTCCCCCTTAAGCAGGTATAAGAGTGTTTTCTAAATGTGAGACACTGTTCTCTTTCCTAACTCAGTTCAAGTGTAGCCATGTTTACAGGATCTTCATAAGTGATATCTTATGATAAGTTTCTTTTTCTGTGTGACTTATTTCACTTAGAATCATCGTACCTGAATCCACCCATTTTGCTGCTACTGGTCTTATGACATTGATTTCATGGCTGAGGGATATTCCATCGTACGTAAGTACCACAATTTTTTGAACCATGTTTATATTTTCTGGGATACTTAAGGTGTATCCAAGTTGAGGTCCTTGTATGCAGTGCAGCCCTAAATTTTGGGGTGGCTCTGTCTTATTGATTTTCAGTTTTCCCAAGGTATATTCCCTAGACTGGTAGTGCCCTTGGCTCTGTAGCTCTGTTCTTTACTTGTTTTAGGGAACAGAATGCACTCCTCCAGAGAGGCAGTTGGCAATTTACATCCCGCCCATCAGTATAACAAGGCTCCCTGTTCTCCAGGGCCTGTCTTGCCTTTCTTGTTCTTACACATTTTGTGGATGTCCCTTTTGACCAGTGGGAAGTGATACTTCTTTGTAGTGCAGATTTGCATTGCCCGCTTGCTTGCTTGGCCAAAAAGGGCGTATGCGTTTTCTCCTGAATATATTCAGGAGAAAACGCATACGCCCTTTTTGGCCAAGTGAGTCATTGTGGAAGTTGTGCCCCTCTTCCTGTGCTTTAAAGGCGATTCCAACGTACCTCTTGAAATCTGTTTCCTGCTATTCTGCCTCGCTTTCAAGTCCGCCTCGTTGCCTTCCCTCAACAGATTTTTGGACGATAGTTGTCCTTTATTACTCGGCCAGTTTGTGAATTGCTGTGCCCCTGAGCTCCATTTTTCAACTCGTTTTTGGTGAGCTGACCACAAGTCCAAAATTTTGGTTCAGGACCTATACTGGTTCCCGGTGGGTGGCTGAGAATTTGGTTAATTCTTCTTCCTGCCGGGAAATTACAGTGATATGTGCCCGTCCAAATGCCTAACAGCTACTCTCTCATTGGTTCTCCCTCTTCCCTTTCATCCTCTGCCAAATTGGCAACCTGTGCGAACCAAGAGGTTAAAGGGGCTGTCTCTCCAAGTTGGGAGGTTGATAGTAAAGCAGACGGAAAGTCAAACCGGAGCACCAGGAGAGGGACTATTCGTTGAGTTTTAGAAACCTTTCGTATTCACAGTGTGTCCGTTCTCTAGGTTTCCCGCACATGTTATAGCTGTAGTAATATTCCCTTCAACCTGGAGAGTTCGGACCCATGAAATGGGTGCCATGCATTATTGCTTTAAAGGGTCTGCATTTGCTCACCCAATCTCACCAATCGTCTCAGTCCCAAGTGTCCCTCCTTATGCCACATCCAGCTGTCGTTGTAGATAGGGTCATTCCAGCTTTCATCAGAGACCCTGAAGGAATTGTAAAGAATTTCCCAGTTTTTTTGTTTTGTTTTTGAAATTCCTTTTTATAGTGGGTTTGAGCTGATTCTCGCTGCCATGTTTATGCCAGTCTAGACACACTTGATTCCCTTACGGAGACATATCAATACATAGGTTTTAAGATTCTTACTAGTCAGATACTTTCCTCTGCGGGAAATATGGGGTTTTGAGTCCCTTTCACTGAGGACGGTGTAGGTCTTGTCTATTCCATAGTTGGTTTTTGGAACGGTACCTGTGCTTATATCAAACTCTGGTTTTATGCATCACCCCACCTCTCCTTCCCCCTTAAGCAGGTATAAGAGTGTTTTCTAAATGTGAGACACTGTTCTCTTTCCTAACTCAGTTCAAGTGTAGCCATGTTTACAGGATCTTCATAAGTGATATCTTATGATAAGTTTCTTCTTCTGTGTGACTTATTTCACTTAGAATCATCGTACCTGAATCCACCCATTTTGCTGCTACTGGTCTTATGACATTGATTTCATGGCTGAGGGATATTCCATCGTACGTAAGTACCACAATTTTTTGAACCATGTTTATATTTTCTGGGATACTTAAGGTGTATCCAAGTTGAGGTCCTTGTATGCAGTGCAGCCCTAAATTTTGGGTTGGCTCTGTCTTATTGATTTTCAGTTTTCCCAAGGTATATTCCCTAGACTGGTAGTGCCCTTGGCTCTGTAGCTCTGTTCTTTACTTGTTTTAGGGAACAGAATGCACTCCTCCAGAGAGGCAGTTGGCAATTTACATCCCGCCCATCAGCATAACAAGGCTCCGTGTTCTCCAGGGCCTGTCTTGCCTTTCTTGTTCTTACACATTTTGTGGATGTCCCTTTTGACCGGTGGGAAGTGATACTTCTTTGTAGTGCAGATTTGCATTGCCCGCTTGCTTGCTTGGCCAAAAAGGGCGTATGCGTTTTCTCCTGAATATATTCAGGAGAAAACGCATACGCCCTTTTTGGCCAAGTGCATCATTGTTGAAGTTGTGCCCCTCTTCCTGTGCTTTAAAGGCGATTCCAACGTACCTCTTGAAATCTGTTTCCTGCTATTCTGCCTCGCTTTCAAGTCCGCCTCGTTGCCTTCCCTCAACAGATTTTTGGACGATAGTTGTCCTTTATTACTCGGCCAGTTTGTGAATTGCTGTGCCCCTGAGCTCCATTTTTCAACTCGTTTTTGGTGAGCTGAACGCAAGTCCAAAATTTTGGTTCAGGACCTATACTGGTTCCCGGTGGGTGGCTGAGAATTTGGTTAATTCTTCTTCCTGCCGTGAAATTACAGTGATATGTGCCCGTCCAAATGCCTAACAGCTACTCTCTCTTTGGTTCTCCCTCTTCCCTTTCATCCTCTGCCAAATTGGCAACCTGTGCGAACCAAGAGGTTAAAGGGGCTGTCTCTCCAAGTTGGGAGGTTGATAGTAAAGCAGACGGAAAGTCAAACCGGAGCACCAGGAGAGGGACTATGCGTTGAGTTTTAGAAACCTTTCGTATTCACAGTGTGTCCGTTCCCTAGGTTTCCCGCACATGTTATAGCTGTAGTAATATTCCCTTCAACCTGGAGAGTTCGGACCCATGAAATGGGTGCCATGCATTATTGCTTTAAAGGGTCTGCATTTGCTCACCCAATCTCACCAATCGTCTCAGTCCCAAGTGTCCCTCCTTATGCCACATCCAGCTGTCGTTGTAGATAGGGTCATTCCAGCTTTCATCAGAGACCCTGAAGGAATTGTAAAGAATTTCCCAGTTTTTTTGTTTTGTTTTTGAAATTCCTTTTTATAGTGGGTTTGAGCTGATTCTCGCTGCCATGTTTATGCCAGTGTAGACACACTTGATTCCCTTACGGAGACATATCAATACATAGGTTTTAAGATTCTTACTAGTCAGATACTTTCCTCTGCGGGAAATATGGGGTTTTGAGTCCCTTTCACTGAGGACGGTGTAGGTCTTGTCTATTCCATAGTTGGTTTTTGGAACGGTACCTGTGCTTATATCAAACTCTGGTTTTATGCATCACCCCACCTCTCCTTCCCCCTTAAGCAGGTATAAGAGTGTTTTCTAAATGTGAGACACTGTTCTCTTTCCTAACTCAGTTCAAGTGTAGCCATGTTTACAGGATCTTCATAAGTGATATCTTATGATAAGTTTCTTTTTCTGTGTGACTTATTTCACTTAGAATCATCGTACCTGAATCCACCCATTTTGCTGCTACTGGTCTTATGACATTGATTTCATGGCTGAGGGATATTCCATCGTACGTAAGTACCACAATTTTTTGAACCATGTTTATATTTTCTGGGATACTTAAGGTGTATCCAAGTTGAGGTCCTTGTATGCAGTGCAGCCCTAAATTTTGGGGTGGCTCTGTCTTATTGATTTTCAGTTTTCCCAAGGTATATTCCCTAGACTGGTAGTGCCCTTGGCTCTGTAGCTCTGTTCTTTACTTGTTTTAGGGAACAGAATGCACTCCTCCAGAGAGGCAGTTGGCAATTTACATCCCGCCCATCAGTATAACAAGGCTCCCTGTTCTCCAGGGCCTGTCTTGCCTTTCTTGTTCTTACACATTTTGTGGATGTCCCTTTTGACCAGTGGGAAGTGATACTTCTTTGTAGTGCAGATTTGCATTGCCCGCTTGCTTGCTTGGCCAAAAAGGGCGTATGCGTTTTCTCCTGAATATATTCAGGAGAAAACGCATACGCCCTTTTTGGCCAAGTGAGTCATTGTGGAAGTTGTGCCCCTCTTCCTGTGCTTTAAAGGCGATTCCAACGTACCTCTTGAAATCTGTTTCCTGCTATTCTGCCTCGCTTTCAAGTCCGCCTCGTTGCCTTCCCTCAACAGATTTTTGGACGATAGTTGTCCTTTATTACTCGGCCAGTTTGTGAATTGCTGTGCCCCTGAGCTCCATTTTTCAACTCGTTTTTGGTGCCTGACCACAAGTCCAAAATTTTGGTTCAGGACCTATACTGGTTCCCGGTGGGTGGCTGAGAATTTGGTTAATTCTTCTTCCTGCCGGGAAATTACAGTGATATGTGCCCGTCCAAATGCCTAACAGCTACTCTCTCATTGGTTCTCCCTCTTCCCTTTCATCCTCTGCCAAATTGGCAACCTGTGCGAACCAAGAGGTTAAAGGGGCTGTCTCTCCAAGTTGGGAGGTTGATAGTAAAGCAGACGGAAAGTCAAACCGGAGCACCAGGAGAGGGACTATTCGTTGAGTTTTAGAAACCTTTCGTATTCACAGTGTGTCCGTTCTCTAGGTTTCCCGCACATGTTATAGCTGTAGTAATATTCCCTTCAACCTGGAGAGTTCGGACCCGTGGAATGGGTGCCATGCATTATTGCTTTAAAGGGTCTGAATTTGCTCACCCAATCTCACCAATCGTCTCAGTCCCAAGTGTCCCTCCTTATGCCACATCCAGCTGTCGTTGTAGATAGGGTCATTCCAGCTTTCATCAGAGACCCTGAAGGAATTGTAAAGAATTTCCCAGTTTTTTTGTTTTGTTTTTGAAATTCCTTTTTATAGTGGGTTTGAGCTGATTCTCGCTGCCATGTTTATGCCAGTCTAGACACACTTGATTCCCTTACGGAGACATATCAATACATAGGTTTTAAGATTCTTACTAGTCAGATATTTTCCTCTGCGGGAAATATGGGGTTTTGAGTCCCTTTCACTGAGGACGGTGTAGGTCTTGTCTATTCCATAGTTGGTTTTTGGAACGGTACCTGTGCTTATATCAAACTCTGGTTTTATGCAGCACCCCACCTCTCCTTCCCCCTTAAGCAGGTATAAGAGTGTTTTCTAAATGTGAGACACTGTTCTCTTTCCTAACTCAGTTCAAGTGTAGCCATGTTTACAGGATCTTCATAAGTGATATCTTATGATAAGTTTCTTTTTCTGTGTGACTTATTTCACTTAGAATCATCGTACCTGAATCCACCCATTTTGCTGCTACTGGTCTTATGACATTGATTTCATGGCTGAGGGATATTCCATCGTACGTAAGTACCACAATTTTTTGAACCATGTTTATATTTTCTGGGATACTTAAGGTGTATCCAAGTTGAGGTCCTTGTATGCAGTGCAGCCCTAAATTTTGGGGTGGCTCTGTCTTATTGATTTTCAGTTTTCCCAAGGTATATTCCCTAGACTGGTAGTGCCCTTGGCTCTGTAGCTCTGTTCTTTACTTGTTTTAGGGAACAGAATGCACTCCTCCAGAGAGGCAGTTGGCAATTTACATCCCTCCCATCAGCATAACAAGGCTCCCTGTTCTCCAGGGCCTGTCTTGCCTTTCTTGTTCTTACACATTTTGTGGATGTCCCTTTTGACCGGTGGGAAGTGATACTTCTTTGTAGTGCAGATTTGCATTGCCCGCTTGCTTGCTTGGCCAAAAAGGGCGTATGCGTTTTCTCCTGAATATATTCAGGAGAAAACGCATACGCCCTTTTTGGCTAAGTGCATCATTGTCGAATTTGTGCCCCTCTTCCTGTGCTTTAAAGGCGATTCCAACCTACCTCTTAAATCTGTTTCCTGTTATTCTGCCTCGCTTTCAAGTCCGCCTCGTTGCCTTCCCTCAACAGATTTTTGGACGATAGTTGTCCTTTATTACTCGGCCAGTTTGTGAATTGCTGTGCCCCTGAGCTCCATTTTTCAACTCGTTTTTGGTGAGCTGACCGCAAGTCCAAAATTTTGGTTCAGGACCTATACTGGTTCCCGGTGGGTGGCTGAGAATTTGGTTAATTCTTCTTCCTGCCGGTAAATTAGAGTGATATGTGCCCGTCCAAATGCCTAACAGCTACTCTCTCATTGGTTCTCCCTCTTCCCTTTCATCCTCTGCCAAATTGGCAACCTGTGCGAACCAAGAGGTTAAAGGGGCTGTCTCTCCAAGTTGGGAGGTTGATAGTAAAGCAGACGGAAAGTCAAACCGGAGCACCAGGAGAGGGACTATGCGTTGAGTTTTAGAAACCTTTCGTATTCACAGTGTGTCCATTCTCTAGGTTTCCCGCACATGTTATAGCTGTAGTAATATTCCCTTCAACCTGGAGAGTTCGGACTCATGGAATGGGTGCCATGCATTATTGCTTTAAAGGGTCTGCATTTGCTCACCCAATCTCACCAATCGTCTCAGTCCCAAGTGTCCCTCCTTATGCCACATCCAGCTGTCATTGTAGATAGGGTCATTCCAGGTTTCATCAGAGACCCTGAAGGAATTGTAAAGAATTTCCCAGTTTTTTTGTTTTGTTTTTGAAATTCCTTTTTATAGTGGGTTTGAGCTGATTCTCGCTGCCATGTTTATGCCAGTCTAGACACACTTGATTCCCTTATGGAGACATATCAATACATAGGTTTTAAGATTCTTACTAGTCAGATACTTTCCTCTGCGGGAAATATGGGGTTTTGAGTCCCTTTCACTGAGGACGGTGTAGGTCTTGTCTATTCCATAGTTGGTTTTTGGAACGGTACCTGTGCTTATATCAAACTCTGGTTTTATGCATCACCCCACCTCTCCTTCCCCCTTAAGCAGGTATAAGAGTGTTTTCTAAATGTGAGACACTGTTCTCTTTCCTAACTCAGTTCAAGTGTAGCCATGTTTACAGGATCTTCATAAGTGATATCTTATGATAAGTTTCTTTTTCTGTGTGACTTATTTCACTTAGAATCATCGTACCTGAATCCACCCATTTTGCTGCTACTGGTCTTATGACATTGATTTCATGGCTGAGGGATATTCCATCGTACGTAAGTACCACAATTTTTTGAACCATGTTTATATTTTCTGGGATACTTAGGTGTATCCAAGTTGAGGTCCTTGTATGCAGTGCAGCCCTAAATTTTGGGGTGGCTCTGTCTTATTGATTTTCAGTTTTCCAAAGGTATATTCCCTAGACTGGTAGTGCCCTTGGCTCTGTAGCTCTGTTCTTTACTTGTTTTAGGGAACAGAATGCACTCCTCCAGAGAGGCAGTTGGCAATTTACATCCCGCCCATCAGCATAACAAGGCTCCCTGTTCTCCAGGGCCTGTCTTGCCTTTCTTGTTCTTACACATTTTGTGGATGTCCCTCTTGACCCGTGGGAAGTGATACTTCTTTGTAGTGCAGATTTGCATTGCCTGCTTGCTTGCTTGGCCAAAAAGGGCGTATGCGTTTTCTCCTGAATATATTCAGGAGAAAACGCATACGCCCTTTTTGGCCAAGTGCATCATTGTCGAAGTTGTGCCCCTCTTCCTGTGCTTTAAAGGCGATTCCAACGTACCTCTTGAAATCTGTTTCCTGCTATTCTGCCTCGCTTTCAAGTCCGCCTCGTTGCCTTCCGTCAACAGATTTTTGGACGATAGGTGTCCTTTATTACTCAGCCAGTTTGTGAATTGCTGTGTCGCTGAGCTCCATTTTTCAACTCGTTTTTGGAGAGCTGACCGCAAGTCCAAAATTTTGGTTCAGGACCTATACTGGTTCCCAGTGGGTGGCTGAGAATTTGGTTAATTCTTCTTCCTGCCGGGAAATTACAGTGATATGTGCCCATCCAAATGCCTAACAGCTACTCTCTCATTGGTTCTCCCTCTTCCCTTTCATCCTCTGGCAAATTGGCAACCTGTGCGAACCAAGAGGTTAAAGGGGCTGTCTCTCCAAGTTGGGAGGTTGATAGTAAAGCAGACGGAAAGTCAAACCGGAGCACCAGGAGAGGGACTATGCGTTGAGTTTTAGAAACCTTTCGTATTCACAGTGTGTCCGTTCCCTAGGTTTCCCGCACATGTTATAGCTGTAGTAATATTCCCTTCAACCTGGAGAGTTCGGACCCATGAAATGGGTGCCATGCATTATTGCTTTAAAGGGTCTGCATTTGCTCACCCAATCTCACCAATCGTCTCAGTCCCAAGTGTCCCTCCTTATGCCACATCCAGCTGTCGTTGTAGATAGGGTCATTCCAGCTTTCATCAGAGACCCTGAAGGAATTGTAAAGAATTTCCCAGTTTTTTTGTTTTGTTTTTGAAATTCCTTTTTATAGTGGGTTTGAGCTGATTCTCGCTGCCATGTTTATGCCAGTCTAGACACACTTGATTCCCTTACGGAGACATATCAATACATAGGTTTTAAGATTCTTACTAGTCAGATACTTTCCTCTGCGGGAAATATGGGGTTTTGAGTCCCTTTCACTGAGGACGGTGTAGGTCTTGTCTATTCCATAGTTGGTTTTTGGAACGGTACCTGTGCTTATATCAAACTCTGGTTTTATGCATCACCCCACCTCTCCTTCCCCCTTAAGCAGGTATAAGAGTGTTTTCTAAATGTGAGACACTGTTCTCTTTCCTAACTCAGTTCAAGTGTAGCCATGTTTACAGGATCTTCATAAGTGATATCTTATGATAAGTTTCTTTTTCTGTGTGACTTATTTCACTTAGAATCATCGTACCTGAATCCACCCATTTTGCTGCTACTGGTCTTATGACATTGATTTCATGGCTGAGGGATATTCCATCGTACGTAAGTACCACAATTTTTTGAACCATGTTTATATTTTCTGGGATACTTAAGGTGTATCCAAGTTGAGGTCCTTGTATGCAGTGCAGCCCTAAATTTTGGGGTGGCTCTGTCTTATTGATTTTCAGTTTTCCCAAGGTATATTCCCTAGACTGGTAGTGCCCCTGGCTCTGTAGCTCTGTTCTTTACTTGTTTTAGGGAACAGAATGCACTCCTCCAGAGAGGCAGTTGGCAATTTACACCCCGCCCATCAGCATAACAAGGCTCCCTGTTCTCCAGGGCCTGTCTTGCCTTTCTTGTTCTTACACATTTTGTGGATGTCCCTTTTGACCGGTGGGAAGTGATACTTCTTTGTAGTGCAGATTTGCATTGCCCGCTTGCTTGCTTGGCCAAAAAGGGCATATGCGTTTTCTCCTGAATATATTCAGGAGAAAACGCATACGCCCTTTTTGGCCAAGTGCATCATTGTCGAAGTTGTGCCCCTCTTCCTGTGCTTTAAAGGCGATTCCAACGTACCTCTTGAAATCTGTTTCCTGCTATTCTGCCTCGCTTTCAAGTCCGCCTCGTTGCCTTCCCTCAACAGATTTTTGGACGATAGTTGTCCTTTATTACTCGGCCAGATTGTGAATTGCTGTGTCCCTGAGCTCCATTTTTCAACTCGTTTTTGGAGAGCTGACCGCAAGTCCAAAATTTTGGTTCAGGACCTATACTGGTTCCCGGTGGGTGTCTGAGAATTTGGTTAATTCTTCTTCCTGCCGGGAAATTACAGTGATATGTGCCCGTCCAAATGCCTAACAGCTACTCTCTCATTGGTTCTCCCTCTTCCCTTTCATCCTCTGCCAAATTGGCAACCTGTGCGAACCAAGAGGTTAAAGGGGCTGTCTCTCCATGTTGGGAGGTTGATAGTAAAGCAGCCAGAAAGTCAATCCGGAGCACCAGGAGAGGGTTTATTCGTTGAGTTTTAGAAAACTTTCGTATTCACAGTGTGTCCGTTCTCTAGGTTTCCCGCACATGTTATAGCTGTAGTAATATTCCCTTCAACCTGGAGAGTTCGGACCCATGGAATGGGTGCCATGCATTATTGCTTTAAAGGGTCTGCATTTGCTCACCCAATCTCACCAATCGTCTCAGTCCCAAGTGTCCCTTCTTATGCCATATCCAGCTGTCGTTGTAGATAGGGTCATTCCAGCTTTCATCAGAGACCCTGAAGGAATTGTAAAGAATTTCCCAGTTTTTTTGTTTTGTTTTTGAAATTCCTTTTTATAGTGGGTTTGAGCTGATTCTCGCTGCCATGTTTATGCCAGTCTAGACACACTTGATTCCCTTACGGAGACATATCAATACATAGGTTTTAAGATTCTTACTAGTCAGATACTTTCCTCTGCGGGAAATATGGGGTTTTGAGTCCCTTTCACTGAGGACGGTGTAGGTCTTGTCTATTCCATAGTTGGTTTTTGGAATGGTACCTGTGCTTATATCAAACTCTGGTTTTATGCATCACCCCACCTCTCCTTCCCCCTTAAGCAGGTATAAGAGTGTTTTCTAAATGTGAGACACTGTTCTCTTTCCTAACTCAGTTCAAGTGTAGCCATGTTTACAGGATCTTCATAAGTGATATCTTATGATAAGTTTCTTCTTCTGTGTGACTTATTTCACTTAGAATCATCGTACCTGAATCCACCCATTTTGCTGCTACTGGTCTTATGACATTGATTTCATGGCTGAGGGATATTCCATCGTACGTAAGTACCACAATTTTTTGAACCATGTTTATATTTTCTGTGATACTTAAGGTGTATCCAAGTTGAGGTCCTTTAATGCAGTGCAGCCCTAAATTTTGGGGTGGCTCTGTCTTATTGATTTTCAGTTTTCCCAAGGTATATTCCCTAGACTGGTAGTGCCCTTGGCTCTGTAGCTCTGTTCTTTACTTGTTTTAGGGAACAGAATGCACTCCTCCAGAGAGGCAGTTGGCAATTTACATCCCGCCCATCAGCATAACAAGGCTCCCTGTTCTCCAGGGCCTGTCTTGCCTTTCTTGTTCTTACACATTTTGTGGATGTCCCTTTTGACCGGTGGGAAGTGATACTTCTTTGTAGTGCAGATTTGCATTGCCCGCTAGCTTGCTTGGCCAAAAAGGGCGTATGCGTTTTCTCCTGAATATATTCAGGAGAAAACGCATACGCCCTTTTTGGCCAAGTGCATCATTGTCGAAGTTGTGCCCCTCTTCCTGTGCTTTAAAGGCGATTCCAACGTACCTCTTGAAATCTGTTTCCTGCTATTCTGCCTCGCTTTCAAGTCCGCCTCGTTGCCTTCCCTCAACAGATTTTTGGACGATAGTTGTCCTTTATTACTCGGCCAGTTTGTGAATTGCTGTGCCCCTGAGCTCCATTTTTCAACTCGTTTTTGGTGAGCTGACCGCAAGTCCAAAATTTTGGTTCAGGACCTATACTGGTTCCCGGTGGGTGGCTGAGAATTTGGTTAATTCTTCTTCCTGCCGGGAAATTACAGTGATATGTGCCCGTCCAAATGCCTAACAGCTACTCTCTCATTGGTTCTCCCTCTTCCCTTTCATCCTCTGCCAAATTGGCAACCTGTGCGAACCAAGAGGTTAAAGGCGCTGTCTCTCCAAGTTGGGAGGTTGATAGTAAAGCAGACGGAAAGTCAAACCGGAGCACCAGGAGAGGGACTATGCGTTGAGTTTTAGAAACCTTTCGTATTCACAGTGTGTCCGTTCTCTAGGTTTCCCGCACATGTTATAGCTGTAGTAATATTCCCTTCAACCTGGAGAGTTCGGACCCATGAAATGGGTGCCATGCATTATTGCTTTAAAGGGTCTGCATTTGCTCACCCAATCTCACCAATCGTCTCAGTCCCAAGTGTCCCTCCTTATGCCACATCCAGCTGTCGTTGTAGATAGGGTCATTCCAGCTTTCATCAGAGACCCTGAAGGAATTGTAAAGAATTTCCCAGTTTTTTTGTTTTGTTTTTGAAATTCCTTTTTATAGTGGGTTTGAGCTGATTCTCGCTGCCATGTTTATGCCAGTCTAGACACACTTGATTCCCTTACGGAGACATATCAATACATAGGTTTTAAGATTCTTACTAGTCAGATACTTTCCTCTGCGGGAAATATGGGGTTTTGAGTCCCTTTCACTGAGGACGGTGTAGGTCTTGTCTATTCCATAGTTGGTTTTTGGAACGGTACCTGTGCTTATATCAAACTCTGGTTTTATGCATCACCCCACCTCTCCTTCCCCCTTAAGCAGGTATAAGAGTGTTTTCTAAATGTGAGACACTGTTCTCTTTCCTAACTCAGTTCAAGTGTAGCCATGTTTACAGGATCTTCATAAGTGATATCTTATGATAAGTTTCTTTTTCTGTGTGACTTATTTCACTTAGAATCATCGTACCTGAATCCACCCATTTTGCTGCTACTGGTCTTATGACATTGATTTCATGGCTGAGGGATATTCCATCGTACGTAAGTACCACAATTTTTTGAACCATGTTTATATTTTCTGGGATACTTAAGGTGTATCCAAGTTGAGGTCCTTGTATGCAGTGCAGCCCTAAATTTTGGGGTGGCTCTGTCTTATTGATTTTCAGTTTTCCCAAGGTATATTCCCTAGACTGGTAGTGCCCCTGGCTCTGTAGCTCTGTTCTTTACTTGTTTTAGGGAACAGAATGCACTCCTCCAGAGAGGCAGTTGGCAATTTACACCCCGCCCATCAGCATAACAAGGCTCCCTGTTCTCCAGGGCCTGTCTTGCCTTTCTTGTTCTTACACATTTTGTGGATGTCCCTTTTGACCGGTGGGAAGTGATACTTCTTTGTAGTGCAGATTTGCATTGCCCGCTTGCTTGCTTGGCCAAAAAGGGCGTATGCGTTTTCTCCTGAATATATTCAGGAGAAAACGCATACGCCCTTTTTGGCCAAGTGCATCATTGTCGAAGTTGTGCCCCTCTTCCTGTGCTTTAAAGGCGATTCCAACGTACCTCTTGAAATCTGTTTCCTGCTATTCTGCCTCGCTTTCAAGTCCGCCTCGTTGCCTTCCCTCAACAGATTTTTGGACGATAGTTGTCCTTTATTACTCGGCCAGTTTGTGAATTGCTGTGTCCCTGAGCTCCATTTTTCAAATCGTTTTTGGAGAGCTGACCGCAAGTCCAAAATTTTGGTTCAGGACCTATACTGGTTCCCGGTGGGTTTCTGAGAATTTGGTTAATTCTTCTTCCTGCCGGGAAATTACAGTGATATGTGCCCGTCCAAATGCCTAACAGCTACTCTCTCATTGGTTCTCCCTCTTCCCTTTCATCCTCTGCCAAATTGGCAACCTGTGCGAACCAAGAGGTTAAAGGGGCTGTCTCTCCAAGTTGGGAGGTTGATAGTAAAGCAGCCAGAAAGTCAATCCGGAGCACCAGGAGAGGGTTTATTCGTTGAGTTTTAGAAAACTTTCGTATTCACAGTGTGTCCGTTCTCTAGGTTTCCCGCACATGTTATAGCTGTAGTAATATTCCCTTCAACCTGGAGAGTTCGGACCCATGGAATGGGTGCCATGCATTATTGCTTTAAAGGGTCTGCATTTGCTCACCCAATCTCACCAATCGTCTCAGTCCCAAGTGTCCCTCCTTATGCCACATCCAGCTGTCGTTGTAGATAGGGTCATTCCAGCTTTCATCAGAGACCCTGAAGGAATTGTAAAGAATTTCCCAGTTTTTTTGTTTTGTTTTTGAAATTCCTTTTTATAGTGGGTTTGAGCTGATTCTCGCTGCCATGTTTATGCCAGTCTAGACACACTTGATTCCCTTATGGAGACATATCAATACATAGGTTTTAAGATTCTTACTAGTCAGATACTTTCCTCTGCGGGAAATATGGGGTTTTGAGTCCCTTTCACTGAGGACGGTGTAGGTCTTGTCTATTCCATAGTTGGTTTTTGGAACGGTACCTGTGCTTATATCAAACTCTGGTTTTATGCATCACCCCACCTCTCCTTCCCCCTTAAGCAGGTATAAGAGTGTTTTCTAAATGTGAGACACTGTTCTCTTTCCTAACTCAGTTCAAGTGTAGCCATGTTTACAGGATCTTCATAAGTGATATCTTATGATAAGTTTCTTTTTCTGTGTGACTTATTTCACTTAGAATCATCGTACCTGAATCCACCCATTTTGCTGCTACTGGTCTTATGACATTGATTTCATGGCTGAGGGATATTCCATCGTACGTAAGTACCACAATTTTTTGAACCATGTTTATATTTTCTGGGATACTTAAGGTGTATCCAAGTTGAGGTCCTTGTATGCAGTGCAGCCCTAAATTTTGGGGTGGCTCTGTCTTATTGATTTTCAGTTTTCCCAAGGTATATTCCCTAGACTGGTAGTGCCCTTGGCTCTGTAGCTCTGTTCTTTACTTGTTTTAGGGAACAGAATGCACTCCTCCAGAGAGGCAGTTGGCAATTTACATCCCGCCCATCAGCATAACAAGGCTCCCTGTTCTCCAGGGCCTGTCTTGCCTTTCTTGTTCTTACACATTTTGTGGATGTCCCTTTTGACCGGTGGGAAGTGATACTTCTTTGTAGTGCAGATTTGCATTGCCCGCTAGCTTGCTTGGCCAAAAAGGGCGTATGCGTTTTCTCCTGAATATATTCAGGAGAAAACGCATACGCCCTTTTTGGCCAAGTGCATCATTGTCGAAGTTGTGCCCCTCTTCCTGTGCTTTAAAGGCGATTCCAACGTACCTCTTGAAATCTGTTTCCTGCTATTCTGCCTCGCTTTCAAGTCCGCCTCGTTGCCTTCCCTCAACAGATTTTTGGACGATAGTTGTCCTTTATTACTCGGCCAGTTTGTGAATTGCTGTGCCCCTGAGCTCCATTTTTCAACTCGTTTTTGGTGAGCTGACCGCAAGTCCAAAATTTTGGTTCAGGACCTATACTGGTTCCCGGTGGGTGGCTGAGAATTTGGTTAATTCTTCTTCCTGCCGGGAAATTACAGTGATATTTGCCCGTCCAAATGCCTAACAGCTACTCTCTCATTGGTTCTCCCTCTTCCCTTTCATCCTCTGCCAAATTGGCAACCTGTGCGAACCAAGAGGTTAAAGGCGCTGTCTCTCCAAGTTGGGAGGTTGATAGTAAAGCAGACGGAAAGTCAAACCGGAGCACCAGGAGAGGGACTATGCGTTGAGTTTTAGAAACCTTTCGTATTCACAGTGTGTCCGTTCTCTAGGTTTCCTGCACATGTTATAGCTGTAGTAATATTCCCTTCAACCTGGAGAGTTCGGACCCATGGAATGGGTGCCATGCATTATTGCTTTAAAGGGTCTGCATTTGCTCACCCAATCTCACCAATCCTCTCAGTCCCAAGTGTCCAGCCTTATGCCACATCCAGCTGTCGTTGTAGATATGTTCATTCCAGGTTTCATCAGAGACCCTCAAGGAATTGTAAAGAATTTCCCAGTTTTTTTGTTTTGTTTTTGAAATTCCTTTTTATAGTGGGTTTGAGCTGATTCTCGCTGCCATGT
Organism: Hyperoodon ampullatus; assembly: GCF_949752795.1. Lineage (NCBI taxonomy): Eukaryota > Metazoa > Chordata > Mammalia > Artiodactyla > Ziphiidae > Hyperoodon > Hyperoodon ampullatus. The sequence continues at coordinate 94,167 of NW_027640676.1, read as the reverse complement.
TTATGCCAGTCTAGACACACTTGATTCCCTTACGGAGACATATCAATACATAGGTTTTAAGATTCTTACTAGTCAGATACTTTCCTCTGCGGGAAATATGGGGTTTTGAGTCCCTTTCACTGAGGACGGTGTAGGTCTTGTCTATTCCATAGTTGGTTTTTGGAACGGTACCTGTGCTTATATCAAACTCTGGTTTTATGCATCACCCCACCTCTCCTTCCCCCTTAAGCAGGTATAAGAGTGTTTTCTAAATGTGAGACACTGTTCTCTTTCCTAACTCAGTTCAAGTGTAGCCATGTTTACAGGATCTTCATAAGTGATATCTTATGATAAGTTTCTTTTTCTGTGTGACTTATTTCACTTAGAATCATCGTACCTGAATCCACCCATTTTGCTGCTACTGGTCTTATGACATTGATTTCATGGCTGAGGGATATTCCATCGTACGTAAGTACCACAATTTTTTGAACCATGTTTATATTTTCTGGGATACTTAAGGTGTATCCAAGTTGAGGTCCTTGTATGCAGTGCAGCCCTAAATTTTGGGGTGGCTCTGTCTTATTGATTTTCAGTTTTCCCAAGGTATATTCCCTAGACTGGTAGTGCCCTTGGCTCTGTAGCTCTGTTCTTTACTTGTTTTAGGGAACAGAATGCACTCCTCCAGAGAGGCAGTTGGCAATTTACATCCCGCCCATCAGCATAACAAGGCTCCCTGTTCTCCAGGGCCTGTCTTGCCTTTCTTGTTCTTACACATTTTGTGGATGTCACTTTTGACCGGTGGGAAGTGATACTTCTTTGTAGTGCAGATTTGCATTGCCCGCTTGCTTGCTTGGCCAAAAAGGGCGTATGCGTTTTCTCCTGAATATATTCAGGAGAAAACGCATACGCCCTTTTTGGCCAAGTGCATCATTGTCGAAGTTGTGCCCCTCTTCCTGTGCTTTAAAGGCGATTCCAACGTACCTCTTGAAATCTGTTTCCTGCTATTCTGCCTCGCTTTCAAGTCCGCCTCGTTGCCTTCCCTCAACAGATTTTTGGACAATACTTGTCCTTTATTACTCGGCCAGTTTGTGAATTGCTGTGCCCCTGAGCTCCATTTTTCAACTCGTTTTTGGTGAGCTGACCGCAAGTCCAAAATTTTGGTTCAGGACCTATACTGGTTCCCGGTGGGTGGCTGAGAATTTGGTTAATTCTTCTTCCTGCCGGGAAATTACAGTGATATGTGCCCGTCCAAATGCCTAACAGCTACTCTCTCATTGGTTCTCCCTCTTCCCTTTCATCCTCTGCCAAATTGGCAACCTGTGCGAACCAAGAGGTTAAAGGCGCTGTCTCTCCAAGTTGGGAGGTTGATAGTAAAGCAGACGGAAAGTCAAACCGGAGCACCAGGAGAGGGACTATGCGTTGAGTTTTAGAAACCTTTCGTATTCACAGTGTGTCCGTTCTCTAGGTTTCCTGCACATGTTATAGCTGTAGTAATATTCCCTTCAACCTGGAGAGTTCGGACCCATGGAATGGGTGCCATGCATTATTGCTTTAAAGCGTCTGCATTTGCTCACCCAATCTCACCAATCGTCTCAGTCCCAAGTGTCCCTCCTTATGCCACATCCAGCTGTCGTTGTAGATAGGGTCATTCTAGATTTCATCAGAGACCCTGAAGGAATTGTAAAGAATTTCCCAGTTTTTTTGTTTTGTTTTTGAAATTCCTTTTTATAGTGGGTTTGAGCTGATTCTCGCTGCCATGTTTATGCCAGTCTAGACACACTTGATTCCCTTACGGAGACATATCAATACATAGGTTTTAAGATTCTTACTAGTCAGATATTTTCCTCTGCGGGAAATATGGGATTTTGAGTCCCTTTCACTGAAGACGGTGTAGGTCTTGTCTATTCCATAGTTGGTTTTTGGAACGGTACCTGTGCTTATATCAAACTCTGGTTTTATGCATCACCCCACCTCTCCTTCCCCCTTAAGCAGGTATAAGAGTGTTTTCTAAATGTGAGACACTGTTCTCTTTCCTAACTCAGTTCAAGTGTAGCCATGTTTACAGGATCTTCATAAGTGATATCTTATGATAAGTTTCTTTTTCTGTGTGACTTATTTCACTTAGAATCATCGTACCTGAATCCACCCATTTTGCTGCTACTGGTCTTATGACATTGATTTCTTGGCTGAGGGATATTCCATCGTACGTAAGTACCACAATTTTTTGAACCATGTTTATATTTTCTGGGATACTTAAGGTGTATCCAAGTTGAGGTCCTTGTATGCAGTGCAGCCCTAAATTTTGGGGTGGCTCTGTCTTATTGATTTTCAGTTTTCCCAAGGTATATTCCCTAGACTGGTAGTGCCCTTGGCTCTGTAGCTCTGTTCTTTACTTGTTTTAGGGAACAGAATGCACTCCTCCAGAGAGGCAGTTGGCAATTTACATCCCGCCCATCAGCATAACAAGGCTCCCTGTTCTCCAGGGCCTGTCTTGCCTTTCTTGTTCTTACACATTTTGTGGATGTCCCTTTTGACCGGTGGGAAGTGATACTTCTTTGTAGTGCAGATTTGCATTGCCCGCTTGCTTGCTTGGCCAAAAAGGGCGTATGCGTTTTCTCCTGAATATATTCAGGAGAAAACGCATACGCCCTTTTTGGCCAAGTGCATCATTGTCGAAGTTGTGCCCCTCTTCCTGTGCTTTAAAGGCGATTCCAACGTACCTCTTGAAATCTGTTTCCTGCTATTCTGCCTCGCTTTCAAGTCCGCCTCGTTGCCTTCCCTCAACAGATTTTTGGACGATAGTTGTCCTTTATTACTCGGCCAGTTTGTGAATTGCTGTGCCCCTGAGCTCCATTTTTCAACTCGTTTTTGGTGAGCTGACCGCAAGTCCAAAATTTTGGTTCAGGACCTATACTGGTTCCCGGTGGGTGGCTGAGAATTTGGTTAATTCTTCTTCCTGCCGGGAAATTACAGTGATATGTGACCGTCCAAATGCCTAACAGCTACTCTCTCATTGGTTCTCCCTCTTCCATTTCATCCTCTGCAAAATTGGCAACCTGTGCGAACCAAGAGGTTAAAGGGGCTGTCTCTCCAAGTTGGGAGGTTGATAGTAAAGCAGACGGAAAGTCAAACCGGAGCACCAGGAGTGGGACTATTCGTTGAGTTTTAGAAACCTTTCGTATTCACAGTGTGTCCGTTCTCTAGGTTTCCCGCACATGTTATAGCTGTAGTAATATTCCCTTCAACCTGGAGAGTTCGGACCCATGGAATGGGTGCCATGCATTATTGCTTTAAAGCGTCTGCATTTGCTCACCCAATCTCACCAATCGTCTCAATCCCAAGTGTCCCTCCTTATGCCACATCCAGCTGTCGTTGTAGATAGGGTCATTCCAGCCTTCATCAGAGACCCTGAAGGAATTGTAAAGAATTTCCCAGTTTTTTTGTTTTGTTTTTGAAATTCCTTTTTATAGTGGGTTTGAGCTGATTCTCGCTGCCATGTTTATGCCAGTCTAGACACACTTGATTCCCTTATGGAGACATATCAATACATAGGTTTTAAGATTCTTACTAGTCAGATATTTTCCTCTGCGGGAAATATGGGGTTTTGAGTCCCTTTCACTGAGGACGGTGTAGGTCTTGTCTATTCCATAGTTGGTTTTTGGAACGGTACCTGTGCTTATATCAAACTCTGGTTTTATGCATCACCCCACCTCTCCTTCCCCCTTAAGCAGGTATAAGAGTGTTTTCTAAATGTGAGACACTGTTCTCTTTCCTAACTCAGTTCAAGTGTAGCCATGTTTACAGGATCTTCATAAGTGATATCTTATGATAAGTTTCTTTTTCTGTGTGACTTATTTCACTTAGAATCATCGTACCTGAATCCACCCATTTTGCTGCTACTGGTCTTATGACATTGATTTCATGGCTGAGGGATATTCCATCGTACGTAAGTACCACAATTTTTTGAACCATGTTTATATTTTCTGGGATACTTAAGGTGTATCCAAGTTGAGGTCCTTGTATGCAGTGCAGCCCTAAATTTTGGGGTGGCTCTGTCTTATTGATTTTCAGTTTTCCCAAGGTATATTCCCTAGACTGGTAGTGCCCTTGGCTCTGTAGCTCTGTTCTTTACTTGTTTTAGGGAACAGAATGCACTCCTCCAGAGAGGCAGTTGGCAATTTACATCCCGCCCATCAGCATAACAAGGCTCCCTGTTCTCCAGGGCCTGTCTTGCCTTTCTTGTTCTTACACATTTTGTGGATGTCCCTTTTGACCGGTGGGAAGTGATACTTCTTTGTAGTGCAGATTTGCATTGCCCGCTTGCTTGCTTGGCCAAAAAGGGCGTATGCGTTTTCTCCTGAATATATTCAGGAGAAAACGCATACGCCCTTTTTGGCCAAGTGCATCATTGTCGAAGTTGTGCCCCTCTTCCTGTGCTTTAAAGGCGATTCCAACGTACCTCTTGAAATCTGTTTCCTGCTATTCTGCCTCGCTTTCAAGTCCGCCTCGTTGCCTTCCCTCAACAGATTTTTGGACGATAGTTGTCCTTTATTACTCGGCCAGTTTGTGAATTGCTGTGCCCCTGAGCTCCATTTTTCAACTCGTTTTTGGTGAGCTGACCGCAAGTCCAAAATTTTGGTTCAGGACCTATACTGGTTCCCGGTGGGTGGCTGAGAATTTGGTTAATTCTTCTTCCTGCCGGGAAATTACAGTGATATGTGCCCGTCCAAATGCCTAACAGCTACTCTCTCATTGGTTCTCCCTCTTCCCTTTCATCCTCTGCCAAATTGGCAACCTGTGCGAACCAAGAGGTTAAAGGGGCTGTCTCTCCAAGTTGGGAGGTTGATAGTAAAGCAGACGGAAAGTCAAACCGGAGCACCAGGAGAGGGACTATGCGTTGAGTTTTAGAAACCTTTCGTATTCACAGTGTGTCCGTTCTCTAGGTTTCCTGCACATGTTATAGCTGTAGTAATATTCCCTTCAACCTGGAGAGTTCGGACCCATGGAATGGGTGCCATGCATTATTGCTTTAAAGGGTCTGCATTTGCTCACCCAATCTCACCAATCGTCTCAGTCCCAAGTGTCCCTCCTTATGCCACATCCAGCTGTCGTTGTAGATAGGGTCATTCCAGCTTTCATCAGAGACCCTGAAGGAATTGTAAAGAATTTCCCAGTTTTTTTGTTTTGTTTTTGAAATTCCTTTTTATAGTGGGTTTGAGCTGATTCTCGCTGCCATGTTTATGCCAGTCTAGACACACTTGATTCCCTTACGGAGACATATCAATACATAGGTTTTAAGATTCTTACTAGTCAGATATTTACCTGTGCGGGAAATATGGGGTTTTGAGTCCCTTTCACTGAGGACGGTGTAGGTCTTGTCTATTCCATAGTTGGTTTTTGGAACGGTACCTGTGCTTATATCAAACTCTGGTTTTATGCATCACCCCACCTCTCCTTCCCCCTTAAGCAGGTATAAGAGTGTTTTCTAAATGTGAGACACTGTTCTCTTTCCTAACTCAGTTCAAGTGTAGCCATGTTTACAGGATCTTCATAAGTGATATCTTATGATAAGTTTCTTTTTCTGTGTGACTTATTTCACTTAGAATCATCGTACCTGAATCCACCCATTTTGCTGCTACTGGTCTTATGACATTGATTTCATGGCTGAGGGATATTCCATCGTACGTAAGTACCACAATTTTTTGAACCATGTTTATATTTTCTGGGATACTTAAGGTGTATCCAAGTTGAGATCCTTGTATGCAGTGCAGCCCTAAATTTTGGGGTGGCTCTGTCTTATTGATTTTCAGTTTTCCCAAGGTATATTCCCTAGACTGGTAGTGCCCTTGGCTCTGTAGCTCTGTTCTTTACTTGTTTTAGGGAACAGAATGCACTCCTCCAGAGAGGCAGTTGGCAATTTACATCCCGCCCATCAGCATAACAAGGCTCCCTGTTCTCCAGGGCCTGTCTTGCCTTTCTTGTTCTTACACATTTTGTGGATGTCCCCTTTGACTGTTGGGAAGTGATACTTCTTTGTAGTGCAGATTTGCATTGCCCGCTTGCTTGCTTGGCCAAAAAGGGCGTATGCGTTTTCTCCTGAATATATTCAGGAGAAAACGCATACGCCCTTTTTGGCCAAGTGCATCATTGTCGAAGTTGTGCCCCTCTTCCTGTGCTTTAAAGGCGATTCCAACGTACCTCTTGAAATCTGTTTCCTGCTATTCTGCCTCGCTTTCAAGTCCGCCTCGTTGCCTTCCCTCAACAGATTTTTGGACGATAGTTGTCCTTTATTACTCGGCCAGTTTGTGAATTGCTGTGCCCCTGAGCTCCATTTTTCAACTCGTTTTTGGTGAGCTGACCGCAAGTCCAAAATTTTGGTTCAGGACCTATACTGGTTCCCGGTGGGTGGCTGGGAATTTGGTTAATTCTTCTTCCTGCCGGGAAATTACAGTGATATGTGCCCGTCCAAATGCCTAACAGCTACTCTCTCATTGGTTCTCCCTCTTCCCTTTCATCCTCTGCCAAATTGGCAACCTGTGCGAACCAAGAGGTTAAAGGCGCTGTCTCTCCAAGTTGGGAGGTTGATAGTAAAGCAGACGGAAAGTCAAACCGGAGCACCAGGAGAGGGACTATGCGTTGAGTTTTAGAAACCTTTCGTATTCACAGTGTGTCCGTTCTCTAGGTTTCCTGCACATGTTATAGCTGTAGTAATATTCCCTTCAACCTGGAGAGTTCGGACCCATGGAATGGGTGCCATGCATTATTGCTTTAAAGGGTCTGCATTTGCTCACCCAATCTCACCAATCGTCTCAGTCCCAAGTGTCCCTCCTTATGCCACATCCAGCTGTCGTTGTAGATAGGGTCATTCTAGATTTCATCAGAGACCCTGAAGGAATTGTAAAGAATTTCCCAGTTTTTTTGTTTTGTTTTTGAAATTCCTTTTTATAGAGGGTTTGAGCTGATTCTCGCTGCCATGTTTATGCCAGTCTAGACACACTTGATTCCCTTACGGAGACATATCAATACATAGGTTTTAAGATTCTTACTAGTCAGATATTTTCCTCTGCGGGAAATATGGGATTTTGAGTCCCTTTCACTGAAGACGGTGTAGGTCTTGTCTATTCCATAGTTGGTTTTTGGAACGGTACCTGTGCTTATATCAAACTCTGGTTTTATGCATCACCCCACCTCTCCTTCGCCCTTAAGCAGGTATAAGAGTGTTTTCTAAATGTGAGACACTGTTCTCTTTCCTAACTCAGTTCAAGTGTAGCCATGTTTACAGGATCTTCATAAGTGATATCTTATGATAAGTTTCTTTTTCTGTGTGACTTATTTCACTTAGAATCATCGTACCTGAATCCACCCATTTTGCTGCTGCTGGTCTTATGACATTGATTTCATGGCTGAGGGATATTCCATCGTACGTAAGTACCACAATTTTTTGAACCATGTTTATATTTTCTGGGATACTTAAGGTGTATCCAAGTTGAGGTCCTTGTATGCAGTGCAGCCCTAAATTTTGGGGTGGCTCTGTCTTATTGATTTTCAGTTTTCCCAAGGTATATTCCCTAGACTGGTAGTGCCCTTGGCTCTGTAGCTCTGTTCTTTACTTGTTTTAGGGAACAGAATGCACTCCTCCAGAGAGGCAGTTGGCAATTTACATCCCGCCCATCAGCATAACAAGGCTCCCTGTTCTCCAGGGCCTGTCTTGCCTTTCTTGTTCTTACACATTTTGTGGATGTCCCTTTTGACCGGTGGGAAGTGATACTTCTTTGTAGTGCAGATTTGCATTGCCCGCTTGCTTGCTTGGCCAAAAAGGGCGTATGCGTTTTCTCCTGAATATATTCAGGAGAAAACGCATACGCCCTTTTTGGCCAAGTGCATCATTGTCGAAGTTGTGCCCCTCTTCCTGTGCTTTAAAGGCGATTCCAACGTACCTCTTGAAATCTGTTTCCTGCTATTCTGCCTCGCTTTCAAGTCCGCCTCGTTGCCTTCCCTCAACAGATTTTTGGACGATAGTTGTCCTTTATTACTCGGCCAGTTTGTGAATTGCTGTGCCCCTGAGCTCCATTCTTCAACTCGTTTTTGGTGAGCTGACTGCAAGTCCAAAATTTTGGTTCAGGACCTATACTGGTTCCCGGTGGGTGGCTGAGAATTTGGTTAATTCTTCTTCCTGCCGGGAAATTACAGTGATATGTGCCCGTCCAAATGCCTAACAGCTACTCTCTCATTGGTTCTCCCTCTTCCCTTTCATCCTCTGCCAAATTGGCAACCTGTGCGAACCAAGAGGTTAAAGGGGCTGTCTCTCCAAGTTGGGAGGTTGATAGTAAAGCAGACGGAAAGTCAAACCGGAGCACCAGGAGAGGGACTATGCGTTGAGTTTTAGAAACCTTTCGTATTCACAGTGTGTCCGTTCTCTAGGTTTCCCGCACATGTTATAGCTGTAGTAATATTCCCTTCAACCTGGAGAGTTCGGACCCATGGAATGGGTGCCATGCATTATTGCTTTAAAGGGTCTGCATTTGCTCACCCAATCTCAACAATCGTCTCAGTCCCAAGTGTCCCTCCTTATGCCACATCCAGCTGTCATTGTAGAAAGGGTCATTGCAGCTTTCATCAGAGACCCTGAAGGAATTGTAAAGAATTTCCCAGTTTTTTTGTTTTGTTTTTGAAATTCCTTTTTATAGTGGGTTTGAGCTGATTCTCGCTGCCATGTTTATGCCAGTCTAGACACACTTGATTCCCTTACGGAGACATATCAATACATAGGTTTTAAGATTCTTACTAGTCAGATATTTTCCTCTGCTGGAAATATGGGGTTTTGAGTCCCTTTCACTGAAGATGGTGTAGGTCTTGTCTATTCCATAGTTGGTTTTTGGAACGGTACCTGTGCTTATATCAAACTCTGGTTTTATGCATCACCCCACCTCTCCTTCCCCCTTAAGCAGGTATAAGAGTGTTTTCTAAATGTGAGACACTGTTCTCTTTCCTAACTCAGTTCAAGTGTAGCCATGTTTACAGGATCTTCATAAGTGATATCTTATGATAAGTTTCTTTTTCTGTGTGACTTATTTCACTTAGAATCATCGTACCAGAATCCACCCATTTTGCTGCTACTGGTCTTATGACATTGATTTCATGGCTGAGGGATATTCCATCGTACGTAAGTACCACAATTTTTTGAACCATGTTTATATTTTCTGGGATACTTAAGGTGTATCCAAGTTGAGGTCCTTGTATGCAGTGCAGCCCTAAATTTTGGGGTGGCTCTGTCTTATTGATTTTCAGTTTTCCCAAGGTATATTCCCTAGACTGGTAGTGCCCTTGGCTCTGTAGCTCTGTTCTTTACTTGTTTTAGGGAACAGAATGCACTCCTCCAGAGAGGCAGTTGGCAATTTACATCCCGCCCATCAGCATAACAAGGCTCCCTGTTCTCCAGGGCCTGTCTTGCCTTTCTTGTTCTTACACATTTTGTGGATGTCCCTTTTGACTGGTGGGAAGTGATACTTCTTTGTAGTGCAGATTTGCATTGCCGGCTTGCTTGCTTGGCCAAAAAGGGCGTATGCGTTTTCTCCTGAATATATTCAGGAGAAAACGCATACGCCCTTTTTGGCCAAGTGCGTCATTGTCGAAGTTGTGCCCCTCTTCCTGTGCTTTAACGGCGATTCCAGCGTACCTCTTGAAATCTGTTTCCTGCTATTCTGCCTCACTTTCAAGTCCGCCTCGTTGCCTTCCCTCAACAGATTTTTGGACGATAGTTGTCCTTTATTACTCGGCCAGTTTGTGAATTGCTGTGCCCCTGAGCTCCATTTTTCAACTCGTTTTTGGTGAGCTGACCGCAAGTCCAAAATTTTGGTTCAGGACCTATACTGGTTCCCGGTGGGTGGCTGAGGATTTGGTTAATTCTTCTTCCTGCTGGGAAATTAGAGTGATATGTGCCCGTCCAAATGCCTAACAGCTACTCTCTCATTGGTTCTCCCTCTTCCATTTCATCCTCTGCCAAATTGGCAACCTGTGCGAACCAAGAGGTTAAAGGGGCTGTCTCTTCAAGTTGGGAGGTTGATAGTAAAGCAGACGGAAAGTCAAACCGGAGCACCAGGAGAGGGACTATTCGTTGAGTTTTAGAAACCTTTCGTATTCACAGTGTGTCCGTTCTCTAGGTTTCCCGCACATGTTATAGCTGTAGTAATATTCCCTTCAACCTGGAGAGTTCGGACCCATGGAATGGGTGCCATGCATTATTGCTTTAAAGGATCTGCATTTGCTCACCCAATCTCACCAATCGTCTCAGTCCCAAGTGTCCCTCCTTATGCCACATCCAGCTGTCATTGTAGATAGGGTCATTCCAGCTTTCATCAGAGACCCTGAAGGAATTGTAAAGAATTTCCCAGTTTTTTTGTTTTGTTTTTGAAATTCCTTTTTATAGTGGGTTTGAGCTGATTCTCGCTGCCATGTTTATGCCAGTCTAGACACACTTGATTCCCTTACGGAGACATATCAATACATAGGTTTTAAGATTCTTACTAGTCAGATATTTTCCTCTGCTGGAAATATGGGGTTTTGAGTCCCTTTCACTGAAGATGGTGTAGGTCTTGTCTATTCCATAGTTGGTTTTTGGAACGGTACCTGTGCTTATATCAAACTCTGGTTTTATGCATCACCCCACCTCTCCTTCCCCCTTAAGCAGGTATAAGAGTGTTTTCTAAATGTGAGACACTGTTCTCTTTCCTAACTCAGTTCAATTGTAGCCATGTTTACAGGATCTTCATAAGTGATATCTTATGATAAGTTTCTTTTTCTGTGTGACTTATTTCACTTAGAATCATCGTACCTGAATCCACCCATTTTGCTGCTACTGGTCTTATGACATTGATTTCATGGCTGAGGGATATTCCATCGTACGTAATTACCACAATTTTTTGAACCATGTTTATATTTTCTGGGATACTTAAGGTGTATCCAAGTTGAGGTCCTTGTATGCAGTGCAGCCCTAAATTTTGGGGTGGCTCTGTCTTATTGATTTTCAGTTTTCCCAAGGTATATTCCCTAGACTGGTAGTGCCCTTGGCTCTGTAGCTCTGTTCTTTACTTGTTTTAGGGAACAGAATGCACTCCTCCAGAGAGGCAGTTGGCAATTTACATCCCGCCCATCAGCATAACAAGGCTCCCTGTTCTCCAGGGCCTGTCTTGCCTTTCTTGTTCTTACACATTTTGTGGATGTCCCTTTTGACCGGTGGGAAGTGATACATCTTTGTAGTGCAGATTTGCATTGCCCGCTTGCTTGCTTGGCCAAAAAGGGCGTATGCGTTTTATCCTGATTCAGGAGAAAACGCATACGCCCTTTTTGGCCAAGTGCATCATTGTCGAAGTTGTGCCCCTCTTCCTGTGCTTTAAAGGCGATTCCAACGTACCTCTTGAAATCTGTTTCCTGCTATTCTGCCTCGCTTTCAAGTCCACGTCGTTGCCTTCCCTCAACAGATTTTTGGACGATAGTTGTCCTTTATTACTCGGCCAGTTTGTGAATTGCTGTGTCCCTGAGCTCCATTTTTCAACTCGTTTTTGGAGAGCTGACCGCAAGTCCAAAATTTTGGTTCAGGACCTATACTGGTTCCCGGTGGGTGGCTGAGAATTTGGTTAATTCTTCTTCCTGCCGGGAAATTACAGTGATATGAGCCCGTCCAAATGCCTAACAGCTACTCTCTCATTGGTTCTCCCTCTTCCCTTTCATCCTCTGCCAAATTGGCAACCTGTGCGAACCAAGAGGTTAAAGGGGCTGTCTCTCCAAGTTGGGAGGTTGATAGTAAAGCAGCCAGAAAGTCAATCCAGAGCACCAGGAGAGGGTTTATTCGTTGAGTTTTAGAAACCTTTCGTATTCACAGTGTGTCCGTTCTCTAGGTTTCCCGCACATGTTATAGCTGTAGTAATATTCCCTTCAACCTGGAGAGTTCGGACCCATGGAATGGGTGCCATGCATTATTGCTTTAAAGGGTCTGCATTTGCTCACCCAATCTCACCAATCGTCTCAGTCCCAAGTGTCCCTCCTTATGCCACATCCAGCTGTCGTTGTAGATAGGGTCATTCCAGCTTTCAACAGAGACCCTGAAGGAATTGTAAAGAATTTCCCAGTTTTTTTGTTTTGTTTTTGAAATTCCTTTTTATAGTGGGTTTGAGCTGATTCTCGTTGCCATGTTTATGCCAGTCTAGACACACTTGATTCCCTTACGGAGACATATCAATACATAGGTTTTAAGATTCTTACTAGTCAGATATTTTCCTCTGCGGGAAATATGGGGTTTTGAGTCCCTTTCACTGAGAACGGTGTAGGTCTTGTCTATTCCATAGTTGGTTTTTGGAACGGTACCTGTGCTTATATCAAACTCTTTTTTTATGCATCACCCCACCTCTCGTTCCCCCTTAAGCAGGTATAAGAGTGTTTTCTAAATGTGAGACACTGTTCTCTTTCCTAACTCAGTTCAAGTGTAGCCATGTTTACAGGATCTTCATAAGTGATATCTTATGATAAGTTTCTTTTTCTGTGTGACTTATTTCACTTAGAATCATCGTACCTGAATCCACCCATTTTGCTGCTACTGGTCTTATGACATTGATTTCATGGCTGAGGGATATTCCATCGTACGTAAGTACCACAATTTTTTGAACCATGTTTATATTTTCTGGGATACTTAAGGTGTATCCAAGTTGAGGTCCTTCTATGCAGTGCAGCCCTAAATTTTGGGGTGGCTCTGTCTTATTGATTTTCAGTTTTCCCAAGGTATATTCCCTAGACTGGTAGTGCCCTTGGCTCTGTAGCTCTGTTCTTTAATTGTTTTAGGGAACAGAATGCACTCCTCCAGAGAGGCAGTTGGCAATTTACATCCCGCCCATCAGCATAACAAGGCTCCCTGTTCTCCAGGGCCTGTCTTGCCTTTCTTGTTCTTACACATTTTGTGGATGTCCCTTTTGACCGGTGGGAAGTGATACTTCTTTGTAGTGCAGATTTGCATTGCCCGCTTGCTTGCTTGGCCAAAAAGGGCGTATGCGTTTTCTCCTGAATATATTCAGGAGAAAACACATACGCCCTTTTTGGCCAAGTGCATCATTGTCGAAGTTGTGCCCCTCTTCCTGTGCTTTAAAGGCGATTCCAACGTACCTCTTGAAATCTGTTTCCTGCTATTCTGCCTCGCTTTCAAGTCCGCCTCGTTGCCTTCCCTCAACAGATTTTTGGACGACAGTTGTCCTTTATTACTCGGCCAGTTTGTGAATTGCTGTGCCCCTGAGCTCCATTTTTCATCTCGTTTTTGGTGAGCTGACCGCAAGTCCAAAATTTTGGTTCAGGACCTATACTGGTTCCCGGTGGGTGGCTGAGAATTTGGTTAATTCTTCTTCCTGCCGGGAAATTACAGTGATATGTGCCCGTCCAAATGCCTAACAGCTACTCTCTCATTGGTTCTCCCTCTTCCCTTTCATCCTCTGCCAAATTGGCAACCTGTGCGAACCAAGAGGTTAAAGGGGCTGTCTCTCCAAGTTGGGAGGTTGATAGTAAAGCAGACGGAAAGTCAAACCGGAGCACCAGGAGAGGGACTATGCGTTGAGTTTTAGAAACCTTTCGTATTCACAGTGTGTCCGTTCTCTAGGTTTCCCGCACATGTTATAGCTGTAGTAATATTCCCTTCAACCTGGAGAGTTCGGACCCATGGAATGGGTGCCATGCATTATTGCTTTAAAGGATCTGCATTTGCTCACCCAATCTCACCAATCGTCTCAGTCCCAAGTGTCCCTCCTTATGCCACATCCAGCTGTCATTGTAGATAGGGTCATTCCAGCTTTCATCAGAGACCCTGAAGGAATTGTAAAGAATTTCCCAGTTTTTTTGTTTTGTTTTTGAAATTCCTTTTTATAGTGGGTTTGAGCTGATTCTCGCTGCCATGTTTATGCCAGTCTAGACACACTTGATTCCCTTATGGAGACATATCAATACATAGGTTTTAAGATTCTTACTAGTCAGATATTTTCCTCTGCTGGAAATATGGGGTTTTGAGTCCCTTTCACTGAAGATGGTGTAGGTCTTGTCTATTCCATAGTTGGTTTTTGGAACGGTACCTGTGCTTATATCAAACTCTGGTTTTATGCATCACCCCACCTCTCCTTCCCCCTTAAGCAGGTATAAGAGTGTTTTCTAAATGTGAGACACTGTTCTCTTTCCTAACTCAGTTCAATTGTAGCCATGTTTACAGGATCTTCATAAGTGATATCTTATGATAAGTTTCTTTTTCTGTGTGACTTATTTCACTTAGAATCATCGTACCTGAATCCACCCATTTTGCTGCTACTGGTCTTATGACATTGATTTCATGGCTGAGGGATATTCCATCGTACGTAAGTACCACAATTTTTTGAACCATGTTTATATTTTCTGGGATACTTAAGGTGTATCCAAGTTGAGGTCCTTGTATGCAGTGCAGCCCTAAATTTTGGGGTGGCTCTGTCTTATTGATTTTCAGTTTTCCCAAGGTATATTCCCTAGACTGGTAGTGCCCTTGGCTCTGTAGCTCTGTTCTTTACTTGTTTTAGGGAACAGAATGCACTCCTCCAGAGAGGCAGTTGGCAATTTACATCCCGCCCATCAGCATAACAAGGCTCCCTGTTCTCCAGGGCCTGTCTTGCCTTTCTTGTTCTTACACATTTTGTGGATGTCCCTTTTGACCGGTGGGAAGTGATACTTCTTTGTAGTGCAGATTTGCATTGCCCGCTTGCTTGCTTGGCCAAAAAGGGCGTATGTGTTTTCTCCTGAATATATTCAGGAGAAAACGCATACGCCCTTTTTGGCCAAGTGCATCATTGTCGAAGTTGTGCCCCTCTTCCTGTGCTTTAAAGGCGATTCCATCGTACCTCTTGAAATCTGTTTCCTGCTATTCTGCCTCGCTTTCAAGTCCGCCTCGTTGCCTTCCCTCAACAGATTTTTGGACGATAGTTGTCCTTTATTACTCGGCCAGTTTGTGAATTGCTGTGCCCCTGAGCTCCATTTTTCAACTCGTTTTTGGAGAGCTGACCGCAAGTCCAAAATTTTGGTTCAGGACCTATACTGGTTCCCGGTGGGTGGCTGAGAATTTGGTTAATTCTTCTTCCTGCCGGGAAATTACAGTGATATGAGCCCGTCCAAATGCCTAACAGCTACTCTCTCATTGGTTCTCCCTCTTCCCTTTCATCCTCTGCCAAATTGGCAACCTGTGCGAACCAAGAGGTTAAAGGGGCTGTCTCTCCAAGTTGGGAGGTTGATAGTAAAGCAGCCAGAAAGTCAATCCAGAGCACCAGGAGAGGGTTTATTCGTTGAGTTTTAGAAACCTTTCGTATTCACAGTGTGTCCGTTCTCTAGGTTTCCCGCACATGTTATAGCTGTAGTAATATTCCCTTCAACCTGGAGAGTTCGGACCCATGGAATGGGTGCCATGCATTATTGCTTTAAAGGGTCTGCATTTGCTCACCCAATCTCACCAATCGTCTCAGTCCCAAGTGTCCCTCCTTATGCCACATCCAGCTGTCGTTGTAGATAGGGTCATTCCAGCTTTCAACAGAGACCCTGAAGGAATTGTAAAGAATTTCCCAGTTTTTTTGTTTTGTTTTTGAAATTCCTTTTTATAGTGGGTTTGAGCTGATTCTCGTTGCCATGTTTATGCCAGTCTAGACACACTTGATTCCCTTACGGAGACATATCAATACATAGGTTTTAAGATTCTTACTAGTCAGATATTTTCCTCTGCGGGAAATATGGGGTTTTGAGTCCCTTTCACTGAGAACGGTGTAGGTCTTGTCTATTCCATAGTTGGTTTTTGGAACGGTACCTGTGCTTATATCAAACTCTTTTTTTATGCATCACCCCACCTCTCCTTCCCCCTTAAGCAGGTATAAGAGTGTTTTCTAAATGTGAGACACTGTTCTCTTTCCTAACTCAGTTCAAGTGTAGCCATGTTTACAGGATCTTCATAAGTGATATCTTATGATAAGTTTCTTTTTCTGTGTGACTTATTTCACTTAGAATCATCGTACCTGAATCCACCCATTTTGCTGCTACTGGTCTTATGACATTGATTTCATGGCTGAGGGATATTCCATCGTACGTAAGTACCACAATTTTTTGAACCATGTTTATATTTTCTGGGATACTTAAGGTGTATCCAAGTTGAGGTCCTTGTATGCAGTGCAGCCCTAAATTTTGGGGTGGCTCTGTCTTATTGATTTTCAGTTTTCCCAAGGTATATTCCCTAGACTGGTAGTGCCCTTGGCTCTGTAGCTCTGTTCTTTACTTGTTTTAGGGAACAGAATGCACTCCTCCAGAGAGGCAGTTGGCAATTTACATCCCGCCCATCAGCATAACAAGGCTCCCTGTTCTCCAGGGCCTGTCTTGCCTTTCTTGTTCTTACACATTTTGTGGATGTCCCTTTTGACCGGTGGGAAGTGATACTTCTTTGTAGTGCAGATTTGCATTGCCCGCTTGCTTGCTTGGCCAAAAAGGGCGTATGCGTTTTCTCCTGAATATATTCAGGAGAAAACGCATACGCCCTTTTTGGCCAAGTGCATCATTGTCGAAGTTGTGCCCCTCTTCCTGTGCTTTAAAGGCGATTCCAACGTACCTCTTGAAATCTGTTTCCTGCTATTCTGCCTCGCTTTCAAGTCCGCCTCGTTGCCTTCCCTCAACAGATTTTTGGACGATAGTTGTCCTTTATTACTCGGCCAGTTTGTGAATTGCTGTGCCCCTGAGCTCCATTTTTCAACTCGTTTTTGGTGAGCTGACCGCAAGTCCAAAATTTTGGTTCAGGACCTATACTGGTTCCCGGTGGGTGGCTGAGAATTTGGTTAATTCTTCTTCCTGCCGGGAAATTACAGTGATATGTGCCCGTCCAAATGCCTAACAGCTACTCTCTCATTGGTTCTCCCTCTTCCCTTTCATCCTCTGCCAAATTGGCAACCTGTGCGAACCAAGAGGTTAAAGGGGCTGTCTCTCCAAGTTGGGAGGTTGATAGTAAAGCAGACGGAAAGTCAAACCGGAGCACCAGGAGAGGGACTATGCGTTGAGTTTTAGAAACCTTTCGTATTCACAGTGTGTCCGTTCTCTAGGTTTCCCGCACATGTTATAGCTGTAGTAATATTCCCTTCAACCTGGAGAGTTCGGACCCATGGAATGGGTGCCATGCATTATTGCTTTAAAGGATCTGCATTTGCTCACCCAATCTCACCAATCGTCTCAGTCCCAAGTGTCCCTCCTTATGCCACATCCAGCTGTCATTGTAGATAGGGTCATTCCAGCTTTCATCAGAGACCCTGAAGGAATTGTAAAGAATTTCCCAGTTTTTTTGTTTTGTTTTTGAAATTCCTTTTTATAGTGGGTTTGAGCTGATTCTCGCTGCCATGTTTATGCCAGTCTAGACACACTTGATTCCCTTATGGAGACATATCAATACATAGGTTTTAAGATTCTTACTAGTCAGATATTTTCCTCTGCGGGAAATATGGGGTTTTGAGTCTGTTTCACTGAAGACGGTGTAGGTCTTGTCTATTCCATAGTTGGTTTTTGGAACGGTACCTGTGCTTATATCAAACTCTGGTTTTATGCATCACCCCACCTAACCATCCCCCTTAAGCAGGTATAAGAGTGTTTTCTAAATGTGAGACACTGTTCTCTTTCCTAACTCATTTCAAGTGTAGCCATGTTTACAGGATCTTCATAAGTGATATCTTATGATAAGTTTCTTTTTCTGTGTGACTTATTTCACTTAGAATCATCGTACCTGAATCCACCCATTTTGCTGCTACTGGTCTTATGACATTGATTTCATGGCTGAGGGATATTCCATCGTACGTAAGTACCACAATTTTTTGAACCATGTTTATATTTTCTGGGATACTTAAGGTGTATCCAAGTTGAGGTCCTTGTATGCAGTGCAGCCCTAAATTTTGGGGTGGCTCTGTCTTATTGATTTTCAGTTTTCCCAAGGTATATTCCCTAGACTGGTAGTGCCCTTGGCTCTGTAGCTCTGTTCTTTACTTGTTTTAGGGAACAGAATGCACTCCTCCAGAGAGGCAGTTGGCAATTTACATCCCGCCCATCAGCATAACAAGGCTCCCTGTTCTCCAGGGCCTGTCTTGCCTTTCTTGTTCTTACACATTTTGTGGATGTCCCTTTTGACCGGTGGGAAGTGATACTTCTTTGTAGTGCAGATTTGCATTGCCCGCTTGCTTGCTTGGCCAAAAAGGGCGTATGCGTTTTCTCCTGAATATATTCAGGAGAAAACGCATACGCCCTTTTTGGCCAAGTGCATCATTGTCGAAGTTGTGCCCCTCTTCCTGTGCTTTAAAGGCGATTCCAACGTACCTCTTGAAATCTGTTTCCTGCTATTCTGCCTCGCTTTCAAGTCCGCCTCGTTGCCTTCCCTCAACAGATTTTTGGACGATAGTTGTCCTTTATTACTTGGCCAGTTTGTGAATTGCTGTGCCCCTGAGCTCCATTTTTCAACACGCTTTTGGTGAGCTGACCACAAGTCCAAAATTTTGGTTCAGGACCTATACTGGTTCCCGGTGGGTGGCTGAGAATTTGGTTAATTCTTCTTCCTGCCAGGAAATTACAGTGATATGTGCCCGTCCAAATGCCTAACAGCTACTCTCTCATTGGTTCTCCCTCTTCCCTTTCATCCTCTGCCAAATTGGCAACCTGTGCGAACCAAGAGGTTAAAGGGGCTGTCTCTCCAAGTTGGGAGGTTGATAGTAAAGCAGATGGAAAGTCAAACCGGAGCACCAGGGGAGGGACTATGCGTTGAGATTTAGAAACCTTTCGTATTCACAGTGTGTCCGTTCTCTAGGTTTCCCGCACATGTTATAGCTGTAGTAATATTCCCTTCAACCTGGAGAGTTCGGACCCATGGAATGGGTGCCATGCATTATTGCTTTAAAGGGTCTGCATTTGCTCACCCAATCTCACCAATCGTCTCAGTCCCAAGTGTCCCTCCTTATGCCACATCCAGCTGTCGTTGTAGATAGGGTCATTCCAGCCTTCATCAGAGACCCTGAAGGAATTGTAAAGAATTTCCCAGTTCTTTTGTTTTGTTTTTGAAATTCCTTTTTATAGTGGGTTTGAGCTGATTCTCGCTGCCATGTTTATGCCAGTCTAGACACACTTGATTCCCTTACGGAGACATATCAATACATAGGTTTTAAGATTCTTACTAGTCAGATATTTTCCTCTGCGGGAAATATGGGGTTTTGAGTCCCTTTCGCTGAGGACGGTGTAGGTCTTGTCTATTCCATAGTTGGTTTTTGGAACGGTACCTGTGCTTATATCAAACTCTGGTTTTATGCATCACCCCACCTCTCCTTCCCCCTTAAGCAGGTATAAGAGTGTTTTCTAAATGTGAGACACTGTCCTCTTTCCTAACTCAGTTCAAGTGTAGCCATGTTTACAGGATCTTCATAAGTGATATCTTATGATAAGTTTCTTTTTCTGTGTGACTTATTTCACTTAGAATCATCGTACCTGAATCCACCCATTTTGCTGCTACTGGTCTTATGACATTGATTTCATGGCTGAGGGATATTCCATCGTACGTAAGTACCACAACTTTTTGAACCATGTTTATATTTTCTGGGATACTTAAGGTGTATCCTAGTTGAGGTCCTTGTATGCAGTGCAGCCCTAAATTTTGGGGTGGCTCTGTCTTATTGATTTTCAGTTTTCCCAAGGTATATTCCCTAGACTGGTAGTGCCCTTGGCTCTGTAGCTCTGTTCTTTACTTGTTTTAGGGAACAGAATGCACTCCTCCAGAGAGGCAGTTGGCAATTTACATCCCGCCCATCAGCATAACAAGGCTCCCTGTTCTCCAGGGCCTGTCTTGCCTTTCTTGTTCTTACACATTTTGTGGATGTCCCTTTTGACCGGTGGGAAGTGATACTTCTTTGTAGTGCAGATTTGCATTGCCCGCTTGCTTGCTTGGCCAAAAAGGGCGTATGCGTTTTCTCCTGAATATATTCAGGAGAAAACGCATACGCCCTTTTTGGCCAAGTGCATCATTGTCGAAGTTGTGCCCCTCTTCCTGTGCTTTAAAGGCGATTCCAACGTACCTCTTGAAATCTGTTTCCTGCTATTCTGCCTCGCTTTCAAGTCCGCCTCGTTGCCTTCCCTCAACAGATTTTTGGATGATAGTTGTCCTTTATTACTCGGCCAGTTTGTGAATTGCTGTGCCCCTGAGCTCCATTTTTCAACTCGTTTTTGGTGAGCTGACCGCAAGTCCAAAATTTTGGTTCAGGACCTATACTGGTTCCCGGTGGGTGGCTGAGAATTTGGTTAATTCTTCTTCCTGCCGGGAAATTACAGTGATATGTGACCCTCCAAATGCCTAACAGCTACTCTCTCATTGGTTCTCCCTCTTCCCTTTCATCCACTGCCAAATTGGCAACCTGTGCGAACCAAGAGGTTAAAGGGGCTGTCTCTCCAAGTTGGGAGGTTGATAGTAAAGCAGACGGAAAGTCAAACCGGAGCACCAGGGGTGGGACTATTCGTTGAGTTTTAGAAACCTTTCGTATTCACAGTGTTTCCGTTCTCTAGGTTTCCCGCACATGTTATAGCTGTAGTAACATTCCCTTCAACCTGGAGAGTTCGGACCCATGGAATGGGTGCCATGCATTATTGCTTTAAAGGGTCTGCATTTGCTCACCCAATCTCACCAATCGTCTCAGTCCCAAGTGTCCCTCCTTATGCCACATCCAGCTGTCGTTGTAGATAGGGTCATTCCAGCTTTCATCAGAGACCTTGAAGGAATTGTAAAGAATTTCCCAGTTTTTTTGTTTTGTTTTTGAAATTCCTTTTTATAGTGGGTTTGAGCTGATTCTCGCTGCCATGTTTATGCCAGTCTAGACACACTTGATTCCCTTACGGAGACATATCAATACATAGGTTTTAAGATTCTTACTAGTCAGATATTTTCCTCTGCTGGAAATATGGGGTTTTAAGTCCCTTTCGCTGAGGACGGTGTAGGTCTTGTCTATTCCATAGTTGGTTTTTGGAACGGTACCTGTGCTTATATCAAACTCTGGTTTTATGCATCACCCCACCTCTCCTTCCCCCTTAAGCAGGTATAAGAGTGTTTTCTAAATGTGAGACACTGTTCTCTTTCCTAACTCAGTTCAAGTGTAGCCATGTTTACAGGATCTTCATAAGTGATATCTTATGATAAGTTTCTTTTTCTGTGTGACTTATTTCACTTAGAATCATCGTACCTGAATCCACCCATTTTGCTGCTACTGGTCTTATGACATTGATTTCATGGCTGAGGGATATTCCATCGTACGTAAGTACCACAATTTTTTGAACCATGTTTATATTTTCTGGGATACTTAAGGTGTATCCAAGTTGAGGTCCTTGTATGCAGTGCAGCCCTAAATTTTGGGGTGGCTCTGCCTTATTGATTTTCAGTTTTCCCAAGGTATATTCCCTAGACTGGTAGTGCCCGTGGCTCTGTAGCTCTGTTCTTTACTTGTTTTAGGGAACAGAATGCACTCCTCCAGAGAGGCAGTTGGCAATTTACATCCCGCCCATCAGCATAACAAGGCTCCCTGTTCTCCAGGGCCTGTCTTGCCTTTCTTGTTCTTACACATTTTGTGGATGTCCCTTTTGACCGGTGGGAAGTGATACTTCTTTGTAGTGCAGATTTGCATTGCCCGCTTGCTTGCTTGGCCAAAAAGGGCGTATGCGTTTTCTCCTGAATATATTCAGGAGAAAACGCATACGCCCTTTTTGGCCAAGTGCATCATTGTCGAAGTTGTGCCCCTCTTCCTGTGCTTTAAAGGCGATTCCAACGTACCTCTTGAAATCTGTTTCCTGCTATTCTGCCTCGCTTTCAAGTCCGCCTCGTTGCCTTCCCTCAACAGATTTTTGGACGATAGTTGTCCTTTATTACTCGGCCAGTTTGTGAATTGCTGTGCCCCTGAGCTCCATTTTTCAACTCGTTTTTGGTGAGCTGACCGCAAGTCCAAAATTTTGGTTCAGGACCTATACTGGTTCCCGGTGGGTGGCTGAGAATTTGGTTAATTCTTCTTCCTGCCTGGAAATTACAGTGATATGTGCCCGTCCAAATGCCTAACAGCTACTCTCTCATTGGTTCTCCCTCTTCCCTTTCATCCTCTGCCAAATTGGCAACCTGTGCGAACCAAGAGGTTAAAGGGGCTGTCTCTCCAAGTTGGGAGGTTGATAGTAAAGCAGATGGAAAGTCAAACCGGAGCACCAGGGGAGGGACTATGCGTTGAGTTTTAGAAACCTTTCGTATTCACAGTGTGTCTGTTCTCTAGGTTTCCCGCACATGTTATAGCTGTAGTAATATTCCCTTCAACCTGGAGAGTTCGGACCCATGGAATGGGTGCCATGCATTATTGCTTTAAAGGGTCTGCATTTGCTCACCCAATGTCACCAATCGTCTCAGTCCCAAGTGTCCCTCCTTATGCCACATCCAGCTGTCGTTGTAGATAGGGTCATTCCAGCCTTCATCAGAGACCCTGAAGGAATTGTAAAGAATTTCCCAGTTTTTTTGTTTTGTTTTTGAAATTCCTTTTTATAGTGGGTTTGAGCTGATTCTCGCTGCCATGTTTATGCCAGTCTAGACACACTTGATTCCCTTACAGAGACATATCAATACATAGGTTTTAAGATTCTTACTAGTCAGATATTTTCCTCTGTGGGAAATATGGGGTTTTGAGTCCCTTTCGCTGAGGACGGTGTAGGTCTTGTCTATTCCATAGTTGGTTTTTGGAACGGTACCTGTGCTTATATCAAACTCTGGTTTTATTCATCACCCCACCTCTCCTTCCCCCTTAAGCAGGTATAAGAGTGTTTTCTAAATGTGAGACACTGTTCTCTTTCCTAACTCAGTTCAAGTGTAGCCATGTTTACAGCATCTTCATAAGTGATATCTTATGATAAGTTTCTTTTTCTGTGTGACTTATTTCACTTAGAATCATCGTACCTGAATCCACCCATTTTGCTGCTACTGGTCTTATGACATTGATTTCGTGGCTCAGGGATATTCCATCGTACGTAAGTACCACAATTTTTTGAACCATGTTTATATTTTCTGGGATACTTAAGGTGTATCCAAGTTGAGGTCCTTGTATGCAGTGCAGCCCTAAATTTTGGGGTGGCTCTGTCTTATTGATTTTCAGTTTTCCCAAGGTATATTCCCTAGACTGGTAGTGCCCTTGGCTCTGTAGCTCTGTTCTTTACTTGTTTTAGGGAACAGAATGCACTCCTCCAGAGAGGCAGTTGGCAATTTACATCCCGCCCATCAGCATAACAAGGCTCCCTGTTCTCCAGGGCCTGTCTTGCCTTTCTTGTTCTTACACATTTTGTGGATGTCCCCTTTGACTGTTGGGAAGTGATACTTCTTTGTAGTGCAGATTTGCATTGCCCGCTTGCTTGCTTGGCCAAAAAGGGCGTATGCGTTTTCTCCTGAATATATTCAGGAGAAAACGCATACGCCCTTTTTGGCCAAGTGCATCATTGTCGAAGTTGTGCCCCTCTTCCTGTGCTTTAAAGGCGATTCCAACGTACCTCTTGAAATCTGTTTCCTGCTATTCTGCCTCGCTTTCAAGTCCGCCTCGTTGCCTTCCCTCAACAGATTTTTGGACGATAGTTGTCCTTTATTACTCGGCCAGTTTGTGAATTGCTGTGCCCCTGAGCTCCATTTTTCAACTCGTTTTTGGTGAGCTGAACGCAAGTCCAAAATTTTGGTTCAGGACCTATACTGGTGCCCGCTGGGTGGCTGAGAATTTGGTTAATTCTTCTTCCTGCCGGGAAATTACAGTGATATGTGCCCGTCCAAATGCCTAACAGCTACTCTCTCATTGGTTCTCCCTCTTCCCTTTCATCCTCTGCCAAATTGGCAACCTGTGCGAACCAAGAGGTTAAAGGGGCTGTCTCTCCAAGTTGGGAGGTTGATAGTAAAGCAGACGGAAAGTCAAACCGGAGCACCAGGAGAGGGACTATTCGTTGAGTTTTAGAAACCTTTCGTATTCACAGTGTGTCCGTTCTCTAGGTTTCCCGCACTTGTTATAGCTGTAGTAACATTCCCTTCAACCTGGAGAGTTCGGACCCATGGAATGGGTGCCATGCATTATTGCTTTAAAGGGTCTGCATTTGCTCAAACAATCTCACCAATCGTCTAAGTCCCAAGTGTCCCTCCTTATGCCACATCCAGCTGTCGTTGTAGATAGGGTCATTCCAGCTTTCATCAGAAACCCTGAAGGAATTGTAAAGAATTTCCCCGTTTTTTTGTTTTGTTTTTGAAATTCCTTTTTATAGTGTGTTTGAGCTGATTCTCGCTGCCATGTTTATGCCAGTCTAGACACACTTGATTCCCTTACGGAGACATAACAATACATAGGTTTTAAGATTCTTACTAGTCAGATATTTTCCTCTGCGGGAAATATGGGGTTTTGAGTCCCTTTCACTGAAGACGGTGTAGGTCTTGTCTATTCCATAGTTGGTTTTTGGAACGGTACCTGTGCTTATATCAAACTCTGGTTTTATGCATCACCCCACCTCTCCTTCCCCCTTAAGCAGGTATAAGAGTGTTTTCTAAATGTGAGACACTGTCCTCTTTCCTAACTCAGTTCAAGTGTAGCCATGTTTACAGGATCTTCATAAGTGATATCTTATGATAAGTTTCTTTTTCTGTGTGACTTATTTCACTTAGAATCATCGTACCTGAATCCACCCATTTTGCTGCTACTGGTCTTATGACATTGATTTCATGGCTGAGGGATATTCCATCGTACGTAAGTACCACAATTTTTTGAACCATGTTTATATTTTCTGGGATACTTAAGGTGTATCCAAGTTGAGGTCCTTGTATGCAGTGCAGCCCTAAATTTTGGGGTGGCTCTGTCTTATTGATTTTCAGTTTTCCCAAGGTATATTCCCTAGACTGGTAGTGCCCTTGGCTCTGTAGCTCTGTTCTTTACTTGTTTTAGGGAACAGAATGCACTCCTCCAGAGAGGCAGTTGGCAATTTACATCCCGCCCATCAGCATAACAAGGCTCCCTGTTCTCCAGGGCCTGTCTTGCCTTTCTTGTTCTTACACATTTTGTGGATGTCCCTTTTGACCGGTGGGAAGTGATACTTCTTTGTAGTGCAGATTTGCATTGCCCGCTTGCTTGCTTGGCCAAAAAGGGCGTATGCGTTTTCTCCTGAATATATTCAGGAGAAAACGCATACGCCCTTTTTGGCCAAGTGCATCATTGTCGAAGTTGTGCCCCTCTTCCTGTGCTTTAAAGGCGATTCCAACGTACCTCTTGAAATCTGTTTCCTGCTATTCTGCCTCGCTTTCAAGTCCGCCTCGTTGCCTTCCCTCAACAGATTTTTGGACGATAGTTGTCCTTTATTACTCGGCCAGTTTGTGAATTGCTGTGCCCCTGAGCTCCATTTTTCAACTCGTTTTTGGTGAGCTGACCGCAAGTCCAAAATTTTGGTTCAGGACCTATACTGGTTCCCGGTGGGTGGCTGAGAATTTGGTTAATTCTTCTTCCTGCCGGGAAATTACAGTGATATGTGCCCGTCCAAATGCCTAACAGCTACTCTCTCATTGGTTCTCCCTCTTCCCTTTCATCCTCTGCCAAATTGGCAACCTGTGCGAACCAAGAGGTTAAAGGGGCTGTCTCTCCAAGTTGGGAGGTTGATAGTAAAGCAGACGGAAAGTCAAACCGGAGCACCAGGAGAGGGACTATGCGTTGAGTTTTAGAAACCTTTCGTATTCACAGTGTGTCCGTTCTCTAGGTTTCCCGCACATGTTATAGCTGTAGTAATATTCCCTTCAACCTGGAGAGTTCGGACCCATGGAATGGGTGCCATGCATTATTGCTTTAAAGGGTCTGCATTTGCTCACCCAATCTCACCAATCGTCTCAGTCCCAAGTGTCCCTCCTTATGCCACATCCAGCTGTCGTTGTAGATAGGGTCATTCCAGCTTTCATCAGAGACCCTGAAGGAATTGCAAAGAATTTCCCAGTTTTTTTGTTTTGTTTTTGAAATTCCTTTTTATAGTGGGTTTGAGCTGATTCTCGCTGCCATGTTTATGCCAGTCTAGACACACTTGATTCCCTTACGGAGACATATCAATACATAGATTTTAAGATTCTTACTAGTCAGATATTTTCCTCTGCGGGAAATATGGGGTTTTGAGTCCCTTTCGCTGAGGACGGTGTAGGTCTTGTCTATTCCATAGTTGGTTTTTGGAACGGTACCTGTGCTTATATCAAACTCTGGTTTTATGCATCACCCCACCTCTCCTTCCCCCTTAAGCAGGTATAAGAGTGTTTTCTAAATGTGAGACACTGTTCTCTTTCCTAACTCAGTTCAAGTGTAGCCATGTTTACAGGATCTTCATAAGTGATATCTTATGATAAGTTTCTTTTTCTGTGTGACTTATTTCACTTAGAATCATCGTACCTGAATCCACCCATTTTGCTGCTACTGGTCTTATGACATTGATTTCATGGCTGAGGGATATTCCATCATACGTAAATACCACAATTTTTTGAACCATGTTTATATTTTCTGGGATTCTTAAGGTGTATCCAAGTTGAGGTCCTTGTATGCAGTGCAGCCCTAAATTTTGGGGTGGCTCTGTCTTATTGATTTTCAGTTTTCCCAAGGTATATTCCCTAGACTGGTAGTGCCCTTGGCTCTGTAGCTCTGTTCTTTACTTGTTTTAGGGAACAGAATGCACTCCTCCAGAGAGGCAGTTGGCAATTTACATCCCGCCCATCAGCATAACAAGGCTCCCTGTTCTCCAGGGCCTGTCTTGCCTTTCTTGTTCTTACACATTTTGTGGATGTCCCTTTTGACCGGTGGGAAGTGATACTTCTTTGTAGTGCAGATTTGCATTGCCCGCTTGCTTGCTTGGCCAAAAAGGGCGTATGCGTTTTCTCCTGAATATATTCAGGAGAAAACGCATACGCCCTTTTTGGCCAAGTGCATCATTGTCGAAGTTGTGCCCCTCTTCCTGTGCTTTAAAGGCGATTCCATCGTACCTCTTGAAATCTGTTTCCTGCTATTCTGCCTCGCTTTCAAGTCCGCCTCGTTGCCTTCCCTCAATAGATTTTTGGACGATAGTTGTCCTTTATTACTCGGCCAGTTTGTGAATTGCTGTGCCCCTGAGCTCCATTTTTCAACTCGTTTTTGGTGAGCTGACCGCAAGTCCAAAATTTTGGTTCAGGACCTATACTGGTTCCCGGTGGGTGGCTGAGAATTTGGTTAATTCTTCTTCCTGCCGGGAAATTACAGTGATATGTGCCCGTCCAAATGCCTAACAGCTACTCTCTCATTGGTTCTCCCTCTTCCCTTTCATCCACTGCCAAATTGGCAACCTGTGCGAACCAAGAGGTTAAATGGGCTGTCTCTCCAAGTTGGGAGGTTGATAGTAAAGAAGATGGAAAGTCAAACCGGAGCACCAGGGGAGGGACTATGCGTTGAGTTTTAGAAACCTTTCGTATTCACAGTGTGTCCGTTCTCTAGGTTTCCTGCACATGTTATAGCTGTAGTAATATTCCCTTCAACCTGGAGAGTTCAGACCCATGGAATGGGTGCCATGCATTATTGCTTTAAAGGGTCTGCATTTGCTCACCCAATCTCACCAATCGTCTCAGTCCCAAGTGTCCCTCCTTATGCCACATCCAGCTGTCATTGTAGATAGGGTCATTCCAGCCTTCATCAGAGACCCTGAAGGAATTGTAAAGAATTTCCCAGTTTTTTTGTTTTGTTTTTGAAATTCCTTTTTATAGTGGGTTTGAGCTGATTCTCGCTGCCATGTTTATGCCAGTCTAGACACACTTGATTCCCTTACGGAGACATATCAATACATAGGTTTTAAGATTCTTACTAGTCAGATATTTTCCTCTGCGGGAAATATGGGGTTTTGAGTCCCTTTCGCTGAGGACGGTGTAGGTCTTGTCTATTCCATAGTTGGTTTTTGGAACGGTACCTGTGCTTATATCAAACTCTGGTTTTATGCATCACCCCACCTCTCCTTCCCCCTTAAGCAGGTATAAGAGTGTTTTCTAAATGTGAGACACTGTCCTCTTTCCTAACTCAGTTCAAGTGTAGCCATGTTTACAGGATCTTCATAAGTGATATCTTATGATAAGTTTCTTTTTCTGTGTGACTTATTTCACTTAGAATCATCGTACCTGAATCCACCCATTTTGCTGCTACTGGTCTTATGACATTGATTTCATGGCTGAGGGATATTCCATCGTACGTAAGTACCACAATTTTTTGAACCATGTTTATATTTTCTGGGATACTTAAGGTGTATCCAAGTTGAGGTCCTTGTATGCAGTGCAGCCCTAAATTTTGGGGTGGCTCTGTCTTATTGATTTTCAGTTTTCCCAAGGTATATTCCCTAGACTGGTAGTGCCCTTGGCTCTGTAGCTCTGTTCTTTACTTGTTTTAGGGAACAGAATGCACTCCTCCAGAGAGGCAGTTGGCAATTTACATCCCGCCCATCAGCATAACAAGGCTCCCTGTTCTCCAGGGCCTGTCTTGCCTTTCTTGTTCTTACACATTTTGTGGATGTCCCTTTTGACCGGTGGGAAGTGATACTTCTTTGTAGTGCAGATTTGCATTGCCCGCTTGCTTGCTTGGCCAAAAAGGGCGTATGCGTTTTCTCCTGAATATATTCAGGAGAAAACGCATACGCCCTTTTTGGCCAAGTGCATCATTGTCGAAGTTGTGCCCCTCTTCCTGTGCTTTAAAGGCGATTCCAACGTACCTCTTGAAATCTGTTTCCTGCTATTCTGCCTCGCTTTCAAGTCCGCCTCGTTGCCTTCCCTCAACAGATTTTTGGACGATAGTTGTCCTTTATTACTCGGCCAGTTTGTGAATTGCTGTGCCCCTGAGCTCCATTTTTCAACTCGCTTTTGGTGAGCTGACCACAAGTCCAAAATTTTGGTTCAGGACCTATACTGGTTCCTGGTGGGTGGCTGAGAATTTGGTTAATTCTTCTTCCTGCCAGGAAATTACAGTGATATGTGCCCGTCCAAATGCCTAACAGCTACTCTCTCATTGGTTCTCCCTCTTCCCTTTCATCCTCTGCCAAATTGGCAACCTGTGCGAACCAAGAGGTTAAAGGGGCTGTCTCTCCAAGTTGGGAGGTTGATAGTAAAGCAGACGGAAAGTCAAACCGGAGCACCAGGAGAGGGACTATGCGTTGAGTTTTAGAAACCTTTCGTATTCACAGTGTGTCCGTTCTCTAGGTTTCCCGCACATGTTATAGCTGTAGTAATATTCCCTTCAACCTGGAGAGTTCGGACCCATGGAATGGGTGCCATGCATTATTGCTTTAAAGGGTCTGCATTTGCTCACCCAATCTCACCAATCGTCTCAGTCCCAAGTGTCCCTCCTTATGCCACATCCAGCTGTCGTTGTAGATAGGGTCATTCCAGCTTTCATCAGAGACCCTGAAGGAATTGCAAAGAATTTCCCAGTTTTTTTGTTTTGTTTTTGAAATTCCTTTTTATAGTGGGTTTGAGCTGATTCTCGCTGCCATGTTTATGCCAGTCTAGACACACTTGATTCCCTTACGGAGACATATCAATACATAGGTTTTAAGATTCTTACTAGTCAGATATTTTCCTCTGCGGGAAATATGGGGTTTTGAGTCCCTTTCGCTGAGGACGGTGTAGGTCTTGTCTATTCCATAGTTGGTTTTTGGAACGGTACCTGTGCTTATATCAAACTCTGGTTTTATGCATCACCCCACCTCTCCTTCCCCCTTAAGCAGGTATAAGAGTGTTTTCTAAATGTGAGACACTGTTCTCTTTCCTAACTCAGTTCAAGTGTAGCCATGTTTACAGGATCTTCATAAGTGATATCTTATGATAAGTTTCTTTTTCTGTGTGACTTATTTCACTTAGAATCATCGTACCTGAATCCACCCATTTTGCTGCTACTGGTCTTATGACATTGATTTCATGGCTGAGGGATATTCCATCATACGTAAGTACCACAAATTTTTGAACCATGTTTATATTTTCTGGGATTCTTAAGGTGTATCCAAGTTGAGGTCCTTGTATGCAGTGCAGCCCTAAATTTTGGGGTGGCTCTGTCTTATTGATTTTCAGTTTTCCCAAGGTATATTCCCTAGACTGGTAGTGCCCTTGGCTCTGTAGCTCTGTTCTTTACTTGTTTTAGGGAACAGAATGCACTCCTCCAGAGAGGCAGTTGTCAATTTACATCCCGCCCATCAGCATAACAAGGCTCCCTGTTCTCCAGGGCCTGTCTTGCCTTTCTTGTTCTTACACATTTTGTGGATGTCCCTTTTGACCGGTGGGAAGTGATACTTCCTTGTAGTGCAGATTTGCATTGCCCGCTTGCTTGCTTGGCCAAAAAGGGCGTATGTGTTTTCTCCTGAATATATTCAGGAGAAAACGCATACGCCCTTTTTGGCCAAGTGCATCATTGTCGAAGTTGTGCCCCTCTTCCTGTGCTTTAAAGGCGATTCCATCGTACCTCTTGAAATCTGTTTCCTGCTATTCTGCCTCGCTTTCAAGTCCGCCTCGTTGCCTTCCCTCAATAGATTTTTGGACGATAGTTGTCCTTTATTACTCGGCCAGTTTGTGAATTGCTGTGCCCCTGAGCTCCATTTTTCAACTCGTTTTTGGTGAGCTGACCGCAAGTCCAAAATTTTGGTTCAGGACCTATACTGGTTCCCGGTGGGTGGCTGAGAATTTGGTTAATTATTCTTCCTGCCGGGAAATTACAGTGATATGTGCCCGTCCAAATGCCTAACAGCTACTCTCTCATTGGTTCTCCCTCTTCCCTTTCATCCACTGCCAAATTGGCAACCTGTGCGAACCAAGAGGTTAAATGGGCTGTCTCTCCAAGTTGGGAGGTTGATAGTAAAGAAGATGGAAAGTCAAACCGGAGCACCAGGGGAGGGACTATGCGTTGAGTTTTAGAAACCTTTCGTATTCACAGTGTGTCCGTTCTCTAGGTTTCCTGCACATGTTATAGCTGTAGTAATATTCCCTTCAACCTGGAGAGTTCAGACCCATGGAATGGGTGCCATGCATTATTGCTTTAAAGGGTCTGCATTTGCTCACCCAATCTCACCAATCGTCTCAGTCCCAAGTGTCCCTCCTTATGCCACATCCAGCTGTCGTTGTAGATAGGGTCATTCCAGCCTTCATCAGAGACCCTGAAGGAATTGTAAAGAATTTCCCAGTTTTTTTGTTTTGTTTTTGAAATTCCTTTTTATAGTGGGTTTGAGCTGATTCTCGCTGCCATGTTTATGCCAGTCTAGACACACTTGATTCCCTTACGGAGACATATCAATACATAGGTTTTAAGATTCTTACTAGTCAGATATTTTCCTCTGCGGGAAATATGGGGTTTTGAGTCCCTTTCGCTGAGGACGGTGTAGGTCTTGTCTATTCCATAGTTGGTTTTTGGAACGGTACCTGTGCTTATATCAAACTCTGGTTTTATGCATCACCCCACCTCTACTTCCCCCTTAAGCAGGTATAAGAGTGTTTTCTAAATGTGAGACACTGTCCTCTTTCCTAACTCAGTTCAAGTGTAGCCATGTTTACAGGATCTTCATAAGTGATATCTTATGATAAGTTTCTTTTTCTGTGTGACTTATTTCACTTAGAATCATCGTACCTGAATCCACCCATTTTGCTGCTACTGGTCTTATGACATTGATTTCATGGCTGAGGGATATTCCATCGTACGTAAGTACCACAATTTTTTGAACCATGTTTATATTTTCTGGGATACTTAAGGTGTATCCAAGTTGAGGTCCTTGTATGCAGTGCAGCCCTAAATTTTGGGGTGGCTCTGTCTTATTGATTTTCAGTTTTCCCAAGGTATATTCCCTAGACTGGTAGTGCCCTTGGCTCTGTAGCTCTGTTCTTTACTTGTTTTAGGGAACAGAATGCACTCCTCCAGAGAGGCAGTTGGCAATTTACATCCCGCCCATCAGCATAACAAGGCTCCCTGTTCTCCAGGGCCTGTCTTGCCTTTCTTGTTCTTACACATTTTGTGGATGTCCCTTTTGACCGGTGGGAAGTGATACTTCTTTGTAGTGCAGATTTGCATTGCCCGCTTGCTTGCTTGGCCAAAAAGGGCGTATGCGTTTTCTCCTGAATATATTCAGGAGAAAACGCATACGCCCTTTTTGGCCAAGTGCACCATTGTCGAAGTTGTGCCCCTCTTCCTGTGCTTTAAAGGCGATTCCAACGTACCTCTTGAAATCTGTTTCCTGCTATTCTGCCTCGCTTTCAAGTCCGCCTCGTTGCCTTCCCTCAACAGATTTTTGGACGATAGTTGTCCTTTATTACTCGGCCAGTTTGTGAATTGCTGTGCCCCTGAGCTCCATTTTTCAACTCGCTTTTGGTGAGCTGACCACAAGTCCAAAATTTTGGTTCAGGACCTATACTGGTTCCCGGTGGGTGGCTGAGAATTTGGTTAATTCTTCTTCCTGCCAGGAAATTACAGTGATATGTGCCCGTCCAAATGCCTAACAGCTACTCTCTCATTGGTTCTCCCTCTTCCCTTTCATCCTCTGCCAAATTGGCAACCTGTGCGAACCAAGAGGTTAAAGGGGCTGTCTCTCCAAGTTGGGAGGTTGATAGTAAAGCAGATGGAAAGTCAAACCGGAGCACCAGGGGAGGGACTATGCGTTGAGATTTAGAAACCTTTCGTATTCACAGTGTGTCCGTTCTCTAGGTTTCCCGCACATGTTATAGCTGTAGTAATATTCCCTTCAACCTGGAGAGTTCGGACCCATGGAATGGGTGCCATGCATTATTGCTTTAAAGGGTCTGCATTTGCTCACCCAATCTCACCAATCGTCTCAGTCCCAAGTGTCCCTCCTTATGCCACATCCAGCTGTCGTTGTAGATAGGGTCATTCCAGCCTTCATCAGAGACCCTGAAGGAATTGTAAAGAATTTCCCAGTTTTTTTGTTTTGTTTTTGAAATTCCTTTTTATAGTGGGTTTGAGCTGATTCTCGCTGCCATGTTTATGCCAGTCTAGACACACTTGATTCCCTTACGGAGACATATCAATACATAGGTTTTAAGATTCTTACTAGTCAGATATTTTCCTCTGCGGGAAATATGGGGTTTTGAGTCCCTTTCGCTGAGGATGGTGTAGGTCTTGTCTATTCCATAGTTGGTTTTTGGAACGGTACCTGTGCTTATATCAAACTCTGGTTTTATGCATCACCCCACCTCTCCTTCCCCCTTAAGCAGGTATAAGAGTGTTTTCTAAATGTGAGACACTGTCCTCTTTCCTAACTCAGTTCAAGTGTAGCCATGTTTACAGGATCTTCATAAGTGATATCTTATGATAAGTTTCTTTTTCTGTGTGACTTATTTCACTTAGAATCATCGTACCTGAATCCACCCATTTTGCTGCTACTGGTCTTATGACATTGATTTCATGGCTGAGGGATATTCCATCGTACGTAAGTACCACAACTTTTTGAACCATGTTTATATTTTCTGGGATACTTAAGGTGTATCCAAGTTGAGGTCCTTGTATGCAGTGCAGCCCTAAATTTTGGGGTGGCTCTGTCTTATTGATTTTCAGTTTTCCCAAGGTATATTCCCTAGACTGGTAGTGCCCTTGGCTCTGTAGCTCTGTTCTTTACTTGTTTTAGGGAACAGAATGCACTCCTCCAGAGAGGCAGTTGGCAATTTACATCCCGCCCATCAGCATAACAAGGCTCCCTGTTCTCCAGGGCCTGTCTTGCCTTTCTTGTTCTTACACATTTTGTGGATGTCCCTTTTGACCGGTGGGAAGTGATACTTCTTTGTAGTGCAGATTTGCATTGCCTGCTTGCTTGCTTGGCCAAAAAGGGCGTATGCGTTTTCTCCTGAATATATTCAGGAGAAAACGCATACGCCCTTTTTGGCCAAGTGCATCATTGTCGAAGTTGTGCCCCTCTTCCTGTGCTTTAAAGGCGATTCCAACGTACCTCTTGAAATCTGTTTCCTGCTATTCTGCCTCGCTTTCAAGTCCGCCTCGTTGCCTTCCCTCAACAGATTTTTGGACGATAGTTGTCCTTTATTACTCGGCCAGTTTGTGAATTGCTGTGCCCCTGAGCTCCATTTTTCAACTCGTTTTTGGTGAGCTGACCGCAAGTCCAAAATTTTGGTTCAGGACCTATACTGGTTCCCGGTGGGTGGCTGAGAATTTGGTTAATTCTTCTTCCTGCCGGGAAATTACAGTGATATGTGCCCCTCCAAATGCCTAACAGCTACTCTCTCATTGGTTCTCCCTCTTCCCTTTCATCCTCTGCCAAATTGGCAACCTGTGCGAACCAAGAGGTTAAAGGGGCTGTCTCTCCAAGTTGGGAGGTTGATAGTAAAGCAGACGGAAAGTCAAACCGGAGCACCAGGAGAGGGACTATGCGTTGAGTTTTAGAAACCTTTCGTATTCACAGTGTGTCCGTTCTCTAGGTTTCCCGCACATGTTATAGCTGTAGTAATATTCCCTTCAACCTGGAGAGTTCGGACCCATGGAATGGGTGCCATGCATTATTGCTTTAAAGGGTCTGCATTTGCTCACCCAATCTCACCAATCGTCTCAGTCCCAAGTGTCCCTCCTTATGCCACATCCAGCTGTCGTTGTAGATAGGGTCATTCCAGCTTTCATCAGAGACCCTGAAGGAATTGTAAAGAATTTCCCAGTTTTTTTGTTTTGTTTTTGAAATTCCTTTTTATAGTGGGTTTGAGCTGATTCTCGCTGCCATGTTTATGCCAGTCTAGACACACTTGATTCCCTTACGGAGACATATCAATACATAGGTTTTAAGATTCTTACTAGTCAGATATTTTCCTCTGCGGGAAATATGGGGTTTTGAGTCCCTTTCGCTGAGGACGGTGTAGGTCTTGTCTATTCCATAGTTGGTTTTTGGAACGGTACCTGTGCTTATATCAAACTCTGGTTTTATGCATCACCCCACCTCTCCTTCCCCCTTAAGCAGGTATAAGAGTGTTTTCTGAATGTGAGACACTGTTCTCTTTCCTAACTCAGTTCAAGTGTAGCCATGTTTACAGGATCTTCATAAGTGATATCTTATGATAAGTTTCTTTTTCTGTGTGACTTATTTCACTTAGAATCATCGTACCTGAATCCACCCATTTTGCTGCTACTGGTCTTATGACATTGATTTCATGGCTGAGGGATATTCCATCATACGTAAGTACCACAATTTTTTGAACCATGTTTATATTTTCTGGGATACTTAAGGTGTATCCAAGTTGAGGTCCTTGTATGCAGTGCAGCCCTAAATTTTGGGGTGGCTCTGTCTTATTGATTTTCAGTTTTCCCAAGGTATATTCCCTAGACTGGTAGTGCCCTTGGCTCTGTAGCTCTGTTCTTTACTTGTTTTAGGGAACAGAATGCACTCCTCCAGAGAGGCAGTTGGCAATTTACATCCCGCCCATCAGCATAACAAGGCTCCCTGTTCTCCAGGGCCTGTCTTGCCTTTCTTGTTCTTACACATTTTGTGGATGTCCCTTTTGACCGGTGGGAAGTGATACTTCTTTGTAGTGCAGATTTGCATTGCCCGCTTGCTTGCTTGGCCAAAAAGGGCGTATGCGTTTTCTCCTGAATATATTCAGGAGAAAACGCATACGCCCTTTTTGGCCAAGTGCATCATTGTCGAAGTTGTGCCCCTCTTCCTGTGCTTTAAAGGCGATTCCAACGTACCTCTTGAAATCTGTTTCCTGCTATTCTGCCTCGCTTTCAAGTCTGCCTCGTTGCCTTCCCTCAACAGATTTTTGGACGATAGTTGTCCTTTATTACTTGGCCAGTTTGTGAATTGCTGTGCCCCTGAGCTCCATTTTTCAACTCGTTTTTGGTGAGCTGACCGCAAGTCCAAAATTTTGGTTCAGGACCTATACTGGTTCCCAGTGGGTGGCTGAGAATTTGGTTAATTCTTCTTCCTGCCGGGAAATTACAGTGATATGTGACCGTCCAAATGCCTAACAGCTACTCTCTCATTGGTTCTCCCTCTTCCCTTTCATCCTCTGCCAAATTGGCAACCTGTGCGAACCAAGAGGTTAAAGGGGCTGTCTCTCCAAGTCGGGAGGTTGATAGTAAAGCAGACGGAAAGTCAAACCGGAGCACCAGGAGAGGGACTATTCGTTGAGTTTTAGAAACCTTTCGTATTCACAGTGTGTCCGTTCTCTAGGTTTCCCGCACATGTTATAGCTGTAGTAATATTCCCTTCAACCTGGAGAGTTCGGACCCATGGAATGGGTGCCATGCATTATTGCTTTAAAGGGTCTGCATTTGCTCACCCAATCTCACCAATCGTCTCAGTCCCAAGAGTCCCTCCTTATGCCACATCCAGCTGTCGTTGTAGATAGGGTCATTCCAGCTTTCATCAGAGACCCTGAAGGAATTGTAAAGAATTTCCCAGTTTTTTAGTTTTGTTTTTGAAATTCCTTTTTATAGTGGGTTTGAGCTGATTCTCGCTGCCATGTTTATGCCAGTCTAGACACACTTGATTCCCTTATGGAGACATATCAATACATAGGTTTTAAGATTCTTACTAGTCAGATACTTTCCTCTGCGGGAAATATGGGGTTTTGAGTCCCTTTCACTGAGGACGGTGTAGGTCTTGTCTATTCCATAGTTGGTTTTTGAAACGGTACCTGTGCTTATATCAAACTCTGGTTTTATGCATCACCCCACCTCTCCTTCCCCTTAAGCAGGTATAAGAGTGTTTTCTAAATGTGAGACACTGTTCTCTTTCCTAACTCAGTTCAAGTGTAGCCATGTTTACAGGATCTTCATAAGTGATATCTTATGATAAGTTTCTTTTTCTGTGTGACTTATTTCACTTAGAATCATCGTACCTGAATCCACCCATTTTGCTGCTACTGGTCTTATGACATTGATTTCATGGCTGAGGGATATTCCATCGTACGTAAGTACCACAATTTTTTGAACCATGTTTATATTTTCTGGGATACTTAAGGTGTATCCAAGTTGAGGTCCTTGTATGCAGTGCAGCCCTAAATTTTGGGGTGGCTCTGTCTTATTGATTTTCAGTTTTCCCAAGGTATATTCCCTAGGCTGGTAGTGCCCTTGGCTCTGTAGCTCTGTTCTTTACTTGTTTTAGGAACAGAATGCACTCCTCCAGAGAGGCAGTTGGCAATTTACATCCCGCCCATCAGCATAACAAGGCTCCCTGTTCTCCAGGGCCTGTCTTGCCTTTCTTGTTCTTACACATTTTGTGGATGTCCCTTTTGACCGGTGGGAAGTGATACTTCTTTGTAGTGCAGATTTGCATTGCCTGCTTGCTTGCTTGGACAAAAAGGGCGTATGCGTTTTCTCCTGAATATATTCAGGAGAAAACGCATACGCCCTTTTTGGCCAAGTGCATCATTGTCGAAGTTGTGCCCCTCTTCCTGTGCTTTAAAGGCGATTCCAACGTACCGCTTGAAATCTGTTTCCTGCTATTCTGCCTCGCTTTCAAGTCTGCCTCGTTGCCTTCCCTCAACAGATTTTTGGACGATAGTTGTCCTTTATTACTCGGCCAGGTTGTGAATTGCTGTGCCCCTGAGCTCCATTTTTCAACTCGTTTTTGGTGAGCTGACCGCAAGTCCAAAATTTTGGTTCAGGACCTATACTGGTTCCCGGTGGGTGGCTGAGAATTTGGTTAATTCTTCTTCCTGCCGGGAAATTACAGTGATATGTGCACCTCCAAATGCCTAACAGCTACTCTCTCATTGGTTCTCCCTCTTCCCTTTCATCCTCTGCCAAATTGGCAACCTGTGCGAACCAAGAGGTTAAAGGGGCTGTCTCTCCAAGTTGGGAGGTTGATAGTAAAGCAGACGGAAAATCAAACCGGAGCACCAGGAGAGGGACTATTCGTTGAGTTTTAGAAACCTTTCGTATTCACAGTGTGTCCGTTCTCTAGGTTTCCCGCACATGTTATAGCTGTAGTAACATTCCCTTCAACCTGGAGAGTTCGGACCCATGGAATGGGTGCCATGCATTATTGCTTTAAAGGGTCTGCATTTGCTCACCCAATCTCACCAATCGTCTCAGTCCCAAGTGTCCCTCCTTATGCCACATCCAGCTGTCGTTGTAGATAGGGTCATTCCAGCCTTCATCAGAGACCCTGAAGGAATTGTAAAGAATTTCCCAGTTTTTTTGTTTTGTTTTTGAAATTCCTTTTTATCATGGGTTTGAGCTCATTCTCGCTGCCATGTTTATGCCAGTCTAGACACACTTGATTCCCTTACGGAGACATATCAATACATAGGTTTTAAGATTCTTACTAGTCAGATATTTTCCTCTGCGGGAAATATGGGGTTTTGAGTCCCTTTCGCTGAGGACGGTGTAGGTCTTGTCTATTCCATAGTTGGTTTTTGGAACGGTACCTGTGCTTATATCAAACTCTGGTTTTATGCATCACCCCACCTCTCCTTCCCCCTTAAGCAGGTATAAGAGTGTTTTCTAAATGTGAGACACTGTCCTCTTTCCTAACTCAGTTCAAGTGTAGCCATGTTTACAGGATCTTCATAAGTGATATCTTATGATACGTTTCTTTTTCTGTGTGACTTATTTCACTTAGAATCATCGTACCTGAATCCACCCATTTTGCTGCTACTGGTCTTATGACATTGATTTCATGGCTGAGGGATATTCCATCGTACGTAAGTACCACAATTTTTTGAACCATGTTTATATTTTCTGGGATACTTAAGGTGTATCCAAGTTGAGGCCCTTGTATGCAGTGCAGCCCTAAATTTTGGGGTGGCTCTGTCTTATTGATTTTCAGTTTTCCCAAGGTATATTCCCTAGAGTGGTAGTGCCCTTGGCTCTGTAGCTCTGTTCTTTACTTGTTTTAGGGAACAGAATGCACTCCTCCAGAGAGGCAGTTGGCAATTTACATCCCGCCCATCAGCATAACAAGGCTCCCTGTTCTCCAGGGCCTGTCTTGCCTTTCTTGTTCTTACACATTTTGTGGATGTCCCTTTTGACCGGTGGGAAGTGATACTTCTTTGTAGTGCAGATTTGCATTGCCCGCTTGCTTGCTTGGCCAAAAAGGGCGTATGCGTTTTCTCCTGAATATATTCAGGAGAAAACGCATACGCCCTTTTTGGCCAAGTGCATCATTGTCGAAGTTGTGCCCCTCTTCCTGTGCTTTAAAGGCGATTCCAACGTACCTCTTGAAATCTGTTTCCTGCTATTCTGCCTCGCTTTCAAGTCCGCCTCGTTGCCTTCCCTCAACAGATTTTTGGACGATAGTTGTCCTTTATTACTCGGCCAGGTTGTGAATTGCTGTGCCCCTGAGCTCCATTTTTCAACTCGTTTTTGGTGAGCTGACCGCAAGTCCAAAATTTTGGTTCAGGACCTATACTGGTTCCCGGTGGGTGGCTGAGAATTTGGTTAATTCTTCTTCCTGCCGGGAAATTACAGTGATATGTGCACCTCCAAATGCCTAACAGCTACTCTCTCATTGGTTCTCCCTCTTCCCTTTCATCCTCTGCCAAATTGGCAACCTGTGCGAACCAAGAGGTTAAAGGGGCTGTCTCTCCAAGTTGGGAGGTTGATAGTAAAGCAGACGGAAAGTCAAACCGGAGCACCAGGGGAGGGACTATGCGTTGAGTTTTAGAAACCTTTCGTATTCACAGTGTGTCCATTCTCTAGGTTTCCCTCACTTGTTATAGCTGTAGTAATATTCCCTTCAACCTGGAGAGTTCGGACCCATGGAATGGGTGCCATGCATTATTGCTTTAAAGGGTCTGCATTTGCTCACCCAATCTCACCAATCGTCTCAGTCCCAAGTGTCCCTCCTTATGCCACATCCAGCTGTCGTTGTAGATAGGGTCATTCCAGCCTTCATCAGAGACCCTGAAGGAATTGTAAAGAATTTCCCAGTTTTTTTGTTTTGTTTTTGAAATTCCTTTTTATAGTGGGTTTGAGCTGATTCTCGCTGCCATGTTTATGCCAGTCTAGACACACTTGATTCCCTTATGGAGACATATCAATACATAGGTTTTAAGATTCTTACTAGTCAGATATTTTCCTCTGCGGGAAATATGGGGTTTTGAGTCCCTTTCGCTGAGGACGGTGTAGGTCTTGTCTATTCCATAGTTGGTTTTTGGAACGGTACCTGTGCTTATATCAAACTCTGGTTTTATGCATCACCCCACCTCTCCTTCCCCCTTAAGCAGGTATAAGAGTGTTTTCTAAATGTGAGACACTGTTCTCTTTCCTAACTCAGTTCAAGTGTAGCCATGTTTACAGGATCTTCATAAGTGATATCTTATGATAAGTTTCTTTTTCTGTGTGACTTATTTCACTTAGAATCATCGTACCTGAATCCACCCATTTTGCTGCTACTGGTCTTATGACATTGATTTCATGGCTGAGGGATATTCCATCGTACGTAAGTACCACAATTTTTTGAACCATGTTTATATTTTCTGGGATACTTAAGGTGTATCCAAGTTGAGGCCCTTGTATGCAGTGCAGCCCTAAATTTTGGGGTGGCTCTGTCTTATTGATTTTCAGTTTTCCCAAGGTATATTCCCTAGACTGGTAGTGCCCTTGGCTCTGTAGCTCTGTTCTTTACTTGTTTTAGGGAACAGAATGCACTCCTCCAGAGAGGCAGTTGGCAATTTACATCCCGCCCATCAGCATAACAAGGCTCCCTGTTCTCCAGGGCCTGTCTTGCCTTTCTTGTTCTTACACATTTTGTGGATGTCCCTTTTGACCGGTGGGAAGTGATACTTCTTTGTAGTGCAGATTTGCATTGCCCGCTTGCTTGCTTGGCCAAAAAGGGCGTATGCGTTTTCTCCTGAATATATTCAGGAGAAAACGCATACGCCCTTTTTGGCCAAGTGCATCATTGTCGAAGTTGTGCCCCTCTTCCTGTGCTTTAAAGGCGATTCCATCGTACCTCTTGAAATCTGTTTCCTGCTATTCTGCCTCGCTTTCAAGTCCGCCTCGTTGCCTTCCCTCAACAGATTTTTGGACGATAGTTGTCCTTTATTACTCGGCCAGTTTGTGAATTGCTGTGCCCCTGAGCTCCATTTTTCAACTCGTTTTTGGTGAGCTGACCGCAAGTCCAAAATTTTGGTTCAGGACCTATACTGGTTCCTGGTGGGTGGCTGAGAATTTGGTTAATTCTTCTTCCTGCCGGGAAATTACAGTGATATGTGCCCGTCCAAATGCCTAACAGCTACTCTCTCATTGGTTCTCCCTCTTCCCTTTCATCCTCTGCCAAATTGGCAACCTGTGCGAACCAAGAGGTTAAAAGGGCTGTCTCTCCAATTTGGGAGGTTGATAGTAAAGCAGACGGAAAGTCAAACCGCAGCACCAGGAGAGGGACTATTCGTTGAGTTTTAGAAACCTTTCGTATTCACAGTGTGTCCGTTCTCTAGGTTTCCCGCACATGTTATAGCTGTAGTAATATTCCCTTCAACCTGGAGAGTTCGGACCCATGGAATGGGTGCCATGCATTATTGCTTTAAAGGGTCTGCATTTGCTCACCCAATCTCACCAATCGTCTCAGTCCCAAGTGTCCCTCCTTATTCCACATCCAGCTGTCGTTGTAGATAGGGTCATTCCAGCTTTCATCAGAGACCCTGAAGGAATTGTAAAGAATTTCCCAGTTTTTTTGTTTTGTTTTTGAAAATCCTTTTTATAGTGGGTTTGAGCTGATTCTCGCTGCCATGTTTATGCCAGTCTAGACACACTTGATTGCCTTATGGAGACATATCAATACATAGGTTTTAAGATTCTTACTAGTCAGATACTTTCCTCTGCGGGAAATATGGGGTTTTGAGTCCCTTTCGCTGAGGACGGTGTAGGTCTTGTCTATTCCATAGTTGGTTTTTGGAACGGTACCTGTGCTTATATCAAACTCTGGTTTTATGCATCACCCCACCTCTCCTTCCCCCTTAAGCAGGTATAAGAGTGTTTTCTAAATGTGAGACACTGTTCTCTTTCCTAACTCAGTTCAAGTGTAGCCATGTTTACAGGATCTTCATAAGTGATATCTTATGATAAGTTTCTTTTTCTGTGTGACTTATTTCACTTAGAATCATCGTACCTGAATCCACCCATTTTGCTGCTACTGGTCTTATGACATTGATTTCATGGCTGAGGGATATTCCATCGTACGTAAGTACCACAATTTTTTGAACCATGTTTATATTTTCTGGGATACTTAAGGTGTATCCAAGTTGAGGTCCTTGTATGCAGTGCAGCCCTAAATTTTGGGGTGGCTCTGTCTTATTGATTTTCAGTTTTCCCAAGGTATATTCCCTAGGCTGGTAGTGCCCTTGGCTCTGTAGCTCTGTTCTTTAATTGTTTTAGGGAACAGAATGCACTCCTCCAGAGAGGCAGTTGGCAATTTACATTCCGCCCATCAGCATAACAAGGCTCCCTGTTCTCCAGGGCCTGTCTTGCCTTTCTTGTTCTTACACATTTTGTGGATGTCCCTTTTGACCGGTGGGAAGTGATACTTCTTTGTAGTGCAGATTTGCATTGCCCGCTTGCTTGCTTGGCCAAAAAGGGCGTATGCGTTTTCTCCTGAATATATTCAGGAGAAAACGCATACGCCCTTTTTGGCCAAGTGCATCATTGTCGAAGTTGTGCCCCTCTTCCTGTGCTTTAAAGGCGATTCCAACGTACCTCTTGAAATCTGTTTCCTGCTATTCTGCCTCGCTTTCAAGTCCGCCTCGTTGCCTTCCCTCAACAGATTTTTGGACGATAGTTGTCCTTTATTACTTGGCCAGTTTGTGAAATGCTGTGCCCCTGAGCTCCATTTTTCAACTCGTTTTTGGTGAGCTGACCGCAAGTCCAAAATTTTAGTTCAGGACCTATGCTGGTTCCCGGTGGGTGGCTGAGAATTTGGTTAATTCTTCTTCCTGCCGGGAAATTACAGTGATATGTGTCCCTCCAAATGCCTAACAGCTACTCTCTCATTGGTTCTCCCTTTTCCCTTTCATCCTCTGCCAAATTGGCAACCTGTGCGAACCAAGAGGTTAAAGGGGCTGTCTCTCCAAGTTGGGAGGTTGATAGTAAAGCAGACGGAAAGTCAAACCGGAGCACCAGGAGAGGGACTATTCGTTGAGTTTTAGAAAACTTTCGTATTCACAGTGTGTCCGTTCTCTAGGTTTCCCGCACATGTTATAGCTGTAGTAACATTCCCTTCAACCTGGAGAGTTCGGACCCATGGAATGGGTGCCATGCATTATTGCTTTAAAGGGTCTGCATTTGCTCACCCAATCTCACCAATCGTCTCAGTCCCAAGTGTCCCTCCTTATGCCACATCCAGCTGTCGTTGTAGATAGGGTCATTCCAGCTTTCATCAGAGACCCTGAAGGAATTGCAAAGAATTTCCCAGTTTTTTTGTTTTGTTTTTGAAATTCCTTTTTATAGTGGGTTTGAGCTGATTCTCGCTGCCATGTTTATGCCAGTCTAGACACACTTGATTCCCTTACGGAGACATATCAATA
Organism: Hyperoodon ampullatus; assembly: GCF_949752795.1. Classification (NCBI taxonomy): domain Eukaryota; kingdom Metazoa; phylum Chordata; class Mammalia; order Artiodactyla; family Ziphiidae; genus Hyperoodon; species Hyperoodon ampullatus. Next base: position 50,651 of record NW_027640676.1, on the reverse strand, counting down.
CATAGGTTTTAAGATTCTTACTAGTCAGATATTTTCCTCTGCGGGAAATATGGGGTTTTGAGTCCCTTTCGCTGAGGACGGTGTAGGTCTTGTCTATTCCATAGTTGGTTTTTGGAACGGTACCTGTGCTTATATCAAACTCTGGTTTTATGCATCACCCCACCTCTCCTTCCCCCTTAAGCAGGTATAAGAGTGTTTTCTAAATGTGAGACATTGTTCTCTTTCCTATCTCAGTTCAAGTGTAGCCATGTTTACAGGATCTTCATAAGTGATATCTTATGATAAGTTTCTTTTTCTGTGTGACTTATTTCACTTAGAATCATCGTACCTGAATCCACCCATTTTGCTGCTACTGGTCTTATGACATTGATTTCATGGCTGAGGGATATTCCATCGTACGTAAGTACCACAATTTTTTGAACCATGTTTATATTTTCTGGGATACTTAAGGTGTATCCAAGTTGAGGCCCTTGTATGCAGTGCAGCCCTAAATTTTGGGGTGGCTCTGTCTTATTGATTTTCAGTTTTCCCAAGGTATATTCCCTAGACTGGTAGTGCCCTTGGCTCTGTAGCTCTGTTCTTTACTTGTTTTAGGGAACAGAATGCACTCCTCCAGAGAGGCAGTTGGCAATTTACATCCCGCCCATCAGCATAACAAGGCTCCCTGTTCTCCAGGGACTGTCTTGCCTTTCTTGTTCTTACACATTTTGTGGATGTCCCTTTTGACTGTTGGGAAGTGATACTTCTTTGTAGTGCAGATTTGCAGTGCCCGCTTGCTTGCTTGGCCAAAAAGGGCGTATGCGTTTTCTCCTGAATATATTCAGGAGAAAACGCATACGCCCTTTTTGGCCAAGTGCATCATTGTCGAAGTTGTGCCCCTCTTCCTGTGCTTTAAAGGCGATTCCAACGTACCTCTTGAAATCTGTTTCCTGCTATTCTGCCTCGCTTTCAAGTCCGCCTCGTTGCCTTCCCTCAACAGATTTTTGGACGATAGTTGTTCTTTATTACTCGGCCAGTTTGTGAATTGCTGTGCCCCTGAGCTCCATTTTTCAACTCGTTTTTGGTGAGCTGACCGCAAGTCCAAAATTTTGGTTCAGGACCTATACTGGTTCCCGGTGGGTGGCTGAGAATTTGGTTAATTCTTCTTCCTGCCGGGAAATTACAGTGATATGTGCCCGTCCAAATGCCTAACAGCTACTCTCTCATTGGTTCTCCCTCTTCCCTTTCATCCTCTGCCAAATTGGCAACCTGTGCGAACCAAGAGGTTAAAGGGGCTGTCTCTCCAAGTTGGGAGGTTGATAGTAAAGCAGACGGAAAGTCAAACCGGAGCACCAGGGGAGGGACTATGCGTTGAGTTTTAGAAACCTTTCGTATTCACAGTGTGTCCGTTCTCTAGGTTTCCCGCACTTGTTATAGCTGTAGTAATATTCCCTTCAACCTGGAGAGTTCGGACCCATGGAATGGGTGCCATGCATTATTGCTTTAAAGGGTCTGCATTTGCTCACCCAATCTCACCAATCGTCTCAGTCCCAAGTGTCCCTCCTTATGCCACATCCAGCTGTCGTTGTAGATAGGGTCATTCCAGCCTTCATCAGAGACCCTGAAGGAATTGCAAAGAATTTCCCAGTTTTTTTGTTTTGTTTTTGAAATTCCTTTTTATAGTGAGTTTGAGCTGATTCTCGCTGCCATGTTTATGCCAGTCTAGACACACTTGATTCCCTTACGGAGACATATCAATACATAGGTTTTAAGATTCTTACTAGTCAGATATTTTCCTCTGCGGGAAATATGGGGTTTTGAGTCCCTTTCGCTGAGGACGGTGTAGGTCTTGTCTATTCCATAGTTGGTTTTTGGAACGGTACCTGTGCTTATATCAAACTCTGGTTTTATGCATCACCCCACCTCTCCTTCCCCCTTAAGCAGGTATAAGAGTGTTTTCTAAATGTGAGACACTGTCCTCTTTCCTAACTCAGTTCAAGTGTAGCCATGTTTACAGGATCTTCATAAGTGATATCTTATGATAAGTTTCTTTTTCTGTGTGACTTATTTCACTTAGAATCATCGTACCTGAATCCACCCATTTTGCTGCTACTGGTCTTATGACATTGATTTCATGGCTGAGGGATATTCCATCGTACGTAAGTACCACAATTTTTTGAACCATGTTTATATTTTCTGGGATACTTAAGGTGTATCCAAGTTGAGGTCCTTGTATGCAGTGCAGCCCTAAATTTTGGGGTGGCTCTGTCTTATTGATTTTCAGTTTTCCCAAGGTATATTCCCTAGACTGGTAGTGCCCTTGGCTCTGTAGCTCTGTTCTTTACTTGTTTTAGGGAACAGAATGCACTCCTCCAGAGAGGCAGTTGGCAATTTACATCCCGCCCATCAGCATAACAAGGCTCCCTGTTCTCCAGGGCCTGTCTTGCCTTTCTTGTTCTTACACATTTTGTGGATGTCCCTTTTGACCGGTGGGAAGTGATACTTCTTTGTAGTGCAGATTTGCATTGCCCGCTTGCTTGCTTGGCCAAAAAGGGCGTATGCGTTTTCTCCTGAATATATTCAGGAGAAAACGCATACGCCCTTTTTGGCCAAGTGCATCATTGTCGAAGTTGTGCCCCTCTTCCTGTGCTTTAAAGGCGATTCCAACGTACCTCTTGAAATCTGTTTCCTGCTATTCTGCCTCGCTTTCAAGTCCGCCTCGTTGCCTTCCCTCAACAGATTTTTGGACGATAGTTGTCCTTTATTACTCGGCCAGTTTGTGAATTGCTGTGCCCCTGAGCTCCATTTTTCAACTCGTTTTTGGTGAGCTGACCGCAAGTCCAAAATTTTGGTTCAGGACCTATACTGGTTCCCGGTGGGTGGCTGAGAATTTGGTTAATTCTTCTTCCTGCCAGGAAATTACAGTGATATGTGACCGTCCAAATGCCTAACAGCTACTCTCTCATTGGTTCTCCCTCTTCCCTTTCATCCACTGCCAAATTGGCAACCTGTGCGAACCAAGAGGTTAAAGGGGCTGTCTCTCCAAGTTGGGAGGTTGATAGTAAAGCAGACGGAAAGTCAAACCGGAGCACAAGGGGTGGGACTATTCGTTGAGTTTTAGAAACCTTTCGTATTCACAGTGTTTCCGTTCTCTAGGTTTCCCGCACATGTTATAGCTGTAGTAACATCCCCTTCAACCTGGAGAGTTCGGACCCATGGAATGGGTGCCATGCATTATTGCTTTAAAGGGTCTGCATTTGCTCACCCAATCTCACCAATCGTCTCAGTCCCAAGTGTCCCTCCTTATGCCACATCCATCTGTCGTTGTAGATAGGGTCATTCCAGCTTTCATCAGAGACCTTGAAGGAATTGTAAAGAATTTCCCAGTTTTTTTGTTTTGTTTTTGAAATTCCTTTTTATAGTGGGTTTGAGCTGATTCTCGCTGCCATGTTTATGCCAGTCTAGACACACTTGATTCCCTTACGGAGACATATCAATACATAGGTTTTAAGATTCTTACTAGTCAGATACTTTCCTCTGCGGGAAATATGGGGTTTTGAGTCCCTTTCGCTGAGGACGGTGTAGGTCTTGTCTATTCCATAGTTGGTTTTTGAAACGGTACCTGTGCTTATATCAAACTCTGGTTTTATGCATCACCCCACCTCTCCTTCCCCCTTAAGCAGGTATAAGAGTGTTTTCTAAATGTGAGACACTGTCCTCTTTCCTAACTCAGTTCAAGTGTAGCCATGTTTACAGGATCTTCATAAGTGATATCTTATGATAAGTTTCTTTTTCTGTGTGACTTATTTCACTTAGAATCATCGTACCTGAATCCACCCATTTTGCTGCTACTGGTCTTATGACATTGATTTCATGGCTGAGGGATATTCCATCATACGTAAGTACCACAATTTTTTTTTTTTTTTTTTTTTTTTTTTTTTTTTGCGGTAAGCGGGCCTCTCACTGTTGTGGCCTCTCCCGTTGCGGAGCACAGGCTCCGGATGCGCAGGCTCAGCGGCCATGGCTCACGGGCCCAGCCGCTCCGCGGCATATGGGATCCTCCCAGACCGGGGCACGAACCCGTATCCCCTGCATCAGCAGGCGGACTCTCAACCACTGCGCCACCAGGGAGGCCCAGTACCACAATTTTTTGAACCATGTTTATATTTTCTGGGATACTTAAGGTGTATCCAAGTTGAGGTCCTTGTATGCAGTGCAGCCCTAAATTTTGGGGTGGCTCTGTCTTATTGATTTTCAGTTTTCCCAAGGTATATTCCCTAGACTGGTAGTGCCCTTGGCTCTGTAGCTCTGTTCTTTACTTGTTTTAGGGAACAGAATGCACTCCTCCAGAGAGGCAGTTGGCAATTTACATCCCGCCCATCAGCATAACAAGGCTCCCTGTTCTCCAGGGCCTGTCTTGCCTTTCTTGTTCTTACACATTTTGTGGATGTCCCTTTTGACCGGTGGGAAGTGATACTTCTTTGTAGTGCAGATTTGCATTGCCCGCTTGCTTGCTTGGCCAAAAAGGGCGTATGCGTTTTCTCCTGAATATATTCAGGAGAAAACGCATACGCCCTTTTTGGCCAAGTGCATCATTGTCGAAGTTGTGCCCCTCTTCCTGTGCTTTAAAGGCGATTCCAACGTACCTCTTGAAATCTGTTTCCTGCTATTCTGCCTCGCTTTCAAGTCCGCCTCGTTGCCTTCCCTCAACAGATTTTTGGACGATAGTTGTCCTTTATTACTCGGCCAGGTTGTGAATTGCTGTGCCCCTGAGCTCCATTTTTCAACTCGTTTTTGGTGAGCTGACCGCAAGTCCAAAATTTTGGTTCAGGACCTATACTGGTTCCCGGTGGGTGGCTGAGAATTTGGTTAATTCTTCTTCCTGCCGGGAAATTACAGTGATATGTGCACCTCCAAATGCCTAACAGCTACTCTCTCATTGGTTCTCCCTCTTCCCTTTCATCCTCTGTCAAATTGGCAACCTGTGCGAACCAAGAGGTTAAAGGGGCTGTCTCTCCAAGTTGGGAGGTTGATAGTAAAGCAGACGGAAAGTCAAACCGGAGCACCAGGAGAGGGACTATTCGTTGAGTTTTAGAAACCTTTCGTATTCACAGTGTGTCCGTTCTCTAGGTTTCCCACACATGTTATAGCTGTAGTAATATTCCCTTCAACCTGGAGAGTTCGGACCCATGGAATGGGTGCCATGCATTATTGCTTTAAAGGGTCTGCATTTGCTCACCCAATCTCACCAATCGTCTCAGTCCCAAGTGTCCCTCCTTATGCCACATCCAGCTGTCGTTGTAGATAGGGTCATTCCAGCCTTCATCAGAGACCCTGAAGGAATTGTAAAGAATTTCCCAGTTTTTTTGTTTTGTTTTTGAAATTCCTTTTTATAGTGGGTTTGAGCTGATTCTCGCTGCCATGTTTATGCCAGTCTAGACACACTTGATTCCCTTACGGAGACATATCAATACATAGGTTTTAAGATTCTTACTAGTCAGATATTTTCCTGTGCGGGAAATATGGGGTTTTGAGTCCCTTTCACTGAGGACGGTGTAGGTCTTGTCTATTCCATAGTTGGTTTTTGGAACGGTACCTGTGCTTATATCAAACTCTGGTTTTATGCATCACCCCACCTCTCCTTCCCCCTTAAGCAGGTATAAGAGTGTTTTCTAAATGTGAGACACTGTTCTCTTTCCTAACTCAGTTCAAGTGTAGCCATGTTTACAGGATCTTCATAAGTGATATCTTATGATAAGTTTCTTTTTCTGTGTGACTTATTTCACTTAGAATCATCGTACCTGAATCCACCCATTTTGCTGCTACTGGTCTTATGACATTGATTTCATGGCTGAGGGATATTCCATCGTACGTAAGTACCACAATTTTTTGAACCATGTTTATATTTTCTGGGATACTTAAGGTGTATCCAAGTTGAGATCCTTGTATGCAGTGCAGCCCTAAATTTTGGGGTGGCTCTGTCTTATTGATTTTCAGTTTTCCCAAGGTATATTCCCTAGACTGGTAGTGCCCTTGTCTCTGTAGCTCTGTTCTTTACTTGTTTTAGGGAACAGAATGCACTCCTCCAGAGAGGCAGTTGGCAATTTACATCCCGCCCATCAGCATAACAAGGCTCCCTGTTCTCCAGGGCCTGTCTTGCCTTTCTTGTTCTTACACATTTTGTGGATGTCCCTTTTGACCGGTGGGAAGTGATACTTCTTTGTAGTGCAGATTTGCATTGCCCGCTTGCTTGCTTGGCCAAAAAGGGCGTATGCGTTTTCTCCTGAATATATTCAGGAGAAAACGCATACGCCCTTTTTGGCCAAGTGCATCATTGTCGAAGTTGTGCCCCTCTTCCTGTGCTTTAAAGGCGATTCCAACGTACCTCTTGAAATCTGTTTCCTGCTATTCTGCCTCGCTTTCAAGTCCGCCTCGTTGCCTTCCCTCAACAGATTTTTGGACGATAGTTGTCCTTTATTACTCGGCCAGGTTGTGAATTGCTGTGCCCCTGAGCTCCATTTTTCAACTCGTTTTTGGTGAGCTGACCGCAAGTCCAAAATTTTGGTTCAGGACCTATACTGGTTCCCGGTGGGTGGCTGAGAATTTGGTTAATTCTTCTTCCTGCCGGGAAATTACAGTGATATGTGACCGTCCAAATGCCTAACAGCTACTCTCTCATTGGTTCTCCCTCTTCCCTTTCATCCTCTGCCAAATTGGCAACCTGTGCGAACCAAGAGGTTAAAGGGGCTGTCTCTCCAAGTCGGGAGGTTGATAGTAAAGCAGACGGAAAGTCAAACCGGAGCACCAGGAGAGGGACTATTCGTTGAGTTTTAGAAACCTTTCGTATTCACAGTGTGTCCGTTCTCTAGGTTTCCCGCACATGTTATAGCTGTAGTAATATTCCCTTCAACCTGGAGAGTTCGGACCCATGGAATGGGTGCCATGCATTATTGCTTTAAAGGGTCTGCATTTGCTCACCCAATCTCACCAATCGTCTCAGTCCCAAGTGTCCCTCCTTATGCCACATCCAGCTGTCGTTGTAGATAGGGTCATTCCAGCTTTCATCAGAGACCCTGAAGGAATTGTAAAGAATTTCCCAGTTTTTTTGTTTTGTTTTTGAAATTCCTTTTTATAGTGGGTTTGAGCTGATTCTCGCTGCCATGTTTATGCCAGTCTAGACACACTTGATTCCCTTATGGAGACATATCAATACATAGGTTTTAAGATTCTTACTAGTCAGATATTTTCCTCTGCGGGAAATATGGGGTTTTGAGTCCCTTTCGCTGAGGACGGTGTAGGTCTTGTCTATTCCATAGTTGGTTTTTGAAACGGTACCTGTGCTTATATCAAACTCTGGTTTTATGCATCACCCCACCTCTCCTTCCCCCTTAAGCAGGTATAAGAGTGTTTTCTAAATGTGAGACACTGTCCTCTTTCCTAACTCAGTTCAAGTGTAGCCATGTTTACAGGATCTTCATAAGTGATATCTTATGATAAGTTTCTTTTTCTGTGTGACTTATTTCACTTAGAATCATCGTACCTGAATCCACCCATTTTGCTGCTACTGGTCTTATGACATTGATTTCATGGCTGAGGGATATTCCATCATACGTAAGTACCACAATTTTTTGAACCATGTTTATATTTTCTGGGATACTTAAGGTGTATCCAAGTTGAGGTCCTTGTATGCAGTGCAGCCCTAAATTTTGGGGTGGCTCTGTCTTATTGATTTTCAGTTTTCCCAAGGTATATTCCCTAGACTGGTAGTGCCCTTGGCTCTGTAGCTCTGTTCTTTACTTGTTTTAGGGAACAGAATGCACTCCTCCAGAGAGGCAGTTGGCAATTTACATCCCGCCCATCAGCATAACAAGGCTCCCTGTTCTCCAGGGCCTGTCTTGCCTTTCTTGTTCTTACACATTTTGTGGATGTCCCTTTTGACCGGTGGGAAGTGATACTTCTTTGTAGTGCAGATTTGCATTGCCCGCTTGCTTGCTTGGCCAAAAAGGGCGTATGCGTTTTCTCCTGAATATATTCAGGAGAAAACGCATACGCCCTTTTTGGCCAAGTGCATCATTGTCGAAGTTGTGCCCCTCTTCCTGTGCTTTAAAGGCGATTCCAACGTACCACTTGAAATCTGTTTCCTGCTATTCTGCCTCGCTTTCAAGTCCGCCTCGTTGCCTTCCCTCAACAGATTTTTGGACGATAGTTGTCCTTTATTACTCGGCCAGGTTGTGAATTGCTGTGCCCCTGAGCTCCATTTTTCAACTCGTTTTTGGTGAGCTGACCGCAAGTCCAAAATTTTGGTTCAGGACCTATACTGGTTCCCGGTGGGTGGCTGAGAATTTGGTTAATTCTTCTTCCTGCCGGGAAATTACAGTGATATGTGACCGTCCAAATGCCTAACAGCTACTCTCTCATTGGTTCTCCCTCTTCCCTTTCATCCTCTGCCAAAATGGCAACCTGTGCGAACCAAGAGGTTAAAGGGGCTGTCTCTCCAAGTCGGGAGGTTGATAGTAAAGCAGACGGAAAGTCAAACCGGAGCACCAGGAGAGGGACTATTCGTTGAGTTTTAGAAACCTTTCGTATTCACAGTGTGTCCGTTCTCTAGGTTTCCCGCACATGTTATAGCTGTAGTAATATTCCCTTCAACCTGGAGAGTTCGGACCCATGGAATGGGTGCCATGCATTATTGCTTTAAAGGGTCTGCATTTGCTCACCCAATCTCACCAATCGTCTCAGTCCCAAGTGTCCCTCCTTATGCCACATCCAGCTGTCGTTGTAGATAGGGTCATTCCAGCTTTCATCAGAGACCCTGAAGGAATTGTAAAGAATTTCCCAGTTTTTTTGTTTTGTTTTTGAAATTCCTTTTTATAGTGGGTTTGAGCTGATTCTCGCTGCCATGTTTATGCCAGTCTAGACACACTTGATTCCCTTATGGAGACATATCAATACATAGGTTTTAAGATTCTTACTAGTCAGATACTTTCCTCTGCGGGAAATATGGGGTTTTGAGTCCCTTTCGCTGAGGACGGTGTAGGTCTTGTCTATTCCATAGTTGGTTTTTGAAACGGTACCTGTGCTTATATCAAACTCTGGTTTTATGCATCACCCCACCTCTCCTTCCCCCTTAAGCAGGTATAAGAGTGTTTTCTAAATGTGAGACACTGTCCTCTTTCCTAACTCAGTTCAAGTGTAGCCATGTTTACAGGATCTTCATAAGTGATATCTTATGATAAGTTTCTTTTTCTGTGTGACTTATTTCACTTAGAATCATCGTACCTGAATCCACCCATTTTGCTGCTACTGGTCTTATGACATTGATTTCATGTCTGAGGGATATTCCATCATACGTAAGTACCACAATTTTTTGAACCATGTTTATATTTTCTGGGATACTTAAGGTGTATCCAAGTTGAGGTCCTTGTATGCAGTGCAGCCCTAAATTTTGGGTGGCTCTGTCTTATTGATTTTCAGTTTTCCCAAGGTATATTCCCTAGACTGGTAGTGCCCTTGGCTCTGTAGCTCTTTTCTTTACTTGTTTTAGGGAACAGAATGCACTCCTCCAGAGAGGCAGTTGGCAATTTACATCCCGCCCATCAGCATAACAAGGCTCCCTGTTCTCCAGGGCCTGTCTTGCCTTTCTTGTTCTTACACATTTTGTGGATGTCCCTTTTGACCGGTGGGAAGTGATACTTCTTTGTAGTGCAGATTTGCATTGCCCGCTTGCTTGCTTGGCCAAAAAGGGCGTATGCGTTTTCTCCTGAATATATTCAGGAGAAAACGCATACGCCCTTTTTGGCCAAGTGCATCATTGTCGAAGTTGTGCCCCTCTTCCTGTGCTTTAAAGGCGATTCCAACGTACCTCTTGAAATCTGTTTCCTGCTATTCTGCCTCGCTTTCAAGTCTGCCTCGTTGCCTTCCCTCAACAGATTTTTGGACGATAGTTGTCCTTTATTACTCGGCCAGTTTGTGAATTGCTGTGCCCCTGAGCTCCATTTTTCAACTCGTTTTTGGTGAGCTGACCGCAAGTCCAAAATTTTGGTTCAGGACCTATACTGGTTCCCGGTGGGTGGCTGAGAATTTGGTTAATTCTTCTTCCTGCCGGGAAATTACAGTGATATGTGCCCGTCCAAATGCCTAACAGCTACTCTCTCATTGGTTCTCCCTCTTCCCTTTCATCCTCTGCCAAATTGGCAACCTGTGCGAACGAAGAGGTTAAAGGGGCTGTCTCTCCAAGTTGGGAGGTTGATAGTAAAGCAGACGGAAAGTCAAACCGGAGCACCAGGGGAGGGACTATGCGTTGAGTTTTAGAAACCTTTCGTATTCACAGTGTGTCCGTTCTCTAGGTTTCCCGCACTTGTTATAGCTGTAGTAATATTCCCTTCAACCTGGAGAGTTCGGACCCATGGAATGGGTGCCATGCATTATTGCTTTAAAGGGTCTGCATTTGCTCACCCAATCTCACCAATCGTCTCAGTCCCAAGTGTCCCTCCTTATGCCACATCCAGCTGTCCTTGTAGATAGGGTCATTCCAGCTTTCATCAGAGACCCTGAAGGAATTGTAAAGAATTTCCCAGTTTTTTTGTTTTGTTTTTGAAATTCCTTTTTATAGTGGGTTTGAGCTGATTCTCGCTGCCATGTTTATGCCAGTCTAGACACACTTGATTCCCTTACGGAGACATATCAATACATAGGTTTTAAGATTCTTACTAGTCAGATATTTTCCTCTGCGGGAAATATGGGGTTTTGAGTCCCTTTTGCTGAGGACGGTGTAGGTCTTGTCTATTCCATAGTTGGTTTTTGGAACGGTACCTGTGCTTATATCAAACTCTGGTTTTATGCATCACCCCACCTCTCCTTCCCCCTTAAGCAGGTATAAGAGTGTTTTCTAAATGTGAGACATTGTTCTCTTTCCTAACTCAGTTCAAGTGTAGCCATGTTTACAGGATCTTCATAAGTGATATCTTATGATAAGTTTCTTTTTCTGTGTGACTTATTTCACTTAGAATCATCGTACCTGAATCCACCCATTTTGCTGCTACTGGTCTTATGACATTGATTTCATTGCTGAGGGCTATTCCATCGTACGTAAGTACCACAATTTTTTGAACCATGTTTATATTTTCTGGGATACTTAAGGTGTATCCAAGTTGAGGCCCTTGTATGCAGTGCAGCCCTAAATTTTGGGGTGGCTCTGTCTTATTGATTTTCAGTTTTCCCAAGGTATATTCCCTAGACTGGTAGTGCCCTTGGCTCTGTAGCTCTGTTCTTTACTTGTTTTAGGGAACAGAATGCACTCCTCCAGAGAGGCAGTTGGCAATTTACATCCCGCCCATCAGCATAACAAGGCTCCCTGTTCTCCAGGGCCTGTCTTGCCTTTCTTGTTCTTACACATTTTGTGGATGTCCCTTTTGACCGGTGGGAAGTGATACTTCTTTGTAGTGCAGATTTGCATTGCCCGCTTGCTTGCTTGGCCAAAAAGGGCGTATGCGTTTTCTCCTGAATATATTCAGGAGAAAACGCATACGCCCTTTTTGGCCAAGTGCATCATTGTCGAAGTTGTGCCCCTCTTCCTGTGCTTTAAAGGCGATTCCAACGTACCTCTTGAAATCTGTTTCCTGCTATTCTGCCTCGCTTTCAAGTCCGCCTCGTTGCCTTCCCTCAACAGATTTTTGGACGATAGTTGTCCTTTATTACTCGGCCAGTTTGTGAATTGCTGTGCCCCTGAGCTCCATTTTTCAACTCGTTTTTGGTGAGCTGACCGCAAGTCCAAAATTTTGGTTCAGGACCTATACTGGTTCCCGGTGGGTGGCTGAGAATTTGGTTAATTCTTCTTCCTGCCGGGAAATTACAGTGATATGTGCCCGTCCAAATGCCTAACAGCTACTCTCTCATTGGTTCTCCCTCTTCCCTTTCATCCTCTGCCAAATTGGCAACCTGTGCGAACCAAGAGGTTAAAGGGGCTGTCTCTCCAAGTTGGGAGGTTGATAGTAAAGCAGACGGAAAGTCAAACCGGAGCACCAGGGGAGGGACAATGCGTTGAGTTTTAGAAACCTTTCGTATTCACAGTGTGTCCGTTCTCTAGGTTTCCCGCACTTGTTATAGCTGTAGTAATATTCCCTTCAACCTGGAGAGTTCGGACCCATGGAATGGGTGCCATGCATTATTGCTTTAAAGGGTCTGCATTTGCTCACCCAATCTCACCAATCGTCTCAGTCCCAAGTGTCCCTCCTTATGCCACATCCAGCTGTCGTTGTAGATAGGGTCATTCCAGCTTTCATCAGAGACCCTGAAGGAATTGTAAAGAATTTCCCAGTTTTTTTGTTTTGTTTTTGAAATTCCTTTTTATAGTGGGTTTGAGCTGATTCTCGCTGCCATGTTTATGCCAGTCTAGACACACTTGATTCCCTTATGGAGACATATCAATACATAGGTTTTAAGATTCTTACTAGTCAGATATTTTCCTGTGCGGGAAATATGGGGTTTTGAGTCCCTTTCACTGAGGACGGTGTAGGTCTTGTCTATTCCATAGTTGGTTTTTGGAACGGTACCTGTGCTTATATCAAACTCTGGTTTTATGCATCACCCCACCTCTCCTTCCCCCTTAAGCAGGTATAAGAGTGTTTTCTAAATGTGAGACACTGTTTTCTTTCCTAACTCAGTTCAAGTGTAGCCATGTTTACAGGATCTTCATAAGTGATATCTTATGATAAGTTTCTTTTTCTGTGTGACTTATTTCACTTAGAATCATCGTACCTGAATCCACCCATTTTGCTGCTACTGGTCTTATGACATTGATTTCATGGCTGAGGGATATTCCATCGTACGTAAGTACCACAATTTTTTGAACCATGTTTATATTTTCTGGGATACTTAAGGTGTATCCAAGTTGAGGTCCTTGTATGCAGTGCAGCCCTAAATTTTGGGGTGGCTCTCTCTTATTGATTTTCAGTTTTCCCAAGGTATATTCCCTAGACTGGTAGTGCCCTTGGCTCTGTAGCTCTGTTCTTTACTTGTTTTAGGGAACAGAATGCACTCCTCCAGAGAGGCAGTTGGCAATTTACATCCCGCCCATCAGCATAACAAGGCTCCCTGTTCTCCAGGGCCTGTCTTGCCTTTCTTGTTCTTACACATTTTGTGGATGTCCCTTTTGACCGGTGGGAAGTGATACTTCTTTGTAGTGCAGATTTGCATTGCCCGCTTGCTTGCTTGGCCAAAAAGGGCGTATGCGTTTTCTCCTGAATATATTCAGGAGAAAACGCATACGCACTTTTTGGCCAAGTGCATCATTGTCGAAGTTGTGCCCCTCTTCCTGTGCTTTAAAGGCGATTCCAACGTACCTCTTGAAATCTGTTTCCTGCTATTCTGCCTCGCTTTCAAGTCTGCCTCGTTGCCTTCCCTCAACAGATTTTTGGACGATAGTTGTCCTTTATTACTCGGCCAGTTTGTGAATTGCTGTGCCCCTGAGCTCCATTTTTCAACTCGTTTTTGGTGAGCTGACCGCAAGTCCAAAATTTTGGTTCAGGACCTATACTGGTTCCCGGTGGGTGGCTGAGAATTTGGTTAATTCTTCTTCCTGCCGGGAAATTACAGTGATATGTGCCCGTCCAAATGCCTAACAGCTACTCTCTCATTGGTTCTCCCTCTTCCCTTTCATCCTCTGCCAAATTGGCAACCTGTGCGAACGAAGAGGTTAAAGGGGCTGTCTCTCCAAGTTGGGAGGTTGATAGTAAAGCAGACGGAAAGTCAAACCGGAGCACCAGGGGAGGGACTATGCGTTGAGTTTTAGAAACCTTTCGTATTCACAGTGTGTCCGTTCTCTAGGTTTCCCGCACTTGTTATAGCTGTAGTAATATTCCCTTCAACCTGGAGAGTTCGGACCCATGGAATGGGTGCCATGCATTATTGCTTTAAAGGGTCTGCATTTGCTCACCCAATCTCACCAATCGTCTCAGTCCCAAGTGTCCCTCCTTATGCCACATCCAGCTGTCCTTGTAGATAGGGTCATTCCAGCTTTCATCAGAGACCCTGAAGGAATTGTAAAGAATTTCCCAGTTTTTTTGTTTTGTTTTTGAAATTCCTTTTTATAGTGGGTTTGAGCTGATTCTCGCTGCCATGTTTATGCCAGTCTAGACACACTTGATTCCCTTACGGAGACATATCAATACATAGGTTTTAAGATTCTTACTAGTCAGATATTTTCCTCTGCGGGAAATATGGGGTTTTGAGTCCCTTTTGCTGAGGACGGTGTAGGTCTTGTCTATTCCATAGTTGGTTTTTGGAACGGTACCTGTGCTTATATCAAACTCTGGTTTTATGCATCACCCCACCTCTCCTTCCCCCTTAAGCAGGTATAAGAGTGTTTTCTAAATGTGAGACATTGTTCTCTTTCCTAACTCAGTTCAAGTGTAGCCATGTTTACAGGATCTTCATAAGTGATATCTTATGATAAGTTTCTTTTTCTGTGTGACTTATTTCACTTAGAATCATCGTACCTGAATCCACCCATTTTGCTGCTACTGGTCTTATGACATTGATTTCATTGCTGAGGGCTATTCCATCGTACGTAAGTACCACAATTTTTTGAACCATGTTTATATTTTCTGGGATACTTAAGGTGTATCCAAGTTGAGGCCCTTGTATGCAGTGCAGCCCTAAATTTTGGGGTGGCTCTGTCTTATTGATTTTCAGTTTTCCCAAGGTATATTCCCTAGACTGGTAGTGCCCTTGGCTCTGTAGCTCTGTTCTTTACTTGTTTTAGGGAACAGAATGCACTCCTCCAGAGAGGCAGTTGGCAATTTACATCCCGCCCATCAGCATAACAAGGCTCCCTGTTCTCCAGGGCCTGTCTTGCCTTTCTTGTTCTTACACATTTTGTGGATGTCCCTTTTGACCGGTGGGAAGTGATACTTCTTTGTAGTGCAGATTTGCATTGCCCGCTTGCTTGCTTGGCCAAAAAGGGCGTATGCGTTTTCTCCTGAATATATTCAGGAGAAAACGCATACGCCCTTTTTGGCCAAGTGCATCATTGTCGAAGTTGTGCCCCTCTTCCTGTGCTTTAAAGGCGATTCCAACGTACCTCTTGAAATCTGTTTCCTGCTATTCTGCCTCGCTTTCAAGTCCGCCTCGTTGCCTTCCCTCAACAGATTTTTGGACGATAGTTGTCCTTTATTACTCGGCCAGTTTGTGAATTGCTGTGCCCCTGAGCTCCATTTTTCAACTCGTTTTTGGTGAGCTGACCGCAAGTCCAAAATTTTGGTTCAGGACCTATACTGGTTCCCGGTGGGTGGCTGAGAATTTGGTTAATTCTTCTTCCTGCCGGGAAATTACAGTGATATGTGCCCGTCCAAATGCCTAACAGCTACTCTCTCATTGGTTCTCCCTCTTCCCTTTCATCCTCTGCCAAATTGGCAACCTGTGCGAACCAAGAGGTTAAAGGGGCTGTCTCTCCAAGTTGGGAGGTTGATAGTAAAGCAGACGGAAAGTCAAACCGGAGCACCAGGGGAGGGACAATGCGTTGAGTTTTAGAAACCTTTCGTATTCACAGTGTGTCCGTTCTCTAGGTTTCCCGCACTTGTTATAGCTGTAGTAATATTCCCTTCAACCTGGAGAGTTCGGACCCATGGAATGGGTGCCATGCATTATTGCTTTAAAGGGTCTGCATTTGCTCACCCAATCTCACCAATCGTCTCAGTCCCAAGTGTCCCTCCTTATGCCACATCCAGCTGTCGTTGTAGATAGGGTCATTCCAGCTTTCATCAGAGACCCTGAAGGAATTGTAAAGAATTTCCCAGTTTTTTTGTTTTGTTTTTGAAATTCCTTTTTATAGTGGGTTTGAGCTGATTCTCGCTGCCATGTTTATGCCAGTCTAGACACACTTGATTCCCTTATGGAGACATATCAATACATAGGTTTTAAGATTCTTACTAGTCAGATATTTTCCTGTGCGGGAAATATGGGGTTTTGAGTCCCTTTCACTGAGGACGGTGTAGGTCTTGTCTATTCCATAGTTGGTTTTTGGAACGGTACCTGTGCTTATATCAAACTCTGGTTTTATGCATCACCCCACCTCTCCTTCCCCCTTAAGCAGGTATAAGAGTGTTTTCTAAATGTGAGACACTGTTTTCTTTCCTAACTCAGTTCAAGTGTAGCCATGTTTACAGGATCTTCATAAGTGATATCTTATGATAAGTTTCTTTTTCTGTGTGACTTATTTCACTTAGAATCATCGTACCTGAATCCACCCATTTTGCTGCTACTGGTCTTATGACATTGATTTCATGGCTGAGGGATATTCCATCGTACGTAAGTACCACAATTTTTTGAACCATGTTTATATTTTCTGGGATACTTAAGGTGTATCCAAGTTGAGGTCCTTGTATGCAGTGCAGCCCTAAATTTTGGGGTGGCTCTCTCTTATTGATTTTCAGTTTTCCCAAGGTATATTCCCTAGACTGGTAGTGCCCTTGGCTCTGTAGCTCTGTTCTTTACTTGTTTTAGGGAACAGAATGCACTCCTCCAGAGAGGCAGTTGGCAATTTACATCCCGCCCATCAGCATAACAAGGCTCCCTGTTCTCCAGGGCCTGTCTTGCCTTTCTTGTTCTTACACATTTTGTGGATGTCCCTTTTGACCGGTGGGAAGTGATACTTCTTTGTAGTGCAGATTTGCATTGCCCGCTTGCTTGCTTGGCCAAAAAGGGCGTATGCGTTTTCTCCTGAATATATTCAGGAGAAAACGCATACGCACTTTTTGGCCAAGTGCATCATTGTCGAAGTTGTGCCCCTCTTCCTGTGCTTTAAAGGCGATTCCAACGTACCTCTTGAAATCTGTTTCCTGCTATTCTGCCTCGCTTTCAAGTCTGCCTCGTTGCCTTCCCTCAACAGATTTTTGGACGATAGTTGTCCTTTATTACTCGGCCAGTTTGTGAATTGCTGTGCCCCTGAGCTCCATTTTTCAACTCGTTTTTGGTGAGCTGACCGCAAGTCCAAAATTTTGGTTCAGGACCTATACTGGTTCCCGGTGGGTGGCTGAGAATTTGGTTAATTCTTCTTCCTGCCGGGAAATTACAGTGATATGTGCCCGTCCAAATGCCTAACAGCTACTCTCTCATTGGTTCTCCCTCTTCCCTTTCATCCTCTGCCAAATTGGCAACCTGTGCGAACGAAGAGGTTAAAGGGGCTGTCTCTCCAAGTTGGGAGGTTGATAGTAAAGCAGACGGAAAGTCAAACCGGAGCACCAGGGGAGGGACTATGCGTTGAGTTTTAGAAACCTTTCGTATTCACAGTGTGTCCGTTCTCTAGGTTTCCCGCACTTGTTATAGCTGTAGTAATATTCCCTTCAACCTGGAGAGTTCGGACCCATGGAATGGGTGCCATGCATTATTGCTTTAAAGGGTCTGCATTTGCTCACCCAATCTCACCAATCGTCTCAGTCCCAAGTGTCCCTCCTTATGCCACATCCAGCTGTCCTTGTAGATAGGGTCATTCCAGCTTTCATCAGAGACCCTGAAGGAATTGTAAAGAATTTCCCAGTTTTTTTGTTTTGTTTTTGAAATTCCTTTTTATAGTGGGTTTGAGCTGATTCTCGCTGCCATGTTTATGCCAGTCTAGACACACTTGATTCCCTTACGGAGACATATCAATACATAGGTTTTAAGATTCTTACTAGTCAGATATTTTCCTCTGCGGGAAATATGGGGTTTTGAGTCCCTTTTGCTGAGGACGGTGTAGGTCTTGTCTATTCCATAGTTGGTTTTTGGAACGGTACCTGTGCTTATATCAAACTCTGGTTTTATGCATCACCCCACCTCTCCTTCCCCCTTAAGCAGGTATAAGAGTGTTTTCTAAATGTGAGACATTGTTCTCTTTCCTAACTCAGTTCAAGTGTAGCCATGTTTACAGGATCTTCATAAGTGATATCTTATGATAAGTTTCTTTTTCTGTGTGACTTATTTCACTTAGAATCATCGTACCTGAATCCACCCATTTTGCTGCTACTGGTCTTATGACATTGATTTCATTGCTGAGGGCTATTCCATCGTACGTAAGTACCACAATTTTTTGAACCATGTTTATATTTTCTGGGATACTTAAGGTGTATCCAAGTTGAGGCCCTTGTATGCAGTGCAGCCCTAAATTTTGGGGTGGCTCTGTCTTATTGATTTTCAGTTTTCCCAAGGTATATTCCCTAGACTGGTAGTGCCCTTGGCTCTGTAGCTCTGTTCTTTACTTGTTTTAGGGAACAGAATGCACTCCTCCAGAGAGGCAGTTGGCAATTTACATCCCGCCCATCAGCATAACAAGGCTCCCTGTTCTCCAGGGCCTGTCTTGCCTTTCTTGTTCTTACACATTTTGTGGATGTCCCTTTTGACCGGTGGGAAGTGATACTTCTTTGTAGTGCAGATTTGCATTGCCCGCTTGCTTGCTTGGCCAAAAAGGGCGTATGCGTTTTCTCCTGAATATATTCAGGAGAAAACGCATACGCCCTTTTTGGCCAAGTGCATCATTGTCGAAGTTGTGCCCCTCTTCCTGTGCTTTAAAGGCGATTCCAACGTACCTCTTGAAATCTGTTTCCTGCTATTCTGCCTCGCTTTCAAGTCCGCCTCGTTGCCTTCCCTCAACAGATTTTTGGACGATAGTTGTCCTTTATTACTCGGCCAGTTTGTGAATTGCTGTGCCCCTGAGCTCCATTTTTCAACTCGTTTTTGGTGAGCTGACCGCAAGTCCAAAATTTTGGTTCAGGACCTATACTGGTTCCCGGTGGGTGGCTGAGAATTTGGTTAATTCTTCTTCCTGCCGGGAAATTACAGTGATATGTGCCCGTCCAAATGCCTAACAGCTACTCTCTCATTGGTTCTCCCTCTTCCCTTTCATCCTCTGCCAAATTGGCAACCTGTGCGAACCAAGAGGTTAAAGGGGCTGTCTCTCCAAGTTGGGAGGTTGATAGTAAAGCAGACGGAAAGTCAAACCGGAGCACCAGGGGAGGGACAATGCGTTGAGTTTTAGAAACCTTTCGTATTCACAGTGTGTCCGTTCTCTAGGTTTCCCGCACTTGTTATAGCTGTAGTAATATTCCCTTCAACCTGGAGAGTTCGGACCCATGGAATGGGTGCCATGCATTATTGCTTTAAAGGGTCTGCATTTGCTCACCCAATCTCACCAATCGTCTCAGTCCCAAGTGTCCCTCCTTATGCCACATCCAGCTGTCGTTGTAGATAGGGTCATTCCAGCTTTCATCAGAGACCCTGAAGGAATTGTAAAGAATTTCCCAGTTTTTTTGTTTTGTTTTTGAAATTCCTTTTTATAGTGGGTTTGAGCTGATTCTCGCTGCCATGTTTATGCCAGTCTAGACACACTTGATTCCCTTATGGAGACATATCAATACATAGGTTTTAAGATTCTTACTAGTCAGATATTTTCCTGTGCGGGAAATATGGGGTTTTGAGTCCCTTTCACTGAGGACGGTGTAGGTCTTGTCTATTCCATAGTTGGTTTTTGGAACGGTACCTGTGCTTATATCAAACTCTGGTTTTATGCATCACCCCACCTCTCCTTCCCCCTTAAGCAGGTATAAGAGTGTTTTCTAAATGTGAGACACTGTTTTCTTTCCTAACTCAGTTCAAGTGTAGCCATGTTTACAGGATCTTCATAAGTGATATCTTATGATAAGTTTCTTTTTCTGTGTGACTTATTTCACTTAGAATCATCGTACCTGAATCCACCCATTTTGCTGCTACTGGTCTTATGACATTGATTTCATGGCTGAGGGATATTCCATCGTACGTAAGTACCACAATTTTTTGAACCATGTTTATATTTTCTGGGATACTTAAGGTGTATCCAAGTTGAGGTCCTTGTATGCAGTGCAGCCCTAAATTTTGGGGTGGCTCTCTCTTATTGATTTTCAGTTTTCCCAAGGTATATTCCCTAGACTGGTAGTGCCCTTGGCTCTGTAGCTCTGTTCTTTACTTGTTTTAGGGAACAGAATGCACTCCTCCAGAGAGGCAGTTGGCAATTTACATCCCGCCCATCAGCATAACAAGGCTCCCTGTTCTCCAGGGCCTGTCTTGCCTTTCTTGTTCTTACACATTTTGTGGATGTCCCTTTTGACCGGTGGGAAGTGATACTTCTTTGTAGTGCAGATTTGCATTGCCCGCTTGCTTGCTTGGCCAAAAAGGGCGTATGCGTTTTCTCCTGAATATATTCAGGAGAAAACGCATACGCACTTTTTGGCCAAGTGCATCATTGTCGAAGTTGTGCCCCTCTTCCTGTGCTTTAAAGGCGATTCCAACGTACCTCTTGAAATCTGTTTCCTGCTATTCTGCCTCGCTTTCAAGTCTGCCTCGTTGCCTTCCCTCAACAGATTTTTGGACGATAGTTGTCCTTTATTACTCGGCCAGTTTGTGAATTGCTGTGCCCCTGAGCTCCATTTTTCAACTCGTTTTTGGTGAGCTGACCGCAAGTCCAAAATTTTGGTTCAGGACCTATACTGGTTCCCGGTGGGTGGCTGAGAATTTGGTTAATTCTTCTTCCTGCCGGGAAATTACAGTGATATGTGCCCGTCCAAATGCCTAACAGCTACTCTCTCATTGGTTCTCCCTCTTCCCTTTCATCCTCTGCCAAATTGGCAACCTGTGCGAACGAAGAGGTTAAAGGGGCTGTCTCTCCAAGTTGGGAGGTTGATAGTAAAGCAGACGGAAAGTCAAACCGGAGCACCAGGGGAGGGACTATGCGTTGAGTTTTAGAAACCTTTCGTATTCACAGTGTGTCCGTTCTCTAGGTTTCCCGCACTTGTTATAGCTGTAGTAATATTCCCTTCAACCTGGAGAGTTCGGACCCATGGAATGGGTGCCATGCATTATTGCTTTAAAGGGTCTGCATTTGCTCACCCAATCTCACCAATCGTCTCAGTCCCAAGTGTCCCTCCTTATGCCACATCCAGCTGTCCTTGTAGATAGGGTCATTCCAGCTTTCATCAGAGACCCTGAAGGAATTGTAAAGAATTTCCCAGTTTTTTTGTTTTGTTTTTGAAATTCCTTTTTATAGTGGGTTTGAGCTGATTCTCGCTGCCATGTTTATGCCAGTCTAGACACACTTGATTCCCTTACGGAGACATATCAATACATAGGTTTTAAGATTCTTACTAGTCAGATATTTTCCTCTGCGGGAAATATGGGGTTTTGAGTCCCTTTTGCTGAGGACGGTGTAGGTCTTGTCTATTCCATAGTTGGTTTTTGGAACGGTACCTGTGCTTATATCAAACTCTGGTTTTATGCATCACCCCACCTCTCCTTCCCCCTTAAGCAGGTATAAGAGTGTTTTCTAAATGTGAGACATTGTTCTCTTTCCTAACTCAGTTCAAGTGTAGCCATGTTTACAGGATCTTCATAAGTGATATCTTATGATAAGTTTCTTTTTCTGTGTGACTTATTTCACTTAGAATCATCGTACCTGAATCCACCCATTTTGCTGCTACTGGTCTTATGACATTGATTTCATTGCTGAGGGCTATTCCATCGTACGTAAGTACCACAATTTTTTGAACCATGTTTATATTTTCTGGGATACTTAAGGTGTATCCAAGTTGAGGCCCTTGTATGCAGTGCAGCCCTAAATTTTGGGGTGGCTCTGTCTTATTGATTTTCAGTTTTCCCAAGGTATATTCCCTAGACTGGTAGTGCCCTTGGCTCTGTAGCTCTGTTCTTTACTTGTTTTAGGGAACAGAATGCACTCCTCCAGAGAGGCAGTTGGCAATTTACATCCCGCCCATCAGCATAACAAGGCTCCCTGTTCTCCAGGGCCTGTCTTGCCTTTCTTGTTCTTACACATTTTGTGGATGTCCCTTTTGACCGGTGGGAAGTGATACTTCTTTGTAGTGCAGATTTGCATTGCCCGCTTGCTTGCTTGGCCAAAAAGGGCGTATGCGTTTTCTCCTGAATATATTCAGGAGAAAACGCATACGCCCTTTTTGGCCAAGTGCATCATTGTCGAAGTTGTGCCCCTCTTCCTGTGCTTTAAAGGCGATTCCAACGTACCTCTTGAAATCTGTTTCCTGCTATTCTGCCTCGCTTTCAAGTCCGCCTCGTTGCCTTCCCTCAACAGATTTTTGGACGATAGTTGTCCTTTATTACTCGGCCAGTTTGTGAATTGCTGTGCCCCTGAGCTCCATTTTTCAACTCGTTTTTGGTGAGCTGACCGCAAGTCCAAAATTTTGGTTCAGGACCTATACTGGTTCCCGGTGGGTGGCTGAGAATTTGGTTAATTCTTCTTCCTGCCGGGAAATTACAGTGATATGTGCCCGTCCAAATGCCTAACAGCTACTCTCTCATTGGTTCTCCCTCTTCCCTTTCATCCTCTGCCAAATTGGCAACCTGTGCGAACCAAGAGGTTAAAGGGGCTGTCTCTCCAAGTTGGGAGGTTGATAGTAAAGCAGACGGAAAGTCAAACCGGAGCACCAGGGGAGGGACAATGCGTTGAGTTTTAGAAACCTTTCGTATTCACAGTGTGTCCGTTCTCTAGGTTTCCCGCACTTGTTATAGCTGTAGTAATATTCCCTTCAACCTGGAGAGTTCGGACCCATGGAATGGGTGCCATGCATTATTGCTTTAAAGGGTCTGTATTTGCTCACCCAATCTCACCAATCGTCTCAGTCCCAAGTGTCCCTCCTTATGCCACATCCAGCTGTCGTTGTAGATAGGGTCATTCCAGCTTTCATCAGAGACCCTGAAGGAATTGTAAAGAATTTCCCAGTTTTTTTGTTTTGTTTTTGAAATTCCTTTTATAGTGGGTTTGAGCTGATTCTCGCTGCCATGTTTATGCCAGTCTAGACACACTTGATTCCCTTATGGAGACATATCAATACATAGGTTTTAAGATTCTTACTAGTCAGATATTTTCCTGTGCGGGAAATATGGGGTTTTGAGTCCCTTTCACTGAGGACGGTGTAGGTCTTGTCTATTCCATAGTTGGTTTTTGGAACGGTACCTGTGCTTATATCAAACTCTGGTTTTATGCATCACCCCACCTCTCCTTCCCCTTAAGCAGGTATAAGAGTGTTTTCTAAATGTGAGACACTGTTCTCTTTCCTAACTCAGTTCAAGTGTAGCCATGTTTACAGATCTTCATAAGTGATATCTTATGATAAGTTTCTTTTTCTGTGTGACTTATTTCACTTAGAATCATCGTACCTGAATCCACCCATTTTGCTGCTACTGGTCTTATGACATTGATTTCATGGCTGAGGATATTCCATCGTACGTAAGTACCACAATTTTTTTTTTGAACCATGTTTATATTTTCTGGGATACTTAAGGTGTATCCAAGTTGAGGTCCTTGTATGCAGTGCAGCCCTAAATTTTGGGGTGGCTCTCTCTTATTGATTTTCAGTTTTCCCAAGGTATATTCCCTAGACTGGTAGTGCCCTTGGCTCTGTAGCTCTGTTCTTTACTTGTTTTAGGGAACAGAATGCACTCCTCCAGAGAGGCAGTTGGCAATTTACATCCCGCCCATCAGCATAACAAGGCTCCCTGTTCTCCAGGGCCTGTCTTGCCTTTCTTGTTCTTACACATTTTGTGGATGTCCCTTTTGACCGGTGGGAAGTGATACTTCTTTGTAGTGCAGATTTGCATTGCCCGCTTGCTTGCTTGGCCAAAAAGGGCGTATGCGTTTTCTCCTGAATATATTCAGGAGAAAACGCATACGCACTTTTTGGCCAAGTGCATCATTGTCGAAGTTGTGCCCCTCTTCCTGTGCTTTAAAGGCGATTCCAACGTACCTCTTGAAATCTGTTTCCTGCTATTCTGCCTCGCTTTCAAGTCTGCCTCGTTGCCTTCCCTCAACAGATTTTTGGACGATAGTTGTCCTTTATTACTCGGCCAGTTTGTGAATTGCTGTGCCCCTGAGCTCCATTTTTCAACTCGTTTTTGGTGAGCTGACCGCAAGTCCAAAATTTTGGTTCAGGACCTATACTGGTTCCCGGTGGGTGGCTGAGAATTTGGTTAATTCTTCTTCCTGCCGGGAAATTACAGTGATATGTGCCCGTCCAAATGCCTAACAGCTACTCTCTCATTGGTTCTCCCTCTTCCCTTTCATCCTCTGCCAAATTGGCAACCTGTGCGAACGAAGAGGTTAAAGGGGCTGTCTCTCCAAGTTGGGAGGTTGATAGTAAAGCAGACGGAAAGTCAAACCGGAGCACCAGGGGAGGGACTATGCGTTGAGTTTTAGAAACCTTTCGTATTCACAGTGTGTCCGTTCTCTAGGTTTCCCGCACTTGTTATAGCTGTAGTAATATTCCCTTCAACCTGGAGAGTTCGGACCCATGGAATGGGTGCCATGCATTATTGCTTTAAAGGGTCTGCATTTGCTCACCCAATCTCACCAATCGTCTCAGTCCCAAGTGTCCCTCCTTATGCCACATCCAGCTGTCCTTGTAGATAGGGTCATTCCAGCTTTCATCAGAGACCCTGAAGGAATTGTAAAGAATTTCCCAGTTTTTTTGTTTTGTTTTTGAAATTCCTTTTTATAGTGGGTTTGAGCTGATTCTCGCTGCCATGTTTATGCCAGTCTAGACACACTTGATTCCCTTACGGAGACATATCAATACATAGGTTTTAAGATTCTTACTAGTCAGATATTTTCCTCTGCGGGAAATATGGGGTTTTGAGTCCCTTTTGCTGAGGACGGTGTAGGTCTTGTCTATTCCATAGTTGGTTTTTGGAACGGTACCTGTGCTTATATCAAACTCTGGTTTTATGCATCACCCCACCTCTCCTTCCCCCTTAAGCAGGTATAAGAGTGTTTTCTAAATGTGAGACATTGTTCTCTTTCCTAACTCAGTTCAAGTGTAGCCATGTTTACAGGATCTTCATAAGTGATATCTTATGATAAGTTTCTTTTTCTGTGTGACTTATTTCACTTAGAATCATCGTACCTGAATCCACCCATTTTGCTGCTACTGGTCTTATGACATTGATTTCATTGCTGAGGGCTATTCCATCGTACGTAAGTACCACAATTTTTTGAACCATGTTTATATTTTCTGGGATACTTAAGGTGTATCCAAGTTGAGGCCCTTGTATGCAGTGCAGCCCTAAATTTTGGGGTGGCTCTGTCTTATTGATTTTCAGTTTTCCCAAGGTATATTCCCTAGACTGGTAGTGCCCTTGGCTCTGTAGCTCTGTTCTTTACTTGTTTTAGGGAACAGAATGCACTCCTCCAGAGAGGCAGTTGGCAATTTACATCCCGCCCATCAGCATAACAAGGCTCCCTGTTCTCCAGGGCCTGTCTTGCCTTTCTTGTTCTTACACATTTTGTGGATGTCCCTTTTGACCGGTGGGAAGTGATACTTCTTTGTAGTGCAGATTTGCATTGCCCGCTTGCTTGCTTGGCCAAAAAGGGCGTATGCGTTTTCTCCTGAATATATTCAGGAGAAAACGCATACGCCCTTTTTGGCCAAGTGCATCATTGTCGAAGTTGTGCCCCTCTTCCTGTGCTTTAAAGGCGATTCCAACGTACCTCTTGAAATCTGTTTCCTGCTATTCTGCCTCGCTTTCAAGTCCGCCTCGTTGCCTTCCCTCAACAGATTTTTGGACGATAGTTGTCCTTTATTACTCGGCCAGTTTGTGAATTGCTGTGCCCCTGAGCTCCATTTTTCAACTCGTTTTTGGTGAGCTGACCGCAAGTCCAAAATTTTGGTTCAGGACCTATACTGGTTCCCGGTGGGTGGCTGAGAATTTGGTTAATTCTTCTTCCTGCCGGGAAATTACAGTGATATGTGCCCGTCCAAATGCCTAACAGCTACTCTCTCATTGGTTCTCCCTCTTCCCTTTCATCCTCTGCCAAATTGGCAACCTGTGCGAACCAAGAGGTTAAAGGGGCTGTCTCTCCAAGTTGGGAGGTTGATAGTAAAGCAGACGGAAAGTCAAACCGGAGCACCAGGGGAGGGACAATGCGTTGAGTTTTAGAAACCTTTCGTATTCACAGTGTGTCCGTTCTCTAGGTTTCCCGCACTTGTTATAGCTGTAGTAATATTCCCTTCAACCTGGAGAGTTCGGACCCATGGAATGGGTGCCATGCATTATTGCTTTAAAGGGTCTGCATTTGCTCACCCAATCTCACCAATCGTCTCAGTCCCAAGTGTCCCTCCTTATGCCACATCCAGCTGTCGTTGTAGATAGGGTCATTCCAGCTTTCATCAGAGACCCTGAAGGAATTGTAAAGAATTTCCCAGTTTTTTTGTTTTGTTTTTGAAATTCCTTTTTATAGTGGGTTTGAGCTGATTCTCGCTGCCATGTTTATGCCAGTCTAGACACACTTGATTCCCTTATGGAGACATATCAATACATAGGTTTTAAGATTCTTACTAGTCAGATATTTTCCTGTGCGGGAAATATGGGGTTTTGAGTCCCTTTCACTGAGGACGGTGTAGGTCTTGTCTATTCCATAGTTGGTTTTTGGAACGGTACCTGTGCTTATATCAAACTCTGGTTTTATGCATCACCCCACCTCTCCTTCCCCCTTAAGCAGGTATAAGAGTGTTTTCTAAATGTGAGACACTGTTCTCTTTCCTAACTCAGTTCAAGTGTAGCCATGTTTACAGGATCTTCATAAGTGATATCTTATGATAAGTTTCTTTTTCTGTGTGACTTATTTCACTTAGAATCATCGTACCTGAATCCACCCATTTTGCTGCTACTGGTCTTATGACATTGATTTCATGGCTGAGGGATATTCCATCGTACGTAAGTACCACAATTTTTTGAACCATGTTTATATTTTCTGGGATACTTAAGGTGTATCCAAGTTGAGGTCCTTGTATGCAGTGCAGCCCTAAATTTTGGGGTGGCTCTGTCTTATTGATTTTCAGTTTTCCCAAGGTATATTCCCTAGACTGGTAGTGCCCTTGGCTCTGTAGCTCTGTTCTTTACTTGTTTTAGGGAACAGAATGCACTCCTCCAGAGAGGCAGTTGGCAATTTACATCCCGCCCATCAGCATAACAAGGCTCCCTGTTCTCCAGGGCCTGTCTTGCCTTTCTTGTTCTTACACATTTTGTGGATGTCCCTTTTGACCGGTGGGAAGTGATACTTCTTTGTAGTGCAGATTTGCATTGCCCGCTTGCTTGCTTGGCCAAAAAGGGCGTATGCGTTTTCTCCTGAATATATTCAGGAGAAAACGCATACGCACTTTTTGGCCAAGTGCATCATTGTCGAAGTTGTGCCCCTCTTCCTGTGCTTTAAAGGCGATTCCAACGTACCTCTTGAAATCTGTTTCCTGCTATTCTGCCTCGCTTTCAAGTCTGCCTCGTTGCCTTCCCTCAACAGATTTTTGGACGATAGTTGTCCTTTATTACTCGGCCAGTTTGTGAATTGCTGTGCCCCTGAGCTCCATTTTTCAACTCGTTTTTGGTGAGCTGACCGCAAGTCCAAAATTTTGGTTCAGGACCTATACTGGTTCCCGGTGGGTGGCTGAGAATTTGGTTAATTCTTCTTCCTGCCGGGAAATTACAGTGATATGTGCCCGTCCAAATGCCTAACAGCTACTCTCTCATTGGTTCTCCCTCTTCCCTTTCATCCTCTGCCAAATTGGCAACCTGTGCGAACCAAGAGGTTAAAGGGGCTGTCTCTCCAAGTTGGGAGGTTGATAGTAAAGCAGACGGAAAGTCAAACCGGAGCACCAGGAGAGGGACTATGCGTTGAGTTTTAGAAACCTTTCGTATTCACAGTGTGTCCGTTCTCTAGGTTTCCTGCACATGTTATAGCTGTAGTAATATTCCCTTCAACCTGGAGAGTTCGGACCCATGGAATGGGTGCCATGCATTATTGCTTTAAAGGGTCTGCATTTGCTCACCCAATCTCACCAATCGTCTCAGTCCCAAGTGTCCCTCCTTATGCCACATCCAGCTGTCGTTGTAGACAGGGTCATTCCAGATTTCATCAGAGACCCTGAAGGAATTGTAAAGAATTTCCCAGTTTTTTTGTTTTGTTTTTGAAATTCCTTTTTATAGTGGGTTTGAGCTGATTCTCGCTGCCATGTTTATGCCAGTCTAGACACACTTGATTCCCTTACGGAGACATATCAATACATAGGTTTTAAGATTCTTACTAGTCAGATATTTTCCTGTGCGGGAAATATGGGGTTTTGAGTCCCTTTCGCTGAGGACGGTGTAGGTCTTGTCTATTCCATAGTTGGTTTTTGGAACGGTACCTGTGCTTATATCAAACTCTGGTTTTATGCATCACCCCACCTCTCCTTCCCCCTTAAGCAGGTATAAGAGTGTTTTCTAAATGTGAGACACTGTTCTCTTTCCTAACTCAGTTCAAGTGTAGCCATGTTTACAGGATCTTCATAAGTGATATCTTATGATAAGTTTCTTTTTCTGTGTGACTTATTTCACTTAGAATCATCGTACCTGAATCCACCCATTTTGCTGCTACTGGTCTTATGACATTGATTTCATGGCTGAGGGATATTCCATCGTACGTAAGTACCACAATTTTTTGAACCATGTTTATATTTTCTGGGACACTTAAGGTGTATCCAAGTTGAGGTCCTTGTATGCAGTGCAGCCCTAAATTTTGGGGTGGCTCTGTCTTATTGATTGTCAGTTTTCCCAAGGTATATTCCCTAGACTGGTAGTGCCCTTGGCTCTGTAGCTCTGTTCTTTACTTGTTTTAGGGAACAGAATGCACTCCTCCAGAGAGGCAGTTGGCAATTTACATCCCGCCCATCAGCATAACAAGGCTCCCTGTTCTCCAGGGCCTGTCTTGCCTTTCTTGTTCTTACACATTTTGTGGATGTCCCTTTTGACCGGTGGGAAGTGATACTTCTTTGTAGTGCAGATTTGCATTGCCCGCTTGCTTGCTTGGCCAAAAAGGGCGTATGCGTTTTCTCCTGAATATATTCAGGAGAAAACGCATACGCCCTTTTTGGCCAAGTGCATCATTGTCGAAGTTGTGCCCCTCTTCCTGTGCTTTAAAGGCGATTCCAACGTACCTCTTGAAATCTGTTTCCTGCTATTCTGCCTCGCTTTCAAGTCCGCCTCGTTGCCTTCCCTCAACAGATTTTTGGACGATAGTTGTCCTTTATTACTCGGCCAGTTTGTGAATTGCTGTGCCCCTGAGCTCCATTTTTCAACTCGTTTTTGGTGAGCTGACCGCAAGTCCAAAATTTTGGTTCAGGACCTATACTGGTTCCCGGTGGGTGGCTGAGAATTTGGTTAATTCTTCTTCCTGCTGGGAAATTACAGTGATATGTGCCCGACCAAATGCCTAACAGCTACTCTCTCATTGGTTCTCCCTCTTCCCTTTCATCCTCTGCCAAATTGGCAACCTGTGCGAACCAAGATGTTAAAGGGGCTGTCTCTCTAAGTTGGGAGGTTGATAGTAAAGCAGACGGAAAGTCAAACCGGAGCACCAGGAGTGGGACTATTCGTTGAGTTTTAGAAACCTTTCGTATTCACAGTGTGTCCGTTCTCTAGGTTTCCCGCACATGTTATAGCTGTAGTAATATTCCCTTCAACCTGGAGAGTTCGGACCCATGGAATGGGTGCCATGCATTATTGCTTTAAAGGGTCTGCATTTGCTCACCCAATCTCACCAATCGTCTCAGTCCCAAGTGTCCCTCCTTATGCCACATCCAGCTGTCGTTGTAGATAGGGTCATTCCTGCTTTCATCAGAGACCCTGAAGGAATTGTAAAGAATTTCCCCGTTTTTTTGTTTTGTTTTTGAAATTCCTTTTTATAGTGGGTTTGAGCTGATTCTCGTTGCCATGTTTATGCCAGTGTAGACACACTTGATTCCCTTACGGAGACATATCAATACATAGGTTTTAAGATTCTTACTAGTCAGATATTTTCCTCTGCGGGAAATATGGGGTTTTGAGTCCCTTTCACTGAGGACGGTGTAGGTCTTGTCTATTCCATAGTTGGTTTTTGGAACGGTACCTGTGCTTATATCAAACTCTTTTTTTATGCATCACCCCACCTCTCCTTCCCCCTTAAGCAGGTATAAGAGTGTTTTCTAAATGTGAGACACTGTTCTCTTTCCTAACTCAGTTCAAGTGTAGCCATGTTTACAGGATCTTCATAAGTGATATCTTATGATAAGTTTATTTTTCTGTGTGACTTATTTCACTTAGAATCATCGTACCTGAATCCACCCATTTTGCTGCTACTGGTCTTATGACATTGACTTCGTGGCTGAGGGATATTCCATCGTACGTAAGTACCACAATTTTTTGAACCATGTTTATATTTTCTGGGATACTTAAGGTGTATCCAAGTTGAGGTCCTTGTATGCAGTGCATCCCTAAATTTTGGGGTGGCTCTGTCTTATTGATTTTCTGTTTTCCCAAGGTATATTCCCTAGACTGGTAGTGCCCTTGGCTCTGTAGCTCTGTTCTTTACTTGTTTTAGGGAACAGAATGCACTCCTCCAGAGAGGCAGTTGGCAATTTACATCCCGCCCATCAGCATAACAAGGCTCCCTGTTCTCCAGGGCCTGTCTTGCCTTTCTTGTTCTTACACATTTTGTGGATGTCCCTTTTGACCGGTGGGAAGTGATACTTCTTTGTAGTGCAGATTTGCATTGCCCGCTTGCTTGCTTGGCCAAAAAGGGCGTATGCGTTTTCTCCTGAATATATTCAGGAGAAAACGCATACGCCCTTTTTGGCCAAGTGCATCATTGTCGAAGTTGTGCCCCTCTTCCTGTGCTTTAAAGGCGATTCCAACGTACCTCTTGAAATCTGTTTCCTGCTATTCTGCCTCGCTTTCAAGTCCGCCTCGTTGCCTTCCCTCAACAGATTTTTGGACGATAGTTGTCCTTTATTACTCGGCCAGTTTGTGAATTGCTGTGCCCCTGAGCTCCATTTTTCAACTAGTTTTTGGTGAGCTGACCGCAAGTCCAAAATTTTTGTTCAGGACCTATACTGGTTCCCGGTGGGTGGCTGAGAATTTGGTTAATTCTTCTTCCTGCCGGGAAATTACAGTGATATGTGCCCGTCCAAATGCCTAACAGCTACTCTCTCATTGGTTCTCCCTCTTCCCTTTCATCCTCTGCCAAATTGGCAACCTGTGCGAACCAAGAGGTTAAAGGGGCTGTCTCTCCAAGTTGGGAGGTTGATAGTAAAGCAGACGGAAAGTCAAACCGGAGCACCAGGAGAGGGACTATGCGTTGAGTTTTAGAAACCTTTCGTATTCACAGTGTGTCCGTTCTCTAGGTTTCCTGCACATGTTATAGCTGTAGTAATATTCCCTTCAACCTGGAGAGTTCGGACCCATGGAATGGGTGCCATGCATTATTGCTTTAAAGGGTCTGCATTTGCTCACCCAATCTCACCAATCATCTCAGTCCCAAGTGTCCCTCATTATGCCACATCCAGCTGTCGTTGTAGATAGGGTCATTCCAGCTTTCATCAGAGACCCTGAAGGAATTGTAAAGAATTTCCCAGTTTTTTTGTTTTGTTTTTGAAATTCCTTTTTATAGTGGGTTTGAGCTGATTCTCGCTGCCATGTTTATGCCAGTCTAGACACACTTGATTCCCTTACGGAGACATATCAATACATAGGTTTTAAGATTCTTACTAGTCAGATATTTTCCTGTGCGGGAAATATGGGGTTTTGAGTCCCTTTCACTGAGGACGGTGTAGGTCTTGTCTATTCCATAGTTGGTTTTTGGAACGGTACCTGTGCTTATATCAAACTCTTGTTTTATGCATCACCCCACCTCTCCTTCCCCCTTAAGCAGGTATAAGAGTGTTTTCTAAATGTGAGACACTGTTCTCTTTCCTAACTCAGTTCAAGTGTAGCCATGTTTACAGGATCTTCATAAGTGATATCTTATGATAAGTTTCTTTTTCTGTGTGACTTATTTCACTTAGAATCATCGTACCTGAATCCACCCATTTTGCTGCTACTGGTCTTATGACATTGATTTCATGGCTGAGGGATATTCCATCGTACGTAAGTACCACAATTTTTTGAACCATGTTTATATTTTCTGGGATACTTAAGGTGTATCCAAGTTGAGGTCCTTGTATGCAGTGCAGCCCTAAATTTTGGGGTGGCTCTGTCTTATTGATTTTCAGTTTTCCCAAGGTATATTCCCTAGACTGGTAGTGCCCTTGGCTCTGTAGCTCTGTTCTTTACTTCTTTTAGGGAACAGAATGCACTCCTCCAGAGAGGCAGTTGGCAATTTACATCCCGCCCATCAGCATAACAAGGCTCCCTGTTCTCCAGGGCCTGTCTTGCCTTTCTTGTTCTTACACATTTTGTGGATGTCCCTTTTGACCGGTGGGAAGTGATACTTCTTTGTAGTGCAGATTTGCATTGCCCGCTTGCTTGCTTGGCCAAAAAGGGCGTATGCGTTTTCTCCTGAATATATTCAGGAGAAAACGCATACGCCCTTTTTGGCCAAGTGCATCATTGTCGAAGTTGTGCCCCTCTTCCTGTGCTTTAAAGGCGATTCCAACGTACCTCTTGAAATCTGTTTCCTGCTATTCTGCCTCGCTTTCAAGTCCGCCTCGTTGCCTTCCCTCAACAGATTTTTGGACGATAGTTGTCCTTTATTACTCGGCCAGTTTGTGAATTGCTGTGCCCCTGAGCTCCATTTTTCAACTCGTTTTTGGTGAGCTGACCGCAAGTCCAAAATTTTGGTTCAGGACCTATACTGGTTCCCGGTGGGTGGCTGAGAATTTGGTTAATTCTTCTTCCTGCCGGGAAATTACAGTGATATGTGACCGTCCAAATGCCTAACAGCTACTCTCTCATTGGTTCTCCCTCTTCCCTTTCATCCTCTGCCAAATTAGCAACCTGTGCGAACCAAGAGGTTAAAGGGGCTGTCTCTCCAAGTTGGGAGGTTGATAGTAAAGCAGACGGAAAGTCAAACCGGAGCACCAGGAGTGGGACTATTCGTTGAGTTTTAGAAACCTTTCGTATTCACAGTGTGTCCATTCTCTAGGTTTCCCGCACATGTTATAGCTGTAGTAATATTCCCTTCAACCTGGAGAGTTCGGACCCATGGAATGGGTGCCATGCATTATTGCTTTAAAGCGTCTGCATTTGCTCACCCAATCTCACCAATCGTCTCAGTCCCAAGTGTCCCTCCTTATGCCACATCCAGCTGTCGTTGTAGATAGGGTCATTCCAGCCTTCATCAGAGACCCTGAAGGAATTGTAAAGAATTTGCCAGTTTTTTTGTTTTGTTTTTGAAATTCCTTTTTATACTGGGTTTGAGCTGATTCTCGCTGCCATGTTTATGCCTGTCTAGACACACTTGATTCCCTTATGGAGACATATCAATACATAGGTTTTTAGATTCTTACTAGTCAGATATTTTCCTCTGCGGGAAATATGGTGTTTTGAGTCCCTTTCACTGAGGACGGTGTAGGTCTTGTCTATTCCATAGTTGGTTTTTGGAACGGTACCTGTGCTTATATCAAACTCTGGTTTTATGCATCACCCCACCTCTCCTTCCCCCTTAAGCAGGTATAAGAGTGTTTTCTAAATGTGAGACACTGTTCTCTTTCCTAACTCAGTTCAAGTGTAGCCATGTTTACAGGATCTTCATAAGTGATATCTTATGATAAGTTTCTTTTTCTGTGTGACTTATTTCACTTAGAATCATCGTACCAGAATCCACCCATTTTGCTGCTACTGGTCTTATGACATTGATTTCATGGCTGAGGGATATTCCATCGTACGTAAGTACCACAATTTTTTGAACCATGTTTATATTTTCTGGGATACTTAAGGTGTATCCAAGTTGAGGTCCTTGTATGCAGTGCAGCCCTAAATTTTGGGGTGGCTCTGTCTTATTGATTTTCAGTTTTCCCAAGGTATATTCCCTAGAATGGTAGTGCCCTTGGCTCTGTAGCTCTGTTCTTTACTTGTTTTAGGGAACAGAATGCACTCCTCCAGAGAGGCAGTTGTCAATTTACATCCCGCCCATCAGCATAACAAGGCTCCCTGTTCTCCAGGGCCTGTCTTGCCTTTCTTGTTCTTCCACATTTTGTGGATGTCCCTTTTGACCGGTGGGAAGTGATACTTCTTTGTAGTGCAGATTTGCATTGCCCGCTTGCTTGCTTGGCCAAAAAGGGCGTATGCGTTTTCTCCTGAATATATTCAGGAGAAAGCGCATACGCCCTTTTTGGCCAAGTGCGTCATTGTCGAAGTTGTGCCCCTCTTCCTGTGCTTTAACGGCGATTCCAGCGTACCTCTTGAAATCTGTTTCCTGCTATTCTGCCTCACTTTCAAGTCCGCCTCATTGCCTTCCCTCAACAGATTTTTGGACGATAGTTGTCCTTTATTACTCGGCCAGTTTGTGAATTGCTGTGCCCCTGAGCTCCATTTTTCAACTCGTTTTTGGTGAGCTGACCGCAAGTCCAAAATTTTGGTTCAGGACCTATACTGGTTCCCGGTGGGTGGCTGAGAATTTGGTTAATTCTTCTTCCTGCTGGGAAATTAGAGTGATATGTGCCCGTCCAAATGCCTAACAGCTACTCCCTCATTGGTTCTCCCTCTTCCCTTTCATCCTCTGCCAAATTGGCTACCTGTGCGAACCAAGAGGTTAAAGGGGCTGTCTCTCCAAGTTGGGAGGTTGATAGTAAAGCAGACGGAAAGTCAAACCGGAGCACCAGGAGAGGGACTATTCGTTGAGTTTTAGAAACCTTTCGTATTCACAGTGTGTCCGTTCTCTAGGTTTCCCGCACATGTTATAGCTGTAGTAATATTCCCTTCAACCTGGAGAGTTCGGACCCATGGAATGGGTGCCATGCATTATTGCTTTAAAGGGTCTGCATTTGCTCACCCAATCTCACCAATCGTCTCAGTCCCAAGTGTCCCTCCTTATGCCACATCCAGCTGTCTTTGTAGATAGGGTCATTCCAGCTTTCATCAGAGACCCTGAAGGAATTGAAAAGAATTTCCCAGTTTTTTTGTTTTGTTTTTGAAATTCCTTTTTATAGTGGGTTTGAGCTGATTCTCGCTGCCATGTTTATGCCAGTCTAGACACACTTGATTCCCTTACTGAGACATATCAATACATAGGTTTTAAGATTCTTACTAGTCAGATATTTTCCTCTGCGGGAAATATGGGGTTTTGAGTCCCTTTCACTGAGGACGGTGTAGGTCTTGGCTATTCCATAGTTGGTTTTTGGAACGGTACCTGTGCTTATATCAAACTCTGGTTTTATGCATCACCCCACCTCTCCTTCCCCCTTAAGCAGGTATAAGAGTGTTTTCTAAATGTGAGACACTGTTCTCTTTCCTAACTCAGTTCAAGTGTAGCCATGTTTACAGGATCTTCATAAGTGATATCTTATGATAAGTTTCTTTTTCTGTGTGACTTATTTCACTTAGAATCATCGTACCTGAATCCACCCATTTTGCTGCTACTGGTCTTATGACATTGATTTCATGGCTGAGGGATATTCCATCGTACGTAAGTACCACAATTTTTTGAACCATGTTTATATTTTCTGGGATACTTAAGGTGTATCCAAGTTGAGGTCCTTGTATGCAGTGCAGCCCTAAATTTTGGGGTGGCTCTGTCTTATTGATTTTCAGTTTTCCCAAGGTATATTCCCTAGACTGGTAGTGCCCTTGGCTCTGTAGCTCTGTTCTTTACTTGTTTTAGGGAACAGAATGCACTCCTCCAGAGAGGCAGTTGGCAATTTACATCCCACCCATCAGCATAACAAGGCTCCCTGTTCTCCAGGGCCTGTCTTGCCTTTCTTGTTCTTACACATTTTGTGGATGTCCCTTTTGACCGGTGGGAAGTGATACTTCTTTGTAGTGCAGATTTGCATTGCCCGCTTGCTTGCTTGGCCAAAAAGGGCGTATGCTTTTTCTCCTGAATATATTCAGGAGAAAACGCATACGCCCTTTTTGGCCAAGTGCATCATTGTCGAAGTTGTGCCCCTCTTCCTGTGCTTTAAAGGCGATTCAAACGTACCTCTTGAAATCTGTTTCCTGCTATTCTGCCTCGCTTTCAAGTCCGCCTCGTTGCCTTCCCTCAACAGATTTTTGGACGACAGTTGTCCTTTATTACTCGGCCAGTTTGTGAATTGCTGTGCCCCTGAGCTCCATTTTTCAACTCGTTTTTGGTGAGCTGACCGCAAGTCCAAAATTTAGGTTCAGGACCTATACTGGTTCCCGGTGGGTGGCTGAGAATTTGGTTAATTCTTCTTCCTGCCAGGAAATTACAGTGATATGTGCCCGTCCAAATGCCTAACAGCTACTCTCTCATTGGTTCTCCCTCTTCCCTTTCATCCTCTGCCAAATTGGCAACCTGTGCGAACCAAGAGGTTAAAGGGGCTGTCTCTCCAAGTTGGGAGGTTGATAGTAAAGCAGACGGAAAGTCAAACCAGAGCACCAGGAGAGGGACTATGCGTTGAGTTTTAGAAACCTTTCGTATTCACAGTGTGTCCGTTCTCTAGGTTTCCCGC
Source organism: Hyperoodon ampullatus (assembly GCF_949752795.1). Lineage (NCBI taxonomy): Eukaryota > Metazoa > Chordata > Mammalia > Artiodactyla > Ziphiidae > Hyperoodon > Hyperoodon ampullatus. The sequence continues at coordinate 14,232 of NW_027640676.1, read as the reverse complement.
ACATGTTATAGCTGTAGTAATATTCCCTTCAACCTGGAGAGTTCGGACCCATGGAATGGGTGCCATGCATTATTGCTTTAAAGGATCTGCATTTGCTCACCCAATCTCACCAATCGTCTCAGTCCCAAGTGTCCCTCCTTATGCCACATCCAGCTGTCATTGTAGATAGGGTCATTCCAGCTTTCATCAGAGACCCTGAAGGAATTGTAAAGAATTTCCCAGTTTTTTTGTTTTGTTTTTGAAATTCCTTTTTATAGTGGGTTTGAGCTGATTCTCGCTGCCATGTTTATGCCAGTCTAGACACACTTGATTCCCTTACGGAGACATATCAATACATAGGTTTTAAGATTCTTACTAGTCAGATATTTTCCTCTGCTGGAAATATGGGGTTTTGAGTCCCTTTCACTGAAGACGGTGTAGGTCTTGTCTATTCCATAGTTGGTTTTTGGAACGGTACCTGTGCTTATATCAAACTCTGGTTTTATGCATCACCCCACCTCTCCTTCCCCCTTAAGCAGGTATAAGAGTGTTTTCTAAATGTGAGACACTGTTCTCTTTCCTAACTCAGTTCAAGTGTAGCCATGTTTACAGGATCTTCATAAGTGATATCTTATGATAAGTTTCTTTTTCTGTGTGACTTATTTCACTTAGAATCATCGTACCTGAATCCACCCATTTTGCTGCTACTGGTCTTATGACATTGATTTCATGGCTGAGGGATATTCCATCGTACGTAAGTACCACAATTTTTTGAACCATGTTTATATTTTCTGGGATACTTAAGGTGTATCCAAGTTGAGGTCCTTGTATGCAGTGCAGCCCTAAACTTTGGGGTGGCTCTGTCTTATTGATTTTCAGTTTTCCCAAGGTATATTCCCTAGACTGGTAGTGCCCTTGGCTCTGTAGCTCTGTTCTTTACTTGTTTTAGGGAACAGAATGCACTCCTCCAGAGAGGCAGTTGGCAATTTACATCCCGCCCATCAGCATAACAAGGCTCCCTGTTCTCCAGGGCCTGTCTTGCCTTTCTTGTTCTTACACATTTTGTGGATGTCCCTTTTGACCGGTGGGAAGTGATACTTCTTTGTAGTGCAGATTTGCATTGCCCGCTTGCTTGCTTGGCCAAAAAGGGCGTATGCGTTTTCTCCTGAATATATTCAGGAGAAAACGCATACGCCCTTTTTGGCCAAGTGCATCATTGTCGAAGTTGTGCCCCTCTTCCTGTGCTTTAAAGGCGATTCCAACGTACCTCTTGAAATCTGTTTCCTGCTATTCTGCCTCGCTTTCAAATCCACCTCGTTGCCTTCCCTCAACAGATTTTTGGACGATAGTTGTCCTTTATTACTCGGCCAGTTTGTGAATTGCTGTGTCCCTGAGCTCCATTTTTCAACTCGTTTTTGGAGAGCTGACCGCAAGTCCAAAATTTTGGTTCAGGACCTATACTGGTTCCCGGTGGGTGGCTGAGAATTTGGTTAATTCTTCTTCCTGCCGGGAAATTACAGTGATATGAGCCCGTCCAAATGCCTAACAGCTACTCTCTCATTGGTTCTCCCTCTTCCCTTTCATCCTCTGCCAAATTGGCAACCTGTGCGAACCAAGAGGTTAAAGGGGCTGTCTCTCCAAGTTGGGAGGTTGATAGTAAAGCAGCCAGAAAGTCAATCCGGAGCACCAGGAGAGGGTTTATTCGTTGAGTTTTAGAAACCTTTCGTATTCACAGTGTGTCCGTTCTCTAGGTTTCCCGCACATGTTATAGCTGTAGTAATATTCCCTTCAACCTGGAGAGTTCGGACCCATGGAATGGGTGCCATGCATTATTGCTTTAAAGGGTCTGCATTTGCTCACCCAATCTCACCAATCGTCTCAGTCCCAAGTGTCCCTCCTTATGCCACATCCAGCTGTCGTTGTAGATAGGGTCATTCCAGCTTTCAACAGAGACCCTGAAGGAATTCTAAAGAATTTCCCAGTTTTTTTGTTTTGTTTTTGAAATTCCTTTTTATAGTGGGTTTGAGCTGATTCTCGTTGCCATGTTTATGCCAGTCTAGACACACTTGATTCCCTTACGGAGACATATCAATACATAGGTTTTAAGATTCTTACTAGTCAGATATTTTCCTCTGCGGGAAATATGGGGTTTTCAGTCCCTTTCACTGAGGACGGTGTAGGTCTTGTCTATTCCATAGTTGGTTTTTGGAACGGTACCTGTGCTTATATCAAACTCTGGTTTTATGCATCACCCCACCTCTCCTTCCCCCTTAAGCAGGTATAAGAGTGTTTTCTAAATGTGAGACACTGTTCTCTTTCCTAACTCAGTTCAAGTGTAGCCATGTTTACAGGATCTTCATAAGTGATATCTTATGATAAGTTTCTTTTTCTGTGTGACTTATTTCACTTAGAATCATCGTACCTGAATCCACCCATTTTGCTGCTACTGGTCTTATGACATTGATTTCATGGCTGAGGGATATTCCATCGTACGTAAGTACCACAATTTTTTGAACCATGTTTATATTTTCTGGGATACTTAAGGTGTATCCAAGTTGAGGTCCTTGTATGCAGTGCAGCCCTAAATTTTGGGGTGGCTCTGTCTTATTGATTTTCAGTTTTCCCAAGGTATATTCCCTAGACTGGTAGTGCCCTTGGCTCTGTAGCTCTGTTCTTTACTTGTTTTAGGGAACAGAATGCACTCCTCCAGAGAGGCAGTTGGCAATTTACATCCCGCCCATCAGCATAACAAGGCTCCCTGTTCTCCAGGGCCTGTCTTGCCTTTCTTGTTCTTACACATTTTGTGGATGTCCCTTTTGACCGGTGGGAAGTGATACTTCTTTGTAGTGCAGATTTGCATTGCCCGCTTGCTTGCTTGGCCAAAAAGGGCGTATGCGTTTTCTCCTGAATATATTCAGGAGAAAACGCATACGCCCTTTTTGGCCAAGTGCATCATTGTCGAAGTTGTGCCCCTCTTCCTGTGCTTTAAAGGTGATTCCAACGTACCTCTTGAAATCTGTTTCCTGCTATTCTGCCTCGCTTTCAAGTCCGCCTCGTTGCCTTCCCTCAACAGATTTTTGGACGACAGTTGTCCTTTATTACTCGGCCAGTTTGTGAATTGCTGTGCCCCTGAGCTCCATTTTTCAACTCGTTTTTGGTGAGCTGACCGCAAGTCCAAAATTTTGGTTCAGGACCTATACTGGTTCCCGGTGGGTGGCTGAGAATTTGGTTAATTCTTCTTCCTGCTGGGAAATTACAGTGATATGTGCCCGTCCAAATGCCTAACAGCTACTCTCTCATTGGTTCTCCCTCTTCCCTTTCATCCTCTGCCAAATTGGCAACCTGTGCGAACCAAGAGGTTAAAGGGGCTGTCTCTCCAAGTTGGGAGGTTGATAGTAAAGCAGACGGAAAGTCAAACCGGAGCACCAGGAGAGGGACTATGCGTTGAGTTTTAGAAACCTTTCGTATTCACAGTGTGTCCGTTCTCTAGGTTTCCCGCACATGTTATAGCTGTAGTAATATTCCCTTCAACCTGGAGAGTTCGGACCCATCGAATGGGTGCCATGCATTATTGCTTTAAAGGATCTGCATTTGCTCACCCAATCTCACCAATCGTCTCAGTCCCAAGTGTCCCTCCTTATGCCACATCCAGCTGTCATTGTAGATAGGGTCATTCCAGCTTTCATCAGAGACCCTGAAGGAATTGTAAAGAATTTCCCAGTTTTTTTGTTTTGTTTTTGAAATTCCTTTTTATAGTGGGTTTGAGCTGATTCTCGCTGCCATGTTTATGCCAGTCTAGACACACTTGATTCCCTTACGGAGACATATCAATACATAGGTTTTAAGATTCTTACTAGTCAGATATTTTCCTCTGCGGGAAATATGGGGTTTTGAGTCCCTTTCACTGAAGACGGTGTAGGTCTTGTCTATTCCATAGTTGGTTTTTGGAACGGTACCTGTGCTTATATCAAACTCTGGTTTTATGCATCACCCCACCTCTCCTTCCCCCTTAAGCAGGTATAAGAGTGTTTTCTAAATGTGAGACACTGTTCTCTTTCCTAACTCAGTTCAAGTGTAGCCATGTTTACAGGATCTTCATAAGTGATATCTTATGATAAGTTTCCTTTTCTGTGTGACTTATTTCACTTAGAATCATCGTACCTGAATCCACCCATTTTGCTGCTACTGGTCTTATGACATTGATTTCATGGCTGAGGGATATTCCATCGTACGTAAGTACCACAATTTTTTGAACCATGTTTATATTTTCTGGGATACTTAAGGTGTATCCAAGTTGAGGTCCTTGTATGCAGTGCAGCCCTAAATTTTGGGGTGGCTCTGTCTTATTGATTTTCAGTTTTCCCAAGGTATATTCCCTAGACTGGTAGTGCCCTTGGCTCTGTAGCTCTGTTCTTTACTTGTTTTAGGGAACAGAATGCACTCCTCCAGAGAGGCAGTTGGCAATTTACATCCCGCCCATCAGCATAACAAGGCTCCCTGTTCTCCAGGGCCTGTCTTGCCTTTCTTGTTCTTACACATTTTGTGGATGTCCCTTTTGACCGGTGGGAAGTGTTACTTCTTTGTAGTGCAGATTTGCATTGCCCGCTTGCTTGCTTGGCCAAAAAGGGCGTATGCGTTTTCTCCTGAATATATTCAGGAGAAAACGCATACGCCCTTTTTGGCCAAGTGCATCATTGTCGAAGTTGTGCCCCTCTTCCTGTGCTTTAAAGGCGATTCCAACGTACCTCTTGAAATCTGTTTCCTGCTATTCTGCCTCGCTTTCAAGTCCGCCTCGTTGCCTTCCCTCAACAGATTTTTGGACGACAGTTGTCCTTTATTACTCGGCCAGTTTGTGAATTGCTGTGCCCCTGAGCTCTATTTTTCAACTCGTTTTTGGTGAGCTGACCGCAAGTCCAAAATTTTGGTTCAGGACCTATACTGGTTCCCGGTGGGTGGCTGAGAATTTGGTTAATTCTTCTTCCTGCTGGGAAATTACAGTGATATGTGCCCGTCCAAATGCCTAACAGCTACTCTCTCATTGGTTCTCCCTCTTCCCTTTCATCCTCTGCCAAATTGGCAACCTGTGCGAACCAAGAGGTTAAAGGGGCTGTCTCTCCAAGTTGGGAGGTTGATAGTAAAGCAGACGGAAAGTCAAACCGGAGCACCAGGAGAGGGACTATTCGTTGAGTTTTAGAAACCTTTCGTATTCACAGTGTGTCCGTTCTCTAGGTTTCCCGCACATGTTATAGCTGTAGTAATATTCCCTTCAACCTGGAGAGTTCGGACCCATGGAATGGGTGCCATGCATTATTGCTTTAAAGGATCTGCATTTGCTCACCCAATCTCACCAATCGTCTCAGTCCCAAGTGTCCCTCCTTATGCCACATCCAGCTGTCATTGTAGATAGGGTCATTCCAGCTTTCATCAGAGACCCTGAAGGAATTGTAAAGAATTTCCCAGTTTTTTTGTTTTGTTTTTGAAATTCCTTTTTATAGTGGGTTTGAGCTGATTCTCGCTGCCATGTTTATGCCAGTCTAGACACACTTGATTCCCTTACGGAGACATATCAATACATAGGTTTTAAGATTCTTACTAGTCAGATATTTTCCTCTGCGGGAAATATGGGGTTTTGAGTCCCTTTCACTGAAGACGGTGTAGGTCTTGTCTATTCCATAGTTGGTTTTTGGAACGGTACCTGTGCTTATATCAAACTCTGGTTTTATGCATCACCCCACCTCTCCTTCCCCCTTAAGCAGGTATAAGAGTGTTTTCTAAATGTGAGACACTGTTCTCTTTCCTAACTCAGTTCAAGTGTAGCCATGTTTACAGGATCTTCATAAGTGATATCTTATGATAAGTTTCTTTTTCTGTGTGACTTATTTCACTTAGAATCATCGTACCTGAATCCACCCATTTTGCTGCTACTGGTCTTATGACATTGATTTCATGGCTGAGGGATATTCCATCGTACGTAAGTACCACAATTTTTTGAACCATGTTTATATTTTCTGGGATACTTAAGGTGTATCCAAGTTGAGGTCCTTGTATGCAGTGCAGCCCTAAATTTTGGGGTGGCTCTGTCTTATTGATTTTCAGTTTTCCCAAGGTATATTCCCTAGACTGGTAGTGCCCTTGGCTCTGTAGCTCTGTTCTTTACTTGTTTTAGGGAACAGAATGCACTCCTCCAGAGAGGCAGTTGGCAATTTACATCCCGCCCATCAGCATAACAAGGCTCCCTGTTCTCCAGGGCCTGTCTTGCCTTTCTTGTTCTTACACATTTTGTGGATGTCCCTTTTGACCGGTGGGAAGTGATACTTCTTTGTAGTGCAGATTTGCATTGCCCTCTTGCTTGCTTGGCCAAAAAGGGCGTATGCGTTTTCTCCTGGATATATTCAGGAGAAAACGCATACGCCCTTTTTGGCCAAGTGCATCATTGTCGAAGTTGTGCCCCTCTTCCTGTGCTTTAAAGGCGATTCCAACGTACCTCTTGAAATCTGTTTCCTTCTATTCTGCCTCGCTTTCAAGTCCACCTCGTTGCCTTCCCTCAACAGATTTTTGGACGATAGTTGTCCTTTATTACTCGGCCAGTTTGTGAATTGCTGTGTCCCTGAGCTCCATTTTTCAACTCGTTTTTGGAGAGCTGACCGCAAGTCCAAAATTTTGGTTCAGGACCTATACTGGTTCCCGGTGGGTGGCTGAGAATTTGGTTAATTCTTCTTCCTGCCGGGAAATTACAGTGATATGAGCCCGTCCAAATGCCTAACAGCTACTCTCTCATTGGTTCTCCCTCTTCCCTTTCATCCTCTGCCAAATTGGCAACCTGTGCGAACCAAGAGGTTAAAGGGGCTGTCTCTCCAAGTTGGGAGGTTGATAGTAAAGCAGCCAGAAAGTCAATCCGGAGCACCAGGAGAGGGTTTATTCGTTGAGTTTTAGAAACCTTTCGTATTCATAGTGTGTCCGTTCTCTAGGTTTCCCGCACATGTTATAGCTGTAGTAATATTCCCTTCAACCTGGAGAGTTCGGACCCATGGAATGGGTGCCATGCATTATTGCTTTAAAGGGTCTGCATTTGCTCACCCAATCTCACCAATCGTCTCAGTCCCAAGTGTCCCTCCTTATGCCACATCCAGCTGTCGTTGTAGATAGGGTCATTCCAGCTTTCAACAGAGACCCTGAAGGAATTGTAAAGAATTTCCCAGTTTTTTTGTTTTGTTTTTGAAATTCCTTTTTATAGTGGGTTTGAGCTGATTCTCGCTGCCATGTATATGCCAGTCTAGACACACTTGATTCCCTTACGGAGACATATCAATACATAGGTTTTAAGATTCTTACTAGTCAGATATTTTCCTCTACGGGAAATATGGGGTTTTCAGTCCCTTTCACTGAGGACGGTGTAGGTCTTGTCTATTCCATAGTTGGTTTTTGGAACGGTACCTGTGCTTATATCAAACTCTGGTTTTATGCATCACCCCACCTCTCCTTCCCCCTTAAGCAGGTATAAGAGTGTTTTCTAAATGTGAGACACTGTTCTCTTTCCTAACTCAGTTCAAGTGTAGCCATGTTTACAGGATCTTCATAAGTGATATCTTATGATAAGTTTCTTTTTCTGTGTGACTTATTTCACTTAGAATCATCGTACCTGAATCCACCCATTTTGCTGCTACTGGTCTTATGACATTGATTTCATGGCTGAGGGATATTCCATCATACGTAAGTACCACAGTTTCTTGAACCATGTTTATATTTTCTGGGATACTTAAGGTGTATCCAAGTTGAGGTCCTTGTATGCAGTGCAGCCCTAAATTTTGGGGTGGCTCTGTCTTATTGATTTTCAGTTTTCCCAAGGTATATTCCCTATACTGGTAGTGCCCTTGGCTCTGTAGCTCTGTTCTTTACTTGTTTTAGGGAACAGAATGCACTCCTCCAGAGAGGCAGTTGGCAATTTACATCCCGCCCATCAGCATAACAAGGCGCCCTGTTCTCCAGGGCCTGTCTTGCCTTTCTTGTTCTTACACATTTTGTGGATGTCCCCTTTGACTGTTGGGAAGTGATACTTCTTTGTAGTGCAGATTTGCATTGCCCGCTTGCTTGCTTGGCCAAAAAGGGCGTATGCGTTTTCTCCTGAATATATTCAGGAGAAAACGCATACGCCCTTTTTGGCCAAGTGCATCATTGTCGAAGTTGTGCCCCTCTTCCTGTGCTTTAAAGGCGATTCCAACGTACCTCTTGAAATCTGTTTCCTGCTATTCTGCCTCGCTTTCAAGTCTGCCTCGTTGCCTTCCCTCAACAGATTTTTGGACGATAGTTGTCCTTTATTACTCGGCCAGTTTGTGAATTGCTGTGCCCCTGAGCTCCATTTTTCAACTCGTTTTTGGTGAGCTGAACGCAAGTTCAAAATTTTGGTTCAGGACCTTTACTGGTGCCCGGTGGGTGGCTGAGAATTTGGTTAATTCTTCTTCCTGCCGGGAAATTACAGTGATATGTGCCCGTCCAAATGCCTAACAGCTACTCTCTCATTGGTTCTCCCTCTTCCCTTTCATCCTCTGCCAAATTGGCAACCTGTGCGAACCAAGAGGTTAAAGGGGCTGTCTCTCCAAGTTGGGAGGTTGATAGTAAAGCAGACGGAAAGTCAAACCGGAGCACCAGGAGAGGGACTATTCGTTGAGATTTAGAAACCTTTCGTATTCACAGTGTGTCCGTTCTCTAGGTTTCCCGCACATGTTATAGCTGTAGTAACATTCCCTTCAACCTGGAGAGTTCGGACCAATGGAATGGGTGCCATGCATTATTGCTTTAAAGGGTCTGCATTTGCTCACCCAATCTCACCAATCGTCTCAGTCCCAAGTGTCCCTCCTTATGCCACATCCAGCTGTCGTTGTAGATAGGGTCATTCCAGCTTTCATCAGAGACCCTGAAGGAATTGTAAAGAATTTCCCAGTTTTTTTGTTTTGTTTTTGAAATTCCTTTTTATAGTGGGTTTGAGCTGATTCTCGCTGCCATGTTTATGCCAGTCTAGACACACTTGATTCCCTTACTGAGACATATCAATACATAGGTTTTAAGATTCTTACTAGTCAGATATTTTCCTCTGCGGGAAATATGGGGTTTTGAGTCCCTTTCACTGAAGACGGTGTAGGTCTTGTCTATTCCATAGTTGGTTTTTGGAACGGTACCTGTGCTTATATCAAACTCTGGTTTTATGCATCACCCCACCTCTCCTTCCCCCTTAAGCAGGTATAAGAGTGTTTTCTAAATGTGAGACACTGTTCTCTTTCCTAACTCAGTTCAAGTGTAGCCATGTTTACAGGATCTTCATAAGTGATATCTTATGATAAGTTTCTTTTTCTGTGTGACTTATTTCACTTAGAATCATCGTACCTGAATCCACCCATTTTGCTGCTACTGGTCTTATGACATTGATTTCATGGCTGAGGGATATTCCATCGTACGTAAGTACCACAATTTTTTGAACCATGTTTATATTTTCTGGGATACTTAAGGTGTATCCAAGTTGAGGTCCTTGTATGCAGTGCAGCCCTAAATTTTGGGGTGGCTCTGTCTTATTGATTTTCAGTTTTCCCAAGGTATATTCCCTAGACTGGTAGTGCCCTTGGCTCTGTAGCTCTGTTCTTTACTTGTTTTAGGGAACAGAATGCAATCCTCCAGAGAGGCAGTTGGCAATTTACATCCCGCCCATCAGCATAACAAGGCTCCCTGTTCTCCAGGGCCTGTCTTGCCTTTCTTGTTCTTACACATTTTGTGGATGTCCCTTTTGACCGGTGGGAAGTGATACTTCTTTGTAGTGCAGATTTGCATTGCCCTCTTGCTTGCTTGGCCAAAAAGGGCGTATGCGTTTTCTCCTGGATATATTCAGGAGAAAACGCATACGCCCTTTTTGGCCAAGTGCATCATTGTCGAAGTTGTGCCCCTCTTCCTGTGCTTTAAAGGCGATTCCAACGTACCTCTTGAAATCTGTTTCCTGCTATTCTGCCTCGCTTTCAAGTCCACCTCGTTGCCTTCCCTCAACAGATTTTTGGACGATAGTTGTCCTTTATTACTCGGCCAGTTTGTGAATTGCTGTGTCCCTGAGCTCCATTTTTCAACTCGTTTTTGGAGAGCTGACCGCAAGTCCAAAATTTTGGTTCAGGACCTATACTGGTTCCCGGTGGGTGGCTGAGAATTTGGTTAATTCTTCTTCCTGCCGGGAAATTACAGTGATATGAGCCCGTCCAAATGCCTAACAGCTACTCTCTCATTGGTTCTCCCTCTTCCCTTTCATCCTCTGCCAAATTGGCAACCTGTGCGAACCAAGAGGTTAAAGGGGCTGTCTCTCCAAGTTGGGAGGTTGATAGTAAAGCAGCCAGAAAGTCAATCCGGAGCACCAGGAGAGGGTTTATTCGTTGAGTTTTAGAAACCTTTCGTATTCATAGTGTGTCCGTTCTCTAGGTTTCCCGCACATGTTATAGCTGTAGTAATATTCCCTTCAACCTGGAGAGTTCGGACCCATGGAATGGGTGCCATGCATTATTGCTTTAAAGGGTCTGCATTTGCTCACCCAATCTCACCAATCGTCTCAGTCCCAAGTGTCCCTCCTTATGCCACATCCAGCTGTCATTGTAGATAGGGTCATTCCAGCTTTCAACAGAGACCCTGAAGGAATTGTAAAGAATTTCCCAGTTTTTTTGTTTTGTTTTTGAAATTCCTTTTTATAGTGGGTTTGAGCTGATTCTCGCTGCCATGTATATGCCAGTCTAGACACACTTGATTCCCTTACGGAGACATATCAATACATAGGTTTTAAGATTCTTACTAGTCAGATACTTTCCTCTGCGGGAAATATGGGGTTTTCAGTCCCTTTCACTGAGGACGGTGTAGGTCTTGTCTATTCCATAGTTGGTTTTTGGAACGGTACCTGTGCTTATATCAAACTCTGGTTTTATGCATCACCCCACCTCTCCTTCCCCCTTAAGCAGGTATAAGAGTGTTTTCTAAATGTGAGACACTGTTCTCTTTCCTAACTCAGTTCAAGTGTAGCCATGTTTACAGGATCTTCATAAGTGATATCTTATGATAAGTTTCTTTTTCTGTGTGACTTATTTCACTTAGAATCATCGTACCTGAATCCACCCATTTTGCTGCTACTGGTCTTATGACATTGATTTCATGGCTGAGGGATATTCCATCATACGTAAGTACCACAGTTTCTTGAACCATGTTTATATTTTCTGGGATACTTAAGGTGTATCCAAGTTGAGGTCCTTGTATGCAGTGCAGCCCTAAATTTTGGGGTGGCTCTGTCTTATTGATTTTCAGTTTTCCCAAGGTATATTCCCTATACTGGTAGTGCCCTTGGCTCTGTAGCTCTGTTCTTTACTTGTTTTAGGGAACAGAATGCACTCCTCCAGAGAGGCAGTTGGCAATTTACATCCCGCCCATCAGCATAACAAGGCGCCCTGTTCTCCAGGGCCTGTCTTGCCTTTCTTGTTCTTACACATTTTGTGGATGTCCCCTTTGACTGTTGGGAAGTGATACTTCTTTGTAGTGCAGATTTGCATTGCCCGCTTGCTTGCTTGGCCAAAAAGGGCGTATGCGTTTTCTCCTGAATATATTCAGGAGAAAACGCATACGCCCTTTTTGGCCAAGTGCATCATTGTCGAAGTTGTGCCCCTCTTCCTGTGCTTTAAAGGCGATTCCAACGTACCTCTTGAAATCTGTTTCCTGCTATTCTGCCTCGCTTTCAAGTCTGCCTCGTTGCCTTCCCTCAACAGATTTTTGGACGATAGTTGTCCTTTATTACTCGGCCAGTTTGTGAATTGCTGTGCCCCTGAGCTCCATTTTTCAACTCGTTTTTGGTGAGCTGAACGCAAGTCCAAAATTTTGGTTCAGGACCTTTACTGGTGCCCGGTGGGTGGCTGAGAATTTGGTTAATTCTTCTTCCTGCCGGGAAATTACAGTGATATGTGCCCGTCCAAATGCCTAACAGCTACTCTCTCATTGGTTCTCCCTCTTCCCTTTCATCCTCTGCCAAATTGGCAACCTGTGCGAACCAAGAGGTTAAAGGGGCTGTCTCTCCAAGTTGGGAGGTTGATAGTAAAGCAGACGGAAAGTCAAACCGGAGCACCAGGAGAGGGACTATTCGTTGAGATTTAGAAACCTTTCGTATTCACAGTGTGTCCGTTCTCTAGGTTTCCCGCACATGTTATAGCTGTAGTAACATTCCCTTCAACCTGGAGAGTTCGGACCAATGGAATGGGTGCCATGCATTATTGCTTTAAAGGGTCTGCATTTGCTCACCCAATCTCACCAATCGTCTCAGTCCCAAGTGTCCCTCCTTATGCCACATCCAGCTGTCGTTGTAGATAGGGTCATTCCAGCTTTCATCAGAGACCCTGAAGGAATTGTAAAGAATTTCCCAGTTTTTTTGTTTTGTTTTTGAAATTCCTTTTTATAGTGGGTTTGAGCTGATTCTCGCTGCCATGTTTATGCCAGTCTAGACACACTTGATTCCCTTACTGAGACATATCAATACATAGGTTTTAAGATTCTTACTAGTCAGATATTTTCCTCTGCGGGAAATATGGGGTTTTGAGTCCCTTTCACTGAAGACGGTGTAGGTCTTGTCTATTCCATAGTTGGTTTTTGGAACGGTACCTGTGCTTATATCAAACTCTGGTTTTATGCATCACCCCACCTCTCCTTCCCCCTTAAGCAGGTATAAGAGTGTTTTCTAAATGTGAGACACTGTTCTCTTTCCTAACTCAGTTCAAGTGTAGCCATGTTTACAGGATCTTCATAAGTGATATCTTATGATAAGTTTCTTTTTCTGTGTGACTTATTTCACTTAGAATCATCGTACCTGAATCCACCCATTTTGCTGCTACTGGTCTTATGACATTGATTTCATGGCTGAGGGATATTCCATCGTACGTAAGTACCACAATTTTTTGAACCATGTTTATATTTTCTGGGATACTTAAGGTGTATCCAAGTTGAGGTCCTTGTATGCAGTGCAGCCCTAAATTTTGGGGTGGCTCTGTCTTATTGATTTTCAGTTTTCCCAAGGTATATTCCCTAGACTGGTAGTGCCCTTGGCTCTGTAGCTCTGTTCTTTACTTGTTTTAGGGAACAGAATGCACTCCTCCAGAGAGGCAGTTGTCAATTTACATCCCGCCCATCAGCATAACAAGGCTCCCTGTTCTCCAGGGCCTGTCTTGCCTTTCTTGTTCTTACACATTTTGTGGATGTCCCTTTTGACCGGTGGGAAGTGATACTTCTTTGTAGTGCAGATTTGCATTGCCCGCTTGCTTGCTTGGCCAAAAAGGGCGTATGCGTTTTCTCCTGAATATATTCAGGAGAAAACGCATACGCCCTTTTTGGCCAAGGGCATCATTGTCGAAGTTGTGCCCCTCTTCCTGTGCTTTAAAGGCGATTCCAACGTACCTCTTGAAATCTGTTTCCTGCTATTCTGCCTCGCTTTCAAGTCCGCCTCGTTGCCTTCCCTCAACAGATTTTTGGACGATAGTTGTCCTTTATTACTCGGCCAGTTTGTGAATTGCTGTGCCCCTGAGCTCCATTTTTCAACTCGTTTTTGGTGAGCTGACCGCAAGTCCAAAATTTTGCTTCAGGACCTATACTGGTTCCTGGTGGGTGGCTGAGAATTTGGTTAATTCTTCTTCCTGCCGGGAAATTACAGTGATATGTGCCCGTCCAAATGCCTAACAGCTACTCTCTCATTGGTTCTCCCTCTTCCCTTTCATCCTCTGCCAAATTGGCAACCTGTGCGAGCCAAGAGGTTAAAGGGGCTGTCTCTCCAAGTGGGGAGGTTGATAGTAAAGCAGACGGAAAGTCAAACCGGAGCACCAGGAGAGGGACTATGCGTTGAGTTTCAGAAACCTTTCGTATTCACAGTGTGTCCGTTCTCTAGGTTTCCCGCACATGTTATAGCTGTAGTAATATTCCCTTCAACCTGGAGAGTTCGGACCCATGGAATGGGTGCCATGCATTATTGCTTTAAAGGGTCTGCATTTGCTCACCCAATCTCACCAATCGTCTCAGTCCCAAGTGTCCCTCCTTATGCCACATCCAGCTGTCGTTGTAGATAGGGTCATTCCAGCCTTCATCAGAGACCCTGAAGGAATTGTAAAGAATTTCCCAGTTTTTTTGTTTTGTTTTTGAAATTCCTTTTTATAGTGGGTTTGAGCTGATTCTCGCTGCCATGTTTATGCCAGTCTAGACACACTTGATTCCCTTACG